>NW_028277073.1:5902500-8402500 GCF_059951505.1 Python bivittatus
CTTTGGGAACCAAGGCTGAGAAACCAGCATACTTTGCCTGGGTATCAAGAGAGGAGATTAATTATAAAAGCTGAAGATGATGCAGTCAGCATTGGGATGGGAGAAGGAAAGTGAGACTGGAAGAGAAGAAATTGGCATTGATATATGATCCTAATGCATTGACTCATTACATGCTGGTGAAGAAAGAGCTATTGATTTCCCACTACAGTTTGTTTGTTTCAGCATTGACACTTTGAATTGAGTGTGTGTGTTTGTATGTACACACACACATACACACTGTATTTGCAACTATTGATTTTATGTAACTGATAAGATAGCAACGTATCTTATTTTAATCAGCATTGGTTGCATTAGATGAAGATTTGAGTGTGAGTGCAACTTGGGAGGAGAAAGTGATGAAGCATGTTAAGCAACTAATTTCAGTATTATTCCTATAATTTGAAATTTGTGCTTCTATTTGCAAGAGTGCAGTACATAAGTAAAAGGCACTAGGAAGCAGCTTGCACCATCATTCCTGTTCTGAATGGGACTCTGAGGTAATGGTGTCCACAGGAGTGGTCAGAAAAGTCAAGATGGCAGCTGTGAATGTCTGATCAAAGCCCCAACCCTTTTACGCAAGCACCTGAGGCCTGTTACCTTGGAGCCCTTCACACAGAGTATATGATTACAACATCCAGAATCATTCAGGTTAGGGCAGCCCACACATACTGCCAGATAAGTAAAGAAATGATTAAGTGGGAGAAATAAAGTTGGAAATGTTAGTTAAAATCAAACGTGAGTAGAAAACAATTGTTGAGAGCAAAGCAAAGACTTTGCCACAGCAAGCTATGATGACATTATCTTTAGAAATGTAGTTTCAGATAAAATTATCTGCTGTTTAGCTGTTATGGATTCAAATCCAGTCTTCCATTTATTTCCAGTAGCTGATTCATATGTTCACTGGGCATGAATGCATGATACAAAAATATAGGTTTCTGCAACCCGTAAGTTATAATTTAAAATTCAGTTTTGAGAAACCAGAAGATGATGAGTTAAGACAGAAACAATCAAGAAAGCAATATGCATTGTTTCAGTGATACCTAGTTTTTACTGGTTATAGAGTCAGAGAATCCCAGTAGGGCTTGGAGAAAAGTATTGCAGAACTAGTGCAGTAGATCTGCCAATGTTGGCTTGGCATTGCTCAGCCAGAAGCAAACACCATCCAGGCTATATTAAACAGATTATACTTATTGTACACGTTTGCTAGTTATATTTTCAGACAGATTTAAATATACTACTCCCAATGTGAGGAATATGCTAAAAAGTATGTGCTGCTCAGATTCTGGCTGCTTAATTGTGTATTTGAAAATGTACACTGGAGAAGAGTTAATTGGCTCTGAATAAATGTAGGTAAAGTAAAAACTGAGATATACCAGGAGATCCCACATCTTCTGTCCACCTCTGCCACCGTCCGTCACCATTCATCAACAATCTGTCAAAATGGGAGATGGCTGCATTTCATGAAATTTGGACAAGGATTTCACAAGCTGTTTGTGGAGCGATTACAGTGACTTCAAATCTTATATAGTACCCATAGCCAGTCTGTCAATAAGAGTCTTGTGCCAAGCCAAAAGCTTCCCAAATTCCAATTCATATAATTGAAAAATAGAAGGTTGGAATATGCAGATGGGATCAGAATCCTCAAGTTGTTGCCATCAGCAAAACTGTGCAAGGACAGGACCATTAGCTGGATGGTCCAGACAGCTTCCAGTGCCTGTTGATTTTGCAGGAAATAAAGGGGTACTTTGGGGTGAGGGACGCTCCTGGCATGTCTGCTGGACAGATCCAATATGTTTCATGCATACTGGAATGGGAACAATATGCTTCTTGCCTCCTGCTTCTCTTACGGTTCAAAGATAATCCAAAATTATTCAAGACAAGTCAGTACCATACTTTAGCTTGAGGGTATCTGCAGGGTATGGTAAAAAAAAGTCATGATGGCTACTGCGACAATGCAATCAAAGCTCCATGCATTAAAAAAAACAAAAAAAACAGGCTGATCTCATCGTCGCAAACTCCGTCTTGCCTGATTTAGCTCTTTTTCCTACTGATTCTTAGTAAAGTATTTACTTCTCCCATTGCTGACAGTGAGTCTGCCTTGAGGGCCAAGCTGTTCCCAAAATCACAGGCAATAACATAGGAGAAAAGTCTTCTTGTTAGGAAGTAATATTAGAACTGAGTATGTTTAAAGCCCCTTAAAATCAATAACTTCTCCCGTGGGGACTGGACTCCATGGGCAGTCCTTTTGATTATTATGTATTCTGCTTTATATATATTGGAATGAATCTCCAAGTATGTTCTATATCTGTTGTGCCTAAATGCTCTTGACTTTCCTAGTTTCCAAGGACCAGTTGGTGCTCTGAGCCATTAAACACGTTGCATCAGAAGCACTATATGGTTATGGATTAATTGTTTTATTTCTTGACTAAGTGCTGCCTGTTTTTGTTGGTTAGTGTGTTCTATCTTTTCCAGTATATAGAAGTAGAACGTCTTTTTAAAAAAATCTGCACAAAATGGTAGATAAATAAATATATTTTAATGTGTGTTCTCTGAAAGCAAATTTGCACATGGCTTTTAGATGAGTATATTACAAGTCTATTTTAGTAATTAAATTACTACTGCTATTATGATATGAACCTATTTTTGAAACTTTTTTTTTGAGCCAAGAATTGTACTAGAAAATTTGGAGAAATACAAAATCCAAGGGAGAATTATGTTCTGACTCACACTTCTGCCCAGAAGTGCAAATTTGTCAAGCTTTCATTGCAATTTGGGAAGACTCCATTTTTCAAACAGCCAACTGCTATAAATATTTGAGTTTACACTATGAGTTTATCATTTGATTGCAAATATATAGTGAAGCTTTACATGTGTGAAATACCACGTTTGAGAAATACCTATTCTTGTCTCATCGGAAACATGAACTGTAGGTTATATAGGTAGCTACGGTTACTTTAAAATTTTAAAATGTGAATTAAACTTCTCTGTAAAATAGGCACAAAGATCAACATAAATGTTATCTATCAAACAAATAGTAAACGTGAACTTTACTGTTTTTACTATTTTACTACTCGGAAACAGGGTACAGTAAAGGTGCTGTTATAATTCTGACAGGCGTAAATATTCAGAAATTGAAAGCTAAATGAAAATCCTTCAGGGATCACTTAAATTAATCAAACTCCCAGACCTAGCCAATTTTTTTGTGGTAGATGGTTCTATAATCATGGGGCCATAGAAGTCTTTCAAGGTAAGTGCTGATGCCTTGGATAATGAACCAGTGCCAATGAAACTCAAGGAGAACTGGTGCTATATGTTCTTCAGATGCGGGATTCCATAGTAAATAAAATCTATTTACTTTTTTTCCCCCTAAGAACAGAATGGATCACAATAGTCTAAAATGCTGATCTGTATGTGCATTAGCCCTTACTTTTTGGTATACATCAACAAAGTATTTAGCCTTCTGGTTTGTGGGGGGTTTTTTTCCCTGCATCTGTTTTGGAAATATTTTGTGACGGAATGGTTTGGTGAAGGCCGCGCTCGGGGAGATAAGCATTTCCTTATCTCCCAGCAGGAGTGTGGGAAGGTGAAGAAGATGAGACTGGCACCACCCTAAGGAATTCACGGTGTTTGCTTGCTGGCTTGGGAAGTTTAGATTCAGTCTGGCGAGACTCTGTCTTGTGGTTGAAAGCTAATAAAAGCTACCGAACTAGACCTGTACTGTCATGGAGTTCTTTGGGCTGAACCTGACATATTTGGTTATTTGTCCAAAGTTTCACAAACCATGGTTTATAGATTCAGTGCTGTGAGTAAGAGAAGTAGTTATATGCTCCCCCCTTGCACACTAGCTTTGGTGTTAACTGCGGCTGGAATTGATTTGACTAATAAACCATAATAAGCCGCAGAAGGAGGTAGGAAGAGCCCCCAGCCACAGGACATTCATTCATTCAGTCATTCATTCAGTCATTGAAACATTTTCAAATACAGCTTTGTAAGCTGTGATTTATGAAGTAGCAGAGAAATGTTATTAACTAGTCCTTTATGCATATATCTATCCAATCTGTGCTCTATTTATTTTATCTCTTTGGTGTCAGTCAATGGTCATCTGGATTTTTGCAGCCCAGAAACGGTAACCATGTAGCTCTCTTTTTATTCTGAGCTTTCCTCTCTATTACATGGACATCCACTTATTATGTTAACTACGGAATCTCCAAACTGCACATTCCATGAAAACCTGGAACTATCTTAATAAGTTGGGAAGTCATATTTAAGAAAAAGAAGAGAAATTCTTGGATTGGAGGAGGGAAAATGGCACTGAGGAGCTGACAGGATAATCCATTTGCTCTGTGACTCGTTTTGTTTTGTTTTTTATTTTATTATTTGTTGACACTCTATTTTGTTTTACATTGCTCACCAGTTTTGACTATCTTTACTGATCCTTGAAGATAATTAAACAGCCATAATATCCTGAACATCTTGGAATTTAACTCAAACATCTGAAGAAAAGAAGATGGAAAGCGGGAGAGGAAAAATGGTAACAGAACAAGTTAAAACAGAACAGTCCAGGCTTTTAAATTCTACTTTAAACCATCAAAATAACAAAATAAATCAATTAATTAAAAACACACTGGCCAAGGTATTGATCAACAGGAATTGGTGTATTCTAGCCCAGGGATTCTCAAAGCTCCTAAAATAATAAATTTGTGTAACTCCTAACCACAATGAAATGTATAATATAATCAAGCTTAGGGCTAGGCAAGAAGTAATTATACCATTTACATTTAATAATTACTTTTTAATCAGATTCTCAAGCACCTGCTGTGGGTTTGGATGTAGAGTAGCATGGAGTAACATTCAAACTGAGTTTTGACAGCCCTTTCACTGTCAAAGTGGGAGTGCTGTCAAAACTTGCTATCACTTTGCCTGGAGAAGCCTGCAGCCAGCTTGCACAGAGAAAACGGGGAGTAAAGTCTGGTGTGAGATTTTATTCATTCATTCATTCATTCATTCATTCATTAGATTTGTATGCTGCCCATCTCCCCCATCGGGTGACTCTGGGCAGCTCACAATGAAAGTAAAACCCACAAACAGTTAAAAAATAAATACCCCATTAATTAATTAAAATTAATTGATTGATTAAAAAGTCAAACTACAAAAACAAGCCCTATACATAAAAAACTAAAAACATTAAAGATGACAGGGGAGTCAAATCAATTATCCCACAAGCCACTTCCACTGGTGTGAGCCCCCATCTAGCCCCCAGGCCATCTGGCATAGCCAAGGTTTCACGCTCTTCCTGAAGGCCATGAGAGTGGAGGCACACCGCACCTCAGGTGGTAGGTTATTCCACAGAGCAGGGGCCACAGCAGAACAGGCCCTCTTCCTAGATCCCACCAGTCAAAATTCCTTGACTGGTGGAGTCTGCAACATGCCCCTTCTGCCGGGGGCGAGTGGGGTGGGCTGATGTAACAGGCAAGACGCCTCCTCAGATTTGCCAGTGCTCCTGCTTTACCTATAGTACCCCAATCAGTTTTTTAAAGATATTGTTCCCACACTTTTAACTGCTCATGGCTGCCTGGAAAAAAGGGGAACCATTGTAAAACAGTGCCTCAAACCCCCAACACAGACATATAACAACATTGAAGGCTATTGAAGATCCAATAGAACCAGGAGGGGCCACAGTTCCCCCATCTAGGTCTCAACAAGAGTCATCCAGCCTATGCCCTGATCTGAATCATGATAGAAAGGGATCCAGATAATAATTTACTTCCTCCAGGGCAATCTTCTCCTTCTTCTCCTTCTTCTCCTTCTTCTCCTTCTCCTTCTCCTTCTCCTTCTCCTTTCCTCCAAGCAGAACCTCCAAAAATGCCTGAAACATTCTTGCAGACTAGAGTGTTAGTTCTGAATTATGAATGGAAGGATTACAAAGTTCCTCTTTGGAATGCTTTGGCCAGCTATATTAAACATGTATTTGGTGACAGATCCTTAGGAAATATTGCTTTTCTTAAAAAAAGGACCTGGCTTCTCCACTACCAATTCCTCAAAGCCAGAAGAGAAGAGGTCATTAAAAGCTAAATAAAAGGTTTCCCTTCATAATGAGCCTTCTCTATTGTACAGGAGAGGGGAAAAAAAGCATTGCCTTCCTTTTCTAATAAACAGCTACTCCAGGGTTTAATTAACTTCACTCTCCCTTTTGTAGAAAAATGTCACCCTGCTAACCATGGTACAAACTCTGTTTGCTCCTCTATTCTGGAGTGCCATGCTGTCAAATATCTGTTTGGTGTGCTTAGGCCTTCCCATTTAAATGTAAATTATTAGGGATGAGGTCCAATGAAATAAAGCGAACCATGAAATTGAAGCCAAGATGTAGTAGACAAATTGCAGAGTCTTGGCCTTCTGCTTTGCTGTTGAGTCTTTCCACTGCATTGTTGGAAGGTATGTTGTAAGTGACCTTGGGAGTGCTGTAAAGTGCTGTAAAGGTATGCTGGAGTGACCTTGGAAGACAGGATTTAATGGTATGTGGGAATGATCTTGGGAGACAGGGGGAAGAGCCCCAGCCTGGCAAGCTTAGCCCACAAAAGGAATGTGGATGTGGCAAATGTCCTAGAAAGGATCCTCCTTAGTTTCTTGGGCTGTAAGGCTGATGGGGGAGAAATGTACGTTCAGACTCGCAAGATTCTGTTAACGTAACCTGGCAATAAAGTAGAATTAGTCCATCTGGTTGTGCTTCCTATCTGGACTACCTCACTAGGCTGACACAGGAGGAAGATCTGCAGCTTAGACAATGGTCTGATAAAGAAAATTTGAGTCTGAAGGACGAAGGATGGAGAAAGCGTCTCAGAAGTGACCCTCCCTAGTTTTGGGGAGAGTAAAAGTAAGGGATGGGAGGGGTACTTTCAGACTTGCAAGATTCTGTTAATGTAACATTGCAATAAAGATAGTTAGTATTCATGGCTGTGCTTCTTGGCTAGACTACCTCAAAGGCTAATACTGGCTGAGAGTTTGAAAAGGAAGCCACCGAGCAAAGAAAGATCTCAGCCTGTTGTATGTCCACCTAAACCTAGACTCAAGGGAGTGTAGCCTGGCCCTGAGTTCAAGAAGCTGATTCCCCAAGGGATCTCCCAGCAGAAATCCTGCTTCTGTCCAGTTCTTTTTAGAGACAGTAATACAGATATACAATTTTCAAGAAATAACTTTCAACAACAGTAGGCTTCTGAATTCAATAGTATACTGACGTCCTTGCAAAAGGCTTGATCTGAGCTAGAAATCTGTACCCAACAAGCCAGTCTCCTTAAAGGTATATTTCAAAATTACAGTGCCTGGCAAATGAGTCCCCATCTTGGTGGTCAGGAATGGCAGTGTGATCAACCAGCTTATTCCTTGGTGCTTGCCAAGATCGTTGCCCTACCTGTTTTTTTTTTTTTAATGGCTCTTTTAATTAAAAAAGAAAAAAAGATTGGAAAGCTAGCAGCTGCAAAGCCTTTGGTGTCATGCCTAGTTTTGCCCTTTTGAAAAGATCAATCTTACAGTTTCATTTTCTCCCAGATCCAGTATTTTCAAAATCTCATATTCTTTCTATCCAGTTGATGAAGAAATGCATGAACTTTACTAAAGTCTTGTTTAAAAAAATATTTGCTCCCCGTCAGCACTTATTTCCTTATTGGGGACAGCTATATTGTGCTGGCTTTATATCTAGCTACTAGCTTCCCAATCTCTCTTTTTAAAAATAATTTAAAAAAAAATAGCTGCAATCTTAGCTTGACATCACAAACGTCTATAAATTCAGAAGTGTTCAAAACCATCTTTTTTTAGAACGAAGCACTGAAAACCTGATGCACAGCTGATCTCAACTTTTCTGTCTTATTTATGAAGACATGTGTACCTGCTAGTAAGTTCTGTCAGACAATAGACTGAACAAAATTCTCCCCCAACTTTAGTTGCCAATAGTTCTAATAATCTTGTGCAATTCACTCTGACCTGAACAAGGTCAGCTATGAACTCTTTTAAGCTTTTTCCTTCTATAATGGAAAAAAAAGATTTTTTTTTGTGTGTGCTTCAGAACTTGAGTTTTTTTTTTTTTTTTAGCTATCTACACAGAAACAATCAATATAAATAAAATTGGGTCATTGTACTACTGGTAAGTGACTTGCAGACAAGAAATAACCATCCCCTGCTTTTCTGTCTCTTCTGCTGCCATCCGGGGACAAGAAAGAGCTTACGCGGTCTGAATATGTTTATAACTGTTTGTAGCATATAGTGTTTAAAAATAGGCCCTTTATTGCACTTAGATATAAGTGCATACCAAAGAAAATCCTACTAAATACCCTACTACTGAATCATTAAGAGTTTCCTGCATCTGTTTGATCCCATCTAATTAGAGTGATGAGTTTTCTGTATCTCTTTGCTAATATCTAGCAGCCATCCAGATTTATTTATTCAACTTGTACGGCTGCCCAACTCACAAAAAGATTCTGGGTGGTGTACAAATTTAACAAATAATAAAATGATACATATCAAAAACAAACAAAATTGACTGGCAACTAAAGACACAAAATCAATATATTACATTGCCCCTTAGGGATGGACTATTCTGTCTCCCCTTGCTACTTCACAAGCTGGAAGGAAGAGACTGAGAACAGGAAGACAGTGGCCCACGATCATTCCAAGGGAAGCCACCAGGGCCTCCAAGAGTTCCACTTCCAGCACTTCTCCAGTGCTGGTGGTGGAGGAGGAGCTCCCTCCCTCCCTCCCTCCCTCCCTCCATGCTGCTTTTCTGTTCTTGCTCCTCTTGCCCCTCGCCTTAGGCTATCTTGCCCATGATGCATTTCCCCACTAGGAAAAAGTGTCCTCTAAGACCATCCATACTGTGCCAAAATAACAATAATAAGGACAGGTTTTATTTCATTCCAATGAAGATGGGGTGAAGATGCCATAAGTCATTCATGGGGAAATAGCTATAACAACAAAGAAATAGAGAAAACCTGAACTCCTTGCTACCATCTCATGGTTGCCCAAATTTATTCAGCCAAGGTAGGGTCACCTCACCCTACACAATCAGGTTTGTGGAGTCATGGAAAGGGGGAGCTTGCAGTTTTCCCCCTGCTATCACTACACTAATGCCATAGGCATTGCAGCAAGAATGGGGCAACTCCATCATCTCACAGGTCTTTCCTTCCTACTTCTTTTTGTGCTGTGATTCTGAGTTGGAAGTCAGAATCAGGAAGGGAGCTAAGTCACAAGCAACACTTTTATACTGGTTTTCTTTCTTCTTCCTTTTCTTTCTTTACAGAGGAAATAGATTCTGAGTTCCAAAATCCTCTGTGTTCTTTTCAGTAGAAAATGGGGATTGACAGGGGTTGTTTCCATCGTTTCAATGTTACCCAGGGTTTCAGCTGGCAAGACCCAGTGAGTTAAAAGATTGGGAATACTGCCTACTGACCAATCATGTGTTCTTGCAAAATTCTGAGAGACCACTCTTTAAATTTACCGGTCTTGAATTCCTTCTGCTGTTCTATACATGATGTAAAGTGGCGATGTACACATGTCATATTGTGCTACACAGGGAGCAGCTTTCTTGTGGCAGGAACTATTTGTGGGCAATCAGAATTGGCAGAAGAATGCAAAGGGACCTCCTGTGCTAAGAAATACAACTCTACTACTCTTGTGCAAATTTGACAAAGCCCTTCTGGGTTTAGCTTTTTAGGAGACCACACCAGAATGACAACAGATGAAGCTGACCAGGGAGTGGATGGGAGGAATGCAAGTTCCACTCCGATCCTACCTCCTGAGGTCACCTGACATGCCTCTGACATAATGGGAGATGAAGCAGAACAGATTTTATACACTTTGTAGATATGTAAAGAGAAAATGCTACTTTAACAGCAGTGCAGTTAAGGACAACTTAAGCCTGATTACGTATGGGTTAGTATGGGAAGAAGGGAATATCATGAAGACATAGCAGAAAACTGAAGTTGCCAAGGTATGTTTGTGTTATGACTACTTATAAATGGGGACACAACCTTCATCTGACTATTGCACAATAAAGTGAAACTATTATTAAACTCATTACTGAAAGGTTACTTAAAACATTTTCCTCTGACATTTAAGTTCTCAATATACAGGGAGAAGGAGACTTTGGGGGCACTGGGGTGGGTGGGATGGGGGAGAGAATTAAATTAATTTAAATTAAAGTTATTTTGCTGTAGCAAGGGAGAACTAGCTCATAGTGCCTTCAATACAGAGGAACGCAAAGATGCATTTCTAGTTCATCTAATAGGTGTTGACAGAACCAGTTCATTCTAAATTCTAGATAGATAGATAGATAGATAGATAGATAGATAGATAGATAGATAGATAGATAGATAGATAGATAGATAGATAGATAGATAGATTAGTGACAAGCCAAAGCAGGTTACATGTAAGGGTTTTTCTTTCCTGAAAACCTTCCTGCCTTTTTCAGCTGATGCTTGGCATTCATTCTGAAATATTTATTTCCATCAGCCATTTGAACTTTATCACTTTGACATTTAGAAATGTTGGGACCCACAATGATGTTAAAAAAAATCATTCTGCATGTTTGCTGACATCTTACAAAGTGCAATGAATTTTCTTTTCTGAAACACAGAAAGGTTGTTATTCAATCTTATGTGCATACAATATTATTTACAGAAATTCCTGCCAACCACTAGGAAGAGCAGTTTGAGAAAAGAGTGCTTAATACAGCAGTGCAAAGTTTCTAAGGAGTGATTTGATTCAAGGCAGATTTTATTGACTCTGTCCTTTGAACTGAATCTCTGAATTTATTCAAGACCGCAAATTGAATCAGGTACATTCAGATTGCCTTTGGAGAGATTCAAAGATGATTTAGAAATTTGATGGACTCTGGCTTTGCCAAGTCTCAAACATTGTTGCAGCTTTCTTTTCATATATATTAAGCCTGGGAGAGGTGGAGGGGAAGGGATAATGGATTAGGGTCTCTGATATTGACATGAAGAGCCAGCCAAGTAAGTTTCATTTTATTTGCAGCTTAGGAAAATGCTGCTATGCTATTTGCATCTCACTGTTCTGCCTGAATTTGTTTAGGCAGGTTTTTTGCTTGAAGAATGGGAGAGATTGATTCTCCTGCACTTTGGCCTGAAAAATCTAGTCTGGTTTTTGCTATGTGATTCTTGATCTCTGGTTTTCCATGGAACCCAAAGGTTCTGCAAGAACTTGATGGTGTCCCGTGAGAGATTAGAACGAAAAAATGTTCACTCACATGCAGCCTCTTGATTAGGGGTTCTGAGAATTTTTTTTTAAACTAAGAGGTTCCACAGCCTGGAAAAAGCTTGAAAATTCCTGCTGTACTTTCTCCAAATCCATATTCTATTATTCTTACCCTTCCTAATTCAATCTATTTGTCTGTAGTCATCTACACAAGTTAGTTTCTTGTGTTTAGTCAATCTGCAGATCAGCTCTTTTCAACTTTTTTCCCTAATCCCCCATGATTAAACAGAAACAACAGAATTTCTTTTTCTTCTTGTTGCAAGTAAGTCTGAGATAGTGTACTAGTTATTACTGCACATTACACTTTCTTTGTATCATAGTTTATTATACATATTAGTGATAACATCCACATTTCTCAGTTTTGTTGCACAAGCAGCACATAATATTTGGTTCCTGAAAGAGGATAACCTTGCCAAAAAGCCATGCCAAGAAACTCCCTAACCTGGAAGAGCAAGTGGTCAGAGGGTATGTGACTCTTTAATTTTTTAAGTGTTTAAGTTGGAGATGGACATTTGTTGCATTAGTTCAGCACAATTTCTCTATGGGTTCTTTATTGGATAGTTGGGGAACTGGTGTAGTGTCTTTTCCTCATCCCTGCTATCTCAACTATAATATTCAGGAAATAGTTCCAAAATGAATGAAATTATCCTGCTGAAACATTGCTTGTTAGTAGGGCTGAAGAGTCTATAATCCCCAGCTGTTTCATTCAGTTCTGCCAAAAATAAATAAATAAATAAATAAAAATGAAGCAGCTGCAAGGATCTTGATGCTTCCGTTATAACGTATGATTGGATCTTTTTATCAAAATCTTGAATTAGTATGAATCTAAGCTTATTGCTTCTGAATCTAAAATTTGTTTCAAATCTTGCCAACTCTGAATCTCAATTCAGATTTTGATTGATGCCTATGTCTCTAATGCTTAACAATTTTGATTTTTTATTTTTTTGGCAGTCAAAACATATTTTGACATGAATTTGATTTCCTTATCTTTGGCTTGGTTTAATTCAAAGTCTATATAGTAGCTTGTCCTAGCTCTCCAGTTTAATCTCAACACCCAGCCGTCCAGCTTCTTGTTCTTCATGTTGTTTCTAAGCCATCTCTTTGACACTTGAGAGAGGGCTTGACAAGAGTTAGTCAATATCATTTAGTATACCCATTAAATGCAAGTATTTATTAATAATGGCTTTCTAATTACCCTTTCAATTTTTTAGAGTCGGCCCTGCAAAGAGTAGCCTGTGTAGGTATTGCCTTTAAACTGTAAACTGAATATGTGCAACTATTGAGGGCAAGGAACAAAATGGACAGATTTATCAATTGAGTTATACGTAACCTAATTATTGTTATAATTTAACAATATGTTTATGTTTTGAAAGCTTGAAGGGTATCACTGAATCTTCTAGCATAAAAGCTTAAAGAGCATCATTCAATGCCCTGAATGATGAGTTAGATTCAAGAATAATACTTAACTCAGAGCTTAAGGGAGGTACTGTGACTTGATGATCCTCAGAAAGTTTGGATTAATTAAAGACCACATGGGGGTCTCTCATTTTAGAGTTCCACACAGCAAGATGTGAGCCTGTGAACATAACCCAACTCCTCAAGAGATGCTAGAACATACTTTCCTCTTAGCAGTGCCAAATCAGCCATTAGGAAGGTATTGTTTGTAAGCACACTATTTAAAGCAGAAGGGGGCAATCTGCCAGCTGCCTGTAGTCCCCAGAACTCCAGGATCATGTTTTCCAGATTCAGCAGCAAACTATCCAATGTCAGTGGCATGTTTTTCCACAGATTTAGCATATCTTAAATAGCCAGAAAGAACCCTTTCCCCTCTAAAAATGCAGCTCTCCTATGAAAGCACTTCCACTCATTTGTGTGACATCACAGTAGGTTCAGCTCACTCCCTATGGCTTCTGGCCACTGAAAATAATAGTAAAAAAGTGTAGCTCCTGGCTGCAAAAGATTCCCAACTCCTAACTTAAGGACAGCAGTCTGTCAGAGCTTTATTATTACGTTTTGCCACTGTGGTCAGGTGGAATGCTAGTTAGATGTTCTTCCTCAAGCACAAAATGACTTGGGCTGCCTTAATCGTGAGCTTGTTTTGAGTTTTTGTCTCATGTATGAATTCATAGCAAATGCCCACACTGTGATAACTTAATAGATATGAATGTGTTTGCATCCTACTTTAAAGTATAATCAGCAGTTGTCCTTTTGATAATGGCTCCTTATGGATGTGAAATCAGTTTCTTATTACTCAGGTGAGCCAATCAGGGGCTCACTTTACTCTCCACTTCTACTTTTATTCTAATTACAGTACAATGCCAGGGTCTCTGTCCCCAACAAGCCTGGTCAACAAGCTGTTTAACATTCTGATAAGCTCTTGTTGTGTGCATTGCATTAGTCTGAGCAAATATTTCTCAGCAAATCCTCTTTTCTACCCTTTTTCTGCCTAGTGTGAAGCAAAATACTTTTGATATAGGTTGTTATGACTGGCTATAGATTTTAATGCTACACATTCCTTTCTTTGGCTTGTCCCTATCTAAAGTGCAACATAAAGAGTGTTGTGGCACCTCCAAGATTAAGAAATTCATTACAGTATAAATTCCCATGGACTACTGTTCATTTCCTTAAGCACACGGAGTGCTCTTATTCTGAGAGAGATGCAGGGTATCCTTGGCTGGAGGTAAATGAAATGTCGGCAGTATAATTTTTCTGTCCCCAATGAAATCACCTCCCTGAGTTGCATATTGATTTTTAATAATAGGAAAACATGTCCCTGGAGGTCACTATGATTTGATCTGGCCCCAGTTATTTACCCTGGATATTTAGCACTATAATGTTCTTCCAAATGTCATGTAGAACATAGGTATGGAATCTGTAGTTCTCCAAAGGTTACTGTACTACAACTATCAGCATTCTTCATACTCTTATAGCAGAGGGGGGTTGTTCCTGTCCCAAACAAGCTTCCAATCCATTTCTAGGATCTCCACCCTGCCACCTCTACTTGAGTCCCAGAGTGTCTGGGTATAACTATTTACCAGGTAAAAGAGTTCCATCTGGACAGATACTCCCACACAATAGTTAGGAACATGTGAAAAGAAAAGAAAAGAAAAGAAAAGAAAAGAAAAGAAAAGAAAAGAAAAGAAAAGAAAAGAAAAGAAAAATGTGTGGCATTTAAAATCTGGGTGGAAATGCTACCACCACATTTTCTTGAATGTGGAGATGTTTCACTGATTGGTGAGATGCCTCTCCTACCTGGAATTTGGACGGAGAACAGTAGAAGAAGCTTTTAAAAATGGCTTCAGTATTCCCTTTCAACCAGGTTATGAGATCCAAGTAGTATGGAGTGTTAGCGCAAACCCAGCACTGGAGCACTAATAAATAAAAGAGCAACAAAAGAAGACTATGAGAAATAGACTAGCTGCATATCAAAGCTAGAAATCATTAATTGGAGCAAGCAAAGAGATTGAGAGATAGAACAGGAATAATATCAAGTCTAAACATCTGAGCAAAAGCAGCACTGAAAAGAAATAAGACTTCAAAGGAACTGTCTTATACTTTACTTACCAACTTTATCTTACTAGTTCCAGTTATTTCAGGTAGAAACCCTAAGTCCTAGGTACAGTCAAATAATATGTTTCTTAACTTCTATGTTTCTTTGAAAGCCTTCAGCCAAGAGTACCAGTATATAAAGAAACTTCTAACTGCCTCACCTCTGAATCCCACCTTCCTGCATCTCTCTGGCTTTAGACTAAGAGTTGCTAGCACTAGAGTTGTGGTTTTTGAGAACTCTGGTTCAACAATATCTGAACAATATCTTTCATGTTGATATAGAAGGAGGCATTCAAGCTAGTTCATTCCTTTGATTGCTGTAGCACTAGGTCTAGACCAGTGCTTCTCCCCTTGGCAACTTTAAGATGTGTGGACTTCCACTCCCAGAATTCCCCTACCAACGTGCTAGGGGGAGGGAATTCTGGGAGTGAAGACCATACATCTTAAAGTTGCCAAAGTTAAGAAACACTGGTCTTGGACTTTTCGCTGAAAATGGACAAAAATGAATTGATGATCTCAAGACTTTCTGATTAAAAAGGGTTGTTTATGGGAAGAAGGGAACCACGATATGTAATTTGGGAGGGCAGAAATGCAATAATTATGTTTGTAACAGCTGCAAAGATTGGAAGCTGCTTCTTTAAATATTTTTTTTTCCCTTCTTCTTTTTTCTTGACTTTTACTGTTTCTCACTTTTTCTTTTCTTTTTCATATATTTTTCTTCTAATCTTTACATTTTTGTAGGTTTTAATCTTGTATAAAACACTTTCTCAATAAAAATTATATCTATTCATCTATCATCTATCTATCTATCTATCTATCTATCTATCTATCTATCTATCTATCTATCTATCTATCTATTGCTAGTCTAGACAAACTGTACCCACTTTTTCCTCTCTACAATTAATCCCCTAAACAGAAGACAGTGATAATTTGAATCAGCTGTTTAGTCTCCCCCCCCCCCCCCCGCCTTCTCCAAAGCTTTGGATATTACATTCTGAATGTTTTGTATCTTAAACAAAGTTGTAATCCACTCATAATTTTAAGGATGGGGCAGGAGAGAGATGCTATCAATTTCATGGATGATAAAAATTAAACACACAGCTCTAGTAAAGGGGACAAAGCATCCATAAATCATCTTTCTGAGTTTAATCAAGCCCCTGTCGATACTTGGTGTTAAGTGTAAATGAGAGTTAATCAATAGAATAAGTTAATTAAGGATATCTGTATTTTGTAAAGGCCTGTCTCAAGTAGGAAAGGAGAGCTGTTAATATGCCTTTAACCGAAAAATTCCATAAAATACAGGCAAGATACTGGTAATTTACAGGCAGAATGACAGTTGGGACTATGAATGTTCTGCTATTCCCAGCACACGGCTAGAGAATTGTGTCAACTGCTATTGTGGCTTTTCATTCTATTTCAGCAAGAAAAATAAAAAGCATTCTCAAATTTAAAAATGGCTCCCCCAGAGGCTACACAAACATATCCAGTGGTACTTGGATTTTACTATGATGTCTTTATTACTACCTGCCCATTCCTGTTAATTATTACTGAATTTCGTAATCTACATCAGAGAAATATCTTTATTAACCCCAACTCAGAGCAACAAAATAGTATGCAGACTTTTGAGTTCCCAAGAACCTTTAATCCGGCAATATTTAGGAAAAAATATTTTAAGGAGACACATCTAAACTTTATTTATTGCCCAATTTCACTTCCTTCCCATTGAAATGGTCACTTATCTTCCAGAATTTTTTTTTTTTTAATTCCAACGTCCTCACTATAGGAAGGATGGAATATAACTCTTTTTATCTCATTTCTTTCATACTGTATGCACTTTCTTTTCCCTCTATAATAGTTCTATAACAGCCCTACAACTTGGCATATACAGCATGTACCAAAAGTCAACCCCCATAGACAATTTAATATATTCAATTTATTTATTATGTTCAAATTGCCTGCCATTTTCTTCTAAATACTTCCTTACTCATTTAATGCATGACCTTTGAACATTCCTAAGTACAGTAACATTTTCTCTGAAAAAAAAATGAGCAAAGCATATTGTGATTGGCCTATGGAGCTGACTTTTGGTACACCCTATATATCTGGAGAAACTGATATAAAACATTGCTTACATGCTTATAGGTGCCTCACAGACTGGTTCAATGTAATGACCTTTTCTGTCACATGGAATATATTTTGCTTGCTCAAGATGAACTATTAACCTTCTTGTGTCTCTGTTTCATTTAATAGCCACTTAATCAGATCAATGTTAATCTGTGTAAGTGTACCTTTTTAAGAAAGAGGTCAATTTTTTTTCTTCCTTTGCTTTTGAGTTTGGCAAGACACAAACAAATGCTGTGAAGAATGGTTTGCTGGAGAGCCCTTTAGACAGCACTCTCGTGTGGTGCTCCGGGAGAAGAAGTTCATCACATTCACCAGGCTTTCCCTGATCTGAAGCCTTCCAAATGAGTTGGGGATTAAGTCCCATAACGTTTGGTCTTCATGGCTGTAGGTTTACGGGAGATGAAGAATAATACATCTGGAAGGCAGCTTACTGGAGAAGATGGGTATGAATAGTTCAAATCTTGTATGAATCCAAATATTGATGAGAGAGAGAGAGGTGGATGAGAGCCATTTTGGTGTAGTGGTTAAGGCACTAGGTTAGAAACCAAGAGTTCTAGTGTTGCTGTAATGGAAGGCATGTGCAAGGAGGATACTGGAATGGAGGTTCAAGGTTATCAGGAGGGAAGGGTGCATTGCAGAGCAAGTGCTTTCTCAGCCTGCAGCAGGACAATGGGAAGAGTAAAAGGATGAGGCTAGACCCTCCCTGGAGTCCCAGGGGCATATCCACTAGTTGCTTTAGCATAGGTTTAGTCTGGTGAGATTTTGTCTATTAGGTGCAAGCTAATAAAGGAACTTTACTGGACTGGATTGCTTCGCTGTTGTTCTTGGGCTGGGCCTGACAGTCGCCTTAGGTACAAAGCCATGGGTGACTTTGGGCCAGTCACTCTCTCTCAGCCCTAGGAAGGAGGCAATGGCAAACCACTTCTGAAATCTTGCCAAGGAAACTGCAGTTGTGCCTGTACACAGACACAGACACACACACACTTTATGGTCTATGCTCCATTTGATTAAATGGCACTGTAAACTAGACCACAAATCCTAATCATTTGGGGTTGATGGGTATAGTCCAAAGCGTACGATCATGTCACGGGAATTCTCACAAAATGTCTATCGTGGTGTATGTGGCCCAGATTAAGGCCCACAGTTTGACAGCCCCAAACTGATGTTCCTCAACAGAAGCAAAATTCTCACTCCATGGGACAGAAACAAAAGTGATATCTGACAACAGCTTCAGACCAAACTTCTAAACTTTAGTCACTCACCATGCCAAAGAATTAATTTTTTTTAAAACAATGCAGATTAAACAAGCAGATGGGGACAATTACCAAAAAAAAAAAATGACTAAAGTCAAGTGTGGCACTGAAAGTTAAAGGCATGATACCAAGGGGGAAAAATACCTCTGTGGTGCCCCCCTTCCCTTGATGCCGTATGCATGTGCTTATTTTGCTTAATGGTTAACCCAGGGCTGATGTGACAAAATACTTATGTACCAGAATCTTACTAAACTGCTAAGATTTGTCCCCAGTACTTCCTCTAAGGTTGCAGGCTGTTTTTGACCTCAGTTTACTTGGGGAAACTGGGGCAACATGCACACAAAGAACTGGGCTATAGATCTCCCCTATTTCATTCTGGGGCAATGTAGGTTCTGCATGAAACTGATACTTTGCTTTGAAGCAAGCTAGCATCATTTTGCTTTAATTAAAAGAGACTTTAGAATAAAATCATTGTGAGGCAAGTGGATTGGCACCCCCCAGGCACCCAAGGTAATTGTAAGGTCCTGGGAGCTAAGGGCGAGACATATATTCTAAAGCAGCCTGGATGCAGAATGTCCTTTTGAGCTCCTTCCGCATTTCCTTCTCACTGCATCCTACGTCAATGCAATTTTCTTCCCCATTGTTCTTTTGTCAGTTGAAATTAACGTCCTAGCAAATGGGACTGAGTGGAAAAACTTTAAATACCGGAATAACTCTTGTGGTTATATTTTAACTGATTAATATTCCTGCATTGAATGAAACATACTAGTCCATTGGATTATTCCAGATACCAAAACACAGACGCCCTTCTCCATGGGGAAAGTGTGGGCAGGGAAAATTGCCTCGACTTGCCCCAGAAAGCCCTACTTATACCTAATTTTACTGTAAGTGACATTATTACTTTTCTAAAGGTCTTTCTAAACAGGGGATGCATTTAGAGTGATGAAGGGCCTCCTTGCCCCCCTTGCTCTTAATGCAAGGCATGGTCAAACCCTGGCAATACCTTGTCCCTAGGATGCTGCCTTCATGTCATCCCAGTCTGTGATTGAGTCAGGCTTAAGTTGTCCTTAGCTGTACCTGGGTTAATATACCATCTGACCCCCCCCCAATTATGATTCTACCCAAGGATTGCAAAATCTGTTAAGTTTTGTCATCTTGGAAGGATGTAGGGTGATTGGCAGGAGCTAAAAACATCAGCAATCGTGACAGGGTATCACCTGGCCATGGGGACAGCAAATGTTATGCTGGTATAGTGTCTACTGACCCAAGGATGGGTGGAAAAAGTTCAAAGGCATGGTCGGCCCATGCTTGCATTTCAATCTAAACAGTCCCTACAGCATTAATCCCCACTCCAGGAATGTTAATTCGGTGAAAAAAAGTGAGGGATCTCAAAAACTGTGAGATGGCCTGTGCTTCAATTCCTAGAATTCCTTGCAGGAAATCATAGCATGCAGAGAACTGCAATGAATCTCTACTGAAACTCATGTCCTGGATCTGAACAGAATATTCTCATTTTCCTTAAGGAAGGAACTCCTTTGGGTTCACCAAATTACCCTTTTCAAATTCCAATCCATTTCTGGCAGAAAGATGCAGATTCACCCACATTCCACCCCTTCCCTACTACTGGCTGTTCATGCAGTTTGACCAGAGCTGAGCAAGTAACTTCTTAGCATAGCTTCTTCCCACTTCCCATAGCTTTGGGACCAGTCTGGAAACATTACTTGTTGATGCAGTTCATTCTAACTAATTTTGAAAAGGGGCTCCCCAACTATATCAGCTTCAAGTTCTTTTCATGTATTTGCTAAAGGGCAAATTCAAAGATTTTTGAAACTGGGTAAGAAATTATAATAACTAGTTGTGTTTCTCAGCATTTTTCTTAAGCTATGGGGTGGAGTCAGTGGCACACCATTCAGTGTGCTACCATCTTTGCATCCAGGATGGAGTTGAGAGCTATGAGACCTTTTCCATTGCTCTCTGAGGCTCTCTCTGCTCTCCATAACCCTTGGGCATGGTGAGTAATAATCCTACTGTTTTTTTCCATGAATCCTGGATGTTGGTGTGCCAAGAAAGGCTGCATTCTTCTTTTCAATGTGTGAGCCATCTGTGTGCTGCATGCATTCCCCAGCACACCATATTTGTGTTATCAAAAAGTAGTGTCAAAATGGTGTATTTATTATTTATTTATTTTTCTTTTTTTCTCCCAAAACAAGGGTGGACATGGAAGTGGGAGGTCTCTAAGAAGCAAACCACTCCAATCTCCATTCTTAACCCAACCCCCCAAACATGGATCAAAATCATGCCACCAAAATTAGGGCATTTTGCTTCCTGTCTCCATTTTCACCATTTAAACCCCAGAAGAAGAGGCCCTAAAGGTCACGTTTAAGGCTTTCTCAGTCTGGTGTGAAGTTTCCATCTTGATCTACCAGCAATTCTCCTGCTTGTTGCAAGGGAGTCCTTTGAGTCTCTGTGCAGCCCTCCTTTATAACCAAGTGCGATATATTTCTTCCCTTTTGCATTATAGACAGCTAAATCGCTGTGCCCATAAGATATGCCCAGTCTTGGTGGTTCTCTTTATCCCACATCTCATGATGAACTTTAATTGTTGAATTTTAAGGTTGCAGTTATAATGTCTTGTTTCATTTGCATTTTATTGGAAGCTACCTTGCGTGCTAGTTTTGATGGAAGGATGGACTCTAAATTTAATTTATATTCAGAAGCATACTCAAGAGTTTATTGCCTGATCAGTTCCTTTGTTCTTTTTGGGTGCTAATCTGTAGATTTCCTTCCTCCAATACACTTCTGTTCCAGATTCTCATATGGAAGTAAATGGGAAAACCTGGCTGAATAATGAGTCTCCTCTGATGCAGATTGCGTGTGACAGCCTCCATTCAATGTGAAAACTGAATTGATAGACTTGTTTAATATTAATTAACAGAGGATTGTTAGCCAGTACATGATTGATTAAATTTACATGTGGGCTTCCAGTGGGAGATTAAAGGCAAATCAGTAGATCCATTCCCCACCCTCAAAGCCTCATAAGGCAAAATAGGGTTTGCTATATACTTGGATCAGTGCTTAAATTATTCCACTTTGGTTCTGATATGATCAAGAATGCCCTGAGGCACCATGAAGATGAAAACACAAACATTCTGACTTTGTATCAGCCCTGGAAGGAAAAGATTCTTATATGCTGGTGACCTTGAATGAAGCTCTATTTTGCATTTCCCCTTGGGTCCATAGAGGTGAGGACAGCCAGAAGCTGGGCCTCCTTTGGATACATGTTTTAAAAATGTATTAAAGGTGTACCTTACAACATATAGAGTTCCCAGGGCACGTAACAGCCAAAGCAAAAATGTCACAATTCATCAATAAAAGAAAAATCAGAAACAGCAGTCATGTTCTGTAAAACAGACAGAAAGAAACAGCTAATAAAAAGTGCTTTTAAAGGTTATAAAATCTTAGGGGAAGAAAAAAATGTTCTCAATGCTAAAATGACAGTTGGGTGGGTGCCTCCTTTGTGACAGTGTTTCAGAAGCAGCTGAAGAAGCCTGAGTGTCATCCCAACTAACACCTATTTGGGGGACACTCAGAGACATCATCCATGATCTGGTTGGTTGAACAGACAGTTATGCAGGGAGTTAACTGGAGAAATAAACATCGATTTACCACAGAAGAAGTAACTGGAGAAATAAACATCGATTTACCACAGAAGAAGTAACTGGAGAAATAAACATCGATTTACCACATGAACCTAGTGCCCAATTAGCAGCTTAGTCATACTGGAGTAACTGCAGTTTCTGAACCATTCAAAGATGGCTGGCCAGCTTTAACTCTGCTTCTTCTCATCACAATTCATTGCTGTAATCCAGCAATAGATAGACAACCTTTGGGACTGGTGGATATATTTGGAAAGTTGAGACGACGTCATAAACGTTCTCCCAAAGTAGCTACTTGCCATACCTTGGTGGGAATGGCCAGTCATAGAACACCTGTTTATCAGAAGATAAAGAAATGAGGATCTGCCTTGCTACAACTGTGTCATATCTTAGCTTTGCCCAGCTTTGTGTGCCACCTAGATGACCCTGGTTTTTCTCAAAAGGCTAAGCTGAGTCAGACCTGAAACTTGGAAGGGAGACCAGAGGAAATCCCAGGGTTTCAGGTTAGTCAGAGCAGTAAATGAAGAAGGCAATGGAAACCAATTCCTTATAGTTGCCAAGAGCACAACATAGATTGTATTACCAGAAGTAAAATTCAGCTCAGCTCAGACATTTTCTTTTATCTTACCTTTTATCTTACCCTATCTTTCTAGGCAAGTGGCACACTTCCAAGCAAATCACTGGATACACCCACCTCCCATATTTTTCTGTCTAAGGCTAACCTTGGAGCTCAGAGGCATTCTTGGAAATAAAGACAATACTTTGCTTTGCACCATGCCTGCTTCCCATTTATTTATTTTTTAAATGTGTACCAAAAGTCCAGCATGGCAGAGAGCTTTGTGATTTTAAGAGAGGCAGCCACAAGTCAGCTGATGCTCAGGGAAGCCACGTTCCTTATCTGTACAATAATCTGATTTTAGGATTACTGTGCCACAGTAGGCAGTAGTGAGGCAATCCCTCCATGAACTGATCCTCTCTCCTCAAAATCCTTGCAGCAAACTATTTTGGTCAGAAACCAAGCCATTTATTTATTTACAGTCACAGAATTTAAAAAATACAGTAAACCATTAATCCATGTATAAATAACTATGTATGGTACATACATATAGTATATGAAAGGAAGAAACCCTATTAACATTGCACAGAAGGGACCAAATGGTTTCTATAAGCTAAGGCTATAAAGAAAAACTAAGGCTCTAAATACAAATTTTGCTACTGGCTTCAGAACACCTGAGTATTGGTCATTTCATAAGAATGCCTCAATCTTCTCACCATGAGTGGAGTTTATCAGACTCAGAAGCAGGCATATGAGCTCTAATCACCAGTGCGTGCACCATGGGCACTTTAAAAGGATGTGTGAACCAGACTCATCCTCTATATTCAACCAAATACACACTCAATCTTCATATGGAAGGTTGGCATATTGACCATCTGTCACCCTATTAGGGAGAGCATCTATATGGCCTAGGGAGAAGAGTCTTCTGTGTGAGGTGTGAGCCACGTTTTGTAAGCAAATCAATTTGAGAAAGGATTATGAGTAGATGGCCTAATCCAAGTTTTATGTCTGCGCAAAACAGAGCTGTCCTCCATTTTATTGATACTATTTCCTTTCTTTATACTCCAGAGGAGTTCTGCAATACTACAAAAGCTTCCAAAATCTGTTGTTCACTATTTGTGGATTTTGAATATTGCCACCTTTTACTCTGATCAGATGTTTTGATCTTCAGCAGTTTATCTTGACTGACTTTTCTTTCTTGGTCCTTAGAATGTTTGTTACCATCTGTGACATCACAGCAGCTCAGTCAATGGGGGACTAATAGGATTGTTTGAGATTCATTCTGAGGTATAACTGGCACCATTTTGGGGGGAAAGGACATTGTGGGGCTTAATGTTCTCATCCAAATGCTTTACTTTTGATCAGAACAAATGGGGAATATAGGAGAGGTTTATTAAAATCTAAATGTGTCATGGGGCTCACATAAATGCATTGAACAAACTGAAACCAATGAATGTGGGAAGTATTTGTCACCTCTGCTATGGCGCTTTTAACTGAATGGCCCCTGTAGATGATTAAAAGGTCATCAGAGGCAGCTGAGGTCTTTCTTTTCCTATTACAAAATGTGGTATAAAAACACATTTGTAATAAATTCCTGACAGGCACTGCTATGCAGAGGATTACATAACAGGCAGCTATGAATTACGATGCTATAATTCTATAAAAAGGTTCATGGGACATCACAAGGGGAGCTCTAGCTACCTTGGAATAGAAGTGGTCCTCACTCTCATCCTTCAAACTGCAGCTGGCCTTAAAGGATATTTAATGTACTGGGCATGAATCCAGTCCATGCTAAATAAGACATGCTTTCTGTCCTGTTGATTCGTAGTTTTCTGTCTTCCTGGAGCACCACAAATGCTTGTTCTCTGGAGAATAGTCTATGAGGTAGAGCAGATGTAAGCAACCAGGGGTCCTCCCATTTGTAAAGGATATTGCAGACATTTCTATCCAGGGGAAGCCCATGATGCTAGGTGGCATTACACAGAAAGAAGAAAGGAATGGTTGAAAAAGACTTATTGCAGTAGCAAATGCACATAGATTTTTAGGGGTCCTGGGTTGCAAGTGAAGGATGGCAGTGGAACCAGCTGCACCAAAATTTTAAAAGCTCAGAAGCCCTCAACATGGTTTCAAAAATCTTTGCATACATACCTCTGGTGAAAGGTATCTGTCCTTTCCCTGAAGCTTGGGATATAAAGAAGATGGTTGATGGAAAGAAAATCAGAATGAGAGAAGAAAAAAAGAAGCACGTCAGGAAGATGAAAAATGGGATGTCAAAAAAGGGGGTATCTCTAACTACTTTGGTTTCTGGTCCCACACAACCTGCCTGCTACATAATCCTCAACAAATTATCCCTAAGGGAATTGTGGGAGCACATCTTCTCACTCCTGTTTATTTAGAGTGCTACTGTAATGGCATGTGGGAATGGCCTTGGGAGATAGGAGGGAGAACCGCAGACTGGACAATGGTCTGGTAAGTGAAATTTGAGTCCAAAGGAGGAGGGGCGGTGAAAGCGTCTCAGAAGGGACCCTCCTTAGTTTTCAGGAGAGTAAAAGTGAGGGACAGGAGGGGTACATTCAGACTTGCAAGATTGATGTTACCCTTGTGAGGTAGTCCACACAAGAAGGAGTATTAGCTCTATCTTTATTGTAAGGTTACATTAATAGAATCTTGCAAGTCCCTTCTGAGACGCTTTCCCCACCCTTCCTCCTTTGGATTCAAATTTCATTTATCAGACCGTTGTCTTGGCTGCAGTTGTCCCTCCTGTCCCCCAAGGTCATTTCCACATACCATTAGGCTACAGTGAATTCTCTTGTTAAACCAAATGTTTTAGCTGTGCCCCAGCTTCTCAGTTCAGTCGGTGAAATTATATTGCTGCCATTTCTTGCAGTCTCACTGCCAATGTAGCCGAAGCCTGGAGCTGATCTGTTTTTCTTCCCAATCCCCCATCTCCTCCTCCTCCTCCTCCTCCTCCTCTTCCTCTTCTTCCTCCTCTTTTTCCTCTAAGTTTGCAGTAGCCAAAGCAAGCATACAATTATCTCTACAATAGTAGCATCCAGAATAAAAGATTTGTTATTGAGGGATGACTAAGAGCCTCAGTTTGTTCAGGAAAGAAACGGTCTTTATAAAATTACAGCCTTGATGGATTTTGCAAAGATCTCCTTCCGCTTCTTCTCATGGAGAGACCGGAGCCTTGTTATACAAGAGTGTCAAGAGGTGGGAATTGGTTGAACTTTTGCATTGTGCTGCATTACTTTACCATGGCCTCCTTAGCCTGCCTTGTTTTGTGATGTCGCCTAACCTGATGTGACATCCAGTAATCAGCATAATGTGATGCTGTTCACTGGAAATTTAACACGATAACAAAACAAAGGAGGACTTGATTGGACCTTGAAGATGAGCTGCAGCTGGAGATGAATACATTGTGGCATAGATTACAAGGAGCAAAGGCTGATGAACCAGCCAAACTTCTCTGGCAGAAAAGATGGGAAATTTGTTCCTTTGCTTTTCTCCTTTTTTGTTGGTTTCCCAGTGTATTTTGCAGGGGGTGGGTAGGATGTAATTTATGAACGGAGGTATCAGCTGTTCTACCCCTAGAGACTATACAAAGGCAATCAGTCCAATCCAGAGAGACATGACAAACCCAAATGTATGCTAATAAAACTTACATTCATCATGTTTAATTTATTCCATTAGTTTCAGTGGAATGTGCTAGGCTGGGCAAAGCCTGAACATGTGCTTCTTTTTGACAACGCTTTGTTGCAAGCAGTGAGGCCCACCCCTTCTAACAAGCAAAGTGGAGCCACCACTGAAAATGCTTTTTCACATGCCTCCAAAGAGCTTCTGGCTACAGATTGTGGCAGAAAAGGCCATCAGAGTGATGTGAAGGGTCTCGACAAGACAGATTGTACCATTTCTAAGCCCTGATAAGGTGAATAGCTTGGGGCCTTTTGAGTCCCATAATTTTTACTTTTATGGAGGCCTTCCCAATAAATGTAAATATGATTGCATTAGTCATGATTAGAGGGGTTGGATTGGAAGAATTTGAACTGATGACTGTCAAAGTTAGTCCAAATAAAACATGTATTAGAGAGATACTCTAGGATTGCCCCAAATATAGCAAAGTGTGCCAATTTCTTATTGACAATGTGTGGGCCAGCAGAACCATCAATCAGGACATGCCTGGATGTTGATATCAGATGTATCCATTCAGTGCTTACAGTTCAACAATCTTTATAAGTCTGCAGGTCTTGATCCCCAACTGTCAGCAAAATATTTTGGACACAAGAAGCAAACATATGTGGGCCTGAAGAAAAATCCAAAATAGACATCAGGGCAATAGGTTGATGCATTTTTTTGCTAGATTTATATGCTACTTTTCCTGCCAAGGCTCAAGGTGACTTTCAAGCCAGGCTTCATTTATCACCACAACAACCTGGGAAATAGGTTAGGCTGAGAGAGTCTCAGGTTCACCCAGATAGATTCCAGTACTAAGCTATTTCTCAAATATTGCTCCAGTCTTAAGGGAAGCACAATCATTTTTATATTAACAAAGCTGAAGGCAGTTCTTAAAGATGGCTTGAATCCAGCTCATTCAATTTGCAAAATTATTTATTCCCTGCAAGAAAAGCATGGGTTTTTTTCCCCTGCCTCTTTCATAGAGAATTAAAAAAAAAAAAACTTGGGAAAGATTTGTTGAGAGGGGAGGGATACCCTATTTTTTCTTCTTCTTTGATTTTAAAAAGCCCCTGTATGTCCCACAATGGTGTGGTAGTTTTCTTCATCTTTCCCAATGCTTCCTGTAAGAATGAACAACGGACACAACAAATGTTACATGATCAACAAACCATTGTATGGTCAAATGATCATTCTTAGAGAAAGCATTAAGAATTTAGGGGCAACTCCTGTACCACTATGAATGGATCTACATAAGCCTTATTAAAGAAAAAGAAATAAAGGAAAATAAAAGGATTGTGGTGACCTCTCCTTTCCTCCTTCCCTGCCAATTTTTTTTTTCTGAATTTAGAGAAATAAAGGTCACCTTACCTTGCTAGAGTTCTATTTTTTTTTCTTTTTCTCCCAACCTCCCCCCAACCTTTTACTTTAATGAAGTCCTTGTTTGTCCTTGCTTGCAGTGGTGCAGGGGCTCCATCTTCCTCCTTCCATAAATGATTACTTGACCCCTGCAACGTTAAAAGGCTTTTGCAACCTTTCCATTTCTGTTTACCCTCCTTTAATTCACTCTCCCAAACTTCATGGACAGGGCAAATTAAAGGAGAGTGAATGGTTTGGCACAGTACTAATAGATTTAAATTGTATATTAGGTAAAGAAAATATGGTATAGGAACAACATGGGCTGCATTTTCTTCATACTTCTGAGCAAATACTAACTGAAGATCTAGGCAGCTTCTGTTGTAAAGCCTGCCTGGAGGCTAACTTGGGAAAGATCTAGATACTTGATATGATCCAAAGCTTCTAGAACTGATTGCTGTCATATGCTCTCATGCATTCCCTAACAAGAAATATTGGTGAGAACTTACTCAAATCAAGGAAGGTCCAGTGTTAATAGTTGGACAAGGGAGGGAGAGGTTCACCTCTTAGTTAAGGATCAGGCCTTATCCAGTATTTTCTTATCTCATAATGGCCAACCAGCCTTCCAGTCAGCTTCATTAACTAACACTTTTTCCTAGTGTTTCTCTTAGTGAAAGTGAAACTTCTCCTAGTCCACTTTCTCCATGCCATTCATGATTTATACAGCTTATTCATGTCTACCCTCAGTAGCCTTTTTTCCTAAACTGTTTAGCTTTTCTTATAAGGAAAGTGTCCAAACTACCTAATCATTTTGATTGTCTTCTTCTGCCCCCTTTCCATCTCTCTCTCTTTCTTTTTCATGCATGGCAACCAGAACT
The DNA here is from genome assembly GCF_059951505.1 of Python bivittatus. Lineage (NCBI taxonomy): Eukaryota > Metazoa > Chordata > Lepidosauria > Squamata > Pythonidae > Python > Python bivittatus. The sequence continues at coordinate 5,930,846 of NW_028277073.1, forward strand.
GTATACTGATTCCAGATGCAGATACCACATTGATTTTTAATAGGGGCATTACATTCCTGGCAATTTTATTTTCAATTTGTGTCCTAATGATTTCTGAACATTTACCTTTTTCACAGCTGACACATACTGATTCAACATCTCTATACTGAACATCTCAGTATATAAGTGAATTTAGGATTTTTTGTTTGTTGTGTATTTCTTTGCACTTACTTAAATTATTTGCCATTTATTTAACCATTCACTTTCTTTAAAAATATCTTCTGGAACTATTCACAAACCCTTTCATTTTCCCCATCCTTGATAGTTTAGTATTGTCAGCATACTTGACCAGCTCACTATTTACCACAAATCAAGAACGCTTATGAACAAGTAAAAAAGTACCATTGTCCCAGAAGAAATCTTTGAGTTCTTCTTTCCACTGAGAAAAGTGATAATGTATTCTTCAGCTTTTCCTTGCATTTTTCAAGTAATTAGCAAGTCCATAAAAGGTCAGGTCTTCTTATTCCATAACTGCTAAGTTTACTCAAGAGACTTTGGTGAGGAATTTGGTCAAGGCTTTTTGAAAATTCAAGCATACAGTGATGACAAAGTCACCTCCTTCCATGTGCCTGTTGAAACTTTCCAAAAAGTTGGTGAGCTAGGATTTATGTTTGCAGAATCCATGTTGATTTCCCTTCAGCAAGGCTTGTTCTATGTGATTAATTATTTTTCTCTCATTACTGCTTCTACCAATTTGTCTGGAACAGATGTTAAGCTGAACAGGCTTTGATTTCCTGGGTCTCCCCTGAGTTTCATTTGAAATGTTGGTGTTTCATTGGCTGCCTTCCAGTCCTCCAGGACTAAGTCCCACTAGATGGACAAGATAATTTTTTTTTGCTAGGAGATCAGCCATTTTATATCTGGTTTAAGAAATCTTGGGTGGAAGCCATTAGAACGTGGTGATTTGTACCTATATAATCTCTCAAGATGTCTTAGAATATCTTCTCTTCATGGTCTTGTTCTAAACTAAATGTCATGAACAATAGTATCTAGGGTTGATCAAAGGTTTGATGGATTCAAAGGAAATTCAACTTCACAACCCCACTGAAGCAGATCCGTAAAGCAGTACAGTAGTTTTATTTATTGTATTAGAGCAGCTGCTTCACTTCAGCCACTTCTCTGGCCCTTCAGTGGTCTCAAAAAGGTCATCTGAGGCAGATCATCCATGTTTTGCAAGACATATCACATCTGCATAGATGCTTTACTCCAACCATCCAGTTAAATCATATTACCTTTCAAGCGAAGTGCCAAAGTGGATCACACCCACTTTCCTCAAGTCTAATAGTGCTTTTTGAGTAATTTGGTTTATCCACAGGAGGCAGAATTCAAAAGATGGGGATGCGAGAGTGCTATTCTATTCTGTGTCTCTTAGTTTCTTATATTTTCCAAGCATCTAGTTACTTAGTATTGATATGAATCTATTGGATGAAGCAATCTAGGGACAATCTGTTGATGCCTCTCTGTTCTGACTTTTTTTCTATCAACTTCTGAGGAGGCAGAATTATTCAATTATTCTTAACTATGATCTGCAATCAGTTATGAATAAGGTAAAAGCAAACGAACCAAAAATATGAGGTATACTTCTGTTGTTAGGAGTGTCCTTGATTACAGGAGTCTTGGTGCATTCTATGTGAATAGGGTGATCCTCTCATTTAAGACTCACTTTTTCACTTGGAGTGCGTTCTTAAATCTGAGAGTGCTTCTAACTTCTCACATAGCAAGGATAGCCAAGAATGTCTTTGAGCCAACCAGGCTGGCTTTCTAACTACACTCTTTCTTGGAAAGGATAGTCTTTCTGACATGCATATTCGATACCTGCAGTGCGATCAAAGCTATAGTGACAACCGTGTTAGATAATATACTGCTGTGTAAGGAGAGCTCTCTTCTGAAGAGCACTTGGAATATGTAACTGTGCCATGTATTGGACAGGCTGTAGAGAATATTCATAGCTGGTTTTATGGCATCTCCACTGGGTTCCAGTTGGTTTCCAATTCAATACATATTTAAATTAGTTTATATAGCTTCTGTTTTGCTTGATAGTTTTATGGTCCTGTTTCCTATTAGTCTTATTGTTGTTGGAAGGTTGATATGTCATGTTATATTTATTATATTGTACTTTTATTATTATATACCAGCCTCAAATTAATCAATATGAGGAGAAAGCTTGACAGTTTTAAAATAAGTAATAAATAAAACTAAGATTTTCTTCAGTGGCCCTGCTCTCTATGTGTCTGTCCCCACCAATCAGCCATACAGTGGGTTTCCATCTCAGGAAGAGCAAGACAGCCTTCTCAAGAGTGACACCAAAATTATGACATTTTCTTGCTATAGTGGTTCATTACAGTATGTACCATTACTGGTGAAATTAAGAGGAGACAGAGTTAGAGGATTGTTGGTCTTGGTTAGTTAATTACTTGAGGATGTTGACTGTGCACCATTTAAAAATTCTAAATAAACCAACTGATACTTTGTGGTATCTTGTGGATATATAGCTCAAAAGACATGATCAAAATAATTTAAGAAATGTGTAATTTGAGTGTAAACATTGACAGAAAATGGAACAGTCCCACAATGCAGTTCATTCACAAGTTTCAAACAGCATCAGCAGCTTTTCTGAGAGACTGAAAAAGTGGCTCTCTCCAAGTGCTTTAAAATTAAGACATCGTAAGAAAGCCTGTAGTATTGCTAAATTGTTTTTGTTTATGTTGGAGAAGATAAATCCTCATCAATATCTCTGCCTCTGCTTCCACAGATTTCCTGTAGATCATCTTTTTAAATGCTTGATCTTCAGCAGTTGCTTAATTTTCTTCTCTTGAAATATCAACGTCTGAATAATTTATGCTTTCCTTCACCAGGGGCAGGCTCTGGAAAAAACTGCCCTAAACCTCACAGAAAACTCCTTGAAATAATGCAAATATTTCTGCTAATACTACAGTTGAATGCAAGTTGTCAGCTCATTTCTTTGTCTTAATCTGTAGAAGTAGGAAATGAATTGACACAGTGGCAAAGGGATGGATCAATGGTGCCTGGGGAATGCATATTTTTCAGGTGAAAACATTCCCTAGATTGGGCTGCCTTCTTGGGGATTTAGAATACATGCACATTCACAAAATAGCTGTCATGGGAGTCTTGTCTATCCAATGATACTCACAACAGAAATGGGCAGTCACAAAATGCCCATTTACCAGAAGGCAAACTAGCTCAGTAGAGTGTTCTCCATCACTTCAGTGGGGCTTTTGTGGGACCCAAAGATTTCTTCTGCAAATTAACAGCCAAGATCAGCTAGGTCTGTTTCAGTGCTCAGTTCTAATCCTTGAGCTTAGTGCTGGGCTTTGCAGCATCTTAGCTTCCTATTTCATGTTTGTTTTTAATTCAATGAATCTTTTAAAAAGTGAGAAGATGGGGCAGGGATGGACACCAAAGGGCCATGGGCTGTATATTGTCTCTCCCTGACTAAGAGAAGGAGGAGAAAAAAACAGACCCTGAGATCCAGCTAGCATCCATATTCACTCTCCATTTAGTTGAACTGAGTCAAACCTTTCTGCAGAAAGACTAGAACTGAGCACTAAACAGACCTAGCTGATCTTGGCTGTGATCAAAAAGTCCAGCACAGTAAGATGTGCTAAGTGGATGGGAGACCACCGGCAAATGTCAGGGCTGTAGGCTAGACTGGGAAGTCTAAAATCTTCCCAGAAGAAGGCAATGTTGAATTGTTTCCATATAGTTGCCAAAGAAACTACATGAACAATGTCCCCGAAATCACCCTGAAACCAGAAACTTTATTCTACAGATTCCTACATTTGTGATGAATCTACAAAGTCAAATGTACATGATTCACAGGACAGCTCAATCTGGGCAGAGAAGTTGACTGTTTTATAGAGCACCTTAATTAGCCCAACTGCTGCAAAGTCACAGTGGATATGTGTTAAGGCTGAGTCTTTGCAATCCCATGCTATCTTCTATCTTGACCTCTTTTTTCAAGGAATAAAGAGAAAGATACTATCAGTCACAATATATCACACAAGTCAAAAGGCCTGCCTAATCTCCTGGGAATGCCACTGACCTCTTTCCTATTCCCTGGAACAAAACAACATTTGTCAATGGCCTTCGAAAGGTCTGGCTGCATATATGGCTACAATTAAACTACTGAAAGAGGACTGTGCAAAGAATCTAAGATTCTGTTGACTGCTCTGAAGGTCTACAAACTGTAACTTTCTGCTTTTAATTTTAAAAGAGGAAATCTTCACTGTGACACAGAGATGCAAAACAGCAGCAGTAATACAAGGCCAGTAAGTAATTCTCTTAACGTAAGACCTAGACCTTCATCAGATTTCTTCCCTTTCTATTTGTCCTTCCACTTCTAGAGACATGGAACATAGGAAGAAATTCATCTATTTAGCCTGGTCTTACCTATTCTGATGGGCAACAGGAAGCCAAGTTTCAGCCAAGGGCCCCTCATCACTTGTTGCTGCACGATCCTTCTAAATCAGTGTTTTTCAAACTTGGCAACTTTAGAAGTGTGGACTTCAGCTCCCAGAAGTCTGGGAGATTCTGGGAAACTCTGAGAGTTGAAGTCCACACACCTTAAAGTTTGAAATTTGAAACTTGAAAAACACTGTTTGAAAAACACTGTTCTAAATAAAGACATTATGAATTGAACCTGGAGCCTTTCTCCACTCAAGGCAGTTGTTCTACCAATGACCTTTAGCCTTTCTCACTATGTATGGCATTGGGCTCATCCACACATCCCATTTAGTGGGGGACAAAGAGAACTCACTAACCACTTCTACAGGACATATCCTTATGACAAAGGAAATTCCCAACAAATTAGTAGAAAATGTGTGGCAAGCCATAGAATTAAGACACAGATTTAATTTTATTACAGTTGATGATCAGTCAACAGAAAGAAATCTGTAGACACTATACACACAATCTGATAAAATATACAATACATTCTCATATAGAAGATTTGAGACCTAAAATTACATGACCTAAATGAAATATATCACCTAGCCAAGGCCTGAAATCAAACTATTGTTAATATTTTTGTAAAACAAGATATAAAAACACAATATTACTTACTACTGGGAACATGTTTAGACATGTGTAATCACAAACAAATAAATTTATCTTGAATCTCACAGATTAATTGATCTACTCCAATCCCACAATTCTGGCTTCTGATTTTCCTTTTAGTATAGAAGTCACAGAAGAATGCCTAACTCTCTCAAACTTAATAATAGAGGTTAGCATGAGCAATTTTGGGGGCTTGAGCAGCAGTTAGTATTTTGCTGGGGAAGATCAGAAGACTGCACTATTCATGTGGGCAAGCCAAGATTTTTGTTTGTTGCCTGAATTGGATGAGGTCCAAGTTTTAAGCATTTTTTTTAAAAAAAGTCTATCTGAGGGCTCCCACTACAGCATTTGTGTGCTTCCCTCTTGAGATTGGCAATGAGGTGGGTTGCTAATTTTTGATCACTCTGAAACCTTGTTTAGTCCATGCCTTCAATCTATTCTGTATCTTATTAATAAAAGGGAGTCACTGACTATTTATGACCTAGGTAGCACCAAACACAATCAGGAAATAAACTGAGCTTGAAAATGAATCTACTTTCCCTCCTGTTGATGCAAATACTTGCATTGCATATGGAATATTTATAAAAATAAGGTATATACAGAAAAATGCCTATAGTTCTTTGTCCTCACTTTGTTACTGCTCTCTTATATTTCAAATATTCAATGCCCAATTGCTTGGCCGTTTAGACTCCTGGGGCAGTGGCTCTTAATTTAAGGCTCATCTGTTTTAGTACCATACCACTGTTATTTATTACTATTTTTAATGCTAGCAAGGAATGCTGTAATATAGATATGTATTAAAAAAATACCAAAGACAAACCATATTCAGCACATTCCTCCATATCATAAAATGTACAAACTAGCAGGACTGGGTCTCACTAGCATTAAGCCAGACTTCTGCAAAGTAATTCATAAATGTATAATACTACAAAGCATCATCTATAATGATGCTCTCTGCACCATCTCTCTGCCGGACTAGACTGATAATCCCAAGAGAAGATATGGCCTTTGGTTGTCCCCAGATTATGCAACATCCTCTCAATGAGGTCTATTTCTCACATATGGGAACGATTTTTACTTTGCTGCTGGGTTTCTTTTCCTTTTTGTCATCTCTGTTTTATTGTAGGCTTCGGTGGCATGGTGTGTCTTATTCTCAGTTTTAAATTGTCAATGAATGAGCAGACCTACCAGTCATCCTTAGTTAAATTGGGAAGGCTTGATTCAGAACTATGAGATTGCTCAGGGTTATAACTTCTAACTTAATATCTAGTGGTTACTTCAGATGTGGCAACAAAAGCATTGGAAAAAGCAGAAGACTGGAAAGCACTTATTGTAGGGGCTGTGGTGTTTGCATCTATCTTCAACCGCTTGGCTTGGTTTACTCATTGTCAAAAAAGGAGGCAATAGTGGATATCCAAAATGAAGATGACCCAGAAGATATGCATAAAATGTGCATATCTTAATTTATATTATACTGTAGGTGGAATTACTGGAATCATTTAAACAAAAAGAAATACAATGCATTTCACTAGTGGACAAGTGTGTGAACAGATGTGTGCTCATTCTGTAGTACAAGCACTAAATGTGTCTGGATGTCTTCAAGGCTTTTCCTCTCTCTCTGTAGCATTCTTTAGCTTTTTGGGGAGTGTTAGCCCTTCAGTGTAGCACACCTTTAAGTAAAGTATTCTCTGTAAAAAGAAAAGGAAAAGAAGAAAGGAGAGAACAGCGAAAGTTAATTGGAGAGGTGCGACCTACTCTAGCATGCTACTTCCTTTTTCTTCCTTTTCTCACAAGAGGCAGGAAAGAAAGTTAATCCCTCTTACTGGGTTTTGGTTTAAGCAACATTTTGAAGAGAACTCCAGTTTTCCTGCTTGAATCATAATACTGTATCAGGGGAGTTAGAAGTCACAAGCTATTAACACTTTGCCAGGGGAGTGGTGATGAGCAAGTTCCTAAATAAAGAATTAATCAGGGTATCACCTAAATCTTCACCTACAAATTCAGGTGAAGCTAGAGATTCCTGCTTGAACAAAACATCAATGAAATTCCAAGGAAAGTCAAAATGATTTAGGGAGGATGATTACGGCTGTGGCAAGAGAGGAATTTGCACATCCCCTTGATGTACCAGTAGAAACATAATACTCATCTGTAGTATCCATAATCCTGGCACCATAAAAGCATGAGAAACAATGGATTAAGAAAAGAAAGAAGAGTGGGGAAAGAAAGCCACTGTTATAGATGCAGGTTGGATTTCAATGCAATGTAGTACTTCAGTTGTAAAACAAAAGGAAGCTGTAACTCTGCTTTGTGGTACAAGGTCAAAATGATACAATAAAGCCACGTAAAAATCATTGTGAGGGAGAAGGACAACAGAACATCTTAATATGTTGCTGAAAGGCTGGAGAGTGAGTTTCTAATAGCAACTCAGCATGGACTACATCACTGAGCATTATAAAAGCGAACCCAGTGACAATGTATTCACTTTTGTTGGTCCTAGAAAAAGTGAGTGGAATTTTATTCTTCCCTACGATAAGAAAGAATCAGCAACAGTTCTTGTAGGAGCCTTCATAAATGATGTGGGAAGGAAACTATTGTGGAAAATATGCCCCCTCTGCCTTTCAAGAGCAAAAAAAAAAGGGTGGGGGGTAATGCTGAAATTCATAAATACTCCAGATTCCAGAAACTTCATTCACTTCTGACGGTCAGCTACAAAGATGATCTGCATTTAATATTTATACTTCTATAAAGATAAATATTGTTGGTGGACCAACCCTAGAAGTCCTTCACATAGTACGGACATCAGGGCTATGGTAAAGGGCAGATTCAGGCTACAAAATGGGTCCTGCTGATGTAGCATCAATGCGAGTATTCTTGGTTCAAATCCAGATTCTAATTATGCAGCTGAAGTAGGTGTGTATCACTCAGGCATTGTCAGCCCTTCAAGGTAGTCCAGACCAGGAAATCAAAACTAGAAATACTAATACTCCCTTTATTGTAAGGTCACAGTAACAATCTTGCACGTCTTCCCCTTCCCCCTTTACATTCCAGAAAACAAGGGAAGGTCAGTTCTGAGACATTTTCTCTACCTCCACCCCTCTTTTAGATTCAGATTTCTCTTATCAGACTGTTGTCTAGACTGTGGCTTTTCCTCCTGTCTGTCAAGATTATTCTCACAGGCCTTTACTGGGCAGGTATATCCTCTCTTGATATTTAAGAAACAATCTACTTAATTAAACTTCATGATTTTTAGGCATGCCCTGATCATTCACAAAGATAGCTCTAGCCTACAGATGAAATTAATGTGGATTATGAGACCCTTAAGTGCATTTTGTTGAAATGCAGGCTATCACAGATTCTTCAGAGACCTCCTTCTCTTCTTTAACATGTTCTCACGATGAATAATATTGGATTTAGAGTTTTCAGGAGCAAAATAAATATTACGTTACTAGTGGTAACATGATTGCTAGAACCATAGTCTCTAACAGACAGTTTTTTAAAGCTACTTTTTAAAAAAACCTTCAAAGCAGGATCCCAAAAGCAAAACCAGCACTATCTGAAATGTTTTAAAAAGCACCAAAAATGTTATTTCAGCAAATTTTGCCAAACTATAAATACAACTAAAAGATTTTTTTCCCCTACCCTATAGGGATGTCCAGAGAGTATGGTTAAAAATAAAAAATCAAGATGACAGCTGCAACAGTGTGATTGAACAAGCAGAATTTTGAGCGTGGCTACCATCTTGACTTTTTTGACCACATTCTGCTGTTTTGCAGACAACGCTGCTATTTTAATTCAGCCCTAGAGATAACTACCAAGAAAGCCGTTTTTTATTTCCTCTAATTTGTTTTCTAAAACAGGAGACAGAATCTCCTCACTAGACTGAAAGAGAAATATGCATGACAGAGGATTAAAAAATAATTATCCTGTTGCTTAGAAATTCTGCAGAAAATCGCTTTTTCTTCATTTTTATACAGAGACCATTTTTCCCCTTTCCTTCACATTTGCTGGTGATGCTGACAGGGAAAAAAGATTGCAGTTATCAAGAAAAACCTAACCGTTGCTCATTAGCTAGGAATAATGAAGGATCTCAAGAAAATTAAGAAAGGTGTTCTATCAGGCAAGCAGCAGGACCTCACCTAACCTCAAAGTTTTGCAAAGGCTCTGAGATTCAATTCATAGTCATTGCAGCCTAACAATTCCACACAGGCATTGTTTTTGCCCACCAAGTCTTCACAATAACATTTGTGCTACTCCATAAACTCCAAGTAGACCAACATTTTCTTCAGCAGGCCAATGGGAGAACACCGGACCTGAATCAAAAGAAAGGAAGAATATGAATGATCAAATAGCACAGATAGATAAGGTTATATTTATTTATAGTTATTAGGAACACAACAAGGCCATGCTGGCTGGGAATTCTGGGCTCTGTAATTCTAAGCCATCTGAAGAGTATCAGGTTAAAGAAGGGGAGGTAATCATCATTTGAACAGCCTTCTCCTGTACGTACTTTTCAGATAAATTGGATTGCAGTTCCTATCATCCTCAGCCAACATGTCTGGAAATGTCTGAAGTCCAATATTTAAAGGGTGCCAGTTTGGGAAAATTAAATGTAATTATTTTTGTATTCACATTACAAGTAGGATTTTTTTTTTTCCTATAAGGTTTCCAAGAATTTGTGGCTGGGACATAAGTCCAACCCAGATATTTTTCAGTGCTCAGCTTTTCTTAACTGGTCTGCTACCCCTGTTCTCATGAGAAAACAGTGAAATACAAAATCTGTTTTCATGATGTTAAGAGAGTTCTCTTTAACTTTCTTGAGCCTCCCCCACCTTCCAATTTGTCAATAATTCTCAGTGGGATGTAGCTTTTTTTAAAAAAAATTCAAGGTAAGAGGAGTAAGCAACGATGATCCATCAATTGATCCAGAGATCACTGTTAGTTGTAAGTTGGGGTTTGGGCAAGAGCTGTGCTTGAAGTGTTCAGAGCAGCTGCACATCAGGGAAGGTGAGGAAATTAAATAATGTTATCAGACAAGCATGTAGGCCAACAGGCAAGCAAGATGGGAGAGAAATCCATAACCCATTCCATTTCATCTCTTCATTTCTTGACAGTTTTGCCGTGGTGATGGTTGTGATTGGCAGGGTATGTGTATGTATGGGGTGTGTGTGTATGTGTAGGAGTGGGAGGAAGAATTTTCTTGACCCATGTTTTCTGTTTGTAGAATCTGCTGCAATAACAGACAGACAATACATTGCGTGCAAAGGGAAGGAGGGGCGCTGAAAGAGTGGGAGAAGAGCCACTTGACTGGTGCATTTGGGTGTAAAGTCTTGACCACTCTAAGGATCCACTCTCTCTTCTACTTGGGTTCACACCAACATCCTCCTACCCTTTCTCAGCTTCCTCCACAGTTCAACTGTATCACCTACACAAACCTTGAGCTTTAACGACATTGTTATACCCTTTGGTCAGAGTTAAGGCAGAGCCATGCTTCCTTGTTCTCATAATATTTTTATTAGAGTTTTACGTAATTAAAAGCCAATTCAGAACTAGAAAAGATATATAAACAAAAATGAAGAAGAAAGAGAACAAGAAAGAGGAAAAGGGGAAAGACATATAAAAAGTGACTCTGCCCCCTCCAGACAAATATAAGCATTTACAGTAACTTAATAACTTCTCTGATATTACAGAAAAAGAAACTCTTCTTCCCATTTCTCATCACTAAACAATAACCAAATTATATATAAAAAAATAATGGATCAGTTTACACAGCAAAAGCATCAAGAGTACCAATAATAATAACCCATATGTTTTAAGTTTAGACAACTAAATCTATTTTACATTTTGACTTATAATTTTCTCTAATAAGTAAAACATAAATTATCCCTATAAGCATAAAGAATACCAATAATAACAACATATATATATTAAACTAGATCCAATAGGTCCCTTTTACATACTAACCCCTAACTTTTATTTCAAATAGGAAATAAAAGATTCAGCCCTATATAAAAAAATCTTTACATCGTCTTGCAGTCCTAGTCAGAAAAAAGATTCCAATAATAACAACCCAAAATCAAAACTTATACAATTTAACCCTGGTCAAATAGGTCTACTTTGAACACATTTTTCTTCTTTTTAAGAGGCTTGATCCAGCCTTCAAATAAAGTCCCACATAGTGATTACTTATCATTTTCTCTGTCTGTTTTCAGAAGCAACTACAGAAATTTAATGCTTCCCTTCTATGGATCCAAGGTAAAATAATTCTCCAACTCACTCTTCTGATTTGTAATCTGGATATCCCCTTTAATTGTTTAAACACCAGTCAGCAAAGTTTGTATATCCATTACAACTTCTTTCTCCATGTTGCTCTTGTAATCAAACATCTTTAAGTTCATTTTCAGATCCACAACATCTTTTTCCATATCTTCCATATCTCTTTTATAACCTGACCTTTTTTTAAAGCCCATTTTAAACTCCTTATTCCAGTGTTGTCCAAACTTGGCCACTTTAAGATGAGTGGACTTCAACTCCCAGAATTCCCCAGCCAGCCATGCTGGCTGGGGAATTCTGAGAGTTGAAGTCCGCTCATCTTAAAGTGGCCAAGTTTGGACAACACTGCCTTATTCAAATCATCCTCAGCTTCTGTTTTATTCAGTATAATCTTTTCTTCTTCTATACCTTCTGTTAGGTCCAATTTCAAAAATAAGTCCTGAACACATTGTTTCCAAACAGATTTATATTCTTCTATAGTAAGACAATGTTCCTCCATTATGTTGGAATGCATCTTTTCCTTTAATTGCTCTCCGTCTCCCTCTAGTTAACCTTCAAAGCCCAGTCTTATCTTTTATTTATTTTCAGAGCCAAAACTTCCCACAATAGGTTTTCTTACAACTAAGTCCAAAATCATCTGCTATATTTTTATAAAACTTAAAACAGTCCATTAAAAAATAAAAAAAAAAAACTATTCTTTCCAATCCACCTGGCCCCCTTAACTCCCTTTCACTGTTTCCAAAAGTTGAGAATTTTCTTTTTAATCTTTAAACTTACTTAAATCTTCTTTCTTCCAGGATAGAAGGAAATTCTCCTGGGGTTTAGCAACTTGCCTTTTAGAAGGTTTTAAATATCCAAGTAAATATTTAATAAGTAATTTCCAATGGTAATTAAAAGAGGAAGTGAAAGCAAATTTAGTATCTCTTTGGAGACTCTGAACCACAGCTTGGGCTCAATGTTTCCCACAACTCCCAGAGCACTGAACCCATTGGAGATCACTAAATTGCAATTTCTTCATAGGGAGCTTCTGTAAAGAGTACTTGTGGGTGATCCAATCATCTCCTTTGTCCAGAGATGGTTCTGAAGAGCCGGATCTTTCACTAGCTCCTCTAAGCCTCTGTGGTCATTGGCTCTGCAAAAAACAGCTATCCTCAATCTGCCATTGCTCCCCGGAAGTCCAGCCATGCTTCCTCCTGACTCCAGCATGAGCACAAGCCACTCACCATTTTGGGAGGGTACAAATGCAGATGTTGTTCTCAACCCCAGCCAACAGTTAATCCAACCTCCATGCGTAAGGTACATAATGTACCTAATTTTTTTCAGGTACTTTCCTGGCTCTGCATCAAAAGTAGATTTCTTTGCATCCTGTACACTGCACTCCAATTCCTTTAATTAAACCCCTCCACTCCAAGTGGTTACTGTGACCTGTGGTGGGGATGCTCCCTCCCTTCCAGTCACCTATCACTGTCCTTCTCTGCCCTTATTTTGTATAGCATAACAAGGAAAAGCGGAGGGGTTATATGGAGGGGCAGCGGGGGAGGGGGGTTACTTTTTTATAAGTGATGGGACAGTACAACCTCTTTTGGTTTCTTTTTTAACCAGGTGAAACGGACAAGAATTCTGCCCAAATGATAGGAAAAATGACAACATTGTGATGTTTCCTGACCTTTCCTTTCCTTTTTTTTTTTCTCCCCACCCAAGAATGGTAAAGAGGCACAAGAATCTAATATGCTAAAACATCAAGCCATTCCTCTGGCCATAGCAAAGGAAGAGGATGAAATCCAGAAAGGGATCTCTTAAACTGTCTTAATTTCCAGCTGCTTTGTTCCTGGAGACACAAAGCTGAAGACTGCAGTGAAGAAAAAAAAACTTAGACAACTCCCCCAGTAGCTACTTTTGGTTATCATGAAAGGATGCATAATTAGTAGATTAGATTCCAGAAAAAAACCACATCTGAGATTTTCTTCCTGAAATGCCAAAGGAACTAATTTGGCCAATCTGGGCACTGTCTGAAGGCATGGAGCATTTGCCATTGCACTTTAGGAGGAAAATCTCTTGGCCAATCCTCATAGTGCCAACGAACTCAGCAATGTGCAACAGCCCATTAACAAATGCTGCCCATTCAGGCTGAAAAATCCAGATAGTCACTAGATGGTAGCCAAGAATAGTTTTTCTACTACTGATGCCATCTAATGGTTATCTGAATGTTTTGTAGTTTAGATATGATTACCCTATTTTAACGTACCTGAAAAAAATTAGGTACATTATGTACCTTACGCATGGAAGAACTAAAATCGAGGGATCAACAGAACTTGCTGTGCATCATGCTGAACATTCCTGAAGAAATGAAAAAGAGAAGAGAGCTGGTGTGGCATAGTAATTAAGGTGATGGACTAGAAGCAAGGAGACCCAGGTTCTAATCCACAATCAGCCACAGCAGTTCACTCCATCTCAGCCCAGTCTACCTCACAGGATTGTTGCTGTAGGGAAAATAGGAGCAGGGGGCATCATGAATGCCATCTTGCATTGCTATACAAAGGGCGGGTTTCATTTATGTAATTAATTAATTAATTTTTATGGCTGCCTAACCCACATATCATGTGGTAGCTAACTTCAGGTTAAAAATAGGTAAACAAAAAAATAACCAAAACCAAAAATAAAATCCAATATACTGCAAGACCAACCACAGTCATTTGCATAACTTACAAAATGGGCTCACTGGCTCGAAGCCTGGGGGAAGAACCAGATTTTCAGTAGGGCAGGTGCTCTACTGACATTATTTCATAGAGGGGCCTGGAGTATGCCCATCCTCTGGAACTTGTGGGATGGGCAAAAATGATTGGAGATAGGAAGTCCCTCAAATAAACCAACATGAAAGGCTTTAGAAGTGGTAACCAGAATCTTAAATTGTACCCAGAAGCCTACTGGAAGACAGTGCAGCTGTGGACTGAAGATGTTACCTAGCCGGGTAATGAAACATTTGCAAGAAAAGAACCAAGCTCAGAGAACCCCAAGGACTCCACTGTTCATCCCTGAGCTACACATATTCACCTCTATTGGTACAGTGCAACTTGCAAAGTGATGGCATGACATGGCCATACTATGGCGTACCCATAACTACCTGCAGTGCTGCATTCTGGGCCAGTAGTAGCTTCCAGACGGTCTTCAAGGGGAGCTAAACATTGCAATAGTTCAATTGGGCGGTGAACAAGTCATGAGTGACCACAAGCAAGCAATGAGTGCAATTGGTTTAAAAATGGATTTGTGCACCAATTTTGCCGGGGGGGGGGGGGGATGCTAGATCCAGGGCCCTAAAACCCATGGCCACTCACTCTTCCTAGGATTAAGCCAAAGCATATTCTTTCCCATCCAGACTCCCGCAGCCTCCAGACACTTGGAAAAAAAAACCTTAGAGCATCACTTGGCACAGAGTCAAACATAAACCATCAGTTTAATGAACTAATGAGGAAAAAAGTACTTGTTTAATTTGAATATCCATATCCATGGATATTTAAATGCATGGACAGATTTTGTCCGTGGCATCTGAAGTCTGTTAAACCAAGGTCTATTAAATCAAGGCTTTAGTGTATATGTAAGTATGTCTATCCCTCCGGATGAAACAACATTTCCTTAGAGCTGATACCTTTAGAACTGGATATTTTATTTATTTATTTATTTATTTATTTATTTATTTATATTCAATTTATATAGCTGCCCATCTTACATCCATGACTCTAATCTAAAAAGAGAGATGGACATTATGGAAGATGCTCAGCGGATAACAGATCTGACTGACAAATGATGGAAGTTTCCCCTTCCAGACTGACAGAGGACACATAAGGGTCAAGAGGGAAAGATGCCACCGCAGACCAATGGCCAATTGAGGGAATGGCTAGCTGAGACAGCAGAGCCTGTAGCCAATGTTGATCATCTGTGGGGGCAGGAAAAGTTTCTGATATTGGGCTGAATTGAAATTGCCAGAGGAAGCCAAATGAACGCAGATGGAGTGGAAAGAACATGCTCTCTGACAGGCCAAAGACCTAACGGGCTGATTACTTTATCCCAGTAAGTGGAACAGAATGCAATTAGTGTCGCTTTCAATTTAGACCCTACTCTCAAGTTAACATCACTGAAGCAGCAAGACTGGGTGGGGAGGAAAGGCATTGATTTGGAGAAATGTTATTGAGGGGATTTCACTGAAACAGTGCAGGACGCAAATGAAGTCTTAACAGTAAGAGGGTCTAGTCTTGTTGCTGTACATGGCAGATGACCAATATATACAGCTTGCCTTCATCAAGACTACAAGCCTGCTTTAAAAACTCATATGAGCATCGCAGAAGCTTAATAGAGAGGATGGGACTGAGCCAACATCCCAGCTCAAACAAGATGGTTATCATACTTAAATTCTATAAAGCAGGGTTCCTCAACCTCAGCAACGTTAAGATGGGTGGACTTCAACTCCCAGAATTCCCCAGTAAGCCAGGCTGGCTGGGGAATTCTGGGAGTTGAAGTCCACCCATCTTAAAGTTGCTAAGGTTGAGGAATCCTGCTATAAAGCTTTCGATATGGAAAATGCTTGGTCCTTATCTGAGAGGCATCCCATGATTAGGAATGGCTGAACCTGTTGAAATCAATTTTCCCCCACATTCTTGTTTTTGCAAGCTTAAGTTCATCCCACTCCATTTCACCACCAGTCTCATTTTTTCCCCCAAAAAATCTATATGCATGAAATGGGTTTGCATTTCAAAATGGAGTATTTGTACTACTCCGCATACACATTTTGTATGCAAGTTTGGCAACTGTTTTCCTTCATACAATACAGGTTTGTGTGCACTTGATCTGAAGTATGGTGGGTGCATATGTGTGTATTTCTCCTAATATGCACAATGATGGTCATGATTTTTAACTGCAAATTAAGTTATAAAATTGGAGAAGTTATGGATGGCAGAATCTGCAAATGGATTTTCATTCATGTGTGGTTTGAGAAGTGCAAATAATTTTGTGCACATCACTACTAGAATCAGCTTCTGCAAGAAAGCTCACTGCATTCTTATATCATTCTGGATCTTATGAAACTAATCCTGGTTGTATCCGGAATCATGACAACCTCTCAATAATCAGAAGTACTTGTTTCATCTCTCCCCTTTCCCTGAGTAATAGGAAGCTTCAGGAATAGGGGAAAAAACCACAGCCATTTATGGAACCTATTTCATTCAAGACTACAGCATATACATATTTATGGCCATAACCTTTTATTTGCTACTATTGGAGTTGGGAGACAGGCAGGCACATTTATGATACTAGGCTTTAGTTTTTCAAATTTGGCAACTTTAAGATGGGTGGACTTCAACTCCCAGAATTCCCCAGCCAGCATGCTGGCTGTATAATTCTGGGAGTTGAAGTCCACCCATCTTAAAGTTGCCAAATTTGAAAAACACTGCTTTAAAGCAATATGCCTCAAAGCAAACTATATGTATCTGATGAAGCCTTTTCCTCCAACTACTTCTCCTTAGAAAGCTGCAAACACTTATTTATCTCTATTGCTAGCTACTTACTAATTTGAAGCTGCTTCAGTGACTACTCAAACCAGAGAAGAGAATCACAGTTGATAACTAACAATGTTCATTTAAGAAATATCTTCTAACAGGAAGTGCTCATTTGTTATACGGGTACAGTATGTGCATGCTGGTATCTTGTATTTTGTTCACTGACAAATCTTGGTCCATAATTTCTATTTTATTCTGAAGAGAAGTGCTACAACAGGGGGAGTGGAGAAGACAACCTAGTCTCTCTCCCAAGTTATCTATCAAGGTGACCAAATCCAGGCCTAAACTCAGTCTGAAATGAGTCTTGGTAATCTTGCCAAAGGCTTTTGCATTGTTGAACCTAGCAATAACAAAGTCTTTGACTAGACCTTCATGTGTACCCTTAACAATATAATGAGCTGATGTTTAGCTAAAACATTTCATGTAATGGATTGTGTTTACTGCTGTATGTGGCAGTATGTGAGAGTGAGACCGTAAAAAAAAAAAAAAAGACCTTAATTCTTAAGCAATGTTAGGGTCACAGTGTTACCTGGCATAATTCCTGTATGATGAATTGAACATAACAACTCTTAGCAAACCCATAATGAAAATGGGTGATATCAACCATAATACATGTAAACACACGGAGTGTATGGTTGTGTCTTTTCTTAAGCATGCCATGGGTGATGCTTTTTCTAGATATTTCTGTTAAAGCCCACATACCGTATTTTTCCGGGAATAAGATGATGCTTTTTTCTAAAATCGTTACACTAAAAATTGAAGGTCATCTTATGCAAGGAAGTAAGCCAAGGAGAGAACCGCACGGTTGTGAAACTGCCCACACTTTGTCTCTGAAAACAGGCTTCCTCCAGTCACGAGTGAAATAGCTTGTCTCTGCAAACAGGCTTCCTCCAATCATGAGCCTTATGTAACTGACATCAGCTGATGCTGAACAAACCAATTGGAACACATCCCGTTGGAGGTGGAGAGCATGTAGGCAGTGCAACAGGAACTGGTAATGTCAGAGCATTCTGAGCCCATAAAGATGTCGGAAAATAAAAAAATAAATAAGTAAATGTCTTACTCTGCAAAATTCAAACTGAATGTAATCAGTTATGCAAAAGAGCATGGAAATAGCAGAGAGGCGGTTTGGACCTCCTCCCACTGAGTGTATCATGTGAATGTTACCTACTTACTAAATAAAAATGTGTTCTGCTTTATCTTTAAAATATTGATTTCTTAATTTTGGGTTGGAAAAGTGGGGATCGTCTTATACATGGGGGCATCTTATTAACAGAAAAATATGGTAATTTCCATCATCCAGGCCCTCTTGCATTCAAAACCAATAGCTGTTCTAATTATACAGATTACTGTAACTTCCAACATCTTAGGAGATACAGACTTCCAGTGAAGAGAGACTCTACCAGCAAAACTGTATGCACTCACGTTTTTGATTCCACCCTCCAAAGCACACTGATTTTATTTTATTCAATGATTTTCATACCACCCCATCCAACAATTTCCACAAAACCACCAGGATCCATTGATGTAGTTAGAATTTCCAGGGAACTGTGCTTTTAAAAGGGAATTCATACTCAATATTTTGACAAAGTTTTTTTTTATTTCCACAGAAGAAAAAGAGGGGGGGAAAGAGATATGGTGCCAGCTTTTCCCTGCATGAGAGGGATAAAAATTTGATTGAAGTTTCACTCAAAGCTTTGTAGCTCTGATATCAAAATGCATAATAATATCCTGAGGTGAACAAATATCACCCAAGTGGATCTGACCTTTAATCATCTCCTCGGGTTATGCTGCAGGAAAATTTTCATCCAACCCTTTCTGGGGTGGATTTTGAAGGGTCTTCTCTGTAACTGCAGGCACAGGAGCCAACTAACAAGGAGCCCTTCCAAGAAGAGCCTCGAAGGGTTTTTGCTCCTTCAAAGTGTTACATCACAGCTACAGCTAATAGAAACAAATGCAGGACTGTATTCAAACTTGTTAAATAAACTGATGGCTAAAGAAGCAGTTTATGGTCCAGCAACTTTGCATTTGGCTTAGAGTCCACCAGGGGTCACTCCTTTGGCTCCATATACAGCAAAAGGGGAGCAAGATAATAAGACAGACCACCTTAGTTAAGTACAAAGGACATGGGACACTGCCATGGATGGGTTAAGTAGATATTGCTCCAATTATTATTAAGCACCCTTTTCCAGCTTAAAATTTCTTAGCCAGCATGGCCTGAGGAGGAGAGTTGGGATACTAAAGGAATTAAGCAAGACCTCCAAGTCTTACCAAGCCCTGTTCTACATCCTGCGTGTTTTGCTAACATTTTGAATCTCTCTTGTCCTGTCTTTCTCCAATAATGTTTGGTAACTTGAATCCCACCAGTTCTAACAGGAGGGTAAGGCAAGATGCTTAACAAAGATAATGGAGACTAATGAAAGTGTCCTCTTCATGGATCACTGCCTTGTCGTGGCGAAGGGGCTTGCGTAACTCAGTGAAGCCATGAGCTATACCGTGCAGGGCCACCCAAGACGGACAGGTCATGACAGAGAGTTCTGACAAAATGTGGTCCACTGGAGAAGGAAATGGCAACCCACTCCAGTATCCTTGCCAAGAAAACCCCATGGACAATGTTAAAAGGCTAAAAGATATGACGCCGGAAGATGAGCCCCTCAGGTCGGAAGGTGTCCAATATGCTACTGGGGAAGAGCGGAGGGCAATTCCAAGTAGCTCCAGAAAGAGTGAAGCGGCTGGGCCAAAGCCGAAAGGACGTTCAGCTGTGGATGTATCTGGAAGCGAAAAGAAGGTCCGATGCTGTAAAGAACAATATTGTATAGGTACCTGGAATGTAAGATCTATGAACCAAGGCAAGCTGGATGTGGTCAAACATGAGATGACAAGATTGAACGTCGACATCTTGGGAATCAGCGAACTGAAATGGACGGGAATGGGTGAATTTAATTCGGGTGACCATTATATCTACTACTGTGGGCAAGAAACCCTTAGAAGAAATGGAGTTGCACTCATAGTCAATAAGAGAGTGGGAAAGGCAGTAATGGGGTACAACCTCAAAAACGACAGAATGATCTCAGTGCGTATCCAAGGCAAACCATTCAATATCACAGTCATCCAAGTCTATGCCCCAACCACTGATGCTGAAGAAGCTGAAGTTGACCGCTTCTATGAAGACCTACAACACCTTCTAGAACTAGCACCAAAAAAAGATGTCCTTTTCATCATAGGGGATTGGAATGCTAAAGTAGGAAGTCAAGGAGTAATCGGAATAACAGGCAAATTTGGCCTTGGAGTACAAAATGAAGCAGGGCAAAGGCTAATAGAGTTCTGTCAAGAGAACAAGCTAGTCATAGCAAACACTCTTTTCCAACAACACAAGAGACGACTCTACACATGGACATCACCAGATGGTCAATACCGAAACCAGATTGATTATATACTTTGCAGCCAAAGATGGAGAAGCTCTATACAGACAGCAAAAACAAGACCAGGAGCTGACTGTGGCTCAGATCATGAGCTTCTTACTGCAAAATTTAGGCTTAAATTGAAGAATGTAGGGAAAACCACTAGACCACTCAGGTATGACTTAGATCATATTCCTTGTGAGTACACAGTGAAGGTGATGAATAGATTTAGAGGATTAGATTTGGTAGACAGAGTGCCTGAAGAACTATGGACGGAGGTCCGTAACATTGTACAGGAGGCAGCAACTAAAACCATCCCAAGGAAAAAGAAATGCAAGAAAGCAAAATGGCTGTCTGATGAGGCTTTACAAATAGCTGTGGAAAGAAGGAATGCGAAAAGCAAGGGTGAAAGGGAAAGATATAAGCAACTGAATGCAGATTTCCAGAGAATAGCCAGGAGAGATAAGAAGGCCTTCTTAAATGAACAATGCAAAGAAATTGAGGAAAACAATAGAATGGGGAAGACTAGAGATCTCTTCAAGAAAATTGGAGATATGAAAGGAACGTTTAGTGCAAAGATGGGCATGATAAAGGACAAAAAGGCAGGGACCTAACAGAAGCAGAAGAGATTAAGAAGAGGTGGCAAGAATACACAGAAGAACTATACAAGAAAGATCTTAATGTCCCTGATGTCCACGCTGGTGTGATCACTGACCTTGAGCCAGACATCCTAGAGAGTGAAGTCAAGTGGGCCTTAGGAAGCATTGCTAACAACAAAGCTAGTGGAGATGACAGTATTCCAGCTGAGTTATTTAAAATACTAAAAGATGATGGTGTTAAAGTGCTGCACTCAATATGCCAGCAAGTTTGGAAAACGCAACAGTGGCCACGGGATTGGAAAAGGTCAGTTTACGTTCCAATTCCAAAGAAGGGCAACGCCAAAGAATGCTCAAACTATCGCACAATTGCACTCATTTCACATGCTAGCAAGGTTATGCTCAAAATCCTACAAGCTAGGCTTCAGCAATATATGAACCGAGAACTACCGGATGTACAAGCTGGGTTTCGAAGAGGCAGAGGAACTAGAGATCAAATCGCCAACATTCGCTGGATCATGGAGAAAGCACGAGAGTTCCAGAAAAATATCTACTTCTGCTTCATTGACTATGCAAAAGCCTTTGATTGTGTGGATCACAACAAACTGTGGCAAATTCTTAAAGAGATGGGAATACCAGACCACCTTACCTGTCTCCTGAGAAATCTGTATGCGGGCCAAGAAGCAACAGTTAGAACCGGTCATGGAACAACCGATTGGTTCAAAATAGGGAAAGGTGTACGACAAGGCTGTATACTGTCACCCTGCTTATTTAACCTATATGCAGAGTACATCATGAGAAATGCCAGGCTGGAAGAATCACAAGCCGGAATTAAGATTGCAGGGAGAATCATCAACAACCTCAGATATGCGGACGATACCACCCTAATGGCAGAAAGTGAAGAAGAACTAAAGAGCCTCTTGATGAGGGTGAAAGAGGAGAGTGCAAAAGCTGGCTTGAAACTCAACATTAAAAAAACTAAGATCATGGCATCTGGACCCATCAATTCCTGGCAAATAGAAGGGGTAGAAATGGAAGCAGTAACAGACTTCATTTATTTGGGCTCCAAGATCACCGCAGACGGAGACTGCAGCCATGAAATTAAAAGACGCTTGCTCCTTGGGAGGAAAGCTATGGCAAGCCTAGATAGCATATTAAAAAGCAGAGACGTCACCTTGCCGACAAAGATCCGCATAGTCAAAGCTATGGTTTTTCCAGTAGTAATGTATGGCTGTGAGAGCTGGACCATAAAAAAGGCCGAGCGCCGAAGAATTGATGCCTTTGAACTGTGGTGCTGGAGAAGACTCTTAAGAGTTCCCTGGACTGCTAGGAGGTCAAACCAGTCAATCTTAAAGGAAATCAACCCTGATTGCTCATTGGAAGGATCGATAATGAAGCTCAAGCTCAGATATTTTGGCCACCTAATGCGAAGAGAGATCTCTTTGGAGAAGACCCTGATGCTGGGAAAGATTGAAGGCAAAAGGAGAAGAGGACGGCAGAGGATGAGATGGTTAGATAGCATCACTGAAGCAATGAGCATGAAACTGAGCAAACTCAGGGAGGCAGTGAAGGACAGGAAGGCCTGGCACAATATGGTTCATGGGGTCACGAAGAGTCGGACACGACTTAACGACTAAACAATGAAAGTGTTAATGGGAATGAAGCATTGCATCTCTGCTCTGTGGCTCTGTACTTTTTTCACATCCCCTCTGTACTCACCACACGCACTTCCCCTTCCCCAGGTGACTCCTATCAATCCATCTCTGATCAAACTGTTCCTGGCTTAACTTTCAACACTTGCATATGGTTGAATCTCAGCTTATGACATTCACACCTGCAGCTTTAATTACCCGCTTCTCTTGTCAATTGCTCCTTTCAATGACTTTGCCCCGTGTGCCTTGATCTGCCTTCCAGAATAACAATGTAGTGCTTAATTGTGGTCCTCTCTGCAGAAACTATATGAGATTAGGTTCACATGTATTCTTGCTGTGTTATTGATCTGTTTCCTGCACATCCTCTGTTCAAATGAAAGTGTAAGCCCCTCAGGGCAGGGCCCTGCATTTCTACTTATTTTACTTTGTAAAGAATTGTGTATATAAAATGTGCGATGGTAAAAAGTTTAAAAAAAAACCTGGGATATGGATGACAATGGAGGTAAGAAATGTGAGATGCAATGAGTTTTGATAATGTATGAAAAATAGTTTGTGTTAACAGTGGCTTGTTGGATAGGTTATAGCAGCCAGGTTCAGATGTAACACTGAATGATAAGCTAGGGTTTATGAACCAAAATATCTGGATTAACATATCACATTAAGCAAAAACCACACTCACCCCATGATGGCTTACTGTGAGTTGCTGATGCCATTCCTAGCCCCAGAACTTCATTTAATTTTCTAAATCTTTTTAAGATAATGGGATGCAGTAGGAGATTTCCAATAGCCATCCTTATACCAGCCTATGATGTTATGCAAACCTAGTCAAAAGGGATTTATTGGAAGAAACTATTTTTCTAGCTTGTTATTATATACTGTAACATGATGATGTCAAGCAACTTTGCTTGTTTTTCTTCTCACTCTCTTCACAAGTTTAATGCAAGGACTATCATAGTGTACAAACTCAGATACCCCTTAATTTGTCACATATTACTCTCATGAACAAGTAAGTAAAAGAACTAGTTAATATTTCTACAAACCCTCAATTTTTTTTATTTTTTATTTTTGTAAAGTGGGTTGTTATGTATGTCCTCTGTATAGAGATGATGTTTTAAGGTCTCTGCTTATTCATTCTTAAAATCTAAGTCTAATCTCCCCCAAAGTCCCTGTTATCTCAAAACAGATTAGAAAGCCATATTGAATATCCGCTTAATTAAGGAGGCAGACTAATAAGTTAATATTTAAGGCATATATTTCACCAAACACAGATTTGAATGACATGTGGATTTGTGTGTGTTAATGCTTTAATTGCCCACTAAATGAAGATATTCCAAGTCCTGCCCATAGCTCCCATGAAGATTTGAAGGGAGCTGGATTATCCATTCAAAATTGAATCCCTTCTTGGTGGCACCAGCAGAATGAAAGACAGAAACTATAATATGGTGACAGAGCATTTGCTTTCATTCTGTAAGTGCCACATTCAGTCCCTGACATCGCTAGGAAGAGTTAGGAAAAATCCCCACCTGAAACTCTAGAGCAGTGTTTCTCAACCTTGGCAACTTTAAGATGTGCGGATTTCAACTCCCAGAATTCCCTAGCCAGCCATGCTGGCTGGGGAATCCTGGGAGTTGAAGTCCACATATCTTAAAATTGCCAAGGTTGAGAAACACTGCTCTAGAGAGCTGCTGCCAGTCCGTGTAGCCAACACTGAGTTAGATGGGCCAGCACACCCAGCTGATGGTGAGAGAAATAAAGTCCCCTTTACAAAAACTCAGTTCTTGATGACTCCATGGAATTTTCTTGGCAATACCTTAGATGCAGTTTGCATTCCCAGTCTAGCTAGGAAGTATGGCCATGCTGCTTCTGATTATGTAGTCCCTTTCTTAAAAGCAAGAAATGTTTTGGCCAATCACTGTTAATGTTGTCCTGGCACCCATTCATTCATCAGTGAGAGATTTCAACCTGTCTTTATCATGCAGAATACAATAGTAAATTTGATCCAGGCATATGTCCAGGACTAGTCAGTCTTGAGCTCATATTCAGAATGCTGCAAGAGATAAGTGAACTCCCAGCTGTGTTTGCAGGACCAGCACAAAAATGTAATATTCGATCAGCACAAGAGAGAAGGTAAAGTTAAGGCTTATGGCTGTCCAGATTACAGAAATTAGGAGCTGAATCTGAAGCCAGTAGGCGCTCGTATCAAGGATACTGACATGCAAACAGACTTGATGTCTCTCTCCAAAGACATATTTTTAAGTAGCCTTTGCACCCCCTACAGACATGCTAGATACTTCAACCAAATCACTGTTCCTAAATTAAGGTGGGTCCTAAGCCTAGCATGGTTTGACGCATGTCCATCAGCAGCTTTAGAGGGAAGATACAAAGAGAATTTCATTCAAATCCAGACTTTACCCATGTAGCGAAGGAGCCATAGAAACCATCAAGCATGTGTTACTGTACTGTCTGCTTTATGACGGCACTCACCATGAGCTGCTAATTCCACACCTAATTAAATATCTCTGGTCACTCTGATCAGTTCTGTTTAAACTTAGTGTCAGATTTAAATGTCTCTACCTCTTTAAGTGTGGTAAATTCTGTCACATGATATATAAGATGCACAGCAGCCTGACCGACAATCTGCTCACCTAATTAACTAATCAATATTAATTTTATGTATCCAAGTGTTTTATGGACTGGTCATTGACTGCAATAAATATTCTGTTCTGTTCCAGCTCAGCCTGTTTGGGATGATCCAAGCCTACCAGGGAGAATTTGGAGTCTCCAGGGAGGTCCCCAAACCCTTCAGCCTTTGGGGAAGAACCAAGGAGAGGCTCCCTTCCCCCCTCAAAGCAGCCTCTTGGTAGTTGGATCTGCCATCCCATTCCTGAAGAGCTCCTTGGATTAAAATTCTGATGCACCATCTGGATTTGATGGTTTGTGAAAAGCAGGAATTAGACTGAACTGTAAGCAGGGAGAGGAGCGTATGTTTGGACCACAGAAGGTTTGTAATGGCAGAAGCCATTTTTATTGGTTCTTTCACCAGGAGACAAATACTCACAAGGAAGTGATCTGACAGCTTATTGTACTTGAAAATTTTCAGTAGCTTCCCAGTTTTGGAATAATGGTCATGTTCTTATTTCTCTGGTGGGACTTTGGTCTGGTTTCAGAACAGAAGAGCAAGACAGCTTAACCCTGTAAACCGTGGGGTCAAGTGGTAGTCAGGAGGAGCCCCACCCTGATGGTGCTGGTCCAAATCAGACAGAAGATATTGTGAATTTCCCACATGTTCCAGCTCGACCTGACTGGGATGATCCAAACCTCCCAGGAGAATTTGGAGGCTCCTTGGAGGCTCCAAACACTTCAGCCTTTGGGGAACAACCAAGAAGGGGCTCCTTTCCCCCTCAAAAAGTTCTGATAGTCAGAGAGTTCAATGAGATGATAAATCTCTTTGGTCAGCTACGTATGTGTGTCACTTGCCTGCCATGTCCTCCATATAAGGAAGTGAAATTTTTACACTGTTATAAGTTACAGCCCCCAAAGCAGCAAAAAAGCATATCACAGAACTGTGCGGCACTTTGCAACCACTACATTCAATTAGCTGCTCTGAAGCAATTCCTGCTTTGATTCAGTCAGAGTTTCATCCAACTGAAGCACCCCTTCAGAGCCTGATCCAGTCCTTAAGAAGACATTTTGAAGAAAAGGGGGAATATGATGCAGGACTGTAAAAACAGTATTTCCACTCACTTCCCCTCCTTTTGGATGTTTTTTTCCTGGAAATATTCTTGAATAAATACTTCTGACAAGATGCTCATCCTGTTGATCTTACCATCGGAATAGATTCAGGCACAACCTGAGATCAATATTGATGCAAAAAGAATGTTCCAGAGCTGCAAATTAACTGTTTGTCACACTTTTACACTAGTGTATAGGATCTGTGGGGGCATTTGCTTCTTCTGGGACAAAGCTGAATTTTTGTTTCCTATATCAGAAAACCACATATCTTAACTTGCTTCTATTGCTTTTATTTTTTCCCCTTCAGGTGGAAATCGAGGGGGGAATAAATATTTTTAATTAGCAGCATCCCCTTTTTTAAACAAGTTCAAAGATGTTTTAGGATGTGGTGTGAAATCACCTCTATTTAATAGCAGCAGTGAATGGCTGCAATCCTCTCACTTTTTAGAAAATGTTTAGGTTTGTGCTAGTAGGTGAAAAAAAGTTTCAGTTTCCGTCCAGGGAGTTGATGGAAGAACCAAGCCAGGGAGCATTTAATTCCCAAGATGGTCAACAATTAATGCTTTTTAAACATTTCCTGATCGGAGATGGGAAAGAATCTCCCTTAGTGGAAAATAATATCTAAATCCCCTTTTCCCTGTTTCTCTTTTGTAGATCTAGGCCTACATGTCATGAATGAATGAAACCCAGGAAAATAAAAAGGAACTAGGAAAAAGTAGACATAACATGGGGTGGACTCATACGTTGTTTAACCATAAATCATACTTTAAAAACCCATATGGTGGGGTTTAATCAGCTGAAGATGCAATCCCAGAAGTACAGGTAATCCTCGTTTAGCAACCACAGTTGGGACCAGCAACTCAATCATTAAACAAAGCAGTTGCTAAGTGAAACCGCAACTGTGCTTATGATCTGGCTTCAGCTTTTCTTTGCTTTACAGACCTGCACAGGTTGTAAACGTCAGGATTGGTTGCAAGGTTACTTTTTAATCACCACCATAACTGTAAAATGTCACTATAAGAGGCAGTCACTAAGCGAGGACTACCTGTGCAGCTTTCCCTGTTGACCATAATAGGTCATTAGGAGTAGAAATGGCAGGCAGAGGGGGTCCTCTTTCTTACTGCTCAGTTTTCCCCTGACTGGAAGACTGATAGTCTTAGGTTCAACCTTTCAGCTTGCTTGCTTCCTTCCTCCCTTCCTTCCTTCCTTGTGTAACTTCCTTAATAAAATTAATTTGTCCTTTTGACAAATTAATTTAATTCCTCTTGGAATATTTGTTTCTGTATCCTGTAAGCTTAAACTATGCAGTATATATAACAAACATCATCATACAAACATAGTTTAACATCAGAGGATGTTTCTTTTAAAAAAACAACTCTACTTCAATTAGCCTCCCAAACTGCTGGGGGAGGTGGGGGGACAGCTCATATTTTCACTCCTCTAATTCTCAGTGATGAACTGCAGGGTTCCAAGCAGGGTTACCTCAACATTTCCCCTACCCATGAAACCAATAAGCCACAGCCAAACAAAGTTTACTGTGGTATGGAAACCCTGCTCAGCATACTAAGCTAAGGCAGTATGTGAACCCAATTACTGAAATCTACCAAATTACAGTGTTAATTTTTGCACTTTTTAGGTGCCACCACTGCACTTGAAATCCAACCAGTGTCTTTTCTACATCATTTTTTTTCCAGATTGCCAATGTTTCTACCATGGTATTGTCTAAAAACTTAAGAGCCTGGAGTTTACAGAGCATCCTCCACCAATTATTGCTCAATCTAAGCTAACCGATAGGTGAATGCAGAGCATGCCAGTTATTCAGTCCACACTATTTCTGTTGCAAAATAGTGTGTATGCTGTCTCCAGAGCTTCCAGTATTCTGCAAATTAAGAAGTAATCTTTTCCCTTTTGTTCACACACACTTGTCCACTCTACACACAAGGTCTGTGAATGTAGCTACATCTGTTTGGTGGTTTGCAACACATTTCTCCTGATGGGCTGCTCTGGGATGGTTGCAAGGAAACTTTCACTTTTTGAAACTCTTAACAAATGCACTGAGAAGCTGCAAAAGCCTTCTGTTCACAATGGGAGCAGGTCTTCATTGCAGACAGTATTTACTGACAAAGGCTGAGATCTATTACTATAGAATTCTTCCTGTGAGACCTATGGTTATTCCAACAAATCCAGAGAGTGCTGCATGGCAACAGATCTTGTAAGAGTAATATGACAGCAATATTACACCTAAGGTCTTCTCCATACTAGAATTGAATGAAATGCTAGTAAGGGAGGCAAGGACATGGAGATAGTCTCTCCAATGGAAAAACAACCACCTGCAAACACAGGATGAATTCTCTGAGATACAAATTTCATCTACATCTGTGATAGGTGAGCTAAAATGCAGATGGATTTTCCAGGGGACTCAGAAGTCAGAGGTTCTTCATCACTACATCACATCAGTGTTAGCCTGCAGGCTATGTCAAGCAATAGATCAGGGAAGGTGGAGTAGCAGAAAGGAGGAGGAAAAATATCCTGTGGAGTGGCTCCTTCCTTCATCAATCAAGCTTGAACTGGGTCTGTGTTGTGGGAAAGTGAAAGTTTCATAGCTATGGATTTCTCCTTAATTCAATAATTATATGGTGATTGATCACAGTATTTATCAGCAAGTAGATGCATACATTTACATGCCCATCATGGTATTCTTTTTGGGGAAGCAAAGATGGAATCATTTGGCTTTGAGGTCAAGCAAAGGCCAGCCAAATCAAGAGCCAACCAAATCAAGAGGTAACAGATCACAAGCACATATATAGTATAAATGTAGTAGAAGGATATAAATCCAGATCCATATAAGTTGAGAGTGCAATTTTAATTCCAGATATTGTGTATTAATATCACTATTCATATATATTACAGTATGATATGTTTCTGTTAAAGATGATGGTACCTCTCATCAAACACTGATATGGGTAAGCAAAGCTGTGCTGTGTTACAAAACTCCCCTCCTTGCCTTCCTTCCCACATGTAACATGTAGTACAATCACAATGCTTGCAAAGTTCAAAACGGTCCATTTTGGTTCACTGGTGTCTTGCAAGATTATATCACAAGCATTCAGAACATTATTTTAGCCATTTTGGGGTTGATTTCCTCAATTATGGAGACAGCATGGTAACCACCAAAAATTATGAAAGTAAATGGCTCACCCTTCGGGCAATCTGTTAAGGTGTTGGGTAGGCATTAGAACAGTGTTTTTCAAACTTGACAAGTTTAAGTTGAGTGGACTTCAACTCCCAGAATTCCCCAATCAGCATGGGGGCTGGGGAATTTTGGGAGCTGAAGTCCACACATCTTAAAGTTGCCAAATTTGAAAAACACTGCATTAGATGATAGGCATTACAGACTGAAATAATAGATATTAGAGAATGGAAGTGAATGGGGTTTCTTTAATGACAGTATTCATTTCATAGATTTAAGGTTACCTCCTCTTTAATTTCAATTTCACATGTTTATTTTCAAGGATTAAACTATGTCGACCTAACTTTCCATTCCTATCCAAGAGATAGGACAGTGCTAATTAATCTACATTAAAGAGAAATTAGCCAAATCTTGAAACAATAGAAGGAGGATAAGAGGAGAATATCATCCTATAATGTCCTCATTAACCAGAATGGCCTTGATGAGTGTTCCATCATATGACAGTGAGTGTCTGGTTTCACTTCATTAGCAATGAGGTTAATTACTGGCAAGAAAGCAGGTAGGATTGCTGTCCTCCCGGTTCTCCACCCCTAACCATTCATGGGTGGGAATTCAAGCTCCCCTTACCAACTAATGGCTGCTAATGTGACTCTATTTGTAAAGGCAAGACAGGTAGAACGACACCATTTTTCAAAGCGAGATGACAAAAGTGCATTTCATTGTGAGTTGGGGTACATAACAGAATATATTGGGGTAATCAGTTACAGCAAAGAAAAAAAGAGGAATGGTTAACTGGTAGCTGACAAGGGGATTTTCCCTCCATTTCCTCCAACCATTCCCAATTTTGAATGCTTTTGAAGGGGGACTCCCCTTAATCTGGTTCTCATGTAGGAATTTGGGAGTAACAAGATCAGGGGATGCTGCAGATGATGGAATAGCATTGCAAGAGGAAACTCAGCTGGATTTCAAATAAGGATGTACCATTTCTGCCTTGCAAATGGATCGTGGCTTCAGCTGACAAGGAAGATCAAAGCTGTGTGTTGTGTAACTGACACATGTTGTGTGTCAGTTACACCCCTTCCTGGATCAGGAGGCCCTTCACGCGGTCACTCATGCCCTGGTCACCTCCCATTTGGATTACTGCAACACACTCTACATGGGGCTACCCTTGAAGAGTATTCAGAAGCTACAGCTGGTGCAAAATGCAGCAGCGCAGAGTTTTGAACACCCTAGGCTGGCACATATACCACCTCTGTTATGCAAGCTGCACTGGTTGTCAGTTTGCTTCTGGGTCCAATTGAAGGTGTTGGTTACTACCATTAAAGCCCTTCGTGGCACAGGACCAGGTTATCTGAGGAGTCGTCTCACCCCTGTTATGTCACCTGCCCCACTTGGTCCTGCAGAAGGGGCATGTTGTGGATCCCACCAGTCAAGGAATTTCAGCTGGCGGGGTCTAGGAAGAGGGTCTTTTCTGCTGTGGCCCCCACCATGTGGATCACCACCTGAAGTGTGATCCTCCCCCACTCCCCTGGCCTTCCAGAAAAGTGTGAAAACATGGCTATGGCAGATGGCCTGGGGGCCTGATAGGGGCTCGCATTGTTGGAATTGGCTGATGGGATAATCAATACTGCTCCCCCCTATCATCTTGAATTGTATATAGTCTTTTTATATAGACTTATTAATTTTAATATGGATATTTATAATTTTATTGTTTTTACTATTTTGGATTTTAATTGTGAGCTGCCCAGAGTTACCCTCTGGGGGAGATGGGAAGCATATTAGAATGAATGAATGAATGAATGAATGAATGAATGAATGAATGAATGAATGAATGAATGAATGAAAACCCCAAGTAACTTTAATCCAAACCTATACACCTTTACCAAAAATGTCACTATATGATTCTGTTGACCGTGTAGCTCAGCTGTTCCTTTCTCTTTTGCCACCTAATTTTCTAGAATGAAGAAAAACTAGGGTTGGGTTTTTTTCCCCATGTCATTTCAATAAGGAGTATTCTGTTTTGACTTTACTTATTGACTTTTATTTACAACTTTTTTCTTTCTAATCAGATTTTTCTGCTTAGTCAGATTTCTTTTTTTAAAAGGAACATTGAATTATTTACCCGCTATATCTCTGAGACACAAATATTCTGGATGTAAGCAAGTAACTGGCTTTCCACACAGAGTGCCAAGAATGAGAAAATAAAATAGTTCTTTCAGTTTTCTTTCCTGGGGCTTTCACAGTTTCTATAGAGAAATGCCTCTGGACAGAAAGGTACAAAAGAAAAAAATGCAAAAAGCAAAATGGTTTTAGAATATGTGGTGAAGTAGCAATAATCTCAACTGGGTGCTCTGGGGGTCTCAAATAAGAAATGAACAGAAGGGAGGCGTACCTAAGGACCTAAAGTACCTGGTGTTCACCAATAGAAGCATCAGGTTGACCTTAAACATAAGATGGACATAGCTTGGTCTTGTATAAAAAAAGGGCCCCAAGGTCAGGAACAGATTTCCAAATCCATTAAAAGAAACAGTAGCTGGTGACTAGCTTTATATAATGATGCAATTCTGTAGAGTGGCCTCTGCCACTCCCAAACCTCCATCAGATGATTTAAACATTTGACATACCTCCAAAGCAAAACGTTCACTATCAATGGATAGTTGTTACAGATAAAGTTTCTTTTAGCAGGTTTGCCACATTGGTGGCTGTTGTCATTTAACAAGAATCTGTTTGAACAGATTGGGAAAAGTGCAAATTTCACATCTCAAAATACAGAAATCCAGGTGTTTGGTTTTTTTTCCTCAAATGCACAGCTGCAGACTTTATTCTCACATTTATGCAGCATCTCTGAATGTGCTGTTACAAATCAGATGCAAATCTGTCTTTTTCTCCCTGACCTAGAGTGTAAATAGTTTTCTATATCAGTTGTGATGGTCTTAATGGGCAGCCAGTAAACTGTCTGAGAATACTAACCTCGAGCATTGTTCTGCTGCATAATGTGTGCACGTGAGAGGAAGAATCAATGTGGGGGAGGAGGCTGCCTGAAGATTGGGACCATAACAATGTCATTTGGGTTCTGTTCTTTCTCTTAAAACAGTGTCCTACCGTGATTACTTAATTGCCATGCAATTAAGAAAGGGTCCTCAACTGCAATCCTTAATCCCTTATCTGTTTCCTGTTCCCGCATGCTTAAACTCTACGGTTAGGGCTTGAGTAAGGCTCATCTTCCTCTCTGATTTCTCTTGTTATTTATTTATTTGGCTGCCTACTCTTGTGCTCTAAGCAGCTTAAAAATACCTAAGGAACAAACTAACCATTATAATACTTAAAAAACAGTGGGATAAAATGTTTAAACTAAAAACTCTTGGGTAAACAATATGTCTCTGCAGGTGGCAGGACTCGATCAGCCTTGTTCTGGATTGGATGGTACAATTACTGCTTAAATGGAAAATCATCAGGGGTGTCGGCTAAACTAGGAAATTGAAAAAAAAAATCATTCCAGAAGAAGACAAGGGCAAAATACTATGGTCAGGAAAACTGCAGGAATATAGCCACATAGTCACCGGGAGCCACACTCAATCCTACAACAAAAAGGTAGGTTTTAAGATATATTTTAAAGAGTAACAAAGAATAGACAATGTGTTCCATAATATTGAACCCACCACAGAAAAAGCAAAATTAACAGTTGCTCAATTAGTAATGCCTAACTTTCTATCACTCATGGAAGCTCATAAGGAAAAAACACTCTTAGGTTCCTAGGATGTTCCCTGAGTCTATAATAATGTCTGTGTTCTTTTAGCTGGTCCCCCATTCTACTTCCAAACTGACTAACAGTTACTCAAGCAATCAAGAAATGATGTTTTGTGGCTTTACCAACTGAGCATCGAAGGTATTTATTCTTTGTCCTACAAGGCAACACTGATTTTTCTCATTGACAACACCCATCCCTTCCTTCTGAAAAGTTCTCAATGTTTATTACAATCATGTTTATTTAGATAGCTTTTGTCCAATGGGACAAAATAATTGTGGATCAGATTGCAGTAATCTTGCTTAGGTAAGAGAGCTGAACCAACTTATAGCGTCTCCCTGTTTATTAGTATTTATTTTAGATACTATATTCCACATTTGTAAAAGAGAATAGTCTCTGTATTTTTCTGACAAGAAGATAGCGCTGAATTTAAGGTAACCATGTGTTGGTGACTGTATGAACTAGATCAGTGTTTCTCAATCTTAGCAACTTTAAGATGTGTGGGCTTCAACTCCCAGGATTCCCCAACCAGGTGAAGTCTGCACATCTTAAAGTCACTAAGGTTGAGAACACTGAGCTAGATGACTGCTCTGGTCCCTTCCAACCCAATGATACCAGGAGTCTATCTCTTTGCACCTATAAGCCCTTTTGACCACCAGGGCAAATGGTAAGAGATGTAGGGAGAGACAGATGGGGGAACTGCCTTCATATGCTGTCCATGTGTCTGTTTCTCACCTGGCCTATTGTTGGTTAAATTAGTCTTTATGTGTAAGAGACAAGGGAATATGCTCTAGCTTGGTCTTCAGGATGTAGTTTAGATAGAAGTAAGGCTTTTCTGTCCTACACGTTCCTTAATTAATCTAATTTTTACTTTAAATATTATGAATATTTGCTAGCATTCATGAATAGCTGGGCTAAACCCACGCCCTGCATCCAAGACAACTATGTTTTCTTTGTGAGTGTGTGTTTTTTAATTTATTTTTACTGAGCATTTTAAAAGGGAGAAAAAAGAAGCAGAATCAAAAAAGTAGCAAGAAGAGGAGAAAAAATAAAAGCCCAAAGTAAATTGACAAGAGATTTACAGGCACCATAAGCTTAAGCAAATTAAGTACAAACTCCCCAAATAATATTAATTTAGTTCTGTGCTTTTGAATGCCTTATGTCGTTTGAAAACTACAGATCATTATTAAGATCAAGTCAATGTATGAGTATCAGTGACAGGAATCAGCACGGTATAAACAGAAGTGAAAATGAAAGATTGCCATCTTATCTAGTCAATAAGAAATCCATCCTTACTTAACAAATTTCAGTTGTGGTATAAGCCCAGGGGTAGAATTATAGTCCAAAATTGGCTTCTACATTAAATTAAATTCTGTATAGATTTATTTTTAAAATATGAGGTTATTTTGGACATTGAAGCATACTTCCACAACTTAATTTGCCATTCTTCTACTGAAGGAATTGTTTGTATTTTGTGATGAGGAATATAGAGTATCCCAACCTCTGTTAACATATACAAAGCTAGCTCAGTATACTTTGCTGAAATACTGTATAAGGTTTGGTAATACTTAATAGTCCTGAAGAAAATCTATGTGATTGCTAAGTTGACCCCAACCTGGTGACACGTAATCCATCAATCAACACATAAAAGGAAGATGGCAGGCTGGAAATGGAATTGAACTTTTAGAATTGGTTGCATTCTATTATAGATCATTTTCCAAAATTGTTGGACTTTATAACATTGCTGTCAAATATGGAAGAATGATAATTATGTTTCAAACAGGTTTTAGAAAATGAATTATAAATTTTACCAGTCAATACTGAAGTGATATACCATTGGTAAAACATCTTATACCAGCTTTCTCTAAGTGTGATAGTTACTGTAAATTTAATATATCACTGTAAATTTAATATTTTTCTTTCACTGAAATTCCCACGGTTGCATATCAATTATTCTGTCTAACTTCTGTATCTTTTTAATCATGCAATCTTTAACTTGTTCAGTTTCTGAGTTGTATTTTACCAGCAACTTATAAATAAGGCTCAGCAAGTAAATTCCTAGATATGTAACCTTGTTAGTAATAATATTAAACCCCATTATTTGCTGCAGATACTACTTTTCTGTTTCATATAAGTTCCATGTTAGTATTTGACTCTTGTTCTTATTAATCTGATGTCCTGATGCTATTGAACCATATCCATATTCCATATAATGAAACATTTTGCTTTATAACTGGACTTTTTGCTACTTAATTACTTGGTATTCTGCAAATGTTCAGGAGCATATTCTCTAACAAAGACTCCTGTCTAATTTAAATCTGCAATACCTATGCCCCCCAAAGGAAAATTAGACAAAAAGCAAACACTTGGATTCTTGGGTAATGCCCAGTTTCCCAATCTTGTCACCCCACAGAGTCCTACTGAAACTAATCTTGGAGACTCCCTCCCCCAAGACATTTGGCACTCATAATTTTCTGCAGACTAGCTGGAAGCCACATCCAAAAGGGCAGAAATAAAGCTAATATTAATGAATGTACAACTACTAATTAAAATTAATTGCCTGTTAAATAAAGTACCCCAAATGTAAAATTAATCTCCGTCTATATATACATGTACAACCATTCTCTCTCACACATATGCATACATAAAGTGTTTACACACACTTCTTCAAAAAGGAAGAGAAGATGGGTGATGAAGGAAACAGCTGTATTAGAAAGGGGGGAAATGGGAGGACTCAGTGAAATGGGTGAACTCAATTAAAGGGAGATGAGAAGAAAGGAAGGGGGAAGGGAAGGGAAGGGAAGGGAAGGGAAGGGAAGGGAAGGGAAGGGAAGGGAAGGGAAGGGAAGGGAAGGGAAGGGAAGGGAAGGGAAGGGAAGGGAAGGGAAGGGAAGGGAAAGAGACTTCTATGCTGGACTCAACAAGTATAAGTCGATATGTAAGTTCTTACTTCGAGGCAAATACCCTTAAAAACCTCATCCTGATCAATTATTATGAAATCTAACTGCAGTCTTCTCCCATAAAAAGAGGAGTGGGATGAGAACATGTTAGCACAATCCCACTCCCTCCTCACTCTCCATGGGTAGAGCTAAGCGCTTACAGTGAAGCAGGTGATGGGAGAAGTTGCCACCACTGATTCTGCATGCCTGAGAGGATGCTAGAAAAATGGGTGGAGTCCATGGAAAACAGATGTCCATTTTTCTAGAGTCTTTATGCTTACTGAGGCAGGTGTTCTGCAAATGTAAAGCAAGGCTCCCATTTCAAAGATATTTGGGAGGATGGAACCACATCTTTTGCATAATCGTACTCATAATCCACAATGACATTCTTCTATAAAGCTCAAATGATTTATGAAAACTTGGGGGGGGGGGATGGGTTTTGATGGTGGTCAGTTTCTACTCCCTGGGCCTCAGATAAAGCTGACCATTTTCTGTGGCTCTTTCAACAGCTACTCTTTGAAAGTTCCATGGAAATCAAGGGAGAATAGCCCTATTCAACCCATTAGATGCCCACCAGATAGCTGTGTATGATGTGGCCCCTGGGAGAAAAAAGAACCTCCTAAGATATAATTCTGTCAGTGGAAAAGTCATCTGGACTATCTAACTGAAGGTTTAAATTGAACCACTCAGCTGTATAAAAGCTCTATGAACCAAAAGGTTTTTTGAATTGAGAGAGCTAAGGACCAATTTGACAAAACTCATTCCCCACCAGCTGCAAACTAGCAGACTGTAAATGGATGGAGATACACCTGTACTACTTCTGTCCTCTTCCTGGAAACGTTTACACCATTTTAAGGGCTGGACTAAATTTCTCTGCCATTTGGGAACATGGCAAATGACTAGTACTCAACACCCATCTTGTTGACTATAGAAGTTGGCAGGGAGGTGGGTTCCAATGTCAGATTTCTGCCTTAGATGTTGGGGCCTGTTTTGGACCTTGTCTGCAAACCATTACATTCTAGTTATTATATCAATACAGTTAATATTCATCCTTGAAATTCATGAAATTCTAATTAGGAAATCAGATTTAACCCAGTAACTCAAATCAATATTTCTTTCTTTTCTTCTTCCTTCCTCCATTTAATTCAGTAATTTAAATAGCCCTTATTCAATCAATACGCTCTAGCCAAAACACACACAGGCAAATGAGATCAAATGGTCCAAACAAAGGCATCCTTTTCTGCTGTCTGCCCTCACCAAGCTATTGCAAGACAGAATGTGGCTGATGGCCAGGTATAAGGCTCACCAGCCCACCTGCTTCAGTGATATGGAGCTGAAAACCATCTAGGAGCTCTTGGCCAGGGCACTCAGCATGAAGTTGATAAACAAGCTGATCACATGAACTGGAGGCCATGTATATTTCTCACCTTATTGGAAAGGGCTGAATTGCAAAGCCACAGGAACGCTATTAAGGCATGGTTAAGTCATCCATCTATATTGATTGTTTAGAAAAGTCCTTACAGATCACTTTAGGATGCAAGATGTGTCTCAGGTTGCGCAAGAGGCTGTAATCACAATACAAAACAGTGCAGTGACCTGGAACATTTCTATGCATGAGCAAACATGTCCAGAAGACATTTCTCTTGCTTTGTAGGGAAGAAAATTTTCCATCAGTTCTCCATACATAAGTTACAAAAATATTAATAAAAAGGAAGATTCAAAGGAAGGTAGGGAAAGGACACAGAGTATGGCTTAGGGCAGGGTTCCTCATCCTCAGCAACTTTAAGATGGGTGGACTTCAACTCCCAGAATTCCCCAGCCAGCCATGCTGGCCGAGGAATTCTGGGAGTTGAAGTCCACCCATCTTAAAGTTGCTGAGGATGAGGAACCCTGGCTGATGGGATACTTTCCAACTGCTGTATTTTCTTCCATGCAAGGTAGCATATTGCATCTCTCTGTGTTGCTCTGCTCTTGGGTTGTTTGCATTTGTGTTTAGGTGTGTAATGGGCAAGCTGTGTATACTCTGATTTGGTCATGTGACTGGAAAAGAAAGAGGAAGGGCCTTAGAACAGAACAGTCAGCAACATTCCAAGCCACTGCCTGGCTGCCTATCCCATAGGAATGCACTGAGTACATTTTTCTGGAAATTTTTGTTTTTGTTTTTCCTTCTCCATAGCTCCTAGCCTGATCCATTTCATTCTGGAGCTCAACCTTTCTTTTGCCAGCTTCTCCCCCCATGCCACATTTTGTCCAGTTCCCTTATGGGTTTTTTTTGGAGAGTTACAGTATCTTGCTGCTGGACAGGCAGATAATATTCCCAGTGATTTGTTGGGTTGGGAAAAAGAATGAGTTCCCAGAAGGAAAGGCAGATGCTGTCAGAGCAGCTGGGATCTGCAACAACGATCCTTCTGATGAGGAATGACAACCGTTTTTGTGACCGAGGCCTGTACCTTCTTATTCTTTGCAATAGCAACCCAATAGGATGTTGGAAAGAAAGGATGGAAAGGGGCTCAGGACTCTTTCCCTTGGCTATCTGTTCATCAGCAGGATAACCCTCCCCCAAAACAAGGGCCAAGTGTGGTGTGTGGGAGAGAGAAGTTGGCAAAAGAAAAAACAAGCTTGAAAATGGACTGGATCTGCCCAGGGCTATGAAGGAAAAAGAATCTAGAAAAAAATCCCCAATGCATCATTCTAGGAAAGGCACTGGGGCAGTGGCTCAGAATATTGCTGTTTCTTCCATTCTAAGCCTCTGATCTCATGACCCAAGATGGAAATAAGAATTCCAGAAGCCATGCTCTGCATACTTCCCCTAACTTTTTTTTTTTTTAAGGGGGCAATGAAGGTAACAAATTCAGACCTAACATGTAAAGGGAGATGCTTCCACAGTATATCTAAGTATCTGGAACTATTTAAAAGGCTCAGTGTGTTTATTTCAGGCAATAAAACAAATCTGTTGAAATTTGATCCAAACAGTTCTTTCAACAGTCTGAGTTTTCCTACTTACTCCTGTTTACCAGGTCATTGACTTCAAGGGACAATGATAATCCTACTTTTTTTACCTGTAAATTTAATCAAATGTCACCTGTCAAGCTATTTTTACTGTCTTTTCTTAGCTTTGAAGAAGCTGTGACAAATGAATCAATTCCTCTTCTATCCACAAGGAATACTTTGGGGGCAGCTTCATGTCTAATGATGGCAAAAAAATAGCAAAATACTCTTTCCCAATAGGTGTGAAATGTCATTATTTCTACCTCTTCCACATCAAACCCACTACTGTCAGGAGAGCAATATCATTGAGTTCCATATACCCAGATATTTGTAACTAACATTTGAAGCTGGGTGGAGATTGTCAGCTGGTGAAGGGAACCTATCATTGTGCCTCCAACACTGATAGATTGGTACAACACCAAAGGGGGGGGGAGTCTAGCAGCTCTCCTCTTTATTTCCTGCTATTTGTTTTGTTTTTGTTTTTCCAAGCAACCTA
The DNA here is from genome assembly GCF_059951505.1 of Python bivittatus. Classification (NCBI taxonomy): domain Eukaryota; kingdom Metazoa; phylum Chordata; class Lepidosauria; order Squamata; family Pythonidae; genus Python; species Python bivittatus. Next base: position 5,970,516 of record NW_028277073.1, read on the forward strand.
CTTGCTCAGCTAATGCATCTGAAGGGCAGTATTGCCAACTTTTTTTTTAATTTTAAATTCTCCCCAGTGTTATGTTTATAAACTATGAACCAATAGTAAAAATCACCAAACTCCTTCCCATTTATTGATTGATTGATTGATTGATTGATTGATAGGACTTATATGATCACCTGTTTTGCATAGCAATCCTAGGTGACCCATAACAACCAATAAAAACAAGAATAAAAATAGAACCGCCCTTCCCACCAGGCACCAGACCAGCCATACTATTAACCTTCTGATTCAACTGCCATTCTAGCCCAATGCTTGTGGGGGTCTTCATGGCCAGGTCTTCATGGCCTTCTGGAAGGTTAAAAAGGTAGGGGCCCCTCAAGTCTCAATGGGAGTTTATTCCAAAAGGCTGGGGTGGCTGCAGAGAATGCACACCACCAAGGTCCTATGAGATGACAGCACTGAAGGGAAGGGACCTGGAATGTGCCCATCCTATGTGACCTAATGGTATGGGCAGGTACCCTCAGGGAGATGAGATTTTAATGCTATTGTTTTAATGCCATTATGGGATTTTAATGGCATTATGCTATCACCTAAGAAATCTAAACACATCTTAGCAAGTTGGTGGCAGTTCCATCATCAGAGTTCATGCTTGGGGAGTGTGATCAACTATTCCCATAGGCAAGGAAAAGATAATAACTGTTCCCTTTTTAAGATAGTTCTTTTTAAAATTATTTTCTGAAGAAAATGTCTGGAGTGTTTTGCTTTTATTTATTATTTCCATAAGGATCTTCTTTTCTTCATGCTTGGCCAGAATTAAATTAATACAGTGATACCTCGGGATACGAACGCCTCTGCTTGCGAATTTTTCGGGTTACGACCAGCTCTGGCCCCAAAATTTTACCTCGGTTTGCGAACTCCGCCTCGGGGTACGAGCCATTTTCCGCCCGTGCCACGTGGTCCGCGGCCATTTTCTGCCCGTGCCACGTGGTCCGCGGCCATTTTTCCGCCCGTGCCACGTGGTCCGCGGCTGTTTTTCCGGCCCTGCCGCGTGGTCCGCGGCCGTTTTCGCGCCGCGCCGGGCTGTTTTCGCACCGCGCCGCGCCGCGCCGGGCCGTTTTCGCGCCGCGCCGGGCCGTTTTCACGCCGCGCTGCGCTGCACCCGGCCATTTTCGCGCCGCACCACGCCGCGCCCGGCCGCTTTCCGTGTGGTCCGTGGACGCCAGAACAGATTAACGGTAATTACATTGAACCTTATGGGAAATTGCCTCGGGTTGCGACCAAATTTGGGCGGAGGGCGGAACAGATTAACCGGATTTACATTGAACCCTATGGGGAAATTTGCCTCGGGGTGCGACCAAATTCAGAGGGCGGAACGGATTAACCGGATTTACATTGAACCCTATGGGGAAATTTCCTTCGGGTTACGACCAACTCGGGATACGCCCAGAGTCACGGAACGGATTAAGTTCGTATCCCGAGGTACCACTGTACATATTAGGCTGGGAGAGGCAGCTGGGATTCACCTCAGCTGTACTGGCAACATGATGTTCCTTGTCATGGTACATAGTGCCCCCTTCTTGTCACACCCATTGTACTTCCAGGAGCTAGAAGAAGCTTCTCTATGTTCAAAGGGTGATATGAAGCAAAGCAATGTGATTATTTTGGTTTGCTTTTAGAAACAGGATTTGAGGGTGGGTCAACCATCATCATCAAATCAAATCTCCCGATGGAAGTTTTTCACAGCCCTGTATGCCAACCTGACACAATTTCAGCAACAATGAATTGGAGTATCTAAACTTAAGAAGTGATGAGGATACTCAGTGCAAAAAAGCTTGTTTGCATCAGGACGATTACCAGTATAAAAATAGATTCTTGTTATGTCTAAACTTTCTTTGCATTATTTTTTAAAAGGTGAAAAAGCAACTCTACTTATGTGAGTTGTAGAGTTCATAAGTGAAATCCACCAATTACTTCTTTCTTTTTCTTTATAACACCTCAACTTATAATTGTTTTGACGTCAGTATAGATCAAGGATCAGCAATACACCACCAATGATCCAAAACCTTAGTACTAAACACAACTTTTAAAATTAGCCCAAATCTCATGAGACTGGAAAAGCTCACTAAATTCTCACCAGAAATCTCACAAGATTTGAATGCTGCACTTTTGCATGACCTCAGGGAGTGATTTTTTTCTGAAAAGACTGACAGTCCCTTGTATAAAGAGTTTGCAAGAGATACATGATGACTAACTTGTTTTTTTTTTTCCAGGGAAAAAGAAAATGGCATTGCCATCGGATTCAGGGAGAACTTTGGAGAGGTGACTTCTTAGTTTTAAAGCAGCCCCAAATGTCAGGCTGCATTGCTCCTAACCTCCGATACATACAAAAACCCATTCCCAACCAACCATTGACCCTATACCTTCAGCTATATCCTTTAAAACAACCACCACCACCTGTATTCTGGACACCGCAAAATTGTCCCTATTTCTTTTAGACAATTGTAGTTCTGAGTCAGGAAGTCAGGAAGTTGGTCAGAAATGCTTTTGAAAGAAATTATTAATTTGACATTAACAATGCACTGACTTATTTGCTTCAAGAATTCTAGACCTTTCAACCTGGGGGATGTTCCAAAGAATTATTTTTACAATACAGGATCAATCAGCACTTGATTTGCAGCAATGGACTAATATTGGACAACATTTGAATTAGTCTTTTTTTTTTTAACATAAGAGCAAGAAGAAAACTTCTGAGTCATTTGATCAGATTTATTACTTGATTTGTTTATAGTGTAATTGCTCAGAAGGGTCATGCACATTTCCAAAATGATTTGGAAAAAGTGCTTTAGACTTCCTGTGAGTGTGACACCTCTCCCCTATAAATCAAAGAAAAACTGCTGCTGCTGTTTTAAGAAATCCAATCATTAAAGTTAACAGGACTTAAAGCAGCAGCACATTTTTTTCAGGCTCGCCTGGAAGCTAGAAAAATGTCAAGCTGTTTGAATGACTAGCAGAGAGGTGCTGTATTCACACTTGCAGGAACTCTGAAACATCCTTTTTGAATCATCTTCAAAGCAAATACACATGAAAATCAGGGGGAAGAGTCCAGATCTGCAAGGTGGCATTGCATGCATATACAAAAGGGATGGGGCTTTGATCATGAGGCCGGGCCTCATCCTGCAGATGTTGATATCTTCTCACACCACCCTGAAAACTCAGCCTTATTGTTCTAAGTCTGTTTTTCTCTAGTGTCAATATTCTATTACACCGTTAACACAATATTGTGCAGAGATTTTTTTCCCCTCTTTGTTCAGTATAACAGAATAATGAAAATGGGAGAAACAAACTCCTTGCACTGAAGGAGCCCAGCTCACCTTCATCCAGTCACTGTGTCCTTGGGCCAGTCCACCTCTATGGTGTCCTTCACTCCCATGTTTCTTCCTTCTCCCAATTAATAATGTTACTGAGAGCTTGTTTAATGCACCCGACAGCCACATGAATTACTTTCATGGCTGTAGAAAAGAACAAAGGATAGCAAAACCCCTTGAGCTTACTCTAGCAAGTTTTCTTCTTATCGTTGTCAAAACTAGGTATGGAGTCAAGTGCTTTGACTTATCATAAAGTAGTTCACCCTTTGTTGTAAGCAGGGGGATTAGATAACAAGGAATATCTCTCCTCAACTAGAGAGCTCCAACAAGAATAAAAGGAATATTGTGTTACTTATTCAAATTTCAAGAGTTAACCATCAGAGCAGAGAACTGGTAGGCTTCTTGGAAGAGTCCAGCCCCTGTGCAGCATAGAATACAGTGCTGTACCCTGAAAGAGGACTCCCCCCTCCAAAAGGCACAATTTTGCATGCACTAATTTGAATATGGATATGCAGATTTTGAAATAATTGCAGTATTTAAATAAAAATCAATGCATTTTGTCTTAGCTGCTGTGCCAATGCTAACGGTTAATGCACAAACTTTATATGGACCTTGGACTTTTGGTGGCTCTTGATCTCTAATATGGATTTTGATTAAATCCAGCCCTTCCAATAAAAGATGTTCTCAAGCAGAATATGTTTAAAAAGCCAGACTGGCATCCTAGCTCCATGATCAGCTTAACTCGCTCTACTAAATTAAGTCAAGGATGCCCCACCCCTTGTAGCTCAAATCCATATATCTAAATAGCAACATAGCTTGATTTTAATACTGGCAGTAGGACAGCGTCCTCCCTCACATTAAAAGACAGCACTGTAGCTGATTTATGTCATTTATATCCCACTTTTCTCTGGAAGCTCAAGGTAGTCCATAACAGTATGCTCCTGTGCCCCATTTTTGTCTTCAGAAACAACTTAGGAAGTAAGTTAAGCTGAGCAACTATGGGTCCAAAAGTCACCCAGTGAGTTTCATGGCCGAGCGAGGTCCAGAATTTAGATCTTCCTGGACCAATATTCTATATCCAATGTTTAAGGACAATTTAGAACAGCTCTACTGTCTTTTTAATGTAAACTACCTTGGGTTGTTTAGGAAGATGGTATAAAAATAAAGTTGTTGTTCTTGATAACAACAATAACAATATTAGTTCTGCAAACCCCAACCTTGCTGAAATCAACCATCTTGTTCTACTTAAAGATAGGGTAGAACATTTCTCCAAATGGTTCCCTTAGTGCAGCTGTGTTGAGCAACTCGGCCTTTTCCCTTTTTTCTTTCTGTTTCCTTCCTAACATTTTGGATAATGGAGATACTGCAGAGGGCCTGGCCCATACCAAGCAGAAACCTGGGATTCAATCATTTCATTTAGAAGGCCCTGGTAAATTGGTTTTACCTACCCATGACAGACTTCAGGTGGACTTTTCTTAAAAACTGGGTATCTTTAAATCATTGTTTTTCAAACTTAGCAATTTTAAGATGTGTGGACATCAACTCCCAGAATCCCCCAGCCAGCCTGCTTTAGATTAATTTTTTGAGGAGTGGCCACTTCCAACAGTGCAGCCATTTTATTTTTTTGGGGGGGGTCTTTATAATTGTCATTTGCCAAATGAATTCTTCTGCATCTTTTTTTTAAATAATTTTATTGATTTTTTTTTTAAAGACAACAATAAAAGACAATACAAGCTAAATTCAGAAAGGAAAATAAAAATAAAGAGAGAGTAGAAAGTGTAAGAGAAAAGGAAAAAAGAAAAAGAAAAAATAAGATGAAAAAATAAGAAAAAGTCCATAAGTGTTCCCAGAATTTATAGAAACATATCTTAGTTTAACCTTTGTCAAACAAACTGATTTTGTACTTCTTCCTTTTGCTTTTAGCCATCTTAATCTTTGATTCATTCAAATGTTGTAGGATTTGATCTCTCTTCAGTTTTTCTTTTCCCATCTCAAAAGCTTCTTCTAGGCTTTAGCAAACCTCGTTTGTAAATCCAATTAAAAAGTCCTTATCCAGGTCATTCTATTGGCTTGTCATTTGTATTTCCACTTTAACTGTCATCTCTGTCTTATAATACACTATTTTATTTATTGTTTATTTTTATTTTTGTATTTCAACAATTTCTTCATATTCCAATATTTGTGCATCAGGTGAGGCTTGTTTCAGCTCTTTGTCTGTAGATCTTCCAAGGTATTCTCTTTCACATCTGTCATTTCTTCTTTAATATATTTTCTTCTTCTTTAATATATTTTGGACATAGTCTATCCATAAAAGCAGACATAATTGCTGGCACTGTAGCTGCTAGTTTCTGTCCCCATTCTTCAAAAATCTGGAGTATTTCAAATGTCATACCATTTTCCGTCAATTTGTTCCAGTGCTAGCCAAAGACAAAAGGCAAGCCCCCTCCTTCCCTCCCTCCCTCCTTCCCTTTCTTTCTCTCTTTCTCTCTCTCTCTTTTCTCTTTTTTTTTCTTTTTCCTTTTATGCCTGGAATCTTTAGTCCTCTCTAGTGTCCAATTTCTGAAATCAAAGTCTCAAATTTCTGTTATGACATAAGATAGACTAAACAACTTAGTTCCCATGAAGGCACCATTTATTTATATAATTATTTCCAGAATCTTATAGCAAAAGTCCTAATATTCCAAATTCATTTGGTCCCTTAATTTGTTTATAACTTTCTTGAATAAAAGTCTTATTTAGCGTTTTGCCATTTATTTCAAATTCTTATTGTTTTGAAGATCTCTAATAGCCTTACAATAGTTAAATAGGTAATTTCCTAAAGTGATTGGAAAGTGAGGTTAGTGAACCCAATGTCCTTTAAAAGGCTCCCCCACAGTTGAGAGCATGATGGCTTCTCTTGGTGTCCTGGCACTCAAACCCCTGGGAAACCGCCATCCTGTGGTCTCCTCATACGGACCAGACATTTGGAACACAAGTGGGTGATCTCCCATCCTCTCTTTATCTGGAGATGTTCTGAAGAACCAGTCTACTCACAGTTCTTCGGCATTTATTTATTTATTTATTTATTTATTTAAAACATTTATATAGCCGCCCATCTTATACTGAACTCTGGGTGGCTCCCAGCCAACAGTTAAAACAGCATCATTGTACAATTAATATATACATATATCTATTAAAACCACAGTAAAAAAAAACCTTTGTCATCTCCACTCTCCGCAGAGGTGTATAGCTCATATGTCTCCACTGGAAGTTGCTACCTCACTATTCCTCACCCAGAAGTCGACCCCAAATTAATGCTGCTTCTAACTGGCTTTAGGCATCCAAACCAAAGATCTAAGAGGTCTCTTTGAATTCTAGGCACATTCTTTTACTTCCATGTCATTTCATTTTGTCTCAATTTTTCATCTGAATCCATAGAAATTAATAGGCTCTTGTCTCAAAGCTGATTTTAATCACAGCTTTTTTTCTCTTTTTAAATGAATATGTCTTCATTGGGCAAAATTTATTTTTCCCTCTCAGTCAATGCAGCCATTTCAAAGTTCCTAAGGATAGTAAATGATCTCAACACTGATGCAATTTTATATATTAGGAGCCCTGTGGGTTAAACAATTACAAAGCAGCTTATCTCAAATGCAAAAGGACTGAAAAGAAACTATCCTTGGAACATAGGAGTTTTATATTGTTTCAAGCAATGTGCCACTCTGAGGCATGGGGAATTCTTTCCAGAAGACACTGTCATGCAAAAATCAGGTAATGATCTTGATTGTGTCATTCAGGATTAAACATTCACCTGGGGATCAATCCACCTAATTCCAGAATGATTGGAAGACTTCTATTGAAACATCTCTAGCAAAAGGATCAGTGGCCATCACAGAAAATACAGATGTAAGACGGGTAATCATATTTGTAAATGAAGCAAGGTCCTCAATCATGTAGCTTTAATCTAGAATTAAATCTAGAATTTAATCTAGAAGATTCTAACAGAATGTATGGGGCATTGAGATGTATCCATGGACACCAAGGTTGAGTGCCTTGCCTTTGGCAAGTAACTGGGGTCTCTCTTACTTAACAACGGGCAAGAATATTATGTGCAAAAGAATCTACTTCTTCCTTTTATTTAAGTAGATCAATAGTTCTGGAATTTTCTAAACTGGATGGGAATTTTATTATAGCAAAACCCATCCTAAACTCTTTCTTTTGTATGTTAAGCACACAGCAGAAAGCCATTTTGGGCACATTATATTCAATTATCTACTTTTCCCCGTTGAGAGCTCTGCTGAATGATTGAAGTTCCCTGATTGAATGATTCAATGATTGAAGTTCCCTGAATGAATGAAGTTCCCTTCCCCGAGCTTGTTAGACTCACAAACATAGCAAAACTGAAAATGCACATCTGGTAATATATATTTATATGTTTTAATTAGTGGGTATTATCTTTAAGGCAATTTGAGCAATTTTTCTCTTGAAGGAGAAAAACAGGGTATGCATTTTCTAAATGGTGCAGAATACCATTTGAAGACCAGATAATAGGGGTAACCAGACATTAAGGGTATGCAAATCAGCCAAGGGCCGGTTCAGATTTGAGATCTGATAATGGCATAATTCAATTTAATTTGAAGGAATAAGGTCTGATTGAAATCTATTTGAAATTCAAGATCAGTTCAGTCGATACCGTCTCTTGTATTTAGGTCCTATTGATTTGGATACATAAGGATCTAAAACTCAGAAAATGAGTTCTTTGAATTCTGGAGCAATCAATTTGTCAAAGCTCTTCACATTCCTCCTCGGATCACTCTGAAGGAGTGTTTCCTGACCTTGGCAACTTCCAGATGGGTGGAATAGCCCAGCCAACATGCCATTTCAGAGAATCCTGGAAGAGGAAGTCGACACATCTGGCAGTTGCCAAGGTTGGGAAACACTGATCTAAACCCTAATGAACTACCTAAAAGGAGAACCTCAAAATCAAAGTGGAAAATCTGAAACCCAGAGCCACACACAGTCCCTAGGGGCCTTGAGTTGGAACCCTGGAGATGTTGGAATCTCCCTATATTTAGAATGCCCAATACTGGAAAAACCTTATACAGCAACATTTCTATGGGCTGGTATTTAGGGTTTCCTTGAAAGTCTTTTTTTCTTTCAGGTGTCTTCTTTGTCTTAGGAATTTTATCTTCTTAATGGCACCCCCAACGGAGTAGCTATTGATCCATGGTGAAGCAATAGAAGATGGACTGTTGACCCAGATATATTGAGAGGACACAAGGGAAACGCATACAAAGACTGTCATGGCAAATGTTCACGTGTTAGAGGAAATGCACAGAGTCTCATCAGGCAAGAAGGAAGATGATGGATGGAGTTCCCACCCAACCTGTGACTTTCACCTCCAGTTGTCTCTGCTAACAAATTGCTTCCCTATTCAGTTCACCAGTTTCTTTCAGATGAGACCCCTTTGCAAAAGTTTTCTCCACAGGCAGGATCTTTACTTCAGTTAGTGAAAATCTTCTTTTTCAAAACATCTCAAGGGACCACAAATTGTTCTGGATAGAGAAAAGAGAAGTTACTTTGACAGGTCTCAACTGTTTTATAACATATCCCTGTACCAAATTACGGAAGTTTCAAAATAGGTGGCAATATCTAAAATGGGCACCTACAGGGGAAAGAGAGGTAAATGACAAAATATGCATTCTGGCATCGCAAACTCTACCCCTTAAGGTACTTGCATTATGATATTGCACAAGAGCACATACTGAACAGAACTTGCATTGTAATGTCATCATGCTTAACTCATCATTTTGACAAAACCTTGGCTTGATGCAGGTGCCCCTAACTAGTCATACTACCAAGTTAATCACGTGGATCTAGTAAAGAAGAATCAAGAAGTAGCAATGACAGTAGTAATAACTACTTAAGGCAAAATACCATCATTTTGTTTCGAAAGCCTCATGAAAATGGTAAGGAAGGCAACAAACAGCAAAGAATCTCCAGGACATAAGTCACGTAATTATGCTTATCTACAGTTTTCAACTGGTTTTCTATACCACCCAGAAACTTTTAGAAAAATGCTGTTCAATACATAATACTAACATACCAAATCTTCGGTAGGAAGGCTGGACTGTATAGTCAGTGCATGTTTTAGACAGACACCTCTTCTCAGAAGCAGTGTAGATCCCAAAACAGCCTCCTTGCTGGTGCCCTCAATCTATCCCCCATTAATCAAAGTCTTAAATCAGATTTCTAAATCCTAAGATTGTCTCAGGTGAGTCCCTGTGTGCTTGTCAGTCCTAGAACAATATGCAGGTGTATGAAATGGTCCTCAACACTTCAAAGCCATAGAAAGAGCTTTCCATATCACCTGCAAGTCACAATTAAATATCAAGGGAGTTACAAGAGATCATACTGCACATATTAATGGGCAGGTCAGCCACCAACCAGCTTTGCAATGAGTTTACAAGCCTAAAGACTTCACAGCACAATAGAATGCTTTTACAAACCATTGATCTTCTGAGATTTTTCCATACACATTGCAAGTAACTTATGGCATTTTTTTTCTACAACCAACACTGTGCAACAGTACTTCCCTAATTTTGCTTTTTTAAAAAAAGCAAAAATAGTTATTCGGAAAATCTAATAAGAGCCAAAGTTCTTATGAGCTACTGAGTTGCTCAATTTTTAACACAGGTAGCAAAATCCCCCTCGTTCAGCGGTCACTGGCATATTAAGAACTGTGCCATCTGAACTGGAAAAAGCAGAGATGAATCTGAGATTCGATAGACTTCTATTAATTGTGTATACTGGTAGATGATTCTTACATTGGCTGCCTTTGCTGATTATTGATCTGATTTTGACAATGGTTTTCAAGTGCAAAATTGATGTGAGATCACCTTTGTACGTGGAAAGAGCAGAGGCTAAAGTTAGCAAGACTCACAAGGGACGTTGGCGGTTGTTTTTCTTTCCCTGAACACACTGTTTCTGATTGCTTGACCTGCAAAATGTCGGTGTTTTTGCAGGAACAGATGCACTTGAGAGAGTACCAAATGGCTAAGCGTTTATACAGTATCTTTTGTGACAGAAATGAAGGAATGTGGGGGGGGGGGAACTAATCACTGGCTCCCAGTGTACAGTTGAGGCTGAGAGTTACTCCTAATTATGACCCATTTAGAATGGCAAAGAATGATCTCCCCAAAATAATTTTACTTGACACACACCTGAAAAGAAAAACATACCCCTTAAAGGTCTTATGCTTGGATAGCCAGGGAAATGGCCGATGCAGTAGGATTACTGCTGGGAACATTTTGCTGGGTAGGTATACCTCTAGCTCTATATCTTTCTATATGTGTGTTTATCCATTTATCTATCTGTATTCTGTTGAATACTATATGCCCTTTTTATACCGACTCACTGTTCAAGGCTCTAGATCAGTGTTGTCCAAACTTGGCACTTGAAGTCCACTTATCTTAAAGTGACCAAGTTTGGACAACACTGATCTAGATCAGTGTTTCTCAAAGTAGGCAATACCGCCCCCTGGGGGACCTTTGAATTATTCAGAGGGGTGTTAGGCATTAAGGGGGCGGCAGGGTAGGATTAAAATAACAGAAGATTACACATAACGTATCCAACAAATTGTATTAGTTGTGCAAAAGTGTAGACTTATACTTCAATAATAATAAATCTATCAAACTTTCAAATGCTCTAAATAGTATTGTGTTGTAGATGCTGTCTGCATGAATCATACGATTACGTTGGGTGTTAGCGCAACTGTATGATTCCCAAAGACACAAGCTCGGCCCACTCAGTAACACTCGATTATTTAGAAATAAATGTAACAGCTATTGAGTTATTTTATTTGAATGTAGAATGTGTGTGTGTGTGTGTGCACGTTTAATTTTAATTCTATGTATATTTGTACATTAAAATCAAAAGATAGTTTTAATATTTTCTTTACATTCCTGACAAAGATAACCAATTTCTGTACGATTTTTAATTTTTTGAAGCTTTAATGGTATGTGTTATTTTTTTTAAAAAAATGGTTTGCAAAAATGGTTTGCAAAGAAATAATAAATGTGCAATGAATAATTTTATTTTCTTTTTATAATTCACACATACACAGGACAGGGAGCATTACGAGAAAGTTGGTACAACTAAGAGGGTGGTGATCTCAAATAGTCTGAGAAATGCTGCTCTTTATCAATCATAGGTAGCCATTGGTCATTGCCCATGCTGTCCAGGCTTAATGAAGGTTGAAATTCAAATCTTCTCATGGGGTTAGAAGGGAATTTGAGGTCTTATAATCTAATCCCCTGCCCAGGGCAGGTATCTTTGTACTGTCAGAGACAAATATCTTTCCAACCTTTGCTTGAAAACCTCCAGGGATTGGGCAGCCACAATTCCAGGAGGCAGACTCTTTCAATAGTTCTCACAGTCAGGAAATCCCTCCTTATTTTGAGTTTGGATCTCTTTCCATCATTACTTCTTGTCCTGTCCCCAGAATCCACATCCTCTTTCCTGCAATAGTCCTTCAAGGATTGGAAGACTCCTATCATGTCTACTCTTAGCCCTCTCTGCTTTAAGTGAGAGTGCAGAGAAAAGTGACAAAGATGGTGAGGGGCTTGGAAACTAAGCCTGATGAAGAATATTAAAGAAACATACCCAGTTTCTTTAACATTCTTCATCAGGCTTAGTCTCCAAGCCCCTCACCATCTTTGTCACTTTTCTCTGCACTCTTCCCAGTTCTTTAGCATCCTTCTGGGATTGTGGCAATCAGAACTGGACACATTATTCCAATGACAGTCTGACCACTGCAGCATTGGGTGAAACTATCACTTCCCATCATCTCAGCACTATACTTCAATTAATGTAACCCAAGATTACACCGGTTCTTTTGGCAGCTTCAGCATACTGCTGGCTCATGCTTAATCTGTGATCTACCAGGATGCCCAGATCTTTCTCACAAGTAGAACTGCCAAGTCAAGTACTGACAAGTACCTGTACATCTAAAACAAGAACCTTAAATTTCTTGCTGTGGAACTACATATTGTTGGATAGGGTCCAATATTCAAGTCTATTAAGATCCTTTTGAACCTTGAACCCATCTTCTGAGGTGTCACCAGTCCTCCCAGCTTTGTGTTATCTGCACAACTGATGAACGTCCCTCTAAGTCTAAGTGATTTATGGAAATGTCAAAGAGTACTGGAGCCAGGAGGAACCCTACTGTATACCTCCCTTCATGCAGACATAAATTCATTAAGGATCACATGTTGGGTACCCAATCATGCCTAGTGGTGACAGATACTACAAACTGTAGCTCACAACATCATCATCATCATCATCATTGTTGTAGTTGTTGGTGGTATTATTATTATTATTATTATTATTATTATTATTATTATTTTCTGTTATATGACACTCATCTGAAGGGTACTACTTTGGAAAATGTTTACTAAGCAAAAGGCAACAGAATTTATTTAGGTTTAAATAAGAGAGTTTGGAGGGGGGGTTACATTTGCATTTTCTGAGTTCCAAGTTTGGATTATTTGACATCATTCAGGCAGATAGACATGCATGTACACAGAAAACTGTAGTATCAGGGGAAAAACTATACTAGAAATCTTCCCTTGATAAAAGAGTCTATTTTGTATAGAGAAGCATTTGACCCCCACTGGCAGTTAGAAGTGGTATGTCCCAGGTATAGCTCCCATGCTACCACAGCAAGAAGTCCATTTAATAATATATGGGAGGGGGTCCTTCCCTCTTATTCTCTACTAATGATGTCAGCTATTTCCTTTAACTCTGTATCAATACCATGGTTAATTTACAGGGCAATAAAAGTTAATTAATGCTGTAGTTACAAACCCATTACAATGTAATTATTGTTTAATTGGATTATAACTTATGTAATTTCCGACGAAGTGCTTATTGCTTCTGTAATAAAACAGAAGAAGATATTTGCAAAGTGATTAATCGTCACTTTCAGCAAGCAGCCAGCGACGCTTAGAAGAGGCAGTGGGAAGGGCCTGGGAAGGAGGTACAAATGCTCTGGTTTGGAGTGTTTTGATTCTTTCAGACAGGAAACCTCTTCTGGACATGTCAGCAGCCTGTTCCTCCAGCTCAGAGAGCAAGTTAAAAAAAAAAATTCTATTTATGGATTGTTCCTTATGCTAACATATTTGTGTACTTCCAGAAACCTTCACAGAGCATTTCCCTTGATAAGTCAAGCTGTTCATGTAATTCATTTTTAAAATCCCATTAAACATAGTCCCAGTTCCCAATGTCCCATCAAACTTTACATCTCCATGAATTGGACTTTGTGATAATTTGGTTCATCTCTCAATGGCTGAAGCTATTAGAAGCATAGCCTAGCTTAGCCCTTATCATGTTGGCAAGAAATAAATCAGTGTCAAACAAATAATTTTTTTCAAGGAATTCAGGCAATGTACTTTAGTCTCACCTCTATTTTATCCTCACAACATCCATATGGGAGAAGTGTGTGACCTACTCTGTGGTTGAATGGGGATTTGAACCCAGGCTCCTCAGTTCTAACTTAACACTTAAAACTGAAACAGGCTGTTGCATTTATGTTCCCTCTAAGAAGGGATTCAAACATAATCCCAAATAGTTAGGCTTCTCCCATATTGCCCGGAAAACTGATGCCTGTGTACACGCACAAACACATGTTCATGAACAGAGTCCAAAGATATTCATGTTGCTAGAAAATTCTAACAGGGTTTTCCTGCATCATGTGACTCCTTTTAGATTCTAGTGAACTCAGATTAATCAAGGGGAAGAGACAGAAGGAGAAGGAGAAGGAGAAGGAGAAGGAGAAGGAGAAGGAGAAGGAGAAGGAGAAGGAGAAGAAGGAGAAGGAGAAGGAGAAGGAGAAGAAGGAGAAGGAGAAGGAGAAGGAGAAGGAGAAGGAGAAGGAGGAGGAGAAGGAGAAGGAGAAGGAGAAGGAGAAGGAGAAGGAGAAGGAGAAGGAGAAGGGGTGGTGGTGGTAAAGGTGAAGGAAGTCATTGATATTTGTAGGTGCCATTTGATTTCCCTTTCTCCCATGATGAAAATGGAAGAAAGGAAAATCTCTCAATAGAAGAGAATATATGTAGCTCAGGGTAGAACTGTGGAGTCCTTGGGGTTCTCTGAGCTTGGCTGTTTTCTTGCAAATGTTTCGTTACCTGGGTAGGTAACATCTTCAGTGCTAGAATGGAGTGGGGTTCACTCTCTGTTTCTGTACAGTGCCGGGTAATGAAATGTTTGCAAAAAAACAGCCAAGCTCAGAGAACCCCAAGGACTCCACAGAAAATATCTCAGTAGAATATCAAACCAATCAATTGTTTGTTTACCCAATTTGCCATTTTTAAATGAACGAGACTCATCAGCCATTACACAAATGTCTCTTGTCTCCCATGCATTCAGGGAAGGAAGGAAGGAAGGAAGGAAGGAAGGAAGGAAGGAAGGAAGGAAGGAAGGAAGGAAGGAAGGAAGGAAGGAAGGAAGGAAGGAAGGAAGGAAGGAAGGAAGGAAGGAGATCTTTGGGAACAGAAAGGACAACAGGCACAAATTAACACTTTGGGCAATAGATGACTTTCTTGCTTAAGCACAATAGCAGACACAAAGACATTAGCTCATTCTGGATATGCCTTCTGGTCCTCTCCTTCTCCCTATCCCAGCTATAAGACAGTCAAATGTCACTGACGGAGCTTGAGTAACAGGGCAAGTGGTTGGGTTCCAAAAAGCCATTATGCTGCCATTGGCTTGTAATTTGATTGAAGATGATAGGGATTTCCCCAGAGTGAAAATCTGAGTAATGAAGAAAAAGCTAATTCCTGGGGCAGGGGGAGGTGTTGTTCTCTTTTCTCAGCCATACAATAAAGCTTGAAAGCTATTATTTCAGTGTTACCCTGGAAAGTTAGCAACTTCTTATACAATGCCAGAAGTACATTGTTGCTATTATGTACCCCCTTGCCCCAAAACACCACCATTAGCTACTCTATCAAAAATTCATTCACCTGTAAATATGATGTATGCTGTTACTTATAAGCAATGTCCTTCTGTTGTTTACACAAGCCGAACAAGTCAAGCTCAAAAGAACAAATTGATATACACGAGGCATTAGCATGGCTGTATCTGAAAATGATTTCAACATTTCCAGGCTCCTGGAAGAGAGATTCCTTCACCTTGCAGGGTGGAGCTCATTAATGAGTTTGAGATTATGGAATTTAGAGGCAACAAACATTAGAATGCTTGTTTCCCTCCCCAAATCCATTCCCTTGCTTTTCCTTTTTGCTACACTTCTATAGTAGCAAATGAATGAGCTATTGTTCTACTTCCAGTAGCCAGCCTACCAACTCCAAAGACCAGACAGCATGTTCAAACATTTGAATCAATACATTCATAAGAGACAGATGCTTACCTGAGAAAACTCACCCCATCTCTTCCCCTTCTGGAGAGGAAGAAGCCACAGGGCCAGGAAACATAACTAAGGTAAAATAGTTCTTGAGCCTGTCATTAAGAGTTGCAACAGCAGAGGAACCTGGGAAATCCAGGGCAGCAAAAAAGAATCCTTTGCTTCAGGAATTCTATTTGTCTCTAAGTAATATGAGGCAAGCCAAGCTTGAAATCAACATTAGGATTTTATGCTTTATTTGGGTAAATCTATATCTGATTTATAAGAGTCAGTTTGGTGTAGTGGTTAAGGCACCAGGCTAGAAACTGGGAGACCATGAGTTCTAGTGCTGCCTTAGGCACAAAACCAGCTGGGAGACCTTGGGCCAGTCACTTTCTCTCAGCCTTAAGGAAGCAAGGGCAAACCACTGTCAAAACTCTTGCCAAGAAAACTTCAGGGATTAGTCCAGGGAGAACCAGTTTGATGTAGCACCAGGCTAGAAACCAGGAGACTGTGAGTTTTAGTCCTGCCTTAGGCACAAAGCCAGCTGGGTGACTTTGGGCCTTCACTCTTTTTAGGGAGAAGACAAGGGCAAACCACTTTTGAAATTTTACCAAGAAAACTTGCAAGGACTAGTCCAGGCTCTCACCTGAAAGTCAACTTGCAGTCAACACTGACTGAAAGACACAAGATGATGACGATGATGATATCTGATTTATAGCCTCCGGTGTTTTATTTTCTCTGGGTAAGCTCACTATGATATGTTTGTTGCATCTTAGGTTCTCTATGCAGCAAAATCCCCTATGGGAATTTCCTTTAAGATGTCATCCGTGATTTCAGCAGCACTGTATGTTTATTTCCTCTAACAGTGATTGTTTTTATATACAACTACTTAAAGTTACAAAGGACTCTTAAAGTTCTGCTTTTCCTTGTTAGATTGTTTTTCATAAAGGTTTGTTTTAGCTATCCCTTGTGAGATCAGTGTAACTCCCAAAGTAGAGGGGACTGGCCACACCCCTCAAGATTCCAAGGCCAGGAAGTGATGCTGTAGAATTTATTTCTGCTTTAACAGTTTTTTTCTCCTTTACTTGCTAATAAGGCATACAGGCTGTGAGACCTCTATCTACTTCACACACTACAGTTAAAGGGGAAAAAGCCAGATACAGTCATCCCCCTGGAAGATATGTGATGGCAATGACTATCAAACACAAAATATAGGTTTTGTGTTAACCTAGAGGGCTTCTGGGAGCAAATGTTTGAGACCTCCAAGCATTCACTTTATGGGTTCAGCCTTGCCAGTACATATGTCAGTAGCAGTTACTTGAAGGAGATTAATTTACATCAAGACTAATTGAATCTTCAATTGAAATATTTTCCATATCAGTTCAAATGTCCCTGAGAAAGAAAGAATTTTCAAAAGATATCTGGAATGGTTAATATAAGGTGGAAAGGTGGCATTCTCATTCCTCACTGAAGGGACACAGTATATGGGCACAATAAATGCTATTGTTATGGTACACAGTGTTAGTATCTGTCATTAAGGGAGGTTAGGGCCCCATTAGTAGAAAAGAATATAGATAGCCACAGTAAATGGCTGTGAGAGCTGGACCATAAAGAAGGCTGAGCACCGAAGAATTGATGCCTTTGAACTGTGGTGCTGGAAAAGACTCTTAAGAGTCCCCTGGACTGCTAGGAGGTCAAACCAGTCAATCTTAAAGGAAATCAACCCTGATTGCTCATTGGAAGGATTGATAATGAAGCTCAAGCTCAGATACTTTGGTCACCTAATGCGAAGAGAGGACTCTTTGGAAAAGACCCTGATGCTGGGAAAGATTGAAGGCAAAAGGAGAAGAGGACAGCAGAGGATGAGATGGTTAGATAGCATCACTGAAGCAATGAGCATGAAACTGAGCAAACTCAGGGAGGCAGTGAAGGACAGGAAGGCCTGGCGCAATATGGTTCATGGGGTCACGAAGAGTCGGACACAACTTAACAACTGAACAACAATAACAAAGCCACAGTAAGGTCATCCCATAGCATTATCAGATGTTACATTCAGCCTGTAAAGAACACAGTACGAATTACATAGCTTTCTTTATCATTCCTATGTAACACTTCTGGGGCTATGTAACCCATAACCAAGCTTAATTTGGGGGTATTTTGCATTCTTTTGGCCAGGAGCCCAGTGATCCCTGTAGTTTTGCATGCCAATAAAAGATACTTTGTTGCATCTGTCTCTAAATGCTTTGGTTTCTTATTTAAGTGGGCATTTTTCCTTCCTTCCTTCCTTCCTTCCTTCCTTCCTTCCTTCCTTCCTTCCTTCCTTCCTTCCTTCCTTCCTTCTTCGACTATCATTGTATAGATTCTTGTTATACTGTATGAATTACTGAAACACTAGAGAAAAATAATTTAAATTTCTTTATTCCAGTAATTCATAGAAACAGCAATTAATGTTAATTAATTGTTCACGTTAACTTAATCACTTTCTCTAACATAACTTTGCTGTTCTCCTTAACTACTTCCATTTCCAGTTTCTACAGCTTCCAACATGTAATGCATCTGGCACACCACTACAATGCTAGATCTAAAAAGCCATATATATTTATGGAAGAATGATTATTTATGATTACATTTTCTGTAGAAACCCCTCTGCTGGGGCATCCAGGTTTGGATAATCAGGTCTCTTTCATACACCATATAGTATGCCTTCACTAGCATAATGGAAATAATTTTAGATTCTGGACCAAATGACTCGCATCTTGAGGTGGTTAACATGCATTGCCCTATTCATTTCAAAACATGATAAGATGATCCTCCTATTTGGTATATTCTCTTGCTCATTCTGAATCAAATGCTTCTCTGTGACATTAATAGACAATAGACATCTCAAGAAATAGATTCGGCCTCCAGTGTCCCCTTTGCAAAACCAAATTTTGTGTCCAGTTTCTGCTTTGAGAAACATGGTTAGATTGCACATTCCCATCAATATTCTTTTCTTCATCCATTTATGGATACATGAATGTGGATTGCAACATATCCCTCATTCTCAGATGCACACTGAAGAATGGATGATTTCTTGAGTCCAACTAGTTTCAATAGATATTCCTGACTCCCAACCCAGCAAAGGAACCACATGTGTAGATAATGTTGGGACATAGAAATGCAGAAGGATGAAGAACCTAATTAATGAGGTGACATGCATAAACTTCAATAAAGGTGGATTTCCTTATTTGTGACCTCCTGTTCATCATCATCATCATCATCATCATCATATTATTATTATTATTATTATTATTATTATTATTATTATTAATCTGTTGTGACTTTTTCAGCAAATTTGCTGCTCCTCCTTTTCCTTGAATATTGGAATACAACTTCATTGTTCTCAAAAGGTCTTCTCCCTCTCCCTCTCCCTCTCCCTCTCCCTCTCCCTCTCCCTCTCCCTCTCCCTCTCCCTCTCACTCTCCCTCTCCCTCTCCCTTAGTTCTGTCACAGCTGTTGTTTTGAACCCATATCAATAATAGGACTTTCCATCAAAAAAAAAAAAAAATCAATTTAGGAAGGACCAATGTGGATTCTCCCTCCTTCCTTGATAACTGTAACTTCTTGTCTTCCTTTAGTTTATTTTATGGAAAAACCACTGAAGACATAATGGAAAAAGGCAATGTTTCTCATGACATGCACACCTTCCTCTATTGCTGAATCTCAACAGATATTTTATGTAGGTTTTTGACATGCAGCTGAAAGGGGAGATAGATCTCTGATTGCCACAAGGGCCAGCCAGTGGCTCAAATTCTATGTAAAACAGAAAGGATTAATCCCAATGGACTTTGAATGTTATGTATATCTATCTCTTTATATCTTTAATTCATTGCTCTTTTAGAAGATGAGGCCACAGTCTCCCCATTTTTCCCAATTATTTTTATCCTCAGTCCTGCTCTATAATTTTTCTGGAATCATGGAAGTAGGGGACAGAGGTGAAAATAAAGCCTGGAGAATTTGCCATTTTCATTTTTCAAGGCACTGTTTAATGTAAAACTCCAGAGACAATCTCTGGGTAGTAAACAGGCTAATCTCCACCTCTGACCATTTACTTTACTCTCTCACTCAATACCAGGTTTGATAATGCCAGTTTCTTCACTTTCATTAGCATTCAGTTCTTTTTGTGAAAATCAAATCAGTTGCAGACATTTTAACTGAGTAAGAGCATTTCCAAGAACCTGGTACTCCTCAATTTTTTATTCTTGTTGGAACATCTTGCTATATCAGGTTCCCCCATCACTTATCCCTGTTGTTGAAAGCTGTGTGAGGAGTTGGAAAATGACTGGGACAAAAACTGGTCAAGTTCAGACAGAAATCAAGTCTGAGGACATAATTGTTTAACGAAACTGTGAAATAATGTTTAGTGAAATAATGACATGAATTAATGATGCCATGCTTGAAAAGACTTGTTCTGGAAAAACCAGGAATTATGATTCCAGTGCAGAAGTAAAAAATAGCTACTGAAGGCCAGAGAGAGATAGACAGACAGTGTGCATAGTGAAGCCTCCATTCAATTGCAAAAAAATTTCCAACCAACCTAACCAAAGCTGGGAATTCTGAAAGTTTCAGCCCCAACCCTTCAAGGATGCCATCTTGGGGAAGGCTGGCATTCTAAAGCAGCAATCTTTGCTTCTAACTTCAGAAAACCTATGAATTTACTAAAGCAATCTTTCCTCTTATATTAAAGAGGTAGCTGAGTCCTACCGTATTTCATGCATTAAATTTATGTGAGCAGATACACATCAGCAGTGCAGTCCTATATGTATTTACTTATGGGCCATTTCCCAGCTGTATAGCAACTTCTAATTTCACTCTGCCCATTCTTGAGGTATATTAAAGTTTGTCCTCATTACTGTTATAACAGCACAAAGGTGGTCTCTGGAGGACAGTATCAGTTCCAAATGAGGATCTTGCTCTAAGTAAGGCTCTTTTTAAGTAGAATGTTTTCCAGATTAGCATGTAGTTTTAGCACAGAACTCACAACTATTAATATATCTAACTGGGTCCAATTTAAATGTTAAGTTGCAGTTCCATATTAGCCCAAACAGTCCTCATTTTTAAAAGCAAGTTTTATTTATTGAATTGATGGTTTACCTTTAAAGTTAGCTGAGGGATGGATTGGAAGCAATCTTTGAAGTCAAACATGCTCAATCCCTGGCAACACCATTCATAGTCAAAGAGTGGCCCTTGGCCCCCCAAAGGTTGTGCATCCCTACTTTAAATGATCCTCATTTATCTTAAGCTACAAGCCAGTATTCACATACTTAGACATGACATTCTATAGGAATACTCAAAGCCCAAATCCTGTATAGGATTGCACTGAAAGCTATCTTGATTATCCATGGACAGTCCACAAGTCTTGCTAGAAGAGCCCATTTTTATTATTCTTCCAACTTCAGGAAATTGTAGTTCAATACTGATAAAACAGAAGTATCATCACCAGTAATTTATTGTCTTGACTATCACTCATAATAAAGGAAACACACTATAGTTATGACAGCAATTTCAATCACACATATTTCATTACATGATGTGGTCACTCACTGAAGAGATTTTCAAAAAGAATTAAATTTATGGGAGATAAGTCTATCGATGGCTGCTAGGCATAATAGCTACATATTGCTTCCAGCATTAGAGGCAATAAATCTTGGAGTACCAGTTTCTAGGAGCAAAAATTGAAGATTTTTGTTTTCATATGCAGCTTGAGGGCTTCCAAAGGCTTCTGGTTGATCCCAGTGGGAACAGTGCATGCTGGACTAAATAGGTCTTTGGTCTGGCATCAAAGGAATCTAAAGTCTTACTGATCGTATAGAGGCTAGGGTTCCTCACACAAAGGGATCTTGGATCATGCTGGACAGCCATGTCTGAAAATATCCTGCCTACATTATTGATGTTTTCCTTCATGGGAAAACTCAAGCTATGTTCTAGAGTGTATTAATAGGCACCCCAACAGGCATTATCAGCATCCTTCGTCTTCTGAATGTAAGTTACAGACAATCCAGTCATAACTCACTGACTATCCAGTTATTTCAACCAGAATTCTGCAAAGGGCAGAGTTGCTTTGTTGAAGATGTGAATGTTTCCTTCCTTGAGAAATCAATGTAGCAGATTCCTTTAACTGGAAATTTGCAAACTACTGCTCTGTGAGATAACTTTCATGAGAATTAAAAATAAATCAGTGGATGAAGTAATTGGGCAATAGCTGAGTCATCCTTCAGTGTGAGCCACCATGGCAGGAAAGGATCAAAGTTAAACCCACCTGGGTTCATTCTAACAAAGGTTCTTAGCATGACATCTACCCAGAGGAAAGCAATAGCCTGTGCTTTGTTTATCTGTGAATCAAGCTTCTGACAGTATTAAAGAGTGACCTTAGTACAAAATATAAATTCATTGAACACATCACTAACCTGCACACTCAGTAAGAAAAGAGGCACAGTGTTCATTAAGTGATTTGTTATTGTCCATTAAATCAAAAGTGCCAAATATAGGAGCAAGGGACATTTCAGCCCCTTTTGGAATCTCGGTGAAAACTGCATGACACTATCCTTATACCCCACATGTATTATCAAATCAACTTCAGGGGCAGGAGTTTTTATGTCCTTAATAGATAAGAAGGTTGACTCAATCCTGGCTGTTATTGTCTGTCACAGCAAGATTTTTGCATGCATCATGCAAAACTGTGGTTTATCTTAACCATGGATTATTGACTAACTCATAATGGTCTGGTTCACTCAGTACTAAACTATGAACCATGGCTTACAGACAATGATGTTTTAGTTTGTGGTTTTTATTATAGCGTTTAAATAGGCTTCAGGAACTCCTAAGATGCCTTGAAAATTGTCCAAGCTGGCTAGTACTGATGGGAGTTGAAGTCCAAGACATCTGGAAAGTACCATGTTGCCTACTGCTCAGCTGGAGAATATTAATGTCTCTTCATTTTTATTAGTTTACTGTATTTGCAATATAATACGTATTTTCAGAAAATATTTATTTCTTGGACTTACATGACTTCCCATCATTACTGCCATAACCCCACCACCACCATCCTCATTCAAAGTTGGCAGACAAGTCCAGCCTAGTCCAGCCCAGCTCCAACAAACAGTCCACCAGATAGTCCTTACCCGTCCAGATCTCCTCTCTCTGCCTGCCAATGTAGCACAACCACAACTGCCCAGGTTTCCTGCTGCAAGCCCGATCCCAGTCCATCCCAATCCTGAATAAGACAGGAAGCCACCAAAATGGTTACTGAACCATGTGATTGATTGAGTGGCAGCTGTAGGATGCAAGCTGAGTCTCCCACAGGACTACCGCCTTGCTCCCACAGCCTAGAATATGAATATTACTGACATAATATTGTCACATGATTAAATATTCCTGAGAAATAATAGGAGGGATATTAAATATGATTTTAAAATACCTCCAAAGTCTTTGTAAGTTAAGCTTTCCCAATAAAAGTACTCTGAATAAGTCTCAACTCAGCATTTGTTCAAAGTTCCCAACATAAATTGATGAAACCATCCATTTTCACTTTGCAAAAGCCAAATTAAATCAATGGGGAATGAGAAAGAAAAAGGATAGAAAGAGGGAAGGAGACGAGCAACTGTGCCAAGCTTTTTAATGCCCAAATGGTTGCTTATGTACGTGACAGTTGCTGTTATTTATCCCCTGCCTCACTAGCAGTCATACATGCTAGGGTGTAAAATGTTTTGCCTCTGGGGACTGAAGCATTTTATTGTTGCTGGTTGTGTAGAACTGTGGAAGATGGAACTGCATTAAGGGTGTTACAATCAGAAGTGTATACAACATGACTTCACACTGGATAAATGGATTTAATAGTTTGGCAGGGATGGGCTGAGGACTGCTAATGGAAAGAAGGAACCAACAGTTCAAATTTAGTCTATGTGAGTTGCCACTGGAAGCAATAAAGTCTATTTGTAGAATACATTATAAGGTTGATGCATCTGAGATTGTCATTATTTCCTACTATGGCAAAAAAGACTTCCTCATTTTATTTAAATGCCTTTTAGTGTTTAAAAGCAAGAATCGTACTGTTTTCTCACTCTGTTATATGTTGATTGAATTTGATTCTTTAAACGCATCACATAATCTGAATAGGGCTACTTATGCTGACATTCTTTTTTATATATATATAACCAAGTTGAATTTCCACAAAAATGAATGATCTGTGCCAAAATCACTCTCAGAAGGCATCCGCTGAACTGCTGCATTAATGCTGCGTTTTTTTAAAAAAAGAAATAGACAGATTTCAGTGCTCTCCCCTGAAATATTGGGAAATTCTGAATAAGAATATTAAATTAAGATTTGATTTGGTAAAGAAGTCTGAAAACTCACAAAATTTTAGGTGGAGATTTGGTTATTTATTTGTTTATTTATAGCATTAATAGGGCTGCCCAACTAAAACAATGTGGCTGGGTGGCATACACTCAACCAATCAACAAAAATACCCCAAAACAAATAATAAACCATCTAAAAAACAGATTTATTGCATAAACAGGGACTCTAATCATGCTGACCAAAATACCTGAGGAAAAAGTCAACTTTTCACTGGACTTTCAAAAAGAGGGGGCCCAGATCATGCCCACCTTGTGTAAATGCCATTGGGAGAAGGCATAAATAACCTGGTTCTGTATCATGTAGGACTTTACAGGTGATGACCAGCACCTTGAATTTCTTCTGGAAGCCTATAGGAAGCCAGCACAGCTCATGGAGTAGTTGTCAGACCCAGCCCAAGAACAACAGGGAACAACAGTTTACACCATATACACAGAGTCTTGCCAGACTAAATCTGTACTATGCTAACCTAATAGATATACTCTGGGAGAATCTAGGGAGTTTTTAATCTTAAGTCTCTTCTTCCCACACTCCTACTCTGGACTATGTTGCCTCTAGTCTTCCCGCTTTTCCTCCTGGAATGCGCTCACTCCTTCCTGAGAACCTGGATTTCTACTGCATTCCATCACTCCACCTCCCCCTTCGTAGATACATTCCTTCACACTAGTGGACCTATATAGGCATATGGAAGCATGTCTATAACTACCTACACTGTGGCATTCTGGATCAATTTTATCTTCCCGATGACCTACAAGGGCAGCCCCATATAGAGGCATTGCAGTAACCCAACCAGGATGTGACTGACTGCAAGCAGGACCTCCCGATCTAGGAAAGGGAAGCTGGCTCACTAGACAAAGTTGGGCAAAGATCTCCCCTGAGCACAGCTGCCACCTGCTCTTCAAGCAGAAGCTGTGAGTCCAGAATGATTCCCAAACGGTTTACCTAGTCTGATTGGGTAGTACAACTTCATCCATGGTCAAGGATGGATCTCTCCAGTCTCTGGTCCAGGGGGGTAGGGATGGGGAGGACAAAACCTACAGCCACAGTGGGAGATTTCAGCCAAATGCATTGTATTTTCTTAGTCAATTAAGCAATTCCTAAGGTAGCCTGATTCAAAGTACTCTCAGGCCCCACTCTCCACAGCAGTGTCCTTTCAAGGATATAGGGCAAGGATGGACACAAAGAACTGCCTCCTCTAAACCCTGGGAAAAATAATGAAAAATCTTAACTGTACTTGTATTTGTGATGTGGCCTCCTCCATTTTGCATCATTGCCTTCCACACTGGCTATATATTGGGTAAATATTAAGGGTAGTCTCCAGCTGCCAACATTTGCTTATCCATTTTCTAAGAAATAATGTACTCTAAGTTATCTCAGAGACACTGTTCCCCAGCCCTTGGAAAACTGGAGCTGCTTGCTCTGTAATCAACTGAAAGGAAATCCAATCTATATCATTTCTTTTATATCATTTCTTCTCAAGCAGGCCCATTGTAGGACAGAGGTGCCCTTTCAGTCATCAAGTAGTTTGGGAAAAGACTTATAGAGGACCATTTCTCACTTGGACCTAACCTGGCACAAACATCCCTTGGCAGCATCTTTTTTTCCATTATGTGACCATGATGTTGACTTGGTCTGCTCCCCAGCTTATGAGAGATACAGCTTTAAGTTGTTTGTTGCACTGATGTTCAAGCCCACAGCCTCCAATGACAATCACAAGTTATGTGAAATCTCTTATGCATCCCCAAGCACTTTGTCAGTTGGCTAGGAGGAAGTGGGATCAGAAAGGCACTCATTGGCCATTTCAGGCTGATAGGGGCACATTCCCTTCCTCACTCTAGTCCCTGGTCAGCTTCATTTGCTATCCTCCAGTGATCTTTCCTTAAAGAACCATCGTGATATGAGAAACATAAAGAAACTTACTTGAAATAGTGTAACAATGAAATGGTATAATGGTGAAATGACATAACAGTGAAATGATGAGACCAAATCACCTCCCACCCATCCTTATTGTGTCCAGGACACAGCAGAGAGGAGTCTGGAAATCTCCATTTGGTGTGTACATCAAGAAAAGAAAAGAGGAGGAGAGAGAGAGAAATCTTAAATAAAAGCACTGCTTGTGACTCAGCTCCTTTTGTGATCCAAATCTGTCTCTGTACTTCCAGAGATGCCAGGTAGACCCTCCCCATTCACGTTGCAGCAAGGTAAATAGAAGAGGATTTTCCATTTGATGGGCGACACACAGAAGCAGGAGAGCAGTAAAGCTGGAGGGTTCAACCCATTGCTTTGCTTATCTTGCATTATATATGCATAATCAGGACAGCACTATTTGGCATCAGTCAGAACAGAGGCACTAGAGACAGAATAAGGATCCACCCCAAGGACAACAAATGTCCACCAATTACACCATTGCAGTAGGGTCAGGAAGGCAATTATTTCGGGACTCTGTTTATCTTTTCTAGGCTGTTTTCTCTGCTTCATCTCCTGTATGTTATTTGGCATCTCCCAAGTTTTAAATAATGTGAAATAAAGATGTATGTGAGAAGACACCAGAGCAGAAATAACCCCAAAGGGGATGGAGGCAGGCCTGCCCTGCTTGGGCGACCAACTCAGTCTGTAGAGGGGCTGAATTGAAACTGACCAGCTGCTGATCGATTACATCTCTTCAAAGGAAGGAAGAAAATGATTAAAGTTGAAAAATACAGGGGAAGGTGGCAAATGAACACAAACACTCCTCCTCTTATTCCACAAGTAGTATAGGTTTGTTGTCTTTTCTTTTATCTTGTTAGAAGCCTGGGAAGAGGTAAGTTTCAAAACCAGAAAGGAGCAGGGAGGTTTTGGAAATGAAATGAACTCAGGAAGCCAAAAGCTAATGGAAAGGGCAAATGCTGGGAGAGAAATGGCTCCACTGGAAGCTGGCAAGTGACCAAAGGAGGGAGCATGCCCACACCTCCCAATGTTCCCAAAACACATCTCTGATCACACCCACCACTGTTATCTGAATTTACTTCCAGAGTAATTGGTGACAAAGTTTAAAACATCTCAAGGTTGTTCTTGGATAATACTGGAAGAAGAGGAATTTGATATCAATGCAGCTAATGAAGACATGGGCTGAGTATTGTCCAACCATGATTGTGCTTAGGTTAAGTGCAACTGGGGAAAGGGCCTTATATTATCAAATGGTATATGACGAGGGAGCGGGTTTAACTCAGCCTTTGGGAAACCCAGAATAGATCCAGAACAGATCCAAGATAGATGTAAATGCTTATATCTATCTTGGCCAGGAAATCAGTAGCATACACAGAATTGCTCAAGAAATATCAAGCAGAAGAACAGCAACATGTCTCAGCTTTAATTGTATGAGAACAATTCTCCAACAGATGGACAACACCAAGGCAAGAGCAAAACACCTTCAGCATCATGGTCCTTCCAGCATGATATATGGATGTGAAGTGTGGAACCTACAGAAATCAGATGCAGAAAAGCTTTGAGTCGTGCAGCATGCAATCGAAAGATGAAAGCTAAAGATCTCACTCACAGACTCCATCAGAAATGAGGAGATTCTACAATAGACTAATTTCAAAGATGTCATCAAATGGCATTAAAATGGAAATATAAATGTGGAGGGCACATTGTACATTTACCTGACAATAGGTGGACACAAAGGTGACATGATGGTGGCCCTACAATTACATACATATGCCCACTTGGACAACCTCCTACAAAATGGAGAGATGGATGAAAGACCAACAATAAATCCTTGTTGAAGCTGTTGCTTTGGATATCAACACCATCCAGATGCCTATGATAAAGTAATAAAGTGAGGTAACAGTTCTTCCTAAATGCAATTTGGGCCTAGATTCTGGATTTCTTTCTCTGTTCCTGAAAACCTTATGTCACACGGAGTTTATGATGTGCATTTCTGTGAATTCAAGGGGGAAAATGCATGGCCATTAGATACATGTCTAAGTATGAACATGAAAATAGGAATAACCACATCCCATAGTTCACAAAACACAAGCTGTATTCAAAACTTCAAAAAAAAAAAAAAAAGTAAGGAAAATTGCCTATCAGAGAAATGCTAGTTAAGCACCAATCCATCTGTAAATGACCATATGTTCACAACCTGAGCTGAATACACTGCTCTAAATATGGATCAGGGCTGAAGAAAATGGTAGGGGAGTAAATTCAACTCTGTGCTCTTCGTGTTGAATTCAAGGCTATGAAATCACAACACTCAAGCTGATTCAAGCTAGGAAGAATGCATGAGGATATACAGGTTAACCTAATGGAGACTTCTTTCCAGGTTTATGCATCTATTCACATCTCCTCTGCAGTCTTTTAAGAAGTACAGGTGCACCAAGTTTCATTTTGCAGTTTCCATATCACTTTCATAGAAAATAAAGTTCAGCACCAATTAACAGTTAATTTCCAATATGTTATCTATTTCTTTTATTTATATATCAAATTTGTCACTGCCTACCTTGTTGAAATGACTCCCTTATGTTGCTACTGCTTTAAGTTTTAAATATGGTGAGTACTTAATTTAATGTTTAAAAAAATCAAAATTCCAAAATTGGGCAGTATCTTTATTTGGGATTCCCTAAAATGACCCCCATCCCCAATCAAATGTTCAAACTTGCAAGTTTTCCAGAACTCTTCATCAGACATGGTCAACAAGCAAAGCTTTGACCACAGAGTTGTGGCTGCCATCTTAACTTTTTTGACCATACCCTGTGGACACCCCTCATTAGGCAAGAAATTAACAGAATCAGGAGATGGGAAAGATATAAGAGACTCCGAATATTAGGCCAAATATGACAGCCATTCAGTATGCAGTTCAAGATCAGTCTTGAGAGGGCTTGTAAACTCAGTGCATTTGCTAATGGTAGATGCAATCAATGTCAAGTTTCACCTCCTATTCAGGAATAAAGAAAATAGTGTTAATGTGGGCCCCAATCATAGGTGCACCATCTTTTTTGAGTCACAGGCAAGGGTATTAACAACCTGTTCCTGAGCAGTGCAAGTCAAGCAGTGAAAGGTGGGGGCAAGCAGAACCAGTAAAATCATGAAAGTGGAGAGACACTGTCCACAGGAAAGGTCAAAGAAGAGAAGATGGTGGCTGTGACCCTGTGACCCTGTAAGGCCCAGCCTCTTTTTTATGTGTGTTGTGCACTGACATAGGTTTTAAAAGGGGGGCATAGCTTCAATTTGCACAGTCACAGCTGCTGTCTTGCTTTTCAACCCCCCCCCCCCTCCATCCCATAGATGCCCCGGTGAAGGGTCTTGCTTCTCCAGCAGCTTAACCTTTGGACAGTGGAGGGTGATGTTCTGACTCAAGCTTAGTTCCTGGCACTCCTGGATTGGTACTGCCAAGTGTCTTCAGCTCAGATTGTGCTGTGGCTTCTTCAGCATCCTACCCAAGACTAAATAAATATGGGGGGGGGGGGAAATGTCCTAGACAAGAAACAAGACATCCATGTGGAGGAGGGCAAAAAGTCAAGATGACAGATGTGACCTCATGACTGAAGCCTTGCTCTCTTTTGAGTTATGCACAATTCATGTAAAAGGGGTGGGGCTTCACTTTCACAGGGGCCGCCGTCATCTTGTTTTGACTCACCCTGCATCTGGTTGTCATGAACTTGGCTGAGCCAGCCCTGGTCAAGGAACGACACTGAGATGAGGATTACATCAAGGTGGACAAAGGGAAATTGGGTGCATCAAGCATTTTTTTTCTCACTTCTACCTGCTTATCTTTATAAATAGCTTTTCTTCTTTCCTGCATCCTCTTCCATATAATCCAGTCTTATTAATTTACTCAGCAACAGCAGCTAAGAAAGGAAATGGGAAAACACCTGTACCTCTGAGCCGGTGGGCTGTGCTCCTGGGCCCTCGTTGGACTGGGATGCTGGTTATGTCATTTAAAATGGGTCAGATGACTGTGCTTTCACTTTCTTTCACATGTATATTAAAAGACTTATGCCAATATAGGAAGACTGTATATAACCATGGTGCTTGTAATGATACAGCTACAGCAACATCTTGGGCTGGAAGGTCACACTGTTATGTTCCTTTTAGCTCTGGTCTCATTACATTTACATGCATACCTTTTGACCAGCATAGTCCTTTGAGTCCTCCAAATAAATATGAGAATTTGCAATCATCTAAAGCCCTGCCATCATCCTACACATGGCAAGTTAAGCTAATAAGGTGTCATTAGCTGTGGTGATAGCAACTGCATAGTAACAGCATTTTAGAGCACTCCAGTTCTCTAGTGGTAAAGGAGCACTTTTCTGTCCATAATGGTGTTTCTTGCATCTTCTGAATAGACACTTGGCTCCCTAGCTTTGCATCCATCACTTATTTTACAAACCCAGCATACAGGTTGTTTCCAAAAGGTTGTGACCATGATATCTGCCATTGTGTGCAAGGATGTGTTAATTGAAGCACTATTCAAACAGTATCAATAGCAAAGGGATAGAATAGGTGTCTATCGTCTAAAGTTGGACAGCACTAAAACAAAGCTGCTGCTGCTGTGCTCAAAACAAACTGGTCAAGGTCAGACCAGCAATTCTCTAGTAAAAGGCAGTAAGTCCAACCCTGCTTTGAGGCTGGGGACAAAGGCCTCAGTTTGTTTCAGGATCCTGATGGTCCTAGAAATGCTCAGATGTTCTGCATCTCCTATGGTAGGCATGTCCCATGGTTTGAGGACTATGGATTTTTAAAAGTCCAGGTTTTAGCCATGATAACTTCCATGAAGACAGCTTAGGAAGCAGATTGGAGAAGGCTTTTCTTTAGAGAAAATGGTTTGTAAATGACTGCAGAAGAACCCCACCCCACCCCACCCCCACCCCCACCCCCACCCACACATGCCAAATGTCTCCTGATTTCAACATTTGGGAGCATTCTGGTAAGTTTTAAGGATGAGAAAGGGGGTTGGAGGCCTCTGGAAGGAATCATGCCAATCTCTACCTTCATATCTCCAACCACATTAAATTATCCATTAAACTGCCATTTTCCAGGCAAATTTCAGGCCATTTTTCAAGGTGGGGATGGGGGAGAGGCTTAAGATAAGTAAAAATTGTTTCCTACAGTCCTTATACAGCCATTCCCAAACACCACATAAAATGATCCTTCATCTTCTCTAGTCCACATGACTTGATGGCCTCTTGCAATCCTTCAGAAGGTCTAGAGGCCCTGACTAACTAATTAAGTAACTAGCTGTCCAGTGTTGTGATAACCATGTGGACAAAGAGGTCATTGATGGTTCATCATGCTATGTCCCAACCTCTTTGCCAAGTTCTGTTGCTGTAACATTCTGGATTTGTTTACAATGCCAACATACAGCTCCATGCTAGGAACATTGTTTTTTTTCCTCAGTCATGCTTTTCAAGCCATGTGGTGCTAATCTCATTGTCTTCCTAACAATCTTATCAGGTATGTTTGCATAAGAGAGAATAATTTATCAAAGACCATGATGGCAGGCTTCATTGCTTAACAAAATTTCAGACTCAGGTCTACAATGCAACTCGCAATTCTGACTATTCACTGCAACATTCTGTCCCAAGTAAATAGGGGCACAGAAAATATTTAAGCTACCACAAATTTAAATGTGCTTAGACCAGTTGATTTCTGTGGTCCTTAAGTCCACTCAACTGTATATTGCACAGTGGCCAAAGTCTCTCAGAAATAGTCCACAAATAATCTATTATTTATCTCATGAAGGTGTCTGCATCCATCTCCATATTATACCCTTCAAACATGCTGCATCATCAGACTTATGTTTTAACCATGTGTGTGTAGTATTTTTTTTTAACTTTCCGTAATTTTTTCCCCCTTCAGAAAACAAATTTATTAAAGGAATCTTTCAGACGGCTTAAATTAAATAATGTGGCATTAACAAATAAAGTTTTATATCTCAGGATGCCACAAGAAAGAAATTGCTGTAATATAAATAGCTATTTAATGCTATAACAGAAGGGGAAAAAGTCCATTTTTCATCAGCTCCTGACAGCCATTTGTTATCTCTCCCCCACCCCACCCCCAGCCTCACCATTACAAATCATCCAGCAACCCTAGAGCAAAAATATTACAAATGTAAAGCAAGGGAACGTCATCTGTTCCCTGAGATATGTAATAATGCATTTCTCAGGCAAACAATTCCCCCCTTCCTTGAATATGAACATGTAAAATGCTGGATCAGATTTCCCCCACCCACATCAGCTTTGTCATGCCTATTTCAGAGAACTAAACTAAGATGGTTTTGATCCAACAAAAGATGGACAGAACTGGGAGCTGAAAAAAATCATTCAAATTCTGTTTGAGACATAAAGAGGCCATAGGCTAGAGTTGCTATGAATTCTGTATAGATTTGAAGGCTGATTTGCACAGCCCTTTTTGATCAAAATCTCTAGCTTCTAGTCAGAAGGAGCTTTCTTCTGTGCCTCTCTTCTAGCTTGCATCTTTCACACATTCTGACAGATATACTTTATTGATTAGTCAGTTGACCATATCAAAGCATGGCCATCCGTCACAATAAGATACAATAAAATGAGGTAAGGAAAAATGCAATAAAATGAGATAAAATAGTCTATGGTGAGATAAAATAGAATAAAATATGGTAAGGTAAGATAAAGTAAAGATAAAAGAGTAAGATAAAATAGTGTAAGATAAAATAGAATACAGAGATATATAATAAGGTAAATATTAAAATTCAAGAACGGAGTATGTTTAGGTGAATACATCACCTTTGCATGCAACCCCAATGTGTTCTATAAAACATGTTCTCTGCTGGACAGCCCTGACTATAAACCTAGCAGGTCTAGGGACTACATATACATTTGTGCCCTGAAGGAAATAAAGATAATCTTTTGTTAGAGTCCCATATATGGTCCTATCAAGTAGTGTCTGTAAGTAGTGAGTCCTTGTTGAGGCAAATAATTGACAGTTGAATAGGCCCTATCCAATGTCTTCTGTTTCTGATGTTCCACAAACATATGTTCTCTCAAAACATGGCACTTTATGGAGTCGTCCATATTTGACCATAGAATCTAGCTGCTCAAATCTTGCTCGGTTAAGGACTATCCTATGGTATTGAGTCAAACCCATGGTCAAGTATTTTTCTGCTTGAAAGGACATTTTGTTTTTGGCCAGCCATTTCAATGACCTGATGTTTGCAAGTGACTCAATATCAGTTTGGGTGTTAACATCCAGGAGTCTTTGTTTAAATATTGCCTTGGCCTGATATCCAGCTGAGAATAAATATTGAGTTGAGAAGCCAAGATGTGAGATGATTTGAAGAAGCTGATTGATCCATGTGAATCAATCAACTTCTTCAAATCATCTCACCACATGGATCACATTCTAACAGATTATTCCATCTTCCAGTTCTGCTCTTCTAACATTCCTGTTCTCTTGACCCTGGGCCCTTCTTTCTTTGGATTCTGTTGCATCAAGTTCAGTCTTGGCCCTTCCACATGTCTGCTCTACTGTAAGGTCTCCATTCGCTTTTGGGCTTCAGCCTAAAGGACACATTAAATCTGCATAATGGTCTGTTTAGATAAGAACAAGCTATTTCTGTTGTGTGTACAGGGATGGGAAGGTAGACACCTATGTATTTCATTGTAACCATGGCTTTGCTCCAAATATGGCTGTTTGGAGAATAAAATCTTTTTTATTTTTTATTTTTATTTTTTTGGATGACACACTGAACTATAACTTAACAATCTGAGTTGGGGTCTCACATCATGCTTGCCTAAAATGTAATTGTTTAATATGTAGTTCAGTGTGTGCCCTGAGCCCAAATTAGACTATATCTTGCCCTTCCTGGGACCTCTCCCAGATATTGAATTGCCCAGTTTTGAACAACTCTTTCAGCTTTCCCCAACTCAGAGCTCTTCTGAAGTACTTCGATGATCAGAATTATCAGCTAACCAGTTTATTGCCATGGTGGGGAAATCAATGAAATTGTTACCTGTTTGTTTATATCATCTCTTATTGCTGGCTGCTTCAGCTTGGGGTCCCAAATCTGAATACTACCAAATATACTGTAGTCCATCCAGAGCAGGATTCTGTCTATCTACTCCCATAACCAACTTACATGCCTTAGTTCCAACACACTCAAAAGTGGAGAATAAGTATATAACTTGTGGGAAGTAAATTTG
Organism: Python bivittatus; assembly: GCF_059951505.1. Lineage (NCBI taxonomy): Eukaryota > Metazoa > Chordata > Lepidosauria > Squamata > Pythonidae > Python > Python bivittatus. The sequence goes on from NW_028277073.1 coordinate 6,004,802, forward strand.
TTTTTTGTTTCAGTTGTTGAGGTCATTTTTGAATCTTAGGACAGAGACCAAAGAAGGTCTTGAGATAAGATAGCCTATTAACCAACTGGGTATTTGTTTCCAGGGCAATTTCTACTTACAGATGAAACTCAATGCCTTTCCCACCATGTGACAAATTTGTTATCCATGACTGCTCTTGCTTTTTCCTTGAACCATTATTTTATTTACCTCTCTCCAGCTGAGAGAGATATTCTCATTTGACTTTGGTGTGTTAGAATTTAAAACAGCTGACCTGGGCAAGGATCAAATTTGACCCTAAACTGTTGGGCATAGACAGTCTTACACTGTCAGCCTCTGTGCTCTTTCCCAAGACCTGAGTATGTTATTCCTGATCCCTTGAAGCCATCAAGCCTTCTTACAGCCTGCCAACAGGCTATGGAGGAAGGATTTATAATTTGGAGTTCCTGAGATTTGTGAGTCAAAGGAAGGGACAGACAAACTAGAAGTGAGAAATGGGTAGGGCTAAGATAATAAGAGGGTATCTCTATTAGAATTATACTTATATTATAAATTAAACACATTGCATTAATTATATTACATTGATTAATATAATTATAACTTAATAGCAGAGGAATTAACAATGTATTTTAGACATGTATTCTCAAAAATAACACTCATTATCTTTAGTGGGACTTTATCCTGGGAAAGTGTGTGAAAATGGCAGCTGTGAATCTAAGGCTAAGGAAACTTGCACAAACTAAAGTAACATGTTTATTCAGTTGTTTCTTCTAAATAGACAAATATAGGACTATAAACGAAGCATAAGATAACTGGATTGTAAATACTTCTACACTCTGTTTCCAGGAAAGGGCATTTTTAATGTTTTTCAATGGATTCCACATTCTCAGACTTTCAGTCCCATGTAATTAAAAGTAGCCAAGAAATATTATTTTACTCAGTCACTTTCCATTGTTTTAACCTTCATTCATTCATTCATTCATTCATTCATTCATTCATTCATTCATTCATTCGTAACACTTCTGGGCCTTTAACTCACTTGGCCTTTAATTGAAGCCCTGTTAACCATTATATTATTATCTCATGAAAGCTTTATTTTGCTGAATTTCTATCTATTGTATATAATGCGCTATAGAGTCAAGTCCAGCCTGAGCAGTTGTATAAAGGCATCCCAAGCTCCTTAGAGGATGAACATTAAGAGATAAATACAACAGATCAGTGACAAACCAAACAACCAACAAACAATATAAAGAACCCAAGGTGTGTTCCTAATTCATCCACAATTAGGAAAAGAAAATATAACATAGGAAGGGATTAATGATAATAAGTGTTTGCTTCAGAAAACACAGTGCAATCCTATATACTTGTTTACTTATTGGAAATCAGTACCACGGTGCTCATATATTTAGCCCTCTGAGTAAATTGTGCATAAGATTGTAGCATGAATCTCACCAATTGCATTAATGTTACATGATTTTCACAAGGTCCCAAACCTTGTGGTTGAGAAAGATGGATTAGAATATGACAAATAGTAGCACAATTCCAAGACTGGAAGTTTTCTGCAAATGATTCTGCCCTGACTGGCAGATTCAATCCTCTTTGGCCATGGTGTGTTTTTGCTTTTCACCATAATCAACACATCCTCTGTGCATGAATATGTGTGGGTATGTGTGTGGTAGAGAAAGAGGAGGGGTATTTTTCCTGAGCCCCCTTGTCTAGGAGGCACCTGCAGTTGGGGAGTGAGATATGGATAAGGAGAACTTGGCCTGTGGGGGTGCTTTTCTACTTCATTATCTCATGGATCTCTGTGCTTTTCAAAGGGCCCCATTATTTCCAATCCCCTTCACTTGCCAAAAGTAATTTAGGGACTTATTACTAAGACCACATGGTCCTTGACCTCCTCAACCTCTTCTGGGGGGTGGGGGCTGCTGCCTCACTCTGTTCAAACTCCCCTCTCCCTTTTCCTATTCACACTCCTTTCCTAGCGTGGGGCCTCTCGCCTCTATGGACAAAGCCATGGAGCTAGTCTCCTGCAAACAGAACCTTGCCCCCAATTAGCAGCCTTCCCAAAGGGATAGGAATTTTAATTAGTAGACAAGTCAATTATATCAATGGACAACCTTATTTCTCATTATTTCTCAGGGCTCTGTTTCCAGTCCCCTGATGAGTCCTTTTGCCCAATCTTGAGAGACTGAGCCCTCCCGAACACATCCCACCCATAACACAACTTCATTTCTACTCTCTCCAATCTCTTTAGGGGAAACAAAAGTGGCATGAAAGACCCATTGTTAGTCATGGAGCACCTCATTGTTTTCTGGCTCCCAAATATTTTCCCGTCCTCCTACGTTAATACCAGAAGAGGCACAACTTCGACTTTCATTTAAAGGTTGCTTTTTGCCTCAGAGGGTCAGCTTAAGAAGTGGAGAGGCAAACAGCATCCTCAGTCCCAAATTGAGACCTCAATATCTATGACAAAGTTATTCTGATATCTGAGGGAGGTTGTGTTTGCCTTCCCAAATGTGACTCTGCCCATCTGGTCCAAACATCTAGGGATAGCCTGCTGAGGCTTCCACCCTGATGAGAGGTATATGGGATATGTTTTAGAACCAGGTTTTGGAACCCACTTCCAAAGCACACCAGAGATCCTACAGCCCTGACCCTTCTTGCAATTTGCAAAGCATAAACGACCATCCTGATCAGGTGGGCCCTTAATTTGGGATGACTGTTGGTAGCCCATCAGCCTTACCAGGTGGACCAGACCAGGAAACACAGTCAGATGAGCTAATTCTACTTTATTGTAAAGCTACATTAACAGAATCTTGCAAGTCTGAAAGTACAATTCTCCTGCTGTCTCCTTTACAGCCCAAGTAACTAGGGATGGTCCCTTCTGAGCCTCTTTCCCTGCCATATCCAGCTGTAGGCTATGCTCTCTCTTATCTGACCGTTCCCTAGGCAGCATCTCTTCACCCCATCTCCCAAGGTCTTTCCCACATACCATATAACTCTATTAGAAATATACAGTACTATGCAAAAGTTTTAGGCAGGTGTGAAAAAATGCTGTAAAGTAAGAATGCTTTCAAAAATATATATTGTAATTCTTTATGTTTATCAATTTACATAATGCAAAGTGAGCAAACAGAAGAGAAATCTAAATCAAATCAATATTTGGTGTGACTACCCTTTGTCTTCAAAACAGCATCAATTCTTACACTTGCAAACTTTGTACACTTGCACATTTTGTACACTTGCACAAAGTCAGGGATCTTGTAGGATTAGAGTCAGGTGTATGATTACCCAGTTATACCAAGCAGGTGCTAATGATCGTCAATTTCATATGTAGGTTGAAACACAGTCATTAACTGAAACAGAAACAGAAACAGCTGTGTAGGAGGCTTAAAACTGGGTGAGGAACAGCCAAACTCTGCTACTAAGGTGAGGTTGTGGAAGACAATTTCATGTCACAGGTCATACACCATGGCAAGACTGAGCACAGCAAGAAGACACAAAGTACTTATACTGCATCAGCAAGGTCTCTCCCAGGCAAAAATTTCAAAGCAGACTGGGGTTTCAAGATGTGCTGTTCAAGTTCTTTTGAAGAAGCATAAAGAAATGGGCAACATTGAGGACTGTAGGAGCAGTGGCTGGCCAAGGAAACTTAAAGCAGCAGATGAAAGACACATCATGTTTACTTTCCTTTGACATTGGAAGATGTCCAGCAGTGCCAATAGCACAGAACTGGCAGAAACCAGTGGGACCCAGGTACACCCATCTACTATCTGGAGAAGTCTGGCCAGAAGTGGTCTTCATGGACGAATTGCGGCCAAAAAGCCATACCTCCAACATGGAAAAGGCTGAGCGACTCAACTATGCACAAAAACAGAAACTGGGGTGCAGAAAAATGGCAGCAGGTGCTCTGGACTGGTGAGTCAAAATTTGAAATATTTTATTGTAGCAGGAGGCAGTTTGTTCACCGAAGGCCTGGAGAGCGGTACAATAATGAGTGTCTGCAGGCAACAGTGAAGCATGGTGGAGGTTCTTTGCAAGTTTGGGGCTGCATTTCTGCAAATGGAGTTGGAGATTTGGTCAGGATCAATGGTGTCCTCAATGCTGAGAAATACAGGCAGATACTCATCCATCATGCCATACCATCAGGGAGGTGTGTGATTGGCCCCAAATTTATTCTGCAGCAGGACAACGACCCCAAACATACAGCCAATCTCATTAAGAACTATCCTCAGCGTAAAGAAGAACAAGGAGTTCTGGAAGTGATGGTTTGGCCCCCACAGAGCCCTGATCTCAACATCATGGAGTCTGTCTGGGATTATATGAAAAGACAGAAGGATTTGAGGCAGCCTACATCCACAGGAGATCTGTGGTTAGGTCTCCAAGATGTTTGGAACAATCTACCTACTGAGTTCCTTCAAAAACTGTGTGCAAGTATACCTAGAAGAATTGATGCTGTTTTGAAGGCAAAGGGTGGTCACACCAAATTTTGATTTGATCTGGATTTCTCTTCTGTTCACTCACTTTGCATTTTGTAAATTGATAAACGATTACAATATATCTTTTTGAAAGCATTCTTACTTTACAGCATTTTTTCACACCTGCCTAAAACTTTTGCACAGTACTGTATATATACTTCAATATTTGTACAGGTAACCATATACTGTGTACTATTATAACGATATATTAACTTTTTTTGCTGTATTTTTTTCACTTTTATGATAAAGCACTTTTATGTATTTTTTTCCTTTTTGGTAATTAAAAAATTGATTAAAAAATTTAAAAAGACTGAAAGTACAATTCTTCCACTGTCTCCTTTACAGCCCGAGAAACTAAGGGAGGGTCCCTTCTGAGCCTCTTGCCCTGCTCACTATTCAGCTGCGGGCTATGCTGTCTCTCATCTGATTGTTCCCTAGGAGATCTCTTGCATCAGTGTTGTTGTATACTGCCAAAGGTCTACAAATAAACAATAAATAAGTAAACACATCCATGATCAACTAAGCCATGGTTAAGTAATTGGTATTCGCACAATATGCTAAGCTTGCAATTGACTACACTGGCGGAGACTACACTGTTCCACAGATTGCCAACTCCATGTCACTTAGCAAATTGTGAGCATCTAGAAGCAAAAGAGTCCCACAAGTGCTTGAAAATGCCACTTGCTTCTTTTCCATAACCCAAAAATCAGCTGAGTTGGCATTTCAAAATGCCTACCTACCTAAATAACAAAATCAATGCAACTTCATAGGTGGTTTTTGTTTGTGACTCTCTCCACTTGATGCTAAGCCTTACAGCTCTATTGTTCTGCTTTTGTTGATTTTAGTTGTATGTCTAGGCTGTGATTTAAGGAATTGCTTAAACTCACATAAAAGACTAGTCACCATCCCTGGGGAATATTTAACTTCCAATTGATAGTATCCCATGCTAAATCACAACTTACTCATGGAGCTTCAGTTGAATATTTAGAACATCTCCCAGCTGGAGTGTTCAGGCCATGCAACCTCCTATAAAAGTATTTCATTAGGATGACATTAGATGCAGTAACTCCATTAAAGTACATCTGAGAATCAAAGCAGGGACTTCAGATCAAATCACCCGTCAGTGCAAAGGACTTTCCTGCTTCTTCTGGCAGTATTGAAACTTACTTCTGGGGAAGATTTGGTAGGATGCTGGGCTCCCTAACTCATGCTAGATTAACATTCTGGGGTAATCCAAATCTCAGAATTGATATAAAGCTAGTTTTATGGAAGATGTGGATAGAAGCTGAGATCTTTACATTAATTCAACTAGTAGATAATGACAATAAATTAGTATCATTTTCTATGTTAAAACATCAGCTGTCACCCACCCACTGGCAGTATTGCAACATTTATTGACCCCTCCATTTGGACCAGCAGCATTTTTCAGCCTCAGAGACACCATAGAACAAAAAGCCCACAATCCATCTTTATAAATATTGTCAATGAATCAATGTGATATGTAAACTTTAAAGACTGAGTGGAATAAGGAACTGGAGAACCCTATTTTGCCTAAGCAATGGGAAAAGGCTTTAAAAGGTTTTAAAAGTTTGGTCTAGTGATTAAGGCTCCAGGCTAGAAACCAGGAGACTGAGTTCTAGTCCCACCTCTGGCATGAAAGCTGGCTGGGTGACTTTACCCAGTGACTCTCTCTCAACCCCTGCTCGGTCAATTCCTGTCGCAACCAATGGATCAACATTCAGTTGATCTGACAAAAAGCACCTGTTGGAAAAACACTAGGAAGAAAAAAAATATTGGGCTCAATGCTATATGGCACCCAGTTATATATTTTTAAGCATGCTTCTAAGTTGGAAGTTATCCAACCCCAAATTTTAAAGGCTATAACTCAGGTTTCTTATTTCACTCAACTCCCTCATCCAGCTGGAACTAGGCTCCATCTCCTTAGGCGCCCATCTAAGTCTCTGTCACCTCAGATACGGGTTGAAGTACGTTCTTTGAGGAGCATCTCTGGTCTACCTTACCTTATTAAACAGGTTTGACTCTTCCTGAAGAAAATAAATCAGTCTTGATCTGGCCTCCTGCAGCTTTTCTTTTCCAGCATTAGCTTATCTCGCCCTTGATAGAGCCATAGTTACCCTTCAGCAAATGATCTGGGGCTTAGATCTCTGAACAGATAGAACCAGAGTGTCCCACATCTGTTACAGCTTCATAATCACCCTCCCCTGCTCCATTCCCAGATACTTTTATAACATTTCACATAGGAGATGCATCACCTTGGCCTGAACTGGTGAAATGTGACAGTTGGTAGATACATTGGTATTCCCTGCAAAGACCACACTTGTGTATGTTCCAATATAGAAATCAAATCTGTTTCACATGTACTGCTAGACAATACATGGAAGACAGAACTCGTAACACCAATAGTCAGAAATCTTAATTGTTCCCCGGAGCTGGTTATCATTTTTCTCCTAGGCAATCAAACTTCAACTATTTCCAACAAGGATGCTAAATTTTTAACAATGACCATAGCATGTAGAAATCAGCTGTTGCCTCCCTTATTGCTTCAGGCTTCTCTGTATATGTTCTATTTGATTTTAATTTTACATTGTTGTTTTATATGTGATGTAATATCATATTCTTTAAAATATCGGTCTTGATTCCTACATAAATAATGACATATATTCATTTGACTTTGGAACAAAGTATAATATTTTTGGATGCATGCATTCTTTTGAACTATATACTTACTACATGGAAGTTGACAGCTAGACAATGGAAATAGTTTCTCCATGCACTTATTATGGCCAAGAGATTAGGCCTTCAAAAATCGGAAAGACATAAGTATGGCCTCAGTTAACCAGTGAACTGAAGATATGATGTTACTTGCACCTACAAATGAGTTATCGATAGACATTTATGGATAATTACAGTGAAATATTGTTATCATTCACTGAACAGTTAAAAAAAATTCATACATATGCATTTATATACGCATGAGAAGCACTCATATAAACATTTCTCCTTGATGTTACTGCATTTTTTGTTATTTTTATATATTTTCCTTTTTTATTCACTTATTAAATAAAGCAATAAAAATGTTAAAAATGAAAGATCAGTCTGCTCCCTTTGCCTTGATCATTGTAGCATCAGAGCAGCAACGGTGCAATAAAAAGAAAAAAAGAAAGGGTTTGTGCTAGTGCCAGAGGAGAGAATGTAGGAAGGGGTTTGAAAGCATCCATGTGTGCAAACATCTGGGAAAACAAAGGAAAAGAATGGGGACTCGGGAGGAGGGAGCATTCCCTAAAAGTAAAAGGCAGGCATTGGCATACCAACCCACAAAAAGGCTAGGCGGGGAGGTTGTTTGGATGGGAGGGGCAAGAAGCAGGAAATGACCAATCAGGGCCTCTGGTGGCCATAGTCCAATGAAACTTGAGGAGATGGGAGTCAAATGATGATAGCTAATCAGCTTAAGATGAAACCTCTGGAATATAATAAATATTTTGATGTGAGTTGTTCTTTTTCAATGTTATAGTCCACTTTGGATGAAAAAGCTGAACAATTTTATGTTTCTAATATTGCCATCCTAAATTGTACTTAACCATGATAGAAAATGTTTACTTTCCAATAATATAAGCTATTTAAATAATAGAATGTTAATAATTTTAAACATATTATACAAGCATCAGTATATAGAAACAACACAATGTACTAAGATTTATAACAACCAACTTTTAAAAAATGATGACAGCTGCACATCTCAAGTGCACCCCAAGACTTTTTATTTTTTAATCTCCTTTTTTTCCCCTTTCCCCTTTCCCAGCATTATAATCACTATAGCTGTCTCCTTTCCTAAACGTATGCCACTTCTGTTATTTTTATCCCATCCTGCCAGGATTTTCCACAGGGTGTGGTCAAAAAGGTCAAGATGGCAACCACAATGAAGACATTGAATAATAATGAATAATTATGAATAACCACAGTGAAGTCACTGAATATCTTATGTGCATTTATGTGCACCTAAAAAACAGATGGAACCTTAATCACACCATTGCAGCTGCCATCTTGACTTTTTTTACCATATCCTGTGGACACCCCTGCATTTTGCCAAAAAATAAACCAGCTGCAGGTGTTTGGATGCATCCCTGTTCTAGCCTGTGAGCAAAATTTACTTTTTTCTTTTTTAATCAAATCTTACATTTTGAAACAGGTCAGATAAAATTGGTACACCCCAGCAATCCTGAGTTGAATAGAATCATTCTCTCTTTGACTCTCAAATCTCCAGTCTGAACGGAATCAGGAATGGTTCCTATTGGGGGAAGATAGATGTTGCTACCATAGTAACTGTTTCTAAGGAAAGGAAATTTCAGGTGGCCAAACATGACAAGTAAGAGAAGATGCTGTTGCTGATCATAAAATACAACTTGGATTGGTCCAGAAATTGACAGATGTGATTGGTGGATAGAATCTATGTATTACTAAAATTCTCATGTCTGTAACCTTAAACTGGGTGAAATGGTGTGTCATAGGGCAACAATTTTTGAACCAAGGTACCTCAAATGGGCTAATTTACAGAATTCATCCAAAATCTGGGACCCATAACTCCTGTGGGATTGAAATTTGTGGCCGCTTCAGCACTGTGGCACTGCTGCACCGCTGCAGTCAGCCCAAGTCATGCAATCGTCATGGGCATATCCCCAACCTCTTTCCCACCTCCCTGTCCTCTGCGCCCCAGTCAGATGGCTGCAAGGCCTGACCAGTGAGCGGTAATTGGCTGCTTTGGAAATGAGGCAGAAATTTGAAATCTCTTAATGGCGTGTTAAGGGAAGGATGAGAGAGTAACTTGGATGCCTGCTGATGAGGTAGGGCTGGATGGGGGGTGCCGGTGGTTGACAGGTAAGCCCTCTTCTGCCCCAGAGGGAAGGGACCCTTGGGGACACCCCAGAATGTAGAGGGGGTGCAGTTTTCCTCACGGTCTGTGGCAAATGGCGCAAGCCTATATTTCTAGAAGGAAGGAAGGAAGGAAGGAAGGAAGGAAGGAAGGAAGGAAGGAAGGAAGGAAGGAAGGAAGGAAGGAAGGAAGGAAGGAAGGAAGGAAGGAAGGAAGGAAGGAAGGAAGGAAGGAAGGAAGGATTTGCCTGCCAGCTTCCTACAAGCAAAGTCAATGGGGAAACCAGCACCAAGTCACAAGCTACTCCCACTCCCACTGCTTTTTTTGCCCTTGGTCATTCTGCTGCTCTGTTTAGGTAAGGAAATGTCTCTGAAACAATGGGTCACAGGTGTCTCATGTCTAGTGTCTATATAAAACTTCTAATAGGTCAAAGAGAAAACCAACAGACAAAAAGCTTATGGGGAGGAAGATAATCTGATTGATTATGGTTCTGGCCAGAGAAAAATAAGAGACTGTTTTGAATCATTAGGAGCTAGAATTAAGGAGAAAAGGTTTTAAGGTGAGGCTTGCGAGGGAGACAAAGGAGCAACTGCTATTTGTGCACCTGGCCCTATTTTTAAAATTATTTTTAAGCATCAATCCAACATGGGGAAATGTTCTGGATTGGGATTGCTATGTGTAGGCTGGATGGCTTTAAACTTTTCATTTCATGCTTTATTTCTGAATCTTTCCTCTTGCCTCTCGGGAGAGGTCACCCGTTTAAAAAAAAAGAACTCCAGTAGTATCACTGGATGTTTACGTACTGTTAATGGATATTAAAGAAGTAATAGACAATCATGCCACTAAGAAAAATTGGGATGATTGTGTAATTGACCCCCTCCCCCTGAAAAAATCCTATTGGCCATTAACTTTTTTCTGGTAGATGTACAGAAGCTTACATGGGCACAAATTTTGGTCCTTCCCCATGAGAGCCATGGCAAGGGTGACAGGGAGAGGTAAGACAGGACAGAATCAGAATCTATACATTTCTTGGTTCTGAGAAGCTATTCCAGTGAAGGTGGGGAGATCATTTTTCCAATTTATGGGGAGGACAGAGCTGCTGTCAGATGTGCCCTTGCACATTAACTAGCTTCCTACATCCAGTTCCCCAATGAATTTTTCATCGAGCAGTTATTGCCTAGCATTTTTAAAATTCTACTCAGGTTTGAAAATAGTCTGTCACGCCATAGGAGAAACAGTCAAGTCCACTAACTACTTTGTGGGCTTAGAATTTTTCTATTATTCTATGGATTTGTCTACAGTGATTATTGGAGACTATCTGGAACATAAATCTTAGTGCAGAGATTCTATCTTCCCCCTCCCAACACAATTCAAGAGTCAAAAGTGATTATAGTGTCACTGAAATTTGGGGTCATTAATACTATAGGAAAGGGGGGAAAATCTTTTACTGTTACCATTTTCATAAATGAGTTTCCTATTTATCTTCCTCTACTCCTGAAAGTATGAGCTGGCACTTGATACCCAATCATATCATATGAGACATGAAACATCACCTGAATATATTGATCTTTGGGTGTTATTGACTGACTGCATCTTATGTGAGCTCATTATCTAGAACATACACTTTCATCAGAAAGATTTGGGGGGGGGGGTTATTTATTTATTTTATCAGAATTAGGTTGTTATAATGATTTTCACTTTTCAGGCTCAAGTTACCATGGTATTGGAATTACTTCATTTAGGAATGTGCTACTATAGCAGATTCTGACAACTAATGAATGTTGGCCAGCATATAAATAAATAAAGCAAAGTTCTTCCCTTTGTATCAGTTAATTTAGGCTGGCAAGATCACCTGAATTTGGCCCATTTTTTTCCCCCACCAGACTGCTTCACTTTCTATGTCCCTTTTATGAAGTATACCATATTTTTAATGGGTCAGTGTTATCTTCCTCTAATTTTATGAATTATAATACTCAAAAGCAATGATGAGATCAGGACAATTGTTTCTACATGCTTTGTTCCTTCCCCATATAAAAGCAAGGATAGTGGGCGCCTCTATTACCTACAGGAGAAAAAGGATGCATGGAATGGAATGAAATCCACTTTTCTGCTTCTTCACCCCATTGCACTTTATTGCCCTAATTTCTCTCTTCTAGGCTGTAGCTCTGCTTTTTGTATGAACAGGATAGTCCTGTTGATAAAGTTCACATGGCCTCCCTATCAGTTCTACTTTGGTCCTGGAACCCTTAAATCAATCATTGCCAAGTGTGATCACAGCATTCTTGGAGTATCTGATGAATGATTGTATGGAGATGCATGGGGAGGCATCTGAGAAAAGCTTAGAAGTAACAGTCACTCATCTACTGCATTTTTCATTGTTTGTTTATGTGGCAAGGTATGGTCCATCCTACGCTGGAGAGTCAGCAAGACATCAAGCAGAAACCAACAAAGTTTCCTCTTCAGCTCCCTAATTGTAGGAATACCCTTGCCTAGAGAGGATAATCTGTTGGATAGCTAAACGAGAAGGATCCCAAATGGTCTTCAGGTGTTACTAAAGAATATGTGAGAAGAATTCAACTGGGTAGAAAATGGAGCCATACATGATGCACTCAACTCATGCATCTATGCATCCTTCCCATCTACACCTATCTGTGTTGAGTTAGATTTAACTTCAGGAGATTTAGAGTGATGAGGTTAATGATATGTTTCCTCAGAATCTCTCCAAAAGGCAAAAAGGGCTTAAATAGAGATACTCAACCACAGATTACAAGTATAGAACAACTGGAATCAATACTCCCTTTCTCTTTTTCAACTTGGTGGCATGCAACTCTCATTCTGCAAAGAGCACTGGCTCACTGGCACTTTATGTAACTATGCACTTTAAATACACTTTTGTGTTCTGACACTGTTAAGTATGCACAATATGTAGTCTAGATTTTGCTGAATTCAATAGAGTCCTCTCTTACATTGGGACCATTCTCAGGGACTGATATGTCAGTCTCATTATACCACCTGTTACAACTTAAGAAATATTATTTGCTGCCTTGATGTCATGCTTTAAAACTAGGTTTACCTCACCCTCTGTTTAATCTTCCTGGGAGTTAAGCTTGAAAAACCAAGAAGGTGATCAAGCAATTGGTAGGCTGGAACAAATAATTGGTGAGCTAAGTTCAGCTTAGAAAATCAAAATCATATTTTATAAAACTACTTGTAAATCATTAACCTTCTCTCTCTCTCTCTCTCTCTCTCTCTCTCTCTCTCTCTCTCTCTCTCTCTCCATTTTTCCCATTAGCATTTCATCATGTGTTTTCCACATTAAGATCAGAATCACACCTTCTCGACTTTGGACTTCTCAAGACAAAGACCTCATTGCCATTTATGATAGATTCTCAGAATATCATATTATCATCAGAATATCATCAGGAATTCAGTGGCTACAAGAATAGGGTTCAGGTAGGATATTAAGAATCTGGTAGGCCATAAGATATAGCTGGTACTTCAACTTTGGCTTGGAAAATCACAAAGTATGCAGGCCTTCTGTTAAGGAAAAATAAATTCCTATTGACAACTTCTCATGGTGCCACTCCCTTTAATCCCCAAAACGTTTAGAAAAGTGTGTTTAAAATTTTCTCTCTCTGGAAACTTGTTTAGTTGGCCCTATTCTCTAATAATGCACCTTTAAAAAAAATGCTCTGTCTTCTTTTTTAAAATAAATAAATAAAATATACAGTATATATTTTCTCATCCATCTTCGGTTTAAGCTTTCTTTAACAACTTACAGAACAAAATAATGTGTCACCCATTTGTTCCAATGGGAGTTGAAATTACAGCTCAAATTACAATTCACACTTGAACTGCAAGAGTAACAAAATTTGAAAACGATACTTTCCGGTAATTCAAAGCAATCACAACGTGTTTGCAGCTAAGAAGGAAAAAGGAAGACAAACCCACTGCATAACTTATTCATTGTGAAATATTTGCTTGTTGCAGATAATGATGTTGTACAAGTGTCAATGGATTTATTTTCACAAGCAAGGATTCAGTGGGCTTCACCCACGCGCCTTCTCCTCCCCACCAATATTATCTGAGGCAGGGAGGCCATTTCAAACGTCAGGCTTCCTCACCATCTCTGTCAGCCAGCATGAATTTGGCTGAAATGTAAAATGTCTTCCATCATTTAAACTGTCTGTTGGTGAAATGCAGCAAAGTCTGAAGATGATAATTCAAAATGGCACTGTGTATTTTGTAATGGCTTTTGTTAGGACAATGTAATTACCATTACATACAATCTTACAACACATCCAGTTCCACATACCATTATAACCACAATTACACTAATACAAAAAATCAAAAGGAATCTGATGCACCTGATGGAGTGAACTACAACTCACGAAAGCTTATGCCTTTTAATAAAATTTGTTAGTCAGAAAAGGGGCTACCAGTCTCCCTCTGATTTTTTGCTACCATAGACTAACATGGCTCTCCTCCTACAATTACACACACACTCTCTTATTTGGAGGTAAGAATGCAGAATAATTCTTCCAGGAACTCTATGGGAAGTGGATGTCTGCATTCTATTTCCACTGGATTTTGCAGTGAGTTGGATGTTAAAGGTTACTAGTGTTGGCTTTCCCCAATGAACAATATGCATACCATCCCTTACTGACAGATGTGTGCAAACAGCTGTAAGGTCTCCCTCAAGTCAAAGTTCACTCCTGATGACTTCATGAACCTGTCCATTCAATTTTCATGGCAGCTGTGTGGATAGAAGTGGTTTGCCATTGTCTTCTTCCCAGTCTAATGTACTGTCTTGATGTTTTCTGCAATTCTCCCATCCAAGTTCTAACCAGATGCAATTCTGCTTAGCTTCAAAATCCAAAAAATGTCAGCCAGGTACAACCACCTACTGCCACAGAAATCAGAAGGCCCCTGGAAGATAAAAAGAGGGTTTATACCTGGGAGGTGTGCATTTTAAAAGCTCACACCAGGGAAATTTCTCTGTTAAAGAATAAAGGCATGGCTGTTTGCATATTTTAAAAAATAACATCTTGGGCAATCAGGTAACATTTATGTAAACTAGAGGGAATTCTGCTTAGAGATGTAAGAAACACACATAGTCATGACATTTTCTTCTTTTTTTAAAAAAATTAAAAAGTGTTGGACTGGAATACTGCTTTAGTGGCAAGGACAACAAAACACACCATGTTTTTAGCAATTCAGCTGAGTAGTCAGCACTGAAATAGCTTTGATAATGTTGTAGTCTTCAGAGGACCACAATTTGTGGTTTGCAATGGAATGAAATAGGTAGAAGGCCTCCATTTGGTTTTAGGAATAATGCTGAAGGTGGCCGAATGAGATGCGGTGGGCCATTCTTTCAACTACCTGGAATTATGGTGACAAGAAATGCCTTCAATTTCCAGCCAGGTGGTTGGGTCAGAAGGAACATGATAGAAAAAGAAATAAGAACACTACATTCCTTCTGAATGAAATGGTGGATGATGGCTGAAATACAGTTGGAAATAACCTTCCCCCATCTGGTGCTCTCTAGTTAGGTTGGGGACCAGGCTACCTGAGAATTGTCATCAAGTTGGAGACACTATTCTCAAGGACTGAGTGGCTTTGGTTTTGTTTAGTGGCACATACACTGTTTCTTACCATTTTGGTTTGTTTTCAAGGCAAAGAACCTGTATCATAATGAGAATTACTTCCCCTGGCCATTAAAAAAAATGCCTCTGACATTTTTCATGTGTGTATGTGTGCGTGCGTGTGTGTGTTTCTCTTACTTTTAGTTGTACACAGTAAACTTTAAGCCAGCATGAGAGTTGTTAGTAGGCTGAGGAGGATTTCTGTTTTAATGTTTTTGCCTCTTATATTTTCAGCATATGACTCCCATTCATCCTCTCAGCTGATGAGAACTCAGAGTCTTTATCCTTAAGGAAATGTCAACAAATAAACATTATGTTCGTAAGACTTGCACAACATAAATATGAAAACAGTCATTATTCATACTTTGTCTATTTTCCATCATGAGGTCTTCGGGCACGATTTGTACATTGCATTCCAAAAGGTGAGGCAAGAAGAACTTCAATGTGTCCCCATCTCTGAAATGCCCATGAACTCTACCTTAGTAGCTATGGGCAAAACTTTCAAGAAACTACTGATTTAGGATCTGAAGAGGAGTTAGTGGCAAGAGTGATCTTGATCTTGCAGTATGAGTTACTCATTCTTACCCTTTTTCTTCTGATGACTCTAGAGATGGTGAAGATATTAGATATGGGCAACAACCCAGGTGTAGGACCAAGTTGGTGTTAGGAAAGAGAGGTTTCATATAGTTCGCATTTGAATGTGCATTTACCTAATTTCACGTTTTCACACTTGTATACAAGCCAAAAGTCAGTTATTCTTTGATTTTTGCCTTCCTCTGAATTTTTCAATGCCAGTTTTTTAAAAGAAGTACAGTATTAGGGAAATGCCCACCTGAAAATTCTTATTTTAGTAATAATGTACAAAAATGCATTATATTAGGGTGGAAGTGGGCAGTTTCTGAACGATCAGGGTGTAACTTAGCCTTCTGACCTTCAGGATGTTATTGGGGCAGGGCTCATCCAATAATGCAGTGCATGTGTCAATGCTTGTAAAAAAGGGTGGGGCTTCATTTGCATGGCTGAAGCCCCCATCGTGACTCTTTTTACACCCTCCCTGTGGAAAGCCCTAGCTTGAAGTGTGCATTTCATCCATATGTTTGACTGGGAAAGAGGTTTGTAATCAGTAAAGAAAGGTTACACAAATGTGAATGGGACCGTTGCCACATTGTGTCAGATTGCCACATTCATTTCTGAAGGTCCTTTTGTGCAAAGGTGATAAGATCAAGATTTTCCCTTTGGAACTTAGTTTATAATATTTGGCAGGCAATAGGCAGTACCCAACTTCATTTTTCAAAACTTTGAATGTCTCTTCATTGAGCCACAGAAAGAAAGAACATAGAGGAATGCTTTTTAATTTTTTTAATGGTAGCTCAATAAAATTTAAAGGGCTGTTTTGTGCATTCTGATGGGATAGAGCTTGCAAATATTTATATATTTAAGGTCTGTGGGTTTTAAAAAATATGCTGATAGTATATACACGCAATAGAAGATTAACTACAGGTAGTCCTAAACTTATGATCATTTGTTAAGCAACCATTCAAAGTTACAGAGGCACTAAAAAGAGTGAGTTATGACCAGTTCTCACACTTATGACCATCCCAGTGTCCCTGCAGTCACTTGATAAAAATTTGGGCACTTGGCAACCGCCATGTAATTACAATAGTTGCAGTGTCCCGGAGTGACAAGATCACCATTTGCAACCTTCCCAGCTGACTTCCAACAAGCAAATTCAATGGGGAGCTGCATGATTCACTTAACAACTGTGGTAATTTGCTTAACAACCTCAGTGATTCATTTAATGGCCACAACAAAAAAGGTTGTAAAATCAGGCATGACCATCTGATGTCTCGCTTAAAGACTGCACTGCTTAACTATGAATTTTCCAGTCCCTATTGTGGTTGTAAGCTGAGGACTACCTGTAAATTCAAGCAAGAATAGTTCCCATACACTCAGCACATCATGTAGCATGTCAAGTATAAGCACCTACAGATGCCTAAATATGTACAAATATTGCAAATTAGCAGATGTATAAAAAGGGGGAAGTCAGAAACTGAATAGTTCTTTTAAAAAAATAGATGAACAAAGCAAATTTAACAAAAAATATTAACAAAAAGTAAAAAAAAAAGAAGAGAAAAAAGAGACTGTATATATATTATGTGGCTGGATAGTGGCTGGATAGCATAGTGGTTAGAACACCCCCTTTGATGCAGGAGACTGGGGTTCAAATCCCGGCTGGTACCTACCTTACCAATAGGGTCCTTGGGCAAAGACCCCCTAACGCTTCACCTGCCTACCTCAAATATGAGAGTGACATGAACTCAGAGAGTCATGCTGGCTCGGACGTCGCCCAGATTAACAAGGTCCGCATCAGATGTTGGGGGACCAGGACAATCTGATATTAAGTGGGCTACTGGAACAAACCATACATGGACAAGATAAGAGAACTTGGAATTGATGGAATGCTACTACAACAGCAGACTTAATGAGAGGGGATATATGAAACGTATGAGGGAACTACAGAAGGCCTACATCCACACTAACTGAAAAACAATTTGTTACCCAGCACTTCAACATAGTGAAGAGGAAGCTGCCCTCACAACTTGAGATAAACCAACTCCACATTACAACCCGGACTCAAGCAGACCTGGAAGAAAAACTGGATGTGCAGCCAACACCTGAAGCTGGAATGTCCCTGCCATCCCTTCCATTACAGAATACAGCAACTGATATGAGGCATAAGATCATGGATAAACTAGCTACAGTCAACCCTCGAGTCCGATTACCAAGGCTCAGTGGAGAAGTATCATCAGATTATATGCTAGAAGATGCCAACAGAGCCCTCCAGACAATCCCTGCTACCACCATAACTGAAACCAATGAATTGGTATATGCTACAGCTGCTGTGACCCTGGAAATGCTTGGCTACATGATCAAGAAGAACGTACCCACCCTGGAAAATGAGATTGGAGGCTAAGATCAAGGCAACTCAGAGAGAAGCCAGTCAGCTGGTGGAACTACAGAAGCGTGTGGAGATTAAGGATAAGACTCAGCTACTGAAAAAATATATGGGCCTGACTCCCTCTGAAGCCCTAGAGACTGCTAAACAAAGGCTCACAGCACTGGCTGCCAGGCTAAGGAGATACACTAGAGAAGCAGAGGCCAAGAAGATAAATGCCCTGTTCTCCAAAGAACCATCCAAAGTGTACTCCCAACTGCAGTGCAACCACAGAGTAACAGCTGAGCCACCAGCAGCGGAAACTGAACAGTACTGGAAGAACATATGGGAGAAAGGGAAGACACATAACACCAGTGCAAAGTGGCTGCAGGACCTGAAAGCAGACCACAGCAATCTCCCAGAACAGGAACCAGTCACCATCACAGTAGCAGACATCCAACAGTGGGTCAAGAACATGAAAAGCTGGATGGCACCTGGCCCAGACATGATCCACACCTACTGGCTAAGGAAACTAACAGCAGTGCATGAATGTCTAGCAGCACAGATAAACCAGCTGTCAGCAGCGGGCTCCCACCCAGACTGGCTAACACAAGGAAGGACAGTGCTGATCATGAAAGACCCTCACAAGGAAATAGCACCATCCAACTACCGGCTAGTAACCTGCCTCCCCACAACATGGAAAGTTCTATCAGGCATCCTAGCTGCCAAGCTACAAGACCATATGGGCCAGTACCTGAGCACAGCTCAGAAGGGCATTGGGAACAACACCGGAGGCTCAAAACACCAGTTAGTCATAGATAGAGCAGTTGCCCGAGACTCAAGACTAGGCAGACCAATCTGAGCACAGCCTGGATTGACTACAAGAAAGCCTATGACTCAATGCCACACACATGGATCTGTGAATGCCTGGCACTATACAAAGTCAACAGGGCGCTAAGGATCTTCCTCAAGAACTCAATGGGACTGTGGAAGACAACACTGGAAGTCAACTCAAGGCAGCTCACACAAGTGACCATCAAGTGCAGCATATACCAAGGTGATGCACTATCACCACTGTTGTTCTGCATAGGCTTAAACCCCCTCAGCCAGATAATCACAAGGACTGGATATGGGTACAGGTTCAAGAGTGGAATCACCATCAGCCACCTTCTCTACATGGATGACATCAAGCTGTATGCTAAGAGTGAATGAGACATCGACTCACTGATCCACCTGACACAGATCTACAGCAAGAATATTGGGATGTCTTTCAGACTGGAGAAGTGTGGCAGGATGATAGTAAAGAGAGGGAAGGTAGTTAAGACCGATGGAGTGGAACTACCAGTGGGCCACATAGCAGACATAGAGACCAGCTATAAATACCTTTGTGTCCCACAGTCACTCGGGAACCATGATGAGGAAGCAAGGAAGACAGCAACATCCAAGTACCACCAAAGGATAAGACAGGCCCTGAAGAGCCAGCTCAATGGGAAGAACAAGATCCATGCCATCAACATGTATGCCCTGCCAGTCATCAGATACTCTGCTGGTATAGTGAGCTGGCCAAAGGAAGACATGGAGGCTGCCGATGTGAAGACCCGGAAGCTCCTCACAATTTACGGAGGTTTCCACCAGCTGCAAAGAGGGCGGGCAGGGTCTGATGAGTGTCAAAGCCACTGTCCTGGATGAAACCTGGAGCATCCAGGAGTACATCAATAAGATGTCACCCTAGGATGAGCTGCTGAGAGAATGCCTCAGGCAGCAGCAGACATGGGAGGAAGTTCAAGCGGAGGAAGTACCATGGCAAGACAGGCTCCTGCATGGGATGTATCATGGACAGATAGCTGAGGTGGCTGACATTGGGAAATCCTATCAGTGGCTGGAAAGGGCCGGACTAAAAGACAGCACTGAGGCACTGATCATAGCAGCACAAGAACAGGCACTAAGCACCAGATCCATAGAAGCAGGGGTCTACCACACAAGACAGGACCCAAGGTGCAGATTGTGCAAAGAAGAGACAGTCCAACACATAGTGGCAGGGTGTAAGATGCAGTCAGGAACAGCATACACTGAACGGCACAACCAAGGAGCTGGCATTGTAGTAGCATACAGGAACATCTGCACAGTGTATGGGCTAGACCCCCCCCCCCAAGTCCAGATGGGAGATTCCATAGAAGGTTGTGGAGAATAACAGGACTAAGATCCTGTGGGACTTCCAGATCCAGACAGACAGGCAGGTACTGGCCAATCAACCAGACATCGTGGTAGTAGACAAAGACCAGAAGACAGCGGTAGTGATAGATGTAGCAGTGCCAAGTGACAGCAACATCAGGAAGAAGGAGCATGAGAAGCTGGAGAAGTACCAGGGCCTGAAGAAGGAAATAGAGAGGATGTGGAAAGTAAAGGCCAAAGTGGTCCCAGTGGTGATAGGAGCACTCAGGGCCATGACTCCTAAGCTGGGAGAATGGCTCCAACAGATCCCAGGAACAACATCAGAGCTCTCTGTCCAGAAGAGTGCAGTGCTAGGAACAGCTAAGTTCCTGCACAGAACCCTCAAACTCCCAGGCCTCTGGTAGAGGACCCGAGATTGAGGAACACACGTACCACCCATAGGGGTGAGAGGGGAATTTTTTTATAAGAGAGGGAGAGAGAGAGAGAGTCTTTTTTCTCTTCTTTTTTTTTACTTTTTGTTTTTTATTTTTTTGGTAAATTTGCTTTGTTCATCTATTTTTTTCCTTTCATTAACGTGTAATAAACACACACACATACACACACACATATGTATCACCAAGTAACAATACAATGGAGATTTTAATCTTAAGTAATTTAGCTTAAGACCAAAAACATTATTATATAACAAATATTTTGATGCAAATCACAGGGTGTTCTTTTTTTTTTTTTTTCTGATGTTATACTTAATTTTGAAGAAAAAAACCAAATAATTGTAATGCTGATAATACTGATACCTTAAATTGTAGCTAATATTGATAGAAGATCTACTTTTTTTTCTTTTTCTTTTTCTTATTTCCAATACTCCAACTTATAATAATAGAATCACAAGAATTTGTAATTATATCATGTAAATATCATTTACTTATATTTATATAATGTATCAAAATTTATAACAACACAATAAAAAAGAAAAACATTAAAAAAGATGCTTTACATTCTGTCCCATTTTTGTGGACAACTTGCATGAAAGGAGCAGATGGCAAGCCCTAATGGACCTTGACTAATCTGGAAAAAGATAAGCAGGGTGGGACCATTCAATACTTGGATGGGAGACAACAAGATAATCCCAAACTGAGGGTTGGAGTGGGTAGTAAAAAAAAAAATGGTAACCACAAACTGTTTCTGCACTGTTGCCAACCACAGGGATGTGTCCATGTAGTCACCAGGAGCAACTTAGAGGTGCCTTCAAGAAAATTCCCTATAAAATTTCCAAAGGAGAAGTGGGGGATTCTTTTCTGTAAGGAGACCCCTTTAAGTTTCTTTCCTTTTCTCTTAATACACGCCACCCCACGCCTCTGGGGTTTTATGGACAATGTTCTGTATTACTTGTGTGTGTGAGTATGGGTGTGTGTGCATGCATGCATGTTGTGGGATTGTGGTTTATGTGAGGTGGGATCTCAGGGGTCCCTCTTGGGGAACTGCATGTCAGCACAGGATGCAGCTGCCTTCTTCTGATTTACACGATGGCAAGCAGGACTCAAGTTCTGACAGCTGTCACTCTGATGAAAATGAATTCCTTTAAGCATATTCAGGACTCTCTTGTGCTTACTTATTTTATTGCAATCTGGCCCTAGAATCAGAGCCAAAGAACGAGAAGGACCACTGAATCCAGCCCCCTATTCAGTGCAGGAATCCAAAGGAAGTTGTTATTATTCATTGGGTTTATAAGCCTGTATTGACGCTTCTAAAATAATTCTTTGAGATTCCCAGAAGTAGATGCCTTTCTCAATGTATAAGAACAAGTTAATTTCCCATAGCCACTAATATGCCCTAGAAATATCCTTTTTCTCCCATATCCCTACTACATAGCCTACATTTCTTCCTTAGCCCACAAGCTAGCCTACTAACCAGCTTCAAGGTAAGTGAAACCTGTTGGGCTGTGTCACCCATTACCTTGAAGGGAACTCAGATGCCTGGCAGCGACTGGGAACAGAGAGAACAGAAGCGGGCAAGGATGGCTAATTTCTTGCCCCTATCATTTTCTGATGACTTAAAGATGAATGGAGAGCACTCATCTCAGCAGCAAGGAGAAGCCCTTTGTTTATGTCTTAAGACCTTGTCTAGTTTCTGTGCTTTCCTCCTTTGAAACCAACATTGATTAGAGCCAGTAATTGGCTTCTAATTGGCCTGAAGATGCTTGTCTACTTCAGATAATTAAACTGAAGAAGAAAAAGGAAAAAGAAATAGGACAGAAGAAAAAGAGCTGTCCTTAAACCCATTAACTGCTTTGATCAATAGGAAAGAGAAGATGTGCAGCAAAGACTGTGAGAAGATGTGCAACAGAGAGCTGTCCTTCCTGGAAGTGGACATAGGATTTTAACAAGAGTGTTCAAATTTTTTCAAGTGACAGAACCTCCTAGTTTAAAAAAAAAATTCCAGAATTCCTGATCAAGAGGGAAAGCTCTAGTGATAGAAAATTGGTTGTATTTTTCCCCCTTAATCTCTCATGGAACCCATCAAGTTCTTGCAGAACTTTAGGGTTCTTCAAAGCACAATATGAAAAACCCTGGATTAAAAAAACATGTGGATTTCAGAGTTATCCCATGCTACCCCTTAATTCAGAAGCAGAGCAGGACAGCCTTAAGACTATAAAACTGACATGGAAGGAAATCTTCTTGACAGTATATGGTTCTGTACTCAACCATTCAGTTGGCAGTGGGGCAGTACATCCCATAATGACTCTGCCCTTGAACACCAGCAAAAATAACTGATGATGGTATTGCCAAAATTAATTTCAAATATGTATTTTGTTTCTGTATCTAAAAACAGAGCTCCTGCCTTGCTCGAGCAGATCCGCAGATCCTTATCTCAGAACTTTTTTATAGGCAGAGCCCAGGCACAAACTGAGTCTTTCTTCTCCTCCTTCTATATTTCTCCTTCTTGAACACGGATCCTTTAGAAGGAGAAAGAAAGAACACTGAGACTTCATCATACATTGCACTGAGATACTTAAATGTGGATAAGTCACTGTGCAGATGCTGCATGGGAACTCTGAAGGTGGATGGCTCCTTCAGCACAACTGACACAGTTCCTCCTCATTTTAGCCTATTTCTTCCTTTCTCCTCTGATCAGGTAATGGAAATTCCCCTTGTTGAGTTAGAGGAGGTTTCCACCTCTCTTGACCCATGGATATAATAATCCTTTCCTGAGCAGAGGCATTCCAGTAATAATACTTGCAGAAATGAAGTATCTGTCTGTCATCTTTGGTTGAGTTGTCACCTTCTTGTATGCCTGGATACCTTAGCAAACTAAATGCCTCCTGGCTAAAACGGAAGTTTCCATCCATCTCCTTATTTTTGCAGCAATTAACTTCAGTCACTAGTGGTTTTGGACACAAGCAAGTTGCGTGGGAGAAACCCACATTTTGCCAACCATAAATGGAAAGCAGAGATGTTTTCTAAAGAATGCAGAAATTGACTGACCGCATGGGCTTCCAGCATCTGAAGCCAGGAAGCCACGTCTGTGTTATTACTGAAAAGAGAATGAACATCCGTTCTTGCAATTCCTTCAGTGTGCCAAAAAGCTGGCAAAGCCCACTTATTTACAAAGAAAATAATAAAAGGCAGAGCAAGAGCTGGATCCAAAATATATTTGCCGAGGTATCACTGGGAAGTTCTCAGGGGACCCTGAACAGCTGCCGCACTTTTTGACGCACGTTAGGGGGTTCATGCAGAGGGGTAGTCACCTATTCGCTAGGGATGAGGATAGAGTATCCTATGTGGCCGAGCTGCTAGATGGTCAAGCAGCTAGCTGGGTGATCGGACTATATGATGCCAACGCGGCGGAACTACGGAGTTTCCCGGACTTCATGCAGGCGCTCCGGGACAGATTCGAGGACACATTGAGCGCCAAGCAGGCGGAGGACGACATCCTGCAGTTCAGACAGCGGGGCAAGTCGGTATCAGAGTACGCCCTGGAGTTCCGGAGGTTGGCAGAGAAGCTCACGGACTGGCCGGAGTCCCTGAGGGTGAAGTATTTTAAGAGGGGGCTCAATCCAGAGATCCTGGAGCGGGCACTGGGGCGGGACGACCCGTCCACAGTGAAAGATTGGATCTGGCTGGCCGGAACGGCGGAATCGGCATGGCGGCAGATCCAACAGAGCGCGAGGCGAAGGGACCAGACGAGGGACCAGCCGAGGGAGAGAACCCCCGAGGAAAGGCGGAGCAGTCGGCGGCAGTCCACCGGGGTGCGAGAGGCGACCAGAGCCCCGAACCTGTGCTTCCGGTGCGGAGGCAGAGGCCACCGAGCGGCGCAGTGCCCGACGGAGCGGGAAGGAGCCTCACCACGGCCTGAAGTCAAGCCCCTGCGTGCGACCGGGAAAAGGGCCGGCGACCGACCGCGGAAGGGGGCAGTGGCGGCGGTGACCGAGAAAGGACGCGGGGGGTGGTCGATCCCGGAGACAGCGTCCTCCGGAGAGGACTCGGAGCCGGCGGGAAACGAGGCGCGCTCACACTGAACGGCGTCCCAGTGCGAGCAGGGGAGTCGAGGCGCGCGGACCCAATAGGAGATGAGGACTGCCCTCCGTTCCGGGTGAGAATACACATCCGGGGGGTGAGATCTGGAGGGGAGGCACAGCTGCGGGCGCTACTGGATTCAGGCTGCACCCACTGCTTGATGCACCCAGCTGTGGTCTCGGGGCTCGGACTACAGCTGAGGCGCCTCCGGGAGCCCATTGCATTCAGCCAGCTAGACGGCACGCTGGCGGGGGGGGGCCAGCTCAGTATTACACCGAGCCAGTCCAGATGACGATCGGGAGTCACCGGGAAGAACTGAGATTTGTGGTGGTCCCGGTGGCCGACTATGCGGTGGTACTCGGCTTGGCGTGGCTGCGGCGACAGAACCCACGGGTCGACTGGACGGCGGAGGCAGTGCGGTTCGGGGACGACAGACCGGCGAAGTGCGAGAGCAGAGGGGACCGAGCCGTGGAGACGGGTGCGGCCGCAACCACAGATGGGCAAGTGGAGGGTCCGGGACACCGGGAGACGGGGCAAGAGCAGACGGAGCCTGAGACCCAGCCGGCAACAGCAGCAGCAGCAGCGCCGGGACCCCGGAGACCCGCAACAATCCCGAGGCGTGGGGAGGCAGCGGCGACTGGCGAGACAACCGCAAAGAGAGAGGCCGGGCCCGGGGAACCCACGACGGGCGGCGGAATCCCGAGGCAATATCGAGACCTGGCGGCAGCGTTCGGGGAGAAGGAGTCCAACCAGCTCCCACCACACCGGCCCAGTGATTGCGCCATCGAGTTAGAGCCAGGGGCGACCCTGCCTAAGCCGAAAATGTACTCCCTGTCAAGGAGAGAGATGGGGGCTCTGCGGGAGTTCATAGACAAGAACCTAGCGCGGGGATTCATCCAACCCGCGAAGTCACCATTAGCGGCCCCGGTACTATTCCGGGAGAAGAAGGATGGCTCGCTCTGAATGTGCGTGGACTACCGGGGGCTGAACGCAATCAGCACGGAGTACAAATACCCCCTCCCCCTGATGAAGGACTTGATGTCGCATCTGTCTAAGGGGAGGGTGTTCACAAAACTGGACTTGCGCGAAGCTTACTTCAGAGTCAGGATCCGCGCAAAAGATGAGTGGAAGACGGCGTTCAACACGCCGCTCGGAAGCTACCAGTTTTCCGTGATGCCGTTCGGATTAAAAGGGGCCCCGGGGGTATTTATGCAGCTAATAAATGAGGTGCTGCACGACCTACTCTACTGGGGTGTCCTGGTCTACCTGGACGACATCCTCATCTACACCGAAACCCTGGTGGAGCACGTGAGCCTGGTGCGCACGGTGCTCCAGAGACTGCTGAAGGCACAGCTGTACGCGAAGCTATCGAAATGCGAGTTCCATCGAGAGCAACTAGACTACCTCGGCTACCGAATATCCAGCCGGGGAATTGAGATGGACCCGGCGAAAGTAAAGGATGTCCTGGGCTGGGAAGCGCCGCGAACCCGGAGGCAACTCCAAAGCTTCCTAGGGTTTGCGAACTTCTATAGACAGTTTATCCCGAACTTCGCCCAAATCGCCCTTCCCCTAACCGACCTGCTAAAGACCAAGGGCACTGGGAAACCCCCCAAGCCCAGCATGGCACTTGCGTGGACTGCAGAATGCCAGGGGGCGTTTGAGGAGCTAAAATGGCGGTTCAAGCGGAGCCGATCCTGCGCCATCCCGACCCAGATCGGCGGTTTATAATCCAAGTAGATGCGTCAGACATGGCAACGGGGGCAGTCCTGCTCCAGCCCAGCCCGGAGGGGGCCATCCACCCATGCGCCTACGCCTCCCGCAAATTCACCGAGACGGAGAGGAGGTGGATGGTGTGGGAGAAAGAGGCGTACGCAGTCAAGTGGGCACTGGCCACATGGAGGCATCTACTGGAGGGGGCAGCTGAACCGTTCGAGGTGTGGACGGACCATAAGAACCTCGAGGCCCTGAAGACCCCGCGTAAGCTATCCCCCAAACAGGCGCGGTGGTCCCAATACTTCGGGAGGTTCAGGTTCACACTAAAACACAACCCGGGAAGCGCAACTTCCTAGCAGATGGACTGTCTCGCATGCCCCAGCACGCCAGCCTACGGGTGGAGATCGTGGACTCCATCATCCCTGCCAGCAGACTGGCTGCAAAGGCGGTGACCCGAAGCCAGACCAAGGGGGAGCGACGGGACGCGGCGCCTGAAGTAAGGCAAGGGTTCGCGGAGGCGGCGGAGCGGGACGCTTGGCTCAAGCAGAACCGAGAGGCGCTAACCAGCCAAGAGGGGTTGTGGTGGCACGAAGGAAAGCTGTACGTGCCCGAGGGTTGCCGACGGGAGGTCATGGAAAGAGCCCACGACAGCCGGAGCGCGGGGCATTACGGCTTCGTAAAGACGCTCCACTTAATCCGGCGGCAGTTTTGGTGGCCCATGCTCCGTAAGGACGTGGAGGCGTACTCGGGGGGTTGCCCGGTGTGCGCGACGGCGAAAGGGGCCAAAGGCAAACCTAGAGGGCTACTCCAGTCGGTAGCAGAACCCGACGGCCATGGCAAGAGGTCGCCATGGACTTCATAGTAGAGCTCCCGGAGAGTAAGGGGAAGACCGCCATTTGGGTGGTTACGGACTTATTCTCTAAACAAGCGCACTTTGTAGCGTGCCGGCGAGTCCCCACGGCAGAGGGGTTGGCGAGACTGTTCGTGCAACATGTTTACCGGCTCCACGGCGCGCCCCGACGGGTCGTCAGCGATCGGGGCGGCAACTTCATCACGCGGTTCTGGAGGGAGTTCCTGAAGCGGGTGGGGACGAAACAAGCCCTTTCTTCCGCGGCGCATCCGCAGACGGACGGAGCCACGGAACGCCTGAACAGGGGGCTCGAACAGTACCTGCGCTGCTACGTGGGGCACCAACAGGACGATTGGGCGGAGCTACTACCATTCGCGGAAGTGGCATACAACAACGCCGTCCACAAGAGTACCGGGTTCTCTCCATTCAAAGTAGCCACCGGGAGAGACTTCGTCCCCATGCCGGAGTTGCCTCAGCCGGAATCCCAGATCAACTCCCTGGACGCCTGGTTCGCCCAAATCGACGCGACCCGGCGAGCGGCGCACGCGGCATTGCAAAGAGCCAAAGCCGACTACAAGAAACACGTGGACCGCAAGAGGCTCCCCGAGGAGCAGTGGAAAGTGGGGGACCAGGTGTATCTGTCAACCAAAAACCTAAAGACGCACCAGGCATCGAAAAAACTCAGCCCGAGGTTTGTGGGGCCGTTCCCCATTGCAGAGGTCATCAATCCAGTAACCGTCAGGCTGACGCTCCCGAAAAGCCTCGGGAAGATCCACCCGGTGTTCCATTGCAGCCTGCTAAAGCTGCACCAGCCGGGGAACGCCTGGCATAAGACAGAGGGAGTGCCACCACCCATCATGGTTGGGGGGGAGCAGCATTTCGAGATCAACCAGATACTGGACGCCCGGAGGCACAAGGGGCAGACCCAGCTCCTAGTGCAATGGAAACATTTTCCCAAGTCCCACAGCGAATGGGTGAGTAAAACCCACATAAGGGCACCGGACCTAGTGCGGGACTTTTACAAAAAATACCCCGGGAAGCCGAAATAGAGCCGGGGGGGGGAATTGTCTTCAGGGGGGCGGTATGTCAGGTTCGGTCAGCACGGGGCTTCAGGGAAGCACGGGGCTTCAGGGAAGCTCGCAGCCAGACCACGCGGAATCCACCGGCGGTAGCTAGCGGGGAAAAGAGGAACTGAAAGCGCCGCTAATTAATGGGCCACCTGCGCCCAGCCAAACAGGAAAACCGCAGCGGAAGCTTTTAACTATAAACTGATAACGGCGCGAGCCAGCAATGAACGGGGCCGCAGGCAGCAAAACAAGATCGCAACGCAGCACAGAACCCGCGGGCTTGCACGTAACGGGGAGGAACCAACCCAGCCGGAGGGGGACTGGCAATCAAGGACAATGGACCCTGACCGATCCTGCCATCATGAACAATCAAGGGGGATTATTGGGGGCCAATAATCCGCAGCTGCAACGTGATCGCGGGGCGGGAAAAAAGCGCGGGAAGGGGGGAAATATAACAAGTGATGCAATTGTACCAAGCCAGTCCTGGCTTGCTTGTGACTACTACGTTACACATGAGTAAACCTTCTTTGTGAACCACACGTGTCACGAGAGTTTCTCTGTCGAACGGGGCAAACCTTACAAAAGAGACTTTTAAAATTATCATCATTCTCTGTTTTTGCATCTGATGGATGCTGGACATCCTACAGTGTGTTACTAACATTTCTAAAGAAATAACAGGAGAGGTGGCAGTCTAAATAGCTTCCTCTAATGTCTCTAATACACAAAAATTGACTTGCAAGTAAATGGCAGTGAAATCTCAAGGTTTCCATATGACATTCTTAAGTATCAGATCTAGGGAGGTCTGTTTTGTGTTGCTGTGCTTGCCAGTTTAGGAACTTACTGTCAAATAAGGCTCCATTTCTCATATGGTCTCTATATGAGAGGACAGGTTAGGCTAACCTCATGCCTTCCAAAAGTATTAGACTACACACCCCATCAAGTCCAACTTGCATGGCCAGTAAAATGCTTTTCAGTTGTAAGGTCCTTTAGCCACAGGAGATTCATTAAAACACAAGCTTCTGCTCCCTGTCCCTTCCTATTAGTGGTTATCAAACCAGAGTAAACAGGGGCCAATCAAAGCGGAGTGGTTGATAAGGTGCAACTTACTATGAGCCAATCTAAGGTCCATTTTGATCCCTACTGAATTTCCCTCTCCTCTGTACGGTGAATTTTGTACAAATTTGTGAAAAGTTGGGAAACCATTAGCATGATGGCAGGGGAAAAGAGGAGCACATGTCAATTGTCATCACCCCACCTATCCATATTCAGCTAACTACTTTGGAGCACAAAATCAGTTTTATATCAAGTCAGAAGACTGGCACATTTCATCCAGTATGTAAGAACACTCCATTCAGACAACAGTTCTTCAAGGTCTTTTCCCTTTACCTTGACTTTGTACCAGGAGATGCCCAAGATTGGCCCAGAGACTTTCTGTGTGCAAAGCCCTATAAATTGTGTATCCCATTAAAAATAATGTATTTCTAAATCCCATTGGAATGAGATATGGTACAAATATGTATTCCTTTAAAAATAACGCAGGGGGGTAAATATCTCCTCTGAAAGTTGCAGAGCTCAGCCCATATGCATTTTTCTCTAGATAGCCTAGGGGACTACCTTCCATTAGAACTGGATCAGGAAGAAAGCCTTGCTATACAGTTAAATGTAATAATTTACTATGCAGCAAAACCCTCCATTGTTTGGTCATCACAATGGAGATCTATGGACTTTCTTCTCGGAATCAGCAGCAGAACTGATTAACAACAGCTGCAGACATCAAACATCTGTCTACATACATGGTTGTGCTTCCCACAGAGGCAAGATTTACAGTTAAAGCAAATTTTGACAAAAATTGGGCATAGCCCTGGAGGTAAGTTCTTTCTCACTTTTGAGCTGTGCCATTATCCTGAAAATCTCACTAGCTCCCTCTGGTGTGAGAGCACACAGAGCTGGCAAAAAGAACTTTGATGCAACTACCTACCCTTAGTGTGACTTCCCACTATTTCTACAAGGGCATAGATATTTGCACACTAACTCACTGAGACACTCTGAATTGCACTATATGTTTTAAAGGTGCTAAAAACGTAAGACATTCTAGTAAAGCTCTCTATGTTGCCTAGCACTTTTGAGTTACTCTTTTTTTTTTAAGCTAAAATATTCCAAACCGTCACCCATTTCCAATGCAAATCTACTTGCAAATGTTCCAAGCGGACAAACTTCCTGTGTGCTTACTTGCTAGGACATGCTAATTCAGTTTAGCAATGAATTTAACTGGCCAAATTGCAAAGGTAGAAGATGGATTTCACTTGCATCTGAAGACTTGGATGAACTGATGCAAATCGATGCAAAGCATTAAATATGTTAGCTTCTGGATCTTTCTCCAATCTTGTCTTTGTTCCAGAAGAAGGCTGTATGCAAAAGATAACCCCTTTCTCTATTTGTACAATTTATTAGATAATCTGTTTCTAACTGAGAACTAATTAAAGGAAGTGAATGCTTGGTTGGAAATGGGGATTAAACATGGATAATTATTATAAATGCTATGTTTCTGGTTCCACTCAGGCTTATTCATTCCCTTGTGCCCTTCCCTCACCTCTGGTAGATTGCTGCTGATAATATATAGAGGATCTCTTGCGAGGGGCTTGCTTCTACAGACTGAAGTCCTACATTTGGTTCTGTTGGCTAGAATTCCATTTAGCTAAGAACATTAGTGGAAAGTATGTTCTTCTTGTAAATTCATCTGAGTGGGGAAATGAAGGTGGGGAAGTGCATAAAGCTTACAGTGTTAAAAACAATGTGTGTGAATCAGTTCATCTGGTGTAGACAGTCCAAATCTACTGTGAACATCAGGATAGTGGGGGGGGGGGTTCCTTGAGATTTTTCTCTATTAGTCATGCCCCCTGCTTTTTCTCTTTTTTTTAAGACACCCTCCTCTACAGAAAAGATATTGATGTATGTGAAAACAGGTCCTCCAATCTCATCCGCTTCTGCCTGGCATATATAATCTGCAGAATAGTCAGGTTATGGTTCCAAGTGAGCATGTAAGTCACACCCACTCAGCTGAAGCCAAAAAGAAGTGGACAAGGGTTTCCTGTGGTTTCTTCAAGGCCTGGTGCCATCCACTGTTGAGAAGGAAAACCAAAAACTACCAATCACTGTGATCTCTTGAGTGGTTCCTTTTTGCCTCTGGAAATAGAAAAGTTCCAGTTTGTAGTCAAGGAGAATGACCCAAACAAGACAAAAGATTTATAAAATACCTTCATTTACATTGATGACTTTGGTTTTTGCTTTTTCAATCGTATCAAATCCCTCTTTACAGGCTAATTTCTATGTTGCTTTCCACAGTGCAATTTACAAAAATTCGGTGTCATTTGTTTGATTAGTAGAACAGAAGCTGCTGTGGTCATGAGAATGGGATTATTAAAAAAAGAAAAAATCTCTGAACTGATCAGAGTGGAAAAAAGCACCGCAGGATGGCTAGCTTTATTGGGGAGATTAATGTATTTGATAGTACCATAGAGAACTAGACATTATATACAGAGAGACTGGGACACATTTTTGGGACAAATGAGATAGTTGCTGGGGGGAGAAAGGTGCCTATTATGAAAGGCAACACATGTAGTTAATTAAGAAGCTTAATTGCTCCACAAAAACCCTTGCAATTCAGTTTTGCAGAACTAGTAAAAACGATGCAGGAACATTTGGACCCAGCACCATTATTGATTGCAGAGTAGTTCAGGTTACATAAATACCAGTAAAAAAAGGGGAACCCCGCTGCATTGTTGATAAAACCTGCAGAAAATTCAAAATAGTGGGACATATTCAGAGAGCCTTTTGCTCAGGGTAAAGCAAACCATTTGTTAAAGATAAGCAACTATGCCATTATTTAAAATGGAGGCAGTAATACAGGCTGTAGATGAAAAATCTGATAATGAAAGTGAAATAGAAGTAGCTAACCTGAAAACCCCACAGCATAAAAGGTGATATGACAGCAGCAACATGGTTCACATTAGAAGTGAGTGGCTAAACCATATTACTGTAGTAAAATTGGACGTTCATCCTCCAGTATTGGTTATAACACAGTGAACACTTGATAGCATTTCAAAGATACTAAATGAAGACAATCAGAAATTTTAAAAAATCAATAACATTCCCATTGAAGTGATACCTGTAACTGTAAAACACAATAACCAGCAAAGTATGCTATGCAGATAGGTGGACGTTGGGGTCATGATCGCCATCTTGCCAGTGGATTGGAGTTCTATCAACAGCATGCATAATACTTCCTATAGCTGAGAATGGCAAGAATAATCTGAGAAGGGTGTAGCATTATGCTGCACTTATTTCCATGATGGTATTGGTACACCATTGGCACGTCAAAGCTAAAATGGTATCATAGGAAAATGCTGTTACTGGTAGAACCTTCTCTTGGTGATGTTTTTGCTTCTCCTCATTCTGTTGACCCTGGGATGCCTTCAGAGCCTTCAAGTCCTCCACATCTTTGATTGTCTGCTTTTCATTTCCTTTCTTCTTGTTTCTTCCCTTCCTAGCTTCTTTCTTCCAGCTTTTTTTTTCCTTCCATCCCCTTTTTCCTCTTCTTCTGCAACATCTGCCACAGCCAAGCCACGCCATGAGCCGCAGCCCCTTTTTTAAAAGAGATCAGCTCATCCATCATTTCCACATGCTGGAAAGGTAAGGGTAGTGTAATGGACTGTGAGAATAACCTTGAGAGACAGAAGGAGGGGCTGTGGCTAGACAATGATCAGACAAGAGATATCTCAGCCCAGAGTTTCCGGGTGAGTAATGGCAATCTAATACATCTCCAAATGAGCAGAGATGATGGCCGTGGCTAAGACCAAAGGACCAGTGAGTAGACTGGTCCCATGGAATCTCTCTGGATAAGGAGAGAACAGGTGATCATCCACTTGTGCTCTGGATGGCTGCTGTCCATGAGGAGATCACAGGACAGCAGTTTCTTGTGAGATTGAGTGCCAGGAGATGAAGAGAACCATCTCAACCACAGCAGATCCTTTTAAAGGACCCTGAGTTCACTAACCTTACTTTCTAATCACTTTTGGAAATTACCTTTTTAACTACTTTAAGTAGTTATTAGAGATCTTCAAAATGACAAGTTTTAAAAGCCACCTTCATCCTTGAATAAAAGAAAAATTAACTATAAGCTTAAGCACTTAAAGAATTAGAAATAAATGGCAAAAAGGTAAATAAAAATTTGGTTCAAGAACGTTATAAACAAATTAAGGGATCAAACAAACTTGGAATAATGCAATATTAAGACTTTGCTCTACGATTTTGGAAATAATCATACAAATAAACAGCACCTTTGTGGGAACCTTTGTCTATTCTAAATCATAATAGAAATATGAGACTTTATGATTTCAGAAATTGAACACTAGAGGGGACTAAAGATTCCAGGTAGAAAAGAAAAAGAAGGGAAAAAAGTGAAAAGCCACCTCTTGTCTTTGGTTAGCACTGGAACTTGCAAAATGACAGAAAACACTATGATATTTGAAATCAGGAGATCTTTGAAGAATGGGGTCAAAAAATAGCAGCTTCAATCTCAGCAGTGATGTTTGCTTTTATGAATAGACTATATCCAAAAGATATTAAAGAAGAAATCACTGATATGAAAGAGATGAAACAAAATTTGCCTGATGCAGGAATATCAGAACATACAGAACTTTCAGAAATACCGGAAATTTTTAAAAAATGGACTATAAGACAGTGAAAACAATTAAGGTGGAAATACAAATGACAAGCCAAGAAATTAACCCGGATAAGGACTTACAAAAGAAGTTATTTAAAGCCTTGAAGAAATCTTTGAGATGGGAAAAAGAAAAATTGAAGAAAGATAAAATCCTACGATCTGAATAAACTAAAGATTAAGATTGTTAGAAGCAAAAGGAAGGAGTATGAAGTTGGTTTGCCTAATCAAGATTAAAATAAGACATGTATGTGTAAATCTGGGACCCCTTTATGGACTTTTTGCTGACACCAGAACTAAAATATTAATGATTTATGGATTTGGGTATGGAGAAGGGATGGGTTATAGGAGGAAGTAATACTTGCATGTAACCTTATTGGGGGGTGGGGGCAGATGAATTATTAAGTTTGTACTTGTGATGAAGATCAGAATTTACTTCTTTAAATATTTGTTTTTTTCTTTTCTTTTTCTTTCTTTTCTTCTTTCTGTACACCTTTTATTCTTTTTTTCTTTACCGTCTTTTCTTTCTGAGTTTACTTTGTATTTTCTTTCACTATTGTTATTAAAACTTTCAATAAAACTTATTTTAAAAAGAGAGAGAGAGTGAGAGATCTCAGCCCATAGAAGGAATGGGGGTGGAGAAAACATCTCAGAAGGGACCCTTCCTAATTCTCTGGAAAGTAAAGGCAAGGGATGGGAGGCGTGCTTTCAGAGTTCCAAGCTACTGTAACCTTACAATAAAGGTAGTGTTAGTAGTCATGGTTTTAGTTTCTTGTCTGGACTACCTCGAAGGGCTGATAGACAGGCACTCCAGACAAGCTGGATGTGACAAGAGAAGGAGACTGGCACTTTTGCCACTGTCAGAATCCTCGCAATCAATTAACCACATTATTTCCCAGCTTGCTTGCCTGCTTCGGTTCTGCCATTAAGAGACATGGGGGTGGGCGGTGCTGGAAGGATCTGGAAAGATGGATGGAAGAAATGACCATTAGAGGCAGATGGGCTGTTATCAAAGACTGAGGAATGCTCAAGGTCCTACTAATGAATGGGTGTGAGAAGACTGGGAGGTTAGGGGGGAAAGGGGGGAAAAGGAAAAAGGGTAAAAGCAACTTTTGGCACACGTGGGCTCAGTCTTAGCAATGCCGTGGAACTGTACACGTGTTCTCAATAAATGAACTTTCTTTTGAACTATTACTGGTTGCAAGGAGAGTTACTGAAGTTGGGAGTTGTGAGCGGCAGATCGTTACAGCCACCTCGACTTTCTTCTCACTTGGCGCTATGGCCCAGCGCTTACTGAAATGAACAAGCACCCCTGCACCCAGAGGCCTCTTAGGCCCTTGCTGCCTTTGTGAGAATGATGTAAGCAGTGCTGTTGCAAGACGTGTCTCCTCAGGGCACGGAGAAAAAAGCAGGATTCACATTACAACATGGGATGGTGCTTCCATCTCTCTGAACTTCTCTTCTTCCCTGAGCGTGCGAGGCCCTGCACATATGCTTTTGCCCAGGTCCTGTTCATTCCGGCAGGGTTTGTTCAGGAGAACTTTCTGAAAACAGATTTCCTAGACAGCCTTTAACAAGCTGCTTAATTCCTTTCAGGGCAACATCTGAAAAAGTCACTCAGAAAGAATCACCAATTTGGAGGAAAAGCAAATGCAATCAATAATGCCATTTGGGGGAGAGACACTAAGGGATTTGTCCCTTGCTCCTTTCAGAATTCTCTGATTTAAACCTAACAACCCAAACATTTCCAGGACTAATAGGCAGATCTATTTCTTTATGTTTCTTCAGTGCTTTGGCAATGTGATGCAGGAGGCACAATCGGTGCAAGACCCTAAGATATTGCTTAAGCAAGAGGCCCTCAGTCTCCTACTTTTAATAACCTGAACAAATAACATATTTCATAGAATCTGTATAACTGCTGCCACTGCCCACTCCCACTGAGGCCTTCATATGCTTCATGTTCCTCTTCTTCTGCAACAGCCACCACCACCAAGCCATGCCAGGAGGTTTAAAAACCAACATCCCCTTGAGTCACAGGAATGGCGATGAGGCTGATGGTGATTTATATAAAAGGTGGCATCTTCACAAAGCTGCAACTTCAAAGAAGTTGGCTTCAGATCCTGACTCTTTTTTCTTCCCTCCCCAAGGTCAGTGTCATTATTTTAAACCACAGGATCCTGGTGACCTATCCAAATGCCAGCCCTGCACTTAATAGATTTCTGTGTTTCAGGGCAAGGTTCCATGCCATCACCTGCAACTTAACTTTAAGACAGAACTCTTAAAGGACATGCAGAGGTGAAAATAGCCAAAGAGTCAGTGTCTAGGAAGGTATTAAGGAAGATGTGAGCAGGAAATGAAAGATGGAGGAGTCAGTTACTATGTTGAAATGTGGAAATGGCCATTCTCTTCGCAGCTGGAAATGCAGCAGAAACTTTCGGTGAGCTAACATGAATCAGATGGGCTCCAATAAACAGATTTGCAATTTAGTACAAGATAGGGACTCATCATCCTTCCACCAGAGTAGCTCAGATTGCCCATCACTGAGGAGGACCATAAGACCACAAGAAACCACTGAATTCAGAGCCAGGGCCCAACACAAGGATGGAGAACAACCATCTCTGCAAGTCCTGAGCCTGAAATGGAACAGCTAGCTGGTAGCTAAAGGTGCTATAATAGCTAAAATGGATTAGACCGCTCTAGTGGTTGTTGAAGATGGACCATGGTCTGTTGCTTCCTTAGCAGCTTTGCTGATAACCTTAAATGGACTGAGCAGTTCCAACTGTCTAGGATTTATGGCATGCTGGATGAGATTGGGACAAGACTTATCTAAGTGCTTGATGGGATGCCCTGGGAAAAAGAGTGCCAAAAAGAAACAGCATCATGGGGACATGTTACTCAAGTCCAGCTACTCTGGCATAGCCTATGGG
Organism: Python bivittatus; assembly: GCF_059951505.1. Classification (NCBI taxonomy): domain Eukaryota; kingdom Metazoa; phylum Chordata; class Lepidosauria; order Squamata; family Pythonidae; genus Python; species Python bivittatus. The sequence goes on from NW_028277073.1 coordinate 6,041,710, forward strand.
AGTGCTGGTGGCACAAAGTTGAATATCAAAAGGCTGGACAGCTCAGATGTATCATTATTGTGGGAGTAATGGCTTGCTCTAAAGTTGCTGTTACTCCCAAGTAGCCTATATTTGAGCAAGACCAGTGCATACTCACTGAGCTGGAACGGGGACTTGAATTCTAGTGTAAAAGCTCTTCATTGAAACAGGCCAATATTGGGGGGGAAAATGCCTGTTGAAGTCTTGTGTGTTCAGGTCCCTGACTCAGTTTACTTCTGAGTCTTTGCCTGACCTTTGGACTCTTTGCCTCTATATTTTCAACTCTAGACTGGACTTTATCCTTGCTGTGTTTTCTCTCCTATTGTGATGGAAGACATGACCAGGGTGGATTCTGGAATGGAGCTTCAAGGTTGCCGGGAGGGGGAAGAGAGATTCCAGGGAAGCACCTCCTCAGCCCCCAGCCAGAGTGTGGGAAAGTCAAGAGAAGGAGACTGGCCCCTCCCTAAGGGCATCATGGTTATAGTTGCTGTTGTTGGGGATTAGAATTAGTCTGGCGAGATTCTGTCTATTAGGTGTAAGCTAATAAAGGAGTTGAACTGATTCTGGACTGTCTTACTGTTGTTCTTGGGCTGAACGTGACACCTATATTTCATCTTAGGCACTGGCTTCAAATTTCTGACACAGAATAAAAGAGAAGAGAACCTTCCTTCTTGCATTTGAACTTCCTATAGACAGCCTACTGCCCTGACTTCTTGTGGCACGCAAGAAATTTCAAATGTGTTCAGTTACCATTATAATGAGTTACAGTTTGTTGTATTGTCCCTATTTCGCACAATTCATGACTGATGTTACTTATGATTTATTTGGAAGCCCCATCTTTTAGTCTATGCCAGAAAACAAGCTTAACTACAATCAACTGAAAAAGGAGGTTGGGTTGAAGAAAGAGGTGGGGAGAAATCTGCCAGCTTTAGAACAGGCCCAAGAATAGGGTTACCAGCTGTCAGGCAAAAGGAGGACACGTCTTCCTTTTTGTCCTCATGTCCTCTGTCCAGTAAGCATAGCCTTAAAATTAAAAACTTGTCTGACTAAGTGTCTTGGGGGGGGGTTGGGGGGGGGGGACTGTTTTCACAATAGTAGTCATTCAGACTGTCATGTATTGTGACCTTGTAAACTGTCTGCTTCTTTTTTGCTCTCATCCGCCGACAGACTCAACAGCCTAGATTTACATTATTTATTTCCTGATTCCAGCAATTGGCTTCATTCCAGCACCTTCAATTCTATGATCACTGGAATCTGGAGATCACATGACTCATCATATGTTTCTATGATAATGTTTGGAAAACCCGGTGTGGTCAATTCAATGTTATCACTAACATATGTTCTTGAAAATAAAGATTTGTTGGAAAAATATTGCAATAGAAAAACCATTCTTTCTGATGATGGAAAAAGTAATTTCATGTAAATGTAGGCCTAAGTACATTTTTTTGCAATTTTTCCCTGTAATTTTTTTTCACATATGCCAAGAAAGTTAAACTATTAGTGTGTCCTCCTTTCTACCCCATTTGTCCTCCTTTCCAATTGTCCATGTCCTCCTTTGCTGTTCAGATATCTGGTTACCCAACCCAAGAATCACATGGCCTTTGAGTGGTATCCTCAAAGCCACATTCCATAAACCAGCCACAACAGAACTAAATTTGATTTCATTTCAATTCAAATGTACATCAGTTGGAATATTGTTAATCTGGTTTCTATCCAATCATTAATAAAATGGTATTTCTATCCCAAGAAAGAATACGTATTGTAAAATATGAATGCAGCTAGTAACTATTCAGGGATTCAATTTTCTAGAAAATCAGTGGAGATTTTATTTGTGAATAAAAATAAAATAAAAACATTTTCCCTTCACCTTTTTGTCTTTTCCCTTTCTTCTAGTCATTGCATATGACCATTTCCTGAGGCATGCTAAGCTAGTCTTCCCATGGCAATTTGTATGAGTTGAATGGAAAGGAGTGATCCAAAGGGAATGAAAATGTGTATTAATAAACTGATGATGTTCAATTTCTCATGGAAAATGTATTTATTTCTGTTGCTGATGAAGATGCCATAAACATTCCTGATAGGGAAATATAAACCCATACTGAATCAGTAGCATAAAATAACTGACTTTACACTAGTCCATAAATTCACATTTATGGAGAAAAAAAAGGAACCATCTGAAGGGTCATTTCCTGAGAAATTGGAATAGCTGTCAAACGAGGTGATTTACTCTAGGAATTGTTTTGTATAATTAAATGAAAAATGTGCAAATTTAATGGGCTGTGCAATTTAGCCATCTGAAGTGCAGTTGGGGTTGGCTGTGCAATTATTAGGTTATGCAAAGAAAAGATTTGTGTATATTTAAGTGGAGATTGTGTGTGTGTGTGTGTGTGTGTGTGTGTGTATATATATATATATATATATATATATATATATAGTGGGAGATATTTGTGTGTGAGTGTGTGTACACATACATATGCATATACATATAAGATCCATTGTAGGAATAGCATGATTTCTCAACGTGATTTCCTAGGGCATATTATTTATTAATTATGAGATCCCTCAGGATAGCAGAATCCAGGGCTGATTCTATATCTGGCAGAATGCCCAAATAGGTCCCCCACTCATCATTTAACCTCCCTCCCTCCCTCTCTTGTTTTTCCAGGCACATAAGACTGGAGTGGGTCCCTTTTCTTGCTCTTCTCAAATACAGATGCAAGGTGAGGAGAACTTAGAGGCAGGCTTCTTGAAGGGCAGCTTGTCAGTGGTGTTCTTCATGGGTCTTTTATGGGGCATGTGTACTCCCAATATTTAATATTAAAATAATGAAATTTAATTTATGGGAAAGAAAGGGAGCAATTATTCTTTATTACACATTCTATGCAGCTCTAATCCAGGAGGTGGCTGACAGCTTACATTCCCTACTACGGTAAGGAGGTTAAAACAAGTACCCGCAATATGAATGTTACCTTACAGTTAGAACAACTCAAGCACTAGAGGATCAACAAGGCAATATTGCTTCAAAGGAGGGGCTCAGCACCTCTAATATGCCCAGGGACCTTTGCAAGAGCCATGTTTTAATGGCTTTCCAGAAAAATCAACAGGATATGTAACAGTCTAATATGAAGGGGATGTGTTCCAAAGAACGGGGTCAGCAGAGAAGTGTCATCCCTTTGGTCCCTATAGATAGCATTCTCTAAGGCAGTATTTCTCAACCTTGGCAACTTTAAGATGTGTGGACTTCAACTCCCAGAATTCCCCAGCCAGCAAGGTTGGCTGGGGAATTCTGGGAGTTGAAGTCCACACATTGTAAAGTTGCCAAGGTTGAGAAACATTGCTCTAAGGGTAGGGTAAGAAGAGAACTCATCCTCCCATATGTTACTGAATGGACAGAAGCCATTTACCTGGTATCCTGGAGGTATCCAGGTCCTAGGCCATGAAGGACATGTTGAAATGCACCTGGAAGGAAATTGGTAGCTAAGCAAGGATGTTACATGGGAAAACCAAATGGCTCCCATCTCTACTCAAGCTGCTGCATTCTGGACCGGTCAAAACTTCTGTGCATCTTCAAGGGAAGCCCCATGTAGAGTGCCTTGCAGTAATCCAAATGAGAGATGACAGCCATGTGATTTCTCTTGTCCCTGAGGCCAGGAACCCCTGCTTTTAGCTTCCTGATCTCAGGGACAGGAGAAAAACACATCCACCAGAGTGTGTGAGTAAGCCCATAGTCCTGATTTATTTAAGTAAGCTCTAATCTAGTAAGAACTGCTTTCAGATATCCAGGCTAGATTTTATGCCATGTTGAAGCTCTTGGGGGAGGGGGGGATAGGAAATGCACAGAGGGAGTGAGACTAGGTCATATGGAAAAGCATTCTATTTTAGCCACAGTCTCATATTTGTAAAATGGAAATAAAAACAAATGGATCTCCTGGGGTTTGCCTGAAGATGAAGCAAACAAGGGGCGAGTCATGCTAAATAAAAACAAGCTACTTTCTGAATAAGATACTGCTAATGTGCCTTTCTCTCTTTTCAGCACCTTCCTGAAGGGTAGGAGAAGTATGAATAGCATAACCGGTCTGTGGTTCAGCTCAAAAAAGGTACAAATAATTCCTTTGACTCATTTCAGCTGAAATCATAGAGTCTTGGCTCCCCCAGGGAAAGGTGACTCACATATATCTATGTCCATTAAGTGAAATGGAGCCCCTAGCGTCACATTCATACCAAAGTGTGATCAACACTGTATTTAAACCAGTGTGTGAAAAAATCAAATATTTAATTTAATTTGTCACCTCTTTCTTCAAACTCCCACTTCTGTTTCTTCCTCCTCTGCCTTTTCCCCATTATATGATGATGATGATGATGATGATGATGATGATGATGTTGATATAATTTTTTTCTAAGATAACATTTTATTTTATCTCATTCACCTAAGAAAAGTTTCCCAAGGTTGACTCGGTGAACTGTCCAGGCTTTCAAGTAACGTGCCCACCAGACTGTTTCACAAAACCCACATATGTTATTGCATGTGATTGTTGTTTACATCTTATGAAACTTACTAGCATCTTTGTGTTTATGATATTTTATTGTGTGCTTTAATTATATTAATCGTTCAGTGAGTATTTGAAAGGATGGGAAAAATCTATTCAAAATGGGTGTCTGTCGCTCATCCATCTGTAAGCCAAAGGGGGGGGGGAAGACCCCTAGTTCCTAATTTTAATTTAATTTTTCCACCATTAAGTTAATTTTAATGCACTGCTGTGTTATTTTGAAATTGAAGTTCACATGAAAATGCATGCATGTTTTTATGCACATTTCTTCTAATATGCTCGTTTTATATGCACTTTTCTGAATCTGCATGGGGATTTTTGTACACATTTTCAATATATACATTTTGTGACACTTTCCTCTGACAGATGAGAGAGAGAGAGAGAGAGAATTTCCAGACTGCATCACATGATTTAGAAAATAATTATTTTTAGGCATTTGGGAAAGAGCAAATAAGGTAGGCGTATGTTGAATGAATGAATTTCTCCTCCATTCCTATTGACAGACAGGCAGGATCAGGAAGACTAAGCAGATAAATGCCACAGAGATGGCTAAGCCATCTGCCCAGAGAGTTCCATAGCTTGGAATGATACTTCTCTGTATGTTCAGCATCCCTTTCTAGTGAGATCACATAGCTTCTCCTGAAGCAATGTGTCACCGAAATCACCGGTCCAGTCTCCCTACTAGAGTCCGTGATCTGAGACAGTCCTTCCATATCTAATAGTGGGAGAGATATAATTTTAACATCACTGTAAGACTCATGGTAGAACTAGGTCAAACAGTACAGTGTCTTCTAACATATCAGATAGCAGTAGAAGTTGCAATATAAAATATATGTCCAGGTCAGAAGAAGACCTGGAGTCTAAATAGTTATCTGTTTTAGCAATCAACACTAGATATTATATTTTAACTGATATGTTTTATTGCCTGTATAGTTCCATTTGAACTCTGCCAGATATTAAACCAAAACAATGAATGGGCTCTCTTCAATACACAGGGCCTATAGCACATACTGTAATTATCTGTCTTATTGCTTGCCCCTGGAATGAGACATTTAATTCTGATTAATGTGGATGTTGTTGGGTATAAATTTAGCTATGAGTTCACTAGATGGAGCTAATAATGCCTATGAAAAAGGATGCTTCATGGAATAATGATGTGATTGTGGATGAGAAAGTTGCATATACAAGAATGAAGGAAGAAAAATGAGGATGAGAGAACTTTACTGTATGATGTGTAGATGATAGACAGAAAAAGATTAGTAGCAAAGAATTTGGTCAAAGAGACCAAGGAGCGTTTAAGATCATAAGAGGAAAAGGAAACAGTAATTTCAGTTGAAATAAAACATTGATTTAGAATTGTATAAAGAGGCTAAATGAGGAGCCTTCAGCAAAGTAAATGGAATTAAACGTAAATGGGATGAAGAGAGGGAATGCTGGAAGAGGTATTTAACAGATTTGTATGGAAACAACAGTGATAAGTTGAACAGCAGAACTGAAACAAATACTCTCAATGTTATTGTCCAAGAAAAAAAAAATGATGAAAAGGAAATAATACATACTGCGAGCATGTTGAAAAGTGGTAAGCTTAGAGGTCTTGTTAGTACAATTGGAGAAATCTTAAAATACAGATGTGGTTTGTTTTATGGAGTGGCTGAGCAACTTATGTGAATAGTGCATCTATGCCTGTCAATTGGAAAAATGCTGTTATTGTTCCCTATACAAAAATAATCTGTATCTAAAGTGTGCCTGGGAATGTTTTTGGCAATCAGAAAGGTATAAGAGATGATAATAAGCAAAATGTGGAAAGTGCAGCGAAGGATATGGGCAAACCAGATGTTTGCTTTTGAGTGGGACAATGGAAATGTATGAGTATGAGAAAGTTATGGTATGTTTGTTTATTTGGAGAAAGTGTATTACAAAGTAAATGGGATTGCATCATTTTTAATAATATTTTTATTAAAAGTTTTAATTACAATAATAAAAGATAATACAAACAAAAAGAAAAATAAAAAGAATAAAAAATGCAAGAAAGTAAAAAAGAAAGAAAAAGAGAAAGAGAAAAAAATTAATAAAGCGACTTCCCACCCTCATCACAAGTAAAAACAATTTCAGTATCTCTTTACCTCCTCTTAATTAACAATTAACAGATATAAAACTCTTCATCCCATAATTCAACTCTTAACCATAGGCAAATCCAGTAAACAACGTCTTTTCCAATCCAGGTGTCAGCAAAAAGTTCAAACAAAGCCCTAAAATAATCACATTAGTTAACAAATATAAAACTCATCATTCCATATCTCAATTCTTAACTGTAAGCAAATTCAATATGCAGCATGTTTTCCAATCCAGATGTCACCAAGTCCAGAAAGAATTCCCCAGAGTAACAACATATCCCATTCTAACCCTGATCAAATAAGCCAACTTTATGTTCCTTCCTTTTATATAAAACAATATTGCTCTTAGAAGAGAATATATGTAGCTCAGGGTTGAACAGTGGAGTCCTTGGTGTTCTCTGCGTTTGGTTGTTTTCTTGCAAACATTTCATTATCCAGCTAGGTAACATCTTCAGTGCTAGAATGGAGTGGGGTTTGCTCTCTGTTTATATACAGTGGCTTGCCCTGCCAGTGTTGGGGGGGGGGGGTATTTTTATTTCTTAAAAAAAATAAAAATAAATCATCACCACCCTCCACAACCACTGGCAGGGCAAGCCACTATATATAAACAGAGAGCAAACCCCACTCCATTCTAGCACTGAAGATGTTACCTAGCTGGGTAATGAAACGTTTGCAAGAAAACAACCAAGCTCAGAGAACACCAAGGACTCTACAACCTTGCTCTTTAATCCTTTCAGATGATGATTATCCCATGTTCTTCAAAACTTTAACAAGCATTTTTTTGTAAATCCAGCAGGAAGAAGTTATTCTAATCACTCTCTTGAATTGGCATGTTTATTTCCTTCTTAAATTTTAGAGCCTCCTCCGATTTTTTTTGTATATCCAGTGATAAGTTCTTGTTCATGTTGTTCTCCATAATCACTTCTTCTGTAACAGCTTCTTCTGGGAACAGGATGTTCATAAAAACACACAACATATCTGACACTATTGATCCAAAGTCCCATTGCCATTCCTCAACAATATCTCTGAACACCATTATAAGTTGCTTATCTTGTTATGCCTCCAATATAGATAATAATTTGTCTTTCCCACAGAAATGCATTTATTCCTTAAAATGAATTAAGATTCCAAATCAAATATTCCAATGTTTTCTGAGCCCCTAATCCATTTAAAACTTTCTACAGCCAAAATGTCTTGCTTTTTGCTGTGTATTTTAAATTCTTAAAACTTACAAAGATGCAGTTTAATTTTCTTATATTAAAGATTAAAGGCGCTCACTCGGTGTTTCCAGCCTTGTCATTTTGAAAGTGTCTAACTTCTTTAAAACAGTTAATAGGCAGTTTCTGAAGGTGATTAGCAAAGGAAGTGCAAACTTAATGTCCTTTGAAAGGCTCCAAATGTGGCTGGAGCAAGTATGGCAAATTCCCTTATCTCCCGGTTCTCCCACACTCCGGAGACTGCTGTCTTGCAGTCTCCTCATGAGAAGCAACCATATGGAGCACAACTTGGGTGATCCCACATCCTCTCTTTGCCTGGAGAGGGTTTAAGGAGCTGATCTACTTGTCAGCTCTGCTTCTCGCAGAGCTGTCTTCAGTCCGCCATTCTTCCCTGGAAGTTAGGGGATTGCATTATTAAGATTGGTTGCTGAATATAGTAAGAATGGCATATGATAGAAGTAAAGCCTGTAAGAGGATAAAAGCTCAACATTGATCAAGGAGAAATAATAATAATAATAATAATTTATTACACTTGTATGCCACCCAACTCTCAATGATTCTGGGTGGCTCAGAACAATCAAATGAATTACAATAAAATCAATAAAAAATAAATAAACATAAACAATGGCAGGTGTGATGAAGTGAGTCTCACTCTTTCTTGCTGAAAGCCTGGGTGAAGAGCCAGGTCTTCACCAGTCTTCTAAACAACAGCAGAGTTGGGGCCATCTTGATCTCTGGAACAAGAGGGAATCTTGTTCCAGAGGGCAGGCACTGCTACAGAAAAGGTGAGATTGTTTAATCAAAGGAGCCCAAAGCATGTCAACCCTGCAGGATCGAATCAGCTGGGCAGATGATTTGGGAGACAGATGGTCCCCCAAATAGCCAGGCCCTATGCTGTATAGTAACAACCAGCACCCTGAATCATCCCTGCAAGCAAGCCAAGAAAGACAAGGATGCATGATGCCCCCTTTGTTGTTTAATGGGTTTACAGATAAATGTGTAAAGAATGTTTGTGGTGACATTAGGGGTATGTTGGTTAGGGTCGTAATTGTATGTGTACATTATGCAGATGATGCCATGCTGTTGGCTGAGAACTCAAATGACTTGCAGTAAATGTTAGATTGTATGATGCATTGAGAACAATAGATCTGAAAATTAATGTATTGAAGACTAAGGTAGCTGGACCAGGAAGAAGTGAATGATTGCAGCTAGATGAATGTGTGTTCCTTGGTAGAAGGTCTTTGGGAAAATGGATGGCAAAGCTTTCTGAAAATTATATTTTAAAACATCAGGAGGGAGACTGCCCACCTTTGCTCAAAAGAATGAGAAATTCAGTACTGAAGCTTTCATTTTAGGTTGCTTTTGTGAGCATCGGTCTGGGCAGTGTCATCAACTGGTTCCCTCTAATTAATGGATGAGCAAGTTCTTCCAGGCTAAAGGCTGTCCTTGATTTGTGAATGGCATGCCAGGGGCCACAATCCAAAAAGGAGGAAAGTTAAATTTGATTTCATTTACATTTAATTAAAATTGAATGCAGCTAAGATGATTGCTCTCCAGTTATATATTTAATACTTTTCTGTTTCTGCTACATTAAAGAATCCAATATGGTAACCACTTTTGGAGATATCTGGCAGCTGCACCCAGCTTTTGGAGGTCATATGTAGCCCTAGGGCCGCAGCTTGTTCACCTCTGCTCCAATGAACCGTAAATTACAAACCACTTATCTGTCAGGCATGGACTGTAGTAATTTTCCATAGAGCTTGAGGAATACATTTCTAATAAGCTAAGATAAATCTTAGAGGAGAAACTTTCACTCATGTTAAATGTCAGAAATGACAAGAGGTCGGTAATCGTAGTGAGAAAGCTTCAAATGACTGCTGCAACCACAATTCCAGCATGGCATCCATTGGTCGAATGTCACATCCATATTTTTTTCTCATCACTCCCTTTGCTTCCACCAATGCCTGGACTTGTTCTCAGCCTCACATGAAACATGCATGGAGAGGAATGGAATGATATTAATAACTTGGGAAAGTGATGGGGATGTTCAAAAGATGGCTGGAAGAGGGTGCTCTGTTGGGGGCAGTGACATCAGCTGGAACCAATAGCTGCTATGGTCATCCAGAGGCTTCTTATCAGATGAGGTCTCCTTCATTTAATCAAGGAGCAAGTAACTTGTGTTGCTGTGAGGGCTGTATCAAGCTTTGTTCGCTATGTCAGGATGCACTTTAAAAGTGGGTGAGCAGGACCAAGTAGATCTTATTTTGAGGGTGAATTAAGGAGTGAAATGAATGCCTTAAACCTGGCAGAGGCTAACCCTAACCTTTCCTCTGGTCATGGTGGTGGTCGTTCTTAGTGTTTGCCCTCCTTGGTGAAAGATCTGCGTGCTTTGCTTGTCCTTTCTACAGTTCCTACAGCAAAGCTATTCATGCATGATAAGATAGATGTCAGAAAGGGAGGAACCCGCTCAAGGTTAGCCAGCTGGCTTCCACCCCTAAAGGAGGGCTAGAACCTAGGTTTCCTCACCCATAATCTGGCATCTGGCTCTCAAGCTATTTTGCCACTTTACCAGCCCAATTTCAGAATGGATGCTGGTGGACGACACTATTTGTACCAGTGATCTAAGGTCTCTGTGAGGTGTTTGCTACTTCTTTCTGAACAGGGAGAGTTTTATTTTTAAAAATGAGCAAATAACTCGCAATATTATTTGTTATGCTGTCCAAAATATTCTAGAGAAAGAAAGGAAAATTAAGTAAGAAACTGATTGATTAGAGACCCAGTGTAACATAGGCCTGGTCATTAGAGATCAGTGAACTACTTTCGGCCATTTCTGAAAACATTCTCTCTCTCTCTCTCTCTCTCTCTCTCTCTCAAGGTAGATAGATAGATAGATAGATAGATAGATAGATAGATAGATAGATAGATAGATAGATAGATAGATAGATAGATAGATAGATATTGTGTGTGTGTGTGTGTGTGTGTATGTGTGTTCTGAACACATGGAATGCTGAAAGATGGAAAGTGTCTCCATACTGCAAGTCCTTTGAGCTATAGCATTGGAAGATGACCAGAAATAACGTTTTCTGATTCCTATACAACTTCAAATCATAAAACACCCCATAAATCAATGTATATGATTAGTGGTTTTCATCTGAGTTTGCTAAACTCATCACGATTTTCTTAGTTATTTGGAATAGGCTTTCCCAGATCATTCCCCTGCAATTTAGTGGAATGACTTTAATTTCATGCAGTGCCATTGGTAAGGTCTCTTAGAACTGATCAATGTACAGAATCTAGATATTTCCCAGAATCTGTTATACATAGAAGAGTTGGGCAGAAATGTCAGTTTGAGAAAGGAGGCCCTAAAAAGAGAAATCTTATAACACAAAAATACATTGTTATTAATACATTCTGATAGAGCAATATGTGAACATAGTATTTTACTAGGTTATAGAAATAAGGTTATAATTGGGCTCCAGGGACAAGTTGGGACTACTTCCTCAGCTGCTGGACATATCTCAGAGTTGGTAGTCCAACTCCGGAGTCCCCCTGGCTTTTAGTGTGTGGAACATCAACCTGCCTTCCTTGGGGTAGAGGTCAGAGGAACATTAGAAGTTCATGGCTATCATGGAAACCATGGGCTTTTCCCAGGATATCGGGGGCTGAACTCATTTTGGAGATGCCATGTTACATTAAGGGGTTCTTTTATTTGGTTTTGATCTTGCAGTAGATGTGACATGATCTGAGGGTGAAGGATGTTAACATCTGCCCTTAGTCAGATCACTCTGAATGTTATAGACTTGACTGGTGCCATCAACCTCCACAATGAAGATGCATTCCCCCTCTTTTTTCTTTTTTTTTTCTTTTGTTCATCCCAGCATCTAATGGATCCACTTGGTTTTCAGAACTTGGGGAGTTCCCCAAGGCCTGCTGAGGCTTTAGCCCCATCCTGGTATATGGAGGTGACAGAAGTCTTGGACAGGAGTGCACAGTCCTTTACTGAGGAGCTCCAGGAGAATAAGCAACAGAGGAGGCACCTAGAGCAATACCGACAAAATGTGACAAATGAGTCCAACTGAACATGGATAAGACTTCAGGCAATAAAAATACAGAATCAATATTTCTCTTAATGTATCCACAGAATGCTGCTCAGCAGCCCTATGTAAAGGACCTGGACGGGCCAGAAAAATATTGTATTGAGCCATTGTGAGAATTTTCCAGGTATCTGGAGATAAATTCAGTTGGATTTCTTTGGAGTTAGATTCTAGCTGGGCAGATCCTACAGAGGTAACTGAATGTACATCTTACAAAATTATCTGGGATGAGTTTGAGCATGAAGAAGGCATGAAGAAGGCAGATAAGATTCTCTTTGATGTTAGCCCCACTACTTGTGGCCTGGATGCCTCTCCTTCCTGTTGGTGAAAACCTCCAGGGAGATAATAGAAGTCTGGATGTTGGTGAACAGTTCTTTGGATGAGGGAGATGCCACCAGCCTTGAAATCCCTCATCTCCTTTTTAGGGAAGGTTACTGAGAATGTGATAGACCTACAGCTGCAAAGACCCATGGATAAATGGATTATTGGGAAAGAACCAAGTCCATTTTGATTGCTCTTGTGGATGACCTGTAGCAGGACTGAAATTATGGAAGTGTAGCCATCCTGGTCCTGCTTGATCTGTCAATAGCTTTCAAAACCATCATTCATGATATTTTTGCAGACTGCCTGCAAGGGTTGGGATTGGGTCAGTGGGCTGTGGTTCACCTTCTTCTTGAATGGGCAGTTCCATGCAAGAAGTTCCAGGCTAATGCCCTTCACTGTGGGATGCCACAAGGTTTAACGATTCTCATTTTGACATCTAAACTTTGGACAAAACAGAAGATGAAATCAGGATTTTGTTCTAGTACCAAGAGATTTTTAGGATTTGGATGGGAAGAAAGGGTTTAGTCTCAATCCTAATAAGAGGGAGTCGCTTTGGATGTAGAAGCTTTCAGTTACCAGAAATATTCTATTTATAGTTCTGTCTGGGGTCACACTTCCCCTGGCATAACTGGTTTATAATCTGGAGGGTCCTCCTGGACTCAGAACTCCTGCCCAAAGAGCAGCTGGCAGCTATGGTTACACAGGCCTTTGCCATCTAGTGATCAGTTATGATCCTCCCCTGATCAGGAAGCTCTGTTCACTGTCACTCATGTCTTGGTTATCTCTCATTTGGAATTCTCTCATTTGTATTGTATTCTCTATGGGCTGCCTTAAAAGACCATTTGGAAGCTTCAATTAGTCTGGAATACAGCAGCTCAGGCAGCTTTGGTGCCAGTGGGTTTACCCAAGTACAAGAACTGCCCTGGTTACTGGTTTGCTCCAAGAGCTGCCCTGATCACTAGTTTGTTTCTGGGTGCAGTTTGAACAGCTGGTTGACACCTTTAAACCCCTACACAGCTCACAACCTGGGTATCTATGAGAGCAGAGCTAGAAACTGCAGCGGAACAAGAAATTGGCAAATGGATCGGCTTCTTGGAATTCCTCTTCAGACAAGGAGAGGACCTGGATTGCCCAAAAACACTCCATACAGTGGCTGCCTGTGAGGAGACTGTAAGACAGCAGTCTCCAGTAGGTTTTAGAGCTTTGGGAGCTGAGGGATCATCAAGCCACAGTTTGGAGCCTCCCAAAGGACACTGGGTTCATACACTTCCTTTCTTAATCACTTCTAGAAATTGCTTGTTAACAGCTTTTTGGATATTAAAAACCTTCAGAAAGGCAAATTTCATCACACTGGGTGAATTTTCTTCAATCCTTGGTGAAAGAAGTTTTATGCACGTTTAAGAACTTAATTCTTATTTTGGAATAAACAGCAAATGGGTGATTAGAACATTGATTTTGGAAAGTTATAAATGGACTAAAGGGCCAGATGGATTTGAAATAAGATTTTGAAATTGATTACAAGAATTTTTCCTGAGGTTTGTTTAAAATTCTATTAAAAATATATGAAGATTTTGAAATTAAGTGTCAGAAACCTTCCTATGGGAAAATGTTGTTGGTAAAAAAAAACATAAGTTGGGATTTTGAAGGTTGGACACTAGAGGGAACAAGAAAGAACTAAAGATTATAATTAAAGGAGAAGATACCCATTAATACAGAATGGAACAAAATAGTCTAACACTGGAAGAATTCAAGGATATTTGGGAACAAGTTACTTTTAAGATTGTCTGTTACCATAAAAATGGATTTAAAAGAGGTGATAGAAGAGGACAAGACTGAGTCTAACCCTGATTCAAATGTGGATTTAAAAATGACATGTTTCCAATGTTATATGGAAAAAGATGTTATACTGGATTTACAAATGAAACCAGCTGATGTCTTAATAATTAAAAGGGACATACAAATAACAAACCAGAAGACTGACTTGGATAACTTTCCTATCTTGGATTTACAAAAGAGACGTGATAAACTTATGAAGGAGTTTCTGAGAAGAGACAAAGAAAAAATGAAAAGAAATCAAGTTTTAGGATACCATTTAAAGGGATTAGAGTTCAAGATTCTTAAAAGTAAAGGGATATAAAGTTGGTTTATTTGATCAAGGTTAAAATATATATGTTGTTATTTCTGATAGCTCTTAATGGATTTTTCTTGACCAGGACTGAATAATGGGGCTTTAAAGATTTGTTTATAAATAAGAGATGAGATATGGGAAGAAGAGATAATAAAAAGAGAATACTTTTGCTATAGTATCAGAGAAGGTGATAAGTTACTGAAATTGTTTGTACTTGTCATGATGAAGGGGGAAGTCATTTCTTTATGTATCTTTTTTTTTCTTTTTTCTTTTTTCTTTCTTTTTCTTTTTTTATTTTTTTCTCTCTGCACTTTTTATTTTTATATTTTTCCTAGTTTGTATTAGTTTCTTATCCTTATATCTGTAAAGTTTAATAAAATTAGTATTTAAAAAAACCTTGGGTATCTATGGGACCACCTAATCTCAATGTTTTTGCTCATCCATTAATATCTAGAAATGAAGAGCCCCCTCCAGGTCTCTGAGTCATTTGCCTTTTCAGTCACAGCCCACTTCCCTGGAAGAACATTTTCTCAGAGATGAGGTCAACCCCAGTTCTCTGTGATGTTCAGTTAGAACCTTTTTCAGCAAGCTTCAGGATTGGATTGAATTGGTTGTTCAACAGTAATTGGGATTGTTTTCATGTATGGTTTTAATACTATTACTGTATTTAGGTATCTACGCAAGTCAGAGTTGGTTATGAATGGAGCAGCATGCCAGCCTAGTAAAATAAATAAACAAAATAAACACAAACAACATACCAAAAGTCACATTGCATTGATACACAAGTACAACTTGAATTCAGTTCTACATGGTTAATAAAAATTCATGCCAGATTGCCTTGTCTGCAGATATTTGGATAAGCATTTTGTTTGGTTCACTGTTCGATAAGAATTTACCAAAATTTCCAAATTTTATCATAGATGGTATGGTAGGAAATTAGGAGATTTAAAAAGAAAAAAGAAAGAAGTTAGGAGAAAGCTACACTGACAGATTCATCCATCTCTAATTAAAAACAGAATGAGATGAAACATAGAATCCTTAATTGTGAAAAAAAGGAATGTAAGAAGAGTCCTGCTAGATCCAAAGAGCTTAGTTAAGTAATTTCAACCTCACATCTATATTGTAATAATGATCACAGAGATTTACAGTGACAGTGGAAAAGCAGCAAAATAATAAAAGAAGTAAATCTGAAAATAATACATCCATTCTAGGGCAGAAGGGATGGGACCTGTGACCTGTGAAGACAAGTCTACAGACATTTCAGTCTAGACTTCCGGACTGTCTCCAGACTATGCCTCTCTTGGTCTGACTCCAGATCATTGATGCTGTTTCATTCATTCTGCTTTCTCCCCTAATTTAAAGGGGGAAAACCCAAAACCTGCATAAGTTGTAAAAGGAGAACGTATTTATCTTCTCGCATAATTCCATATTCTTTGGGATCTGGTCATAGCTACTGCTGGAGTACAGATTCACATATACAGATTTTAATGAAGATAATGAGGATAAAGAAAAAAAAATCCCCACTCCTACTTTCAACATTATAAATGTTGCTTATAATACTGAGTAATCAGGTGCTCCACAAACTTTTACAAACATGATTCAAAAATAGCAGCCCTTGCTGTTGTCCCCAACCTCTGGTAGCAACCATAATTGCTCAAAGTTTGTGACTCCTGTTTCATAAGGAGGGCAGCCATCTCCCATTTTTCAAAGGCTGTCATCATCTTTCTATCCACCTTTTTGACCTTCAATTCCCCCTTTAGATGTTCAAGTTTTTCTAAATAAAAAGACCCAACCAAAGGAATTGAAGAGAGGGGGAAGAACCAGCAGTCTACTTAATCCAGATAGCGAGGTATTGCAACACAAAAGAGCCATGTAACATAAACATTTCATAGGCAGGATAACCTTTTACATAAATTTCATCAGTTCTTCTAGATTGCCCCATCTTTTCTCTCTCTCTCCACACTTTCCACTAACAATAGACAATGTATACCCTGGATTAGTAGTGAAACACAATTATAATCACACTATCACCATTATTTCACAAACACAGCCCACTGGAGCATGTACAATCTTCAATCCTCTTTGCTTTTCAGACTAGGGGGTCTCAAAAAAACAACAGCTCACCCCAGTTGGGTGCAGTTGGAAAAACCAATGGACAGGTCTGGTCAGCTGGAGATCAAACAGACTTTATCAAGAAACTCCCCGCTTGTACATTCGCACAGCCTTTTGCAGCCCTGTAGGGACATAGGAACCAAGTATCCTCTTCCTTGCTTTTCAATACACCAAGGTCACAGGAGTGAAACTGCAGTTAGCTCAGCATCTGTAATGGTATGTGGGAATGACCTTGGGAGACAGGGCAATGAGACTCAACCAAGGGAATAGTCAGATAAAAGGCAGCTGAGCCCGCAGCAGGAATGTGGGTTCCATCTGGGATGTTTTCAGCAGTATCCCCCACCTCCTTACAGACCATCACATTTAGGTCCAGGTATTTCATTAAAAATCTAGACATCAATCTATTGGAATGGAACTCTGCCCTCCCTACAAAGTGGGCAGTAAAATGGGTCAGATTTACATGGCCCTGTATAGTCTTAGCACACACCTGGGATTCAGAGGAAAGGGCATCGAGTCAGCTGGTCAAATATCCAAACTGACTTGCTTGCTGCTAAGGCCTCTTGTGTTAAAAATGTGCACGAGCCTATGCAGAGTTTTGAGAATAGATAGGAAAATAAATACAGGCCTTTCCATTACTATCACATCAGTAGTTTGCCCTGGAATAGAGAAAGGGAAAGGAAAGAGGGTAAAAAAGCCCATAGACAATAAATCTATTTGTTTCTAGGCTTGGAGTTTATTTCTTGATTAATTTTGCAACCTGCAGCTCATTTGCTTCTATTCATTTCCTGCTTAGCATTTAGAAGAACGGGCGTTACTCAAGCTTGATGAAAAAGAACTTTTGGCACGAACACTGTGTGATGTGGGGACCAGCAAGTAATTGCCCTGGAAAACAAAACAAAACAGAAAGCATCTTGGAAGAATATGAACCTAATGTTAAATCCTTTAAAGATGGAAAATGGCTGTAGTTTCCTATGATCACCCAGCGAAAAGTTGTGCAATATAATAAAGAAGCATTACTAGTACTGTCTGGTGCTAAAATGCAAACATTTTCCTTAAAATAATAATAAAAAAGCTCTGTGCATAAAATAGGGATGCAAATAAAGACTGAAAGTGGAATTGCAAATTATAGGCTTTCATATTCCTCTGTTTTATAGGGTGATATCATTGACATTAACAGGACAATATATCATTACAAGAAGGTTGGCTAGCAGCCTTTAAAGCAGAAGCTTCAAATATGCATGGAGCCAAATAGGGTTCATCCTTCAGCAAATTTTAAAAAGAAAAGTTATTAGAAGTGCTGAGTCTCAGAAGGACAGAAACTCGACTCTAATTCAAACAGGAACCAGAATCCTAAGGATGTGCCCTGGATTTGGGCAAATGTCAAACATATTTGGATAGATTTGAGATTTTCCCAAAATGAAGCAAAGGTCCAACATTGCTAGAGAGAGAATAGGTGAGTTCCCCTTTCCTCCTTACTTCTGGTTTAGCTCAGAATTTTTGGGTTGAGTTGGACCAACAGTGAGCAGTGTTGTGTACCAGGAAGTCCTGGATTGTGTTGAGAGATGGGCTTTTAGGAAGAACAATTTTTGCCACAAGCTAAACATTTGTTTCTGTCTCTCTGTCTATCTGCGCCATTTACAGAGAAGAAAATCAGAGGGTGCTGCTCCAAAGACCTTGCAATCCGAAATAGAGCAATACAAACGAAAATATGATAAACCCACAACCATTACGCTCTTCAACATTTTCATAAATGACTTAGATGAGGGGATGGAAAGAGTCTCATCCATTGGTAGATGACACAAAGCTGGAAGGGACTGCTAACACCTCAGAACACAAGCTCAGGGTTCAAAAAGATATTGATAGACTCAAACATTGGGCCCCATCCAGCAAAATGCAGTTCAGTGGCAAGAAATTTAGGGTTCACCAGTTAGTGAGAAAAACCAGATGCACAATTACACGATTAGCAGCAGTCCTTGGGAGAAAGATTTGGACACCTTGGCAGATCACAGATTAAGCATGATGCATCAACAGAGGTATAGTGTAGAGATCACAGGACAGGATCATTCTGTTCTATGCTACACAGGTCAGACCACATCTGGATGACTGTGCCCAGCTCTGGTTGCCACAATGCAAGAAGGATGCAGAGTTCAGAGAAGAGCAAAGAAGATGGTGAGGGGCTTGGAGCCTAAATCTTATGAAGAACGGCTAAAGGAACTAGGTAAGTTCAGCTTGAAGAAGAGAAGACTAAGGGGAGACATAAGTCTTCCAATACTTGAAGGAACGTTACTAAGAAGAGATTCTGAATGTATTCTCCATAGCTCCCTAGGATAAGACAAGAACCAGTGGGTGGAAGAAGGAGATCCAAACTCACAATAAGGAGGAATTTTCTGAGAGCTATTAAGCAGTGGAACAGCCTGTCTCCTGGAGTCATGGGTGCTCAATCCTTGGAGGTTTTCAATCAGCCATTGACCTGGAATGGTATAAGGATTCCTGCCCTGGGACAGGGTACTGGACTAGAAGATCTCTAAGATCCCTTCCAACCTATGATTTTATAGCCGCTACAATTGGTTGGGCTTGCACAGCATACTCAATCCTTAACACAGTGTTTCTCAACCTTGGCAACTTGAAGATATGTGGACTTCAACTCCCAGAATTCCCCAGTCGGCCTGCTGGCTGGGGAATTCTGGGAGTTGAAGTACACATAACTTCAGGTTGCCAAGGTTGAGAAACACCGCCTTAACAAGTGCTCACAAATCATAATTGCTGCACTGACATACCATGTGCTACCCAAGCAAATAAACGTGGTTGGCAGATGTTAAGAGAGAATTGTTGAGTCCCCACAATATGCTAAATCCCCAAACACTCAGTCCAATGTAACCTACCTAGAGTGTCAAGCAAACCCAGGCAGTATGGTTTGATGCGATCTGTGAAACTACCCAGCCACTGAAAACAACAGAAGAGGAGACACGGAAAGAGGGACGTGGGACAAGGATTGATATATATTTATATAGAGTTGTTTTGCATGTATAAACAATTTCTCAGATCAAAGCAGTAAGATTAAAACAAAAGATCTGTTTTTGAAAAATTGCTGCTGGGTCATACAGATGAAACAAAGGGAATAATTCAGTTTTATCTTCTCACAGAATAATTCTAATTCAAAGTTTAATGTACCAGAGAACTCATACGTAATATAAGGCAGGCAAAGCCAACCATTCTCCTAACCTTTCATCCCCAGTGCTGTACTTTCCTCAGCTCTGCTGATACTTAACTCTTTTTTTTATCAAAACAGCCTTATTAAGCAATTACCTTGTACATCTTTGAGCATTTCTACATTGCATCCTTCAGGTGCCTGCCTCCCATGCATAAGCTGGCTGGAAATGAAGCCAGCGTAAGGAAACCCTTTCCAGATTTCAACCTCACCTCCACGTGCAACACCTGGAAACTAACTCTTTCCTCCCCTCTAGTGGCCATCCAGATTCTTGCAACCCAGATCTGGTACTTTGGGTACTGGTGCAGCTGGCATTGCTATATTCCTGAAAGAGCACCCAAACTGGTTAGGAGAACACATCTGCTCCCTTGAATGCAGCCACTAACTCTTTAACTCATGACTGATATTGAACTTGAGGCTCCATCTAAAAGGTTTGTCTCTGGGGCTCAGAGAGAGCTCTACTTACCTTCCTGACCCATACCTTATGAATAAGATGTTCAAGCTTAACATCAGCCACCAGCTCACCAGTCTTTCAAAAGGGTATGTATAAGTTGCAAATCAATCCAGCATGTTCTTGCTGGCTTCTGCCAACAGACTTTCCATTAGAATAATTCTCACAAGACAGTATATGTTGAGGCTTGGTTTGTTTCCCAGTTAAACTTCTGCCTGCTTGCCCAGCAGATGTAAATGTGGCAGTGATCAGTTCAATAAATGGCTTAGGCCACCTCAGATTCTAACCCAGCTCTTACCACGATTCATACCTACCCATATCATTCTTTTGAACTGGAACCACGGGAACAGACATCCAGCTGGAAGAAAGTTACCTTGTGAGTGTGCAAAGATAACAGTCAGAACTCTTCTAAGAAGTAACTGCTTTTGTTTACACTTTTCAGAGTGCTAGATTATACCAACAAATGCATTTATCTCCAAGGCACCCCAAGTGTATTACATTCTGTAACAATGCTTTCCTAGGCTGTTCATAGTGCACACAATGCACAAGGGAGACAGTTCCTTCATCTTATAAGCCATAATTACCAACATTCCAGCTTTCATGTTATAAAAAGTAGTCCTCTTTTGCTCCC
Source organism: Python bivittatus (assembly GCF_059951505.1). NCBI lineage: Eukaryota > Metazoa > Chordata > Lepidosauria > Squamata > Pythonidae > Python > Python bivittatus. Next base: position 6,062,554 of record NW_028277073.1, read on the forward strand.
AGGCAATGAGATAAGAGGTATGTGGTCACCATTCTGCTTGTTTTGTAGCAAAAGCTCTTCCTGAATTTCAGTATTTTCAGCCATTGAATGAACAGATCGGCAGGTACACTGTATGGAGAAGGAAGTTCTTCATTTGTTTAAAAAATTCTTCCCTAGTGGGGAAGGACTGCTGAATAATTAAAAATAAATAAATCAGGTTTTTGAAGTAGCTCTGGCTGGACAATAGATAGGAGTACCATCAGGACTTTGTAGGATTTGTAATGCAGGTTTTAGTAAAAAAAACCTGCCAATGCAAGCAGATAAAATCCTTCTTCATTATACATACATACATTATACATACATCAAAAAGGAGGAGGTGGCTGAGAGATGTAATCTGTGTCTGCTCTGAAAAATTCACCTGGCATTATTATGCCAATGGAGAAAAGGAAGAAGAGTTCATTATTATTGTTTAGTCTAAGGGAGGGAGCAACATTTGTACCTTCTTTTCATGGGATTGCATAACTGGCCTCCACAATTGCAGCATGATTCTGGGACAAAATATGGGTTTTTTAGGAGTTTCAGACAAATGCTACATAGTAAGCTTCAAAACACTTTTTCCCTTTGAATCTTAAGTATTAATCTTAACATTAATTTTAATCTTAGCCATAGTCCTACCAAGGATACCATTTTCCCAAGGTCAGACTGAAAGTGTTAGAGTTGTTCTCTTACCCCAGTGTTTCTCAGCCTTAGCAATGTCAATATGTGTGGATTTCAACTCCCAGAATTCCCCAGCCAGCATGGAGGAATAAAGATAACATTATGGGAACTCGCATTTTTAAAAAGTATCTTAGGAAGATTTATGTTTAAAATTATGTATATGAAAGAAAATAGTATACAAACCTTTTTAGGTTAAAAAAAAGTTGTGAATTCAATTAGATGCCAATTTTTAACATATTGTTTTAAATCCATAATATACCCAACAGACTGGAACAGTGCTTGGCGAGGTGCACTAGATTTATCCTGATCTGCACATCCTTAGAGTCATCCAGCCCTGGAAAATGATCAATTTCTTCCAAATGGGAAGAGAAACTCACATACATACCTACACACTAAAACAGTGTTTCTCAACCTTGGCAACTTGAAGATGTATGGACTTCTACTCCCAGAATTCCCCAGCCAACCTTGCTGGCTGGGGAATTCTGGGAGCTGAAGTCCACATATCTTCAAGCTGCTAAGGTTGAGAAACACTGTCTTACCTTATCAAGACTTTCTTGAATTTACTATGCAACCAGGCACAAAATCTGCATTCCTGAAGCTAATATGGAATTCCAAGAGTAGCAAGATGCATTCAATTCCTATAATGCAAAGGTTGTGTTACGTTGGCCAGTAAAAAAAAAAGGGGGGGGGCTGATCAACAATGTGGAGGTAAAGGGAGCTCTAAACCTTGGCCAAGGATAACAGATTCTCCCTGTCCCCAATGCCCAAAGCATTCCCCACTATCCCCACTACCATTTTCTACAAAAGCTCTCCAATATTTCCAAATGGAAGGAAAGGATTCTAGCTCAGTGATAGAATTTCTGATTTAGCTACAGAGAAACCTAAGCTGACTGCAGCCCACCCAAGCCTCTGGTCTGATGTCCTATAGAACTGGCATTGGCAAAATGAAGTAGAAAGATCAGGGTCTGTAATGGAATGTGGGAATGGCCTTGGGAGACGGGGCCCAGAGACGCTGCCTAGGGAACAGTCAGATAAGAGACAGCATAGTCTGCAGCTGGATAGTGGGCAGGGCAAGAGGCTCAGAAGAGACCCTCCCTAATTTCTTGGGGTATAAAGGAGACAGAGGGAGAATTGTACTTTCAGACTTTCAAGATTCTGTCAATGTAGCTTTACAATAAAGTAGAATTAGCTCATCCAGTTGTATTTCTTGTCTGGTCCACCTGGTAAGGCTGACAGGGTCTGACTTAAGGTAAGGCAACTTCCCAGTTTTTATTTGGGGACATGGGATCCTTGCCTTGAGAAATCATGTGAAGTTGCCACATTTATTTTTTTTTAAAAAAACAGTGTTTCCCCAAAACATCCTGTAGCATCCATACAACATATCTGCCTGTTTTTCTTATATCAGCAAGCAATATATTGCAATTTCTTTTTCTTCCCCCAGCAAAAAAACAAAAAAAAAATTGCAGGTGCCCAGGATTACATTATGTTAATCAGCTCACCCATGCAGGACAGTCTTTGTCACACCTGACAAATGTTTTATGAATGGCTACTACTAAGAAGCTATTTATCATTGTCTGTGCCTTTTGCACTTCATTTCTTTCTGACCTATTGTTCAGATTTTTTCCTCCAATCTGGTGGACAACTCCCACAGTTCTCAGTAAACATGGTTCACATTATCCACGCTACGGTTTATTCAACAAAGTATACTTAAGCAAACAGTGGTTTAATGTGCTGTGTATGTTCAATAAGAGTTCCTTAATCTGCAGGTTCCTGGTGTTCCCAACTACAATGCCCAGCAGCCAGTTGAGAGTGAGGGATGTTGGTAGATGACATTCAGCAATATCCTGAGAACTACATGCTAAGGCTAGCAAATAGAAGAACACTGCAATATTAAATATGGTTTATATCACAAAAGTAACACACACGCAAACCCCTCAGATTCATTATGACTAGAAAAGCTGTTAAATAGTTCTGTTGACATAGTAATTGGATATATTCCCCTTCCCCCAGCAAAGAATTATTTAGTAGGGCTGTGCAGACTATAGAAATAGTTTGGAACTCTTAAAGCAACTGCACCTTTTTTTCTAAGGCTTATAAAGAGGTGGAAACCTGAACAGAGTTGAACTGCTTTAACAAATAGACAAGTTCTGGGCCAAAGCATGACTTCTCAATCATTTGCGAAGTGCCTACTTCCCTAGTATGTAGAAACTCATGCTCATATATTCAGTGTAATAGTATGGATTTTTTTAAAAAAACAATGGGCTGGGTGCCTTCGAGTCAGGCTTGACTCTTGGCAACTGCCTGGACAAGTCCCTGCAGTTTTCTTGGTAAGGATTTTCAGAAGTGGTTTGCCATTGCCTCCTTCCTAGGGCTGAAAGAAGATGACTAGCCCAGAGTCACCCACTTGGCTTCATGCCTAGGTGGGACTAGAGCTCACAGTCTCCTACTTTCTAGCCTGATGCTTAACCCAGTTTCTCAATCTTGGCAACTTTAAGATGAGTGGACGTCAATTCCCAGAATTCCCCAGCCAGCTTTCTAGGTTTTTCTAGGTTTCTAGTGTGATGCCCCAACCGCTACACCATATTGGCTCTCTCAGTAATATAGATACAAGTCTGTTATACCTTTTTCTTATGTCTGTTGCATCTTCTGCATAGGGACCTGTTCTGTTAGTACCAATATAGCTTTTTGAAATTGCTGACTGTTTCCTTTTCCCCTGTGTTTCTCTGTTATTTTATTTGATTCTTCATTTCTCTTTTTCTTCTCCAAGTGATGGTTGGTAAATGCCCCCAAAACTCTTTTCATCTGGGCTACAGCCTCCATAAGCTTTCTTTATCCTTTCTATTGTCTCCCTCCTCTTAACTCAGACATCTTGGCTACACTAGAAGAGTTCTGTCTGAAGAGAATTGAAATCCAATTATTTCTTAAGTCAAAGCAGATACTTGGAAATAAAAGCTCTTGAGCTCAGTGGGGGATGATTGCTGATCAGATATGCAAAGGTTGATGAAACACCTCTATGCACCATAGGTAGGATTCCAACTTTCTCAAACTTGACTCCTGGAGATTACATGGACCCACAGACTATGGCAATAATATGGAAGTGGTTTATTCTTCTGGATTGTGAGTGGTTTGGTTTGACTTCTCCAACCAAACCACAGGCTTTGGTTTATGCCTACAGCCCTGGGCTATACTGGTATCTCCTATCTAAGTATTAACCAGGTTTGACTCTGTCCTTGCTTAGCTTACCAAGGTCAGCCATGTGGTGCCACCTAGCAGAGTGGGGCACACCACTGAGATCCTAATTTCTTCACAATAGGCATTAGAAGGGACACACGTTTAAATAACACACTGATGGATAACACCATGCTGCACTCAGTAAGAAGCAAAAGACTTGTGTAAATAGTAAAGATCTTATCTTCTGGGGAAAGGGCATTCCATAATCAGACTGGTACATCTAAGAAGACCCTTCCTTAATATCTTCTATATTTCTCTTTGCCTGTTCTTTTTCTTCCAAGCAGTAGGATGCCAAGAAAGGGGCAGATGGTTCTTACCAGATGTCTGAACTGAATGTTTGCAGAGAGACTACCCCCACCTTAATATCACCAGGGACAAGGGAGCACATTTAGCTTCCCATGAAATCTGAGGCCATTGAATTCATATTCAGATTATACTCCAGTCCCTTCTTTTCTGTTTCATCTTTATTAAGGCACTTTCCCCATATAGTTTGATACAGAAGAGCTTTATCACAAATAAGGATTGATGTGTTTCCAAAATGAATATATTTTTTTCTGGAACCAGAAAACAGAATAAATTACTTTATAAAATGTAGTGTCTAGCACATCTGACACTTTGCCTTTCATATTTTGAAAAAGATTTATCTATGCTATACATATTGATGCATCGATATTTTCAAGGCAGTAATGTACTCCATAATGTTAGTTCCTTGTTTTATAGGCTTTGATTTTTTTTAATGTGTCCTATCAATATTTTAAAAAAAAATTGAATGGAAGTGTTCTTCCATTGATTTATTCTGAGTCTATCGATATTGGCAGATGTCTCTAAACAAGTCATTTTGTTGAAATGATTTGGGCAAAGGGTTTTCGTAGAACTACATTTACCTTTGGGCATCAGTTAAAAGTTTTTCTCTGTTTCATTGCTTTTTTTAGATCTTAATTGGGCCAATCTAGACAACTTGACATGATGCCATAAACAAATGCAGGTCAAGAATGTTGATTTCTTGTGGCCTTTCCAAACAGAATATCACTGAGTTTAATGTTTCATTTATTTTTAGCCCGTGTTCTGATATTTTATTAAAAATGCAACCTATACTGATTATTATAAAGGCAAACCTGATATTTTTTTTTATTTCTGGGGGAAAGAAATTATGAAAATGAAATTAGGATTCTTTCAGTCTATCTGTCCATCAGCAGGATAACTCTCTGAAAACTAAATTGGGATTTGTAGAAGAAGTAAGTAGAAGAAAGGTTGAGTCAAAAATAGGCAGGATTTGGCTGGAGGCTGCAGAGAAAAACAACTCCCCAACACACCCATATGAGAGAAAGAGCTGGGTAGTGACTCATAATACAGTAATACTTCAGTTCACGAACGCTTCTGTTCACGAACAATTCAGTTCACGAACAGCACCGTTCACAAAATTTTGTTTCCGTTCGCGAACTCCGCATCGGGTGATGAACAGGATCCGTGGCCATTTTCCCTGCTGTGACACATGGTCGTGGCTTCCTGTAGGGAGGGGGACTCTCCCTCCAAACATTAACCGCCTCCCCACCCGCCTTCCTGTCCTCCACGCCAGAAGTCGCGTCAAGCAAGGTTAGTGTTCTCTCTCTTCATACTGTATTGTACTTTGTTTCATATTTTTGTGATTTTAAAAAAATATATACATATGGTTCAGAACAGATTAACCGTATTTACACTGAACCTTATGGGAAAATTTGATTCAGTTCACGACCAATTCGGTTCATGACCAGAGTCGTGGAATGAATTAAGTTCATGAACCGAGGTACTACTGTATTGGTAACTGCTCCATTCTAACCTCCCTTCCTTCCTGGTCATGTGGAGCCTGCCCTGTGCTTCACACCAGATGCACACAACCCACACACAACACAAGGGGAGAGCAGAAAGACAGAGACACACACAGGCAGCACATATACACACAACCTGGTTTGTTCTTGGGGAGAAAGAAAGCATACACACGCAAACATGCATACACATTCTTTTGTTCTGTAGAAGAAAATACAGGTGCCTTCTATGTGTTGGAAAGAATTCCAAAAACCATGCTCTGTATGCTTTCCCTGCCCTGTTTTCTTCTAAAACACTATGTTCCAGTTTGCCCAGGGTTGGTCATATTTTTATAGCATATTTTATATATATATAAAATCCTGCTTGGATTTACACTATTTTCTCCTACTGGCTTAAGCTCTCCTTCTTCCCAGACAGCCTAGTTCCCCTGATTATGACCGATAATTTTCGATCCTCTTGGTGCCAGGCAATACATGCTAAACTGCAACTATATGGCTTTTCAGGGGCAGCCGTTATCCTGCTGGGCTACGAACGTGCACTAGAGAATCTTAAACAATGGGTCATTGATCTAGAGCTACAATCAGATCTATCACTTCTACCTAAGAACATTTTTTTGGGTCATTCTGCACACCTTCTCCAACCACCTAGATATCTTACCTGCATAATGATTCCAAAATTTAGAAGGGCCTTATCCCTGGCCAGACTCAATGCCCTTCCAACAGCTATCACTGAAGGCAGATATTGAAATATTCCCCTCAATCAAAGACTATGCCCATGAGGCAGGGGAATAATTGAAACGATGGAACACGTCATCTTATATTGCCCTCTCTATGCAGACGCTCGCCAGGAACTATTATCTCAGTTTTTTGATAAACACCCAGGTCGTTCAGACTCCTTCTATCTCAAGTTGCTTCTATCAGATCAATCTGATCTTATTTTATTGCCCTCAGCTAAATTCTGTTTTACAATCTGTACAATACGCAGTAACGTCCCTAATCAGGTGTGAATCTTATGTCTAACTTCCTACCCTGTGACCAAATAATAATTGATCTGATACAAGAAGTTAGTATAAAAATTTATTACTCTTGTAGTCTTTTATAAATTTTAGTATTATTTATACCATTTCATAGTTATTTGTTTTAGTCAGAATATTTAGGTTATTTGTTGTAAAATTAACTGTAACTACAAAGGATTTTTTGTTCATATCTTCACACTGCAATTTTACCTCAATAATTCTATCTTCATCCTATTTTATGCTATTAATGTGATTTTTGTTTTTATACTTACTGTAGCATAAGAGCTATGTCATTGGTTATATACTGGTCTATGACCGAAATAAAATTGATTGATTGATTGATTGATTGATTGATTGATATAAAAGAAAACAATCAGCTCAAATGCAGGTAAAACAAACTGCTTTTTCTGTTTTTAAAAAATCTTCAATATATGCAAACTGAGCCTTCACATCTTAATGAACTTTAACCTATCCAGGCCTTTTATCACATTCAGAGACAGAAAATTTAGCTTCACTGGCTTCTTAAATATAGATCAGCTTTCAGACTCCTTCCTTACTTTCATTATTTGCAAGAGGGAAACCATGGCCCTCCAGATGTTGTTAAACTATAACTCCCAGAAGCCACAGCCGGTATAGTCAGTGATGAAGGATGGTGAGAATTATAGTTCAGCAACATCTGGAAAGGCACAGGTTTCCCTTTCCTGATGTAAAAAGAACTAAGGAGTAAAATGTCCCAGATTAATTTAAATACTAGAAAGGTCAGTTCTGGAAATACACATTATTTGGAAGTGTTATGTAGTAATGTTTACTGGGGCTTATAAGCACAGTATAGTGCAGAGATAGTATTTGTGGTAGTATAAATCCAGAGAAGAGATTTTCACATTGCTGAGCAAATCTGAAAAAAATATAATCCACCACTGAGGGAACCAAATGTTCCTACACTTGTTCATTACATCTGTGCCCCACATTTCCATACTATACCTTGATTCCCAATCTGTTACTATTTTGGCATTCTTCCAGTGCTGTCCAAGGGTGGCCTCAAGATATCCAAAATCCGTTAGGCTTTGTGGCACATTCCCTTGGAGAAATCTGAGGCAACAGAGGTGGTTAGGGTTAGGGTACAGCAAATGTCATAATGCCTACAGACTCTTCAACGGAAACCCCGCCTCCTGCGCTCGCCAGCTGGGCTCTGCCCTAGGAAGGAGGCTCTGGCAAACCACTTCCGAAAACAGTTGCCTTGAAAACTGCAAAGGACTTGTCCAAAAGCAGTCACTGCAGGGTCAGCCATGACTGAGCGCAGACAAAAAAAAAAAAAAAACCTGGAATACCATAAAAATCCTTCTGAGGGTTCAAACAAATTCGGAGCGCAAATGTACCCCATGTTACACTGAAGAAGGAACCTCTATACAGCCCACTGCATATGGAAATCTGCTTTTAAATTTTACATTAAAGAATTTCTATTCAACAAGAAAGTTGCCTGAAAAAGTTACCATTCCTTGCAACCAATCTTTTCTTTTCTTCTTCAAAAGGATGTTATCTTGTAAATGTATCTCAGAAGAGGCTGTTGGGTTTTTAGAACTACGGTCTGCTCAGAAATTAGGAAAGAAAATTTAGAGAAAACACTACCTAGTACATTGGAAAACAATATGCTGAAGCATGCATTTTCTCAGCAGAGAAAAACTCATTCTATGGGCTCATATTAAATTTGATTTGAATGCGATTTGGCAGCTGCCTAAAAGTGAAAAAGAGAAAAAGTTTTCGAAACACAATTCTCAGAAACCTCCTTTACTGAGATGAATGGGATGAGGTTACAAAAATTTCAGCAACAGAATGGCCTACAATTTAGAACCAATGGATACCCCTCATTAGGGTAGACATTTCTATCTTAACAGCAAGGAGGTGGGTCTCTTCACTGATAACTGGGAAGATAGATAGATAGATAGATAGATAGATAGATAGATAGATAGATAGATAGATAGATAGATAGATAAATGGTTTTGTGATGATTAGGTAGTGAGACCACTTTTTTCCCTGGGTTATATTCCAACAGGAGGAGGGTATTAAGGAAGAGGGATTTGGAAGATCCAGGTAGGCAGAGGGAGGCTCAGAGTCCAAGCCTAATTCCCCGTCTGTCAGGAAGACAGGATTAGGAATAATTGTAGGGCTGGGGTAAGGTAGTATTGATTAGATATAAATAATCTGTACAAATCAAACCCTGTTTAAAACTCTTTTTTAAGTTACTAAATAAAATTCAGTTTGTTCCTTTGTTCCTATGTTAATCAAGGGCCTGTCCTATCCTGTATCTTTCCAATGTTCTCCCCAGTTACGTTACCTGAGGGACTTAAAAAAATTCTAAATCCTTAGAGGTTGAATGGTTGCAGCAGAACAAAAGGGCCATAATGGAAAAGACCCCATAACATGTGTCCTGAATCTTTATCAGGGACCAACTCAAGGTAAGAGCATATCCACTGTTTCTAAAAGACATGTCCTCATGGCATCACCTTCATCTCCATCCAAGCCTTGGTTTAATTCATTCTTAAATTAATGTCCTCTTTTCCTAACATGGTTCATCATACAAATGATCTACGGCACCTCATTGACCATCTAGTTGTTGACACAGTCAAGGACTGGGATCTGCCTAGCTCCCAATGGTCACTTTAGGCTGCTCAGATATGTCACTTCCCCTCCAGTCACTGGGCACTGTCTTCCCAGTGGACATCTTGATTGAGGTTCCTGGAGAGATTGGACACCTGGCTTCTATGGAGGCATCTACTTCATAATGACTGATTGGCATTATGCACCCATCATGTGTTACACAAGTTTCCCATTCTTTTGAAAGAGCGATAAACCTGTCTTTAAAGAACCAGTTTCAAAGGTACTAGAACCACAGAAGACAATGATGTTACAGTTCCTATTCCTTTAAAGTCTTAATTTTGGGGCTGGGGATAGTCTCAGTTTAAAATTTCAATTTGGCATCAAGAAAGCTTTTATTGATAAGTGGAAAGGGGGGCATGGGTGTACACACACACAAACACACATGATTGAGGCAGTGATACCAATGTAGTTGAGACTGGCATTTCACCTTGTTTTATCTGACACAATTTCTATTTCCACTCTTTTCTGTAGCCAAACAGCCCCCCCTTGTCAAAGAGTGGGGGTTTTTTTTACTACTGATTTACCAATTCAAAAGCAGCTGAGAAGTGTAGGCCAGTTGCTTGGGGCATTCCCACTTGACTTGCAATCCTCCCAACACACACTCAAACATATATACACATCTGTCAGATCTTGTGCTATTCCCAAAGAATGTGATTCCAGAATAGCACTATTCAGGAATAACACTGCACCCTTGTCCAACAGGAGCCTGGTTATCAGCTGATGGTTGACCTTCCTTTGAATGCATGTGTGTAAAACACTTGTGCCAAATTAGAGCAAGTTTCAGCAGGATCAGCCTACTCAGCTCCAGCCCAGCCCCACAACTGAGAGGAACTGGTGGATGTTTTCCAACCAGCAGGCAGCACTTAGTAGGATGGAAACAAAACTAGGGAAATCCATCTATCAGTTTCTTTAACTTGCCCCACATCTGTTGTGGCCCCCACCCTCTGAAACAGCATCCCCTCAGAGATATGGATGGCACCCTCTCTCTTCAGGTCCCCAAAACCTCTTGAGATATGGCTTTGGTCTCAAACGTGGGGTTAATGTGTTTGTGGGGGCCCTGGTGCAGATTGTTATTGTTCTGATTGTTGGAGTCCAGGCTCCCCAAGTTGTTGCATGTTTTTAACTGTTTTTATGGTTTTTGTATTTTATAAGCTACCCAGAACCTACTAGAGTGAGTGTCTGTAATATATTTAGATAGATGATAGATAGATAGACAGACAGACAGACAGACAGACAGACAGACAGACAGACAGACAGACATGATACAGCATCGGTTTCCAGCCTTGGCTTGGCTGTTGGGGCCAAGGACTGCCATATATTTCTGCCAGCACAAGGGCAGAAGAATGCACATCATCCTGGCTATCAGGAAGAGCCCTATGTGTGTTAATAACACAATTTGTATATGATAGTTACCTAAAGAACATTTCATTACCAATATTTTGACATAGCATAGGAACTCCTTGTACCGTAAACTACAAAGATTTAACATTGCATTATTTGCAAAGCGTCCATTTTAATAAGAACAGTTAATAGCCACCAAAGGGAATGGCCAGCTAGGGGCCTTAGACAGCTGAGTATATGGAAAATTGACAGGTCACCCTCCTTATGGGAAGTAAGATTGATCACTGGGCAGGGCAGATCGGCAGGAGGCAGAAGCTGAGAAGCAATGCAAAACTGGGGTCTAAGCAAAAAGTCCAGCAAAGTGAGGCTGGGAAAAGGTTTCTAGCAGCCTTCATTAGAACCCATTTTCTAGGCTACAGTAGTTGGCAATATGAACATTTAATAATAAAATGAATTTAAGCAAGAATGGCTTCCAGACATACTACATAGTATGCTTCAAGACAAATATAACTATTTTTCAAATATAATTTTTTAAAGGGAAAAAGAACTGACTGAAGAACTGAAATCAGAAATACACACAAAATTTAAATGTTTATAAATATCGTTCATCAGTCATAGTGGAACAAAGGGGAAGATAGAAACTAAATAATTATCTTTAATATTTTTAATATTTTTTCTTTTTTTCTCTTTTCTTTTAAAAAATGATTTAAATAACAAATAGTTTGGTGATCCCTTGGACCACTCAGGCACAATTCTGTCCAAGGCTGTAGCTACCCTTGTACTCCAGCTGGAGATTAAGACCTCAGCTGAGCTGCCCACGGGGTCTTGGTAATATTCCCAAACAAACCTTTGAAAACCAAGTGGATCCATTAGGTGCCTGGGGCAAACCAATCAAATAGGTCCATCTATCCTGTAGAGGTTTGTGGCACAGCTAGTTCTACAGCAATCAGAGGGTGATCTGACCATGGCAAAGGATGGATGTTAATGTCCTCCACCCTCAGATTATGTTGCATTTGCTCCAACACAAATCCTAGGTCTAGTGTGTGGCCTCCTACATAATTCAGGGCCATGATTATTTGGAACATGCCCATGAGTGTCATGGTAGCCATGAATTCCCAAACCAGCTTAGAACTTATCTTCATGGAAGGCAGATTGAAGTCCTCCTGTATCATTAGCCTGGGAAACTCTACTGCCACTCAATATCCAGCAGCCTGGGAAGGGACACCACTGTGCAGCAGGAGGAATCATACCACAAAAACAGTATCCTCTTACCCCTGGCATCCAACTTTAAGGCTTCACACCTGGTTATCTGCTGCATAGCACCTCTACTTGCCCATATGACAATCCAGCCCCCCTGCTCTGAGCTCATGACTGCTACCAAACCCAAATCCTAGAAGGGCACATTTCAGAGCAGGGAACATGCCCTTCACCATCCAACCATATTTCAGTTATACAAGCCAGGTCTGCCCTCTTATCCACAATCAAATGAGGATAGATTTATTACAGACAGCCAGATAACCAGGGTAATACCCTGTTTCTGGTGGTCTGTAGATTCTTTACCTTCCCAAAGCTCAATGAAATCCAAAGGGATTGCATGAGTTCATGTGAAAAAATACAGACTTAACTATCATTATATCATAGAAGTGTTGCAGTAATGCTGGGTCTGAACCAGGATATTACTATGGGAAAAGTTTAGCCCAATGCTTCATCTGTGTTGCCAATTCAAGCCTTAGAGAAATTAGCCTTCTCCCAGTTTTTAGATTCAATGTCCCTACAAAGCCAACCAGAAATGGTTTAAGCCTTTCAGGCTGATCATGTCCAAGTTTGAAGTGAGCTTTTTAAACATTGATTAACAATGACACATTTAAAATGATCGTGCAAATTAATTTCTGAATTACACCATTAGAACATAATTAATTTCTCTGTTCTGCAAAATAAAGATATCACTGATGAGCACCCACTGTCTAAATCCATAAAAGAAAGAGAATGTTGAACTGAAGACTCCATTAATGTAAAAATTGATTTTTCAATTTAGGTTATTGTGAGAGGTTTCCTCCCACTATTCAGCACAATGCATTTATGCTTCAAGAGAAGTGGGGAGTAGGATGAACAGCCTAATTTATACTTCCACTGCTAATCAAAAAATCATAAATGCTCATTTCAACCCAATAATGTCATTATGGAGGTTGTTAAGGCTGATGTTGCCTTGGAAACATAAAATACTGATGCTTTAATTTGGACATTTGCTCTCCTTCATGTAAGCACAATATTGAGGGATTGAATGTACATTGTCAGTTCAGTGATTAGAAGAGGTGCCACACCTCTTGTCCTTTTTAGATGCTGAGAGGTTCCAAACCAAAATGTTAATTTGAGTCCTTCCTTTCTCTTTTTCTCTCACTCTATATTATCTCACTTCTATGTTATTTTACTTTCAGATTTTGATTTTTTTCTCTTTCTCCATTGAAATCCATGGGCCTGTTCTGTGGAGAAGCACATACACACACACACCTTTGGAAGAGCTATTCTGAGTATACCTTCCTTGAATTAAAAGTATTCATGCATTTGATCATCTTGGACAAGGAATCTCCTCCTTAGATGGAGCATGAAGAAATTGCTTCTACTGATCCTCCCCAAAGACCCTCCCTCCAACAGTTAACACTTTAGAGCAACTCTCTCCAACCTGGCATTCTCCTGGAAGAAAGGGACAATGGTCCCTAAGAATTTGGAGAGTTGCTTGCAAGCACCTGGCTAGAGAAAATTCCTTCAGAGTATTTTTTTTGAATTTGATCCCTGGAGAAAAGACTCAGAATATCTCACATACTGTGTTAGATTTTTCTGGAAAGGAAAAAGAAATTCATGCATGGCACTCAGTGGTCTGCCTTCATTACGAAGAATCTCTACAGGACTAAAGCCATCAGTTCCTGTATCACATCCCTATTTATAGTTGCACTGTACCATTTAGGGGGTTGATTTTTTTTGACTGATCGACTGTATTATTTTAACTGCAGTGAGCTATTTTAAATTTTATGCATTGCTCTAGAAATATGCTTGCTTGCAGAGGCACTAGGATAAGATGGATGCGAATGCTTTAAAAAGAAACCAGGTACTCCATCTTGTTGGAAAAGTTTGCTAGGCAAAACTGCTGTCAGAAGCACTGCAGGAGGAGTCCTGGAGGAACCACCTGTGCCAATTTTCTAAAACTGAACTATAAGGTGAATGTGTGTCCTAGTTTACAGAGGAGAGTTCTCTAACTGGGTTGCCATAGATGGTTCCTCTATTAGAAGGCACCCTCTCTTCATAGAACCACCCAGTCCAAGAATGCTTTAAGATCAACAATTGTCAGACGGAAAAGTTGTGGGTTGGATGCGGTCAACAGTGACCGTTCAGGCAACACATATCTCACCTGGTCAGTCTTTCCCACAGAGGTGACATTTATTGCTTTTAGATGACAATAGTTATATTCAAGTTTGCATCTGTACTTGAGAATTAGTACTGACTAATTTGCAAGAATAACCCTTTGGAGGAGGAGTGATGCATAAGTGGTCATCCTCTCTCAGCTTCCATCCTTCATGTATGTAGTGCCCCAGATTTAACACATGGAAGCATCTTCTTTTTCTACAGAATCAGAGTAAAAAAGAAGATGATTTAAAGAATAGTGTCAACTGACACTGAGTTCCCCTCTTGAAAAAAAAAAATCTAAGTCTTGAAGCACATTTTTTCTGAGTTAAATGGAAATAATTATTTATTCCTTTTTGGATTCTGTTTTATTTAGATATGTAACAATAAGCAATGTTTGCCTATCAGGGTGACCACTTAAGCCTTGTCAAAGAAAGATCAACCTAAAAAGAGCAACTGATATCCATACATTTTGCATATGGAAATTTAGAAGTCATACCTATAATATAAGTGGAAATGTACTACATGTCGCCATAACAGGGAAAAAAAGATCAACCCCTCACTAATACAAAATGACTCATTAAAAACTTCATCCCTAGCATGGATGGTAACAATTCTGTTACTGGTCCTTTTATTAGGGGCAATACAATTCTGACAGGGACATGCTTGGCTTTCATTCACAAAGAGTGCTTTATTAAATTATTATCTACAACGTAAACATGGTGCTCACATAAGCATGGATGTAGATTCTTATCTGTTTCATTCTTAGACTTTATCCCTCTATATTTCTGGGGGTTATTCTTGTCTATCTGATTATAATTTATCTTGATTATATTATTCTTACACTATCATATATTGGAAGAGCCAGTTTGGTGTAGTGGTTAAGACACCAGGCTAGAAACCGGGAGACCAAGAGTTCTAATCCTGCCTTAGGCATGAAGCCAGCTGAGCATCATTGGGCCAGACACACTCTCTCAGACCTAGGAACAAGGCAATGGCAAACCACTTCCGAAATCTTGCCAAGAAAACTGCAAGGACTTGTCCAGACAGTTGCCAGGAGTCAAGACTGAGTCAAGGAAGCTCCTAACTCCGAAGGTCATTCCCACATACCATTACAATTTCTATATTTTCTCCATTATGATAATTTTATTTCTCTAGTCAGCTTCCAACTTCTAACCTCTCCCTCTCTTCTCATATTCTCATTTAAATCTTTATCTGATAAACACTGGGAAGCTTCCCTTCTACATTAATCCTCCTCCTTCTTCTCCAGCAGAGCTTGCTACATCTAGTGCCTTCTTCCATGTGCTTAGATTCTGGAGTTCTCTTTGAAGTTTCTCATGACTCTCTCTCTAGGAAATCTGTTGCTTGTCTTCTGTTTTGAAGTGATGCCATATCTTTCTCTTAGCCTTCACACTTCTTCAGAAAGCCTCTGTGGGAATTCTCCTCCACCCCTGGTGCCTGGCTGCTGTTGCCTTTTATTCCCCAAGAAACTCTTTTGCTCCCACACACTCATCATCTTTCTTCTCTCATTCAGAGATAAAAATCTGTTAGGGCTTTTGAGTCCACCCAAGTGTTCCTGATTCAGTGAAGGTAGGATGAGAATGTGGCTTCTGCTGGAGCCATGCCTTCCTGTTCTCTCTGGGTTCTCCTCTGTCCTGAAGCTTCTGTGCCCTTTCACATAAAGTCCTTACTTCTCTCCTTCACCTGGTTTCTGTGAGGGCTCTGACAGTACTCTCTTTGTGATAGACACTTCCTCATCCCATGGCTTCATCCACTGAATAGATATTCATCCACTAAATATCTCCTGAGCATTCAGTTATTGGACTTCTCTGAGCCTTTACTTCTCATCTTCTTGTTCTTTTCTTTTGGCTTGTTCTTACCTTTTCTTTGTTCCAACCACTGCCAGCAAACCATTCCGGCACTGTAATGAACCTATCAGTTCACACCCTCTAAAAAGGCAATTGAACATGTGCCTCTGGACATATTCTTCTGGTGGTTGAAGACCTTTGTGAGGGACAAGTAGAGGCTGTCCTCTCACACATCCAGTGGATCCTCTTCTGCATCCATTCTCTGCCACCGCATGTGTTCAGCCTTTCCAACTCACTGTCAGCCACGTTCGTCTCTTGCTCCCACCCTTCCCTCATTCACTCTCCTCCCTACTTTCTCTCAATAATTTCACATGCCAAGAAGGACACCAATTAAAATGGATGGGATTTTTTTTACAGTTTTTTTTTTTAAATCATAAGCAGCAAGACTTGCCTTCCTAGCTCAGACAGTGGACAGAAAATATTATATCTTTTTCACTCTCCCTCTTCTTAGCTCCTTCATTGCATTCCATGCATTTAACTTTAGTATTAACTTTTTTAAATTGTAGCATTCTTTCCATGCATATACGTATGGGATTAAGCATAGAAGGGCTTACACTAAGTAGGCTGGATGGTTCTTGTGGCTGAAACTAGTTATCAAAATTGCTCACAATCTTTTGTAGTTGGAGTCATGCAGGACACACATTGCATTTGAACACATTGTGGTCTTGTGCACCTGTTTGTTTAAAAAAAAACAACACCCCTTCATCTGCTGCGCTCAGCCTTGCTGAAGCTATTCCATTCCAGTGTTCTCAGCATAAACACAAACAGCCATTCAGAACAATGGTTTGAAATTAATCAAAAATAACCCTGCATTTGACTATAGCATTCCACATTTGTATCTGTGCCATCTGCTCATTCCTTCCCTCTTACAAAGAAAAAGAAAGACATCTATTTATCGATTTGATTTTTTTAAATTAATGCATTTAAATCCTGCTTCTATTGCACAAAGGGCTCACAGAGTGATTTAAAAATAAATTAAAAACACAAACATCAATTAAACACACATACCAGACACTC
Source organism: Python bivittatus (assembly GCF_059951505.1). NCBI lineage: Eukaryota > Metazoa > Chordata > Lepidosauria > Squamata > Pythonidae > Python > Python bivittatus. Next base: position 6,079,576 of record NW_028277073.1, read on the forward strand.
AGGAAAAGAAACACAACACAGCAGAGCACCAGCAACAAGGGAAAAAGAGACATGGCCATGCTTGCACATCATGCTAAGTTATAGGAGTGGACAATCCAATGACCGGAGTGCCTTCTATGGTTTGTTTAGTGTGACCTCTCCACCAAGATTTTTGACTTGTAATCAATAAAAAGCCAGTGATGGATGTTAAGAAGAAACTAAGGCTTCCAACTGTGGCTTGTTAGGCAAGGAGCCAAAAGTCCATTTCACAGATCATGTTAAACATCGCTCAGAAGAAGATTCCATATTTCATTTAGCCACTCCCATTGCAGAAGAATATGCACTAAATCAAAATTCCAGAACATTCCAGCTGAACGGATCATACAGGGGAATCATGAAAGTAAAAGAGGACCCCAATCCCCTTCTCGGTGCAGAAATTCAAATTAAAATATCCCTGATAGATGGCTATCTAGTGAAGGGGCCCCACCACCTTTCTGGATAACTGTTTCCACTGTTGAAGCATTCAATCAGAATTTTCCTTCCTGTAATTTAAATTCCTTATCCTGTGTCCTGCACTCCGGAAAGAAAAAGATCAGGTTCTGGCCTTCTTCCAGGTGACATCCTTCCAGTTATAGGCCAATATCCCTATTTGTTTGTTTGTTTGTTTTCCTTGTAAAGCCTAACATTCCCACTTGCTCCAAACTGTCTTCATAGGACTTTGTTTCCAGTTCTAGATCATTCTAGTTGCCTTTCTCTGAACCATTTCATTTTGACTCTTTAAAAGGTGTTACCCAACACCAGATATGGTACTCAATGTGGCAGTTGACCAATGAAGAATAAATTAGAACTATTACTTCCTGAGATTTAACACTATACATCTGTTGGTGCAATCTAAAATTGTGTTTTCCTTTTTTTGGTGCCACATTGTCAGATTCAGCCTAGCACAGCAGCGCAGTGCCGTTGGTCAATTTCAGGAAAAAGGTAACCAGGGCAAGTAAATAACGCAACCACAAGTTAACTACTGGCAGAGGGTGGGCAATTAAGAAGCGGCAACACTGTAGTGCAGCCAGCTTCCCAGGAGCCCCAGGCAACTCCGGCTTACGATATGCCGCCGGAAGCACAGCAATCAGTGGACAATTCAAACGCAGATTAAAACAACCACCACAAGAAAAGCCCCAAGAACGCAAGGGCAGGAGAGACAAAAGAAGCAGATCAGAACACAATAGAAACCAGATGAATCTGCCATCAAGGTGAGGGGAAGGAAGATCACCACGAACAGATGGGCAGCCCAGGGCAAGGGCAAGGGGCAGAACCGAGGGGGTACTACGGGTCAAGGGGGGAACCCTATAAAAAGACTGTAAGAAACCGCACCAAGCCAATCCTGGCTTTGTCTGTAACCGTTACGCATTACGCCTGAGTAAACTAACTTTCATCCGAGCTTGTGTCTCACGAGGTTTTTATTCAGCGCCAAATGCAGCGATCCTTACACACATCACACTGCTGACTCATATTCTGATTACAATCAATTACTATTCCAACATATTTTTCATAAGTACCTTTATTATGCCAGATATTGAAAAGAGCCCAGGAGAGAACTTTGTGCCAGTGTGTAGGCACCTCATTCCAGTTGTTAAGCAACCAAGTTCCTATTGAGTTCTCACTGAGTACAATTTGCTGTGTAACTACTGAATTGGCATAGCCACCCTTCTTGCTTACTAATTAGAATCTTGTTGGAGTATGGCATCAAATGCTTTATTGAAAACAAGACATATTACATCGCCATTTCTCACAATCTAGAAAGGAAGTTATCTCATTAGAAAATGGGATAAGGTAAATCTGGCAACATCTGTTCTTCACAAATTCATGCTGACTTCTGGTAATTGCTGCAATGTTTTGAAGGTGCTTACAAAATTATCTGGTTGTGATCTACTCTAGAATCCTTCTAGATATTGATGTTAGACTCGCTGGTCTCTATTTTTCCAGATCCTCCTTTTTCTAATTCTGGAAGATAGGGACAACATTTGCCTTCCTCCACTCTGGCACTTCTCCATTCTCAAAGATTTCTCAATGATAATGCATAAAGATTTGATCAGACCATTAGCATGTTCCTTCAGGACTCTAGGATGAGTTCCTCTGGCCCTGAAATTTGAACCCATTTAAAATTAATCGATATTTCCCTATGTTTCTATCAAACTCAAGATTCAATCGTGCCTCTTCATCCTGCTGTTTATGGTTGCCTACTGGAACATCTACCATACTTTCTTGTTGGAAAAAACTGAGGTAAAAGGAGTTGAGTAGCTTTGCCATTTCTTTGTTATGTGTTAGCATTTTGCCATCTTCACTGAACAGCTGGTATTCTGATCCTTTCCTTTTCCTTTTATTTTGAGCATATCTAAAGAAGGCCTTTTTGTTGTTCCCAGCATCCTTTGAAACCTCAGTTTATTCTGAACTTTAGCATAGCATTCCTGACATCATTTCTATATTTCCAATCTATAGTTGGTACTGTCCTGTTGTGACCTGTCCTTTGTTCCACCTCTTATTTGTGTTTCTTTTTGTTCTCAGTTCTTCACTAAGCCTTTTGTGCAACCACATTGGCTTCTTCTGCTGTGCTTAAGTTTCCACTCATTGGAAATAAAAAATTATCTTGAGCTCTTTCTTCCGTTAGTTTTTCATATTATGGAATCCTACTTATTACTGCTCTGATTTCATTAAAATCTGCTATCTTTTTTTTTTTTTTTAAGGCCAGGATATGCATTCTACTGCACTGAACTTTATTTTTCTTATAATCAAGAACTCCAGCAATATCTGGCATTTTGTCCAAATGTTCTTACTACTTCTGCTTGTTCCACTCAGTCTTCCCTACTAGTTAGTATTAGGGCTGTGCAGGGCTTCAGTTTCAAGAGGGAAAAGGTAAGCTGAAGTGTACACGGATGTGCATATAGCATCTGTCAACTCCCTACACTCAGAGTGTATGTTTTCTTAACCCCTAGGATCACAGTGCAGTTCCAGAGGTAGCCACACAATCTTTGGAAAAGAAACAGCTGCTATAAGGAGTTAGTGATCAATAGCATCCACAGGAAGGGTCAAAACAAGCAAGTTGGTGGTCGTAGCATTGCATTCCAAGCCTTGCACCTTTTCTATGTCCCTTGATGTTGCATGCAGGTATAAAAGAGCAGGACTTGGATCACAATGCCATGACCACTATCTTACCTATGTTGATTCCCTTGTGAGTGCCACCATGACAGGTGCAGTATGCATGCCCTTTGAAGCACCTTTTTCTTTCAGATTTGAAGCCCTGCACAGCCCTTTGTGCAGATGTGCCTTTGAGTCAGTGTTGACTTCTGGCAACTACCTGAACTAGTCCCTGCAGTTTTCTTGAGGAGATTTCAGAAGTGGTTTGCCATTGCCTGCTTCCTAGGGCTGAGAGAGAGTGACTGGCTAGCTTCATGCCTAGGCGGGGCTAGAACTTTTGGTCTCCAGACGTCAGCCTTACCAACCAGACCAGACAGGAAACACAACCAGATAAGCTAATTCTACTTTATTATAAAGCTACATTAAGAGAATCTTGCAAGTCTGACAGTATAGTTCTCCCACTGTGTCCTTTACAGCCCAAGAAACTAGGGAGGGTCCCTTCTGAGCCTCTTGCCTGCCCACATCCAGCTGTGGGCTATGCTCTCTCTTATCTGACCATTCCCTAGGCATGTGATGGAATGGAATGAGAGGAGTCAAGGACAGAAGCATCTCCTCAACCCCCAGCATGAGCATGGGAAAGTGAAGAAGATGAGACTGGCACCATGCTAAGGAATTCATAGTGTTTAGTTGCTGGCTTGGGGAGTTTAGAGTTAGTCTGGCAAGATTCTGTCTAGCAGGTGTGAGCTAATAAAGTAACTGAGCTGTTCCAGAACTGTCTTGTGGAGTTTCTTGGGCTTAACCTGACAAGGCAGCACCTCTTTGCCCAGTCTCCCAAGGTCTTTCCCACACACCATTACACCAGCATAGCACTAGTAAGTATCAAATCAAGGATAGCTGATTGTCTTCTAGTTTTCTCCACCTTCTGAAGGAGAAAATTACCAGTAAGACAAGTCTGATTTTCCTGGCCAGGTTTATCTCCCAACAGATGTTAGAGTAATTCATTATTATTTCATACCTTCTTGAAAAACTTTTTGGAAACCACCATCCATATCTTCTCCTTAATTGGGCAGGTGACTGTAGACACCAGCAACCATACTGCTTTCATTTCTTTCTTCCCTTCTTTTAACCCAGATGCTCGCTACAGTGTTGTCAACTTCACTTACTTGGATTTGTGGGTATGAGCATATATTTTTAACATGCAGTGCAACTCACATTTTCTATTATTTCCATTTCTTTTGAACAAATCTTATCCTTCCATTCACGTATTGCAGTCATGGGAGTCATGGGAGTCATCCTGCCAGGTCTCTGTTATACTCTGTTATGATAATCTTATTTGCATTTCTACACTAAGAATTCAAGCTCATCTTGTTTATTTTGTATTCTGTAAGCATTAGTGTATAGACAATGAAGACAAACTTTATCAGGCCATGTTCTTTCTGACTGTCTTATTGGATACTTTAATAGTTCCCATTACAGAAAGTTCCCATCTCCTTCTTCAGCAACTAATCTCAAAGTAGTAGTCCATCATTTACATAACTCAGACCTTCTCAGATAGTCTCAGAAATTAAATATCTCATCACCACCATTTTCATACCCATACGTTCAACTACAACAGGACTGTGACTCTCAAAAGTGTACGTTTTTTACATGGCTTTGTGAACCAAGCCAGATGGTCTGCACATGTATAGTTGGATTGCTGTCAGAACTCAGTCCCACTCTACGTGAACAAGCTGGGGGGAGTTCACAACATTCATTCATCAACTTAGCGGGTCACAGCACCACAAGATTTGAGAATCTCCAACCTATTGTATTCTTCTTTCCCTTTCCTTTCTTTTTGCATGGTCTGGAAGGATGGATGGAGACCACCTGAACCATCAGGAACTTGAGTTCTTTCCTTGGGGGTATATTTGAAAGCCTTCTTTGCAATATCATTTTTCATCCTACGGATTTCAACAGGAAGAAATATCAGTGGAACTGATATGTCTTGGGTGTCTTTCTGCCACATCTCAGATCCATACTCCTGGAACACTTGACCAGCTGATGGTTCCAGTCACCATACTGTTTAGGTTTTTCATAGTAGTGAGTCACCAGTTACCAGGACATTTCTCTTTGACTTTTTGCAGGGTATAGCTGCATCCTTTCAATTCTTCACAAATCCTGTTCCGCAGTTGTTGTTGTTTTTCCCCTTCCCCTGAAAGCTAAGAAGCTGTTTCTCCTTTGAAAGCCTGAAAGCTGGTCTTGAGATCCTGCACTGCAGGGTAACTTCTCCATCTCTTGCTTCTGACAGTCACTTTTCTCCACAGGGTTTGCATCTTTGTTTATTTTCTCATGGAGAGTTGCTTCCTCTTTCACTCCTTTGTTTGATCAGATAAATCTTCAACCTCTCTCTTCCACTGAAATGTGGTTATTCACTTCTCCAGTTGTGTGAATTTTTCTTCAAACATTGTTACAAGCTTGCACTTGCTATAAATGTATGCTGGGGGCAGAAACACATGGCACAGTCATTATAAATCATGACTGCAGACACCTCTCAATTCACTTTTACTCTTGTTTTGTAAGATACCACCGTGCCCTTCTCTTCTGTTCTCTTCCTTAGACTGCCAAGTTAGTGAAGTATCCACTGCAGGCTCTCTCTTCCTCCCGTTGAATCTTGTTAGCTCTCCCAGTCTCTTAGCTCATTCAAATATTGCACAGATACTTGATGTCTGAAGAGGCACAGTTACATCTTAGAGACAGGATCATCCAATATTTACTGTAATCTCCCACAGTCAGTTTCCTCAGCTTCACTGAAGCTTCTGCCATTTCTGTTATCAAGAGGTGATGGGGCAAACACATGGGAGTTCAAGGAGGCATGGAGCAGTCCTATGCAATGTAGATGATTATTTGCAGGTACCTCTAGCTGGCTGTCTTAGTCAGAAAGCAAGGAGATGGAAATGATGACACAGTAGGCTTGGTGTGTTTTCAAGAGTTACCACTCTGCAGCAATGTAGGAGGTGAAACTATTCTCTGCTTCTTAAAACCATGTAGAAGAAGCCTCTCCTCCTGTTGAATTTCTGTATTCATACTGTGCAATTAAGAACAGGAACAAAGACAGATGTTTGCTGTGGCATGGGAATCTTGTCTTTCTGCTTTGTCATTTTCTGGCTGAAAGAAATTGTCCTAATACCACTTTCTTCTACTAGGAAGGAAGGAATGTTGGGTTTCATTTCTATTCTATTCCTAAATGTATTGAGTCCAATATGCTGTAGAGAACTCTACCTCCCAAAGTCCCCCTGCAATCTATATGAATGATTGAAAATGCCACCTTAGCCAGTTGCTCAAACTGCCATCAACCCGCACTGATAAATGGCAGCAATTCAAGTCAAGCGCCTGTTTTATTGAAGCAAGGAACCATTCAGATTTGTTTAGCTCACTAGCCACTTGGAGTGTGCAAGATTTCCAGGATATCATGCTGCAGTGGTGGTCTTGACACAAGATTTTAAACTGGCATGTTTGGAAAATAGGGGAAAAAAAGATTAATTTCTGAAAGGACAATATGTCAAATGTGACTTCAAACATCTATGGCTTATAGAAATCCTGTTATTATAATTATATTATTATAATATTATTATTAGTTATAATAAGGGGGACCCCCTTTATACAGAGGCCCACCAAACAGTTACTCTTGGTGGGGAAAGAGTTTAAAGTATATGATGGGATAATACAAGGAGAAAAATATGGGTCAGAAACAGCAGCTTAGCTAGAGTGGCAATATGCATCCATGCCTTACCAGGAGTAGGTTTAGACTGGAGGAACAAAGCATTACTACTCCTTCTGCTCAAAAACACTCTTCAAGACATGAGCAACAACTATAGACCACTTGTGAGTAAGGGCTTCTTATGTCAACTCATAAGTAGGCAGGTGGGAGGGCTGAATGGTTTAGAGGTGCTCCTGTGAGAGGCAGAGGGAGGGCAAAGCCTCCAAAGGATTTCTTGAGAAAGTCAAGAGATGCGTAGGAGCAGAAAGGCAGGCATTCCCATACATAGGGTGGGAACTTTATTCCAGCTACCATTACATCATTTGTTGCAAAATCAGCAGCACAATGATTATATAGTGTGAAGTTATGCCTCTATTCTAATTTTGGACTTCTCAAAAAACCCCAATGAGGAGTCCTAAGATTTCTCTTTATGATCCCCAGCTGTCTTCCCAATGTGACCTTGAGACAAGAGGATGGGCTAATTAGCATCAAAGCCAACATCTGCCCAGTTATCTCATTGATGTGTGAGGAACCATCTAGTTCCAACCAATCTGCTTTCCTACTTAATATCTGACAACCCAAGTTCACAATAGAGCCTTATGAACAAATTTAGATGCCATGGTTTCTCTGAAGAATATATGTTATTTTCAGTTAGATAAAGCTAAAGAGGTAATCCAGCAGTGGATTCTCCAGTGCCCACTTTAATGCCTTCCTTTCAAAATTCTTGAGAGGTAGTTAGAATAAAGTCCCCAACCTCAGAGAGTATATCCCTGAAAAGCATGGGAGCCTAAGGCCATTAAATATTTTCTTTTACATTGTGATTCTCGGCTAAGGTTAATTCAGCTTTTATTAATCAGCTGCCCAGATGCATTTTATATTTACTATTTATCTGCTGACAGGGACCAGAGATTAACTTCCTTAGCTGCAAAGTTTTGTGGGCTTTTTTGCAGCTACAATCCAGCACATCGCCATATCCTCCATGAGAATGGATAGCTACATATATCATCCAGAAAATAAGTGTTGATGTTTACTAACCTTAATACTATTATACTTTCACTATTGGTAATACTCTTTCTGTTCTGGTCTGAGATTGTAATAAAATTGTCATTATTTGTCGCTGTTGTGGACAAGGCTTTTTCCTCCCTTTAAGAATTTGGCTGAATCATTGGAGTAGATTAGAAGGAAAGATGGTCCTTCCAAAGATTTGAGAGGTGCTTTGTCCTCTACAAATTCTTTAGCATTTCTATAATTTCAAGGAGAGCCTTCTCTGCCATTGCCCCTGCCCTATGGAACACTCTGCCCTCAGAGGTGAGGTGGGCCCCCACTCTCCCAGCCTTCTGGAAAGGGGTGAAGACCTGGCTCTGCCAACTCGTGTGGGGCAAGAAGGAATATAACCAACCCTGAGGGTGGCTGGCACCTTGAAGATGCTCCCTGAGTCTAATAAATCCTAGTTAACATCAGTTCCTCAGAAGATATTTATTATTTATATAGGAAATCTTGTTGTAATGTATTTTAATTAATATTATTCTATTTTAATTAATATTTATTCTTTTTACTGTAAACCACCAAGAGCCACTCTGCAGTGAGATAGGCAGTGACAAATTTGAAATATAAATAAAAAATAAAAATAATGTCTTTGATTTTTTAAAGCTTTTCACATACCTCAACCCAACAATGCTTACAACAGTATTGTAATGCTTTCTTCCAGCATGAACAATTTGTCCATTTCCTCTCAACCTGCTGAGAGAAAAATATCAGAAAAAGGAAGGAAGAAAGAGAGAGAACTTTCCTGCACTTACATCTAACCATGGCCTAGCAGCCTTTTCACCCTTGGTCACGTCCTCAAGATATTGCCCTAATCAGATTCCCAACCCCTTAAGTCATTCCTAACTGTTCCAGTGTTAAAGCAGGGTTTACTTCCTTATCCCAGCACAGATTTTGCCATGGATAAAATCTGAAACACTTGACTGGCCATTTTGTCAATGATGCAGTCACTCCTAGGGGTGGGAACACCCCAACACCTATTGCCCATTTTACACTGGTAAAGGCATGCCATCTCCCCTTCAATTCCTGGATATAGTCTTCCAGGCCTATTCTGCTTTCGACGATGGGAGAATCCAGCTGTTTTAAACTGAGTTCTTCCCCTGGACCCACCAGTCTCTGAGTCAACTCCCAGCTTGGAAGTTTAGGTATCAGCCTGAATAGCAGCTGACTGGCAACAGGGGAGCACAGTGAAATAACCAGTACAGTGCTCTCTCTCTACTTTGCCCACAGCCCTACTGCTATTGGTCAGTTTTGAAAGGAGTCTAGCTATAAGCTGGTCATCAAGCTTCCTTTGAGCATATCTTTTCAAAGCACTTGTGCAAAGCGAGAGTGAGTTTTGACAGATGTCTAAGGCATCAGTCTAGCCATGTGTCATAACTCCTCCCCTCCTCCCCAGGCCCCACCACATTAAGGAGAGGCTGGCATATACTGTATTTTCAGACTGTAAAAACTGTTTGTGGAAGGGGAGAAAAACAAAGCCAAAGCTAAATCTCTAACAGAGATTTACCGATCTCTGGACACCATAAGTAAGGGCAGCACAATTATTATGCCCAAATAGTGTTATGTAAGTTCAACTAGTGGATAGCATTGCTATGGAGAATGGTCCAGAGAGAAAAGAACTGAAAGGAAAAAAGAAGTTATCAGAAAAAGAGAGAATATCATTCCATCTCATTTTTGCTCTGTTCACTGCCTATTTCTGTCCTATTTAACTTTGGCCCCCAATGGTGGAAATATAGTTTTCTAGAGCAAAAAAAAGAAAAATACCCACCAGTAATGCCTTAGTGGTTGAGCTGAGATTTGAAATGAATTTGGCTGTCTGTTTCTTCATCTTAACCAATGACCTGGCAAGTCCCTGATTCACTGTGATCATGGCATTTATCATGAGATCATGCCACTTTCAAGGTAGCCAACCAAGATGCTTGGAGGCTGGGAATGAATCATCTTCCCATCACCTGGAAGAATGTCTTGCTGTTTGAATGCTGAGGAAACCAGTGTTGTGCATAAACCAACATTCTTCCTTAACATCTGGATCCCATAGGACAATGCCTGTCCCTTTTGTGCAAGCAGTAAAGGCCTGTAAGCAATCACATTCCTCTTCCCCCACGTAGCACTTTATGGTTAATCATAATATGTACCAAAGCAATTGGATTGATAGTGCTTAATTTCAGTATATCAAGGCTGAAATTCTTAATCTGTTTTTATATTTACCTCACTAATTTCAGCACCATAGTGGAAATTACACACTACAATTTCTTTATTTTGAGACTCATTCCTAGGATAAACTTCCTACATGTATGCCCTTGTCTTTTTTTTTCTTTTTTCCTTTCTTTCTTTCTTTCTTTCTTTCTTTCTTTCTTTCTTTCTTTCTTTCTTTCTTTCTTTTTTGACAAGGGTATGGAGAATAAAATGTATATATACATAATTATATGTGTGACTATTTTGACATACATTTAAAAAGAGATCCAAGCTGCAGCAATCCATATTAAAATTGATTAATTGTATGCTAAAGGACATGGTGAATCATTCTTTGCATATCATGGAATGAATGTATAACTGGGGGAAAAAATGAGAAACTGAGCAACATCAACCTTGACAGATTTCTAGGCTGTATAGGACTATCTCCATGGTTACAGCAGTATATATGTGGTATGTTTTCTGCAAAATGTTTGCATCTGCCAATGGTTCAAAATTAAACTGGCTGTAAAGAAAGAGGCAAGGAAGAAAAAGAGGGGAATAAACAGTTGATATTGATCTTAACCACTTCCTTCATTTTCTGAAAATTAACATCAAGCAACTAAACTTTCAACAAAAATGAAATTTTAGAAATGGCAATTGCCAAGGCGAGACTGGCCCCATCCTTGGCAGTCTTCCAGAAGTCCCTCAAAACACGGCTGTGTCATCAGGCTTGGGGATCTCAAGGAACTGGAAAATTGTTGTGATGGCTACACTGTATCAAAGATGCTCTCTTTTAGTCTTAACAGTGTTGATAGTTTTGTTTTTGTTTTTAATTGTGGAATGTTTTTATGGTTGTTTTTTTAATTGTATGCCACCCAGAGTCATGTTTGTGAGATGGGCAGCTATATTAATGTGAGAAAGAAAGAAAGAAAGAAAGAAAGAAAGAAAGAAAGAAAGAAAGAAAGAAAGAAAGAAAGAAAGAAAGAAAGAAAGGAAGGAAGGAAGGAAGGAAGGAAGGAAGGAAGGAAGGAAGGAAGGAAGGAAGGAAGGAAGGAAGGAAGGAAGGAAGACAGGCGAGAGCTCAGAGCACAGCTGTTTAAATTGACTAGCTGACATGGCCTGCATGGCCAAATGGTGATTTGAAACCCCAGGCTGCTCTGTGGCCAGCAGCATCAGCAGGGGGGCAGAATGATGAAAGCAGCATCACAGTGTGTATCCCACCCCTTTTGTAGGTGCACGGTGATGTTGCACACCCATAAGAAAGGAAACAACTCACAGTGAAGACCTGGCAATACCACTTTTTCATCAGTCTGGTGAAAGCAGCAAGCTCCTGGGCATACCCATATCTGTGGCCCCATAAATGTCTTGAGAACAGTCTCTGAAGATCTCCAGATGCTGCCACTACATTATTTTTAATACAACAAAGGATGGAAATTTGGCAGCTACCTAAAACAAAGTGATTCTTTCCCAGAGCAATTCTCGCAGAATTTCTTTAGCAAGACTTAGGGAGTTACAAGAATTGGAGCAACTGAACTATTTCTCTTATAGGTCCTATATAACTCCATATGTGCTAGGGCAGAGATTCTGTCTTCTAATGATTCAGCAAGGAGGACAGTCTGAGAACCAAGAAGCTTGCAGATGGCTGGTTACATAACGGTCCCCAGGACCTTTATCAGTCCAGGCACCAACTTGTACAGAAATTGTTAAGCACATGATTTGAAGTAAACCTATTCACTACATCTTAAATTGCAGTTTAATGTAAACGAAATCTATTTTTGTCTTGGCCCCACACACTCCTTTTTTTACAGAATACAGTCCTTCATTCCAAAATGAAATACAGCCAACTACATCTCTCCGCTCAGAAAAGTTATGCACCCTTGCCTTAAACATAGAGCATAGTTCACATATTCAGCTGTCATTCATTGTCGGGGTAGAGAGTGAACAATGTGCAAGTATGCATGTGTCAACAAAATTACTGAGACAGTTATCTATAGTAGCAGAAATATGAGTCGGTGGCACAGATTTGGTGCACAGTGTCAGAACACATTCTGGGCCCCTCTATAGGTGGCTGTATGGCATATACTATATACCTTAATATCCAGTCTACCACCAAATGGATGCTGAGGAAGAACAGAGATAAGTAAGGCTCTGTTGAGGAACTAGGGCAGTGTTGTCCAAACTTGGCCACTTTAAGATGAGTGGACTTCAACTCCCAGAATTCCCCATTCCCCATGGCTGGCTGGGGAATTCTGGGAGTTGAAGTCCACTCATCTTAAAGTGGCCAAGTTTGGACAACACTGCACTATGGTATTCCAACACACTATTTCATCTACTTTTGTTGCTCAACGTAGAGAAAACATTACACTTATTGCAAGTTCTATTTGAATGTATAGTTTATACCTGATAGGTTTGCTGATGTCTCTGTTATGTGAAAAATGATTTGGGTCCTCATCTATCACACAATGTTCCAAGGGTTGCCATCATTTTACTGCTAATCCTGAAAGGAAAATCTGTTGCATCACTGGAACATTTAACCAAAGTCAGAATGCACATCCAGTTCCAAGAATAAATTCATCTATGGAAGCAGTTCCTCCATATTGTATCTAAAGCTGGTTTGTGACTCTGAAAGCCCCCTGCAAAGAAACCAGCATGGAAAAAACAGGCATCTACTCATTCCCCCCAGTCCCCCACTTCCCTTTCTTGGACGTTGGTAAGCAAAACTGAATTGTCCAAGCCAGGGTTCCTCAACCTCAGCAACTTTAAGATGGGTGGGCTTCAACTCCCAGAATTCTGGCTGGGGAATTCTGGGAGCTGAAGTCCACCCATCTTAAAGTTGCTGAGGTTGAGGAACCCTGGCCCAAGCCACACCTCATAAAATTCCTGTGCTAAAACTTTCTGCTTCAGGGAAAATGTTCCCCTGTACCTCCACTGCCTCTCCTGCTCTATGTCTTATTACCAGCCTTGGTGGCAGATTGGAAAATGATGAAGAGATGAAAGTGGAATCTAAAGTGACAGGAGATGGATGAGATTAGGCTTCGCTGGAAGTTAGGTTAAGTGAGGTGCTCGTTCTTTCTTTCTTTCCCATCTCACAAGAATTGTCTTGGAATCCCTGTGTGGAATCAAATGGTCCTTTTCGCTTCATTCACTGAACAGGAACCACAGGCCCATCCAAACGCCATGTTGGTGGTGCCTTTAATACTGCATACAGATTACAGCCAGACCCTTCAGGGGATCCTCAGGGAGAAATCTTCCATTGTTCCTAAGAAAATTCAGGGTATGAAAATCCACTTTCAAGCCCTAGTCACAATTTGCATCATATCATCCATTATGTCTACAGTGCTTCATAGCTTTACAAACCCTGCATTTTGCTGATGGGTTACTTTTCTTGACTCATATCATTCATAGTTAAGACTCTGATGCATTCTATCTAGGGGTGGCTATATTGTAACTTGCAAGAATGCAGATTTCTTTCTGTTTTCCTGTTAAGAAAGGTTGGCTTTGGATGTCAGGTTTTTGACCTATCTCTACAGCTCTGCAGGCATGACAAGATGGACACTATATATAGCAAAGAAACCATTTAATTCTCAGCTTGCACTGATGGAAGGCTGGGTTGTGTAGATGAATCTTCATCCAGTAGAATGCCATCTATCCTACTTTACAGAAAACTGGTACTCTGGAGGTTTGAAAGCCTGTCCGAGCCAAGTCGCGTTTTAAAGATAAAGCACAACAATTAAGATAGAGTAGCTGGGTTATGCAGGTCACCTGGTCACAACCTTCTCTCCAATGGTGGGGTGTATTATATATTTATAAAAGTCACCATGATTAACTCTGAAGTTTTGTTTATATCGGTCAATTAGCATGCACAATTGCTTGCAAATCTATGCCACCATTTGTCCTTTTTTAATTTTTAATTTTATATATTGATTTCTAAATGTGTGATTTCTAGATGGCAACTCTATTTGGCAAGTTTTGTATTTTCAACTTGCTAAAAGTGTCGTGATAGCTAATATTACTGATCAGCATCTACAATCCTCTTTCTCTGACCTTGGCATGAGAAGTCAGGAAGTCAAATGTTTCAGCAGTAGCTTCATCACAGGAGTGAGCAATGGGTCATCCACACATCCCCCTAACAGTGGCTTAAAGATGCTTTTCTAACCATTCTCTAAAGACTTGTCCTCATGATGCTGCCCTCTTCTCATCTCCAGGCCATAGCCAAGGCCACCTAACTTCATGTTTAGCTAAGCTGATGTTCAGGTAGTATTTTCCATCTTCTGCTGTCAGAAGCTTTGCTATATGATGATTTCTGGTGCTTTGGCAGTGATTGTGATGACTTGGTCAAGAGCATAGATATGCACAGCTCCTATTGGCTGCTTTTGGTTGCTACAGGTCTGGCCTCTCTTTCAGTCATTAGGCATTGCCCCATATGTCCATTTTGATTTGTGCTGCTGGATTGACATAAAACCTGGCTTCTGAAGGCAACCACCTGTGAAATGCCTGGCCGATGTTTTCCAAAGCCTAAGTCAGGGTCCTTATTAAGATGTGTTCACAGCTCTTGAGAAACAGTACTAGATCTCTTTCAAAATACATCTCTCTCTCTCTCTCTCTCTCTCTCTCTCTCTCTCTCTCTCTCTCTCTCTCTCTCTCTCAGAAAGACCCGGAGAGAGTGCTAAAGTTCTCTTTAAAAAACAAGATTGGATCTCTACTGAGAAGGTCAGTTTCACCCAGGAAGAGAGTTTTATTTTGTCAGCTATGTGTTGCTAACCATGATTATGCAAGATAGGCTTTGGGTTTTTGGCCTCCCTGCATCTGGGAGACAGAGTTGGTGCACAATTTGGGACTTGTGACTCCTGCTCAAGAAGCAGGTGGCAGATTTGGCTAGGGGGCCTTTGCACAGATACGTCTTGTGCTAATTTCTGGACTGGGAGGCCTTGCCCAGAATCATGCCTTGGTCACTTCCCAGTTGGATTACTGCAATGTGCTCTACATGGGGCTGCCCTTGAAGACCATCTGGAAATTATAACTGGTCCAGAATGCAGCAACACCCATAGTTCTGAGCATCCCAGTTTGCCTATGTTACACAGCTTCTGTGCAAACTATACGGGCTCCTCATTGCTTTCTGGATACCTTTCAAGGAGCTGGTTACTACCTTTAAAGCTCTAAATGGCACAGAGCCGGATTACTTGCAGGATCACCTCTCCCAGAGGGCATCTTCCCATCCCACCAGGTCAGATAAGTGGGTGCGCTGCAAATCACCCCTCTGTTAAATGTCACCTGTCAGGAACTAGGAGGCACACCTTCTCCATTGCTGCTACCCTGAGGGATACCCTTCCCCCTCTGATACAGCAGGCCTCCACCTTGTGGCCTTTCCGAAAGCTGTGATGAGCTGGTTCTTTCCCCAAGCACTGGGTTAGATGAAACTGGAGTCTAGTACAGTGATACCTCGGGATACGAACGCCTCTGCTTGCGAATTTTTCGGGTTACGACCAGCTCTGGCCCCAAAATTTTACCTCGGTTTGCGAACTCCGCCTCGGGGTACGAGCCATTTTCCGCCTGTGCCACGTGGTCCGCGGCCATTTTCTGCCCGTGCCACGTGGTCCGCGGCCATTTTTCCGCCCGTGCCACGTGGTCCGCGGCTGTTTTTCCGGCCCTGCCGCGTGGTCCGCGGCCGTTTTCGCGCCGCGCCGGGCTGTTTTCGCGCCGCGCCGCGCCGCGCAGGGCCGTTTTCGCGCCGCGCCGGGCCCGGCCATTTTCGCGCCGCACCACGCTGCGCCCGGCCGCTTTCCGTGTGGTCCGTGGACGCCAGAACGGATTAACGGTAATTACATTGAACCTTATGGGAAATTGCCTCGGGTTGCGACCAAATTCGGGCGGAGGGCGGAACGGATTAACCGGATTTACATTGAACCCTATGGGGAAATTTGCCTCGGGGTGCGACCAAATTCAGAGGGCGGAACGGATTAACCGGATTTACATTGAACCCTATGGGGAAATTTCCTTCGGGTTACGACCAACTCGGGATACGCCCAGAGTCACGGAACGGATTAAGTTCGTATCCCGAGGTACCACTGTAGATGCAAGGTGGAATGTTGTTTTGGGATGCCATGAGGTGTTGTTTTGTAATTAGTATTATTGTTTGGTTTTATGTTCTATTGTTATGTTCTACTGTATATAAGATGGGCAGTCATGTAAGTCTTTTAACTGAGTAAAATAAAAACCCTCTCACATCCTCTCACACCCAACTGAATAAAATAAAAACCCTCTCGCATCCTAAGGAGATCAGTTGATGGTTGTTTTTTCCTGTCAGCAGGTGGGAATGGGGACACTGGTGGAAGGAAAAAGTAGATTCCCATTGCTGTTCTTGTCCCACATTAAAACTAAAGACAGAACACCACAGCCTGATTACAGAGGCAGAATAGAGATTGGCTGTCAGGATGAAATGTATTATGCCAGCCTATATTTTCATGAGCTGGGGGAAGGTGTGCTACAATGGTTGTCTGGATAAGTCCAATGTAAGAAGTCAGGAAGTATGGATGTGGACCAAGAGATATTCAGTAATGCTCTGCACATAATGAAGTGGCATGTGCCAAGCAGATCAGAAGGAACAAAGGAGACACCACCATTTCCCAGATCCCCAACTTTCAGACTAGATTCCTTAGGTCTGTACAAATCTTAATTGAGAAATGATTTATTAGAATCCACCCTGAGTTGGGTGTTGCCACTAAGCCAAGAAAAGCTTAATTCAGCCATCTTCAACCAGGCACCCAAACTGTGGTGAGAAATCTGCCTTCAAAGGACATCAGAGGGGAAAGACTTACCTTTCTGCAAAACAACTAAAATTTTACAAGTATGCAACTGTTCAATAAAATATTGCACTCATATTTTTGTGGGATTTTAAAATGTTTTAAATCTTGAGCAATAAGCTCATTGTTGCTTCTTTATTGTCTCTATTTTTAAAAAACTGGCACTGGTGTTTGTTATGGGCCAAGGATGGAGAAATTTAAACTGAATTCAATAACATGAGATGCAGCAAAACAAAAGCAGATAGAACAGACTAGCTAGATGAGGCAGAAAAAGCTTCACTTTTTTCAAAGTTATAATTGTGCAAAACTCCTAGCCACAACTGCCACCTGTTCCTCAAACAGGAGCTAGGAGTTTAGGAGAATGCCCAAATCACAAGTCATCTCTGAGTGGGAGAGTATAGCCCCATTCAGAGTCAAAGGTAGAATTTCCCTGGAAGTGTTAAGCTCACAAACCCCAAACCCCTCTGTCTTGGAGAGATTTGACTGAAGTCTGTTCAGACTCTGACAGCCTCCAGACACGGGTTCAGCACTTCTACTTCTTTACCTGTTGACCTGAGGAAGAGACGTGTAGCTGAGTATCATCAGCATATTCCTAACCCCATCCTGGTAGATGACTTTACCCAGCAGCTTCATATAGATGTTAAAATGGAGTGGAGAGAGCAAAAGGTCCTAAAACAAAGATGAGGCCTCCAGGGAAATCCCTCTTCACCTACCACCACTGACTGAAATTGACCCTTCAGGAAGGAGGACAGCTACTATAAGACAATACTCCACTGCCCGCCCCATCCCCCCCCCCCCCCCACAATCCCTTGGAGTCCAGAAGGATGCCATAGTCAATGGGATTAAAAGCTGCTGAGGTATCAAGGAGGCCAGGAGGGTAGCAGTCCCCTGATTCCAGTCTCTCCAAAGGTCATCCCCAAGCTTATCCAATGCAGTTTCATGCTATACCTTGGCTTGAATCCTGACTGCCAACAGTCCATGTAATAATTTCCACTAGGACCCATTGCAATTGTAGAAGCACAACTTTCTCCATGACTATTCTAAGAAAAGGAAATAAACAAAATATATTTATTGGTTCTTGGTGTTCTCTGAGTTTGTTTTTCTTGGCCCCCAACCAAGACTGGCAGAGCCATCTATTATATATAAACAACCAGAGAACTTCACTCTCCCATGAACTGATGATGTTACTTAGCCTGCTAATGCAATATCTACAGGAAAACAACAAAGCTAAGGGAACATCAAGAACTCAACAGTTCAGCCCTGAGCTACACATATTCTCTATTACCGAAAATATATTTGTGCCCATTTACAGTCACGTTTTGTGTCTCCACAAAGATTAATGCCAGACAGGGAAACTATCTTGCATTCTTTTTCTTAACAGTTCTCATTCAAGTCTCTGGAGGAAAATTTGCTTTAGAATTTCAGAGAATTTCTCTGCGTGGAATATGGTGTTGTTGCCCTTAATTATGAGCTAGTCAAGGGCTATGTGAGGATGTTGTATTTATCACTGTGCAAATGTCTCTCCAGACATCTGCAGCTTCACTGGATTTCAATGGAATTCCAAGGGAAGACATTAAGAAGGAACTCTTTTCATTGTTTTTTTTTTTTTTCAGTAGAGGTGCTACTGTTGCTGCTAAGTCCTTCTTTTATGGACATAAATGATTGAAGAAATGTTCCTCCACCTGGAAAAACTGGAACAAATAAGAGAGAGATTTTGAAATCTATGGTTAGCTCTAACAAAGATAAGCATGTAGACAAAACAGACTGAGATTGAGTTAAAACTTTGTTGGTTTGGTCAAAATGATTCATTCAGAGGCATGGCTAAGTAGTTTTAATTGATCATAAAGGATTCAGGGTGGGGTAAGACAGGGAAGCATCTTTTTGGATAACTATTTGTATAGCACTTAATTGCACATGGAGATAAATATTAAGATATAATGTCATAAGAGAGCCAATTTAGTATACTGGTTAAGGCATCAGGCTAGGAACTGGGAAACTATGAATTCTAGTCCTGCCTTAGGCACGAAACCAGCTGCGTGACCTTGGGCCAGTCACTTTCTCTCAGGCCTAGGAAGGAGGCAAGGGCAAACCACTTCCAAAAAACCTTGCCAAGAAAACTGCAGGGACTTGTCCAGACAGTTGCCAGGAGTCAAAAACTGACTTGAAGATGCACACACACACACACACACACACACACACACAATGTATCAAATGAGCCTCTGTAATGGTTTGCATATCCAGCAGCATGGCCTTCAGCCATGGAACTGATGCTGGTGCTCTTTGCTGCTGTTTCTACTTCCTCCCACGTCCTGGATGGTCCCCTGAACGGTAGGCCCTTTATATTGATCCTAATATGTATCCAAAACTATACCACTGGCTTTAATATTGAAGAAGACATTGCATATTTCCTTATATTACTGTCAGAAAGTTATGTTATAGATTAACTGCCCAAGCCAGTGTTCAAGTTTTATATGCCGTATATAGTGCTTAGTGCCTGATGTTTGCAAGACTCCAAAAGCTCATGAGATATCAAAGGTTTCATGGGAACACCATGAGATTTTGTGCAAGAGCATAAAATCTTAGGCTGGTTTAGCAATCTCATGAGATTTCAGGCAATACGAGAGGGTGCTTCAGGTCTGGAGCATTTGCTGACTTCCCCCTGACCTTAGGAACATTTTTCTTCATATTTCTGCAGAAGAACTTTTCCAAGAAGGACCAGAATAAACTTTTGATAAGACACTTTTTGTTTTATGCCTGATAATGACTCCAGGATCTCATGAGCTTCTTTTCTTTTTTAACAGGCTTCTACTAGCTCTTAGGTCAGGGTTAGACCATCTAATTAAGAAGAGCACATGCCTATAATATATATGGCAAAGAGATATAAATTCAGATCCTCACGTCACAAGGGTAATTATAACATATGGTCCTATTAAATGTAATTAGCAAGTTCCTTCATCTGCAGTAAGAACATGTAATTGCAGACTACGAAATTAAGATGGGTACCCTCAGTGGTCAAGGTTACAGCAATACAGGAGAGGATGACATTTTTTCGAAAAGTTTTTGTTTTGAATGATGCTCTCACTGGAGAAGATATACGGTGCGAAATTTCTGTGTGATTAAACTTCTGTCTTGGTCTGCAAACTGGGGCCTTAGAAAAGAATGCCTCAAAAGTTGGATCAACTAAGTCATAGCTTTTCTGATGGAACTCATATGACAAAGTGGAATAAGCAGATAATTCGTTAATATGATGCCAGGCAAACGTTTCAAATGTTTTTTTTTTCCTCTGTGAATATAAAAAACCCACCTTCAGATAAACAAGTACATAAACACTCAGTCTATTATGCTGTTTCTTAGCCTAACATCCTAAATGCACAATCTAACCAGGATTAAGTATTTGTACACCTGTTCATTTCAGGTGGAGAGTGAGTTAAGCTCCTAGACGGGTTAACAAGATTTAAATATGCATAAGTGTAGTCAACTGGGACTTTCTCAGAACAAAGGCCCCAAAATGACAGAAATGAGGCCAAATTCTCTCTTGGCTCTTCCATAGTCATTGGACCAAGACGCTATTATGAGGTGAATTTTGACCCAGGTCCTATAGGTATTTATATGCATTTTTTTTGTGTTATTTGCTTTTCTTTTGGGGTTTTTTTTATTAATTGTATTTTGGGGGTGTTTTTAATGCTGTCAGCCATTCAGAGTTGCTTGGTGAGTGGGTGGCCATATAAATTGAATGGATGGATGGAAGGATGAATGGAAAGATGAATAGTTTGAGTGGGGGAATATTTTTCTATTCCAAATTAATTTGTCTTGGGGTTATAAGAAAGAAAGGTCAAGTGTAGTTACAAAAGAAATATTTTCCATTTCTTCTATTGTGGAACATTTTTATGCCAATACATTCCTTCTAATTTTTATTCTTTCCAACCAACAGAATGCAGGAAAGAAATAATATTAAGGGGCTCAAGACTCTCTCTGTCCATTTGTCCAGCATCTTTCATGGGAAGACCTTCCTAACTCTTCCCAAAATCTGTTTACCTACTATCCTAGAATATCCCATTTCCTGCATCTCACAATCTAACTATTTAGCTTAAAACTTTAATCTCCCCCAGTTTCCTGCAGACACTGTCACACCGAGGTTATGGGATTCTGTTCATAATAATTCATAGAACGTTACATTTCTAAGAACAAATTGTCAATAACCTAAAGCTCTGCTATTAACTTTAATATATTTTAGAAGTCAGGTAACCACTGTCCGAAGTCAGGACAAAGGTCTGAATTGAACTACCAAATTTCTGACTGTACCTTTGACCGTTTTTGGATGGATAGACATGGCCAGCGGATGTGGTTTGTGAAGTGCTAATGTTTACATTACAAAAGCAGTTCGTCTATTTTACAATAAGTGGTTGGCAAGTTATATTCTGGAACAGAGCAGCTTCTCTGTTTCTGCTTCTCTTCAGAAATCTTAAAAAGCCATACAATTTGTCTCTTTTGGAATACCAAATGGCCTTCTCTCTTACTCTACACGCTTACTCACAGTGCCTCATCCTAAAGGAAGCAGTTCCTCAGAACAAGCAAGCATGCGTGGCTGAGTGGCAGGGGCGTCTGTAGATGAGGTAAAAAAAAGTCAAAATGGCAGCCACAGCAGCACAAAACCCTGCCTATTTTTGGCAGGGCTTTGACTATGCTGTCCCAGCCACCCTGCAGACTTTTTTACCTCCTCCTGCAGATGTCTCTGATGAGTGCACTAGAGATTCGTCCGCAGCAGCTGCTTTCTGACAACAGCAAAATCAGACATGGCAATACACTCCAGTGGATGATGGCAGTTATCCGATTAGCTGGCTTAATAGACACAGACGTGACAATGGCACCAGGGGGCAAATCCAACCAATAAAGAAATGGTGGATTGACTATGAAGCATACCACCCAGTAGTGGGTACACAGGTATCCTGGTCTTTATCCACATCTGTTCTCTGCCTACTGCCTATGACAAGATTCTCACTCTCTGTCATGAGAATCTCGGCCCTGGAATTTATTTGCATGTCTGCAAAGCCTGTGACTGACAGATCTTTAAATGTTTTTTTAATGCAAATCTCAGAAAAGCTTTTCATTGCCTCCTTAAATTGGTTGAAAGAATCATTACCTTTCTCAGGTTTATCTTTATCTGTATTTTGGGCGCAATGCCAAAAGTGACTTTAAAATGAAATATATAAAAGTTAAGATACGCAGGAGAACTTTCTCTTGCTATATCAGCAGTGAATATCTAAAAAATGGGTCAAAAAGGAAAAAGAAAGGGAAATGAAACCAGAGTGCCCATTAAAGCGTGACTGGAGTCCATTGTAAGAGGAGCTGACTTGTCATGCTGACAATATCCCTCATTTTGGCATGTCAGCTTCCTTATCAGGCCCAAGACCTTACTATGCACAGCTGGCTATTGAATTCTAAGCTTGCCTTTCCTTGCCATTTCAGAAATTTATCCCGCACCCACCCAAAGTACTTTCTTCTTTCTTTTCTAATCTAAGAATCACATAGATTTTGTGATCTGCATGAAGATCCACTGCACTTGAAGAAATTTCTCAAAGGGTATCAGACACTATTGAGGAACAACTGTTATGACTATAACTGTTATTACTGCATTTCATATTACATTAAATGTTGTATTTGAGTGAGGAGGCCTTTCTTCCACTACCACCACCACCCCTTTGCAAGTGAAGAAATGTAATTAGATAACAGAGCCTCTACATCAGAAGAACATCATCTGAGGTCTTCAAGTCATTTATGTCCCTCCACTTGAAGACCTAGTGATGGTACTGCAGAGCATCTCCAGAAATTTGCTCTTGGATTATAATTCTTAATGTAACAGAACAAGGAAATTATTAAATGCATGAAGTGTAATCATGTTAACTGAATTTTACTAATTTACATTTACTGAAGCCTGCATTTAAAGTAAATTAAATAAAATTTACCTTTCACCTTAGCCTCACTATTCCTTTATCCTGGCCCAACCCACTTTTTTCAGTGCAATCCTAGGCATGCCACTCAACAGCGAGTGTTAGTCTCAACAGCCCTGTGTGGAACAACTTGAATTGGCCTCAACCCCATGGAGTGGTGGGATTCTTTGTTAAAGCAAAGAGGCAATACAGCTGGTTTCAACTAACCACATAGTATCACCTTGCAACCAATTGTCTCTTACATCTTCCTTTCAGCCATCACTTGCAAAATCTGGGAAAAGCTTCTGTGCAAGTGCTGGACAAGAACAAAGCCTATTCCAACATTTTCTGTACTCATCTCTTCACATTCGTACATGTGCTGGGGGATTCTCAGAGAAGGGCATTGCCTCCTCTTCGCATCCTCTGGACTTGTAAAAGCTGGTGCCTCTTCAGTCTTTTGCAAGTAATGGAAGAAACCAAAGAGGGATTCTGAAGCAGAGTATATGAAGCAATACAGCCAGTTCCCTTTGCTCTTAGAAGCGAGAGGGCTACTTTGCTTCATGAAGTAGCTTCAAGGAGGTGTTTTACTCGATATTTCATTTAAGTGAAGCACCCCTGAAAAATTTGCACAGTTTTAGTGCCCAGCCCTCCCAAAGTACACCGTTCCTCCCACCATAGGGTCAGTAATAACGATGACATCATGCTCTCTTGTGGGACTGAATAGTATTTGGGAGTGAGAACAGCGTTTTCCTAACCCTTTTCTATCTATTTCATACTGCAAATTTAGACAACCTGGTTTTTGATCAGATGTTTTGTTGACCCCATAATCCTTGCCCCTGACCATGTTGGATGGGCCTGATGGAAGTTGAAATCCAAAATATCTGAAGGAGAATGAGTTTCCTATTCTTGTCTTGTACATAGTTAAAGTAGGATTTTAAGAGTAATCTGATCTGGCTTCTTGAATTGGGAGGAAATTAAGAGATTTAGTGTAAAGTCCGTCTGATGGTGTGCTGGATTGCCTTTCATCCTTATAAACCCAGTACACTATATTCAATATTTGCTAAATATTCTC
Source organism: Python bivittatus (assembly GCF_059951505.1). Taxonomy (NCBI): domain Eukaryota; kingdom Metazoa; phylum Chordata; class Lepidosauria; order Squamata; family Pythonidae; genus Python; species Python bivittatus. Next base: position 6,103,441 of record NW_028277073.1, read on the forward strand.
AGTCTTTTTTTAAGTTCAGGAAATAATGGTATGTACATTGACAAATAGGTTAAACCAAAATCTTTTTTCAGACACTTACCTTCAAATAAAGTTTGTGAGTGAAGAGCAGTTGAATTTAGCCCAAAGGCCAAAGTTAATTGTAAACTTAGGCCTTCTTATAGGGCAGTTCTGTATTCATTCAAATATATTTTTATTAAAGCCTACTTTTATCTAGTTGATGTCTTTAAACCAATAATAAGGCTATATGTGTAAATATATATAGTACGTTTGACTTTAAGTGCTCAATATAACTATGAATGATTGACAATACGTCTTTAGATAAGTGCAACAAAGCCTTCAAAAATAATTTTGGGATAATAGTATACCTCTCATCCATCTGAGCCAATGTCTTCTTCATAAATTGATAGGACAGGAAATTTTAAAATTGACTTAATTGATTGAAAAGACTTTTCTATTGCTGTTTCTTCTTCTCCTGCACTGCACTCCCTTTTAATATCTGAGGGTCCCAGGGAAACTTTTTGCTGCAAATTATTCCCTGGGATTCTGGGCTGCTAGAGTAAAATTTTCAAAAGGAAGCCATCTCCCAATCCTGATTTATAATATGTTGTCAAGATACTGGCTATAACCTGTATCATGCTCAAATAATTTATAAGGCATTTTTGTAAAGTGCAAATCAAGTTTTCCAAAGAGTTGTCCCAAGATTAGCAGTACTGAATTGATAGAAGTACTAAACTGTGAGCTTACTTGATTAATGAAGGTCCTGAAGATACACAAAAATTCAACAGCTTTGTTAATTTTAGGGTTACTTAAATCTGTGGTTAAGCTGTTGAATTGCAGAGCCGTAATTTTCTCTTTTCAGTGAATGCAATTAAGCTTCTGATATCTTTAACACACCCAAGTGAGATAGGGGAAGGGGATTCAGCTCCACATGGTAACATCATTGCATTATTACCCCCCAAACACACACACCTGTACAGCTTCCACCCCTGTCAACAAAAATGTGCATTACTCAAGACTGCTAAGAGGATGATGGACTTTCCTTTGTTAGAAAGCCAAAGATGCTGTAGCAGGAGATTTTCTGCTTTTGCAGAAAGTTGGCCATGACCATGGCAGGTATGAGTGAATAAACAGACCTGCTTGCCTTGTCAGATACCATTCATCTTGCTTGGTTGGTCCTCTTTGATCATCAGCTGTTCATATGGAGGTATGTAGATAGAAAAAGGATGTAATAGTAACAAAACAGGTCATTGTTGTTGTTTGATCAAAAGCAGTACCAGTTATATCAGTGTCTTTCAAACTTGGCAACTTTAAGATGTGTGGGCTTCAGCTCCCAGAATCCCCCAGCCAACTCTAACCCTAACTATGCTGGCTGAGGAATTCTGGGAGTTGAAGTCTACACATCTTAACACTGCCAAGTTTGAAAAACACTAAGTCATGTGGAACTGCTGCTTTTTAAATAGCCTTGCAAGGATTCTTTGAGACAGACGTCCATTCTTAAAAAGCAGAGGCAGTTGGACAGAGACAGGAATCTAGAACTTCTTGGACTGAAGTGGCAGTTGGATTAGTTGGGAAGTGGCAAACAAGACCAGAGAATAACCAGGTTTTCCATTAGTAATACCTCTGTCCAATTATCTCTTTCTTCAAATGTATTTATTTTTAAGAGTCAAGTAAAGTTAGCATTTGCAAAATCTAGTAACTCTTACAGATGAAAAATGTACAGACTACCTAGGAAATAGTGAGAACTTTCTGCTATCCAAAATGATGAACTGACAATTGCACCTGCTTCTTTGCCTTTTCTCAGCCTATTAACAAAAAAGTCTCCAGACAAATACACCAGACACAGACACCACACCACCCCATCCCTGAAGCTTTGACAAATATAGCAGCTAGATGTGTACAAAAGTGCTTCTTGCCTCACGCTAACCCTCTTGAAAGCCAGCATGAATTTCCCATTAATGACATCTCTCAGAAATGCAATTAGCCTTCATTCTTAGCAAAAGTGCATTAGAGGCTTAGAAACTCCACGCGGGTGAGCGTATAAGGCTTAACACACTGAAAACTGCATTTAAGAAAGAAGGGGGGGAAAAGATGGCCAAAGACAAGGTTCTAATATTACTTAATTACCCCATGACATCCTCAGATGTAATTGAGCTTGGAAGGCTAAATGAAGACTGCAAGGGGGATAATGCCTGATACATCTATAATGATACCACTTTGTAAGACAAAATGGGGCCCTGGCAGGACAATCAGGAGGAAAACAAGTCCAAGGAAATGTCAGAGCAAAAATCACTAGTGTGCTTTCTGAAGGATTATTGGAAGGTTCTTCATCCCCAAGATTCCTTAAGAAGGAGATCATAGTTTCACTCCTTCCTGGCCTTTATAAATTTAATATGGCTGTAGAATTGACATACACAAGCTCTTCAATCATGACTTGCTAGTCTTTACTCAAATATTGAAGTAATGTTGGAGAATAAAAAGCAGCCATTTGTATTGTCTGGGGAAAAGGAATATCTGATGAAAATATGGATCCTATGTTTGGATCCCACCGTATTGTCCAATTGGCAGCAGTTGAGAGAGGCATTGAGCCTAAACTTAGCCTGCCTAACAAAGTTGAAGTTCTTAGGGGACAATATAATTTTGACATTATTGCCACTGCTCTTGGAAACCTTAATAACACTTGGGCATCCAGAGTCAACTTTCAAAGGATCAAGTCTTTTCCTGAGATACATACCAGGAGCAACTGGTATGAGATGCAGATCCTCTAATGCTTCCAAATCACATCCCAGATTTTGACAGAGGAACATCATTTAAATGGTATTGACATTTTGCACAAAGTCAGGGTGAACCCTGAAGTGTTTTGCACAGCCTTGCCTCTTGAAAATATCAGAAAGTGCCAGCAAAGGCCTCTCCTCATATGTAGATGCTTCAGTCTCTGGTTTCCAATAAGCAGTTTTGATCCCACCTGCATTTCCATTCATGAACAAGTATTCTAACCTACTGCATTACAGTATCCGACCATGAATAGATGGGACAATGAAATGTTCATAAATGATCTTGGCATAGGGGTACATGATGAATTGCCAAGTTTGTGGATGATACGAAGCTATTCAGGATGGCAAAAAAAAAAAAAAAGATGATTTGGATTGCTTTAAATTGGGTCAGTGGCCAGCCAAATGGCAAATGTAATTTTGTTTAAGTAAGCATAAAGTGATCTGTTCTACAAGTCTATTCAAGTACTGATTCTTAACATTATATGGTTCTTAATGTTTAAGGCTTTTAAACATTATAAGGCACAGCCTCAGGCCTGCTGAAGATCACTGAGGAGGCTGCAAACCCTGATAGAGCTGGCATCTCAAGGAGATTGATGGTTACTTTGCTTTGCTTTTCCTCTTTTTCCCTGGCTTGGTCACCAGTATGACAGAAGGATGCTGTAAAAGGAATAACTTTGACTTTTTGGTTATGATTCTTTATTTGGTTTTGTGTACCTTGAGAGACAGCCCTTGAAATAGAGCACATACTATTTGTCCAGAAGGTTCTAGTTTCAATTTCTGGCATCTCTAGAAAAAGTTGGAAAAGATCCTGCTGAAATGTTGCAGAACCACTGCCAGCCCATGGTCCTTTTTTGCATCTCACACTAAACCACAAACTGATTGACCCCATTTAGCAAATCCATCCCACACACTTAGCGTAAGATCTAGTGAAAGCCCAAGAAACTGAGTCAACCATAATTAAGTTGCCAATGAATGATGACATGCAACCCTCTAGAGCTGGCCATGCTGGGCTAGATGGGCCAATGATCTGACTCATCATAAAGCAGCTTGCTGTAAAAGGAAAGTCACATAGTTTGTCACCTGCTGATGTGGCTTGAGTGAGTTTATATTCTCATGGCTAGAGCCAGCTGCTTACACAGCAGCTACAAAGCTTACTTTGTGTTCTTTTTTATCCATATATACTTGAAGAGGGGGGAGGAATATCCTCAGGGATAATGACAAGAGGCATGTATGCCAGCAAGCAACCATTAAGTCTCTTGGGCCAGTCGTCATAATTGCAAAAAAGGGCAAGCTTATTTAAGGGAGACCTTAATATGAGGCTGTGATTTTCACAAATAGCCCCACGTCACTTCCAGTTCCACCCTAACAGGCACGCAAAGAAAAATACAAGAAGGACTAGCTTGCTGGCTTTGCTTTTTTGCTTGGTTTGGTTTTGTTGTTATATTCTTGGCCTGGAGATTATTAGATCAGAAGCCATTCAGAGGACAGGGCTGCACAGGTTTCCCCATATGGGCTGCATTCACACTTAATCCGATTACTAAACTAATCATTTTCTGGGTTCACCCCATGCACGGAAGCATCAAGTAACCAAACCAGCTGGGTTCACGTAGTATCTTAGGCCATGGAGAACTTAACAAAGATTAACATGCTGTGCAAAGACATTTGCTGGGCCTTTACCAGACTTAATTAAGTGTGTTTTGTAAACCACAGGCACAGGATGTGAAGAAGGAGGCAACAAGTTCTAAACAATCTGTAATAATTATCTCTCTTTAAAACCTGACACAATTCCACTCCACATGAAATGTAGCTTGTTTGTTGGGAGACTGAGAGATGGATGGATGGATGGATGGATGGATGGATGGATGGATGGATGGATGGATGGAACAACTGATTTTTGTGGAGCATACTGATGTAGTACTATACACCTTAGGATCAGTCCTTTTCTGAGTACGGCCTTTTTCAGGGCTGCTAGAACAAAGACATTATAAAGCCTGTTAATTGTTTCACTTCTAATAATTGCTGTGAACAGTCACCGCAGGAGAGAAAGGCTTTTCTGAAGACCTAATAACAGAGAAGGGGGCTGGGGGGAAGAAACCTGCCTCTGACATAGACATATTGGCCGAATACTGTTCTCTTCATGCTGTTTAAGCACCACAATGTGTAACAAATAGCTATTAACATGCAGCTCCCTGTCATGGAGAAATGACTACTTTTGGAGGCCAGCCTGCCTTAGCTGTGAACAAAATGCATTATTTATCTCCATTAAATCTTTTCTCTGGTTTCACTAGCCCTTTAAGCATGTATGGCATGGGGGAGCATACTCTATATTGTCCTTGCCCCCTTCAACAATGTCATTAAGGGAGGACTTGTAAAGTGATCATAGTTAACCATATAGTAGAAAATAATACAGTCAGGGAGAAGACTGCTTCCTAGATATGTGTGTGTGTATTTGTGTCTGGGCATCCGTAGGCATATTCTGGAGGATCATTCTCAGAGTAATTCTTCATTATAATACAATTTCAAAATCTGCCTTCTGCTTTCCTGAAACGTTTCTTCCCCTGCACAAGTGGTTTCGATATGCTTACCTCATTCTCAAATTGTGTTAGGGCTTCTTTGTAATTTCTTTTTAGGAAGGGTTTTCTGTCTGCTTTCTTGTGGCAGGACATGGTTGTACTTGTCTGGGTTGCTAAGCAGAGTCTGGCTTAGTTAGGCCATGGATGGGAGACTGTCACAAAACTCAGGGCAGTAGGCTAGTCTGGAAAGTGAAAAGAAGCAAAATGTTGCCAAGAAAGCTGCATGGATAAAACCAGGAGTTGATCTTGACTTGAAGGTGCTTTGGCCTTTCCCTCTTTTATTATCCTGAGATGGTGGAAGGTTTATGGTATCTGTCTCTCCATCCCTCTGCAGCCTTCCTGGCTGCATAGGCATCCAGGACAAGCCATGTTGACATTAAAATGATGACACATGCATCAGGATGTCATTCTGCAAATCATGCTGTGATGCACTTATTATGTGTCATGATATCACAGGCAAGGGTGCAATTTGTATAATTTACTAACCCCCTCAGTCCCTGGGGGATGCCCACGTCTGGCTGCCTATGTTCCCTGATCTTAAAAAAACTTCAGGAAAGGGGTTCCCTTATGATGCCTTCCCTTGGGATTTAACTGAAGTCCGGGAAGCTGGACAGGATGAAAAATAGGACATTCACACACACCTCATAGTCATTGCGTAAGTTGCATCTGGGAGAATTCTGAAGGACGTGAGAATTCTCTTGAATATTCTAGGGTGCTTTTCATTCTGAGTTTGCTCTGCTTGGGTTTCAAGGTTTCAGAATGGGAACTTGGCTTAATGGGTGGCTCAGATATTTCACCGGGCTGCTTTGGAACTTGTGGGGACCATCCTGTCTTTTTCTCTTTCATCTGTCACATCATGCAATGCAGCAGGTCAGCTAAAATTCACAGAATGCCTCTATATTCCTTCCTTTCAAACAGCAGTAGATATTTCTAAGGGTCACAGATGTGATCTACAAATGGATGACCCATTTCCTTGCCTCAAAAAGACAGGTAGCCGGGCCTCAATCACACATAGAAACCTTCTGTGTGCAAAGCTTTAAAATGAATTCCTCATAATCACAACCTAATCTTTTCCTCAGCAATGGCCAAGCAACCTGTGTAATTCTCCTGGGCAATTCCTGTCCAAACAAAACCTTTAGCTAAAACCGGAAATAAGAGCACCAGTACTCACGGGTCTACTCTATTTTGAACTCCAAATGGGGTTTGCACAAAACAGGCTTTGTAACCAGGACTTGTATGTTACAAAGTTAAGCTTACACAAATCCCAAATAGCAGCTATTTCTGGTTGTATGATCCAATACAGCTCAAATTGTAATGAGGAATTGCAGAATGCAGTATGGAGTCAAAAGACATCACAAAGGTGTGATTTTTGGTTTGGTGTATCAAGCAAGCATAGCCATGTAAAACAGATGGTGGTCTTATTTTAAGAGGAAAAGAGTTAATGGGAGAAGGGAAATTGAAGGGAGGCAAGGCAGAAGAAGGAAATGTTCAGGAATCAGGTGGACCGAAGACAATCCAGCCAGACCTTCAGCTCCTGGGTAAATGGCAAGTGGTAGAAAAAGTCTTTCTGCAGATGCTCAGGAAATCCTAGAGGTGTGGACTAGACAGGGACAGGGGGCCGTTGGCTGGTCTGCCACTGCCTTTTTTCTTTCTTTCTGGTTTTTGTCCCCTGCCTCATTCTAGCCCACAGCCCTAGGATTTCCTGGACATCTCCTATCTTAGTACTAAGAAGGCCTAAGCTTGCCCAAAGTCAGTTAGATATTTCCTGCTAAGACAAAGAACCCTCTCCTGTTTGTACCTACAAGGTGAATGCAAAAATCAATGTCACCTAAGATGGACATATCACTTGAAAATGACTCTAACCAGCTTTCTATATCTCACATTGTCAATATTCACTCCATGTGCAAAACTAGAATGGTCAATGGTGCTTTTAGTATCACACATAAAAATGCCTTGAGGGAGAATGTCATCCACCATTGATTCTGTCTCCTCTCAGCTCTGTGGAATTCCCTACTGTCTGCAAGGTAGTGAGCTTGCTAGACTCCATGACAAATAAAGAAACACACCACCTGACTTGGTATTTGATTGTATGTTGGAGCCCTGAGGCATAACAAAAGCAGATGCTGTCCTTGGGAGAGGAGACTATTGTCTTCAGCTGGATCAGACACAAAAGAAGGGAAAAATAACAGTTACATGTGTCACCTGCTATCTTTCTGATTTCAAAGATTAAGAGAGGGAGAGAAGAAAAAGAGGGCAGTCCTATTTCTTTCTTTCTAGAGTGGTCATTTAAAGAAGACAAAAGAAGGAAGGTTTATATAAAATGTACATAAGATGAGTAATGAATTGACAGGCAGATTATGAAAGAATTCTTATGATTTAAAAGGAATATAAGATAACACACCTTAGTGTATCCATCTGACCTGTGTCTTTGCTTAATCTCTGGTCCAAATGTTGAGAAGATATTGAGCAACTTCTAGACCTTCTAGGGCTCTGATTTTAAACTAGACTTGGACTAGGTAGCTCTTCAAATTGATGATAATTATTTGGTACACATAAACTTGTGCTAGGCTGAAGTATGCCATGTAGATGTATTTTGTTACTTGGGAATTAGATGAACCCCCAGATCACTGGCTTGACGGTTGGGGATGTAATATTTCAAAACTTTCAGATAATTATGGAGCTTTCTTTTCAAGATGAAGTGGCCAAGCATTTAAACAGAGGGTGAAGGAGAAAGGATGCATCACTGCCACTTTAGATGGTGAGATGTTCTTTGTCAAATTTCAAACATAATGCTTCATGGGAATGGTAGAGTTTTGGAACACATGCCCCAGTCTTGCAGGGAGGAACCATTGGCCTCCTTTTACTCAGAAAAGTTACTCAGAATAGTTACTCAAAAATGTCCTTGGAAATGATAACATATTCATGTTATGTACTCAGTACTGCTATTTGCTTCACATGGGCTGCTCTTGAGGACATCCAAGCTGCAGTTAGTGAAGAACGTGAACATCAGATGGTTAGCAGGAACCTCATCAGTTTAAAAGTATTGCACTGGCTGCCAATTCATTTCTGGACAAAATTTGATATATTTATGATTAAGCTTAAAGTTTTGGGACCACCTATTCCTGTATAGACATGACTGAATGTTAAGAGGGTCTTTTCCAGAGGGACTTCCTCTCCATCCATTTCAATGCCAAGGGAAGATCAGGCAGTTTACCCAAGCTTTAGGTTGACAGTACTCATCATCTTATATACATGACATTTTTGAGTTGCAACATTTTGATGTGGCTACGTTTTGAGCATTCTAATACTGATGAGTTATTTTATTGACTGCATCATGTCCTCTGACTTACTGATAAATACATTTCTTGTGGCAGAGAAGCCTGTAAATTCATTACATGATGCATACAGCATGTATGGCTACTTCGACTAAAGTGTGGAACTCACTGTGCTCACTTACTAATTGTTGCTTTGTCCTTTATTATAGCTCAGTGGGTTCAGTGCTCAAGAATCATGCAGCTGGAATATGCAGTCAACCTGAGTACAGTAAACAAAGAAAATATTATTCCACTGATGGCATGGAAAATTCAAAAACATAGACAAAGCATGATTTTTAAGCTTCCCAGTTTATTTTAGATTTTGTTTTCATCCAATGGGAAATACTTTTTTCCTTTGACATTTGTATCCCACTTTTCTCTAAAGATCGCATGCAGTCTTGAATTGCTGGGAATCCTGTCTTCATCATGCTACCTACTGCTCTGTTAAAGAGAAACCCAGTTTGGTGTGGTGGTTAAGATGCTGGACTAGAAACCAGGAGATGGTGCGTTCTAATTCTGTCTTAGGCACAGAAGCCAGGTAAGTAATTCTGAACCAATCACTCCCTCTCAGCCCAACCCACATCACAGGGTGGTGGTTGTGAGGAAAATAGGAGGGATCATTAAATGTGCCAATTTGAGTTGTACAAAATAAAGATGGGATGTAAATATAGATTTAAAATATTTCCTGCACTATTGGCAAATAGGCAAAAATTCAGCTGAAATGAGTTGCATATCTTGTAGCCAATTTGAGTTTGTTAGAGTGGATTCAAACATAATTTTTAATCCAAAATTATAAAATATTTCAGAATTACGCTAATGTTACTGTTTTCAGGTGTTTTAAAAGTATTTGATAGAGTGAAGGTAGCTTTGTTTTTTAAGAAAAAAAGGTTATTGGAAATGGGATTTGGACAGACGTGCACTGATTAATTATAATCAGTTTTATTCAACAGATCACCATTAGCGTCAACATATTAGACACAGACATTTTTCAGATAAATAAGGGCACCAAATGTGGATGTTCTCTTCCACCCTTCTTGTTCAGTCTTATTTAAGCATTTGTGACTAGAATACTAGGAAGAACAGAAATATTCGAAGTCTTACTATAAAAACAGAACATAATATAATTAATGATACATTCATTTTTCTTAAAAACCTAAATAGAGACATATCTCAATTGCTGTTTGAATTAAATTCCAAGCAGTAGCACTTTGGAAATTATCTTCAATAAATCCTCTGCTGTACTAATGAATGTTGACAAAGAATGACAGAATCAGTGTCAAGAAGATACAGAACTTCATATGAATCCAGAGGTTTTTAGATATTTAGAGTAATTATTGCACCAATTTGGGGGGGGGGAAATAATTATTACTCTGTCCTGCACAAGATGAAAAAGAATTTAAGTTATAAGAATAGCTTTCATTATCATTGCTCGGTAGATTAGCTGCAGTTAAAATGCTTACAATATAAATATAAAACATGGTTATACTTCCAACTGCCATTGTAAAAAAAATATCCTCCTTTAGCATTCATTCAGAATGCTAAACTAACTAGAATTAGGCAAACTGTACCATATGAACCAAGGTAAGATGGAAGTTTATAAACATCCAATTTGAAACATTACTTGGATGCAAAAAATCACAGGATTAGCCAATAAGAATGTCCGGACACCAAAGTGTTACAAATTGGAAAGACCTCTTGGGGAAGTCTAGCAGATGATCCCTTCTTCCCCTCTCCCACAATACAATAAACCTGCAAGATCAATAAGGTGCAGGGAAAATGAGGGCAAAGCCATGGTGATGTCCCATGGCAGAGGGCAAGTGAAATCCAGAATTACATTCTCAGAGCCTGAGTTGGCTATGCAGTCAATGATGGAGTATAAAGAGAGCAGGGATGAGTGGCATGGCCCACCTCCATATAGGCCAGCCAGCAATACTTCCCTTCCCTGCATGGGTGGGAAAGGCAAGAAGCAAGGAAAGAACCAGTGAGGACCAGCAGCAGCCTTCATCTAAACCAGTGTTGCTCATCCTTGGCAACTTTAAGATGCGTGGACTTCAACTTCTAGAATTCCAGCTGGTGAATTCTGGGAGTTGAAGTCCACACATCTTAAAGTTGCCAAGATTGAGAAACACTGGTCTAAACTGAGCATTGACCCAGCCCCATTGCCAACCCACTGCAATCCAGACTGAAACTTGTTACGTCAGCTTCAGGAACAGGCCAGTATGGGAAGCAAGCAGCTTATACTGCAGTGTGGAATTGCCCTTAATATCATTGCTCCCTGAAGTAAGAAACTACTATCTCATCCATATTGAAAACTTACATTAGAAATTTGGAAAAGATGGAACCCACTTTTAGCCTCGATCTCTTCCGATCTTCTCATATTCCTAAATCATTCTTTTTTTAAGTTTGAGGACAAGTGTGTCCAGTGCAAGTCACTGGAAAATAGAGGATCTAAAGCAGCGATTCTCACTGGAAGCCACAGGTTAGTGGTCCAGCTGGGTCTACCAAGTTGCCTGCTGCAGCTTCCCCACATTCACTGACAGAACCTGCTCTCCATCTCAGGCTCGCTTTCCTTGCAGCATTCACCAGTGGGGGTGGGTGGGGGGTCAAAAAAAGTCAAATGGCATCTGTGGCTCTGTGATTGAAATCCCACCCCTAAACTAAAAAAAAAGAGGAAGGGCTTCGATCGCATGATAGCTGCTGTCCTCCTGACTTTTACTTCTCCCCCTGTGGACACCTCTCCACATTCACCACCACTCATCTGGCTGCATCAGCTACAAACTTCGCCAGGGCCCATCTCCCTGCATTCACCACCAGTCAATCAGGGGAGACGACGGTTATCACAAAAAAAGGATCAGCAGCTGAAAACTGGTTTATTTAGTGACAACCCTCAAGTAGCAGTGTGAGCACTGGAATTCAAGAAATGACACTAGTGAACAGAATTGGATGTAGCCAAGGACTGGATTAAAAATCCATTTATTGCTGTCTCTCAAGTGAAATCTTCAACCATCCAGTGCAATAAGTTTGGTCATTTAGGCTCAGATTACTGAAAGTAGTTTTCAGTGAGACATTTTTCCCCAATTTCTGAGTCAGGACACGTTCTGAATATCCAAGAGATGTTGCCGTTCCCAATGGCCTGCATTTGTGAATCTGGGGTATGGCTTAAATCTGTCAGTCATCGAGCCACATATAATCTCCTGGTAAGACAGCAAAAAGAGTACCACCCCTCAAACTGATATGAAGGTTTTCTATGCAGAGATTTCTAACAATCACCAAGTTTCTGTTAAGAGTTCTTATTGATACATAATAATTCAAATAGTAAATAAATACTTAATTTGGATTTAGGGTATAGGGATCCACTAAAACTAGAACACTGACCACCACACACACTTTTAAGATTTTGCAACCATGTCAGTTTGAAAATGGAAAAAAAGCATTCTATGCAAAACAGCAACAAAAACCAACCATTAAAACTTTGATGATAACAAATAGCACGGAAAGCATTGTGGAAATATAATTTCCTCCTTCAAGGCAACCTGAGTCAGTGTGATTCTTCAGCATTCTTTGAACCTGATTTTTTCCTAGCAATATCCACACTTTTATAGAAATTATGCGGAATTTCAACATGCACCCAGTCATGTACTGTTGAGATAAGAGTGGCTAGAATCCTCCAGTTCCTACATTGGAGTCTGCAGCACAGCATATACATGTGAGTAGAACTCATTAAAAGTATCTAGAGACAGATGCAGAAGGTACAAAATGACCTATAAGGAAATTACACGTTATGACAGAAAATCTGTCCTTATGGAAGAGGAAAGAAGGAGATAGAAGAACTTTTCTGTAGGAATCAGGCTGAAGAGAGAATCTAGCAGAATAGGGAGAAAGAAACAAAGAGGAAACACCTGGCTTGCTGTCTATTTCTCAAACCTCTAGTTATCAAGAGGGCAAAGGCGGCAAAGGAATCTAACTATTGATTTGCCAGATGGTCCAAGAAATGTGCAACCTTTTCAGTCCCTGTGTTTGTGATGTTCTTTCTGAAGGCACTGCATGGCAAAACTTTCTTGAAATGCTTGTATCATTAGAAGTACTAGGAAGACTGTGTTTTTCAGGTCAGAAAGCAACAGGATTAAATAGTCACCTGAAGAGGGTGACTTCTTAGGAGTCTTAGAAGAGGGCATGGCTTTCCTTTTGTTGGAGGCCCCAGGCCAGAATACCTGTTTGCGCTTTTGGTCATTTGTCACCATCTCTAAGAAAACCAGAAAAAGATAGCACCAGCTTCAGTTAATCCCAATATTCCCCCTTGAGAGCGAATATTAACTACAAATGTAAAGGTGTTAGGAAAATCATCATGGCCTTTAAAAAAAAAAGTCCCAGATTAAATATTAGCTTATTCTTGCCAGAACTTCTGTATGAAACAGAAAATATTAGACAGGCAATAAAGACTTAGCTAATTATAATTTTCAACTGGCGAAGTGTAAAAGTGGATCATTTCTCTTGATTCTTGGGTGTTGTTTTATCCCCTGCAGTCTTAATCTAGCAGTCTACAATGAAAAGCCATCTCCAACACCTTCCTGACATTGCTGCACTTACAGTATTAGCAATCTTCATTAAAAAGGAAGGAGTCGTTCCAAATATGTTTTGATGGCAAATTTTTAGAGGGGCAAGAGATGAACATTGGAATAGGAAAAACAAACCTATGCTTTCCACAGATAATTTGAGTTTATCTCTAAAGGCTGGAGTTTCAGTGAAGATTATTTGCACAGAGGTTTTCAACTGACTGATCACAGGTTCTGTCCTGTTCACGCTTTATGTATTGCAGTGATGTTCATAAAATTTTTATGTGCACTATGTGTATTATTTTCTCAAGTTCTTTTCCATAGGGAAATAAAGTAGACTTTTTTCTAATGCACATACATGGTTGTGTGTATTTTCCTCTATGCATCTTTGCATACTTTCTGAGTTAGTGATATGTCACTAACATTTGTATTTTGGGTTCTCCAACAGAGCAGACAACTAGGGTTTAGGGATACTTCAACAGAATATACTGTATTCTTTTAAATTGTTGTGTTTTATTTCTGTATGGTTTTGTGTTTTTCTAGGAAAAGAAGCAGTGTGTGTGTGTGTGTGTAATTGTGATTGATGATGATGATGATGTTTCAATGTTGCATTATATAAAATCCGTTTGAAGTCCTTGATCCATAGACACAAACTATAAATTAACAGGTTTTAAATCAGACTTTTAAAGGGGTCCAGGTACTTTCCTAAAAAAATTAGATGCACAGAGAAAATCCATGGATGCTCCATGTTTCCTATACTGCCAGAGTCTGAATGAAGAAACTGATACATTAAATATGTTTAGGAAGCATGAATGTAACACATTCTGAACTGTGGAGTGGCTGAAATGTTGTAGAATAATTATTATTCAATCCTCACTTTGTTGCGGCTCTTCTTCTGAACCTTAAAGCAGCAGTGTTATAGGTGTTTTTTAACCCATAGGCAAATCTAAAGATATTATGTATTTCCTATCTCAAGTTCAGTTTTAGAGTAATGCTAAAAACACAACTCTTAGCAAATACTGTGTTCATAAATAATATTTTTTAACCTCATATATCTTCATGTCTATATTTGTACAACTTTTCAAGGAAAATGCCATTCTTCAGTTAAGTCTTCCCTTGCTTTAAATATCACAAGTTGCTTGTTTTGAAAATATCACAGATTTTCTTAGCATGATGAGGCATCCTCCAAATTGGTTACAAAATCATTTTCAAGTATTTCCAAAATCTCTAAAGTGCTATTATTTTTGACACACTTTCAACTCTAGAATCTTAATTTTGACCCAGGAAGCTATCTAAATAAGGGACCCGTGATCAAACATTCCAATATGGTAAAAGCTAATGTACAGTAATTGAAAGAGAAGCAGCAATTCAATAATGGGGATTATGGAACCTACATGTGTAACTCTATTACTGCATTGTTTTTCTAATCAAGCTATCCAAATTGGTCCAGTTGGAGCCCTGATGGGAAACCAGCTCCTCAGTAAAGCACTACTTTTAGTAGTAAACATAAGATGGCAACCTCCACCTAATGTTTACATGCTGAAATTTAAATCCATACCAGTTTGCATGCACAATTCTCCAGCACTAATAGCTAAAAATAACTTAGATTCTTAAGTTCCCATTTATGTTTAGGAATACCTTTTCCACCTCTATTAAGTTCCTAAATGTGTTTTCTGTTTTAGAACAATAAGCTGAGCCATGATTTGGTTAGACTCTGCTCAGCCCTCTATTTAGAGTTATCTCTGCTTTCCTGCTCCACCCCATGTATTTTCCTTCCAACTTCCAATTTCCTTTCCTGAGTTCATAATTTCACTACTAGTTTAATTAGGACTTCTAGGAAATGCATAGTCTCAGGTTTTTCCTTTAAACCTATCCACAAGAAAGATGTAATGATCTGTTCAGAGCGTGATAAATATTCGGGAGGGTGAGGGGAGAATCTGCACATTTCTCAGTCACCTGAGAAAAACACAGCCAGATCATTTATTCACAAGCATGCCATTTGGAAATGTCTGAAACAGTCTCTTCCCTAAAAAACTGATAAATAAATTGGATTCCAAAATGAAAGTAATCCAGTTGCTGAGATTTCTTTAACCTTATCCATTTGCCCTTTCAATAAATCTTGTTAAAGGAAACTCTGGGAATCTTCCTTTTGATTGAGTCAGCTACGCAGCGCCTGAAAAAAAAAAAGCCATAGAATATAAAAAGCATAGCTTGTTAACCAAAGTGACCCAAAATAGGAAAATTGAATGACAATCCTTGAACCTGGAATAGTTTTCCACCACAAATCAGCAACATTTTCAGAAAGTGACTGAGTGTGTTTTTATGTTTCAGTGCAATGTTCAGGGACCAAAGAATAATTATTTTAAAAATTATAAAGAGTCAAAATCTTGGAGGTCTCTTATGGTAATATGGAGATCTTGCAAGATCTAAGTGCTTCATAAGGTATGGGCTATTTTGATTTTTTTGTGTGTGGGGGAGGAACATTGGTCCATATGATATGATCTTTGTCATTGTGATTCCCTTTTGGCTAGCAGTACTTATTTTATTTTGTAAGACTCAACTTTTTCTGTAGGTGGTTGTATTCTTTTGAACTACATATTAATTGTGTAGAAACTAACAAGATTATGTCCCATCAAGTCATTGTCAACTTTTAAAGCAACCACATAGATAGACTTTTTCCATGACGATCTGCCCCCAACCTGATCCTTCAGGTCCTCCAATGGTGCACTCATCAGCACTGTAACTGAGTCCCTCCACCTTGCTGCTGATCATCCTCTTCTCTTTCTTTCCACCATTCCCAGCATTAGAGCCTTCTCCAGAAAGCTAGGTCTTCACATAACATGGCCAAAGTAGGACATTTTGCCTTGAGTGAGAACTCTGAGTTGATGATGATCTGTTAGTTTGTTTCCTTGCCTGTCCACAGTATTCCCGGGAGTCTTCTGCAACACCAGAGTTCAAAAGTATCAATATTCTTCCTATCCTGCTTCTTCAAAATCCAACTTTTGCTTCCATAGTGTGTCACAGGGAATACCATGGCTTGGATGATTCTGATCTTTGTAGGTATGGACCCATCGCAGCATTTGAAAATCTTTTCCAAGAACTTCATGGCTGCTCTACCAAATGCTAATCTGTGGTGTATTTCTTGACTGCTTGTCCTTTTACTGTTGATGGTTGATCCTAAAAGGTAGAAGCTATACAACACTTAGATATATTCATTGTCAATTCTAAAGCTAGTTGTTCTACCTATTTTCATTAGTTTGGACTTCTTTATATTTAATTTTAGTCACATTTTTTTTACTTTGCTCCTTGACTTTTTTTACTAGGGCTTGCAGATCCTTTGCATTTTCAGCTATCAGGGTTGTATCATCAGCATAGCACAAGTTATTCATGTTTCATCCTCCAGTTATAAAACCATGCTCAACTTCTTCTGATCCAGCTTCCCTTGATATATATTCAGCATATAGGTTGAATAAATAAGAGGATAATACAAGGCCTTGTTGCACTCCTTTGACAACCTGGAGCAACCTGTTTCACCATGTTCTGTCTGTGCTGTGGCTTTCTGACCTGTATATAAGTTTCTCATGAGGACAATGAGATGTCCTGGGATTCCTGTTTTTCTGAGCACATTCCACAGTTTGACGTGATTGACACAATCAAAGGCCTTTCTATAATCCACAAAGCACATAGTGACTTCTTTGGGGTATTTGTTGGCTTTCTCAGTTATCCAGCATGCATCAGCAATAACGTCTCATGTTCCTTGGCCTTTTCTAAAGCCAGCTTGAACATCTGGCATCTCTTTTTCCATGTAGGGCTCTAATCTGCATTGGATGATCCTGAGCATTATTTTGCTAGCATGTAAAATTCAGGATATTGTATGTTAGTTTGCACACTCTGTTAAGTCTTTTTTTTTGGGGGGGGGGGTAGTTAGAACATAGATTAACCTCTTCCAATCTGTTGGCCACTGTGACTTTCTCCAGATTTGCTGGCATACTTGGTTAGAAATGTGACTGATTCTTCTTCTATTGCTTGCCAGATTTCTGTGGGTATTCCATCAGTTCCTGTAGCTTTCTGACTTGGTAACGATCAGAGCGCTGATCTAACATCATCTTTTAGTACTACAGGTTCTTGTAAGTAGGGAATATCTTCTAAGGTATTTTGGATGTTCACGTCTCTACTGTACAGTATTTCAGTATTTCCATCTTTTTTTATCTCCTTTGAATCAGCTATTATCTGTCCATTGGCTTCCTTTAGCATACCAATTCAAGGTTGGAACCTCCCTCTGAGTTCAGAGATCTTTTGAAAGACTTTCTTTCTTTCTTTCTTTCTTTCTTTCTTTCTTTCTTTCTTTCTTTCTTTCTTTCTTTCTTTCCATGTCTGTTTCCATCTTCACTATTTTTACAAATGTTACTGCAATACTCTTTTTGTCTCTTCTAACAGCTGTCTGAAACTCTTTGTTAGGTTTCTTTCTGGGATTTTTGTCTTTCTTGGCTTTGGCTTCCTTCTCTTCTTGGTAATTTCCATGGTTTGGTCTGACATCCAGTTTGCTTTCTTCTTTTCTTCATTTTTGGCAGTCTCTTTCCACAGTCATCCGTAACGACTTCTTTAAGTTCATTCCATAATTCCCCTGGTTTTCTATCAATGAGGGTCAGGACTTCAAAGTGATTTCTGATGTTCTCCTTGAAAATGGTGAGTATATATTCAAGATCATATCATGGAAACTGATTGGCTTTCTTCTTCTTTAGCTTAACTTAGAATTTGCATATTAACAGTTCCTAATTTGTTCTATAGGCAGCAGTTGGCCATGTCTTTGATGCTATGATTGAGTTCCTCCAACTCCTTTTAGCAATAATATAGTCAATTTGATTTCTCTATACTCCATCTGCTGTTGTCCATGTACAGAGGCATCATTTTGGTTGTCTGAAGACACTATTAGCTATGAAGAAATAATTGGAGTGCAGAAATTGATAAGTCAGTTTCCTACTTCATTTTGGTTTCCTAAACTATGTGATCCAGCTACATTTTCCTCTTTCTTGTTTCCATCTTTGGCATACCAGTCTCCAATCACAAGCAGCACATCTCGCTTGCATGTTCTGTCAGTTTCAAATTGAACTTGATCATAGAACTCATCAACCTCCTCTTCTTCTGCATCAGTGGTTGGAGCACAAAATTGAATAATCATCAGATTAAAGGATTGTCCCCAAAGTCTAATTGATATTATTCGGTCATGGATTGCATTGTAGCTGAGTACTGTTCTTGCTATACCTTTCCTAACTATAAAAGCAATGCTGTTCCTTCTTTGTTTTTCATGTCCTGAGTAATAAAACAGTGTGGTCTTCTGACTGAAAGTGTCCAATCTCAGTCTATCTCAATTCGCTGATGTCTAAAATGTCAATTCGTAGTCATTTCATTTAATCTTTCACTGTGTTGAGCTTTCCAGTGTTCATGTTTTTTATGTTCCATGTTCCTACTGTAATCCTATTTTTGCAGCTTCTGATTTTCTTTTCCTGTAGGGCAACAACAGCAACTAGATGTTCTGAAGGCTTTAATCTAGCCATGCCAGAAACACCATTAATACTCTAAAATATCCTCAGCTCTTCCTCAGTAGCATGTTAAGTGCCATCTGACCTGAGGGGCCCATCATCCGGCATGATATCATCAATCATTTTATATTATCTATCCATGGGATTTTCTTGGTAAAAATACAGGAGTGGTTTACTATTGCCTTCTCCCTCATAGTATGAATGGATGTCTTTGCCACTGTCACTAAAATGATCATCTGTGTCCAGCATCTTCCTATATCACTGCTGCCCATTATAGGTGCCTGCTTGCTTCAGCTGGGCAGGTGGGAAGACTTTCATGCCTTGGGTGACCCTGCTGGAAATGTATACTCTTGGCATATAGTACATGCCCATTGTTCTTCACTCATCCCTCCCAGGAACACACACACACATGCCCTGCCCTGTTGAGGCAACACAGACGGACTTGGTGGCAGGACTAACAAGAGGGGGAAAAAAATGGACACTTCAGTGATATTACAATGATGGAAGGATACCCATTCTCCATCCGTTATACAGAGTCTGAAGAACTCCATTCCCTTTCTATATTTAAACAAGTATTCTAGCTCTAGGAGTATTGATTGGAGGACTGTTTAGAAATCTCATCTCCTTAAATTAACCTATATGTTTAATATTCCACATTTTTCCTTTTTTTAAAAAAAAATTAGGTAAACTGACTTAAATATAATCAAATTATACTGATAAGGAATGCTGTAATGGAGATGGAGGCTGAGGAACAGTAGCTGAGTTGGGATTTTAAACATGAACTCTCAGGCTCATGATGTTGGCTATTAAATATAATATTTATAGTAGCGGCAATATTATTTCTTAACTAGCCTCAAAATAAATGAGAATCAAGATCTAGCACACAGTTAAAATGCTTATAAATGATCCTAGAAATAATTAGCCTCAAGTTTATATTCTTCAACCATACATGCTGTTTTGTTGAGACAATTGTCTATTCTTCTGCCTCTTGACTGATACTCTCTTTGATTATTCAGATCCCAGTACTGTAACATCTTCCATCCTGCTGTATCATCAGCCTAAATCAGATGTGAGGAATCTGTGGTCCTCCTGATGGTGCTGAACTTCTCAAACCAGTCCCAGCCAACAATGTGGAAACTGAAGCTATCGTTCAACAAATCATACAAGTAGAGCAGAGATATCATTACACCTCTCTTTGCTCTACTTGTAGCTCCAGCATTAAACCGCAATGAAGTTTCACTAGATGGGACTTGTTGTGCATGGGTTGAAGGATTTTTGTTGTTGTTGTTGTGTGTGTGTGTAAAAGTATTCCTCTAGAAATAAAATTTAATTGAAAAAGTATATAATGTTTGGATGTGGAAGCACTGTGTAAAACAGGACAATTAAATGGGGTAGTATTCAGTTTCACCACATAAAAGAAAGAAACCATTTAAAGTTTTCTTTTTCTTCCTCTCTTTATTTTATAGGTTGTCACAACAACAGCTAAGATGGTTTCTGGAATTCCTCCAGTACCTGGAGAAGCTAAGAAATAAAAGAGCATCCAGAGCTTTACTTCATTACTCCTTCCAGTAACAGTTAAGAAAAAAGAACTCTTTATCTAATGTATCCCTTATCAACTAATTTAATTGTCCCCACATTTCACTAGGCATTAAAAGCATCTGTTTCCTAACCTCTATTCCATTAGACTTTTTGTCAATAATAAATGAAAGAATGCAACAGATGACATAGTTCAGCCTTCCTCAATCTGATGCTCTCCAGATGCTTTGACTTAAACTCCCAAAATTCTCAGCCATGGTGGCCAAAATACCTTGTGAACACTTGCACAACTAAATAGTCCCTGACCCCAAAGAACTGTGAAAATTTTGGTCAGAATCTAATATTTTACAGTTAGACATGATCTTGGACTTTTATCTAGTTTGACCTCTGTTCAATGCCACAGCCCAGAACCAAGAAAGCAGGGGAAGCATGATGATATTTTGTACTGTGTATATTTTATGTTGTGTACAACCTTTGTTTGACCCCCCACTGTTTTGGATTAACCCCCTACCAGGTTAAGAGTTTTTCCATACTGGAGCCTTCAGTGCTGGTTTGCCACAGAGATGAAGCTGCTCAAAGAATCCCTTTCTGGATTTCAAACCCTGTCTCCACTTTGGCCACAGTGATGTCAGGTGATCTGCCTGGACCACAGTTAACACAACCCTTGATCGGTGGATTTCCCTGCTTTTTTTACCCCTCCTACATATGCCAGGAAAGCAAGTGCCAATTTATTTTCCCTCTGTGCACATGGCTTTTGAGAACTGGTGAAAAAAGCTGGTCTAACCATCAATCCTGAGAAGCGCCATCTGGGATATCAAGAAACCCGATACTTTGGGTTCCTTGTTTGGAAATGGGAGGTTGAAACCTTGAGACAAGTAGAAGCCCTCAAAACAAAGAAAGAAGTCCGATCTTTCTTATGACTAGCAGGGCATTACCAAAGGTTCATTCCTCATTTTTCTACTTTGGCTCAACCCCTCACAGATTTAGCAAGAAAAGCGGAACCAAGAAAAGTATAGGAGACTAAAGAATGCCAAGAAGCATTTGATAAAATCAAAAATGCATTTTGTGGCAAACCTGCATTAAAAGCACCAGGCTTTACCCAACCCTTTGTCCTACAAATAGATGCTTCTAATGTAGGCTTAGGAACAGTGCTCATCCAAAACCATGAAGGGATGGACCACCCTGAGATCTACCACACACTTAAATGGGCAATCAATGCTGTGCGGGTATATCAATGGAGTTGGGAATTCTCTGTGATAACCGACCATCAACCACTCACTTGGCTGCAACAAATGAAGGATATAACCATACCAATTTAATATCATACATCCAGCTGGAAAACAAAACCTCATTGCTTGCTTCTTATCATGGTATGGTAAAGACACTGAGATTGCACTAACCTCAAGGGGAAAAAAATCAGACTCTTGATTATTATTATTATTATTTTTTCCTCAAAAGGGGTACGTGGAAGAGCAGGCTGCTTAGCACAATTGCAGGCACCTGTGCTACCTTCTTTCCCTCCCACTGGAGCCTTTCCCCCAGCATCACCATGGCATAGTTGCCAATAAAGCTGTATCCTTGACACAGGTGTGGGAGGAGACAGTAGGAGAACAGAGGACACATGTGTTTTGGAGCTCTGTAGCCAACAACAAACTGAATACAACAGCAGCCAAATGAAAGAAGTTGTTTCTCCTTCAGAAGGAGTAGACAGTCCAAAAGAGAGGAAAAGAAGTCTAGCAGTCCAACAAGATAAAGCACAATGTAAAAAGGGTGCAAGAGCCATTAACAGAAAAAGAATAACAAATCTTAGAGAGAGGGGATTTAAGACAGAACAGACTTAAGAAAGAAATATTGATGCATAATAGTAATAGCATACAGCATAGTATATAGGTAATTACAATAGAGTAATAAATAATAGAGTAATAGGTAATAGTATAAACATTGTCATAGTAGTAGTAATTGAAGAGTAATAATATATTGTAATAGTCATTATCATAGTAATAGTATAGAGATAGCAATAGAATAGAATATAGGAAGCACTCACTGATCACTTTTATATGTTTGATTTTACAAAATAAAACATCTCCCCAACCCTTATAGGGAGATATAAGGAAACCACCTGCCCAGGGTTCAGTGCTTTTGTGTCTGTCTTGAGTTTGGGTCAATCTAATTGAGTACAGTTTAAAAAAGAACTTGTGACAGAGGCGAAAGAAGCAGCCCTGATAATGATGTGAGCTGTGGAGAGAAGGTCATGCAATAACAATTTCTTAGCTTCTACAACTAGATACTGGGAGGAAAAAGGGAACCTCAAGGTCTTTTTTAATAAATCCACTACATGAGTTATTTTCCCTGCAAATAGATTAGTTCTCTGCTACTCTCTATTCTTTGCCACATTTTGCATTATACATCATGACCACTTGAAGGTCTTCAAAGAGAGAAGCTGCAACAATGGTAGCAGCAGATTTCCTGCACCATGGATGCTCTTCTCCCCAGACTGTGTGTGCAGAAAAGTGAAAACAATAGGTGTGCAAAGTTAGCTAATTACTTTCTTCAAAGTATTCCAGGAAGTTGCCAACTAACTAACTCCTTGTGGGGGACTGGTTATTGTGGGATGTGCCACGTGGCCCAAATAACTGTGTAGGACCTCCACTTTTGGTTGCCCTTGAATCCTTTAAAATAATAGGGGTGTCTTCCTTCCAACACAAAAGTAAAGGCAATTCCCAGATGATATGGGAACAAATGCCAATTTAGCATAGTCAATATTGAGATACAGCCTCCCACCACTTCCTCAGAAGTGTATCTGAATGATTCATATTTTTGTCAGCTTTCGATCAGGTGAGCAATTGCCCTTTAAATTCTCTTTAAGAGATTCTGTACTACTTCTTAGTTTCCCTTAAGAATGCATATTAGAAACAATTAAGAATCATCATTAAATTAGATGGATTTTTTTTTTTTAGTAAAAACATTTAACTCCATTCCCATCCTTCCTCTTTTCATGCAGAGTTGGCAAACCTTGATTTCTACTTCACAGAAGGTAACAATGGGCAAAGAATTGCAGCATCAAGAATTCCCCGCTTATGGACATTTTATCAGCACCTTGACACTCCTGGTGGAAAAAGCACACTCCTGCAAACGAGGAAATGATAAGCATTCACATGAATCAGGACAGCAATTTGCTTTCCTCGCAAATTAGTTTATTGGCCAGATTTTAGTCTGAACAGAAGGAGATAAATTATTTCAGGGAATCCATAAAACAGCATTACAACCAGGACTATCTTAGCTTTATTCTAAAAAAATACATTTATTTTTTTTAAACAAGTGCTTGGGGGAAAAAATGGAAAAGCCCAAGCTGGAGCAGGCAGGCATCTCAGTCTGCATTCATCTCGTCTTTCATAGCATGGCAAGTGATGGAGGAGAGAGGAGGACTATGGGTTGTAATTGCTATAAAGGTTGTGATTTTGATATCTTCTTTATTATCAGGCTGCCCAGATGTAAAGTGAATCTGTAATAGTTATAATGCGTCATCTGTTATCATAAGTAGCCTGAGTGATGGATGGAAAACAGATTCAAAGGTGTCAATTAAGGGGAAACTGCTGTACGATATTTTTCTTTTCCCCTTGCACTGCAGATTCTGTCTTCCAATCCATGGACATTCGGCAAAAAAGGTTCTTTGTCAAAATTTAACTTATTATTCCTCAGTGAACTCCGTTAGCTGTTTAAAGAGGCCATCCTGAAATCCACCCATGCTTTATTGTAAGTTACTGAGTCATATTGGCTCGTATTTAAATGTCAGGTAGGCTACAATGGAGAAAAACCATCAAGAATGTTTCCATTTAATAACTTTTAGAAAGTCTGGCCCTGCTGGAGCAAAAACAGCATCCAGTCTGTTTCCACAGTCACCAGCTTTGCAGCCCACATGCAATTAGCGCCTCTCCCCCATAGTTGTTCCCCAACAATAAAGGTATATATAGGCATGGCACTTCTGATTCTTGAGCTAATAAGTAGCCTTTGTGATCAATTACTAATTCATTCTCATCAGGCAGCTGTGTCAGCTTTCTAATGACTTCTCCATACAACCATTTGCTCTATGGCAGTGTTTCTCTACCTTGGCGACTTTAAGACGTGTGGACTTCAATTCCCAGAATTCCTCAGCCAGCTTGAATTCTGGGAGTTGAAGTCCACATGTCTTAAAGTCACCAAGGTAGAGAAACACTGATCTATGGTGAGGCATGAGTTGCCTGCCTCCAGAACATATGCAAATGGTACATGCTCTCCCCACCCGAAAAAGTGGTAATCTTATTGCTTCATTATCTCCCAGTTTGCAGGTCAGTGCGTGTACAAATCAAGAAGATCAGAAATATGAGGAAATATGAAAAACTGGAGGAAACCCTCACTTCACTATGAATCATTCATGAGTTTCACCAGAAAGCAAAATGTACTGATGATTTTGCAAATTATGTAATTTCCAAAAAAGCAACAAGTGTTAACTGAGGAGGCAAGCTAGCACTACCTGTTTGGCACCTAATAGAATATATGAATTCAGATCATTATCAAACATTCCACATGGAATGTCTTGCTGGAAATTTCCATGCAGAAAAGAAGCTCTCTGTTTTCTAAGACAAAGTACTAGAGACCTTGAACAATCTGTATTAGCAGAAAGAATTTTCGAGAAGACTTTGCCACCCCAAAATCACATTGTGATTTGATTGTGTCATTTAGGATTAAAAGTTAAATCTCATTATTGGGACAAGGAAATAACTAATTCCAGAGCGAATGGAAGTGAGAAATTCAGACATCTCCAGCACAAACAATGAATGACCATTGCAGGATTTATATGTACGTATAAGCTATGTGACAGTGAATTGTAAATAGCACCTATGAAAGAAGCAGGGTGTTGGATCATGTAGTTGTAGTACATCTGACTAATAGACTCACATGTATGGGGTGATGAAATGAAGTGAGATGGGCGGTGACAAATTTGAAATATAAATAAATAAATAAATAAATATACAATGATGGTATATTTTCTGCTGACTCAAGAACAGGAGGCCAGCATGTTAACATGGCTGGGAAGAATAGCCTTTAGAAAAAGAAGAAATCAGTTCAATGGTATTGTTCATACGATGCATGCAGAAGCCCCAAAGTTCAATTTCTGGATCTCCACATAAAATTGGTGAGGGTCTTATCTGAAATCCTGAATAGTCATTGCTAGTCAGTTTAGACTAGAGGAAGAGGAACCTTTTCCCCATAAATCACATGCAAAACTAAATGGACCAAATGGTCTAACTCAATATATATGGCAGTGTCCTATGCTCCTAAAATGCCATCATTTGCAATTAAGGGGGGAAAAAGTGAACTCTTTTCAAAATTACACATAGCTTCATTACCTGATGAAATGCTGTAGCCCTAAGAAATTTCAATAAGAATAACAGCATTTCTCAGGATAGTCACCACATGGTTAAAGACATCAAATTATTTCATTAAACCAACATCTTGCAGACTATTCTAAACTTCTCCAGCATACCAGCTAAGAGGAATGCCAGATTTATTCTATCTGTGATCTTAAGTAGTGGAAATCTACTATATCTCTCCTTTACACATACACACATAAATGCAAATTGTTGGTGGGGAAAGATTTCCCTTGCAAATCTGTAGTGAATTCCTTGGCCAGTTCAGTGCTAAAATGGATTTTGTTGTTGTTGTTGTTAGAAAGTTGTTGCTGCCTTTCTCAATGCCCTAACGATTTTTTGTTTTAATTTCAGTTAAGCCACTTCTTGGTTTGGACACATTATGAGAAAAGCTAGCTCTCTTGAGAAGTCTATAATGCTGGCAAAAGCGGAAGGAAAGAGAAGATGAGACCAGCAGCCAGGTGGATGGATTCAATTACACCAGCATTAGCACAGTGTTGAAATTGCTGAAGGGCCAGGTTGGGAACAGATCATCCTGGAGAAGGTCTATCTATGTGGTCATTAAGAATTGACACCAGCTTGATGGCACATAATCAATCAATCAATTCCTATTGTACCTTACTATTTCTCAAGGCAACACCCAAAGGGGAGTAATCTTATTTTATCCTTGTGTCAATACTGTAAGATGTTATCATGAGAGACAGTGACTAACCCAAGACTTCTATGGGAGATCAATAGTTAGAATGAACTCAGATCCTGTAGTGCTAGAAAGGCTTAATGTTCTGTCCAGAAACCGAAATAGAAGATGTCATCAGGAATGGAAAACATTGTTTGGGAGCAGAGTTGTGATAAAACACTTAGAAAAGATAAACTAGTCTCAGCTCAGGTAATGTAACCTATAGGAAAGTAGAATATAAACTGGAATCTACCAGTGGTTCTCTGCCTGATCTGCTATAGAACCCCAATAACTCTTGATTCTTAATTATCTGACAATAGAGCCAGTTTGGTATAAGGGTTAAGGCAGCATGCTAGAAACCGGGAGACTGTGAGTGCTGGTCCCACCTTAGGCACAAACCAGCTAGGTGACTTTGGGCCAGTCACTCTGTCTCAGCCTTAGAAAGAAGGCAATGGCAAACCACTTCCAAAATTTTGTCAGTAAAATTGCAGGGACTTGTCCAGGCAGTCACTAGGAGTCAACACTGACTCGAAGGCACACACACACACACAAATCTGACAATAGTGATAAGCTTTGAAAAGGACTCATCCTTACCAAGCTAAATCATAGAAAATGAAGCATTAAAAGAAAACATGGAGAATGCATATATTTGAATATTATGAGTTCAATTCTCATACTGGAAACAAATTCCTAGTTGAGCATCTGTTCAGAAATATTCTGTTTCATAATGCTTACTTCATGTCTACCCCAAAGCCAATATTTTCATTTGGGTCCAATTAGATGACCTTTGGGTTATAGCCAAACAACAAAATCAATACTGTAAATCTTAATTCCACATAATCCATGGCGGATCCAATTCAGATCACACCCACTATCCATTACAACTTGGGACTGTTTCCTTTGGGAAAAGCACAAGAAAATACAGTTAGGTCCATCCCATCTGCTTGACAAGCCTATTCATGGGGTATGTATTTGGGCAGGAGATCTGCTTCTACTAATGTTGTACAATTTCTCCTGTAAGTCACAAGAGGTCTACTTTAATGAAATCTCTCATAAAAAATCACTGACAGCCATGAAAGGAAAGTTGCAGAAGCCATCAACAGCAAGGGCACACTGACACTGAGCACAGCCTAGCTTTAAAAAAGAAAGGAGGGGGGTTATTTTATTTCAATGCTGGGACAAGTAATCAGTATGTTACCCGGGGGATTAAGTTGCATGGAAGTGAATTCCCAATGACATAAGTGCATGGCATGTGGGGGGGAGGGATCTATCTTCTTTTGAGTTACACATTGCCATCCAATACAAACAAGAATTCACAGCTTCTCTTGTTCATGGTGGTTATTTTCTTTTCGCTGAAAAAAGAAAGCGTTCTTCGTGTGCATGAGAGCATTCCTGAGAGCAGGTCTCTGACCTGAGAAGTGATTAATGAAGCAGGTTTTATAGCTATAATAGATGGTTGATTTACTTCCAAAAATACATTATAGGGGTAGGCAAAGCCTAGTATCTACGTATATCTTGCCAGAAGAGTCAAACAGCATGTGCTCCATGCATGTGCACCTGGGAACAAAGTGATCTGGGATTAGCAATCTCATAAAACAAAGAGCAGGCAGAGTGACAAAGAGGGGACACAGTAAATCCTTATCTATCTATACCCCACTGCTCCCTCAGCAGGTCATGAAATGGTGAAGACCCTGTGCCATTGGCTTACCATCTCCCACAGGAATTGCTGTGCCCTCAGGTCAAGCAGGGTCCTCTGTCTGTCATGATCCAGCAACAGGTCCACTATGGCCATATTTCCAGAAACTCAATCTCAGCAATAAAGAAATAAATCTATCAAAGTATGGAGGCATGTTATGATGTCACAGAGCTAGGACAGTAAAGCATCTGTAGAAGAGCACATTTTCCCTTTTCCTATTCCCCCTTACTTCTTCTACTATACAGTCTTCAACTTCATCAAGCATGAAGACAGAAGTCTATTGTTATATACCTTCTTCTCCCTGGAAATCAGTCTTGTTCTCCATCGCTGTCAGAGCCACAATGAAGATCATGACAGCTGAACTTAAATTTCACCTTCTACAAATTCTTTGCTTTACTTTTATAACTGGGGTGGAAACCTGTGGCCTATGGGCTCTCTGTACCTCTTGCAGCATCCAATTTCATGCTACTGATCCTCAACAGCAAAATGATCACGTTTTGCCAATACAATTTCAGGCTGACTTTTTTTTTTAATTGGGGAGGGGTTTACGAGTGGGAATGGTAACAGTTTGCCTTTCAGAGCCCTCCAGTTCTCAGTATTACCTTGAAACCTCTCACAAAAGCAGCCTTCTTCCAAAAAGCAAATAAAAAATGGACTGTTTTCAGCTTTGGGGAAGTTTTAAGATGGGGAGGCTCCCATTTTTATATGCAACAACCCAAATGGGCCTTATGCTCCTATCCAAACCCTTACCATCATCCAGCTTGAGACCTGGATACCTGTGGGACTGCCTCTCTCTGATTGTTTCTGCCTGACCAGTAAGATCTGGCAGGTTTGGCATGCTCCAGTTCCCCTCAGGAAAGGAATGTTGTCTTGCAGGATGCTGGGGTGTTCCTTCTCTATGGCCACCTTTGCCCTTGGAACATCATTTCCTCTCAATGTCCATACGGCCCTAACCTTGTTATACTTCAAAAAGCTCTAAAGACCTGGCTTTTTCAGGAAGCCCTGGAACAAGGTGATTTGTAACCCAGCAGCTGTATATTTGCTACTTTGCAACGTGGGTGGCTTATGTTTGTTTATTGTTTGGCTCCATTTAGCCTCTTTTAAATTGCTGCTTAATTTTTGTACACTGGCTAGAGTTGCTTTGGCAACTGAGGCAGGCAATAAATTAGTTCATTGCATAAAGAAATGCTACAAGCACCCCACCAACCACTAAAAACGGCCTGAAAAAATTTGTCCATGGTCTTCCTGATTAGTTCAGTGCATCACCAGACAGCCCTTTGAAATCCTCCAGAAGCTCAAAAGGTTTAGCACAGTGTTTTTCAAACTTAACAACTTTAAGATGTGTAGGCTTCAACTCCCAGAATTCCCCAGCCAGCATGCTGGCTAAGGAATTCTGGGAGTTGAAGTCCATGCGTCTTAAAGTTGCCAAGTTTGAAAAACACTGGTGTAGTAGCTGTTCACCCATCTTGCAACCAGAATATAAAATGCTTAATGTTTGATCTGCAGGAAGACTGGGTCTCAGCAAGCTTGTCATGTAACAAAAGTCTTACATTAAAACAATGAATATTTTTATCCCATCTCTGCCCCAAACAATTACAAAGAATAAAAAGAGGCATTTCTCTTTGAGATTTGTAACGGGTGGCATACAAAAGTTTTAAATACATAAATAATAAAGTCCACTCATACTTCCATGATGCAGTAAACTCAGTGTTTGAAAATAATGTATTTATTCAATGATATCCCCCCTTTCTGGTCAAATGCACACTTGAGTAGTATTATTCCAAAGACTAAATTTCTCATCCCATTGATTTACACCAAACCACAATTTGGCCCTTTCCATTTTCTCCTCTGCCGCCTTCCTGCCACCTGTTTCTTCCCACCCCCATTGCTCATATGAGGAAAATACCTTTCACTAGGAATTTGTAAATATAATCCCCCATATTTGATCAATCATAAATTACTCACCAAGGCCAGCCTTCTGCTATTTCCTGTTATTGTGAGAGCTAGATCTGGCAAGATCAAAAGCAAACAGACTGAGACCAAACCACAGTTACATTAACAATATCTGGGTGTCAACCATTCCTTCCACCCAGAAACATGAGGACCTCAAATCCCTTGTGCCACACAGGCAGGAAAGGGAGACACAAGAACTGGACCTTGCTTCTACTATAAATAAAGCTTGCATTTTACACATGGCAGTTGTTGGGTCTTGTTTCTGTTTCTGTTTTTTTCTTTAGTGGCTTGCCTGTTTTTGCAATAAATGTAATTTATCAAAGAATTGCATCCTTGAATTACTGCAGCCAGGGCTTCTAGTTCTAATATCAGCTGGAAGAAGTCTGACAGTTATCTTGATAAAGAAATGACCGTTTTGCTGTGCTAACTCTCTCATTTTCATTCCTGAGATAATATTAATGCAAGGGACAGCAGTATTTTTGTTTTTAAAAAGACTTCACTATGGAAATACACTTGTTTTTTAATCTTGTTTACTGACACTTTTTGCTTTTCTGTTCATCTTTCTACATCCCTCCTCCCCAAATACTGTACCTTCTTCCTATTTTAGTCACAGAATAATCCATAGTAATTACATTTGATTACAGGACAACACTACAAAATTTATGTATTGTGTAGCTTTATACCCTGTCTTTCCTCCAGGAGTTCAAGGCATAGCGCATAGCACTGCCTTCTCCAATTTTACCCCACAGCAACAATAACCCTGTGAAGTAGGCTGGGCTGAGAGAGATGACTGGCCCAAAGTCACCCAGTGTGCTTCTGTAGCTGAGGCTGACTAGAACCTGGGCACCCTTGTCCTAATCCAACACCTTAACTGCTGCCCCATCCTGGTTCTCAATCACAATGAGTGAAGGAAGCCAGTTCAGAGTGAGGGAAAGCATTTCTTCACCAATTCTATAGATTTGGATTATTTTGGGAATCACTTTATGCAGTAAAATGAGCATGGAGGGAAAAATTAAAACAATCAAGGAATGGATTCTACAGACTATCTTTAAAAGAAGAACATCTTTATTAGAAAAATACATTTCAATAAAAACTGCTCTAGCTATATTCTAAGTAAAAAAAACCAAGGCCCATGTGGAGGGACACAAGGAGAGAAAGAAAAATTGTGGGATCAAGGAGCAAACTGGAAGTGATGACAGCTATGAGAAATTAGTATACCCAATTAGAGACATACTAAGTAGTGTCAAAGAGGGAACAGAAAGGAGTCAAAGGACTTTCCTACCAGCCATGTTAATGTGTGTTCCTCTAGTCCTTGAGTTAGCAGAAAATAGATTGTCCTGTCTCAACTGCCAGGCCCTAATGTGCTCTGTGATGAGGCTGCAACTGGTGCTGCCCTTATAACTGTAATGCAGGACAAGTTAAGGATCACAGCTGGTGGACTCCCCTTCCTTTCTCCACTCCCACCCAGGGAAAAGAACCTCCAATCAGTGTCCTTAGCATGTGGCAAGGGAGCTTTGACAATTGGGAGCAGGAGTCTGGGATGGAGGCTTTAGCCACCCTTCAGGTTGCCTGACTGATAGGTCCCAAACATGGAGGTCCCTGACCTGCCATTTAAGCCGTTTATGAGCAGAGGTTCAGCATTTCTGGAAGAGCTCTGAAGCTGTT
The DNA here is from genome assembly GCF_059951505.1 of Python bivittatus. Lineage (NCBI taxonomy): Eukaryota > Metazoa > Chordata > Lepidosauria > Squamata > Pythonidae > Python > Python bivittatus. Next base: position 6,135,126 of record NW_028277073.1, read on the forward strand.
TCTTTCAGTGTTTGCTGCTGTCGTGAAACAGCACTAAGCTCATGTTGGAGAGGCAGGGGCTGAAGTGGACGCAGATTATATGTGCATTGTAAGATTTTGCTCTTTCTGACAAAATCTTCCTGATGACATATATGCAGGCCAACACGATGGTCCTTAAGAGAAACATTCTACGTATTTCAATGCCTTTTCATTATTCTTCCAAAACAAAATCTCTGCCTTCTTTTATTTTACACTGCCTTAAGAGTACTTCACCCCAAATTATTCAGAGGTCCCATTTTTTTGCTTGTACTGGCCACATCCTGAAATGAAAGGAACAATAGACCGGGGAGGAAGCTAGATTATAAATGGCATGGGGAGGAAAACTTTTCTTTGACAATACAAAAGCGTACGCACACAAAGAACCTCTTGTTTAGGTGAAGAGCCTCTTTTCTTTCTATATGCATACACCAAAAACAACAACAGCAACACACACACAACTTGTTTAGGTAAGGTCAAGCATTCCAGTCATTTTTTTTTTTTCTCCATTCTCTGCATTTTGGAATTAACACATATAGCTGATTTGCAGTAGGTTTGAATGGGGGCAATGCTTTTCTCATATAACACATAATATTAACCTATGAGATGCAGAAGCTTAAGGACATTGTGGTGGGTGACTTAAATAGATGACACAAATCCTTAACAGAGCGCTCTGTCAATTTTTGCAACCTAAATGGAACTCGAGGATTTACACAACAGGATTGACCAAGTCAGTTTAATATTTTGCAACTACATTTGTACCACATGCTATGCTTGGTTAGTTTTAACTTTGGTTAGATTTGTTCATCATTATTTTGTTTGGCTTTTATGGCTTAAGCTACTGGGGGAATCCAGCTGAAACTAGGCCATTTAGCTATATTTTATTTTGTTCTGATGTATTTTATTATAGAATACAAATAATTCAATATTGAATACAAATAATAGCTAAGTACAGTGGTGTTTATACAATAGAGACTGGAAGCTATTAACACTGTGATGATTAAAGTGAATTAAACCTTTCACAACAGAACATTTATATCAATGTTAAATATGATTCCTAAGATATAACAGAGCCTAGAGTTGCTTAATTATACAGTTAATGCTAAACATGACGTTGATAAGAAGCTGCAACTTCTTATCAATGTCATTTAGTTATGCTGAATGCATTATGGAAACCCCCAAAGTAAGTCTGTCGTGTGAACACAGCCAATGTGTGTGCAACAGCAAAGTATGAATGGATACAAAATGCATTCAGAAGAGACATATTTTCTTTGCGTCTCATGGCAAATCAGCTTCACTGGTGAGGTTGCCATAGACCTGGATGATGGAGGGAGCAAGATACTATTGACCACTAGTCCTCATCTATTCTTCCTGCTCTGGCTCTCATAAATATAATTAATGGGAACCTCTGGTCTTACAAAGGAGCAGTGCTTGAGTTGTCAGTTGGGATCCTATTGCTGGCCCTTTTTTTTCTTTTAATGGAGAGTCTCTGCTTCTGGGTAGCTTCAAAGCAGTTTCCCCACCTCCTATCCATTTCCTTCCAACCTTTTATGCAGCCCCTTCTTCACTATATTCCTCAACATGAATCATCCTATTATTAACTTGTGACATCATTAGCTTCTGCTGTCACCAGAGCTGACAGTTCAAAGGCCCCCGAGAGCTCTCTGCAAAGACACAATAAATGAGATCTCTTAATTAACACCTCCCTTAACTAAATAAATTAATTTTATGCTGCTGATAGGTCATCTTCACTATCTGAGAATGGATGAAAATCCTCTCCGGCTGAAAGTTCTTCTGCCCAGGTTGGCACTTTCCTTCCTTATTATTATTGTTTTGGGGAGCAGGGGATGCCAAAATTTGGAAAATGGTAGGTCAAAGATAGATATCCACAGCCTCTTTGTGGATAAGGAACTCTGGCGCCCCCAGTCTTAACTGATTAGGGTAGACTAAAATATTGTAAAATATATAAATAAACAATCAATCAATCTGTTTCACACAAACTGTGCTCCAACTGGACTTCATGGTAGAATAAAATTGCCATCAGCTAGAGTTCATCCTTCCCTGAATAAAAGTAGAGTATACCCAACATAGGAACACATGCACACCTGGAAAAAAAAGGTACTCTCCAGAAAGTTACATACAAACAGCAATAGCTATAAAGAAGTTTCATTAGGGAAAGCTAAGTTTAAGTTGGCCCAGGATTTCTTTCTCATTGCTATTCAGAATTGGAAATAGGTCATTCTATTCTACAACTGCTTTTACACAATAGCTTTTTGTAAAGAGCTCAGTGTGGACACATCTGCTACAAAGCTGGTTTTATGACTAAGGGTTTAGCTTCTCATAAGAACATAAAAAGAGTACAATTGGATCAAAGCAAAGGGTAATTTAGGCCAGCATCTTGTTCTGTACTAGAAAGCAGGGAGATGCTTTTAGGAAACTCACAAACAATGCATAAAGGCAACAAACCTCCTTTGTTGTTTACCACCTAGCAACTAGGATTCAGAAATTTTCACAAACGTAAAGTGTTTCTTGACAGATGTCCTGGATATTCTAGTTCTGCAACATTTGAACCTAGAGGGTTTTTTTTCCTTTTAATTTTGGTGGCATTCAAAAATCTTTAAATAAATAAATGAACTAATCTGGAAGATGACATATTTCCTATAGCTGGTACACAGTGACCAGCAGTAGCTCTCAGAATTGCAGGAAGAGTACAGTCTAAGTGTTCTGTTATGTGAATGTTGCCTTTTATATAGATCTTACTGATCTAAACTGAATGGCATTGCTTTTAGTCGATAAGGACTGAAGGTGTGAATATTTAATTTTATGAAGTACATTGTTGATTTTTTTATTTTAATCTTTGTAGGCCACCCAGTAACACCCACATATTTTGCTCCCATCTAGTTGTCATGTGGATCTCTGCACTCAGGTAACCCTTCCTTGGACCTCCACAGACCTTGACTCTTTTGTGATAGCTGAGAGATGGTTACTGGATGTATCCAAGGAGTGGTGAACACCTCCTTAGCATAACCTTAAAGGAGGTTATGATCCATCCAGTTCTGAACATTTAATCAATAACCTGTTTGGAGGAAAAATGCTTGAGAGAGTGGTATGTACATTACTGGAGATGTTCTTAGAGAAGAAAGATTATCTTGACCCTTTTCAGTCTGGGTTCTGGCTAAAGATCAGTTAGGGTCATCCTAATAGATGACCTCTTGCAGGAGACACAGGGGGAAATGTGATTCTGCTGATCCAACCTGTGACTTTGCTACATCAAACCACATCAACCACAATATTCTCTGAAACACCTCCCTGATTTGGGGACTAGGAGAATTGTATTATAGTGATTTTACTTGCAAGGACAATCTGAGAGAATAGTATAGGGCAGCTATACTGGATGGCACAAGGGTCTGTTTTGTCCCCAAAATATCTATATGAAACTGCTGGAAGCAGGCACCAAGAGTATGGGGGCTTCTCTCATCAATATATTGATGACTTTCAGCCTTACTTCTCCATTTCATCTGAATTAGAACAGGCCATTCATGTTCTAAACCAATGTACAGAGGCAGTGATGGGGTGGATGAGGGCCAGTATACTTAGAATGAATCCACAAAACATGAAATGTTGTGAATAGAGGTTCTGGATACTAGAATTTGCCTGTTCTGCACCCTCACAAAAATAAGAGATACATAGTTTGAAGTGACCTCCACGGCCAGCAGTATCTTTTACTAACTTTGATTGATATACTGATTAAACCCTTTCCTGAACAGCAGCAGTTTAGCCACAGTAATCTGGTGCTCTATGTGAAGTGACTACACATTACTTTAGACCTCTGTTGAAGTAACTGCCTTAGCTCCTGAGCCAGGTTCAAGGTTTACTCATGACAACTGGGGACCAGGATACCTGTCAGACTATCTTTGCCATTATAGACTGGCCAATCACTGAGATGGTTGGGCAAAGTCCTAGTGAGCGCATCTACAACCCACTGAGTACTATATTATGGTCATTCACCAGAAGCTTTCTTTGTGGTAATATCTGCACTCTGGAATGCTCTTTCTGTTGAAAGTTATAAAGCCCACCAAGTTACACCCTTGGGTGCTCATTGGAGATCTCTCTCTTCATCCAGCGTTTATATGTGAAGTATGTTTCTATGAGAAGTTTATATATCTCCAACCCCAGATTCTTCATCTCTTGGACTCTCCTTTTCTTTTTTAGTAATGTTTTAAAATTGATATTTATATATATTTATGGTTTTAATGTTTTGTGTGAGTCGCCCAGAGTTCCCCCATTGGGGGGGGGATGGGGGGGAGAAATTTAATAATTAATTAATTAATTAATTAAATAAGTAAGTAAGTAAGTAAGTATACATGATTTCTGGATGCATATCTTTTAATTTCTTTTTCTAGATGAGCATCTTTTGTCCTTTTATTTTATTTTTCTGGCTTTTTTATACTATAAACACTCCAAGTCACTGGAAGTCAGGCATTCTTAAATATAATTAATAAATATTGGATGAATGGGGGGGGGTTCTGTTTTCCTTTCTCCTATTTAAGATGATAGAGACACATAATACATTTTTGTGTATTTTATATTTTATATGCTGCTTCACAATGTTTTTGCACAGGAAGTGGTAATAATAATAATAATTAGTAGTAGTAGTAGTAGTAGTAGTAGTAGTAGTAAGAATGATCAGAAAATGCAGGTGGTCTAGGATCAATTCATGTTTTATCCAAAAGCTTGATGTCCAAATATTAACCCAATGTGTTCCAAAATTGCTTTTTGTAAACTGAATGTTGTGAGGCTGAGAAATGCTACTTTTTTTTTTTTCACTTGTTTTGACAATGCTACTGCTATAGCTTCAAATACTCCAAAAGTTATGGGGAAACTATTGCTGGTTTATTCCATAAAGTCTGTATTTCAGTTATTAATTCCTGATATTTTATAATCTGTTCTGGTTCCTTTTGAGCAACTTTATGTCATTTGATATTGACACATCTATAAGTAAATCCTGCTTTCCTTCAACTATTATGACATCTGTTAGTCTTATTCAGAAGTCCCATAGTTTTTTACATGATAATCATGGAGCACTTTTTCAATGTTATGGTCATATGTTTTACATTAATTCTCTACCATGTAGTCATATCTTGTTTGATAATCTGTCTGAACAATGTTGCTACAGTAGCTTATTAGATAGTCAAAATTCTCATCTTTCTGTTAGCATAATCTACATTTGCTATTGTCTGCATTTTTTTCTTTGTGGCCTTCATTTCTAGTGCTTGTTCTTGGGCTGCAAATATTAAGCCTTCTATTTCCTTCAGATTGATGGGTCCGATCTGAAGCCCTTGTTAAATTTTGTTACTCTTCACTGTGCCTTCAATTGCTTTCAGAGTGACCATGCAGAGGTTTATCTTTCAAATTCTTCATTCTCTGTTGTAACTGTTCAGGTTTGTTCAGTATGCCACCTTTGATTCTGTAACATTCAAAATGATTTCTTTACAGACATTTATTATCATTTTCTCTCTGCTTGCTGTTACGTAATCATAAAAATCATGTAATCAGGCCTCAAATTTCACTTTCCACTGTCTGCTTCACTTACAACAAACCACAACCACCAATCTTCCTTGGTAAATACAAATGATCTATGTCACTTTATGTTTGTAAGACATGGTGTATTGTCGTAGGTTTCCAGGCACTATGATCTAAAGCATCTAGTTCAGTTGTGTCCAGTTAACAAAATCTGCTGCGTAGTATACTACAGGGACAGTCCAAACATTGACGGCTTTGACTGTATTACGCCATTCAGCTTCAATTTTAAAACTTTTCAAACTCTTTTTACATATATGGATGATCATTGTCTACATCATCATCATGATTCGTTACTATTGGACATCGTCAGCATCATGATTCATAATTATTTGACATAATCATCATAATTCTATTGGATAAAAGGCATCTTGTATGCCAACTTTCTCCACCTTGGTTTCTCAAATGTTGTTGAGCTACAGCATCGCCAGACAGGACATAGTCTGGATTGAAGAGAATGGTTTCCAGAAAGAACAATAAACAAATAATTTGGAATAATGCTGTACATATTAAATGGATGGCTGAGTAAACATTTCCAAGTTAAAGGTATTTTGAATTTTAATCCAAAAATGGTGGAATCTGACAGTTTTTGAGGAGCACTAATTATATCAGACATGAGATTGACATATCTTTCCAAGAGAGACTGGAAAAGTACTGTTACCCCAGATATCAAAGACAGAATTCAAGAAATGTGTAATTTATCCATTTTTGAAAAGGTTAATTTTTCCACTAACCAAGAAATATATTTTTGATTAGTGTTTCCCTTCAGCATAGATTTCATAATATTTTACAATATTTACAATATTATACGCAAATTTCTGTGTACAATTTGATATATTGTTATTATATGATTAAATATGTGATATATTTAGATGATTTACATTATTTTAGCACATTAATTTTTCATGGTACTTGTCCTGTTTGTTTTGGTATTACAATTTCATAACTAATGAATTTGTTGGATATTACTTTTTTTTTCTTTTTATTTGTTTTGGTCTGTTGTTTTTTCTGTATTTCTCTTTTTAAAAATGGCAATCTTGGTTTTTTTTAAAAAGTAAAAGAATGCTTGTAAAATATGCAATGTCACCCTGGCCTATGTTGGTTTTCAAGCGGTGCATTTTTCAATGACTTGACTGTCAGTGGACCATTTTTCAGTCACTTGACCATCTTAGATTCTGCAGGTACAGAAGGGCATCCAAACTGAGGTTCTGTCAGGCTTTGGGAAAAACAACCCACACTAACCAAGTGCTCTATTACCAAAGTAACAACCCAACCTCCCACAAGAGGAGCTGTGTAAGAACATTATTCAGATGAGCACAAACACGCTGCAGCAACCCAGAACAGCAGAAAAAGGAAACAGGTTGCCTATATAACATCTTTCAATAAAATGGATACCCCCGCGATTTTATCAGAAAGTGCCTGACCACCACAACCAATACAAGCTATGAAAAGGATAACACTACCATCAAAAACATCTCAGAAACAACTAACAGACTATTACAACCACATAGCATCTCCGTAGCACACAAACCAACTAAAGCCTGTCAAAACATCTAAAGTAAACCAAAAGACCCAGTAGCCCAAGAAGAAAAAACAGGAGTCATCTGCAGCATAGTGTAAGGACTGTAACAGCCATGATGTTGGACAGACAGGCAGAGCACATCCATGAACACTAACTAGCAGGCAGAAGATGTGATGAAAACTCCTTAATCTCACAACGCATGGACAAACTCAACCATAGTTTCAACTGGGAAACTGTGAACATCCTAGACCAAGCTGAATCCAGAAATGCTAGGGAATTTCTGGAAGCTTGGCATTCAGACAAATCAGCCATCAATATAGAGATAAACTACATTTACACACCATTCAAAAGTGACACTAAAAAAGCTAAGAAGGAAACAAAAAGACGAGAACACATCCTCTCCACCAGCCAACATGCAGATAAGAAGGAATTGACATCAGGCAAACAATCAAGCAAAAACAATATCATAATCAAGGAATTATCAAGGAGAACACCACACCCCCACCATCATTGGGAGAGCAAGCTACAGTATACAAGCAGCAAACCCCACACACACTAGCGCTGATGATGTTACCTAATCAGGTAATGAAACGTCTGCAAGCAAACAACCAAGCTCAGAGAGCACCAAGGACTCTACCAGCCAAAAGAGATAACAAGGATATTGCAGTCATTTTAGAACTGACTCTGAAAGATGCATCCTGTGACTTCACAAGTTTACAAGAAGCAACCTCATTAGGTTCAGTGGGACTCTGCTACAGATTACAGCCAGGGATGTTATCTGATTTAAGAAACAAGTGCTTCTAGAGCAGGTAAGAGCAGAGAAAGTTGAGAAGCAGGGCTGGGAAACAAGGTGGGCAGGGGTTTGCTCCTCTTCCGCACAGCTCTTTGTGATGAAGGGGGCGGCCCCAGGGCTTCTGAGTTGGCAATGCCAGGTACCTTGGGTAGAGTGGCATTATTGTCCCTTTGCACTTTCCACCATGCCGCGTTATGTGCCAGGTGAATGGGTGCTCTATCCTTTGCAGGGAGCCTGAGTCTGGTGTGGCCAGTTCCCACTTGCAGGCTGGGAAGGAGGCTGAATTGCTGTCCTCCTCTGCATGGCATACAGGAAAAAAATAACCTGCATTTCACAGGATTCAGACCTGGCTAGATAATGCCCCTGCCTACAGAATAATACAGGGCTCCAGCATTGCAAAATTTTGGAGAGTGTTTTAACCTGAATCCATATCGAATTTAGCCAGAAGAACAATCCGGAATTAATTGGAGGGACTTGTAACAAGAGAAGCACCCAGAAATATACATGATGGGTGAAAAAGAAAGATAAGCAATAGAGAAAGAAACCAGTACATTCTGCTCTGTATTTAAAAGATGAGAGAAACATAAATGTGCATGGAGTTCAATTTTATTTTCCCCCAGTGTATAATAAAACATAATAGGGATGTACAAAACATTCAGAACGGCGCTTTGCAAAGTAGGTGGCACGAATAAAGCACACGCCCGTAGAAGCGCTGAAGCAGCTGCATTCTGTTGAGGGCATAGTCCCATCACCCTGCCAGCAGCCTCACGGAAATGTCACCTGCAACTGCACACCCACCTGCAGATCACCTGGAAATGCCTTGAAGCAGCCCTTCTACCCTTCCCGGACAGCATGGCTGCTTCAGCACTCCAAGAGGGGATGTTCTGCCCATGTTCACGGGCCTTGTGAAATCTCTCTTGTAATGCCCAGCCTCCCATGTTGCATAGATGTCCTTTTGGAGCATTGCTAACCTCAAGATATGGGTTGACTAATATAATAGAAAACCAGAAGGAAAATTGATACTTGGTTTGCAACAAGGGATAGTTTCTATGTACTGAGTGCCACCTTGTGAACTAATTTGTTCCCCCCCCCCATATGTGCATGCGCGCACACACACACAAGGAAGAAGAAACAAGAAAACTTTCCAGCAATAGAGTCAAGGTTATTGGAGTTGTTCTGCCAGCCTTCCTTTTGGTTTCTTCATTTTTCTTCTTTTTTCCATTTTTAATTATTATGGGTGCAACAATATGTTAATGACTAAAGAACCTTTTTTAAAAACAACTCCCATTGTAGTCAATGGAGCACTTTTTAAAACTTAAATGGCTGTGGAAATGATATGGGGGGGGGGTGTCCTCTTCTGCTGAGATCCCTGCCAAATAACTCCCACTCTCTAGCTGAACTTGGGGGGGGGGGAACTTCTCATTGCCTCCAGCTGATTGAGACCCTTCTGGATGTTTAAAGGTGAACTGCTACCAGGGAGTGAAGAAATCCGGCAAGCAAAATGACGATGGTGGATGGACGGACAACACCTGAGCCACACAGTGCTGGCTCCATACTGCTGGTGTAATATTAATTCTGCGCCCCAGAGAATGTGTATGATAAAGTAATCCCTGGACAAGGCTAATCATGTAGGATTTATTGTAGAATCAAAGAGGAAGAGAGGCATTTGATATAATCACCAGTCATGTACGATGGGGGGGGGGCGATTATAGGACTTCATATTTTTTTTCTTTTCATAAGATCGTGTACACTTATTTTAGATAATGAGAGATACTGGTGACATGAATAAAAATATTACTGTTGAGAGTTTTGTGTGTGTGTGTGCCTTCAAGTCAGTGTTGACTCCTGGTGACTGCCTGGACAAGTCCCTGCATTTTTCTTGGCAAGATTTCTGAAGTGGCTTGTCATTGTGTTGTTCCTAGGTTTGCAAGAAAGTGACTGGCCCAAGGTCACCCAGCTGGCTTCATGCCTAAGGCAGGTCTAGAACTCAGGGTCTCCAGGTTTTTAGGCTGATGGCTTAACCACTACACCAAACAGGCTCTGCCTGAGTTTTTGTAGTGAGTTACAATTACTCCTCAAGGTGATATAATGATTGTAGTTGTATATATTCAATTATTTAATCAATGAAATAATGAATTCCAAATTTTATGACCATTGTAAATTTTCTGTTTATATGCTGATAGTTTACTTTCCACCCACTTTGTTTTTTTCTCATTTTCTTGTTTTCTTTTATGTAGTTATTTATTTTATTTTTTAACTTCTTTTGATGGAGGAGGAGGAGGAGGAGGAGGAGGAGAGGAGAGGAGAGGAGAGGAGAGGAGAGGAGAGGAGAGGAGAGGAGAGGAGAGGAGAGGAGAGGAGAGGAGAGGAGAGGAGAGGAGAGGAGAGGAGAGGAGAGGAGACACAGATTGCTTGCTTTTAACTGTGGGTCTTCAAAAGGATTTCTTAACAATCTCCTCTACCATCTCTCATCTTGCTTTCCTTTTCAAGACATCCATGCAGTAGCTGCAAAGGAAAAATGTAAAACATATTTGCCTGATCCCTTAAGACACACACAGGGGAAGAAGAGTTAATTTTTGCAAGCAACCATCATATACAATACATCCAGACACATACAATTCTTTGTGCATACATTTCCTAAATATATTCTTTTTATGTAGCTTTCCCAAATACCTATAATTACATACGCAAATTTCAGTATGCAATTTTTGAGTTCATTCTGAGATGGACACTAGCAGATCAGTCCATGCCATAACAGATTCTGTTTTGGTAAATAATATCATTTCACTTGAAAAGAAAGATGCAATGTATTTGCATCCATTTATAATTTATATCTAATTATAGGAAATCATTCAACTTACATTTTAAAAAGAGATCGGAAAATAACAAGAATACAAGACATATTCTAAACTTGTATGTAATTTAGAAAAGCTTTTCCAAGACACAATTCAGCCTGCTTTCCTTCTTTCCTTCTTTCCTTCTTTCCTTCTTTCCTTCTTTCCTTCTTTCCTTCCTTCCAACACATTAGGAATAATAAGAAACAGTTTTTAAAATAGAAGTGCCAATATCATAATGCCCTTATGTAAATCAATTGTGTGACTGCATCTGGAATATTGGATGCAGTTCTGGTTGCTGCACCTCAAAGAGGGTATGGTGGAGCTACCGAAGGTTCAGTGGAAGGTAGCTAAGATGATCAAGGGGCTAGAGTAGCTTCTCTATAATGCAAGCTTGTGACATTTGGGGCTTTTTAGTCTAGAAAGAAAGAAAATGAGAGAGGACATGATTGAGGTGGACAAAATTATGAATGGTGTGTATAAAGTGGACAAGGAGAAGCTACTTTCCCTTTCCCAAAATACTAGAATCAGAGGTCACCCAATGAAACTGAATCCTGGAAGAATCAGGACTGACAAAAGGAGAATAGATGATAGAGAGATGATAGAGAGAGGGAGAGGGAGAGATGATAGAGATAGAGATAGGCAGAAAGACAAATAGACAGATAGATAGGTAATTCAACTTTGGAATTTGGTACCACGAGATGTGGGGCTTGGCTGCCTTCAAAAAAGGGTTGGACCAATTCATGGAGGTCATGGGGTCAAGGCTAATAGCTATTAGCCTTGATGGCAGCGAGATTGCCTCTGATGGCCATCTGCTGAGACACTAGTGGGCTTCCTTGTGCATTTGGCTGGCCACTTTAAGAGCAGACTGCTGGACTAAATGGGCCAGGGGTCCAATCCAGCAGGGCACTGCTTTATGTTTCATGTTTTATGTCCCCCTGACATTGCCTTCATCTTGTCCCCACCCCATGAGTCATCCTTTGGTGTACTGGTGTTTAATTAGTAGTATTTTCCCTTTACTCTGACCACTGTAAAAAGGCTCAAGGGGTATATAATCTGACAGGTTTACTTTACTTTAGAGACAAGCAAGGACTGGGAGCAAGGCAGGATAGAGATCAGCAATGGGGACAGCAAATTTAATGCCGCTATAGTTTTCTGCCAACTCAAGGTTAGGTGAATAGCCCTTCAAGTCAGCAGAATATAAAACTCTTAGGCTCTTAGAAAGTGAACTAGGAAGACCCATTAGAATGCAATGGATCTACCCTAATGGCAGTGAAAGCAATTTTGAACGTACATCAATTTAAAAACAAAGAAATAAGTGGCCTCCATTGAAATACCATGCCAACCATAAACCATACTTTTTTTAATTGGGTGATTGATTTTAAATTGAATTCTTTTTACAAACCAATCAATGTTTTTTTTTTCTTTTTGTTTTTCAAAGTAAGAGCCTTTCTGAGTCATGCCTTACTAAGCAGAAGAGCGGGGGAATGAAATAAATGGAGAATTGGCAGCATCTCGAGCTGCAAAGTCTGCTGTTTATGAATAGCCTTAAGGAAGTGTAAGATTATTGCATATTTCCCTCCAGAGTTCCATACTAGTAAATTAGGGTACAAATCCAGCCAAAATTCAGCATGTGGTTTAAGCCAATGTGATAATAAGCAAAGTGCTTAACTGCAACTGAATCATGTCCTCCTTGCTTAATTGGAACTGACGGTGTTATGATTTCTCTTAGAGCCAAGAATCCATGTTTGGATCAGAGTGCAATGTTTATGGGAATTTATTCACATTTTTTCTTTAGGATTTTCCCCATGCTTTAATTAATGAGTTGGAAATGGTAAACAGATGCACAATTTAGGTGACAGGGTGTGATGAAAACCTATCACATACAGCCTTGTGCCATTAGCAAAATCACACTGTAGTTCCATTGCCGCATGGTTCAAGAGAGGGCTGTGTATCTTGAATTATCTGGAGCTACCTATTCTGAGTTTATTTTGGGGGACCACAACCTATATGTCTCCTTTTGACATTCTGTGACCTGGATTATACGACTTTCAGACACGCATATCATTTCCAATCATTCTGAATTCTGAAAAGGGCTATGCAACACATTCAGAAGCCACAAGTTGGAAAAGACTGAATCAAAGATTGTGAATTTTGGACTACTTTCCATAAGTTATTAAACGATGTCTAAATCCCATAGGACTCTAGGAGCTTTCTCCTAAATAAATACCTACAGGATTTCCAAATACCATTTTTCTCAACTAGGTACAAATGGTGAACATTGGGGCTCCTTTGTCTCTCATACAGTCTTCTCTTGATTCTGAACAACCTATTTTTAGATGCCACCCCATTGTAATGGAGGGAGCTGCAGAGATGATTTCGGCAATATACATTAGTGTTAAATTAATATACTTCTGCTCAACTTGAGATAAAGAACGCTGGAAATAAATCCAACAACTTGGCTTGCTAAATTTTAATACTAAATTGCCCAATTAAAAACCACGCAACTGCCATCTGCTCTGCTTGGTGAGACTGAACCAAGAGCAATGCACCTAACATAGCCCTGTTTCAGTCTTGCCTTTTTAAAGGCAATGTCTTTGTTTTCCTGCCAACAGAGGACAGAGAATGAGAGGGTGGGTCACATATCAGACTGGCCTCCTCATGTACAAGCTGGCAAAACATTTTGCGTGGAGCACTGACCTCAGGCTGCAGAGAACAGGGAGTCTGTTCTTGTTCATTAGCCCGCAGTCATGTGAAAAAGCCGTGCTGCGTGGCCAGGTTTTCTTCACACACTGCTGTTCTTGCCCAAATGCTGCTGAGCAGGGAAAATGCCTCAAGAAAAGAAGCAGAACTGTGAACCATGAAGGCAAAGTCAGAACAGAGAAGCAGCCACCTTCACACCAATCCTGCGTCGAGGCTGGTGAAGAGATTCCTCTGCTTTCCTAAGATTCAGTTTCATGTGGTTTTCCTTTTCCCACTATATGAAAATACCAGACAGCATTTTTGTATGTTGAATTGATTAGGAATGATGAAAGTAAATAGAGTCCTATGTGGCAAAGAAGTGAATCTTAGGAAATGGTACATAGCCATTATTAAAACCTTTATCCAATAGAAGAGAATATCTGTAGTTCAGGGTTGAACTGTGGAGTCCTTGGTGCTCTCTGAGCTTGGTGGTTTGCTTGAAGAAGTTTCATTTCCCAGCTAGGTAACACCATAGTTGTGAGTAAGTGTGGGGTTTGCTCCCTGTTTATATACAGTACAGAATAAAATCTTTAATTCCATATTGTGGTCTCAATCTGGACACCCCTTTTTAAAATAAATCCAAAAAAACAATATTTTTTTCTCTTGACTACTTGACCAATTGATAGCTTCTGTTGTGAAATTTGCATGTACCTTCAAAAAACAGAGAAAGCAGAGGTTTTACCTTCAAAAATGTGATTTTTACATGCAAAAGTTATGCAAATATATTTGATTAAATAACTGATTAATGAACCCAGATATTAATCAAATCAGATTTCTTTAACTGGGTGATACACCTAATTAATTCTTAATACCTTGATGTATTTCTAATTCAGCCATAAACCTTAATAAAAAAAGATTACCATGAAACAAATTCAGAATATTTTATTTTTATTTTAGAATATATGTTAATCATTTATCATTAAAATAACCCCTAAGTGGTGTGCAGGATAAAACATGTCTTGTTTTATGGCCCAAATAAAACAAATAAAACAATAAAGCATAGGCCGAAGACAAGAAGCTTTTCTGTAACCAGTTAACCAATGAAACCCACCCAGGGTTATATTGTAAAAAGATGGGCAACCATAATCTTTTAAATAAATAAATTAAATAAAGTTCAGAAGTCGGGGTCATCAAGTCAAAGGGATATGCAAACGAAGATCCAAAAACAGCCCCAAAGAAAGTTGAGAAATTCTAAGAATCCTGATATTCAAACTTACAATAAAGTGTGAGCTGTTAAATCAGTACTAAATTACCATAGTGGCCTATTAAGGGTGAGGTAACCTAGTTCCACATTGTTGAAAGCTTTAGAGGTTAAAGACAAAGCCATGGAACACCATCCAGCAGTAAACAAGCAGTCATGATAGTTACTTAAACTCTGTAGTATGCATGTTAACCTGTGCCCCAGTCACATCCATGCCACTGCACTCTGGAACTAAGACAGTTTCCAGACTAGCCTCAAAGGAATTCCAGCTTAAACTGAGTTTGCGTAACAACAGCTGTCTGTCTCCCAACCACCACACAGGTGGTAAAGAGCCTGTCATTTCTGCCCCATTGTTTAAATGTGGGGGGGGGGAGAGAATTAAACACTGTGGTGGTCCAATAAGTGTTGGCACTTCAATAACTTGTGTGAAATTCTGTCTTTAATATCTTGTTAAAAGGTACTCGAAGATTAATACTCTGTGTGCAGTAAGAACTCCTGTTTGGAATAATTTTATTCTGAACTGCATACAACCTAAGGAACCATGAACTCTGTTGGCAGGCATGTTGTTAACCCAATTTTTGGATCTTAAATGGCAGCCAGGAAAGTTCTGTTGTGTATCTCTAGCAGCAAATGGAGTATTGCCCATTACTAAAATGGTTGCACCATTATGGACAGAGTTGGAGGAGGCTCTTTTTGCATCTCTTTTGTCTCCCCTTCCTCCCTTGTAACCATAGGTGGTTAAAAGTAAAAGGTAGATAGAGACAAAGTTCATAGTATTGTCCCATTTTGCAGGGCCACTGTAGGATTCCATGTCTGCACTAGGAACCAGAAGGGATGATTAACTCTCTGTTAACCCTTTAATCCCTTTTTGCATGACCTGGCTGAAGGAGGAAGACTGGGATGAAATAACTCCCTCTTTAGCCCCACTGCTGATTGATTATACTGTTTACAGATAAAACCTCCTTCCCTTCCATCCCTTTGACCCAGTTAAGTGGGTTGCATGATCAGGACCATAGAGTGCATGATAAAATGAGGTTACTAGTGCATATATCAAACTGGCAAGGTTATCTCTCTGCAGAAAGACCACCAATAACCAAAACTGAATGTAGATGGTCATTGTCATAGAAGCTACTTAGAACTCCACAGATGGTACCACTTTAAAAAAATCCAATTGTGTATTGGTTCAAGGGGAGTGCAACATCATCAAGGACAGGGAAATCCACAACTATTTACCCACACCAGCTTTATCACCCTCAGACCAATGTTGCATCGAAACATGAGTCAAGGGCAGCCACTGCCCCACCTGATTTAGATCTATCAGAAACTGACCCTGCAATTAGAGAACTACTGCAAAAAAGTACCTGGAATTCCCAACTCAAGGAGATGGTTTAGAAGAAGTCAATAGTATCAAAGGCCACTGAGATATATTTCTCCTAGCTTTTTCCCAAAGAAGGTCAGCCAAGGAATCAAAGCTGATTCTGCCCCAAATCCAGACAGGATTCAAGTTGGAATGGGTGAAAATAATCAGTTTCTTCCAAGAGAGGCTACAGCTGAACTGCCACTGCCTTCTACTGTCTACTGTTATAGCTCAAAAAATCTACTGTTATAGCTCAAAAAGAAGTATTTGTTGACTAAGCAGTCAAACTACTACCTATTTTGTGGTGGCATTACATTTACAGCAACCCTGATCTGTCCTGTTGTCTAAGTAGAAACTGTACATTCCTCAGAGAAACAGGATTTGTTAGTTAACAAAGGATAACTTACATGGACTAGTGTGATCCTACTGAGCCACCGGTCCTGACTGAAACTACTTCATATAGAGTAATCCTATGACCCTGTCAGATCCATACAACCTATCTCCCTAACTTGTGTCTTTATAATGAATGTTAAATCTCCTTTGCTATCCATGATTGTGATTTTATTGTGAATTAAGCATAAATTAAGTTAGGCCAAGAAACCAGATGGCTGTAAGCTCATTTATATATGCCTGCTCTACAACTGCTTTCTCACTAATATTGAGATCTAATTTAATGAACAGTCCTAAAGACTGCCTGACACTATCGAAAATCAATCCACCTGCAGCAAAGATCATACTTTTTTTCTTAAGGTATTGCTTTCATGGTGTTCATTCCTTTGGAACCCAATATATTTGAGCAGCACTGATGCTCCAGGAACATTAGAAACTTCAGCCTCACTTTCTTACCCTAACCCCGATGGCCCCAAGCTACCTTTGTGATCAGCCTAAGAGCAAAATACAAACTTTTCCCAAGGAAGGTTAGTTCTATTGCTTTGGAGTGACCTCTTTTCTCTAGTACAGCCACCAACCCCTTGGCTGAAGAGGGAAATAAAGCAGAAAACTTGGGAGATTAAAGCACCAATGCAAAAAAAAAAAAAAAATCCAAAACCTTAGACAAGCATCCTGCTGGAGATTTGAATCATCAGGATTTCTTCTCTTTTCCTGGACCTGTTCCAACTGGAAAATACGACTAAGGCTCCTTGGAATGCCATAGTGGATGACCTACACTTGGAAGAAGATGGGGCAAATATTAGTACCCTTAGATCTCTTAGCAGCTTCAGTCTATCTGGGGGCATCCATGGGGTAGACAAAGCCAAGGGGGCAGCTGTGATAGAAGCCCCACCCCTTTCTCCACATACAATGCATGTAAAACAGGATGGGAATTCCCACAACAATGGCCACCATCTTGATTTTTTTGATCATTCTGCTGACCCATGGTAGTACCATTATATCAATCACTGTATCTTTCCAAAGAAAGATGAGAAACTGCCTTAAGGGTAGCAATTAGCTATCAGCAATGCAGTGAAGCAAGCAAGCAGGCATTCATCCAGGTCACAGTCTTCCTCCTGATGATAAAGCATTGATTAAAAAAAAAATTGTATTTCTACTTAAAGTGTTAATAGTTTTTTTCTGAATTTGCATGGCAAGGCAAGATACAAAAATAGTCCCCTAGTTGTCCAGCACCATTGATTTTCCTTTGTAGCATCCAACTACAGGATTGTAAGGGCTTGGAGAGACTTGTCTGCTCTGTTACATTTTTCATTTGAACCCTTGCTTTGGTAAAAGGCAGCATTAAAACATGTTAAATTTTAAAAAGCTGGGCCAACACTTTTCCATAATTCAGACCAAGAAGAGGTAAATGCTAGAGCCCATCAGCCTAGAGTTAATATTCTCTAGGTAACTTGGGTGACATTGGAGATGGTAGGGCAGTAGGCCAGGCAAGTTTAAAAATTGAACAGGAGGAGGACAGCTGCAAACAGGAGTTGTCAGGTAAAGACTGCTTAGAGAGGAAAAAGGAGCAGGCTTGGGAACCTGAACAAAAACTCTTGAAAGAAGTTTAAAGATCTGAGCTAGTGACTGAGAAAGTTGGGAAGCTACTTTATATGATAGTGTTTCTCAACCTGGGCAACTTCATGATGTGTGGACTTCAACTCCCAGAATTCCCCAGCCAGCATTCCCAACCCCAGCCAACGTTGAGAATCTTGTTGCTGGGCATAGAACTGTTCATTTCCTTTAGGCTAACAGAAGGAAGAATAATGGCACAGTGTATTGGGTTATTATTGTTACTGTTGGATTAAGCATGCCTGTGATCTAGTTTTGTTCCTTGATGACCTTGAGCTGTCTCTATATGTTGTGATTTCTGCAGACCCACTGAAATTCATTCTAAAAGGGTCCATAAAGCAAGCAGCAGCAAAATGTACTCTTAACTCTAGTGTTTGTTTGATCAGTAGAAAAGATACAACAAATGGCATCCCATCAATTAATAGGTTGAATAATGGCTGGTAGAGAGGAGAGACCAAGTAATTCTTTGTACCTGGGATTATTATTATTAGCCGTGAAAACTGTAGGTAGCATTGTGGTTCCCCACCTTTAGTATCCTTAGTACCACTCTAAGAATCCGTCTAGCAAAATACCTGGACTCTGCCATTATAGAACTAAAAAATCCTAACTTTTTCAGATAGTCCTCACTTAACAACCACAATTGGGACCAGAATTTAGGTCACTAAGTGATGTGGTCATTAAGCAAATCACCACATGACTGCATGCAATTTTATGACCTTTTTTTGCAGCGGTCATTAAGCGAATCACATTGTTAAGTGAATCATGTGGTCGTTAAGCAAATCACATGGTCATTAAGTGAATCATGTAGTTCCATTGATTTTACTTGCCAGAAGCCAACTGGGAAGGTTGCAAATGGCAATCACATGGTCCTGGGACGCTGCAATCATCATAAGTGCGAGCTGGTTGCCAAGCACACAAATCGTGATCACGTGACCACGAGGCGCTGCAACAGTCATAACTTCAGGCACCGGTCATAAGTTACTTTTTTAGTGCCACCATAACTGTGAACAGATGCTAAACAAACAGTCGTTAAGCGAGGACTACCTGTATAGTTTTTATAGAAAAGTTTGAGGTTTCAGTGACATTAGCCTGCCTCCCACCTAGCTGTTTCTGAGTCCCATCAATACTCCTGGTTGAGAACCAGTGTTAAAGCATAAGAGGAGCCCTATAGGGAAACAGATATTAAATGATGGAGCTACACAAAGAGGGGAAGCCATCCAATTAGCATATTCCTCAGATATTAGTCTTTCCAAAATGTCAAAAGATATAGTGCTATTTTTAAAGAGCTGTGTAGGGAGCTGAGCTTTAGAGTTTGTATTCATGGAGGAAGATATCTCAAGGATTCCTTCCAGTTCTCCTTCCACCACTTCAGAAGCTATCCCTGACTACATGTTGATCAAAACAGATATTAAGGCAGGGAAAACCTATGTTGAAAATTTTCTTCCTTCACGTTTTGTTCTTTGAGACATTTTAATGTTGTGGACTGCACCCCAAAATTAGGGAATATGCTACATGAATCTAACAACAACACTTTAAAAAGAGAGGATTTAGAATTTAAAATTTTGAAATTCTTCAGATTTTCATTTTCAAAATGGCTAATTAAATTGTGGGAATGCACCTCAATGTTCAAAATAATTTTCTATCTCTAGAGTGAGTCTGACACAGAATTTAACCCAACTTGGAAATCGTTTTTGGATCATAGTTCTATACATGGGTTCTTACCACATCTGAAATTTAGATATTAAGACTTACGTACATCTTAATATAGCTCTAAATGATCTATTAAATCAAGATAGATCTTCAGTAGATTAGACAGAATTTACTGTAACTTTTATTTGATATTTATATTGTGTTGACTAGTACTGTTGAAATTTTTATCATATTTTAACAACTTATCGTTTTCAAAAGGATGTAATATATTCAGTTATTTAAAACTATATAATGAAATTTTGAACATTTCAACCCAATTCTATGATGCTTGCAAATTCCTTGTTTATTCACTTTGCATTATTTTTCTTTTTTTCTCCTCTTTTCTTTCTTTTCTATTTTTTTTCAAAAGTTTTTTTTTCAAATTATACCCAGAGAATTCCATATCGTATTTGATTTGATACTAGTTACTTATTCCCTTCTTGAATAAGATATTAAGTTTTAGCCGACTTTGAGCATTCATTGCTGAAAGGATGGTCAGTGAGAAATCATTTGGGCCTTCTTATCAACTGTGGCCTTCCACAGCACCAATTCTATCACGACCTCTACCCACTAGATTATTAAACAAGCTGATGTTCTCCAGAAGTCCAAGAATGAAACTATAATGAATGACCAATTATAGTGATGTTTTGTGTTTATTAACTTTTTTTCAACTAATGTGATGAAGGCAACCAAATAATAAAGAGCTGACAAGGAATGTAACCCAAACAATCTTTAAAATTCACATACAAAGTAACCAAATAAGAACAGGTAATAATCTATGAGATTTTAATGCATTATTTTCAGCTGCTTTGCACTCCCTCAGAAAAAGTAGGTCTGTAGGGGAGAGTTGGGGGAGGAAGAGTATTTGTAGAGTCTGCCTTCTCATTGGAAACCCAAGGGACCTTGATGGCCAGACACTTCAGGTGGTATAACAATTACATCCTTTCTTAGACATTTACAGCCTGAATATTGCTGTTCTAGCACTGCTAACTCTACATGTAGGTTACTATAATGCTCTCTGCATGGGATTATCCTCAGACATGGTCTCAAACTGCAATTGGAGCAGAATGTGGCAGCCGTGTTAGTGAGGTGGGCAGCCAGCTTTGCAAGCGTTGCACCTCTACTGAAACATCTGCACTGAGGGTCAATTAGCTATGAAGTCAGCTTATGATTTCATTGATGACATATAAAGCCCTAAATAACTTGGGGCCAGAATAGCCAACAAACTACCTTTGCTGATCATTAAAATCAAAGTGTGCTATGGATAGAAGGATTTGTAGGGGGATGATAACACCTATATTATTCCAGAGTGTTCTCTCCGTCAATGTTCCTGAGCAGCCAGTGTTTTATCTTTTAGGTACTTATTGAAGATCAATGTCCAGGCCTTCTCTGCATGAACACTGGATGTATGAATGATCTGTTTTTCTTTTTCTTCCCTCCCCCACTTTTTTTAATTAACATTTTCCAATGCTTTAATTTATATTTCTACTCTTATGTCTATTGTTTTAAATTATGGCCCACTTTGAGCTGATAATAATGACTAATAATAATAATAATAATAATAAATTAAAATCTAAATATAGTTATTTCCTCTCCTTCCTGAATGAACACTGCCAAAAAGCCTAACGTGCTTCTTATATCACCATGCATCTAAGTATTTTTAACCAAACTTGTGAAAAATATGGTTTACCTTCTTCAGTCTGCAGAGTGTCCTGCAGGTCAGCAAGGCCCAAGATTTCTCTTCATATTCTGAGAAGCACTTCTATGTGAGGAAAACACAAGCACATTTTGCCCAGAAATTCATATGGATGGTTCACATGTACTAAGGTGTGTCAGAATCTGCTCACATGGGAGATAAATACCATGTTCTATTGCAAATTCAATGCAAGCTTAAACCAGGAATTCCCCTGTCCAGTGATTCCCCTGCCCATCCAACAGCATCCTTAGACAATTCAATAAAATGTTGCAGTCTGTTCCCATCTCCTTTAATTTATGTTCAGGATTTGAGCCATGTCCTCCTTTTGGATATTAGAAACTGTACAGAGCTCAAATAGATCATTCTACAACTATCCTCACACCTAGTATTTCAGCTGACACTCAGTGTTCCATATTATGGCATTGTGAAATCCTGATTGGCTGTGTTTGCACAACACAAACAATTTATCCCCTCCACAGTCAGCAAACTCATCTTTGTCACTCCAAAGATGTGGTTGCCATTTTTCAGTCCTTCTTCCCCACTTCCTGTCCTTGTATCATTTTCCCCCTACAGAGGGGAATTTAAGAAACACTGTAGTTGCCTACTTGGAATCAAATCAGAGATAAGATCTAATCAGATAAATAAATCAATCTGGGTGATCAGAAATATAGAAAATGCTCTGTGCTGCCATCTAGTAGTTACCAAATTTTTGCATCTCAGGTATGATAGCATTACCAGTGGGATACCAGGCATGAATAAATGTAATTTGGGGCACACAGGTCTAGGGAATTACACAGGTCTTGGGAACACCTCCACCCAAGCATCTCTTTTTCTAAGATTAGGATGAACTAAAATGGTCCACATTGGTGCATACTGGTCTGGAAAATGGTAGGCAGGTGGCCAGCATAGTTAATTAGTTCTGCAATTACTAAGGTAGGAAAACTAAACAGTAATATTCCCTTTTAGGTTGTTAATATTTACCAATGCCCCAGAGAATACTCAGCCTCATCTCAGAGAAACTGTTGAACCCTGTTCGATTCTTGGAAGGAAATTTGTGACATGGTCCCCCTGTAAGGTAAGGAACTGGAGGGACCATGTCACAAATGGATGGAGAATTTTGAGGGTCCATTTTGTCCACATCCCTGGATTTCTAAGCCTCCTATAGAATGTTGGCCTATACATTTACAATCCATTAACCAGAGATTTCTCCTACTCTGTTTCTTTTCCAGTTCATTTGCATGTGGCAATTCTATTAGCTTTAAGATCACTCCAAGTAATAAATCTTATATTTATAATTAAAAACTAGGCACTGGATCCATGCTTTTCTAGCAAAGGCAGCTGAGCCAAAAAAAAAGTACTGTTTGGTGACATCTTATTCATCGAACGACTGGAGAAACAGTTTATTCACCTCATAATCAAATGCACAGGCAAATGAATATTATCGTATAGGACACTTTTCTCCCCCTCTTTTCCAGATATTTAATTAAGCTAATTTAGTGCATGAGGTGAGACGGTAGTTCCCACATACCCCACCCCCTCTGGAAAATAATGAATGCATCTTTCTTTGGTGACAGCCCTCTGTAGGGAATCTATCCCAGAACATGGCTTAGGTTATTCATTAATATAGGAGGAAGTCTCAACCTACAAAATAATACAAAAGATTTCTTCAGTCATCATAAGTAGGGCTGACCCCTAAAGGAGATTTTTTAAAATTATGACCCTCAAACATTTTCAGCTTGTTCCAGGTTGCAAACAACTATTCAAGTCCTCAGAGGAACGAGGAGGAGGAGGGAATGTAGTTTTGAATAACCTGAAATAACAGTCCCCAACTTTTATATTTATGCAGACTACTATATAGAACCCTAGAATGATGGAGTTGGAAGGCATTACAGGATCATCTAGTCCAACCCTCTGCAATGTGCAGGAAGACCAGTTAAACCATCGTCAAGAAGTGGGTATCTACCCTCTTCTTAAAAACTGCCAGAAATGGAGAACCCGTAACCTCCATTGATGGACTTTTCCATTGCTGTACAGATCTTGCTTCAGGAAGTATTTCCTTATATTCAGATACCTGCCCAAGGACATTAAAGACAGGGTCAGGTTGTTACAGAGGACAGGCCTTGATCTGACGGCCTTGACCATCTTTTAAAACAAATCCTAATTTTAGAGCTAAACAATCATTAAAAATAAGAGTCAGGGCCCTGTAGTATCAGAACCACAAACCGAACATACAGCTCCCCTGGTCACAGGCTTTGTTACTGTAGTGTGATGCATACTGTATTCTTATTGTCATTATTGTATTATATCTAGATAGGTATGTATTCACTGAAAGAAATTCATGTACATGTATGCAAATCTGTGTCTTCTTTGTCTCCTCTCCATGTGATGAATGCCCTCTTTGTGGATAACATGTAGGTGGTCACCTTCCTGAAAAAGACACTGAGTTAAAATGGCCCAAAAAAAAAAAATCATTATCTGTAATTGGGGAAAATATAAAAGAAGCTCTCCAAGTTGAGAGTATCTATGACTTTTCAAAATGTAGGAGAAGAGTCTTCTCCATATTCATATTCAATATTTGCTCTCTAGCCTCAAAACTGCCAGAGATAAAGTAGTCCATTTTCAAGAAAAGAGCAGGAAAAGCAGCAAGCAGCAATTTCTTGTTTCGGGAACTTGTTAAATAAATCCCACCTCAACGTCCTGCTTGAATAGACACTAAAGAGCTGGAGAGGAGAGGAATGATCTTTTGCATAACACTTGGAAGAAAGGGAAATCAGGCCTCTTTCTAAACCAGAAGCTTTTGGCACCCTCTTAAAGATGCTGCTAAAAGAATTTTAAAAACCATTAAGCCAGCGATTAGCAGCACCCGATGGTCACCTTGGCCTCTCCGTGAACTCAAACTGTTTATTCATAGTAGCCCTGGGGAAGGGGCAGCAAAAGAAACAATAATATATGTACTGCAAACCAAGCTGTGCTTTCTTAAAGGAGAATCTGAAGATGGCAAAGCATTGACCAATCACTTGCAGATAGGAACAAGGTCTAGGTTCTGGCATGTTTAAGTTCTGTACAAAAGAACAAATACCAGTGGCTTTTAAGGACTGTAGTGTTTACCTCTGGCAATGTTTATCATTTGGTTGGGCACATATTTCCAAGGGAACAAATTAGAAAAATTTGAAATCCAGCCAACACACACTGCTAAGGGCAGTTCCATATGCCCTGCATTGCTGCTCCCCAACATTCTTCGGAACCTCAGAGCCAACCATTCCTGAAATGGTCACAGTTGTCCCAACAGCTAGCAGTAGTGGATACCTGTCCTCAAACCATCCAACCAACACCAAAATGAGTCTTGAGACAACAACCTCCCTCTACCCTGTCCTTGCCTTGCTTGATTTGCAGTGAGGAAAAAGCAATCTAGCAGATCTGGATGGGAAAAGCAAAATAAGCTGGTGTGGGAACATCATGGTTCTATGGTACCTTCACAGCTGAAAGGAGAGGAGATGCCTGTAGATGTGGAAATTAGACCATCTCTACCCCATCCATATCTAATTAAATGCAGGCAGCTCACGTCCTAAAATGGATGTTTTATATTGTGGATTTTGGGTCAGCTGAGCTGGAAGAAAATTCTTTTGACTGTCCATTGGAGACACTGACATGGAAACACAGTGAGAAAATGATTTTGCTCTGGGAGTGGTATCAGATTGTTACCTATAAGTGCCATGAGACTGACAGCTCATATCACAACTACTTTTACTTAGTGAATTAAGAAAAACAAACTAGCTGTCTATGCAATATCATTCTTCCAAATTATGAACAGCATTGTATAAAACTTAGTTTTTTTGACATTCTTTTTTATCTGCACTTGATCAAAAATAGGGCATAATGGAATTCTCTTCAGCATTTGTAAAAGAGGGCAAGAGTTCAGACTATAGTCTATTCAGAGAAGAGAAGGGAAGAGAAGAGAAGAGAAGAGAAGAGAAGAGAAGAGAAGAGAAGAGAAGAGAAGAGAAGAGAAGAGAAGAGAAGAGAAGAGAAGAGAAGAGGAGAACCCCCCCAAAAAACCCTATTACATACAGAAAATATTTGACCTACTTTTTAAATAAATAAATAATCTTAATCACATAAAGTAATATTCATCAGTCTTTGCACTGCATTAGTAGACTGCTAGTTGATAAATGGAATTGAGCACATATCTGTAATCCAAGGTTGTACATCCAGAATAACTCCATCTTTCCAGCTTTTCCTGAAGAGTTTATTTACAATTGCATACTATTAAGTTATCAAATGAAAAAGGATAATTTGTAGTAAATTTTTAATTACCTCTGCTTCTATCAGTGCAAGGTATATCCAGAATGTGAAATTGTAATTTAAAGTTAAGCAGCCATGCCTCATCCATTAGGGTTGGATAGCAGTAGCCAATCAGTAGATAGAAAGTAGAGCTAAAGTGACTCCTAGAACCCTACCATTTGCCACAGCACTGCAGAGAAGATGATGCAAGTCATCAATGAAATCATTATCCTGTTAGGATTTTCTCATGGGATATCCTCTCACGCTATCTTCAAAACATATTGTTGTGACTAGAAAAACCGTGTGACTTAGTTCGGCCTTGTTTGCATGTATACTGCTATTTACTGCCACCTATTGGCGTCTGTATGCTAGTTACTCAAGGGGTGGCAATAAAACGGGAGGATTACATCCCCAGCTGCTCAGTAGAATTTTAGCCATCATGTAATCAGTTTTTATGGGTTATGCAGTAGTAACTAATAACCAAGTAGTATACCTCTTCTCTGAGAGTTTTTTTGGCTAGAGACTTTGTTAAACTTGTGTAGTAGATAAGTCTTGGATGCCACATATATGAGAAGAAGTGATTTTTACTCTGTTTTGTATTAAACTTGTATTTTATGGAGTTTTGCATTTTTATCAATAAACAACCAGATATTTTATACTTTCTGGCTGGATTTTCTTTGGAGAACAAGATAAGGACATTGCATTCTTTATATCTCTCTAATGCTGGTGTGTATTTTTTGGCCATTTCCTGGGAGTATTGCTGCACTCTGCATAACATATCCATGAAGAATAATGTTACACAGAGGATCATGCAAGGTTCTGCTCACTGTTTTGATTCTAATGGAAGGGAATATATGTACAGTAGTTCAGGGTTGAACTGTTTGGTGCTTAGTGCTCTCTGAGCTTGGTTGTTGGATTGCAGACTTTCATTTCCAGGCAGTTTTTGACAGCAACCCAACCACCCACAAGAGGAGCTGCATAAAAACAATACTTAGATGAGCACAAACACACTACAGTAACCTGAAACATCAAAAAGATAAAACAGACCACCTATGCAGCCTCTTCCAACACAAGAAATACCCATGAAGCTTCATCAAAATGTGCCTGTCTACACAATCCACCACAACACAACTAATCAACCTAGGAAAAGGATAATACTCCTGTACATCAAAAATATCTAGAGACAACCAACAGACTACTAAAACCACTCAGCATTACTGTAGCACACAAACCAACAAAATTCCTCTTAAACATCTTAGGCAAACCAAAAAACCATGTAATCAAACTGTTAACTGTTAACATTTTAGAACAAGCCAAATCCAAAAATGCTAGGGAATTCCTGGAAGTATGGCATTCAGACAAACAAGCCATCAATGGACACATAGAGATAAACACCATTTACTACCATTTAAAAAGCACAATCAAAAGCCTAGGAAGGAAAGAAACAGCCAAGAATACATCTCTGTCAGCAGCCAGATAATCAGAAAACAGCACTAGATAAACAATCAGGGAAGAAACAATACCCTAAACAAGGAACCCTCAAGGAAGAAGCTACAATCCCCATCACGTTTGGCAGGGCAGGCTACTATATTTAAGCAGCCAGCAAACCTCACTCTCCCTTGCACTGATGATGTTACCTACCCTGGTAATGAAATGTCTGCAAGAAAACAGCCAAGTTCAGAGATTACCAAGAACCCAACTCTCTTGATTCTGTTATGGCTCCAGGGTGGCTGTGGATTACACTTGGTAGAAGTTTCATTCTCTCATATCAGATAGCTATTTATGCATTGTTTCACCAAGAAAAAGGGCAACAGGAAAGACAAATATGAACTTGCTAAGTTGTATGTATTCTTATGCACCTTTCAGATCATTACAACCAAATTAATAGATATACAATGCATTTCACCAGAGTTGGGAAGACTGCAACTAAGTGAGCTGCAGGCGTGCTTAGTCTGCTGTCAGATCCTCAGTGCTGATGGGCTTTGGGCTCCTTTCTTATGAACTCTTGATTTGGACAGTTCTTCATGCTATAGATACTTCCCCATTGAAGGCTGCCCTGTCTGCTGTTTTCCATGCTAAGAACTACTTGGTCAGCCCAGTGCTTTGTAGCCCATATCACAACCACCATCATTATTAACATACTCTTGGCATCAATTTTGTAGAATAAATGATAAATGCAAAGGCAGCTTGCTTTAGTGCTTAAAACACAGAGAGAGATTTAGCATTCAGAATGATTAAAAATTAAATGCAGAAAACAGTTTGGAATCTCAATTTTATTTTTTAGATTTTTAAAGCCATTATGGACAACCACTCTGTTAACAGCTATTAGCTTTGATAGCTAGTTGGAGCAAAACCCCTATATGAGTATCTTGACCCAATTCTTCCTCTCAGCATGTGAGAGGTATTTATAAAATAGCCAAACATGTCAGCAAACTAGTATATAAAAAGGAATACCAGTGATGGCTATTCACTTAAATATTGTCATATATCATCAGCTAATGCCATGAAAAATTAACTACAGAGTTTCACCAGTTCAAGGATCATGGGAAGCAGAACAGATCAATTCTTCTTTGTGATTAGCAGGCTCTGGAAAGTTGGCATAAATGGGGAAGATTTTCATTCAGGATACAATACCCTTTCCATTTATTTATTTATTTATTTATTTAAATTTATTGATCGCCCAACTCCAATAAACTATTTTTCCCATCCACCTACAAAAGTCTTCCAGTGTTAGTTAGGAGCCCTTGAGGTCAGGGATATTTGCAAGCTGTGGTCAAAAAAATCAAATGGCAGCCACAGTAGTGCAATCAAAGCATATGTGACATGCATAAAACACAAGCTGAGCTTTGATTGTATTGTCATGGCTGCCATTTTAACATTTTTGATCACACTCTGCAGACACCCCTGCTTGGGGCTGTTGTTTACATGATCAAAATGGCTTACTAATTGCATTCACACAATCGATGTCATTCTGAACTTACATTTCAGAAGCTGCTATCGTGTTATTTAAAGAGCATGAACAATATTCAAATCTGACATGCAAACCCTGCATGTCAAATGATCTTGGGCATATCAGTTTGTATTTGGATAGTTGATGCTATCAATTGTAATTCATTCCTGAAGATGTGAGATCTGGCCATGATGACGTATAGTATGACTTAGTTCACAATGTTCTGTCTTGACCTGGGCCTTTGAAAACTGTTGGGAAAAATTCAGCTGGTCCAAAATGTTTTGGCCAACCTGTTGATCAGAGCAGGATGTAGAGACTATGTGACTCCTTTGTTACAACTGCTACCTGTCTGATTCCAGAGTCAATTCAGAGTGTTATAAAGCCCTATGTAACTTGGGCTCACGTAGCTTTAACAACCAGATTTTCCCATTCAGATGGGTTTAAGATCTTCTGCTATACTATAATCAGAGGCATATTGAATGCCTCTGACCATAGAAATGAAATGAAATGAATATTTGGCAGCAACACAAGAAAAGGACTTTCTCATGGTTCATGTATTGTTTTAAGCCATGGTTTGATTAATCATTGTGGTTTATTGAATAAGACATCATTAGTTGGGTTTTATATATGTTTATAAAGCACAGTGTTGGGGTTCTTGTAGCAAATTAAGCAGAAACTAAACAAATTTGTTATGGCTTATCATGATGAACCAACTCAGTGATACTTCCCAGAGTCTGGAACTCTGTTGAAAAGAAGATCTGATTATTTCCATAATCCTTTTATTAGACTCTCTATTGTTGGAGGAGAGGTAAACTCTAAATGAAATAGAGATGAAAGATTGAAGCTGGGAATCTCTGCTTCTCATGCCAAGGAAACTCATTTTGTAGACAAGAGACAGATTAGAGAAACCTTCCAGGCTGGGAAACAAATTGAAATGGCTCAGGATTTAAATCTGGGGGCTCACAAACATAGAGGACAAGATTCTGGGGTGCCATTAGATGGATGCATGGCTTCCTAATTCTCTGCAAAAAAAAATTCTACTTATTTAATCTTGTGCCTGTTTTAGGATGCAGATCAAGGACAGTACTTAATCACTGTACCTGGTACAAAGCTTTGACAAATATAATCTTTGATGTAGTTCAAGCACTTTGGTTTCAGAGCAAAAATTGCTATCAAGAAACACATTCTGCTCAATGGGCCTGTGTCTTTGGGCAAGAGTGCTCTGCTGAAAATACAGTGTCACTGTAGTCACAATTCATGTCAAAATTATTAAGACATTGCACTCAAAGGACTGAAACACTTACAGAGCAATCTGTAGATGCAAAGTATGATTACTAATCTTTCTCTTCATTTGAAACTATTCTAAGGCCCTCACAAAACTAGAACCCTGCATACTTTTGCTTTGCTTGAAAGCAGAATCAAGGAAATCCTCAGTATTCCAAAGAGAAAACTTCACTTTTTTTAACCACACACACACACACACACACACACACAGAGAGAGAGAGAGAGAGAGAGAGAGAATCTGGATTCTATAATATTTATCTTTTATTGTTTACATATGTAGCTCTACTTCTTTCCCAAAAAGCTCAAGCTGGCATATGCAATTCTCTCTTCTCCTTTTTATCATTTTAGCAACTCTGCAAGAGCCTATCTTCATATCTTCTAACTGCAGCAGACTGTTTTTTTCTGCTGTGTCCTCATATATTACCTTCATCTGATTCCCAGCCCATTTCTGATGCAGCCTTAGGCTCATTACCTATTAAGGCAATGTTTTCCCTCTTATCCCAATACAGATTTTGCCATGGATACAAACTGGCATACAGATCGCTTTAGGCTGGTGTGGCCCACTGTCTCTCCTCCAGTCCCTGGGCATTGTATTCAAGGTTTGTCTTATTTGTGGCAGTGAGAGACTCCAATTCTTTTGCTAGGCTCTCCCCCTGGACCCGCCAGGACTTCAAGCAATCTGAATCAGGCTGAACAGCAGCTGACTGGTGGTAGCAGGAGAGGGGCTGCACAGTGAAGCAGGAGAAGGTTGCTGGCTCCTTCTTTGCTGCTTCTTGGTGCAACTATCTCCATACCAGTAAGCTGTTGTTCAGGATGCTTTTGAATAAGGGTTTCGCGCTCTTCTAGAAGAGCACAAAACTCATGTTCAGCTCCTTTTGTACATGAATTAGGTGCTCTCTTGGAATACTATCAGCTCTTCAATGCAGATCTAGAGAAAGTATTCACTTCCTTTCAGATTTTCTGAACTTTTGCATATCCATCCTATTGGATATTATCAGAGCTTCATGTGCATCCTACTGATATATCAAGTTTGAGTAAACCAGGGTTCTGGATCAGGTAGGAATGGTATGGCTCAAGAACATAGACAAGACATTTGAAAGAGTTCATCCCATCATCTGTGCTCTGGACCCTGTCCATTATGACTGAAGAGGTTTGGTGGCATGAGCCCAATCCATAAATAATGGGGGGGGGGGTTGTTTTGTTTTTTTGTTTTGTTTTAATAAGAAGAGTACCAAGGGACATGAAAAAGGAACTGGTGCACCTCCTCCTTAGGAGTTTCTCCCTGGACCCAGTAGCTATGCATAATTACAGCCTAGTGGCCAACATTAAAAAACTTTAAAACAGGTCAAACAATTCTAAATGAATGTGGATGAAACACTTTCCATCCAAATTTTAGAACAGACATAGCCATGAAACTACCTTGATCATTCCAGAGAATAACCGATGACAGGAGAAAGAAGGATGAGGGAAGTGTTCTTTCTGGAACTTTTGGCCACTTTTGACATCACCAGTCATAATAATATCCTAGAGTAGTTCTGCCAAGTAGGACTTGGGGCCACAATTATATTATGCTTATTCACCTTCCCATATAATATAACCAGAGATTTGCATTGAAGAATGCTTGCTTAGCTCCATGATGCTACATAGGTCTAGCTTTTTCTCCCTCCTTTGTATGCCTTTTCTAGTAAAACAATAGAAAGGAAATTTAGGGGTTTGGAGCATAGCGTCATAAGTTTGCTTATGACACCCAATTTTTTCACTCCGTTCTATCTGAATTAGCTAAGGCACCGCTGTCTCCGGATTCCAACCTGTCTCCGGATTCCAACATGGGCTGGATGAAGGCCAATAATTAAATACTGAATCCAGAAAAGATGGAGGCAGGAACTGTTGATAGGTAGTTCCCAAGTCTAGGATCTGAGAAAATGGACTACAGTGTACTGAATAGGATCTCCCTGTATTGAGTTATGTTACAAGACAGTTAGCCAATAGCCATGACTATTTTTCAGTTCTGAATGAATCATCAACTATAATCCTTCCTGGACTGGGTTAGTATAGACACAGTGAACCAGGTCATAATAACCTTCTATTTAGACTAGTGTTATGCACTCTAAATAAGCTACTACAGAATGCTTTAACCCTGCTGGTTCATGGTATGCCTGATTAAAGCCATATCTCTCATGTCTTCTCAGTGACTTCCATTAGCTATTTGCGGCGGGGGGGGGGAGGGTTGTTAGCCCTAAAAAGTTTAGGGACTAGTATTTTTTAAAAATATCTCTCTTGGTCCACCCGCTGAGATTTGTAGAGGAGTGTGTTTCTGTGTGTGCGTGTTTGGGGGGGTGTATGATGCTAACAATGGGCAGTAGCTGAGGAATGGTTAGCCAAGTGAAACCCTTCCTAATTTTTGAGACCTTGCTTTGGAATTTGTACTGTTGAGAGTCAGGGGGCATACAATAAATTATTTAATAATTTAGTTATTATTATGAATTATTCATTTCTTGACTCTGGAGGCCAAAAGCATTTCTATACCCCATTTTCATAAACTGTATAAATCAAACCTGTAACCCATTGGTTTCTGATAATACATTGGCCCTGACTGCCGTATTTTATTTTAAACTGCTTTATGAGGAGTGATATTCAAGTAAAATAAAATAAAATCACATTCACCATCACCACCCTTAGGTCTAGCAAAAGAGATCAGTGCACAGAACTCACTTTTCACATCTGTGGCAATTACAGACCTGGAAACACACTCTCATTTAATCAGGATACTCCATCAATGAACTGTGGCTTTTGCCATCTTTCTACTGACGCAGATAAAATCTGTTCTCAGAGTTACAAATGGATGAAATGGAACAAGATCTGCAGCTTCTTTCCCAAATCTGGTATTCTCCAGGAATGCTGTGCAAATTTCACTGTGCATATTAGCTTGAAACCAATAGCATGAGTTCCTACCCCTGAAGCTGTTCCTCATTGTATGTACGTGTGCGTGCATCAACAACACTTCTGTTGGGACCATCAGTGAAGAAGATGGCTCTGCATGTACACACATGTGCAATCAGCTCAGGACAGATTTCAAAGCAGCCAAGCGAGCCTTACAAAATCCTCAGCTGCTTTAATTGTTCAGAAGAGTGCTTGGCTCGTAGGAAAGTACATTGCCAAACACCTTGTCCAAATGCTTTGCGCTATTCTCCAAATGTCTTAGGCTACAGTTCCCATTATCTTCAGTGAGCATGCTGACTGGGGACAATGAGGAGTTAAGAGTCCAATGCTTTTAAAAGGGTTGGGGAAGGGAATACAGAGAGACCAATCCCCTGTAGAAGAATATTTAAAATGTATTTAATTGATGTATTGGCTTCTGCGATTGCTGAAGCAACTCTATTTATAGCAATTGTGAAAATGGAGATACTGGGAGGGCTGAAACCATTCCTGTTAAATGTAACATTCAGACATCCAGGTCATTGTATTCTATCCTACAGAAGTCTATGTTTTGTTCACTTACCAAAGGTGGATGCTGTGCCAGCAAAGCTTACGCTCCTGCAGTAAAAGCTGGGGAGGGGGAGGTCCCTCTCCATAAATGTCCTCTGAGGATGCTTACATGGGACACCATCACAGAACTCACATTCAGTAGAGATCCTTCAGCCCTTTCCTCTCTTTGGTCCCTAAGGACCCATTCGGGGAGGGCGAGGCTGAATTCAATCACCAACCTCCTCCTGGCATGGGCAAAGGGGCACGGCAAGATGGATGGCTTGCCTGAGGGTGGGGGGCTACAGAGACAGGGAGGCGAGAGGAGTTAAATATGGCAATGATGATTTCCGGGGTGATTGATTAAGCTAATTAGTGTGAGTGTTTAAGTGGAGTACTGAGGGACGGTATGGTGAAGGTGGGGGCTGACCAAGACTGTTTTAAGTTAAAGGACAAGGATACTACTGTAGAGAAATGTTATTGTTTTCCTCACTCTCCTTTTTCTTGGCTATTATGTTCCTTTGCCATTCAGCGTCCATGGATCTGAAGCTGGGGAGGAGAATAACTTGCTGGTGGTGGCAAGAAAGAGATTAGCTATAACAGTACAGGAACTACTACCACAGGCTTTCTCCCCCTGGCTCCCGGTGTACCATTGTCTGCCCTGATTACCAAGCCCTGGGCCATCTTTATCGCCTCTGTTCCCAGGCCCTGGCAGTCCCCTGTCTTCTTTCCAAGGTCACAGGGGACAGATCGTTCACGCCTTAAGGCTGTCCTTTGATGCCTACAGAATCAGAGGGAACATATTAACACTGGTATTGTGATGGAATGGTTTGGTGAAGGCTGCGCTCGGGGAGATAAGCATTTCCTTAGCCCACAGCAGGAGTGTGGGAAGAGGATGAGACTGGCACCACCCTAAGGAATTCGCGGTGTTTGCTTGCTGGCTTGGGAAGTTTAGATTCAGTCTGGCGAGAATCTGTCTTGCAGGTGAAAGCTAATAAAAGCTATCGAACTAGACTTGTACTGTCTCGTGGAGTTCTTTGGACTGAACCTGACATCATTCTCACCAGACTCATACTACTATCAAGAGGGGGGAATTGGAATCATGGCAACAGATCCCCAGGGGACAAATTTGACACCACAGTTGTTGGCGGCAGCCCTGCTACAACATCAACAGCAAGTGGATGCACAGATTAATAATCTACAAGCAAACCCCACAAATTCCTTAGGGTGGTGCCAGTCTCATCCTCTTAACCTTCCCACACTCCTGCTGTGGGTTAAGGAAATGCTTATCTCCCCGAGCATGGACTTCACCAAACCATTCCATCACAGGTATAAAGGATAACTTAAGCTTGCCTTACTCATGAGATGCAGACAAGGTGAAGACAACATCATGGGGCCATAGCAGAAATAAAACAAAAATGTATGGAGTGCACATTGGCCATCCTTGTGAGAGGCCAATGGCCTGATGCCAAATAAGGCACCTTTAAATGTGCAACAGCAAATCCACAGAAAACAGGGCATAAGAAATTTTGTAAACCAATTATACATTTCTAGCTTATTTTACAGAGTAAGAATCTTCATCGAGTAGGATATTTTACAAGGTAAGAGAAATAAGAAACAATATACAGCACATAAATAATTTAATAAAACAACAAATAAGATAGTAACAGCTCACAAGCGTAATACCCAGGAACTGCCGCCTGGGAAAAGAATCAAGCTCCATTTCATACGAAATCAAACTCTGAATAGACTAAAATATCCATTTTATCTTTTTTTATTTTATATTATTGCCCCAGATTGTTCAAAAAAATGGGCAGCATCACACATATTCATTTGTGAGCGTATACACACACATACACACACATACCTGTAACGCTTTCTATCAACAGGAACCTGGAATAGCACAGGCTGAAGAGAAGAGAATAGCTGAGGCCAAGCAAAGGCTATAATTTTAACAATTCCACTTGTGAAAGCTGTAAAATCCTTTTGAGTCTCCTGCACAATTTGCCATATCTAAAAGTTGGGTCCTTTCCTTTTGCTTTACTACTAAATGACTGACATTCCTCACTTTGATGGCAAAGAAAGGTGCTTGGCTTAATATAACAGCATTTTGCTTGTGAAGTCCCTTCAAGTGTTCCCAGCATCTGTTGGAAACCTCCAAGGTCTGACATTTAACTCTTCCATTTTATTTTTTAAAAAACCCACATTCCTGGCCATTTTTCTTCTTGGCATCTTAACACTCAAAACCCAGTCTGCCAGTTTCAAGCTTTTTGAAGGGATCTGTGTTCATAATTGGGTGTGTATATAGGTCAACACTTACTCCGTGGGACTAGAGAAATATTGCAGACAGAAAAGAGTTCACTGCATGATGCCACCCAATACCTCAACTTGACTACCTGGTTGAATTCAATGGTACAACTGCTGGGAGTGTTGTTTTTGTGAATGGCATTGGAGATTAGCAGAGGTAGAAGCACCAGCTACATAGAAAGATGCTGATCACATCTAGGCAAATGGCATCTGGAGGACTTTAAAAGCCTGCCTACTATGCACAATTTAGTTGTATGAAGGAATACAGGCAAAAACCTGTCAGACAGTTTTAATTCACCTGGAAGAACAAAACCAAAAGTAAACTGGTTACTCAGTACTCAGAGGGAATCCAGTTATCTCAAAGTAGAGCAGACACTGTGAGGAAATCGCTGAGGACAGTCACTCATGCCCTTGTCTCCTGTGATTTGCTCTTCTTCAGGCTAGCCTTGAAAACCCCCTGCAAACTTCAGCTGGTGGACTTCTTGTGTGTTTATGGGTAGGAAAGTCTGCAAGGGGGGTGGTCAAAAATTCAAGTTGGCATCATGATCATGCAATCAAAGCTCCACCCCTTTTGTACATCTGTCACATGCTGTGCTCATAAAAAAGATGTGGGCTTCAATCATGCCTTTTCAGTTGCCATCTTGACTTTTTTTGACTCCACCCTCATATACACATCTGCCTATTGGTAAGACCCATTATTTCTCATGACACCACTATTACAGGAGCTGCATTGTCTACTGGTTTATCAGTAGACCCCTAAATTTCCTGGGTCTTAGCATCTTCAAGACAACCTATCCCAACAATCTATTCATCACTGTGTACAAAGAGAAGATACCTGCTGTGGGTCCCCACTTTTTAAGATATTTGGTGGGAAGGAACATGGATATGGGATTTTTCTGTGGGAGCTCCCTTCCTGTGGAACAGGTTGTCCCCAGATCCAAGAGTGACCCCTTCTCTTATGATCTTCTGGAGACATGTTAAGGCTATTCCAAAAGGCCTTTGGAGAATTATGCTTTTGTTCTGAGAGAGATGTGACACTATGGATATTACACTAGGATATATTTATTGTTATTGGTGTTATTATTGTTGTTCATTGTATTATTGTTACTACATAGTTTGCTGACTGTAGAGCACTTAGGATGGGGTATGTTTGAAACTGTGACAGGTTAATAAATGAATAAATCCAAATTTTCCCTCACTTCCCTCACTTGCACTTCTTGTGAGCAAATTATGGTTTATTTGGAAGGAGGGAATGATCAGAGAACCAAGACTGTAGAACAGGAGAGCCAAGGATGGTTTGAAACAATTAAAATGAAGAAAAGAGAGTTTTCTTAATCAATTAGATCCCAACTATACCAGACCTGACATCGTTGAATACCAACATCTTGTAGCATATCCTGATATTCTTATAGGCCTCCTTTTCTTGTGCCATGTTAAATCTTTGGGGACAGTAAACTTTGCAACAGTTTAACTACAGTTATCCACATCTTTTCTCTTTTGCTTGGTAGAAATTAGAATGGCTGCATACATATCACCTCACCCCACCCTCCACCACTCCCACCAAAAATGCAACACTACAAAATTTGAGATCAAATATAGCATGGGTTTGTATCAATTTTGTACATAAACACTTGGAAATAATTGCTCTAGTATAAAAAGAAATGCAATATATTTTACCCTATTATGGAAAGCTGTGACCAGTTGACCTCATTCAGTTAGTTTTTGGATGCTAAATAACACTTGCAAATTTTGCTTCCTCTTTTTAGGGTTGTTGGGCTATTTTTAATCTTTAAATCAGATTTAGACTGGAAAACCCTTCAAATGAAGGGTGCCTTTAAACAGAAACATCTGTGAACTCATGAACTTCTTGAAATCAAAATTAACAGAAGCTCGTGGAGGCCTCAAGATCATCCATATATAATTACAAATTCACTGGATGATTTTAGGTGTGGGTTTTCCTCATGGCATAACCCAGTCTTCATCTACAACAGAGGCATCAAAACGTTCTGTCAGCATAGTTGATTATTAATTAATTAAAAAATAATTAAACTTCTCAGCAAATAAGGAACTTCTAAAGTAGAGTCACTTCCATAGAATTCCACTTCCTGCATTTTCTCCTGCTGCAGCACACCCTTGCATGTTTGTCCTCTCTCCTCTCTTTGGGAACCCACCTCTATAGCCAGAAAGGATGGGGAACTTTCATGGACCAGTTGCTGAAGCCATACTTTTTTTTTAATTATCAAGGAACTCTCCTCCCAACATAGAATGTGTTAAAGGCATCCTATTTAAATTGCTTGTCAATAAATTAGAACTTAGAGTCTAAGGGATTTAGTGTCCTGATTCCAGCTGAGTGGTGGTGGGGTGGGAGAAAATCAAGCAGGGCCAACAATACAAACAGCAAGCACTAGAGGTAATAGCAAAGATAACAGCTGGCTGGCTGAGAAAGAGGGAAAGAGAGTCAAAATGGAAGGCTCTTTGAATGAACACAGGCAGACAGTAAATCATAGGAAGGATGCTCATTTCTCATCCCAAGACTTTTTACAAATAATGCCTCCTTTGAAAGTTCTCTCCTTGATGATCAGAAAGTTTTGCAATTTACCATCTCAGTCTTAAAGTGAGCTCCAGAAACAAGCTCCAGAAGCTGGACTGATTCCAATACATTGCAACCAATTCTAAAGGCAGAATGGGAATTAAGCACCTAATGTGAAGCCCTCCTGATGGCTTACAAGGAGCTATAGTCTGATCACATCTAGAAGGCACCAGTTGGATAAGGAATACAAGAGGGAAACATTCTGGTGGCATATCTACTTCCCACAGGGGAGGGCGGCATTCACATACTGGGATACGGCCTTTGTTGCCAAAGATTTTTCCTGTGCTGCAGCAAGGGCCAGATTTGGCTCAGCAAGATGGTTAGGTGTTGAATGACTTCATCTTAATTCTACAAATAAGTCAATCACGAAGCAGGCTGTCGAAAAACTCTCCAGAGTCCTAGAATTCAGCAAGGTGCCAGAACTGAAACAAAAAATATGATATATCTTCACTGTCTTTTTGATCCCTTTTAAGAAATTTAAACCTTTACGAGGCAACTGATGGCTGATGGCAAAAATGCACCATCAACAGGCTAACAAATTCAGTGTATGGGCTTGGAGGGCCTGGTGCAGTAAGTGAACAGACAACAGTAAAGGGTTTTAGACCCCCCAAGACATCAAAATCAATTTTGTGTTTCTGTTCTGGGCTTTCCGTTTTATTAGAATCCAAATAAAAACAAAGTCTTTCTGCATATGAGTCCCCTGAAGCTGCTGGCAGACATCAATTTCTTTCCATATGAGTTAGAATGCACACAGTAGCAACTAAGTAGAGGATATGAGGCCTAGTCCCTGGTTCCTGTCACAATTTTTTAAAAATTGCCCTCTGGCAGCAAATATTCCATCCTCACCACCAAGGCAAACTGCAATGTCCATGAACAAATGTTTATTGATAATAATGGAGAGGACAACTGAATTTATCTGTGTCCGGCCATACCAAAAAAGAACAAGAAAAGTCCTGTCTGAATCCAGTAGCAGTAGATGATATGCTAAGGAACAACCTGACCTGCTCCCAGCCCATGAACATCCACAGCGACTTGCTGCTTTAGTTGCAGAATTGTACTGCAAGCTGTGCTCTTTTGTACATGTGCGTGATATCACAAACCACATACAAAAGGGGTGGGGCTTCTGTCACTACACTGCTTTGGCCGTTCTGCCTCTGCCCCCATAGCATTGTTCCAGCCTGAAACTACAAACAGGCTTAACTTTTCTGATGATACACACTGTTGGTGTCCTCTGCCCCTCTTTCACTGAGACAGGGAAGCACCAGCTCCTGGTAACAAGTGGTGAGACCATCTTGTCCAGTACAGGACAACCAGAACTGGCGCACCCTCACTAGGGGTACTCCATCCCAACTTCATAACTTCCAGCAAGGGAGTCAATCTCCTCATTAGATACTGGGTTCCATTGCTGAACTGCTCTTGACATCAAAACGTTCCTTCCAATGTTAAATTGAACTCCGTCTCAGTGGTCAGCCAAGACTGAATTTGTGATTTCAGCTTCCCTCTCCACCGGGACAATAAAAAATACATACCTGCCATTTTCTACATGACAATCCTTCAGTGCTTTGAAGAACGCTTTCCCTTGGGTCACCTTCTCCTGGACTGCCATGAGAAACCCCTCAGCCTGATAGACCCCACAAACTGCAAGCATCCATGAATCGAATCTCATAATTCTCGAAACTGCCAGCTTTAAAATGGATTGCAGTCACCAAAATTAGAGGTCCACAGATGTCTAGAAAGTAGGGCCAAAGCCTATGAAATAAAGGATAATCGAGGCTCATCTCTGCATTGCAAATCCCGAGATCATTTCTGGGTTTATTAAACTCCCATTATTTAAACACACCCTTGCTGTTCTTTATTAACTCCTTGTATCTTTGATTTTGAGACAGATAAGAACTGTCATAAGGGCAGCAATGACAG
Organism: Python bivittatus; assembly: GCF_059951505.1. NCBI lineage: Eukaryota > Metazoa > Chordata > Lepidosauria > Squamata > Pythonidae > Python > Python bivittatus. Next base: position 6,175,347 of record NW_028277073.1, read on the forward strand.
GCCTCCCTCACTGATAAAACTGGATGCAAAATTACTTCCACAGAAGTATGCTGTGTGCTTGGGGGCACATTTGCTACAGATGCAAAAGAAATTGGCCATTTGTATGCTCTGCTAAATGGACTGTGATATAGGCAATGGATACAACCTTTGGAAAACCTGAAGGACCCGATCGGACACAGATCCTTCTGGAGAAAATCTATCTATGTGGTCACTGAAAGTCAACACCAACTTGATAGCACATAATCCAGCAATCAAGCACCACACCACCTCCTTTCTCTGGTCCAAAATGTTCAACTCCCCTCACCATTTGTTTCTGAGATATGCATTTGAAAAGGAGCATCTATTTCTAAAACATACAAACAGAGGGAATTAAGTTTTGTTTTTTTTTTTAAGAGCTTACATCAAGGAATATGTGTTTAAAAATTTGTATGGGGAAAATTTAGCCACCAGGGACATTACTGTTTAAAACTGTAATTACTGTTAATTACTGTTTAAAAAGGTTTTTTTGTTTGTGTGGGTTTTTTTGCGAATTTATGGCAGAAAGCAGAGTTATTAGGGGAAGGAAGATGATAGATAGATTAGAGTGAGATCCCAGTATGTTAGGGAATGTTGGAGGAGTATTTTAATAGAGAAATATTTTTTAAAAAGAAACGCCTGCTGTATCCCATCACTGCCAGATTAAGAGGACAGCCTGCCTTTGAAGCTTTTTTTAAAGGATGTTCATCTCACGCTGCTGGTCATTTTTCTTTGGATCTAAGGGAGAGGCTGGACCACAGCTGACAGCATTTGCAGCTTTTGCATTCTTTTTGATATGGTTAAACTGCCTTTTGAAAGCAAACCTAAAGGCCTGAGTGAGCCCTGAAGCTCTTCGTTCAGGCACGTTTTCAACTATGCGCATCCACAACAGGGTGGGGATGAACAGAGGAAAGAACAGCCAGGGCTAAATCAACCTGTTGATGATACAGTACTTTATCATTTCCTGAGTCTTCCGTAAAAACCATTCAGCTGCATTTACAAATTATACAGTTAGATGTGGAAGACTCAGCTCATGTGTCACTAAACCTAGGGAGGGGGCGGGGGAAAGATAATTCTTCCTTTCCAGTGTAAGAAATGCATTAAGTACATTAGAGGCACAAGGCAAAGAAACAAAGAAGATCTTCCTGTTTAGAGGTTTTGAGTTGTTGGAATGGCACTGCCTGAACCAAGAAGTGGAGTAAACATGCCTGAACCTAGAAGTGGAGCGCCATAGTTGGACAGACTAGGGATGTACTTGCATTTTATAGACTGCAATAAACTGCCTATAAATAAATAAGTTCAGAAGTGAGAAAGCTTGAAGCAGTGGAGTGAACGTCTCACAGAGAGGGGGGAGGAAGGAGTGGGGGAAAGAGAAAGGGAATTCTGTAAAGGCACAGCCAGTCTGCAGCTTTGACAGGAGGTGGGGGCTTGGACAAGGTGCCCTCCCATTGGTTGCAACCCCTTCTTTGTGTTGGGGCTTGAAGCATTCTGCATGTATTGCATATTGAGGATTCTTGAGAGCAGGAATCTGACCCAAGCAATTATGAGTGAAGCAGCTCTCATAACAATGGCAGACATTAGATTTATTTACAGGAAACACATTATAGGGTGGGCAAAGTTTAGCATCTAGTTAACTACAGTACCTTCTACCATGTGCTCCATGCATGTGTACCTGGTAAAAGGCATAAGGTTGTTCCCCGAGATTAGCAATCTCTTTGGCAAAGAGCAGGAAGTGATAGACAAAGAGGGGGCACAAAGTACGTCTTGAACTACCTACAACCTACTGTCCCGCTGGGCTCAGTAGGTCATGAGATGCTGAAGAGTCTGAGCCACTAGATTTAGATGTTTAACCTTGTTACGGTAGCCCATTCATAGCATCTCTCCAGCCCTAATCATAAGATTCTTTTCTTTGCTCTTCTCAGTGCTCACATCCTTGGGGAAGAGAAGGATGCAGGAAGAAAAGCAATGCCAGGATACTCAACAGGTGCATGGACCTTTGCAGGTATCCACTAATTCTGATTTCTGGAGCAACTTCTGGACAATGAGCACAACCTCCATTGTATTTCTGAGGCAGGGCCATCCTATTAGGTGCCTGCTTAGCTGGTGTGTTCTTTGCCCTTCTACCAAAGACTTCTCCCTTAGACCAGCTCTAGGAAAAAGATAAAGGAAAGTGCTTTGGGTTTTCCTGCCCAAAGCCTAGAAACAACAAACTTAAAAAACCTGGTGCCTTATACTGAAACACAAGCAGTGTAATCAGGCAGTCTTGCATGCGTGAAATGTTTTAATGGGAATTTCTGTTTTTAAGCTAATGAAGCCAAAACTTGAGACAGAAAAGCTTTATTGAGAAAAAGGGAAAAACAATGGAAGGCAACATTCAGACCAAGAGAATTCAAAATGAAATCAAGGCAGTCAGCTTACCTGAATCAGTTCTTTGCTTAACCTGCAGAAGATCTTGCTTGCAAATTTTGGATTTTTTAGCTATCCCTGTTTCTTCTTAAGCACTGTTTCCACCAGTTTTATAAAACCCAGAAAATGACTGAAAACCAGCTTGAGGACAACTGCCTGTTGTTTTGCTCAATCAAGCAAAATGTTCCATCTCTGATGCCTTGGGTCCAGCCAACAAATCAGAAAATTATCTAGCAGCTGAATCCAACTTTTGATAGATTTTAACTATGTGATCTTTGCACCTAATTATTTTTAATGGACAACTTTAAAGCTTCTTCTCCCCCTTTTGGTGTTGTTTGCTTGATTTATATCCTTCCTTTTCTTGTGCCTTCACAAGGAGGCACACGTAGTGCTGTCCACACTAATCCAGGTTTTCCAAGTTTGCAGTATAGATTGCTGCAAGAGAACAGCTGGCCCAAAGTCAGGCAGTGAACTTCCAAGTGAGGTCAAATCCACTCTCAAAAGAGCTCTCAAGAGTGGACTTGAATCTGGATCTCCCAAACTTACCCACAACACTATGCTGGCTCTCACACATCACAGTGCCTTGTAGGATTCTTCATCTTGAAACCCATCTTACATTGGACAACTCCTGAAATAGGGCACACCTTCAAAGAAAGGATTATCCTCTCTAAAGTAGGAGGCATGGCATGGCATGGTCTATTAAGCTGCCTCTGTTCTGAAGTTCTCTCATATTATTGGATTCAGGCCTTTTTGGCTAAGTCATGCCTTCCAATGCTTTTCCTTGAAATGCTTGAGAGCTAACCCTAATCCCCTCTAGGTCCAGGGATCAATATGTACTTGTACAGCTGCTGGAAATTACCTGCACATAGGATCAAGACAGTAGGTATCTCAAGGACATTGCAAGGTGTGGAAAGTCGTTGCCTTGGAATGACTGCCTGGTCAAGATGCTTCCTCTGCAGTAGTGCACTATCATTCTGGTTGTCCACCAGTGAAAGAAAGGACAACCCAGGTTCCTATTGGGTCCTGTCAAATTTCTCCAACAGTAGAATAAATAGGATTCTTTATCATCTTTCTTTTCCTTTTCCTTTTCCTTTTTCTTTCTTCTATTTTATTTTTATACTATTTACTATTTTCCTTTATTATCTTTTTTTTCTTTTATGGTTTTTGCTTTGTGAAAAATTTCTTCAATAAAAATTATTTTTAAAAAAGAATAAATAGCATTGTATTTATAGTCTGTGGTTACTCGCTCTATTAACTGTCTAGAGTACCCTCTGGGAAGAAAGGCAGGGTATAGGTCAACACCTCTATATTTCAGAGGCAGGAGATAGAACAATAATAACCATACACTCAAATTCAAACCTTAATTGTTTTTATAGCTAATAACAGAAGCAGGGAGTTTATTTTCAACATTTAGAAAGCATCCACATTGGTGTAGTCCAAGAAGCACAACATCTCTAAATATTCCCATTGGTCAAATAGTAAGGTAAAGGCTGAGTAGTCAAAAATCTTCCAATCCTAAATAAGATTCTTAAAATAACTGTATGCAATGTTGATACCATTTTATAATCTATGTCATCTATATCACTGGTTCTCAATCTGGGCCATATGCCCCCCCCCCAGGATACCATGTCATATTTCTAGGGGGCCATGGTAAGTTTCTGCGGGGGCCACCCAAGCTTAGCTGCCAGGCATATAATTACTTTGTTATAATCTTCACATCTCATCCTCTGTGCTAATTTCAGCAACATACATATTGAAAATTACTAGAGTTTACAATAAATACCGATCAGCTAACAGCAACTATGAAGGACATCATAGAGATAAATGAGATTCAAAAGGGGGTCATGAGCAAAAAAAAAAAGTTGAGAACCCCTGATCTATATGCCCATATTCCTTCCAATGAACTCAAGGTAGCAAAAATAGCTGTTCCTATCTTCCTAGATGTTATTCTTAAAATGGTCTGGTCATGTTACACTGAGTGAGGATCTGGTGCTTCAACCACTACATCAAACTGCACTTTACTGTTTTCCATGTGATAGAATATGCCACTAGATCCAAAAACTTGCTGGTTAAGGAGAACGGGTTTCCAAAGTCAGTGTATACATAAAAGCCCACGGAGAGAAAGTTTCAAAATTATATTCTCAATTTCTGGTATCATTGTTCAATGCATCAGGAGGACATTAGATTGACATAAGGCTGTTACAGAGTATGTATGTAAAACACTGTTTTAGCTCAAACAGCTCAGATTTCTCACTCATCAGGAGTGCCAACCCCAACAATGAGGCAAACATAGTTATGCTAAGCACTCATTTCTCACTTTGCAGTTGCTTCCCTCCTCTTGAACAACTGCAACGTGTAAAATCCAAAACTGGCATTCTCTATCTTCAGATGTTCTTACAAGACATCTCAGTTTAACTGATGCTTTGCTGATGAAGTCAGAGGACTCAACTCTGAGAGAGGATCTGGGAGGGTGTTTTGCAAAAGAAGCTGAGACAGTAGCCCTGGATCTGAGTGAAATGTCATCTGTCATGCAAAAAACATCTGATGTGAAAATAAAACAGCCTACATTTACTTCTCTATTCCATAAACATTTAGTTGTTTTCAGCGGCAGCTCTTTAAAAATGACTCTGGAATAGAAAAAATAAATAATACTGTATAATGAATCAAGGCCTTAAGAGGCAGACTGCTGGGTGGAGGCAAACACTTCTGATTTAATTAAAGTCTTAAAAGATATTCCAAGAAACAAAATCCATCCAAGCCATCAAGGTGATAAAAGGACTGCACGTTTCCATCCACTCATCTGCCTGCCTCATTAATCTCCTCCTGGAAAAGTGAAATAAAGCCATGGTCCTCTTCTTTCATTTAATTCTTCAAACCAGCCATTTTCTTGCAAGCAGTTCAGTTTTACCGCTCCCTGAAAACACTAATGGGAGCGACTCCCGAGCAGGGAGAAGCAAATATGCTTCAAAGCCATGCCAAGCCCAAGGTGCATCAAAGCCCTCCAAGTAATTGAAGACATGCTGTAAGTCAGAGGACAAGGCATGTGTTCTGATCTATCGCTTCAGAGATGACACAGATTATGGAAGACGGTGGCACTCAGCCAAGTCTGCTCCAGCATAACTAAGAACAGATATACACATTATGCATCCAGTCACAAGTGGAAGTGCAAGCTAGAGACAGATGCATCAAAAGTAACTCCTTTCTGAGCATCTATTTGATATCTAGGAAGTGTCTGAAGTCTATTTCCTAATTCTTTCTTTCTTTCACAGGTAACAGTAAGTATTGTAGCATGGATTACAGGCGCAAACCTCAGCACATTTACTAGGAATTAAGTTCTGCTAATGCTAACAAGTCTGGTCCCCTTTTCTTGCTAGCTAGTACTACCTGAATTGGAAATGAATATTATCTTCCTTTCCAAGTCAACAATTGCGACTGCATCAATAAAAAACAGCTCTTAGGCTCTGTCTTTATATCAAACATTTGCAATCAGAGTTGACCCACTCATTAAACAGAATGAGGAAATCACATCTCAGATACTGAGATGCAAGAAATGATAGTAGGGTATTGGAAGGCAGATATGTGCTTGCTCTGGGTCCTCTAAATTAGCCTTCTCCTCACATATGTGATGGGTCCTAGTTCTATCTTGACTACAACACTGAATTCAGATTTACATAAAGACCTGGCTCTTTTGAAAAGTCTGTAATGCTGAGAAAGGTGGAAGGAAAGAGAAGAAGATGACCAGCAGCAAGGTGGATAGATTCAATTATAGCAGTAATGGGTGCACCGTTGGAAGACCCAAAGGACCAGGATGAGGATAGATCATCCTGGAGAAGGCCTATTTATATGGTTACTAAAAGTCAACAGTGACTTGATCACACATAAGCAATCAATCCAGAACAAATGCTGGGCAAATCTAAGCAGGTAGATTAATTCCCGGTGGCTTCCATTAAGTCCTAAAGGAAATGCTCAAAAAAGGAACAAACCTTGACCTACAGCCTGAACATTATTGCCAGGGATCCTAATGTATTCAAAACTATCATCCACTCCACTTTTTATATGGAGGGGTAGTTCATGAAACTTATATTAAGCAGCATTTCCATGTACTTAACTAACCAATTAAGACATCTGGATAAATGAGATTCTAAACATATCCTTACTATGGATCACCATGGAAAACCCAACTTGGCGAATTATACAAAGAGATTCATTCATGTAGCCTGATTTTTTTTTTCAGTGCTCACTTATCATTTTAATATCAAATTCAGCTGCAAAAAGTCACAAAATCCCTGTGACCAATTAAGTCATAAAGAGCTGAATAAATTATTCAGTGCAAATTGTTCACTCAGTTTTAATTCTATTCGTTTCTTTGGCTCAGGTTTGGAGAAAACTAACTGGGACAACTTGCTAAATGTTATTTATGACTTTCCTTTATCCTTGATTGTTCATTGCTGAGCAAACCAACCCTACATCCATACAGCTGTATTAGCCCCACTGATTTTAATTAGACATACTTTCAAGTAAAGATTCAGCCATGTAGCTAAGGGTACTCCCACATTAGTAAATTCCATAGTTTCTTAAGACACACATTTTAACACAACTTCTCCGGTATACACTTTGTTCCTCATAACTTTTTCTATGTACAATCTATTCTTTTTGAACCAAATATTCCTACACATATGCTTATTTTATTTATTTTATGAAATACAACCGTATTTTAAGAAGGCTGTTTACTTGAAAAAAACAACCATTCTATATTTCTTTACAACTTTGCCTCTTATTCAGGAGCATGTATTTTTACACAAATCTAGAAGTGCTTATTTGTGGGTGTCTGTCTGTGTGTATATCTGTCTGCCTAAGGGCTTTCTTTTCTTTTTTTCCTTCCTTCTAACCCCACATAGATCCAAATGTGAAAAAGTATGCATTGGACAGTCCTTCATCTTCATACAATTGTAAAATCTATCTGTGATATAATCACTATCATGGATTTATTTCCAGTAATCCTTGGGCGACAATTTCAGATGACAAAATGACCCCAGCACCATCTCTCAGGCCATGGCAATATGGCAATCAGTAGAAGTTGGAATAAAAATGTCTACAATTGCTTCGATTTTGCTGGGTGCCAGCCATGAGCTCAGAGGCAAGGAGACTCTCATTCATTCTGTTCAGATACTTGGTACAATAAAAGCAACATTTGAGAAGAATAATTTACTTCAGTGCACATGGCAGCTAATACATCCACTGCAGATCTTTTTCAGCTTCAGATCAGTAAACTGCAGGCAAATCTCCCTTGCTATATTGGAACATGGCTATTTTTCCAGATTCAAAGACCAACATTGACATTGATTTGATGCTTGCTGCCATCTAGAGGGAGTATTTGCAGAAAAACCCTGCCTCAGTTAACAGAACAAATTGAACAATATTACCAAGATCAGATGAACTCAGCAGGAAGTAAAGCTATATTATTCAGTAGGTGAGGACCGATCTGTTGTTTCCTGGTAAGGGTCTGTCCTCTTAATCATTGTATGGTGCTGGGTACTTGTTGGATGAAATTATGATGGGGGAAGCAGGGGAAGAAGAAGGAGATGGATCATGGTACTTGCAGTTGGCACTGTAAGAGTTCACAACTTGGTCAGTAGGGTGTATAAAATAGAAATTACCTATACAGTACTGTAATGTGTTGGTGGTGATACAGAATTTAACAAATAATTGCCTGAATTGCTATGAGGTCACAGAGGATTGGGGATAGACTGAGAGGTCATGGGATCTCTAGCTGCGCAAGTTGTGCTGCTCTGATCCTAGACAGAGACAAGGGAACCAAAACAGCCAAGGAAGGAGGAGTAAATAGTTTACGGAAGCTGAAAAACCAGAACACCAGGTGAAGTTTGAATAGGAAAGATCCATAGAGGTGAAGAGTAGAAAACCAAATGAAGAAATTTGGAAAGAGAAATCAAATAAAAAATACAGAGGAATGAAGAGGTCTCTACATAGCCAGAAGCTACAAGAATTGGGGGGGGGGGGTGCTAAATTTCACATTGCCTACATCTTTGACTACCAGTTATCTGCAGAAGTGAAAGGGAAGAGTGATCTGAAAAGGCTGGGAAGAGGTCCCAAGTTGACATAAGACAAGGAACACATCCAGTTTTGATTTGTATGTAGTCATAAGTACAATGGAATGATTCCTAAAGAAATCTGACCTCAAGGAGGTTTGTAATAAAGAGCTATGATTAACTTACATTGTTCTTTTAGATACCATCTCTCAAAGCTGTAAATGGGAAAGCACATCCCATGCCAGTTCCATATATATATACATATACATACATACATACATACATACATACATACATACATATATATATATATATATATATCCCCTCTCACCCTTATGGGTGGTATGTATCTTCCTCAATCTCGGGTCCTCTACCAGAGGCCTGGGAGTTTGAGGATTCTGCGCAGTATCTTAGTTGTTCCTAGCACTGCACTTTTCTGCACAGAGAGCTCTGATGTTGTTCCTGGGATCTGTTGGAGCCACTGTCCCAGCTTAGGAATCATAGCCCCAAGAACTCCTACCACCACTGGGACTACTTTGGCCTTTACTTTCCACATCCTCTCTATTTCCTTCTTCAGGCCCTGGTACTTCTCCAGCTTCTCATGCTCCTTCTTCCTGATGTCGCTGTCACTTGGCACTGCTACATCTATCACTACCACTGTCTTCTGGTCTTTGTCTACTACCACGATGTCTGGTTGATTGGCCAGTACCTGCCTGTCCATCTGGATTTGGAAGTCCCACAGGATCTTAGCCCTGTTATTCTCTACAACCTTCTGTGGAATCTCCCATCTGGACTTCAGAGGGTCTAGCCCATACACTGTGCAGATGTTTCTGTACACAATGCCAGCTACTTGGTTGTGTCGTTCAGTATATGCTGTTCCTGCCTGCATCTTACACCCTGCCACTATGTGTTGGACTGTCTCTGAGGCCTCTTTGAACAATCTGCACCTTGGGTCCTGTCTAGTGTGGTAGACCCCTGCTTCTATGGATCTGGTGATTAGTGCCTGTTCTTGTGCTGCTATGATCAGTGCCTCAGTGCTGTCTTTTAGTCCGCCCCTTTCCAGCCACTGATAGGATTTCCCAATGTCAGCCACCTCAGCTATCTGTCCATGATACATCCCATGCAGGAGCCTGTCTTGCCATGGTACTTCCTCCGCTTGAACTTCTTCCCATGTCTGCTGCTGCCTGAGGCATTCTCTCAGCAGCTCATCCTAGGGTGACATCTTATTGATGTACTCCTGGATGCTCCAGGTTTCATCCAGGACAGTGGCTTTGACACTCATCAGACCCCGCCTTCTTTGCGGCTGGTGTACAATCTCAGAGATAGATAGATAGATAGATAGATAGATAGATAGATAGATAGATAGATAGATAGATAGATAGATAGATAATTTTTATTAAAGATTTTAAGAAAGAAGATAAAAACTAATGCAAACATATAAAAGAAGAAAAAGAAAAAGAAAAAAGAAATAAAAGAGAGAGCTAAAAGTGCAAGAAAGGAGGGTAAAAGTAAAAAAAAAAAAGGGAAAAAAGGAAAAAAGAAAGGAAAATACAAAGAAGTAGCTCCCAATGATGTGTAAGTCCCAGGTTACCATGTACAAGTACAATTATAAGTTTACCTGTTACTCTGTGATTACGGTATAACTCTCTTCTTTCTACAATCCATTCTGTCTAATCCCATGCCACATCCTGTAAGATGGGGAAAAGGAATTTGTCACCCCCTGGATGTTGCTGAGCTACAACTCCCAGCAATCCTAGTTCGTACAGCCAACGATAATAGATCCTAGGAATTCTAGTTCAACATCAGCATGGTCACAGTTCCCCAACCTACAAGAAGAGAAGTTTCCAGAAGAGAAGCTTTCCTTACAGCCCATTGTTTCACATTCCTTATGTCAGCATCCTCCATACCCACAACATTCCTTCACGTTGTGTGCCAACTATCATGACAAACTTGAGTAATAGTGAGACTATTGGCCCCGAGAGATTATTTGCCTAAATCTCTTTCCCCTTTGGCTTCTCAGCCTGAGGAAGTTTATTTATTTATTTATTTATTTATTTATTTATTTATTTATTTATTTATTTGTCACATTTATATAGCCACCCATCTCACACAAAGCAACTCTGGGTGGTGTACCACAATCAAGAAAACAGCAAATAGATAAAAAACAATTGTTATAAAAAGATAAAAAGTAATTATTAAAATAGAAATATTATCAAAACATTTAAAATGTACAAACCCCACGGAGAGAGCAGAATATGCTCAACTCTCATCATTTCAACATCTCAGAAGGTTTCTAACATACCTTCTTCTTAGCCTCCAGTTCATTTGTGCGTACATCAGTTGGCAGTGCCTACTTAGGGCCTAACCATCTAAGTATCCATTGCAGACCAAATCTTTCTTACTCCCAAGTGTTAAAATGGTAGATGAGATGCATTCCACTAAAGCAAATAAAAAGGTAATTGGGCAGTTCCTTATTAGGAAGGCAGGACAAAAAGCAAAGAGAATTTGAAAATGGGGAAGAAAAGAGAGAAGAAAAGAGGGTAAAGATAAAGATTTGCCTTGAGTGCAGAACTGATAACTTGGCATAGTTTTTCAAAGGTATTTTAAAGTTACTGATTCCTGTTTGCGGGGAGGGGGGAATTAATCTGCTTTAAATGGAATGATGTGTAAGTCCCAGGTGACCATGTGCATTGAATGTTGTGGTGGATTGTGATGTAGCAAAATGTGGACCATGGAGATAACTGACCCAGTTAATTTCCTGTATTGTCTAGGCTAATCCCATCCTTGACTGTTCTGTTCACTGTGGATTATTTCCCACAGTGGAGTGGAACCATGGAAAAGGAAAGAAAATGAAGGAACAATCTCAAAATAAACCTGCAGCGAATGGAATTATTTATATCTTCGGTTCTGATTCTTTGGGAGACATGCCACATTAAAGATAGTTCAGCATTCTCCATGCCACTAGTCCTCTCCATTCTTTGCATTTTAGAAACCCCCTTTTAGGCATAGGTCTGATTCTATCTTGGATCTTGTAGAACACTGCTGGGGAGGAGAAACTGCATAAATGATTCAATAAAAAGTTGTCATCTTTTTTCCCCCTCAAGGAACATGCTGTATGAATAAAGTTTGCGCTGTTTTACAAGCTGCTTGAATGCTGTGAACGCATTCCTCCTCTCCCCCTCAAATAAATTATTTGACAAATCTCAGCATCACTCATCCAATAATGTATTCACTGAATACTATTTGACCTGCTCCGTTCTGCATCAGAATTAGAATGCGAGATTTTCACAGCTCTCTGGAAATAATTCAGCAAACCGGCTTCTTGTATTTCCCTCCTGACCCAGTTTTTTTAAAGCCAATTATAGAATGTGAAGCTGCAACAGGACCCCTGCAGCTAATGGGCCAGCCACAATGACAGGGACAGAGGGATGTATCTACCAAGGTCTCTTTCACTGCCCTTCCTCATCTGAGAGGGTTCAGATGGCAGAAAGCAAAGGGAAGGGTGCATAGTATTATCCTTTAAAAATAGAGTGGGCTCCCATCAGCCATTGCTACCCTATCTGGGAAACAAAGGTGGGAGGGGGCAGTTGCAGTCCAACTAGCTTTAGAGGGCCACATATAATCTATTTCTCTTCCTCAGGATATGCAGGTCATGGTTTTTACTCTGAACAATGCTCCATGCCTGTCATATGCTACATAATTTTGGAGTGGATTTGCTTGTGTGCTCTTCACAGACTTCTGCTCTGTGCATGCACAAATGTAGCACGTAAGGAACAAAAATTCTATAGTAAGTGTTTTCTTTGGTATGTTTGGTTTCTGCATGAAGGAAATAAAAATATGAATGAATCTTTCTTTTCCTCATTTGTATTGTCTAGAAGTTGAAAAGCTAAAATAACTTGATGTTAAAGTTTATAATAAAAAATACAACAAAAATAGAATAAAAATAAATAAGGAAAAAAACATAATATAATCTATTTGTAAGAAATGAACTTGGTTATTATATATAATCTGAGCCTTGACTCCACAGAAAAGTATTACTATTTCCAAGTTCATAGATCAAGTAAACACATTTCATCAAACAAGTGTGAGAGACACTCTAACAATTATTTTAGCTATTGTCCATGCCCAATAGGTCTAATGTTCTTTATATGTTATTATATTCCAATTTTTAATGTATAATTCAACATTACATTAACATCTTTGAATCCTATTCCTCTTCACAGCACCCTATTAGCCTATTAATAGTCATTAATACTGAACCAAAAGGCGACCACCAAAGACTAGAAGAATAAGTCCCTTCTATCTATCATTTTATACTTCTAACATAGTGAGGATAAAATCTAGCCATTACTAAACATCCTCTGGAGAATCCAGAACACACAAAAGATAATCTTTTATTGGATTAAACTCATGTTAAAACCAAAAGAGGCCTATTTAGCATTCTTTAACACATTAACCCAATGCTTCATTTAACTGCTACTTGTCATACAACTTTTCTTGAAAATCTACCTTCACAATACTCTTCAACTGTCTATAAAAAGCACCTGTAGGTGTGAGTCATTATTTCCATAATGATAACAATTTAAGAGTTTCAGACATTGTTATGCAACCAGACCAAACAGTGATTGTTCAGTCAAAAGAGGACTGAATATACTACCATTCAGCAGTTTACAGAGACCAAATTGTTATTGCAGTACTGCCAGTATTTTAAAAGTCTGATGCAAAAAAAAAAAAAAGCTGATCTATGGGATTAATGCCACCATTTGTCCATGAATTCCAGGAAAAAAGATTTTCCTGTGGATATCCCATAGTGTCAATTTCTTGAGGGAAGAGGGATCAGATTTAACATTCCTTCCTGACACCCATATATGTCTTCTCGCTTTTAATGCAGGAAAGTCAGTGGTTTTTTTTTAGTAAAACCAGAGCCCAAACCCTGCCAAGATAACAAATGGGACAAATAATAAATTCCTGGTTGAGCTCATAAAGATTTTTGAGAAAAATCATTAAAACACCACAAAGAAACCAAAGTCAAGGTATAGGCCTGGAAATGAAACTGAAAATCTGGGAAGCTACAGCCCCCTTTTTCATAAGCAAGACACAGTTCAGAAACAGAAGACGTGAAGGTCAGTCTGTTCTGCAGTATCCTGTCAATTTGTTTTTGAAAACATAGGAGGTAACTAACATGGGTACACACAGACAGATAGATATAGATGTAGATATATACATTTAGGAATTTAGGAGCAACATTCATTTTAATAACATTTATTCTTCTCCAAAGGTATATAGGTATTATATTTTTCACCAGCTGTTAACATCAAAATTAAACTAGGATAAACAACTGGAAATATTTACCTCTACAAATATAGAGATCATCCTAGGAATGATTGTTGCAAGATATTTAAAGGAATTCAACTATCTTTAAGACCACAAACATTACAAATTTCCCTAAATGCCTCCTACAGGAAATTATACACACGCACACATATAATTCATTCAATTGTGTCTGATTCAATAACCTGAAATCTTATCAAACACTTTTACCAAGATCCATAATTTAACAAAGAGAACATAATTATCAATAATGCATCATTTTCATCAGTATATGACAACAATTTGTATTCAACGCTAGCTGCCTTAATTCCTAACATTCTGCCTTTCAACTCTCAGATCTGCAGGATCTCCATGATATTGTGTTCATCTGTTCCCCAAGCCATGAATGAGATGTGTTTAAGTCATCCTTAACTGCACTGATGTTGAAGCAGTGTTTTTCCTTTTATTTTAGCAGTGTCTAAGGGCAGACTCAAGGTGTGTAAAAGATATTAAATGTTGTCATCTTAAAGAGAAGTCAGGGAAATGCAGTGACTGGGAACAGAGACAACAGAACTAGAATAGAGATAGCAGTGGGCAGACCAAATATCATGCTATCAACAACTGAGTAATTTCACAAAGGCAACTTGTTAGCAATGTAATGTTTTTGCCATGAATGGGGCAAGATATTTATGGGATGTTCCCACCCATATGGCAAAATAATTTGGCTGACTTCATATAGTACAGTATGTTTTTTTCATGTTATGAAATTCATCTACTATCCTGTAAATAACCATGGCTTCTGATTGGCCATTGAGCTATGAAGTTCTATGGCTAACATCACTGAATCATGTTCATGTTTAGTGTTCTGTCCACCCACCATTTCCAACTCCCAGAATTATTCTGATAATCCCAGTTCATCTGTGGTATAAACTGTAGAAATCTGTGTTAAGATAGCAAAGAGACTTCATTTGGAACAGAGAAGCTGCTATCCAAAGCAACATTAGCAAAACTATGATAGAGCTCCACAACGCTTTAGAGAAATGTCAACAGGGAGAGGAGGAAGGAAATACTCAGGTTTCACAGAATTCTACCACCACCACCACAAGATGCTAAGCAATGGTTTATTAAGATTCAATGAGCCAAGGGTTTATTAAACAACATCGTCAATCTCTGAATCTACAAGCATCATCAAATTTCATTGGAACAAAATATTGCCAGTTGATGCCAAAACCACATTACAGCTTCTAGCACTGTCTTTAGTTTCCAAATTAACTATTTCTCAGTGGCAAGCACAAGAGGGTGGATGGTTGGCTGGGTATTAAAGTAAATGACGTGCACTTGGAAGGGCTCTTTTACTTAGCTGGGTCACTAATGAGTTGTCACAGCAATTGTTCACAAGTTTCTGAGGGTGAGAGATTGCTTCAGTTGAATGGGTCTCTTCTTTTTAGTGACCCCAATGGGAACAATTGGCCTGAATCCAACCCATAGAAGAAATAATCAGATGTATCAATACTTTCAATTTATTTATACAGCGAATATTATACTATTCCAATCATTCTTTCCATATTTGGAGTTTCCATATACAGTCCTGTTTATTGACTGATCAACTTCAAAGGAAAACAATGGGGTGGGGGGAATTAGATTGACCTAGGATGTAATATGAAGCAAGTTGGGACACCTTCTGCCTTAGGCTTCCCCAAATCTAAAAAAAATCCTTCCATCTACAAACTGTTAAGAATATTTTACTCTGAACTGACAAACTGACTTGTCTGGCTGACAGTCCCACTGGTGATTAACTGTGGCCTCCAGGTGAACAGCTTCAGTGGCTGCAATGCAGGCAGGGGCGTCTGTAAGGGAGAAGTATGTAAAAAGTGGACAAGGTTGTGATCTCACAGGCATGGCCACCATCTTGACTTTTTGGCACACCCAACAGATGCACCCAGCAGGCTTCCAGACCTAACAGGCCAAGGTATGGGGAGATGGTTCTGAACTTTCCATCTCAGCTTCAACTTTGATTATCTGTACCAATACTGTCAGTCTGTGTAAAGAGGAAATGTTGGAAGCGTTACACTGCCCAGATATTTTTTATTCCTCAGCCAATACACACAAACACACACACATTCATAGCATTTTTTTGGTTTAATCTCCAATCTCAGAGTTAGGACAATGCAACACTTGCAGAGACTTTTGGTCAGTCTTAATCTTAGGCATCTGTGGGGTGGCGAGGGAAAAACATGAAGATGGTGGACAAGATGATGCAATCAGAGGCCTGCACAGTGGGCACACATTAAAAAGAGGTGGAGCTTTGATCACTGTGATCACACGATCATGGCCACCATCTTGACTTTTTTGCTCCCCTCCAGACATCCTGGGTCTTAACGAAAGGTAAATTTGGGATTATCTCCTTCCAACCCTCTCTATTTATTTGTACACCATTTTATGCTCCTTGTAGAATAAATAATCTAATTATCTACCCAGGAAAGGGATCCTTAATCTGGAGGAAAATAATCTGGTTTCGGCATATCAATCTATAAATCTATAATTAAATGTTCAATTCATATTTAAAGTGCTAAATGACATAAACTGAGGTTATCTGAAGGAATGCATTTTCTTCTACCTGCTTGCACACTGCAAGGTGTATACTGTAACATCTACTAGCTTGAGGGTCACACCAGGCTTTGTTGTGGATATTGAGGCATATACTCCAAAGCACACGTTGAAAGGAGCTTTCAAGCAAAGAGTGCCTTTAGCATCTTCAAGCACAACCATTTTGCCCTTTAAAACCCACCAACCCCCTGAGTTCTAAAAACAGCCTTGATTTTTGGTTCTATCCATTTTAGAAGTCTAAAAAGGATGCCAGTCAGCTGCATGAAGTTGTCAGGCCACCCCTGGCTGAAGACCTGGAGAAGAATCCACCATGTTCCACCTATATGGGGACCCCTTTGACTGAGGTAAGAATGTAGTCCTGTCCCAAACTTTGGAATATCTTTCACCTTGCAACTGTTGTGGGGAAAGTGTCCACCTAAATAAGGAACCCAAGCATTTGGAGATAGATGCAACAAAGTATGTTTTATTGGCATGCACAACTACAGTGATAACTGGGCTTCTCACCAGAGGAACACTGAAGAGCCCCAAGGCTCACAAGATTACAGATTATATACCTTCTCCGAATGATGCATAAGGTTTACAAAAACAGCATAAATTATAACACAACCTTTATTGGAAGAATGTAGGATCTGTTAACAACATAAGGTGACCTTCCTGTGGTTGGCCTGGCCCCTTTACACTCTGCTTTTCTTAGGAGACTCCAAGCTCACACTTTCAATTAATAGTAGCAACTCCTAACATAAACAATATCATTTATGGTACCCATATATTGACTTCCTTCAGACTACATCAATCTGTTTTTTCTTATCTGTCTCCTTTCCTTCCAGGGTCATCAGCCAGCTTCAGCTTGCCTCCTCTGCCTATAATGCCTTTCAGCGCCATGCATGTAAAGAGAATGTCACTTGTCCCCCACACAGTTGTTTATCTCCTTTTTATTCCAGCAAAAAAAAAAATAATTATGTGATGCTTTCATGCATCCAACTGTATTTTACTGACTTATTGCAAAATGTGTTTGTACATTTAAATGAAGAATTGTGATTTAGTTTTGTTTACACAAGTTTAGGGTGGGGAGGAGCAGGTGCCTTAGAACAGAGCCTTCTCAGTTGTTGGCCTCCTTACCATGATTTTTAAAAAGGGTTTGAAGGTCACTGATTTTGAATGGCTTTTAATTGATATGTTTTGTTCCTTATGTATTGCTACACCTCTCCAAATGACAATATGCACACATGAAGCTCAGACATATAATCCATATAAATTTTGAAAAGCTATTGGTTTTTGCTTCTGAAATTTCAAAGTTCTGCATTACTGCACATTCATTCTTATTTTTCCATTTTGTGCACTGCCTTGGGCAGACCTGATTAAGACAGGCAACTTTTAAATATAGGATGAAAGGAAAAACGGGTGATAGATGGACGGATGGAATAAAAATTATTCAAATAGCAAACAGCATTTTATAAGAGGCATTCTTTCCTGACAGGGTGGTGGCAGTGGTGACGTATTGCATTCATCTTCTGAAGTTTGTACCCATATTAGTTGTAATAAAAATGGTTATCATATAGATTTTAAAAATCTGTTGGGTAATTTATTGTGGCACTTTTCAAAAACAGATCCAAAGGTTTTTCACTAATTAATCTGATTCATTGATGAAGCATGGCAGACCAAGGACCCACAACCATTTTTTTCAGAGCAGCAATGCTGATGGTTTGAAGACAGGAGAAGCAAGAAAAGCAAATTAAACCTAGGTTGCCAAAGGGAACCAGTGCTCTTATTGAAATATCAATAGATATGTACCCAAGCTTGTACAGTCCACTGGAGAAAAACAGCACAAATCCAAGGAATAGCAAACACTTGGCATATATACCAATACTTTTTGTAAACCCTATCTCAGGTACCTTTCTCACAAATCTCAGTATTTAATTGCAGTATTTATTTTACCTTCCATAGATTTGTTTTCCATTTCTACCTACTCTTCCAGATTCAGCTTCTCAAGGAGAAATGTCCCTTACCTCTGAAAATCATTGTTTTTCAGAGGATCTAAAGCATCGACATACAGGTACACAGACAGACACACACACATACACACACACACCTTATTCCTCTTATGTTCAGGAGTAATGAGAATATGTTAATCTGAGAAAATATCCCCATGCCCCTGTTTCACAAAGGCAGCACAAGACAGTCTCTGTATTCAGAGATTCAAATCAAGCTGGGTTCAATGGCTCAAAACCAGATACTGCTTACATGTCCACAAAAGGTCACCTTCCTCCCAATAAATAAAATATGGCAAGTGAATATTACACTTAAATCCACATATAACATTTACATTTTTCTTCACTTTACTGTGACAAGCTGAGACATTCCTGTCACCTTAAGCCCACTTGACAAAGGCTACTTCTCTTTCAAAATAAACAGTACGGAGAGATGATAGAAGATTATTAAACCTAGGTATAAATATAGATGTCAACTTTTAAAATTATTATTATCATTATTATGCTACTAATGTAGTTACATTATTATTTATCTGATCATTGTTTTCTGATTTTCAATCTTCTGCACCCACGGCATAACATAAAGTGAAAATAAAAAAGCAGCGTGTTCCATACAGATAAAAGCCTATCAAGGACATCCCAGTAAGGAATTTATATCCCACTCTTCTCTCCAAATAGTCAAGGTTATTCCAATTACAGACTTGACTGTATATAAGTATTGCTGCCTAAAAGATTGTTAGAATTTAATAAAATATGGGAAGTCGCCATGTCCAATGAAACATTGACATTCTGTTTTAGATGGTTCTCCATAACATAAGAATCTGGTTTATCCAGAATCAAACCATTGGTCCACCTAACTTCATATTCCCTACACTGGGTGAGTTCATGTTTTATGATAACCAAGGTTGGCTAAATCATGTTTTATTTACTAAACTAGAATTGACCAGGTCATATTGCTTCACAGACTACTGTGGCTGGACTCATGCAACACTTTAACCTAAAATCAAATCAATCACATTATTGCTAGCTTGATGTACAGATCAGTCCCTGACAGATTCTCCAGGGTTTCAGACAAGGAGGCTTCCCTGTCATAACTAAAGAGGCCAAAAATTGAACCTGGGACATTTTTCAATCAGAGCATCTGCTTTGTCAAAGAGCTATAGATTTTCCCTCTTAGATTCCATGGGACAAATTGGAAATTATAGAGGGGAACCAAAAATCTGATCCTCACATGGAACCAGAAATGAAATATAAAGGCTCAGTCTACATCACAGGGCTCTTTCTGAATTCATCCCTTCTTTTCTCTTATATATATGAATCATTTTAACCCATGAAGGAAATCTGCACGCTTGAAGATAGCATTGTGCTGAGAGTCAGAATTTACATTCTACTCTTGACCACAAGGATCACAGACTTCTTCAGCAAGGGCAATATATCTGCCTGTGTAGGGAGCAAGGTGGCTGTTTAGAGGAAACAGAGATCAGAATTATTTGAAATTATCTATTGTGTCCTCAGTTTAGTACTCTGACTCAAAAAAAAAAAAAAAATCATCATCAGGAAGACCTGCTGGGTTGAACAGATTCTACTGAGTCCCAGGAGCCAGTATTATTACCATATTCTTTGCCTGACTTAGTAGCTTATCATAACCCACTTATGACTCAAGGGACTCTTCCTTAAATTCTTCATGAAACACTCAGCCACTAAGGCCCAACTATTGGAGGCTCCTATTACCTAGCATATGAGACCTCAAGCAAAGCCCTGATTTCTCCATAGCAAAGTGGGGTACATTTGCAGGTAGCTTCAGAAGATCCATAAGTGTGGCTCAATAATCTGTGAGCAAAAAAAATGCCAAAGGTTTTGTGGGCCCTCCAGATGGAGCATCTACTCAAGAGATACATCTAATCAATTTGGATGAGTTGGTTCCATACTTTCTAAGCAACATCTTTCACTGAATCTATTGAACCTTGGGCATCCTCTAATCTATGACTGAAATCACCCATTAAGCATCCTTTGAAAATAAATTTTCTAGCCAAAAGAAATCACGTCTATGTCTTGCTTTACTACAGCTACAACTGACTATTGAAAATTAACTTCTCTTTTGAGAATGCCCTCCATTCAGAAGCAAGCAAACCTTGATATAAACATTCCCCAAACTTGCACAAGGGGAAAAGCTTTTTTTTTCCTTCCATATAATTAGATCAGGACTTCAGAGTTCTGAACAAACAGCATCAAAAGTGGAACACGAGGAGGCCCATCGCTCTATAGTATAGAATATGCAGAAAGCACCAGGTTCCTTCTCTGATATTATCAGCTGAAAAAGATCATCCTTGAGATAATGCCCAAGACTTTGAAGAGCTGCAGGCAGACCGAATAGAAAACGCAAGACTAAATTAGCCTTATCTGGCTTCATCCTTCTAGAGCAGTGTTTCTCAACCTCAGTGTTTAAGATGTGTGGACTTCAACTCCCAAAATTCCCCAGCCAGCTTAAACTTGCTGAGGTTGAGAATCACTATTCTAGAGGTTTTAGCCTATAGCTCCCAACATAGTTTAGATAAAGAATATTCAAAGGATTACTTCTCGTATATGAACCTACCATCTATTCAGATCATTTTTGGAGGGCCTTCTAAAATGTTCCAACAATCCCTGAGACTTGTTTGTTTGGAATTGTACAGAAGGCTTTCTTGGTGGTTATACTTAGGTTCTGGAACACTTCCAAGACAGTCATGCATTATTTCCCTAATAACAACCATGTGGAAGTTAGCAAATATCTTCATTTTGGAATGCCCCTCGCTGAATACCTTTACAGTATTGTCATTTTTATCAAATACTGTTTTAACATCTTAATTTTTTTTATTACACTACAGCAATTCTCTGTTGTTTCTTTTATTTCTGTTTTTTATAGCTAGCTAGAACTATACGCTGGATAGACACCAAGATGTAAATGTTTTTAACTGAATTAAATATTCCTGTCCATTCTGGCTGAAACTGATGGGGGCCATGGTCTTCAACATCTGAATAAGTGCTTGTAGAGAAAGGCTAACTAGATAATGTAAATTACTGTAAAGTGACTTCATATGTTAGCATCACTGATTTCAGATCTCATTTTGTATTCTGGGACAGAGAAAAACTTTTTTTGCTATACATGCACAATGCCTTGGGAACACACATTTTATGTACTTTGAGCAGAAGACAGCGACAGAGATCTGGGTGCAGAAGCAGATTTTCCACAGATTCTGTTTCATCTTCCAATATGCTCTATTTGTATTCCTTTATAGGATGCGGTGATCAGATCTGCAGAACTTAACAGAATACTTAGCAGGGCTTCACCAACTCTATGCTGCTTTGGCAACCACTTGTGCCCATAAAAACTGTATCTGGGAGTGGGGGATCTTTGGGTAGAGTGCATGGTCTCATTGCTTTTGTTTGTGTCAATAGAATATTGAAACCATCTTAGATGGGGAGATAGATTAAATGTTGCAACTAGGAATCATAGAACCTTCATCTCCTTTCTTGGAGGTTCTTGCAAAGCAGCTGAGCCAGAAATTTGTAGAGATTGTGTTTTATAGTCCCTGGCTAAGTATCCAGGTTTATCACATTTATAATACCTTTTTGACTCTGTATCAGCCCAACTTTGCCCTTTAATCTGGGTAGAGCCATGTGATTTCTCTCCTTGGCTACTCCATTTTCTTTTCTCCCACAGTGGAAACTTTTACAGGTCCACTTTTCTTAAGGCCTTTCTCATGGTCTCTGTTTTACCCTTTAAAATAATTTTGTATTATTTTGTTCTTGGCAACACCATAACTACTTTTAAAAGTTACAATTAGTGTAGGATCAGTAAGCCTCCATGTTTTCATGCTAACCTTTTTCTGGTTCAGTCTGCAATGCTCACTTATCCCTTCATAAAACTTAGATTTTCAAGGCACTCACCTTGCCCAAACTACCACACAATGGCTAAAGTCAGGCCTCCACAATGCATGAAGCCCTCTTTTTTATTTTCTAAAAGCATTAAATAAAAATGCAAAAAATGGGAAAGATTGCCATTTCATTAGATGTTGAGTTTCCTTGCTTGGAAGACAGCTTTGCTCCAGCACCTTTGCCTGCCCGTAGGCAATGATAAAGCTACTAATTAAATCTGAAAGAAATTGTCTTTGAACAAGTCAAAAAATAGTACTTTTGGGGGATTTATGACTTAAGGGGAAGGCGGTGTGATTTCCAGCACAGCGGTAGCCCTGGGAATCCGAGACTGTTCAGTTTACTACAAACAACATCACATAACTACAATGCCTCTTTATTATATATGCTGAAATAGCTCATTTATTGGAACCTCTGGCTGTAATTTTCATGATGATGATGATGCTATCTGTTCTATTGTGTCTGATCCTTGGCAATTCTATAGACCAGCTCTCTCCACATTTTCCGATCTTGTACAGCTTCTTTCAATTGTTTTATGTTCTTGTTGGTGTCGGCTTTGATGGTGTCAAGCCAACATGTTTTTTGGCGGCCTCATTTCCTTTTACCACTGACCATTTCCTAGCATAACTGCCTTTTCCAGTGAGTTTTATCGTATGACATGGCCAAAATAAGTAAGGCAGAATTTTGGCATTTTGCCTTCCAGCAATATGCCTGGTTTTATACACTCCAGAACTTGCTTGTTTGTCACCTCTGCTGTCCAAGGGGACTATGCAAGAGCCTTCTCCAACACCACAGATCAAATGAGTCAATTTTCCTGCACTTCCCTCCTGCCCCCAGCTCCCCCAATCCCAGGTTAGATTTTAAAACTGGATTCAGATGCCAGAAAGATAATCTAAAATAAATGTCACCTTGAAGAATGTTCTAACTTTAAAAGCTCCCCTGGAGAACAGCAGTGTTGCAGACCAGTTCTCCAAAGCTGTTCTTCTACTAACTTTGGTACGGAATTTGGAGAAAATTATTCTCATTCCCCAAAATTAGATTGCACCAAAAATGTCAGGAGAAAATGTAAAGTGAGTTTATTAAAATACAATTGGCACCTCATAGGGTTTATTTATTTTACCCACGGAGCAATTCAAAATGTACAATCGTTTGCATTGCCCTCATCTTCCTTCTAATCTGAAATTGCATTAAGGAAAAAAAAGTTAACACTATTTTTATGGGCAAGCTTCAGTGTGTTAAAATAAACCTTAGGAACTATTACATTTGTAAACTGAAAAGAGTTGAATGCCCTTTGGATGGATGTAATGCAAACCAGGGAGAGGGTCATTTTCAATCAATGTGAAAAATGCATTATTAAGTTAAGCAGAGTGATCTTTCCTGGTGTGCCTCAGAAGGGTGGAACTCAGGGCAATTTCAGAGTAATTCTCCTGTTATTAAGGGTCAAACAATACTGTTTGTTAAATGCAATAATTTGGTCTTGTGGGTATTATTTTCAGTAATAAGAGTGACCTGGATTGGGACTGTTAATGGAGGTTTAGAAGAAAGAAAATATATATTTTCTTCCTGCTCCATGGTTCCAGTGATAATTATTTATCCTAGTTAGGTAATTGTTAAGGAAGAAATGCTGTGAAGATCTCAGTTCTGGATGCCATTTATAGTTAATAGTCAGTAAGGTTTTCTTCTGAAGATATGGGATATCAAGGCTAAGAACAATTTGAGTTCCATTTTTTCCCCCTACTAACTAAGTCTTAGATAGGTTGCTTCTGTGAATAAAATGTAACTGGGACATATGGCTTTCTGTCTCCCTTCCATGCATCTGACGGTGAAACTCCTCAGCGTATGTAGTCTCACTGTGACTCCCTTGACTTTGTTGACCCCTAGTTGCTAATTCACAAAATTAAAGCTTGTCTGAGCATCTTGTTTGATGCTGTTTGTCTATAACAGTGTTTCTCAACCTTGGCAACTTTAAGGTGTATGGACTTCAACTCCCAGAATTCCCCAGCCAGCATGAGTCTATTATATATTTACTCTGGAACCTACTTTGGAACCCTTGTAAAGACATGACATTTTTCAAAATGTTCCTTTTCATTACCGGCCCATCTCTCTTGTACAAGATGCAGTTTGGTAGAGAAAACTTTATCAATATGCTCCAAGGCATGATTATTGTCTTACCAAGAGTACAATACTTATTGATGGTGAGCTATCTAAATTTCTTCCTTTAGGAAAATAGAAAACTGCCTTGAACTGAGACATGATATGAATCCATTCCAGTCCAGTATTCTCAACTTGGACTAGTAAGATTTGCTCAGAGTCTTAGACAATTTTCCAGCCCTACATAAAAATGTTTGGGAAAGCACCTGCAACCTTTTGTGTGCAAAACATGAGTTCCACTCCTAAGCTTGTCCCTCCTTTTCTAGATGTTCCATTAGCAGCTTCTGAAAGAAGAAGGGACAGAAAAGAAAGAACTTGACCCAAAACAGAATGGAAAGGAAAGAAAGAAAGAACACAAAATGCTACTTAATAAAACTCTCCTCCTGCTGAAAAGAGCATGGTGCTATATACAGTAGGTAGTAATCATAATATAATCACATTATGCAAACTATCTATATGTTTTCCTAATACTCTCTTTACCAAATCTATCAGATTCTGAAATATGAAAATTGTACACCCATAAATCACAAATGAAATTCTGCCTCTATGGGACTTTTTAAATTGAAGTGGGATACCTGTGGCCCTCCAGATTACAAATTGTATCTCAGTTCCTACTTTCTCTGTGCTTGGATCTGACTCTGGCTGCTGGACATTGGAATCCATATTTGATACTTCTGTTATAACAGTGGCACAAATTCATCAGCTGAGGTCTGGGTGGAAGGCAGAGAGAGAAGAATTAGAAAATGAAAACTTGAAGCAACTTATCTTCAGTTAAGAGTTATAATGGAGATGAAGTATTTTTACTGCCTTGATGGCTCCAGAGTGCCAGGATCATTAAATAAAACTTGGTGCCTGCCTGCCAATTCTACAGATTCATTAAATCAAGTTCATTTGTTTTAAACTAAGTTTTATCTATTTAATAAAAATCTCCTCTAAGCACAACTCATTGTGAAAGAAGCAAGCCACGTGGGGAACCAAAACACCACTCCTAAGCTGCACATTTTACAGTAGGAGAATGGCCTATTTAATCAAAAACAATGTTTTTCTTACCAGGAAAGTGGGATGAAATAAAATTAGAAATGCAGGACTCTTTGTGTGGTTTTAAAAAGTGTTCCCTTTATGTGAGAAGAGGAAGAAAGACATTCCATCAAGCAGGGGTAAACAATCACCTTGGCCCCAAGAGTTACCTGGTAGATGAGGGGTTTATGCACTTTTGCACTCACATTTATCCACATAGGCACATACCCACACATATTCACACACTTATATAGAAAAACAAGAGTTTAGTTGCTACAGTGACAAAAGACAGACCTTTATGACTTTTTTCAATGCCACCAAGAAGAAATCCTATTAAACAGTTCTTTGATGAGTTGGGGTTCAGATCATTGGGGGCAGTTAAAAACCCCTTCAATTAGTGATTTCTTCTCTATTGAGGTCATTGGTGCCAGGAAATAAGAAAACAGAAAAGAAATGAAAGAAAACATAGAATTTTGACTTCCACTCTTCTGTCGGGTAATTGCCATTTTACTCTTTCCCCTCCTTTAACCCTTTCTAATCCCCAAATCCATAAATCATCAGTTCAGTCTTTTTTTTTTTTTCTTTCAGCAAAAAGTCCATATACGTCTTCCAGACTTTTAAAAAAGTTTCTTAAAAACCGTTTTTTCCCTGACCAAACTGGTCAGCTTTGCCACTTCCACGAGCTTCATCAATTTAATAATCCAATCCTCTACTGTGGGTAGAACTGGAGCCAATTTCTCAAAGAGAGGCATTGGAAGGAGAAGGGAGCAATAGTGGAAGTCCCCAGCTATTCATCGTGCTGTAGAGAGAGCTTTGTGAGTGCCTTGGCTTGCCCTGTGCCCTGTAAGTTGCCCTCCTGCCTTCAGACCCCATCACTGGTATTGAGGTAAGATTCAGCTCTAGGTCCCTTTAGATTCTATTCATCCTTTCCTTCCCCTGAAAAATAACTTGGGCCAGCTGTGCTGTGGCACTTATAAATAGATTATAATTGCCATCATTTCTAGTCATTGGACATGCTGGCTGGGATATTTATGGACTGGACTCCAGCAATATTTGCATTTCCCCACCCTGAAGACCTTGTTGGTGCCCTATCAATAAATACATCCAGAAAAGAATACTGCTAATGAGGGTCCAGGTTCTGCAACATGGTCCCTGAGATTTTCTGCAATTGTGAGATGCTTTTATTTATAGTCTATCCTGTGTCATCATCTGTTGGTGGAATCACTGTCATTCAAAGGCTCCTATTTCTTCTCCTCCAAACTCCCAAAGGCACCTAGTGAACTTAATCTTGCATGTCAGGAATTAGAAATGTCCTGCTTGTCCTTTTCATCCCAAAGGAAACTTATATGCCAGTCCACTTCTCACCCACTCTGGTGGTGAGCACATCTGCCTTCCTAGATGACCCAAGGGAATGCCTTGCTGAACTCTGAGACCACTACGGAAAGCCATCATCTTCTTTTCTGTGAATTTCTTTCACCTTAAAATGTACTAAAGCAGACCTCCATAACATGGAGGGATGAGGAAGGCTAGGAAGTCACTGTCTTTCTCATAAATGTGACACAAGTTGGCTTGTGGGTGAAATTAACCCAACTGGAAGAAAGCAAGAAAGAAACTTGTCAGGATAATGAAATCTGATGTGGCCTTCTGAATGCTCCAGCATGGATAAGAATGGACCAGGCAGTGACAGCCATTCCCTTTGCGCAAGTGACTGCCTTACCGAATCTTAAAATAACCTTTGAATAGAATATGCCTCATAAACCGAAAGAGTACAAATCACTGTCTGTGAAAGCGAATACATTTTCCTTTTCAAAATTATTCCCTTGCCACTCAATCAAACTAAATGTACTTGAGGCAGCTTACCACCCATAGTTAC
The DNA here is from genome assembly GCF_059951505.1 of Python bivittatus. Classification (NCBI taxonomy): domain Eukaryota; kingdom Metazoa; phylum Chordata; class Lepidosauria; order Squamata; family Pythonidae; genus Python; species Python bivittatus. The sequence continues at coordinate 6,202,673 of NW_028277073.1, forward strand.
CATCATGGTTCAAAACAGATTAAAGTACAATTTATAACAGCAACAACTTTATAATCATCAAACTTGGACTTCATTGAGTGGGTTCTCCTGTCTTGATTCTGGGTTGAAAACTGGGTTTTGACTCAGGAAAAGGAGAGCTGTTGGGAAAAGGGCATTTTTTTTCCTAGTCTTTTTGGATCCAGACTTCAATGTTAATTTTTCTTTATCTATTATTGCCTTTGAAACTTTGTCTCCCTTTTGCATAATTGCATCATATCTTCCTCAATTTGAGTTACGTCTGTGATCTTAGCGAGTTGATTGTCACTACACGAATGGAGTCAGCCCATGGAGTTCTCTAGCCAGATATATAATGTAATCACCGAAATGAAGTCAGTTCAGAGTGAGGGCAATTTGCATAGATGATTGCAATAAATTATGTAGAAAACAATATGAAGTCACAGCATTAGGAACTAGTAGGATTTAGCTATAGGCTGATCTCACCAGAGCCATTTAAATCATTACAGTAAAAGCAGTGTCTCTTGAAAAGGCCCAGTGGTCAAAGCAGTTGCTTACAAAATCATCATGTTCTGTGATTTTGGTGAAGTGTTCATGAAACTCAGCTGTACAGTAAGCAAAAATTCCAATAAGAGGCCACTACAGTGTTGTGGATAAGAAATCAAGCTGCGGAGTTTCCCATATTACCCTGAACTCACCTGATGGCCATAAAACAACTACTGTAATCTCAGGGCTTTTCCCCACTCACATCTAACCACAGGACAAACGTCCCTTGGCAACATCTTTTTTTTTTTCTGCTCTGTCCCCCTGATGTCGCCTTTCTCTTATTCCCATTATGTATGGAGACACCCTAAATCAGTGTTTCTCAGTCTTAGAACTTTAAGATGTATGGACTTCAACTCCCAGAATTTTTATTAGAATTTTAGCATGCCAGCTGGGGAAATTCTGGGAGTTGAAGTCCACATATCTTAAAGTTGCTGAGATTGAGAAACACTGCCCTCAATAGACCTTAGCTCTGTTGGTTTTAAGAAAGTGTGCTGTCCCTTAAAGTGACAGCAACCTGAAAGCGGTGGCCACTTCAGGCCGGTGCTGGCACATCTCCTCTGGTCCCTGGGGACTCTCTTCCGTTGCCATTTTTTTCTTCCCAGCTAAAAGAGTTGGGGACAGCTGCAGGGTTTTGAAAGAGTCATGCTCTCCTGCTTCACCACATTCTCAAGTGCAACTTTAGCACTCCTTCAAAACCCCACACCTTCACAAGTTTGTACAGCTGATGAACAGACTTGGGTTTTGGCATCTCTTGGAAGATTGCTAAGCCTGCCCTCTCCTGAGAGTGAAAGCATCTAGCCATTGTTTAAAACATGGGGAAGTCAGTCTCTGCATGCTTTGTATATCAATGGACTGTGCGTGTGCTTGAATGACTCCTCCCTTCAAGATTTCAACCCATCCTCTTCACTGAGCCCAGCTAGCCTTCACTTGTCAACTGGAAGTGCTTATGGTGTCACAAATGTCAGATTGATTGATTGATTGATTGATTGATTACATGCCATCAAGTCATTTTCGACTCCTAGTGACCACATAGATATATCTCTCCATGATGATCTATCCCTAACCTATTCTTTCAGGTCTCCCAACGGTGCACTCATCACCGCTGTAACTGAGACCATCTACCTTGCTGCTCGTCATCCTCTTCTTCTCTTTCCTTCCACCTTTCCCAGCATTACAGCCTTCTCCAGAGAGCTGAGTATTTGCATAATGTGTCCGAAGTAGGATAATTTGAGCCTAGTCATTTGTGCTTGAGTAAGAACTCTAGGTTGATTTGTTCAATGATCCTTTGGTTTGTTTTCTTGGCTGTCCATGAGTCTTCTCCAACACAGGAGTCTTCTCCAACACAGATGTCAGACAAGATGCCAAACCCTCCTCCCTTTTCTTGCTGCAGTGCTGTGATTGGCATGTAGTTTCCTATCAACTAGTGATATTTAAAAGGGAGAAGCAGCCAAGCCAGAGGCTTTAATGAAGATGAGAAACCAGCTGAATTTAGGTTTTCACTGTGTTGCATTCTTTATGGATATTGCATTTATCTCATGCAATTTGCTATAGAATTCCTTCATGCCTTCTATTACTGTATTGTATTTGAATGTATACTTGTATCAGACTGATGTTCACTAGAAAGCCACTAATACTAATAGAGAGGATCCTGTTGTTTATTGGATTATAGCCAAGCACATCTTTAACAATGCTCTTTTTCAGTCTCATTGACACTCCATGCATTGATTATATCACATCACTTAAAGTGGCCCACCTGAGTTTATTTGTTCCAAAAATATCTAATTAAATGGCCTTCATCTGACAATTTTATGTTTTTCTTGGTTCATGCATTTTACATCCCATGTTGCAGTTGCAAGTGACTTTGTAAAATAAGGACTTCTTTTTTCAGTTATGGCATTATCAGTGACAAAACTTTTTTGCAGCTTTGGTTTGGCCACATCATCTCCTCTAGACCTACTTTAGAAGTCCTCCAAGAACTAGAGCATTATGACCTGGGATTCTCATCATCTCACACCTACAGTTGTCTAAATGTTTCTGCCAGATCCATAGTTTTCTTGGCAACAATACAGAAATGGTTCACCATTGCCTTGATCTGTGATCTAGACTGCCAAGTGGGCTGGCCCTACCATTAAACTTTTTAAAGCAGTGGCCTCTGAAAAGCTGTTTAGAGAAAGGTTCTCTACCTTTTATATCTTAAGCCTCTCCCATCATTAAATCAAAGACCCTGGATCCCATCATAACAGAGGGAAGGTCTGTTTTTTCCAAGAAGGGTACATATATGTTTATACTGTTACAGAGGACCTCAATTTACCAGAACATGATGTAATTGGCTTCATAAACAATGGATCAAAATGATGTCATTTATGTTGCTTGATGTCATTACACAAAGGATGCAAATGATGCAATTGACATCATTTGCATAACCATGAGATATGTTCTTTGAGTTATTAGACCTTGGGGAATAAAAGACACATATACTCATATTAGTTAAAATGAGGTTCTGCTATATTATGTTTATCATTTATGGTAAATTTTAAAGCCTTAACCACACTTAGAGTGACATTCCCAGTGCCCCTCTCAGACTAATTCTGAATCCCTCCCGGGACACCTAATACTATTTGAGTACCACTGAACTTTGGGGAAAGGCAGCAAAGTTGTAGTAATTTAATTTAATTTAATTTAATTTAATTATTTTATTTTATTTTATTTTATTATTTAATTTAATTTAATTTAATTTAATTTAATTTAATTTAATTTAATTTAAATTCTCAGGGAAAGGTACCTGTGCCATTTTCTGCCTCAGCTGCCAAAATAAATAAGAGTGTTTTTTCACCTTATGCACTATGCAACAAAAGATTTCAGATGACCCTGAATGCAAATGAGGCCAATTACAGAAATAAATACATACAGAGCAGGGCAGGGCAACTTTTAGGCATTGTGCCACAAAATAATACAATTATTCAGGAAACCCTAAAGTAGAACAAAGGCACTGGAAAAAATATTTCCTAAGTTTTTAAGAGAAAGAAGCTTCATATATACACTGGTCTAACCAAAGGACTGAAACGATTGAGCTTCACAGAAATGTGAAAACTTAATTAAAATAAAATGTTGATGCCTATGTCTGCATGTTGAAATGTTGATATATGTGTACATAAATTATTTTGTGAACGTAGAATTCCATGCAATGATTTACTATGTCCAAATGTCACATATTCAGTAATAGGGGTGAAGAGATGCAAGAATGATAGTCTTCTATTATGAGGAAATGAAGAAATAGAATGAAAATGAATTACAATTGGCACATTTACTGGAAACATTGCATTCTGTACTATGCATTACGTGTGTTCCCTTTTATTTAAATTTCTTTTATTTAATAGAAATTTTATTAAAAATTACAATTACAAAGATAAAAACTAATACAAACTAAAAAAAGGAAAGAATAAAAAGAAAAAATAGAAAGTACAGAAAAGAAAAAGAAAGAAAAATAGAAAAGAAAGAAAAATAAGAATATAGTAAAGAAAAAGAAAAAATATATATAAAGAAATGACTTCCCCCTTTATCATAACAAGTATAAACAATTTTAGGAACTTATCACCTTTTCTTAAAATATAATAAATGATCTCTTCTTCCTATATCCCATCTGTTATCTATAAACAAATCCTTAAAGCCTCGTTGTTTCAGTCCTGATCAGCAAAAGTCCATTAAGGGTTACCAGAGATAACAACATATCTATTTTAATCATGATCAAATAAACCAGCTTTATATTCCTTCTTTTTACTTTTAACAATCTTGATCTTTAGTCCCTTCAAATAATGTCCTAGAACTTGATTTCTTTTCATTTTTTCTTTATCCCTTCTCACAAACTTTTTCAAAGCTTTAACAAGCCTCTTTTGTAAATCCAAGATAGGAAAATTTTCCAGGTCACTTTCTTGGTCTATTATTTGTATATCCCTTTTAATTATTAAGACATCAGCCAGTTTCTTTTGTATGACCAGTGTAGCATCTTTTTCCATATCATTCTTGTAGCCCGTCATTTTTAAATCCACTTTCAGATCAGTCTCAATCTTGTCAGGCAAAACTTGTTCCTCTTTCATAACTTCTTTTAAACACAGTCTATCTATAGAGGCAGACACTCTTAAAATTAATTTCTGGGTCCATTGTTCAAAAATATCCTTCAATATGTCCAATGTTAAAATATTTTGCTTCATTCTGTATTTGTAAGTCAAATTTAAGTGTTCTTCTCCTTTAATTGTAATCTTTAGTTCATTCTGGTTCCTCTGGTGTCCAACTTTCAAAGTCTTATCCTATCATGCTGTTTTTTAAGAGTATTCAAAACAAAAGCATTTCCCCATGGGAAGGATTCTTTTAATTAATTACAAAATCTTATTTCAAATCCATCTGAATTTTTAGTCCATTTGTAACTTTCCAAATCAAAGTTCTAATCACCCTTTTGCTGTTTATTCCAAAAGAAAAAAAAATTAAGTCCTTAAACATGTATTTAAAACTTCTTTCACTAAGGATTGAAGGAAACTCACCTGGTGCTATAAAACCTGTTGATCCAAAGGATCCTAATAGCTGAAAAGCAGTTAACAAGCAATTTCTGAAAGTGATTAGAAGAGGAAGTATGTGAACCCAGTGTCCTTTCAAAGGTGCTGACTGTGGCTTGAACGAGATGGCTATTCTGTCATCTCCCGGAGCTCTAAACCTGCCAGAGATCTCTGTCTTGCAATCTCCTCATGAGGAGCAATTGTCTGGAGCACTTGTGGGTGATCTCAAGTCCTCTCCTTGTTCGGAGAGGAATTATGAAGAGCCGGTCTACTCACTGGCTCTTCATTCCTCCGTGGCTTCAGTTCACCATTTTTTCCCTGGAAGTCCTTTTTATTGAAATTTCAAAACACTGGTCAATAAAGCTTGCTTTTGTGTGACCCTTACTGTCCTGTGACTCCTTTTTCTTCTTCTGCTCTTATTCTCAAACATTTTGGCAACAACCACAAACTTTCTGCAAGAGGTCAGAGGCAACCTAGCATTTTTGCAGTCCTTGCCCATTCAGTACTCACTCTTGTCATCCAGCTGTGATGGAATAGAATCCTGGAGATAAATCACCATCTCTTGAAAAGAAATGAACACAGCTACCTCTTTGAACTTCCTTGGCAATAAAGTCCCCTCCTTCTGACCACGTATCACATCTCCTGTGACATGAAAACATTGCCTTCACTCTACTCAAAGCCTCAAAATCTATGTAGTAGAACAAGTAAGGGAAATCCCTAAGCCACAGTAAACATTTCCTTTGCATGTTTCACAAGTGTAATATTGCACTGGAGGCCTCTGAAATTTCACAAGTCAATGCATCTCAGTTGGTGGTCACAGTTGTGATTCACCTGTAGACATCATCAAGTAGGAAAATGAAAAACATTTTGCTGTGATCTCCCTACCGGTCTTTTCCCTTTCTGTATTTACAAATGAGAATGGATAGATGTTATCCCTTTGGAAGCTCCCAGTTACTACTCTTAAACTTTAAATAAACAAAAGCAGTTAAAAGGAACTAGAGGTACCATAACTGGGCTGCAAAAATCAGGATGAAGATGGAAGAAAGGGCAGGGGAAACAATAATCCTGCCATCTAGTGGTCATCCATATATTTACAGCCCAGTGATTTGTTCAAGAAAAAAGAGAATTTTAGTTGGCACATCTTGTCCTCACCCCTTGGAGCTAGCATGGGTATGGCTTTATGTTATTTGTTCTTATATGACAAACATGCCATAGCAGAGGCTCATATCTGTTCAGGGCAACTTGCTTTTCTCCAGCCTCCCTTGAAAATGATTGTGAGAGAAATAGTAATTAGAGCTGAGTAACAGGGATTCTGTAAAGAGCATAAGTATTCTTATTATTCTTCTACAAATGCATCATTAATTAGAAGCTATACCTGTGTAGGATTCAGCCAGAGGTGTTTCTTCATTTACCCCAGAATTATCTACTCCAGACTTTCAAAGCTGATCTCCTCCAAGTACGTGCTAATTGGCATTCATTGGGATTTAAGACTGAAGAGCACCAAAGTTGGACATGACTGATCTACTCTGAATGGCAACCTCACTCCAGGATTTAGAGGCCTTTCTTGTCCCATGCTCCTTGGTCTATTTTCATTGAAGTTGCCAAGGGTTGATCATCTGAACATAAAGGAGGTTCCGTCTTTGAATAAGGACACTTGATACCATTGGTAGACAGTCCTTATTAGTTCACGCTGAGTAGGCAAGCTTCATTATTAAGCTATCTGTATGTAGTTGTGTGTAAGGCAGTGCTTTCATAGGGAGTAAGATAACACTGTTGTGAACGTGTGGGCTTTCTGTTTCCCACTGTTGCAGCTTCCATTTCAGAGAGCAGAGGAGACCAAAGGAATATAGAACAAAAGCAGGCAATGTATGTTAAGAGAGTTGAAAGTTCTGCTATGGCATCAGTTTTAAAAAATCAAATATGGGTACTTTTTTCCTTTTATTTTATTTTTTTTAAGAAAAAAATAGATTGGGAAAAGCTGCTCCTTTCTAAATTCTGCCCTGCTGGCAAACTTCAGTGGGGCTTTGGGGGTGAGGGCTGGAGATCCCCTGAGGATCTAGCATTGTAACACACTACACTATCAGTTTTGGGCAGATAATTATGATGCATTTGGCATATTCTTCCAGGAGTACATATAGAGGGGTTGTGATCTGAATGTGCAAAGATGGACTTATTCAAGCACTCCTACTCATGACATATTCTGTGCCCACTCACGGGGGGAATTCCCATATAGATATGGTCCTACGCTTTCCTCCACCAGGTGTGGCTATCACTGCATTAGGCAAAGAATGCAATGCTTGTTGCCCTTACACAATAACACAAATGCTTTGCAAAGGATTAGCCAACAATATTTCACTGCTTCAGCTAAAAAAGACAATAGCAAGCTGGCTGGATTGAAGACATATCTTAATTCAGCATCGTTGACGGAATGGTGTCTTCTACAACAACCGATGTAGCCAACTCATTAAGGAGGCCGACAAATGGGTATGTGGCCTACCTGCCTCTTTTCCCCAGCACAAAGGAACAGCCAGGCTATCCAGTAGAAGTGGTTGGAAGGTTGTCACCCATATCCCACCCAACAGAACTAGTTGGAAGGTTGCAACCCATGACCCCAGCACCCATTGCTTGAAGTGAACTCCTCCTTCTACCTAATGATAGGGTAGGTCTGCTCAATATACTTGCATATAGCACTCCAGAATGCCTTCCTGCTGCACCATATTGCAAACTAATTTAGTTTAATGGCAGAAAGAGAGGGGGGAATAGGGGGGAAGCATAGTTTCTAAACTTCTCTCTACCAAGTAAAACAAATTGTTAGCAACACAGCTAAGAACTTTGTTTTAATGTAGAGTTTTTTTTCTTTTGCCGTAGGCCTATCCCTTTAAAAAAGAATTTCACTTATACCATATCTTCTGGAAACTCCTAGATTTACTATTTAATCAAAATGAGGAGAAGTCAGTGGGAAATTAAACATAGCCAAACATTAAGGAAGACAGTAAGTGATGCATACTGCCCAATGAAACTTTATAGTTTGTGACCAATAGCTGTATCTGGATGTGTGATTTACAAGTTTGCATTAAGTGTCTCAATTTCTGTCTAAATCCTATAAATAATGTGGATTACCAGTAGTACTAAAACCATTTCTTTTCAGCCGAGCTCTAAATGTGTTCAGCAAATATTTGGGGGCCTCCACCCCTGCCCCAGAATTGGAGGTATCATGAAGGAAAAGTAAATTGTTTCACAATATTATGGTAGAGAAAAGAAAAAAAGAGCTAATTGTCCTGACTTCAGAAAAGACAGACTTTTGTGGGGATAGAACAGAACTACCAAACCAGAAAGGGTTGGCCTAATATATTTGCTCCTTAAACCACAGTGGCAAATGATGCCCACCTAAGTCAAGTCAACATTCAAGATCAGCCACGGAAGACAGTCCAAAAAAATCCAATAAATATTTGCTGATCACCATCAGAGGTCTGTAGGAAACACGAGACAGAACTTTCTCATTGGCTGAGCCTGTGTTTTAAAAGTCAGTTGACAGATAAAACCGATTTATTTATTTAGGGAAATCTTTGATGCTTTAGTGAGTTTAGGCCGCTGACATTACTGGGTGTGCCTTTCTCATGTTAAAATGACTTTAAAATTATTTACATGAAAAGTGGACTATAATGCCAGAGAGAGAGAAGAAGGGATATTCATATAATGTGCTTACTCATGGTTAAATGAATCATTATTTATTGAACTCACCTAATTGCCTAGGTTTGCACAGCTACCTGAAGCATACTAACACCACAGACGGAATGGACACTTAGCCAAAATATCAACCCAAGCCTACTTTAGCTTCATGTGCCATGCCAACCCAGACTGGGCAACTCTGCTGAGAGTTGATATGAGGGAGCAACTTTTCTGATGAGTGTTGGAGGAAACAATTAACAAAGAGGGTTCAGAGTCCTTTGTGGGGAGTGCAGAATTAAGAATGTGGGAAGAGAGGATAATTTAAGACAGTGCTTTTCAAACTTGGCCACTTTAAGATGTGTGGACTACAACTCCCAGAATTCCCCAGAAGAGAAGATAATTTAAGACAGTGCTTTTCAAATTTGGTCACTTTAAGATGTGTGGGCTACAACTCCCAGAATTCCCCACATCTTAAAGTGGCCAAATTTGAAAAACACTGGTTTAAGACTACCTGATCTTCCTCAGAGTTGTTCTGGATGTGATCAAACATTCTGAAAAGGAAATTACATTCTTGCTTCCTTTTCCAGCCAATGGTAAACAGATGTCTTGGCAACTGTTGCCAAGGGATGTCAGTATAGCAGAGGTGTATTTACAGGGGAGAAAACAAGGCAAGATTATGTGAAATGAACTGAAGTCTGTTCAGAAGACTGGGTTGGAGCCTGGCTTGTTCAGCAATAAGGGTTAAACAAATTACAGCTTTCAAAAGATGAGAAAAAGGAGTCAACGTACAATAACCTTGGACAGAAGTCTTTTTCGGATTTGCTACCCGATCCCATTGAACATGGAAGGGTTGAAGCTGGGACTGTCCAGATGTAAGATATTTGCTCTTTCCCCAAACTATAGTCCCTCCTGGTCTTATCCTGTATTCAGTTTCCTGCAGAAAATGCTTGATTGACTTGCCTGTGAAGCCAAAGAGACAGTGTACAAAGAGACAGCAATTCAATCTTCCCTGCAATAAGAATATCTCCTCTACTCCAAGAAGCTCCCATACCTAGGAGCCAGTGTGGTGGAATGGTCAAGGTGTTGGACTGGTACTGGGGAGACTCAGGACCTAGTCCACCCTCAGCCACAGAAGCTCACTGGGCGACTTTGGATCAGTTGTTCCCTCAGATCAACTTACCTCACATGGTTGTCATTCTGAGAAAGAGTGAGAGGAGGAAATGCTCAAAATGCTGCCTTGAGCTCATGAATGAAAGGCAGGATAAAAATCTGAAAAATCAATACATGCCAGTTCTTGTTTCTTACCCTTGTACCCAACTAGAAAAGCCAAAATTCAAGGTGCTCCTTCTAAAAGTTGCCTTACCACTCTTAGTCACTGAAATACACAAGAATGAAAACTCTCTCTGCCCCAGCAGTCCATCATCGATATATGAGTCTTGTTCTTGTCCAAAATCTGGGAACATCGGGGCATAAAGATTGGTGTTTGGGTGAAGACTGTAAACATTCACAGGGGAAAATCTTATTGCTGCCATGCTTGAGACCACAACATATCTTACAGTGACCTGGAGGGAAGCATCCAGCAAGCCTTTTTGTAATGTGTCTCCTCCAATTCAGCATGGGCAGTATATGCTATGCTTGAATCTTAAGGTTTCTGAGTTATTTCCAAAGTGTGTTCTGCTAGGCAAGTGGAGAAGTCAATTTTTAGTCTGGGAGAATAGTAATTCAGTTATCAGTGAATATTGATCTTCCTTCTTGACCTAGGAGGGCATTCTCAAATTACCTATACATTATTTATCCACCTCTTAAAAGGTTCATGGTCCGTTCTCTTCCTGAAGATACTGTATGTAGAAAAATCTGGCTAGTAGAGGGAGAAAGGTGACAAGAGAAGAAAGCAAAATAAGTACCTTTATATCTTCTGACTAAGATTCATTTCTCACAACAAAATATATACTGCTCACTACCTTTGTCCAGTATTTGTGTGTCTTAAAATGTCTCCATCCACTTTCCCGTCCTTAGTTAGCAATCCACGAGGTACACAAATGCATCTACTTGCTCTAGATTTTTGCCATATATACGTAAGTTGCAATTGTTAATTGTCTGTTACAGTCATTTTCTTAGCCATACTCCTTGGTGCATCATCAATGCACCATCTTACATTAAGTGCAAATCATTGAGGTTCTTACCAGAAAACAGCATAATTGCATACAAAAGTGTGCATACATTCACTTCCCAAACAAACACACCTCTAATGTTTCGTATATATAAACATAAATATAAACATTTCGTATATACTTATCCATAAATGCATTAAACATTCAGAGGGACATCACACATCTGTGTCTTACTCCTGCTCAATATTGAACTATTCACTAAGCATTCTATTTATCCTCACACATGTTTACTTCCATCATATATCATTCTTATCACATTCCGCAGCCAATCTTCAACTCCATATTCATGCTAAACATTCCATAATTCAAACAGGTTCACTCAACATTTTTCTAAATCAGCATAGGAAATTATGCTTTCTCTAAATCAGTGAACATACCATAAATTTTCTTTCTCACATTCATGCATTTCTCAATGTCCTGCAGAAAAGCAAAAGTTTAATCTGCACACTTCCTCCCTAGTATAGAGGTATACCACATTTCTCAGACGTTGCTCATTGCTACTTCTTGTACACTTTTGATCAGAATTCTGTCAAACATCTTCCCAGCAACACTTAACAATTTTATGTTTAATTCTATTCACTCTGCTGGAGACTCCTTCTTTAGTCCTCTTCACCATCTTCCAAAGCAAATGTTTATATCTATCAAAATTGCTCTACATTTTCTCTGCCTCTTAATATTGTTTTTACTCTCTTTGACTACATTTTTTGAAAGCGTCTTTTTTCTGTAGAAGTGCATCATACAATATCTTTCACCATGTTTGCAGCACTCATTCTCTCTTATGCCTTTTTTTCATCCACAGCCTCTTTTACTTCATCATTCCATCAAGCATCTTTTTTCATACTTCCCATTAGTACACTGTTACATAATTCCTCTAATTCTGTTCCAAGCAACCTTCACATCCTCGTTCCATATATCCACTTTTAATTCCTTCTGTTGGAAGATTAACCTATTGTCTAATGTTTCTCCATAAAAGAGTCATACTTTATCTTCATGCAGTTCTACTCGTACTGTAGCTTCTTTCACTTCCTTTTTTCCAAGTCTACTTTTTTCCATGATCCACTCTTGCCACTACGAAAAAATGATCTATGTCACATTCAGAACTTGTCACCCTTAACTGATTCTTTCATTTTTTTATAAACAATCAATCAATTGTGCTTTTAGATTTATATTCATTCACCAATCTGTGGTTTTTCCATTATCACCATTACTGGAGCATAGCATGCAACTATCATTAATTTATGGATTCCTACTTTCATATGCACCAACAACAACCTAAATGATATCGATACATATTTTCATCATTTTAGTCCTTTGATTCATAATTAAATCTAGTCCTTCACTTCCCTGTATGTAGTCATCAATTACCTGAGATAAAACCATGTCCATTCAGATCAATTACATCCTTTCCCTTTCTCTTCGTTTGACAGATACACAGCATGTTTATTTTTCTTTCATTCATTCATGCTCTTTGCCATTTAATCCTCTTACATTCCAAGTCACAATTTTCATATGCCACAGAATATAGCTCCAGATCGACCCATAGATACGGACCTCTGCCACTTGTCATGAGTTTAATCAATTGAGGCTTCCATATAACCATTTTAATACTACAGATAAGGTGTAAACTAGTTTACCAGCCTTGGTCATACCTGTCTCTGCAGCATTGCCTGCCAATGGTAAAACAGTCAGATTGGGTACATTTTGGCCAGCATGGCAACGCAAGTTAGTTTTATCCTAGCAAAGTTACTGGGATGTTTGGTCCTGCCAATCTTGCTTCTTGATTAAAATCCAGAACACATAGGACAACTTTGATAAATAGCAGCACTGCCAGCAAGAGTATTTCCAGGCAGCCCACCTTGTCTCCAAGATTGTTGATTTGTTGAATCTAACCCTTGTGTAACACTTCCTCACCTGCTGAGACTATCTGAGCTCTAATTTCATTCCTCTGGGCCTAGAGCCAAACCAGGGTAAATAGGGGAAAATATGTGGTGAATGATACTCATCATTTTAAAGTGACATTTTTAAAAGGTGTTTTTCATTGGCACCTGAACAAAAATGGGAGGTGGCTTTGGGAAACATCTGGCCCACAGCCATCATTCAACCTCTCTCTGGTTCTGGACTCAGAGAGTTAATGAAGACAGATGAATCCATCCTCACTGCTGACCTCTTGGTGCTAATGAAAATTATTTAATGGTCAAGCGCTGTCACTAGAAAAGTAGATTAATTAGCCAAGGAGGCAAAGAGAAGAACTCTAATGTCTTCTCGGCTTCTAATAATAGAGTTCCAATCAAGTCAGGTAACCTGTGGGTAAAGATGCTGATAGAAGAGTGCAACTTTGCAACTCACCTTCATCACCAGCCACAATGGCAGCAAATGCCCTCATCACCAGCAGATGCTTTTTAGAGGGACTGTGGCCAAAACAAATTGCTGTCTTCCCTGAAATTAACTTTAGCCAAGGAGCCATATGGTCAGGCACTTGAGCAAAAAAGCTAGGAGAGACTCACAAGGGTTAGATGCAAATAAAGATGCACAGAAGACATAGCTTAGTTTGTCAGTGAGACCAATTTGTTAAGAGAGATGAAACATCTGAGGGGGAGGGAGGGAGGGAGGGAGGGAGGACAGCCAAAAGGATCTTTCCAGACTGGGGGAAGAGGCATTAGAATGGCAAATGAAAGGGTAAAGTGATGCACAAAGTCCTTGCTGTATATAAACCAATGGGGCTCTGAGTCTGCAGGAGTGATGTTGCAGATCAAAAAAAATCTATTCCTTGATAATGTCTGTAACAGAAAAACATAATTTCAGGAGGAAGGTTAATCCATAATTTCTACTTTTCGCAGTGCATCACCCTACCTATAGATAAAAGATAAATATTCCCTTGAGTCAAGCTTGACTCTAGGAGACTACATGGAGACATCCTTGCTGTTTTCTGCGCAACAGGGCAGGAATGGAGTGCTACTGTTTTCTTCTGCCATTTTTTATTTAATTTCCCAGTCTAACCTACAGCCTTGGAGGTTCCTGATGGTTTCCCATCCTGAGCCAGAACCAGTCCCGCTTAGTTGTTTTTGAAGTCAGCCAAGTTTAATTTGTTTTAAATGTCAATTTCTGTGATGCATGTATTTTTGATTATTTTTATTACTACTATGAATATATTATTTTTAAAATTCAGCTATCCCTAATGTATACTTTTAGTATAGAACTTCTTCACTTATGTTCTCTTTTCATAGTAGATGTTGTTCAGTGCAGATTTTGACTGGAGAATGATGAGGAACAGCAAGCTTCATCCCCTGCTGCTATTAATGCTAATCTGTTTTGGCAAATTGCCTCAGATTATCCTAAAAAAATCCATGAGGAATGTCTTTTCCTCTCCTGGCTAATAATGACCGCCCAAGAAAAGAGATCTTGGGGTTCTGATGAAGAGCTGTACAATCACTTCCAGCTGCTGTGGGAAAGCCAGATCCCATCTTGGGATAGCGAGACGACATTGACTTTATACAAATCAGTAGCTATTGACTATGATGGTGATGTATTAACCCTCTTTCAGAGACAATATGCCTCTTAGTCCCAGTTGCTGCTGGAAACTACTGCTTGCTCCTAACCTGCTCAGGAAGCTTTACTGGTCTAATTTAGATAATGTTCCTGGACTTAACAGATATTAAGTCTTGGATTTGTCCACATTGGCTTAGAACTTAAATACCACTTGGAGTTTGAGTACTTATCACCTGATATTCTACAACAGGGGGAGACAATATTTGGAGGGCTAAAGGCTACAACTCAGCTTTTTCATCTTCTTCTGAGCTGTGGAAAGCCATGATGACAGCACAGGAGCCTACATTCTTCAGCTCATTTTTTTGGTTTGGGGAAGGAATTTAAGGACAGCAATGGAAATAGGAGCCTTCTGAGAAGCAAATCAGTTCTGTCTCCTTTTGACTCCCAGTGCAAAAACTACCCATTGCCTATTCAGCCTTAAAACATCCAAATTTCAGGGGAACAATTTAAAAAAATTTAACAGTAGAAATGGTGGAGATCTGCAATCCAGACCCTGCTGCTTCAGTTCCTACCCTTAATTTTGCAAGGAAGCAAGGAGATTTTGGGGTTGAAAATCAGCTATTTTGCCATCAGGGTTCAGGGATTCAACATTAGGAGACTCGGGGGAGGTGCTGGGTTGAGGGGTCCAGGGGGGCCGTGTGTGGATAATTCCTGTTATAAAGATTTAATATGTCCATCTCTAATGTGTTGCCAGTCCTAAAAAGAGATGATGTGGTTGTTTGGGATAGCTGAAACAAAGACCCATTTCAAGGGATAAAATTAATTTAGCCTTCATCTTCAGAAATCCCTCTCCTTTGACATCAGATGCCTTGTGGGCATTTTATGGAAAATAGATGATCAGTGTTTTGGGTTTCTTTTTTTTTAATGTATCTTTCTGCATAACTACATTTCCCTGCGCACACTCCTTTGATGCCCAATAAATGAGAGATCACAACAGCAATTAACAGCAATAACCTTGAGTAGGAAAAAATTGTCTTCTGTAAAGAAAATTTTCGGTGAAGCACTGTGGAGAGAATTTAGTAGCAGTACTAACAAGGTTTTGACTCTTCCAAGAGAAAAGTCAAGTCAATTTGAACCAATGCACCATCTCAGCCTCAAAACCCTTAAAAATAGGTTTTGAATGTTATGCATCACCTGCACTTGAAAAGTCATCAGTTCAGCAGCATGGTAAACCTTTCAATATATCCATATGGATTTCAGATTTTATTCTGTATTTGTCTGACTACTCAGGGGAGCTTACTCCAATTATATCTGAGATGCCTTTCAAAAGCCACTAGTTGAAGAAAATCTGCTAACTGAAGAAAAATCTGCCAGATGTTATGCCAAGCTTTCATTTCCACATGTGAGGCCCAGCCCAAGAACAATGACAAGACAGTCCAGTCCAATATAGTTCCTTTATTAGCTCACTCCTAATAGACAGAATCTCACCAGACTAAACCTATGCTAAGGCAACTAGTGGATATATCCCGTGAGACTCTAGGGAGGGGCTGCCGTCATCCTCTTTGTCTTCCCACGTTCCTGCTGTGGGCTGAGAAAGCGCTTGCTCTGGAATGTTCCCCCTCCCTCCTGATAACCTTGATCCTCCATTCCAGTATCTTCCTCCCTCATGCCATCCATTACACCACAGCTTTCAGAATAGTTGCCTAGGATTTGTCCTTACAAATATCTAGAACACATTAACTATGCCAAACATGGCTTCCAGTGAGGATTCATGGAGAACTAGACATCCCTGAAGAAGCGGGGACGGCATTGCAGCAGATCTGCTGCCAGATGGTGAATTCTGGCCAGCGCAGTTTCTCCGGACAAGGAGAGATCATGACTTCACCCACTTGCACTCTGGACAGCTGATCCTCATGAGGAGACCACAGGAACTGAGGTTTTTGCAGTTGGCTCATGAGTTGAGCAGCTAGCAGACAAGGGATTTCAATCAAGCTCACAGACTGTGATGGACTGGAATGGAGGAAGGGGGGTGAAAACGGTGCTCTCGTCTCCAGAGCAACACTCTGGAGATAAGCGGAGAAAGCTGGAGCATCCCTAAACATCTCAGAAGATAGTAGAGACTTGTGCCTGGGAACTACTGGTCAGTCTGAGAAGATTCTGTAAATAAGCTCTAGCTAATAAACCTTGCTGATTGAACCTGCACAGTCTCCAGGAGTTCCTTGGGCTAGGCCTGACACAGACATAATGCAGCCGATATGGACATACGGTTTGCACAAGTCTCATTTCTTAAACACTTTCGGATGTAATTAATGTACAGTTAAACAGAGATTTTCTGAGTGGCAGAATATGAAAATTCCACTCGGTGAATCAATGTTCTTTCTGTATTACAAAGGAAAAAAAGCTTTTAAAGATTTAAAAACTTTTGGCAAAAAGCTTAACAAGGAGTAGATGTAAGAAAGTTTAAAATGGATAAAGGGGATAATTACTTTGAAAGATTATTTTTGGTGAAAGTGCTTTTGAACAATTTGTAATTAAGATAGACAAATGAACCAGACCCTTGTGGGAATGTTTTTTTGTTGACTATTAAAGAGTGCAGACAACTGGTGAATTTACAAAACAAAAGATAAAGGTAATATGAGCTAGACTGTGATGTTGGCTGTAACTACAGAATTCCATTTGAGACTAAAGTATTCAGGGCACAGGAAAACAAAACAGGAAAAAAAGGGGGGGGGGGAATGCTTGCCTTTTACTCTTTCCCTGTAAATGAGACGCTTTCACTTTTGGATTACAATATTACAATGGCAACCACCAGAAAAGCAGAATTTTGCATAAGAGAAAAGAATATTCTTTTTTGAGTAAGAGATTAAATCAGAAAAACATTCCATTTCAATAGGACAAATTGGTAGGTGTGATTTTTAGTTTCAAACAGCAGAGGATTCAACTGAATTCTATCCAGAAGGCAAAGGAATTTCTAGAAAAATTTAAAGAGGAATTGGAGGAGATTCAAATGGAGGTGTCAGATGAGACTACCCAAAAACTTCAACATGTGCAACAGGAAAGTGAAAGGGATGATACTGAACTAGGTGCTATAGGTATTGATCTTTCTAAATTTTTGGCTAGATTATGGATTACAAATGCTTAATGTGGAATATAAATGGAGCAAATGCTCCTCAACAGAGAAAAAAAATGAAAAAAATAATAAAACAAGATATAATTTGTCTACAAGAGACACATATTAGAAAAAAGGACATAAAATATTTGATTTATAAAAATTTGGGTGAAGAATTTATTTCAGCAGGAACTAAAAAAAGAAATGGAGGGTTTTTTGCATATAAATCCCCAACTAAAACCAGAACTTGTATTGACTGATGAGCATGGTAGATTTATTGGGGTGGTAGTTAATTTGTATGGGACTAAGACTTTGATATTGGGAATTTATGCTCCAAATGAAGATAAAATACTGCTGTATAAATGACTTATGGAGAGATTAATAGGTTTCTCTTATGAAAATTGGTGTTTGGTGGGGGATTGGAATGGAGTGATCTCCCCATAAGTAGACAGAACGTCTGAGAAAAATATTAAAATTACTCAAGGCAAATTACCAAAAGTTGTTTTTTTTTAAATTTGATGGACAGTTTAGGGTTGGTTGATCTATGGAGACAGAAAAATAGCAATTCCAGAGAGTGCATCTACTTTTCTGAAAGACATAGATCCTTTTCATGAATAGATATGATTTTGATTTCAAAGTAGATACAGTAATACTTTTTAAAGCACCCACAGATAAGCTAAACCAAAATATCACAAAAAATACACCACCCACAAATAAGCAAATTGTGAAAATTTAAAACAATCTGTTCTGGAAAACAACATTTATTGATACAAAATATGAAAATAAATGAAATCCTTCAGAATATATTGAAAAAACATACAAAAATCTCAAGAGTCAGTTTATCAGTGGGTGGCACATTTTTCATGGTATTTTGGTTAAAAAATCCAAGAGTCGACTTATGTGGTCTTATCCAGGAGCATATGCAGTAAACCTACCCCCCCCCATGTGGAATGGGACAATTCAGGGTGTGTGTGTGTGGTTTTTTTAAACTGACATGCAACAGACATGTCTAACTCACCATGACTCAAATTCAAGATCTTCTGCAAAGTTCTGCTTTTGATATGTACTTCAGAAGCAAGGTGAAGATAGGGCATTGTGCCACACCCCAAAAAGAGGGTGAGATTCTTGATACATGTTCATATCATGCCTTTATAGAGAAAGGAAGTCCAAGATTCAGAGACTGGTGGATTTTTCTTCAAATCTTGCAGTTTGTTGCCCCAATCACAAGGCCTTTCCCCCCACTTGCATTTAAGTAAGGCACAGTCATGGCCTGACAACATCCTTTTGCTCTGCTCCATGTCATTGCCTTCCACTCATCTCCAGCCCATGACATAGCAGACTTCATTGTCTTGAACAATACCAGCATTTTGTTATTTCTCTCTATTTCAGCATCATGCAAGGCAACCTCAAGATATCGTTTAGCTTTGTCATCCCTGACCTTGGAGGTCAGTCATGTAACAGGCAGTGACTGGGAACAGAAGCAAGGGAGGAATCAGTAATGGGGACTGAACATTTCCCAAGTCTTGAATGGTTTTCTGATGACTCCTCTGACTCAAGGGTCAGTGGAAACCATCAGTTCTAGAGCAGAGGAAAGCCATATGTTGAGATTTAACATAGTTTGTAAAGTCTCAGAATGTGCTGTTTCTTGAAAATTTTAGTTTCAATCAATCTTTCTTTGTCAGCAGATTTTGTGCCAGGATAATGTTCTGTTGTCTCAAGGATAGGTGGAAAGCACTTCAGCTCAGCAGCCCACAGTCATTTGAATGGGTTGCAGAAAGAGAGAGAGAGAGAGGAGAGAGGAGAGAGGAAGAGAAAGCAACAATTGCATCTCATTGTCACCAAGACCCCTTTTTGTGCAGTTGCATATGTGGCAATGTTCTCCCAATTTACTTTTTCATCCCTCTCTTTTCATTTCTCATTTGACCTTCCTTCATTAACCAGCTTATCCAACCTTCTATTCCTTTGTTTCTCCACTGACTTCCTTCCCTAACTTCCTTCCTTTATATATTCTAAGTTTCTTATTTTGTGTAAAGGCAATCTTTTTTCACGTCTACACCTTTTTTTAGAGTTCTTCATTTATTTATCCATTGTACGCATACTTACCGTATTTTTCCATCAATAAGACGCCCCCATGTACAAGACGACCTCCACTTTTCCAACCCCAAATTAAGAAATCAATATTTTAAAGATAGTGCAGAACACATTTTTATTTAGTAATTAGTTAACGTTTACCTGATACACTCGGTGGGAGGAGGTCCAAGCCGTCTCTCTGCAGCTCTATTTCCATGCAATTTTGCATAACTGATTACATTCAATCACGAGTGAAACTGCCAATAGCTTGTCTCTGCAAACAGACTTCCTCTAATTGGTTTGTTCAGCATCAGCTGACGTCAGTTACATAAGGCTCGTGATTGGAGGAAGTCCATTTGCAGAGTCAAGCTATTTCACTCGTGATTGGAGGCTAGCAATAGGAGGAAGCCTGTTTGCAGACACAAAGTATGGGCAGTTTTGCAACTGCGGAGTTCTCTCCTCGGCTGACTTCCTTGAATAAGACGCCCTTCAATTTTTAGCGTAAGGCTTTTAGAAAAAAGTATCGTCTTATAGTCGGAAAAATACGGTAATCATTATTTGCTTCTGATTTCTGAACCTAAATAAATAACTGCAAATAGTTGCTATGTACCTTCTATCTTTGAGGGGTCCTTTTTTATTTCTTTTTTCCCCTCAAAGCAAAGCATAATTCCATTCATTGGGGATATCTGTAAAATATCTATTAATTGTGCGGCCACCACCAATCCCTTTCTTGGTTTTCTCCTCTATCTCTATCTCTACCTTTATATCTCCCTCTACCTCTATCGGAGGTGACATGGCTTTGTGGAATGTGGGGGAAAGCATCACAGCCACTTTGTTAATGTTTAAATACAGAATCACATTAACTATTTAAATAATTTAAATAGGTTCCCTTAATATTGTAATGTATCTAGGGCTGTCAATCCTTGCTTTCGCTGGCACTAAATATGCATTCATAAACTTGCCATTCCTAGACAAGATGGAGAATTCCTAGGCTGTGAGCTTCTCTATTCTTCCAATTGCCCTTCCCAAATTTTTCTCTCCTTATTTCTTCCCTCCCTGTGGAATATAACTGATTGACAGTTCTAACACCCAATCCTCATGATAATATCCTACATTGTTGTCTATATCAGTCTACTTCTTGTCTTTTGTCTTGGTAAGCAGCATCTCGGCCACATCCCATTTTTCCATTGTCTGTAGATGTATTAATCTATTAGGCAGCTCCATCGTAGAGGCTGAGGATGGATACTGGTATCACCAGACTTCAGAGGGCTTTGCCATTATGGTTCTCCAATCGGTAATGTCAGGCAGAAAGCCACAAAGCAGCGTATTCTGTGGCCAATGTGGAAACAAGAAAGGGGCAACTTGGATCTCACACACCTGCTCTGCTGTCCTACAGGAACTTGTGTTATGCCAGCTCTGGAGGCAGCATGGTTAATTTCTCCTTCGCCACCAGTGTCAATATAGGTGAAATAGTAAATGCAAAGCTCTGTTGGGCTCCAGTCCTGGCCAGCATGAGGGAGCAGATTAGGCAATCTATTCAGAATAGTTCTATTAGTCTCTATCAGAGGTGGAGATATTAGATATTTGCATTTGAAAGTGGGTGTAATATTTAATGTTGCTGCTAGCATTTGAATAGTGTTAGATTATATTTATTAACAACACAAATGCTCACTGTGAAGCTTCATTGCTTGACTTTTTATAATGATTCACTGATGTGTATTGTCATGCACTGTCTGCTTCAGTGAGATGATGAGATCATTAAGCATTTGTAAAGAGCTTTCAAGGATTCAAAGCACTTCGCCTACATTATCTGAGTAAGGCTTATTTGAAAACCAATTATGCCATTGCTGATAGAGGTCCAACTTCCCCTATGACTTCCAACTAAAGTTATGGGAGAAGGAAAAGCTTGATTCACACACAGTCCAGATGGTTGGACTGCACTCATATACATACTTCCTCATGAGTTAGTTACACTGAACCTGTTTGGTATCCTTCTGAGTAGATCAACAGCAGCTTGTGTTGCCAGAAGCAGACCTGAGATCATGCAGATCTGTCATTAGAGACATTTCATGAGACTGGAATAGTTTTCCAATGACTCAAGAGTCAATGGAGTTCACCAACTCAACAGTAGAGGAAGGTCATAGGTTTTAACACAGTTTGTAAGGTCTCAAAAGAACTTCAGCAAGTTAAATTAATCATTCATTCATTCATTCATTTATTTGAGAACTGACTATTCTGTACATGTCTTTGCTTAACCTTTAATAAATGTACTCCTAACGAAAATGAACATTAGGAACTTCTGGTTGTTTTGACTACTGACCCAAACACTGTTATAGACAGTTTGGGAAAAGTTGGCCTTTCCTTCAAAGGTGTGATTAATATTAATAATGACATTAATGTTATTAATGTTAATAGTTGTAGGTGGCAGGAATAAACAATGTCTGGTAGTGAGTCCTGTTTCTTAGAAGTACAGAAGCAGTGCCCTTTTTCCCACTCTTTTTCCCCAATTAGTATGTCAACCCAAAACCTGCCATTTATTCCAATAAAGCAACACAGATTTGTTACCATACGAGGGAATCTCTATTTTCCCCTGGTAACTAGATTCAGACTGACCAGTTCTGGTAGGAATCACAGGAGAGAGAAGGATGGAGAGATGTTCATTCCTGTCTGCCCAGCACTGTGGATATCATCCAATGAGAGGTTTGCTCTGCGACTATAATGAAATGTTTTAAAAGATCTTAATAATAGATCTCCTCTGCTGTGTCCAGATTGATGCAAAACCATAATCTACTGCAGTGTTTCTTAAACTTTTTTCTCTCAAGACCTCTTCCCACTTTTAAAAATTATGGAGGACCCCAAAAGAACTATTAATTGTATGAGTTATATTTATCAATATTTACCATATTAAAAATTAAAATTGATGCATTTTTAGAATGTTTATTTATCAAAGCATGTAAAAATAATATTAAACCCATTAGATATTAACATAAAATATTTTTCATGAAAAACCCTATACTTTTTAACAATTTTTAAAAATTTGCTTGTTTTGAATTCTTTTTCATTTAAAATTGTTTTAAATTTTTGCAAATATCTTTAATATCTGGTAAATAATTTTGATTCCATGGACCCTTGAGAAGGTCTTGGGCGACCCCCAGGAGTCCTCAGGCCACACTTTAAGAAATGCTGATCTACTGAATTAAAATATACAAACCTGGTGAAAAGGTCTGACTTAAAATGGGAAGCAGTTCTCCTACCCACATGTACTTTTGCACATGCAGAATTTTTTTTCTCTAGATTTAGCCTATAAACCTCTACTCTTATTTCTGACCAGAAAGTATAGATTGAAGCAGGGGTATCCACAGGGGAACATGGCAAAAGAGTCAAGATGGTAGCTGTGACTGTGCAATTGAAGCCCCACCTTTTTTAAATACGTGATGAATATTAAAAAGGGCAGACCTTCACTGGCACAGTCACAGCTGCCATACTGATTCTTTTGATCCTCTCCCCATGGACACCCTGGATCTAAGGCCAAAGTTGCAAGTCAAGAAAGAACAGTGAGTTTGTTGGGTTGTTTTTCTCCAATGTCCCCTGCAAATGATCACAGCCAGCCAGTTTACATGGTCCCTATTGCAATAGTATGACATAATAGTGGAACTTCGAATCAAGCAAGCGATAGCCAGTTTCGTGTAGTGGTGAAGGCACCAGGCCAGGAACCAGGAGACCCTGAGTACTAGTCCCACCTTAGGCCCAAAGCCAGCTGGGTGACCTTGGGCCAGTCCCTCTCTCTCAGCCCTAGGAAGAAGGAAGAGGCAAACCACTTCCGAAATCTTGCCAAGAAAACTGCAGGGACTTGTCCAGGCAATTGCCAGGAGTCAACACTGACTTGAAGGCACACACACACACACACACACACATACACACAAAATCAAATCAAGCAAGGAGGTTGAGACTTTGAAACTTCTACTGCAGACCGAATCAAAGCATCACATAGCATATTCTTCCCCGCTGAGTCAAAAATCAAGAACTTATGAGACTACTTACGTACACAATGTTCTTTGCTTTCTCAAGTATAATGTCTGTGAATCCTCAAATCAATATTTTTTTTATTAGAAACATGTTTGCAGGCAGAAGGGGTCTTTGTTCCCAATATTTGCCCCACTAGAAATATGTACACATTTCCAAAAAATCTTTTCATATGATCTTATAATAAACCTCTGTTTCTGTCTCCCATTTTGCTTCAGAGCAAAAATACTCAGGAATCAGATTGGTGAGATATTTATCAGAGAAAGTAATCAGGACCTTTTCGATTGCTAAAGTTTATTGCTTCCACAAGTGCTGATGAGAGCTTTAGATAATATATCATGTCACTCCCCCTACCCCTAAAAGGTATGTTTAATACACTGACAGAAGGTTTGAATTGTAAAACAGAATTGCTTACCAACAATAATGTTTCTAGGTATAATTTTGCTTTGGATTCCAACTTGAATTGACCACTGAATTGCTAACATGAACCCTCCCCCTCCCTTCATTCCCTCTCTCTCTTATTATCATGTATAAATCCATTATAACAAACTTATCCAGCTTTTCCCTGACCCCTTGTGGCAAAAGAATAGTGTTGCAGCATGTGCAACAGGACAACTCTGCACAATTTATGATCCATCAAGCCAAATACAGTCCATCAGCTGTCTTGTGGCCTAACAGGTTCTCGAGCACTACCACCTCATTTCTGCAGTCCCAAATAGGAAGCAAAATCAGGACAAGGGAATCCTGTGCAATCATATACTGTATGCTACGCAGGGCTGCACTGAATTTAGGGCAGTCTTCCCCCACCTGGGAACTTCCAGATGTGTGGGCACTGCAATTTCTATAATTCCCAAGTTGTTTGCTCCTGCCTACCAAGGTGGAAGCATCTGGTTGACCTTGTCGGGACTTGGAAGCTAAGCAGAGTTAAGCCTGGTTAGGACTTTCTGCATTTTGGTCTATGACCGTAAATTGAATAAATGAAAATGAATTACTTGGATAGGAGACCACTAAGGAACGGCAGGACTGTGAGGCAGTTGGAAAGTTGCAAAGGTACCCCTGAGGAAAGCAGATAATCACTTCTTTGTTGTTTCTTAAAAAAAAGCAATGTCAATGAAACCACCAGGAATACAGCTTGACTCAAGGGAGACTTTGTCTTTTCCAGCATAACCTTGCTCATGCGGGTTAGAAACCTGCAAATTGCAATTCCAGCAGAATTGGATGGAAACGTTGCCCTAAGTCAGACCCAGCCAGTGTAGTAATTTGCATGCAAATGCTTATAAAGGGTTAGAAAATCTTATGGATAAAGGATTTGGGGGCTACTTCACACCGTGAAGCCATTAATATATTAAAATATAATGCATGAACACACCAAGCACTCAACCACCTTGCAATATATGAAAATGCTGTAATTTGCAAATACGGTCTGATATTTTAACCCACTTATTGTTCAGTGCAGAGGATTTCTACATAAATTATATTCATGACATTAGGATAATTAAAGTTGCTGTGGCAGTTCTACGGGGTCATTTCAACAAAATTACACCAGTAAACTAGGATCTTATAATAAAATAGGACAATGAAAACTCTGCACATAAAAAGAAAAACAGTAATGGCAAAAGCAAAATTCTTTTTGTTTAGAAATTACTTAAGGGGACCTTTTATTCCAGTTTCTGAGAAGCATATGACTTTTTCTTCTGCCTGCTTGTTTTCTGTAGGATGTTATTCTATTGCACTTTAGGTTTTTAGCTTCTAATTTTGAAAATCAGAATCCAGGAGCAGGAAGAAGAGACCAAAGTATTGGAGATCAAGGTATGGTATACCTGACATACCTAAGAGTAGATTTATAAAGCTATTTTTAATAGAGCTGAAAGTGGAGCTTCCTGAATCAGGTGAGGTCAAAAGCACATAACAGTGTTCAGTTGAATAATACCTGATTTATTCCAAATAATATATTCTATAGCACAGAAGCAGCAGTTAAGCTACTAAAAAGCAGGCCCTCTGCCTGAAAGTTGACACTTGGACAATCAGATGTTCTATTTTATGATAGGACAGTCCTCCATTTGAAGGTATTTTATAAATGGAGGCCTTGTCAAGTTTTGTTTAAAGATATAAAACCATCAGGAGAAAGCATCATGAAGGTGCTTTCTACTCCACTAAACTGTATTTCAGTTGCAGCTATTATTTTGAAATAGGCATCTATAATTGCGTATTAGCAAATGTGCATTTAATGCAAATCTGATTTTTTTTTAAATGATGTGCAGACAACCTAGTTGGTAGTCATATTGTCTGCAACCACCACCACCCCAGAGATTATATCCAAGATCTCTACTGTGGTCTATACCAGGGTTCCTCAACCTTGGCAACTTTAAGACGGGTGGATTTCAATTCCCAGAAATCCTCAGCCAGCCTTTGAAGTTGAAGTCCACCCGTCTTAAAGTTGCCAAGGTTGAGGAACCCTGCTCTATACGATTGTTGAATACATGATCACTTTCATGTGGCAATCTGATTTCAAACAACCTAATAATTACTTTTCTACTTTTTTACTCAATCCATTCCACTTGAACCTATATACTGCTACCTGGAAGTAAATCCATTCTCTTCTCTAAACCTTATTCCAAGGATGGGGAATTGGTGATCTTTCAGATATTGGTAAAAATCCCTCACAAGGTTAGCATTGCAGTTGAGCAACAACTGGAAGGCTAAAGGTTCCCCTCCCTGCCCTCCTCAGAAAGAAATGTTTTTATTCTAGCCTTTATCTTGCTTTCTGTTTCTGCTCAAATTATTTAAAATCATGCATACCACAAAATGATGCCCTTCCTCTTAAAAAACAATTTGGACAGATCATAAAAATTACGTCTTCAGCATTGTTGCAACCAGCCTGAGGCTGAATCTTCAGTGTCAAACTCTTTGGAGACTAGAGAAATCAATTTGGGCTGTTACCCACTATGACAATAGGCCAGGAAAAGCCATCTTGTTTTCATCAGATATGGTCTTTCATTTAAGAGATTGCAGTACACTAACTGTCATTCACTGAGGCCATAAAACTGTACTCATTTGGGGTGGTGGGGAGGCAGATCAGGAAAAGAGCAATTGTGCAGTACTATACTTTCTTTCCTCCCCAAATCTATTTTGGATTTCCTTTCCACCAGACCTCAATCTTGGCAACTTTAAGATGAGTGGACTTCAACTCCCAGAATTTCCCTTTCCACCAGACCCTGTTTCAGATAGTATGCTACCTAAAACCTCTGCAGATCTGCTGCTAATCACAGCAAAGAATATTGAACTAGAGGAATAAATATAGCTGTGCAGTTGGGCACTTTTTGATTGGATTGAAGGGCTCTGTATAGGAGCTCTCCTGAAATGTCAATGTATGTATTAATATTGCACTTACAAGTGGGCATGTCCATGGATTGCAAGGTGAAAAAAAGCCAGCCATGTGAAGCACCAGCTAAAAGAGTGCAGTAAACACATTGATTACATACCACTCAGGTATGACTTAGATCATATTCCTTGTGAGTACACAGTGAAGGTGATGAATAGATTTAGAGGATTAGATTTGGTAGACAGAGTGCCTGAAGAACTATGGACGGAGGTCCGTAACATTGTACAGGAGGCAGCAACTAAAACCATCCCAAAGAAAAAGAAATGCAAGAAAGCAAAATGGCTGTCTGATGAGGCTTTACAAATAGCTGTGGAAAGAAGGAATGCGAAAAGCAAGGGTGAAAGGGAAAGATATAAGCAACTGAATGCAGATTTCCAGAGAATAGCAAGGAGAGATAAGAAAGCCTTCTTAAATGAACAATGCAAAGAAATTGAGGAAAACAATAGAATGGGGAAGACTAGAGATCTCTTCAAGAAAATTGGAGATATGAAAGGAACGTTTAGTGCAAAGATGGGCATGATAAAGGACAAAAAAGGCAGGGACCTAACAGAAGCAGAAGAGATTAAGAAGAGGTGGCAAGAATACACAGAAGAACTATACAAGAAAGATCTTAATGTCCCTGATGTCCACGCTGGTGTGATCGCTGACCTTGAACCAGACATCCTAGAGAGTGAAGTCAAGTGGGCCTTAGGAAGCATTGCTAACAACAAAGCTAGTGGAGATGACAGTATTCCAGCTGAGTTATTTAAAATACTAAAAGACGATGGTGTTAAAGTGCTGCACTCAATATGCCAGCAAGTTTGGAAAACGCAACAGTGGCCACGGGATTGGAAAAGGTCAGTTTACGTTCCAATTCCAAAGAAGGGCAATGCCAAAGAATGCTCAAACTATCGCACAATTGCACTCATTTCACATGCTAGCAAGGTTATGCTCAAAATCCTACAAGCTAGGCTTCAGCAATACATGAACCGAGAACTACCGGATGTACAAGCTGGGTTTCGAAGAGGCAGAGGAACTAGAGATCAAATCGCCAACATTCGCTGGATCATGGAGAAAGCACGAGAGTTCCAGAAAAATATCTACTTCTGCTTCATTGACTATGCAAAAGCCTTTGATTGTGTGGATCACAACAAACTGTGGCAAATTCTTAAAGAGATGGGAGTACCAGACCACCTTACCTGTCTCCTGAGAAATCTGTATGCAGGCCAAGAAGCAACAGTTAGAACCAGTCACGGAACAACCGATTGGTTCAAAATAGGGAAAGGTGTACGACAAGGCTGTATACTGTCACCCTGCTTATTTAACCTATATGCAGAGTACATCATGAGAAATGCCAGGCTGGAAGAATCACAAGCCGGAATTAAGATTGCAGGAAGAATCATCAACAACCTCAGATATGCAGACGATACCACCCTAATGGCAGAAAGTGAAGAAGAACTAAAGAGCCTCTTGATGAGGGTGAAAGAGGAGAGTGCGAAAGCTGGTTTGAAACTCAACATTAAAAAAACTAAGATCATGGCATCTGGACCCATCAATTCCTGGCAAATAGAAGGGGTAGAAATGGAAGCAGTAACAGACTTCATTTATTTGGGCTCCAAGATCACCGCAGATGGAGACTGCAGCCATGAAATTAAAAGACGCTTGCTCCTTGGGAGGAAAGCTATGGCAAGCCTAGATAGCATATTAAAAAGCAGAGACGTCACCTTGCCGACAAAGATCCGCATAGTCAAAGCTATGGTTTTTCCAGTAGTAATGTATGGCTGTGAGAGCTGGACCATAAAGAAGGCGGAGCGCCGAAGAATTGATGCCTTTGAACTGTGGTGCTGGAGAAGACTCTTGAGAGTCCCCTGGACTGCTAGGAGGTCAAACCAGTCAATCTTAAAGGAAATCAACCCTGATTGCTCATTGGAAGGATCGATAATGAAGCTCAAGCTCAGATACTTTGGTCACCTAATGCGAAGAGAGGACTCTTTGGAAAAGACCCTGATGCTGGGAAAGATTGAAGGCAAAAGGAGAAGAGGACGGCAGAGGATGAGATGGTTAGATAGCATCACTGAAGCAATGAGCATGAAACTGAGCAAACTCAGGGAGGCAGTGAAGGACCGGAAGGCCTGGCGCAGTATGGTTCATGGGGTCACGGAGAGTCGGACACGACTTAACGACTAAACAACAACAACAACAAACACATTGATGGAATCTCAGATTGCCTTAACGGAAACAGACTGAAAATAAGAGTTCTGTTCCATTCGGCCTTGATCAGCTTTCATTTGGATATGCTATTCAGTGATAAGAGTCATATTTTAAGGATACTGACAAATCAGGGTAGAGCAGTCCTGAAATATAGGTGAAAGAGTGCAATCATTTAGTCTAGAGAAGAGAAGGTCAAGGGGAGACATAATAATGGCTGAAAAGATGTCATGCTGAAATTGTAGCAGAGTAATTTGATACTACTGTACAAGGTAGGACTAAAAATGATGGGTAGAAAACAGATACTACACTATGCTGTACTGCTAGCTGTCATGTGGTCTTTTTTTTTTAAGGCTGAAACATCTGGGCTGCAAAACTCCATACTATCAAGAGATGGCAGCAAATAGGTTTTTCTATATCTCTTTGCTGCCATCCAGCGGTCATTCATATTGCAGCAGCGCAGAAATAATAGCCCTATTTTCAATACAGCAATTTTTTAGGATTTTGATTTGTTTATGAAAAGAAATAGATATAGATGACATCGTATATAATCTCCAGCAAGTTGCATTTTGTCCTGACAATGCAGTCCCTCCTTACACAGCCCTTTCCTCACTTTTCTCGAGACCCTCTTGAACGTTCGGTTATTTTTTTTCCCAATCACTTCCAAAACTCCAGGACAAGGCAGAACAACAGTATGTGAAGGAGATAAATAATGCTTGTTAATAATTCATTCCTGTTTATCTGGCACTTTAGTCTGTGTCAAAGTTGCCACAAATCCACTAAAAGCCGTCACAAATCCACTAAATCCAAAATGCAAACAAGGCTTTTAATTAAGCCCATTGTGTGACAGAGAAGTGTTATAAATACTGAAAACTCTGGATAAACCTGCAATAGAAACAGGCATAGGAGTCTGGTGGAGTAGAGACCAAGTTACAGAAAAGGAGACCAAAATGGGCACTTTTGCCTCCCTAAGCTTTAAGTGAATCTTACTAAGCTTTGAAATGGCTATCCAAAGCAAAAATACTCCAACGTCCTCATGCAGAATTATGCCCATGCTATATTTTGGAATCATGGAAGTCACTTGAAGTACTTTTCTCATCGACAAGCAGTTCAGCCTTCCACAGACACCTTCCTTCTTGGCCACTTGCCTTCCTGTAAGAGCTCAAAAGAATAGCCTTTTCCTCCAGCAGAGGTATGGCTGAAAACGCAGCTGATTTGAAGGCTTCCTGTGTGGGAGCACCTAGCCACCTGGGGCTGATTCTGAAAAGCTAAGCAGAATCTGTCCAGTTAGTACTTGGGTGGGATGGCTATAGGTGTGACTTGAAGTAAAAGTAATATATCTTGGAAGAAGACCATTCCAAGCCTCTTCTATTGCACTGCCAAGAAACGTCATCTGATACATCTGCGAAGCCACCAGCCTGGTTTAAGAGAGCCTCTATCTTTTTAGAAGCATTTTATGTGGGGTAATTGGAGGCAATTAGGAGTAGAGCATGTCTTTGATTCTGTTGTCCCCAAATTTGACTATTAAATTCTACTTAAGTGATAACTAAATGGAGCCACCAGTATGACCCAAAATAAATGTGATGAGACCACCCCATTCTCATATAAAACCACTGAGCCTGAGGGAGAATGAGATGGCAGGGATTGGGAGTGGTGAATTTTGGATAACAGAAGTTAATGTTCCCTGTTCCTTCGTTTCCTTCATGAATGGTGATGCATGCTTTCCCATCTGCCAGGTTCCACTAAGATCCAACAACTATCCCAGCCAGTTCCTATATATGGAATGGAAACTACCCTGTCCTTCATCCAGATTGGATCTGGCAGGGAGCATCAGGTCCTATTTTAAGTCCCAAAGCAAAAGGAGGTTGAATCCTCATCCAGTGCATATCTGGATACTCAAGCTATTTTTTGCCCCAGCGAATCCAATGTCAAGAGAGGTTCTAAGTGGAGGAATAGCAGCCAGAGGAAAAAAATGAGAATAGGAAAGAGGCAAGAGGAACCACCCACACACTACTTTTTATTATTTAAATGAATAATAACTTGACCTATCACTTGGCCTGTGAATTCAATAAATGCATGAAATTAAACAGGTGTCTGCTGCAATTAAACTTTTAATACACGTAATTTTATCATTTCCAATCTATTTAATCATTATCCCCTTTTGTAACATTAAAAATCACAATTTATTGGAAACTTTTGGAGTTCCAAACTTTTGGAAACCCTTTGAAACCAAAGATTCAGGTGGGGCATATGCTTTCTAGGGTTGTAAGTTGTTTACCCTGGCCCTAAGATATTAAGAGCCCTGAAGCAGACAAAATTAGATTTAGAGAGCCTATAGAAGCGAATATGTGTAGCTCAGGGTTGAACTGTGGACTCCTTGGGGTTCTCTGAGCTTGGTTGTTTCCTTGCAAACCTTTCGTTACCTGGCTAGGTAACATCTTCAGGGCATGCCACAATATATAAACAGAGAGCAAACCCCATTCCATTCTAGCACTGAAGATAGCCGGGTAACGAAACGTTTGCAAGAAAACAGCCAAGCTCAGAAAACCCCAAGGACTCCACATTTAGAGACTTTGTTTGCCATAGTGGTTACAGAGCAGGAAGATGCAGGTTACACTCCACCCAAAGCCAAGGAAGTTCAAAGGGTGGTTTGAACCGGTCAATCCTCTCTGTCCACCAGCCCAACCTACAGGATTTTTGTTGTGAGGGTAAAAAATAGGATGAGGAAGTGCTACACATGAGATCCTGAATGAAAGGCAGGATATAAATCTAATAACTGCATACATACAGTACATACAATAGATATTCCAAATTGGCTAACCAAGCTCAGCTATTCTCTTCCCAAATTGTAGGACCTGGACAAACACATCTGGAGAGCATCAGGTTGGGGAAGATTGCCTCTCATTCCATCTACAGATGGATTCAGCAGAAGAAAAAGAAAAAGAGAAAGCAAGCCATGAAAGAACTTGGCATTTCAGAAGTACAGCATTCTCCAATTCTTTCTGGCTTATCTTCTTAGTTTTTTTCTTGGAGAACTCAGCAGAGGAATTGTGAAAGAGAAGTAGCACACATCTAACACTGGTGTATTAATGTGAATTAAATTAGAAGTGGGGCAATGGAGAGAATTGAACTGAAAATAGTAGGAGTCCTCACAGAAGAAAACAGCTTGCTGATGCTGACCCACTGAAGTGGCCCATAACTTCCTATTTCTGTGATGAAGGATAAGATGGCTATTCACAAAGCCCAAAACACTGGGCCACTTGTTCCTGCTGGTTGAATTTCAGAAGTCCTGTAGCTTGCCACAATGGTCAATGAAGGTCAGAGTGTGTATGAATTACAATGCATATCCGCCCCAGTAAATAAATAAGCAAGGTTGAGAAAGCCTTCTAGGGCATTTGAATTTCAGAAGTTCAGCACAAGAATTGTTTGTACTTCTTTCTACAAAGGTTCGCATGAAGGTTACTGAAGACTGTTCATGTGAAAGTTACTAAATACTGACCTGCTGGGCCACTGTAGTTCAAATAGTTTACCAGCTTTCTAAGCCTACCCACAGGGACTCTTAGCCCTTCCTGGAACAGATTTCTAACCACCACCACCACCACCCCAGGATGTTTTCATCTGTTCATGGCTCCAGGTAGATGATTTCATCCAGATAAGCTGAGGAACAACTGCATTTTTATGTTGTATTAATGAATTTATAACATTTCTGCCTATAAAATAGGTGCTTGTTGTCTGCAGACTCTCTTTAGCTTGAATGGCAGAGATTTGCAAAGTTTCTTCTGTTCACATAAACATGTGCCTTGGTTTTCTTGCCCAGTGCAATTCACTCTCAAAACCATACATGAGATGTGGCAACCTAGGGTGCTTCAGGATTACTGAATGGTATTGTCCATGGTTGCTGTGGATGATAGGAGCTATGATCCAAGAACATCAAGAGGCTTGTTTGCTCCCAAATAACACTGAGAGTTATGGTGTAACAAATCCTTTAGTAAAAGGAAGACTTGCACAAATTACAGAGCAACTGTGTGGTAAGAAAGTCCTTCCTACTTTCTGACTCTACAATAGAAATTTTCTAGTATCTTCATTAATTATTTGTCCCATGCTCTATTGCCTATTGCTAAATTCACACAAACTCATGATGACTTTCCCATCATATTTCATTTAACTTTGATTTGTGAGCAATCCATTTTAGCAGACTGCTGACACATGGCAGCTGAAGAGGGCCTGTATACTGTATTAGGAGAAAGTTGCCCAGCGACACAGCAAACAGCTTCTCTGAAATCAGCACTTCTCTTGGAATGACTTCAAAACCACCACTGAATGAACAGAGAGATTACGCATTGTTTTCATTCACAGCTTCCTCTATTCCTGAGTGAAACAAACATATTAAAATGGGGCAGAGGTTTTTAATTTTTTAATTTATTTTAATCAGGACAACCGCAGGTAGGCTGATGGAGAGCAAAGGGCTCCCCCAGTGAAGGAATCAGAATGAAAAGACAGGATATAAATCGGATGGATGGATGGATGGATGGATGGATGGATGGATGGATGGATGGATGGATGGATGGATGGACGGGGATGGAGAGAGGTAATATGGAAGGACATGAAAACCATTCTTCCTTTTGTAGCCTTTTTCCCCTGGATTTTAAGACAGCAGGAGGAGCCTTGAACACACCTGGGATTCCAATTACAAAAGGAAAATGCAGGTAGCGCTTGAGTGTGGAAAGAAGTTCCTTGTCACATGCCAGAGCAGAGAGGAAGAAGTTGTAGATCAGAAAGTGGAGCAGCTGTCAGGATACAGTGCAGCACCACGGACAACTGACAATGAAGGATGAGCAAGTGTAGATTCCAATAAACCAGTAGCTGAAGACCTGCTTCAGCAGAGGGGCTGACAGCCTCCAACCAGCCAGCAGCTGGTCAAGCACCTTCCTTGCCCCACCATGCCCCAAATACAGACTGAAAGATTGTGCAAAGCCAGTGGCAGCAACAGAAACCAACTAATTTCAAGGTGGTTAAAGACTCTGTTATAGCTTGGGCAACAAAGGAGAAAAGTCTGCAGGGAGGGGTCAAAATCTGCAGTCCAGGTGCTGCCTGTTTCATGTACAAGCTTATAATACACGCACGTGCAAAAGGGGTGGGGCTTCAGTCATAACACAGCACCAGTCTTTACATTGCAATAATAAAGAAGTAATTCAAGGGCTAAAAATACACACATTTTCCTCAAATAGGTCTTAATTTGATGCGGGCATGAAAACGCTAACAATGTCTGCAAATCATCATTTAAGTTTACTGAATGTTCAATCACAAATAGAGCCTTGACTTTAAAATGACAATTTTGGGAAACAGACTTTCTGCTGTGTTGAGTTCAGTAATAACATAGTTTTGAAATTTGGGGGATATATAGCAAATTCTCATTTCTTTGCATGTTGATGGAATTTTCTTCTGCAATAACCTTATATCAGTCATAATTTTGTTAAAATTCTCCGCATGAACCCTCAAATCTTCAGTTTATCTAATAGTAAATAAGAAAAAAAAAACTTGAGCCACATCACAATCTGATATTATTTTAAATTCAAGAAGCACTTCACTAAAAAAAAAAAAAAAGTAATCTCAACTAGATTCATTGCTGATCATATTCAGAAGTTATAAAAATTACTCCAGGTGTTGATTTCAACAGTTAAACATGAGGCAGTCTGACATACCCAGCGGGTGTCTGACAAGTTTTTCAATAATTGTGCTCCCACCTTTTTCTTGCAATTCAGTGAAACATAAATACACAAAGGAACCTGACGCAAACACATATAATTGTTGAATATGTCTATGTTTTTACAGATATCAATTTGCCAAGTTCAAGCTGTAGTCATAACAATGAACACAAATAGCTTGTTTTGCTGGCAGTATCATTTAGTGTTGCACTCATGATATTGTCACCATCACTGGTTTGTACTATGCAAGTTTTCGTATCTATGCCACAACAGGCATATTCTTTATATAACAAATGAGTTAAATAGTATCCAGGGACAAATTCTCCAACATATTGCCACTGTAGCAACAATGGAGAACACCTGATATTTCTTCCTGCGTAAGCATTTCCTTGGTTTCATCAGAAATTAATGCAAAAATACCAAAATTCTTTGACTTCTTGAGAAATCACCTCTAGAACCATTCTGCTCAAAATACTTTATTTTTAGTTGAATGATTCGTTTACTTTGCATTACAAGGTAAACTATTTTAGGCTGAATTCTGGGATCACCGTTTCCTATTAGCTGCAAGAGTCCAGAAATGTTTCCTCTGTTGTGACTCATCTGATCACTTTCCTAGTGTCCACACTGAGTAATTTTGTTTTGTTTAGAGGTGAACAAGAGTAGCCATTTAATGTGTCCTTTTTTTCCCAATTTCTTTAGGAGCATCATTTAATTGGGCTAAAACTGTAATGGTATGTGGGAATGGCCTTGGGAGACAGGAAGGAGAGCCGCAAACCGGACAATCAGCTTGTAAAAGGTCGCTCAGCCCACAGAAGGAGGGGAGATGTGGGAAATGTTTCAGAAGGGACGCTCGCTAGTTTTCTGGTGAGTAAAAGGAAAGGAGGCGAGAAATACTTTCAGTCTTGCAAGATTCTGTTAATGTAACCTTACAATAAAGAAAGAGCTAGCTGGTTGTGCTTGTCTGGGCTACCTCGCAGGGCTAACAAAAACTGAGCTTCCTTTGCCTGTGTTTGTGAGGAATTCTCCCAAGACACCCTGCAGACTTTGTGGCCTGCACTTCGGTTAGGCAACCCAGACCTGAATCAACCTTCTCCCAGTTCCTGTGCCCCCTGTAAGGAAACGCATATTCATTACTACTTGCATGCTTTCCAGTGAAATGACAACAAGCCAAGCACAACACAGCATTTTCCAATGTGCTGCATTCCAACCCAGGATACCGTTCCTACGAGGCTGGATTGAACGGTTGCCACGATTTGCCAAATTCTGCTGGGAAATCCTGGAGCACTGGCTGTAGAGGACTTTGATGCTTGGGCTGATCAAGGTCACAAGGGCCAGAGAGCTTATTTACACATGCTTTGGCCAAGAGATCTGCACACAACAGCCCTGGATCGTTTTCCGCACCCCATTCATCCTCACAAATATCAGAAATCCTCCTCCAGAGAGGCAATGTGGGGCTGCTCCCTCCTTCAATTCCCTTGTACTGCACTGCAAAGGGATACAGTCATTCAGCCCGGTAGCCCAAGGGCCTGAAACGGAGTGCCTTTCCTTTCAACCAGTGGTCCAGGCTAGGACAGCTGTGGTTGAGGAACTTAGTGAGATGTTGGAGAGGGAGATGCCTGGGCCCCCAGCCCAACCATGCTGTTCCAGTGCCCAAGGCTGTTTGGGGTTGTTTTTGTGCCTTCAGGTCAGTGACTGCCTGGACAAGTCCCTGCGGTTTTTCTTGGCAAGACTTCAGAGGTGGTTTGCCCTTGCCTCCTTCCCAGGGAGAGCAATGGCCCAAGATCACCCAGCTGGCTTCATGCCTAGGTGGGACTAGAGCTCACCATCTCCCAGTTTCTAGCCTGATACCTAACCCAATTTCTCAATCTTGGCAACTTTAAGATGAGTGGACTTCAACTCCCAGAATTCCCCAGCCAGCATAGCTGGCTGGGGAATTCTGGGAGTTGAAGTCCACTCATCTTAAAGTTGCCAAGATTGAGAAACACTGCCTTAACTACTGATCCAGATCTGGTCCCTCGTCTAGCCTGGGATGACAAGGCTGTTGCATGAAACTGCAGAGTTGTTGAGCTCAGCATCTTTATCTTCTTCTTCTTTTCATTGAGTAAACCATAATTAGCCCGATTCATAGACCCCGGGCTAAGCCCAAAGCATGCCACTTCATAGCCAACAAAACCCGAGCAGGGTTCTTGGATTGCACCGCGAGGGGAATCGCGGAGCGCTTTGCTCTGCCCAAGAGCCATGCCGCTTGATGCCTTGAGATTGCAACTCCCTTTATTCCCAGGCACAGGAGGGCGGGGGGGCCAGCCCGGAGACCCCAAGGCCAAAGGCAGCCGTCTTCTTACGACGGCACCTCCGCTCGGCCTCTCCTCTCCATCACGAAAAGAGCCAGCGGAGCTCTCGGCGCGCCCCACCTCCGCTTCCACCGCATTGGTCCGCGGCCGAAGGCGCCGAGCGCGGCCGCGCCGCCTCCTCCCGAGTCGCGCCGGAGATCCCCGGCCGAGCCCGCGCTTCTTGCTTGCGCTACCTGGTTGCCAGCATGGTGAGTTCCGAGGACGGGCGACGGGGCTGCGGGGGAAAGTTGGAAGCCACCCCCTCCGGTAGAGGAATTGGCGCTGAGCTGGGCGCGCGGGGCTGGGTCGGGGGGAGACTGGTTGCAGCTGCCGGCGCCCCGGTTAATTCTTAATCCCAGCCCAGCGCGCCGTCCTGTGAGAGGGAAACGATCGAGATCGAGTCTGCAGTGGTTGCTTGGAACTGGGGCTGTGCGTCCGTCCGTCTAATCTCTCGCTGCATAGGTTTCATGAGCTCTCTGGGAAGAGCGGCGGATCTCCGGCTATAACCTTCCTCCTGAAAGGCAGGAGGGTGGGCGGACTAGCCAGTGTGAAAACGCGCCGGTAGGCGTCGTATCAAACCGCAGCCGCCCTTCGTCTGACCAAGGGGATTAATCTGACAGGCGTTGTGTGGCAAAGCTTCCAGGAAGAGCCAGCTGTTTTCTAGGATGTTGGGGGGGGGGGCATGTTCAGACATAATTTCGTATTGTAAAGTTTAAGGGAGATGGGTAATATTAACGTTGCCCCAGCTGAAGCCAGAAAGGGGTTGCTATGCCTTGGGTAAATTCCCAGTTGCTTTCTCTTGTAGGCGAGAGCAGATCTTCTGGGCCTCTGTTGTTTTTCTCGGGGTCTGGAACCTAGAAAACGAAATCCGCTCTTGAGCTGGCCTCCTCCTCGCTTAAGTATTTTCTGCAGCCTGCTGTAACTGGTTTCATGTGTTCTTTTAAACATATGTGCAATATTTAGTGGCACGCATTGCAAGAAAAGTCACATATGGCAAGATGTTTCAGACGTCTTTAAAAATGAAATCTTAACCAGGGAAAGAAGACTGTGCATGCAATTGGATTTGATTTTTTTTTATCCCGCATTTATTATTTTTATAAATAACTAAAGCTAAACTAAATAACGCTCCTTCCTCCTCCTGTTTTCCCCGCAATAACCCTGTGAGGTGAGTTGGGCTGAGAGAGAGTGACTGGCCCAAAATCAACAACCAGCTTTCATGCTTAAGGCGGGATTAGAACTCACAGTCTCTGCTTTCTAGCCTTGTGCCTTCACCACTAGACCAAACTAACTCTTTGGTGGGGATTGGCAGGGAGATTGGTGGGGAAAACGTCAGGTTGTGGCTGTTAGCACTGGGAATACAGAAGCTTTGTAATGAACTTTGAGCCTGCAAATGAAAGTAAAACACTTCTCTCTTTGGACCCCACGTGAGTCAAATGCTGTTAACTACATTTCTGATTCAGGGATTGGCAACTTGGTGACAAAGGCATAGGCTTGTCAAGGGGTGCTGGGCTAGGCAGGTAATAGCAAGCAAATAATAGCATCCAGAAAATTCTTCGTATCACAGGGGAAAATACAAATCAAGAGAAATGGCATTTCGATTATTGTTAGTGCTGTATGGAGAGTTGGGGCACACAGCCTTGGAGGGAAACAGGGCTTCAACCATACTGTTCTCTGCTGAGTTGGTGCTTGTGGGAACCTGATCACACCACTTGGCTTAGTAGCCCAGAATGGGGGCTCAGCCCATTGAGGGGACATTGTTTCTGTCCCTATTCCAAGTTTACATTCATACCTGGCAGTGCCTTCTATGTATGTTGGACTTCAACAGCCAGCACGACCTGTGGAATTTTGGGAAGCTTAATTCAAAATCTCTGGATCCTTGGTAGACATCTACCAAAGGACTTGCTGGGGTGGTGACTTCTATCACTATCTAAGATGATTGCCTTATCACCCCATACCGAATGAACTCAGAACCTATCCCTTTAAAATCAGTTCTTTGTATTGTATGGAAAGATTGTTCACCTGAAAAAAACTCTTTAACAAATCAAGGTATTCCTTTTATTCATCCCTAGTTTATCCATCTTGATCATGGGTCAGCCTACAGCTTGAAAAATTGTGGTGCAATTTCACGGCTGGACTTAACTTGTTCTCCAATAGGGAGGCTTACTAAAAAGATTAACATTGATATTAAATTGGTTTAATACTAATAAACTAATTTAACCAATGCAAAGTCAAGAAAAGAGCTGCCGCATTTGATATGTGCGAAGATAGATGACAAGGTTCAGAATGTTATGTGGTATCTGGAACACATTGACTTCAGTCTTATGTGGAGCACAATTTATCGTGAAATCCATGCTTATGATATTGACCCTCCCCATTTTTTTTTCATTGCCTGGCTTTTAGTTATCCAGTAATAAAAGCATGGGCAGGATCAAAGGCAGACATAAACCTTCTCTGTCTCATTTCTCTAAAAGCCTTATCAGTGTCGCTAAGATACCAGCGACAGGTTTATCAGGTGATCTCACTAAAAGGGCAGTGGCTGGAGATTTATTTTGTTGGACAGTGTTTACCCTGGGTGATTTCAATTCACTAAAATGCTGTACTTAGCATACACAAGGAGGATGAAAGTGAGGTTTTGGGAGAAACATACAAGGAAATCCTTTGGGGAACTTCCTAAATATTCTGTAGGATGCTATAGATCAATAAAATTTCCATAGAGGCCTTCTTTTAGAATTATGAATTTAGTTTCTTCACTAGAATTATGAATGTATTGCTCTAAATCGCTAAATCGAGCAGTCTACAGATTTTCCAGATGCTTATTGGTGTCCTACTATCACTTTGAAACCATATATAAACACACACACACACACACACACACACACAATTATCTTGCTAGGTGGGGTATAGCAGAATGAATCTATCCCATCCATGAAGGCCAAGACTGGAATAAATTCAGCTGGATTCTAGAATCCTCAAAGCAGAAACTCATAAAATGTTGAGTTGGATCTAGACTGAATTATTCTTTTTCCCCCATTTTCTTTGCCTTGCATTAACATTCATCATAAAGTTTCAGAACTGTTGCACAACAATTGCCCTTCAAAGGAAACTAACAGTATGGCAAATAGTAAGAGCTTCTGGCATGTTTCTATTTATCACCATCTGTTCCTCCTAGTATCCATAGAAGTTTAAAGCACAGTGTTTAATGATGCAATAGCCTTTAACCATTAACCGAGGAAGAAGCTGTTTATTAAGATTTGGTTTTTCCCATATATATAAACATAAGGTGCCTTTTAGTTAACTATTTCCCTGGGATGAGCACTCTGCTTTTCATGCTTTCCCTCAACCTCAGCCTCCCACTGCAACTAACTTACAAACTGAATACAGTGTAAATTACAGTGTACAGTGTAAATTATCACAGCAGTTGATCATGGCTCGTGGCATTAGAACTTAGCATGACCATGCAGTAAAGACGATCTCTGCATGTAGAACTGAGCAGTGAAAATGACCAGTTAGATTTTTCTGCTGGATGGCAACTTTTCAACATTCTGTTCGACAACATATTTGCCATCGAATTAGTGGCCACAGTTATGTCATTAACAGACCCCAACAAGGTGGTCTAGTGTATGTTAACTGCTTCCAAGAAAGGACCATAAATGATGGGATGGTTTTTGTATTGATACAAACCTTCTTGCATATACTGTTCCTCCCCAAAATAGAAGCTGCTTATTTTCTTGGATTTCAAATAACAAAAGTTAATAACGTTTATTAGTGGATAGTAATGCAAATGGATACCTAGACAAAATGAAACGTACATTTCACCTAGATTAAACAGGATCCCAACAGTTTAATAAAAACAAGTGAGAACCATCATGTCCCTACCATTGAGACAAACAAAGGAGCAAAGCACTACAGTTTGTTGAACTTTCCCACAATCCGTATTTACTTTGAACAAGAGTTACATGTGGCGAAATCAGGCCTGGATGTCTTTGCATGAAGATTTCAACTCTCAGTGTGATGTGCCTGTGTGGAAGAACTTTTGGAACCAATGTAGAAGCATAACTTTTTCCCAACTTGTGCCTTCTATATGTGTTGGACTACACCTCCCATCACCTCCCCAGTTAGGGAAGGTTGCAGTGCTGTAAGTTTGCAATCTCTGTATTTATCTGGTAGGGTGATCACAAGGGTGATCACAAGCTGTTCACAAGGGTGACTCCTGAAGACTAAAAAAATCCCTAGATTCTAGATGCCCTAGATACATTTGAAAATAAGTTCTACGTAGACTTGTTCTTCATGCTTGGAGCAGATTTACCTAGATGTCTGTTGCACCTGCTTTCTCCATTTTGTCCTCCTAGGCAGGAAAAGCCCACCGACTGAGCGGTGAAGAGAGAGAACAGCTCCTGCCAAATCTCAGAGCGGTAGGATGGAACGAGGTGGAAGGCAGAGATGCTATCTACAAGGAGTTCCATTTCAAGGACTTCAATCGGGTACAAAAGCACTTTCATTCCAAGAAAGTCAGCCTTATGCACGAGTTGGGAACAATGCTTAATATTAGGCTCAGCACAGGTGCAGTGGACACAATATAGCTGGGAAGATACCTATTCCCAACACTGCAGTGCCACAGCTCTGACATGTGTAAGCAGGTGCACAGGTTAATACTCACTAGCGCTTCTCTTTATGCAGGACTGCAAGATTGCTTATTCTCCTGCGGTAGAGGAAAGGGAGTGTAGCTCTACCTGTTGGTGCTACAACTGCTTCCTAGAGACCTAGAACTGCAAAGAGTGGCTCTGAAATCCATCCCCATTTGCTGTCTGAATGTACCTTGGATTCAAATGCAAATAGCCTCAGGCCCACCTATTAATTATTTTTCCACTCCATTCCAAAAGGTTGGAGAGGATGCCAATGACTGGAATCAAGGATGGCGCACTGATTTTTCTTTTTTCTGTTGTGCTTGTCAGGAAAAGCTCAACTCAAACATCTGCTTGGGTCTGGCAATCCCACTCACTCACCTGTTTGCACCCTTCTGTTTATGGAAGTCGTAACTGCATAGGACGAATTTTCTTTTGGAGATGAGGAGAAAAGGATTGAACTCCTCCCCATAACAGCTGTGATTCTAAGACGTATCACTCTTGCCAGCAGATCCTGTTGGCATTTAAACCAAAACCAAACAGAACCCCACAAAACTGTACATTAAAAACAAGTATTTCTATCTAGCACAGCAAACCTCTCTCCTGAATTAAAAAGAACCTTACCAGTGACTTGATCATTTCTGGGTTATACTGCAAATTTTAAGTATTCTTTCAAGCAATATGATACTGCTGATGCTCCTTCAAACTTTTAGGTGGCTTTAATTTTCTAAAACCATTCCTTCTATTAATGTAAGGATCAGTAACCTTTTCAAAAGCTGCATGTAATTTTGCACAATGGTGTGAATGCAGATAAAAGGAGTATTTAAACTTTTTTTTTTTTTAATGGCTGTACAGGTAGTCCTCACTTACCAATGATAATTGGGACCAGGAACTCTGTTGCTAAGCAACGTGGTCATAAGGCACATCATGTGACCATGCTGACTTACAACAGCCGTTGTGGCAGTCCCAGTTGCTGTCATTAGGTGAATCCCACACAGTTGCAGAGTCCCAGAGTCACGTGATCATCATTCACAACCTCCTGCCAGCTTCCCCATTGACTTTGCTTGTCAGAAGCTGGCAGTGAAGGTTGTGAATGGTGATCACATACCTGCGGGATGCTGTGACGTAATTGTGAGCTGGTTGCCAAGCACCCGGATCACGATCACATGCTCATGGGGATGCTGCGACAGCCACAAGTATAAGGACCTGTCATAAGCACCCCTTGTTCACCACCGTCATAACTTTGAACAGTCACTGAACAAATGGCCCTAAGTCCAGGACTACCTGTTTCAATTCCTGCAATAGGCTTCCAGATGTTACAGAATTACAACTCCCAGCAACCTGCACCACTGGCTGTGTAAGCTGGAAGCTTTAGTTCCTTGTGCAGTAAGTCTGCCTCACTCTGAACTGAAACCAAAAGCCGTCCTTGGATAGTGCACCCAAGTATACTGATAGACCCCTAGTTGTGTGATTCGTGCAGTGTACTCTTCAGTTGCAGCAATACTAATAACTAGCTTATATGGTTTAACAGTGGAATCTGTGTAGTTTCACTTCTTTGCTTCTGTCCTTTTCTAAATCTCCTCTTTCATCTTTTGAACAGGCCTTTGGATTTATGACCAGAGTAGCTCTACAAGCAGAAAAACTGGATCATCATCCTGAATGGTTTAATGTTTACAACAAAGTAAGACATAAGAGTTGTTCAAACTTTTTTTTTTGCCTTTGAGTCATTCTCGCAGTTTAATTGGCAATGTGTTTTGGAAGTAGTTTTCCATTGCCTTCTTCCTAGGTCTGAAAGAGAGTGACCTGGTTTCATGCCTCATGGTTTCCCAATTTCTAGCCTGATGCCTTTTATCACACCACTAATCTGGCTCTCTGTTCAAGCTTAGATACAGTTATTTTAACTATAAGCCAATTGTGGCATAGGTCCATCCAATCCATAGTGCTTACACTATTCTAGCTGTCCAAACCCATAAGAGATTACATTTGTGCAAAATGGGGGGGGGGGTATTTAAGCCTTATCAGAAGTGTTCATTCCACAAACGTGTGGTATTCAGGGTAGGGGAAGAAGCTTTATAGGGAAGAGTTAAAAGGCAACCACCCATCTTTTTATAATGCAGCAAAAGGAGGAGGGGGGCATGGTTCCAGCATAAATTGTAGATTGGCCCACAGTTTATATGGAAGGAGGGTCTCATCTTGCATTTGAAGTAGATCAATCTATCAATTGCAATGCAACTCTTTAAAAAAAGCCTTCTATACCACAGTGACACAGTTCCCTAATCCTGATGGCACAGACTGTTTTAAATTTCATTGATATGCACTGAGGCCAATGGTGAATGAATGAATGAATGAATGAATGAATGAATGAATGAATGAATGAATGAATGAATGAATGAATGAATGTCTATCAGTCTGCACTTAAAAAATGGACCTTTTAGCTCTTCCAAGTATCTGCATTCTCATAACTGCTGTACTAATTAGACGTTTTGTTTCTTTCAGGTTCATATAACCTTAAGCACGCACGAGTGTGCTGGCTTATCTGAGCGGGACATCAACTTGGCCAGTTTCATAGAGCAAGTTGCAAACACGCTAGCCTAAAGTGCCCACCCCATCTTTGTCTGTCAAGGTAGCTCCTAAGCCAGTGTTGTCCAAACTTGGCCACTTTAAGATGAGTGGACTTCAACTCCCAGAATTCCCCCAATTAATTCTGCATCTTAAGCTGCCAGAAGGTATCATAAGTAATCTAGCCTCACTATCCAGTTAATATGGGAGAACCCATCTTTTTGTAGAGGCATTGTATTTGCTTACTGTACAGTCACACATCCCAACAGGCACCAGTGCTGTGAATTCATTTGTTA
This sequence comes from Python bivittatus, assembly GCF_059951505.1. NCBI lineage: Eukaryota > Metazoa > Chordata > Lepidosauria > Squamata > Pythonidae > Python > Python bivittatus. The sequence goes on from NW_028277073.1 coordinate 6,247,369, forward strand.
TCCATTATTAATCTGTCTTGTCACAATATCTGTCTCTAGGGCTCTTTAGTCTGTAACCATGCTAAGCAGTATTAAGTTGGTGTAGAAGTCAACTGTGGTTGTCAGTTTTAATAAAGCCCGTTCTTACACAATGTACTATCCCCTGTATTTCTCTTCAGCACCGTTTCCTGCCTTGCTCAGCGTCATGTAAAGGGTAGACAGGGAAATGCTGAAACTGGGTAAATGTACTTTTAAAACGAGGTAGGCAGAACTTTGGGTTGATGATGTGCAAGCCTGTATACTGCAATTTGCAAATCATGGTGGTTTTTCTCCCTTAAGATGGCTTTATCCATCATGCTATGTGAAACCACACCCAGTTCAGTTTAGGCTAGTACAGAAGAAGGCAGGAAATTAAAACCTCTCGCAAGCTCTGTCAATTCACATTTATCAAAGAAAGATAGGCAGCAGATTTTCATTTGTAAACATACCTCTGGTAGCCTGTGACAGGGATATGCCCTCCTTTTACATCCATCACCCTTGAACGATAATGACATAGATGGATTTTAATTAGAACTGAAATTACCCCAAAAGTTCTAGAGAGTTATAAATGAGAGAGAAACAAAATTGCCACAATAAAAGGATTTTGATCACAGCTGCCATATTGACTTCTCTTTAACCCCCACAGTGTCCCTAGCTTGCAAGAAACTTCAGGCATGGAAGTCCTAATCGTCTTGGCAGTTAATGCAAACTTGATCAGTGAGGTCAGCTTTCCCATAAACCAAATCTTATACCCCCCCCCAAAAAGCCACCTTCCAATATTTTAAACACAGTGAGGGAGAAAAAGACATTTATTTTAAACCTGAAAACATGTACAAGATGGATGAGAAAGTATATATGGGTTAAGTATTGAAATAAAGCACTACTGAATATGTATTAGTACTAAACTGAAATTAAGATCTTACAAATTAACATTCTGTTCTAGAACATGAATGAAAACAATTTACAAGTACACAAGTATGAGGGATGCAGTCAAGTTTTCCTTTCTTAATATATTTGGAAACCATACCTGGGTATCTGTTCAAACAGAGTAATTAGTACATGTACATGTCCATGTTTCAGGCAATTAACCATCAAGTTGTTTTGTATTCACTCCATTCAGAATTGAAATAGAAAGATGGCCACAAAGAGCTAAATGATTAATCCCAAGATTCACATAACAACATAGACCCTGAACACATCAAGTCACAAAGGATTGTACAATAATAAGTGAAAGGAACATTAGTCTATACAACTAAATATTTGATTCTATGCATTCTTCAGAGGAGCACTGCTGACTGAAGGCAATAAAATCTTGGGTGATCTAGTGAAGTACCTAGTAATCTACAGAAATGGTTCAAGGCCAAACAGAACTGTTCTCCATTCACCTCAAGCCTTGGAATAAAAAGTTAATGTGCCTGCCCTTTGGCCCATGAACTTCCCACAGGAGCCATAGCTACTTCTAGAAGCAAACTAAACAATGGGATAGAAGCAATGCCTAACCCATTAAGGCCAAGCTTCTAGACCACAGGTATCCATAGCAAAGTTGCAAAGTGCTATCTACAGGTGGACTGAGCTCAGACAACACAACATACTGAGAAGGAGGAGGAGTATATTATACCTGAGGCTGAGGTTATTTTCAGTGTAGTGCCATAAAGGAAGCGATCATCTGTGGAATTGATCATGCTACCTCCTTCCTGGCTTCTGAGTGGGGATGCTCTCAGCATTTAAGGCAACATCTGTGTGTGCTTTCTTAAGAATGTGTCTGACAATCAGTGCAGCACCTGAAAAGGAGCGCTGTGTCCTACAAATAATTACATTCTGAGTCACTGGTGCTCTGAGTCACTACACTCACTGGTGCTCTAAGTCCATAAAGGCGCTTAACAAATGACAGAACTGGAAACGTGAGCAGTTTAAGAAGCTGAACTTCTCAAACAGGGACACTGCCTTTTAAAAAGTACAATTTGCTTTCTCCCAGTGCAGTAAGAAAGTAGGACAAACGCTCCCCAATATGGAAGAACCATTTTATCCTTAGTACCTCCATGGATCTGCATGGCTCAAAGACTGAGAGGTCACAATAAAACAAAATCTAGGGAAAGAGAAAAGCACCCTGCAGGTACAGAGAAAGAAGGAAGTGTCCCTTTCTTCCTTTGATCCATTTCCTCTCAATCAGAGCAAATTCCCGCAAAGTGAACTAAACACCACCCTTACTTTATCCTAAAGTCTGTGAAGGATGTTTACATGCAACCTTTTGTTGAACTCACTGCTCGGTGGTAAAAGTCATTCAAGAGATGTGAAGAATGACAGAACAGAATTCCATTGCCCTTAAGCCTGCTGTCCCTTGAAGAACTAGGAGCAGCAATGGGTTATCGTAAGAAATACAAAGACTCAGAAGTTAAGAGAGTATTTCTGAAGTTTCGCAGGTCTGAACAGCCAATCTAAGCTAAGGGATTGAATTTGTGTTTAACCTAAGAGGGACTGTTATACAAGCAGATCAAACTCCTTTATGAGCTGTATCTGCAGAAGGAACACTTCCAAATGATATTCTCTTTCCCTTGAATTCTTTAGAATATAATCCAACAGCTGAAGTATATTGCTAAAAATCAGTGGGCGGTTGGAGAACCATTCATGTGCGCTTCAGCAAACGGACGAGGATCTGTGCTGTACAGGTTGTCCAAATAACCACCAACAATTTCTGAAATCAGGTTTCTGTCAGGAATGGCTTGTGCCATGCCATAGATTGCAGCCTATAAATTCAAACAAAACAGAATGCAATGATCAGCTAAGGTTTATCCCATGCAAGATTACTTCTGAAATGTATTATTATTTGTATTTGCATAAATAATGCCCAAGGGGGCTAACAATAAAATCCAGGGCTTATCAAATAAGCAACAACACACACATACCCCACAAGCCATATAAAAATCAGGAGCAAATAAAAATAAATAAATGAAAGCCCATTTAAAAATTGAAGAAAAACATTAAAGCAGAGCATATTATTTTAGTTATCAAATGCCTAGATACAAAGGGGCTGTGTGATAAGGGCAGATCACCTACAGAAATTCTAGAGAAGCTTTCCTCAGAAGGGAATTCCTGGGTGTAGGCACTAGAAGTACTCTTATTGTTTGTTTTACCATAAGTCACAATAATACAGCAAAGCTGAAACATAAGAAAGATCTAACAGAAAACGACAACTGAAATGCTTATACACAGACAGAATCTGGAAAAAAAGCCCTTCATTGAATTTCCATCCAGTGCACACCAGATAAGACCTCTCTGGAAGACCTACACGCTGACTTAAACTAATGTGAGAGAAGGCAGTTCTCCAGCTAGTTTATCTCCAAATAATTTATTTCTTTAATCAGCTCTACAATTTGTACCTGGAAATGAAGGACAGCCCAAGCAGCTTTCTAAGCTAGGAAATAATATGCTTCCTATAACTAGTCCTGGTCAATAGTCTGGAACACACTGAACAGTGTTCAACAATGACCTAAAATAAATGCACTGCAATCAATTAATCAATTAAGATGTAATTAAGGGTTGTGTCAATTACAGTCCAACCTGACATCTTTCTGAATGAATCTGGTAGGCAGCCCACCCACAGTGAAATAAAAAGCATCCTTGGCCAAGGGCTGAAATCTAGGTATCCCAGGATCTTGGTGTGAACCCAACAATATCCCCAAACTTCCAACTTGATTTTTCAGAGTATAATCCCATCCAAGTGTGAGCCCTATTCTCTGATTTGCTTTCTACTGACTAGAAGGGCCACTGCCTTGTCTGGACATGTTTCAATAACAGCAAATCTCAAAAAATCAATTCAGAATTTCCTTTACCATGCCAGTAGTCTTTCCTTTGGGATCCTTCATGATCTCAGAGACACTCTCTCTAATATCCTTCAGAAGTAGTTCAGCCAACCCAGGTTTTGTTTGCACTAGTGTTATGCAGAAATGAATACTTGGAAAGAGATGGAGAAAGACAAAATGTTACTTTTCTTCACAATCAGAGCCTATTTTGTGATAATTTAAACAAATGTCTTTGGGCAAAGGCATCAAAGCAACACTAGACTTTTGCACCATTTTGTTTCATTAAACACCAAATCTGCACAAAGTCTTGTCCCCTTCATAATTAGGAGGATGCAGACATTTCAAATTAAGGTTCAAAAGAAACATCTAAGCTCCCACATCCCCTCCTGTTATATTCCCCAAAACGTCTGCCAATGTTTTGTAGCCATTTGGTAACTTGGCAAATGTACATTATCTTCTGTGTATTAGCAGTTAAGTAACAGGAGAAAAAAAAGATGGTGGCTAAATTACTTTTCCAATGCTTTTCTGCAGGGAGACATGAGTGCAAAATATGGTTTTATTTTATGTATGGCTGCAGTTAATTTACTCTGATCAGGTGATAGTTTTATTCAATATAAAATATGTTCAGGGTGTGCTAGTATTTTGTTTTGTTTGGGGAGGGTTTTTTTTGTTTTGTGTTTTGAGGAAAGTGGGTCATGTTTTCTTCTTTTTTGCTAATATCAATAATCACACTTAAAATAACCTTGCACAGATGAAATTATGAGAAGCTAAAATCATAAATCTAAAATAATTTAAAAAGTAATCTAGTCCAATTTTGATGATGCAAAGAAAGACCTAAGGTGCAAGTATTCATTAACAGATTAGTAATTATTATAGCTGAACAGAAGTATTTATCTTTCAAATAATTGAGAAGAGTAAGAAAGCTACTTAAGTCTGGGCTTCTTCTAAATAGTCCCCTCCAATCCAAGCTTCCTAATTTTAGATCTTAAGAGAATGGCCAGAAGCAGAAATTTTCTTTGGAGAGTGGAAAGACTAGTTTTTTAAGAGCTATGACAAATAAAATCTAAATGCGTGAAGCAAATCTTTTCCTTGAGTGTGGAGAAAATATTTTTTATATCCTTTTATCTCTTTGTAATTATCAGTGCCATCCACAAGACAGAAAATAAGATTATGATTTTACTCTGTAATTATGAAAGTCACATTTGAGAAATTGTATATTCTAGCACTAACAAGAAGGTATCAATCAACTTAGTTGGCAACTTACAAAAGTATGGAGTAAATGCGTGGTATGACCTTGGTTGTTTTACTGAAAACCATAATCTTTAGCAGAACTGGGTTCACATTCCCCCCCCAAAATAGGTCTACAACTGAACCAAGGATGGAATCCCAAATTTTATATATAACATCTCCAAATATCTTGGAATAAGCATAATCTCTGAAAGTATTTTTTACAGAAGCAAAATTGTTACCCTGAATGAGAAACCATACAAAATAGCTAAGATGGGGAGAATGCATCTCTTTCTCTCACATTATTTTTCAAGTACGGAAACTGGCAATTTTAATATATGTCCCACAGGATAGGTGTGGGAAAGGTATTTCCTAGTATGGAGAAAGTGGACAGCGATATTTGCTTTTTCCTCCCTTTCTAATAATTATGGAACTCCCTACAAGATGTAGTGAGAGCCCACCAGCCTACATTTTAAAAAGATGAAGACAAATTCATGGAGGATTAAGGCTCTCAAAGCTATGGGTTATGACGGCTATGTATCAGCTCAAGATCACAAGCAAATTGGCCTCTGAATTCCAGCAACTGAGATGCAACAGAATATGGACATTTTGTCTTGATCTCCTGCTTGTAGGTTTCCACAGACGTCTGACTGGCCACTGGGGAACAAGTGGTCTAGAAGTGCTTTGGGTCTGATCAATCCAAGAGAGAATTTTAGGTGCTTAACCAGTGCTCTGTCTCCCCCACCTGAAAGTGGTGGAGAAACAATCAGAATCCCAAGGAACTTACCTTCGAGGGAACTGTAAATTATTAAAATTCCATCCTCTAGATACTAGCAGGTTTGACAATCGGTAAATGTCAAATGTATCAGACTTCAAAGCAAAGACAGAAACCTCCGGTTTGCCAATGATAAGGATGTGGTCAATTTTCTGCAACCTTAAAGAGAAAAATGTTAAAAATATGTTCCATCTAGTCTGTGCGTAGGTCCTCTAGTTACATTTAATGCTGTAATTATGCTGTTTAAAAGCCACTATCAAAGTTGTAATTTTAGCTGTTTCCCCTTTTGGTCCAGGAATTCGTCATTCTTAATAGAGAAAAGTTGTGGGTGGGGCAGGTTGCTTTATTATTATTATTTTCTTTCTTTACAAAATATGTATCTGGTGCTTTCATAGAATAGAAGAAGAAAAAAAAGGAACATGAAATATTACTTTATAAAACAGTATGATTTTAAACGAAGAGTTTGCAACAAAAGAGGCCACAATTAATTCCAGTGGCCACATCTGAACACAGAATGTGACCTCATAATTTAATTTGAGGTGAATGGTCTTTCCCAAGTCACAAATTCCCTTCTCCACAGCATGGCTTTAAATAGTTCAGAAGCTTTTCCTCCCTTTTTTTGGCTTAACCTACATGGGGAAAAGTGTTTCTAAACTCATTTTCTTTATATCAGAAAAGAGGAAGCATACTGCGTGTGGATGACTGATCCAGATACAGTATGCTAAAACAGCATGGAGGAAAGAAATGGAACTCAGAGCCTCCACCCCATAGCATAGCAGCAGTTCCCTAGCTACATCTTCTGGGGCATACACAGCATCACCAAGCAATATTTCTTAATCCTACCCAAATAGACAGCCTTGAGAAACAGCATGGTTAGTCACCATTCAACATGCTGAGAATACCAAGAAACACAAGAGGATATGCATCCTTAGCTTAAAACACAACTTGAAAGTTTCTACATAAAGGATAGCCACCATGACCCTTCAGATGTTGCTGAACTACAAACTCCTAACTTCCATCACTATTGGCTATGCTAACTGGGGCTGCTGGGAATTTTAGTTCAGTAACATCTGGAAGACCACAGATCTCCACCAAAGCTCTGAAAATATGACCAGACAAAAGCTCAACAAATATTTGCGCTTCTCTGAAATAACAATGAGGATCTAAGGATGAGGGCAATTTTCCAACAGAAGATGCACATCTGTAGAAAGTTTACGAAGAAATTCATCAAATATTGCCTTATGTGATATTTGTAGTAATGCCAGTCTAGTGTGATGGCAACAACCTCGCCCTAAAAATTTTGCCTCTGGTCTATTAAGCTAGAGTTATCTGAACATGCAATAGAATGGCACGGTCAACCAAAAGCCAACGGTCAACCAAAACGGTCAACCAAAACCACAACATTAGTCTCACAGAGTGTGCAGTCCTCTCCAAACGTACCATATAATCCTTTAGCACACACAATTAGTTGATCCTTGACTAAAAAGAAATTCCACTTTCGACTAAAATATTATTTCTTGAAGCTTTGTTTAGAGATATTCCTAATCTTATCTTTCTTCTGAATAAGAATCATGCCTTGAAAAAAGGAGAGGGAAGGAAGAAGCATGAAAGTCTAATGAACTGCACGCATCTAACTCCTGCTGTTTCAGCCACTATGGACTCTTCCTTCTGCCAACCATCATCATAGGGTCACATAAGAGCCATCTTTATCTATGTACAAAAGAGGGCTGGTTTTCCAATAACGCTCTCCCCCCACAAAAAACAGTAGATTAATGTTATTGTTTGTACTGCATAATTTCTATTCAGGCATATCATCTTAATACATTGCTTTGCGTGATCAAACACTGCATATGAGTACTGTATATGGATGATAGCCAAGAACATGCACCTACTGAATGCTTGCAAAGAGTACAAGTTACAAAGCAGCCACAGAGGGATGAAATGGGCACCCTGGGAGAGGAAGCGGAAGCATAAAATGTACAGAATAAATGGAAATCATGTACATACTCAGATATGATGAACCTTGTAGTTGAGATGATCTTCCTAGTGGCTTCCACATAACCACCTTCTCCTAAGTGCACCATTGTTGCCCAGCAACCTGCAATAAGGCATCCAGGTCTGGAACCAGCAATAGTGGGGGAGGCGTAAATCCCGCCTTGCCAATCAGGAGCAACAAAGAACTGATGACGCCGGTATTTCACATCACTGTACATTATTACAGAGGAGCCCTTTGGAGCATAGCCATACTGCAAAGAAGGGGGCCAATGTTCAAGTTGCAAAATAATCCCACACAAAGTCACTTCAACAGGTTCAAACCTCTTTTATAGATATTCCAAGACTTGCCCAGTTGGTAATTCTCTACTGATTTATCAAATAGGGGTATGCGGTTATCATTTTTAATGAAGCTTTGCCACTGCTTGTTTATTAAGAGGTATTCAGAATTTCTCTTTGGAAGAGAAAAGTCATGAAAACAGATGGCGTCTTGCTCAAAAGGTGAAGAATCACCCATGCTCTCAATGGTGAGCATGCTCAATTCTGAAAAAGTATTTGATGTTCAACAGGAATCGTTCTCTTTGATGTACTTTGGTTTAAGTCTGCAATTTTAAACAAACTACATTGATATATATATATTTATCTTCTATTTTTTCTATTGTGTATTTTATGTATTTTATTTATATTATTGTAAGCCACCTAGAGGCACATAAAAGTGAGACTGGGCAGCTATATAAATTGAATGAATAATTTTTTTAAAAAATGATATGGCAACAATATCACTAGGAAACGTTTAAGAGGAAACCTGCCTGATCTAGTTTAGCACAGCTTCAAAGCAGCTCTAATCAGAAGTTCAGACAAATCTCTTTTGACTCACCTTATGTGTATCTGCGGAAATGCTGGTGACACCTTTCACTCGGAAATCAAAAGTCTGTAAAGGAAATCCTGCCTTCTCCATGAAGGCAATGAGAAAACCTCCTAGGCAGGCATCCACGTGGAAGGGAATATTGTATTTCAGGGCAAGCTGGGTCAAGATAGGAAAAGAGGTTAGGTCATTTTCTTAAGCCGCAGAAGTGAGCTACCAGTAGAGCTTGGAGCTTGATAAACATTCCTTATTTAGGAAAGTTCAGGTATTGTCTACAAAAGGTATTCAATGCACCACCTTAAATTGTGGATTACCACGGCTCAGACTTTTGACAGTGTCTAACAACTCCTTCTGCTGGAAATATTCTTTCATATAAATAAAGTCACCTACCAGCAGATCTGCATTAATAGACAGTTCCTTCAAATTTCGGAAAAAGAAAAAAAAACTTTTCTCATACCGTTTTTTTTTTTATAGTTACTTTCAACGACAAAGTCCAGATTACTCCTACTTCAACTGAACATTCACTATATGGAATACAGTACAGTATAGTATAACTTTATTGATTAGCCAATTGACCATATCAAATATATGGAATACAGGGTGCAGTTTGAAGCTGAGCTAGACCACTGGCAGCAACTACTCAGCTATCCACAGATCTTTGGCAAGTCTATCTTGAAAATTTCAAGCATTTTCAAGCAAAATTTTCAACTAGCATTTTCTACATGCATTCTTATTGCTAAGTTATGGTCTGTCTTCTAAAGTTCAGTCTGATCCCCAAATCCTGGATACATCTGGAATCCCAATCCAAATAATCGATGGGGTCCCTTTGATCAACAGATCAGAAGTCCAAATGACAAATAAAGCAAAAAAGATATTTAGCACACAAATGTGTACATCCTGCATCCAAACATGCTTCTTTTTAAAGCATACATTCTCATAGACAATTACAACAGATGCACAGACTACCAAATCTGATATTCTTTCCCTTCTACTCAGCACAGATGGGCATCTATTCAGTGATTTAGATGTTGCCCAATGGCTGGGGGACATTTTTGGAAGTAAATTGTAAAACCCCAAGCCACAGCAAAATTAACCACTGAGGGCACAAAAGCCGCAAAAGAGTGATGCCCAAACACACTGCAATAACATCCCAAGGCCTTACTGAGCTCCATCAGATTTGCTTCCTGCAGCTGTTCTGCACATCCTCTTTAAAGCTGAACACTCTGTATTTACAGACTCTGCCGTGGACAGAGTTAGAAGTTTCTTATTGTCAGCTATAGAAAGAGGAAAAAACCAGATGAGAGATCTAAGCTTTCTACTCAGGTAACAGAGATACAAAATGGGGATGATCCCCAGGAGTGCAAACACTGCCATACGTGCTTTCACTTCAGTAGAGACCTACAGCAGTTTTGTATCAAAGCAAAAACATTACCTTTGCTACCTCCTCAATGGGGTCAATGCTCCCATGAGGAAATTGTGGGGCTGAACAGACCAGCATGGCTGTATTCTTGGAAATGGCTTTCTTCATTGCCTGAAAAATTAGGACAAATCATTAGGAATCCATAAACCTACGCACAAATCAAGGCATTAAAACCGCATCATCTGAAGGATTCCTTCTATGAGTTTCTTTCCTTCTTCCACCCACCCGCCCCCTCAAAGGCTCCATCACCGTATTCCACTTGTCTATTGGTATATCTGGAGATGTCAGAGGGATACCTTCACGTCCACTTGCATCAATTTGGTCAATGGAATGTGCACAATCTTAATCTTGAAATAATGGGCAGCCTTGTCAAAGGCTGCATGGGCACTTTCTGGCACCAACCTGAAAAACAAAACCAACGAAGAAAATAATGCATTTGAGGAAAAATTGGTAGCGCTCCATGCCAACCTCCTTTCCTTTCTTTTCCTCTCTGAACAAAGACAGACTGATAGGAATGAGACTAACAAAAATGGAGGAGAGGGAAATCTTAAACAGATTTCACATCTGATAGACTAACAGCATGTGCTGAGCCTGCAAGATCAGCTACATCTTTCCACCTCTCCTTTATCAATATTATTGGCACAGCAAATAGGCAGCAAATTCCCCAAATCAAGAATCACCTTTCCTAACTTGATCCCCTCAATCTGTGTTGGACAATAATGCCCATTATCCCCAGCCATCTGCATTCTAAAACACTGCAACTTTTACTCTGTCCCTCTGCAGCAAAGACTGGACTGTTCCCAGTCAAGATTGTATGGCAAGAGTTTCCTAACTGTAAATGTTTTATGAAGGGAATCGCCAAAAATGAGATAACAAATAGACCTCCTGGATACAGTTAAGTCTTTGCGTGAATTTAGAGAAAGCTTCAGAACGGTGCTTTTTAGTATTTGCCAACCTATAATGTTTGTTATTGTTGTGGCAGATTGTTTGAAAAACATGGGCAGTAATAAAAACAAACAGAACCACTCAAAGAGTTGGTCTCACTTCAACTGCTGTGTTGACTAAACATTGTAGATAACTTGTAATTCTTAAGATATCTAGTAGATGGCATGTCTTGAAATATTACTGTATTCCATGAAAGGGCTTCCCCCTTTCAGCATAAAAAAGACTTGTCCTGCATCAGTTACTCATGTACAATAACCAAAAAAAAATGCATTACACAAATGATCTTCCTTCAAGAATGTAAATTAAAATTGACAAGAACATTTATTGCAGAGATGAGTACTAACTACTAGCCACAGTTTGCTTCAGAAAACTGAAATCAGGGACTATTTGTTACCAACAGAAAAGAATATGTGTAGCTCAGGGTTGATCTGTGGAGTCCTTGGGGTTCTCTGAGCTTGGTTGTTTTCTTGCAAACGTTTTATTACCTGGCTAGGTAACATCTTCAGTGCTAGAATGGAGTGGGGTTTGGTCTCTGTTTATATACAGTGACATGCCCTGCTAGTGCTGGTGGGGGTGGGGGGTTCGTTTTCTTTTGTTTTTTCCTCTGGTAGTTCCTTGATTACCTAATCAAGGATCCTGAACTACCTAATCAAGGAACTTGATTTACCTTGTTTACTGCTAGATTGTATGTCTGGTGATAATCTTGTTGTTTATCTCTATGTGCCTGTTGATCGCTGCCTTGTCTGAATACCAAGCACAAAATCTACACACTATTCAAAAGAGACAATAAAAAGGAAAACAAAAGACCAGAACACCTCCTCACCAGCAATCATCACCCAGATAAGCAGAGATTAACACCAAGATTATCAGCAGACATACAATCAAGCAGTAAACAATATCCTAATCAAGCAAACCCCATTCCACTCTAGCACTGAAGATGTTACCTAGCCGGGTAATGAAACGTTTGCAAGAAAACAACCAAGCTCAGAGACTATTTGTTAGATCAAGATAGTTAAAAGTAAAAGGAATGAACTTTGCTCTCCAAAAAGTCCAAAAAGGGGTTTCCAGTCACTAATAAATGTAGTTGTTGAACTTTCTCTAATCAAACAAGTATAAATATCTGCCATAGGGATTTTTAAGTCTGATTACCTTAGATTTTAAGTCTGGTTATTACTGGATCTCTTGACAAATTGTATTTTGATGTTGTTGTACTATAAACTGGCTTGAGGCCTATGAAGTTGGCAGCATAAACATTTGGTATAAAATATAAATAGAGAACACTTGGATTTACCTAAAGATACTATGAACTAACTTTGTCTACAGTTTCAGAGGCTACATGAAGACCACATCAATTGAAATACACAACTGATGTCACAAACTTGTTATCAGAACTTCCACAAAAGCCATTGGATCCAAAGAATTACAGAACTAGTTCACTGCATTGGGTTTTTCAAAGAACAGCCTTCAAAGGATGAGAAACCAACTTTGAAAACCAAGAGTTGCCAAAGTAGCATGCAATATAGCAAAATAATCTCCTGTTCAAAGGCACAGAAGCCCTCTGTACATCTAAGCAGTTCTTCAGATTTCTAGTAACTGCATGAATGAGACTTAGCCCATCTGAAATTATTTGTTATTTGTAGGAAAGTAAACTAGTACAATTTTAAGAGCCAGATTCACAATGCTAGAGAGAGAGGGAAAAAAATGGAAAGGAACTTGGTATCTCCCTAGGGCCAAGGGTTCCCCACTTCCGTTTTTTTGCATGGCACTACTGCAAGAAGACAGGGCTGCTTTCACTTCCCTATAGCTCAGGGTGCTTTCCAACCCTAAATTGTCATTAAACTTAATGATGGTTTGAGGCAAGCCAGCTTCATAATCTCTGGCTCCCAGTTGGCTTGTTTGAAATCTTAGTTATATTAATTTGTTTCTGTTTCTGTCTTCTTGAGGTCATGCCAGAAAAGAGAGCAAGGGAATGTGCTACTTAAGAATACAACTAGTTTCCATCATAATAAACCCACTGTGACAGCCAGAGAGCCAAGAGTTACATACATTTCTGGATATTTGATCCCTTTTTCATAAGCCAACTCTCTGTAGGCTTTACAGGCCATCAAGATGCTCTCAGTTCCACCAGACGTCATCTATTACAAAGGAAATAAAAGCACAACATATAACCAAATGGTCATGTACACAAGAAAGTTGCATTAGAATATACATTTAGTTTTAGCCTCTATTTCAAAAATCTTTGTTCTAAACTAGTGTTTCTCAAACTTGGCAACTTTAAGATGTGTGGACTTCAACTCCCAGAATTCCCCAGCCAGCCTGCCTGGCTGGGGAATTCTGGGAGTTGAAGTCCACACATCTTAAAGTTGCTGAGGTTGAGAAACACTGCTGTAATGGATAATTAGTCCAAGAGAATGGGAAATAAAATTAGCGATGGATTCATTCATGGATTCAGCAATCCTAGTAAATGTCAACAAATGACATCCTGTGCCCTAAGATCTCTTTTAATTCAAATTGAGGATGCAGACATGCATAGAAAGTGCAATACAACAAAGAATTCCCAGATGGGCTGTCATCACTATACTACAAAGCCTTCTAACTTTTGTTGGGGGGGGGGACTTCTCATGTCCTCAAAAGCTCAATTTTTTGAGAAACTGTGAAAACAGCTGAGTTATTGCAAATGTGCTTCAATGGTCAATATCATAAAGGAACATATTTATCATAAACAATAATATTTATACAGCTATCTTGGAAATCAATACCTTGGATAGCCCATATAGCAGAAAAAAGGACCTGGTCTTCCTATTTATTTATTTATTTGTCATATTAATATAGCTGCCCATCTCACGAAAAAGTAACTCTGGGTGCCATACAACAAGAGTATACAACAGTTAACATATAAAAAAAATTTAAAATTTAAAAAATCACAAAGGCTAAGAGAGGACAGCAGATGTTAACAACAGTGGAGCCACCTCAGTACCTCGTTGGTCCCTTGGGGCCCCCAGGCCTGATGGCATAACCAGGTTTTGAGGGACTTCCAGAAAGTTAATAAGGATGGAACCAGCCTCACTTCAGGAAGGAGGATGTTCCATAAGGCGGGCAAGCATGGCAGAGAAGGCCTGCCTCCTGGGACCCATCAAGTGTAGCTCTCTAGCAGACGGGACCCGTAGTTTGCCTCTTCTGCCAGATCTGATGGAACAGGCAGATAGAATCGGGGAGAGGCCGTCCCTCAATAACCTGGCCGTGTCTTTGCCAGCTTCTTCCCCTACATCCAAGTTGGTCCTGCTATGTTCAGTTTTCAGAGCAGTATCCTGCTGATTGACAGACAGATGGAAGGAGTCTTGGCCCTTTTACAAAATTTCTAACGTTCTTTTGAGTTGGAAAGAATAACAAGGTAAGGATGGCATGAAGAATATGGCTTCTTGAATTTTTCCCAACCCTACAGTGGAATTCAACTCTGGGTCATGTGACCAGGAAGTAAGGGGATTTAAGAATGGAGCAATCCTCAAACTACTGTCCAACTGCCTCTTCCATAGGGATCCACAGGGGGATTTTTTTCTGAATGTTTTTCTCTGCAGTCCCAGTCCCAGCCCCAGCCCCAGAGCCAGCCTATTTCTGAACTTAACCTTTCTTTTGCTGGCTTCTTCCTCCACTCCAAATTTGGTTCCATTCAGTTTTTGGAGAATTATCCTACCGATGGACAGACAGATGGACAGACAGCTTCCAAACCTGCTCTATACAGGTTTTTTCCCAGCATTCTTTTGGGCTGGAAATAATAAAAATGGCACATACTGTAGGTACAATTAACTTGTTGCATCTCAAGAATATTGTGGCCATTTTTAAAAAAGCCGAGCAGGGCAGTTAACCATTTAGCTTTTATTTCAAAAAGTGATAAAGTGAAGAGGAGAGCCAGAAATGCATTTAAATATTGGGCATGGCTGTGAGAGCTGGACCATAAAGAAGGCTGAACGCCGAAGAATTGATGCCTTTGAACTGTGGTGCTGGAGAAGACTCTTAAGAGTCCCCTGGACTGCTAGGAGGTCAAACCAGTCAATCTTAAAGGAAATCAACCCTGATTGTTCATTGGAAGGACTGATAATGAAGCTCAAGCTCAGATACTTCGGTCACCTAATGTGAAGAGAGGAATCTTTGGAAAAGACCCTGATGCTGGGAAAGATTGAAGGCAAAAGGAGAAGAGGACGGCAGAGGATGAGATGGTTAGATAGCATCACCGAAGCAATGAGCATGAGACTGAGCAAACTCAGGGAGGCAGTGAAGGACAGGAAGGCCTGGCGCAATATGGTTCATGGGGTCACGAAGAGTCGGACACGACTTAACGACTGAACAACAACAACAAAGAAACATTTTTAGCAATGTTTTGTTGCTGGACTGATTCAATAGACAAATACTAAGAACCTGCTGCATTACTGTAGTCCATCACCTCACCTCACCACGTCCCCTTCAGGCACATTATTAAGCCAAGGAAATTGCAGACTGGATACAAAACAGGAGTCAAGACTCTTTCTAATGCCTGCTTAACACTTTTGTTTTGCAAATGACCTGTTACCTACTTGGGACCACATGAATCATTCTCACAAGGTATTTCTGCTGATTTTTGCAGTACACTGGGCTTCCAGCCAAAGCCAACTGACTCATGAGTAGCTGACAGTTTTTTTCAAACACAGATGTCTAATTCCTTCAACTAATACTCAGATCAAGAGGAAAATTCAATATATAAGCAAAAAAAGACAGATGGGGGAAATTGCTTTAACACAACACATCAAAACCCAGTGATAACCCTAAAGAAAAGAGTGATACATAACAGGTTTGCCTTAAGGCTGAATGGTGAAAGATGGTACTGTATACCCTAAAAAGAGGAATAAACAAGCTTAGAGAACAAAACTCCCATTGTGCCTCTCTCTCTCTCTGGTTGGGTTACATTCAACATCATACAAGATGTCCACGAACAAGAGTTTTCCTTACTTACTTTCCACTGGCGGTACAAATGTCTGATTCTTGAGGCACTATGACATCATATGAGTCATTCTGCTACTAATACAACTGCTATATATCTGGAATAAATCATGAAACTTTCTCTACAAAGATATTCTGTGGAATACTTCCATAACTCTGCTGCTAAACACTTGCTGCTAAGCACTGTTCAGCTGTTATTTATATATTTAGAACATTTATATCACCGCCCATGAGGGGGAAATGAGAGCTCATTCCAAATGCTCAAATGGAGACTTGGATGAAATTCGGGATAGAATGTTATGCTTAGAAATGATTTTAGATTCTCTTTTGGGGAAGGGCTGATTTTTGGCCCCAGGAGGAGAAAATTCCTGATGCCTGTAGTAGGCATGGTTCAGGAGGGTTGGGAGAAGTTAAGTCCAAATGTCTTATAGACAAAATCAAAAGCTTGAAACTCGCTTGGTAGCTAATTGGCAGCTACTCTAATGAAACTGCATCACATTCATGACCAGGGACCTCACTCTGCAACCTGGCCACCACATTTCCTGCAGCTTCCAGACCAAGGGGAGCCCCACATAGGTTGCATGTTTTTTTTTATATAATGCCCATATTCAAAAGGGAAGATTGGGATAATCCTGGTAACTACTGGTGGATAAGTTTGCTGAGCATTGTTTAGCAAATTTATGCACACCACTTGAACAACAAACTAGAGGATCAGGTACAGACAGAATCAATCCTGGGCAATGAACAGGTGGTTTCTGTCCCCATCGCTCCACCTTAGACCACGTCTTGGACCTATGACACCTCACTGAAAAATTTAGCTGCAAAAGTTTGCTGTATATGTAGTCTTCAGCTTGAAATTGAGGCAGCCCTTTGGGAAAAGTTGAGTAACACAACTATGGACAGGCATCTCCTGTTCTTACATCCTTTGGGTGGCTTTCAGAGGATCTTAATATCTTAATCTAAAGGTTTTCATACATATGGGGACTTTGGTAAATTTCCCATTAAGAACTACAGAGGGTAAAACATCAAGCCTGGCTCTGAGAAAGGCTTATATCTAAAACAGATATACAGGTGAAACTCAAAAAATTAGAATATCGTGCAAATATTCATTTATGTCAGTAAGGCAACTCAAAAGGTGAAACCAATATATGAGATAGACGCATTACATGCAAAGCGAGATATGTCAAGCCTTACTTTGGTATAATTGTGATGATTATCGCGTACAGCTTATGAAAACCCCAAATTCACAATCTCAGAAAATTAGAATATTACATGACATCAACAACACAAGGATTGGAAATAGAACAATATCGGACCTCTGCAAAGTATAAGCATGCATATGTACTCAGTACTTGGTTTGGGCCCCTTTTGCAGCAATGACTGCCGCAATGCGGCGTGGCATGGATGCTATCAGCCTGTGGCACTGCTGAGGTGTTATGGAAGACCAGGATGCTTCAATAGCTGCCTTCAGCTCCGCTGCATTGTTCGATCTCATGTCCCTCATCTTTCTTATGGCAATGCCCCATAGATTCTCTATGGGGTTCAGGTCAGGCGAGTTTGCTGGCCAATCAAGCACAGTAATCCCATGGTCATTGAACCAGGTTTTGGTACTTTTGGCAGTGTGGGCAGGTGCCAAGTCCTGCTGGAAAATGAAGTCAGCATCCCCATAAAGCTCGTCTGCGGAAGAAAGCATGAAGTGCTCCAAAATCTCCTGGTAGACTGCTGCGTTGACCTTGGACTTAATGAAGCACAGTGGACCAACACCAGCAGATGACATGGCTCCCCAAATCAACAGAGACTGTGGAAACTTCACACTGGACTTCAAGCATCGTGCATTGTGTGCCTCTCCATTCTTCCTCCAGACTCTGGGTCCTTGGTTCCCAAATGAGATGCAAAAGTTGCTCTCATCAGAAAAGAGGACTTTGGACCACTGGGCAACAGACCAGTTCTTTTTTTCTGTAGCCCAGGTAAGACGCTTCTGACGTTGTTTGTTGTTCAGGAATGGCTTGACAAGAGGAATACGACATTTGAAGCCCATGTCCAGGATCCGTCTGTGTGTGGTGGCTCTTGATGCACTAACTCCAGCCTCAGTCCACTCCTTGTGAAAGTCCCCAACACTTTTGAATGGCCTTTTTCTGACAATCCCCTCCAGGCTGCAGTCATCCCTGCTGCTTGTGCACCTTTTTATTCCACACTTTTCCCTTCCACATAACCTTCTATTGATGTGCTTTGATACAGCACTTTGGGAACATCCAACTTCTTTTGTAATTACCTTTTGGGGCTTTCCCTCCTTATGGAGGGTGTCAATGATGGTTTTCTGCACAACTGTCAGGTCAGCAGTCTTTCCCATGCTTGTGATTCCTACTGAACCAGCCTGAGAGACCATTTAAAGGCTCAGGAACCCTTTGCAGGTGTTATGGATTCATTAGCTGATTAGAGTGGGACACTTTGAGCCTAGAATATTGAACCTTTCCACTATTCTAATTTTCTGAGATTGTGAATTTGGGGTTTTCATAAGCTGTACACCATAAACATCGCAATTATACCAAAGTAAGGCTTGACATATCTCGCTTTGCATGTAATGCATCTATCTCATATATTGGTTTCACCTTTTGAGTTGCCTTACTGACATAAATGAATATTTGCACGATACTCTAATTTTTCGAGCTTCACCTGTATTTAGTGTTTTGATTTTACAGTATAATATTGTGTTAGCAATCCTAGCTTTTAGTTATCTTTTATCTCTTGTAAGTTTCAGTGGTATTATTGAAATGAGTGTTATTTTTCTTGCTTGTATTTTATGCTGGATTTGAATTGAATATATTATATATAATGACCAAAAGCTAATCTAAAGCTTATGAGAAGCAACTATATAATTATACTACATAACCAAGAATGGTCACATATATAACAAAATTCATAAGCCTTGTGAGCTGAGCTCCACAAATACTATTCAGTAAGAGTGAAAGAGCAAAATTATATTGATTCATTCTCATATATGAATAATTTTGGAAAGCTTCATTCCCCATCAAAACTCAGATGAAAATCACAGTTTTTGTTAGCAGAGCATTACTTTGTTCCCCTCCTTTTCTCTCTCGTTTTTTTAGGCGTTTTTTTTAGGTGTTTTACCCTAACCCTAACCCTGGTTGAAGCAAGACAATAACATGACATTCCCAATCTTAAGAGGTTCTTGCATGAAGAATCGATGTTATCTTATACATTATTAGCAGAAGAACCCCCAACAATTGTGAAGATACTGACAGAAAATAATATGTCACTAAAGGCAACATCCCATTAACCCAATGCTGACATTCCTCTCCTAACAATGGAGTAAAGTGTTGGATTACTGAAGTATTGTGTGCATGTTGAAAGACAAAGGTAGGCTTTATTTGAAAGGAGAAAAAATGCAAGGCATTTCCCACCTATAGCAGAGTTAGCATTTCATGTACAATGAAATCCTGTTATTTTGCCCTGTTGTGTTTAAGAAAACAACCTGACTGGTAACTTTTATGCTAGCCTTTTCCAGAAGGCCTCCTCAGATGTTTTATACTATCATTCCCTTAAGTTCCAGTGGACATAATTGATGGCTAGGGATAGTGGAAGTTATCTCTGTTAGAGCAGAAATCTTGTTAGAGGAAATTTATCATAAAGAGTCACCTGTGGTTTTAGACCATAACTCCAGCTATCCTTGGGCCAGCAGCCGAGACAGGTTCTGCTATAAATGCACAATTGAAAACAAGGAAAAGTAAAGTCCAGGAGCCACTGGCTGGGGAGGGGAGGGGGGGGAACTGTATCTCTTTCATTTCTTTCCTCTGCACGATTCTTGATCAGATTATTTTGAATTCTTCCTTTTTGAGTTAGTACCCAGCTGGGAAGACAAGAGTGCAGGAAGTCAGAGGATGAGAGAAAAAGACAATGAAAAGAATAGGAACTTATAGACTGGCTTTTTAGGTCACTTTGGTGGAAAATAATTTGGAAAGAGGCGAGTGCAGAACGCCAGGATGAGCACATGTTTGAACTACAATCATACTGCCAGGAGAGTCAGCAAAAAGCGAAAGATCAGAGTTCATATGGGAAGAGCTGCAAGGACCAAGATAAAACAGAGTTGATCTTGATCAACAAAAGCTTGGTCAACAATATTTAGGCTTTAAGGAACCATAATGTTCTTTATTACTTACACTGCAAAAGATTAACATCAGTAGCCTTCTGGAAATCAAGACCAAGCATGTTTCCTAAGAACAGGAAGAAATGATAAACTAAAAAGCAGATTTATTTGACTAGAGCGGAGAGCCATGCTGTATACTTTTAACCTCTGCAATGAGTTAGCCCTGCTCTCATATATGCAACTAAGTGGGCTCTTCTTCTCTTCTAGGGCTAAAAAGCGTAGGCAGCTGTTCTGTAAATAATATTCTGCAGTCATGAGAGCCAATAATTGTTGCAATCAGATAATTGCAACATAAGCATGTAATCCTTAAGGTTTACATCTTTATGTTTTACTGATTTTATTGTAATTTCTTTGTTTGATAGTTGTGAGCTGCCAGTCGTTGAGAGTTGGGCAAGTTTAATTATTATTATTATGTTGTTGTTGTTGTTGTTGTTGTTGTTGTTGCTGCTGCACATTCATGACCACAGCATAGATACACAATACCGGCAGAGTAAAGCAGACTTTGATCTGAACTTTTTGTTAAAAAATGCGCGTGTCCTTTGGCACTGACAAGTTTTTAAATTTTATTATTTTGCTTACTCCAGGATATTTTACACTGAAGATTCATAGTTCAACTGTAGGATGGGAATACAAATACGAATGAGACTTCTGCTGGGACTGAATTTTCTTAATCTTTGCCTGTTTTCTTAATCTTTGCCTTAATCATTGCCTTCTATGAAAATGAAGGCACAAAGAAATTTGCTCAGTGAGAAATAATGTGTTTATATTACAAGATGTTATTAATAACAGGACAAAGATAACATCTCTGGAGTCTCTTACTTCACAATGCTACATTTAATTGGTTTCAGCATCTTCAAATAAAGAGTGCAGCGATTGCAAAAACAAAATTACAAAAGCAAGGGAATGTTGAGAAGGTTGACCAAATCTGAAAACCTTTTAACCCATAATACTGATCATTTATTAGGCATGATTTATAAATTATGAGTGAAGTATCTGAACCAGTCAAATACTGTATGATTAAATGGCTGCAGAATATGGTGCACCAGTGGGAATTTCAATGTAAGAATATCATACTTATTTTGAATACTCTACTTGGAGAGAATTGGCATAAGATGCTTGAGCAATCCAGTACTATTTGCTAAAAGGAATCATTCTTTTTCTAAAAAATGTTGGGAATGTAACAAGCAGAGTGGATCCTTCTTTCATATATATTCACAAGGCTGTAAAGCCCAACAATATTGGAAAATGATTCACTGTACAATGGACCAAATTTTGAAAAATGCAATCCCGCTGCAACCTGAGATATTTTTATTAAATTTTACTAAACCATATATCCCTTCAAAATATACTGAATTGGCACTCTTTTATACATCTTTTCTTGGAAAAGATTTTTGATTCCCTCTTTGGAAGAATGGCTAACTAAATTGTGAGAGCCTGCTTTAATATCTAGAATAACTTTGTACATAAAAAGTAAATGAGACATATTAATTCGATTTTAATTGAAAACCCTTCTTGGGCTCCAATTTTCTACATGGAATTGTGCCACATCCAAGATTTGGGTTTCAGAATCCATATTTTAGCATGATGTACAATTTATAGTATTGGTGGAATGTATTATATGTACCTATAGTTTTCTTTCAACAATTTGAATAATGCTAACAATGCATTTTTAGCTTAAACCTTAGCAGAGACAAATGGATTTTGACTAGAAAATGGACATGAAATATCTCATAATGCAATAAGCTTCTAATGATGTACTGAAATATATTTGTTTTATGATATTTCAGAACTGTTGCTTATCTGCCCTATTTCTTGTACCTGATTTTCTTGCCTATAGTACCCATTTCTTATATTCCTTCAAAATATGTAACAAATGAAAAAAAATATTTAATGAACATCAAAACTATAAGATGTTGGCTCAATGGGTTTTGATGTTTGATAAATAACAATCATTTTTAACTACAATCAATACAAATTTGCAAAATTGGAATTACCAATTTAAATTATAAGGTAGCTTCTAGCTTTGTATCCTAAGCAATCTAGTTCACTCATTACGTTATGGGTGTACTAAATTTGCAAAATCGGAATCAAGAATTTAAATTATAAGAGCAGCTTGTAGCTTTGTATCCTAAGCAATTTAGTTCACCCATTATGTTATGGGGATACTGACACACCTTGCCAGCTTAGATAAAGCCCTGACATCAACTGTCAGGAGTATAGGTGATGAACAACACAGAAATCTGGATTCTTTAATTTGTATGAGAAGCAGGGACAAGTTTCAAGGGAAACACCTCTTCCTGACACCAATGCATATTTAAATATTGCACCTTCCAAAGGGTGGCATCACTGAAGTACTATTAGGTAAACATGCTGCAAACAGAAACTGTGTGTGCTATAATCAACATTTCTGCAACAGCTACAAGACAAAGTGGTAAGCAGTTGCTCTACATAAATATGATATTGCTCTGTGCACGAAATGAAAGAAGTTTCTTGCTCCATGCACTGAAGAAAGACCTACCACCTATGAAGTTCAGCCAGGATATTTGAGGCAGGTCATTTAACTTGATCCTGGTTGATAGGCATCTTGAAGTATAAATAGGACATATGGTTGGTGCATCTGTCAGCCCCACCAGGTAGACCAGACCAGGAAATCAACTCTACAAGAAGGCTAAAACTATCTTTACTGAGATTGTCTATAATAACAGAATCTTGCAAGTCTAATTGTGCTGGACCTCCTCCCTCTTTTTATATTCCAGTGAATCAGGGCAGCGTCTGCCTGAGCCATTTCCAAATGTTACTTTGCTTCTCTGGACTTAAAAAAAATATATTTCATCCCTTTGTCTAGGTAACAGTTCTTGCATACTTCCATCAAGGTCATCTTCCTCATTGTCCATAGAACCTCACCCCTCTTTCCCCTCTTCTCTACATAGCTTATGCACCAACATAACTTCCCCTGGTCACTGCCATGCCTGACTTCAAGCATGGCATGCCTGCCCAGCCTATCTAGCCCTCTCCCCCAACTTTCCCATGTCTTCTTAATGTTGTCCCACAGATCCATACCCACCCATCCCTCCCTATCTCTCTGCAGTCATCATGACCCTTCCTTCCCCACCACCACTCCCATGCACCTCTCTGAGGAAACCATCCTACTTCTCCACAGTTGCAGGCTACTGACTTCATTTTTCCTCACTGCCCCCCACCCCAAATAGCTCTGGAGTTCTTCAGATCCATGAACAGGCCGAACTTTCGATTCATGCACTGATCACCCAATCCTGCCCGTGGCAAACATTTTGCAGTTCCCTACATATGAAGAAAGACCTATGAATGATAACCTCCAAATTATATTCAGATATAACCATTCAAGAATGGTTATTAAGACCCCTAAGCTAAGAGATATAGCCTTGTAACCCTTCACTTCTAAATGACTGAAAACAGACTATGAAACCTCTTCAAAATATCAAAAAGTTATATGTGTTATCTAAAAAAAATTAGTGGCATCAAGAATGGATGAACACAACATTTAATTGAAATACCTTTCTGGAAGGAGATAGATCAATAGGGATGACCATACTGAATGCATAATGTGGTTTTTCAGATTCCCATGGTATATCATTGATGTACTATGTCAATTTCCCATTTTAATTAACACCTTCCAAGCCCATCTACTAAATTTCATTCATAAATAAATAAATAAAGTCAAGCCAGCCAAATGATGGCATTTAGATTGGCTCATCCAAGGGACTTAGTCTACCCACCACAAGGCTTTGTCATCACCTCCAAAATGCCCTGAATTACTTAGTGACCCACACGTTATAATTTTTTTCTTCTACGATTACATGAAACATCAACAAACTGTTTAATGCATGTTCTGTTTTCAAATCATCTTTCCCTTCTTGGCTTACTAATTTCCTTTCATAAATATCTTACATCAGTTTGGATCTGAAGTTTTGATTGAGGATCTCTGGCAAGTTCAAGGGAAACTCCTTTTCCTATCTGCATAATTACCTGGATTCACCCAACTTACTAAGACTGAAATAAGGACAGCGGCTGGAGGGTTCTTGCATTGCCATTTCTCCTTGCAAGATTATAATCCTGTATTTAATAAAACATCTAAGGTGCAGCATCTCTACACATTCCTCCACAAATGATCCCTTTCCCAGGAGCCGTGAAAAGGCCAAAGAAGGGGAAAAGGGGTCTGTCTAAGAGGGGAGGAAAGCCATCCAGCTCTGCCATTTAGTGGTTAAGATACTGGGCTAGAAACCAGGAGACCGAGAGTTCAAGTCCCACCTTAGGCACAAAGCCAGCTGGGTGACCTTGGGTTGGTCGCTCTCTTTCAGCTCTAGCAAGGAGGCAATGGCAAACCACCTCTGAAATCTTGTCAAGAAAATTGCAAGGACTAGTCCAGGCAATCTCCAGAAGTCAACACTGACTTGAAGACACACATATACACAAAAGAATCATCTCACAGGAAATGTGAGCCATTATAGAAAGGTCTGCTCATACAGCAAGGCACAGAATAATTACCAACAGAAAGAATTATTAAGTGTTACACACAAGGATGTATTACATAAGATAAGTTATTTATTGTGGCTTTCCTAAGGAAAGCTGAGAACTGTGCTAGGTAAAAAATGTTCCTTCCTAAGGAACATTTACCTCTTCTATCCCTCACAAAATTATAAATTCCAAAGTTCCCAGGAAAAAAAGGAATAATTGCCAAATCCCTTTAAGTCAACAATACAGATGGCGGGACTAATTTCAGAATGTCTACCTAACTGACTATATAGACCACAGGGGGAGTTGAAGAATGTATTAAAAAACAAAATCAAAACGCTGATTTTTGCACTGACAATGTTCAGATCCAAGAGAAGCTATATTTTATTTCCATAGAGTTAGTAGTGTAAGACTATCCTATGTAGAATTTGGGATATTTGAAATCACCTTCACAGTCTGCTTAGAATGGCTTAATTCAGTTAAGCAAAGGCACAAACATCTCAATTATCTACTTCCTACTGAAATGATTACCCCAATTCCATAAAACCTTTCAACATCCTGAGAGATTTACCACATACATCTTCCTCTGCTCTCCTAACACAGACAGAAAAGGCACGTTTCAACCTTGATTCCCCTTTCTTCAAAAAACTAGACATCCACAACTTTAACTATTATACTAATTTTAAGGATGGCAGAGAGTATTTTTGCAAGCCACATATGTTCAGTATATTGATTTCTAATCAGCTATGACCCTAAAAGAGAGCCAGGTTGATCGTGGTTAAGGCATCAGGCTACAAACCGGGACAGCATGAGTTCTAGTCCCACCCTAGGCACAAAAGCACTAGGGCCAGTCACTCTCTCTCAGCCCTAGGAAGAAGGCAAGGGCAAAACATTTTTGAAAATGCTGGCAAAGAAATTTCAGGGAGTTGTCCAGGCAGCCACCAGGAGTCAACACTGACTGGGAGGCACCAAAAGTAAAAAAAATTAAAAAGGGCACTAACTAGCTCAGCAGTTTGCAGGTTGGAAGAGACAACAATTAACATTCCTGCATATCCACAATTAAGCTACCTTTACACTTTGATATTTTTTTTGCCAATTCTTTAGTTGCTGCAATACAGGCTGCCCAGAAGTATGGTGCACAACCAGTTTGTTAGAGAATGTTTCCAAAAACAGGTTTCTGAACTGTCATTATATGGTGAATTCATTCACTCAGCCAAAAGAATTCAGGATACAAAGGCCGGAAGTTTTCCAGGTTACTTTCAAACAAGCCCTGGAAAATACACAAATGTCTCTAATGGATCATTTAAAATGTAAACTTAAATCCATGTTGTAGTTGCCCTAAAGATAAGCAGACAAGGTTAATTTGGAAAAACATGTACTGTTACTTACTGTTCCACATGAATTAGGTCCACCATGAAAAAGCTTGCAAGTCATTTTCACAACCTCCGCTTCCATCTTCCTCACACCTGGGAAGATATCTGGATGAAGTGGATTAGTCCATGCAAACTCCTCATAAACCTTGAAGGAAGAATAATAGTCCCTTGAACTATGATACCACCTGCATTCCTTCCCTCCATAACTTCTTCTCCTTCATAAAGCTGTTATTGTCCACTTACGTATAGAATAAAGCAACCTCTTTTCATTTTCAGTCCACAAAGAATTACAGAATTTTGTGAAATCTAGTGAGGACATTCAAGGATTCTCTCTTGGGAAACTTCTTCCTCAGATGAATGTTTCAAACCCTCACTGACCACATCACCCACATGTTAATGAATAATAATTAATAATCATTTGTCAGACAGAACTAAACAATTCCCATTAACAAAACCATGTTATAACTGTGAATAATTTCATGAATGATTTCACAGGTGCTTTTTAATGGACTAAAGCATATAAATTCAGAGCACAGGTCCAAATGAAATTTATCTTAGGCAGCTCAGGATATGGTGTTACTCACCTGTCTGACCTACACCGGTATCTCCTTTCCCTTTCACGGCCACCTGCCTTTCAAAATAGAATACCTTCCAACACAGATGTGCTGAGTTCCTAAGCAAATACTACACCCCAGTGAGAAAAGTGTGGAAAGCAAACTAACGTCAATCTCAAACAGCTGGGATGAGATTAGCTTAGAATAGAGAGGGTGCTTAATCTTCTCCCTTTCTTCTGCTTCTCTCGGTGCTGCTAAACACATATAAATACACACACTTCCTCGTGTCAAGTCTAGATCTGCCCTTGTAAATATGCCCCAAGCACTCCTGGGCAAGAAGTATTTTAAGGGGATCTTGAATCAACTAGCAGAAAAATTGAGCTCTCCTTCTCCCAACACTTCACTACTTTAAGAACCGGTTCCTGAGGTGGTCTTCTTCAATTTTTTAAAGCCCATCAAGATTTTGTTGACGCTCCATGGCATGCTACAAGCATATGAAACTTAATAAAATGGTCATCTATGATACTGCTATCTGGATCTTTACATCACAATCATATTCTCCACTTCCTTTCTCAGACTCTTCTACAGGCTACCTGTCATCACAATGCTGAAATAGCACACTATTACTTAATCATTTTAGGATGGGGAAAAACTGCAACCCTTCAGTGATTGTTGGACAGCAAGATTCATCTGATGGGGTTGATGGGAGTCCAACAGCATCTGGAGGGCTGCAGTTCCTCATTCCTAACCCTAGATTTTATGCAGGGACCATTAGTTTAAGCAATTTGAAGATATGAGGCATTAATAAAAAAAATTTGAAGGGCACAAAAATATGTGAAGGTCCCTTACTACTTGCCATACTGTCTTTCAGGAAGAGGAAACCATTGTTTTTGGTTATTCCACACCTCCCCCCCCCCCAAAAAAAACCCTCTGTTTGTGGCTCTTCTCTGGTTACCACTGGCTTCAGTTTAATCCCAACTAAAAAGAAAGTTGGAAAAATACAGGACCGGACTGTTTCAAATAAGAGAATAGAGTTTACAGTGATATGTCAATAAAGACACAAAGTAGTTAATTATTCAGCACTGTTATTTTCTTTACATCTATTGCTGGTTTTAATAAAAAAAAAGTCTTTGAATAAGTCTCAGGAAAGGAACTAACATTGAAATCACTGAACCTATAAAGTATGGTTTTTATTTGCTTTTACTTTTCTGGTATTTCATCTCAATTACTTTGTGTCTTTTGGCCTGGAGTTTTATGACTGTTATTATATTAATATTTTTAACCATACCATGGAGGCTTTACTATTTTTCTACATTATGTATCATATAAGCCATCAAGAGTTTTTGGACTGCAGTGAATATAAATGCAATCAATCAATCAATCAATCTCATTTGGAATGTACTTTAATTACACATATGCATTACACAAGATAGAATTCTCTACTAGTGTCGTGCTATATTACCTTAACAAGCAGATTAACAAGTTTCTCTTCCCCACTGTACACTGTCCCAGATGTTTTGCCATCTTCCCACTGTATATTACCTAAGAACACAGAAAAAATATGCTGACTCATCATATTTAAAAGCTCTTTGAAAATCAAAACTGTATTTTGTTTCTTGTTCACATTATCTTAGTTGGTAATGACCAGTCAGTTTGCCATGCTGATTCTTGCTATGTTTGCAAGAGAAGCAGCTTGAACCTAGGTAAACCAATTTAACATGTATACATTTCTGAAAATGTTGTCAACTACTGAGCTGAAACAAAAAGTCTGCTCTTCTGGGTTTTTAAATTACAGTTAACCATGCAATGCCCAGCCATGTTTAGAGCTGGCAGCTGGAATCCATAAAAGTTTGGGGGCATATTTCTACAGCACATATCTACATCTTCAGCATGCAATTAACAGGGTTCCTTTTCACAACTAGCATTGGGGAGAGGCAAGGAAGAGTAATCCACTTTACATTCTGAAGCACTTCAAACAATGATAAAGGATCACTTTCAGAAGGTATCAGACACTATGAGAGACCTATCCAGCCAAGGAGGCTTGTTATCAGTTGGGAAGGTCACAGGTGGTAGCTGAACTGCACAATGGAACTCACCATCTTAGCTTTTTTGACACCCCCTAAGGCCTTGTATCAGTTATCAAGCAACACCACCTCTTTCCTCATATTCAGATCTATAATCACAGGATTAGCTAAGGAACAGATTTTCACATTCCAGGAGAAGGTCAAGGCCATACCCAAAGTGCTGTACTCTTTCATCTTCTTCAACAATTCTGGCTGGCTGAGACCTTTTGCTGGTAGGCTTGTGATGTAATTCTTCTTGTGTTGCAAAAATGGCAGCTGGGAAGACATATCATCCAAAGTCTTGTATACCTGTTGCTGTATCTATAAATGGCAAAAGAGCACATGTAAAACTCCCAATAAAGTGAATCTTTTAAAATCAAAGGCACCCTTTAACTGCAAATCTTTTGTTAAAAACAGCAATCCTAAACATTACAGGTAGTCCTGGACTTACGACCACAATAGGAACTGGAAAATTCATCATTAAGCCAGGTGGTCATTAAGTGAGGCATCACGTGATCGCACCTGATTTTTTTACTTTTTTGCAGCCAACATTAAGCAAGTCATCACAGTTGTTAAATGAATCACAGTTTCCCCATTGATTTTGCTTGCCAGAAGCCCCCTGAGAAGATTGCAAATGGAGATCACGTGACCCCAGAATGTTGCAACTGTCATAAATACATGCCAGTTGCCAAGCACCCAAATTTTGTTCACATAACCATAAGGATTCTGCAATGGTCGTAAGTGCAAGAACCAGTCATAAGTCACTTTTTTCAGTGCTGTCATAACTTTGAACAGTCAGCTGAGGACTACCTGTAATGCAGTTCTCCAGATTTGTTGCCTACAACTCACATAATTCCAAGCTATTATAGTTACTGGCCATCTTGAATGAAATGGGAACCACAGTCCAGCCGTAATTCAGGACATCAGTTTGGAAAAGGCCATTTCAAAACAGGTATCAATATGAAACTTGAGTCCTGGATTTTAGCATTTAGGATTTTTGTTATACTTTTTTATTTATTTATCTGATTTATATGACCACCCATCTCAAGTACATACGTCTAACAATATTAAAAGTAAATTTTTCTGCAGGCTGTGGAAGCTTTCTGAGAATTTCTCTGTATTCTCATGTTTATATGAAAGTCCACAATATTATTATTGCATCCCAGACTTAACTATTGTTGATAAGACAGACAAAAAAGTCTGGATAGTGGACACTGCAAAACCTTGAGACAGCAGAATAGAAGAGAAAGAACCGAGGTGCCTTAGGTGTAATCCGAAAACGTCTGGAGCACCACTTGAACACCATCAGCATTGAGAAAATCACCATCCATCAATTGCAGCTTTACTTGGAACAGCGCATATCCTGTAACAATACCTTTAACACCATCGAACAACATCTGCCTATCCCAGGTCCTTGGGAAGGACTCAATAGGTGGATAAAAATGCCAAATCCAGTCTAAACATCTGGCTGACTGTGCAACAACAACAACAACAACAACACATTTATATGCCACCCGACTCTCAGTGACTCTGGATGGTTCACAATTTTTAATGCCCTTTACACCTGTGGATATTTCATGATCAGAGACTTTCTGCAGAGCCTCTGATCTCAGGAAATATTCTGTGCATATATAAAGATGTACAAATCCCCATTCACATCTGTCACGACATATGTGGACCTTAAGAATAAGGAACATGATCTCACTGTTTCCCACTCATGTGTTCAATTATTGTGTAATTATATGCAATAAATACAATTAAATATACAATTATATAGTTAATAAATATAACTGAGTATCTCTGTTGCATAACAAAGTTTTGGGTAATATATTGAACTTTTCCTCTAGTAAGATTAGTTTTTTTCTATTGCTTCCTGATAAAGCAGAAGCGTACATATTGAATATACTAGAGTAACCTGAAATGTAAGTCAGAGATCTCTGAAGCCAAACACTCTTCCATATTCATATACCTTCTTGACTGCAGCTCAGGAGAGAAAATCTATACAAGAGATATAATCATCTCTCTGTTCTAGTCTAATTTTTTTTAAAAAAAGATATCCTTTCCAATACTGTTCTCTTAAAAGCAGACCTAAATTATTTCTCAGCATGGAAGAAGACTGAAAAGGCTAAACAGCCTGCAAATCCTCAGCACTTCCCAGCATATACTTCACCCAGTCTTCAGCATATTTCCTTCAAGAGCTTTCCAAGTGTTAGAACTCCTGATCTTGGAAAGAGACCAGGGATGGGACAGGGTCCCCCCAATAGAGCACCCTCTTAGATCAGAGCCCTGTTTCAGCTGAGCAAAAAGTAAGAAATCCTTATCTTCTTGAAAGCTGTCTGAAGAATTCGAGAACTTTATGGTTTAAACCCATAAAACAAAATCATCCTTTTGCTTTACAGCAACGCTGACAGTAAGCTTTTTTTCTTACATTAAAAGAGTACAACTTTTAATGTAGTATATTTTGTTGTACATGCCAGCATGAATGTGTTTCCTTTTCTTGATGCTGAAAAGTTTAGGCATGGTAGCAACAAAACTGCATAACATGCAATTTGATAATTATGTAAAGGTTCAGGAAGGATTTTATAGCTGAGTTACTTAAAGAAGAAAAATATATTCCGCAGAATTCCTACCTTCCAAGAAATCATACGTTGTTCTTTTTCTTTTCCTGTACACTGAATCAATAAAATGTTTAAAAAATACGCCAATCAATGATTATCTCACTTAAAAGTATGCAACGTGAAATGAAATGAAATTTCTTTATTGCAGCCTTTGAACAGCATGAAATTAGTTTAAATTAGCTGTTCAGAAGTTATACCTGGAAATTATTTGATATTTTTCTATGATGCTTCAATGTTGTTCAAAACAATGTTGTTTTGAAGTTTATATGAGCCAGTCCAAATGCTAGCAGTAGCTGGAGCAAATCCAGACACTCCTGGATGTGATGGATTATCCAGATGCATTTCAGCTGGATTTCAGGTCAGGTCACCAACAGAAAAAAAACTCTAGTTGCCCTGATGGACAATCTGTTGAAGGAACAAAACAGGGATGTCCCTCCTGTTTCTGGATTCCATGGTAGCTCTTGATACCATCAATCAGGGTATCCTCCTGGATCGCTTGGGAGAGCTGTTACTGTTACCTTCCTGGCAAGTTCTGGGGGGGGCAGGATACCACAGAATATTATACTACACTCCAAGTTTTTCAGTACCTATATGAAGCCACTGGGAGAATCTTCAGAGAGTGTGAAACTGGGTGCCATCTTTATATGGATAATACCCAGATATTTTTGTCTTCTCCATCTTCTTCAGGTGGGTCAGCCTCCATAGTTGGCTTCTGCTTGGACTGAATTGTGGTCAGGATGAGGTATAATAGGCTAAAGCTGAATTCAGACAAGTCAGAAAACTTGGTGGTTGAAGAAAAAACTCTCCAATTGGAGAGGGATTACTAGCTCTGGATGGGATTGCCTTCACTCTGAAAGAACAGATTCACATCCTGGGGGTGCTTCTCAATTTCACACTATTCCCCAATGCCCAGGTGATTCTAATGACGATTAACATCTTCTTTCAGCTGCATTTCATTTCCCCTTCCTGGATAGGGCTGACTTGTCATCCATGATTCATACTCTGATTACCTCCCAAACAGATTACTGCAGTCCACTTCATGTGAGGATATCGTTGAAGGAAATGAGGACATTGCAATGAGTCCAGAATGCTGTGGCCAGGTTTTGATGGGTCTTCCTTGTGACACTTATCCTGGCCCAGGTGCACTGGTTTCACATTGTCTTGAAGGCCAAATTTAAAGAGCTTTAATATATAGATCCCTTTATGGTTTGGGTCTTGCATTGCCAAATGGAATGACTTCCACATTACATTATATATTATATTAATTATATGTATTGTGTTATATTACATTACATTACATTACATTACATTACCAAGGAAGGACTCCATTAATCCTCTATAGTGTTATTACTGATGCCACTAGCTAAAAACTAGAGCGGGGCCTTCTCAACAGCAGCACCATAACTGTAGAATTCCCTACCCCTCGCTGGTTGATTTTAAGAAATAATCTATTTTTATGAGCAAGCCTTCCCTCTTCAAACCTAGCATTTTATCTTTAAGACTTATGAAGAATAGATATTTTGGACGTTTTCATGTGTTTTTAATTGCAATTATTTAATGTTCTATTGCTTTATCTGATATGACTGTCTGATGTTTATTACATTTAGTGCTTTTCAATATTCAATGGAAACCAACATAGGTGGCATCCCATGAGCACGTGGTGTAAATTCAACACTCAATCAATAAGCAAGTCTGTGTTCCTTCTTTTGCCATCTTCTGTATGAACGCTCGGAGATCTTCAAGGAGCCCTCTGAATCCCTTACCAATAAAGCAAACCATATGAAGATGCAGACATGGAGTAAGTACAGTAATACCTCGGTTCACAAACGCTTCTGTTCATGAACAATTCAGTTCACAAACAGCACCACTCGCAAAATTTTGCTTCCGTTCGCAAACTCCGCATCGGGTGACGAACGCGACCCACGGCCATCTTCCCTGCTCTGACACGTGGTTGTGGCTTCCTGTAGGCGAGGGGGACTCTCCCTCCAAACAATAACCGCCTCCCCACCCTCCTTCCTGTCCTCCACGCCAGAAGTCGCCTCAAGCAAGGTTAATGTTCTCTCTCTTCATACTGTACTGTACTTTGTTTCATATTTTTGTGGTTTTAAAAAAAAATACATATGGTTCAGAATGGATTAACCTTATTTACATTGAACCTTATGGGAAAATTTGATTCGGTTGGCGACCAAAATTGGTTGGCGACCACATTTGTAGGGGTCAGAACGGATTAACCTTATTTACATTGAACCTTATGGGGAAATTTGATTCGGTTCACAACCAATTCGGTTCACAACCAGAATCATGGAACAAATTAAGTTCGTGAACCGAGGTACTACTGTACTGTATTATTTAGTAAGGCTATTAAGGAGAAAGGAAAGAATCAATGGTGAATTGAATTTTACTTGGTTTTAAACTGGCTATGGAGTAATACTTAAAATGCAACGCTATTGCACTTGAGCTAAACATTTATGTCTAAAATGGAACGGAATTATAGGTAATTCTTGCTTTAATGACAATTGGGACTGGAATTTAGGTCACTAAGTGAATCATCACACAACTGCTTCACTTAGCAACTGTAATCCCAACACTCCTGCATTCTGCAGCTTGCAGAAGGAACGAGAGGCACCAAAATGGGGAAGGAACAAGAGGCATGGCTTGGAGAACAGCACAAGGCAATGAAGGCCAGCGATGTGGGGCTTGAGGTGGCATTTCTCAGTAGCGGCACTGAGGCTGAAGTCAAGGCCTTGGGGTGGTGGCAGATGGCTGAGAGTGCTAAGGGCCTTGGGTCTCTACTTCAACCCCTTGCTGCAGCCAAGTGCCACTGTGCAGGGCAGCCAAAAGGAGATAGATGTGGGGGGGGGAGATAGGCGGGTAGGGGAGTTGCAGGGCCCCTACAGTCATAGGTATGGGTGGGCACCTGAAGTTTGATCATGTGACCGCAGGGGTGCTACAATGGCCTTATCTTTGGGCATGGGTCATAAGTCCATTTTTTCAGCACCATCATAATTTCGGATGATCGCTGAACAGATGGTCATTATGCGAGGACTACCTGTATATTTATTAAATTTGTATGCCGCCCATCTCCCCTGGCACGAGGGAGACAAGTTTATACGTTTATGTGTTTAAAACACATGTTTATGTTTTAAATATTGTTCTTTTGCTTCATTCAGCATTGGTAGATCAACTGATATCCAAACTATTCTCAAAATATCTTAAACTTACTAAGTGTCTTAAAACTTACTATATGACCAATGATGGGCAGTCTGCGTATAATTCTGAAGAACCCTTTTTTTAATCGTGAAGTTAAACCTAAGGAGAAAAAAAGAAAAAGATTTTAATTAAAAAAAAAAAGTTTTCCAAAAATAGTTCCTAGCCCCACAATATAAGATGTCTAAAACCTCCACAGAAATTCCTGATGCTCTCCTTAAAAAGGGTGGGTACATGCTAAAAACCATATCATGGAAACTGGCTTTTTTCTTCTTTAGTTTAACTTGGAACTTGCATATGAGCAGTTCATGATCTGTTCCACAGTCAGCACCCGGCCATGTCTTTGATGCCATAACTGAGCTTATACCTCCTTGTAGCAATAATGTAGTCAATACATAGATGTTTATGCACCTAAAGTAATTCCATCTTAATACAGCAAATACTTAAGAGTTATGTCATATATAATCATCAACTGGAATGAGCATAGCTAATTTCTCACACTGAATGATACTGTCTGTATTCTGTCCTTATGAACAATGTTGATGTTAAAGTATATTTAATAAGCACATTGTCTTAACATACAACGTTTACATTTACCTCTATAGTTGAAGATACCCAGTACAAAGACTGACTTTGGCTTTCCCTTGTCCCTCTGGAGTGGTTGCAAAGAAAAATATGACTAGTGGAAACAAGCCATTTTCAAGATGTTTATGAACGTGGGTTATTTTCAGTAACTATAGTTCAAATTAGCCACATTATAAGGTTTGCAGCACATGAAAACTGCTGTTAATCAAAAAATTTAAATGAAAGACACACAACATGAAACCATTTGCAGCCCCAGAGTATCTCCAAATAGTCACTGCAGAACCATTCTTAGTGTAAGAGAAGGGGGGAAATATCAAATAGAAAAGTACAACCACTATAACTGTATTCCTTTAATTCAGTGTCATTTAGATTAACCTCGGCTTGTCATGTTCTCAAAACAGATCTATCTTCAAAGTGCCAAAAAGGTCTTTAAAAGAATTATCAGCCCTTTAAAAAGGAATTCACATCAGAACCATACTGGGCAAACTATATGTAGAGAGGAGGGGGGAGAGAGCGCACACCCATGCATCTAGAGTTGCATTGGTGAGATGGATGGTCATATAAATCAATATGTGAGTGAGTGAGTGAGTGAGTGAGTGAGTGAGTGAGTGAGTGAGTGAATGCCTGGCACTTTGAAGATGAGTCTTTCCTTTTTTACAAATGAAAACTAGAGCTGAGTCTCCTTTAACGTTCTTGTTGTCAAAACCCATACAAACTGTGGCTAGTGGAAACAAGCCAATTTCAAGATGTTTATGAACGTGGGTTATTTTTATTAGCTATAATTCAAATTAGCCACATTATAAAGCTTGCAGCACACAAAAACTGCTTTTAATCGCAAAGAATGAGGGAGCCCGAAGCTCATCCAGACTTGGTCTGTGCTTAACCTTATGGCCAAATGCTACGATGGCCTTGGGAATCAATTAAAAGGGGTTTGATGAAAATTTAAGTCTCGTTTTCTTTCTACTGTTTAATTTACTACTATACTTTCTAATCATTTGTTTACCACAAGGGCTAGCAATGTATTATTTGAAACAGAGTGGAGCCATACTTCAATAAAACCTGGCATGTATATGCGTATGTGCATATGTCTGGGTGTTCCTGTCTTGCTATTTCGTATCTGTTTAATTCTGGGATTGAGCTGGATTGAAGGAATTACTGAGGTGCAGAAACCATGCGTGAAGATCAAAAACAGAACACTATTACGATACTCCAAAGCATTAGGCAGTGCTCCACTCCTCACATGAGGTCGACGTGACTCTTACTTTCTGGCTGGAAGAGAAACATGTATATCTTCACAATCAGCAAGGTAGCAGCAATTGAGGACGCGATGAGTTGCCAGGGCTCCAGCCCAGAACACTTTTCATTCACCACATTTCTTGTTTGGTTTAAATACTGCAGGAAGATTTGATGGTACAGAGTAAGAGCATCCTGGAAAAGAGGACAAACCATAAAACAGAGAGTGAGACCAACTGTAAATGAATAAACTTACACACAAATTGATTTCTTAAAAATCTTTCTATGTGGCTTCCTTAGGCAGGCAAAATGTTGCTTTTAAGAAAAGTGACTGCACAGAAGCAGGAAGTTATCTGGTAGGAGCAACAGTTTGTCCCAGGCAAAAGGCACTTCCAAGTAACTAAAGCTCATGTGGTGGTTATGCTCAGGAGCTTTTGGGGAAGAACCCCCATCAGCTCACGAGCATATACAAGGAAGGCAACCCTTAACTAAAACGTTTGCTTGGACCCAGAAATGCAACAGAAGTCTGCAAAGCTGTAAGAACCTTTATATCACATCCATTTGGGAGAACTTTCATAATGGCAAATATGCTTTCTTTTGCCTTCTATAAAGCAAGGCCCTTAAGTTAACTTGCCAAAACAAGTTCAGCCCTTGGGCCTCAAAAATACAATTTAGTGTTTAAGATCCAACTTTGAGAATATGCACTCCTCCTACTTCCTTTAACATAATTTTCTCTCATTCAATCTCTTAATGATTTGCACTGATGACAAGCCCACTGAACACTGTCAACAGTTTCTAAGGTCACCAAGTCAGAACCCAAAGCAGGTTTGCAGGCACTGCTCAGGAATGATCATGATCAGCACCAGCAACCAACAGAATTATCTTTCTTGCTATGTTGCTTCCTGCACTTGGCACTGAAGGACACAATGGCACTGAATCTGAAGGTTCCGTACAATCCTCATGACAAATGGCCATTAACAGGTCTGTCCTTTTCCATGCAGTGGTTAGGCTCCCTAAAGGTCTTGTCCATCAAGTATAATCAGGAAAAACAAAACAAAGATGGAACTCTTGGCCAAAGGATCCTCAAGGAAATACCTTAATACGGTGTTTTTCAACCTAAGCAACTTTAAGACATATGGATGTCAACTCCCAGAAATCTCCAGCTAGAATAGTGGAATTCTGGGAGTTGAAGTCCACATGTCGTAAAGTCACTGAAGTTGAGAAACACTGCCTTAATTGATAGGAGTATAAAATCAGAAGCACCTCATTGAAGCATCAGAAAAAAGATTTATTTATGAAAGTGCCCTCTCCTCAAGGCAGACATTAGCAGAAAGGTACAATAAAGCTATCATAAAGATAGGTAAAAGTTGTACCATTCAGCAAAAGATAAATTTAAAAGTGAAAATACAGTAAAAAGTAAAGTGTCCTTCAAGTTTAACTTAATTCCTCGTAAGAGTAAGGATGCATCCACCCATGTCATTTTCTAAATAACAAGACAGTCTCACCTCTCTTGGGAAGGGCTTCAACTGGGGTGTTGCTACTTAAAAGGACACCTTGGGTACCCACCAACCTAACCTCTTTAGATACAGAAAATTTAGAAGGATTGCCAATGTCATGTAGAGGCACATTCATTATAAATTAAGCAATTCCTTGCACCAGTTATCCTTGAAAGCTGGTTTGTAGATTTCAAATTCTTGAATAATTATCACACCTGCATACAAGCTTTGAAGGCACTAGAGAGTGTTAAACCATCAATTTTATTATGTTGCTGACTTAAGGATGCTAACACAAGCATCCAGAATACAGGTAGTCCTTGCTTAACAACCATTCATTTAGCGACAGTTCAAAGTTATGACAGCGCTAAAAAAGTGACTAATGACCAGTGCCCACGACTGTCGCAGCATCTTGGGGTCACGGGATCACCATTTGCAACCTTCCCAGCTGGCATCTGGCAAGCAAAATCAATGTGGAACTGTGGGATTAACTTAATGACCATGTGATTTGCTAAACAACCACATGATTCATTTAATGACCATGGTGATTCACTTAATGACCACCATAAAAAGGTTGTAAAATTGGGTCCAGTCACATGATGACCACTTAACGACCATGATGATTCACTTAACAACTGCTTAACAACCGCATCGCTTAGTGACCTAAATTCCAGCCCCAAATGTGGTCATTAAGTGAGGACTACCTGTATACTAAATGCACCACAGTTTTCCCCAACTAGGTGCTCTCCAGATGTATTGCAATACAAAGCTCATTATCCCTAGCCAACTTAGGTGAAAATGATAAACGCTGAGCCTCAACACATTTGGAAGGCAGATGGGTGGAGAAGGCTAGAAATCCTCTTTTTGTGAGAATATAAGCAGGCTGTCAAAAAGCGTCCTCAATTATCACCTAAATGAACATTAATCCAAACCAAACAGCCTCAATGTTCTTAGCAGAAAGTGGCTGCATTATCCCTTCAATTATTCTACATTAGAGCTGGATAAGAATGAACTTTTCCCATGGAAGTAATCCTCTAGTTTTCATAAATGCTGTACACAATGACTTCAACCCTAGATAACACTGATAAGCATTGCAAGATGTTTTGCATGACCCTGAGGTCCAACAGCAACTCTGAAAAGTGTAGTTTCTGAAATTAAGCTTGCTTTATTTACTATCATTATACCCTGTAAGTAAAATGAAAAAGTACTCTACTGCAAGAATTGTGGTACATGAAAATTATTTCCAAGATCATTTTCAGGGCTACATGAGCTTCAATAAAAGCAGATCTATAATTTTCCATCTCTGTAGTCATACAGTTAACCTTTTAAGACCATAAACTATTCCCCCAGCTCTATTTTATCCAGCTCACAGGAAAGCTATGCTCCAGAAACATACATTGGTGCTGCTGCACTCTACTCTTCAAACCTGTTCTTCAACTTCTAGCTGACTTAAGCTCATTTTAAAGCAGGTCTTGCCAAGGTGTGGTATTCTGCATTAATTGGGATCTGCACAAGAAAATGGATCTACAACTTTCTTCAAAAGCATGCCCTCCAAATGTGCTGAACTACAATTTGCATCGTTTCCACACAACATGGCCAGCAGCTGAAAATGATAGGAACTGTAATGCAATGCGTTTGGAAGGAATCAAGACAAGGATGGTTGGACAGAGTTTCATTCCACGCAGGTTCAAAGTTGATCCCCTTGGTATTATGGAAAGTCCACGTCAACTACTACATTTTAAACCTCTACACCTTCTCACAGGACTGGCCAGGCTTTTTGTCAAAACTGATGCAGAAAGAAATAACATTTAACTGTACAGTAAGAAGTACACCCATCTGTAAGCAGCTAAATTAGATGAGACAGTAGGCAAATATTTCTCATTAGGGATAGGACTATTAATTTCAGTATTTATATTTATATTAACAAATGGGGCTTCATTACATTTTGTTTCACCAATTAAGCACTAATGATCAATATAATAATAATGATGATGCTTGATTTTGGCTGCTGAAAAACAAGCTATTCGAACTGATGCAATCAAGGCCAGAATTGAAAAATCATCAAATGATTCAAAGTGCAGATTGTGCAAAGAAGCAGAACAAACAGTAGATCACATGCAGTATTCAGCTCTTGCAAGAAAACTACACAAACTGACCACAAACAATGACATAACAAAGTCAAAATAATTCATTGGAACATCTGTAAATGATTCACTGGCGCATCTATAAAAAATATTTACATCTATAAAAATTAAAAACTATGACAAAGTCTTGGTGCATAGCACCCCAGATTTAACTGTGGTTGAAAAGAAGGAAGTGTGGATAACTGATGTGGCAATACCAGGGGATAGCAGAATAGAAGACAAAGAATTGGAGAAGATCACAAAGCATCAAGATTTGAAAATCAAAACTGAAAGATTATGGCATAAACCAGCAGTAAACCAATAAACCAGATAATCCCAGTGATTATCGGCACACTGGGTGCCACACCAAAAAGCCTTGGAAATCTGCTCACTGACAAAAATTTACATCTGTCAATTACAAAAGGCCACACTACTTAGATCCACACATATACTACATCGATACATTACAACATCCTAAATTCTTGGGAAGAGCTTGATGCAAATAAAGGCCAACACTAGCTAAAGAACTGGCAGCTGTGATTTCACACTGTTGTGTAATAATAATAATAATAATAATAATAATAATAATAATACCACCACCACCACCACCACCTGCAAATAGAAGTAGAACTGTGGCAAAAGAAAGCAATAATAATAATAATAATAATAATAATAATACCACCACTTCCACCACCTGCAAATAGAAGTAGAACTGTGGCAAAAGAAAGCAATAATAATAATAATAATAATAATACCACCACCACCACCACCTGCAAATAGAAGTAGAACTGTGGCAAAAGAAAGCAAAAATAGTACCAATAGTAATAGGTGCCTTGGGTGCAATCCCAAAACATCTGCAGCACCACTTGAACACCGTTGGCATTGATAAAATCACCATCAGTCAATTGCAAAAGGCAGCTTTACTTGGAACAGTTTATATCCTGCAACAATATCTTTAACACCATCAAACAACATCTGCCTATCCCAAGTCCTTGGGAAGGACTCAGTAGGTGGATAAAAATGCCAAATCCAGTCTAAACATCTGAATGACTATGCAATCAACAATAATAATTTAAACGTGTATGCCACATGACTCTCAACAACTCTGAAATCCTATTCCAGAAATTGTTTAAAGTTGAATTTTAAATTTATTTTTGGGTTATAGACCTCTTCATTAATTCTACTTATTTAACTTTTCCCATTGTCTCATGAGTTCCTAGGAGATTTTTTTTCATGTATTTTAAAATGATAATTTAAAATATAATTTAAAACTATTTTCTCTTGATGAATCAAGGCAAAGAGGAAGAGTGGGCAAGAACTGTATTAAACGCATGCTTTAATACAGAAAGCTGTGGACTGGATCTGTGGCAGCTTAAAGTAAGGCAGGAAAATCACCCAATCTAAACCCTAGAGTGACGCTGCCCGTCAGCAGACATAACTAAATTAGACAGACTGACTTGATATTTGTTTGTGCAATTTATAAGCCACCTCAATGGTCCAAGTGACTCTAGGAAAAGGGCAATAGATCAAAACAAAACAAGCAGAAAACAATAAACATTCCTTTAGGGCCATCTGGAACTACCAATCCTGCCTTTATCCCTCGACCCTAAGCCATTCATTTTCTTGCATTCCATAGTTGGCTTTATATTTCTTCCAGCAACACCTGTAGAACATCTCTATGTTCTTCTAGTAACACCTGTAGACCAATCTGCTTTGACTGGGCAGCAGTACACAAAATGCAACTATTTTACATTCCTTAAAAGCCAATTTCAACAGAGTTACCAAGAAAGCCAACCATAAATTTATCTGTTTTGCGTACAGGGACCTTTTATCTAAAAAAGCTTCCCCTTTTCCTTTTAGAGAGGTTCAAAGTTCCTGCTGTTTATTTGGTTGTTTACGCCAATCTAATCAATAAATATTGCTAACTTTGGGTTTTCAGGCAGATTATGTAAGATAGCAAATCTCTACCTTGCACTATGGCTCCATGATTAGCCTCACTTATATTACACTGCTGAATTTTTTTACCGCAGCATTGCACAATACAGAACAGGACTGCACAGGCACAAAAAGACAAGGACTCTACTTGCCCTGATTTAGCCTTCCAGTCTGTGCCCTTGTGCAATTTAACAAACAAGTTTCTAATGTAATTGCAATCACCTTGAACTGGATTCTACCTAAGGTAGATGTTAATTATCATTCACTGGAAGAACAATAAGTTTCATTCATTAATGCATCTTATAGAATGTAAGCATGTAAAGAACTGAGCTATGCAATGATTTAAAAAATGCGGCTTCAAGCTTTTATCTCTGCTATACCCCTAATAAGCTTGACTTATACATCACACCAAACTATACTGTGTGTCTTGGTCTAGGATGAGCCATCAGAAAGTAACAGGTTGTAACTGGTTTAATGATGTGTCAGAACCTGCATCACCCAACTGTTGTTGTTTTCCATTGTATTGCATTCGTTGGGAGTTGGATTGATTTGTTTCTGCCACTTGTAACTAAGGAGGGGGGGTGGCTGTTAATGGTTGTAAGGGGAGTTGGGAAGCAGCTTAACCATATATGGGCAATTTAGACTGGCTTGATTGCCAGCCAGGCAGCTGGGGCCCAAAGAACCAGGAAGAAGTTCGGGGAGGAGGGGGAGGAAGGAGAGAGGTCAACAACAGGTGAAGAGGAGTCACGACACCAGGCAATAAGGGGAGGGGGGAT
The DNA here is from genome assembly GCF_059951505.1 of Python bivittatus. NCBI lineage: Eukaryota > Metazoa > Chordata > Lepidosauria > Squamata > Pythonidae > Python > Python bivittatus. The sequence goes on from NW_028277073.1 coordinate 6,289,998, forward strand.
AAATAGAGGGAGGTTTACCCAAGGCGTTAGTTTTAGCAATGTTCTGTTTACAAGCTACATGTACACCTTAATAAAGAAGTATCTGTCTGAACCAAGACTGGTTGCGTGAGAATGCTTCAGAACTGAGAGTTGGACATCGTGGACTTGACATTATGGGACTGAGATTCAAACAACCGGGAAGACAGGTAGAATGCTTGGTCAAGTAGTCACATACAAGCTGCAGGAGAAATACAGGGATGGTGAGATTTTTGCCTGGTAGCCAGGGTGCAGCACCAACTGCGCCACTATGAGTTGAAGCTGAGAGTTCAGAGACCTAGAGGTCCACAGAATCTAATCTAGAGTTGGAGCTGTAAAAGACCAGAGACAGAACTAGAAGGTGGGCAGCCAATGGTATAGGTCTAGGAAAACAGGGTAAGGCAGCAACAGAAAGCAAGAGTGGCCTGTGTCAGACTAGGATTCAAACACTAGAGAGTTCCACAAGCCAGTTCGAGTCCAAGGACAGAGGAAGCATATAGGAATGCAGATCTAACACTTTGCAGTTGAGACCAAGGTCCTGACAGCTGCTGCTAAGTAGTCACAGCTGAGGGTGCAACCCCATGAGGTAAGGTTATCCTTGCTTCCCAAGCTGCCAAGCAGATAGCTTTAGCTCTGTCCTTCAAAGTTGCCAGTGCGGTTTTGTGGCTAGGTGCCCTGCCAGCATCTGGCCTCATTATCTGAAACTCAGACGATGCCTCCTGCTCACATCTCCTTGGTTTGCTCCAGATGACTCATTATGTGCTAACTCCTGAGACTGACTGCTCATCAGTTCAGGCCCTTCAATCTCTGACTAAGAGGAGATCATAACGCTGTGGTCAATTTATTTATGTATGTATGTATGTATGTCTTGCTGTGAACCGAATCACTACGGCTGGTCAACAAGCCACATTTGAAAGATCTGGCTTAATGTTATAGAGCAAATTCAGATGGCCTTTGACAAGATTCTATGCTTCATCTGGAAAATGGGACTAATACTCACTCTGCATGCTGAATGATCACTGGTTGAAAGTACTACAAACTGGTGACAGAAAAGTAGCAGAAATTCCAAAAGTTGGTGCAAATGAAATGCTCTTTCCTGTTCCAACCTCCAGATATCAAATACTGACCTGGGAGTGTATCTTCTTTACAGATAACCATGACTGAAGTGGACTGAGAAGCGCAAGAGAAGATTCATATTAGAGATGGGCAGCATGACATGTCACAGCTATTGTTGATGGGAATGCAGAAGACTTTAGTTCAGTAACATCCTAGAACTATTCCTTTCGCCACAATAGTATACCTAGCAATACATTTGCACCAATGGTCAGTTTGGAAAATCTGGAAAATCACCTAAATTTCCTATCAAGTATCCAATTATCATTTTATTCATATGTTATCCTGTAATTTAAATTCACTATTCCTGTACTCTGTATTCTGAAACAATGGTAACTGTGACATTCTTTCAGGTATTTAGGAAGTATTGCCATATCTCCTCTTCTCTTCTCTTCTCAAAGTAAACAGTAAAAAAAAACCCAAAAAAGTAAACAGTGCAAGTGTTTGCAGTATTGGAAGAACCAGGTCAAATTCAAATCACAGTTTGTTCATCAACTCTTTTCATCAAATACCGTACAGATTAATTAGAACAGTGTGGTTCATATCTAACACTACACTATTTTCAAAAAAGCTTGCTTTTTACTTAAGTATGAACCAGACCAGTTTTGTTTAATGCAAAAGCCACTATCATAGCAGGAAGAGTTATTTAATGCTCCCAAGTAATTAAACCCCTACTAATAACTAGTTTCAGGGTTATTAACTTGTATGACTGCTTGCTATTCCAGCATTCTGGGATCATAGGGAGAACATTATAATTTCAAGTCATCAGCTCATATAATTACTTTCTATGGACCTTATTTGCATTGCTCAAGACAAGGTCCAGGAGAAGCTCTACTGAAATGGAAGTTAACATTCAAGATATTTTACATTATATCTGTGTGAGTTCATAAGTTTTCAGTTTATGCAGAAATTAGTACTGTGATGGTTTCCTTCTCAACCACTAGTCTTAATAAACAGATGGCACAGTGGTATGGATCTACAAGCACTTAAACAACTCTCTCATATGTGCTACTATTTGTAAGACATGGACCACTGCTTTTCTTTTTTATTCTTAGATCCTCAACTCATTATTTCTGTTTTTTCATCACTTTCCTAGATGTAAATTTTAAACCCATCATTGGGGCATTCAACAGCAAAGTCCAAGTAGTTGAACAGGTACAAGCATATGCCATGATTTTCATAACCACAAGCAAAGTTAATAATTTCCAGCTTATCAACCATGACATCCTTGTATTAATCTAAAAAGAAGGCAGACAAACCGGGTACTTCCCCCCCCCCCCGTTCACTGATATAGCCAAGCCTCCTATACCAATATGAGCATTATCTATGGAAGACTGGTTCATATTGGTTCAGTACAGTTCACAAAATAAGTTTTGTAAGAGCTGACCAAATGCTTGAAAAAGAGTAGCAGAAATAATTTTAGAACAGAATCCAGTTGTCAGAAGAGTTGATTATCTACTCTACATTCTTGTTAGGACTTATAGTTCAATCATTGTGCATATGTTCTGCATACAAATGAAATTTCTGGCATATCCAGGTGAAACTGGAAAAGATATCTGTTTTCGAGGCCATACTAAAATGGGTCAATGACGATCTCAATTTTAGGCAGGTTTCTATGTTCCATAAGGCGAGGCTCTCTACCCCTTATCTTTCACCTGGAATCATGTTTTCCAGCTTCATGTTACCTCTTTGCAAGCTCTTAGCTCATACTTTTTCAACTCTTTTAAACCAATTACATCTTCAGTCTTTTATCATGCAATGTTAATTCTAAATACAAAACTCAACTTCAAAAAGTACTCAAACTTATATAACCAAAGATAAAATTTGAATATCTGTCTAACAAACGATATCCAGTAGTTAAACAAAAGGATCTGCAAGTCAGAAAGAACGCATCAGAAGCAATTATGTATTTTAAGGACTTTAAAGATTTTAAGCAGAGCTGAGGCAGTTGTTAAGATACACACTCTGGAGACTATTTTAAAGTCCACTCTGTTCAAATGTTGGTCCTTTTACATTTCTCATCTTCAAATTATGACCCTAGCACATGGCTTGCCTGCAGCACTGTATCACACTCTATGATTCAATTGATGCCTACATAAACAGGGAGAAGACAGGGTTTGAATTCTTCCTAGCATGGGCAGCCCCAGAGGAGGCAAAAGGAAGCAAATACTGACAAAGCATCATGACATCATCACAAAATGATGCAACTTACTTACTTGCATCAGGCATCATGACACAAATAAAAAAAAATGTTTATTTGCACAACAACATCATGATGCACATGTCATTATGGCTTGCAACAGACGCCTCTGCTGTCCCGAATATTACTTTTTATGTAGAGATTGTGATGATTTTTTTAAGTATCTCTGTAGACGTGGCTGACAGTTCATCCTCTCAGTGAGAAACTGCTAAATGTAAATTAAGTCCTAAGGATGGCTATTTTATTTTAGTTTGCTTCGTTCCAATGTACATCTTAAGGGGCTTGCTGCATTATTGAACTACGGTAGAAAAAGTCATTCCAGACTCACAAGACTGGTCAAGTCTGCAGAAAAAGAATGTTGCAACTCTGTAATTCCAGAAACAAACCACACTGTGCATAGTCAGTCAAATAAACTGAACCTAGACAGTTCTGTGAATTTTGTAAACTTCTGGTTCTAAACTCTCTGCCTGAATAGACTGAGAAATGTACACATTAGCAACAAATCATGGTGAGAGAGCTTGAGCAAAAGATGTTTCCAATTTAAAAAAACCCACACAAAATATAAATTGTATGCATAGTTGTATGCACAAGATTTTAAAAAAAAAAACCCCTGTAAAAAAGCACTAATTAGAGAGCAGACTCAGAAATGTTACTCACAGTCTTTTGAAGAATGTACAGTTGGGAAGAAGGACAACAGAAATGGATACTACATGTTTTAATGATGCAAAGTACTGATACTATACTGTGGAAGGACGTCTATTGTCCTCAGTTATACAATGGTCTAAAGAACATGCCTTCCAAATTCACATAAGTAACTGCAGGATTTTTTACAAATCTGGACTGCATATACCAGTTTATAAATTTAATTTCCTATTGCTAATAAACTGACTTCAGTGTTAATACTTTAATTGTAAAATGAGACATAAGGCACACCTCTATGAGACCAGTTTCTATAGAAAAAGCTAAATACTAGCATACAGCCCCTTCTCTTCTCCACAAATATTAAGTTGGTCATAATGGTTTTCTGACCATGTAAAGATCACTTTCAATACCATGTGAACTGATAATTTTTCTAGGCAAATTAAAATAAAGGACACAGGTAATATTTACTGCACTGAAAAACACATATCTCAATACAATGAGCCAAAGGTGCATAATACTGTATTTCTAATTAACCTCCATTAGTTATTAAAGAACTTCTGAAATGAGAACTTTTCTGCACTGAAAAAATTTCCACCCCACACCCTTGGAATCTCCCCATGATGATCATCTCTCCTTTTCAATCAAAGTCAAGGAAAGTCAATTACTGTAGTTGCCTGCTGGCATCAAGATATTCACCATAACTCAACAGAAAAGCATGCATTTCAAGGTTTTTTCACTATTTTCTCGATCTCTCCTGTGGTGGTTGGGAAAGGAAAGATGTGTGTGAAAACACAAGAGGTGAAACAAGAAACAGGAAGCACAAGGGAGTTCTTCAGTCACAGCAAAAATTACATTAACTTGGGGTGGAGGAGGAGCATCGGTGGAAGAAACACCGACTTCAATCTTTCTCAGCACGGGGAAACGAGTCTGTTCACATTTCTCATTTTGAGATTTCAAACTATTAAGTGAGCTGCCCTGGGAAAAGCTGGCTTTGAAAGGGAGCATGTACTTTTTAAGAACACAAATACAAGGGAAAAATAAAGCCACCCTGGGGAGTAAGGCGAGGAGGAGGGAACTAAGCTTTTTAGGATAGAAGAGCGATCCTGAGCTAGCCTGAACCCTCAGCCAAAGGCAGACAGGACTGCGCTGAAGGTCCTCACTCGATTTACGAAAAGAACACGATTCCTTCCACTTCTCTCTTGGTCGCTTTCTGACCCGGGAAGAGCGACCGTTTTGCTGTCCGTTCTTTCCTTGCATGGGTTTGGTTTTGGAAAAAACCAAAAACAGGGACCTGCAACCACCCCCGCTTTCAGCTTCTCGACCCACCGACGCTCGCGCGCTGAACCGCAAGTTCCTCGCACCGCCTACGGCGCGCAAGGATTCCGGCTCCCCATCGCCGCTTGCAGACCGGCCGGGGTCGGGCGGAGGAGACGAGACACGGGCTCAGGAGCCGGACGGGCGGCTGAACTCCGAAGAAAGTTGCAGGACGGGGCCGGGGGCGCGGGGCTTCCCAGGAGAAGTCGGCGCTGCCGAGCCCGGCTCGCTCGTGCGCGGGGGCGCTCGAGCAAGTGCGAACTCGAGGTCGAAGCGGGGGAAGCACTCACCATGACTCCCCGGAGCCGCTCCGCGGCGTGGCCTGCGCGGGGTCAGCGAGCGAAGCTCCAGTCCAAGTCGTCGCGGCCTGCCCGGCTCCCCCTCCGCGCGAGCACCAAGCGAGACGGCACGCGCGCTGGGCCGGGGCTGGGGTAGAAGTCGCCCGCGGACGGCTCCGCCCCGCTCCGTCTCGCGCGCGACTGGGCGAGCGGAGGGCGGGCCGCGCGGCTCCCTCAGCCCAGCAGAGATTGCATGGCGCCGCGCCCGCGCGCCTCGGCTCGCGGCCGGCCGGCCCGGAAACAGACGCAGGCGCCCTCCCAGGCCTCTCCCCGGGCGCGCGCCACGCCGGCGCTCGCAGCGCCCTCTGCTGCGGACCTGGCGGCCGAGGGCGGACGCGCGGACTGCTAATCCGTGCAGCGAGAGACGCAGCTCTGCCGGCTCTGCGAGGGCCGGGGGGTGGATTTCTGCGCGCCTCCCTGGGGGAACCGGGGAAAGCCACCTGGGGCTCCCTGTTGCAGAGGAGCAGGGATTGGGTGGCTCCGGCACATGAGTGTGCAGCGGGGGGTGAAATGACCCGTGCCTTCTTTTTACCCCTTCGGACGCATCGAGTCCCTGTATCTCTATTGATATTTTGCAAATTGATTTCTCCCCTTTCCAATAATACCAAGTAGCCTAGATGAGTCGCTGCAGTTTCAGTTAAGTCTGCCATACATCCTGGGATGGACGACGGCCGTTGCCCTGACCGATCTCCAAAAACGTCCCGGGAAGTAGGACTGTCCAGCCCGCAAAGAGAGAGCTGGATTTAGCTAGGTCATAATTCCCCCATCCCCCCCAGGAGAGCGCGTTTCAATGGCTGAACCCACGGTATCTCTTGCGAAGGTCATTTAAATTCCTGGGTTTTGAAAAAGCATTAAAGCCCACGCTTCCTGTTTTTCACCTGCAGGAGCTTGCCGTTCTGCATCTCATCTCAGCGTAACTGCAGCCTAATTAAATGGCAGGTGTAATAACCGACTGAGTGATTGATTACATGCCATCAGGTCGTTGTTGATTCTTAGTGACCATATAGATACAGTACTATGCAAAAGTTTTAGGCAGGTGTGAAAAAATGCTGTAAAGTAAGAATGCTTTCAAAAATATATATTGTAATTGTTTATGTTGATCAATTTACAAAATGTAAAGTGAGCAAACAGAAGAGAAATCCAAATCAAATCAATATTTGGTGTGATTACCCTTTGGCTTCAAACCAGCATCAATTCTTACACTTGCACACTTTGTACACTTGCACAAAGTCAGGGATCTTGTAGGATTAGAGTCAGGTGTATAATTAACCAATTATACCAAGCAGGTGCTAATGATCATCAATTTCATATGTAGGTTGAAACACAGTCATTAACTGAAACAGAAACAGCTGGGTAGGAGGCTTAAAACTGGGTGAAGAACAGCCAAACTCTGCTACTAAGGTGAGGTTGTGGAGGACAGTTTCATGTCACAGGTTATTCCCTATGGCAAGACTGAGCACAGCAACAAGACACAAATTACTTATACTGTATCAGCAAGGTCTCTCCCAGGCAAACATTTCAAAGCAGACTGGGGTTTCAAGATGTGCTGTTCAAGCTCTTTTGAAGAAGCACAAAGAAATGGGCAACGCTGAGGACTGTAGATGCAGTGCTCAGCCAAGGAAACTTAATGCAACAGATGGAAGACACATCATGCTTGCTTCCATTTGACATTGGAAGATGTCCAGCAGTGCCAATAGCACAGAACTGGTGGAAACCAGTGGGACCCAGGTACACCCATCTACTGTCTGGAAAAGTCTGGCCAGAAGTGGTCTTCATGGAAGAATTGCGGCCAAAAAGCCATATCCCTGATGTGGAAACAAGGCTGAGCGACTCAACTATGCACGAAAACATAGGAACTGGGGTGCAGAAAAATGGCCGCAGGTGCTCTTTCAAATCAAAATTTGAAATATTTGGCTGTAGCAGGAGGCAGTTTGCTCGCCAAATGGCTGGAGAATGGTACAATAATGAATGTCTGCAGGCAACAGTGAAGCATGGTGGAGGTTCCTTGCAAGTTTGGGGCTGCATTTCCGCAAATGGAGTTGGAGATTTGGTCAGGATCAATGGTGTCCTCAATGCTGAGAAGTACAGGCAGATACTCATCCATCATGCCATACCATCAGGGAGGTGTGTGATTGGCCCCAAATTTATTCTGCAGCAGGACAATGACCCCAAACATACAGCCAATGTCATTAAGAACTAACTTCAGCGTAAAGAAGAACAAGGAGTCCTGGAAGTGATGGTTTTGCCCCCACAGAGCCCTGATTTCAACATCATCGAGTCTGTCTGGGATTACGTGAAGACACAGAAGGATTTGAGGAAGCCTACATCCACAGGAGATCTGTGGCTAGTTCTCCAAGTTGTTTGGAACAACCTACCAGTCCTATGAGTTCCTTCAAAAACTCTGTGCAAGTGTACCTAGAAGAATCGATCCTGTTTTGAAGGCAAAGGGTGGTCACACCAAATATTGATTTGATCTGGATTTCTCTTCTGTTTGCTCACTTTGCATTTTGTAAATTGATAAACATAAACAATTACAATATATATTTTTGAAAGCATTCTTACTTTACAGCATTTTTTCACACCTACCTAAAACTTTTGCACAGTATTGTAGATTTTCCCCATGATGATCTATCCATAACCTGTGCTTTCAGGTCTCCCAATGGTTCACTCATAGCCTTTCTCTGTGACAATCTGTCCCCAAGCTGGTCCTCCAACAGGACACTCATCACCACTGTAACTGAGTCCATCCCTCTTGGTGCTGGTCATCCTCTTCTCTTTCCTTCCACCTTTCCCAACCATTAGAACTTGGTCTTCGCAATACGTGTCAGAAGTAGGATAATTTGAGCCTGGTCATTTGTACATCAAGAGAGAACTCTTGGTTGATTTGTTTGATGATCCATCAGTTTGTTTTCTTGGCTGTCCATGGTATTCTCAGGAGTCTTCTCCAACACCAAAGTTCAAAGGCCTCAATATTCTTCCTATCCTGCTTCTTCCAAGTTTCTGTTATGTAAACACAAAATCACCAAAAGTAGGAATTGGATGGGATCCTATTCACCTAGGTTCCTGTCACCTAGTCCACACACCACATGCCTGCTTCCCTCCCCTCTCCATGCATAAATTTACTAAATAATCCTCCAGAACATAAAAATGTCTTTAGAAAAAGTGGAGTTTCTACTTTGGTGGGACACAGGTTCTTCAATAGAGAGACTGTCTAAGGCAGTGTTTCTCAACCTCAGCAACTTTAAGATGCTTTAAGACTTTGATTCCCAGAATTTCCCCAGCCAGCATTCTGGGAGTCAAATTCCACACATCTTAAAGTTGCTGAGGTTGAGGAACACTGGTGTAAGGAGGACTTAAGATATGAAAAGCTGAGAATCACTGTTCTTCAACAGCCACAACCTACAGGATGTACGTATTAAGAGAAAAGACGGCATCTGTTGGGAACAACTGGATCCATTCAAAGTCTTATTTGTGGAAGCTTAGAACGATAGACATTCTGAAATCCTTGGGAAAAGACTGATTTTGGCAAAGAATTATCGGGCAAAAAAATGCCTCTACGAAAATTTTAATAGCAACAGATGGGCGATTTTGTGTCAAAAACTATTTTTTCAATTATCCCTAGATCAGGAACTATTTAACGACACAAACTATCATACACTATTGAGGGAATATTTATTTTTTAAAGATTTTAGACAGGATAGAGATCAGGTATGCAGGCTTAAGTTGGCCAAGTGGTATTGTCTTCTTAAAAATTGGCAAGGAATGTCATATTACTTACAGTATTCCATACCCCAGTCCCTGAGACAAGCTTTTACAGAACTTTGTTTTCAAACAATGCCAACAGCCTATTTAGATGGAAGATATAGAGGGTTACCAGCTACACACTGTTTATGTATTTGTAATACCTCACAGGTAGAAGATCTGACTCATTATCTATTACATTGTAGATTATACCAAGAACCAAGAGTTAGATTTCTTACGCCTTTGCTAAGTCAATTGAATCAGACTAATCTAGAAAAAAATTATTGTTTGTTGTCTGATAAAAATGAATATGTAACTAATCAAGTTGCATTGTTCGCAATGGCTGCAAGAAAGATACAGAGGCAAATGTTGACAAATAGCGTGGCAAATACTAGAGGGGATGGACTGAATTGATATGGATTGCTGTAATTTTAAATGAATTTGCTAAAACCTAAGGTTGCAAATAAACGTATGAAATGAAATGAATGAAGTTGTCACAGGGAGATGAGTGATTTTTATTGTTCTTTCTCTTTTATTCATGTGAAACTTTATTTTGATGTGCACCTCAATATGACTTACATATATTCTGGTTGAAATTTTAAGTATTTTAAAATGCAAATACTTTTTTCTTTTTTTTCTTGTAAAGTAAATATTGTGTGGGAAAACAGGGCTGGAATTTCAGCCCTCCATAGGTACAAGATACCAATAATAAGATGGATTAGAACGAAAAGAACCCTGAACAGGGCGGAGGGGGGAAACTGCAGATGAAGTGGAAAGGAGGTAAGGGAGATGTGCTTGGCTGTTGTCAGGAAAAAAAATGTCACTTAGCAACTTTAACACAATCAGGAATAAAGGAGGCAGATCAGAGGGTATTTTGCAGCCATTCACCAGGCAGAAGATAAAAGAGACTCATACCCCTGTAACTGTGGCAGCAGTGTAAACGGTAAATAGCTTCTTAAATTTTGGATGAGAAACATATCTGCCACTCTTTGCCCAAATGCTATTGCTATGGGCTACACAATCCTGGGAGGAGCCTTTAAAAACAATCTGTCTTAGAAAATCAGGAGCAGTCTGGTAGGACCTTCTGAAACTAACCAATTTTATTAAAAGGCAGTAAGCTTTCACAAGTTGCTGCTCCCTTCATCAGATGTATAGAGTGGCTGGACTGATGTAGGATTTAAAATGGGGTGAGGTGTGGGGGGAAAAGGAAGGGAAGACAGGTTGGTTGTGCAGATGCAGAAATTATGGAGGCAGGCAAGCAGGAAGTCTTTTACACAATTCTCTATAAATAGCAATGTTATGTAAATGTTCTATACCCTGTATAACTGAGACCCTTGTCACTGACTCACACTATGGAAACTTACCTGCACAGTAAACCTGGCCATTGACTGGGGATCACCTTTCTTTCCAAACCCTGATGTGTATTTTTCACTCTTTCTAAAATGTGGAATTGTAGAAGGGAACATCCAGGTCCTGTTCAATGTTAGCAGCTATTCATCTAGGACACAATCTGTTCTGTCCTTCTCAAGTTAGCAATGCTGTAGAGCAGTGTTTCTCAGCCTCGGCAGCTTTAAGACGTGTGGACTTGAACTCCCAGAATTCCCCATTATATCCTCAGTCAGATGTTCTGTGAATGTCTCTGAAAAGTTTTTGATTTATTCAAAGCCATTTTTGTCTGCTCTTTAGCCAAACAGACTTCCAGAGCAACAGACAATGTTTTAGGACTATAATTGGGCACCCAGTCTATAACACATGATGAACAAGGAAAAAGAAATGGGGACAGAGGTGTCCACAGCAGGAGTAAAAGAAGTCCAGATGGCCACAAACATGCCATCAAAGGCCCCCTTTTTTTGCCTGCATCACAACGCACATCAGAAGGGGGCAGGGCTTTGATCTCATGGTTGTGGCCACCATCTTGCCTTTTTGACCTCCCCCCCCGGACACCCCTGAATCAGAGGAAGGAAGGGAGAAAAAGAAAATAAGGTGCTTTTTCTTAAAATAACCGTTCTTATAGCCAGGAGATAGCTCATTGGAAGGATCGATAATGAAGCTCAAGCTCAGATATTTTGGTCACCTAATGCGAAGAGAGATCTCTTTGGAGAAGACCCTGATGCTGGGAAAGATTGAAGGCAAAAGGAGAAGAGGACGGCAGAGGATGAGATGGTTAGATAGCATCACTGAAGCAATGAGCATGAAACTGAGCAGACTCAGGGAGGCAGTGAAGGACAGGAAGGCCTGGTGCAATATGGTTCATGGGGTCACGAAGAGTCGGACACGACTTAACGACTAAACAACAACAACAACATAGCCAGGAGAAACAGTTCAGATAACCTGATGGAGCGATTGCTGTTAAGATGAGAAAGGGAGAAAAAACAGTTTATTCACCAGCAGGTCTTGCTTCTTCTTCTTCTTCTTTTTTTTTTTTTTTGTCCATCTTCTCTGCCCTGCAGCTTTCTGGAATGGCTGCATCAGGTGAAGTGATTGCATAGACATTTAATATGATAAGCCTTTATAATGGGTTTAACAAAAACAGGTGTTAGTAGGGAACGCTTCTGTGCAATCCATTTACCACCTTAAAGCTTCCAATCTTGGCAGCTTATAGCACTCATCTCCTGAAATAGGATATTTATTCACATTTTTTTTTCAGCCATTGCATCTTGATTTGCTCCTTTCCACACTGAAGAAGCTGTACAAGCGCCAGCTACATAGCAACATCATCTCCGAGTCAGGTTACGCTGAGCTATGCGCTCTCCACAATCGGTGCAATGTTTTCGATTTCCTGTTTTCTGTTTTTGAAACAGCACCCATGAAACCAATATGAGACAGGTATAATGCTTCAGCAATTCCTCACAAAACTATCTGTTTTACTTTTGCTGATATTGCCATTTATTTTAACAATGGGGAGATTGCAAAACTCCAAGAAGAGTTTTGCAAGTCTTCAGAATACGATTTAAGTGGTAAACAGGGAGAAGTTCATCAGTCAGAATGGGGGAAGTATCATGAGCTGTCATTTTTTGGAGCTTCTTTGGAAAATGCGATGGCGTTACCTGTCTCAGGTTCCAGCTTTGTGCTACTAGAATTACCCATAAAACCAGAACAAATGTCCGTGATTTAAGATCTTTATGGCAAGTACACAGAAGTGTTCAGACCGTTCATTTTCCTACAACATTTAAATAAACTCCAGCTCTTTCCTCTAGGTAAGTACAAGTTTCAGAAGTACCACTTTTTTTGAGGGGAGGGTGAGCGAAATAAAAATGATTCAGTTATTCATTATCTAAACAGGAAATTCTATCAGGCTGGCTGAATTCTGTGGCATAGAAATGAATAAATAATCAAATTAATAGCATGGCATAATAAAAGGGTCTGATTAGGAACAATTTCATTCTTTTCAAAATTGATTTCAAAGAGAAAGAACAGAAATGCATTAAATGTTTTATTAAAATCAGGGTTTACAGGGCTTAAAGATGGCTGAGTCATACTGACTGCGTACGTTTACACACTTTTGAGTACAGAATGTAATCATCCTGAAGACTATCATTAACCAACTCAATTTCACTTTTGGACCAGGAGTGGGCAACCCATAAACCATCCATACTTGGATGTAGCCCAGAGAGCTTGCCAAAATCAGTGGCAATGCAGGTTACTGCCAAATCTCAGCAACAAAGCACCTAAGCCACATTGACTGTGTGGCTTAGAACAACTAAAATTTAGGACTCTGTTGGACCCCAGAATATTATGACCTTGCCATTATTTGTTTTAATTTAGGAACCGTGGTTATGCTGATTAAAAGTGAAATACAGAAGATTCCAGTTATGGACATTGTTGCCCTCTTAGCCAGGAACCTGAAACAAGTCACACTAGATTGTCCTGACCGGTTCCGTGTTCAGGCTTTGAGGACCCATTTGAAAAACTCTGCTCTACTTGGCAGTCTCAGTCATCACTCTTTGCTCTTACCACACAACGCCAACCCTCACCAAGTAACCCATATCCATGGTAAGCATTTTAAAGCACCCATCCTATGCTCAACTGTCTCAAACTTAGGGCAAAACTCAGGTATGTTTTTATTCTCTGTATTTTGTAGTATAACAGTAACTTAGTAGAAAAACACTTAAATGGCAGCACCTAGCTGACCTTGTTCAGGCTTGGAAGCTAAGCACAGGTTGGCTTGGTTAGTACTTGGGTGGGAGACAGTGGGAAATACCAGGGCTGTTGGACTAAACTGGGAAGTCAAAGTATTTCCTGTAGGAAAGCAGGGTCAAACCACCTCTGTGCTATTCTCAAGAAAACCTCTGTAAGTCACCAGGAGTCAAGCCACAACTTGAGGAAGACTTAATTTAAAAAAGAAAGAAAATAAGTAGTTATACAATGTTGCAGTGCTTTTGAGGAATTATATATTGACAAAGCACTTTTCATTTGAGCAAGATGGGCTAAAGTCTACCCTTTTGAAAAATAAATGTACACCAGTGTTTTCATGTGTTGCAGCTTCTGAGGAAGAATGTTAGGTTAGTAAGCAGTGGAGATGTTCTCTAACTGAAGGTCTGCCTTTACCAGCTTGTTCCCTCTAAACATGTGGGGATGCCAGAAGTCCCCCTTCTGAAGAGTCCAAAGGTGGGGGAAACCATCAGACTCTCTCAGCTTTACAAATGGAGAAATGAGGAGTGGGGAGAGGAAGGTGGGAGTTGCTTTAATGAAAGTAAAGTTTAAACACAATTGTCTCCTGTTTTTTCTCCACCACAAATGGTTTCTATTTGTACCAGTAGAGAGACTACCTGAAGTGGCCTTGAAGATGGAGGTTCTGTGCCAAGTGATGGACTACAGACTTCCCAGAATCTAGCATGCATGATTCTGAAGGTCACCACTATGAAGTACAGTAGCAAAAAAATCAGGAGTTTGGTGGCACCTTTTCCAACTAACACATTTTATGAAAAGACATAAGCTTTGCGGAGTTGCGGTTGCATGCCTTCTCCTTCTTCCCTTTCTGTAAATCTCAAATCTGGAAAGAATTTGAAACAGATTCCAGAGAGAAGGTCATGCATACAGAAAATGTGCAGATAACTAACTGGATCTTACTGAAACTCTTTCCAGAGTAAATTCAGGTTTTTTGACCCAAGATGTTGAGTTGCAATTTGTGTTAGCCCCAACTAGCAACAGGAGGTTATCTTTTCTCATGGATTAAACAAACACCATGTTATTACAATACAAATATTAACGATCTTCGCACAACAGATAAATTAATTCAGGGCTAGAATATCTGTGTCACTCCTAACTATTGCTTTGTTTATAGTGACTGTCTGTATTTCTTTCTCTCATCTTTTCTTTAACCACTCCCCTCTTTCTCCTCCCTCTCTCTTTCCTGTAAACTGCTGAGTGTTTGTGTAGATCATCAGATGAAACAGCCTGTGATCCATGGAAGTTTATGCAATTTTAAATCCACAAGGCTCTTTGTTGTTTTGTTTAGAGATAATTTCTTGTTTTGCAGGTCTGAATGGTGTTCCTAGTTGCATAGTTAATGATGAACAGTCAGAGAAGATAATGATAAAAACTCCTATTAAAGCTTCTGTTTTGAAGATGCCTGCGGTCCAAATGCCAGTTGGTGATCCACTGCCTATTCCAGTCCCCAAGCTGTCAGTAGGTTAGTATGGAAACATATATGCTTTGTTTAGGCATTGATAAGTTATTCTCTTAACTACCACCATCACCAGCAATGGACAGTCCAGCACATCTAGAGGACACCTGATTAAGGAACAGCACAGTAATCAGGATATTGTAGTTAGGACTGGCTTATGTGAACCTGGGATCCACCTTCTTCACACGACTATGCATTGTTTCCCCACTAAAAATGTAAATGGGAAGCAATAATTTGCAACTGGTAAGGATTGTACTCTGTGCCACCACAACTCTTTTCTGCTCCTTTTCTCATTCAACCCAGTTATATCAGCCTATGAGGATGTTTGCAGGAACCTCTGCCAGGTTCTAGGAGGCATTGTCCATAAATCCATAAGAGACCTAACTGAAGCAGATTTGCTGAAACACGACTTGGTGAAGTACTCAACCTACATGCCATATGTGATCCACAATACCCATTCCATAGTCTCCAGAGCACCCTAAGATCTTATCACCTACATGCAGAGGCAAAAATCCCCCCATACTAATTTGTTGGTTGGTTGTTGTTTATCATTCTAGAGTTCTTAAGTCATTCCAAGCCCCCAGCCCAAGACTGCACTACTAGCCATTTCTCCTGTGGCCCTTGAAGTTTGAACCATTGATTTATCTTCCAGATTGCCCAGCTATGAGAAAATTGCCCATCCATGTGCTAAATAGGCAATGTGATAAAAGTCAACAGGCTTAATAAGAGACTTTTCTTATATTTGAACCAATATAAGAGTAGTGGAAAACATTTAACTTTTATTGTCCATCCAGTCATCCATCTCACAGTTCAGCAATTGACTGAGATGTGTAGGTCTAATTATTTACCAGAAATAGTGTATTATTTAAAGTGATGGATTGGAGTGGGGAGACCCAGATTCTTGTTCTCCCTTAGACAAGAAAGCTCATGGGTTGCCAACCACCCTCTGTTAGCCTCAAATCAGCATCAAGCTTTGCAACAAGCCAGGTTGGGGAAAAAACCAACATTGCCTCACCATGCATTTATGGTTTTGCTAAGTCAACTACGCAAGCCCATGCAAACAAAGTGAACCCTATAATGAAGCAGGACACAACAGTAGGAAGTGTGTGTGTGCGTGCGTGCGTGTGTGTGTTGAGAAATCTTTTATGCTGGGAAAGGTGGAAAGAAAGAGAAAAAAAGGACAACCAGCAACAAGATGGATGGACTTGATTACAGCAGCAATGGGTGCACCATTGGAAGACCTGAGGGACCAGGCTGGGACGAGATCCTGCTGGAGAAATCCTGCTATGTCAACGTTGACTTGATGACACATGATCAAGCAGTAAGTGGGCACAATGTTATTAAAACTCCACTTTACTAAGGAATGAGATCAGCTGTGACTGTGGGTGAAAGTAACAAGTACAATGAGAAGTAACTATGCTGAAGCTTGGACTATTTCTACAGGGAATTGTTTCAGAATGTGGTTAACTGTGTCAAATTCCTCCCTCCAGATATGCTGTAATTACAATGCCCAGAATTTACTTTTAACTAAGGATCTTGGAAATTATAATTCAAAAACTCTGGAGAGCACCAAATTTGGAAGGGTAGGAGGTTGGTATAATACCTTATTAGTTGAAACTAGCAGGGTTTAAACTGCTGGGCATGAAACTCCAAACAGCCTTCAGAATTAGGAACACAGGCTTTCCAATTCTGCTTCTTTGAGGCAAAGAAAGATAAGTTAAGCAACTTCTGGCCTTCTAGCCATCTAGCTTCCTGGTACAGCTGAAATTATTCTTAGTGAAATAATTAAATCAGAAAGAGTCTGGTAGCAGCTTTTCTGAGTAACAAATTTTTATTAGAAGTCATAAGTTTTCATTACCTGTGGCTCACTACACCATATGCATATGAATGGCTAAACTGATGTAGGCTTTAAAAGGGGGCTGAGGTAAGGGGGAGGGAAAGGGAGGTTATGGAGATGCAAGTTACACATGAAGCAAATGACAGGTACTTCATCAATCAGAAATTGTAATGAGTTAAAAACCCATTGTGTTTGTTAAGACCTTCTGAAATAGCCTGGAACCTTTTGAATATGTGAGTTTGGCAGTCTCTCACTCTAATACTGGCATAGTTCCATTGTTCTAAAACGGGATCTTAACATCTGTCATGGAATCTCCTGGGAGGGTTAAATACTACTTAGTCTTTGTTTTTACTTCGGATGTCAAACATGTCCATTAATTCTTTTGTGCAAAGTTTGTCCCATTTGTCATACATAGAATCTAGAGGGGCATTGCTGGCAGTTCGTGGCATGTATTACTTTGGAGGAACAGTATGTAAAAGTGCCTCTAATCTTGTGTGTGAAATTGTTGGAGCCTGGAATGGTGCTGTTGGTGTAAATGTGGGAGCAAAGTAAACATCTGAGTTTGTTGCAGGGTCTGTTTCCCATGTTCTATTGTTTTTTGTTGCTTGTGAGAATGTGTTTCAGGTTCGATGCTTCTCTGTATACAAAGATGGGCCTGCTATCCAATGTCTAAGAAAGTGCAGTGTTATTGTCCAGTAGTGCTTATTAAGTGAGTGGCTTATGCTGTGAGCTGAAGATGACAATGTGGTCTGCCTTTTAATAGATCCTCCCTGGGAACTGATCTGGCCGTATTGATTTGTCTGTTGATCTTGTTGGGGGAGTAGGTCAGTCTCCTGAATGCCTGGTTTAATTCCATTAGTTGAGCATCTCTGTCAAGTGGGTCAGAACAAATTCAGTGCTGGCACAGAGCCTGGTTATAAATGACAGATTTGGTAGTGTGTTCTGGGTGAAAGCTGGAAACGTGTGTCTGTGTGTCAGTCTGTAGGTTTCTTCTATATCGTGGTGTTTATACACTATATCCACTTTGTAGTTTTACTGTGACATCAAGGAAGTGGATTTGTTCTGTGGATAGGTCATGGCCAAGGTAGATGGTGGGGTGGAAGTTGTTGAAGTCATGGTGGAATTTGGTGAGACATTCTTTTTCATGGGTCCAGTTGATGAAATGTGATAATGAATCCTAAGTAAAGGAGGGGTTGGAGGGATTGATAAAGTGTTGTTCTAAGTCAGCTATAAAGATGTTAGCATATTGAGGAGCCATATGTATGTTCATGTCTACGCCACTTATTTACAGGTACATGTCATTGCCAAAGGTGAAATAGTTATGAGTGAGTATAAGGTCACACAGTCGGCTGGCAAGGGGTGCGGTGTTGACATCAGTGATGATGTTCCTGATAGCTTGAAATCCATATTGTGGGAAATATTGATATATAGTGCCATTGTAGCTAAATTGGTATAGCTGACAGCCCAATCATCTCTCTCTTTTTTAATATATATCTCCCTTGTTACAGTATCTTCCTCTTGTAATTTCAATATCATTTTCTTTTCTTTTTCTTTTTGCAATTTGTATGCCAAGTACTTCCCTGGTTTATTTTCAAACTCAGAAACATTTTGTTTTGCATAATTCATTTTCATTTCCATTTCTCTTAGTGTTAACATAGATAATTGTCTCTGCAGAAGCTTAATTTGTTGAGAAATATTTACAATATCTTCTCTGGAAACTTATTTAATTCCTCCTTATCTCATCCAAAATAGCTTGTGTTCTCTCTTGCCTCTTCTTTTTGAGTATAAAGTAACCCCTTATGAAAGCTTTGCTTGTGTCCCAAACCATTCTTACATCTGTACCTTTATTAAGATTATTTTCAAAAAATTCTTTTAATTTCTTTTTACAGTCCTCCACTATTGCTTCTTTCTGTAACAGCATTTCATTTAACCTCCATCTGAAAGAACTGGGTTTATGTTTAAAAACCAAACTCACTAGATTATGATCTGAAAAGGTCTTTTGTAATATCTATGAACCTTAGTAGTCAAATTCTTCAAAATCCAAATCAAGTCTATTCTCGAAAAAGATCTACTGTATGCCTTTCAGAAAAATAAATATAATATCTTGAATTGCCATGTTTATGTCTCCATGCATCAATAAGCTCTAAATTGTCCATCAAATTTAAAAAAAAAACTTTTGATAGCTTACCTTGTGTAGAATTATTATTATTATTATTATCCAAAAAAGTAAGGGAGCATAAGAAAAAGAGAGTAGCTTCTGACTTCCCTTGGTACAGGTATAAGTAGAAAATG
The DNA here is from genome assembly GCF_059951505.1 of Python bivittatus. Classification (NCBI taxonomy): domain Eukaryota; kingdom Metazoa; phylum Chordata; class Lepidosauria; order Squamata; family Pythonidae; genus Python; species Python bivittatus. The sequence goes on from NW_028277073.1 coordinate 6,309,116, forward strand.
TATTCGCTTCTTACTCTAATATCTAAAAATTTACATAATGAAAAATAATTTTTAATCTAACCTTCAGAAAAATTCCTAAAAATTAATCTGTTTGGATAATGCATATGATTTGTATATGATAGAAGATTTTGTATATAGAAGATATTTCTATAACATCAAGCAGCAAATCCCAAAATCAAAGTTGCATTTTTTTGAGTATCAAGCAAAAGTCTAAGAGTGGTTTCCAATCAGAGACAAAGTTAGACAGTGCCCTGTCTTTGAGCAAAGCAGTGAGTTTTGCCATCTCAGCCAATTCCATTAATTTCAGTGTCCATTCTTCAGCAGTAGGTATTTGTATATCTTTCCATTTTTGCACATATAAAAGTCTCGCCGCAGTTATCATATAAAGAAATACATTTTGATGTTGTCTTTCCACTTGTTTATCCATCATACCTAAAAGAAAAGTCTCTGGTTTCAACTGCAAATCTATTTTCAAAATCTTTTGAGTCAAAGTATATATCATATTCCAATATTTCTTAGCCTTTTCACAAGTCTGCCATAAGTGATAGAATGTGCCTTCACATTGATTACATTTCCAACAGACATTTGAGATTCCTTTATACATCTTTGACAATTTATCTGGTGTCAAATACCAACAGTATATCATTTTATAGAAATTTTCTTTTAACGTATAATTAAGAGTAATCTTTAACCCTTTATTCCACATATTTTCCCACTGATCCAACATTATGTTACATCCAGTTTTTTCCCCATTTAACCATACAATCTTTAACATATTCATCTTCCAAATTCACCTTTAACAAAAGTTTATACATTTTAGCAATAAGATGTCCATTGTTAGTACACAAAGTATATTCAAACTCAGTTTTCTCAGTGGTAAATTCATAGTTTTCTTATCTAATTTAAATCTTTCCAGCAACTGTGCGTATATAAACCATTAGCAAACAAAACCTTCTGATTCTAATTCTTCTCTCTTCTTCAGGTTAGGTTCTCCTTCAGAAAACGATAAGAGAGTTGCATACGTCAACCATGGTTGTTTAACCATCATTTCTCTTCTATAAAAAGTTTCTTGAGGTGACAACCATAGAGGAATTTTTGGAGACAATTTTACCTTATATCTATTTCAAATTCTCAATATAGAACATCTGATAAAATGATTCTTAAAATCAGTGTTAGCTTTCACTTGGTCATACCGTAAGTATTCATGCCATCCAAATCTTAACTCATGTCCTTCTAATTCCAGTAACGTGTTTTGTAAAGTCATCCATTCTTTCATCCATACCAGACAACAAGAATCAAAATATAACTTTAAATCTGGAAGACCTAACCCACCTCTTTCTTTGGCATCCTGTAATAGTTTATATTTTATTCTTGGTTTTTTACCTTGCCACACAAATTTAGAAATATCTTTCTGCCATTGTTTAAATGGTACATCATTTGTCAATATCGATATTGTCTGAAATAGAAAAAGCATTCTAGGTAAAACATTCTTTTTAATTACTGAGATTCTACCTAACAGTGACAGTTGCAATTTAACCCATCTTAATAGATCCATTTTAATATCATTCCAGACTTTGACATAATTATTTTGATATAGCATACAATTCATATTGGTCAATGTAACTCCCAGATACTTAACCATTTTTTCAATTTTAAAGCCAGACTTCTTCATCAATATTTCTTGATCTTTCATAGGCATATTTTTTTATATTTATTTATATGTCAAATTTATATCACCGCCCAACTCCCCCACAAGGAGGGACTCTGGGCGGTTCACAACGAAACTTATATTCTTAACCAATATCTTTGTTTTTTGTCTATTTACCTTAAATCCAGCAAGTGCACCAAAATCTTTCAATTTCTCCATTAAACATTCAATTCCATTTTGAGGTTCCTGTAAAATCAAAACTAAATCACCTGCAAAGGCTCTTAATTTAAAGACTTTTTTTTTTTATTTGTAAACCCTTAATATTCACATCTTGTCTAATATCTCTATTAAACACTTCCAAGACTAATTAAAAGTAGAGGAGACAGGGGACAACCCTGTCTTGTCTCCTTTTGTATCTCACATGGTTTTGTAAATTCATCGTTAACAATAATACTTGCCTTTTGGGAAGCATGTATCAATTTAATCCCTTGCAGAATTCTTGCCAAAGTCCATATCTTCCAAAACTTTAAACAGGAACAATCAGTTCCAATTATCAAAAGCTTTCTCTGCATCCAAAAAAATCAGTGCTGCTTGCTTTTCATTCTGATGTTGTAAGTATTCTATTATACCTAATACAATACTTACATTGTCTCTCAGTTGTCTTTTAGGTAAGAAACCACATTGATCTTCATATATAAAGCCTGATAAAATCTTTTTCAATCTCTCTGCTAATATTGATGTAAAGAGCTTATAATCGTTATTTAACAAAGAGATCGGACTGTAGTTTTTAGTCATAGTTGGATCCTGACCCTCTTTTGGCAATAACATTATATTAGCTTCCTTCCAAGTCTCTGGTATTGCTGAGCCCCCTAGAATAGAGTTCATCACCCGCTTAAATGGTAATAACAGTTCATCTTCAAAACATTTATAATAAGAACTTGTTAATACATCTGGTCCAGGGGATTTCCCTATTTTAGCCTTTTTGATAGCTTCTGATATTTCAAAAGTAGTCACAGAATTGTTTATAATTTGTTTTTGAGATTGTGAGAGTTTTGGTAAATGTTGGGGTTTTTTAGATATGTGTCAATATGATTTAATGAAACTTCTTGTCTTTTGTACAGATTTGAAATAAGTTACGAAAAGATTTTTGGATGCTTACATTATCTGTGAATGTAGCATTTCCTGCTTGTATTTTCATTATCATTTTCTTGTCTTTCTCCTTTCTCAGCTTATATGCAAGCCATCTCCCTGGTTTATTTGCAAATTCAAAATATTTTTGTTTTGTAAACTTTAACTTTGTCTCTATTTCTTTTATAGTTAACATAGATAATTGCTGTTGTAGAAGCTTAATTTGGTGCAGGATATCAGTATCTGTTGGTGTTTGTAGTAAACTATCTTTTTTTCTCTTGATGTTTCCTTTTAAGTTCCCAGTTGTATTAAATGAAGTAACCCCTCATCACTGCTTTACTAACATCCCAAACAATTTTAAAATCTGTTCCTTTACCCAAGTTGTTATTCAAATATTCATTTAGCTTCTTTTTACGTTCTTTTATTACTAATTCTTTTTGCAATATGGTTGTAGTTAGGGGTATATATACAAAACAGATTTTCTTTTCTCTTTTCTTTTCTTTACTGCTCTCCTCCTTCTCCTTCCCCTTCTCCTACTCCTCCTTCTTCTTCTTGTTCCTGCTGAGATAAATTCTTCACCCAAATTTTTGTAAGTCAAATATTTTATATCTTTTTTCTAATATGCATTTCTTGTAAGCAAATTATATCTTGTTTTAATTTTTTTCAAATAATGATTTTTTCCCCCTCTTTTGAGGAGCATTTGCTCCATTTAATGTTAAGCATTTGTAATCTATAATCAGGCCAAAATTTTAAAAAAGTCAGTACGTGTAGCACCTAATGCAGTATCATCCCTTTCCTGTTGCACCTGCTGAAGTTTTTGTGTAGTCTTATCCATTTGTATTGTCTCCAGTTCTTCTTTGATTTTTCTAGACAATCTCTCACTTTCTGCACAGAATTCAGTCAAAACCTCTGCTGTTTGAAAGTAAAAATCACTCCTTCCAGTTTGTCCTATCAAAATGGAATCTTTTTCTGTTGAAATCTATCAGTAAGAAAGAAGTACTCTTTTCTCTTAATGCAGCATTCTAATCAGAATTTCTTTAAGCACAATTACATCTGCATTATCAATCCATCTTGTATTAAAATGCTGCTGCAGAACTTGGTCTCTTATCTTCTTCCTGACAAAGCACACCAAGACATCCCTTGGAACTTTTCTTAATTTCACAGAACTTGTATTTATTCTATAAACTTTGTCAAGTTCTGCCTCAGTAGCCTCTTCATCCCATTTCAAAAAAATCCATAAAGCTTTAATTACCTTTTCACTAATGTCTTCACCCGGGATCACTCTGAATCTCAAGCAAAATTCCTTCTCTCTCACCTCCAATAATGCCAGATTATCTGAATCTCTTTCCATCTCTCTATAACTTCTGTCTTACTTTCCAAAATTTCCACTTAGCATTAATTTGTTTTATGTCTCTAGTCATCTGTTTTACAGAGTTTTCCATCGTCTTAACTTCTTCTTTCATCTCCTCTTTCATCTTTACAAGTCTTTCATCCATCTTCCCTTCAAAAGCTGCCAATTTAGTATTAAGTAATTCAGACAACTTTTTGCCTAACTCCTCAAACATTTTCTGAAGCAATTCTAGTGTAATTCCTTTTTCTGCAGGTTGCTCTAACTATCACCTCCTCCTTTCTCCTGTTTTTGCTGCTTTTCTGATGGTTGCCATTCTAATATTGTAATCCAAAAGTGAAAGTGTCTCAATTTCAAGAGGGAAAGTAAAAGGCAGGCTTCCTCCCCTCCCCCCCCCCCCCATTTTGTCTTTCTCTGTCTTTAATACTTTCATCTCAAATGGCACTCTGTAGTTACAGTCACTGTCGCAATCTGGCTCATATGAACTTTATCTTTATTTTGTAAAATCTACCATAAGCAACCAAAGCTTTATCTTGATGATCAATCAGTTGCAGAAAGCGAGGAGGATTTCCCCATCAATTGTCCATCACCAGTAGATGGCTCACAAACCTCATTTATAAATCAAGAACAAAAAAAAAAAAAGAAGAAGTCATTATAGCTGTATTGACAGGAAGGAAAAAATCCAATATTTGTAGAAGCAGTACCTCTCCTAGGCCAACTGAGGATTTTGTAATTTTGCTCTACTGTATAAAGTTGTGTTGTAGCACTTAACTTATGCGAAGTCCATGCAGATTACTGCAGTGCTGATATTTACACAGCCTCTACAAGCAGCCCTATCGGGAGCAAGTTTTTTTCCAAGGAACACAGAATATTATAGTTGTGCGGGTGATGATAGAACAAGGGTGACAGGGAATGCAGAGCCCTTTCTCAGCCTGGATCCTGGTGGAGATTATGGGGTTTATAGTTCAACATATCTGGAGATGGCTGGAATGAAATGCTTGAAATCCTGAAAAGAAGCACTCTGTGCTGTGTTATTTTCTTGCAGTACCATGTGTTCTTCTGTTTCTGTTTTATGTTCTTTCTGATGTCCTGTTATCTCCCACTGGATCTGAAGGCAGACGAGTCTCAGAGAGAAGCACAGGCCTTGGAAGAAACTGGATGTCTCGTTCTACTTCCCTCCCGAGCCACCACTCGCCATTTATTCCATTGCATGCCCAGAAACAATGCTAAAAATAAAGGCAGAGATGCTATCTTCTCTCTCCAGAATCAACTGATAGCAAGCAAAGCCTAAGCACAAGAGTAACCATCGTTTGTTGTCGTGCTAACATACAACCAATCATCTATGACATAGATTTAGCACTTTTTCATGTGCAGAGGGTCTGGAAAAGCCAGGAAATTAAATAGCTGGAAAAGTAAGGAGATGTACTAAGGATTTAAATCAGATACATAACATTTGATCAGGCATTACTGGGGAAGTAAGATTTGATGTGTAAACAATAAAAAGTAGTACTGCAACTGAGTACTTAATGGCTCTTTTGTTTCAAACAGATACACATACTTTCTTCACCCAGCAGCTTAGTGTCATCCAGATACATGGGTCTGCAGGTCCCAGAATTCCTCTGGCCTTGATGGCTGGGAATTCTGGAAGTTTTCAACCCAGTACAACTAAGAGCACCACACTGAGAAAGGCTGATCTAACAAATTGTTCAGTTTCATATATATTGGGGGGGGGGGGAGTTCTTAAAGTACTTCATAAGAGGTGATGCCAGAATGAATTCTGGTGATGAGAAACTGTTGGTAGGATGTCTACAGGAGGATGTTCAAAAAGTCAAGATGGCAACTGTGACCACTTAATAGAAGCCCTACCCCATTTTTATGAGAATTGCACCACCATCTTGACTTTTCTTGACTACCTCTGCAGACACCCTTGACTATTGCTCAGCAGAAATTCTGAAAAACTTTGAGAAAACTTAAAGAAAAATATCACTGTACTTTGGAAGGGAAATTGCAAAAAAACTAGCAGTCCCTCTCTGGAACACCCTCCATTGGACTGTAGTCAAGTGTAGGCATCATACAGTCTTCAACCATTTCTGGCTGGTGGGCAATCCAGGATTTTGAGAGCATCTGATGAGCACCTCTCAAAAAATGTCTCACCATGGGTTGGGTCTTGCTATTCACAAAACAGCTGCAACAGGACAGTTGGCTTCCTGCTGTTCTTCCTCACCTTCATCCATGGCCTCCTTATCACTCTGGCTTCCCTTATCTCCCCACCCCAGACAGATGGGCAGACTTCCAAAGTGCTGGACTGCATCCATCCCGCATTTTCATTTTCTGTGGATGTGTCCCTTTCAGAGCCCAGAGGTATTACTGGAAATGAAAATGATGCTAGGAATGGATGCCATCTCTGGAATGCTTTTCCATGGCAGCAAACTCAAGTTTGCTGTACTGGACAAGTAGTTTCCATTCCCATCTTAAATGTTTTCTTTACCTCAACTTTTCAAACCTTTCAGATACCGTGGGTCACTTCCGCAGTAGTGCTTTATAGCAGCTTCATTTCCTCTTGGTTGCATCATTTAGCTATTCCAACTTCACCCTATTCCAACTTCCTATTTTATTATTTGATATATATATATAGAGAGAGAGAGAGAACATGGGAGGGAAGAATTCACAGACTCTTTGGCAGCCATGCTGGGGAACCTAAGGGTACAGCATCCTATCCAGATTTTATGCAATCTCCTAATTTCAATGTCTGCCTGAAGAAGCTGCAGTGTGGCAAGTGGAAAGATTCCATTCAGTGGGTACAACCAAATGGTAATCTGGACAAAGTCCTCCACAGTGTAACAGGGACTCAGATAAAACTGAGCCCTGTGTGTATTTAACTTCTTAGCTGTCTACTGTGAAGGTCATTGTGACCTGCCATTCTACCCTTTCCAGCATCCTCTTCTATCAACACTTTTTGGAGCTGCTTTGTTAAATCCTACAGACTCACTCTGTGGCTGTGATTCAGCTGGGGCTGCTCACCACTAGCCACATTGGTGAACAGAATGGTGAGTGTAACTTTGACTCTGACATTTGGAAATTGTGATTGCTCCTATTATGCAATTTATGTACTTTTACATCAGTTCTCCACACTGGGATACTTAGGAAATCCAACACAAAGGATGCATGTTTGGGAAACATTTCTGAAATGCATGTTCACATTTTCCATGGTCACAAACCCAGATTTGCGACCCTGGCTATCCTGGACAAGGAGTTGCCATCAGTCCTAGTTTTCTGATCTACCTCAACCTTCCAGATCATTCAACCTAACCAAATATTATGAAATTTCTGCACTAGTGATTTAGAGTATTGCCACAGCCTCTTTGTAGCACATTTGGGTATAGCTGAAATGAAGTAAAGCCTTGCTGCATTATGATTATTTGGGCAGAGCAATGATTGGCTGACTCTAGAACATGCTATAATTCAGTAGTGTGGAAATTACCTTGGATCACAGTTCCAAGAATTGGCATCTAACCATGCTTTCTGTGTGTTGTAGAAACAAGGTTCCTAGAGAACACCACTGAAGGGAAAGCTGGTATATGCATTGAATTCTACCCAGACAGATTTATTTTGTTCCTACTGTAAGAAAAGTCTTGGAGTCTGAGAAAGAAAAGAGAGTATTTCAAAACATGACAAATGGAGAGCAGATGGGGATTTCAATTTTATCTGGTCAAAGAACTGTTAGTCCTTCAATTCAGCAAACCGGGGGGGGGGGGGGAGTTCAAACAATCCTCTAATAAATTCACTCATAAATGAGGACTGGGTGTTTCCTTATTCAGATTCCAAGATTCCTCACTTTTTCCTGTTTCAGGGACCTTCTACACTTCACAGAAATAGGTAAATGGTAAAGCAGAAATGCTCAATTTCTTTCTGTGCTAAACTGTTTATTTCTTTCCTGAATGTGCTAATTAAGCTTTATTGTATCCTGTTATTATTTCCCTGAAGGAGCTAAGAAATTCTGTGTACCTTAGCCATTTATGCCTATCCTCAGGTTGGGCATGAGAAGATGTGTTTTTTTCCAGATCTGTTATGATCTATAACCTTAATTTGTAACTGTGCCCCATCTCTCCTTTTACAGAGAATTTGCACAAGAATTGAGCAATTTGTAGTGGACTTACAACAGCCTGTAATCTCTCTGGAGCAATACATCTGCATTTAGATTTTTTATTTTCAGCGCTGATTGTTTGCATTTTAAAGAAGTTTCTTATAGTGTATCAATAATAATAATAATAATAATAATAATAATAATAATAATATCATCACCATCGATCAATTGCAAAAGGCAGCTTTACTTGGAACAGCTTATATTCCTGCGACAATACCTTTAACATCATCAAACAACAACATCTGCCTATCCCAAGTCCTTGAGAAAGACCCGATAAGTGGATAAAAATGCCAAATCCAGTCTAAACATCTGCCTGACTGTGCAACCAACCATAATAATAGTTTGATTTTGTTTATCTCTTGTGAGTTTGGTCTCTCTCGCAAGGATACATGGCCGGGTGATTACATTTTAGAAATTTCATTTTTTACTTTTTCACTTTCCAGTAATGGAACACATTTTGTGGACCTCTCATCTTACACATGAGGGTTAGGTGGAGAATGTAAGGTACTCTCGTGGATGATAGGTAGCATCAGCAGTAACTACCAAGCAGCTACATCAGGATAAGAGGTAATGCCAGGGTGTGTAGACACAAGGGACATCTGTGAGACTAGATTTGAAACCTCCAGCATTTCATCTCCAGGCTCCACCATGCCATAAGATTTACACTTTGGAAGCTATGGCATGAATAATTTCTAAGTCCAGTTGTTTGCACATTGATAATTAATTGAAGAAGAATAACTATTTGCTGGGTACAAGCAGAAGAAAAATATGTGAGTTAAGCTAAAGCCATTTATTTTGCATTAAAATGGGTTAAGTGAGCAATTCTGATGCATAAACCTTCCTCTCACTAGAGAAAATCATATTTTTCTGAGATTCTGGTTCCCAATCTCCACCTTGAATTCTAGGAGCTATCTGAGAGCACAGAAGACTCCGACTGCAATTATTTCCAAATATTGTCAGTTTTGCTACGTGACTACACGCTGTTAGAAGAAAGCCTCAAATCACTTATCTGTTCATAATTCCTTGCATGTTTGAGAAAAAGCATTTCCTTTCTTAACTGTGATAGGGAAAATAACACTCCACTATTTTAGCAGCTGCAAATGGCAATGTGGCCATTTCTGCCAGCAATCTCCTGCAGAGGTACTTTTTTAGATTAGCAGTGCGACACATCATTGCAAACACTGCCTAGCCTCCAGGATGACAGCACCACCCTGACATTGACCTGGGTCTACTCAAGTGAATTTTGTACCCAGGCACTGGGAAAGCACTATGGGATTGAATTACTATCTACAGTAGTTCTTATGCCACTATCATAACACAGAACAGCCCCCAATTCAAGGGACTAGTTGGAGTTGATAATGGAGACCCAAGCTTTGAACCACAAATCTATCAAAGATTCAAGTTTTTCAACACAACTGGATGCCAGAAATCCAAATATTCAAAAATGATGAGTATTTCAATGCATTAGTAAATAAATAAAATAAATTCCTACAAGCCACATAATACACAACACAAGGACACTAGAACTACAGTTCTACACAGCTAACATTTCATGATATATTGACATTGAAGCACACATACAAGCGGCAGAGGAACATGACAAAATGTTAAACATCCTTTAATTAACACCCTGTCCTTTATTTTATGAGTGGTTTGTTCTTTATTTTTAAATGGCACTAATTTTTTTTTAACAGGCTGTCTGGAACAAGGGAAAACTAAGAAAAAATCTTACAAGAGGAAAAGCCTTGTAAAAAGCTTTGATAAATTTATTTTTAACCAAGGGAGGAGGGGAACATTATGCTATTTTTGGGTGGAAATAAAATTTCATTTAATAAACTCAATTCTACCCACTTCAGTAGGAAATCCTTGCTTAGATGGTACCAGTCAGTCAAAATGCCACAAAGATCTAATACATATCAGAGTGTAGAATTCAGCTTTCAACCTGTGCTATGATCTCTGATCAGACAGCCTTCCTTAATCTGGCCCTTCCACAAGTGTCAAACTACAATTTCCATTATCCCCTATCAGAAGCAGCTGGTTGGAAATACTAGAAATTGTAGGCACAATTATGCCAGCCTAAGCAAGTTTAAATATAACCTTATCTTTGTGGTCACTTGGATCTTTTGACATAAAAGCTGAGAGACATTTTTAGACCTATGTGATTGCCTGGTGAAAAATGAAAGGATTGCCTAAAATCCCACCTACTACTTCTCAGTTTGTCAGTTGGGTAACTAAATGACTTCATTCTTCATATCGGACTTGACGGAATTTAAATGGCATCCTGAATAACAGGTTTTTAAAAAGGAAGAACCTTTCGTAACTTCCTTTCTACCTGAAGTCAAGCTTTCAGAGAGCCTTCCTCTGAAGAAGAAAAGGAATGCTGGTCCTTGCTCAGAAGCATTAGCCTTATCAAAGTGATCTTTGACTTGAACCAGTTTGTTTGCATTTTCTACCCTGGCACCGTGCATGGCCTAAATCAGTAAATACTCAAATACTGTTTCCATAAGTACCAATCAAGTAACACAATTAACCCCCCAGACCCCTTCACAGAGTGCATCAGATCCTACAAATGGCAAACATATGAACCACGACCTGTTCTTCTGACAATCCTCCCTCCCTCTTTGTTTTTTTTTAGCAGATAGTTTCTATTATTGTGCTTGGGAGCATAAGAGAATAAAATGTTGTTCCTTCTTGCAGGAGCAACTGGGGCAGCCTTCAGAAACTAAAATCTGTTCTAGATGTGAGCAGGAACATGAGAAGAATCTGAAGACATTGGCAAAGGAAAGAGGTTGCACAGACTTAATTTTTCCGCATGAAAAATAGCAGTGTGCTCTCTCGCTCTCTCGCTGCTAGCTCTACAGATGGGACGCCCCTGTCACCACCAGCACCTCCACCACAGCATGAGGTCCTCACTTTGCTTGGCTCCACACTTTGCATTATACCTGCTTTTCCTCAACACTAGGTTCTGCACAACAGCCAAGACCAAAGCCGCCACACCCATGCATACACCCCCACACACATACACACTACTTTAAGGTCATATCCTACCCTAAATACAATCTTAGTGTGTCCATGCTCACATTATGAATAGGGTAGTAACTGGATAAATGTTAAACTGCCCATTTAACAGTGGTTACAGTGTATGATCACAATGATCCCTCATGGACACCCTGAGTCTAATCTGGATCCTGCTCTGATCTTCTCCACATGTATTGGGACTGCAAATTCCATAACTGCCAACCAGCATCAATGTGAATGTGAAAAAGTCTAGTTAAAGTAGATTTGTCAGCTTGATGTTATACCATGCCCTGCTTAGTGCAGCAAAAAGAAGATACTCTTTACTAAGAGAATGGCATTACAAATCAGTCTCTGACTGTTACGTATTTGCAGTTAATTAACCAATTAAATGTGCTTTCTGTCAGCATTGCCAAGGTCCTCCAACTCTGCCGAAACACAGATGAAAACCAAAACCACCAAAATAATTAGGAAGCATTTTTCTCCCAAAGTTTTGTGCTTCCAGCTTCAGCTGGTTCTTCTTGCTATTCATGAAGCCAGATTTTTTTTTGTGTTTTTTAAAGGATTTTCAGAAGTTAAAATGGGAGCGCAAACCATTCCCATTCCCATTCCCACCCTCAACCCCCACCTCAATAGCTGCTTTTTTAAAAAAACAAACTTGAAAAAATAATGCCAATTTTGCAGCTTACATCAGCACAATTTCAAGATGCTGTGAGGATGCAAATAGGCTGTGGAGGGCCATATTCAACCTGTGGATGCAAGTTATTTACTCTTATTCTAGAATTCTATGAAAAAAATCACAGTAATGTAAAGCTTACCAAGCTGTTATGTTATAAGGTCTACCATGGGCAGAGCACATACAAAAAACTGGGTTGGGTCTTAATGCAAATGCTTAACAGAGGCCTCATAGATGAAAAAACTGAACAAATGTGTTTTTTGCATAACTATGATTATAGTCAAAGACCACGAAAATGTTCTAAATCCTATGAAGTGGTGTTCAGTCAATTTCTCCACCAAAATCCCTAAAACCCAAAGCAAGGGGAAACTAACTAAAAGATCAATTATAGGAAGGAATACCAAACGTAAATATTTGATCCAGGTTTTTCTGTACAATAAGCTCTACAATACTGAAATGCTGTTAATATATTGATAATATGTGTTGAAAAGCAAATATACTGTTTATAATCTGGGCATTTTGCATCCTGTCATAATAAAACTTAATATTTACTGTACTGGTAAATGGTAGAAAAGGTGGTAAAAAGGAATAATAGAATAAAGACCTAACGTTTCTGGTGAGTAACTGGTGAATGCCAGAAACACACATCTCACAGGATTTGCCTTTATATCTTAGCCATTATTTATTTTATTTATTTATTTATTACATTTATAACCTACCACAATTATGAGTATCAGACTTTGCAAGTTAAGAGTCAAAACGTTTTAGATCATGAAGTCAGTTTTAGGTGTTTACATTCTGGCATGGAAGAATTTATCAAGAGCCATCAGAGATCAAGCACGATAGATAATGTTTAACTTCACCTTAAATCCACCTTAAATCCATGAAATGGAGTCAGTTCATACATATAGAAGGCCAGGAGTCTTCAGGTTGTGAGAATTACAGTGTAAGCTGCCAATGCTGAATACACTTGTCACACAAACATAAGTAACCAACACAGACATCAACTATGTGGGAAGAAAGGTTCTTCTCCTCCACCTAGGGAATTTGTATAAAACTAAAAGCATATTTTAAATAATATTTTTAAAACCAAAACAATTAAATAAATAATATTTGTTGTTCAGTCATTAAGTCGTGTCCGACTCTTCGTGACCCCATGAACCATATTGCGCCAGGCCTTCCTGTCCTTCACTGCCTCCCTGAGTTTGCTCAGTCTCATGCTCATTGCTTCAGTGATGCTATCTAACCATCTCATCCTCTGCCATCCTCTTCTCCTTTTGCCTTCAATCTTTCCCAGCATCAGGGTCTTTTCCAAAGAGTCTCTTCTTCGCATTAGGTGACCAAAGTATCTGAGCTTGAGCTTCATTATCAATCCTTCCAATGTGAGCAGTCAGTGTGATTTCCTTTAAGATTGACTGGTTTGACCTCCCAGCAGTCCAGGGGACTCTTAAGAGTCTTCTCCAGCACCACAGTTCAAAGGCATCAATTCTTCGGCGCTCGGCCTTCTTTATGGTCCAGCTCTCACAGCCATACATTACTACTGGAAAATAATATTAGACACACACAAACACCAGTTCCATCTAGGTCCCTGAGAGTGAAACATTTTGCACGGGTCTAACAAAGGGAATATTTTTTCAGGGTTGTAAATTTGATTAGGAAGGAAAAACACCTAATCTTACTATGGCAAATTAATGTGTCTATGAGAACCGGCTATTAGCTTACTAAGGCGTGTAAACAATCAGAAGGAATCTAGTAGCACCTTTTCCAAATAATAAATTTGCTTATGCCTCTTAATAAAATTGGATCATCGGAAAAGGTGCTACCATGCTTAGATGTTTTGGCACCATAGACAAACATGGTTTTCTTCCTGTAAGGTGTATAAACATGTTACCCTGAACCCCAAACTCTGCATTGTGCTGACTCAAATTTATTTCCCCCAAATAAATTAATTTGAGGAAGGGGGAGGAACAGCCAGCATAACTGACCCTGAGGGATACTAAAGATTTCTGTCTTGGAAGATCCCATGTTGTTCTTCCCTGGCCTAAAAAAATGTTTGCAGGAAGTATAATGAAATTTATTGGGCTGGGCTGATGGGAAGGCATCTTTTCCCTGAAGGCATTTGTTCCCAAATTCCTTTTTCTTTTTTCTTTTTTCTAATCTTAGAGGGAGGCACAGAGAGCCTTCCATGAAAGCTGGTGAAAGAGAGGCCCCCTCTTACAGCTTGCGAAGTTTCCATGTAAATTACCCCCTTGAGACAGAGAAGGGGATGAAAGCAGGATGGGGGTGCAGTAGTTGTGCAGGGGATAAAAAGGGCCCATTCAGAGACAGACTGATTGACACCAGCAGTTTCTAAAGTGGAGCTTGCTCCCTTTCAAACCTGCAACTTTGTCTTGAAGCATTCTTTCTCTGGACCTTCGCTTTGCTTTGCTTTTCTTTTTTCTTTTTCTTTCTTTCTTTCTCTTTCTTTCTTTCTTTCTTTCTTTCTTTCTTTCTTTCTGTCTGTCTGTCTGTCTGTCTGTCTTTCTGTCTGTCTTTCTGTCTTTCTCTTTCTTTTTCTTTTTCTTTTTCTTTTTCTTTTTGCGGAGTGGCTATTAGTGATTAATCATTTGCTCTTCCCTGTGATGTGTAACTTGGGGATAGGAAGCCAGCCAGGGCTGTGCCTACATGATATGCGAATCTCGGCTGGGCTGCATCTCTGTCGAAAGGAAACCTCCCTGCCCTCCTCCCTGCTGGATTCCTGTTCATTGGCACGTTCAATTTTGCACCCGCAAACCACGCCATGAACTTGCAGGCAGCTTCCGTCTACTGTCTACTTTCCCTTTTTTTAGCTGCTACATCAGAAGGTAAGAGACAGGGCATTGTTGTTTTAGGGAGCAAGAGGAAATTTGAGCATTAATGGGAGACTATTGTCGCTTTTTTTTACCCCAAACCCCTGATGCCAGGCACTCTCTGTAATGCAAGATCTAAAAACTGCATTTCTGGTTTCACACCCCTGGGTTAAAAACTTGGCCTCCAAATGTTGCTTCAAACGCTGAGCATGTGTTGCTTTCTGGGACCATCCAGAAACCCTGATTTTTGATATTTTCAAAACAGCTCATATATGTTTATTTGCTTATCATCCCTGGATTTGCTGTGGAATTTGGGCAGAACTGAAGCCCTAAATCCCTAATGGAAATGCTAATTAACAACTGAAAGCATTCAAAAAGTGGGATTCGCAGAAATTTTAAGTATCCTAACTGCATCACTGCCCGATGAAGTGAAACGTTTCATTTAGTAATGGGGCTCTGAGAGCCAGCTGTTTAGCCTCAGCAAATCTTGAAAAATAAAACTGAGGTGGCCAAATCAAGCTAAAGTATTTCTAACAACCACAAGTATCACCCAAAGAGGTAAATTATGCTATGCAGCTCTCTACATGCCTACTCAACAGACCTTACTTCTGAATTCATTGGGACTTATTCTAGTAAAGAAAGTATAGAATTGCGTCAAACTCGCTTTCAAAGAAATAAATGGGATGGAATATATTCAGGGTTGGCTGGAATGGGTTGTTAAATACTGTACGCTAAAGTTGTAATCCTAAGAATAGTTATCTGATAGTGACTCCTACTGTAAACAATGAAACTTGCTTCCACCAAAACTTTTTTTTTAACGTTTGTAACATTTAAATGTCTGTTAGCATCGGAAATGATTGATGTCTATCCTTCTGGAGAAGGCATTAATTTCCATCTTGCTTATTTTATATATTATCCAGGTTGTTCTTATAATCCATTGAGTCAACCTTGACTCCTGGGGACTACATGGAGTCCATGCAGTTTTCTTGGCAACATTTCAGGGTGGTTTGCCAGTAACATCTCCCTAGGGCTGAGAGAGAGTAACATCACCCAGTTGCTTCATGCCTAAGGTAGAACTAGAAGTCATGGTCTCCTGGCTTCTAATCCAGGACCTATAACCACTATTCCACACTGGCTCTCATAATGGCTATACATATAGTATACCATACACACACACACACAAGCACATATTCTCTGAAGTATTTGATATTAATAAACAAAACCTTTGGCACATGGATCATATCGAACACCCCTTTCCCAATCTGTTGACCTCCAAACATTCTGGCTCTCATTTTAGGATTAGAGCAGATGAGTTTCAAAACATTTGGAGGAGACAAGTTTGCCAAAAGCTGGCTTGGAGGTACAGTGGTACCTTGGTTCACGAACTTAATTCGTTCTGCGACTCTGGTCGCAACCCGAATTGGTCGCAACCCGAATTGGTCGTGACCCGAATCAAATTTTCCCATAAGGTTCAATGTAAATACAGTTAATCCATTCTGACCTCTACGAATTTGGTCGCCAACCGATTTTGGTTGCGACCCGAATCAAATTTTCCCATAAGGTTCAATGTAATTACGGTTAATCCGTTCTGAACCATATGTATTTTTTTTTTAAAAAAACACAAAAATATGACACAAAGTACAGTACGAAGAGAGAGAACGCTAACCTTGCTGGATGCGACTTCTGGCGTGGAGGACAGGAAGGTGGGTGGGGAGGCGATTATTGCTTGGAGGGAGAGTCCCCCTCCCTACAGGAAGCCACGACCACGTGTCACGGCAGGGAAAATGGGCGCGGATCCTGTTCGTCACCCGATCCAGCGTTCGCGAACGGAAGCAAAATTTTGCAAACGGTGCTGTTCGTGACCCGAATTGGTCGTGAACAGAAGCGTTCGTGACCCAAGGTACCACTGTATATGTTGTGTCTTCCTGCAGCTGTGCTTTCTCTTAAAACCATGTAGCTATTGATGGTAATTAGGGAAGGCATTGTACTCAGTGTGGTTTTCACAGTGAAATGTTGATACATTGTTTCTGAAGTAACACAAAGCTAAGTTATAGGAGACTTCAGCCATTCTTCCAACAGGCTCTATGGCTTAGTACATGTTAAATTGTGTATGTTGTGTTTTAATGGCTTAATGCTTGCTTCTGGCTCAGCCTGTTGTGTGAAGCCAACCATTTCTAACTTATTCAATATATGATTAAGACGTATCACAACTTAGTAAAATAAGTGAATCCAGGTTATCCATACTTCTCTTGTGGAACAGTATCAGTGATTCAATGTCTTAGATAAAAGCATTCAAGCTATGTCATGAGGGACTTTTTTCTTTTTTTACAGGAAACTTGGAAACACCTTCTTTCAGGTCAGGAATTCTCTATCAGTACCGATACTCCCTAGCTAGCCAACTAAGTCTCCTGTCAAGACCAACTTTGCAAGGAAGCAAGTTCCAGGCAGAAGCTTTCATTGATGTGCACCTCCTGTGGAGAAACACCAACAATGCAGGCGAGCAACTGCTCCAACTCCAAGTCAGTACTGTTCTTCTCCTCTCTTGGTTTTAAGCTTCTGAGGAAGACACTGCCATTCTATAGAGCAGTGATGGTGAACCTTTTGGGCTCAGCGTGTCAAACGTTTGGAAAATGCCTAACTTGACTCTGCTGGTGTGTCACCACCCCCACCAAACAACAGGGAAACAATTATTTACATATTCATTTATTTTTTTTAATCGTTTATTTATTTTTTTATTTATTTATATATCAAATTTGTCACTGTCCATCTCGTTGAAATGACTCTGGGTGGTTTACAAAATACCATCCAATCTTATGTGGTACTATGTAGGTCTGGCAGAGAAGGCATGCTGCAGGTCCCATCTGCCAGAGAATTATACTTGGCGGGTCCCAGGGGGCGGGCCTTCTCTGCTGTGGCGCCTGCCTTGGGGAATCCTCTCCCTCCAGAAGTGAGATTAGCTCCATCCCTCTTAACATTCTGCAAGTCCCTTAGGACCTGGCTTTGTGATCAGGCCTGGGAGTCCCAGGGGGCTGGGGAGATTTTCTGATGGTTCCCTTATTAATTTTATCCCCTCCTATTTTGTGTGTTTTTACAATTTTTTTATTTGTAATTGCTTTTATGTATTTATTCTTTTTTATTGTTATTCGCCACCCAGAGTCACTTTGTGTGAGATGGGCAGCTATATAAATATGATAAACAAACAAACAAACAAATAAATAATAAAGAAACGTCAGATAATTACAAAAATGAAATACGAGTAAAACAAACTCAGTTTCTTTGGTAACTCAAATAAGGAGAATAGTTGTTGTCGGGTGTTGGTGAATGCTAGCATGCCACCCAGAATGTCATGGCATGTCACCTTGACACACATCATAGATTTGCCATCACTGCTATAGATCCTTTGGTTTTATTTAACTATACTCAGATGGAATATTTCTTCCTATTACCTCTAGGCTTCCAAAGACACATTTGCCAAAAAGCAAGACTTGGCTTCTGGACCATTGTTTTCTGGGCACATGATAATTTATGTCATCATAACTGAAATAGATAGTAATAGCATGTAGATTTAGAAGAGATTAGCCAAGTCTCATTTCCCTACAAATACTTTCCAAGCTTACCTTTGAGGAAACATAGTTGTATAACTTTATACACTGCATGTGGTATCCATGTGTCACCCTGGCCAGTAGTTTTCTATTGAATATAGCTTAAGATAACATAATACTTGAAGAATGCTGGCCGTTGACAATGGAAGTTATGTCCTTTGTACTGATTGTAATAGCTGTAAATTATTTTAGGTTACATTCAGGCACTCATCATTGCTTTTACTTTGAATTCTATTGATAAGATCATCCTAAGTAATTGTTGTTGTTTTTTTACATTTTATTTAACAGCAATAAATATGTTCTATATTAATTATAATTTATTCTATACTTATTCAGTATTTTCTGATATAGAGATCAGAATGTGTTACACGCTCACATACACAAGCCCCTTGGCCAAATACAAGGATAGCTTAGCAAGAAGTAAAAAGCAAGGCAGATTTTATAAATTATAATACACTAGCTAAAGGTAAACTAATTAAATATAATACACTAACAAGTCTAACACCATCTTTTATAAAAGTAAGTGTAATAATAAAACTTTTCACAATGGACCAGTGGTGACACACTGTCACAATGACACTGTTTTTAGAGCTGGTCTGTTTGGATGAAAAAGGAGAGAAAGAAGTGAGAACACAATCCTGTTCTCATTTATCTGGCTCCTAGCCCCATTGAAACCAATGGGGCTTATCCTTATTGGACAATGAACATTGTTAGATACTCCTCCATCCCAGCATTCCATCCAGGTTCTGATAGGACCATTTGTGGCCTAATTCTACACTGCATCTAAGACTAAATACAACTATAGCTTGAATATCTACATTTCCCCCTCATTTCCTTCCTTTCTCCTTTTGAGATCTGATCTACCTTCTTGCTCGAATGCTGGATTCTTGTAGACTGCTTTATGACATAGCGTTCACCTAACAATGCTATTGTTGACTTGAAGCCTCCTGATTTTCTTCTGCCTATTTTGGGGACTTAGCTCCATGACTTACGCATCTATCATGATTCGGAAAAGAAGGATCAGGCTATTAGCAATGACCATTTTGCAAAAGGCTCACTGAATGCTACCGAACTCCAGCAACCAGTTTTCCTCCATTGGAATAATGGGAAGGTACGTAAATATTTCCCTACCTCCAATTGCTGATCGCCCTTTTTCACGCAGGCTTGTTTACATGCTGCTTTCCCTTCAGCTTTGTGTTTAGGTACGTTTTTTTGGCACCCATCCTCAATTGCGCATTGAGACCGTAGCTTTCAATACAAAAAAATGTTATGGTGCTTATCTCAGTAGATGGCACTCCCTTCAGGATGGACAAGCGCTGCTTTTTTAAATGGGAGTAAGTGCGATATCAGAGGGCAGCCCCTGATTCTACCGCTACCTAATACATCAATTGCTCCATATTCCTGTCCAGCCCTCCCCAATCAGTTGTCCTCCAGTTGAACTGAGATTATGGGTCCCAAAATTCCCACCTAATTCTAACAAGTAAAAACCCACGCAGTTTCATGTAGCCAAACGTTTCTCAGTATTTCTCAGTCTGATCTTTCTTATGCAAGCTTTGCCTAAAGACAGATGACCAGGGCTTGAGTATGTGCCAGCCAAATGGTGAGGGCTACTTGTCCCAGTTCCCAGATTCCAACCATGGATAGGAAGATAATGCAGTTGTGCCATGGCGGTGCACCCAAGCCATGGAAAGACATCAGTGCTGAACCATAGTATGTTGGGGGAGTATTTCAAGCAGCCAAATCTACAGTGAGGAGCCAGACAGATTTGAAAGTGCAACCATGGGCCATTTTAATTTAAATAATTTTTTCCCAGATCAACTAAATTTATGCCCCCAGAGTTGGCATCTGACAGGCTGAACTGAGGGCCACCCTCACTCTGAGGCAGGATGATTTAAATTAAAATAGTGTCTGGCTTCTCTCATTCCCTTTACCAGCCAGGTTTGGAGTCCAAGCCAAACGGAGCCATGCCCCAAATAGGAATCTCAAAATTAAGAGGAGCAGAAGGAGGAAGAGAGTGACCACAGTGGAAGGAGAATGCCTCTCCGTGGCATGAAACCCCTGAGTGTTTCTGGTTCATGCCATTATTTCCTGCCATGTATCCTGTGTGTACTTTGTTATCCTTTCCCAAGCATGCCTGTAAAAGCTGGTTTTCATCTTGTAGGTTGAAGCTTTCTACATAAACAAAGAAGAGAACCCTTTAATTTTGGAATTAAAGCGAGGTCTTCTCAGCCTTCTCCAGTTTCAGACCCATTCTGGAACAATGACTGAGGTATAATATAGGATTTCATTGAGTATAGACTATAGCATCTGCAATTCTGACATCTCTCCACTACCAAGCCTTATTTATTTGTTTGTTTGTTTGTTTGTTTGTTTATACGTTCGATTTATTGTCCGCCCATCTCCCCCCAATGGGGAACTCTGGGCGGCTTATTATTATACCTGAATATTGAGTACAGTTCTCTTCACTTTTCCTAAAAAGTGTTTTCACACATTGAAATAAGCTAGGCATTATGGCTTAGGCAAGATTCATAATGACTTGAACGATAATGATTGATAATGATAATTCATTTCATTGATTGATTGATTGATTTCCATTTATATGGCTGTTTTTCTAAAATTCATGACTCTGGGTGGCTACCAATATTTTAAAAACAGCATAAAACATAAAAAACAAGAAATGACAACACACGTATAAAGTGCAGCCAGGGTAAAAACAAACTCATTAATACTAAATCAACGTAACCATTGTAAATTATGCTTCCAGAAACAGAAAAATGTAAACACTGAATAAACAGCACTTATCACAGGCATGGGTTGCTGATCCCAATGACAAGAAAAGTCACAAAAATTACAGTGTGAGATCATGGGGCAAATCGTGCCCTTTCTTACAGAAGCAAGTCATGACTGGTCTGTCCCCCTCAGATATTCCTTTTATTTTTTAAAGCAAGGAGCAAGTACTTTCAGATCCTACAGAATCAGTTTCAGGCAGCTCTGTATTTTGTGTAGGAATCTCTGAGTCTGGAACCCATTGGAAGAAAGTGCTTTTTAATATAAATTCAACCCAGAAGGATCTGATTTATAACAACTGATCTAACACAGTACATGTAGAATAGCCAGAACTTCACAGGTGAAGTCCTTAAAAAAACAAAACATATGTTTGAATTATATAAAGGGCTAATGTTACATCTGCTATTTTAATCACAGTATACCCATTTTTATGGTTTAGGAGGACATTTCTGGGAGCTGTCAAGTTACCTATGCTGTCTCTAAGGATACTGTTTTGAAGACAAAAGACCTGCAGAGCTGCATAAGACCAAAATTTGGATTCAGCACAGTTAACAAAGCAAGTTAATTTTTTTTATCACTTCGTATTGTCTACTTGTTTCAGATATACTACAGTCTGCCTATTAGAACTGCAGGCCACTTCACATATGACAATAAGATATAATGTCTAGTTTATCTTAGTTTACTAGGAACACAGAACTTGTTGGTGGCCTATGTCTCAAATTTCATTCACCCTTCACAGACACACAGATAAAACTAACCCAGAAATGTTATCTAGCCATGATGTCTGAAGCTAGGATTATGATTTCTCATGCCAAACACATCCAGGTTTGTAAGCATACTTAAACCAGTGTTTATTTTTGGCTTCCGAACCTTGTTTGTAGCAAATTAAAATATACTCTGGAATAAAGGTATTGTAGCAAGTGATACCATTTAATCTGGTTTATTGCTATATGAGAAGCCAGGCTCTATCCCATTCTTCATGTTCTAGAGCCCCCCTTTCTGTTCATCACACACACATGCATATACATCCTATCCCCCTAGAACAGTGTTGTCCAAACTTGGCCACTTTAAGATGAGTGGACTTCAACTCCCAGAATTCCCCAGCCAGCATGGCTGGCTGGGGAATTCTGGGAGTTGAAGTCCACTCATCTTAAAGTGGCCAAGTTTGGACAACATTGCCCTAGAATGAAATAGGAAAGCCGTGACCTCCTAGGCAAGAAACCACAACTATTTTGGGCATCAGCCTGTAATTTCCTAAACAAAGGTCACTGCTGGTGTAACTTGACCACTGCCCCTTTTAAGAACATAAATCAGACATTCTTCACCATTATCACTCTTTGGCCCAAACCCAGATTCATGAACACTGATTATTTAGCATAGTAATGCTTTAATGTAATCAGTCAAGCTGTGGATTGAGTTCCTCCATTTCTCCCTGCCAGAATGCAATATATGGGGTCCTTGGTGTTCTCTGAGCTTGCCTGTTTGCTTCCAGATGTTTCATTACCTGATTAGGTGACATCATCAGAGCAAGCAAACAACCAAGCTCAGAGAACACCAAGGACTCCACAGTTCAACCCTGATCTACAAATATTATTTTCTATTGGAGAATGCAATATGATCACATTTCTGTTCTTTTAACAGATTTTTGGACTCCTGTGGCGTCCCACAAGTAAAAGCCATTATATTATGGAAGGAAATCTCATAAAGTCGGCCTTGTCTGAGGAAAGTCATATAATCTGTCAAGGCATAATGTCGTCTGTTGGAGTCAATATCACCTCCAGGTTAATTCTGCATAGCTTCATTCAGTTGGTCAGCATTTTGGAGAAGTCTAATGACTCTCTGTGATTGGCATTAGAAAATATCATCTTAAGTTCCTTGAGGCTGAAGCCAAGATGTGAGGAAAAGCACAGAGGACACAAGACTAGACTGCTGAATGGAAGATAAAGGATAAAAACGCCCATCGAGCTCAGATTCTCTAGTCTTCTTAATAAGAGGACATACATGGTTTGCTATTGCTTTCTTCCAGGATGTGTTTTTACATGCCAGTCTAACCTATAGCTCTGATAGGCTCTGGAAATCTCCTATTCAAATACTAACCAGGTCTGATCTTTGCTAGCTTTTTCAAGGTCAGCCAAGTATGGCTAAGTGCACCATCAGCTAAAATTAGAATGAATGCCTATTTCGGAAAGTTTCCTCAACATTCTAAATTGTCATGTTTTTCAATACTTCAAACATTCCAGTGATCCACAATACATCATTCTGAAGTCAATTCTCCAAGAATGGATCTTCTTGTAATTGAGGGAGGGTGCAAAAGCAAGTAAATGAAGACCAAGCTTGCTCAGTGGCCACAAAATACAGTAATAACTAACTGTTGATTTAAAAAAATAATAGGGAAGGTAATGGATGGAGTACTCTGGAAGAGGGCATAGCTGTCTTCAAACCTGATCAGAACAATGCAACATTTTGTTGCAATTCTCATGCCATGAATACAACATGCAAAGTCAACAGGACAATCAGAAGCAAGAGTTGTGTAAAGGTGAAGGTTCTATCTCCAGCCTCTTCCTTCTCTCCCTAGGCAACATCTCGAATTTCTGACTGAAATGCCTGGATCAAAAGAATTATCCGGAAAGAATCTTCAGGACACGCTGGATGGAGTGCTGGGAAAACCTCAGCCCATTAACTTAACAAGCAAGCCATCCAAAAGGATCTGCAATGAGTGCCCAACTGTGAGTGAGAGAAAATTCTAACCTAAGTCTCGATCACCATTCTGAATAAGTTTGAATCCACTTCTCATAATCTTCAAGCAATGAGTAATGGGAGTTGAAAACCAATGCATAGGCTAACCCTATGACACAAATATTGTAGTGTATAGATTAGGGCTGTACACATTTCAAAAATGATTTAGAAGAAACCCTTCACAGATGCAAGCATAGTCCTTCTCCACTGTTCATTAAAGTATACTGGTCTTCTTACAAGGCTATATGGGATCCTGAAAAAAAAGATGATGTTGCTTTAAAAGTTGAAGTAACTTTAATCAATTGACTCCTTCAAGGAGCAGCATCTTTTTTCATGCTTAGGCTACTGAAAGGAATAGCACAGAGGTGCTGCCCTTGCAGGAGAGTCAAAGCAAATCTTCCATATTAGTTTTGAAGCATGCACGGCCCTAGTATGTATTCCTTTATATAGGATATGTATAAATGTAGCTTTTTCTCTTTCCTTGGACAAGCTTCTTTTGGCATCATCTCATATAAATTACTTTGAACATGTCAGAAAGGATGCAAAGATAGTTTGTATATAATTATAGGAATTCAAAATAATCCTTACAGTTCTTGTCTGATGAACATTCTCAGAATGCAGGGGAATCTACAAATGAGAGATTAAAAAAGTCAAAGTGGTGACCACCACCAGAAGCTCTGACCCTTTTTTCCATGGGTTGCAAATATGAGACAAGTAAACAAGGGCTTTGCTTGGCAGTTGCCATCTTGATTTTTTTTGACCCCCCAACCCCCATCTCAGAACATTTCACACATTCACACATAATGTGAACCTGTTTGGTTTGAACACTAAGTATGAATGGTTGATAAGGGTATAAATACCTTATTTTTATAGTAGTAGAAGGAGCAAGAGTATTTGATTAGCTACAGGGTGTTACAAATTGTTCTTGTTCTTTGTAGCTCAAATCCTACCTGAAAACATTTGCCAAAAAGAAGATCAAACTGGACCTCTCTAAAGCATCAACTACCTGGCATTTTTCCAGAGTTGTGCAGATGCTGCGTGGTGCCAAGAAGAAAGATATTCTTGTGTTACTGAAGAAAGCTCCAGAGAATATGTTGTAAGTAAACTGATTAAACGAAAAAAAATGTGTTTTGCTTTCCTGAGCTCATCCAAAGTACTGCTATTCCTTTTTACAATAATTTAAACCAAGGACCCATTAATTATTTGGGAAATGGGGGGACTTGCATTTGTCCAGGGTATCTGCAGGGAGAGGTCAAAAAAGTCAAGCCCACAACCATGTGACCATGTCCCACCCCCTTTTCATGTGTGTACAATGAGGCTTTGATGCCATACCCGTGGCCAGCATCGTGACTTTTTGTACCACCTTGCAGACAGCCCTGCACTTAATAATTCTTTATGTCCCTTCTGTCTCTGGCCATCCCAACCCTTGAAACCATTTTTGTCTTACTCCATTTTTAGACCCTTCTACATTGAAGCTGCAGTAGCTGCCCGGTCAACACCTTCCTTAATAGCAGTGGCTGAATTTCTGGATTTGCAGGACAGAAAGCAAACGTCCTTGCTGGAAAACTTTTTGTATGCTGCAGCTTTGTCTCCTCGGCCTTCCAAGGAGCTTTTGCGTCTGGTGCTCGTAAGCCCAAGTCATTTCTGCTGCTATATTCTATGTGCTGCTCTTTCCATACCTTGATATTTCCATCTTGCTTACATCTCCTTTCACTTTTGAATAAATGAATGAATATGATGTGATTGTGAGATGCCCAAGTTACAAGGCAACAACTATATTAAGCAGCACTGTAGAAGAATGGAATACAGATTTGATGGGTACATGAATTTGACAAGTCAAAACTTCACTGCACAAAATGAATTATACCATCTCTGACAGGTAGCTGTCCAACTCCACTTAAACATTTCCTGTGATGGGAGAGCTCCCTGTCTCTCAAGGGAATCTATTCCACTGAAAAATGGTTCTTATGATTAGGTTATTTTCCTAATGGTGAGCTGAAACCTTCTCCCTTGTAATGTTCAGCATTTTGTTCTAGTTGGTCCACTCAAAAGAACAAATCTTCTCCACCTTCTACAATTCAGTCTTCATGTAGTAGAAGATTATTTGCTATCCTTCTGTTAACATTCTCCACACCAAGCACATCTAGCTCATAGGATAGCATTTTTACATCTCACACCATCTTGATCACCATGCCCTGGATATTCACCACCATATCAGTGTTCAACTTAAAACATTGTGTCTACCACAAGATGCTGTAATTTTGATTGGAATCCTTATTATAATCTAGAGATATGCTTCTTGAGTTTCATGTTGTTGGTTTCAGTCCAATGTTTTCACTTGTCAAATTCATTACAAATTTTCATTCTGTTTTTATGGTACCAGACACTCTTTATAGCTTCATGACATATGCAACCTTTCCATGTCTTCATCCAAATAATATACTGTATAAAACTGTTGAATAGGACAGCACACTGTGTGGTCCACCTGAGACATTCTGCCAGGTTGATACTGAGCTATTTATGAGTGCTTGTTGCCATAGTCTTTCTGAACTATAAAGATAAAGATTCCTTCAAGCTGCTAGTGACTCCATGGATACATTTATGGAGTTTTCTTGGCAGCAAGTCAGATTTGCCTTGCTGTGTTCTGGGGTGTTTCTTTGACTTGAACCCTACGGCCCTTGAATTTTCTGGTGGTCTACTAACCAATTACTAAGCTGGTCCAACTGTGTTTAGCACTTTGGAGATGAAGTCAAGATTGGCTAGGTGCTGTCAACTTGTCAACATCTGCCAAATGACTATCTCCCATTCTGGAAATTGAAGATCACACCACTGGAGGACATCCAGACTGGAGAATTTTGATACAGCAATATCATCATCTCAGTCAAATGCTGAATGCAGGAAAGCCCTTAAGTTCTTCACTGTTCTTCACCTCAGTTCAAAATGGTAATCCTCTTTAATACACACTTGCACGAAATGCATCCTTTGCTATGACCTCTCTCTCTCTTTCTTGTAGGAGAAACTAAACAGGAAAAACCTAAGCAAAGCCACCTGGGAAACAGGAAACATTGTCGTTGGCAGCCTTGTGGGCAAATTATGTCAGATGAATCTATGTGGGTTGCAGGTGAGTTGATATTCTCCATTCCGCTTCTGCTTGCCAATTTGAGTTTTGACTGTCACAGTCACTCCTTTTGGTTCTTTCTTTCCATCTCTCAAATAAATCAGGATGTCGTGCTTGCAAAGGATACCATCCTGCAAAAACTTCAAAGCTCCAAGAAGGACTCTGAGAAGGTGATGCACCTGTTGTCCCTGAAAAGTGCTCTGCTCCCAGAATCCATCCCTACCTTCCTGCATTACGCAGAGGAAGGTTCACCAGCTGTCTCAGCTGCAGCAGTGTCAGCTTTAAAGAGATACACTAGACAGCACATCTCAAGCACGGTATGGGATATCCCATTATTAAAATAAATCTTTCTAAAAATTAATGTTTTAAACCAGTGCTTTAATGAAACATTGCAGCTGTTCTCTGCCAGGAAGTCCAGGAGCTATATAATTTGATCATTTCTTGACTTACATCAGAAATTAATTCCACCGTTTCCACCGGCTCCATTCCTTCCATCTATCTTGCATGGTGCTTCTTGACCAAACATACTATTGCTTCTCCTACTGGTTGAATCTAGAGACAGATGCACAATAGATCAACATCCAGTTGCTAGCTGGAGTTATGAGAATTGTAGTCCCACAGATTTAAAGAGTCTCAGACTGTGCCCTTAAATGACAGTGATATTGTTTTGAATAAAGTATTTGACATAGTCTTCCTGGGACTGTAGAACCTCAGAAAACAGCTTTGTTAGAAGTGGATTGCATATGACCTTCATGATGCTATTAACTGATTTGAACCAGTCACAGGGTTGTTGTTGTAGGGAAAATAGGAGGTGGGAGCATTAGATATATACACTGCTTTGATGTGACCAAACTAAAAGCAAGATTTAAAAAATGTCTAATAAATTAATAATGCTCCCATTATCCCTTGCCCTTTGTCATGTGCGTACATCTGGTAGAAACTGGAGTTTAACACTATCTTGAAAGATAGAAAACTAGTACGTCAAGGATTCTAGCTCAGTTGGATGGAAGAAAAGTTACCATGCAAAGCAAATTATTAATTGTCATTGCACTAAAAAAAATAGATTGAAAGTCCATATCTGCTTTCTCGCACCAGGTTAAAATGGCAATGAAACGCATTTTCCATCAAGTTCGGAGAAACTATCAAAAGGTTTCAAGGTTGGCTGCTGCAGAAATCCTCTTGGATAATGAACCCTCACCGATGGACTTCATCAACGTCCTGTTGGCCACCAAAGAACTTGCACCAGAAATGCAAAGATATATATTGTCCAAAATTCTAGGCATTGTATATTCTCATAATCATCCAACCAGGTAAAATATACTGAATATTATTAGATAAAAGTATATCTAATAATCTCTCTGCAATAACCAATATTATTTCTTTTCACCTCTTCCTTCAATCAATTAAATAAAACCCAATAAAACTTCTCAATGTAATTCTGCTGCTGCAGATAAAATCTCATATGAGTCAACTTTATGTTAGGCTATATCTTTGATCAACTAGTCCAGTAGCATATTTTCTAACTCACTGCTGATAACCATTCTTTGAGATGGTAGAAATACTTGCTATTCCCATAATTGCATTTCCTTAGAATTTGAACTTTAGGCATGCAAAAAGAAAGCATTCACTGAACTCAGGTTCTCAGCATCTCTGATCTATGCTGGGGCATTCCAGTAATTCCCATAATTCAACTTCCCATTGGTCCACGGTGGCCAGGAGATCAATATTACAGTGAGATTCAGGATGATGCAGAGAAGTAAAACACACACAAACTAAAGAAATCTCCCATCATATAAGATAGGTATCAGATAAACGCATTCTCTAGCACAGTGAGAATGAAATAGCCAAGCATAATCTTCTTTCATAAAGAAGTATATAGGGAGCAGGAATTACAGGACAGAACATTTTGGCAAAATGTTATTAAATGCAACTGGTCTTTTATTGACATTGTCTGCTCCAATTCTTCCATCACTTCCTTCTGTTTTTCTCCACCTCTCCTTCTGATCCAGGCAGGTGATCAAAGACATCTTGAAGGATCCACGGATAAATAATTACTATTTCTTCTCATCCAGTGTTGGCAGTTCCATCTCCTTCTTAGGATTATTAGCAGGTGAATAATGCAGTACTATTTAACAATCTCTCAGAAAGAAATGAGGGAAAAACCCCTTGATATTTAAAAATACCTATGGAAGCCTCCTATAGCAATGCAGTAAAATTCACACTAAGATATCTGAACACAATTGTGTGCCATGAACTAGCACAACCACCAACTCCAAATATATGCACAATAACATTTCAAGTAGAAGAAATATATAAATATGAACTAACTAGATAACCATAAAGTAAGTATTTTAAGTTGAAGTTAACTACAGTATTGACGATTTCATAGAACATGTCTATGTTATTTTCTTAGTAATTAAATGGAACTTTATCTTGCCATTATTTTCTTCCAAGATTTTTTTTCCTTTTTTTTACTCCCCAGCCTAACCTAAACCTGGAATTTTCTGATGTTCTCCCATGCAAGTACTAATCAGGTCTGACCATGCTTAGTCCTTTCAAGTTGAGTGTTGGCTATATGGTGCCATTGACATCATATATTCAAAGACTGATGCCCCTCAAGCACAGGATGAAAGCAAAACACATATAAACATTTTTCAGAAACACCCTTCTTTCTTGCAGTTCCCTAAATGACTATTATTATATATTTTTATTCTATGGAAGAGCATGCTACATCCATAATCCCAAATATAGACATCAGAAAATGAAGGTCAAAGGCAATTTCATCCATACGATAATACTGCTATGGTTATTATGGCATAAAATAACCACAGCAAATACATTTTCAATATACTCCTTTTTCTGAACTGTAGTGTTGCGTATCAGCAAAAGCAGACCTCCGCTAACATTCTGACATCCTAAATAGCCCTATTGCTTGTTGGGGTACTTTTATGTGAGATCACTCTCCAAAGTGAGAGACGTTGATGTAGAGTTGAGATGGGTTCACATGTCTGCATTGATCACTCAACTGTAGGGTCTCAGGGCTCTCATACAATACCCTGTCCCTGGGCTGCATATACCCTTGAGCCCCTTTTGTCAAATTTCACTGCTCCCATAAATCTTGGACCCAAACAATAAAGGCATAGTTTCTTGTTGATTTTCAGCACAAATAAATAAATGAATAAAATAAACAAAAAGTATGTGCTCAGGAGAGACAAAACTTCCAAAAGATACACAAATATACAAAGGCTCTTTAAAAATCCACCCATTTCTCTACCATCATGATGCCCACATCAGTGCTGTCTGCAGCCACCTAAAATAATAAAATAATTGCCCCGGTGCCAAAAATGTGTCTTTTCCTGCACTACAATATACATCCCATGTGGTTCTCTCTTTAGGAAAGCATTTGAAAAGGTGATGAGGTTGTTATTTTCGTGTAAGGCCTCCCAACAGGCCTTTGTAGTGAGTTCTGTCTCCTTTCTCTTTCTTTCAGTCACTGAAGATACATCTTCTACTTTTGGCGTGGAACTCGTCTTCTCAGATTTCGGTCTCCTTCAAAAGAGCACCACTAATTTCAATATTGAAAGTCATGGCCACCAGCTCCAAGCAGTTCAGGTCTGATGGTTTATGCTGTTGATCAAAGTCTCTTCTGCTGTTCAAGGCAATACTAAAGACTTCTGCTAGCTACTGGTTGCCTTCTGGTAGCTAATTAAGTGTCCCCTTAAATTTCTACAGGATACATTTCCATCCATAAAGTCATTCTAAGATTTCCCAAAAGGCCTCGAATGGTTGTCTATACTGACTAGGCACCAGGTAGACAATGAATTCCCTGGATATCATCCAATCAGCTTTGAAATAATGTTACTATTTTATTACAATTCATTGGATTTTAAAGGGTTTGACTAACTATGGAACACTAGTGTAGATTTTTTTTTCCCAGCCAATTTACATTGGTCTGAGTGGCACATTGGGGACAATATTCTAGAAAGTAGACAGGAATAATGTGCCTTTTCGATCACATTAAACATTATAATTTAGTGGCAACTTTTGTACTCCTGATCTGGTACTTGTCTTGGGTCTACTTTCCTCATTTTGGAGCCTTCCAAATATTTTGGACTCCAGTTCTCATGAGCTCTACCTACCATAGTGAATAGTCTTGGCTGATGGGAGTTGTATTCCAATGTGTCTAGACAAGAGCTGTTTGAAGATAATTATCCTATGTTCTTCTTTTCTCTCAAAGCCTTTCATATGCTTCAGCCACCAGTAATTTCACTACTAAGAAAAAAAGCTAGCAGGCATCAGCCAAAGATCTAAAGATGGCCTTTAGTGGGTTTGTCTGGCTGAAATTTGGAAGCAGAGATTACACAGCCTTTAAAAACTTACCAAAATATAAATAGAAGAATCTGGGCATCACACTTTATTTTTCTGTACATCCTACAGGTGGTTGTTGAAGCAAAAGGGCTTGAAGGATTGTTGGGCGGAGACACAACTGAGGAACAGCAGGACTTCAAAGCTGGCATGTCTGCCATTTTGCTTGATGTCCCATTGCGGCCATTGACCTTCTTTGATGGATATTCAGATCTAATGTCAAAAGTCCTTATGAGCTCAGCAAAGCCTATAAATGTAGTCAAAGGGAATCTGCTGTTGGTGGATCATCAACAGGTATTAGTCCTATAGGGTACTGATGACAGCTCTAATATTTTTTACCATTACAGTACATCATAGGCCACCTTGGGAATTTTTATATCTGTACCTGAAAGTAAGCCCCATTGAACTTAGATTTATTTTGGAATGACTATATACCTATAGCTGATTGCACTGTCTATGCCCAAGACAACACTTGAACAATCCAGTAATGGACTATTATTGCTCCAGGCAGTCCCACTTCAGTCTGGTTTGCAAGCTGTGATTACTCTTCAAGTTGGACTTGGCTTAGATATTTCAGCTGATATCAACATGAATTTGTGGGAGCAGGAATTCACTTCAAGTGTCAAAACAAGGTAAGTGAATAGGAACCAATTTCACTTCTAAACAGTGAATTTGGCAAAGTTCATGAAAAGAATTCTTTATATCAACTCATGAAAACCTGTAGGAGGGATATTCTGTTCTCTGGTTATGCTTGTTACATAGCCATTGACAGCAACTGGCTCAAATGGCTGCCTACACTTTCTCTGCTGAGATGTCCTCATTATTTATCATGGAAGCTTTCGCCAACATGGTGCCCTCCAGATGAACTGAAACAGTACTCTGAGAAGTCCTGCTGAACAGGCATGTTTGTATGTAATTCTGGAAATCATTGCCCAACAGACTGGGAAATGTATAGAGTTAATTCTATTTAATGTCATGCCAAGGAGAATTTACCAAATCATTGCCCCATTACAACAACGTAGGTAGCTATGAGGCCCATTGCTTTGGGCTTTTTAATAGCAACCTAGATTCTATAATGAAAGCAACTGGCCTAAACTAAACAGAAGACATGACATTTGATAATTATTTGACTCATGACCTTAAGGAATAAGGAAGATTCCAAATAACCGGTCAAGCATTTATGAACCAGTAGGACTCTTTCTTTAATTATAATAAGCTTGCAGGATATCCAAGGTATTCTGTCCTTGTTTCAAACTAGTTTTTCTCCAGTCTTATGTTCAGATCAATCCAATTTATATCATAATTAATTAATATGTAATTAATATAGTAATTTATATCATACAGAGAATCTTGATACTACAATAAATATTATGGAAGATGGCCATAGGGTGCTGGCCAGATCAGAGACAGCATTCCTCTGAATAGCACTTGCTGGGTAACAATAGCAGGAGAAGGCTGTTGCCCTCACATTCTGCTTGGGGAGCTCCATCTGGCCATCATGGGAAATAGGCTCCTAGTTCAGACTGGTATTTATTCCAATCCAGCAGGAATCTTCTTATATTTTTATAGAGTAGAAAGCAAACTTCAAGAAAAAGAGTGCCCCACTGGTGTCAGTATTGCTCTGTTCCTTTGCCCCAACACAGATGTGCACTGACTATGGATTTCCAAGCTGAATTGGATACTTCCTTCTTTCAAGCCACTCTCAGAAGTCAATCAGACATAGAACTGGGCACAAATGTTGACATTCTTGCAAGACTTTCCTTAGGTCCTATGCTCATGTGTCTGCAGCTTGAAAAGGAACAAGGCTCTTACAGGTAAGCCAGATATAAATTTTAAGCCAAGACAAGTGCTTTTCATAGCTGTGGAATCCAAAACTCAAATAATCTCAGACATTGCTATGAATAGTACTTTATTTTGCTTTAAAATATTTACATCTCTCCTAAGTAATCATGACTTTTCCACTGTGAATATTGCAGCAGGTGCTGTTCCTGACTTCTAACCCAAGTATCTATAGCTCAGCTGAAGCATGCAATGTTTTTCACAATTGCCAGAGGATTAAGCAGGATCTTGCATATGTAAGATCACCACAGATCAAACTTCAAGAGATTCAGTTCAGACACTAAACCATGTTTTTGTTAGAAACTCACACCATGATGCAAATTTCAAACATACAGTATCAATAAAAAATCCACAAAATTCTAAGCCAGATGGTTGTACTAATGCTAGAAGAAAAGGGGGGGGGGTGTCCTAATTTTCAGACATATATTCAGGTTTCCTCAAAGTACCCCTCCCTTTCTTTGACTTTTTGGTTAGAGGCATGCGATAGGACCAGTGGGAGGAACAGGATTATGGGGTCAGATTGTTGTATAACTCTATGCATATGATCATAAGATGCTTCCAGAGGTTAATTATTTATTTATACCATCTATCCCTTATTATTTATTTTTGATTACTGTTTTTATTGTATTTTAATTGGTTTTTTTACTCTTATTTATTGTAAACCACCCAGAGTCGCTTGTTGAGTGAGATGGGCGCTGACTAAATTTGAAATATAAACAAACAAACAAATAAATAAAAATTAGCTCATAACATCATGGAGAGCAGAGAAACTTCTAGTTGAGGCAGTTAGAGATGACAATATTAAGACCTGCTTGAGAAGCTCTTAAAACTCACCCAGTAGATAGGATTGGTTCTTCCTTTGGTAAACTCAAACTATAAAATTTAATTTCCTGTTTATTCCCTCTCTCTCTCAATTTTTAGACAGGGTACATCAATAATTAGGTCTATTTTACTAACATCCTTCTCTGATGGGAAGGCAGGTTTGCAGATCAACCTGTTGAGAAAGTAATTGGGCTCCCTTTGGGACAACTTCCCTTGCTATGTTACTTCTTGTACTGGTGGCAAAGTAGTGTGTTTCAATGGGATTGTTTTAGCAAGGGACTGATCTCTGCCCTTCCTCTCTTTTCCTTTCGCCATTACAAGTGGTTCTTGAGCCAACCTCAGACTGCTGTTTCCCCCCCAAAATTAAAACTCCACAAGATATCTATTAGTCTACATACAGGCTCTCTTCACAGATTACATACTGAGGATCTTTTGTAATGTTTACCTAAAATGGTTACATATAAACTGGACAAACAGATGCTTGAAAACACATTTATCCTAATTACTCTCCCTTCTTCTCCATTATATTAGTCTGCAGAGCGGCATTAGTGGGAAAAGGAAGGAACGGTGATGTTCTCTGTGTTGTTTAATTAAAAGCATGCATATTGAAGATGCAGTTACCACTGGAGAGTCAGGACCCTCAAAATATTTTTCCCCCAAAAAACTATCTTACATGAGGTAACAGAAAGGATGTTAAGTATTGCCTCAAAACTTAATTTTACATACGTAAGGATGGCCCCCTGAACAAACATAGTGGATGCTACATCTTAGATGAGATTAGTTTCATCTATGTTTCATTTTTTTCCTCTTCACAGGGAAAAGTTCTTTGTCTCTGAATCATCCACAAACTATAGTGCTCATATTCGCAAAGGGAGACGGAGTATCGTACCTGGGCATGAATTTCCTTTCTACAAAGCCAACTCTGAAATATGTAAAGTCCTGCTTGCAGGGAAATAATAATAATAAAAGCAGTGTTGTTTTGTCATATCATGGCCTTGCAGGTCCTTTTTTCGTATTTCCTACCTGCTCTACACCATAGTTTTAAAATGGGAAAACTAGAGCCTTGTTCTTTAATGGATCAAAGCCAAAGATCACTTGAAATCATTACAGCCCACTTGTCCAATCTTGAAGCACACAGTCCAACTGAGTTGTAAAGGTGACATCTATCACTGGTCTGCAGAAGCCTATAAGTTCCACCCGCTCATAACATTATTTCAAAACAGTGTAGTCTCAGAGGATAGGTCAACTAAGGATACAATGCAGCTTGCAATGGTTGGACAAATTTGTGTTCTGTGCCTGCTCCATAATAGTGTCTCTCAATGTTTCTATTTCATTTTTTCTCCCAGCCTTTGGCAAGGGTGAATGAAGCCTCCCTTTGTTGTGTAGGTTTTCTTTTTTGTCCCATTTGGTCCTTGTAACCCTCAACTTTAATTCTTTCATTTTTGTCTCTTGCAGTATTTTTTCTTGTTTTTAATGTTTTTACTTGTAAGCCACCCAGACTCTTTGGAAGTTGGGCAGCATATTACTACTACTACTACTACTACTACTATTATTGGTTGCACATTGGATTTCACATTTTTATCCACCTATTGAGTCCTTCTCAAGGACCTGGGGCAGGCAGATGTTATTGTTTGATGGTGTTAAAGGTATCATAGCAGGATGTAAGCTGTTTCAAGTAAAGCTGCCTGTTGCAATTGACTGATGGTGATTTTGTCAATGCCGATGGTCTTCAAGTGATACTTTTGGGATTGCACCCAAGGTGCCTATTACTATTGGTACTATCTTTACTTTCTTTTGCCATATTTCTATTTGCAGGTCTTTGTATTTTGTGATCCTTTCCAGTTCTTTCTCTTCTATTCTGCTGTCTCCAAGTATTGCAATGTCCACTATCCAGACTTTTTTGTCTTTCTTATCAACTATTAAGTCTGTGGTGTTGCGTGACAGATGCCTTTCTGTTTGAATTCTAAAGTCCCAGAGCACTTTAGCTTCTTCATTTTCTATTACTTTGTCTGTTTTGTGGTCCCACCAGTTCTTGCTTGCAGGCAAATGGTATTTCTTGCAGATATTCCAATGCACCATTTGTCATGCCATTGTTTGTAGTCAGTCTGTGCAATCTTCTTGTAGCAGCTAACTAGGTGGTCTACTGTTTCTTCAACTTCTTTACAGAGGCAGCATTTGCTACCTGTTCCTGTCTTCTCAATTCTGGCTTTATATGCATTTGTTCTTAAGGCTAGTCTTGCACAGCCAGAATTACCCCATCTTTCTTCAACTTTGCTGCTCTTAGCCATTGCCAGGCCTTCTTGTTATCTGCTTGCTTGCCAGTTTGTGTGTGTGTGCGCGCGCGTGTGTGTATACTGGCCATGTAATACTTTGCCTTGCTATGCTTCTTTTCTATTCTTCATTTGTTCTTTCTTGTAGATCTCAATAAGCCTTCATGGTATACTAGCTTCAGTGGAACTTCGCTGTCCTTCAGATATTCTTCTAATGCCCTTTTTTCTTCTTCAACTGTCTGGTGTACTTGTAATATTCCACACTCACCTATGCTCCTTGGTAAGTTGAGTCTGTCAACATTGCTGTGTGGATGAAGGGCATAATTCGTTGTCATTATTTTTCTGATCTTCCTATCCAGGGCTTCTAGTTCTGCTTGAGTCCAGTCCACTATTCCAGCTGTGTATCTAATGACTGGAATTGCCCAGGTGTTAATTGCCTTCATGGTATTTCCCTGAGTTTGGACTTTAAGACCTTCTTCACTCTCATGATGTATTCACTACTAACCTTCTTCTTGACTTCAATGTGCTTGATGTTGTCAGAATGGAGGATGGTCAGGTTGTCGTTATTTTAAATAATAATCAACTGGTTGGAACTGCAGTGCTGAAGGATGCTTAATGCTTTCCTTCCAGCTTCTCACAATCATTATACAGTATTTTTTAAGATCATTGGTTTGTTGTGTGAGCGATGGTTTGGTCTTAATATGATGGATGAACCAAGTCAGAATCCTCCTACCTGCCAAGATTCCTAGACCTTATCTTGCAAAGGGCTTTATGCTCCTCTCACATCTAAGTTTGATCAACTGCCTTTCCTTCTAATATATGTAGAATAAATGTTCTTTCCCCAAGATAAAAAGAAATCTGAATTCTTTGTTCACTGCAGTAGAATGTGCAGCCTGATTTTGTCATATTTGTCTGGAATCAAAGCTCACTGAGTTCAATGAGACTTATGTCCATGTAATCATGGAGGCTATGGAGAACATGACACAAGGAACATATTATGATTTAGGAAAGACTTTACCTAGCCATAAATTTCAGATTTGTTTTTTTCTCTCCATAGATCAATATAGCAAAATAAAAGTTCAACAGTTCTTAGATCTGGAGGAGTGTTTGGGCTGTATTTGGCTTCTTCCAATTAAAGGACATCAACCATCATGGAATGCCAAATTTTGTGAAGATAATTTGTTTCCACATAGAATACTTTTCCTGTCAGTTTCATTTTCACAATTTGGATACGGTTTGTCTTTTGGTCTTTGTATGCATGTCAGTATGTGCTCATGCTCGCATATATACACAAATATAGTCCCAATGGGAAATCAAGCAAAACAACATACAAGCCAAATTTAAAACTATTTTGTTATTTGATGCTCCTTTTATGTTTTTTTTTTACATCAATGTTCTAATCTCAGCATGCTAATTTTTAACTGTGATGAAGAAATGCTGAAAAGAGCACGTTCCCACAGAAAGTATAAAATCCTTGGGGAGTGCCATGTTGGCTTATATGGTTCTATGGAATGTTCTATGTACACCCAATGACACCATAAATGGGTAAACAGATAAATATAATCCTCTGCATTAGCAGAAATTGCAATGGGTAGCCATTTTGTAAGACATTATTTAAAATATAGGTCATTAAAATGAATTATTCCATATTCAAAGGAAAAGGGAAACTTCTCATAGATAATTATACCCATGCACAAATAACAAAGAGTCTTGGAAAAGAAATAAAGGTCAATCAATATTTTAGGGGAGCCTATATTATAAAAATGAACAATTCACCAAATCATTGCAGTCTTCCAGCTGTATTATTTATGTATTTATTTGCTAGATTTTCTACCTGATAAATACATTTACTTAAAAGGAAGACAGTAAGGCCAAAAACAGGTTTTAGTCATTGTTTCCTTCCTTAGAAAGGGGAGGGGGTAGAAATAATAATAGTAACACAATTTATATAAATTGACTTTTTGGTACAAAACAAATGATTTTAAAAACCACAATTTATTAGCAAATACAGTATTGTCAAATCAATCACTGGTTAAATAATCCACTGTTCCAGAGGATTCTTTAACCCTGGAAAAGTAGATTTTGAGTAAGTGTGGAAGGCTTTAGGTGTATATAGGGACAAGACAGGTGTCCACATATGATGAAGACTGTTCTTGGTAAAAAGCTTGTAGTTTCTGACTTTTCTTGAACATAATTTGGTAATTATGACTTCTAAGCTCGAGAGCAGGAAGGCAGCCTTTTCTCATCAATAATTCATACATTGGCCAATTGTACTTTTTTTGAAGCCCAAAGATTGGAGAAATGTGACTGGCCAAGATGATCCAGATGACTATCTGGACAGCTAGAAGAAGTCTAAGAAATCACATCAGACACCTGTGCTGATCCTAGCAAATACACCAGTTTCTCTCCTTCCCTGTAGTATTTCCTCTCTAGCAAGATGCACCAAGGAACTGCTTACCTGTCCAGTTTAGGAGAGCTTTCAGATTTCTGCATTAGCTGTTCAGCAACTATTTCCATACTGGTTTGATGGTCTTACTTTTAGTTCTTCGTGAAGGCCAGATTTTAAAATCTGATGAGATTTTTAATTTTTTTATGCCATTTTTGCAAACACCTCAGTAAAGCCCTATTCTCAGCATACAGCTTAAACGTCTATACAGTGGTACCTCGGGATACGAACACCTCTACTAACGAACTTTTCGGATTACGACCAGCTCCGGCCGCAAAAATTTACCTCGATGTGCGAACTCCGCCTCGGGGTATGGTCATTTTTCCACCCTGACACATGGTCCGCGGCCATTTTTCTGCCCCTGACACGTGGTCTGCGGCCGTTCTCCTGCCACGCGGCGCCGCGCCCGGCTGCTCTTGCATGGCGCCCGGCCGCTCTTGCGCAGCGCCCGGCCATTCTCCCGCCGCACCGCGCCCGGCCGTTCTCGTGCCGCGCCCAGCTGTTCTCCCGCCCCTGACGCGTGGTCCGCGGACACCAGAACGGATTAACGGTAATTACATTGAACTTTATGGAAAAATTTGCTTCGGGGTGCAACCAAATTCGGAGGGCGGAACGGATTAACCGGATTTACATTGAACCCTATGGGGAAATTTGCGTCGGGTTACGACCAACTCAGGATACGCCCAGAGTCACGGAACGCATTAAGTTCGTATCCCGAGGTACCACTGTATTTTAAACAAAACAACTCAAAACATTCAACTACAGAAGAGCAGCTTACTGGAAGAGCCCATATTTTACACACATTTCGCATTTTCAGTTAAAACATTTCAGGTGAAAAAGACCCTATTATTGAGACCCTGGAGATCTACTCCTTGGGGAATCATAGAGTAATAGTTAATTTTGTAATTGTACTTATATTTGCTGCAAAAGAAATTGGAAGTTTCTTTTTTTTTCTTTTTGTTCTCTCTTTCTGAAAGTTTTTTTCTTTCTTCTCTCTTCTCTTTTTCTTTCTTTGCTTCTTTTACTCTTTATCAGTCTGTGTTCGTTTTTATGTTCTTTGTAAAACTTTTAATAAAATTTATATTAAAAAAAACAGAGGGCTACTCCTTGGGACACAATTAGGCTTGAAGTTTTGGTAAAGTACAAAAATACTTCTTCCATTTTCATCCAAATTCAGAGGCATTAACATGGGTGCTAACATCAACATTTTAAATCATGAAACATAAAATCTGAGCCCATGCCGTCTGCATTTATATGCTTATAATAATGGTGCAGGATTCCAACTCCTTTTAAAATCATTGAAGTGAATTCATTATTTCTCTATGGAAATCACCCCAACAAGACATGACAGCCATTAGCTTGGTCGCTTTTCAATTCTGGAAGAATAACTCTTCCAGCAGCTATGAGTCATAGTGCTTCTATTGAAATGTCATGTTCAAAGGTGAGTGCCACCTAATAGGGAAGGGAGCTATTGTGTTCATGCCTGGCTCTCCACCATGGGAAGTAGGATATTGGAGTAAATTTTTTTACCATCAATCTAAAATCTCATAGGTAATATTAGAAAGGAAGTGCTCCTTCTTTCTGTACCCTTCTCTCACCTGACTTTCCAAGGCTACTGACTATTACTTCCCATTGACCAGCTGAGTGTGGGTGGAGGAATCTTCATTTAGAATAAAGAATCTCTGCTTATTTTGAGCTTTTGGTAGTGGTGATGTTGGCCCACCTTAACTAATACTTGAGGACATTCCTTGAGGTCTATCCAAGCATCACCAATACTTCACAGCATATAACAGATATAGGTCCAAGGCTATGCAGTCACCCCTTGGCAGTTTAGCTATAGGCAGATCCTCCCATGCCACCTAAATCAAATATAAATGAGCCCTAAATCAATGACCATTCAGTCACACTGAATTACTCATAGGATGTATTTCTCCTTTTTAAAAAAGAAAACATCAATCCTTTATGAATAGCCTGTTTTCTTTTACAGGGTTAACATCTCTCTTCCCACCCACCCCCCAAATGAAAAACAATAAAGTTAATAAATACTTTTAAAAGCTCTAAATCTCATATTTACAAAACTCTTGTACATGGAAATATTAATCAAGTTTACAACTCTTCAAGGATTGGATTTGTCTGATAGCATTCCCCTGAATGGAATTGGAAATGTTTTCCCCAAATTCCAGCTTCTCTTACATATACATTGCTGTAGCGAGCAAACACCGAGGACAATTCAGAGGCAGAGACTCTATCTTTAATGGAGCATTTCAACTGGACTCTTTTGCATATTTTTATGTCAATGGAGACTTTCTCTCCCTGGCAACTATGATATAAATGGCCAACTGTCTTTTATGTAAAGAAAAGAGGTTGCCGGGGAGGGTGGAGGCAGATAAGCATTGCATGGAAATTTTCTTCATATTATAGCAATGCAATTCACCTAACATTTTCTTTGCCCAGCTATCTCTGAGTGTTGATGGTAACACGGTGGCACCAGGACATTTCACTTTGATTTTGCAGCACATTTCTCAATGCTTAGTACTGTTTTGAGAACAAGGTCTCTGAATAATCTCCAGAGGGTTAAAAATAAATAAATAAAAAGTGGGGGGTGGGAAAGCACCAAAGAACACTGTTAGGAAAAAAAATGGCTGAGACGATGACAGAATGAGGGAATCATAGCCTGGCCTTACATTAACAATTCTTTGTACAGTATGGATGCAAGACTCTGCATGTGTGACCCACTGAAGTAAGAGATCTATTTTTTGCATTGGTACAGGTAACACCCTAATTCTTAATGGAACAAATACAGATAGATTCCCACTTAAGAGGGAGAAGGAACATCCCCACACACAAATCTACCTCCATGTTGCAAAAGTTGCTGAAGTATGAAAAGGGTTACTTTGTCCCTCTCACAGGCTGGTCTTGAAAATAACATTCTTGTAAGTCTGAAAGTTGACAGTTTGAATTCACAAATGCCAAGCTAAAACAATTTTGTGTTTTCCACCTCTCCTTCTAATTCAGAGGTTTTTACCACTGCAGCATCCTGGAAAGACTCACCTTGCTTGAAATGGTTATTAAGATGTCTGCAAGGAGTGACATCAAAACTGCCACCACATTCCTGACAAGTGTTGCTTTTCAGACAAGGACAGTCCTTAAAGGGCAAATGGAGAGTCAATTATGATAACACCTTTGTTGATAAAAATGCATTCCTTACAAAATAAAACTATGATATTTGGTAGGATACAGAATGCCTGACAGTTCTGCCCTTCCTTAAAAAAAAATCGGTATAATGATATTCTTGAACAAAATGGCATGCAATTATTGCTTGTCAGTTACTTTCCCAATTTCTAATTTGTGGCCCTAAATCCAGCAGCCATCGATTAACAGGATACAGATGCAAAAGGCTCCAGATTCAATCTTCAGATAGGCTTGCAGAAGACCTACTGTCAAATCCTGGAGATGATGTGATGCAATATAAGCCAATTTCCAGTATTCTTATTGAGCAACTGACCAGTCCCAAGCCATTGAGAATGGAAAGAGAACTGTGGGGCCATTGATCAAACCAAATGCACTCTCGTTTTTACAGTGCTCACTGACGCTCACACTGCACTGCCTAGCCCTGTATACAGAACCTGCGTTTATAAATCTACATGGATGGCTACTATGCATTTAGCCCCAAAGGCACTTTTTCTTCTTAGATCCTAAAAAGAGTTATTTCTAGAATGTGGGAGAGTAAACATGCATATGGCTTCAGTGAAACATAGTACGCCACATTCTTTGGGGACCTGTTTTGGAGAGATTCAAGTCCAGAACAGAAGGCCTGCAAAGATCTAGGTAGTCTCTTTTGAAGCTGGTGATTCTGCTGTAAATGGTGAACAAAACAGGTGGAAATTGCTAGGAAAAAAGAAAAACCATAGCTATTGCAGGCAGCTTCCTCTATAGATTCACAATTTATTGATTAAATTTGAATTGCATTCATTGTACCAGTCCCACTTACTTCAGTGGCATTAGCACCCATAGTACAAACTCAGTTTGGCCTGAACTGAATCCAGAAAGCAAGATTTACTGGCACATTTTAAAATGGTCTTAAAAATTTGGATAAGTATTTATATTATAATAAAGGAACTTGATTAGGCCTAGGATGAAAGCTCTTATCACAGCATTCCTGATTCAAGAGGGGTGGGATAAGAATAAGGATCTCTTACTAACAGTGACCTAACTGTTCTCATCTTGACTTTTCTGCTTGCTGTTGACTAAGCTGTTCTGATGAAAAGAAGGATTAGATAAGGCCTGGGGAGAGGAGGAGGAGGAGGAGGAGGCGGCGGCGGCGGCAGTGGCATGAAGCTAAGATTGCAGCATGTGGCAAGTCTACAACAGAGCTGGAAGACAGAATTTTCAAAGGACGTCAGGGATAACAGGGGCCAAAGGAAGAATGGGGGTGGGGGGGGTAAGGCAAATAGAGAGGAAAGAAAGGTGAGAAAAGGAGATTGAACACAGAGGACAGCTGCACATGAGATTAAGGGAAGCCAATGTTCACATATTGAATGAAATACTAGCCACCCAAATCTATGTCTGCTGGCCTTGAGAATATATGAATGCTTCTGACCTCTGCTATCAAGGGATTTCCTGTATCATTTAAACCAAATAAAATTATGCCAATCTTCTCTCTACTTCCTTTCCCACAATTCTGCATAATCAGTATCAGTTTCTCACAACAGCAGACTTTCAAAACAGCCTCTAAAGTGAGAAGTGTAATTTTTATCCTTCCTAAAGTTTCAGTGAAGACAAATGATAAGTTTCCCATTCTGAATGCAAATGATTATAGACTTTCCAGAGTTCTGTTACGTATTTTTTGCAAAAAGAGAAACGTGGAATCCTTCCCACCATCTTATGCTGCAGTCGTCTAAATTGGAAGTCTTTTCAAAGCAATATCCAAATCATCTCACAAAGATGTAGGAATTGAGGAGTTAATTGTAGTTATTGGACCCTACACAAACATTGTCCTGATCCCTGAGATTTATGCTCGTGCCATTTTAAAAGGGATGAGAAAGGACAGGTAATGGAGGACCATCAGCTTGCATTCATGATGCAAATATATTTGAAGGAAAATGTAAGGAGCTTGCTGTAAAATCTAAAACAACCACATCCCCTGAAAATCAAGAGTCTTAAGGGCATATAAGGGATGGACTGGGGTATTAAGACAGGCATGATTTAGCGAAAGGGCTTTACGATTAAAATACACTAGACAGGTTGAAAGCTTCCTCATATATCATTCCCCATAGACAATAATCTTACAGCACATGGCTCTTATGTTCTTCAACATAATGAAGTCATGTTCAAAGCTACCAGTAAGTTCCTGGTTATATGTCACCCTGAGCAGTTTTTAAACAGACCTGCAATCAATTATCTAATGTATGTTGAATGTCTTGATGGACATATCATACTAAAAATAGGAAGATTGGAGCTTCTCACTTTCCACCTCCAGCAGAGTCCAAAACAGCACTTTGCCAATGTAAAGTAATACTTTCAAATGAAATGAAATGAAGTATACT
This sequence comes from Python bivittatus, assembly GCF_059951505.1. Lineage (NCBI taxonomy): Eukaryota > Metazoa > Chordata > Lepidosauria > Squamata > Pythonidae > Python > Python bivittatus. The sequence goes on from NW_028277073.1 coordinate 6,353,434, forward strand.
TGTGAAAGACAAAAGAAGCCAAATCATTTTAAAATAAAAAAGGACCCTACGTACAACCTTTTTGTTCCTGTAACATTATTTCAGAAGCAAAGACAGTTCGTTGCATGTTATGGTCCTTGCTCCTTTATATGAAACCCAATGCTCGTGGTTCTCTAGCTGAGGGCTGCTTTAGACAAAGTGCTGGAATCAGAAATGTTGTCTGAATTAGACAACAACCACTTCCTGAGCAGGTAAGGGGTGGGACAAGCCAAACACCAGGAGGCAAAGCCAGTAAGTGCTCAGAGATAGCATCCTACAATAGAGTGTTGCCTCTTCTGTGGCTTGGATCTCCAGGCAGGGAGGGCAGTGTCCTGCCTCATTCCTAGTCCCTGATGCTTCTGGCACCCTTAACTATCTCAATCCACCACCCTTTTGCCCTTCTAAATGTGCTACCCAGCATGTCCCACAAAACATTGAGCACAGAGGTGCCCCACCTTAAAAAAAAAAATCAGTTTTCATAAACTGGACCAACTAGATAACATTTCTGGTTAGAACATGTGGACATTTGATCTGATCCAACCAGGCAATCATTATGTTCACACATTCTCCCTGCTTGGTTTCCAATTAAGGCCTGACTCTCCCCAGGACTCCAAATAATCAGCTTGGATTCTATGTTGCTAATTCAGGAGTCTACTTATCCAAATTGTGCATACACATCTTTCCTGTTATTTAAACTACTTTTCTTCATTTCTCCCCTCCATGGGAGGTCTCCCTTACATTGCCTAAAACAGCCAGTTCATGTTCCACTCAGGCTAAAGCTGTGTAATAAATAGCCCATTTTAGAAACTCAGATGACAGGAATAGCAGCAGAAATGGGCAGAAACCAAGGAGGAAGAAAACAAGACCCCTGGGTTGCTTTTGTTCTCTTGTTACTTAAAAAAAATCTCTTATTAGCACCTTTAAAGAAAAGACCTGCTTACTGAAGATAATGCTCTGAAATAACTTATAGGCGCTGGGTATTCAATTACTCTTGGTTTCTCATTTGTAACAAAATGGCACTGTAACTATACCTATTTGCTTCTTGCTTTGCTTTTTAAGCCTTTAGAAAAGTGCTACAAAACAGCAAAATTGTTGTTGCTTTTATAAATGAATGGGCTATTACTCTGAATTGGTATTCCTTCAGCTTTAGGAAGGAACCAAGAAACGTCTTGTCTGTGCCCCACAGAATCTGTGGAGAGAGAAAAAGAGAGAGATGAAGTTCTAGCAAAGGGAAGCCATGCTCATGTCAATGTCAGGGAGGAGGTCCTAAGAATGGCAGCTGGCTGTTCCGACACCCCATTGTCCCTTTCCTGTTCTGCTACACCTGAAGAGACATGAGAGGATTTGCTTTCTCTCTGTGATGCAGCTAAAATTTTGTCCAACACCACAGGGAACTGCTGGAATGTTGAATTAATCTGGAGATCCTCAGGAATCCACCCAGCATTCACCCGGCGAAGAGAAGACAGGAGACCTGATCTTCTAGCTCTTGTGGTGCTGTTGGCAGGACAGTGCCAAGGAGTAGTCACCCGGCAGGTGCTGTGGGCTGTTAAACTGGCAAGTGTGGTGAGCAAGGGATGGACCGTCTCCTTTGAAGTGGTGGCCTTCATCCTTTGCAGATGACTCACAACAGTGGGGTAGGAAAGCAGTGGTGGCAAAGGGCTGGGAAGGACAGCCCCCTCCTGAACTTCAGTCTCAGGGGCTCTGTGATCAATGCTAGGAGGCCGAGTGGTGGCAACTTTTTTGCTGCAGGATTCACAGCACAGTTTGTTGTAGCCCGGAATGGAGCAGTACCGGGCCAGGACTTCCATTTGGCAGAATACGGACTTGTCCCCAAGGCAAGGCTCCTCTGTGACAAGAAAAATTACAAAGAGGTTTCTTGAAGTGAAGATATACTCTTCGCTCAGGCAGGCAAGCTGCTGCCAAATTCCCCAATTTGGAAGGGTTAAAAAACTCATCAAAGTCTAGAATATAACTAATTAACTTTCTGGGTTGTCCAGTCATCGTGCAGAAAACGTATAAACGTTCATGCCACAATGTTATGCGAATGCAATCCCCTGTTATATACAAGGACATCCAAATTAAATTAACCATGTCTACACCATTCTTGCTATAATGAAGTAGTAGAATCTCACACACACACACACACATAAATATATATATATCACAGCACTGCTAGAAGTAGGAGTTAACAAGGAGAAAGAGAGAGAAAAGAAAGAGATGGAAATAGACAAAAGAGGAGGCACAGATTTTCTAGTGCTACATGATGACCTTCAAGTGAAAAATATAGAACAAACTAAACAGGATTATCAGAAATTCAGGATGTCACTGATATTTGCGTCACAATCTATGTTACTTACCTTTTCCGTCAGGAGTCATAAATGAGCACTTAGTGTCCTCCCTTTCCCATCTCCTTTTGCTCTGAAGAAACTGTCAATTCCAACATTCCAACCCTTGTTCCAGTGATATGTAGACTATAGAAGTGGGTATGCACTCTCTGTTTCTCATGATAAGCAATTTTTAAAATTCATGTTTGGAACACGGGCAGCCGATTCAAACTGATGCATGTCCAGAATAAAGGACATGCTATCCTTCACTGTTCACAGAAGGCAAGGTGCCCCAAAACAAGCACTCAGATGGCATTAGATTTATCAGTAGCTCAACAAATTCAGGATGTTACATCAGAGCCCAAGATGAGAAGATGAAGAGAGGAACAGAAAATATGTTGAGGTGGCATCTTTATAGGTTTTGGGGTTGTACCTTTGAATCAGGCTTGACTTCTGGCAACTAAATAAACAAGTCTATGTAGTTTTTCTTGGCAACATTATTTAGAAGTGGCTTGCCATTGTCTCCTTCCTAGGGCCAAGGGAGAGTGACTGGCCAAAATCATCCAGCTGACCTCGTGACTAACACAGAACTAGAACTCACATCTCCTGGTTTCCAGCAGAGCACCTTTAACCACTACATCAACCTGGCTTAAGAAGGCTTAAAAAATATAAACCAGGCAGACAGAAATACCAACTTAGAAATGTGGTTAAACTTTCTGCAAAGAAGCAGCTTAGAATAGGTAGATCTGGGGTATTTGCAGATACCGAAAGAATGCTAGATGGCAATTGATTTCATTAAAAGAAAAAAATATTTGTCAAAGAAGAATTGCAGTCCTACACACACGTATCTTGGAATATGCCTCACTGAACTCATCCACTTTATTTCTGAGTAAATATTTGCCTGGTAAGACTGAACAGATAGGCATACAATCTTGGAAGGCTTTAATCCTATCTTGCTTACCTGGGAGTAAATGCCATTGATCTGAATAAACACATGTAAAGAATTACACTAATGAATCAACATTAATCTCAACTGGGATCATACATTTTTGAGTGGAAGCAGATTAAACATTTTCCACATTATGAAAGTAGTTAACGTGCTTGGTGTACTGTAAAGTAAGGAACACTTTATGGTCTCAAGCAAACCAAGATCATTCTGTTCTTGTAAAGAATTGTTTCATTATTTCTGTTCAGTGGGTTATTCAGATGATGGTTGACAATAACAGCAACATCTTTCTGATTTTATTTTATAAAGATCCATTTTCTGTTATTGCTTTTTCAAAAATTTAATGTGCTTAATTCACTGGTTTCATTTAATGTGCTTAATTCACAGGTTTGCAGACCTGGATAGCTTGCAAACCATGTTATGCTTGGTGGTTTAGCAAGTGATTATTAAATAAGTTTTAGTAGGGATCATCACTTTCAAGAATAATATATTTATTTACTTACACAATGGGATTGAGAGCATTTACTCCCACCCCACACCCAGCCCCAGTATTCCAGGGAAGGCTTGAAATAATATATCTCCAAGATGGCAGTTTCCCATATTGTAATGGTATGTGGGAAAGACCTTGGGAGACAGGGCAAAGAAATGTTGCCTAGGGAGCAGTCAAAGAGATAACATAGCCTGCAGCTACAAGGTGAGAGGAGCAAGAGGCCCAGAAGGGACCTTCCCTAGGTTCTCAAGCTGTAAAGGTGAAGGCGGGAGAATTGTACTTTCAGACATGCAAGATTCTGTTAATACAGCTTTACAATAAAGTAGAATTAATTTATCTGGTTGTGTTTCCTGTCTGGTCTACCTGGTAAGGCTGACACATATTCAGTTTGGAGATCAAACACATGACAAGCAACCCAAAATGTATTTCAGGCATAGATTCTCCTTGTTCTGAGTAAAAACTTCCTCTGTCTTATTTTCCATATACTAAGTACAGGAAATGATGGTAAACTTGTCACAGCCCTGAGAGCAATTCCAATATTTTCTGAACGGAATCTTCCTAAGCCAGGGAGAATAGAAGAGTTGAGAGAGAAGCAGAGGCTGATTCAGAATGTGAAACCCGGCACTTACTTGACGATACCTTGCTGACAGGATTTTTGACGCTCTCCTGTGAAACCCACTGGACCTGAGGAGTCACGTGATTGCTCGTGTTTGCATTCGCTGTGACATTGGGTGGGTTTCCTGAAAGAAAAGAAGTAGAGGAACATATCTGGATCTCAGTTTGAAGGCAGATGGGTCACTAGACCTTTCCCTAGAATAATCTTCCGCTTTTGGGGTCATAGTTGAAGCCTTCTGAAAAAAATCCAAAACAAGCATTCTTTCTTCCTTTAAAAATAAACAGACTTATTGTAGCCTAAGCTTCCTTGAAAACAACGTTCTTGAAGGCAGCTCCAAGGAAAACACATATGCAGGACAGAGGCATCTGCAGGATTTACCACTTTCATTAAAATAATGAAAGCACTGCGCCCTCGATACAAGCTCCTACCCCCTTCATATGCATATGCAATGCACAATTAACATGTAAAAGGGGTGTAGCTTACTCACTAGGGTGCCACTCTGCTTTCACAATCTCACACACACACACACGCTAACACAGATGCTGCTGATTCAGGACAGGTAGATGCCAAAAAAGTGTTTTCTTTCTTTGTAACTCTCATAAGTAGAGTGGGCGTAGAAGCTCCTGCTTCTGCCCCACGTGGCTGAGAACAGATTCCATCCTTCTTCTCACTTCCTGACAGGCTGAGTAGTTTCTGCATCCTTGAAGCTTCCAGGGCTGTTTCCTGTCCTTTTCCAATTCCTTTCTCTAAGCAGAGATTGCACCTCAGCCCCAGGTCCACATGTTGTCCCTGAAAGCCTTGAATATGGGCTCCCAGAGCTTCTCTAAAACTTGCCCCTAAATTGTAATTTTAGTCATACAGATGAAAGACATGGGTTTTGAATCTTGACCAGATGCTTTGGGATTCTAATTTACAGTATCAAATAAACTGCAAAAAAGCAACAGAGAAATCTAAACGTATATTGTTATGTCTATGCAAGAATAGAGCCATTCATATCTATATTGATCAGCATTCCTATATTCTGGTTTATTTCTAACAATGGAGCTATTTTATTTCATCACATGTGTACATACACTTTTATTCAGTTCCTTGCACAATTCCAGCTTCTCTCACCTGGGCATGCGTCCAGTTGGCAAACTTGGAAAGCCTCTGGCTTCTCATTGTCACACTGACCAGTACCATTGTCACTGGACTTGCAGACCACTTGGCGTTGTTGAACGCCTTCTCCACAGCTGACTGAGCACTGCCATAGGAGAAGAAGAAAAACAGATCTATCAAGGAAGTGGAAAGAAGGAAAGTTGTAGCTATTAAAATAGTCTTCCTGTGATACAAAAATTAAACAAATAAGGCAGATCCACCTAGGAAGTTCCATGAATGTGCATGTTATTAGAACAGGGTGTGCAAAAGATTGATGTGCAGATGGTTTCTCTAGCTCAGTGTTTTTCAAACTTGGCAACTTTAAGATGTGTGGACTTCAGTTCCCAGAATTCTCCAGCTACCATACTGGGAGTTGCAATCCACACATCTTAAAATTGCCAAGTTTGAAAAACACTGCTCTAGCTGGATCCTTCCTTCCTTCCTTCCTTCCCTCCCTCCCTCCCTCCCTCCCTCCTTCCTGAATTTATATAGCCACCCATCTTACTTGTATGTGACTCTGGGCTGCATATACAATTAAAACACAAGTACCCAAGTCATTTAAAAATAAAAACAAAATACAAACAAAACCAAAACATAACAAAAATTAAAACATAAAATTTGATAATATGATACTAAAATAATTGAACAATTCAAATGTTACATTTCTAGGATCAATGCTCACCAAGGCCTGGACTTTAAAGGAACAGAAATAAAGTAATAATGTTTTAAAATCCAAAGTTTAGTGCCGAGTAAAGGATTTAGAGAAATATCAGAGCAGCATTAACTTTAGCCATGCAACCAGCTGAAGGAAATAGATGGAGACTGTCATTACATTCTCTTTCTCTTTCCGTATCTGAATCGAACTGCAGATCCAATATATCTGGAGAGGTTGTGGAATACACAGCAGAGAAAGTTCAAATAAAAAATTCTAAGCAAAAAACATCAATAATTGGATCGGACAAATGGCATTCTCCTATGTGCCTTCCAAATAAGTTTGCACTGCGCTCTGACAAGCCACCACTTGATACAATCAGTAAGTAGTAAAAGATGTACAAAATGGTCCAGACTCAAAGTGTTTCAAGTGCGAAACAGCTGTCTCAAGTATTTTGCACTCCAAACAAAACACAGGAGTGGTGTGAATTTGGGGTTGAGGATGAAACAAAACACAGCCCTTCTGAGCAGGACAGTCTGGTGTTCTGTGCTGTTTCAGTTGATGTGTTTCAAAGCTGTCTTGTTTCTTGCAAGTCAAGTGTTATCTTCTGAATTTTCATTTCTGGGCCTTCTAGCAAGAATGACCAGTCACATCCCTGTAAGAACAGATTAACTTCGAAACATTTTTGAAGGACACCCCATTTGTGTTAATAGACTGAATGGAATTCATTTTCTGGCAGAATGTCTTCCGTCTCTGGAAGTGGCAAACAATTAAAAAGGTTGTGTGAGAGATTAGGGTCTTTTTCTTAAAGAGGAAAGAAACAGAGGGAAAGGCGATCCAGACTACGAATCCCTCTTTACATTATTTTCAATCAACCTATCTCCAGGGCAGAAGGAGGGATATACTTCTCACTGAATTCGAGGAAGACAGCACAGGAGGAGGAGGATACTAAACTTGCCATTATGCAAGTTTTTTTTGGGGGGGGGGGAATCAAATTTTGTTCTTCTGCCAATTTTTATGCAAACTGGCTTTTAGGAGCTGCTACCCTATCCATTCTTGTGATTCTGGGGTGAAAAGAAAGGAGCAGGCAGCTTTTCCCCTGTCCCTATTAACAAATTTTATTAAAAGGCATAAACTTTCGTGAGCTGCAGCTCATTTCATCAGATGAAGGCACCTGATGAAGTGATCTGTAGTTCATGAAAGATCATGCCTTTCAATAACATTTGTTAGTCGAAAAAAGGGCTATATAAGTCTCTTGATTTTTGTCACCATAGACCAACATGGCTCTCCTCATACAACCTCTGTTCCTATTGTTTCCTATGCCAAAATACTCAAAAACATTTTGTACTTTGTTTTGGGGAAACAAAGCCACTTCCAAATGTTTCAACAGATTGCTCTGGGTGGGATGTTTTGTTCTGAGGTTGAAACAAAGCCGCTTTACCATTTCATGAATATCTGTAAGAGGGAGAGATACCGAATCTAGTATCTCCATGATCTGCTCCAAAATGAGCAATGATATTTTATTGCTTTATTAGGGCATCAAATGCTACAACCCCAGAAGGGTTGTAGCAATGTAACCACATAGGACTGATGCCTTACCTGGGACCAGGCCCCCGTCCTCCATTGGGCAGGACATGGGGTGCGGCTGCATGGGCGTCGAGAATCTGGTTTCTCTCCTACACAGTACTTTGAATGCACTGTCCGATTTGTGCCATTCTGTAGCTGTTGTAGGCACTGCACCACTCTGATTTGGACCCCCAGCTTGCCACAGGACTTGCTGCAAGCACCCCACTGCTCAACCCCCCATCTGCCAAGAGAACAGCAAAAGTCAGCATTGTAAATAGAAGGAAGTCCACCAGTCTAGTCCTTTCTGACCGATGTCCTCTGGGGTATTATTTCAGATTGCATTTGAGGGATGATATAATCTAGATCAGTGTTTCTCAACCTCAGCAAGTTTAAGATGCGTGGACTTCAACCCCCAGAATTCCCCAGCCAACAATGGAGGAACTCCTTAGCCAGACTTATATTTAACCTCCTTGAACTTAGGAAACAATGATTTGACTTTCCACAATAAATAACTCCTATAACCAGAGAATAAACCTTCATTGAGAGCAAAACAACAAAGCTGATTTGGGCATAACATTAAAAAAAAAAGTTGCAGCTGCATGTGTACTTTCTCTTAATATTCACAACTAGAATTGTCTTCCTCTAGGTATTCAAGATGTGCTAACTTGCAATTTTATCATACAATATCTTACAAGACTATTATACCATGTGAACATGAGGGCAGGGAATTGTCCATCAAAAGTGTATTATTGTACTTTCCTACAATACATATGAAGATGAATTTGTCAGTAGGTTAATTTGTCCTCTATATATTTGATTTCCAGGAAAGATGGTGGACTGAAGATGGCTCCGTGAAAAAGCGGAGCTGACGTTTGCGGACATGAATAAGGAGGCAATTAGGTCATCGCTCCTACAACCCTCTCTGGACAGAGAGGATGCAAGATTGGCCAAGCCGTTTCTCCTTACAGTTGCTCCTCATGAAGAGTCTCCTGAGGGGGAGAATTCAGGGGATAAGGGAATTTGCCACAATTGCTCCAGCCGCAAACACAACCTTTTCAAAGGAGACTAAGTTCACACTTCCTTTGTTAACTACTTTCAGATATTGCCTATTAACTGCTTCAAATAAATTAAGACACCTTCAAAGTGACAAGATTGCAATCACCAGATGAGTGCCTTTGATTCTTAATATAAGAAAATGAAGATCTATTTTTTTAATTTTTAAGAATTTAAAATAAACAGCAAAAAGCTAGAAAAGGTTTTGGCTACAGAAAGTTTTAAAGGGATTAAGGGCTCAGAAAATGTTGGAATATTGGCTTTTGAATATTAAGACTTTGAAATTACTTTTAAAGAATAAATGCATCTTTGTGGGAAAAAAAAGTGTTTTTGATACTGGAGAGATAATAAGACAAACTTATAATGGTGCTCAGAGATATCTTTGAGGAACTGCACAAGGAACTGCGTCAGAATTTTGAATCAATTAATTATGTTAGCTATGTTGTGTCTTCTTGAGAACAATGCCTTCCCAGAAGATGTTACAGAAAAAGATATGCAATAAATTCCATTTGAGAACAACATGAACGAGACTCTGAATAAGAATTTGTCATCAGATATAAAGAGAAAATTGGATGAGGCTTTAAAAATCAAGAAGGAAACAAAAATGACAATCCCAGAGAGCAGTTGGAACAATTTCTTTTTGCCGGACTCACAAAAGAGACTGCTTAAAATATTGAAGAAATTTGTAACAAGGATTAACCACCATCTGAATGGGTTACAGAGAAAGATTGTTCTGTACAAAAAAAAAAAAAAAAAAGGAATACAAGGTTGGTTTATTTGACCAGGGTTAAAATGGGATATGCTGTTATTTTGGGTGGTTCTTTTTGGATTTACTGATACTTTGATTGGAAAAATGTGGTACATTGGATTTGCTTACATTTAATATGGTATTTAAGCTTTTTCCATTGTAGTTACTTTATGTATCCTGGTTTTATAGTTGTTAAACTGGCTCAGTATCTGTCTTTTTGCTTAAAGTAAGAAAGTTTGGAGAATTTGTCTTTTTAAAGGGGAAAATATCTCTGTTATGTTAAATACTAGTCTTTTGTTTATATCAGGATAATGGGATTACTTTATATTTGTGAGACGTGGATTTGTTTATAGTTTATAGTTGAGATATGGAATGTTTATTTGAATGGGATATGTTGCTATCTGGGGTGAGTTTTTTTGGATTTGTTAGCATTTGGAATGGGAAAAATGTTGTGTATTGGAGCTTGGCCTTTTTAAAGGAGAAATGTTTTCTTTTTGTTATGTTAAACTTTAGGGGTGTGTGGTTTACACTAGGATATCAGGACCATTTTATGCCTTTTAAATGGGGCTATCCTTGTAGCTAAGAGCTGAGATATGGAATGTTGGGTTTTATATATGTTAACTAATGTTAATATTTTACAGCTCTATTTGGACTTTTTGCTGATAATTGGATAAGGAGGAGATGTTACTTATCTGATTTGCCTATTGTTAAGAGATGGGTTATGGGATGAAGAGTTTCATATTTCTTAATTAAGAGGAGATGAAGAGATTATGAAATTGTTTATACTTTGTCATGATGTGGGTGGGAAGTCACTTTCTTAAGGGGGGGGTCTTTTTACTTTTTTGCTTTCTTGCACTTTTTTCTTTTCCCTTTTTTCGTTGGTATTATCTTTTATTTCGCTTCTAAAACTTTTAATAACATTATTATAAAAAATATTGTCCTCTTCTTTTTTCTTCCTAGTGTTTTTCCTGCAGGTGCTGGGTCTGCTTTTTTCAGATCAACTGAATGTTATTTATAGAATAAATTAAGAAAACATGGGTTTCTTTCTCTCTCTCATTGGGCGCAGGCATCCAAGGGTTCTTCCAAAGGGCACAGGTCTTCCAAAACAGCCACTATGCAAGTTTATGTAAGTTGAAAGTTAGGCTTTCTATATGCTGTATATGTAGGTAGATAAACAAATGACTGATCTGAAACAACAATAGTGGTTCACGCATGGTAACACACATATCAATACTGTTCTGTCACCTACGTATCAATACAGTTAATGAAAGAAGCACTCACATTGGTTGAGAGCACTCTTGCACATTACACCTTCTGCGGATTGACTTTGCTTTCTTTCCATTGACACAGAAGTTCCGGTGTACCATTCGGTTATCGTTCTTCCTCCGGCATCCATACTTGGTGTACTGTATTCCTGCCAGAGCACAGAAGCAAACCACAATGATGTGGGAACCAGCATGTCTAGGACCAAACCACTTAGACAGCAAGAGAGTCCTCCTTACAGAGGAGTTAACATCCTCCTAAATACATACCTCTGACCACTTGGTTTGAAAGCATTCTGACACAGTGTTCTTTCTAATAATCAATTCTTGACTTGGACAATATTCCCAAATCCCTTGTAAATCTTTGTGAGGAGTATGAAGAATTTCATGATACCAGAGTGACAAAACACAGAAATGTAATCCACATTAGGTGGCAATAACAATAGAAAACATTTGTGAAACCTCCATGCAGCAGATGAATTTGGAATCTCTCCTGAAATCCAGTGAACACAAATCAAGGTGTCGTGTCTTACTCTTTCACAGTTTACCAGATTCACACCCTTGTTTAAGGGTTGGGGAGCCATGTTCTAGCAGGCTGCTTGAGATGACAGATTTTGACCAAGGATATTTTGTTTCTAACCTAATGTATCTATTCAGTGAAATGTTTGGGTATGGGAGTGAAAAATGCCACTCAAATGAGGTCATCCACAATGCCAACAAAAGCCACCAAAATGAATAAAAATGCCATCCAACCCAAATTATGACCACTATCTGAGATTAGTATGGGTGTTGCCAGAGCATATCCCTGGGAATCAAAATTACGTAGCTGCAATATTAGAAAAACAGGCTTGAGTCAAGACTGCTTTGAGTCAAGGAGCTTTTCAAAAACTCCTTTCTTTTTATGCTGGGCATGTTTGCATTCATTCATTCATTCATTCATTCATTCATTCATTCATTCATTCATTTCTCAATGAATGGGTACTATGTTGTGCCAAATGGGTCCTATAAAGAACTACAACCCTGTGTAAAAGCACTCTATCACTTTGCAGATATGGCCAGCTGTTTCCCACTATCCTTATTTGCCAAATTTAAAAAACAACAGTAAAAAAAAATGCTTGCATACGCATATCCATATTTTTAAGATCCCATCTACTGTTCTACCCTGCTGGGGAAATGCCCTTAATGCAGAGGTGAGGAACATGTTGCCCTCCAACTAATTTTATAGGTCCCTTGGCCTAATTTCAAAACTCCTGTGAAAGAGATCAATTTAGGTCTCTGGCAAGAGAAGCCTGTCATTTAAGAGAGAAAGGAGGATGTCAGAAAGGAAAAGGGAGGATCAGAGATACCAGATCTGGGCTGGAAAAATCTAGGTGGCAGTAAGAGCATAAGACAGAAGACTCTATGATTCATATTATATTGGCTGTTAATTATGGCATATTGACTTGCTTTTAATACAGTTCCGAACCAATACAAGATATTTTAATATGCAGCGCTAATCTAATGTTACTTTGAAATGTTTATTCAATCTCATTATGCTTGTATATCTCTTTTTCCTCTTTTTGTATGTCTTGCTTTTTCTTACTGTCCTTTCTGTTTTTGTTTTTTATTGTATTTTTGAATACCCACTAAAAGAAAATAAAAACTTTTTTTTAAAAGAAAGAAAGAAACATAGAGAATTCTTTGCCTCTGTTTAATGGTCACCACTCCATATCCTGTAGCCTTAGTTGTTGTATCATCCAGTGTTTTTTAGAAAGGAGTTCCCATACATACTTAGACATAGACCCATCAAGGGCTGAGCCATTACAGGACATGCTTGCATATGGAAACTAGTTCTAAGCATACAGAGAATACTTAAATACCTCCTCCACAAGCTTTTGAGCACTGAGACCAGCCCTTAAGAGCCCACTGATAGATATCCATTTCTTCGAGAAGGACATTATTGTTTCCAATGACAGGGAGGAGATCTTCATGAATGATGTACCTATACATCAAGCTGCTTTTGGAATTATCATCTTGTGGGATGACCTGGAACCAAAGGAAACAGGATGATAAAGAAAATGCTTCCTCTGTGTTCCTGACTCTGCTTTTTTCCTAACTTTTTGGAGGGCTGTTTTACCAGAATTTACTTAACTGCCAACTGTGCACAAGGATTCTGAACTAATTGCCATGTCCAACAGAGACAGAGAGCCAGTCTGGTGTAGTGGTTAAAGCAACAGGCCAGAAACTGGGAGACCATGAGTTCTAGTCCCACCTTAGGCATGAATCCAACTGAGTGACCTTGGGCCAGTCACTCTCTCTCAGCCCTAGAAAGGAGGCAATGGCAAACTACTTCCGAAAAACCTTGCCATGGAAAATGGCAGGGACTAGTCCAGGCAGTCTCCAGGAGTCAAAAACTGATTCGAAGGCAGACAGACACAAACACACACAAAACACCAACAGAGATGAGTTCCAGAAGTCTATTGCCAAAACACAACTTTTAGAGTGCCCAACTTCTGTCGACTTCAGGGCTGCTTTGTGATTTGTATAGCATGTTGAGAACTGCACTCCCCAATGAGTGTGACACCTTTTAAAATCCAATTTAAATATATTATTTTTTGCTGAGGGGGTGGTAATAACAAAATAAATGGCAGGGGGCTTTATGTCATCAGCAGAGAGGCCATGATATGGAGACTTTCAGTGTTGTAGCTCCCTCCATTGATTAAAATAAAAAAAAAAAATAAAGCCTTTTCTTCTTTAATAGGTGGAACAAGTGGAAGAGGAAAATAGTTCTCAGAGCAGCAAAATGTACACATTACCACCCCCACCTCAGTGTCTCTCAACCTTGGCCACTTTAAGCTGCGTGGACTTTAACTCCCAGAATTCCCCAGCCAGCAAGGCTGGCTAGGGAATTCTGGGAGTTGATGTCCAGGCAGCTTAAAGTGGCCACGGTTGAGAAACACTGCCCTATCTCAAAACCACAAGAGAACCAGATTCCAAACTTTCAGCCCCACAGTCTTTGGGGGGACCTGTGGAGAACCACCAAGAATGATGCTGGTGACTTGGAGACTGCCGTTCTCACATCCCTGGTTTCAAACAAGAGAGCAATACTTTTCTTTTTTTGCATAAGTGTGTCAGAGATACCCTCAGGACTTACCAGAACATTGATAGCTTCATGAAGGGGACCACTAGTCTTCAAACTTTCCTTGCCATTCTCAGTGGCGTATTCCCATTCCAGACCCACCTTTAGGAAGGTTTGGCTCTTGACACTTTTGACGCTGGGATTGATAATGAAGTCACCAGAGGCCTGGTTCTTAACAGCTAGAAAACAAAAAGAAATTATTCGGATGATGGCTCTCAACACCTTCAGAAGGAACAGAGGAAATTGATACAGAAATTGTTCAGTTATTGTTTAGTTATAGAAAGCCCCAACGTCATAAAGGGAGTTGTTTTCCCTTTTAAATGTTATTTTGATTACTGGTTTAGATATGCAGCCATTTCAGTATTTTCTTGTCCCTATAAAACAACAGAATGTGGTATATGCCCTTGTCCCTTACTAACTGTGAGAACTAATGTAATATAGGGAGAATGGGACTCAGTGCAGTGAAAAAGCATGTTTTCTCTTAATTTAATTAGGATTTAATTAGGATTTCCTAGTAGCAGTGGGATTTGCAAGCCACTTAACTCAGCCTCCTTCAAAATGCTATGTGGAGACAATTAACACTGGTTTATATTCCAAGAACACTGTAATCATTTTAGAGATAATGTACATGAAGTACATGTTCTACCGTAGGCCTTTGATTACCAATACGTCATTCAAAACAGTACAAAGATCTTTTCTATTTGCAGTGCTATAGGTGACTACAGTAAATCCATACTTTGAAAAATCTGGGTATAGCAATCATCAGGAAAACGTGCTCATGATTCAAGCAATTGTTGATGAGTGGCAAAATCAACATTGCAAGCAATTTAACAGGTATCTCTATTATGTTTGTATGGTAACCAAGGCAATAACTGCTGTCATTCTAGAACAACTGAGTTGGTTGTTTTTATACCGTCTCTCTTTGTCGTACGCTGCTCAGAGCCAATCTGGAATAGAACAACACAGCTGGGGGTATGCAATGCACATAAAACACACACAGAGCTTCAGTAGCTCCATTGTGGCAATCATCTTTTTTTTTTTTTAACCACACCCTGCAGGTACAGCAATCTTAGCCATAAATGCATAAAATCCCTTTCCAATAACTCTCCTGGCTTGCCTTTCAGAAAGCAGTTTAATTTGATGCCCATTTTAGCAAGACTGCCCTCAAATACCTTGGCTATTATATATCTGGTACCGATTTTATTAATTACATATGTATTATATAGGGTGACATTATTTTTAATGTTCTTAAATGTTATTTAAGATTGGATCCATTCCTTAATGTCTGGGCTGAAAAAGTCCTAAGATTCTATTCTGTTACAGCAGAGTTTCTCAGCCTTAGAATGCTGGCTGGGGAATTCTGGGAGTTGAAGTCCACATATCTTAAAGTTGAGGCTGAGAAACTCTGTATTATGGTATGACCAAGAAATGAATATTCAGTACTACCTATGGTGACAAAGGCTGGTGTCATTAGTTGGCTGACTTAGGGATGGGAAACAAGTACCTTCAGCTCTCCATATGAGACCCCCATGGTCTCTACAGCAACCTCTAAGCCATACCATGCAGGCAGGGATGAACATTCTGTGGTTTCAATTTTATTAAAAGTTTTTAAAACAAAAATAAAAACCAATACAAACGAATGTGAAGCAAGGAAGAAAAAAGGAAAAGAAAGAAACCAAGGAGAAAGCTAAAAGTACAAGAAAGAAAGAAAAGATAAAAGAAAAACTGAAAAGAAAGAAAAAAGATACAAAGAACCGGCTTCTGATCTTCTGTATAGCAGTTATAAGAACAATTATAAATTTACCTCTTTCTCTAAAGTTACAACATGACTTCCTTCTTTGTATAATCTATCCTGTCTAACCATCAAAACTATAAATCATAAGTTCATTTTCTTCTTATCCCTGCATAAGAAAAAAAAATGAACTTATGCAGGGATGCAAATTTTGGACCCACTATTTTATTCAGGGGGGAGTGAATTTTAAGGAGTGAAACTGCAACTTAAAGCAACCATGATATCCAACCCCCACCCCACCCCACAAGCCATTGTCCTGTTTTGAGTGACTTTACGTAGAAAACAGACAAGGCAATCTGTTCTTACCAATCGTATGGGATGCAGGTTCCATCTCTTCAATCTGAACATGCCGGGCACCTACTGGAATCTCAAACATTTTCAGAGCACCCACTGAAAATTGCAAAGGAAATAAGCCATGTTTAAAACGGGCAGTGTTATTGTTAGCTATGGGCCCTAAATGTAAAAAATGAAGCTGCTGAGATAGGAACCAGCAGTTTCCAGGCTACAAAGAACTGTTAGGTCACCCTAGATGAGGTACCTTTCAAGGCCATAAAGAAAATGACCAAGTATCCATTGATACAGAAGGTTGGAAGGAAGAAAATTGAATTTAAGGCTTTGATTTCTGCATATTATAGGGGGCAAATCTTCTGTGCTTATACACCTTTATTCCTCAGTCTCATGCTTGAGAGTCTTCTAGTGAGTAAGCCAGTTCCTGAATCAGGGGTTAAGAGTCATGAATATTTGCCTGCCTTTCATTGCCGACATGGGGAATTTGAAAAT
This sequence comes from Python bivittatus, assembly GCF_059951505.1. Lineage (NCBI taxonomy): Eukaryota > Metazoa > Chordata > Lepidosauria > Squamata > Pythonidae > Python > Python bivittatus. The sequence goes on from NW_028277073.1 coordinate 6,369,936, forward strand.
ATGGTAGTACCCTACAGAATTGTCAGGCAGCCCTTAATCTTTCAGAGATTGATGAATGATATTTTCCATGAATTTTTGGGATACATTTTTATTATATTTTTAACAAGGAGATTTTGGCTATGAAGGAGGCTTGTCCGCATCACCGCCATTTCCTAGAAGGCACATAATACCCTAGAGTGGTCTGAACTAACCACAGGAACGTGGAACATTTACAAACTTCTCACAAGCTCACACAAGCTAGGTCAGGTGGGCTCAGTTCTTTTTTTCATTTTAACAGAAGGCTAATGCTTCAACAAGTAAACTAAAATATATCTTACAATCCTCTACCAGCCTCCAATCTGTAGCCAGCAAACATTACTCCAGTTCTTTGCAGTGAGGATTTTGAGGGAAGGAAAAGAAATTCCTTCTCTGTCTGATTCAAACCATACTCAGCAAAAGCAGGGCTCATATGTGTGGGCTCAGAGTATGTTCAGTGGATCACTTTTCTTGGAAACAGGAGGAATTGCACCAAAACAACTGGATATACTTCCCTCCTTTCTTGAGGGAAAAAATGCTGTAGCTATGTTGCAACAGCTGGGTATTTTGGAGTATTTAAAAAGGCCCATCTTCTCTGTTATCTTTTGGTGGCCTCATGTTATAGCAAATGTCAGGGCCTACATTTATTCTAGTCTCACCTGTCACTGCAACCAGCAATCCCTTTGGAGTGATGCATCCCTTGTCCACAGGGTCCTTGGGATACAGTTCTTTGGGAGCTACCACAAGCAAAGGTTTAGATGCCATTCTCATGACAGTCATCAGTCTTCAAAGGTGACCCATTTCAATATCTGTTATGTTCCTCCCCCCACCATTGAATCATTGTTCTTTATTCAACAATTTGTCAGAAACTTGGTCTTTGCTCATTCATCCTATTTTTTTTTTTACATAGGCCCTTAAATCATAGCATGCTATTGGAAAGTTCAGTTTTAACTATTGGATGTAAAGTTCCATCTGCTCTCTGCCCATCATCCACATTCTGCTGGAGAAGCAGAGAGGACAAATGCCACCTTAGAGTGATATCTCTGTTGCAGTCTAAATTACCAGAAAAACAATTGGCTAAACTTTTACTTATGGTTGAATTCACCTGTAATAACTCAGTTCAGGCCTCCACTCAGATGTTGCCATTTCAGACTGCCTACAGCCACCACCCATGTCTGTTGCTGACCTTTTCCCAGTTGTCCCCTATTCCAGAGGCCTGCTGCTTTCTCCAGGGACTTCAAGACTCCTTAAAGATCAACTGGATCATGCCAAGGCCTCCTAAAAGCAGCCTGCTGTTATAATTAAGAAACCTTTCTTCATCACTGTTGGAGTCCACATCTGGCTTTCTACCTAAAGGAGAGCAGCTGGCAGCATCTAGCTGACTTTGGCTGATCTCAAGAAAATCTAAGCAGGATTGCACTGGGATAGTACTTGGATGGTAGACTATCAAGAAATGCTAGTGTGGACGGCTAGAGTAGTTAGCTAGACTAGTTAATTGGAAAAACATTCCAAAAATCATCAATGGTAAACCATTTCCATATTACTGCCAATGCCCATAGGCTTTCCATGTAGCTGCCAGATGCTGAGTTGGATTCATGAGATCTTTTATAACTATTAAGACCTCCAAAAATGTAAAGAGGACTGAAGCACAGTACTGGCTTTAGAGTACTGCCATGGTACGCCTTTACAAGACTATAAATATATGCTGAAGAATAGAACACTGTATTTTCCTGGCATTAATTGCAATGCTAAATCTACTACCATTTGCTTTTTCAAAAAGTAACATTTATTCTTCTATTCTCACCTGACTGTTTGGGGATTCTGACCAAAGTTCCCTTCACTGTCCGACAGTGGGAATTGTCACCCCCACAAACACCACACTTGTCATCCTCCTTCAGAGAGCCAATTTCTTTGTCACAGCCAACATGCTGCCATTGGAAGAAGAACAAAAACAGAGTTTTAAGAAAATGGGGTTAAGGATGCAAATTCAAAATGCAATCCTCTGAATAACCTCAGAACAGGCTTTGTAGAGCACAGTTCACTATTTCTGTCTGTATGATAGAATAATATACCTTGTGGGCAGCCATTAGATCAGTGTTGTCCAAACTTGGCCACTTTAAGACGAGTAGACTTCAACTCCCAGAATTCCCCAGCCAGCATTCTGGGAGTTGAAGTCCACTCGTCTTAAAGTGGCCAAGTTTGGACAACACTGCATTAGATGGTCAGATTTAACAACAAAACCTGCTTAGGTTTATATTTTAGAGGAGCCTTACTAATCGATAAAATATATTTAAAACCAAAACAGAAGCTCAAAAAACCTAAATATATAATAATGTGCATTTCCTGGTTTTCAATTGTATTTCCTTCGTATATTCCTCACATAGCTTATTCATCTGCCTCACAAACCTTGCATTTTGTACTGGAAACTGAAACACATTATGGATACTCTGCTTTGAGTACACAATCTGTTCATTTGGGATATAGGGTAGTGGCTCTTCAGAACTGTGACTAAGAATATACCCCATACTTTTCTGCAGCTCTGCATTTCATGGAAAGATTATTCATTCATGTATATTTTATTTTGTTTGTATATCGTCTTTATCCCTAATCTGCTTTCAATAAAATTTGGTCCTTGGCCACGTGGCATGATTTTTTGGGAAGACCACTGAGTTTTCTGGAACTGGGGAGCATGACATTATGAATGTGTTTAAATCACCATTGTTGAAGTGTTTTAGAACAACTGTCTCCCACCCAGGGACTTCCAGGTATATTGGGAGAACAACTTTAAGAATTTCCTGCCTAACATGGCTATTGTTGGCACTGATAACAGTGAAGGGTCAAACCCACTTTTTTTTTTATGCACCTTTTGCTTGTTCTTTCTCTCTTTGGAATATAAAACAGCATGGAAAATTAATGAACCTACAAGTTCAGTTACATACCACACATTCACCCCTTACACAGATACTGTATGGGTCTCTATAGGTGCACCTGGTACCATCGTGAACAACCTGATTCATAAATACCACATCCCCAGTTTCCTCAGACTGGCAAATCAGTTCACACTTCTGGGCATCTGCAGAAAAATAAATACATGGAAAAGATTGATTCTATGTGCTTGTAATTGAGATACAAGTGGGACTCAGTATTTGCAGTTCAGCTTCCTAAGAATCAACACTTTCTTCATTTTTAAATTTCTTAACTCCAGGATGGTTGACACATGCTTCTCAATGGCTCTATGATGGTTTTCCCTCCTATCAATCCTTCCTTATTTGCAAAGAGAACAATGATCCTAAGGCCAAAATCATGAATGCATATGCAAATGGAACACCTGGATCATGGAAACATAAATATTCCTATTCAATAAATATATTCAGAGATGCTTAATTAATCAATCAATGTTACTGCTTTCCCAGGGGTTGAAGCACGTTCTATATATTTCTATATGTTCATAAAAGTTATGATCTGAAGGGTTTGACAAGGTGTATGATTTGTATTAGACATTTCCTTTCTTAAGGAACTTAATAAAGTTCCTGCCCCAAAATTTTATGGCAAAACATTTAAATATCCAGTATATGCACTATTTTTAACTACAGGTAGTCCCCGTATTAAGAACGCCTGGTTTATGGACGACCCATAGTTAAGAATGGAGCCTATTGTAGCAGAATTTGAGTTAAATACACAATAGTTGGAGTTAATTACACAATACTACTTACACAGGATTATACAATAATACTGTTCCAGCTTACATACAAATTCGACTTAAGAACAGATCTTGGGAGCGGAACTCATTCTTAAACTGGGGACTATCTATATTCTAATTAGCACAAAATCTAGTAACAAGTTGGGACTAAATTTTTATGTCATTTGAAAGTGATACTAAAAAAGTCTCCAACAGGACTTGCCTTAATACACATTTAATATACTGTATGTCTTTTTGACTGTATTAGATTTAAATTTTCTAATAAACTTAGCAGAATTGATATGACCAAGTTCCCTAGATGGTGCTAGGTTATTATTCCCATCATGGGATGAGGGGAGTTGGAATCCAGTAATAATGGGAAAGCCACAAGTTCTCCACCCGTGTCTTAGGCCTTAGGGCATAACATGAGGCCAGCTGGGCGTGCTACATCCATTTAAGTTTTATACATCCAGAATGTTTCAGTAATTTACCCTCAGGATGTTCGTAGGGAAGCCAAGTGTGTTTGGAGTTTTCATGGGTGTAATAAGAGTTCCGCTTGGAACACTGCTGAGCACGAAAATCCTCATAGGAACCTTGGCATTCTTCTGTATTGCAGACCTGATATTCATACATAGCACCTGGACACTGACGGCCACCATAAGCTGGGCTGGAAAACAAAGAAAGAGCCGGTTAAGGAGTGTAGCACTCAAATTCTGCAGACCAGTGCAAGCAGGAAGGGCATTCAGTTTGATTCATTTTCATATTTTCCTTTTGTTGGTTTATATCAATGAATAAAAATTATATTCCACTTTTTTATATTTAAAAAAAATCTCAAAGCAGGGATACAATTCGTTTAAATAGTTAGAACTGTTAAAACGTTTGTGATTGAAGTGTATTTACTATTTAACAACAAGCTCTAAGAATATACAGGTAGTCCTCAGGTTACGATGGTAATTGAGACTGGGATTGCCATCACTAAGCAATGTGGTCATAAAGTGCGAAGTCACATGACTGCATCGCTTAGCCACAGCAATCTCAGGCAGTCCCAGTTGCCGTTGTAACTCTAAGACGTGTGGGTCGTTAAGCAGGAAAAGGCGGGAAAAGGCAGTAAGGACCGCAGAGGTGCCATGGGGTGGAGGCTGGGGGAGGGCTTGGGAGGGCTGATGTAGGCTGCGCACAGGCAGTGGGGTGCTGCGGGTGGGAGAAAAAGTGGGTGTGACTTACTGGAGCAACCTGAAATCTTCCCTGCTGGCTTCCCCATTGACTTTGTGTGTGGGAAGCTGGCAGGTAAGGTTGCAAATATCACATGACCGCAGCTCCCTGCAATGTCATAATCACAAGCCTGGCACCCAAGCTCCCGGATTGCAATCACATGACCATGGGGGTGCTGTGATGGCCAGAACTTTGAGGACCTGTCATACGTCCATTTTTTCAGCATCACTGTAACTTTGAATGGTTGCTGAACAAATGGATGTAAGCCTAGGACGACCTGCATATTTGAAACTATAAACCACTCTAAATTCTGTAAGCCCCATAGAGACCATAGCATCCAGATAGAAACATGATGCACCGCCTATTAACCATAGGTGTCAAGTCCACAAAGTCCAAACCCCAATTTAGAAGAATTCTCGTGAAACCAGGCCTGGTTCAGATAAATGCTCCTTTATTGGTTGGTACATGCAGCTTGAAGCAAAACATTGCTAAAACTAAAGCCTGTGTAAATTTCCCTCTATTTATTCCCTCCCCCCCCCCCTTGCTACATTGGCACCAAATTTCTTTCTCACAGGATGGTGGCCTTGTACATTCCTCCCATTGATAACACAGTTCTTCCTGGCCTTCAGGCTACCACCGGTTTTGTCTGCATTCAGGTCTTGCTGTAAATTCCCATATCAATGTAAGTGCCTCTCCATCTCAAAGCAAACCCCAAGCACAACTATTAACTACCATTCCCCCCCCCCCAGACACATATGGCAGAATCAAATCAAGCAAACACCCATTGACTGCTATCGCTTTTTTAGATTGACATCTGATTGATGCAGGTTCTGACAATAGGTTTGGTGAAGAGATATACCTTAAGCTGGCACCAGAAGCTTACATGGCTTGGTATAATCCATAAGCAAATGAGGGAATTCCATAGCCAATAGACTTGAATGCCTTCTTTCAGAAAGCTTATCATGAATCCCTGACAGGGGAAGGAGAAAACAGCTCCAGTAGACAGTAATAAAGAAGGAGGCTGTTTGCCAGATATCCAGGTCCCAAGGCATATACAGGTTGATATTAATAGGTATCTTGAACATGGCTCAGTAGCAAACTGGTAGCTAGTATAACTTCTTCAGAGCAGATATAATATGGTTGGTGCTACCTTCAGCCACTTAGAGGTAGAATTTTACATAGAATGTAAGCTTCTGGGCCAACCTCAGAGTAGACTGCACAAAGTTCGTTCCAACAATCCAATCTTGAGGTGGTGTTCAATGGCCAAATTATCACCATGGATATAGCCATGGCTGACCAACCAACCAAAGATGGAAATAAATAAACCCTGCCACAGAGGACACTTATGTTTCCACAAATTGTTATGGCCTAGGACAGTGTTTCTCAACCTTGGCAACTTTAAGATGTCTGGACTTCAACTCCCAGAATTCCCCAGCCAGCCTTGCTGGCTGGGGAATTCTGGGAGTTGAAGTCCAGACATCTTAAAGTTGCCAAGGTTGAGAAACACCAGTCTAGGAGAATGTCAGATCATATAGCAGCTCCTTCAGGAAAAGTGCAAGCCCATGCAAAGCAGGCCACTTCTGTAATTCCAGGATAAGGGAACCGCCTATCCACAATTCCATTGCTTCCCTTTTGACAGGATCCAGCCTTAGCCTCATCCAACCCACCAATGCAGACACCTGTCCACTTTCAACCTGTGTCATTTGAATCAGCCTCTTCTGACTGAAGAGGAGAAATAGACTTGGTTATCACAATCAGAAATCAGCATACTGATGAAAATTTACACCAAATTTCCTGACGATTACACCTATCATGGAGGACAAAATAGCACCCCCTGCTGGGGAGCCAAAGTTTGATAATCTGTTGTTCTCTGAACGTTGTCCTAAAGGTAGGAGCACAACCACTGTAAGATGATACCCAAGAGGGACGTGACAGAATGAAATAATTGACCTTGAGGAAGGACTTTGTTAATAATTAAAACTGGCTTAGCTAAGCAGCCACTCTCTTTGTAGCTCTAGTTTTATGTTAGCTGTGTATCATAGCTTATCTGTTTATGTACACCCATACAAATGCATAATATTTACAGTCCTAATTTTGTTAGAATTGGCATTGCAGACAGTCATATACTCAAAGGATATAAGAGGAAAAGAGAGTTTTCTCCATATTCTTGCATTTATTCATTGCTCTATGATTTCTTGGTATAAAATTCTCTCATTATTGGCTATATTAGGGGAGAGAGTCAGTTTGATGTAGTGGATAAGGCACCAGGCTAGAAACCTGAAGACCATGAGTTCTAGTCCCACCTTAGGCACAAAGCCAGCTGGGTGACTTTGGGCCAGTCATTCTCTCTCAGCCCTAGGAAACAGGCAATGGCAAACCACTTCCAAAATCTTGCCTAGAAAACTGGAGAGACCTGTCCAGGCAGTCACCAGGAGTCAACACTGACTCAAAGGTGCACGTGCGCACACACACACACACACACACACACACACGGAAACACACACACACAAATTAGGGGAACTCTAGAGCTGCTCTGCCAAATACAATAGGTGCTGTGGACACCTTTATCCCACAGAAAACCAAACTTACGGTGGCTTGTTGCAGTTCCTGCTGCGGGAACGCACCCCACCCCCACAAGTCCTGGAGCAGGAACCAAATTTGGACCAGGAACTCCAGCTGCCATCCTGGCTGTAAGGTTGTTCTGAAGTCTTCCAGATGCAGTGACCCTTGAAACACCACTGGAACAGGAGAAGAAATACGGGTTACCTGAACACCTGCCTCTTCATAACTGTCCAGTGTTAGTGAGGAGAGCAGTTCTACAGCCACGGAAGCACCCAGCTTTACAATGGGGGTCGGAATCTGTTTCTCCCACTCTCATTGGTCAGACGGACAGGGATGACTGTGAAGTAATAAAGAAAGGTCTCAGGGGGCCTGGGTGGCACAGGAGATGCATGAAAAAACCTTATCACTTCTAGAGCACCAACCTGGAATCCTGGCACAATCTGAAAATATGCTGACTCCTATCCTTACCTTACTTTTTCCACACCATATTTTCCAGTGGGAAAACTGAAAAGATGTAATGGGAAGGCCTAAATGTACACGTGCATCTGCCATGAACGTAGTGAACACAAGGTACAAACAGCAAACAATCATACATTAAAAAACAATTATCTTTTCACTTCTAATCAGGAAGTGTGACCTTAAGCATTTTAGTGTTGTAGGGAATATCAAGGAAAAGCCAGCGTAGCCAAACAGGAAGATAATTACCCAGCAGTGCAAAATAACAGCTACCAGGAAAATGTGCAAAGTGGTTTAGCAGGAGACTTCAACCATTATTTATTTATGCATACCCCACCCAACCACCTCAGGCATTCAACAATTAAATTAAAGCCTATTTTTTTTAGAGCCACTCAAATTTCACGGAATGCCAGGATAGGAACGGCAGAAGTTTAAATCCACGTTGGTGAGACGTACCCAGCTTGGGGAAGGCTGTAACAGAGGATAAGGAAGTTACTCTTTAGGCTACAGGAGTAAACTCTGTGGCTCACATGGCTTTAGCTGTAGCCCCAGCATCCCCCCCCCGCCCCCACAATATTCTCTGCATTTAATGGGAGTGGAGTTGCTCACATACTCTTAAATTCATTTTAAACCTGGGCACTGAGACACAGGTATACGAATTGCTGTAAGCAAACAAATTTAACAGCTAATCCACTTAATTAGTTAAAAGTGAAAATAATAAATATGATGCAATCAATTATGAATCAATTCATTAAAAGTAATAATACTATTTAATTAAATGATACTATTTGTTTCCTTTCCCTCTCTTTTTCATCTTTTTGATGTGGTCACCGTAGAATGGCCCCACAATGTGCCCTTCAGTGCTGGTGCAACCTTCAACCAGTTAAAGGTTGTGCACCTGATATTATGTACCTGATTATGCATCTAGATTGGGGGGCCCTTCAGACAACCGCTGATCACCTCATGATTTGACTACTGCAACATGTTCTACATGGGGCTGCCCTTGAAGATCACCCAGAAGCTTCAGCTGATCCAGAATGTAGCGTGCCAGCACTGATGGACATGCCTTGATATGCCCATGTAACATCTCTGCTTTGTGAGCTGCACTGGTTGCCAGTTTGCTTCTGGGTGTGATTCAAGTGCTGGTTGCTACCTATAAAGCCCTACGTGGCATAGGGCCTGGTTACCTGAGGGACCACTGTCGCCCATAGTATCTGCCCAGCTGATTCAATCTGGCAGGGTTGGTGCACTCCAGGTTCCATCGATTAAACAATGCCATCTGTCTGGACCTGTCAGGTTCAGCCCAAAGAATTCCACGAGACAATGCAAATACAGTTCTGTTGCATTTATTAGCTTCCACCTCAAGACAGAATCTCCCCAGACTGAACCCAAGTTCCCAAGCTAGCCAGCCACAACACTGTGAATTCCTTAGGGAGGTGCCAGCCTCATCTTCTTCAACTTCCCACGCTCCTGTTGGGGCTAAGAACATGTTTATCTCTCTGAGCGTGGCCTTCATAAGTCCATTCCATCACAGGACCCCGGAAGCGCACCTTCTCAGTAGCAGTGCCTGCCCTCTGGAATGAGGTTCCCCCAGAGATTCGAACAGCTCCCTCCCTACTGGTATTTCAAAGGGCCTTAAAGACCTGGCTCTTCACCTAGGCCTTTGGAGAGGACAGCTGACACCCCTTTCTTCCTTTCTGTTCCCCTCTGCCATCATTGTCCCTTTGCCTTTGCTGTTTTTATGTTTTCTGTATTGTTCTCTGTTGTTTTTTTTAATGTTTTAACAACTGCACACCACCCAGAGTCACTGGGAGTTGGGTAGCATATAAATTTAATAAATTATTATTATTACTAGTAGTAGTAGTAATAGTAGTAGTAGTAGTATTACTTTGTTTTAGTTTTGGTTTTAACATTCTGTGCACTGTTCAGAGTCACTGCTATGAGAGAGGCAGCTATATAAACTGTTTAAATACATACATACATAATATTTGTGTTTCAGTCCAAACCCTAACAGTTCTAATATACAAGAATATAATATAACTTCACATTAAAAGCAGTATCCCAAATGGGCAACAAAAAACCAAAATATGCAGGGAATATAGATTCGAATGGCTCCCACCCTGCTGGTGTTTTGAAGGACCTTAAAGACCTGGCTCTTCACCTGGGCCTTTGGAGAGGATTCTTTCTGTTCCCTTCTGGGTTTATTTTCTTTGCCATTGTTGTTCTTCTGTCTTGTGCTGCTTTCGTGTGTGTTTGTGGGGTTCTTTTCCTATTGTCCTTTGTTTCTAAATATTTTAACAACTGTAAGCCACCCAGAGCCAAGTGGCATATACATTTCATAAATTATGTTTATGATTATTTAAAATATTAGGCACATGGAAGAAATCAATCTCTAAGGCAGAGATTAGCAATCTAGTATTTTGCCCTACAACTTCTAGAAGCCTCAACTCATGTGGATTATAGGAATTCTAAAACATCCGAGGAGCCCCAATGACCTACTTTCCTGACATGGGATTTAAGAGATCAAAGACCACATCTTAAGTTTAGTTTGCTAATAAACTTCCAGTGAGATTTGTGCTAAAGAAAGATAGCAATTAGCACTTGATTTAGATTTGGCTGCTGCAATCATGACTGTAATTTTTGCCTTAGCTTCGGAAGGGGAGGGGTAGAAACAGTGGGACGATGGCCCCCATTTGTATGGTCACATGAGTAGAACAGGACTGAAGGACTTTAACAGTGAATTTCCCATGGGAGAAAAGAAGTAGGAAGTTGGCCCTCTTGCTAGGTTTCACACTGTGGCATATGGACACAAATCTCAGCACATCAGGGGATGAGGCCCTATGTGCATGTCGCTGCATGTAAAAAAGTTTCAGCTATGCAGTTGCACCCAGCATCTTCACTGTTTGACAATCTCTCCCCACCCCCAACTGGCAGGATACAGGGGAAGTATTGCTTGCCACACTTAACTGCAGTCTATACATATCTGATGCTTTAGTACTGATTTGGAAAAAAAAGTACCAAAAATACCAAATACAACAGAAACCATTACTTTCTCCTCACTATGGGTAGTCCTCATTTAGTGACTGCCTTGGACAGCAACCGTTTGAAGTTATGATGGTGATGAAAAAGTAACTTTGCGACCAATGCCCACATTTATGACCTTCTCAGCGTCTCTCTGTTCTTATTTTCACTTGCTTATTTACCCCACATCAAGATGTCCTTAAAGAGAAAGAGAAAGAACCCCAGTTCAGCTGAAGGAAGTAGCAAGAAGCAATGGAAAACTGTAGTAAAATCGTACACACAGTCATGGTTTCACTTAGTGACTGTGGTGCTTAGCAACAGAGTTGCCAGTCCCAACTGCGATAACTAAATGAGGACTACCTGTATTGTCAATCTGAAAGGAAAGAATATGTATACAAGGTAAAGGATTAAAAATGTATAAACATTCTCTGTATTGGCCCATAAGACACATGTCTGTCCATATATGGATGAAAAACTGTTTGGCTTCCTGCTAAAATGAGGCTGACAAACATCCCATTCAACACAGACATACCTGGCCCAATGCACACTCCGTTCCATCCAAGGGTGGTCCTTTCTTTGTTTTACAGAAATAAGGGTTGTCTGGATGGCTGCACCACAGCTGTTTGCAAGGGTCAAAAGTTCTGAACTGTAAAGGAGAAAGACCACATAAAGAGTATCTCCCTCTCTCTCTCTCTCCATTTAAGCCAGCAGAAAGTACACTTTGCTCTGAACCAGTATTTTGTCCTTTAATTTATTGCAGTTGCAGCTATACATTATAACTATAGTTTGTTAAAAAAGAAGTGTTGTGCATCCGCTAAAGAATGGTCTCATAAATTAAGGGTTTACTAAGATTATCTGTTGTCCACTATTTGCACAACTCCTGATCCAGCATATTTGACATATGTTCCAGATACAGAGTTCATCATAGGAGACTTTTCCAACCACAGTTGCATCATACCAAGCAAAGGCCTATTTCTTCATCTCAAAAGCTAATGACTCCTCCAAGCTGACCTCAATCCCTGGTGACTTCAGACACTCCCATGTATGCCCTGCCATGGCCTTCTTCAAGGATTTTTTTTTTTTAATTTCCCAATATAGCCAGCCTCTGCAAGGAGTGGAGTGGGAGAGTAGCTAAGTTATCATAACATCATCATCATGACAATTTTAAAAACACACACACACAATTTAGGGACCTGCTTCAGACTTTGGGAAGCAAGTATGTAAGGCGGAATTTGCACTGTGTTGCCACTGCACATATATTGTCATTTTGATGCAACCTCTTTTTGCTGCAGATTCTTATGGGACTGGCCTGGTGATGTCCTATCCAAATTCTAATCCAGTATGATCCTGCTTAGATCAAAGTCTGAGATTAAAGTTGGCTAGATGCTACAACTTGGGCTGTTAAAAGCACAATATCTTATTCGGTCTTAGGCTTTTATTATCTGTTTTAAATATCTATCATCCTTTCATTTCATCAGTCTTTTCTTCAAGAACTGCAGATACCTAATATGAAACATTCCTTAAGACCAGTTTTTCACTGATAAAAAGTAATCTTGGAACCTTTGAACTATCATGAATTATCACAGTATCATAACTATTGTGATCCAAGCCAGACAGATTAAAACTGTTAAATAATGAATCGGCATACTTGCTTACAAGTTTTAGAATTATTAATAGTTTTAGGCACCTTCCTTTGACTTTAATCAAACTTTTTACATAAATGAATGAATCAAACTCCTGCATGGAATACTTCCAGTCATTAGCAACACTAAAAATCCAATGATCACCACTTGTTGCTAGTGGCAGAGCATATGCAATTTAATTTTGAATTTAATATTTAATATTTTCAAAAAACAAGCAACACAGTCCCTTGTTCTTGGAGGAAAGCTATCTCCGTGATTGACTAAACATGACATCGGAAGCTACCAACATCACAATTAACATTTTAGACCTTTCTTTTCTGCCATAACAACTACAGAAACATAACTAAAACAGAATTATGAAACTCAAAATGCTTTGGGTTGGCCACCATCTCTCAATTTGAATTAGTACAAAAGTTTGTATAAGGATAAAATGCAGGAAAGAAAAGGCTACCCACCTTGAGCTCCTGAAGGCAAAGAATCTCTTCTTTCGTATCAGTTCATCTATTTTAACACAGATATGCAAGATGTTTCACCCTGTGTCGATTCCCATAATGAGAATGGTTTTCGTACATATCTAACCAGCTTTCCAACGTGGGAAAAGTGTGAAAGCTTATGTGGTATCATGATTAAGCTGTTGGACTGGCACCAGAGAAAACCAGGTCCAAGTCACAGAAATTCACTGGGTGACTCTGGGCCAGCCATTTTGTCTCAGCCCAACCTATCTCACAGCTTTATTGTTGTGGGGAAAAATAGAAAGAAGAAACACTCTATGTGCATACTGTATGAAAGGTGGGATGCAAATCTAATGAACAATATATAAATAAAGACCACAATCAAGACAGATTTTCGGTGGTGCACATACATTGCTAAGAACACAATAAAACACCCAAAGCAAAAAAACAAAACAAAAACCCTGTAGCTTCTTCTATGCATAAAAAGATACAATCCAGTGTGAACCTTCTTTTAGAGCTTTTCTATACATAATAAGACAGGAAGACCTGTTTTCAATAGAATGTATAATTAAACCACAGCAAATTTTGCCTTTCTTATCTGCATGAACTTACAAGATACATTTCATCTCACTCACATCTTTTCTAAGTGCAGCCCTCAAAAATATTATTCGTTATTTTAACATGCAGCTTTACCACAGCAAATATAGGTTCACTCCCATAAATCAGATTTTTGCTGATCCAGCCTGCCTCCGTGAGCCTCCCATCACACTGTCCTGAAAAGCTACTCCTGAAGTTGAAGGGGCTCTGTGGAACTGAATGGAATAGGTCATCAGCAGCTGCAGGACATGGGAGGTGGACAAATCTAAGGCAAAGCCACCAGTGGGTTGAAGCCAACATATGATTCATTCAGAAGGGAAACTTTCTTCACCCTAGGAATTAACAGAAGGAAGAAGAAGTGGTTCCCAACCAACAACGTTTCCATACTCACAGCTGTGCATGTTTTGTATCCCACACCAAAGTCAAAGCGGCATTGCTCATCCATAGAGTAATCAACTCCTGGCAGCTCCGGCAGTTTCGGCCAGTCCTGCATAAAAGGATCATCTAAGAGGCAGTCATAAGAACTGCAGCACAAAAAAAAAAGATTGTGTATTAGAGATTAAATGTTCCTTGCAGATTCATTCAGCTGCTCCAAAAGTCCTTGTACTCTAAGATAAGTTTGTTTGTTTTTTTTCTGACCAGAAATTCATTTCACCCTATTTCTGCATTAAATTGTATATATTTTTTTCTCATCTGCAAGAAATGCCATACATAGGCATTTTCAACATGTTTCATCCATATTCCTTTGGGCACTTTTCTCCGATGTACTTAACTATGTATACATTATTTTGAGTTGCAAAACTACAACACAACTTTAAGAAAAGTTAAGATGCTGGTTTATAAACTGCTTCCTGATTAGTCAGCAGACACAAAAACAAGTTTTGGAATAAGTGATATTTTTCTCCACCCTCAATGTCCAAGCTGTTTGGCATTTTGTATCAGATTCTGTCATCCTAATTGTTCTGTATTTCAGCTGTATTCTTTCCACCCATTAATTTCCACCCTATCCAAAATGAAGCAGAACCATTTCAAAGGAAAAAAAATGAAGAGTGTTAAATAAACTTACTGTATATAACGGTTCAACTCCTGTTTACTACATCGGGACCAGTGATAACGGTGAAATGCAGCTTGCACCAGTGGTGCCATGATACTACCCATGCCAGTCTCATCAGCACATTGGTTACCTTGGCCATCATGTTCCATACCTAACCTGTTAAAAAAGCCTTTAAATGGTATTTCCCAAGGTCTATGAAACACTAAATAATGAAACAATACCAGCATTTTGAATACCATTGAATACCATTGAATACCCTAACCCCCAGCATGTTTATTACCACATGGATTGAACTGCATAATGTGGTCTTTGCTATTAATATAACCAGATCTGCCTTTCTCATTAATGGAAATGAAATGGGCCTACCTCTCCAAAGACATGGTAAATTAATAACAGGAGAGCAAATGATCTGACTTGGTATCATCTACATATTAAGGAGGAGTTGAGACCCTACATTAACTTGAAGAAGCTCCTCCCCAGTCTGTTGTCCTCTAGACATAGTGGAGTTACCAAATACACCAAACTGAGGATGACTCCTGCTGAAAGGTTTCTGACCCAATGAGAGTCGGAAATTCATGCTCACCCTCTGAGAATGTTCTCATAGGCGTGAGGTCCATAATCAAAGTTCCACAGCTGAGTCATCAACCCATCACAGTCAATGTATTAAAGGCTGTGAAGATCTCACAGTGTACAATTTCCTTTACTTGTTTTCAGAGCCATGGGAGAAATTGCAGGACAAAATAGCTGATGTTCTCTAGGTACACCCGAGACTGCAAGTTTAATAGCTTTTCCACAGCTTTAAATGAAAAGGAAAGTTTGATGCTTGACAGCCAGGAGTTAACATAAAAAGTTACGGGTTTTTGAACAAGGTCTTGGTATTAAAGTTCTCATTAATCTGGAAAGTTTTAAGAACAGCTGAAGCAAAGGGCATCCAGGGTTCTTCCACAGCTCCTTCAAGAAGCAACCACCATAACAAAGATACTGGACAACTAAAGAACAACCTTCCTCAGTAACTTACACATGTCCAGTCTCATGAGCAACTACAAAGGCTGAAGAAAATCCATCTTCATGGTTAAGAGTGCAGCTACGCAGAGGGTGGCACATGCCAGTGACAGGAGCATAACCTGGAATAAGATGAAGGGATAAAACAAGGAACAAGAACAAAGGCAGAGAGTCAAAAAGAGAAAGAGAGAGAGAGAAAATAGAAAAGAGTGTATGAGAAAGAAGGAAAAACATGCTGGAACTGTTTCAATCATATTTCACACTCAGCTTCCTCTGGGAGAGACATGAGTCTCAGAGCTGCCTAGCTATACCAAGGAAACCCATTAGATTGCTCCACATATTTCATGAAACCAACTGTGTTTTGAACCACCGATCAAATGACAAATGGCTTAAAACTAAGAACACACTTTTACCATATCATTTTCCCCCAACTTTTGGCCTTCTAATAGCAAGAAAAATATCAACCCCCTCCCCCCTCCAAGTTTATACCTAGCTAAATACAGACCGCAAATTAAATATTTTGACCCTCCAAGTGCCTGACACCAGTTCTGTTTCTGGAGCCCCAGGCAGGAAGCAAAAAGCAGAAAGTTCACTGGCTCTTTTGTGGACCACCACGTATAGCTGTGAGCTACATTCAGGTTGATGAGTCACAAGCTGTGTAAGCTTCTAGTAGGAAAAAAATGGGCCTATTGGCAAGGAAAAATAATACTGTACACACAAATGACTTTTGGATTCTGTTTACAACTTTAATCTGGGCACATTTTCACAAAGGCAGAAAAAGGAATAATTATTCTATGCCAATCTTTCTGTATTACTCATTCCATGTCTGACTTTTTTTTCTTAGGTGTTTAACATCATAGAATAGCTTTTCCCAGTTTGGTGATTCTAAATATGGTGATTATGTTGGCTTGAGAACTGTCAGAGTAGAGGCTGCAGTTCATTTGGTATGAGATTTGAAGGCCAGTATAATTTGTAGCACTATGACATAAGGCTTGACTTGAATCTATTCCATTAAATATCCATGAAATCTTCATGTGCAATGTTGCAACTCCAATAGTCACTATATACTGTGTTCAAATATATACAATATGTGGTACTGTATTGCAGCTGTGATGAGTCACTTTAAAAAACAACAACCAAGAGCTGTAAAGGTGATGCTCTTTATTCAGATTCTATTCCACTCAGATGTATGGCATATGACTTTTTAATGGACTTTTCCATATCACATCTAGTAATTGGTTCATCTATCATCTACTACTTATGACTGGAACTAGGAAGAAGATCTTGGAGCTCCGATTTTTTTTAAAAAAATGTAGATCCCACAAATCTAAAGCATGCCCAATTCCACATGGAACTTGGGAATCCTGTTCCATAGCACTACAGCATTAAAAACAATACCTATGATTCAGAAAATTAGGCCAAACTTATGGTTTTAGTTATTCCCTTTATTGTGATTTTAGATATTCTACTATTCTGATCTGAATCTTGAAACCTTTTGTAGAGGCAGCAAAATCTAGAAAATAGCACCCATGGAAAATGCTGGCAGAAATAATGGCAACAATATGCCATCAAGGAAGAAGCATATACCAAAGGACTTTGCAAAACATCTTATTTGGTGAAGGATTTGGTGAATTGTCAGCAGGGTAGAGGAGACTGAATTTCCTGTTAAATCAGCCTGCTTTTCCAAGAACAAAACTGAGTATGTGTACACGTTACATTTCTCATTTTTTCCAGGATGTAATAGTAATAGCCTTGACCATTCAGGCAATATTTTAAAGTATGACTGCCATTTATTTTCTGTTCTCTTCCTCCCTCAAGGCAATTAGGAAAATCTCTACACATGTTGTTCAAGTCAGTGTACAAGGACAATCAGTAGCATGACAGTCTGCATTTCCAGGATTCTCAACCAACAGACCCAATACTCTAAGCCAGTGTTTCTCAACCTTGGCAAGTTTAAGATGTGTAGACTTCAAACTTGCAGAATTCCCCAGCCAGCATGGCTGGTTGGGGAATTTTGGGAGCTGAAGTCCACACATCTGAAAGTGTCCAAGGTTGAGAAACACTGCTCTAAGCAACAGCAAGAAGGGGAAGGCTGGCTGGAATTTAACAAAATTAATTGAAAAGATATGGAAGGAAACACATCTTTTCCTCTCCGTATAATAAATGATCATACACTATCCCAAGCACTATGTTCCACACAAACAGAGGCCTCCACTTTTTAGCAAATGGAGTTGAAAAGTCAGACAACACTGCCAATGAATCATTGTAACTTTGATCATTCCTTCACAATACACTGCATACCTACTGAGTTTAAGGGCCCAGGGCAATTTCTATTAAAACAAATGGATTTAGCAGGTTCAGCACTAGGCCTTTGTGAAGAACACCACCCTCTGGCTTGTGCATTCTAATTCCATTTCAGATTTGCTGACAATTTCTCAGCTGATGTCCCTCTGCTGAGTCCAAACATTGTGAAGTCGCTGCATTTTTTGAAAACATTTGCAAACGGCTCTGACCAATGTGCTCTTTGAAGTTCTTCCCAAGAAGAGTTTATTGCACAGATACCCCATAGAAGAACACAGATGAATGGTAACTGCTTTTATTAGAACAAATATGATCACGCTGAAATGTATTTATAAGCTAGGTGGCCGGGTGGAACTGTACCAGGTAAGGGTAATAAAATGATGAGAAAATATAAGATATTTCCAGAGTAATCCCAGTATTGTCATTAAATCATTTGGGGGGATACTTAATATCTAATGAGAACAACAGAAAATATGAGAAGAATTCAATGGAAGTTTCCTTAGATGTGACCACCGCAACTGGGTTGGTGTTCACTGTCTTGAGAAGCTACCTGAATACAGTGGGATGTAAATATAGTCTTATTCCATCCACAAACAGAATGTTTTCTACAGTGTCAATTTTTTCTTTTGGTTTTCCCAGAAGACCAAATTCTATCTTTGTACCCCCACCCAAAACAGAAATCCTTTGTCAAGCTGAACTCACAGACTAAGTGGGTCCAGAAATACGGTTTACAAGCAAAACCTTCCTGTTCAGTATTCTAGTTGGGATAGTCCATTCTGTTTTCCCTAACTCTTGTTTCCTTGTTTCCTCACCCTCACAATCCTAGTTTCCTCACTCTCATAATCCTCCAGTATTCAATACCCAGTGAACATACTCACTGGACTGCTTTTTGGAGTCCCCCTACCTAAGGGTTCCTTTCTAAAGCTTCTTTGTATAACGATAACCTTTTGGGAGGTTCCCAAGCTTCCTGTACATCTATGATGCAATTCTGTAAAGAGTAAAGGATATGACCTTGACAGAAATATGCAAGAACAGGGGGCTAAAGCATTGTTTAAGCCCTGAGAAATAAGGTAATATTCAGAAGTGGGTCAGACAAATGCCTCCCTGATTCCTGAAGTATAAGAAAAGGAGGTATAGCACAATCAGACTTGTAAGATTCTGTTATTTTATCCTATCTTAATAAAGTGTAGTTCTGGTTCAGGTCTGGTCTGCCTACTACGGCTGATATATTCTGACTTCATCAAGATCCACACTCAGGTATGATTATAGCTGGGCAGTGCTTGGGATGCAAAATCAAAAAGGTGCTTCAGAGCAGAAAGGGGCCCTCACGCAGCACCCATCTCCAACTCCTGAAAGCAACTGTATCTTTTCCCAGGATCACACAGCGGCCAGCCACAACTGCAGGATGATCCTAAGGAACAATGCAGCTGCTTTAACTGTTCAACTTGCGTGCCCCCATGTGCCCTTGCAGCACAAGTTTGCCTTCATTATGAAAGTACTGCCCAGCCCTATTTACTATTAGTATTCACTATTACAGGGAGCCTCCATGTTCAAATGTAATACGCTATCAATACCAGTAGCTAGAATAATCACTGGAGAGGTTATTGTTTCCAAGTACAGCCTAGAGACATGTGATGAACTGTGTTAAGAAGAACAATATTGATCAGGATCATTCGTATTATAAATATCTTTAAAAAGCACCACTATGCATTTTAGAATACCTCTTTCCAAACCAGCAACTCCAATCGTATTGGAATTGTCACTCCCAGAATTCCTAATCAGTATGGCCATTGGAAAGACTATAGAGTTACAGTGTCATGCTGGCCTTTCTGATTCCATGGCAGCAAACAAAATAAATATCTAAAATTCAAAGGACTCTCCCCCACACCCACTAAGCCCTACGATTAGGACACAATCCTATGGTTCTTGCAAAAAAAAATCCGCTTTCATGTGACTCACAGTAGTGATACTAGATGGAAGGAAGACAGAAAGAAAACAGTATCAGGATAAAGGAAATATACTTCTACACAACTAGCATACATTCTTCCATGTTTGCTCCTACTGGTTTGCTCTAATCAACAAATACTGGCTGAATCAATTTGTTTTCTAATCAACAAATACTGGCTGAAACAACAGTGATTTGCTAACACTGCTGTTTTCAGTTATTTTATTGCTTTGATCTTTTTAATATTTGAGAATATTTTTTTCACTGATTAAACTTTAATAACCAAAATATGGAATT
Organism: Python bivittatus; assembly: GCF_059951505.1. Classification (NCBI taxonomy): domain Eukaryota; kingdom Metazoa; phylum Chordata; class Lepidosauria; order Squamata; family Pythonidae; genus Python; species Python bivittatus. The sequence goes on from NW_028277073.1 coordinate 6,390,172, forward strand.
ATAATTATCCATTTCAGTGAGCAAATTGATATTGCACTCATGAACCCCTTTCATGATGATCCATTTCCTTAGGTCATTAGACATTCATTTCAACCAGACCCTTCTCTGACAGCCGTCTTGAACAAGGAGTAAAGGCTTTAACCACATGGGACTCCTTATGTGAAGGAGTCCAATTTATCCAGTGACAGTTTCATTTAGGGAAATCCACAGGGGAGAATCCAAAAAGTCAAGATATGACCACACAACTGAAAGCCCCTCTCCTTTGCAACATTTGCATCTGCAATGCACATTAACGTGGTTAATCTGAAATGCACTGCTTTGGGAAGAATAAAGATAGGTATAACGTGCAAATATTGTCTTGTTATTGGGGAAGTGGAAAGGGAACAACACAGACAAATGCTAAGGATTCTTTTCAAATGCCTCACCTCTTCTGCTTACATCAAAAACATCAGCCAAACATGAATGCATTTTTTAGGTCAGGTTTCACTTCCTTTGCTGTGCCAAAAAACTTTTCTCCATAAAAAAACATTAGCCATACAATTGCAAATACAGAATAAGAACCTTCTATTCTTTCTCAGTGTCTCAGAGCAACTTAAGTGGAGATAACTAGAACAAATGCCTCAATGGTTTAAAAAGAGGGCTTTCTTCTTGACTGGTCTAGAAAAAAAAAGCAACTGGAATAGGGCTAATCTGAAAAGGTGCAAATGTTGGGGTGCAAACAGTGGGGTGCAGCTCCGTGCATTAGGCAGTATCTTTGCACCCACTGAATGGAGCTCAAGTTTGCTTGCATAGAATTTCTTTCTCTCTTATGCATTTTCCCTAAATGATCTGTTAGGAATGCAACTTCAGCTTCTTATTTGGAATTACTGAACTTAATCTGGCATAATCTGTGACAAACCAAACCAAATTTACTCCAACAGTAGCCACTGTATAAATTTCTTGCACATTGCCGACAGTTGGATTAGCTGTTTCGTGCAGTTCCTTCTAATTCTTTAATTCTATGATTCTATAAAACTTTGTTTTTACTACCTGTCTAGAATTGGGAAAAAATCAGGGTGCTTCTCAAGGAGTTAGAAGGCAATTACTAGATATACAAAAGAAACAGCAGATCTGGCAGGTTCCTTTTGGTCGCAAGTGATGCAAGTATAAGGAGGTGATTTCCCTTTTTTTTTTGTTTCTGAAAACTGCAATTATATAAACTATACAAGAAGACAAAATACAGTGATGTTGGTAGACTATTCTTAACTTGAAACCCCAATTTAATTGTCTTTTGCAAAACTTTTAGAATTCAGATGGGAAACCACCAATGTATACATTGCATGGCACCAATGCAAACACCCAGGGAATATCAGAGCCACGGATTAGACCGGAAAATAAAATTTTAAAAAGTTCTTGAAGAAGGCAATAATGAATCAGTTCCATGTTGCTGCCTAGAAAGCCACAGGAATGAATGCATGTAGTCACCACTTTTAGTTTAAAACTTTGACGTACTCACTACTACAAGGCCTTGGTCAAATAAAAGGGGCCTCTCCTGTGGGGTCCACCAAACTGCACATACCTGATTGAGGTAAATACAGTACCTTGCATACCTGCGGGACCAAAATCTTGCCTGGTGAGGAATACAGCATGATCATGGTATTCGGCATGCGCAGAATCTGGACGCTGTTGAGAATGAGCCCAGCGACATACTTGCTCCAAGCTTCGAGATGGGTTCCCTCGTTCTATTAAAGTGATGGACTGAAGAAAGCAAGAGAAGACAAGGTGGATTCAGCAACTCTGCATGGCATGGACCTGAAGCATCTTCAGGGTTGCCTCCCCCAACCAAAATCAACCCACCTGACTAGTTTGTCCCAGAATAGAGTGCTGGTAGTCCCCCATTTCCACTAGGTACATGCCATGTATGGACCTCCTCTCTCACAGCACCTACATTTAAGAATTGCCTCCAACTTAAAATGAAGCCAGCCCTACTTTTGGCTTTTTGGCAACATTTGAAAACAGAACTGTTCCAGAAGATCTATGGTTATGCACAATGCCTAGGAGCAGGGAGGTCCACAAGAGTAAAAAAATTCAATATGGCAGCCACAACCATGCAATCATATGGTGGACTGCAAGGTTGTGGCCCACCTTGATTTTTTTTTTAACCCTCCCTGTAGACACCCCGCCTAGGGGGGGATGAATGAACCATAGTCTTTGGATTTTATGCCTCTATAAATACGTAATTTTCATTTTTTAACATAGGTATTTCCTATGTTTTATAGCTATAGACCACCAAGAGTCTTGGGGATTGAAGTGGGTAATAAATCGAATAAATAAATAAATAAAATAAACACTGAAGCTGGCCTATATGTCAGATGAAACAGAAGCTTCAGAAAGTTTGGCCACCATCAAGTCCTTCAATCGCAAAGAACAGATGTTTGAGCTTTTACCTACACTAAGATTCTTTTTTTTTTTTTGCTCAGTCTTTTCCCAATATGCTTTCTACTGGAAGGTCTTTTTCAAAAGAAAAGAAAGAAAACAAAACTCTAGGCAGTGTTTAGAAGAGTAGATTCTACCTCAAGTAGCCTGCAATGACACAAACCGCTAAGGCTGTGTTCTTTGCCAGTGTCCTTCCACCCTCCCCTTTTCTTTTAATTCTGGGCATCCTTTCGCTAAGAGGATGACAGTTAAGTACCATTTATTTATAGCAGTCGAAATGTTTGTATTACATCACTTTAAAAACAGCTGTTACAAGAGCAAGAAAAAGGAGAAAGAGAACACTGTTCTTTCACCACTATAAACTTCTTTAAAAACATTTACTTCTACTCTCTAAATCATAAGCAAAGATTTACATTAAATATGTGGGCAAGAGTGACATAAGGTGTATATTTTACCTGTCTGTATCCCACCATGATCATTCTAACAAGGACAATGTTTATGTGGACCCCCAGTGATTCATCATGGTAAATTTCATTTACCTAAAGCAAAAGAAAACATGTAAGAAACCCAGAAATTATAAATACTTATGCAAAATCTTTTGGACATGAAAGATCCCCTCACCTCATATGACTTCACATTAACCCTGTGGTTATTACTCTCAGTATCAGTTCCAGCACCAGGCTAGAAACTGGGAGACCGTGAGTTCTAGTCCTGCCTTAGGCACGAAGCCAGCTGGGTGACTTTGGGCCAGTCATTCTGTCTCAGCCCTAGGAAGAAGGTAATGGCAACCCACTTCTGAAATCTCACCAAGAAAACTGCAGGGACTTGTCCAGGCAATCGCCAGGAGTCAACACTGACTCGAAGGCATGCACACACACAAAGGAAGAGATTGAAACTCAGTCTTATTCAGGAACTTTGTGGTGATCTTGAACTCCAATACATTTTTCCTACCTTGTCTTGTTTTATGAAGGGCTACCGCTGAGGGAAGTTACTAACAAGTGCTTTATGATACTATTCAGGAGAAAAACTTGAAAATTTGCCACATATAGAGCCATGCAAAACTACATCAACACATGAATCCAGAAGGAGAATTTTTTACATTGGCTTATTAACCATGCAAATTGACCTGTTACATTACAGAAAAGATGATGTCGCCCTGAATTCCCCCACCAGGCCCCCACCATTCCCCCTCTTAAACTACAACTTCCATCATGCCAAATTATAAAGATGCTGACAGGATATCAGTTTGGGCAAGACTGATGGCTTTCCTGAACACGTAAAGCTGTGTAAAATAATCATCATCTGTAAAAGTAGCTCTGAGATACTAGCACAAGCCCCTCCACCTTAACTTGCTTAGTTGGATAGACATTTCTACAACCCTGCAAAAGAAAGTTTCAGGACAATTTCCACCTTCTCACCTTTCACACACAACTAAATCACACACAACCTTCAATTTAGATCAGAAGCTGAATTCTCATCTGTGAGTGACCTCTCCAGAACTGTCTTCTTTTTCCCCCTTTTTGCTCCCCCCATCCTTTTGACTTTCACATTCTCAGAGATTTAGTGTCCCTTCAAGGAAGTCATTCATTTCTACGCAAGGACCTACAACATTTTATAGAACTGAAAGTAATGAAAGGCCAAAATAATATTCTATTAGTTAGTTTCTTTTGTTTATTTAACACATTTATATGGCTGCCGAATGTATTCAGGGCAGTACACAGACAAAAACAAAACAAAATCACAATCCATAGCATAAAAACTGGCAAATCAAGTGTCCTAAGAAATCTGACTAATAACAGATACCACATCATAGCTCCATTAGCATCCTGACTCCAGTGCCTGGGGGAATAGCCAGGTTTCACCGCCAGCAGGGCTGGGGTTATCCATATCACTGAGGGGAGGCTATTCAACAAGACATGACAGAGAAGATACCTTCTAAGGTCCCACCAAGGGACACTGCTTCACTGATAGGACCTGGAGCATGCCCATTCTGCCCAATGTGGGGCAAAGGAAGACTTCACTGGGGAGGGGAAAACTATCTCAAAGCAGAATAAATTGCATTGCTAAAAAACTATATGCCATTTGCATTCTGGGAGCATGTCCCCCAAACCATATTGACTTGTTTTGTTTTCCTGAAGAACAGAGCATGGTTTGCTTCCATCCACAGAGGAAACAAACTATTTTGCATGTATTATTACATTGTAAATTCTACAGGGATATCAGGTCATATATTCTGCCCCTAATATGTAAATTTCCAGGAAGGCCATACAATTTCTATGTGCACCATCTTCTAGAAGATTCAAAACCCTTTATCACTTGGGCAGTAGTCAAATTCTGGGTTGCTGCGATGAAAACAAGGCATCACTGGTCAAAGAAATAACCACTTCCATTTTATTTATCATTTCAAGTTTAATACATGCCAGTTATCTCATTTTAGGTGATATATACATTTACTTCATAGATTGTAATATTTTTTATTTACACTTGCACAGGAAATCAATGCACCATTATAGTAGCATATGTTACATTTTTATTTGTTATTTTATCTTTGTTACGCTAGTATTTTACCACATCTATTTCATTTCATTTCATTTTGGTGTTGTGTTTTTTCAAATTTGGCTGGTCATTGACTGAATAAACAGCATTTCTTTCTTCTTCTTCCATCTACAGAAACATCTAATGATATAGCAACAGTTTACACAAGATATTCAAAGCATAACGCCACATGTATAAATATACTTTTTTCAATATTTTACTGGATATTACTAACATTTATTCTCTTACCCACCCCTCTCCTACTTTGTCAGGTGCTAAGGAAACCTCTTTGTTTACAATAAACAGATTAGTCTTTGATAAACAAAATGTACAAATAAGGGTAGAAAACCAAGTGATGATATCACCAAAAGGAACTTAGTACAGTTGGATTTCCTATGGGGAGTTCATTACCCATGAACTTCCTGCAAGAATTTTGCAAATGAAACGGCCAAAATGTGGATGGAACTTATCCAGCAAAAGGGAAAGAGTTCATAACTAAACATATCTGCATCTCATAGGCTCTTCTGCCAGAACTCTTGTTAGACCTTGAGCTCTTTGTATCGCCTGTGTTCATTAACAGTAACAAACAGGATGTTTCTTAGTCATGTCATGAGGAAGTCTCCAGAACTAAAATTTGAAGTAGATCAGTAATGTTTATGAGAGACCTTTGCAGCATCACCTAACCCACCTCAGCTGATCTTGAAAAGCTCAGCAGGGTGGACCTGGTTAGCGCCTGCCTTCTGGAAGAAGGCAGTGGTAAACCACTTCCTTTTTGCTGCCAAGTCAACGCATAGCTGTGTCCGTGATGCTACCAGGAGTCAAGCTCAATTTGAAGGAGACTTTATCCTTATCTGTTTCTAGCTCATTCATTCACTCCTACATATACCCAAAGAATATTTGCAGCTGGTGGAAGGATTAAGAAAGAAGTATTTCTTTTCCTTCCAACCATTCTTTATTTTAACCTTTCATCCAAGAGCCCTCACTCCAATACTTGAAAAAGGGCAGAACAGACATAACACCAGTTTTCCTGGAGCAATGTTGTGAGCACCGTTGCTTCACCCTGGGAAAATGGACACTAGACACTGCTTGCTCTCCTGAATACGACTTGGGAAGAGGCAATGAGAGTTTCATGAACAGAGAGGCTGATGTGACTCATTGGGGGGAGATGGGCGGCATACAAATTTAATAATAAATAAAATAAATATATACAACATACATGCAGTTTTTCTTGCTGCACAAATAGATCGTCCTACTTATCAAGAACATATATTTTCCTAACCCCTGTGAACAGACATATACAATGATGCTCTCTAGAGGTACTATGCTGAGAAAATTCTGCCAGATTCCAGCAGAATACCCCTAAACCACATTGACTAGGAATTCTGGGAGTTGTATCAATATATCGAAAGCTTTCCAATGGCTACTATACAACTTCCAAATGTTCTGCTTTGACTATCCCGAACAGATAACATACTGTAATTTTAAGCTAGTTCAGCTCAGAGATTTCTTATCTATGAAATTTTTATTCCTATTCTACTATTATTAAGAAAATAATACTAGTAAAACACTATTTTATTATTATTTTATGTACTTAATTCATATGTAAATTAGACATGAATTTGATTTTGCAAGCAAAGGCAAATCTAGTAACCATCAAATAAGCATACTAATGTAAATATTTTTCACATATCTGAGGAAAAAAATATTTTCCATGTACAGTATCCTAAATTTTCAGAGTACAGTATAAAGAGTTAAAGCATGTGATCTTGCCATAAATTTATGCCAGAAAAATTAGGATAAATGAAACTAATTTCTCATACTACTGCTGACTACTTGTCAATATGGATAAAATTCAGGCTTTGGAAGACTTCTAGGGCAAAGATATTCCAAAGTTGCAAAGAAGTACCAAGAACTCTAATTCCTATTAATTGTCCTCACTTATCTAAAGCATGAAGATACAGCTGTGCTATGCAAACAATTTCTCAGTGAATTGCAAATGCACATATCTGGAAATCCAGAAATGCAAATACAGAAACAGATTCCTCCACATCCATATTTACTGGACTGGGAAGCCTATGTGGAAAATCAAGCAGAATGCATAATTGCCATTTCTGTATCAACTGCACTGGAATGTCAAATAGATGTGCAATTCCAAATAAGAAGCTAGTAGTAACCCAGCAACAATCACCTGTTTAGAAGCAGAGTATGAATCTAGATCTTCTCTCCCTTCTTTTATCAAATAAACCGTAGAAAGCTGCCTATTTCACGTAACACAATGGTCCTGATGTGGTTTGTTTTACTATAGCTTAGTATGTGGTATGAACTCCACCATTTGTAAGCCATGAATTATGATTTTGGCAAACCCAACCAATGGTGACTTATTCAAAAAAGCTTAGCTAAATAAACTAAGCTTTAGAACAATTTGTGAACTCATCCAGTGTCAAAAACTGTGTAAACAACCCATTACTGCAACAGTAACCAACCTGCGGCAGTCCAACTCTTGCTGAACTACAACTCCCAGCATTTCTAAGAAGCATGACCAAGAGTCAGGAGTGGTGGGAGTCGCGGGTCGGCAACATATGGAAAGCCACAGATTGCCTATCTCTGCAATACTGAATGTGGCAGATGCAGTTTACAACAGAGTCAGACAGATGCTGACAAAGGGAAAGAATTTAGGAAGGAGTAAATTCCTAATTTTTGTCCTCGGTTATAGACATAATTAAGATTCCAACTGAATCAGGCAGTCTCCCAGCCAAAGAAAAACAAGAAAAAAAGGAAGAATGTTAGTGTAAGGAGGAGAGATGCAATCAATAATTAACATAGACTAGGAGCAGCGGATGAGTGACTTGCTTGTCCTTTGCGGGAGGGCCACAGAAGAAATGCTCATCATATTATTTCAGCCCGCCCCACTCGGTCCAGCAGAATGTTGCAGACCTCGCCAGTCAAGGAATTTTGACTGGTGGGATCTAGGCAGAGGGCCTTTTCTGCTGTGGCCCCCAGCCTATGGAACAATCTGCCTCCCGAGGTCCGGTGTGACCCCACTCTCATGGCCTTCAGGAAAGGGGTGAAATCCTGGCTATGCCAGAAGGCCTGGGGGCCAGATGGGTGCTCGCACCAGTGGAGGGGGCTTATGGCGTGATTGACCTTGCCCCTCCCGCCGTCATCTTGAATGTTTTTAGTATGTATGTACAGGGTTTGTTGTTTAGATCTGATTTTTAATGGATTAGTTATTTAACTATTTATGGGGGGATTTTTAACTGTTGTTGGGGTTTCTGATTTTAATTGTGAGCCGCCCAGAGTCACCCGTTGGGAGGAGATGGGAGGCATACAGATAGATAGATAGATAGATAGATAGATAGATAGATAGATAGATAGATAGATAGACAGACAGACAGACAGACAGACAGACAGACAGACAGACAGACAGACAGACCAGCTCTTCTGTGTACTTGCCTGACCTGGCCCTGACCTGAAGTGCCTTCAAAAATACTTGGCAAATAAAACCTCAAGCTGAATTTAGGGAAGGGCAAACTATGAGAAGAAAGACGGAAAACAGCTCAGCTATGTATTTCTACATTCTAAGCTAAGCAAACAAAAATCAGCTGCTGAGCAGTAGCACTTTGTTTAATAGCATTGTTAAATAAATCCCTCTCCTCCTCTTTCCATACTTCTGAGCAGATTAACTCGTTGTTTGTGGATGCATCTGGTTTGAATTCAGTTGGAGGTTGAAGAGTAAGTAGGGAAAAAAAAAATTGGCTATTAGCCCTCTGCAGGAAATGCCTGTGCCCTTCATACTGCAGATAATTGGAAAGACAGAGTGACACATGTGGCAAAGTCAAGCTTGCGAGGAAAGGAGAAGCTGAGTTAGAAATGAAAGAGAGGAGCGTTATATGTGCTTCTTTGCAAATCATTATGGGTTTACTGTGGGAAGGGAAAAGGAATCTCGTTGTTGAATACGGCAGGTTATCAGCACCCAAAGTGCACTGGCACGAATCAAGTTCCCTTCCTGGAAGCATTGAGGGAGCTGGGTTCTCTGGCAGGCTTGACCTAGCTGCTTCACAAACTTTCTCAGTTGATTTGCACACGTATTTCTGAATGCCCAGCGGCTTGGCTTCACCATCAGCCCCAAAGGTGGCTTTGTCTGTACATACAAAGACAGTTTGGAGAAACAATTTGGAGCAACTTTGCTGAGGTGTCTGGAAGATCCCACTGCCTCAGTGCTTTAAGGAGAGGTGTCCCATTTTAACCAATAAAGTTTAAATGCTTTGCAGAGCCCTAGTACCAAGTGAGGAACTGCAGGTGACGAAGAAGTGCTCTGTGACTTCTTAAAAGGCCAGGATTTCATAGGAAAAGTTTTTGCAAGACAAAAGCATCGCTACCTTTTAAGGCAATGTTTTTGCAACTTGGCAACTTTAAGATGTGTGGACTTCAACTCCCAGAATTCCCCAGCCAGTATGCTGCCTGGGGAATTCTGGGAGTTGAAGTCCACACATCTTAAAGTTGCCAAGATGCAAAAACACTGTTTTAAGCCATGCTGGGCATTCCACACTTTTTATTTTTTTTATTTATTTATCGTATTTATATAGCCATCCATCTCACACAAAGTGACTCTGGGCGGCATACAACAATTAAACTTTTAAACTTCTGAAGTGGGATTTATCAAAAAGCAGAGAAACCTCTTTTTAATTCTAATTGTAGTTCAACATTGAAATACTGTGAAAAATCAATGGATGTAAAATTCTAGGTTATTGACATCCATTGATTCCCCTAAAAATCTCATGAGCATGCTGTTAGGAGAAAAAGTACAATTGTTTATCCGAGGACTAGAACTGGGATGGGGACCATAAAAGAACTTTTTCCATTAGGAATTCCTTAGTCAAAAGTCTTCATCTGACTAGCAGGTATCAAGTTAGTAGAATCCATACATCGAGAATCTTCAAATTTAATAGGAAAGTGTATTATTAATTCTTCACACACAAAAAATAACACTATCTTCTCTGAAAATCCAAGTTCTCTCTAATCAGACCCAATCCAGATACAATGCTGAATGTTACAGTAATACTTTGCATTTCCTGCACATCACGACATGCACAAGACTTGATTTGCACTAATCAAATAATGGTGAACAGATTTTACTGCTGCATCATTCTCTGTGTTTGCAAGGTATCTCGCTTATTCACCCTAGATGTACACTTTCCTGAGGCCAGGCTAAAACAAGTGATTATAAGTCAGTTTTGGGCAGCAGATAAGGACACATGGCCAAAAAAAATTCAAAAGATTAAATCAACGAGTTTCAGTTTTCTTTGAAAACAATACAGATAAGAAGCCTAACTGCATTTTCAGTACAAAAATATCTTCGGGTGGTTTTCCCTTACAACTCAAATGCACTTCTCAACGCTAAAGTATTTAATAAATACATTTCTCAACATTTATACCATACTGATGTAGAAATGCACATATGCTATAATATTTAGAATTGCTTCTCCCCATGAGAGAATTAGAACATGTGAAGAAACTTTCAGAATCCACTTCTGCCATAAATGCTTTTTCTACGTTCCCAAATTCTATCACTTAAGAATACTATAGGACAGTTAAAGGCTTCCTTGTTTTCAAGTTGTTGTTTTTTTTTTTTTGCCTCAGGCTGTTTAAATAAATATCTGGCACAGAGAGAGAGCTAACTGGAATCGGAAGAATGGAAGGAAGAGTTTAACCGTTTACCCTGGAGCAGTCTTTATTGGATTTGGACCACCCCATAGTTGTTCTTCACAATGAGAGGATGTTACGTTTAGTACAGCCTTTCATTAAGGGCACAGGAAGATTCAACTTTGTTAAAAGCTTGATTATTGAATACCTCAGATTAAATTCTTCCCTAGAGAAATTTAGTCCACAATTACCCTATTTGAGAACCCAAATAGGAAGAAACTTAAGATACTATGCATTGTCAACTCAATTTACAGGAAAGCCTACCGCTCTAATTGGATATACTAGAACCGTTAGGAACTACAATGGGGTGTTTTGCCATCTACATAGTCAAATCAAGGGAAAGAAAGCTTTTTTTCTCACAATTTGCAACTTCAGGCAAAAAAAAAAAAAAACGGTTCCAACCTAATACATAAATTGGAAGTGAGATACAAATAGAATACCTCACAGCTACAATGCAACTAATGAAAAGATCTATCACATTCTATAGGTGGGGGACACAAGAGAGAGTTTTGGTTCTTCCTTGACCACTGTTTCAGCCCAGTATTTGTCACAACCATTTCTTTCAGATATAACATCATGTATCTTTTTTTTTAAAACCTCATAAACACAAAAGCTATGTCTTTTGTCCATAGCATTTGATGGAAAGGCTGATGAAAATCTCACCTGACAGAATTCTCCCCCATGGAGAAAAAGGATTTCCACATGCACAAAAATTGCAGCCCATCAGAATTAGAATCCAGCTTCTCTTTTCCCTCATACAACAGAATAGGCTATATGTTTTCTATTTTTTTCTTTTAAGGATAAGCACATTCTACCCCAGATGGGATCTAGAATAATTTTAGGCATTCAGAAACTCTGGGGAGGGGGGGATTTTGGTGGGAACACCTTTGCATCTGCAGAGGGTTTCATCAAGTCTCTTCTTGATTATGACTGATTAAGCGCCATCAAGTCAGTGTTGACTCTTAGCAACCACATAAATAGATAGTTCTTTCTACCAGTGGAATAAGCCTTCCTCCATCTGGGATGTTTGAGAAGGTTGGACTTCAACATTCTAATGCTGGCTGAAGATGAGGGGAATCACAATCAAACATACCAGGTAAACAGGTTTAGGAATGCTGTACTATGGTATTCCCCATCCTGATCGCTGAGTGAATTAAGTCTGCATCCAAGCTTGTATTTGTATTATAAAAAGTTACTATGCCATGTAATTAATCTCTTCAAGGTAAAGCAAAATGTTACAGTATATTTATTAAGGGAGCCAAGTAGATCCAGAGAATAGAGGGAGGAGAACTTATATTCCAAAGCCAGGAAAACCGTAGCTCCATTTCAAGGAAGCTGTAAAAATTCAGATTAATGACTTTGCTCTGAAAAAAGAAGAGAAGGAAGAAGAGGAAGGAGAATGGGGAGGAGATTAAATATCAGAATCCAGCCAGAAGTACATGTCACCTAGCTATAATGGAAACCAACACCATTTTGAAAACCAATTTGGGATTTTAAATGATTAAATACATAAAAAATAAATAAAAGGCAAATCGTTTTGCTAAAGCATAGTAATGTTTTATTGATACATTAATGTTTTAATTATTATCTAAGGGATCCCTTGCCTCAGTATAGGCATATATACATCTACAAACAAACAAACAAATAAAACGAGCCACAGAAAATCTTCTTTCGGAAAGTATCATGTAGCCTTCCCCGACCCCCATCTCAATGCTTTCTGCTTTTAGGAAAGAAGTGAAAACTTTCCTTTTTAGTCAAGCCTTTTCAGTCTAAATCAAGTATTAGTGGTTTCGATTGTTTTGTCTTAATTTAACAGTCTTATTATCATCATCATGGCAGGATAATTGATGAAATCCTCTGTAACTAGGGGGGGGCTTCTGAAGGAGTAGGTAGGTCACTGCTCCTTTAAAGCCATGTTTACTACCTTCTCAGTTAGCATGAATAGGCCCGATGAAGTCAAGAGAGTCCATATGCTAACCCAGACCTCAGGCCTCACAGACTGAAAGTGACACCCCCTCCCCCTGACAAGATAGTACAAGCATTCAAATCAGCATGAAAACTAATGATTTTATTCTCAAACTACTCATAAATCTATCACAGCAGATTTCATTCCAAAGCATGGGAAAATGCAAAACCCTAACACTGAGCTGATCTCATAACTCTAAAAAGAGCATTGTTATTCCCTGGTTCAACCCAGACCTCCCAGATCTTCTTGAAAATGTCTAAGTTAACTTCAGAGTATTTTCTGCCCATTCATTTGCTAGGAGGATTTTTAGCTTCTACACCACCGGATGTGGCTATCAAAAACTACCCACAGAGGAGCTTATGATGACTGGGGACTAGCCAACATCTCAGAATATAATGGAAGATCACAACAGCAAGCAAGAAGTTGTCCACCACACAGGCTGTGGAGATTATTTTATAGCATTTTCTACTCCAAAAATGTTATGGGGATGCACTTAATTTGTGCAGTAATCTGTTCCTAGAGAAGTTAAGGTTCCCATTTACAATAAATAAACTGTTCATCTCCTATCAAAACATTCAGCATACTCAGTTATTGGGGACAAAGCGTAACATCACTTTCACTATAATTTAGGAGAAGGAAGTTGGGAAGGAAAGAAAGAATTAAAAAAATATATTTTTGGGAAGTTTGGAAATGTTTGGATTATTTGGAAATTATTGCTTTTTTGGTGTAAAATGTTTAAACTATGTATATGTACCCATCCGCAAAATACAGAATCTGTACACATAATCCATCATTTAAACCATTCCTCTCATTTCTGTACACACAAAAATTGAACAGAAATTCATTTTTTCCCCACTAGTAGCAGGTAATGTCCATTCTTTGTCAACCATAATCTTGGGCCACATATCACACAGAGTGTTCTTGTCTGAAAAAAAAAATCACTAGTTTGAGGATTAAGTTGTATTTTAACATAATATGGTCTGTCTTATTCCAGCAGTTTCTTATTTTACCTACATTCACTCTCTTGAATCAATCCTAGATTTATCCATTTACCACTACTCAGCTTCCCACACTAAAGATAGCTTGGCAAAATTCAGTTGAAAGTAGGTAGGTCCTTAAGTATTATGACTTTTGGCAGTCCAAGCTGCACAAATATGGGAAGGGAGGAATATCCCCAAACTCCAAGTTGTAAGAATTCTATACATTTTCTCCATTTCTCCTTGACCTTTATTTAAGGACTTCTTTGATGTTTGGTATCATTGTCTTTCTAAAGACAAAACTTCAGCATTACATATCAAGCCAAAGCATCAAAGCCATTATCTTCTAGAAGAAGTAATGATGGCCCAACTCTGCAAGCAATAATCAGGATTGGTAAAGAAGACAGAAAACCCAAACTATTTGTCATTCAAATATTTATACCAGACCTGCACAGACTTTTTCCCAAAGGACATGTGTATATTTGGAGTCATTCTGTTATTATATTTATCATTTATAATAAGTTTTAAAGATTTATTCAAGGTTTCAATTATGTACCCTGTGACCCACCCAAACTGTTTCTTAGTATCACCTAGAGTACATTTGCCACAAGCTGAAAATCACTGTTCTGAGGGATATAAAGAAGCACAAGCATTTATTGTCTTAAGCAGAGGTCCTTAATACTTACATATTGATTTTATTGGATTTAGAGGCTGTTGAGTTTGTTCCCCACCATTCCATTGCCTACAGGCAGGGAGGCACACTTCCAAACAATATATTTGCCACCTACCATGTTTATGTTCTAGGAATGACTATGGAGGGAATACGGTTAGTCTATGAATACAGGACAGGTCATGAAAAACCTCCAAGAAAGGAAAATAACTCAGGTCTCCAAAGGAAAACTGGGGCACACCTGATGCTGCCTATCGGCAATGCCTCCCAGACTAGTGGTCAGCACAGATATGGTGCTGGGGAATTCTGGGAGCTGAAGTCCATACATCTTCAAGTTGCCAAGGTTGAGAAACACTGGATTACAGAGTGGTGGGAAGATTTTATGTTGAAAGGAGCTTTGCTTCTCTAAGAACAGCCAAGAGGTTGAACACAATAACTACACAAAAGCAAAGCATAGACATTTTACAGAACAGTCTTATTCTCAAAACATATTTAACTGAGTTATGAGGGAAAGGAGATAGACACATCATGCAAACTCCAAAGCTAAGATAATCAATCCCATTAACCTAGAGAATATTAGCATTAGCCTCAAGCAGATCTAATTTCATTTGTGTCTAAACAACTTACCCCAGTCAATTTACTCTCCCTATATTGTGTGAGCTCCTTACTGAAGGATTAGCTGTCCCTTCTGTCATCTGTGATTAAAATGAAGTTGTGTAGAGGCTCTGCAAAAATCATACATAAAGAGGATCCAGATGATTAGGAACAGGGATGGCCATTCATATTGTGGGAACAGACCCAAGGAGACTGAGGGCAAACAATGGGTAAACCATATTTAACAGACTAGTAAGTGTCTAATCTGCATACTAAGTGACTGGCTATACTAGATGAACAGAAAATAAATGCTGGCTACTCAATTGTCTCAGATCTGGTGTAAACATAGGACTCACGAAGAAACTAAAATTTCATCTGCAGGACAACAGAAGACATTCCTTAAGTGCATTTTGTTTGTTTCCATCCTCAATAACAGGGTATCTTATGACAAACTGAAACCACAAACACCATCCTCAGCAAGTGTGGAATATCATAGTGCATGACTGTTAAAGCAAAAGAAAACAGAAGGCAACTCTGTGCTCCAGTGCCTCAATTTGATGGCATCTCTGGCAGTGGGGAACACCGTAAAAAAGAAAGAAGTCCTCTGGAGAGAAATTAATATAAAAGTACACACATTTTTAGAGACACAGTATAACAATAACAAAACATAAAAACACCCAACAACACAGTATAATGATGACTAACCAAAGGAACTTCCTTATAGAACCAACATTGCAACTTAGCAGTAAAGGTGATTGTGTGTTTCAAAAAATGATTTAAAAAAAAACACACCTCAACAGCATCTATCATCTACAGACAGCTTTTGTAGGTGCAATAAATGGCAAGGCAGTCATAATATCTAGCTACTCGGGGGTAACAATTTCCCCAAAGGTTCTGACGGGACTCCAGATACCCCAGCATGAATGTCTGCATCACTGTAAGTAATCAGGCAACTTCATTAGTGCTAAAATGTACCAGTTACAGTTTTCCCTTCAAGAATATCACAAGAAGGTTTTTTTCCCCCCTCTAATCAGATTAAGGTGGCAGGAACCGCTAGTAGCTGCTGGAGATGATTCCCATCTCTCAGCTTCGTGTAGACAAACAATGTATAAAGAACTTTATCCTTTCATTTTTAAACCCAACTGTTAGGAATGTAATACATGAGTAATACAGTACTTGGCTCTGCTGCCATGCCTGGAGGTCTGGCAATGGTGGGAAGCTCTTACAAGGACTGCATTGAGCTGATGTAGGAGGAATTCTGCTGCTGATCATGATTTTCTGTTTTTTAAATTGATTACAGATGGTCTTTATCTGTTTGTGTGACTCTGGGTGGCTTACAATTAAAAAAAATAATAATTGTGGGATGGTTTTTTACTTCTTGTGAGTAGCCCAGAGTCACTTAGATAAGGTGGGCGGCCATTCAAATCAAATAAATAATGATAAATAAGTAAGTAAGTGGTGCTGTTCCGCCTGTCTCTTGTTATACCAGCAAGTGTGAAACCAACTAGTTTTAAATACTTCTGGGCTTTACTTAATATAGAAGGAACTACGGCATAAATGATAAAAGCCACATTGCATGCCTAGCTTTTATCTCTATTACAATGGTAGATGGATTTATGCTCCTGGAGGCTCTTCATCCAACAAATAGCCCCGATCTCTTCCCTCCTTTCCCATGCAAAATGCCCTGCCTTGTGTCCCATATGGATAGTCCCTGCACTATCTGAACTTGCTCATTTAAGATATTGTTCAAGACATTTTACTTCTGAGAAGGCGTGCAAATAATTATACCCTTAAATTATTAAATTAGCTGTCACAAGAGGTATATGCTTGTCAGCCTTACCAGGTGGACCAGACAGGAAACATGACCAGATGAGCTAATTCTACTTTATTGTAAGGCTGAATTAACAGAATCTTGCAAGTCTGAAAGCACAGGTCTCCCCCTGTCTCCTTTACACCCCAAAAAACTAGGGAGGGTTCCTTCTGAGCCCACCCACTATCCAGCTGCAGGCTATGCTGTCTCTTATCTGACCATGCCCTAGGCAGCGTCTCTGGGCCCTGCCTCCCAAGGTCATTCCCACATACCATCACAATGCTTTTTTCAAAGCAAAAATCAACTTCAGAACCACTTCAAATAGTCCAAACAAATATTCTTTATAATCATAGGGGGACAATGAATACCCAAACAGCAGAATACCTGAACATCATCCTGTCTAAATATAATCCAATTCCACATAAACAGGGTTAGGGGCCCCCTTCATCTCCATGACGGTAACAGTATTTCAGTCCAGGACAGTTATGTTTTCCATTAAGGAATTCAATTAATGAGCTATGTTTCTTGAAGTATTAAACTTAAAAAGACAGAGAGATTTATCAAAGGGAAATTTTATTTATTATTAATGTTATTAATATTTAATTGTTATTCAAAGTCATTATAAAAGTTTTTTGATGAATTGTTTGAAAGATCAACATCTTTCCGAAACAAAGGAAGTGCTAAGACTATCTTGTCCTCTTATACACCAGATATTGCTGTATTCAAGACCAAAGTATATTGTGAGATTCTTAGATACAAAACCATCATTTCTATTGTTTTTTCCACCATAGCAAATATTAAATTCACTATATCATTTTCCTTCTATCTACCCTGATGAAAAGAACAACCCTCAACTGTATTCTCTCACAGAAAGCAGAGTAATCATGAATCTTCTTCAGAGTTCTCACAGTATTTATATCTCTGGTGGAGAAACTACTGAATTGCACCCTCACCACTATACAAACATCATCCAGTGAAACTATTTGTTCTGGGTGTTCCTCTTCCTAGGTAACTCTAGTTTTGTCCTTATCTTGGATAGCTAAACTTAGGACTTTCTGGACAAAGCCATGCAGAGAAATTGAAACAAACCAGATGAAAGTTTGTGATGTATATGGTCAAAAACTGCCTCAATTGAAATGGCAAGTATAACCTGCACATGTGAGCACATTCATGATTTGAGAACATGAACTTAATTTATTAGCATGCCTACATAAGAAAATGTAGCCTGCTCACCCCATGTATACTTGTGTCTTGCAACTGTGGAAAGCAAACTTAAATTTAATTCTAATAAACTTTGTGAGTAGTTGTGTGAGCCCTTTATATGGGACTGTGTGCCTACTAAATTATCTTTTGGGTAAGAAGAACACTATCATTTAAGCTACCATTTAAATGTCTCATTCATAGCTGCTCTTGAACATAATCTGATAACTTGATGGTCCAAACAGTATGTCTGATGCTTGCTGGTTCTGAAAAAACTCCACCTGGTCCATTTCAGAGTGGGTTCTGGTGTTCCTTTGGAAAGGCCTGTAGATCTGGATCTCAGAAAAAGGGCCTGCTCCTGCGACAGTCTTCACAGAGATAATCTGTTGCCCTCCTCTGAATGCCAACTAGGGAGACACTTAATTCAGTTTTGGTACTACTGTTCTGGAATAATTCCCTCTCTTCGAGAGAGAGGGAAAGACAGAGATGCTCTTCTAAATGTTGCTTTGTCTGCAATGTTATTGATATGCATACATATTGCCATGAAAACGGATGTTTCAAAGTAGTACAAGCACTCCTTAAATAAAGCAGAACAATTATCTGATTTCAGTACTGCAGTTACAACTTTGGCAGTGTGACTATTTAAAAAAAAAAACCTTGCTTAGATCCATACTACAGTGAGGTTCTCCAATTAAACCACACATCAAAGGCAACTAATTGCCACAGGAACACTTTCACTGGAATATCCTTGAGGGAATATGAAAAACAAAATACATTCTGTATCTACTGATGGGTTTTCAGTGGAGGTCTCACATGACTCCTTTGACAACACATCATAACACCTAGAAATCTCTAAAAGACTTCTGAGCCCTCTGGCTATTAACACTGTAGTTTCTGCTCATCCAAGCTCCTAGTTCATCAGTTCCTTTCTTCTTACAATCTGACAGGAGACAGCTCTCTGTAGCCTCTCCTCTTCACTCTTGGTTTGAACTAACAGGATTAGTGTACATTTGTGTGGCCTTGGTCAGGTTGCAACTTATATTTGCAGGCAAAATTCTGATGAATCCTGAACATGGTTTTGCTCCTCCCCCTACAAAAATGCAGGGCACTTGGTTTAAGTGTGCATTCCATTAACATATTTCCTAATTGAGGAAGAAATGCAAAGCAAAGCAAAACAAAACCTAAACAACGACAAAACAGGTTGTTGAGTAAAGCTAACATCTAGTATTGTTCATTCCCTCTACCAATCTCTTTTGTGCAATGGCCTGTTTCGGCACAAAGAGCATTTATACTGAAACGTTAAGATTTTCAAGAATTATTTTGTTTTTCTATTTCTATCCAACAAGATTTTTAAATGGATCAAATGTTAAAATGTGTTGCTGTGTACAATTAAAAATACAAATAATCACAAGCAAAATGAAAATCAACACAAACCAATTTTCAACAGTTGTAAGAGGCTAAATGCCACATTCTAATATTATTTTCAAAAATATTGAAATGTCCTATAAATGTCCATAAACCAAAGAGGTATTTTTCCCAGATCATGTTTCAGCTGCAAAAGACATAGCTGCTTTAAAGAATTTCAGACAGGAACTGTGTGTATGCCCCACTTGCTCTGAAACACCATTTTGCCTTCAAATCCAAACCACTGCACAGCACTAATATTAAGCTAGATGGATCTTCTGACTTAATAGTTTCCTTTGATGATTAGTGAATTGATATTCTTTGATTATTAGTGAATTGAAGATTAATACTTGGCAGAGGCTCCATCTCATTCAGTTGTCGAGAAGGCTGTTAAGTTAGTATGATAAGGGTCTTTGTGCTTTTGTTGCACTATTTTCCAAAAATAAACTTCCTAATAAACAAGTCTGATGGGAACCAGAAACAAAAAAAGCCTTGTAACTCAGTGAGAACCAGAGCAACACAGCAGTGTCACAATTTAGTGTATGGGAACTTCACCAGAAGTACTTCTGAAGGAACCAGCATATAGGCCATTCAAGGATTTAAAACATTCTGAATTGCACTCAGAAAATTGGATATCAAAAGTACCTATGCAGGAGGAAGTTATTAAGAAAATTATGGAATGTGCTGAGATGAGTAAATTGACATTTGAAATTAGAGAGCAAGAAGACAAACAATTTTATATGATATGGGAATTGTTTTATCAATGGTTGGACGAAAAGATATAGGAATGTAATAGATTAGGAAATTATATAATAGAAACTCGATAAACTGATATAAATTACTATATATATATATATATATATATATATATATATATATATAATCAATGGACAAAAATGATACAAATCTTATAATGGAAGCTGGTGTTATAGATAGTCACAAATGATTAATAATTGATAACTGACAAATATATAAATATATGTTGGATAGATAATATGAGAATCTATATAAATGGTGAGTGAAGACTATGAAAGGATGGCACAAATGATTGGTAACTGGCTGACACACGGTTTAAGATGGAAGATGGTTTTTATGTTTTTTATGCTCTTGTTTGTTTATGTATGTTTGTGTTTGTTGTAAAAAGTAAAAAACTTTAAAAATAGAAAAGAAAATTGGATATCAGTCCATTCCTTTCAGCATTAAGAGCAATAGGTTTCCGTAAGCTTTGATCTGCTGAGCTGAATGTGGCAGACACGTCTTCTAAACACTTTTCAAGAGCAGCTCCACATTACCTCAGAAATCTTCAAAGCAACTTTACCATCTTCTCCATAGCACAGATGCAGGGAGGGAAGGGCATGATGGCTCAACATGGCTTAATCATAGGCACAGGTTGTATTTACACAGCTTGCTTGACTTGGTTATGGGGTTAAGTCATTTTCTAGCTTTGCACGATATATTGAAACACAGAATTGTGGATTTGGAAGAAACCATTTAGGAGGTTGAGATCACTGTACATTAACCAAATGGCTTGGATTCACATATAATAACATATAAAGCCACAAAAACACTAATCAACTAACTTTGCTAGTCTTTACCTGACCTAGTCAAAGCAGAACCACAATTTTCAACTGGGGTTTTTGTCTGTCTGTCTGTCTGTCTGTCTGTCTGTCTGTCTGTCTGTCTGTCTGTCTGTCTATCTATCTATCTATCTATCTATCTATCTATCTATCTATCTATCTATCTATGTTTATATAGCCGCCCATCTCACACAAGGTGACTCTGGGCAGTCAGAGAGGAATGGACTGCTATCCAATTCTCTATTATGCTCCGTCACCAGTCTAACCTGCTCCTACTACATTCTGAGCTAGCTATCAGTACCTCTGTCCCCTTTTATTCAGTCCCATGTGTGTTTTTCTTTAAAAGAAATCTGTAAGTTGTATTCTGTAGTTATTTTAGCAGCAAGAAAAAGCCAAGGCAGGCTTGTCAAATTCTGGGGAAAGCGTCTTCAGAAGCTGCCAAGGCTCAAACAAATGCCTTTTGAAACACCGCTGCCCTCTGGGTGATATAACCACTTAGTGGGAATCCAGCCTAAAGACAAGCTTCTGAAAAGATCACCAGCATTGATGGATAACTAACTAAGGAGGCCATGAAGCTGTGGGTGTTCCTCACCGAGCCTGCCAGAGATTTGACAAGGTTGCAAAAAGAAGGTCTCAGAACCAGAAGCATGAACAAAGCAAAAGGGAAGGAAAAGCTAGCAAAGGAGATAATGGTTTGGTAAACTATTCATTTTGCATCTTAGGCAAAGGTCATGTTTTTCCTATTTTCTTTTAGCTCATTAAGTTCTCTGACGGAGATTTTTCCATTCCAAAAGGCAGCTGCACCTCTCTTTCAGGACCCACCCCTGCAGCATCCTGAATACCGACAAAGTGAAACGCCTTCCCCGCTGAGTGTAAACCATGAAGTGGAGTTGGAAATAAAGCTTTGAATTAAACATGATCATTTTGGGCTTCTCATGCCATCACCCACCAATCGGGGAAGAAGAAAAAAAAGGACATCGTAACGATAACCAGCAGTGCGGGACAGGGAACCAAAGAATCAGGGACAGCGAAAGCCCATTCATGGTTCAAATAGGATTAATAATCAAAGAAATGCATGTTGAACGCTAGATTTCAAGGTTATCTCGAATAGGACATATGGTTTATATGTGCACAAGATATTTTTGTGCTGAGGTTCATTCTAGTGTACCACCATCATCTGAATACATGAATAGGTAACAAAGAGGACCATTTTGCACAGGCAGAAGTGCATGATTTGTGCACAGAAGTTTTAGGACATGTGACTACTCCAAGCAGCAGGGAGGAAGCAAGCTAAGGTCCCAAATAAGCACTTCTATTCCCTAACCCTGACACGCTAGTGAAAGCAGCATCATTTGCTTTAAGCACTGTGCTGGGCATCCAGACTTAAAAACAATATCACTTCAAGCTGGTCCAGCATGTAACTCTTTTAGGCTGCAAAAGGCCAACTTTTAGTGTTTAAAACTGTAAAGAAAACTCTCTGGGTAAAGCAATGCAACAATAAATATTAGGATAGAAAGTAGCAACCATAATAAAAGGAGTACTCCATACCAAACCAAACAAAGAGCCCAACACTACAACCCCATTCAAAAAATAGCAGTTCAGGAAAAGCCATGCAAAAGAAATTAGTCTTCCCGAAGAAACAGGAATTCCTGAAGAAACAGTGGCCCCAGTCACCAACAAAGAGGGAAACTGAAAAGTAAAAAGATAGCAAGGTAGAAAAGTGACCCACCTACTTGCAGATTTATTTGAAATACGGTATATACTTTTCTATATATACTTTCAATATCTACAAGAAAGAAATGAGGGAACATGGCACTTGTCTATGAATTCTCCCCTCCCTTCACTCCTTACTTTATTGAAATCTTTAAAGTCTTAAATAAATCATCTCTGGGTATTAACTAGGCAAGAGACAATATTGCCTGATAAATCAAATGAATGTCATGGTCAACAGCCAAATAGTCCATCAGTTTTCATACACTTTCATATGGGTTGAAAAAAAGTCATACCCATAGTCACCCACCCAAGAGTGAGCCCATCACTCACCCCCAGAATTGCATATAGTATTTACAGTATATTATAACCCCATTTAAACATTTTTTCAAAAGAGTACAAATTCTTGTTCTATGACTAAGGCTGTAACTGCTCCAAAACATTTAAAACTCTTTTTAATATCTTCCATAAAACTATCTTACAACCCTGTATCCTTCAGTGAAGTAGATCCTTTCCTCATGAATGCTAAGTTCTATAAAACATCTTCTCCAACTTTTTGTGTATTTTGGAGTACAAAATAGGTATCAAATTTTTCAGGCAGCATGGCCAATATGTTCTGGGAACAGCACATGCTTTGAGGGCATCAGGGAAGGCTGCTACGCATAATACCGCATTGTTATGCTATATGCTTCAAGGTATTACCTTACATACTATGACTTTATCCCAGGTACACTGATTCTTAGGACACATACCTGGCCTCTTGGGTGGGCAATTAATGTGGAAATCTTCCCTGACACCAATACCAAGAAGACTGTGTGATCACACTGAGTCAGTGACTATGCCTAATCTCCTTTTGCTTTCTTTCCCACACCTCCAAGACCAGAAACACAAGATGAAAGAGCCTCACTATGTTCATAAGGGTGAGAACATAATTCTGGACATGCTCCTTCCCATGGAACCGTACAACCGAATCATCCACGGCCAACAGGACCTCTATATTGTAGTCATCCTTCTTTGCATGTCGCCTCTTCCGATCTGCTTCACCAATCTGATCTTCAATCAGATTCAGAGTTTGAGGGAGCTGACCCAAGATGAAATCTGGAATTCAAAAAGTTAGAAACAAACTACAGCATAAAAAATGAATGAAATAGGATCACCTTAATAGGCATGCTAGTGTCTCTAAAATGCATTGCTCCATAACATGTATACACACGTACAAATGCAAGCACTCAAACTGAGATAGATAGATAGATAGATAGATAGATAGATAGATAGATAGATAGATAGATAATAGCATATACTGTGGTTTGAATTAATGCATTATATGAACTCAGACAAGAGTTATTCAACAAACCATGAAACCATGGCTAAAACAAACCATGACTTAGCACAATGGGTAAAGCTAAACATAGTGTGTATTTCAGTGCTATGAATGGGTCTACCACATTGATATTTGCATGAAGTATCAACCAATGTATACTTAGGTTTTTATATAATTGCTCTAATGTCCTTGGAGGCTGTAATCATCAAATTTTTCGGAAGAATAGAGAAACAATTAAAATAACATTTTCAATATGAATTTGAAAGATAGACGTTCTGAGCACTTTAGCTAGAACTGATGCTAAGACTGAGCAGACATCTATAATTGGATGCTTGGGGCATCAGAGACAAGATTAATAGTTACATTATCTACTTTTATGATGTTCTGCTTGCAGATTTGCTAATAAAGCAACAAAACAAATACTACTCAAGCCC
The DNA here is from genome assembly GCF_059951505.1 of Python bivittatus. Lineage (NCBI taxonomy): Eukaryota > Metazoa > Chordata > Lepidosauria > Squamata > Pythonidae > Python > Python bivittatus. Next base: position 6,414,488 of record NW_028277073.1, read on the forward strand.
TTAGCACTGCCTGGCCTCTCCTTTGGTTTCCATGCTGATCACAGGGTAGAATTCCCTTTTTCCAAACCAGTACAAAAAATCAGGGAATTGCCCAACATAGAATGACATTTTGGAGTAGTGGATAGGAGATTTAATCTTTTTGCTCTTGCTATGACCTCAAATCAGGGAAACACCTAACATGTACAATATTAAAAGAAGCTTCATTGAAAATTGTAAACATGAGTGGAGTGATCCCAATCAGTGAGGGCAAAGTTTATAACCTTCTATATCCCACAACAGGGGATTGAAGCTAATGGATAAACATCAAACTCTAAAGCAACAGGATGACAAGAGTCACTTTTGAACCTACAGGTTTGCTAAGCCATAGTTTTTTAGCCATGGTTTGTTGAGTAAGTCATAACTGGCATGAAAGCCAGTTGGGTCAGCCACTCTCTCTCAGCCCATCCCAACTCACATATGCTCACAGGGTTGTTGTGGGGAAAACAGGAGGCAGGAGCATTAGGTATGTACGCTGCTTTGACTAACCAAAAACAAAGGTGGGATAAACATTTTAAAATTAATAAATACGTGGCTGGATTCACACATCATATATAGCTATAATGGTACTTTTCAAACCACAGAACTAGGTTTACACAGCATGCTAAACCAAAATTAAATAAACTACAATTTTCTGTCAATGTTTCTTTGCCTTGACCCACTCAAGGAACAGATATGCCTTCTTTGGGGAGCCCATTGGGAGTTGATGCTATGCTGATTGAGATCATGCATGAATTTTGTACAGTCACCTAAATAAGATGAATGCATCACCGTGTTTGCTTCTTCAGTCATACCTTCATTATGATAGTCTTTGAATGCTTCTGTTCTCTCTTGTTTGATAGCAGACCTGCGGTAAACCACGTGAGCTCTCCCATCTTTTTCTTTCTCCCACTGCCCTCTCTCCAGAGGCTCAATGAAAAATTCGCCATTGTCTGTTCGAATGAGACCAGCCTAGAAAACCACAGAATGAAACCACAGAAACTTTCACAAACTCATTTCTGCTGTTATCGAATAGATGTTTTCGTTTAAGGCAAACTCATAGGAAAGTTAATCCCAACCAACCTTGGAAATGAAATCCACCCGCCAAAGAATCAGAAATAGGTTGAGTGTTTTCTAAGCCAGATGCCCATTCCTCATGCCCCTCCCCCCGCAACTCTTGGAAGGACATTAAGACTAATTCCAAACACACATTTGGGGAATGAACCATTCAGCCCAGTATCAGCACCCATCATGGTACGTATATATGTCAGCAAAGTCTGCTGCTACTGTTATTAAGCTAAAGCTTAGTTGATGGCCACTGTGCTAAGCAGAGCTTCAGGTCTGCTCAACATACATATAGGATAATATAATATAGTATAGTGTAGTATATGTATTGTGAACTATTGAGAATGTTGTCCTTATCTCCTGCATGCGCCCACCAAATAAAGAAGACATTCATAAGGCAGAGCAGCAACAGTGTCCATACCATGTCATCTTCCCCAAATGCTGCACTCCCAGCCAGCTCAGGACACAGAACTACTGATTTTGCGAGTTAGCAACCCTAGGGCCAACACAAAATAAGTATGGTATTCAACACCAATGAAAATGTAGCATACAAATTTAATAAATGAATTTAAAATAATACGTTGCTTATATTCCTTCTGAATATTTCAACAAATTTCATATATACCCTTTTATGAAACGATTTCCTCTTCTACCCTCAACGTGCCCCTTCGATACAACAAGAGCAATACATTTGCTTAAATCTGGATGCTCTTCCTCAAGAGAGCAGAAATAAAAACTAACTAGAAATCTCAGATTTAGGGTGGCATCATGTGACCGATCAAGTGACCGATCGGAGCCACCAGACAAATCTTGGCCCTTTTGAAGATTTGTTATTGCATTCTGATGACTCTTTACTGTTGCCCCTTCACTGCAATCCAAGCAGTGACCACCGCTGCAGAATGGGAGAACTTTTGTAAATGTTAATGAAAAATATCCCCCCTCACTGTTATAGCTCAATCCTACAATAAACAAGATTTAACATAGTGTTGTCTCAATGTAATAGAAATATTTACTAAGTGTTGCTTAAGGCAGTTTTTATGTAGCTATCGTACCAGCTGCAAATACGGCAGTATTTGTACAGACCACAGGGAAGTTAACTGTAACTTCCCATCACTATCCATTAATCAAAATCCAGTAACTTCTCATTACACTGTAAATGAAAAAATCATTGGTGTGCACATTGCTTTCATTTAAATGAGAGCACTAAAAAAAAAAAAAAAGCAGAATCAGACAGTCCCTACAGTTCTTGTAAAGGAAACTGATACTTAGCATTTTATAAACATCCCCATTTGAATGAGCATTAGGTTTATTTACATGCTTTGCTCATTTGTTGTCAAACGAAAAGAAGAAAAAAATAGTGCTATAGAAATGAAACAATATTGCTTCAGAATATTTTTCTATGTTTGATACAGCATCATTAATTCAGTAAGATAAATAGATTGGAAGCTGCTTTGTATGGGATCAGGTCACTGGGCCATCTAACTTGTAATTATTTACAACTGGCAAACTTCAGAGTTTGGGATAAGGTCCCTCCAGCCGCCAATCTACTTGGACATGCTAAAGATGAAACTTAGGATCTTCTACATGTAATGTATATGGTCTTCCCTGGTTTTGGCCTCTATTCTAGCATAAGGATGTAATGATGAAAATAATTCAAAAGCTTTGGTTATTAGTACCGAAAGAAGAAATAGCAATCAGATTCAAAGGAAACTGATGAATATCAGCTCAGGTAAAGAGCATGTGGTATGTAGGAATGGCATGAAATTTCATAATAGTGAAGCTCAGAATGTGAATTTGCCCAACTTGCAATATGCTAAGTTCCACCAGCCCAGAAAAATGTCTTCTGATCAAAATTTAAGCTGAGAATGTTGCAAGCTCATACAACAATTTTGTTTCTTTAGGCTTATGTTTCTCTATGTCAGGAATTAAGGGAGTACACTCGGACAGTCTTTTAAGATTCTGTCACTATATCCTACAACAATAAAGTAGCATTCCTGGAATCTCTGCAATAACTGTATCTTGATCTGGTCTACCGCAATGGACTAACCTCAATCTTGAAAACCAGTATAAATTTCTTCCTGCCCCTCTTATACTACACAAAATCAAGGTATGGTTATTTTGAGCTTATTTATTTATTTAAATTTATATTCAGCCCAACTCCCAATGACTCTGAGCAGAGTTTCTTTCTCATGCATCCTTCTATCTCTAGACTGTGTAATCTTTTTTCTAAGTCCTGCTAATCAGCTCTTTTATGCCTTTCCCAATGTCACTCTAATTCCATTATACAACTCAATTGATTTGCTGGTATAGGTAATCGTTTGCTGGTATAGATAATCATAACCTATCATGCAGAATTCTCTTCAAATGAGCAATTACATTTATCTTTGACTAAGCAATGTGTCAACTCCCCCATCTCTGAAACATGCAAAAAAACCCGTAAAGACGCTCTCAAGTTATATGGAACTAATTATGATGCAGTTTTCTTGGCAGCAAATAGAAATCAGATGTTCTCTAGGATTTTTTTTATTGCCAGTCTAGCCTACAGCCCTGGGATCCACTGATGGCCTTCAGTGTACTAACCAAGCCAGGTACTTCCAAGATCTTGAAAGTCCAAGTAGAATTAACCAGAAGTTTACTACCTACTGACATCTGCATCACAATACCAAACCAAATAGTGTGAATGTGCACAAATCCTAAAATGGAGCTGTACATATCCAGTGATTATCAACCAGCTTGCAAATTTATCTTTAAAAGCGGGGGGGGGGGAGGTACCTGTGTTCAACTCCTCTCCCATAATGACGGAGGACCTTATGCCCATCTCCAGAACATCTTCTGAAAGGAAAAGCTACACTTTGTGCTGGTAGACCAGTAGCACATGCAACAATATACAACTGCTCAGGGTGAACTACTGTAATGGCAGTACCATTATATAACTGTGCAATCTGAAAGATGTGTCCTCAGAACCCTGTGAAATATTTCAGCAGCAGCCAGGACATAACTTCCAGATCAAATCTCACCATGCTATAAAACCATCCTATACACATACACATTTACTTAATAATATTCATTATGATTCTGTTGACTATCTCCATCCATCCTCTTGGGTAGACAAAATACTGTCATAATAAAATAGCTCTAAAACTAACCTTCCTAAATAATATATTACCATATAAGTTTGCTTAAATACAAGAGTTTGAACCAAAAAGATTCCACTTATTAAGATGTATTTTTGGAACCGTGTCTCTTTTTTGCTTGTATACACTTCAACACTGCTATCTCTCAGTACTTTTTAATTTAGCTTTCTTTTTCAAGAAGAAAAATAGGAGTAATGTATATTATTGAATCTGAACAGCAGAAACCAAAACAGTTTCTCAAATGATTATCTTTGCTACTTATCTACCCATTTAACTTACAACTTCCACTGGATGCTAGATGTTATTCAAAAATAGCAAGTAATACAATGCCTAGCAAATGATACAATGCCTAGTACAGCCTGATGAGATCTTGTTTCACATGCCAATGTGCTTTGCAGGCAGACTGTTTCAGAAAATAGACAATCCCTTTAAATCCACTACAGATTCTGCAACCCTTTCTGGAATGTTTTGCAACTTTGAATACATGATTCTTTAAGATTTGCCAAACACTTTTTACAGCAGAATCCAGAAGTCAAAAGCCTTCTGCTTCATCTTTCTTTGCCAAGATTCTGCCCACCTTGAACCTAGAAAAGACTTTCCTGAAGAGAAATTCAGCAACTGATAGCCTGGAAGAATTTGATACTGAACCAAGACAGCTCAAACACGAGAGTCTTGCCAACTAACTAATCTCAAAGCCACCCTCCCTGCCAAATCCTCTGGATACTTACAGATGCTGTCCAAGCAAAATCTGGGGGAAGTTTTGAGTTAGCACATGATTGTGCATTTGGCTGCCTGGAGGTTTTATCTCCAGAATTCCCACTAAGATGAAAGAGGAATCAGGATATTTAGTTGTAAACAGCGATCCAACAGTGTCAGTGACAAAGAAGAACTGGCGATGAGTTTACTGGAGACTTTGTTGCATTAGCATTTCCATACTGAGCTCCTTTGCTCTGTTCCTACTTTTACATAAGACACAGAGCATCGGTTAATGGAATAAGATGACATTTCCCCAAATGTTGTGATGCTTATGTAAGAGTCCTATTCTGTCATCCTTATCATTTGAACAATTCATACTTCATTACGGAAGAAGTTATCCCAGCCAATATGTGACAACAGATGTTGTTATAAGTGAATACACTTTGGAAATCCTCAGGTTTTGTGAAATTTGAAGCAATTCTTAAAGGCACTTCTCAAAGCCAGACACCTAGCATCACAGCTTCCTTTCTAGAGGAACTGATTGCACAGTTAGTTTGCTCAGAAAAATTAAAATATTAAAATAAAATTGTTTCAACTACAGCTCTATTAAAAAAAAAAGTGGGGTATTATGGATTGAGAGTGTAAGGTACAGAAAAATTTATCTATAAAAATGCCCTATACTTAAATAAATTACAGATAGGTTTGCTTGAATTTTTACCTTCACCAATTGTCTGACTGGATATACAGCAATGGAATCAACCAGCTAAAAATATTTTCTAATAATCTTCTAACAAGAAGTCAAACAATTTTACATAAACATTATCTATACCATTATGGACATAAGTACTGTCATTTCTAGTATCTTCTCAAATAAATTAATAGAAGGGGAGGAGAAGAGAATGGTACTCTCCAGAAGAGAAATGCTGGCATTGAAACATGATAAAACTGATAACATTGCTCACTTCTTGAGGACAAGAATCCTTGATTGCAGAAAAATGCTCCATTGTAACTAAACTTCAGTACTTATCTGGAACAACACAACTATATAAAGAAATGCTTTCAAACATCACAAAAATTAGTCCAAATTTATTATTGCCCAGTAAAGTAAAATGAAGAGGTTAAAAACTGATGGGAGTATTTTCATGAACCAATTTAGTGTTAAATTAAATTCAGTTTTAATTTTACATTTTTAAGTTCTAGTTCCATGAACCCCTAATTTAATTAATGTGCATTGTTACCATTCACTATTATGCTTTGATCCAATTTAAGTTTTACCATGCTTGCCCCAACTAAAGTAAGTATAGATACAGATCTCCTTCCTTCCATATGTGTGTCTCCTCCACCCCATCTCTTTTCCTTTTTTGATGCATCTTTTATATTTTAAGTCTGAGAGCAGGGAATGTTAATAGATTAATGTGTTCCAGAACAATACTAGGTCAGCTCAACTTTAGATAAAAGGAACGCAAACCATCACTGCCATCATACTGGAAAACTGGACAACTGAATTTTGTCACAGTAGCATGGATGAAAGCCAATTTCTCCACAGAAGTATGTTGACCTCACAGCAACAGGATTTGCAAAAGGATGGATGTGGTAGGAGGAACAAAGTGACCAGACAATCCCCTTTAATGTAGATTAAAAGTATCAAATCTAGTCTTACTTTACTGCTGTTGCTATCCAGAAAATCCAGCTGATTATTTGACCAAACTATGCTCCAGAAGTCTCTACCTAATGAAAACTAATTTAAAATTCCACTTCTATATCACAGATCATTTAAAACAATTTAGTTTCCTCATGAAAATATAATAAGACCGCATCTCCTGCAACTCCTAAACAGAAATGTTATTGCTCTTTTCCATCCACACAAAAATACTTTACATGTGTAAAGAAAGGTAGTTGAAGATTGTATTATCTCTTTTTAGGAAACAGAAGAGGGTTTGGATGATCTTCTCTGCCTAATCTTCAAAGTCACACAAGATAGTAAGCAAAGTGTAAAATTATTTCCCCAAAATCCAGTTCAAGTCCTAACCTTCAATATTTCTATTTGTTCTAGCATACCACTCTATTTCATCTATCTAGTTTGCCAAAACCGTTACTTTTATGGCTATTAGCTTATTCTTAGAAAGCAGATGTCCAACCGCAATTTTGCATGCCAAGATGAGGCAGCATTTATGCAAAATCTATTAGCCAGCAAATATTTTACATGACTAGGACCGTAACATGGCTTAGAGTACATGTTTGCATGCAAAAGGTCTCACACTAAATCCCCGGCATCTTCACAAATGTTAGGAAAGCCACCTGTCGGAATTGTTAAAATGTTGCCGTAAACCAATGGTATAAAGTGACTTATCTTCTTCCCTGTTTAAAACATACTGTATCTGTGATCCAAAAAATGTAATAAAATGCTTTTCCCCTGCCTTAATCATCACTGCTAAAATCTGCTTATTTGTTTGATCTCCAGACTGGAAATCACTCAGGGAATAAAATTCAGCAGATTTCTGGGCAGTCAAATGAAACACATGGGATACAAGAGAAAGCTAAGGTGTCGATAAGATGACCTACAACAAACAACGGATAGAGGAGCAGAGGAACCATAGTTGAACTCTTTTCAAATTGGTACAAAACTTACAGTTCTAATTTCATGGGGTTGACAACTTCTTAATTCCTAAATCAGTTTGGAAGATTTGGTCCATGTATATAATTACATGATTGAAAAGTATAAAAAATATTTTTCCCATGTGTGCTGCAATTAACGGTTGATTACCACCTGATCTTTTACCTTCAAAGAGAAACTACTCCTTGTATTTTTATTTTTATTTCAAATGCAGAATAAAGAGATGCAACTTTTAAAAAGAATAAAAAATAAATATGCAACAAAAACAACTTGCATATTTCTACCTGGCATGTTAATGCTTGCCCAGATAAAACCAGCCAACATACTTCTGGAAGATAATCAGACTTTACTTTGGCAAACTCTAGAGGGAAAGAAGTTCCAATATTAATGATCAGCCAATGTTAACATCCTGATGTTTAGTTCTGCTGTCTGGACAACTCTGTTTCTTCCACTCCTGAACAAGCCCCTACATATTAAGATAAATATAGTTATACTAAAGGTTTTCATTATAAGAGGCCTGTAGAGAAGTAACTTCAGCACAACTTGCCCCTATCCTAGTGTATCAGTGATGATTTATTCTACCTTTAAATCTGTAAAAAAAAATATTGCAATCTATGAATATCTATTGACTGACTAATATTAATTAAGTAATATATGTGGTAACTAAATGGTCTGGATCAGAGAAATATTTAGAGGTAAAGATCTGATACACAAAATCTCAAGAACCTTGATATTCACTAAAGTTCCTTAAGATATTAAGGTGAATATATGCTTACAGTCCAAATTTACTTAATATTAAGTATTCCATTATCATATCAAGTGGAAGCAGGAAGGTTACCCACTGGGTAAGCTGATACTTTTACCTAAAAAGCAAGAATGTGCTAAAAAGTAGGATAATGCATATGGAAAACTCACTTTTCCCCCTCTCTTGGAAGCAAAACTGTCAACATATTTTGGTTAGATGGAGAGAAAGAAACCTCAGGGGACTCCAGATATAAAGAGAGCAAAACATCAGGTATTTCCAGGTTGACTGTGCAATGAAAAATAAACTTCAGTTACCAAAAAAATAGCCAAATTTCCCAAAAAGGCCTTTGTGCCCATCACTTTAATATCAATAATGGGGCACTGGAAAATGTGGCGTGTAAGATTTTGACAGGATTTGTAAAAGTGATGATTAGCAGCTAGCAAGTAAGTGCTGTGAAACAAGCGAAGCTAGACAAAAGCCTTCTCAGTTTGTATATATAGGAATCACTCATACATGGCTTTGCTGTTTACAGAGGCTTCTGTTAACATTGCCAATCCCAGGCATTCTTCTAGGGCTGAATGCTAAGAAAAGAACTGCATTGATGATTAAGTAAGTATGCAGTATGGAATCAGGATAGCACCAGCACAACTCACCCCTTCTGGCACATCCACCAGTTTCTGGTGGGAAAAAAAAAGTTTCATAGCAAACAACCCAAATTTAGTATTTATAAATAAAAACTTGTGTATTTTCTGCACAATATCAGCTGCTGCATCTTTTCTCACTGCTCCCCCCTGCACTTGCCATATGATCCAAAGAAAAGATGCAGCTGCTTTAAAGAGCTGCAGAGAGGCACTATATTTGTGTTCTCACACACTCCTTTTCCTAATTATTTTCAAAGCACTATATAGTTATTACATTTTTATCCCGCCTTTTTTTTTCCGTATATACATATTTTGGTCAACTCAAGGTGGCAAATACACCTAATACTCCTGCCTTCTATTTTCTCCACAAAGTTATAGTCAGTAGATACTGCATTTCTTAAAATATGTTGCTTCTTGTGCTAATCTTATTCTACTCTCAGAAAAATAATTCAATGTGCAATTATTTCAAAGGATGCATGTCTTTATTAGTCTACACATGGAATTTCTAATTGCAAAACTCAGGATAAGGTGATTGTGAACAATGGAAGAGGGAAGTCTAAAAATCTCTTTGGTGACAAATAGAATGAAATGAAACTGCCTCTTGCTTACCAATCCATCACAATTGCTAATAGCCACCGTGGCATCTGGCATGCCTGTAATGCCTCCTGTGAAAATGCATTCCTGCTTCAAGGGTTCCTGAAAGACTTCTTGGAAATCTTCCTGCCACTCAGCCAGAGCACCAGGAGACACCAGCCTGTGGTTGGGCTTCAAGCGAAGATGCAGTTCCTTCCCCAAAACAGTAACGTTGAAGAAGTACAAGTGATTCCCAGACATGCCTTGTTTCACAGGGATGCTGCGAACCATCCTGTGTCGACCTGAGTGATGCGGAGGGGCCAGTGAATCAGACACCACGTGTGATAGGAACCGTCCCTGGTGATCTGCACTGAAGGGCACAATCACATCATATTCACTTAGCTTTCCAGACAGGAGCAACTCTAGTGGAAATAAATACAGATAGACAAACTTCAATACATTCAAACATCTTTTGCATGTGAAAATAAGCCTTTCTTCCCAAAATACACTTGTAACTCCAGCAACACGGAGCTCTGTTCGTCGGCTCTTCGCTTATAGCAAATCCTAACAAGATTGTGTTTGCATGATGTCACTAAACCATATTTTAATTTAGCATGTGTGGCTAGTTTATATTTCTATGTGTTGTAGGTACCCAGGGAGAGGAAAAAAAAAAACTAGGATTAAAAAAGGGTGAATTCTGCAACCTGGCTATATTAATGCAAATGAGTATATTTGCAAAACTCATATGTACTGTAACTATTTTTCCCTTGTTTACTCTGATTTTACTTCTCACCCAATATGAGAAAGAATGGTGTAAGCCTTTTGACCACTGAAAATACAAAACGTGTCTGCGACAAGGCACTGCTACTTACTTTAAAGCATATTTTCACATTAAAAGCCTTTGCCGAAGCAAACCTTTATTGCGTACGTTCCTGCTTTTTGAACTGAAAAAGCTCAGAAAGGTCCATTCTGTGCCACCCTACCCCCCAAAAATGCACTTTGCACTTTTTTACACTTCTGCAGAACTGCACTCTGTAGATAGTGATACAAGCATAGAGTCATCAAGAGCTAAATCTTTTGATAATGTATTGCATATTGTACAAACCTATGAAAATGATGAAGAGATCGTGATTTGACTCTGATCTTTCACGCTTTCTTACAGTGGCTAGACATTTATATAGAAAAATGTGAACTTCAAGCTTTTGTTTTCAAGCGCATGCACACATACACACACACACACACACACACCCATGGTAGCCACTACCTTTGATGCCTCCCACCCCTGGTGGAGGATATTTGAAGCATATAGGAACCCCTGCTCCATCTCCAGTTGCAGAACAAAGTATTTCCTCTTACAAACTTCAGTTTGTCAAGTGAATACAGCATGTTCAACGCAGCAGAAGAGAATCATGCTGACATACATTTATGCCACTTATATGCCCGGCTAGCACCAGCATCTAAGCGATTCATTCTGCAGTCCCAAGTAACACAGAATGTAGGTCCTCCAAAAGGGAGAAATCCTTTGAAATGAAATAGTGCATCAGCAAGATAACAGACACTGAAAAGCCTCGGAATGGAATCCCTTGCGTTCACAGCAGTTTCCAGTTTCTCATCTCAGCAAAACCAGTGCTAGGGCAGATATCACATGCCAAAAGAAGATTAATAGCCTCACATTTAAATAATACATACTAAGAAGATGATCAAACAGTGTCCCTTTATAAACAGAGTTCTCTTTATAAAGAGTTCTCTTGATTGGCATGCTGCCAAACTCCTACTGTTATTTTATTTTGTTTTATAGGCTATTGACTTGCACATCAGGAAGGAACCACAGAGATCTCTAAAATGAGATCGACTGTACCTGTAATAAACTAACCTGGTAGAAAATACCAAAAAGAACGTCAGCCCTTCCCATGAACCATCAGTCAACAGTCCAGCTGAAATCCATGAAGCTGACTAGTGTGATCATATGTTCGTTAAAAAAGTTTAACCCTGCTGAGAAAATCTGATTGATGAATGGTCAAGTTTAAATCTGCTATTTATGTCCATGCCCAACCTGTAGCAAGGCAGGTGATGGATTTTTAAAAGATTGGCATTCTCTTTCTCCCTTGTAATGGAAGAAAAGTTATGTCTTCCTTTCCAATTTAAAAGCACCAAATCAGGGGAGAGAGAGCTGGGCAGATCAGACATAGCTTGAAATGGGAAGTGGGTTCTTAGAAATTTGGAGGCCAGTGGTAACGAAAGGCCCAGATATCTAACCAGCAACATGTGGGAGACAGGAGTTGTTCCAGATCTACAGGGATCAAGGGATACCCTGCACATCAGCTGGCAGGATCGCTTGCCCGATCGGGAGGAAGGAGGGAACGGGCAGGAAGTGTTTCGTCCTTTGGGCGAAAAGGCAGCTTTTCAATTACATAGCAACCCTCACCCCCCACCCCCCACCTCCATCTAAACTGAAAAGCAGCAGCAGCAGCAGCAGTTACACTCACTGATACCCTGCCCCGGGAAGCTAAAGAGGGTCCGTTTTGCAGAGCCGCACTGCCACCCAACGGCACTCTGTCGCAGCCTGGAGGAACGCGGTCCCCAAGCGCACGCCTGCTTGCCACGAGGCTCTTCCTCTCCAGCAAGCGGCTCCGCTAGATTTGGACCAAGAGCCCACCTGGCGCTGCATCTACAACCCGCGCCAGCAGACGGGGCGACCCGGCTCTTCTCCGTCGGGGCGTCGCTCCCGCGCCTGTCCTCGGGGAAGCGTCTCTGCGGCCCACCCTCGCGGTCCCCTGCTTCCTCCCGGCTTCCTCAGTCGCGCCCCGAGGCCAGGCGGCGCCGCTCCTACCTTGGACTCTGGCTTCCCTGCCGGAGGCGAGCCCGCACCGCTGAGGCACCAAGCAAGAGAGCATCATCGCACAAAAAAGAAGAGAATCCATCCGGGGAGGCTCGCGACGAGCTCTCCGGCCGTTCCAGAGCCCGGCGAGGCGAGAAAGCGGGCCGGGGGAAGTTGCTCCTTCCGACGCGCTGCTCCGGGACGTGCAGGGAGCTCGCTGCGCCTCTTTCCTCCCTCCTTTCTTTGCCTCCCGCCGAGATGGCGGGACTCTCAGCAGAAGAGCCGAGGGAGCAGAAGCCGGTCCGCCCGCGGGTCCCCCCGGCAGCACACTGAGCCCGGCCCCGAGCCGGGATGCGTCCCCTCCATGCAACGCAAAGCGGCCGGGGGCGGAGGAGGCGCTGCTCTCCCGCTGCAAGGCTGGTGCCAGCTGAGGGGAGCCGCGGCGCGGGAGGGGAGGGAGGCCCGCGCGCGCTCCCTGTCGACCTCCTCTGAGTGACAGCCAGGACGGCAACCTGAACCGCGCGACGGAGCGGGGGCTGGAAAGACCTCCCGCCTTCCCCTCTTCCCCGGGAGCGCCGCCGAGAGAGGACTTTCCATTGCACGTGGCGCTTTCAGCGCGGCTCGGCTTGCCAATGGCCAGCCCCGGAGCCAAGCTCCGCCTTCTGCCCGGCCGCCGCGGGAGGGGTCCCAGATCCGTCCGGACGCTGGAGTGAGGACGTCGCGCTCTTGCGGCGCTTTCTCTTGCGCTGCTTCCTCGAGGGTGGTGAAGTGCGCTCGCAGTGTCCTACCTGCCCGTGTCCCGTCTAGAAAGATGGTGGAGACGCTCAGACCTTAATGCAACGCAGGGCAGGTTCCTCCGAATTGCTCAGAGGGGAAAAGCTGTAGCCGCGTCTCCTTTTCCCGGCCAGGAGATGTTGCTGCGGAGAAACGGGAGTTACTTACTTTCTGTAGTGCGTCTATCCGGGTAGGGTTTCTAGCATGTAAGGATGCATGGAGCTGCCTAATTTTCTAAGCTATCTTTTGCCTGGGGGTGGTGGGACGCGTGTGTAAGAGTTGGTAAATAAACAAGTCTCAAGTTGTGATTTGTGATGATCCTCCATTGCAAATTTAGATGATGCCCACAGCCATTAGCTGTTTACTTCCAGTACCAGCTAGGGGACAGCACCTAGACCATCTTGGCTAAGCAAGAGGGAACCTGGTTAGTATTAGGATGGGAAAACACCAGGAAATATCAAAACGTCAGGCGAGTGGGAAGTGGAATAAACATCCCAGAAAAATGGCCACAGCAAACTACTTGCACATTGTATTGTCGAAGGCTTTCACGGCCGGCATATGACGACTGGTGTGGGTCTTCTGGGCTGTGTGGCCATGTTCTTGAAGTTCTGTTTCCTAACGTTTCGCCAGCACCTGTGACCAGAGAGAACTGCTCCTGTCTGTGCTCCTGCACTCTGAAGATGCTGGTCACAGGTGCTGGCAAAACGTTAGGAAACAGAACTTCCAGAACACGGCCACACAGCCCGGAAGACCCACACCAGTCATACTTGCACATTGTTGCTAAGAAATTTCAAGGATGCATCCATGAACTCACCAACAACCAAGGCTGACTCAAAGGAGCCTTTACTTTTTCCATGTTTAAGAAAAGAGACTGAGCTGAGTAATTTCAGGCATACCTAAATGAATAGAACCTAAAGACTTGTATAGAGGAAGGTCCCAGTTTTTCTGGATCCATTCCAGTCTGACTTTGGAACCTGATTAGAGGCACTTTTCTAGAACAGGTTATGGAGACTTTCTGGTTTTATTAGCTCTGTTGGTAGCTTTTAATACTATGCACAATTAATTAGACAGTTTGCTTTAGAACTTGATTAATGTGTATAGAAGCGGATTTGTGTTTGAATACTTGTTTTCTTTGATAGCACAAAGGTTTAGGTTGTCACTTAAAAAGTTTTCTAGGGTGTCAAAAGTGGGACTTCACAAAGATCAGTAAATGTCATCATTGATAACATTTAACTATGTAGCTGCAGAGTGAGGTCTACTAATGCTCAAGAGTGTCATCAGTATCCTCATTTAATTATCAGCCAACAGCTGTATCTCAGTTGTAATATGTAATATGACATGTTACAACTAAACGAGAAATTTTAAAAAACCAGAATTCAACTCAAGGCGAGTCATCTTAACTTGATATCTTGTATATTTTGACAAATGTATAATGATCATGAACATCTAATTATTTTGTATATTTTCATAAAAGCCTCAGCTGCATGAGGCAGTTACCTCTATTTCTAACTCCTTGAAATACATAGTTATATAAGAGTGAATAGTCTTTATCTCAATCCAGAAAAAATAGAGCTAAGCCAAAATTTAAGATTTTCTTTCTCTTTTTTACCACTTTTCCTTAGAAAAAGAAGGCCACCTTGCAGCATTCTCTTCTCTACAAATATGCTTTTCTCCCTTCCCCCTTGGAGAAATTCATAAAAAGGCCTCCCAATTTCTCTGCCCATAAATTCATCTACACGCAGTGAGAAATGGGCACAGCTGGCCCAAGACATTTTGCTGTGAAAGAGGAGCAAATGACACTCACCCATCCAAGTCAAGGGGCATATTACCTTAACCTCTGCCCACCATTTGGCATGTGAGTCAGAAGACCCCACAAGTGTGCCTTTCATCCCACACAGTAAATAATTCAATTTCTAACAATCTGCTACTTGGCAGCATCCAAAAATAGTTGAGAAGGATGCTCATTTTCCCTCATTTTGGGGCTGGTGTTGTAGACAGGATGATAACTATCTAATCAAAGGGTCCCCAAACTCTTCAGCTCATTGACCCCTTCATGAAGTTTCAGATTATTCATCAATCCCCAAACATTTATTATATGAAAGTAATTTAATAAATACTACTTTAACTAATAGTATTATGAATAATAATAATAACAATAACTTTGACCTCTTGGATAGTCCCATCAACCCTTGGATAGTCCCATCAATATTGACCACTTTGGGGAACCCTGATCTAACCCCATTTAAAAATCTTAGGAGATTCCTCTGGGTGCAGTCTTGTTTCTTGAAAAGCAAAATATAGAAATTCTCATCCTTTTTGTGTAGGGCTGGTTTTCCTTAAAGAAACAGTTGCTACAAAGCGTATTTCATCTTCCATTGCTGGGTTATAAAAGTTGCTTATAAATATTTTAAATAAAATAAAATGGATAACAGAGTTTTTAAAACCCTAATGAGTCTCTCCACTGAGGTGGGTGAGAAATTGAATAAATACAAGTAAAGATGTCCTTGAATAAAATTTGACTCTTGACAATTTCATTCAAAAACTTTTCTTGCCAGTGTTTCAGAAGCAGTCTGCCGTTGTCTTCTTCTAAGACATTTTTTCAACTTCCCAGTTGAGCAAAAAGTTCTGGAATTCCCAGGCAGTCCTCCATCGAAGTAGTCACCTGGCCAGATCCTGCTTACCATTTTTGACAGCCATTTACATACTCTCACTGACTGAAACACCAGGATAACACAAACAAACGTGCATTAAATAAGCAGTTATTTCCATTAACTAGTGCCTATATACTATACTGTACAACCCATTTATCTATTTGTCAGAATCACATTCCCATCCTCTAAGGAGTGGACTTTTCCACTGCCATAGAAAGCAGTTGATCTAGATTTGCAGCAGAGGCTGAACCCTAAATCACCAATAAATAACATGGTATTGCTAACCGCGCATTATGCTGGTTGCCTTTTTCTCAACACAGAGTAATTACATGTAGCTGATGGATACGTATGGGATTTAGGAATGAAATTAAGTTCCAGAGCAGAGTTCCAAATGCACTTAACTTGCAGTAACTAATTTAATCATTAGAACGTATACCTCGGTATCTGGAGAGTAAGCATGTAGTATCTTGCAATACTGTAATAAAATTAAGTTTCATGAACAGGCACTTTGTTCAGAATGTACAGGCATTGGAGTAAAATAAACCTAACTAAACTAAACTAGTTAATACTGGGCCCAAGAAATTGGAGGCAGAGCACCGGGACACCAGAACAAAATAATTTCGCTCAGCCGTCCCCAATCCGTTGCCCGCTAGATTGTTGGACTACATCTCCCATGGTTCCTTGATGATTGGGGGGAAAATTAGCCTAGAGATGAGGGCACCATTGTCATTTTCAGCAACAGACACCCATTCAGGTGCCCTTCTGGGATGTGAGCAACAGTTGTTGCCAACCATTCGTTCCAGTTTGACACGTGTAGAAACCAAATTATTATAAGCACATAAAGACCTCTATTGCTTTTTCTGTAGCAGGAAAAAAGATCCTTGAAAACCCTGCCCTGAACTTCAGGGAAGAAGGATCAAGAGACTTTTCTAGCTTAACTGGTATAGCTTTACCTCCATAATGAATACATGTACCAATGTTTCTTTAAAAATACTTTCCCACAATCCTTTTAAGTACTTTTTTCCTTGCATTATAAAATTCTAATAATGTTGTTCTTTAGCATGGTTTCTTTAAATAAAAATACACACAAACTGATTCAGTTTGGCTATACAGCATCACTCAATCAAGCTAATCAAGTTTGTTATGAAAGTGAATGGAATTGCAGTCAAGTTGCAGTCATGTGCTTAAACACATTCTTGGGAATAATCCCTATTTAACAAAGGCTGGAAGCCTACATAACTGTACTAGGGAGCAAGCACCAGTGAACTCATAGTGGCTTCTTTATGAATAAACTGACAAGATTGTTCATTCCTTATGTGTGCTTGAAATTCTGGAGGTGGGATACTAGGTTCCACGGAAAAATCATAGGTATCTTCAGTATCCTAAATCAGATTAGAGGTCAAGGGTTTAAAAGTTTTAGTCCTAGTTGGAGATGCCAGGGTTTGAACTTGGGACTTTCCACAAACAAGGCAATGTTGGAAAAGCTTTGGCTCAACCCTACCAAGACCAAGCGGCTGTGGGTTTGAGGTCTTATGGAACCTACAATTGGAGAAATTCCACTCTTAAATCTGTGCAACATTGCCTTGCCTTGCTTGGATTCAGTGTTCAAGTTGGGGGTCCTTCTGGATTAAAACTTCCTGTTTGAAGAGCTGGTGACAGTTGGCAGCTCTGCAAAATTTGGTCTTGTGCATCAATTGTGCCACTTCCTGGATTGGGGGTCACTCAAGCCTTAGTCACTTCCCGACTGGATTATTGCAATGCAGTCTACATGAGGTTCATCCAGAAGCTTCAATCATTCCAGAATGCAGTGGCACAGGTAGTTATGGGCATCCTTCACTATGCCCATGTAATTCTGCAAGCTGCACTGCCTCTGACTAGGCTTCCTGGATCAATTCAAGGTGCTGATTATCATCTATAAAGCCCTACATGACTTAGGACTGGGTTACTTGCAGGACCGCCTGCTCCCCAGGGTATCTGCCCCTCCCATAGACAGGGTATACTCCAGGTCTCCCCACTGAAAGAATGTCATCTTATGAAACTCAGGAGGAATTCCTTCTCATTGGTGGTCCCTGCCCTTTGGAATGATCTTCCCCAACATATAGTTGGCCCTAACCCTGCAGGCCTTTAGAAAGGTGGTCAACACCTATCTCTTTCCCCAGGTCTTGAGGTCAGGATGACTGGAGTTCCCAATGTGAAAAATGTTAGGAGATTTCAGTACGGATCACCTTGTTATCGTTCTGTTGTTGCAAGTTTAATGAGATAAATTGTTTTGTATTGGTTGAATATGGTTTCTCTCTCTCTTTTTTTCCCTTTTATTACTCCACCCAGTGTCATGTTTTCTGAGTTTGGGAGCCCCATATGTGCTTAAATAAATAAGCAACATTATCTGCCAGTGAGTTATAGCTCATCTAAAATAAGTTACACCACAGGATGCTTGCAAGGAAGGAAAATGTTTTCCCTTCTGTATGACAGAGATCTTCCTTTTCATGTACAATTATGCATTGAGACTTGATGACATCTGTTTTTGCACGATGCGAATCATGAGTAGCAAAGTATCATTACCATATGATCTTAAGTGCAAACAGTTGCGTGGAGAAGAATAGTTGGAGAGGGGGATGTTCCCGGAATCCTAATAGGAATTTTGCAACTCCTAAGGTTATGATTATCAAATTGGACATTCAAAAATAAAACGTATGATGGAGTACCAAATATTTTATAAATTTTATGGGTTGTAACTCTTCATGAGGAATTCTGATTAGAACTAGGATTTTATGAAAAATTCATAAAGCTACTTTTACCTCCTGTATACCATTACAATTTTTCAGGCCTTGCCATAGTACAACCTTTCCCCAAACTGATACCTCATAGACCTGTTGGACTACATCTCCCATAATTCCAGCTATCATATTCAAAGATTGTACGGATTGGATTATATAAAATGTAGGCTAAACCATGTATAGGGGGAATCTGTGGGGAAGGTTGCCATGGTGGAATGAAGTTTTCAAGGTCAGAATTTTAAAAATTGACCCATCAATCAAGCATCCAAGAGGATTTCAGGTTCCCTGCAAGGAGGAGTTGCCACTAATACTGAAGAAAAAAAAATACGCTGTCCCACAGACTGCTAAAGTGCACATTTTCTTTCCTAGGAGAGACTAAGAATATATTGTAAAACATTTGAGAGTACTTTTGTAACATCGAAAAATTGAAATTCAGTACACGTCACACTCAAGACCACCCAGAAAGTTGCAGAACAAGAGATGTGGTTGCAAATTCAGTAATTACACTGTAATAAGAAGGAAATGTTTGTATTTTCCCCTCGCTTGTGTCAATTACCATGCAAAACGATTTATAATAAAATTACTGCAAACCAACGTAACATAGATTTTCCATCCCTGAGGCAGGGATGGCACAGAAAAAATATGCAACTGACTTTATCTTTCTTGATTCAATTATAAATGAGTACTGAGCAGTTAAAGTAGCTCACGACGAGTTTCAGAAGAACGTTCACTGTTTCTGCTCTTGTTAATGTGCAATCTCTTTTTACAGCTTGGGATGCAGAAATTCAAACAACTGCTAGACAACAGCAAAGCCTTAGGATTTTCTCTGCCTTTTGCTGCTATTTAGTGGTCATCTGGAGTTTTGCAGCCCATGGGATGGCCCAAATCAGACCCTGATGGTGGAGGGAAAAAGATACCACACTTTGAGGGCTATTTCCCTTGGAACTTCCTCTTCCCAGCAAGGTATTATTTCTTCCAATTTTATTCTTTAAAAAAATCAGGGCAAACAGCATCCAAGGGCAATGGAAAACAAGCTAGGAATCTATTTCTTGGATGCCATAGTTTTGATCCCAACTGGGGAGAGGAACAGTCACCCCTTCTGTAAATTAGCAACAAACACAGGCAATCAAATACTTGTTTATCCATGTACTTAAATCTGCCCCAAAGGATATTGTCAGCTCCACTAGGTAGACCAGACCAGAAAATCCACTTCACAGGAAGACTTGAACTGTACTCTATTGAGGCAGGCTATAAGAACAGAATCTTGCAGGTGTAATTGTGCTGTGGCTCCCCTCCTTCTTATACTCAGAGAATCAGGGAGATGTTTGCCTGAACCACCCCCAAATATTATCTTGTTTCCCAGGGCTTAAAGAATGTTTCATCCTCCTTTGCCCAACTGACAGTTCTTAGGACTTTCTGTCAAAGTCACCTCCCTTACTCCCTACAGATATCTTCAAATCATTAAGGGATGTATAAACCAAATAGGGGACACGGTGGCACAGCGGCTTAATGATGCTGAAAGTTGCCGGCCAGAAATGGTTGACGCTTCAGCAGTTCGAGTCCAGCCTTCGCGTTAACAGGGTGAACTCCTGTTTCCTCCCCAGTTCCTGTCAACCCAACAGTTTGAAAAACTCATGTTAAATGGGTACTCTCACTCCAGTGAGAGGAAAAATGCTGGCGGCGCCTTGCAAAAGGAGTCGGGAGCAGTTGCCGGTAAGCGCGAAAAACCGCACACGCCCGAAAAGGGCGCGAAGCAACAGAAACCCCGCCTCCTGTGCTCACCAGCTGGGCTCTGCTCTAGGAAGGAGGCTCTGGCAAACCACTTCCGAAACACCTTGCCTTGAAAACTGCAAGGACTCGTCCAAGCAGTCACTGCAGAGTCGGTAACGACTGAGCGCAGATAAAAAAAAAAAAACAAATAGAAAATTAATATTTCACAGGAAGGCATTTCACATTAAAATATTAAATAATTCAAATTCATGGATGTGACATTCTCTTCATAATAAAGGCAGAATTGCAGCAAACGATGAAGTCCTCTGGAAGTTCTGTTCTCTGAATTCTTGCATCTATCTGGGAATATTTCAAGCAGCACTCAGGAATGTCTGTTTCTACATAACATGTATTTCCATCCACATTTTGATTTGTGCTTGTTTTAAAACATTGCTGTCATTTTCCCTCAATAGATATGCCTTTTTTCAGAGCTCTCCATGCTCCTTATAGAAATAAAGTTCTATAAATATTGAGCACATTCTTATCCAGGTTTTGTAGATCCCATGTATTTAAGAATTGGCTGATTAATCATAAATCTGGGACATTTGAAAAAAAAAAATGTCTCAAATGAATATCTATATGACCTTCACCCAGTGTTGTAAGGATTTTGCATTTGTCACATTTTTACCAAAACCTAATCTAGAATTGTTAAAATACTTCTTAATTTGTGCTTTTTTTAGCATCCTCATCTGTGAAATTCATGATCTTCAATCTCTCCCAATTAGCTGTGTGAGTCCCAACAAAAGAATGTTTTCCAATTAAATAGTTTTCCTATCTGAAACAATCTCATGAATATGGTCCAGTATCTTTAGACCTCCGATGTAAGAATGGAAAAGTGTGAAAATTATATTTAAAAAGTAATAATGATAAAAGGTACTCTTAGGGATAATTTTATTAATGTGATCAAGGATTACATTAAAGCAAACTCATATGACTCACAATATCTTCTACAAATCATAGGTTTCATTGGGACAAGCCTTTGTATCCCCTTTTTTGCCTTGACAATCTGAACACTGAAAATAGTTTATTATATGATTTAATGGCTGTATTGCCCTTATGTATCTACAAAGATCAAGAGTCATGCTATTCTCTGTGGCACTCTATGGAAGCAACAGTTGGACTTTAAAGAAGCAGAATAGGAAGTATATTGACGGTTTTGACTTTGGTGCTGGAGAAGACTCCTGAGAATATTGTGGACAACCAAGAAAGCAAACTGATGGTCATTGAACAAATCAACCGAGAGTTCTTACTCGAGGCACAAATGACCAGGCTCAAATTATCCTACTTCGGACACATTATGCGAACATCCAGCTCTCTGGAGAAGGCTGTAGTGCTAGGAAAGGTGAAAGGAAAGAGAAGAGGGGGACGACCAGCAGCAAAGTGGATGTTCTCATTTGCAGTGGTGATGAGTACACCGTTGGAAAACCTGAAAGAACAGGTTAGTGATAAACCATCATGGAGAAAAATCTATCTATGTGGTGGCTAGGAATTGAAAATGACTTGATGGCACATAATCAATCAATCGATTGTGCATATGTCAGATTATCAAAGGTAGTATGACAGAATATATTCCTTTGCTGAGGAATCAGAACAACAGTGCAGGTACTAGGAGAAAAAGAAACCATCAGTGTGGCTCAAATTAAAGTCTAGTAGGATGGCAGCATGAATTCTGGAGGTCCAAGATTATTTTTTCTCAAGTCTTTAATAGTCTGGTTTGTCAACAGAATGTCTTCACTTTCAATGGTTGATGGTAACTTCTAATCACTGAGAGTGTCTTGTATAGGACCTGAGTATGGGCTGGAAAAGATGCACTTTGAGCTGGCTGAGAAAATAAAAAAACATAATGGAATTGTGGAACAAGCTTGCAAAACACAGCACTGTGGAGCTGCTCCAAAACTGCATCCCATTTATGGAATTCCCTTGCCAGAGAGACTTGACTACCCCGACATTAGTGCCATTTTGGCAGCCAGTGAAGAACTTTCTATTTTCCCAGGCTTTTTCACTGGCTTTTAAGTCATATTATTTTAGATGTTGAATGCTGCTCCCTAGTTTGTATGGCGTTTCCATTTTGCATTATATTTGGTTTTATTGTGTATATTGATTTTATTGCATATGTTTTATTCAGATTATATCTTTTGGTGGACTTTATTGTAAACCACCCAGAGAGCTTCAGCCATTAGGCATGTTAACATTTTTAATAAATAAATAAAATAATAAATAATCATCTTGCATTACCGATCTCTACCTCTGCTTCTGCCTGTGCATCTTTCAGCAAACAGCTCTAATATGCCAGAGTTATCTCTATAGTAATTTCTGCTTTCCAAAGGAAACTGGATACTGAAAAAAAGGGTTGAAGCTTCTCATCAAGAAAGTGAGGAGGCCAAAACAAATATGCTGAGTATCTGATGCTAGTAAGCCTATCAGATTAGATCATGATATTTACTTTTATCTTTAAGATCTTTTATGGTCATTAAAGGGACCACCAAAAAGCTGCTAGCACTATCCTCCATGAATGAGAATTACCTCATCTCCCAAATATGCAAAGCTAGGATTATATTAGAATGGAAAATATTTATGGCTTGCTCCAACAGCAGAGCAAAAGGACAGTCCCACATCCTCTTCTTTAGACAGATGTACTACAACTGTGATGAATGTCATCACTGTGAGCAGTCATTTTCAAAATATGTGACATGAGACAACTTGCTAGCGTGATGACCAGTTGTCAGTTGCTCTTGGGAACCCAAAGGCCTTCCTACAGAAGAGAATGCCCAGCTGTTTTTCTGGCCTCCATTTGTCATGACCTTCTCAGAAAAATCTGGAACTGGGAGCAAAATCAGCATAAAGTCTGTTGAGTCTAATCATGAAGACTCAGCCCTCATATACTGTAGATACCATACCAGAACCTGCTCTAGTTCTGTAGCTCTGGACTTCTACTCTGACATGCCTCCAAGCCTTCAGTGACACCAGATTGAGAGCCAAAGAAGGAAGAGGGCTATATGAGTAAGTTGGAAATCAAAAGGTACTTCCAAGTAACCCTGCATCCTGATTCAAGATAATTTGAACCAACTGGGTATAGATGGAGGCCAGGAAACCTGCTGTATAAAAGACACACCGGTTATTAAAACAACATCTACAGTAATCTTTTGTATCTTCTGAACTTTGAACCTGACTCCCTGAACAACCTTAAGATACATCTTGCTGCTCAATAGGGTTATGTACACTTTAAAAAAGGTCCATAAGAAGTCCTAAGACATTGTGAGGAAGCCTGAAATAAAGTTTTCATGCTTTAAAATACAATAGAAAGGTGCTGTGTTCATATGAAGTCCAAAGCAATTCTTCCAAATCTTTTTCAAAGCATGCACAGTTTTTCTGCTCAGTCCTTTATTTTTGACACTCCTACTTTGTCTGTGCAGTTTAAACCCTGGACTATTTCTTGACCACATCTTTTTTCCTACTAGTTCTGTGATGTGTGAGGTTGGATGATTCAATTCTGGAACATTTGTCTGTGCTTTTGCTTGAAAATTTAGTCCTGGAAATCTGATAGGGCAGCAGTCCATAAGCTGAGATGCATCAGGATGAGCTGTCCTTAGGGGAAACATTTCTAGTATAATAACTCAGAAGCAAAAGCAGGGAAGGGGCTTCTTTCAAATATGAAGAAAATGATATCCCTGTACTCAGTAGATTGGCCTTTACATAGTCAATGTTTGCGGAAGGATCTTTGTGGCTGAAGGTCCTTTGTGTCTTACCTAGAACCGGATGAGCTGGAACTCACATCCTTGTTACCTTCCAGCTGAGTTACTGTAATTCACTTTATATGGGGCTGCTCCTGAAGACCACCTCAACACTTCATCTGGTGCAGAATGTGGTTTCCCATTTGCTCAGCAGTCAGTTACAGTATTGTCACATACTGTACTATGTTTACTTCAGGAGCTTCACTGGCTACTGATTTCTTTCCAAGGGCAATTCAAGGTCCCAGGTATCACCTAAAAAGCCTTATACGGTTCAGAGTCTATCTTAGAGACCCCCCTCCTAACTAAATTCTGCCTTCCTGACCTGGTGGATACAGAGCGCCCACTATATCTACTATCAGGGGTTCTCATTGGCTGTTCCCCTCCTATGGAACCGTTTATTGAAGACAGAGCTATTTAGGAGAGCTTTTAAACTATGAACGTTGTCATCTATTTATTAGTTGTATTTTTGTTTGCTTTCGTAATTTTTAAGTGATTGTGTTACATGGTAGTTCTCTTATTTTTATTTCCGTTATTGTTACTGTTTTGTATCATGGATGCTAACACACCAAATGTCTTTTGACTGTGCTGGGAAAAAAATGAATAAGTAAATAAGAGGGTTTTTTCTTTCTTTTCTTTGTAGAGTGCCAGGTTGGCTGACAAACATGCTACTTTGCTAAATATAAATGCTGTTTGTCATGGATGATATTGTGCTAAACGCCATCCCTACTAGTTGTGTGGGCTCTGCTCTTTTACTAAGTTTCAGGAATATCAAAAGAGCTGAGCTAAGATCCAGTTAAACAGCAGTTTCCAAGCTGTGACACCAATTAGCTGAGAGCTGGCTTGGAAGGCAAATGAAATAAGAAGGGCAGTGGCTCAGGGAGTAAACTCTGAGGGAATCGGGACCACCAGGAATAGATCAGGAGGAGATTAAAAAGAAAGAACTGAAGCAGAAAAACAATTCTAAGGAAAAGGAACTGAAGACAGTAGCAGTTTGGGGACAGAGGATATTCCACCATAGAAAACTGGAATTTCCAGAGGAATTAATACAGAAGCAAACACCAGACTAAGAGAACATGTTTTGCTAATGTTTCTGTGGGGAAGAAATGTATTCTATTTTTTTTTTAATGTGTTAAATCAACTCCTTGGTGGAAACTTGAAAAAGTGAGAAATCTGACCTGAATGTTAAGGTAAAATGTGAATATTTTAAACCATTTTTCTGTCAAAAAGAGCTCATTTTGAACAGTAACAAACCAAGCATCCCTAAACGTCTTGTGATTTTATTTACTTCTATCTGTGCTTTGTTTTGTTACTTAATTTGTTACTCAGTTTACCTTCTGAATCCTTTAAATTCTGCCTAAATGTTGTGTCATCCTATTCTCATCACCAGTTATTATTCATTATTCGGGGTAAAAGGTATTACACAATTTCTTTGCAGGAAGGAAAATCAGCCAGAAATCAAGGAAGCAAACAAACAGAATTTTGTTCCTGGGACAGTTGAGAAGTTCTGCTCTTCAGCCAACTTAGTGTTCTGGCTGATAATAAACAGATTTAAATGTAATCATTCGTCTAAACATATTTTGTCTCTCTACATCACTTCACCCAGAAGGATGGGTTCCTGGCTGAGATGAAAAGACACGCATCATCAGTGCATTAAAACATCCATCAGTTAAAATGAAAGGCATAAATAATAGCAGGAGGGGTCAAAAAGGTCAGGGTGGCGGTGCAATTGTATGATCAAAACCTCACTCTTTTTTTTAATCTGTGATGCACATATGGCTGCCATCTTGACTTTTTTGCCTCTTTGTCCCCTTGGATGTCCCTGAATAAAATGCAGGTCAAGCAATACTACAAAATGGCCGATCAAGTAAGTTTCAAATTAGTACGCTCTACCAAGACAAGGTTGGAGGGAGTGTTTGTGCAGCATAAAAATGGAGTTCTGAATTCAGAAGCATTGAGATATCTCCAGAACTTGCAGACAAAATAGTGTGTATTCCAGGAGTTGTTGCTATGAACAACTCTGTGAGGTTGGATTTCCGTCGTATGCTATCTTAAAGTTCAAGAAGAGGGTTAATGCTGAACATTGGCATGAGGGAAAAATGGATGGATGCCAGACACACTTTTGAAGAACTTTGCTCACAAAAGCAGGACTACCTGGTGCATTTTAAAAATACGATTTCTGTATGTTTTCCTTTCTTTGTAAGACATATACTACCTAAATCCCCCAAAATGTTTCAGTACTTCATGGAACTCTAAATATTCAATACTTCATGGAATCTAAATATAACAAATCTATAAAGGCAGCAAACATTATTATTTTCTTTCTTTCTTTCTTTAGATTTTTTAATCCACCCTTAATATTTTTATAAATAACTCAAGATGGCTAACATACCTAATACTCCTTCCTCCTCCTATTTTCCCCACAACGACAACCGTGTGACGTGAGTTGGGCTGAGAGAGAGTGAGTGGCCCAAAGTCACCCAGCCGGCTTTCATGCCTAAGGTGGGACTAGAACTCACTGTCTCCTGGTTTCTAGCCTGGTACCTTAACCAGGTATTTTATTTGGTTTATAAACCACCCATCACTAGAAACCCTGGTAGGTGTACCAAAAGTCACAATTTAAGATATATAAAAAGACATAAGACATATAAAAATAGTAAAACCTTACTTTAAAAGAGAATCAGATTATCATTTTTGAAGGAAGATTAAAATATTTTAAACAGCTAGCATAGCCTTTTAGGCAATTGAAAAATATTTGTAAAAGTTTTCTTAAAAGCCAATAGAGATGGTACCCCCGGTATGGGGAAAGGAATTCCACAGACAAGGGGAGACAGAGAAATCTCCCTTCCAAGTACAAGCTAGACAGGCTGTCGCTGGAGAACAGCCTCCCAAGATGAACTTGGTGGGTGGTGAGAAACTTACGGGAGGAAACAAACTGAATCAAAAGGTTATAGGCTATACTCCAAGTACAGCTCCTGAGAAATGCAGAAGGTGATTCTTCCAAATTAGCACATTCTTAAGGCATTTCCAGATCAAATATTAAAAATACTAAAAATATCATTGTGGAAAGGAAACCATGACATTCATGCTACTTTACGGTAAAATTCATTGGACAAACATGCATTAGATTGTAAGTTGCCTGGTTGAGCAGCAAAATTCAGTTTCTGATATGGAATCACGTCTGTTGATTTTTCTGGATTGTGACATTTGAATCTGAAATCATTTAGATTGGAGGGATTTGTAGATGCACCGGCACCGATTTTTCTGCTATATTCTTCCAGCTTCTGATGAATACAGGGCAGCTGAACTGAGGTTGTTTAATACTGTACCTGAAAGTTGCTCATTTTTCTTCCTGAACTTTTTCATTAAAAAAAAACAAAACACTTGGCTATTTTGGTTGTTCTCTCTTCCAAGTGTTTATAATACGATTAATTAGAATTAAGCAGAGCAGGATTATTACTTCACTGTTTACATGCCCTATTTTTGTAATCCTGTATGATGCGGAAGGATTTTTTTCAGAAGTATTTTGATCATGCTCAGATAGAGTTGATTTATGTAGTTTTTTGGTCTTTTTCCCCCAGTCCCATGCTATAAGTGTAACTGTCATCTGTCATTCAGTCTTAGGAAAACCTTTTATATGAATCTTGATTTAGGTACATATTTTCTCATTTATGAAAAGATATTTATGCTGTAGGTTTTTATGCAGTATTTCTATCTTCTCAAGAATCCAAGATCCCTCTTAATTTCTGCCAGTTACAAATTTGATCAGACCAATCTCTGGTCTACATTCCTTGACACAAAGGAACAAGGACACTGAACAGTGATGGAATAATCCATTAATTTCTGTGGAGGCCTGATAAATAGGCCAGCTTCTAACCATCCTCATTTTGAAAGCAGCATAGCTATGACTCTGCTAAGTCATCTTTGAGTCATCAGTTTCTAAATGCTAGATCAGTAAAGGGACGATGTAATCACCAGTTTTAGCAGTTGGGAAAATCACCCTGTCTGAGTCTATATTTCATAGGGATCAAATACAACTATGGTGGAAGCAATGTGGAAATGGTATAAACCATGGCAAAATGAGATACATCCTTCAATTTTAGCCATGTTCCCTTCATGTTTCCTAGGACCAATTCCTGCAAGGAACTTTTTTTTTTATCCAAGTGGCTGAACCCATGCACTCAATGGCCAGAAATTCCTCAACAATAACAATCTGAAAAGATCCTTGTCTAAAATACTGGAAAACTATGCCCGTTACCATTAAGATAATACTAAGATAAATGGGTCAAAAAGTTGACTGAGTAAATGCAGTGTCCTACATTCCTATATACAGACATGATTCTTATTTTAAAACAGTTTCAATTACCCAAATTATCCTGACATCCAAGCCTAGTTCACAGGTTTTACTGAAGGTAACAGTAGCTCTGTTGGTAGTTCTTAAGTAAAACCACACTAGTCACCGAAAACACCAATAGTGAATCTTAAGCCTAAATATTTTGGATACATACTTTAAAGGCAACAGTCTTTGGAAAAGATGCTGATGCTTGAAAAAATCAAAAGGAGTGGGCAAAGAGGCTGATAGGCAACAAGTTGGCTAGATACTATCACTGATGACACAAGCAGTTACCGATAGGCAATTCTGGCAAAGTGTCTGGCATCGGGTCACAAAGAGACAAACACAACTGAACCACAGTAGCTCTGATGCTCATAAGAGAAGAAGAAGGCCGTTTCTCTATTGGCCAACTCAAGGTTATGAAATGACGCGCAAGCACTCAAATTTTATCAAGTGAATTGATTTTAAAAAATCTGAAAAAGCTGGGGGGTGGGGGAGGGAGAGAGCTGAAGTAATAAATATTGAGACTATTCCAGCCACCTCTGCCCTGACGACAGTGACTTCCTCCCTCATCCTAGTGGGAAGACTACTGCAATGCTCTCTACATGGACCTGTCTTTGTCAGAAGCTTCTTCTGATCCAAACCTAGGCAGCCTGTCTGGTGATCAGTGGTAGCAGATTTAGCAGTGCCACCTCAACCATCTCTCCCAGGAAAATTCAATCTTCCCTGTTCATTCTTCTGTAGGAAGGGGTGCAGAGTGTCTCCCCTCTGCATGGACTGAAGGAGCTTCATGACACTCCTTCAAGAAGCATTATCATTTTGCAGGGTGTCAGGTGTTTATGGTGATAGGCCTATAGCTGGTTTGTTTACATTGGGATACTACTGTATTTTAATATTTTGTTTCTGCAATTATAAACGGCCTTGAATCCTAAGCAGAAGGCAGTATATAAAGTGCAGGAGTAAACAGCAGACACTGTCTTAAGAGTTTTGAAACTTGGGTTGGTGTAAAGTTCATTTGGCCCAGTAATGGTAAGTATCTCAAACCGATTTAGGAGACTCAGAATCTCAATGGTCAAGCCCGTTTTGCATACAAATGTCCTAGGTTCAAACTCTGGCATTTCTAGTAGGACTGGAATGAGGCAGAGTAAATGGACTTTTTCTAAATATGTAGATTTGTCCTAATATTATGGTACTCATCATCCCAGGGATGGGCAATCTATGGCCCATTTGTTTATTGGCTTAGGAGCCCTTCTGTACTGAACTGTTGAAATGTGATGGCAAATGCCTTGATTTTGAGGACTGCATTTATTTGGGGTGGTGCTTGACCTCACACATTCTGAGATAGGTGTGTGAAACTTGTGTGAGACTTAATTTGCCTTTTGCTTTCTAGCACACAGCTCCCTGGAAATTCACCCCAAAGAGAAATGTTCTGACAATTACAAATGCCATAAGATAAAGCATTGAAAAGCATCGTTTTTCTTTTTCTTTAATTAAAGATGTAAAGAAATGATTGGAGTGAATTGCAGATGTTGGCATGCTTCCTAAATATCTCCATTTACTTCTCAACCCTCTTGGTCAATTCATTAATACTTTTGATGAACCACCAGAGGCAGGAACAACAATTCTATCAAACTTGGGTGGACTTTATATTTTGTCTTAATTGCAATAGACTTATTATTGGCAACACTTTTGATGTATAGTAAATATGAATGTGTATATTATCTATTTACTTGTTTACTTTTTTCTCTATGCATCACAGATTTACGTTACTTACTTACTTGATAATGTCTGTTAATTGCTGTTCAACAAAAGTGAACATTTATTTAAAAAGTTCCAAGATACTTCATATTCCTTCATTCAAAAAAACCAAACCAAGGCCAACATTGAAAATGCTTTCAAGTGGTTTAGCGGAGCAGAGTCTCCAGAGTTTGCGATTACTCAGAATTTGCCTAGGGAAGAATTATATGAGCATGCAGTGGTTAAAAACTGGTCCAGACATATAACCTCCCCTCCCCTCCCCTCCCCTCCCCTCCCCCCACAATCCAGCAGTACATTTACAGACTCTTATTTTTCCTTCTTGTGGTTTTTGCTATCAGAGGGGATGCAATACAGTACAGGGTGTGTGTGTGTGTGTGTGTGTGTGTGTGTGTGTGTGTGTGTGTGACTAATCTTCAGGCAAAGAGAAGTTTCATATGGCTCTTACTGGCTTTGCCAAGGCTTCCTTCCAGCCACTGTAAGTCAGGGTTGGGAATGGCAACATAAACACTCCAGCTTTCGGGAAACTGTTGACAGAGAAGCAGGAGTTGTTAAAGTCATGTTTTCACTAGAGAAAAATGTACCATTTTAGATAAGCTGTTTTAATAGACACACAATGTTACGATTTCATGGGACATTATTACAAAGATGGCAGATCTTTGGGGGCTTCTTCCTAGAGGTGTGTAGTTCCTGAAGAAAGTGGATCAAACCTAAAAGGTGTATTCTCATTGTATTTACACACACACACTCAATGTATCATGGCAGGGGGGCTTGGGGGAATAGTTGAAGCCTTAAGGAAAATTTAAACCTTTTCTCAGTTGCAAGGGACGTGATTTTATTAACAATAGCAACAACAACAACACTAACAATAAGTTGTGGCCACCCATTTTAGAAGAGCCTGAACAGCTTACAAAAAGTGGGCCATGGAGTGCATTGGGGTGTACAAGCTTCCTTTTCCAGCTGCAACCCTCCGAGTCCTGACACATTGTTCCATTGTAGTCTTGGGAAGAGTCTTCTATTGAAATCAGTGGAAGGCTTTGCCCAAGACTAATAGCTGCTAAAGAGAGCCAGTTTGGTGCAGCGATTAAAGGTGCTGGACCACAGCAGAAGACTCTGAGTTCTAGTTCTGCCTTAGGCACAGAAGCCAACTGTGTGACTTCGGGCCATTCTGTGTCAGCCTTAAGAAGCAGGCAAGGGCAAACCACTTCCAAAATATTGCTAAATAACTGTGATTTGGAATAATACTTGCAAAATACTCCCAGGTCATTATAGGAGCCAAGACTGACTCAAAGGCTATAGCAATAGCTGCTGAAGAACAGAAAATCAAAGAAGCTCCATTGATTCAGTTGGGAGGTTTAATGGGTTGTATTCAGCCTATGGATCACAGGTTCTGCATTCCTGAACTGCACACATTTGCTAAGCAGAATCTCTAACTTTTATTCTGGATTAAATGTGTTGGTTACATTCCACTTGCATTCTCATTGCCTGTTACTACAAGTTTATAATCCCATTTTTACCTGTCTTTTGATCCAGGGCAGACTCCTAATTTTACTCACTGATGCCATGGAATGAAAAGTAGTTGTTTGGTTTGCTAGAGATGAATTATTATGGGAAGAGGTAAAGTGGTGTGTTGGATGTGGGGGAAATAATGGAAGGACTAGATGACCAAAAGAGGCTGAGAGGGGGGAAAAAAAAAACCTAATGAATTTCAGAGGGACAGTATCATCCACCACTTGATATTATCTTTAAGTATTTGAAATCCCAGCTCCAAAGAAATTTCTTAATTATCATATTCTTTGCTCTTCAATGCAACCCAGATGGCTTTCCTGTGGTTTTGGCCAACATTTGAATAGGGTTTCATGTATAATGGAACATCACAGAAATAAAAATATGGAAATTATTTTTGAAGAAGTCTCCCCCCTACCATGCCCACCAACAGTATTTGAGTGGCTGTAGGCCAACCTGTGTATTCTGAGGGATGACTGAATGTTTCATTTGAGACTGCTTCTTAATGCCAAAGTTGGATTGTGGGTTGTAGGCTTAAGTTCCTTCTTGATCTTATTTTTGACTACTTGGCAAGGGGCTAACAGCATTCATCCTATCTGTTCTGTTGACTTAAAAACATTCTTTTGCCAGCAAAACAAACTTGGTTCATGTTTAATAGACACCTTTGGAAATGATGGAGGACATTTGGAGCCAGAGATCCATGAGTTAATGGATTGCCTATGCTTCAAAGCAACATGCAGCAAGTGCTTACAATTCTCCATAGATACAGTGTCCAGACCCTCCACAATACCCATCTTCAAATCAGTATGACAATGCCTATGTTTCATGATCCAGGAAGCTGCTGACAATCGGGAGTTTACTTCTGAATCTTCTAATCTGAATTGGGGTAAATGTGTTGTGGTCTATTTACCTAACATGTTTCTTCTTCAGCCATTCTGGCCAGGCTGGACTCTAGAGTTGAAGCCAACTCATACCCACACTTTTCCCTTACATCCTTCTTTATATAATTAAATAAGTTTTCAGCACATTTATTCAAAATGTTTGAAAATTCCAAATGTTTAAAGGCAGAGAAAAATATGGAAATGGATAATTTTACAAGTTTTGATTTGGCATAACAAGAACAACAATAATATGCAGAGCCAGTCTGGTCTAGTGGTGAAGGAACCAGGCTAGAAAGCAGGAAACGGTCAGTTCTACTCCTGCCTTAGGCACAAAGCCGGCTGGGTGACTTTGAGCCAGTCCTCTCTCTCAGCCCAATTCACTTCACAGGGTTGTTGTTGTTGGGAAAATAGGAGGAGGAAGGAGTATTAGGTATGTCTGCCACCTTGAGTTATTTATAAAAATAATGGCAGGATTTAAAAAAGCCTTAAAAAATAAATAAATAAAATAATATGCAGCACCAGCAGCACACACTTAAAAAAAAATAATCTTAAAGGGCCTGGAGAATAGTAACTATTTTATCTGGTGCCAGAGAGTCAGGAAGCCAATCCCAAGTATATTTTATTAAGCAGGGCATTCTGGGGTGGGGTGGGGGACCATGAAAAAAGTCAGCTCACCAGCATTCAGAGACCAGCTCTCATTAAAGCAGAATTAAGGTAATGACTTCAGGGAATAGCATGAACATAAAGGGGAGAGGAAGTTTCCCACACAGGATGGAAAACATGCATTTATCACTGCATGATATGTGTGAAAAGGCTGGTAAGTTCAAGGCCAACCCATGGTGATGTAAGGCAGTTGTCATTGTCATTATTTTCTTTTCCATTTTTCAGAAGCCCAACCCAAGGTTGCTGATTTGTTTCAGTGTCTCAAACTTCCCTATTAGCACTGCCATTAGAAAGCAGAATGCTGAATATTCCACATCAGGTTATTGGCATAAGCTATTTTGATTGCTTAAGCATATTGTCAACATCTGGAAAAGCACATGATACATAGGAAACAAAGCTATTTGGTAAATCAACCCTGTCCTGTCTGTTTTCATAGTAGCGATATATTCTATATTTAATAATTCCCATATAACTGGTCTGGGGTCAAGCTGGGCCATGCTGGCAAGATCATTTAGTAAAGTTCAGTATGGGGAAATTAAATATTAAAGCTCGTTGGAGCAAGAAGTGGTGTTTCAAGAGCTGTTGGACTACAGCTCCCATCATCTTTCACCATTGGCCCAGCTGATTAGGGCTGATAAGAGTTAGAAATCCATAACACCTGGAGGGTTTTATACTCTGACATTCAGTAGATTTGGAAAGAATTTCAATCCTGAAACCACCCTGCAAAGATCAGCTTCTGAATAACATCAGGGGGAAGGCTCTGGATTGACATCAGAATCACAGACCCCCAGGCTGTTTTTGGAACCCGTGCTCCTAGACAAAGGCTAAATACCCAACTAGAATTGATTTTCACATATTGCCACCTGAAGCAGGGACATCCACCAGGGGGTCAAAAAAGTCAAGATGGTAGCTACAACCAATCAAAGCTCTGTCTCTTTTTTACACATCTCACCTTTTTTTTTTACCCCCACTCCCCTTGACCTGAAAGACTAAATCAGACTGATTATAAATACAGTCTACTAATGGATCTTTTCTGCTTAGTCAGATGCTCTCAAGTTGTGTCTGAAGATTGTTCAACCTGGGAGGCAACATTCAGACTTCAACTTTTCAGGATTTTCTAAGCAAACATGGCCATTTTTGAACACAAACTTCAAAGCAGAACTTCAGTGAGTGACAAAAGAATGGCAGCTTATCTTTTCAGTTCTTTTTTCTGGCACCTGAATTTAGGTCCTAGACTTTTATTCCATTACAGAGGTCAATTAACTTATCAATTTCAGAATATTTGGGGTATTCATCAATGCTGTTTTGTAAGGTTCTGACTTTACAGATAGGTTTCTACACAACCAACACACTTTGTACTTTTCACATTTCGTTTTCTTCAAACCATACTTATTTTTTCCCGCTTTCCAGTGTCTTCAAGCATGACTAGGTTAGAATATTAGAACATGTTATCAGGCATTGGAAGTATTTCTTGACCGAGAAAGGAAAAAAAAATCACAATAGTTAACAACTGAAAGTCACTGTAACTCTAGAAACAAAAGGGTTGTTTATTAAGGTGAAGGAGCACTAGTAAATTGTCTGGCAAAATACATGTCACCTCTGTAGTCCCCTTCTTACATGGTGGATTTAGCCATTGTTATAATTCAAACAAGAGCTCAACTATAACCATTTTCCTTGGAAACTGAACCATCCAACAGCTTTGTGGATGAAAAGCAAATGGATTCAAAGGCTTCAGTCTAGACAGGCTCCAGACAACTTAAACAATGGAACAACACACAGCAAAACTCATAAACCAGCTTGAGATAACTTTTTTCCACCCCTTCGCCATGCTTTATTTAGACCCCATCTCCTGTAGGGCAGACATATTAAAATAACACTTAATTTTGGAGAGGTCTTTCTGCCATTCCTTCTAAATACATTTGATTATGGTT
Organism: Python bivittatus; assembly: GCF_059951505.1. Lineage (NCBI taxonomy): Eukaryota > Metazoa > Chordata > Lepidosauria > Squamata > Pythonidae > Python > Python bivittatus. The sequence continues at coordinate 6,449,558 of NW_028277073.1, forward strand.
GAGGTAGTATTGCTTTAGGCAGCTCTCATAACAGACTCTACACAACAAACTCTACAACCTCAAGGGCTGTTCAGGCTCCTCTTGTGCAAACACTGCCTTAGCGAGAGCCACTTCACTAGCCTTCGGAAGCCACTTCAAAAACCGAGAGCTGTTGCGGAAACCATTTTGATATACTGGGGAAAGGCAGGGCAAGTTTGGAGGAATTGTTCACACTAAAAGAATTCCACTGTACTTGCATGAACTCTTGAATGCATTCCAAATAGCTATTAGTATTTTGGGCACAACAGTTAATTCTGACATGATCTATGAACCCAGGTATCAATCAGTAAATCAGTCTGAGAAAATATTCCAGACATATATAACAGTTGATCAATGAATACAGAGATAAAAGAGTTTTTATCTTTAGGTGCATAAGCCACGTTCAGATGAAATCAGCGCTCGTAAGCACAGATCACAATTTTCTTTGCGCAAAGAAACTTCAAATTTCTTTTTATGGAATCCTGATTATTAGGTCAAGAGATCTGTGAGGCTCCCCCAAATCCCTCCATCAAAACATAATTTAATTGAATGACCACCTGAAAAATGAAGGCAAAATACTGCTTTGAAAGTCACGAACATGAACAGTAGCAATTGTATTATCACATGGCTACATGCTCAGGTATCTTGCCGCACGAGATGCTTGATGTCAAGTGGGAATTGGAGATGGAAGAGCAGAACCTTCTTAGCAGCAGGACAGCCTCCATGTCAAAGTAAAATAATCAAATATTTATTACAAGGTGACTTTGCAATATTTATATACATGTATATACCCCAGAAATGAATCTACTCCTGTAGTCTAAAATGGGGTGGTGACTTTGGCCTAACTTTAGAAGACCTCTGCCAAGTCATCAGCTCTGACCTTCAACAAGGTCGATCTGTTTCTTCCTTGGCATGCCTTGGAACAGGTAGAAGGCAAAGAAAAAGCATTTCATGTCACAGGAGGTTGGGGAGCCTGTTAAACTCACAAGGGACTTCTCAGAAGGCCATAGGTAACAGAGCAAGTTTTAAAGCAGGATTTAATGGTACCCCTTATTCAACTTTTAAGCCCTCCCCTCAAGAAAAATAACTCCATGTCACAAGAACTTATGATTTTCTTATACCTCAAAATGGTTTTCAGGAGCTACTTTTTAAACAAAGTTGTTCATGAAAATTGTTGATAGCAATATTCACTTTATGTATAGGAAGACGTTGATGAGAAACTAATCTGATTTTTCTAGCATTTCAGCAAGTGGAGGTCAATGCCATTCATCAGTTACAAATTCCTTTCCTGGTTTGTGAGTAAGGATAAACGGTTTCTCCAAAATACTGAAATGCAATGTCATAGGATTACTTACCATGCCATGTTTTTGCTGAAACATGCTGTACCTGGTTATTTTTCAAACTGATTTCTATTTGCCCTTTTCAACACAACTCTAGTTCTCAATGGTGTATTTTGGAAGCATTTATTCCTTGGCAAAAGTCCTAATGTCAGTCAGAATGACTGACCGATGAGCCGTCAGAACTCTGAAATGCCAGTTTGAAGTATGGACAATGAGAACTGTTTCATTCACTGCAAGATTCTTGCTAAGCTCCAAGGATATGCTTTGGACACAGTAGTTAGAGCAAAGTTAGGAAAGGCTAGCTAGACTTTGAGATGTGCAAACTAAAAAGCAGGAATTGAGAGGACACATACCACACTGCAAATCAAAGTATACTTGGTACTGAAAGTGTGTGCTTCAGGCCACAGGTCATGATCCCTGGCCAAGCCTAAACTCTCCCACCTACAGTATGATGAGGAATTAAACTGGCCTTCTTTGCAGATTTTTCTTTTAATTTCACTATTATAATAGCATATGCAGGGAAACTTGCTGAACATGCAGGAAAAGCATTACAGGTTGGATCAGGCCAAGCTGATCCTAATCTAATTTTGCACTTTTAAAACTATCCTTTGTGCTTGAACTAGCTTACCAACACCAGGTATTATTGTCTACTCTTGCTAACGATTACTGAAGCTATTTTAGTATATAAAATTGTCCCTTCCTGTTCTTCCCAGTTGACCTCACTTCTCTTCATTCTCTTCATGCTGTAATACATAACCCAGGAGTCTTAATTTTTTACCAAAAAAAAAAGAGAATACTCTTGGCATAGATGAAAGTCTGATTACAGAATTAAATTACTACGTTTGGATCAAATCTGATATACAGTAAATAGCAACTACCTCAAATACTATGTGCTAAATAATATGTAATGATAGGAACTTTTATTGTTTAACTATCTGCAAGTAAATTACCCATGTCCCACCTCACCATTTTTCCTGGTTGGCTATAGATACTCTACCTCCATCATGCTACAGTACTAACCCAGTTGTCACCATGGTTAAAGACAATGTTTTTCATTGCACATTTTAAAAAACAATTTATCATCAGAATAAAAATATTAATTTCTGGAGTATTTAACCCAGCTCTAAAGAAGGGGAAAAATAATCATTTGCTCAGAATGCAAGCATGTCCTATTTTGGCCTGAGGTAAAATTGGACCTCACAATTTGTATTAGCTTTTGCCTGTGTGTGAGACATTCAGTGGAACAAGTTGCTTCCTATCAGATATTCGCAATGAATGGTCCTACTAAGTCCACGAAAGATTTGTGGACATGCAGCATTAAGGTTATAGAAAGCCATATGGGGAATGTCTGGACTTCCTCCAGCCAACTTGTATTTTCTGAATATTTGATGTTATACTAAAAGTAACTGGCAAAATCCAAATTTAAATTGAAGTAGTTCATTGATGAAGGTTCTCTGAGTATTACCACAAAGGTTGGGAACATCTGGTCTTCCAGATATTGCTAAATTCTAACTTCCACCACTGGCCACGCTGGCTGGCTGTTTAGATTTGCAATGCAGCAACATCAGGTTTTCCATCTCTCTTTCAGAACTGGATGATGGGACATGTCCATGCAAATACATTAAGGTTACCTCCCAAGTATTTGTATCATCTCCCCAGTCCTGGCTTGGTCTGGTGCAAAACAAAGCAACATTGCACACGTTTTCTGATGCACCAAGATACACATAACCGTCCTCTCCTCCACCAATATATGTACATTACTAATATTTGATTACTGAACACCTGCCATTAAAACATGACAAGCATAATTTAAGCAAATTCTGGATACACAGCTAAAAAAGATGCAGGGATCTCTCAACGTTAATCCTGCTATGACTTATTAGTAGCTATTTTATTAGGATCAAAGGTGGCTTAATTTTAGATACTAGTGAACAGAGATAGCACTTGGCTGATTTGGTCTGGGTTTAGAAGCTAAACAGGGTTAATCCAAATTAGATGGAGATACCACCAGTGAGGGTTGTAGGACTGACTGGGAACTTAACACAAATTCTAAGAGGCAGCAACAGTGGACCACTCCTAAGAACATTAAATGATTACCTCCATGTAGTAACCAGCTGAGTCAGAGGTGCGTTTCCCCTCTTAACCGACAAGAATGAATTACTGACGCCTTCTACTCAATTGGGCCTTCTTTCTCATGATAAGCTCTATTTTAGTCTTCCTGGTTTGGCACTCCTGAGATGTCCGAGAGAAGAATTCTGTAAGCTCCAAAACAGGGGTAGACAATCTGATGATCTTCAGACATTTTAATCCACCATTGCCATACTCACACTGGCCAGGGCAAATGGGAGTTGTTCTCCAGCAGACCCAGAAGGTACTAGGTTGCTCACCTGTTCTTGGAAAATGCCAGGCAGTGCTGGTCTTCCTGGAGGAAGACTGCACAACCTCTCACCAGTATTGTGAGACTGCCACACTGTAGTAATTTCTCAGTACCCATATTTGTGTGTGTGTGTTTTTTTAAAATTTATAATCAAATCTGAATTCACTCTTCAGTAGAACTGTAGTAATAATATTTTTTGTCCAATCCAAGATTAGCTCAGGAGTTGTATTGTAATGATAAAGCCAAGTAACACTCTAGGAGCAGCTGAAAATTCAAGAAATGTTTGCTAAATCACCCTATGGTTTGGCAACCGACTGAATGAAAAGAAAGAGAAGGCAGGGGATGTCATTTGAACTTGCAGTTCATGCACAGATATGATCAAAGGAGTGGAGTTTGATGCAATTACGGTTGAATTAATTACATACTGAGGCATCCCTAAGATAGTAAATGAGATTTCTAAAGATCTCTGTTGATTGATGGGCATACTCTCTTTCATTTCACAAAGGAACCATTGTTTGGTAGGTCTATAAACTGCTCTTTTTGTTTAACTTATTCCTTATGCTTAACCATCCACCTCAGTCCCCACAAAATAAATGTTCTAAGGAAAGCTCCAGGCCCTCCCCTCCTGTCCCATTATACTCAAATGTATACATGGCCTTATTTGAATTCAAGCTAGACTATCCTCTTCCAGGGTTTGGTTTCGTTTCACAACATCTTATTCATGAAGATCTTTTTCTTATAACAACACACTTCTAGCATGTTTGCACAGGCTGACCGTGAAGACAAAACAGCACTCACACGATTCAGTATCATTTTGGTGCATGTCAAAAATGCAAGTTTTAAAGCAGGGTGGGGTGAAAACCCTTCCTTGCTTGTTCTGCTGAAAATGCATCTTCAGCAAAGGCTTGCAAGCCTGTTAAGTTCTGTGGCGTCAGAAACAGGGAACCGGTAGCCTTCCGTATGCTGCTGAACTACAATTCCGGGCATAACTACGGGTAGCTTGTACTAGGAGTTGTACCTCAGCAATGCATGGAGGCTCACAGGTTCTGCATTTCTGTGTTGGAGAAAAATGAAGCAGAAAAAAAAATTGGGGAAACAAAGCAGCAAAAAACGCAAAACAAAACTGAAAGAGTAGTTAAGGGGGGGAAATGATACAATATTAAAGATGCACAAAGGGCTTTAAGTCCAAAACATTCTGTCTCAAGCGCAAAGTAGCCAGTTCAGGTTTAATGGAAATGACTCAAGCTTGAAGCAGGGCTCCATGCAACAGAGCTGCCCTGAGCAAAAATCACTTCCAAAATGTTTGCAGCAGCCCTTTCCACCCTCAAACCAACTGCTTCACCCTCAGAATGGAGCATCCTAAATTCAAAACGGTTTGCCTGGAAACGTTTTTCACACTATGATATTCTGTAGCACATACACTAGCTTCATCAGGAAGCACAGAAGCAGCACTGGTGTCATCTAGAGTTGGTGCCTGGAGTTAAAGGGTAACAAATCAAACTTCTTGTTGCTGTAACACTTAAAATTAACTTTTTCTTGCAGTATAGTAGAGGACCTAAATTTAATTTCCAAGTTAAAATAGTTCTTCTCACAATCCACAAGCGTTTTTTTGAAGCGGTAGCTCTTGATTTAGGATGTTCTCCTCAGAAGCAGCAAATACTGTTTCTCCATACTGCACTTAGCCTACTGTTGAGAAGGAACAGACCGGTGTTAAAAATGCTATCATAAATGTAGGATGATACATACGCAGAAAGCATATAAGTGTGTAACCCAGCACCCTAGAAATTTCCACTTTTGCTTTTAAAAGTGAAGGTCAATTTCTTGTTCACATGACTGGACTAGTATGATTGAAAGTGTATGGCAAAAGCTAAGGTAAAATGTACAAGCCCAAAATGTATCATCAAATTATCCTTTTCTCTGAGGAATCTTTAGTGCATTATTATCTGAAAGAAGAAACCTTTGCTGTTTTCGAAGATTCCTGAACCTAAAACGCTGGAGGGAGACTAGCCACTAGCTGTCAGCTGTAAGTAGAGTTAGAAATGATACTTTAGGGACACGTCTCTCAGCGGTAGATTGCATGACTTCAGATTCAATCCCTACAATTTCTATTTAAAATCTCATATCTTAAGTCTAAGGTCTTGGCAGTAGAAAAGAATTCCAATTTGAATCAAACTAAGGCAGAGTCCACTTAGTCTTTGGTATATGCAGATTAGTCATGTGAACTAATGTGAGCTGCTTATGGGTGGCTGAGTACACAAAATTCTTGACTGGACAGACCTGGTGCAGAAGGACATGTCATTATTGCTGGCAGTCTGCATTTGAGAAAGAAGACCAAGAGTTGGAGCTGGGACTCCAGGAATATAGGTGCTGATACCATTCTGCAGCTAGCATAGCTGCTTGCTCAAAATTGGCTCAACCTATACATTTGCACATTAAACCTAGTGCAGAGTAGTCCCAAAGCCTAAAATTATTGTCCGGAAGGAAGCATCTACACTAAGACGAGGAACCTACAACCTTGCAGATGTTGTTGCTCTCTAGCTCCTATTAACAATGCCAACATTACAATTGATGAACTCTAGTTTAACATCTACCAGTCTATAGGTTCCCCAACCCAGTTCACACCGATAGGGCAGGATAGGTGAATCTAACCATTTGCTGTATTCAGATAAGCACCATATATATGCAATCCCAGACACTCTAGAAATTTCAGCATCCTCTTATGCATGCAGTGAAAAACCCACATTGGACAGTATAGGTAAACTCCCATTCTTAGCATAGTACAACTGCCCAGCAATGGTGACTACCAATTGAAGTATCACAAATGTACATTTGAATTATCGTAACAAAACAATGAGGTTCAAGCACGAGAAATACTTAAGTCATATGGAACTGCCTATTAAATGCTTCCTACATCTGCATATACATAATATACAAGTTACCTTGGGCACCAAGTCCTCAAAAAAAGTCTTTGAAAAAAAGCTTTTGTGGCACCCTGGGAATCAGGAGAAAGTATAGAGCATCTGCTTTGTTTGAATTTATTTTATTCTATCTGAAAGACCCTAAAAGGTCTTCAGGGTAGTTTTACCTCTTTTTCTTGGAGACACAGTCCTTCTTTAAGGCACATATTTTTCATATACATATATATATATAAATGAACTTAAAAATCCACTCAGAATAGTAGAAAAAGAAAATGATTTGGCTACATCTGGAGAAGTGCTGCAGTCCTTCAGGCCCTTAATAACGTTGGGTCCTAAATGAACTCTCCTCGGAATGGCAGGGAGCTACGACTTTGCTCCTGCCAACGGTAGCGAAGCCGGGAGAGTGGTCTGTTCTCCAGAGTTTCAAATTCAGAAAAACCCAGCTGGTTCAGGATCTCATAGACACCCGCCTTGGCCGCCACCTGAAAAGAGAAAACACATCAGGGATTGGGAGGAAGGGGGAACAGAGAGAGAGAGAGAGAGAGAAAGATGGTCTTAACAGTTTTTTTTAAAGCAGAGAAAAGTACCTGATGTTTTAGATTACCAGCAAGCTAAAAAGGAGGCAATTCATTTGCAGCAAGCATCAGGTTTGTATGTGTGTGTGTCAGAATGGTTAAGGGCACTCTGGAGGAATTCCTTACTCTTTTCTATGGTACTTTCAGATATATTTGCAATACTCCAGTCTAGGCATTTTCCTCCTCCTCCTCCTCCTCCTCCTCCTCCTCCTCCTCCTCCTCCTCCTCCTCCATCACCACCACCACCACCACCACCACCACCATTAACCACTCACACACTTTGATTCACTTGGGCAGGGTTCTCTGATGTTTTGAGCTAGTAGGTGCATTCTGAATTTTGACAATGTTGCGTTTTCTCCCACCAAATGACTTAGAGAGCAGGGACAGAAGCTTATCCCTGTAGAAACTCCCTGCCTGGCCCAAAACACTATTTCCCAGCCAACAAACCAGTGAGATTAAAAGAGAAGGTAACTTGCCCATGAACCTAATCTCCAGGCAGAGCTCCAGAATGCAATGCCCCTTTTTTGAACTCACAAATGTTCTTTCCCAGGAGAAGCTCAACTGAGGATCCTTACAGTGAAGGAACTTGGCCAAGAAAGGCTGAGTCATGAATGCCAAGTCACATATTTACCTCCACAAAACTAACGGGAAATGACCCCTTTCAGTAGAAGGTATAAGAGCACATCTTCCCAACAGAAGGCAGCTTTGGGCCTTTTTACATGCATCACCTCTGCAAACTAGGGACTTACATCAACCCACCAGTGTTAAAAGGCTTGCAAAAGAACATAAAACTTAGTTTAGTTCTGTGCTTTAAAATAACTAGAGTTTAATGGAATTACAGCAAATGTATATTTGCAGTTATCAAGTTATTTGTCTCTCTCTATATAAATATATGCATCCTTCTGTACAACATTAAGAAGGTTGCTGGGGTGGCAAAACAAATGAGAAAAAGATGCTAACAATGGTTTATAAAAGTAAGAAAATGTTTCTGGAATACATCTCCCCAGTCCACATCAAAGAAGTACCAAAGTAATCCAAAAACAATTTGGGAGAATGTTTCATCTACTTCTGCTAGGATAAAGCAAACATAACTGTTTACATTTTTCTCCTACAAAATAATTCAAAATGCACAGCCTTATTTCCCCCCTGAAACTTTTATGAATAAACTTCCCTCCATCAAGCATTTAAAGCCACTTTGCAAAGCATGTCTCTGACCAGCCAAGAATCTACCCTGAAAAATTGCATCTACCCCTGTATTGGGAAAAGGGATCTGCAGTCCCTAAAAAGACCATTTAAACTGCTTTAGCTTCCTAGAAATGCATGCATGCATGCATGCAAGCAAGCATGTATGTATCTTTGAGTGGATTCCGATGACCAATGAGCAGTTTATATTTGGCTTGGCTTTGCTGTCATCATGATTATTCCACAGATGTCTAAGCCACCGCTATCACCTGACTCTCAGGTGTCTACAGGATCCTAATTATACACATCAATCTCAAATGTTCAAATGTCCATGGTACACAGACACAATACCAAAATCCAAACCGACCACCTTATTGGAACAATATAAACATTCCTATTGCATTCTGTCAACTACCTAAAAAAGCCCCTCTGAAAGGCCTCCCATCTTAACTTGCTTCCAGAAGACCAAGGACATGGAATCAATCTAGCTTCCCAGGATGGCTGTTCCAGATCATATGGGCCATCATGGAGAAGCACGGGGAAGGCTTCATAGAACTTTCAGAGCTTATCATTATTCCCAATGTTCTGGGAATTTCACACTAATGCCATGAAATGTGAAAGTAACTTTTCTGAGGCTTACTGCATTATCAGTAGCATCTTTTACAAATGTTATTTTCTTTTAACTTTAGCTACTATACCTGGAGTCTCATAAATCAGAGTACAGGTAGTCCACTTTTAACAATGCTAATTGGGACTGGAAACTGTTGTTAAGTGACATGTAATTCAAAAAACCACATGAGCACCAGCCATTTCCAGCAGTCCTGGTTGCTGTTGTTAAATGAGGACTGTGCAGGTCATTAAGTGAGGACCTCACGTGACCATGACTTGTGACTTACTGCTGGCTTCCTAATTGACTATGCTTGTGGTAAGCCAACAGGGAAAGTGGCAAATTGTATCACTTTACCACAGGATGCTGCAATGGCCGAAAGTTCAAGGTCTGGTTGTAACTACCACTCGTTCAGCTCCGTCGTAAGTTTGAACGGTCACTGAATGAGTGGTCATTAAAAGAAGACCACCTGTAGTTACTGCAGATGGAGCCAACTATGAATATGTCCATTCTGTCGATCTGCTGTGAATGCTGGAAACAAGGCCTGATTCAGTTTTATAGCTACAAGACAAAACTGTTTACACACATGCAGACCAGAGAATATATTGAAAAATACTTCACTTTAACTAGAAGATTAATGAAAGACACTTGTGTGAATACCTATGTAACATGTATCTGCCTTTCATTAACTAAGAGCCACAAGAGCTTGCGGCCTGATGAGATAACCTAGAAATTACATGCTTGTTGTTTGTATTTTAGGGTATGTTCCGCTTAGTTGCAGGGTCCACTTCTTTTATACTACACTTGCCTACTTCTTACAGTGAAACGTATCAATGCACAGTGTAACAAGATCCCACACCACCCCCAACTGGCTTGTCTGCAGAGTCTGACACAGATTAGAGCTGAAAGGGAGTGATTGTCCCAAGGTTGCCTAGCTGGCTTCTGGGGTTAAGGGAGGACTAGAACCTGGGTCTCCCCAATCCTAGTCCAGCACCTTAACTGCTACATCATGCTGGCTCTCCCTAGAAATTATATTCTTAAACCTGATAAATCTCTTTGGGAGGAATAAGACTAAGGGTGTGCAGCATCAGCCCTTTGATTGGGTAGGCAACATTAAGAAATTCAATTTTCTGTATCAGGCTTTTACAGTTTAGTAGAAGAGTGCATGTTGCACATGTAAAAGGTTTCAAGTTATATTCCCAGTGCTCCAGAAAGGGATGGGAAGGGTAAACTGTGGGGAAGTAAGCTGGTACCTTCCAGGTGCTTTGGACTAAAATTCCCAAAATTCTTGGGTCACTTACAATGCTATCTCACACTAACTGGAATTGATGTTCAAAACATCTGGAGAGCACTGTCTTACCTCTTCTTAATTAGATGGACCACTGGAGCTATATTTCCATACCATCAACCGGAAGTATTCATAGCTCTGGATGGTTCTTAACAACAGCCCATATCTATCTGTTAGATGTGGCAAATAATTAATGAATCAGGAGGTTGGAAGTGCGACTCACAATATGGATCACAACATGGCTCCCAGAAGTTCTTGACAAATGAAAAAAATGGTTTCCATAACAATCAGCAAAATAGTTGTGCCACCCTTACATGGTCTGTTTTATGGTGCAATAAGCTCTTTTTTCAAGTGCAGGATAAACATGTGCAGACAACATTCTTTCTCTTCCTGCTCAACCCTTTTCGTGCTGTACATTTCTGACCTGCGCATTTCGGCTCCATCTCTCCTCCACCCACTGGATTAATGTCATTTTCCAGCAAATCTCTTCAATCGAGAATAGCCAGGCTGTGATCGTAACCACGGCTGGCAGATTCCTCTTTCATCTCTCACCAAGGAGATCAAACATGCCAATATGGATTTGCAAAGCTAACTGAGACAGAGAGGAAATGAGGCTTTCCCATCATATATACCAGGCAGGGGCTCTTTGCTTACAGCTTACACAAGCAAGAAAAAGAGAGAGGCTAATCTCAAGGGAACTGATCAAATGTGCTTAAGCAACTCATTTCCTGCAGTTTCACCTTCTCTCATTCCAAGTAATTATTTGCATGGTACTTCTGCTGTGCAATTCCACTGTAAAGTTAATCACCAGAGCTACATTTCAAGTGCTGTTAAACCCACTAAGAATAATTTAAGCCACTGGTACAGCCTACTTATCAAAGACTGGGGTTGGGGGGGGAGGGTTAGTTCTTTGTGGACTCTTACTTGAAGTGAATGCCTGAAATACAACAGAAGTTGATGGTGCTAATTTTATTTTGCAAATTCCATTTAAATCACACCAATTCCATCCTCAGCTAGTCCTTTATTAATCCCTCTTTGTTGTTCTTCTGTTTTGACTGGAAAGGAATAAACAGAGAGCTTGGTAGAAGAGCATATACTTTGCACTCAGAATGACTGGGCATCTTTAATGAAAATGATCTCAGATAACAGGAGATGGAAAGAGCTTGGTGAGACACTGTTCATTAGAAAATACAGGGCTAGAGGGAGGAGACAAAACTCATATACAGCAGGTTCTAACATTCGTTCTAACAAGTCTCAAAACTACAGCCTTTGCTATTTTCTCCACATGATCTCTTTATCCTCTCTGAAGCAAATGTCATCCCTCAACAGAACAAATTTATTTAGAACGTGGCAATTGTTGATCCACAGGAGGTCTGAACTCGCTTCCTTCCAGATACCTTGGTTTACAAATCTCATAATCCCTAGGAGGCATGGCCAACAGGTGTGGTAGGTCAAGATATCTGGAAGGCACCATGTTAGATGGGTAGTTTAGACCAGGGTTCCTCAACCTCAGCAACTTTAAGATGGGTGGACTTCAACTCCCAGAATTCCCCAGCCAGCCATGCTGGCTGGGGAATTCTGGGAGTTGAAGTCCACCCATCTTAAAGTTGCTGAGGTTGAGGAACCCTGGTTTAGACTGTAGGTTATTGATGATGGCATTCAATGGTTGCAGATCTTTCCCCTGACCTTGTTTCAGCATCAAAAAAAGGAGTGAGATATGCCAGTTTTCCTCCAGAGACATTTATATCTTTTACTATATGCAGGTTTAGACAACTTTAGACTGACATTATAGGTATGGGTATTTAAGGAATAATGCTTGGTTTCCCTTTCTTGCTGTCTCCGAAAGAGGAATTCAACTCATGGTCAGCGGTTTTGTTTCAGAGTTCTTGCTGCTGGAGCAAGTCTTTATAAAAATCACTATAACAAGTTGGGGTTTTTTTTCCCCTCTGAGAATGACCATTAAAAGGAAACAATGGAATCTCTGTTTAGACTCTGTAAAGGAAAGCACTGAAATGTTGATTTTTGTTCATGCACAAAAAAATATCCTGTTATCTTCTGGAGGAAAACATTAAAAAACTGAAAAATCAGGGGAAGCGATTGGGATTTGCTTATGAATTTAGGCTAAAAAAGCATTCCTTTGGAAGGTTAAACATTTTCATAGCAAGCTTCTTTTCAAATGCTCAAGATTTTTGCTTGCAGAATGCATTACTCCCCCAGCAACTCGACCCTTCATGGCATCATTAAATATCTAAGAAACAGTAAGTTGGATGGTGTGACTTTTCTAGTCTCATGGCTTGTAAAAATCATAATCATCGTCATCGTCATCGTCATCATCATCATCATCGGAGGAGGAACAGCAGCAGCAACAGCCACCAGGAAAAATATTTTACTTCAGTTACAGGTATTTGGCTTAAAAGAAAAAGGAGGAAACCTTTATCTAAAGTAAAGGGAACCTATTGTCTCACTCTTACCTTTGCAATTCAATTATTACTTCTGGTTACACTGTCATTTTTCACTGAAAAAGTGTGATGCATATTCTGAGGTGCACACATGCATCACTTGTACAAGCTGGGGCACCCTCTTTTCAAGATTGGAATTTGGAATTTTGGGAGCATTTAATAGATACTCCCATAAAATGATTGTGATGGGTATATATGGAAAGGTGCACAGGGTTCCTGTGAGTGTAAAACAGAGAGTGGATGAACCACATATATTGCCTTCAGTTCCTCAGTAGCATAAAAATATGACAAATATTTAATATCAGATATACAACGAATAGTCAACTATTTAACACTGACTTATATTTAACAAAGACCTAATCATGTATCTTCAGATCTTCTGTACCTTAATGACAGAATGTCCAGTCCATGTACATGAGTATGGACAAATAAGGGGATAATCTCCACATTATATGCTTTTTCTTCATGAAATGCTGGTGCACATGGCCCCACATGGAGTAACCCCGCTTGTTACATAAAATATCATCCTGCACTCTACACCTCTGGCTGATCAGACTAGAGGTTAATTTTATGAACAGTTCTTTCTCCCAGCTAACAGTTCTCACTGCAATTCTCTGCACAGACAAAACAATTTCAAATTAGGGGGAAAAAGAGAAAAAGTAGGTGACAAGGACCACCCCAGTTGCTTCCTCACAGCTTTCCAAGTTATAGTATGGACGTGACAAGAGCTCGGAAAGATTTGACTGCTCATGGAAAAAAGAGAGAGAAGAAAGCCGGAGATGCAATGAAAGAAAGACATCAAAAGGTCTTTTGTGCAGAATAATACAGCGAAGAAAGATACTTTAGATGCTTATTAAAGGCCCTGGGTGGCAGGAGAACAAGCCTCACTGTCAAAAACAGCAATGGGTTGTGTTCACACTCATTTCCTCAAAATGAGAAGAGCAGGATGGAAAAGCTTCCTTGAGCTCAAAGACCACACTAACTTTTTCATGAGTGCCAAGGACCGTATTCCGACAATAGGAACAGTACTTATTCTGGGGTGTGGATGAGTCTTCCCCCCACACAATCTAGGGCGGTCTGGGGAAAAAAATGACCCTCTTATGGCCCAAGGAACACACTTCTTGCATGCCTGCTTTAGGGACTGTAACCTAATCTAACTCTGAAGAGTTGAATAACTTCCTGCCCTGTTTTTTCCAGAAAGCAAGAGATTGACCAACTCATCTGAGACTAGGAGAGGTACTTCTGAGCGTGCCTTCAACAGAAAGGTAACAGCCGAGAAAAGGGGTCTTTTAAATAGTCACATTTTGTATGCTCCTTCTCAAAATAGAAAAACATACCTGCAATAATAAATTATCTAAACTGATAGGGAAAATAAGCAAAATTAGTTTCTAAAAATATCTTTATGAATCACATATCTCAGATTCGTGTCTTGAAAATACATGTAGAACTAAATCTACAGAGCGTTTTGCTTGTCCTGTTTACTTATCCCCATTGATTGTCAGTAAATGGAACAAAAATGAGAATATTTTGTTGACAGCTTTTGTGATTGATCAGTGCAAAGCCTACATGTTTATTTAGTGATCCCATTATGGACAGGATGACAGCCTAGGCATATTAGTAAGAATTATTTACACTTATACAATCTCTCTGAATAAAATGCTGGAGAATGCATTTGTTATTATAGGAAAGCAATCTGGGCCACTTTACTGTCACTGCACTGTGACAATGCATTCTCTTTTGCCAAGGTGAATAAGACCAACATACCACATTTAAGTGGTAAGAGCTGATCAATTCCCTATAATCTGTGAAGAAGGCACCCCAATTCTACTACGTATGTCCATTGGACCACACGGCACGGAGACTGATTCACTAGGATACTTAAACAATGAGGTCTTAGAAACAATTAGAAACAATAGACAACTTGGTGCATTCTTACAAGGGCAGGGGAATCTTTCCTCTGCTTCCATATCATGAATAAAATTATGATAATATCTACTTGTGAGGAGTACTGACAGAGAAGAATGGGAAGCTGGAATGGGGAAGAACAGAGGAAAGCAAAGCGGTCTGAGACCAGATCTCAGATACGGTACATCAACATGTACTGGTCAATTGTAACTACAGAAGAAACAGTCCAGAGTCACACAGTCCTTCACAGAGATCCTGTGACCCGTTATTTTCCCTCTGCCTAAAGTGCTCTATCTACTCCAAACTTCCCCAACATGGCGCTCTCCAGAACTTCTGGACTTAACTTTTGTTAGCTCAAGACTGTATAAAAACTGTAACTGGACACAATAGGAAGCATTAAGGTTAGGAAAGGATGTGTCAGTCTCTAGGACAGTGTTTCTCAATCTTGGCAACTTTAAGATGTGTAGACTTCAACTCCCAGAATTCCCCAGCCATGGCTGGCTGGGGAATTCTGGGAGTTGAAGTCTACACATCTTAAAGTTGCCAACGTTGAGAAACACCGCTCTAGGATATGGGTTGTATTCTGTGCCTTAGGAGATAACCATATGAATGATTATCTTTGTTGCTGGAAAAAGAGAAAGACTGATTTCATTTAAGTTCCTTTCTTTCCATGCCTGTTGCTATGATGGGACTATATTGATCTCAATATAGGAAAAGTGACAAAGCTAATTTGCAGCATGAAATGAAGCAGGGAGGACCCGGTTTGCAGTATGATCATCACAGAAATAAGGTTTCTAGACCCTGAATCAAATCATACATGGGTCTAAAAACTATCCAAGAAATCAATCTGGTAAATCATATATGGATTATATTATTATATATGAAGTGAATTTGGGAGGTGATTTTTGAACAGGTACAGAAATTCAGTGATAAAAAAAATTCTTACAGATGGAAACTGCCAAGAATGTCCCTTATAACTTCTTACTTTTTACTGGATATTGGAGTCACTGCCTGCTTTACTAGATAAACAGAAAACACTACAGGAATACAGTGCTGAACATATGTACTGAACATAAACTGTTATTATATGCTGATTATATTGCTATATCTCATTGATAATTACGTATTCTCTATACAAAAACTTTGTGACATGGAAGGTGTTACAGGTAGTCTTCGACTTACAACCACAATTGGGACTGGAACCTCCATTACTAAGTGAGTCATGCTCAATTTTATGACCTTTTTTGCCATGGTCCTTAAGCAAATCACTGCGGTCTTTAAGCAAATCATGCTGTTGTTAAGTGAATCTGTCTTCCCCCATTGACTCTGCTTGTCAGAAGCCCTCTGGGAAGGTCACAAATGGTGATCACATGACCCCAGGATGCTGCAACCATCATAAATACATGCCGATTACCAAGTGTCTGAATTTTGAACACGTGACCGCGGGGAGACTGAGACAGGTGTAAGTGTGAGGACCGGTGGTAAGTCACTTTTTTCAGCATCTTCGTAACTTTGAACGGTTGTTAAACAAATGGTCATAAGTCAAGGACTATCTGTACTTTGATATCAGATTATTTGAGTACCTGGGATTAGTCCCATATGCCTCCTATTCAGTTCTACTGTTTCTTTGGAAATTAACTGGGGGTTTAAGTGTGGTTTGAATTATTTAAAACAGTTAGGAAGAGTTGTTCCAAGAAATATTCCTCATTTGTGGCTCTAATGGTATAATCTGGTATAACTAGTTAGATTTTACCATAACAGCAAATCAATGGAAAACCATCTTAATAATATTAAAAACCTTTTTTATATTATTTAGAAGAAATTAATTCCAGAAAATAATTGGCTTTCATGATTAATGGATTCTCCAAATAATGTTTTAAAAGGGCTGGTCAATTTCATTATGTTAGAAATACAAAATGGATGAGGAGACACTTAAATATGGCATTGGCTTATTTTACTAATGCTCTGTTTTAGTTTGACATGTGTATGATCACTAATGTGATTTTACAAAGATTGTTATGGTTTAATTTTATTAAAAAGTTGGAACTTACTATTACAGATTTATTAGGCAAATATTGTCCAACACTGAAAAGACAGAGCTTAGATTCAAGATATGCGTTTACATTCGGCTTAGGAACTGGCTCTTTACTGACCTAATAGAATGCATATTATTTTGTAATCAAGGTTTATTTTTGTTTTCTTTTCTGTTTGTACTTTTTGTGGTACAGGAAAGCAAAAGAAAAGAGAAGAATAGCAATAGCAACAGAAATTAGATCTCAAATAAGAGCTAGCAAATTTGTATAAGGTATTCCGCATTTTCTAAGTCATACAGTGAAATAAGGGGAGTGTAGACATTGAAACAGCAATGAGTTCATATGCGGACAAACCACAATTCTCTCTTTCCAGGACAAAATTAGATTTCGGATGTGACAATCAGGGATGCCTTAAAAAGGTTGACAGGAGGGAAAGCATATGAAAGCAATTTTGGGGGATTCTGGAGAAAATAGGAAAGGATAATTGTGCGGGAGGCATAGACATCCAAGCACAGAACGCAACTGAGGATAAATTGGGAACATAATCAGAGGAAGCCCCAAATGGGAATGTTTGGTGGGAAGAACATGATAGGGTAAGGAGAATAAGACAGAGAGGTGTAAGAGACTAGAAATAAATGGCTTCCTTCCAGCACAAACTGTTTCTATTTAAACAAGTAAACAGTAGTTCTAAAACATAACTAAAGAAAATGTCATGAGGCCTCTCAGTTTTCTGTCTGAATGATTCATTCTAAGGCAACAACACTGTGGAACTTCTATTAAATTGTTGGTCAGAGCTATGATGCTTCTGCTATATTGCACGGTATATAACTTTCAAGTTTCCTTTCATTTAACACCTACGGTGTCCCATGTCCTTTTCACATTGGAAGCAGGCAGATTTCTCTGGTCAGGCAGTTATCCTGATATTCTTGAACAAATCAGTTATCTTGACTGCAGAAAAGTTAAGGACGTAGAAAGCTGCCTTCTATGGAATCCCACTATTAAGCCACCTAGTATTGTCTGAATTGATGGGAAATGGCTCTCTACGGTCTCACCTGCATTCTGGAGAAGTACTGGATTAAACCTAAAAACTTTGGCATGTAATGAATATTCTCCACCACTAGAAAACACTAGCTCAGAACCAAGGCAGCCAAACCTGGAGTGGGTAAATGGTGGCTAGGTCTCATGTTGAGACAACAGAGAAACAACCAGTTTCTCTGCCTTCCACAGCTGGGAGACCAGCCAAGGAGAGTGGTAGCCAAGCCTAATACTTAACACATGCATGGACAATTCAAGTCTACCTGTAGAAGATCAAACAATGAGAAAGGATGAAAAGAAATACATAGCAAATCATTGAACCCATAGGAATAAGGCATAACTTATATATACAGAAACCCACAGAAATCTGTAAGAATAAGATACATGGTATATAGAAATACAACGCACAAGTTTTAGAAACACATAGAGACAAAACTTAGAAATATGTACACACCCACAAATAAGGAAACAGAAGACAGATAGGTGAGAGTCACAGAAATTCATAGAAAAATCCTGGAAATAAGTGAAAATATCTTTAATTTCCTTTGAGAAGCAATCTTTCTGGGGGTTTTGGTACCATAAATCCTCCTCTGCGACAAAGGGAGACAAAACTTCACTTTTTATCTGTAGTCTCTACCACTTCCCCAAAAAAACTCTTGCACACACACTGTCTCTTGTCCTGTGATGGACAGGATGGATTTTTTGTCCCAAGAAGTAACATTCTAAACTAGGGAATATATTTCAACACCATTTATCAAGTAACAACTTGGCGTTCTTTAGCCTGGTGCTGTCTAGGTGTGTCAGGAGCAGAACTCCCAGAATTTCCATGCTGGAATTTACATTATGTTAGCACTTGTTAAATCAATTTTCTATGGAGTTTGGCCAAGTGGAACAGTAAATAGTTCAAAGTGCTCCTTTCCAATTGGCAAGGTGAGATAGACCATGAAAAACTAAGGGGTTAATGCACACTACAGTAAGGTCCTACTTAATCAGTTATTAAAAGCTCATTTGTGATCATCTCAGAGAAAAACAAAGCATTATACCCTCTTCCATTCTTCAAATCTGATGTATGTGAGACTGTCATGTTTAGATGGAGGGTTCCTAGATCCAAAAAATAAGATGTGTGTTGCTGTCTGAGATCAGGTGTCTTGCTTATACACTTTCTTTAGAATCATGGATTACAGCTGAACCCTGGGATAGCATCATTGGGAGAACTTGGCTGAATTCTTTTAGCTGGTATATCAGGCAAAGAACCTTAGCCATTTCTCCAAAGAGAGGAAGGGCTGCAGACATCAAGCAGGCAGGAATATGGAGCCTGTAACCCATCAATGGTTCCCCTACTACTCTCATTAAAATGGCCATGTTTCAAAAAGAGTTACCACCTTGCCTGTCCACAGCTGCTGAAACTTCTGGCTTGCGGTCAGGAGCTCTTAATAGTGCCTGATCCAC
Source organism: Python bivittatus (assembly GCF_059951505.1). NCBI lineage: Eukaryota > Metazoa > Chordata > Lepidosauria > Squamata > Pythonidae > Python > Python bivittatus. The sequence goes on from NW_028277073.1 coordinate 6,468,744, forward strand.
CGAAGCCACTTGGTCTAATCTTGCTCTCTGCCAAAGATGCTTACTGCATAAAAAATATTCTGAGAAATAATGAACATCATCAACAAATTACAAGAACAGCTGTTGTTCATGGGAATGAATCCACAAGGAATGCAAGGATAATGCGTTTTGCCATAACAATAATGTGTGAAGTGACTGGGGATGGGAAACAGGGCCTTTCTTTAGGCCTGCGAAGGACCTCTGTGAAAGCTAGAAGCAGCTATGAACAATGATTCTGACTTGAGAGCAGAAATGTAAATTTGGAAACAAAAAACGAAGACTATAAAATGCAGCTCCTATAAATGTTTGTCACCCACTGTTCCATACTGTACATATATACATTTAAGGAAAGGCTGGGCCTCCCCATGTTAACAGTGCAAAAATCTTTATAGTTTCCCATTTTTATATAGTCATCCAATGGTGAATAGTAATTAGTCAGCAAAGCTTGGAGGGACAACTGCGTCTGTGCTGTCTCCCAGTCCCAACAATCACGGCATCCCCGTGACTTTCTTCTGCCCAAGAAACAAATCCTTGGTCCTGCTGGTTCTTTCCCCTTCCACCTGCTAATGGACACTCAACTGCCTTGCGGCACCTACACACATCTCCATCCCTCTGTTCCCTTTGGTGTAAGCAACACGATGCAAAATGCAGAAAAAGAGTACACAGTAATAAGCAAAAGAAACTAAAGGGAGAAGAAGGAATTCTAATCAACCTAGCTTACAACACGGTACACTGTATCTTCTCTCTATCTTTCAGTTCTTGCAAACCATCCTTGCTTTTTCATATCCATAATTGCCTTTTTGTCTTTTAAACATCTCACTTCATCAATTCCATCCAATCGCAGTTTATTCAGTCCTTCCTTTCCTCCTGTAACATTCACTCTTCCTTCCTATATTCATCCTGCAATTCCATCCTCATTCATACTCTCTATTTGACTAAATCACCTCAACATACTTCTTTCAAACTAGTTACCCATTTGTATATTCCACCAACATTCATTCGGCTCCCTTCATTCTTGACTCTATCTCTTCCTGTTTTACGACACACACTTCTTCCCAATGCATTCAACTTAATCTTTTAACAAAAAAATATTATACGCTGGCATTTTTGCTTCTCCTGACATTCTTCCTCATAACAGACCACATGCTCCTGACTATTTTTCTATCAGCAGTTGTACATCTTCTCCATCTGTTTTCCTATCTTTAATTAACATAACGCCAAGATACAAAAATTAATCTACTTGCTTTCATTTTTCTGCTCTTTATGTGTAACTTGCAAGTTCACACCATTTTCCCTATTAAACCTAATTACCTTGGTCTTCGATACACTGATTTTCAGATCCAGATCCTCATTGCATCATATAATTTATCAAAGGAGCCAGGGAGAATATTACAGTTTAACAAAATGTGCAAATGTAGTGTATGTATCTCAACAAGTTCTGATCTGAAAAACTGTACCCACAAATTATGTGACAAAGTGCAGAATTTAGACTACCTAAGCTGGGAGAAGGGGAAATAGGCCATAAATCCTGTTTAGAGCACATTCATCTTCAGATATAGGAAAATTCACTTCCTGTCTGTCCTGACCCTCCATACCCCTCAACCCAGCATTATTCATCAAAATAAAAAATCTACAAAATGTTATCCAAGGGCTATATGTTGGTATTGAACACTACTGACCTCATGCATCCAGATGCTGAAAGGCTTTGGCCAGGAGTCTTTTTTCCCCAAGTGAAGATACGCGTTGAACAGAATGAGATAAATATAGCGTTCCAAGAATTGCAGGCTCCTTAGCTGTAATGTCTGCATCTCTGGTTCCTCCTTTGCGATTTTTCCCTGAAATCAATAATTTTAAAAGGCTTTAATGGTGGGAACCAGATGCCCTCCAACTCTTAAATGGGCAGGTTGATTTGTATTTTAACAAAGAGTATCAAAGAAATGAAAACACAACTGTAAAAGCTCAGACTCAATTGTGGGGATTCTTTCCTGATCAAAAGCTGCAGATCAGATGGGATAAGCCCTCAAAGCAGTACTTTAGCACCTAGTCAACCTTGGCTAATCTCAAAAAGCGAAGTATGGTTAGACTTGATTAGCACTTGAACACCAGGAAAAAGTAAAAAAAAAAAAAAATCCCACAAATCAGCAATGGCAGACTACATCCATATTGTTGCCAAAATACTTACATGGTCATGTCAATGGGCTGAGTTCAACTTGAAGGAGATTTCATATATGTATGTATGTGTGTGTGTATGTGTATATATGTGTATGCGCATATATGTGTGTGTGTGTGTTTGACATGACCACTCATTCAGCGACTGTACAATGACAAACACGCTGAAAAAAGTGGCTTATGATCAGTGCCTGAGGTTACAGACGTTGCAGTGCCCCCACAGCCACATATCAAAATTTGGGCACTTGGCAGCCTGCCCACACTTTGACTGCAGGGGCATTTCAACTCCCCCCACCTGCCTATCTCCCCCCATCTATGCCCTTCTGCCCCCCAGCTGCCCTGCACCCACCACCCTAGTTGACATTCGCTGTCTTCTTGCTCCTGTTGCTGACAAGGTGTGCCCAGCCTGGCTGCTGGGCCAGGCCAGGCCGGGCTTTGGCTATGGGAAAAAAAAAAGCCAAAAGCAGCCCCTGAGCTGGGGCGCACCAAAAAGCCCCTTTGCAAAAACCTTGTGGAGCACGACGTGCCAAAATGCCCCATGAAAAATGCTTTACAAAGGGGTGTTCTGGCATGCTGCGGCTCAGGGGCTGCTTTTGGCTTTTTTTTTCAGTGGGAGCAAGAAGATGGCAAAGGTCAGCTGGGGCGGTGGAGGGCAGGGCAGCAGGGGTCTCAGAGTGCAGGGTGGCAAGGGCAGCTGCAGCTGGGACTGGGCTGAAGTAGCTGAGGCTTCCCAGGGCATGGCAAGCAGCCCCAGAGCCACGCAGGGTGGCCGGAAGGGCAGGGATGGAGGGGAAGATAGGAGGGGGGGAATTGGAGGCAGTCCCTCCCCTTACTGAGGCTCAGGGCTGGGAGGGACCAAGCCAGGAATGGCTTGGATTGGGGTAGGTACTCATTTAATGACCCACGATTCTCGGTTAACGATGGCAACTGGGACTGCCGGGATTGCAGTCGCTAAGCGATGTGGTCACATGACATTTTTTTAAAATTAAATTTCATTACAAAAAGAGGGGAAAAAAACATAAAACTGGTTTAACAAAAGTGAAAAAAAATACAACAAAGAGAAAAGTGTTAAAATATCATTATAACAATAAACAATTTCAATTCTATACATACTTATCTGATACAATTATTACTCAAGTACTTATATATTTCTAATAGATTTATATGATTATCATTTTTTTTAAACTACTGTATTTTGTATAAATGAGTCCCATGTTTCATTATATTTATTCATACAAAGTCTACATCTATAAGCAATCCACTCATAGGTGGCAAGTGCAATCAGGACTTCAATCCATTGAATGAATGGCGCCATACATTTGTCTTTCCAATGCTGCAATATCAGTCTTTTGGCCATAGTAAGGGCACGGAGAGTCCGTTTACATTGTCCACATGTCAAATTCCATGTACTAGGTATATAGTTCAAAAGAATATTATCCTCTGAAAATTTTAGCTTTTGGTTCACAATCATATTTATATAGTCTATTGCTTTCTCCCAAAACTTGGTAAGCATAGGACACTGTAGAAGCATATGCTTTAAAGATACATTGTCCTTATCACATCTCCAACAAAATGCTGTTTTTGACATCCTTTTCTATACAGACATAGTGGAGTCCAATAAATTCTAAATATTATTTTTTGTTGTATAAGTCATAGTTCAAAGACTATTGACACTCTTGCTATAGAAGTTAAGACACTCTCCCACTGTCTAGACAATATGGAAACCTCTAATTCTTTTAGAAACCTCCAATTCTTCCACTCATCCCTTAACATCTGCATATCAAACTGGTCTATTGTATCTATAAAAACTAATAGTAGTTTTTTTAGTTTTAAAGGATCTAACAAGTTGTTCTAGTATCTCAGGGGTCTCAGAAACTGAAAATGCTGCTGGTCCAACCAATGTTGTTAATAAATGTTGTAGCTATAAATATTGCCACTGGGTTACATCTGATAGATGATATTTATCTCTTAAGACAGTCACATGACATCTTGTTTTATGACCGCATCACTTAGTGATGGAAATTCCGGCCCCAACTGTGATCATAAGTCAAGGACTACCTGTACACACACACACACATTTTGCATGAAATTCCAGATTCAGTCCTGACCTTTATAGGAAAGTCATGAAAAAGTTCAGTCAGAAGAATTGTTGCTAGATTCAACTCAGTATGATACAACTTTTTATATACCTTCACAATCTATAAAATTAAAATTTGTCCCAAAAGTTGAGTGAGATAAAAGCATGGTAAATATGTCACGTAATATGGAGAAATGGATTCCTAGAATGATATTCCAGAAAACCATTACGTAAATAGCTAGCTGCAAGTTTCTCTGGTATCATTGAAAAAAAAAATCTCTCCATTGGATCAAAGGATGGCAGGTGGAAAGATAAAGACAAAAAACCTGCCCTGCTGTATATTGGGATATATAGGTTCCAGAAAGCAAATAGTTCAATTGCTGGAATTGCCTTTCTTCTCAATAAATCTTGTTTAAAAAGACTCTGTGAGAATTGTGCTTAGAAAGACACACTTTCAGATTTAGCTTACTGCCAAAAAGCTTGACACGTCCCATAAAAACAAAGAACGCATCTGTCATGCAGAATGGCGCAAAAATAAATACTATTTAAATGTTTTGTATCTGAAACACTAAGTCAAAACTACACTTCGCAGACAAGGGGCTAAGCTGGGACTGGGTCACCCTTTGCTTTCTAATAACATCACAGCTGCTCAGAAGGTCTTCTGTTAAGCAAGGACACACAGCTGGCCAGATGCTGATTCTGGCACTCTCACACTGATCAGCTGAAAGGACCATTAATCAGTTCAAGGGAAGCACTGGCATTGGGGTTGAGTGGCACAAATATGTTTAATTTCTTTTTTTGTGGGAGGAATGAAACAAGTTGAATGGATGAAAGCTCCCTAGGTCAGGAATTTGTGTCCATTTCTTTTGTATTCTGAATCCTTCCACACCAAAAAAACCCCCTGCATTCCTGCAAACCAAGGTGAGAGTGACTCTGTTAAAACAATTACTTTCAGACTTAGTTCAACGTTGCCATTTCAGATCTGCCCATATTAAATGCCCCAGTCTGGAAGCAATTTACAAGCTTCTCCATCAGCCTTCCCCAGATTGGACACCCTTCCAATATGGATGCCGACTCCGAAACCCCACTGCTGATAATTCCGAGAGACCGACAGAAGCGAATATGTGTAGCTCAGGGTTGAACTATGGAGTCCTTGGGGTTCTCTGAGCTTGGTTGTTTTCTTGCAAACGCTTTGTTTCTTGAACTCTGAAGATGTTACCTAGCCGGGTAACGAACGTTTGCATGAAAACAACCAAGCTCAGAGAACCCCAAGGACTCCACAATCCCGACAGAATCAACTCCAGAATTGCAGATATTCTGTGGAAAAGTGCGAAGTGCCACATCTCTGAAGCCTGAGACTAAAAATCTCACTGTGTGCATTAACTGCACATACCTGGAGGCAGAGGGAAGACTCTCCTTCCAGCTGGGCTAATGTGGTAAGGAGACTTCTAAGCGTTACCATCCCACAACCACCATCCCAGGGTTAGCATCCTTTGGGCAACATTTCCCCTTTAACCTCCTTTCAGCAGCAGCTAATAACGAAGCAGCTCCTGCTGGCAAAACCAGCAACTTTAGGAAATGATCTGTCCCCAGGCCATGTTTAAATTTGGCAATCCAGGTTCTCATTAAATTGTGCCACATGCTAAAACTTTCCTCATTTAAACACAGAGACCCCTGAAATAGAAAAAAAAAATGTTACAAACATCAACTTTTGGAGGCGGGCGATAAGGGAGGGCGGGTAGGGGAGAACCAGGAATAGGCAGTTGAGATTTTGAGCTATAAATTGAACGTTTGTTTTATATAGTGTTTCTATTCCTGAAAAACTGTAGCAACCAAGAATTAGCCCCGTCCTCTCTTCTGTCCCTTCCTTGACCTCAGTTGAGTCATGACCACACAACAGCAATCACTGAGGTAGACATCAGCGGTGTAGTTGTGTTCGTATTCATAGTTGCAGGATGAATGCAAACACCGCCCATCCTCCAACTCAAAGTAACCACTTTGCTATAAGTAGAACTTAGCAATTAAAGCTTTACAGAATAGAACGAAAGCAAACAGGAAAGGGGTTGGGGGCTTGGGAAAATAATGCAATTCACTGGGAAAGGGGGCCTGCAAACAGATGGCATCAACACTGCCAGACAAAAGGCATTATATGGAGCCCTCCACCTTCCTCTCTTTTATGGATGTCTTGCAATAAGAGAAACGATGGAAGGAAGGATGGGCAAATAGAGGGGACTCACAAATGGGAAAATGCCATCTGGAGCCTTCATAAAATTCCGTGAATAAGCCAAGCTATGCACAATGAGCTCCTTGTCCAGAAATGGCCAGGCTAAGGCTAAAAGCTGCACACACTTACCTTGGAGTAAGGCTCACTGAACTCAGTTGGGCTTATTCCCACTTCTAAGCCCACAAAAGTATGCAGATTTTTAGAAACAAAAATAGAAATGTATTCCTTTCTAAGAGCCAGAGCGGTGGCGGTCCATTAGGTGGTAGCATGTGCAAAAATGGTAAGTTGCTACTTGGTGGTTTTTCAATAAAACCTGATAGTTTTACAATCACTGCAGCATCCTGCGGTCATGTGATCGCCATTTGGGTGCTTTGCAAGCAATGCATATTCATGACCGCTGCAGCCTCCTGTGGTCATGTGATCGCCATCCATGCATTTTGCAGCCAGTTTCTGACAAGCAGAGTTAATGGAAAACACAGAAGTAAAATCACAAGTCGCTGGCAGATGATGCCTCACTTAACAACCTTGGTGATTTGCTTAACGACCAAATGGGAAGTGACATAAGCCTGCTGCAGTGACGTGTTTTCCGCTTAGCAATCGCGGCACTTAGCAAAGGAGTTGCCAGTCCCAACTGTGGTTGCTAAGCGAGGGCTACCCGTACATTGTATTCTCGAGAAGAAACAGCAGCTGCTAATCATGATTTCTTTTCAAGTGGATCAGCACAATGCTTAAAGGGTTGGATGGGTATTGAGACAGCCAGATTCCAAACCCTCATGTCATAATCCCTTGCCTAGCCTACTATAGAAAGGCAGAGTACAAAGGAACTGTGTGTTGCAGGGAGGAGGGACCAGGTGTCCTTTGGACAAACAGCAAAATGTAATTATAAATGGTTAAAACATACTCATTTCATTCAATCGATGCTAGAAAAAATATTGATCCATCTAAAAACTAGATGGATAAAAACTAACTTCAGCTCTTTGTAAGTGATTCGGCAAAAAAATTAGATGGACTGTATCTTTCTTTAGAGCACATCCAAAGAGCTACAGTATATAAGTCAGAGCAAAAACTAGCTAATTCTGTTGTTATTAATCAGTTTTGAAAGGCAACTGTCATAACACATCAGGATCTGAATTTCTTAAGCAGCCACTTTTTGGATCATAAACACTAAGTGGAAGAAGGAAATATAGCCAAATACGGTTCAAAAACCCGGGAAATCTTCAAATGGTAATGAAATGACCTATTCCAGAATCAGACCCCTCTGCTGGAAAATGGGTCCAACAACAGTTACCCCAGTCGGTAAAAGCCCAAATAGTCAAGGGACATTTAGTTCTATTTCAACACTCAGGCAACATGTGTAACTTTAAAAAATATCTATGCCCACCTGTAGCCTGACAACGCATTTAAGGCAGAAATATTCTGTGATCTCTCTTGCTGAAAAATTAATGGACCTGTGGGGTAACTGCCAGAATATTAGAAAGAACCAGAAGGTAATACTGAATTCATTATTTTGTAGCAACCTGATCTTACTGTGCTGTTTCCTGTTTAAAGCATCTGCCATCTCCTTCCTCCACTATCATGTTTATCTGCCAGAGTTCTGTCTGGTTTTTAAATCACACATTTCAGCAGCCTTGCAAGCAGACGTTCACCTGTACTGCTTTCACAGTCAAGCAGAGCAACATAAAGGGAGCAACATCTTTCTCTCCAGATCTGAACTTGATGCCCCACTGAATAGTTGATGTTGCCACTGGCTTCTTGGAGTCAAAGTCCACACATCTTCAAGTTGCTCAGGTTGAGAAACACTGATCTAGATCAATCCACTGCACCTTTCCAACATCTTTTTTCTAGGAGCTTCGACTCTTTAGCAAATGGGAATCGCTGGTTTTCAGGCAGCATGTTTTGCTGAGGAAAAAGGAAGTGGCCAGCTTGTCCCTTCTCCTGAAACCTGCTGCAAGGGCGAGATGCTGTGATTGCACTAAAGGGTCCAAATGCAGAAGCCTTGTGTGTGGAGGTGTCTCACCATAACAAGCAGATGAGAGATCTGCAGAGGTTTGTTTTTTGAGGGAGAAAGTTTGATGTTTACTTTGGTGCAAACTGGCCAAGCGCTCCATATCAACCAGCAGATGAGCTCTGACAGATCAAGACATCACTATCCTCATCTATTGGCCAGGAAGGATAAACTCTGATTGGTTGTTGGTTCTTGAGAATACTGCAGCTTTGCAAAGAAGTAAACATAAACCTTCTTGTAGCAATCTGGTAACTTTTAATAGTCAGAATAGCCTCCTCAAGCCCTGCTTCATTTAAGCTGTGCAACTGAAAATTTTGGGATGGTCACCTGGGAAGTATCCACAGAAGGAGGCAGACTACAATATTCACCATGGGATCAATTTTGCAAGGGACTACATTTACATCAACGGCTGACTTTTAAAGCTAATCAACTCGGTGTTCTTGTTTAAACAAAGGAGCATCAGAATCAGCCTTCTAAACTGTTATGTGACACTTTCAATTCTTTTGTACAATTTTCTAACAGTAGAGGGGAATTCACACCAACCTTTAAGTACAAGGCTAGCATAATTTTGAATCTAGGCAGATTTAGTAGGCAGTATGTTTTAGTGAGAACTGATGAGACTCAGAATTAACATGCCTATGAAGATTGATCATTTGAATAACCACAGCCAAATATGGGAACCACTAATGGACAAACAAAACTGTAGAAACGTTGTATGAAAACTGAGATGGACCAAACATACAAGCAATTCAAGACTTAATAGGTTCAGCTCTATTCAGGGATTATGTCTCAAGAGAGCAAGCATAGGAAGACATATTGTACCTCAGATACACCAAAATATTCCCAAGATTGGCATACAGAGGAGTTAGAAGACATGACTCACATTAACATGAGCAAGAAAGAAGCTTTTATGTAACTGGAAACTCTGCAAGTTTGACTAGTGACCTCTCAGCTTAATATAGGAAGGCTAAGGACCTAAGGGACTTTATGTTGATAAATGTGATGGTTAGAGCAGCCTACTCAGCCTTGTGCTTCTTACAAGGGCTCCCACCCATGGTTGATGAACACGTACATGTAAATAAGTCATATTTCCAAATGTGTGCGCTTAATCCAAATAAAATCCTGCTTGAATGCTTCGACAGTTCCATTTTCGCTTTCGGCCTAGTATCCAATCATGGTAAAAACTCCTGATGTTATGATGTTTAGTTACCTATGAAAACATGCTCTAAGAAACAGTGTCAGCAGCCATGTGGGAAAACTTACTAGATTCATCTCAAGACATATATTTATGGGCTGTTTGGAAAGCAGTTATCCTTAAACCACATTTATGTAATTGTTCATGGTATTTCAAGATTGCTCTAATAGTTAGCGACTAGATCTCAGAAATGTGACCAGCAAGGTGACTCTAAGAATTACAGCATTCAAATTGACAGTCTAAAGTGGCAGATTATTTCTGGCATAGGATGAAGTGCAGGCTGAACTTTAGAAGAACCGATGCCCTGTCATTGTCACCTTGTAAAGTAAAATGGTACTTGCTCCTAAGAAAACCCCTGGACATTTCCTTTCAAATTTCACACTTTGTTTAATGCTAAGTGTCATAATGAACACACAACAAATGAGTGAATAGCCCCATCCTGTTTTTTTCAGGTAGGGTATCTGTAAGCATTGATCACATTAGCATGTAGAGCACCTTTGGCCTATAATAAAAGAGTTCTACTTTGGCTGTATCTATGCAGTAAGTTAAAAATAGCTGTAGAATGACAATCTGAGGTCCCTTATTTTAATAATCCTGACTTTTTCATGCTGAATTTTCCTGAGCATTCAAAACAGCAACATGGTTATCTTGTTGAAATAAGGCCTTCCTGTAGCCAGACACAGTTTCTTTCTAAGCACTGTTTAGCATTACCTGCGTTTTATGCTTATACGCATTCATTTGCACATACTTATATATGCACACAAGGAATCCATCGATCCATTTTTAAGGAATTAGCTTTAAAAGTTGGGTGGTAATTTAAAAAAAAACATTCCCAGAAAAAGAGATCACAAATCTGTTATATAATGTGGCCAAGAAAGCTGAATGAATATGAAGTCACCAGGAGTCAAGCTTGATGCAAAAGGGATTTTTACAAAAGAACTTACTAATGGCCATTTTACATAAGACAAAAGAGCAAATTCATACTTGCTACTAAGTAGCTGCAAATCCTAACTTGATAATTAATATTTACGGTAGTATACAATATTCCCACAAATGAACTAAGAAGCATCCCATTTAACTTCAGACTTTATTTCTTCTTCTTTCAGTGTGGAAGAACAGTACTACAAAATTTGCTACTGAATCTTCTCCCCCACCCCTTGTTCCTCTTTAGGGCACAGTTGATTTACGTTTGGTGTACTTGGTGATGGTGCCAGACGATGAGTGGAAGATGATGAGACAATGGCTATATATTTGGAACTGAATGTTAGAATGATTTGCCAGTCCTGTTCTACAGTCAAATCCCCAACAGTCCTAGAGTATCCATTCTAAACTGAAGAACAGTTCTCCAATACAGCAGTTAAAACTATATGCTTTCCCTCCATTTTTACTCTGCACTTAAACATCTTAAGGAAGATTGATTCTGGGAAGAAGTGGGGAGAGAAGTATGGGTACTTTTTTAAAGAGATCAAAAACTGCCTTAGCTGTTTTAAGAATTACAACTCTGAGAGCTGGACCCTCTGTATCACTACCAAAAACATATGTTTCAATGTAAATTTGACTTCAGTATCCATGAGTACAATGGGTAGATTATATATTTGTGTTCCAAAAACCAGCAGTTAAATGAAGGAATTAAGTATATTCTCCATCTCATAATTGATTATAAGGTTGTAGCTAGACCACAGGAGATGATTTCTGCTTTGCAGAGCTTGGTCAACTAAAACACCGATTATCTGCCAACAAGTTGGCGTTGACTCTTAGTGATCACATAGGCAACCCTTCTCCAGGATGATCTGTCCCCAACCTGATCCTTCAGGTCTCCCAACAGTGTACCCATTACTGTTGTGTCCATTCAACCTTGCTAGTCATCTTTTTTTTTCTTTTCACCTTTTCCAACATTAAAGAGTTCTCAAAAGAGCTAGATCTTCACATAATGCATCCAAAGTATGATAATTTGAATCTGGTCATTTGTGCCTTGAGTAAGAACTTTGAATTGATTTGTTCTATAATTTGTTTTCTTTACTATGGTATTTTCTAGTATCTTCTCCAATACCAAAGTTCAAAGACATCAGCACTATTTCTATCCTGCTTCTTTAAAGTCCAACTTTCATATTGACAGATGTCACAGGAAAAACCATTGCCTGCACGATTCTGACGTTTGTTGGTATAAACAAGTCACAGCACCTGAACATCGGAATGAGGCAGTACATGAATAAAATGCAATTTTATCAATGCATTGACACAGACATGTATTTGTAAAAAAAAAAAAAAAAGGAGTGATTTTTCTTTGTCCACTTCATGCAATCTATAATGAGAGGTGGAAGTCTTGGTTAAGTCTTAACCAAGATTATCCAATGAATATTACTAAGAAAATTTGAACCTAGGTCTAGCACCTCGATACTAGACCCCACAGGCAACCCTCCTCTCTGACCCTCATTAGTCAATTCCACATCCAGCATTTCATAAAAATACTCTTCAAATGAAACTTGGATCACTGGAACATGATGCTCATGAGCAATGGAGCATTTGCTTAGATACACGTTATCTCACTCTTTATACAATTAGCTCCCAAAGTGCCTTGTATGAAAATCATAAACATAATTTGCACAGTAAAACCAAACACCTTCTCCAAAACTGGTAAGGCAATGTTTTAGTATTTGTTATTTATTTATCTTAGCAAATTTATATGGCTGCTCATTTTGTCCAAGTAACTCTGGGCAGCTAATAAACACAGCATAAAATGCCATAAACAGTAACCAATTAAAAATAATAGTCGAGACCCCTTACAAATGTCTAACAGCATTAAAAAAAAATGCATACCAGGCTCCACTAACATCTTGGTCCCAGTTCCTGAGGAAGAGCCAGCCCCATAGGGCTTGGGGACATTAAATCTCAAGTGAAAGGGAAAGTGGGTCATTATTTCAAGAGAAAGGGGACAAACGGTGAAGCTGCTGGAGGAGTGGTACAAAGAGGTCCCATTTCAGTCAGTCCTGATCACCCAAATAATCACCCCAACTGAGTCAATATAGGAAATTTTCCATCAACGTAAACTGAATGACAATTCCATTTCGCCATTTGTAGCTCAGTAGCAAAACAAAGGTGGTGTTTGTTTTTTTTAAAAAAAGCTTTTTACAATTTGTTAAAAGAATAAAACTAGAGGATTTATTTAAAAAATATAAGCTAAGCCAGGCAGGGAATATTTAGGGGATAACATCTCTCTATTATTTCAGTCTGCTAAAGCCATTTCTTTTCCTTAGCAGACAACTTGTCGACTACAGACTAAAGTTATATATATCTTTCTACAAAAAGGGCTGGAAGCTATCACAGTCCAAGTAAGGACCTTCCTTCTCCCCCTACTAATGGGGCCCTCCAATCTATCATTCTCAAAGTACTTTAGAGAATGTGCTCTTTTTTGTGCTTTACCCACTAGCTAGACAGCAATGCCAGTACAAACCTCCCCACTGAAACATAAATTTTCTACCTAAACTTCACTTCCAATACTGCTGAAAGTTTCAATGTGAGTTAGAGCTTATTTAACACTTAAAGAATGAACCACTCAGGCACCATTCTCCCCCACTCAGGATATTAGGAAAAAGAGAAAGAAAGAACAAAGGAATAATAAAATGTGATGATCTCAGCTAAGATATGGTATGTGACAGTAATTCAGCTACAGCTAGACAGACTCCAGATGCTGAATAAATACTAATGCCCATACTCTGTTTGGGTTTCAATGTGACTCAGACAACAAGGCACTCCAGTACTATTTCGGAGGGTTGGATTATTTGAGCCTAGAGTTGGATTATTTTTGGACTATTGCTTTTCCATAAAAGCACCCACTCTTCAAAAACCAGCACTTCTTTTTAAATAATTAACTTTACTGCCCTCAAACAGAGAGATAAGATGGGGGGGGGATAACATGGGGGGGAAAGGTCATTGTAATGGTTAACTGCAAACATCTGAAGATATACAGTAACTGACACCTTCACTGTGAACTAAATGGGACATCAACTTCTTCCTTGGTGTTTTCTGTTGGTTAAACAACCTCAACACCAACCCTGTGAGATAATCCTGCCTCACCAAAAATCTTATTAGCCTCTCATCTTGATGGAAAGTTTCTACTTGGATGTGATAGGGGAAACAATCAAAAATGTCAAGAGATTAAAATATACCAAGAATTGGGATTTGATAGAAGCTCAAAGATGGGGATTACTCCTTTGACCACAATTCTGTATATATTACTAGGGATTTAGCAAGTAGGACCTGGACCATGGCATCTCACTAATTCCAGCTTGAGATAACTGTTTAGGGATCTCCTTGATTTGGGGGTTAAAGATGCCTTCCCCATCACCATTCCTGCCTTATAGAACAGCATTCCCCCTGAGATCCAGACAGCTCCAACACTGCCTAGCTTCCAAAAGATTCTGAAGACCTAGCTTTTCTATGAAGCATTAGGTTAGGTGGTTTTCTAAAGCCATCTTGATTGTTTCTGGCTGTTTAAGCTGCCTTTGGCTCAGTATGTTTTAATACATGTTTCATTTATTTTATTATCCATTACAGGTAGTTCTCAGCTTATGATGGCAATTGAGATGGGAACTGCCATCGCTAAGTGACACAATCATAAAGCGTGACGTCACATGACCATGTTGCTTCGCGATGGCAATTCTGGCAATCCCTGTTGCTGTCATTAAACAAACACTACATGGGTTGTTAAGTGAGGACCTCACATGACCACAACTTCTGACCGACTTCCCCATTGACTTTACTTGTGGGAAACCAGCAGGAGACATCGGAAATTGTGATCGCATGACCACAGCTCACTACAACATGATAATCATGGGTCAGGCGCTGAGTGCCTGAGTCATGATCACATGACCACGGGGATACTGCGACCATTGGAACTCCAAGGACCCATCATAAGTAACATTTATTCAGTACTGTCGAAACTTCGAATGGTCACTAAGCAAATGGTCATAACCCAGAGACTACCTATATTCTTATTCTTTTGTTGATTGCTACTGCATGTGCTATTCTGAGTCACATGTCAAGTGGGTGGCTATCTAAATTAAGTAAACAAACAAACCTACATTTGCAAGACAGTTTTTCATTAGTTTAAGTCATCAAAATGCACATTCATTTTTGTTTTCTCCTTATAGCGTCAAAAGATGTCATTTAGAAATTCAATAGTTTTATCTATTTGTAGCTGACCTGAAGGAAATCCCTCCTTGGGGTAAAGATTGGGTTGGATGGTGGTTTCCTAACACCAACTTAATCCACAGGAATTTGACATGCAGGTGTTTGCTATGGGATGCTATGCCTTGCCGCACCACATTCATTTTTGGTGTTACCTTGCAGCATCGAAATATTAGCATTTATACATTACCTTCCATCTTCTGAAATTGAGGGAACAGGTGGTAGAAGGGGGAAGGACAAGAAACCTTCTTTTTGCAAACATCCTTAAGCTAATTTATCTCAGAATCCAAGCCAGAATGTTTAGCATGGTTATATTAATATAAATAATAAGCACAAAATGACATTTTCCACTACATTCTGAAATTTTATTGTTTGTTGTCCCCAGGCATGAAAATTATGCATTCAGAGAGCCCATTTTTTTTCCAGCACCCATTTGCAAATGGCTTGTGTACTTGACAAGAAAGCCAGAATACAGTTGACACTGGAATTAAAATTACTAATGCATCCCAGTGGGAAATCTTTTAAAAGGAAACAATAGAAAAAATATATTAAGCAACTACAGCTGTAGAAAAGGTGGTGGTTTTCTTTGCTTGGGACCTGTTCCCACACGTCATGCCTGGTTGGTAAGACACATGTTGACTTCCAATTATGGCTTGTAGTCCTTGACTTTATATCCCTCTTTTTCTTTGGGACCACTGTACGTAGGGAAGGGTCTTCCCTAATTTTATTCCCAGAGGTACAACCCCATAAGTTAAATTGGCTTAAAAGAAAGTGACAAACCACACTCATTCAGCAAGCTCCCTCCTGAGTGGGACTTAAGTCTCAGTTTCCTGGTCCAAGTCAACAATTAGACTACACTGACTCTCCCATGAAATGAGTGTGTGAATCTGTGGAAGACAATAGTGATGCTGTCACTGTAAGAGAAGTGCTGGGAATGAGCACTGGGCATAAAGTCAAACTGCCAACAATAGACTTCATATGAATATTTCTACCTTCAGATATACCAGTGTTTCTCAATCTTGGCAGCTTGAAGATGTGTGGACTTCAACTCCCAGAATTCCCCAGCCAGCAGGCTGCCAAGGTTGAGAAATGCTGAGCTATACTGATGAAGCCACCTATCAGTGTTAGGTGATAGAAGGGGAACTGAAGAGAAAGGCCTGGCAGAATGGGAATCAGAAATGGATGGCTTGCTTGGGGAAAAAAATCTATGGTAAGGTTTAATTTGGAGATAAAATCAATTGCAATTTGGAATCTACGTATGAACAATCATAGAGGCAGCCAGTGGAACAAGCAAGTGTGCTGAACAGACTAGGAATGCAGCAGGCAATCTAAAGGGTGATCCAAACAAAGCCACTCTAGTAACTGTCCACTGAGTGACTCAGATCCAGAATCATGTCTTATTTTTATTTATAGGCCACGTGAAAAAATAAAGGGTAGTCATGGATGATGAAGCAATGCTGGAATTGAGACAAATATTCCGCCACAGCTCTTCTTTCTCTACAATGCATCCTTGCAGGGCTCCCAACATTCACAGACCAGGAGGCACTGGCCACAAACATATCTTCTGTGATCTAAGAATATACATTTGGACCCTTAAGTTCAAAATAAGTTTTAACAGAGATGTTTAGAAAGACACTGTTTTCAGTGGAGAGACATTTAGAGCTGATGTGGCAGATTTCAAGCTTATAGGATCTTACTTTTTTTTTGGTAATTATTGTTTTTATAGGAGAACCTCATGGTCACCGACAAGAGCACAGGGTAAAGCAACAGTGGAGCCATTATCCATCACACTCCAGCTGTGCATACTTATGGCTAATACTGAACCTTGTACCCTTTCAGCCGTAGCTTAAAACGTATTTGTTCAAAGTAGTTTTTAAATGAATCTTTGTTGATGCATACTTGTTGCTGTGTTGATCATTCTAGTTTTAACTTGTTGGGATTGTATGGCTTTTAATCCTATTTTGTACCCAACTTTGTGATTACTATGGTTATATTGAAAGAAGAAAATGAACAAACACAATATGAGTTGCATAATGCAATTGAGCATCAACTGCAGATCCCAGAGCTTTAGAGGCAAAGAAAGCAGACACTATTGCTATGAGCTAGAACATTTTCTTAACTTACTGCAAATCTTCTGCCATTCTACAGTACATCCCAACCTTTTTTCTATCTCTGGTGTAGAGAATTCCAGAGCAAAGCACCTGATGAGGCTGACCTGCAAGATCCTTTAAGATTGATGGTCTGGGATCAGAAATGATCAAAACCTAAGAGGAGATCCTGGCTTGATATGACACGTCCACTTCCAGCCTGATTATTGTCTGTGATTTGACTAAGTGTATGTGATTATTTCATATTAATCCAGCCTTTGTTCCATCAAATATAAGTGAATTCAACAGAATACACACAGCACCACTACAAAATGCGAGTGAATTATAAATAGCATACAAATACTACATATTTATGATTCAGTCATTTTATTCAGCTTGACCTGTTTTGAATGGAAAGTTAAACAACTGCATACATTCAGATCCAAGCTGACAAGAAGCAGATGACATTATTTATGAATTATGTTTTAGGGTTTCCTCCCAGTGAGTTGCTCACAGATGGTAATGAGAAACTCTTGTTTAATTATGTCTATATTTGTGTGGGGCTAGCAACAAGGGGAGATGAAGCCCTCCCAAGTTACAGCCAGAGAAGTCCTCTGATTTAAAAGCCCAATTCAGAAAGGGGAGACTAGAACAGCCTTACAATCTCTTCCGTAGCTTTCACACTATGAAAAGACAGTGCTGACTCAGTGAAGATGGGCCATCTTTTCAATAAGGTTAGGACTACGCTATGATACAATCAGTCACATACATGGATAGCTCAGTATGTCCTTTGAAAAACAGCATGCAGAAACACTGTATTTTTTAGATATCGTGTTCCTTTTTGAAGAAACATCTTTAAGGAAACATTCTAGAAGTCACCATAAATTGACTTCCTCACCTAACCCTATCCCAAACTGTATGCATTTTGCTAGTTTGGTTCCTTTGCACAGTTGTTAGACACAAGTATAATTAAAATCAATTGCCCAGTCCAGGTAAGAATCCTGTGTGTGTTTAAAAGCTCTAAGAAGCTGAAGCAACTATTCGCTGGAGCAGCTGCTAGAGAACCCAGTAAAGTTTCTTCCAACTTCTATTCAATGCTCCTGTTTGCTCAGCCACTTTATAGCTTCCTGAATCTCAGCAATCAGAGAAACTCAACCAAAACTGAAAAGTCCTCGTTGTTCCCCACTGCTTCAAATACTGTCAGCATTTCACAACTTGCTGCCCTCCAGATGTGTTGAGAACACAGTCTTCAGAATTCACAGGCATTGTAATCCAGCATTTGTCCACCACAAAGTTGGAAGGCACCAGTTTGAGAAAACTTTATTTATCCATCCTTTGTATCTGTATACAACCAGACTTTAAAAAAATAACTCATAGCAGTTTACATCATAAAAGCATAAAACATAGTAAAAACCTAAAATTAAAATAATACACAAATCTACCATAATACAATAAGGCACAATAATGACTGTTCATCCCCCAAAGCCCCTCCAGAAGAGCTCTCATTTTCTAGTTTCCAGAAGGCCAACAATGAGGATGCCAGTCCAACTTCCAGAGGGAGGCTATTCCATAATATGGGGCTGCAACTAAAAGAAATGCTCCCTGGGAGCCCCTGCCTCTTTCTTCTTACCTAACTGGAGGACCACTAAAAAATGTTGACTGCATGAACACACTGGACAAGTTGGATGGGCTGCTTCTGTGAGCTGAAGGCAGTCTTGTTTACCACCTTGGGATCAAATCATATTTTTGTTTCTCACAAAGATTCATGAGATGCTTACAAACAAGAGATGGAGACATCACCCTTTCCCAAAACTGATCTCTTACAACAAGCATTTGGGGGCCTGCTGCCCCAATTCAGAGGTAATACTCAGTCTTCAAGATTAATAAGCCCTTAAAAGATCTGTCCTAATCCCCCTTTAAAGCCATTCAAGATGGTAGCCATCACTACAGTATGAAACAATAAATTCCAGATGTTAACTCTGTATTATGAAACAAGTGCTTTTATTTGTTTGAAAACTCTTTCCAGTCATTGGATAACCTCTGGTCCTAGTGGTTTGAGAGAAGGAAAAAGCCTTCTCTTGGGCCAAATTTTCCCATGCCATGCAAAACTTTTTACCCTTCAATTGCCCTTTTTCCCCAAGTTAGAGTCCCAAAGATTCTGTTTTTCTAGACTGGTAGCCTAAGCTAATCTTAAAAGTAGCCACTAAAAATTGGTTTATCATTTCCATTTTTCACAAAGAGAAAGCCAAGTAACAGAATACAGTAAGAATGTACTACATGACAGAATCAGATTAAAAGGCAGATGAACCCTGGTGTAGCTTATTTACTATGAGATGAACTGAACTACACACTTGGTTCAATTCCCACTGTTGCCATGAATTCAACAGTCTTCCACATACTAACCTTTTATGCTCCCTTACACCCATCTAATGCTCCTCCTACCTCTTCCTTCAGATTGTTTTAGATTCTTGTTTTTTATACAGGTAGTCCCCAGTTTAAGAACAACTTTTGTTCCCACGGTCTGTCCTTAAGTCAAATTTGTATGTAAGCCAGAACAGTAATATTGTATAATACTGTGTAAGTAATATTGTGTAATGAACTCAAACCATTGTGTACTTAACTCAAATTTTGCTACAACAGGGTCCATTCTTAACTATGGGTCATCTGTAAGCCAGGCATTCTTAACCCAGGGACTACCTGTATATACTTTCTCTTTTAATACATATCTCTTTTATATCTTCTAGCTTTTCATATATATTTTTCTAGACTCTGATGTATTTCCTATGCTTTTTACTGACTGTATCCCACCCTCCTTATTCTGGTCTATGACCGTAATAAAGATTTGGTTTGATTGTTGTCATGAATTCAGTAGGTAGCCCTACACAAGTAACCATTCTCTCAGACTTAGTACCTCCACCAATCTTTAATATGGGGATACCCTCAAAATAGTTCACTACATCATACTCAGGGTTACTATGAGGAGGTATATGAAGGACTTTGAACATCCTAAGACAGAAGGGGCAGGGGGTAGGAAACCCTGTTTAGGGCCAAAGGCTATGTTTGGCCTTGGAGTGATATACTGGGAGACACACCCCAAAAAGTGTAGTTAGGACACTCTGTGTGTGTGTGTGTGTGTGTGTAAATATATAAAGAGAGAGAAAGATCAGTACACCTTGGGATTCCAAGGAAAACCTTCGCACACAACCAAATATATTGTCAAAGTCTTTTGTCAATCAACTCCTGCTGTAACTACCAGCAACCACAAATCAAAGACAGAGACAATGTCAAAGTTAAAAGAGACTTCAGAACAGGTTCAGGCAGCTTACTGTTTTCAGATGTCTGGATACTAATTGCTCACACTGATCATTTTTCAAAGAATGACAAAAGTACCAGACTACTCACAGAAGAGATACTCTTCTGATATTCCTGAACAGAAATAAACTTTTTTTTTTTCAGAGCAGAGGATCAATATTGAAACTGCCAGAATTAGGGATCATTAGCAATGCTGGTAATTAAAACAAAAAACAAAAGGATGATGTAACACTTGCAATATTATTTTTACTTTAGTGACACACATCCTAAACAACAAGCACAGACTACCTGATAATTTCCTGTGGATGCCTATGAGAAGCATGCTTATTATTTTGGAAGATTTCAGCTCATTTTTCCAAAACATCATGTGGAAGAGGGTTCATGCAAGGTCACTGGAAAAAAGATCCGTCCGTCCATCTATCGGTCCATTCATCCATCTAATTTAACTGACCACTTGGAACCAACTGGTCTTACAGAATATACATAATAAAGTGGCTTATAGGTTATACATAATAAAACTAGAATACAGAATCAGAATAAAATTAATTAAAATGGTAATCAGGAACAAAAATATGAGAGAAGGCTACCTTTAAGGAAACAGGGGTTACATCCCTTTGCCTAGTATTTACAATTTATATCAATCCTAGAAAAGCTCCATAATCCTAAAAATACATAAGCACCACCAATGTCACAATAAAGAAACAACTTGGATTCACAACTGTGAATGGAAGGGTGAGCTATCATGAAGACTGCAAACCAGACGCATACACATAGCAAGACATTTTAGAAGGTTTAAAAAAAAAAAAAGGTTATGGAACCCACTGCACTGTCCTGTAGATGCCAATTCAATTTAGTCATTATTCAATATAGATTTATACTGATTGTGATGGCATTAGGTAATGTCTTATATTTATTATTATACTGTTTTGTGGCTAATGCTGGCTTACATCATGTTGCATTTTATTATTTAGTCCCAATGCAAAATACAATCATTTAGCTATAAGTGCATACTAAAAAAAAATTGCTACTACAGGTAATCCTTGCTTACCAACCACTCGTTCAGCGACCGTTCAAACTTACAACAATGCTGAAAATAGAGACTTACAACCGATCCTCAAAGTTGCGGCCATTGCAGTATCCCCAGGGTCACATGATCACAATTTGGGCTTGGCAACCAGTGTGTATTTATAACAGTTGCAGTGTCCTGCAGTTGTGTGATCGCCATCTGCAACCTTCATAGCCAGCTTCTGACAAGCAGTCAATGGGGAAGCCAGCAGTAAGTAGCAAGTGACCTACAGTGATTCACTTAACGACTGCAACTGCAACTGATGGAACCAATGTCATAAGTCGGCATGGTCACATGATGTCACACTTAATGACAGTGCCTCTTAGCGACGAAGTTGTCGTTCCCAACTGCAGTTGGCAAGTGAGGATAACCTGTACTGTAACAGTGTTAACAATGGTGCCGGGGAAAGACAGGAATTATAATCTAACAGATCAGTTTAGAGAAGAAAGAGTTCGCTAAAATCAGCTCATTTACTCCAGAAGTCTTGTCAACTATCAGCCAGATAATTTTGGTAGTTCACAAACACAGTCTATAGGCTGTTCATACATCAGGCTAAGTGATTAAGATTTAGGCTTAAACAAACATGATTTAGTACAATGTGTAAACTTTATACTATTTTGTTTATAATTAAAATTTCTTTTATATACTATTTGTTTATAGTTGCATACATTACTTTTCTATGATGTACTGATACTATTAGGAGTTACATCCAAGAATTTATTGAAAGACTTGCTTTATAAAACTTTATTCTGAAGATAATCAAATATTTCTGAAACCACAACATGAAACCTGATCCCTGTGTTAGGACAGATCAAAACATGGCAAAACATTGTACAAGCTTCTGCAAGCTCCAGAAGCTTGTACAAGCTTTTGTGATATTTTAAATTTGTTCATCAATTCATCAGTGAAGATGTAAAAAAACACAAGGGAGCAGACAGAAAAAAACCCTCCCAAACTTAGGAAATATCTCTACAGCAGATAGCAGGATTAGACCTGGTTAGCAAATGGACAGGAGATTACCAAGATCCCATGGAACTGCAGGCTGGACTGGGAATTATTTCAATTTATATGGCTACCCATCTCAAATTCATGACTCTGGGTGGCTAACAATAGTTAAAAATATGTAACCGTAAAACAAAACAAACCCAAACCCAAACACATATACAATCAGCAGCCGAGGTAAAAGCAAAACCACCAAGAACAAATTGACATAGCCATTGCATGGGCTGTAACACACATCTGGATCCCCAGTCTGGTCTTTAAAGGTTTGCAAAGAAGGCAACAGTCAAGCCCTTCTGTACTGTTATGAAGAAAACAACAGAGGTATGTTCATGAAGTCACCAGGATGGAGACTATACTTTAAGCAATAAGGTCTTATTCAGAGTCAAACATCTGTCCAACATCTAAAGAGAACCTGCTGAGAATCCCACCTCCTGGAGAGGTGCACAGGTTGTGGATTAAATAACAGGACTTCCCTCTGGTAATTCCCACACTCTGGACCATTCTTTCCCCAGAGGTACATTCAGCCCCATCTCTTTTTGCGTTTTGCAAGCAGATCTTCCAAAGGAGGCCTTCAACCCTAGTTCACAGTGGCTATTCATCCTAGGAATGTTTATTGTTTGTGTCAATTGCTTTTTGTTTTTGTACTTTGTTGTTCATCTTTTGTACTTTGTTATAAGCGTTGTGGTGGTCTACAAATATATTTAAATAAGTAAATAAATAGCAATAGTGTCAGATTATTCTGAGTCTTCAAGAGACAAAGGAAATGGTGGCTCCCTTAACTATGAAACACAAGGATCTCTGCATTCCATTTTTAGTAAATGCTACATGACATTCTTTTTGAGCTTTCTCTTTTCAAAGAATATTAGATATGCATTCTTCATAATATAGGATGTATACACAGATATAAAATTAAAACTACTTGTGTCTTTTTGACCAGGATACATATAATTCAGACACAGTGACAGTTGGATTTAAAATTATGTTTTCAATGTACTGTCCAAAAATCCTGTCTTTATAGCCTCAAGGAAAATATTAGCATTCCAACCTGACATCTAGTGGCATTTTCCACACATCACATGCACTTTACACTACATATGTAGACAAAGCCACAGAAATATAAATGGTTCTCCAGTGAAAGTACCTGAAGGAAAAGACAAGCATCACAGAGGAAAATGTGTCCAATTAAGCACTGAGTTCCAGAAAAAAAGAAACAAGTAGAGACAGATAACAATCAAATGGGAAGGAGAAGAGATTTTTTGAATAAAATTACAGAAACTAGGGAAAACTTATGCAAAGATGGGCACTATAAAAGGTAAAGGTGGCAAACATCTACTGGAGAAAGAAGATATAAAGAAGAGATGACATAAATATCTAGAAGAATTACATGAAAAACAGCTTCAAGCTGATGATATGCATGAAGGTTTAATCACTGAACTGGAGCCAGACATTCTCTAAAATGAAGTTAAATGGGCTTTAGAAGTATAGATAACACTGAAGCTAGAAATATTGGCCATATTGCTTAAAACCTTGCAAGATGATGCAGTTAGTGTTACTTGTGGTCTGTACGCAGGTATGGAAAACACAGCAGTGGTTAAGAGACTGGAAAAGACAGATTTATATTCCAATGCCAAAACAGGGCAATACTAAGAAATGTTTAAACTACCAAACAATTGTACTGATCTCATATACTAGTAAAATAATTTTGTAATCTAGACTTCAGCAATACGTGGAACAAGAACTGCCATAAGTACCAGCCAGATTCAGAAAAGCCCCCCTTTCCTCCCCCCCAAGATCATACTGCTAACATCCACTGGATAGTGGAAAGGACAAGGGAGTCATAAAAAGCACTCTATTTTTGCCTTATTGATTATCCTAAGGCTTTTGATAGCTCTTCAAGACATGAGAGGTACCCACCTCATTTCCCTAAGGAAGAATTTTTACCATGTCCAGGAAGCATTGCTTACAACAGAATATGGAGAAACTAAATGGTTCAAAATTGGGAAAGGAGAGCACTGCGATTGTATACTACCGCCTTATTTGTTTAACATATGTAAACTATATCAGGAGAAATTGCTGAGAGAAACATCAACAACTTCACTATGGTGATGATACAACTTAAATGGCTGAAAGCGAGGAAGTCTTAAGGAATATCCTTTTGAAGGTGAAAGAAGGGAATTCAAAAGCCACCCCTCTGCTCAATATTTAAAAAAGTAAGATTACTTCAATAGGCAACACCAACCAGTTCCAAAGAGGTAGAGACAAAGCTAAAATGGTTACAGATTTTATCTTTAGGCTCAAAAATTAACAGGGATGGTGACTGTAGTCATGAAATAAAAAGCTATTGGCTATTTGGGACAAAGACTACAAACCATCTAGAGAAAAAAAACTGAAGTTCAGAAACATCAAACTAACAAAGATACGTATGGTCAAGAACATGGTTTTCCCAATTGTACATATGGCTGTGAAAGCTGGACCATCAGGAAGGCTAAGAAAGAAAAATTGAGGTATTTGAACTGTGGTGCTGGAGAAAATTGTTTTGACTGCAAGAAGAACAAATCAGTCAATACTAGATGAAATAAAAGCAGATGAAACAAAACCAGACCACTCCCTGTAAATCCTAATAATGAGACTAAAGCTTGCATATTTTGGAAGCATCATGCAAGAGATCCTCACGCCTGGAAACATCAAAGGCAATCAAGAAGAGAGGGTAACAGAAGACAAAGTGGCTACTAGCTATTATCAATTATCACACAAGTATGAGCTTACAAGAACTCAAAGAAATCATTACTGATGGACAATCCTGGTGAAACTATGTTCATTCCGTTGTGAAGAATCAGAAACAACTGAGCAACAACAAAAATGAAGTGAGCAACAGCATATGGCACAAAAACAGGGGTGATAAATGTACAACCCATGGTCTATAAATGGCCATCAGCAGCCTTTCTGCAGTTCCCAGAACACACTTACACTCTTGAGTTTTTGCTCCATTTTTGGGTCTTTCTAAGCAAGTGAAGGGGTATTTACAGGCAACATGGATTATTTGAGCCTTTAAAGTAAATGTAAGGATGTATGTATATTTCCTTATGTCTTAGTAGATGGTAGTAACTGGCCGGTCTTAAGATTCTTCTGTTTTAAAAGGAAAACCATAATGGAATACATATCTAACAAAGAGGAAGAAGTTTACCAAACAAAGAGAGCAAACAGCAGCAAGAACAAACCCAATACTGCCCTATTTTTTGAAATTCACTGAAATTCTCTTTCAATAACTTGAAAAAGAAAAAAATAAAATAATGGCCAACAGCAACCTGCAGAAAACTTAAGAAAATGTAAAATTAAAAACTTTAATTTTTTAAAATTAAAAACTTTGATTTTTTAAACTCTGGGTAATTCTTTCTCATCACTACCATACTATGTTGAACAAAGGTAAAAGAATTTATGCAAAATGATGCAATGTATGTAAAATCATGCAAATTAGGATTAATTTGGGAAGTTACAGGACTTTTTGTTCCCCAGACATGGAATGACATTTCTGTTTTCATTTTTTTCTAAGCCCAGATAACACACAACCCTGAGAGGTTTACAAAACAGAGTTGGTAGTGATCATATGGACTTAAGCCATTAAGTCCAACCCTTGTTCAATTTAGGAAGCCCAGAAAGAGGACAGCTAAAATCACTTCCATGAAATTAGAAGGAGGTCCTCATGTATGTCTCAGGCTTCAGGTTATTCACTCAATGGATGATCCTCATCCTGAGCAATCAACCTCCTCTTATTTCTGATCCTTCTACTGCAGCATTCCATGACATTTCAATTACGTGGCTGACTAAAGCCATATCATATCCAGATCCACTTATTTGTCTTAATAGCTGATTGGACCAGAAGTGAGCAAAAATTCAGGAAATACACCCAGTAACTTGTTTGTTCTCTGCAAGGTCAACCTTACCTGTCTGTAAGTACTAATGATGATTTCTCTCAGGTGATAGTGCATAGGCGTCATTGTTTCGCTCACAGTATCCAATGCCATGTCAACTTCCTTCTTCATACGGTGTCCCTCTGGCAATATCTGAACCACCTTCATTACCACCTGCCAGATAAAAGCAAAACTTACAGCTTATCATAAAGCTTTCCCTTCTGGAATCTCTTTTCCCATAGAGGGACTAAAAACTCAGCAAAGAAAATGCCTCCAGCAGGTCTAAGAAGAAAAACAGTTTGTCCACAAAGGCAAAGTTTAGTACTTATATATCCACTTTGCATTGTGAAAAAAACAACGTAAGGAAAGAGATGTTGAGATGCATACTTGACTCTGTTTGCCAATACAAAACCTATCCCTACCAAAACTCCAGGAATTTGCATTGGTTTTCATATATCACACATGGTCAGTGCTACCCTTTCATCTACTGAAGACTTCCTTCTTTGTTTAAAATAGACAAATGCCACACTATCCAGTATTTGCACCGATGCCCTTTGCTTATTGAACCCTTGTAGTTCAATAAGGTCAGTTTGTGGACCATTTCTATGGTAACTGTGTAAAAACTTGTGAGGAGGCAGGTACAATCTCATTATCCAAGACCCGCCCCCTCTGTACAAGCATTTACATTGCACACATATACAAAAGGGTCAGAGCTTGGGTTGCAATGCCACACCTGCCATCTTGCAGATGTTGACCCCACTGGGGACATCCATGCTCCAATGGGATCTCTTGCACTCCTCCAACTACTCTACGACTGTAGAGGCAGCAGCAGAGATGGGAGATGCTCATTGTTCAGTCAAAACATGCTGTAATCATTCTGAGCAGCAACCTTTCAAGTATTCTGTCTGTTCTTTGTGCTGCCAGTATTCTGTTATTGTCTGGTTAGTAGCTGTGTTGCTTCTTGTCAAAGTTGTTCCAGCCTGCTCAGTAGAGTTGCTGGGATCAACCATAGTCCCTGCTGTTCCAGGTTTACACTGGGCAGGTTATACAGAGTGGAAAACTGAAAGAAATGCAATAGTTAAGCCCAAAAGGAAGATAGCTGGAAGCTGCATATCCACTGATCTGTCTGGTACAATACTATTCAAAGAAAAAATCTGGTAAAAAGGTGTAAAGAGTTTTTTGGGGTGGGTTGCTGCTAGAATGCATGTGGGTCTTCATGCATTGTGCAAAGTTTTACTTTGCAAACAAATAATGCAAAAATGTTGCTCTTAATGTATAAACACCAAGGCTTTTAGCATGCTCTTAATGTAATTCATCTATTCAGCTTTGGTACGTGTGTGTACATTTTGTTCATTCTCTCGTTCCTTGTTCATGCTGAGCATCAAGATGTATTCAAAAATGCAAAGGATAGATTGGTTTGGCTGACCAGCTAAGCGTTGAGTGCGTGCACTCTCTACCAGCTCTTGCCTCTTGCTGTGATGTTATTGCTATTCCTCGTCTAAAAGCACCAGCAATCTTTTGTGTGTGTGTCGGGGGAGGGGGGGGCTGGCCATTACTGTTACATGTGAGCAACCCCCAATTGCTTTTACTGCACTTGTGCCTGGCAGAGAGGCTAAAAAAGGAATTATGCAAATCTATTACCTGGCCTCACTAAGGAAGTCAGGTAGGGAAACCTACATAAAAAGGGGCCAGAACACTTAAAACATTTTTGCTCTATCAGAGCCCAGCCAGTTTAGAACTCATGTTGATACAACATTTCAGGTTGAGCTTTTTTGTTCAAAGCTGTTTAAGATGGCTTCTGTTTCATGCATGTTCCCATTGCTAAATTAAAATATGTCTTACTGAATAAATCTCAAGCAGCAGGGTTGGCATGAAACACAAACTCAGCCAATGCATTTATTTATGAACGTGAAGGTTCTCTACTGGAAAAGTATTATATTAAGAATATACAAAGTGCATATTGATTAGAAGACACCAACCTCAAATTCTCCTTTTGTGTACTTGGCATCAGGCACACTCACGATCTCATCCTCCATTATCTCAGGGATTCCCTGCAGCAAGAAGACAGCCTTAGCCTTGACTTTAAAGCCATGGAAAAGCTAAAACAGTGCCCCCCCCCCTTTTAAGAAGCTGGCAATATACTATTTAAGAGATATAGTAAAACCAGGATTACCAATAATTTCCGGTACTCCTTTTCTTTCTCTGTGTTGATTTATAACAAATGTATTCTTTTGTAACCCACTACATCTTTCAGTGTTCAAAAATCTTTGGACCACCGATAAACCATTTTACAGAGAGCCAGTTTGGCATAGTGGTTAAAGCACCAGGCTAGAAACTGGGAGTTCCAGTCCTGCCTTAGGCACGAAGCCAGCTGGGTGACCTTGGGCCAGTCACTCCCTCTCAGCCCTAGGAAGAAGACAAGGGCAAACCACTTCCAAAAAACCTTGGCAAGAAAACTGTAGGGACAGGTCCAAGCAGTCACCAGGAGTCAAGACTGATTCAAGGGCACACACAGACACACGGGGGGGGGGGGGCATTCTACATCCCCCTCTCCAAGAAACCCTACGGCACTGCACGGGATTCTGGAGTGTTTTCTTAAGTGCACATGGCAAACTTTCTAGCAAAGTCTGTCTAACATAAGAAGAGTGTGCTGTTGCAAGCCTCAGCTACAGGCACCCTTTCTTCTCCCCTCTTCTCTTGGCCCAGCTGCAGAATGGGTCCAAATTTGTTCCTTGCACCAAGCTGATCATAATGGCCTCGGTGAGTTAAGGTCACTGTCATTCAGGACACCTATCATTAACATAAGACAATGAAAATAACAATTTTGGGAATAATGGGCATGACTTAAAAAGTACTGTTATGGTATACTGAAGGACTGATGAAGGTTATAAATGGCAGAGAACTTTGGGAATAATTCAGTATAGAAATATAGTAACTATTTTTCTGATTATGTGCAATTCAACGTGCTGCTCAAATCCCAAACTGTGGTTAACAAATTAGGTCCATAACCTAGGGATCGAAATTGACTTACTGCCAAACTATAAACAAATTAGCCAGAGTTTGTTAAGATGAAGCAACAAGCCAAGGTTGATCAAATTCCAACTCTTCCACCTGGCTATGCTGCAAAAAAGAAAACAACCTTTGGCTTGGCTCTGACATTCTTAAGGATAGAATTGACATGACAATAGACTAAATGCTTTTATATCAGAAACAAACAGGCACTGATTCTGGAAAAACATCTCAAGTTGTTCTCTGGCCAGAGCTGAGAGAGCTGTTTCCAACGGCACTCTGTTATTCTTTCATTTCCCACTGAAGACCACCTTGTAAGCTTTCACAGAACTCCAGCTGCCTGGGAAACAGTCTGGACACCCCTGCCCTGATTAAGCACAACTTGGAATATTTATATTAAAATCATGATCCATAACAAAAATTAAACATGAGCATATAAGTCCACATTAACCTAATTTTTTAAAATTGTTTTAAAAATCAAATTCCAACAGAAAAGGAAGACATATTTCAACAAGGGGCAACATAATCAGAATTAGGATAAGGTCGCTTTCCAAGGGCCATCTGGAATAGCAAATCATGACAAACTTTTCTAAATGGCTGAAGAGACAAGGATGATTTTAGAAAGACCAGGAAGCTCTTGCTTAACACACTTCCTCAGAGGTAGATTGCAAAGACTGCCAATATCTGCACACATCAATGGAAAGATGTCATACATCATGTTTTATTTCTTGCTCTTCCAGATATGCAGCTCCCGAAGTAGTTTGAAAGATTAAAACCCATGATCCAGAAGCCAGCAAGCTTTGAGACAAATGTGGAATCTGATACGCTTTGCACAATCCACTGAGGATTTCATTCATGATCTCAGGTACCGCTTCCTACAGAATTCTAGACTGTTCAGAGAATGGGCCATGTCTCTCCAAAGGAGCACATACATTGAAATGCCAAAGGATGAGGACAGCAATAACCATGGCTGTTGTGGTTCTTCCTCTGCCACTGTGACAGTTGAACACAAAGGCTGTGTGAGAGTCTTCAGCCAAAGCACCCCTCATGGCTTCCAGCATCTGATCAAAATCCTATAGACAGAAACCAAAGATGTCATGAGTAAACTGCTCTTTTTTCAGACTAGAACTTTTCTGTTAACTTCCAAATCACTTAAGATGAATTCAAGTAACAAACTGAAACTGGACCCCACACAAGTTGAGAAGAGTAATTATTTATTGATTGTACCTGTTCTTTAAAACTCGACCTAGTGTGTAAATGACATGTATAGCTTCCAGTTATTGAGAAGTACAATAATCTGTCCTTCTTGTGTGTGTTCCTATTCTCATAGGCAAGATACCTTCTGAGATATTGTTAACATTAGAATAAATATATTTTAATGTCATAAGATCACACAGATATTGGCAGATGTATAGATTTCAATTAATAATAGTTTGCTAATCATTCCAAGGGGGGCGCAGTGGCGCAGCGGCTTAATGATGCTGAAAGTTGCCGGCCAGAAATGGTCGACGCTTCAGCGGTTCGAGTCCAGCCTTCGCATTAGCAGGGTGAGCTCCTGTTTCCTCCCCAGTTCCTGTCAACCCAACAGGTCGAAAACTCACGTGAGTAGATAAATGGGTACTCTCACTCCGGTGGGAGGAAAAATGCTGGCAGCACCTTGCAAAAAAGGAGTCGGGAGCAGTTGCCAGTAAGCGCAAAAAAACGTGCGCGCCCGAAAAGGTCGCGAAGCAACGGAAACCCCGCCTCCTGCGCTCGCCAGCTGGGCTCTGCTCTAGGAAGGAGGCTCTGGCAAACCACTTCCGAAACACTTGCCTTGAAAACTGCAAGGACTCGTCCAAGCAGTCACTGCAGAGTCGGTAACGACTGAGCGCAGATTAAAAAAAAAAAAAAATCATTCCAAACCAGCCCCTAGAATTTACTTTTGTGGCACAGGAAACAACCTCAGTTGTCAATGTCTATCATAAATGATGGGTTGCACATACATTAAGCTTCTCTGACTATGGAACATGGAATATCAGGGAATTCAATTTCCTTCAAATTAGGTCACTTTCTCAAAATTTCCTCCCTATTTATGTTCATGAACATGGGTTACTTAAGTAAGCAGCAGAGCTGAAGTCTCAGAATGAAAATTGTTTTTCTGGTAGCTGAAGTGAGATGAATGTACCCAAATGCTAGGCCAACATGAGTACATTAACAATATTCAAATAAAACAAGCAGGACCCATCTTTTTTCTGAGGGTCAGTAACAACAGAAGGCTGCAATGTGCTTATAGTAGCAGCAGTAGTCATGATAGATGTTATTTATATAGCATTTATGTGAGAACAAACCGAGTTACAAAAATAAAATCAAATAATAAGCATAAACTGGACAAAACAGGACAAGGTATCAACATATGTTTGGGATTGTGTGTTTGTAAACAACGCCACAAACAAATTTCTTCCCAGAAACAGGCAAATCTGGCAATGTGAAACTGCCTACCCCAGGACACGCTCAAGGAAGAAAGGAAGAACAAGCATAGTTAAAAGAAACAATCTTAAGACCAAACTACACATTACAGTTTCACAACTGACTTCTTTCTCTCCTCCTCTTTCTCTTGTACACACAGATACACACAAACAATGTCAAGTAAAGGCTGGAATATAGAATGGGAAACTTGCCAGGTGAAGCTTTTCACCTACACCAAAGAGCAGATGTGGCATTTCTATGCGCTTACCTTCTCCTTCAGGCCACAGAAGTCTGGAACTGGGATCCGTTTGTATGCCAGCCCCTGGCAACTGCTTTTGTGCTGGTTAAATATCTCCTGCATGGTTAGGCATGATTTAAACATTTTCATCTGCTTCTCCTGTTCCAAATAAACCTCAATCCATTTCTGGGATTTCAACAGATCGTTCTTCAAGACAGATTCCAGTTTCTGAAGAAGGGTACAGCAATGCCAAAGAAACAAGAAAGTCATTCATCTGTTTCTGTTCTACCCTCGAGAAATATTAATTTTCCCAAGCCTGATGCCCTCCAGGTACAGGCATCCTCATACAATGCCCATCTTTCCAATGTGAAAGGGGTTATAGAAACACATGTGGAGGGAACCAAGTTAGAGTTTACACTGAGGCACAGAAACAGAAAACCAACTATTCACATGAGCAACTGGCTGGCTCTGAATTTCTCTATTATGCACACAGGGAGATTGGGCTTTTTTACAATGCAGAAATGAATGGAAAACAATTCATTGAACAAAAAGATGCTGGGTAATTTCACAAGGAAAAAAGATTCATTCTTGTCCAATATAAAATCTCTGTACAAGTTACGGTGATTCTAACAAAGCCGATATATATATATATATATTTTGAATTATGTAAGTTTTATTTATATATATATATATATATATATATATATATATATATATATATATATAAAACTTACATAATTCAAAATCTCTGAGTTTTCATTTTTATTGCTCTCTGCTATGCTAGTGTGTGTAGTGATTACAGTGCTGGACTAGGAGCAGCGAAACCCAGGTTCCATTCCTGCCACAGGTCTAGAACACAGCTGAGTGACTTGGTCCTCAAATTAGCATCAGACTTTGCAAAAAGCCAACTGAAAAACGAAACCCCTCATTTCATAATGCATTGACCGCTATCTGAACTGCAGTGAGCACAGTGCAAAATAAACAGGCCCTGCAACTAAGCAGGACAAAGACTAGGAAAAACATCTACTATGCGGTGCCTTGATGCCTCTTTAGTAGAAAGAACAGAAGAAAAGTATTAATGATGCCCATTTTTGTCTTTCCACCCCCAGAACATGTTGTGATACACACCTTACACACCTTTACAAGGGTTTATAGAATCTGGAAAAACATTTTACATGAAGGTCCTTCAAATATGATTGAATTGGGCTGTTACTGTCATATACAGATGCACAAAAGTACATGCACCCAGCTATTGCCAAGAAGCACCAACACTGCATGAAGAAATGACTTTGCCTACTACTTCTACAGTAATCGATGCCTATCTTTAATCACCTATTGCCAAAAACATTGTATTTCACAATATTTTTTTTCTAGAATACACACTGGAGAATAAAAGATTATCTTCTGCTCCCATGCCAAGGAATGTTTGACTAACCCATATTTTCCTGCATAATATAAAAGAGCATTCTACCTTTAAAAATCCACTCCATATGATTATGTCTAGTTAATGAAAAGAATATTTCTCTTTTCCAGAACTGTTCACACATGAAGTCAGAATGTTGCTGTGTTATCGGTTAGCATGATGTATGAACTCATTCATTACAACTTAATGTTATGTGCAAATTAGGCCATTCAACAATTCATGGTTACAAAATCCTGGCTTACAATTTTAGCATCTTACAAGTACTGTAGATAAAATATCAATAGTGACTTATTCCTAAATACTGAATATCAAATCTCAGATGATTGCTGGTTAGGAATCTTTCATGATGTGAAAGGGGCTCCATGGAACAGCCTCCTAATTGATATCAGATTGTCAAAGATCATATTGCTTCAGAGGGACATGCTGCAATCAAAATGACACAAATCACCTGTTGAGTGACTTGATTTTTTTTTTTTTTTACTATGAATGTACAAAAAATTTTACTGTATGTTGTGAATTGACAAGAGGCTACTTGATTACAGCAGGTACAACCTGAATAAACAAATAAATTCTACAGGAAGAGCATATCCTACAGCCATTCTGAAAATGAACTGGAAAAACATGTTTCAGTTCATTTTAGATTTAAAACATTGTTGATGATGACACTTATGTGGCCATGAGAAAAACTGTTATGTCAATAAAGAAATATGACATACAAATTTATCTGCTTTAAGTAGTGAACTCATCCAACTGATGTCTTAAGACTGTAAAACGTGGAAAAGGAAACATCAGTAATTTTGCATTTTCTCTTCCCTCTTTTACTTGCAGAAGAGTAAGTGCAAGGAAATGCATTCTTTTCACCTGGGAAATTACTCAGGAAGGAGAACACAAACAGAAAGCATGGATCACTCCTACCTACCAGAGCTTATTCTCCATCAGTATATCATCTCCACAGCATACCACTGAATTCATTCTCATTGGATATGCTATCAAGACCTCTTCGGATAAAAATAAATTTGTTAGTAGCACAAGTGTGCAGAGGAAGAAACAGAAACTTCATGCATCCAATGGCTCACCTCTAGTTGTTCTGATGACACTACAGGTACTGTTATCTGCTGTTCCAGATTGCCAATTTCCCGGAGGGTATAGGTTTGTTCATTCTCTTCTAGAACAACCTCTTCGCGGAGATTAATCCATAAGATGTGAGAATGTTTCCTCTTTGCATCTGTCAGGTAGTTCAAGACATTCCCAATTGCCTAAACAGAAATGGTAATGAAGTCATGATGTCTTAAAAAGGAAAACAAGAAAAAATATTTACAAAAGTCTACAGATGATAAGTCTCATCTTCCCATGCCCTAGGCTATTACAAGTAAATCACATGAATAAATCAAAGAACTTGTAGAGAAACCTTCAGTTGCTGGTGTTTCTTTCAGATCAGCTTTGATAAGAGGCACTCTGAAGTGAAGTTAGTGCAACAAGCATTTCTGAGCAGGGAGGTGTTGAAAGCAGATCTTTGGCCTTGACCACATGAGACAGAGTGGAGACAGGCAATGGGACAGAGAATTCTGATAATGGCCAAGACAGTAGGAAAAATATTACGACTTTCAAAAAGTTCCACAATTGTTTTCAAAGAGTGCCGCAAAGCAGTGTTGACAAACATCTATTTCTATGATGTATTACTGTTTCTGCTAGATTCTATTAAGTACCAATTTGAAAAATCTAAAAACATCAGTATAGTTCCTCTTTAAAATCCAGTTTGGGAATAAGGTTTGCATTTACCTGGTCCCATCTCAATCTCTTTCTGGAAACGACATAGCAATGTACTTACCTTGGAGTTAGGCTGAGCCATTCCATACACAGGCATTTTGGGGACCCTCCGGAAGTTGGCCACATTCATGTCTTTGACAGTGCTAAGAACATCTGGAGAAAACCGTTCATCCACAACCTGCAGCAGAGATAAAATTATGAAGCTTTTGTCCATTTTATGGATAAACTGAATATTTCTTATTTCTATCATAAAAACAGTCTTCCTTCAACCAACCCAAATTCCAAAGAAAGAACAGTAATAGCTGTGGTTACATGAATGAAAAAAACTGTTGTTTTGAGATGCACAAGCTTATTTTGTTCTCTGCAGATAATCATGGAAGAGGTGACCTATGTTAGCATGTGCAAAGTTTGGCATAACCCTTAGAAGTAAAAAAAAATGTTGCTTCCCTTATAAATGCAGGGAAGAATCTTAAGAACCTGACATTAGAAGAAGATTACAAATTACTTTCAGGGCACCTGAGAGGAGAAAAACAATCCTAGCTCTGAACTAAGTTGAACTTTAGCAACAAGAATATTTTATAGTAATATGTTAACTGAACCGTTGTGCACAATGGCTCTGACTTTGTGGAAGGGACACTAATAGAGAAATGCAAAAATTAAGAGAATGCAAAACAGGACACTCACCAGCACCCGTACTCCCTTTATTATCTGCTCCCCTGTGATTCTAAGTTCTGACAGATTCATATTTGCTTGAAGTCTGTACAGTTCAGGGTGCCTACAGATCCATCTACTAAAACTGAGAGCGAAAGCCAAGGGATACTGCCAGCCCAGAAGAAAGAAGAAAAGAACAGTTTCAGGAACATGGGGTGACCCCAAGAACTGTACTCATCAACTCATCAAAAGAACTAGTTTTCAGGTCATTGAGGTGCCTTCCATTTCCACTCATCCAACTTTTACATAGTGAAAGCCTGACTGAAGACAGATGTTTTAACAGGCATCTAAAAGACATAACAGAAGGTGCCTGACAAATTTCAGGGCAGAGAATATTCCATGGGGCAAGCACCAGTGCGAAGAAAGTCAACAGGTGAGTGGCCACAAGATGGCACTCTGAGGTTTTCAGCATACACAGCACAGAGGCACTCAACCAGGTTTATCCAAGCAAAGTCCCATCAGGTAGCCTATTCACAAGTTGCTTCAGGTCTTAGAGATGCAGACTAAGGTGTTTATAGCCCACACAGCTCAAGAATCTCAGGGTGGCTATATTCATTAAATAGATGATAAAAAATGAAATGTTAAAATCTTAAAAGAGTAAAACTATAACGACCTCAATTTAATACTGGAGAGGCACAGATTTTCAGGAGCAATAATTAATCAAGGACAGGCAGTAGCTATTATGTTCCAAATGTATTGTAAAAGGCCAGATCTTTACCTGGCTCCAGGGGAAAAAAAAATAATAATAATGTTGGCACCAGTCTGGCTGACCACCATAGCAGAGAAGGCACTTTGTGATACCTCCACCAAGAAGCCTTGCTACTACTCACACTTTAATGTTCAGGTATATACATATCAAGAAATGTGCTCCTTGGAGTTTTAGTGTTAAACCATTTAGGATCTTAAATATCATTATTAAAATTTGGCAGTGTATAAGTAGCCACCGCAGTTCCTTTAACCCTGGTGTGACACAGTCTCTAAAAAGTTACATCACCTCCAGTTTCTGGGTCAACTTCATGAGAAGCCTCATGTAAAATGCTCCACAATAGTCTAATCATGTGGGTACTAGAACATGTACTACTATGGCCAGTCCATTCCTGTCCAAGACAACTGGCTACTCACAGCTGGCCAAACACACATATGGCTATGAGAACACTTGGACCTCAAGCGATAGGTGATCCAGAAGAATACTAAGCCTGCATGTCTACTCCTTCTGATGGAGCACAACCCCATCTAGAATTGGAGACTTTACCAAATTCTTGGAACTGTAAGGTACCAAACCACAATCTATCTTATCAAGGTTCAATCATAGCTTATTGTTCCTTATCCAGCCCATTACAGAATCCAGACATCAGTCCAACAGCTTCACTGTCTCATCTGACTTTAATGGCCAAGAGAATGAGAGACGGGTATTATCTGCATATTAATAGTGCTCAAACTCTTTGGATGACTTAGTAGGCAAACACAGTGCCAAAGTTATGTGCAGATTTGACACTGGTGCTCAAGTTTTCTTTTATTAGGCCTCAAAATATTAATTTAAATTATGTTAAATTATATTAAATAATTAAATTAACAAAATATTAATTTAAATTATGTTAAATTACGTTAAATATTAACATAATACTTAATTTTTTGCTTTAGTTGCTTTAATTTTAATACAACTAAACAATGTTTGAGTGATGATGTTGGCAACACAAGGCAACTTTTTTCAGTAGTTTGGACAGATCAAGATCCAAGAGATTACCATCAAGAAGCAATTATGAAAGTATCTTACCATCAGACATTTCTCTATCAAGAAAGGTGAGGAGTTCCATGTTCACATCAATTCACTGGTAGACCATACAGCTTCTGTCCCATATTTGTGCAAAATTCTTCAGGACAGAGCTCAGTTATCTGAAACCAAGCTTCTAACAGCCTGCCCCACAGGCCTTTTAATTAACAAACCTGTTAATGGACCTGAAGTTTGATGACTGAAGTACATGGATTTTTCAGCTGTACTGCCTACACTGTGGAACTGTCTTCCCACAGGAGGGCTCACTTGTATATTTTATTCTTTCCCCCCCAATAAGTAGCCATAACAGGGATAGGCATGATATGATTCTCTAATGTTGTCAAAATGAATTTCCATTATTCCTTACTGCCTTGAGTTAATGGGAGCTGGAATTTAGTAATATTTGAACATCTGAGCTATACCTTGCCTAACTATGAGGAAAAAGATGGGTCTTTGAGACAGTACTTGGCCAAACATGATTACTGAAAGTCACCTGGCTGTGGCAGGAATTGGAAAATGCAAGATGAAGATTCATGGAGGAATGCTCACCTGTTCATGAAGGTAATAATTGAAAGCAATCAAGAAGAAATAGCGTTCAAGTCTCTGTAATGTCTTCTGAAGGAAATACTCTTTGGTGCTGTTCTTCTACAACATAAATAGATATAACAGTCCAGGCAACTGAATATGTGTTATGGAACGCTAAACTACTTATCACAATGAATCAAATCCATTTATACATATATTGAGAGAGAAAAAGAGATGCAGATAATGTAAATTTGCCTCTCAGTGTAAATTACTACTTACACTATGCTACAAACAACCCACAACAAGGCACACTAAATATCTTGGAAGAAAATCATTTAGCCTTATCAATGCTGCTTCTCAAATCATGATGACATTACAGGTCATGACAGGTACAGGACAAGGTATCCCTGCCCTGTGGTTATTAGTACCTTCCATTTTTATTAAGTAAGAGCAGAGTGTATTAAGATGCTGATTTTTGTACCCACCTTTATGACTTCCCTTTTAATGTTATCACAATTACACAATAATAGGATTTTTCACTAGCCTCTTAGCACCCCTGCAAATGTCCTCTGATCTATAATTTTCAGCAAAAATATCTTTAGGACTGCAGCACTGCCTACCTCTGACTTTGGAAGTCCCAAGATTATTTCCTCTACCCCTATAATCTATGACATAAGTTCTTTCTAGTTGTTTTAGGGAACTAGCCTTCCCAACTTGGAGTCTCCAACCCACTTTTAAAACATTAATTTTAAAAAATGATAAACAAGCAAAATATCAGCTTAAACTTTTATTTCTAGGAATCTAACTGAGCCCCAAAGTTCTTAGAAAATAAAAAGGATCAAGGGGAGTACAAAATATACTAGCCCAGGGGGTTGCCAGTGGGGATGGCATGCTGGCAAGCTAGTACTTTGTATGTGGTTATGTCACTGTGACAGATATCTTGTGATAGGCAAATCTCTCAACAGCCATTTTGTGAGGATTCCAACAAGGGTTGGGGACTCTTGTTTAAGATCATGATTTTCTAACAAAGACATCATCCAGAGACCTCTGTTCTTCAGGCAACTCAACTTTTAAAGCGCCATTACCCCTCCAGGAAACATATGGACACATTCATGGTCCCCATTACTGACCACTTATCCTCATGTCAACTCCCGTGACACAGGCTAAGCTCAGAGATAATGACTTGTTAATACCACATCATGAATTTCAAAACTGAGTGCAATTTAGATAAAATATTCCTGATCTACCTCCAGTTTTTAACTACGCTGGCTCTCTGTATGGAAAAAATAGAGCTTTGAATGATTGCAAAGAGGCTTCATTTGGTTTTGGAACAGAGGGAATTTGGCAAGGATCCACTGGAATCTTAGATTATATAATTGCCTTTCATTAATATTTACTTGTTATCCTCTAGGAGAAATCCGGCCTGAAGTCATTTATCAAAAAGATTTAAGAAATACGCTTAGAACTGAATATTTTCCTGCACAGACTATTTCCATCCACATGTTAAAAGAAATGATAATAATGGCACAAATCCAACCAAATTTAAGCCCATTCAAACCCTACTGCTCCCAAGAGCAGAGATTATGCAACAGAGTTTAAAAAAGAAGAATAATTGTAACATATTTTATGGTTGCCCTTGAAAGGATATTTACTGAGATCCTATCATACATTCAGAGGAGCATAAATTATGTATTTTGTAAAGCCTGTTCTTATTTATTTAAAAAAGACTGGACTGTGCATATATCAAGTCTCCACAACCTGTGCAACCTACCACATAAAGATAACATAACCATAAATTGAGGTGATGTGCTAGGTGTTAGATATACAGCCCCAGAAAGTAACAACAACAAAAACAAGAAGTCTGTCAACCCCATGGTGGGCAGTTGGCTTAGAGACCTACCATGTGTTACAGACATGTTTTGCCTGCTTCTCACAAGGATGCATTTGCCTGAAAAATATGTTTCAAGAAAAAAAATTCCATTGTTTAAGAAGAGCTGTTACTGTGCTTGAATTTCATATAAACATTAACTGTGTTTATATGTAGAGTGACTTCCAAAGGCTAACTTTTTAGAGCTGGTGAAGACACACACTACATGCTGTGAGGGCAACCTGAAAGTCACTTCAAAAGCAAAGCTAAATTATTCTCACAAAAACACTGCTCAAAAACAGCAAAAAGAGGAGAAGATCCTAGCAGGTGAATTTCAACTATAAAGAAAGAGTCTCACATCACAGCAGAGAAAAAGATGGCCAAGTCCAGAATAACTCACAGATCTGAGAAAAATATTCTTTAGTAGCCTATTTCTGTACTACTTTCTACCAGGAGTTTGATGCAGGTGTACAGTAGATATTCTCTCCTCACTGAAACCAGGCAAGCTTGTAAGGGAGTTATTCAAAGAATGGTGACTGCCCTAAAGTCCCTCTATGGCTAAACAGAAATTGGAATCCTAGCTTCCCCAGGGCTGGCTCTATCATTAGGCAGAACACAGGAGCAACAACTGGCCAATGATGCTGGCTATCCTCCTGCCCCAATTTTTTCTGCTGAATTCCTTGGTTATTTCCTTCTGCTAGAGGAGAGGATAGTGTGCAACACAGCCTAACCTTTGACTCAAAAGCTTATTCTTAACTGCTGTGAAGAATGCCTTCCAATCATATGTATAAATGACCATTGGTCAAGTTCCCGTACATCAAACAGAGGGGTGGTATTTGGTCTTCTACTGCTGCAATACGTCTTGAGTCAACCCTGACATACAACCACTTTATCAGAGTTTGCAACAGATAAACAATTTTGAGCCTCCTCCATTTATGTTAAGCAGAAGCAAGACTAAGAATGTAAAAATGGTCTTCCTGGATTAGAATAAAGTTTTTTACCTATCATGGTCAAATCCCACTGAGCCAGGTGATCATGGCATACCTCCATCTTTCAGCTGAGGTTACTACATGGCTTAGGTGGGAACATAACACCAAATATCCTGTACTGCAGGAGTTAGTCATCCTTTCAACTTTTTGGTGCTCCAGTATAATAATACAAGTTTTAAAATAGCTGAACTATTGAAAGATTAGAGATCACACTTATGAGATACTAGACCTCTTACAAAAGAATACCAAAATCTTCAAAAGGACTTTCCCCCAAAACAACCTTGTGCAATACCAAAGTCTCACAGAACTTGGCAATCTCATGATATTTCAGCCATTTTAATTTTTTTTAAAACAAATAAAGTATTTAATGTGGGGGTTCTATGCATCATAGAGGGATGACACAGGAACTTGGAGCTTTGAGGAACTGAGTTATTGACCTCTGTGATATGATTAAATTAGGCTGAAACACCAACAGGGGGTAAAGCAAGACAAAGACCTAACTAAGCCATAGGGGCTACCTGATACAGAAAAGTCTCGTGTGGACTTGTGGGGGTCACTCTGCAACTTCCCTCCCATGGCCAGAACTAGGTGATGAACAGAGGCCATGACCTAACACCATTTCAAGCATGATGCATCAGAAGAAGAATAAATCGCAACAGTGATAAAACAATTAAGAGCAAGGATTTTGTATCTTCAACTCCAAGAGTTCACTTGGAAATTCAAGATATCTTTCTGATATTCTGGATAAACATTTATCCAGTGGAAATCTTTCTGGCTTTCAGTACAAACAGTCCTTTGTTTATAGTCATCTTTTACACCTCAAGAATCTTATAGTCTATCCTGTTTATATATCTTTAGGCATGGGTGGGGTGCTTTTAAAAGAATTAAAGCGGCATATCCATGTTTTTAATCTTTCTTCTTTCAATTCTTTGAAGTATTTGTCACCATTAGATGATGTTACAGGTTGTAACAGAAAACCACTTTTCTCACT
The DNA here is from genome assembly GCF_059951505.1 of Python bivittatus. Taxonomy (NCBI): domain Eukaryota; kingdom Metazoa; phylum Chordata; class Lepidosauria; order Squamata; family Pythonidae; genus Python; species Python bivittatus. The sequence goes on from NW_028277073.1 coordinate 6,510,730, forward strand.
CCAACAAAAATAAAAAGATAAACTAACTGGCAGACTGAAATATTCATGATATACAGTAAAAGCAACAACTCATTTGGGGTGACCAAATGCAAGTCATTGAGTCCAAAACTATACATTTTTACATGTTTGCTAAGAAAAGTAAAGCTCATGAAAGACTTCACAGAACACAGCTAACCAATTAATAAAATGGCAAGTGTCTAAATTGAAATAACTAGCAAATTTATCATTTTTCTTAGGAGAAACTCAGAACCGAGGCTTAGCGTTATCTGAACAAATAACTTATGTGTTATGTGAAACTTATGTAAGTTTCCAGTTTCAGGTAATCACAAAAGCTGCAGTGTTAAATGTAATGAGTATACAGAACAACCTTTCCTGACCTGGGGTTATCTATTCTTCAACTCCCTTGGTTCCAGGTTTGATCTATAATGGCTGAGAATTAGGAGAAGTGAACTCCAAGACATCTGGATGGCAACAAGTTGAAGACAGTGCACATGTAAAACAATACTGCACAGTATCATCTAGTGAAATTGGCATCAGTCTCCAGAAACACATTTTTCCCATCATCTGTTACATGAGATTGTTAACTGGAGATTCCACAGATTAAATCTTCAGATGATTTGCAGCTATGTTCCCTCTGAATGTACCTGGTTCAAACCTGTAATGAACTCATTACAAGATATAATTTCTCAACTTCAGTCTCCACTTTGCCTGTGAGAGTGTAAACTTACTGACTTTTCTTACAAGACAGATGGACTTGAAATGTACATAAATGCCAAGAATCATATCTAAATTATCACATGATTATTGGGATAGTAGCTTTCTGGAAATCTGAAAAAAATGGGCCTATACAGACTAGATGGGCTCCCCCGCCCCCCAGTCACCTGCAACCATAGTTGCCAGAAAGGTTGCCATAGGTTCCTACCATTTTGAGGTAGGACACATGCGTGCACACACACACACACACACACACACACACACACAAAGAAAAGCATTAAACCCTAAACCAGACTCAGTATAATGGGTAAATCAGAAATAAAAATCCAAAATCTTCAAACAGATTTTTAAACCTTGGATCTACCATTCTGCATTATGATCCCACCATTGCCTTGGGCACCCACAAATGCTTAGTCCAACCCCAGCCATCAAAAGGTTGCCAACCCCAACATATATCAAGAAAGGCTTCTGACAGAATGAACTGTTGCAAAATCTGTAATTAAAGTATCTTCTACCATGAATGACTCTCTTCCAATAAAACTTAAGATTTCTAATTCCATTGTAGTTAGATATCCCCATTTTCTGAAGAAGACAGCAATTCCCAGTCATAAAAGTGTGGGCCAACGATCATCAGAAATGTAAAGAATGTAAATAACTGTGGAGAACTTACTAGTGTCATGGATCTTGTCACCATTTACAAAGAACTACTAGTACCTGGTTTTGATAATCTTCTCCAGTTCCTTCCAATTTCCTCTTGTATTCATAGATGGCTTCCTTCATATCATGCATTTCTGAACACAAGGCAATGGCAGAATCCACCTTTGAGGGCCAAAGAGAAAATGTCAAAAATCTACTGAGAGAGGATTTCATTCCCTTCAATCTTATGTCTATTTTATCTGCCTCCTCTGTTCATATGATCACCTGGAAGCTATTTTTTTTTTTAACTGAAATGAGACTTGGGCAAGCACGGGCCACCATGTGGTCCTTCAACCGCTGTGCATCTCCAGAACTTGTGCCAGTGAAGTATGATGGTGAAACCCCAAGAAATGCAGGACAATTTTTCATAATTTGGGGTAGGAAAAAAACTACCAAGTCCTTCCCCCTCTCAAACATACACCCCTCCTTTCCCCCATACCCCAAATGCTGACATAAATACACAGCTGAAATGAAAAATGTGTATTTGAAAAACCTTCAGCATAAAAAGCTTTCACTTACTGAAAAATAGAAACAAGGACTGTAGGGTAGAGGAAAATCACTAGAAGAAGGAACAAACTATTTTGACTAGGTGAACCTATTTGCATGTTCATTTTTCACTAAATCTACTGAAGAGTTCTTTAACTCAAAAAGAAAAGCATTTTTAATCCCTTGCAGGACCAAATTAAATATTATGCTATACATGCTAAAGAACTCTTCCAGCCAAGATGTAATCTGTATGAGTTTACTTTTCACATATAGTAACCATCTATCCGCATGTCTTCAATCCTCCAACAGCTTCCTCAATAAACATAACACTACTTTGGACAGCTTGCCCCAACCTCATGGCCTCTCTCAGCCATGGATACTGGGAATTCTGGGAACTGTGATCCCAAGGCATCTGGATGGGCATCCAGATTGAGGCAGGTTGACTAACTGTCTTTCTAGTCATAATGGAGAGAACTCATTTCTTTCTGGACAATCAGGCATTACTGTTTTCATCATTAATGACTACATTAATAATATAATCAAATACAGAGAGTTGCAATCACTCACTCATACATACATACACATAATACACACTCAGACACAAGGAGCTACATAACTCATCATTTAAAGAGGACACCATGAAGTTTGTCTGTTTGATTCTTGGGTTCTTCCACTCAATTTGTAGAGTTACTATAGGTCCTTTATCAGATGCTGTCACAGATTGGGACAAGTAACTCTGACAGTCTTCACCAGGTACAGTAAGGGTAACAAAGCAGAAAAAGGCCACTGAAACCAAAGGAACAATACAGGCAGTTCACTTACCTCCTCCACTATCTGCTGGCCATTGGGTACCATGCTGATGAAGTTCTGAATAATTCGAAATTGTTCCCTGGGTGAATATTTGGTAGACTGTGGAAGGCTGTGATTAGGTAACATTAAAAATATTCCTTAATGTAAAGTATCCATAGAATCTCACAAAAGTTTATCAAACTTTCTAATTTTCCTTTTGTCAAAATTATGTGATGTGATGCACTTCATCCTGCGCTTATTCACACTACTTAATTAAAAAAAAAAAGTTCCTACTTGAAGCAAAGAATTAGTATATGCTTGATCTGTTGGTACTATTACACTTATTTTAAATAAAATAAAATAAAATTTAAAAGAAGCTGTAGCATTTAGCTTGACCAAACATGAAATCCTGACACCCATACTGAAATTATATTTTTGTTCTATATTTTGTTCTCTTAATGTCACATATAAAATACTACTGGAGTCAATCAAGTTTCCCTTTATTTCATACCCCTACAGATATTCAGAAATTCTGCATTTTGATGATGCCTAAAATAATAAATTGACAATCCTTATGTAAATAATGCAGTCCAATCAATGCTTCACTGGGATAATATCTTACAAGGGGAAGAAGTTTCTAACTGCCCTTAGTTTATGATAAAACTAGTTCCTGTGATAAGAACAGAGCCATCCCTTCTTGATAGAAGCAGACTTTCTAGTACCTATAAATAATCATGACTTCCTTCCAATTTCATTTGACCTCAGGAGGAGACACTATACTTACTCTTGTTTTTGTAGGCCACCTTTACGGTGATAGAGGACTAGAGTTCCTAAGACCATGGCTAAATTGGTCCTCCCAACACCAGTTTGGCAACTAAAAACCAGAGCAGGAGGTGGCTTGCTGGGATCTTGGAGAAGGAGCAGGTTTGGACTTTCCTGTAAGACAGAATTGCACACATTTGTTGGGCTGCCATTTGCTCAAAAGGGTGGCCACCGAACAACTATGTGAGAGGAAAAATATTCCTCAGCCTCCTAAAGTTCACACACATTGTCTGTTGTTGCTCCAGATCAAGAGAAGGAAACACTCTTGGGTGGCCAGAAAGCAGGCAATGGGTTTTCTATTCAACTCCTCTTCATTCTGCATAAGCAGGGGATCAGATTTGATGGCTTCTCAGCCTCTTCTAACTCTGTTTCTCCCTATTCAGTCTCATAAGGTGGTGAGATTAGCCCCAACCCTATTGGCCTTCCAGAGATCTCTCAAGACATGGTCTTTCCAGCAGGCCTGGGGATCCCTTCAGAACAGGGAGCCCACAAGATGGCTTTATCATGTATGAGTTTTTAAACACTCTCCCATTGGCCTTGTTCTATGCATGTTTCTTGTTTTCTATGGTTATTTTAAGATGTGTCTTTATTGTTTTGTTTTTATTGTACCCTGCCCAGAGCCGCATTCATGAGATAGGTAGCTCTAGAAATTTGATAAATAAAGTAACTGTAACTCAGTATGTCCTAAGTCCCTACTTAGATCACATTTCTTAATACACAAGATAATAGTACTAGCAAGCGGACAAAAATTCTGTTGTTTTTTATCGTGTGTGTGTGTGTGTGTGTGCATGCGCGCACACACCTTTGAATCAGTGTTGACTCCTGGTGACTACCTGGACAAGTCCCTACAGTTTTCTTGGCAAGATTTCAGAATTGGCTTGCCCTTACTCCTTTTTAGGGCTGAGAGAAAGCAACTGGCCCAAAGTCACCCACCTGGCTTTGTGCCCAAGACAGGACTAGCCTGATGCCTTAACTACCACGACAAACTGGCTCTCTTTTTATCTTATGCAATTAAAAAAAAAAAAACCTTATGTGAGGCCTTATGTGTTTTTAAAAGTCAAACTTTTTTAAAAAATAAATGAAATGTTCTCCCAAGAAAACATGCATAGAATTGCAACTGAATGGTTTATTGTTCCCCAAACGAAGAAAGCCTCTCTCCTTCCTTTAATCAAATTAGCTTAACATATTAAACATGGCATAGAATCTATCCTATAATTACTCTAACCCTGACTTGTTTCCACAACACTTTTGCATATTTTTAGTATCTACCAAAACTGGCTCTACCCTTAGCAAAACAATGAAACTTCCAAAGTAAACACAGTCACTGTAGCTAGCAATTTGATGCCCATTAATTAAATTCAGTATTACAGACTTGATCCAGGAAAAAAACTAAGCATTCGTTTTAATGGTTTTCTAATAAAATCAACAGGCCTTTAAAAGCTTAATTTCTTGCTGGCTTGTGCAGTAATTCTTTTTACAGTATGGGGGGATATTAGGCGTTTATATTTTGCACAACAAAATCATACAGACCGTCCTGATCCTAAAGCAAATACAGGCATCTAATAAACGCGTGTGTTCAAACACCAGCTCGAGATCCAGAAATAGACACAGCTCTCTGATGAATCTACACTCAGCAGAGGCAAATACAGAGGAGGAAAAGCAAATGTTTGTAGTATCTGCACCCAACAGGAAGGACTTCCAGCTTCTGCTAACAAGCATCTTGCATGTGCTTCCTTTTCCAAGTGAGGTTATTAAATAAAAGACAGCTTGTAGATTAACATCTGGCAGCACCCCTTACCCTGAGGAAACTGATGAAAGCATCAAATTGTGTTTCTAAAGGAGCTCCATCCACAGGCAAAGGGAGTCGATGGTACCTACCAACAAAAAGGAGTTATTTCCAGATTTTGAAAATTCCCTCGGTCAAAATACAGGCAAGCTTTGCACAGAGACTCTTAGAAAACATTTAATTCAACATATTGGCATGATGGAAAGAATCAATGCAGATACCCTGTCATTTCCCCACCACTTTCTCATATGACTGTTTCAGTCATAAATTTCTAAATAGAAGCCGGTGCTTCATTCTTAACAATGACAAATTTTACCCATCACACAAAGCCATGCTTTATTTAACCATGCCTTGTTGAATAAGATACAACTGGCTGAGTTTACAGAATCCACTAAGTCAAAACTGAACAAATGACACTATGCCAGTGCAATGTGCTAATCCAATCACTTTATTATGCAGAGATAGATAACCTGATATCTGTGGGCAGCAATCTGTAACCTGGACATCTGTAAAACTCCCTGTCTCTCCAACTTTAACTTTGATAAATTTAAATTAGAAATAACAATTGAGTGGGAAGCACCAAACCAGCCTCCAACACCTGAAACCATAAACATTCTTAAAAATGGGGGGGGGGGCAGTTGCAGTTCACCCCCACAAAAAAGACCATGGAAGCCAGAATGGTAGTAAATCTCCTGGAGACCAAAAAGTTTTGTGTTGAGTAACTGTAAGAGTTTGCCTTTGAGGAAATATTTTCTACGCATATGACAGGCCACACCCACCGTGGCAGCCATTTTGAGGCTATGCATCCTGACCCCAAGAGCAGCCATGGCTTTCTCTCTCAATTTTAATAACCCTACCAGCTCAAGACATGGCCTACATTCTTGGAATAATGTTTTGACAGGCTACTACTACAAAGGTAAAGCAAACAATGGTGAAAAGAAATAATGTCCAAGTTAGTACAATTACTTTATTAGTAAGGACAAGATTCTTTTCCACCGAAATTTACCTGTAAGATGGCAGCAGGAAGATGGGCCTCTTGTACACTTCCTCTGTCACATGGATGTCTTCTTCACAGAGGATGTTGACTGAATGCGGTTCATCTTTGAAATGTTCAATATCATTATAGACGTAATATATATTCTCACTCAGCTGGGCAAAATCATGTATCTTCAACAGATAAATCCAAGAAACCAACCTGAGAAGAGTCTTGCTTTATAAAACATGATCAACAACATGCTTACATGCAACGTTCTTCCCTAGACCTCATTGCGGGCATTGCTGATGGCTCACCATAAGGATACAAAAGAAAAGGCGCTGCTCCTACTCATCTCAAGTTGTCCATGCAGACATTATAGGACCAATATTAAGACTGGATTGTAAGACTCCTCAGACACCAAGATAATGCCAGATACCCTTCTATTACATTGTGCAGATATCTACAATGGCATTTCAATTCAGTGGCACAGAAATATTAAAGGACACCATGCACTCCATAGCCATCCCCATTTCCAAATTTAAATCCCTAAGACATATTTTTTACTATATAGCAATGTGATTAAAGCTGTACTAGTTTTTAAATAAACAAGAATTTATAAGCAACAGTGTCTGTAAAAAAATAATCCAGAATATTCACAATAAAAGACACTGATGCCCAAAGGGATTGGAAATCACACAATAAATGACATTAATAAAAATGGGAAAACATATCTCAAACAAATCTCAAATTCGGTGCACCTTCATGCAGCCCCCCAAAATCACCTCTTTCCGAATAGAGAGTTCCAGGTTTTCTACTTTGACTCCTCTCTGCAGGCCGTGTAGATTCTCACGCAAGTTTTCCTTTCCTCTTGGAGTGTAGGGGACAAAATCATTGTCCATACGTAGAAAAAGTACAGGTTCTTCACGAACACAAAACACAATACATTCCTGCTACGACAAAGAGAACTATGTTGGCTACCTTCTCAACAGGTGGTAGATAAACGCTAATTTACATGCAAAGTCTTCTCTGCCTATAGTAATTATCTTCAAGTTTGGACTACGCTTGGATGTTCTGCACATTGTCCTTCAGGGCACTGCTCAAGGGAAAATCTCTAGATGTGCAAGAGAACAAAAAAGTACTCCAAGAAACAGATTTTTGATGTTGCTAGGAAAAAGTCAAACATACATACATCAAAATGCCTATGGAGAAAAAAATGGAGTTTCACTGTTTTCTCCCATCTAATGATATGTGCATAAAAGTATGTGTACTAGAAGACCTCCAAGGTCCCTTCCAACCCTATGATTCTATGATATATACAATGGAGGTGCATCTGAACCTTGTTTGTTGAAAGGATACATGGGGTTTACAAGGGTGGTATAGCATATCTTTGCCCTGACACAAGCAGGAATGCTGAACTTTCAGCCACTGTTTAAGGGAATAAACAGTACTGCGTGCTCAACCAGGACCTGGTATCTAAACCCTAACTTAGAAAAAAGTAAGGCTGCTACTATTCAGGACAGAAATGAGATAGTATGGAGGAATGGTCTAATTCAACAGAAAAAATAGCATTGTGCTGACCTTAAACATTTACAGATACATCCTCCCCCATAAAAGAAGCTATGCTGATCTACATCAGCCTAAGTTCTACAGCTAAGCTCTACATAGGGCACGCTGTCACTGCAGCCACAATGTGGACAGTGAGTGCCACAGGCCTAGCTTCTATAGTCCTTGCAGCTTACTCTCATCTTAGTGAACATCTAAAAGGTTATGTATACAATTGACAAGATTGTTTTCTTAAAGAAAAGCTTAGTCTGCTCCAAATAACCTAGAAACTAACAGAGTAACTGCAGAACTTGGCTTTAGCTGGGTAGCTTATTGCCAAGGCACTTTCTCTCAACCTAGATTTCCCTGCTCTGAACTCTGTGGAAAAAGAGTCAAATGAAAACAAATAATAAGCAGGTGACCCATGTTTCAGGCTAGCTAAGAAACCAAATTTTCTTTGCTACAAGTAGTCAACCGAAGGTGTATTTATTCATCTACGGGGCAACTATCCAACACAGAGCCCAATTACTTAAGGGGCTACCTGTCTCCCAGAGTATCTGCCCAGATAATTCAATCTGGCGGGGTTGGCACAATCTGGATTCCTTTGATTTAATATTGCAATCTATTGGGACCCTAGAAATGCACATTCTTTGTAGTAGTGCCTGCCATAAGGTTCCCCCTGAGATCCTGATGGCCCCCACCCTGTTGATGCTTTGAAGGGCCTTGAAGATCTGGCTCTTTGTCCAGGCCTTTGGTAAGGGTAAGAGAAGCCCCCCTTTGGACTACATGGGTTTATTTCTTTTTGTTCCCGTATGGTTTTTTGTTACCCTTCCCACCTTCACTCTTTTGTCTACTGTTGCATTTTTCCTTGTCGTTAACCTTTTTAATCTGCAACCACCCAGAGTCATTAGGAGTCAGGCAGCATATAAATCTAATTAATTATAACTATAACCAGATTCAGATTCTGGCTTACATATAGGAAACTATATCTCAGTTGTGCTTTCTTTCATGTACAGACCTTATGACCATCATTCTGGAGTTTCTGCAGGACTTGCTTGAATCCACCAAAGCTGGGCTGGCCCATCCCAAACACTGCATATCCCCCTTTGGCCTGTCGAAAGTTTGGAGCCCCACAAGTGCTGGAAGTATTCAAGACATCTAATTTGCTGTATACATCACGGACCATAAAATATTTCCCCTATGTACAACAACAACAAAAAGGAGGGGAGACATGAGTGTGCAAAAGAAGGCAGTGCAAGCAGTCAATTAATGTCTTCACAAAAATAACGTGGTCGAGAATCTGCAGATGACCAAGCAAATTCATGGAAGACAGTTGTATTAAGGCCATTATCCATTAAAGCTCAATAGCATTCAGCAATATTATGCCACTAATAACCACTTGTTGGACAGGGAACCAGAACAGAGAAACAGGATGTTGATCTTTTGACCCAGAAAGGCTCTTTTTTATGTTTGTACATCATCACATCCTACTGCATATCCATGCATAGCTCACAGCACTCACCTGTACAAGATAGTGTTCTGGAGTAGATTCTGTAATCCGCCCCACAGCATAGCTGGCTTTCAATAAGTCGTCATGTATTTGAAACTCTTCTTTGCAATTGTAACTGTAAGAAACACATGACAGAAATTGAATAGTGGGATTTTCTGCAATTAAAATATATCCTGTGATGACACACTCTACAAGCACCATAAGATTCCATCACTTAATTTCCTATTCCACAGAAGGTTGATACACCTTACCCAGATGGTAAGCCCTGTAACAAACAAACAATCTCACAGCCATAACTCAAACTACTTTGTGTAGCTGTCCTATTTTACACTGAATGTGTGTACAAACTGTTAGGTAGTCCAAACAAAATTGCCACTCAGTTAATATAATAACATAAATTGCACCTCTCAAGTTGCAATGCAGCAACAGAAGCAAGTGGCCCATCAAGGCTGTCAGTATTAATGGGGGGAGGGGAGAGTTATACCTGTGTTTTATGTACCTAAATCAAAGATTGGCAATAGAAAGACTCACAGGTATCTTTTTGTGGCATCCGCCAAGCTCTTGTCCCATCTATTTATTTAATACTAATTGGTAAGTTGTTAACCTGCAAAGCTAAGCCCTAGATTCTTATATCATCCTTATTCTATTTTTTTTAATATTAACAATTAACAATACAGTTACACGTATATAGAAGCAAAATACATACAACCTTATTTGATTAGATTATCTATGAACTTGGAACTGGGTAGCAGACAATCATTAAGTCGTGTTGCCCATGATTAATAAGTTTAGGCCATTTTTCCATTACAGCAATTTTTCAGCATATTTGCCACCGTATGAAAATACTCAGAACCCTTCCTCCTTTCAGGATCCTGCTACTACCTGCCTGGCTGCGACCAATAAGAAAACTATCAATTCTTTATGTTTCAAAGGGTTAGTTGCATTATCAAAACAACTTAGTAAGGCCAATATAGGCTCTTACGTAATGGCCTGAGTTGTGATTTATCCTAGTTTTATATTTTTTAAAAATCAGTCCAAAAAGACTGGACAGGTTTACAAGACTACCACCCATGATAATCGGAAGCTATTTCTTTCTATTTTCTCCAATAGCTTCATCAGACCAAGACAACCCCAGGATTCCACACAGGCTGGTGGTCTTAGGCACAACAGCAGCATGGGGCTGAATTTTGAGGTTTGCTTGGATGTATATCCACATACCCAGAGAAGAGACAGAGTTAGAGTTAGGCTAAGAAAAGACAGCAGAGGATACTCTAAGTAGCTAGTGCAGATGGCACAACACCAGTTTCATTAGTCTGCCTTTTGGTAAAGTCATATTTTGGGACTATTCACTCTCCCTATAAGAGCCATTTGTCCTTATTATTCTCAACATTCAAATTGTGGCTATCAGCCCATAAACATTGCCTGCTCTGGATTTATATGCTTACTTTTAAGCAACCAATTATGAGGCAGGTCAGCTTTAAGGGACAATAACACATATAAAGCTATGATGAGCTGATTGGGAAAAACAAGACAATGGGATGGACATTAACCTCTACTGCTTAGCATTTAAGTTCAGCTGGAAATGCATGTCACTCCTCTCTAGATTTTAACCTGCATGTTCTATATGCCAAGAAAAACCTGCTGATTTTATTTTATGCTGTGGCTAATTTTTCTTGGATTGGGGAATAACTGCCTTCAAACTCTCATTTGCAAATTAGGGTTCTGTGCCCGTGTTATACCAACAAAGACCACTAACTACTGACACTCTGGAGCTTCAATATTTTTCTCTAACCCATTCCCACCTGAAATAACAAAAACAGAAGAGGGAGCAGAATTCCTAACCACAAACCGTGGCAAATGGGCTGTAATCAATTTTGTAGGCCACAAGTAGAGATGGTTTGTTTTAGAGCAGCCTTTCTTAACCTGGTGTTCTCCAGATGTGCTAAACTCCAGCTTCTGTCATCCCCAGGGAGCACAGAAGTACCAAGTTGAGAAGTGCTGCAGAGGGAACACATTGTCTCTTCTATCACATTCTCAATACAAGATGAGAAAGGGAACAATGTCGGACATCTTTTCTTAGCCTAACTCTTTATGCAGACAACATCACAGCCATTAGAAGACAAAGGAGCTCCAGAAGGTTGGCACAAAGATTAAAAGATCTGCAGAAATATAACTGGTGGTTGCAACTCACGTAATGACAACAGGCGCCACCTTATTAGTGATAATAGACTTGGCTTTGTTATTGTGGAGGCCAATGGTCTGGAAGGAGTGAATGCTGAGGGAATGATGATCCTCCATGGTTCCACTGCCGTGAATATTCTCAAATGTTGCTGTTGCTACTGTCTGCTGAGCTGTGCTGGCAGTTGTACCCATAATCCACAGGCAACTATATCAATAAAAATAATCAGAAAATTAATAAAAAGAAGGGGAAGGTTAAGACTCCAGTAGTCTGCAAAGAAAGAGGGACAGAGGACACAAAAAGAAACATATTCAGTGAAAGGCAATCAGGAATTGTTTGCTTATTTATTTTTATTTATTTACAGGTCTTATATGGCCACCTAACTCATATGATGACTCTAGGTGGCTCACAACTATCCATAAAAAAACATGGTTAAAAACAAAAGTGTCCTTCCCCCCAGGAACCAGACCAATCATCCTAGCAGCTCAACACCCATCCTAACCCAAGGCTTGGGGGAAGACCCAGGTCTTCACAGCCCTCCAGAAAGCCAAAAGGGTAGAGATCCCTCAGATCTCAGGTGGGAGACTGTTCCAAAGGGCTGGGGCAGCCACCCAGAAGGCATGCCTCTGAGATCCTATCAAATGGCAACATTTGAGGGGACCTGGAACATGCCCACCCTATCTAACCTAGTAGGACGGGCAGATACCCTCAGGGAGAGGTGATCCCATGAGTAACCTGGCCCTCTGCCATGCACCTTGAATTGCACCTGGAAAGCAACCGGGAGCCAGTGCAGCTCACACAGCAGTGGTGTTACTATTTGACATAGTTATGCATCTTTTTTCAGAACTAGGGCTTTCACACTATATTCCAGAAAAACCTGGGGATTCCTTGGGAATTCTTTCGACAGTTTTCACAGATTTCCCCTAGCATTATGTAACTATGCAAAAAAACCAAAAAGTGCGGGTGAAGAACGTAGCTGGTGTTTCACAGAAAAAAGGAGCCTGCAGAATATTTTGGGCATAATCTAGGATATAAAGTCCTGGCATTCTATGGCAGATGACCAAGGAGTTCTTGGCAGATGAATCAGTGCTGAAAGCATTGCCTAAAACTGGAAAGAGCACAAGCCACTGAGCTATTGCTGTACCCACAGTCCATTCTGGCAACTTTGATGGCTTCCAAAGTAGTCATTTGTTTAATAAAACAAGTAAAACACTGGTAAATAGTGCGGAGAGAAAGTATGTGAACCCTTTACAACCATCCATAATCCTGTAGCGCTGTGTCTTGCAATGTGATCAAAGCTTCATCTAAGTCCTATTAGTTAAAGAGATACTAGTTAAACCAGTAGCACACAAAACAGTGTATTGTGCCATGACTTCATTGCAGACACTGAGTCAGCATGCTTTTTCTAGGTAGTGACTGCTAGGCCCAAACATTAAAAACATGGTCGAAATCTTGCAAGATGGCCAAGTATTCTAAGATTTTAACTATATGCTTATTTTGGTATAAGCATCTGCAGTATTCACATGAATTCCTAGTAGTCTCCAGGTCTTATCAACCTTCCAAAGAACCAAACATTACTAGGTAGCATAGTAAGCATGCTTTTCATCCTACTCCATGAATGTTTCTCACATATAGAGACAGTAACTGCCTCCATGTCTTATAACATACACACAACTTTAACCTAAGAGCTCTGGAAAAGACTTTTCATCCAAGTAGACATTCTTCTACTATTGCTTCTGCAACTTGTATTTCAGAGGCAGAATACCTTCACCTATAAACCCAAGTAGAATATATCTTCAATGCAACATGAATCCAACAGTGTGCTTAGCATACCCAAAACGTTTGGTTGTTTAGATGGTATATAGAAGAGGTGACTAGCGGGTGCTCCAGATCATCACACACTATTTTTTGTTCATGCTAATTTGTGTAATTCCTGAAATCAACCTTTCTTGCCAGTTTTTCAATGGCAGAGCAATTTAACTAGAAGCCATCAGTAACTGTGATAGTAGCACAAAACAAAAATGAACCAAAGTTCTCAGAAATGACTTGCTATATCATCACAGAAACAGCAAACTGCAACTGTGTCTTATAGAAAGATGTGAGGACTCAAAGGATTTGATGAAGTAGACCACTGTCTGTAATGACTTAAAATACTATCAGTGGTTGTGAATTTTTAAAACACCATAACCATGTGATTATAAATACCCATGTAAGGAGGAAGACTGTATGCATGTGAAACAAATTAAAATTGATCCTTTTAAAGTTTATCACCATGAAAACTTTGCCCATCCATAGAAAAGGAAAGACATCTGTTGGAATCAGAGTAGCAACCAGAATTCCAGGAGCAATTTCATGAAAAATATAAACACCCAATCAAAAGATCTTGTCTCATATTGACACAGAGGTGACACACCATGAAATACATCCCTTCTAAGAAGGCTGGCCAACCAATCACTTTTCAGTTGCTCATTTTTAATTTTACTCACTTATTTGATCAATTATTATTTTTCAACACTGGCAACTTTTATGCAAAAAGCAATTTTTTGCATTAAAAAATTGGGTGGCTATCTGCAGATGCAATAAGGATGGAGAAACAGTGATGCTTCACCACCCTTATCATCATGAAGTAGGCCTTAATAGTCACTCTACCCCACATTCGATCAGGTTTGCTCCTTGTCGTCCACCAGTGGTGTTCTAGGTGTCTCTTCTACTGCTTCATCTCCTTTAGCTCCTCTGTAAGCAGGACCTCTGGGAGTGGAGAGGCTGCTTAGCCACAATCGGATCCAGAGCCCCAGCCACCTCTCACTCCAGGTGGCCACTGGGACTTTGATCGGACCATGCAGCAGACCCTCCAGAACCCCAAGCTCCTTCTGGAACCCAACTGGTCCATTAGTCACCTGGGATGGACTGATCTAATAGGTCCAGCCTCCCTCTAAAAGGAGAAGTTGTTCTGCTGTGGCCTTGCAGATGATGGCCCTCTGGAACATCATCCCTCTAGGGATCAGACTGACTCCAACCCTCCTGGCCTTTCATAAGGCCTTAGAGACCTAGTTTTGTGCTCAAGCCTGGGGTCCCAGGTGTCTGAAGGAACCCATCTTCTACCTGTGCTAATGGCTGTTTGATTTTTCTTGGTTGCTGGGTATTTTCATTTTTGTATACGTGTTTGGTTTTATTTACTTTTAATAGTGTTAGCTGCCCAGGGACATTTGAGATTGGCAGCCACGTAAATTGATTAAATTAAATAAATAAATATTTTTTTCCTTCTAGCTCACTCTCAATTCCCCAGAACAAGAAGTTTGTCAGACAGGTTCCAGCTGTTCAAAGCAGCTGGCTCCCTTCTAAAGGAGGGAGAGAGAACTGCTGTTGCAAATCTTGAAATTCAGCTATAAGAACTGCTAACAGCAGGACATCTCCTTTTCTTGTAGTCGCTGTTCTCGCCCTTGTGATTCGTCCAATTACCTGGAAGAATCCATTTACCCCTAGCCTAAACACAAATTGCTTGAGTTTTAAGGGTATGGTGCATAGATTTTGAACAAAACAGGGGATGCATCTCTCTCTGTCTCTCCCGTTAGAGAGCAGACCCTAAATGAATTAAAGCATGCCATATTTCCTTACATCTCAATCCACTTAATTGATTGCTTCTTGCAGCAGAGGGGAGGAAACATCTAGAATGTCAATCCATACTATATTTATGTTATAACTAAGCAGAATTATATGTATGGCTGTTTCACATGCTATAATATTGAGTGCCAACATGAAACTTGTCCCAACACAAATTTAAAGCAAAATCAAAACCAATCCATAGCAACATCAATGAAATGATTCATGAGGCTCCTAAAACAACAAAT
The DNA here is from genome assembly GCF_059951505.1 of Python bivittatus. Lineage (NCBI taxonomy): Eukaryota > Metazoa > Chordata > Lepidosauria > Squamata > Pythonidae > Python > Python bivittatus. Next base: position 6,526,078 of record NW_028277073.1, read on the forward strand.
CTTAGTTCAAGATAAACACTTAAACTGGCAGCAGCCAGGCACTGCATCAACTGATCCTTAATACAAAGACTGTCACATATCTTTCTTAATAGCTAAATGAAATAAAGACCATCAACTACCAGTGAGGGCACAGGAAGTAGCAAAACCACAACAAAAGGCTCAATGAAATTAAAGTAAAATTGCCAAAACAATTTTAAAAGCTAACACTTGAAAGCTAACATCTGGAAAGGCCAATGTGTCTTTTTTAATTAGATACAGAAAACTATAAGAATTATTGCACAATAAATTAGCCTGTAACAAGTATAATTAAGGAAATCATATGGACAATATTTTTGCTGAGATAACTACTTCACAAGATTGGTACAAGACTGAATTGTTTGTATTACAGCATACAAATCAACACATAAAAGTAACTCCAGGAAATTATGTCTTAACACAGCTTTTCACAGCACGTTGCACTCCAGCTGTGCTGGGACAACCATTTCCACAATTCTCAATCATCCTGGGAATTGTAACCCCAGACAAATAGTGCACATCAGCTTGGGAAAAGGAAATTTATCAGAGCAACACATGTGAATTTTACAGACACTTGCTACCATGTCAAATTATTGTTAAGGATTTTTTAAAATTAAATTACAAAGGATTCGTAGATTAATACAACCCATTGATATTAGGAAATTAGGAGCCAGGAGCCTAGCCTAGCCTCTCTCAACTAAAAGATGAATAAATCACACTTCTTTCCAGTTCCTGTGAGTGACAGGGCACAAACTGCTAATATTTATGCTGGCTGTCAATGCATTTTATCATTAAAATGTCCCTGCATTTGACCATGAACAAATACACATTTCACACATCCCAGAAGATGGAAGGAGGAAACACAACTCGGTCCCACTCCTTGCTTCAGAAACTGAGCAAACTCAGGGAGGCAGTGAAGGACAGGAAGGCCTGGCGCAATATGGTTCATGGGGTCACGAAGAGTCGGACACGACTTAACGACTAAACAACAACAAATCAGAAGGTGGTTTTGTACACCAAGACACATAGCCCAGGACCCCAAAAGACTACAGCAAAATGCCACATCTCTGCTTCCAGAGATATAATGGCAGTGTTGTTTCCCTGCCAGTCCCTCATGGGGGAGCTTCATTCCTTCTCCTGAATTGTCCTGTGCCACAGTTATTCACACATCTTGAATTTACATTCCACCAAAGAAGAGAGCTTGGCAGGAATCAGAGACAAGCCTAACAATGGGCTAAATTTAGATAGTGTGGCTAACAGGGAGGAGAACAGAGACCCACAGCTGCAGGATGCATCTGTCTAGGACTCTACTTCTTAGGTGGAGGAATCCCTCTGCCCTTCTTTTTTAGCTAAGAGAATCAGTGCAAAAAAGAAAGCACTCATACACGTGCACACACCCCTTTAGCCCCCTCCCCCCCAAACTTTCATCTGAGCCAGAATCTAGCATGGCTTACACAGTAATTAAGTAGGACATCTTGAAAATAGTTATTTGCCTTTCAAGACAGTGTAACACATATTACCATATTTTGCAGCCAGATCAGTACGGCTGCAACTTCCTTTCTATCTGCTCATAAGGAAAAGGGTATACACGACAGTCAAGCAGAGAGACTTTGCCGCTGCAAATATTGGCAAGACAAGTCATTTTCTGAAAGTCATAAACCGCTGCTTTGAACCCCAGTGTGAATGTTCCATTTCATCCAATTTTTCGGCAAGTCAAGGCATCCTTCAGTAGCTCAGCAAGCCAACATACTTTCACCTCCGTGTCTTTTATTGAGTTCCATTCCTTTTAGATTGCTCTTCTTCCCAGTAATGAGAATGAAAAGGGCTATATGATCAGCATGAGACATGGTTCTTGATGAACACTACTTCTTCAGACTTTTGGAAAAGCAATCACGTGTTTAAAAGGCTCCTCACATGTCACATCTGACATAGGGGATTTTACTGAAGGGCGTACAAGGGCACAGAACATATTAAACAAACCTAATCCTCTAACTTTACCTCCTAGAATTCAATTCTTGATTATTTTTTTTTAAAGTAAAGATAACAATACTCGGAGGGCTAATTCAACAGGAAAGAGGAAAGTCACGCAAGAAAGGCCAAAAGCATTTCCATCCTCAAGCAGCGTGTGTAAAATCAGGGGCACCATCTGTGCATGACCTGAACCCAGGGAGCAAAATGGAATAACAGCAAAGGGCAGCAAACAGGGGAAATGTTATTGTAGAAGAAAGCAGCAGCTAGTAGTTGACGGTACCAAGAAGGAAATGATTTCACCAAGCAGGTTGTCTTCTGGCATTTCCCAGGGAACATCCGGTATATGCATTTGTTCCTTTTCAAGCCCTGTGTCAAAAGACAACTATTTTAAAAAGTCGATGGTAGGTCTCTTTCCAACAGAGAAGGCCTTGGTGGAACCTCGTCTTTATCATTATAGATCCCAGTCGGAACTCTTTGTTTTGAACAATTTTAATTCAATAAGATTGACAAATGACATTCAGATCACCACCACCCCATTTGAAAGACAAGAGTATTTTACAAGCATGGGGTTATTTTGCTTCTCACAATGGGGTAGAGAGAAAATAGAAGCCATCATTGTGGAGTCCTTGGGGTCACCATCATCCAAAAGGCACGTATTACTATCAAATTGTCTCAGAAGAAACCAAAACACCTATGCTGGAATAAAGTCAAAAATGGAAAACTGCAATTAAAATTTCGGATGCTGGACTCTTTAAAAACACACTTATTAGCATATCCAGTACAACATCAATTCTATTCATACTTCTCCAGAAATAAATTTATTCAAGAGGTGCAATTACTACATTTTAATATGTCGAGGGGCCTCTTTGTGCATTTTATTTCTTCTCTCCAAGTTTTCAAGTCTTTAGTTTTGCTATAATTTATTTTCTCAGTTTTTGCAGTATTTTTAAAAAACTTTCGACAGCCAATTCTAATTTCATTAATTATAAGAAGTGGCAAGAAATTAAGCAGGGTGTTAAGAGTTCTATTTATCCTATAAAGACCGTACTCTACACCATCCAAATCTCTACTAATTATATTACCCTTAAACATATCTATACTATATGAAGAAAGGAGATTTATAGTGAATTCATTTAAACTCTGCTTCTGCTGTTTAGCAGTAATGCCTTCGTACGTCTTGACAAATTCTAAACATATCTTGACAGAAGGCTAAAAACATTGAGAGGGAAGGAGAGGGTGTGTTTTGTGAGGACCATGATATTAACAAAAGGAAGTTATGTATCTGTTACCAGTTTCTGTGCTTACATTTCTGGCTGGTTGAACATAGTAAAGTAGCTATCCAGGCCTACACATAAGATATATACACATGGACTGCCTGTAGCAACCCAAGTCTGGCATCTGGGCCAAATTATGTATATGAAAGCAGTGGACATGGTAAGAGTATTTTTTTTACACACATCTGATTTTGTGAAATTCCTATATGACTAAGGGCTCCTTGTTGATGCTATATATCTGACCAGCATTACATCAAAACCCCACCCCACCCCAGGAATCTGGAGAACAGCTACCAGTTAAGACAGAGATAACCCTTAACTTAGTGAAAACGCAATATATGAGACTCAATATATTTGACCTCATAATGATGCAGACACCATGATTCACTGGCATCTAGCTTCTTTCTGCTTAACAGTTAGGCTAATCAAACACCAGGATCAGCATGACACCAGAAAAGGTTATAAATGATGACCGGCCATTCCCTTACAAAGTGGCAAACCACACCAGGTCCTTTTGTATAAGCATGAAAAATTCATTGGCAAGTCAGCTGCGACTCTGAGAAACGCTTCCAGGGAAGAAAAGAAAGTGACTTCCAATCTGCCCCTTATATAGGCAGGAAAGAACATGAGGTATGACACTCTTGGGGAGGGGTAACGTTCCTGTTTTTCCTCCTCAAGCTGTAGCAACAACTTGTGTTGGCTCTTCAGTTAAATGTGAACTGTGCCAAGAGACACACCCTGTACAGCAAGAGAGGCATTTGTAATCTGTAATACCTCTTCATCAATTTTCACTGCACTCCCCAAATATACAGCAACATGATGCTTCAAACCAAATTAATTATATTCTAGGATGCGGAATGTCCAACACAGACGATACTTTAATACATGGTCTGTATCAGGACTGAAGGCTTAAAAGTCTCCCAACCTTTTATTTTTGGTACTGTCTTGATTATTTCAGGGAGATTAACTTATAGTAACCATGATGATATGTTCAATCTAGGCAGGCGTACTACCCAATTGCTAGCTGTTGAATACGGGAACCAGAGGAGATAGACTGCAAATTCTATAGAACAATTTTTAACCTATGGCGGTTTATTCACATGGGCAAGACACAGTTTGGTGCAGCAATTATTTACTGATAAACAGACCAGCTGGGCCAGATCAAGGAAGCAAGGAGTACAGACTTAAGTAAGGTATCTTTAATGCTAGTCCTGGCGTAAATACAGACTCTAGGAAACCACAAGAGGAATTTCCAATCTTCATTTATAGCAAATTCATTCAGGCAGAGATTCTTTGAATGATATGAAATGTTTCTTCCCATGTTTCTTGCCACCTGGGCTGTGCTGCCATTTATAAAATAAGCTGCCAATGGACTCCCTTTCTTTGACTCATTATGCCTAACCTCCCTTCCATTACTTTCCCAGCCTCCCCACAATCTCTCATGTAAGGTCAGCACTGTTTTCCATCTTTCTTGTAGAATACTAAACGTGCTACAGGAAACATCTCGGCCTTCTGAAATCACGTCGTCCTTAGCATTGCAGAATTGTAAGCAAGGGAGTCCCTTGCTACTGATTTGTCTATCTCCCAATCTCTTTGCTGCATGCACCCAAAATTTCCAGGGAGCAAATCAGTGACATCTTGCTCTAAGACAAATAAACCGCAATCGTGCAACATGGCACAACTGAGATTTCTTATATAGCAAAACCCTTCCCAGGCCATGTTACTTTAGATTGTAAGTTTTGTTTTTTGTTTTTTAAGAGGGGGAGAATCACTTACTGAACACTTCTTCCGATGCAGAGGACAGAACTGGTATTCTGAAGGAGTACACCAAAAAGTTATAAGCCATCTTCCTGATACCTGATTTGCTATATGCAAGAAGTTATAAGCTCCATACATTTAAGTGTCTTGTGAAGGTTGTTTTGCATTTCATAGTATTTATACAATTAGAAGTAGGAAAAGCTGTCCATTTCCAGTCTGTGTCACCTTCACATCTTGTTAATTATCATTGTTACTTTCTACTTCTGCATTAAACTGCACATTTAAAAAAATCATCTGCAAGTATTATTTAAACATGCATGTATACACATTTGGATAATCAAAATCACTGTGTTGCAGCCCTTGAAGAAATGTAAAATCCAGCAGCCAGCTAAGTTCCAGAATAACATCAGGTGCTGCTCAGGTCACTTCATTGAGGAATTTGTGTAGAGTAACTACTCTCTGACTACTGAATTATGTTTAGGCTAAGTCATGAAACTCTAGTCAGCAGCTGTGGCATCTGAGGCCACTCTTACAACTGAGGAAGAGGAAAGTAGAACCTGTGATGAAGAAACAGACAAACAGTGATCCCTACATTAAGCAAATACACCAAAACAAAATGGGACTGAAAAAAAAAAAAAGACTGGAACAAAACAGAATGAAAGAACTGTTGAAAAGAAGGTGTTCAGCCAGCAACCAAACAGAGCTTTGGGGTTATTTTTGACAACACCTTATAAATGAACTGAACTCTTTGTTAGTAACACAAAAGCTCGTGACACATCCTCCTCACATATGGAAAGGAGGTTCATTTTACTCAGCCATAAATTGGCCAAGATTTACCTTGATCCTCTCACACAAACAATACACACACACACACACGCACACACGCAGAGGAAATGCTGTGCAGCTGCTTCCTAGTAAATGCCAGTTCTGGTGTTATATATCAAGCCATAATGCTATAACTTCAACTTAAAAGCCTACATAACTACTCTAAATTGGATCATCTCTCCTGTAAACTGGATTAGGTAACTAAACTGAAACAGTTGCTGCGGGGAGGGGGGAAACCATTTATTTTACAACTTTAGAACAATAAAGCTGGGCAAGCAGTAGAAGTAACATCTGTTCTCAGTATAAGGACAAAATTACATAAAGTTTTTTGGGTGCGTGTGACTTTGAGTCCATGTTGACTCCTGGTGACTGGACTAGTTCCTGCAGTTTTCTTGGCAAGGTTTTTCAGAAGTGGCCCTTTCCTAGGGCTGAGAGAGGGGGACTGGCCCAAGGTCACCCAGCTGGTTTTGTGCCTAAGGTGAGACTACAACTCACCGTCTCCTGGTTTCTAGCCTGGTGCCTTAACCACTACACCAAATTGATCTCAAGAGACTTAAATATAGGATATATAATTCTTCCACCCAGAGGAAGAGCTGTGTGCCAAAAAGAAAGGAAAAATGTGCTTTATTAGAAATAGTGGACTTCCATGAAGAGGATATATGTAATTTCTTTCCCCAAAATCTTCATCTTTGGTATCTCAATCTTACATACAGATTGGTCAAATTGTATGTTTCAATGAATCCCTAAGTGAATAGATGCCAACACAACCTCTACATGTTATGAAGTTAATAGTGGTATCTTTCTGCAAAATCATATGTGAGCAGTTGTTTACAGATTGAAAATCAGAGAACAGTGAATATGGCAGGCACAGAAATTTGGATCCCTTTTTATCAGTTCTTCATTACACCTGCTCTGACAGAAATAACAGCTTTTATTTCTTGTTGTCAGCTAAAACTCCTATTTTTGCTTTTGGAATTTTTCCCTACTTTTCTTGCAGGTATCTTCTAGCTCAGAAATACTCTGGAGTCCCCACACATACTGCATGACTGAGATCACTGCACAGATTTTCAATAATATTCAAGTCTGGGGACTCCAAAACCTTTCTATTTTTTTCCTGTAAGTACTTTTTCTTGATTAGGTGGTATCTATCGCCTTCCTGAAATATTTACCTTTTTGTCATTGAAGAAAGAGAAGATGAAAAAAAGGTAAATATTTCAGCAAGGCAACAATCCAGAAGATATGTTGATATTTATCTGGACCCATTCTACCTTCAACCCACACACCTTTTCCTATGCCAATGGTTGCCACCCAATCCCAAATCATATTAGAGCCACATCTGTGCTTAACCGTTGACAAGGTGTTCTTTTCTTCAAATGCTTCACCATTATTACTCCCAATGTAATTATATAGTAGAGGCTAAACTTTTCAATCTTTTTTTTTCATCAGACCAAAGTGCTTTGTTCCAAAATGTTTCAAGTCTATCAAAGTTTTTGTTTGCATACTTTGGATGATGACTTTTTGGATGAAACTGGAGAACTGGTTTCCTTCTGATAACTCTCCCACGATGATCATTACTGTATAAGGAGCACTGTATTGTGGACACTGAACATCTACTCCAACATCAGCTAAAATGGCTTTGTTTTGCATATCTGACCAGTTTTCAAGCAGTTGTAGCAGGTTTTTAAAAAAATCTTCCAGATCTTCCCTTGACTTCAACCATTCCATATAAATTCTATTTCTTAACAATATTTCTTACAGTTCAGTTTACTAGCTGGAAGCATTTAGATGTCTTCTCATAGCTTTCCCCTTCTTTTTAAAAGTGAATTACTGTACAGCTGCTTAGAGAGTTTACAGCCTTTATGATCCCCTTTGGGGTTTTAGTTAAAACACAGACACACACACAGAGTAGTATATTAAATGGAAACACGTTCAAACTTCTGCACCCGACACACTCATTTTCTTATTCTGAATTTGTACATAACTGCAAGCATGCATTCAAGTCTGCAGAAAGTTGTTGTGTTTAACTGGTACCAAGCTTTGTCAATTTCTGTTTGTTTATGACTTCATTGAAAGAAACAACTTAGTCGGAGTGCCTAAATTTCCCCATGCCACTGTAAAGAAAGATGGTTATTTATGGTTATTCTGTTCTTCACACCATACAGAGTAGCCAAAATAGAAGTATGCATTGAAATAAGAACAATAATCATCCCAAACGCATAGAGACAATGTTATCGTTAGGCTAACTGAAGTTTTACATAGGAAACTTTAGAGTTTCAAGAACTCTTCATCTTGACATCTAAAAGTCTGCTGTTATTTTGGAAATTTTCATCTGCCTAGTGAAGGTATTGCCTCTATGGATTTCATTTTTTTTTTCTCCTTCTTGTGCCAGAATGAGTACTTTTGCTCTGTAAAAGAAAGAATGAGCTTTCTTGACCTAGATTAAGAAGAAACACATGCCCCCCAAAATCCCTGTAGCACTTCAGATAATATGAAACCATTCATATATGTAAGCTTTGGCTGAGGGACAGCACACTGCATATAAAAGGATGTATATTTGGAAGCTCAACATTATGATTTTTGTTCTATTCATAGCAAAACCGCCACTTCTCCTGCCAATTAGAGATCCTGAAAGCAACAAGGATCATGTTTACAAGGCACTCATAATCTTTTCACATTGCTCCAATTAAGGGGCCAGAGTTCTGCAAATCATTTTCCTGGGGAAAAAAAATATGGGGCTTCTTAAATGTGCAAAGAACAATTTTAAGAACCCAAACACATTCCTTCTCCTCCTTTAGGCAGATTATTCACAGAGTGGAACATAAACCCGGTAAACATCACAAGGCGATTTAGCACTCCTTGGTTGAAAAGAGGAGGCGGAGGAGGAGGAGGGGAAGGGATGAATAGATTGTCTTCTGTCACCAGAAAAAACTGTCACCCATTCAATGACTGGGGAATACTTTTTGTTATGCACTTTAAATGTATGCCTTTGTTCATATCCTACTTTTCTTCCAGGAGCTCAGCCAGCATGGGTCATATTCCTCCTCAATTTTATACCCCCAATAGGCTGGACTGAAAGATAACGAGTGGTTCCAATTCACCCACTGAGCTTCTATGTCTGAACATGATTGATCCATTTTCTGAATAACAACACCACAGCATCTCTGTAATTCGAGTGATCCTTATAGAGAAAAGCCATGGCTCTTCAAAATCATGGAGCTGAGCCTGCCTAATTCAGAATTGCCCCCCTTCACCAGGGACTGTGCTCAAATCATGAATGCTGTGTCAGGCCACACCCATAAAGGCTGGAGCATTGGGATCAGAAGCAGCTGCTCTCAAGAGTCAGAGAAGTTACCCTAGACTTAATTGCTTCCTTAGCATCAGTATCAGGAGCATCTGTTCCTTGAATGATATCTATGGCAGTCTAACGCAAGAAGGTCAGGGGGCTGCTATGTTGATGACCTTGGCCTGAGCATCCAAAGTGTTAAAATACGTTCTCTGGATAGACTTCCATACCCACCAATACATCTAATTTTTGCCAAGTGGATTAACAACATTATAGGTAAAGACATCTAGAGACAAATGCAAGAAGAGCTATTTTCTCTCAAGTTGTCAAACACAAAAGGAAACCTTATTGTGCCTATGATCAAGGAAGATTCCAGAAACCACCAATGGGACAGTGAGCAAGATGTTCTTTAAACCATCCCTTTGGTACTTCAAGCCATCCCGACATTTTCTTCTGGTACAATAAGAGGAAAAAGCAACATTTGCAACACTTATCCCCTCAACTACCAGTTATGCCATATAGGGAATAACTACAATTTTCCATACAAACACTGTGCCAGGGTGAATTACCTGAATACCTCTTTGGAAATAAAGATAGGTGTCCTTGCTAATGTTAGTATGCCCAGGGTTTAATGGCTACAATGTCATAATAAGGACTAATGCTAGAACATTTGGGCATTTGATCACAGTATGTTGAAAATCCACCCTGAATGCTTAAAAAAGGTGGAAAGCAACTGAAAGAGGCTCAGAATGGATTGAATAGGTTCTGTTATATGCACTGTCAAAAGAATAGTTTGCTAGAAAACTTGCACTGACTAAAAGTAGAGGTAATCTATTCTTCCTTCAGAAAAATCAGATTATTTTAATAGATGCACCATTCAACAGTGGGTTATTCCAAGAACTTCCAGTTTAGCAAAACATTCTATCACTTGTCTTCACTGAAGAGGACAGAGATTCAATTTATCCTGACAAATTTACCTACAATAGTTATAAGAATAGTGTTAGGATGTCTAGAAGGCTGATGTAATTAGTGTAGGGGAAAAAACAAAAAGATACAATAACTCACAGTGACCCAGATGGTTTTAACTCTGGTAATTCTCCTGTGTCTGAGGAATCCAAACAATGATTTAGAGCTGATGGGATGCTGGTTGAACAAAAGGAACTGATGGGATGCTGGTTGAACAAAAGGAGTAAACCATTTTATTTCCTTACGTGATTGCTGTAGAAAAATAGCCTAAGAATTAGCATCTGCTGACAGTGATGTTATAAAACATCCTCAAGAATTGTTCTTCACAGGAATTGTCAAAGGATCAAGGAGCCCATATGCCTCCTTTATTTATGTATTTAGCATATTTATGCAGCCACCCATCTCACAAACACATGACTCTTTATTCGTGGTTGAGAGAATTATGGAAATCTGAATAGCAAATACCTGGCTAATATGAAAATGAAAATTATGGAAATTTGAACAGCAAATACCTGACCAATATGTTCTACCTGGAATAGGTAAAGCACTGGATGGCTTGATTGGAAACAAAGACTCCTCAGTTATTGGATCTGTGGGTAGATGCACACAAAAGGAACTCTGCATTCATTTGTTCTCTAAGGGAACTATACACTCTAAAGGCTATATTATTCACATAGAGAAGTAAATTATAGACATTATTATCTATGAGGTTCTGATTTACATGGGACAAAGCCAATGTTCCATGCCCTTCACCCTTTCCTCAGCTGAAAATATAGCTTTTCTAAAAAAAAAAAAAAAAAAGTAATTGCAACCAGAAAAAATGACATACTCTCTGAAGAACACCACACTGTATTTTTCCAGGTTTAATTTTCCAAACCTGCCTTCTTTTTTTGCTATTGACCGCTTAAGATCAGTAATCAATTTATTTTCTATGCAAAACAATGCAGTCAAGGCTAGCGCAAGGAGACAGCAGAACCGACACAATATACAGAGACACAGATAAATTGGGAGCAAAACAGTTTATCCAAGACTCCTACATCTCTGCCAAGCTTTCTGGGAAATAGTCTGCAGATAGTCTGAAGCCAGGATTACTAAGACTCTTACTTCAGATGTTTAATTGCTGCTATCTGTGCTTTCACTCTTTTTGCTTATTTTATTATTATTTTATAGCTATTCACCAATTTGGCCATCCCATCACAGAGATTTAATCTCTTTTAAGACATACACAATACAACCGCTTCTTACAGTACTTGTACCAAAGTAGCAGTTTTCATTCCAAGCTTAGAACATAAAAACTCTGCTGAGTTGGACCATTTTCTTCCTAACAATGGCCAGCCAGGTGCTTCTGGGAAGAAAATACAGAAACTCTTTGTTTAGATGAACAGAATAGCTCTGCTGGATCAGATCAAGGGCTAAGTGTAAAACTAGAAGACCTACAGAGAGAGACACTTACATGAAATAGAAAAAAAACAAAAAGAACAAATTTGAAAAGCAGAGTCGACCTTTTAAAATAGCAATTCATTGAATTATAAAAAAGCAGAAAGAGAAGAGAGACATTAGAACATCAGAAGGCACCAGCAAATCAAAGCCCTGTATAATCTGGGATCAACCAGATGTCTGTGATCCTACAAGAGGGATACAAATCCAACAGCAACTCTCTGCCTATTCTTCTGAATTCGGACTAATCATAAATAATAAGCCCATTCTCTGTAACTTCCCTCAGTCCTTTTCCAAAGCAGAACTGGAGAGATCTAAATTCAAGCTCACCCTCAAGCATGGAGTCCCACTAGATGACTTTGGATCTTTCAGTGCAGGATGAACTGCCCTGAAACAGAAAAATGTTATGTGCGATGGTCAAAGTTTTTCTCTGTAATGTCTGACTGCTAGGTACACAGCTTGGATATGTAGGCAGCTGCAGAGAAAAGAAGTAGAAATGTATGTAATGTAGTTAACTTTTGTTAAAAGACTGTGTAATTCAATTTATTAATGTACATATTGCCCCTTGGTAACTGTAGATAGATATAAACACGTATTCACCAAAAGTCTTGCGAATACCCTTTGCATTAAGCTTGCATAGGAATACACAGAACTGTATACACTTGTTAACTGTGTGTGCATGTCTGACTTCGTTCCTATCCAGTCCTACCCTCCAACTGCATCCTATCTCACAAGGTCATTCTGCAGAAAACTGGAGAAGAAAACACTGTATACACCTGTGTACATCTCCTTGAGACTGGAAGAAAAAGTGAGATATGAATCTAATGGGAATACTGTACCTAAATTCATCCAAGATATGAATTTTGGATGAATTACCCAATATATGGGACCACATATATTGCTTTCATTAATTTCCTAGGAAAATAAAGGCCTTATTATTATCTTTACTTATTTGAAAAGAATCCTGTGGAACACACTTCATCTGCATGCAAAAAACAACCGAGGACAGCAATACATGGCAATACTGTTGTGCCACACTTTGCAAGGATTTAAACTGTGGATGAATGTTTTCAAGGCAAATGTCAGGTTTTGAAGAAGCACCTCCTGGCCACTTGGTCTAATGCAGTGTTGTCCAAACTTGGCCACTTTAAGATGAGTGGACTTCAACTCCCAGAATCCCCCAGCCAGCCATGTTGGCTGGGGAATTCTGGGAGTTGAAGTCCACTCATCTTAAAGTGGCCACGTTTGGACAACACTGGTCTAATGGTTAAAGCTCTTCTGATGGATTATGTGCCATCAAGTCATTTTCAACTCCTACTGACCACGTAGACAGATGTTCTCCAAGACAATCGATCCCTAACCTGTTCTTTCAGGTCTCCCAATGGTTCACTCCTTGCCACTGTAACTGGGTCTGTCCACCTTGCTGCTGGCCATCCTCCTCTTCTCTTTCCTTCCACCTTTCTCAGCATTAGAGCCTTCTCAAGAGAGCAGGGTCATCGCATGTGTCTGAAGTAGGATAATTTAATCCTGGTTAAGCCTTGAATGAGAACTCTAGGTTGATCTGTTTGATGATCCATCGGTTTGTTTTCTTGGCGGTTCACAGTATTCTCAGGAGTCTTCTCCAACACCAAAGTTCAAAAGCATCAATAGTATTCCTATTCTATTTCTTCAAAGTCCAACTTTCGCTTCCATAGAGTGTCACAGGAAATACCATCGCTTGCATGATTCTGATCTTTGTAGGTATGGACACATCACCTCCTTTGAGTATCTTTTCCAAGGCCTTCATAGTTGCTCTACCAAATGCTAGCCTGAGGCATATTTCTGGAGTATTTGTTCCTTTACTATTGATGGCTGATCCTAAAAGGTGGAAGCTATACCCCACTTTGAAGGTATCAAACCTTTGAAGATAAGCCTCTCTACTGCTTCTTAAATGATCCCCAACAATCCAGAATCAACAAGGGAGCATTTGCTTAAGTGGCAACCGCTCTGAGACTAAAACCAAGCTCTGCTTCTCTCACTGTGTTTGAGGTTGCAAATTACACTAAGACACATAGTTTGTTTAATCAAGGTCCACTGAATTCACCCCAACATGGTGGGTTCATCACACAACATGTCATGCTAAAATTAAACAAACTACATGTGACTCAGGGTGATGTGTGAATGCAGCCTGTAAGCATGCTAGGGAAGAAAATATATCCCCTAACTGCCCATTCTCACTGCAGCAAGAAAAAGAGGATCATCATATTTCTCCCCCTTAAAACCAGTCCCACACAATAGGAACCCAGTTAGATCTCTTTCAAAGGCTCTTTAAAAACACATTACATCCTTTGGCTCAGCTCTAGCAGAAACATTTATAGAAGCTTCAGGATACACAGTGGTCTTGGGTGTAATCTTCATTTTTTTAAATGGTTACTCTTCTGGTATACACCAATTACTGTATACATATACAAACGAGGTTTGCATTCAGCACAGGAAACATGGCAGAACTATTAAATAAAAGGTCTGCAGGCCACCACACGTCCTTCTGTTATTGAAAACAAATCCCCACAATCATTTTCTGAAAAGTACAATTTGCCATAATGGAGAATATATGAAGCTCAGGATTCAATTGCTGGGTTCTTGGTATTCTGGGAGTAAAATTTGTGGAGGGGGAACAGAGCAAGAAAAAAATACTCATCCAGATAGTCAGCAATATACCCACTACAATAGGTACTTGCATTAACCTCAATGCAGATGTATAATTATAGGATTCTGACAAACACTCACCAATTAATATGAACCAAGCCTCAACCTCACCATCTATGGCTAATCTCGAAGCTCAGCTTGGTGACATGCAAACCAACCTTCTCTGCAGTGGGTGACTCCAGATGGGCTAGACTTGAATTCTCACAATCCCCAACCACAACAAAAGACCTGAAATTCCCACCACTTCTGTTAAGTTGGGCTTCCACGTACCCCAGATGCAATCATGGGCTGAGAAAGGCCTGAGCTTGACTACAAATGTGCAGTTGTTACCCATTTGTTAAAGTCTTTCCAGATGTCAAATCCAGCCCCTGATGCTAAAGCCAGAATTAGTCAATGACACGAGGATTGGGTATCACACCATGACTGTTGGATTGCTGCTAGTGCCAGGAAGAATCAAATCCATTTCGCATGTATTTGACATTTGAACCAGTGCACACAAATTAATCTCAGCATTTCACCAATATACCCCCCCCCCCAAATCCTTATGGTTTACCCACTCTAGGTGCTTAAACAAGAGTTTCTATTGTAACTGTACATTCATGACCTAATGCCAACTCCATGAAGCATACATTATCACTCACCAGGAAGACACATTATTAGCTTATGGATAGGCATGGCTGAAGATGACAGCATGCACAGGTTGTTGCCCACCTTCCTCTTCACCAAGCCTTTACCCCTTCATACTCAAATACTGCATACATCATATTCAGAGACAGAGAGGTTTGAGAGCTGGGATGGTAATTAATATTTTAGAGGAAAGGGCGCAGATTCAAGAAGATCTAGGGTTGACAGTAGGATGAAATGAACAGGATGTGATTTAACAGACAGAAATGTAACAGTTTACATCTGGGAAGGAAAAATGAAAAGCCTAAGCACAGGGAGACATGGCTTGGCAGGGGTACTTGACAATGGGATCAGGACGTCCTGCTCAAGCACAAGTTAAACATGAGCCAGCAGCTAAAATGGCAAATGGGGTGCATTAACAGAAATATAGAATCTAGATCTTGAGGAAGGGACTGTCCACTCTCCTCTGTCCTGGTCAGACCCCATTTGGACACCACCATCCCAAAATGACAGTGATAAATTGGAGTGATGCAGAGGAAGGCTATCAAGATGGTGAGGGGTCTGGAAATCAAACCCTAGGAAATGGTTAAAGGAACTGAGTACGTTTAGCCTACAGAAAAGATAACTGAGGGAAGATGTGGTGGCAGTCTTCAGATATCTGAAGGGTTGCCAAATAGAAGAGGGAGTGGACTTATTCCCTATTGCCCCCAAGAGCAGGACCAGAACACACAAATTAAAACTTCATAATAGTAAGTTCAAACTAGATGTCAGAAAGAATTTCCTAACTGTACAAGCTGCAGAGGCAGACGTATGGGATGGCAAACTCTTCTTTACTGGAAGTTTTCAGAGACTGGAGAGTTATCTGTCAGAAATGCTCTAGCAGAACCTGCACTAAGCAGGATGTTGGAATAGATGACCTCTGACGTCATCTCTAATTCCATTATTCTGTGTTCTCCACTCTCTGCATCATGAAACCCAATGGTACATTACCTGGGCCTGCCCCAAACTGGAATTCTTCTTGCCTGTCAGGGAAATAAAACTGAATGCTGGATGGGGGTGGGGAGATCAAAGCTACCTATGGTAGGTTGTAGTCAAAACATCCAAAAGCCCCAAACCCTCAAATATTCCTTCTGTCTCCCCAAGAAAGGAGGCCAAGCACTTGAAACAATGCAAGCATTTGTAGAAATATGACCACTTTGTTCCACTGACAAAGTAGGCTCTAGTCTACAAAAATCATGGCATAATAAATCAGGTGTTGCAAGATGCTGTGTTGCTTTTGCTAAAACAGAGGAACCAACAATTCTCTTTCGCTGAGCACAGATCAATATAAAACATTTTCTGTGCTATATTCCCTGTGGTGTCTTCCCCAGCTACACAGAACAGGCTCCCTTCTTCATCCACTGGGGTTTACTCCCAGGGAAAGAAAGGTTCTCTGGGGATTCTAGCCAAAATAGCATTTCTTAAAATATTTCTCAAAATGTCACAGAAGGCATTCTTCTCTCCACCCTTCCTTATCGCCACAAAGTGAACACATTTTGCCTCTGCAGTAAACGTTTGTTTACTTTCCTTTTTCTTTGCTACAGGACCATATAATGTTTTGATAACCAGTTGAGAACAATCTTCAGGAGGCACAAAATGCTTAGGACAGAAGCCAGAGGAAACTGGGAATTTTCCTAATCTGGCAAGAGAAGAAATAAAAAAAGGAGGTTTTAATCAAGCCCACTTGGAAATGCATGGCCATGGGGTCAAGATTCATTTCCAAATCAACATCATTAAATTCCGGGTGCAAATCCACTGTATCCAGTAGATAAGGATAACGTAAATGGTCTCCCTGGCATTTTTTCGACTACCCCAAATTCCAAGTTGCAATAATCAGGAATGCCACCTCTAAGAGAATAAACCCATTTTGATTGAGAAAGAATTTCCCTTCTGTCTCAAAATGCAGCATTACCCATCAGCCACAATAGATACATTGATCTCTAAGATACGGAGCAAATTCTATATATAAACACATTACCTTTCCAAATGATACCAACATTTCAGATTTCAGCCTATCTTATCAGTGACATCTCATGATCCACCGGAATGTGAAGAATTATGGCAATTATTACATGCACCTACATGAAATTGCAACTTTCTTGCACCCATCAAGTTTTATTATGGCCATAAATGCTGAAGAGATTAGATTCCCAGCATTAGTATAACAAGCAACAACTAAGACTATCAAAGATTTTTTTTCAAATTCCATGAATGGAAACAGATTTTTATAGTGCTGGAAGTCTTGATATTTATGATCGACCAAAAACAACCCCTCACCCCCCAAAACAGCCTTTGAAGATAGCAAGTGAAACTTGCATCAAGGAACATCTACTTTACAATCCCACCAGAATCATCACATCTTTTTTAAATTCCAGAGTAAAGGAAGCAGCATTTTATAACTGAAGTCAACAGCAGGGGGGGGGAAAAAAAGAAGTCCACAGAAGTTCTCTTAAGGTACCTGATTTTTAGTTGCACGGGAGATCATCCAATTTCCTCTCTTTGGAATAAAGAATTAAAAAGGAAAACCAACCAACCCAAAGCTTCAAAATTAAAACCCCCCAACTTTCCAGCAGTGTTTTCAAGACGTTGCTCTGTTCTGTCTCCCGATTCTCAAGACATCCCATCAAAGTTTGCCATAGCAGCTTCTCTTTGGTGGTGAAGCAGTTAAGCCCATCTTCGGGGTGGGGTGGGGTGGGGGGGGCGGGGGCGGGAAACCAAGCCACCGATGGAGCAACGGAGACTGTAGCACTTTGTTTTCAAGAGATCAGATCCTAGCCATTGCCAATTAAAATAGGACTAGCCGAGAGCAACAGGAGCTGACCCTCTCTCCGAGCGGAACAGCCTCGACCGTCTGTGGGCTGGAGCATGTGAGGGCCAGCTCAGGGGCTTCTCTGCCAATGAAAAGGCGGAGATTCCTGGCAACAGAAGCCACAGGCACTCAGCCTCCGAATCAGAGGGACTTCCAAGGCAGGGCTTGGATTCTTGTTTGTCGGGAAGGGGCAAGAAAGCTGCTAGTGTCGAGCTCAGTATTTGTCAACCTCAGCAACTTTAAGATGTGTGGACTTCAACTCCCAGAATTCCCCAGCCAGCCATGCTGGCTGGGGAATTCTGGGAATTGAAGTCCACACATCTTAAAGTTGCTGAGGTTGACAAACACTGAGCTCAACACTTGAAGCCTCTGCAGCGCCTTTGAGAAACCAGGTTGCTCCAGCAACAGCAGTAGTTCCTACAAAGTTCCTTTCTGCCATCGTCCCCTTCTTCCTTTTAATTCTCTTTTCTTTCAGAAGAGGGGGAGGAGATCAGCAGCTCCCAAAGTTGGAGGAAAGGAGGGGGAAACGGCTGGAAGGAAACCCCCCGGGGCCTTCTCAAAGCAATTGCTAAAACTCCTCCAAACAAAGGTATCCCTCGACAATATTTAACAGCAAAGGGTTGGTGCATTAAAAAGGCAACACCGCATGTGGCCTGGCTGGGGTTTTATGTGGATTGCTTTGATGTTTAATTAATACACACACACACAAACACAAAAATCAAAAAAGCAGCCACCCTTTCATGCAAAGAACTCAAATCTATCCGACTCCGCTTGCTCGCACTGTTCCTTGCCAGCATCATCTCTAATCTTCTTTGATATTTCCCCGCTGCTGAAATTAGAATATAGACTCACAGAGGGTTTTCTTCTGGCATAACTCTACTGTCACACAAACCACTTTGCTTCTTTTAAGTAGGACCCACTCCTCTCCTTGATAATGGCAACTTATAAACAAACTCGAGGAAAGATAAGGCACTTGGAATCATCAGGACTGAAGCTGCGCACGGAAGCATAAATAAATAAAGGCCACAAAAGAAACAGCCTTACTGAGATGAATCATTAAGGCCATTCCCACAGTAAAACTTCCCTAATCCTGCTGGGATGGCTGTCAGAATGTTGACTTAGCTACTTCCAAAACACGAAGACAAAAGATGGGTAGATGAGCAATTTCCTCCACTTCCTCCCTCCAAGATACACATGCTCCAAAATGTACCTCTCCGGGATACGGTATCCTTTTCTCACCACAATCCATTTTCTCACTCTTCGCCCATCAAATGGCTCTCCAGGAAATTCTGGGCTGCCTCCAACCCAACAAGCAGAATTACATACTGAAAGGAGACAAGCCAATGCTGAAACGCCTGCTGAAAGGATGACTGGAGATGACTCGCGATCCCTCGTGGGTTTCAGACGGAGTTTCTTCCGCTATACCAGTGTTTCTCAACCTCAGCAGCCTGGAAGACTTGTGGACTTCAGCGCCCAGAATTCCCCAGCTGGCATCTTCAAGTTGCTGAGGTTGAGAGATGAGCCATTATACCGTGCATGCAAGGGGTTAAGCCCAGGTCTTATTTATACCCACACTAGGGAGCCTGATTACCCTGCATTAAAAATAAATAAATAAAGATGCTGTGCCCTAGTTTCACATTCAGATGCAAATGTGCCTGGCCTGCCAGAGACTTGGGGGAGGGGGGAGAGGGAGGAAGAGACAGAGAAAGATGTCTTGGAGAATTTCCAGTGTAGCTGGATTCACAACATGCATCCTAGAACCCAAATATGCTGCATTATTTTGCACTAAAATGTGTAAGCCTCCTTACACCTTGATCCAGAGAAACAGCAGGAACAGCCACATTTTAACCAGATTTCTCCTTCCTCTTTGGAAATCTCCTGATGGTCACTAAATTTAATCCAAGGAACCCTCTGGGTAAGTGCCAACCACAGAGACTGAAACACGCGCTTTAAATACTATATTTCTTCCACAAACACCGCGGCCTTGCACTGCAGCCGCCAAGCAGAAGCCAAATATTTACAAGATATCATCAGGCTCAAAGAAAACAGTAAGAAAAAGATCCAAAGAAATAAATATCAGGAGGAATGGAAATGGAACCCAGACAGTGCCCGAAAATGGTAAAGCGTGCAGGCATAAAAATTTGCTCATACTCTGGATTAAGGCTTTGTACCTTTCAAAAATTATTCTGAAGTAATGCTTTGGACCTTGCATGAGCATATCGCTCTGCTCTTTATTAAAGCAGCCACTTCTTTTAGGCTTCCATGCAAGAGTGAAAAGAGAAGCCACTGCTTTAAAAGTCACTTTCATGACTTCGCTCCATAAAGCAATAAACGCCACAAAAAGGACAGCTCCGCTTTAATTAACAGCAGAAAGATGCGGTGCTTTCAATGGTCTGAAGCATCTCTTGCAAACTATTTTCAGACATACCCAGTACTATTATAGATGCTAGATCTTCTTGCAGCCTTTCAAGTTGGCACCAGTATGTAAATTTTACTTTGGTCAAACATGATGAAGAGGACATAGGGAATGGCCTTGAAGGACAAAAGGAAGAGCTGCTACCAAGGCAATGGTCAGATAAGAAGGGCTTGAACCCGGGCCAAGAAAATAATGTGAGAAAAGTCTCAGACAAGGTCCTCCCCAGTTCCCATGGAGATAAAGGGACGGGGGGGTGATGTGGGAAGCACATTCAGACTTGCAAGATTCTATGACTATAGCTGTTCCAATAAAAGTAATCCTGACCTATATGATATTGGTTTTTTAGTCTGGTCTACCTTGTAGGGCTGACACATTCCTTATTAATCAACTGCAACTCAGGTTACCACCATGAGTGTCAAGGTAATCATTCCAACATTTCCTTTCAGGTAAGAACTCAATGTTTGGAATATAAAATGTAACCCACTAATTAGCTGAAGGTCACTGTAAAGAGAATAAATAGGGTTTGTAAAATGATACCTTGGGGTTTCACCACAGCCAACCATTTTAGTAGCTATAAAACATTAAGAAACAGTGTCTGAGTTATCTTGATTTCTTTTTTCCTCCCATCCCCTTCTCCTTCTAAGCTGGCAGGGGTATCCACAGGATATGGTCAAAAAAGTCAAGATGTCAGACACAATGGTGCAAGTCCTGCTTGTTTTTTATCCTGACACACTTTTTTTGATCACACCCTGCAGCCACCCCTGGTACTGGCTTAATTTAGTTTTTAAAACTTGAAGTGGGAGGCTGTTCGATTTTCATTATTCTGTTCTGAGAACTTTTTAAACTAAAGAGTTTATATAATGAAGTACACCACAGTACTATTCAGAAATGCCCCAGTGGTCATTCCCAGGTAAGTGAAATAAGGATGTGACCTTAAGGCTCACCAAAAATATTATTTACAAGACTTTTATCAAATATTTTAAGACCCAACGTTCAGCAAAAGCACCATGGTTTGAAAAATACAGAAGTTCAGCCATGACTGCTGGTTAAGAGGATAAATTCCTTTTAGTTCCTCTCTTCTCCTGACTTTTTGAACACAGGTTCGTTGCCAGGCTGTTTCCAGGCAACGCTGATTTCCTCTCACAGATTTTTGCTATTATGCCACAATACCATTTGTAAAGCTAGAGAGTTAAAGTAAAGAAGTAGGAAACAGCTCAGCATTAACTTTTCTAATGAAAGGAAGCCTGCAGACCTAAGGGGATGGAAAAAAAAAAAACACACACAGAAATTATGCAGAGGTGGACTCTGCCAAACTATCTTTCTAATGGAATCATACTGATGAACGACAGAGGAACTAACAGTACGCTACACACGATAACTTCTACTTGGCCCCAGCCTTCCTCACATCTCTGCAAATACAAATGTACTCTACAGAGACCCTGCTTGCAATTAACTGGAAACTTTTAGATGGTGTTTGAAAAACTTAAGTGAAATGTGACCCAAACAAAAAACAAAACAAAAACCCTCTTTGAGAGATGTTTCCACATCAAACCCTCCAAGCCGATGCTATTATAAATGCCCTAGTTTTGACTGACAAAAATAGTGGCTTTATTAACCCTTCTGCGCTACTGGTGTGGCACACTTCACCCAAAGTAAATTCAAATTTGAGGAAAGGGGTCTCATGGGAGATATGAAGGACAGGGGAAAAATGAAATAACTTTCAGAACGACCCACAACTTTGGGATTCCAAAAACAAAGACGGCATAAAAGCAGGAGGGTAGCATAGCAAAATGTGGAAGGAGCCATTCATAACAGTGCCCCATCATTTACTTTTTCCCTTTTTGTTTTCTGAAATCCTTGCATTGTCAGCTAATTTAGAATTTGCAGGACGGACACCAAAACAGGAGGACGTTAAAGGAGGTGCCAGGGCCAAAACAAACAGCCTCATGTTTATTAAATTGTTCCATTACTTACAGTGGCAAAGGTCCTTCCCTGAGCGGTAGGGTCGGTCTCCAGAATTCTCCAGAATTCGACTCACAAAGGGGTTGCTTTTGTTGAGTAAGTTTTATAGCCCTTCAACATCTCTTTCCCCTTCCACCCCCGGAGTTGTTTAGTGTAGGCATCAGCAAGGGAAGGTTATATATTAATGAGGAGTAAGTGTCTAGCAGGCACTGCTATGACAAAAGAGGGAGATAATTATCTGATTAGGAGAGAACAAAAAGTTTGCTATCTCATAACTTGCAAGGGTAAATAGGAAGAGATCGCTTGTCTAAGCAGCTTCTCTTCCAGGTGTTAATTGAAAAATACAGGTCAATCACAGGACATTTGGCTCTTTCAAGGTGATCACACTCTGCTATTCTGAGCATCAAATGCTTGTTCAGGCAGGCATTTTTGACTTTAATACTGGCGCTCTGCCTTTTATTCACTAGTCAGAGTTTTTACTTTCATTTCTATGGCCTATAAAAGCCCTCTTAAAAACTTGTGTAATGGTGACCCCTCCAGGCAAAACAAGGCATACCTTTACAAACATTCAGTAGATTGACAAAAATATTAAGGGGTGACTAATTCAGCAGCAACAGACAAGCTAAGAATTGAAATTCTAAGACAAAGTTTCTCAACCTTGGCCACTTGAAGATGTGTGGACTTCAACTCCCAGAATTCCCCAGAGAGCCATGCTGGCTGGGGAATTCTGGGAGTTGAAGTCCGCACATCTTCAAGTGGCCAAGGTTGAGAAATGCTGTTCTAAGATATATAAGGGTTAGACCCAAGCACTGCTTCCCAAAGATCAACAACGACTCAGTCACTGGAGTTGTGAAAGTTCTCATACTGATGAAGAGGAATAGCAGTTACCAGAGATGCAGATTGTGCTGCTTTCTCAAAAAAAGGCAAGCTTCTTCCCTCCCAAAATATGGGAGGAAACTAACAAGAACTGTGTTATCACTGTCTCTATACGGGTGCCAATTTGAAAGTAGGGTACTTGCTTGAATTCTTGTGCTGTAACTTCAACCTTCTTCCTAACAAATCAAAGTACTTGGATTAACTATTTCCAGTGCAAACTATAAAGTCTGACAGCAAATGATTCAAAACCATAATTAAATTTAGTTACACAGTGGGACAAAAAGCCCACTAGATTTTAGTGATATACCACAGGTGAACACAGATTAGGAACTTAATTTCCTATTATAGGAATACAACAGAATCTAAGTGTCTGTAGCAGGTCGCGACATCTAGCCAACCTGGATCATATCTATTAGGACTTGATTAGTACACAAGAAAATCCCAGGACTGCAAAAAGTTGAAAGAAATATCAATCAAGAAACAGCAAGACAGCAATGGCAGATGAGGGAGATATGCTGGAAGCCAGAGCTTTGCATAGCAGAAATGCCAAATATGTCAATAATCAACTGCTACTTCTCACTAAGCATGAGAAATGTAAAACGAGGTGTCCATGAAGCTGTGGAAAAAACAGGAGGAAGTGCCAGGTTTAAACTGCAGAGGATATGAGATACAGTACTACACCCTCACTCTGGCAAATATCCAAATGAAGTAGCTTCAGTGTAGTATGCAATGCAATTCTTAACTTATTCAAGCTATGAAGAGCATTTGGGTAGCTTCTACTGAGTTCAGGCCAACTAAAGGAGAGGCTCTGACAACTGATCACTTCTCTACTGCTGCCAAGAAAGTCGTATGACTCCATGGGCATGTCCCTGAAGTCATGAGAAGTTGAATTTAACTATACCAAACAGAATTGAAACCTCTTATATAAATAAACTTTTGGTTCACAGAGCATGCAACCCTAGATACACCTATATGGGAGTAACCCAATGGAATTTATGTTCAAGTAGATATTCACAGGAATGCACTTTAACAGGGTTTGCTCATTCCACTAAGTCAAAACTCAAGAAAGAACATTACAGGTACTCCTTGTTTAGTTATCACAATTGGGACCAGCAACTCTGTGCTTAAGCGAAGCAGTTGCTAAGTGAAATCGTGACTGTGCTTATGATCTTACTTCAGCTTTCCTTTGCTTTATAGTCCTGCAAAGGCCGTAAACAAGAGGACTGATTGCAAAGTTACTTTTTCATCATTGTCTTAACTGCAAATGGTCACTAAACAAGTTGATTGCTAAATGAGGACTATCTGTATAGCTTTGTACAATGCATAAACCATCCGGTTAGTAGAAAAATCCTGTTATTGTTAATTAGGACTATTCACCCCCACAGGGATCCACCCTCAATGGCTTCCAATAGCCAACAGAAGAGAACTGTTGTGAATAACTAGAAAATAAAATCTCAGATTTCTGTTAGGCTTCTCCCTGGCAAGATGGGCTAAACCAAAATAAGAGGCACACTAGAATCCAAGAACCTCTAATAAGCCATTTATTGTAGAAAAACTGAATTCCAGCAAATGCTATGTACTAAGAGCAAGTTCTATTTGTAGTGAAATCAAGGTTCATATTTTATGCCTCTTCCTCCCACCCAAGCCATGCAATGGGCTAAAAGGCCTTCTCTTCTGGACAGAAGACCTGGGTTTTATCTGCCTCTTGGTCTGACAATGGACAGAGTGGTTATCAGTTGTGAGAATTCTCACAATTTCTAGCCCAGGCCACAAAAGTGCCACACCATGACGAAACCCTCCCACTTCAAGCAAAAGGCCAAATAAAGATAATATTCTTTTATTCACATATTTATTCCAAAAAAAAAGAGTTGACAACTCCAGCAGAAACCACAATCCTGAAGTCTCCCCACCATCAATGTGTGCATCTAACACATTTGTATATTATGCATACACACATACACTTATTTTATTTATTTCCAGTCAGGTTTCAGAGAGGACATGATACGGTACCAACAATGATTGTTCTGATGGATGACCTCCATCAGGACTTGGGTGGAAGGACTGCGTCCCTCCCGGTCCTTTTATACCTCTCAGTAGCTTCCATTACCATCAACCATGGTATCCTTCTACATTGTCTACAGGGGCTGGAGTAAAGGATACCATTCTAAGGTTGTTCTGCTCCTTCTTAAGTGGGTGGTTCCCATTAATGGGCAAAAAGATTTTTGAGTTGCTCCTTACAGAATACTCGGAACAATGGAAACATTAAAAACTTAGTTTAGCACACTAAATGGCTATTGCTCTAAAATCAAAGAACTTCAAGTATTTTCTCTCAACTGTTACTTACACATTATGTAAATGTGATAAAAGTATATATAAAATAAAAGGACTTAAATATTTTATATGTATCACGTTTATACGGCTGCCCTTCTCACACAAGGTGACTCTGGGCAGCATACAATAAAACCAACAATTAAAACATATTATAAAACCACTTAAACCACTTAAATAATTAAACATAAATAACAGCATGCTGTCTGAACTAATAATATTTGCACATATCTATAGACTTCCTTTCTCCACAGTTCTGGATTTGCTTACAAAGCACAAATGTTCAGAGGAAAGTCTAATCATTCTCAATCAACTAATAGAAAAACCAACTTTAGAGGCTCTCCACATATTGAACTACAATTCCTACATTAGGAGGGATGGTGGAAGCAGTCATTCGCCAACATCTAGATTGCCCTAGATTCTTACCTGTTTTAAAACAAAATTTGCAATAATGTAACAGGCTACCCTGTGAAGGTGATCCATACAATCCAATCAAAGCTTAAACCATGAGAAAGTCTATGCAGTAACAGGAAAAGTAGATCGTGCTTATGAAAACCTCTTAAGTTTTACCCGAAATTTTAAAACTTAAACTTACAGTTTTACTTATAGCTTGCTTTACTCTAGTCAATATCTATGCCGTATAGGCTGTATTGATATTCAGCAAGTTAAATGTAACTCTTGTTTTGTTTTGCTGGTCAATGACTGAAATAAAATGACTGTTAAGTTTTCAGCTGTACACTTTATGTAATAATGTGTATTAAGAATCCAAGTATTTCTGCTTCCAGACACAATAAATAGAGCAAAGAATTAAAATATTGCAGGACAAGCCATGTGGATCTACCTGTTTACATTCCCTGTCTGCAAAGCAAGAACACCCAGGGAGAGCTGATTCTGGTTAGGGATATTTACATACATCTCCTGTAAAATGAATGCTATGAATCAGAAAGCAAATGGGAAGAAACATCATCAGGACTGCAACAGGGCTGCAGGTCTATCAAATACAGTACAATATTGTCTATTTTAACTGGCAGTGAAAGCTGAGAGCCTTTTCCACCCGTCACTTATCAAGTTTTTAACTGAAAGCACAATTGGAAACTTGTTCCATTCATAAGGTGTGTTCTAGTACCAAGTTTTAGGAACTGTTTGGAAATCAAATTAACACAGCATATAATTTACTGGATGCGAAGGTATCACGGCACACGACATTAACCCCAACGTTTTTTTTTTTTTCTTTTTAAAAAGATCTTTAAAAATGAGACAAAACAAAATTGGGGATAGAGAAGAATCTCTCTGATTCGTTTGCGTACAGAATATTTTTTCACCCAGAAGTCAGTTTTCCAGTATGAATGTTTGGAAGAACTACATGTAAATAAGAAGACAAGGATAGACTGTGGGTTACCCTGGAAGGTCACATCAAAAAAACTAACCAACCCACTGACTCCATAAGGTTTTGCATCTCTCAGTACAGCCACTGAAATGAAGGAAAGACATGTCAATAGCAGTTGGACAGGACTCATATAGTAAACACACTCTGCGGTTTGATACGTGGCCAGGTCCATCAGGAGAAACCTTTAAAATGTTAAATATTGTTCCCAGACTGTACACTGCTTGTAACTCCCAATGCAGAGCAAACAGAAGTGGAAATGAAAAGGGAAAAAAAACACGCCCTGCCTTCTCTGGAAGACATTGAAACTGGAAAGAACTGATTTCATCAACCGACCCAAGGGAAAATGAGGGATGGGTGCCCCCCCCACCAGTATTTTTAGAAATATATATGTATACTGTTTGAGGAAAGTGTCAATGGAACTGAAATGAGAAAATACCTTGCTAAGTATGGATAAGATGTACTGCTTTTAATCAGCATTATGGATTTTAGTGTTCTTGCTCCAACCTGCTGCCTTATAGTTATGTTGAATGCAACTCCCATCATCCCCAGGTAGACATATTAACTAGAGGAGTGTTTCTCAACCTTGGCAGCTTTAAGAAGTGTGGATTTCAATTCCCAGAATTCCCCCAGCCAGCATCTTCCCCAACCTAGGGCCCACTAGAAATAGCAAGCAAAGTGTGAGTGGATCATCAAGAGAGGGTAAGTAATAGGCAGGAATAGAGCCATAATAAGATATAGATGACATTTTAAATACATACTAGCCATTTAATGTGATTTAGCCATTTCCTAACACATGGAAACAGAATGTGTACGGTAGAACCCAGAAAATAAATTTTACTGAAGTGCTAATATTTCTAGATAACGGTCAAAACATAGGCAACTGGTATATTGTGAATGTGAAGCACAAGCTAAATAACTTCCAGCTATTTTAGATTACATCCCCCATCAAATCCTGACCACTATTTAGAAGGATTATAATCCAGATATCTGGAAGACACCTAACAGCCCAGACTGCACTGAGTTTTAGGAACTGACCATCCAGATCCCCAGTTCATCTCCTCAGAGAGGATGTTCCATCCACCCACACTAGCTAATACTTAATTCCTAAAAGGACCGACTCAACATTATTTGGAAGTCATATTTGAATCTTATGTCCAGAAACTTTAGTAGGGCTTACAGAAGTTAGTAATCTGAATAAGAGGTTTGCTTGTTTATCCATTTAAATAGCGCCACCCATTTCACTTACATGACTCTGGGTGGCTCACACGTTTTCTGCGTAGGCTAAGAAAGACTCATTTTCTTTTGTCCCAGAGCAGAGCTGAACGGCAGTAAATCAAATTAACATCTGTAACTGTGGTTATGAACTCCTGAATTTCTGAAATTCACATATTCCACTATCCCTTCACCCACGTTTTTATCAAATGCTTTATCTACCTCTTCCCCGACCAACGCAAAGCCACCCCGGCCTGCATTTGCAAAACCATTAAAAACTATTACATCCTCCTTCCCCACCCCCCACCCCCATTTCAAAGAATACACAGAAGAGGCAAAGAAACTTTTAAGTGCTCAGTTGCACCTACCCTTAGAAAAGGATGTGTCTGGAGTACATGCATAACTAACGTATCCGCAGTTTACTCAACCTAAGTTTCTGTAACGCACTATATAAAGCAACCGCACAACTGGGTTTGCACAACCCGCTAGAGTAAAATGTGACTGAATTACAACCTAGCCAGTACCTGCGTTCCCACAACACGCTAAACCATGATTAACGTACCATCGCTGATTTAATCCAACAGCCTTGGTTCGCACAATCCGCTGGATCATAAACTAATCCCAGTAGCTGGACTCGCATTATAAATTAAGCCACAGCCTTGACAGCGTTCCCCTGCTGCCAACGTTGTTGGGGGCGAATCGCGCCTCCAGATCAACCCGCAAGGTTGCGATCCTCAACACCCTCCTTCCTGTTAAGTAAAGTGCCACGAACCCGCTGGGACTTACTCACGAGTAAACAGAGCTGCCCTGGAGTGTAAACCTGAACCCCCTCCTCCCCTCGCTTCGTCCAAACCTGACTGCGGCATCCGTTCGCAGGACCGTCGGACTCCGGAGCGCAAGAGCACGCAGAATTCACGGGGAAACTGGGCTTCCCCGCACAGCTCCCTAAGAAGCCGGCGCAGAGACCCAAACGCCCGAGAGCAGCAGCACTTCCTGCCGGGAGAAGCGAGGAAGGGGGAGGCTCGGAGGGGCCCAAGCCGCGAAACTCGGCGACTGCTCACCGGAAAGGCTGCATCCCCCGCCGGCCGGGAGAGCGAGGCGAAGCGACGGGGCGCAGAGCCAGCCCTTTGTTCCCCGCGCATCCACGCGCCGCTGGGCTTCTCGAGAGTGCGCAGCTTCCAGCAGGCAGGCGGAACTTCGCTCCAGCCTGCAGGCGGGGGCGCGGCTTCTCGGGAGCCCCTGGTGCGCCCCCCCCCCGCGCTCCTGAGCCGCACTTGCAGGCGTGCAGGCGACGGATGGGACGGAAGCGCCGGTGGGCACGGTGGCACATGCGCAGCGAGCCCCGGTCCTCGTTTCCCGAGCGAGGATGGTTTCAGCCCCCGCCTCAGCCGGCCCCACCCTCATCTGTTTGCGTGCCCCTCGTCCGCAACG
The DNA here is from genome assembly GCF_059951505.1 of Python bivittatus. Lineage (NCBI taxonomy): Eukaryota > Metazoa > Chordata > Lepidosauria > Squamata > Pythonidae > Python > Python bivittatus. Next base: position 6,555,376 of record NW_028277073.1, read on the forward strand.
TCCTAGCAATGTGGGTCTGTTTTGCGAAACAGCCTGATCCGTGATGAAGTGAACCAGGGTTGAGCGAATTACCCCGACCGCCTGAGTTTGCACAACCTGGAATTACAAAACGCCACCCTGGCTAGGTTGGTGCAACAACCGGTTGGTTAGTTTGTGGTTCAGCAGCTGTGTTCACCTATTAGGATTACCCGCAATTACTCCATCCCATTTTTTCCAGCTCCTGTTAAGCCGTACATCAGCCTTTGAGCTGAGTTTGCATAAATTACTGGCACAAATGAGGTTCGCTGGTTTGCGATGTCCGATGTCATGCAAATCCAGGCAGAATGGAGAGTTTATGGCTACTATGTTGTGTGAATCTAACCCACTGAGTTAATCATGACCAATACAGGCTCTGGGCCACTAACTAGCCAAACACAGCCTAGTATGTTGTGTGAAACAGCTTCTGAAGCACCTTGGCTGAGGTTTCTTCCAGGTAGCTGTGAAAAATTACCCCTGGCCCTAGCCTGTCCCATCACCATGGCCCTTGCCAGTACTAGAATTTTCTCAGAAGGATTGACTTTTGCTTAACTACAGTATCTCATTTAACAAAACTAGTTCTATTTCTGCTTGTGCTTCTTATTTTAATTCTGCTCACTGGAAAGTTTTGCTCATCTAAATCGCTTATTTCCTCAGCATCACCCAATCAATATTTAATCTGGAAAGAAAACCAGTGTATCTCAGGTTGCAACTGATTTTTATCAAAGCAAGGCATTAAGTTCCAGATGAACTTCCTACATAAGATAACTGGTAAATTCCAGAAAGATGTAAGATACAAATCCAAGTGTCCGAGCAAAAAGTTTGCTGCCTCCCTAAAAACCTTAAGTTTTAACTGCATTCTATATATTATTATTATGTCCTGAACTGTGTTTTATTTTATGCCTTCAAGTCAGTGTTGACTCCTGGAAACTGCCTGGACAAGTCCCTGCAGTTTTCTTGGCAAGGTTTCGGAAGTGGTTTGCCACTGCCTCCTTCCTAGGGCTGAGAGAGAGTGACTGGCCCAAGATCTCCTAGCTGGCTTTGTGCCCAAGGTGGGACTAGAACTCAGGGTCTGCCAGTTTCTAGCCTGGTGCCTTAACCACAACACCAAACTGGCTCTCCTGAGTGGTAGTTGTTTAATGACTTGGGTGTTTGTTTTTCTACAAGCCTCTGTACAAACTTGAATTATGATTTTGTCCCACTACATAACAACATTATTGGGTCTGTTAAACACTATTTTTATATTCACTGAAGTGCTAATATTTCTAGATAATGGTCAAAACATAGGCGAGTGGTATACTGTGAATGTGAAGCCCAAGGTAAATAACTTCCAGCTATTTTAGATTACACCCCCCATCAAATCCTGACCACTATTTAGAAGAATTCTAATCCAGATATCTGGAAGACACCTAACAGCCTAGACCTGCACTAAACCCACTGAGTTTTAGAAACTGACCATCCAGGTCCCCAATTCACTTCCTCAGAGAGGTTCCATCCATCCACACTAGCTAATATTTAATTCCTAAAATGACTGACTCAACATTATTTGAAAGTCATATTTGAATCTTATGTCCAGAAACTTTATTAGGGCTTACAGAAGTTAGTAACCTGAATAAGAGGTTTGTTTGTTTATCTAGTCCTAAGGACAATTTAACATCCAGATTCCACTAAAACAAACTGAATTAATCAACATTATAGAACTGAGCTACAGCTACCCTTATAAGAAGCAGCATAATTACAATCTGAATAGAAAATATTAAGTGATAGAATACAGGTAATCTTTGCCTAACAACTGCCCTGTTTAGCAACTGTTCAAGGTTACAACGGTGCTGAAAAAGTAACTTTACAATTGGTCCTCACGCTTATGACCATCACAGCATCCCCATGGTCATGTGATCGCCATTTGCATGCTTCACAGTTGGCTTCCATCAAGCAGAATCAATGGAGAAGCCAGCAGTAAAATTACAAGCGAAACGTGATGTCTTGCTTAATGACTGTATCACTTAGATGTGGAGTTTCTGGTCCCACTTGTGGTTGTTAAGCGAGGACTATGTGTAATTAGCAAGATCAAGGGAAGGGAAGGGAAGGCACTAAGCTTTGATTATAGCAGCACCTGGCCAATTATGCCTGGATTCAGAAGCCAAGCAAGGTTGGGCAAACCTAGTTAGTGTTTGGATGGAAGACCACTAAGGAATCCAAGAATTATTAGGCAAGATTGGGAAGTTCAAAAAGAAGCTCAAAAAAAGGCAATGGCAAACCACTTCCATCCTGTTCTGCAATATTTTCATCCCCTGCAAAACTAAATTGCAACTCAAAGGAATGAGCATTTCATGTTTAAACAACTTTTTGCTTCCCATTCCCCCTGTCTTCTTTCAAAGCAGGGAGTTCCTGTTGTTTAGGAGTAACTAAGAACAAAGCAAGTTCTTTTATGCTTGACCCCTTTCAATTGTTCAAATGCATCTGTGCCTTTGATTAACGGTGTTTGTGTTCTTTATATGAAGAAGATCCCCTCCTTGCACTGCCACATGTATCACACATGGATGGGATATTGCACAATTGTGGCATGGATCTCATTTCCAGGAATTTCATACAATAGTCAAGTTGAAATTTGGGTATGAAAGTTGGAAAAAGGACTATAAACCTTTAGTAAATTATGGAAAATGCTCCAAGGCAAACAGTATAATGACAACCTAGAAAAAAGATAAGGCACATCCAAGAATGAACTGCGGTCAAGCTGAGGTAGTGAAAAAAGTTTGCCCGTGTAAAACTAAGGGAAACTTGCTGCTCTAAAATAATTGATCATAACTTAGAGCATGGTGGCTGAAAGATCTGAATCTTCTGGTTGATTTCTGTGTTATTTACAAAAAGTCACCAAGGATTTCAGGTTTACAACTGCAGACTATCAGCAACAATGTTTTCTTCCCTCTACAACACAAATTATACTATAATGTGTGGATCTGGATGGGGATGAACAGGCTTAGACTCAACCCTAGGAAGATTGAGTGGCTGGGGATCTGGGGGCTGCACATCTCCAATGACCATCCATTGTTACTTCTGGATGGGGTTGTCCTCCATTCAGAACTGGTCCACAATTTGAGCAACTTCCTAGATTACTGAAAGAGCAGGTAGTGCTGTGGTTAGGAGGCCCTCTGTACAAATTCATCCTGTGCACCAATTGCATCTGTTTCTGGATCAGGTGGCCCTAGTCCTATTTACCGCTCATGCCCTGTTTACCTCTCATTGGGCCTTGTAAAGGAATTTAGAGCTGACCTTGGGAGAGGTATGAAAGAGCCATTTAGGAGAGAAAGAAGGAGTAAGCCATCTGGGGGTGGGGAGGACTCGGAGAAGAGATTACACAGTCCTGAGACAGAAGAAGGCATGGGAAAGAAACTCCAAATAACTCCACCTTGATTTTGTTTATGAGACATCAGGAAACTTGGCTAGGCTTTCAAGATTGTTATTCTACAATGTAAAGCAGCGTTTCTCAATCTTGGCAACTTTAAGATGTCTGGACTTCAACTCCCAGAATTCCCCAGCCAACATGCTGGCTGGGGAATTCTGGGAGTTGAAGTCCATGCAGCTTAAAGTAGCCAAGGCTGAGAAACACTGATATAGAGCAATCCTGGAACCTCTGCTATCCTGTTTCTTTCCTGGCCTTCCTTGAAGGTCTGACAGTACTACTGCAATTATTTTATATGGGCTGCCCTTGAAGACCACTCAGAAGCTATAAGCTGGTCCAGAATTGGCAGGGCAAGTAGTTATGGTCAGTACACTTGTTAACATCACTACTGTGTGAGCTGCACTTACCAGTGGGCTTCCAGATACCGTACTGGCAGTCAGCTAAAAAGGCATACCTGTGGGATCATCTGTCTTCAGTTACTTCTGCCAATCCTGTAAGATCTGGCAGGTTGGCATGTTCTGGTTCCCATCAACTAAGCAATGTCCCATTATGGGACCTAGAAGTGCCTTCTCTGTTGCAGCACCTGCCTCCCTGTGGAATAGCATCCTCCCAGAGATTCAGATGACCAGCCTTTAAGAAAACCCCAAAGATTTGGAAGGCATTGGGCCAGGAAGATATAAGAGCTTGTTGTAATTATATTGTCCCCAGCACAGTCTGTTTCATTATGTTATTGTCGTCTTCTCATATTGTGATGCTTTTAACTCTTGTTAGCCACACAGAATCACTTGGCAAGTAGACAGCCATGCACATTGAATTAATAAATATTACTGAAATTAAACAGGAGAGGAAGTTCAGGTAACAATGATTGAAAAGGATTGTGTGATCTATCCATTTCTAGTGCTCAGAACAAATACTTGGGTTCTGAATCCTTGATTCTTTTGTTTTTTAACCATGTTCCAGTTGATGGATCTTAGGATTCTAGTACAGGAAGAAAATGAAATTAATTTCGCAAGCTTGAAGTTCGTCCATTCCTAAATTAGGTAAAAGTATCACAAACAAGACCCACTTCAAACTCAGAAAAGAAAACAATTATCTGATCAGTATGATAGAAAAAAACTGCATATATGTTTCTTCTGTTACAAGAGAAAAGGCAAAATAATATATAAAATCCTAGCAGGCTCAAAATAAACAGAAGCAGTATTAGATTGCACCAATGTCTCATTTTAATTTCACTGGTAACTTGTAACAGCAGACTTGCATCTAGTAGTGAAAATCTAACTGGGTCATGCAGGAGAAAGGATATGTATTCTAGAAAGGGTGTGGTGTAGCATCTGAAAATTATCAATGAGATGGTGCAGAGGCAGTGGGTTCTAGCAACCGGAAACATGGTGAAACTCTTGCACAATTTTGTAATGAGAGACCACATTAGGAAAGAGTTGTAAAATGGAAATCATGTGAGGTGACTGCTGGGCGAGAGAAGACGAATTGTGACACTGATGTTTCCCCTTTGGACCAGGAAGTAAGCAGGGAGGGAGGCTAGCTGTTAGAACAGGTTATTTTTCCAATATGACCAGCAATTATGGCTACTGCAAAATCCAACCACCATCAAGCTGCTATCTGCACCACCCTAGAAATGTGCATGGTAGGACAAGAATTAAACTATATGACTAGTGAATGGAGGATCAAATTAACTGGTGAGATTGTGAGAAAGAGAAGATAGGACAGGAATCTTCAAGGGCGGCATAATAGAACCCATGGCCTTCAAAATAGTACAGTGAAGCTTACCCAAGTTAAGGAAAACTCTGGAATTTCTAAAAGCAATTAAGAAATGCAAAGCCAATTCACTGAGGCAGGTTTATTCCTACTGATATCCAGTATACATAAGCAGTGAATAATTCACAGGGATGGTTACAAGAAAAATCAACCTTCCAGACAAGCTAACTGCATGATGCCAAGACATTATTACTTTTGCTTAAAAGATTGCTTCCAAAATCTCAAAGCTATGGTAATCCATGTTGTCAGGTCACCAGCAGCTGCTGAAATTGAAGTTTTCTCAGAAGTTAAAGAAGATGGGAAGAAGGAGATCCCAGTAAAAAAAACCTACTTTAATAATAACTGTGGAGATAACTGCTCTGCATGTATATTAGCTGTCTTGAGCGTGTCAGTGGAAAGATGGACGTTAAATGTTTTCATACAAAAGGACTTTAAAGCCTGTCGTTTCACATTCTAGCATCTGTGAAACCTTAGCACCATATGAATATGTGAACAAAATGGAATTTGGAACTGCTGCCCTAATGCTAAATACATTTAACTGGGAGTAAACACAATTTCATTTTAGAAAAGGATAGCCTATTGTTAAAGTAAAAATAAATAACGTGAGCATCTGTAATAATAAACGTGCCTGGTCTTCCACTTCTGACTATATTGAAAAATAGGAAATGGGAAAAAAGAAGAGGTGCTAAAAATATGCCTTTGTCCAAATGGCATCTGACATTCCCAGGAGCAGATGCCAGGTTTCCCGCTAGCCCCATTAGGTGACATTCTTCTTCCTTGTCTGTGGGATCCTGGATTTCTGCTTGGAGGTCACCATGCACCTATACCATCCAGGTTTCCTGATTGGGTATGTGTTTATCCTCGATAGCAGTGAGTTTTGAGAGAGGCATAAACATCTATAAAGTACAATGAATCATCAGCAATTCTACAAGATCTTTCTGGACCCTCTTGTTTTCTGTTTTCAATATGGCAGTGAAGATATCAACATTCTCTTTCAGACAGTGTGGGATAACAGGCTCCAAAGAAAAACAAATTAATTAAGGGCTGGGTGGCATGAACACTATTAGAAAGCTTGAAAATATTGTGTCATATAGAAAAAATGTCACCCTCCCTGCCACATCATAGGGATCTGTTCCTGGAATAAAGTCCCTGGTTTGAACTTGCCTCCAGGTGACTCCATAGAGGCAAACATATTGTTTTCGTCAGCAATAGAAAGCTTATATTCCTCAGGTCCAACCTGGTTTAACTTTATTCCAGATCAGCCAAGGTTGGCTAGGTGTTTACCTGCTTTCCTGAAGGGGTGTCTTTTGAAGAGATGTGCAAAACAGTAACAGTCAAATAACCTAGTGTAATATTAAATATCTTTAGTTCTACAGAACCCTCACATCACAACGTACCCTGCACTCTCAATTCAACACAATAATAAATGTCCCCAAGCACAGGACATTTCAAAAGGTCCCCCCCCCGCCCCCGCAAAAGCTAAGAATATACTGTCGACTACATTGGCACTTAAAGTTTCTGCTGATGTTTTTCCAACAAGGTGGGAAAACAGGAAGAAGCACTGGTGTTATTATTTCATCCACCTAGACTGCAAAGAGCAGATACAGTGTCTGGAAATTATAATTGGTGCAAAATGCAGCCGCCTGGCTACAAACCAGTGCGAGATACAGGGATGATTTGATGCCTGTGCTGAAAGATGTGACTGGATGCCAATTGCTTAAAGGTGTTGGCCTTTAAAGGCCTAAATGCTTAGGGATGTTATCTAAATTAGGGAACAAGAGGTTCTGATGATACTTCAAAACCACCAGGTAGAGAAAAGACTTGGAGCGGCATTCCCTGCAGCCGGCTTGTGGCCTTGGCCTGTTCTTCTCCTGCCCTTGATCGTAGCGGCCTTGGTGGACAGGCTGAGCTGTTTGCAACTTGCATCCGCTCTCTGGGGCCTCTGAATAGGAAGCGTCCTGCAAAAGCCCTTCAGGGATGCTGGTGAGGCAGTGTGTGTGCGTTGTTCTAGCTGGAATGGCACAGAAGTGCCACCATGCAGCTGCCAGGTAGCCTGTAATGTTCCCAGGAGTGTTGGCAAAGGAAAGCAGAGTCCCCCTTCAGTCTGCATGGGGAAGATGGAGCAGTCACTGAGCTGGGTGATGAAAAGTAGTCTTTCCACCAGATTTCTGACCCAGCCAGCACACTTCCTTCATGCTCCTCCTGCTCTGGGCACCACAGGGCAGGCTGCATTTCTCATACATCCTTGAGATTCGGGTCAGGCCACTGCTCTCTGTTCCTTCTCATCTTGAAGATCCTATCGATCCTCCTCATGTTACATTCAAAGTTGTTTTATTTACATGTCAAGATATACAAATACACCAGGCAGATTAAAGCAAACACCAACATTTTCAAACCCTTTCCCTTTCTGCTATTTCCAGCTGCCTCAGTTAATATTATTTTGTTGGCTGAATATACCCTACCCTGGCCAGAATGGTTGAGGAAGTGTCTATTGGTAAACTTCTTCACCCTCTCAGGATTTAGTTGCCTTCAGCTGGATTTAGTTGCCTTCAGCTTTTGGCCTCTTTCCAGTGGTTAAGAGAGAAGGACTCTGGTTTCAGTTTGTAGATAATCTAGGTCACGAATAGGTTCTACCCCAGATGTCCTCCCTGTAGCTATTTAGCTAAAAGATAGTCTTAATCCTTCCTTGTTCCCAGTCTACTGCACATTCTTTTTAAAGTAAAAGTAAACTCACTTGATCCCTGTGGAGCACATGGATGTGTTTTGCAAGAGTATCACCTTGGTTTACAATTTACAGACCTTGGGTTCCTTTGTGGTCTCCCAGCTAACAAGACCTCACCTTACTTAGTTTCTGAGCCCAGTCAAGATCAGCCACTTGGTGCTGACCCCTGAGACACGTTCCTTTTAGCTTCCTTGCAGGCAATCCACTTCTAAAAGAGATTAGATTAGTGTTTCTCAACCTCAGCAACTTTAAGATGTGTGGACTTCAACTTCCAGAATTCCCCAGCCACCATGGTAGCATTAGTAGAAAGAGTCTTGCAGACTCTTGTTGGAAAAATAGCTTCTAAGTAGAATCATTTTGTTGCATTGTTTATTATGATCCATTCTAACACTGCAGTGGAATACAGTATTGCCCTGTTTAGCAATGGCTTTGCAAAGATGAATAAAACAATGAATGTGGGAAGTCTCTGCTTGTGAAAGTCATGCTGCGGGGAAATAGCCTCTTGGAATTCTAGTTGATTACAGACTGAAACTGAGTCACCGATGTGATGTAGCTGCAAAAAAGACAAATGCAATTTTAGATTACATCAACAAAAAATATCTTGCAATTGCTACCCCCACAGTATTATTAATCCACAGTTAATTATTTGCAAATTTTAATTAAGCAATATGCTGGGTCAGTACACTGCATACACATTTCACTTGATTAAATGAGGGCAACAGTATATTGACTTGTAAGATGGTCTCTAGACTAGGGATACAAGCATGTACAGAGCTTGATATAAAACTGAGCATTGATTGCCTTTTTAATATTCTAGTCAGTATGTACCAGAATTGTCCTTATTGTGAGCAGGGAATGCTACATGTAGCATGGCTATGGCTAAGACTGATAAACTAGTCTATATCTTCTCGATCTTTCTAAAATACATTATTGGTTCATTATTCTGAAAGCTTCAAATGACCAAAACCATGATAGATAGTAGAGGTCAATATCTATGGGTCCCTCTGGTACAAACCATGGCTAGTGGAAAAATACAATTTACAATGTACAAAGTAATGTATTAATTAATGAAGAAAATGAGTGAAAGAAAAATAGACATTTGTGTATCAGCAAAACTAACAGAAAGGGGAAGGGGATAATACATCTGATTGAATATAGTCTGATCTTCTGGAATGGCACTGATGAATATGCAGGGAAGTGAAGATATGGGATTAATTATGAATGAAGGGATAAATGTATGTTAGGTCCTAGGAAGTATGAAGTGGTGCTTAAAACTTGTATATGAAACACAGTATGATAAAGTGGAAGAGGCGGTGGATGAGGAAAAATGCATGTAAGACAATGATTGGTGCAAAAATAAGCCTGGGAGAAAAAATACTGCATAATGCATATGTAGAGAAAAAGATAGCTGCAAAGAATATAGTCAAAGAGAGCAAGAACGGTTAAGACTAAAAGAGGCAGAGACAATGTAGAGCAATTATGATGGAACAAAAACATTATTTAGCAAGTAAAGGTGGTAAAGGTAAACTCAACTAGCCTCCAGCAGAGTATATGGAATTTTTTAAAATGATGACATGACATGGGATGAAACTGAGGTGAGGGAATGATGGAAGGACTGTATTAGAGATTTTTGTGGAATGTTGAAGAATTGATGTGCAGATGGTGTAACAGGAGAAATGTTAAAATACAATTTGCTTATGGAGTGTCTATGCGACATTTAACACTGTATGTGTATGAAGTCTGCAGGTGGGCCTGATGATTGGACCAGCAACAAGGTGGATGGATTCAGTTACAGCAGTGTTGTCCAAACTTGGCCACTTTAAGATGAGTGGACTTCAACTCCCAGAATGCTGGCTGGGGAATTCTGGGAGTTGAAGTCCACTCATCTTAAAGTGGCCAAGTTTGGACAACACTGAATTACAGCAATGATGGCACACCATTGGAAGATCTGAAGGACCAGGTTGGAGACAGATCCTCCTGGAGAAAATCTATGTGGTCACTGAGAATTGACACCCACTTGATGGCACATAATCAACCAATCAACACAAAAGAAAGGATAGCGAAAGTGAATGCAAAAACTACAAAGGAATTATTTTAAGTGTCTGACAGATTTCTGATTGAAAGGATATTAGAACTAACACTGAACAAAATTTATGCTGGGCAGGGCTTAGATTGTTGTTCATCAGCAGGTCATTGAGAAATGCAAAACAAGTTTAATGTACATTTGTTGATTTAGAGAAAGTTTATGATAAACTAAATAAGCTAGAATTATTGAAAACCTCCTTGGATTTGGAGATTGGTTGCCAAATGCAGTAGGAGCAGTTTATGATGAAAATAAAGCATGTGCAAGAATAAATGGAATATTTATCAGGGACTATGACAAAATGTGTTATGATTTCTTGGTAGTTCAAGATACAGTGTTGATGTAAACTAGATTTAACTCCTTTTGCTGTCCCATATTTCATGCCTTTAATATGGTTGGGTTAAGCTTACTACTTCTTACTCCTTTACTATACTTTGTATACGGTTGTTTTCCCCAAATGGAAATAATGTGATGAATATATAAATATATATTTGTGACTTTCTGTCTCCATTTTGAATGGGGAAGGCTATTGGCAGCCCTGGAGTCTCCTCTGACTCCACTAAATGTTGAAGTCATGACACTCAAAGAGTTTATCACCATTTTAAGATGAGAGTTATTGAAGATCATTACCTTGTTTTAATAGCTGCCCATCAGCGGTTTCCCTTGACCTCAAAAAGGCCAAAAAGCGATCAACAGTTCATCTTACCTTGGCACTTCCTTGTCTAACTTGTTCACAAGGCAAAAATGAATCACGTTGACACATCAGTTCTGCTCACAGCCACGTATAAGGCTCTGAGCTAATACAGTGTGGTGAAGTACAGTTCTGTTTATTTTAAAGCAGAATTTGAATACTAACTGAAGTATTTCAAGACAAGAAGTAATCTCAGAAATAAAAAAAAATCTGATAGGTCTTTCACACTTTAGGGTTATACTGCATCTATTTAAATAGAGGGAATGTTTTTTAAAACCTAAATGTTACTTCTTCCATCAAGTTAACAGATACCTTGTACAATCTAAAGATAATAATTTTCCCTCTTTAAAGGCTATTTGGCTTCTCTTACAGAAGAGAAATATTGCCAGCCTCAATGAGTTCCTACTGCCTGCTGCATCTTGGTTGGGTTAAGGCTAATTTTGGGGAAAAAAGAAGAGCAAGTGGAGGTCACCTCTCTCCCACCCCACTCCTGGTAAGTGAGTGGCCATATTTTGGCTTAGGCTGAGCTGTCATTAAAATAAGACGCTGATCCAATAACGGAAGTCACCTAACTCTAGCATATACCGTTATGGACAACCATATCTATTTAATGTGCAGCGGCCAACAATTGTCAGTATTAAAGGTGACAATGGCAATCAGCACATCCAGGTTCTGTTGCTAAGAACAGAGTATTAGAACTAAAATAGACCATAGGAAGATCTTGAATCTGCACTATGAAGTGACATTCTTCTCTTATTCCCTAAATCCCTATGTTAAAATGGACTTTGGACTGCAAATCCTCATCCTCTTTCTGGAAAATGTAAAAACCCAACGGTCATCACTGGCTGTGGAATCAATACAGTTATGGCTATGTCCATTTTACATTTTGAGATCCTGTGGTAGCTTACTGGCCATACTGCTGCAAGCAGCTGAAATAAGGCTACTATAGAACATTTTACATCAGTGTCAGGCATCAAAACAAGGATAGCTTTGTGAAGAGGCATCTTAATCATTTCCCACTATCCATCCCACTCCTAAAACGAAGTGTAAGGTGCTGCTTTCAAAAAGGAAATACTGCTAACTTCGAAGCGACGCTCCTCCTAAGGCGACAGTTGACTTCAAAGATCAGGAAGAACCACACATCAACTGCCGAACTGCATCTCCCAGTAGGGCATTAAAATGGGTGAGAAGAAAGCAGAAGGAATAATTTACTGTGAATAACACTCAAATCATTTGTTTTAGCGTAATCTCTTAGCAGACAGCAAACAAAACTGTAGGTATTTTTACAGTGGTAATTTTTACCTTGAAACATCAAAGGCAGCAACTTTTTTTTTTAACCTAAAATAATCTAAAGATAAAAAGCAGACTTATGGAGAAGTGTATGCAATCTCCACTCTTACTGATGATTCAGAGCCAATTTCTGGTGGCTTGTCTGCTCTACCTGGTTTCCTATATCTACAATTCAATCAAAATATAGCCAAAACAAAATAGCCTGAAATCAAACTGTTAGGGTTTCCCCCCCCCCAAATTGTGACAGATAGTAAATTCCCTCCACCCCTTTACAGATTAACATCTGGCTTGACCACATAGCTAAGAAGCTCCTTACGAGATACACCCAGTGTAATATAAACCCTGAAGTGTCCTGTTGGTATGATTTGGGGGCAAGTGAAATTCACTTCTGCTGCCCCCCCCCCCAATTCTTGACAGGAGACCTGAATGGCTGAAAGTCTGGGCTGGGCCAAGCACTCAACCAAAGGGTTTTACAAGAGGTCCACCTGGCCTGCCAATGGCACAGTTGAACATATAGGCAGATATGAAAGGAGGTAGCCTTTCAAGTAGCTATGCAGCCCAGCCTTTGGAAGGCCAAAGATGGATTTTGCTAATTGCCATCCTTGAAACAGAAGAGTGAAGAAAGAAGTGGGCCTCTGATGTTAGTAAGCAAGAATCTGATTGCATTAGAAATCCCAACCTGGTTCCTTTGCAGGTCTAATTTAGACAGTTAAAGCTGCCTTATTTTATGACAGCAGAAAGTTATTTGAATATACATTCTAGCGTTCTTGAAGATATAAAAGGGAAGATAACTGATTTTCATGTAAACAAGCTGCAGCTATGTAACATTAAGGGTTACTAAAATTTAAGGGGCCAAAAGATTCTTGTTCTTGTAGTAATAGACTAATACATTGGAACATTGCTCTGTTTTTCTGAGCCTTTTTTTCTGTGTATTTCGTCTTCTTACTGCTTCACATTCTTTCCCATCCGTTAATAGACCGTATTTATTTTACCCAAAGGAATGTGGGAATCAAATCTTTGCTAACAAAAACATCAGCATGAGCTATATACGGATTGTAGTTCAATTAATATCACGATAGGTATCTTCCAGACCTTGGTAGATTTGGAAAGACTTCTCAGCTACATTCCTTTCTTGTTTTTTTTTTCCCTAAAAGCTCATGATTTGGACATTCTAAGATGGCTTTTCTGTGTCAGAAAACAAGACTTATATATGAAGACTATATTAAATAATTTTTGGGCTGAACGGAATCCATTTTGATCTCTGCACTCATGAACTGGGACAGTTATGGATCTACTCCAAGTTCATTCTGCTATTGGACAAATTCATGCGTATTTTAAGATTCTGTGTCTAGGAATAGGACCACTGTGTTTTTTCCTGTTTTAGTGCACAAAGGATGGATAATCTCCATGCAAAGCACATCCAGGGAGCAAAACTAAATCTTGGCCCTAAATTTAGCCATTCCTCTATATGCCAAGACAGCAGCATGCTCATTTTAAGTTATTGAAAGCAGCCAGTCTAAGCAATGATCTCAACCTGATCTCAACCAATAAACCTTCATTTATGGCTGTTTCTGAAATTTTATAGGACACAATCCTAAAATATCTGAATTTCCAAACTACTTCTATATTTCCAATAAAAAGGAACCATGCAGCTTATGTGTCTTTTCCTCCTCAACCTATTTTATAGGGGGCAAATATCAGTTACAAATGGGAGATATATCTGATTCCCTTGTGAATTCCCTGAATGAGGCAGAGAAACCTTGTCTCAAAAGCCTTTTGGTTTTGAGGTGAGTGGAATTGTTAATGAATTCTTGTGGTTGGACTCCTCATCCTCATCCCCCCACCCCTCTAATGGTAAGGATTTCTGCTCTGCGCCACTGCTTCCAGAACCTGCGTTAGAAAAAAATTATACTGTATGAATGGAAAGACCATCATGAGATATCTAAGTACACCAGGAAAAAACAAAACCTCAAATCCCACATTTCCATACTTCCACGATAATGGAAAAAACCCCAAACATTCTGGTTTGATATCATCAAGATCTTTATTGATCTCACTGTAATAGCAACCATTGGTGAGAGTGTTTTCCCAAACACCTGTTTCAGTAAAAATCAGATACGTACAGAAGTACCCAAGGATTGTTCAGACCACCTTTGATGGTTAAAACAACAATCCTGGGGTTCAGTTAAACATGGATGATGAGCAAAAAATGGAACAGGGGAAGATACAACTAGTTTTGAAATGCATCAAGAACATTCAGTAATCTTTTTGGCAGCAGCCTCCACTCTTGCTTCAACGCCAACAAATAAGATAGATAGAAAACAAGCTGCCACACAAGGTCTGAAGGAGAACTTTGCCCATTTAAGGCAAAGAAAGGCACATCGGTTGGCAATCATCATGCAGTGAAGTAGGCATTAGAGGGAAGATGGAGGAGGAGCAAGGATAGTTTTGTGTTCCTCAAATAAGCAGGGACCAAGGTGCTGATTGATTTTCCCACATCTTGTTTGATTGACAACCACTGTTTAAACATCTGGTCCCTACAACACGTGCCTCATGGATTTCCACATTAGATAAATTTTTGTTGATGCTTGTAAAGCCAGGTGTATGAAATGTCATTGGCTAAACCAGATACATCTCATAATCAACCCAAAGCAATTTTTCCTGATGTTAAACAAATTATTTTTTTCTAGAAGTAATTTACATATATATTTATATATATATTGGGGTGTGTATAAACATTCACCCATATACATATACATAATTATTGTTGCATTCACTCTCTCTCCACAGTAGAATTCTCTTAATTTTCAACAGTTACCCAGTTTTGCACAAGTCTTCCAACCTATCACACCTCTGTGCACTATGATAGCAGGGTAAAGAGGCAAAAAGGTTCAAGCCGTCTATCCCCGTGCAACATCTGCATAAGGAGAATTTGTTCTCTATTACCTGTTCTTTGAACTCCCATTTCCTAGCCACAGATGGAAATAGTAGCCTCAACAGGGTACTAAGAAAAAACCTCCCAAAATGCCTATCAAAATGTCCAGCATGGACTCCTAACCACTGTGTAAAATTAACTGAAAGATGATTATGGACAAATAGAGTTAAATCTCACATTTACATATTCAGCGAGAATGGGATGGGGGAAGGGACTGAAACTGTGTTTGATATCAAGTTCCCAACCACAGAACTAACCCAGAAAGTTTTAACGCAGTCCTGAGGTTTATTGAGAACTAAATGTAACAAAGCTTAACTATCCAACTACTGAAATATCAAGGACAGTTCCATGAATGGAGAAGCACCAGTAGTTGCAAATATACACACGAGAACCATAAAAATGGTGGAGAGCAGAAACCGAAGGCGGACATGGTACTAGTTGCTTGAAGAGATTTAGGACAAAGAAAGTTGGATATGGAAATCACTCCTGGATGAAGGTAGCTGCAGGCAGGCTACTGACCTGCAAGATATCTACCCAGCCAGCCAGCCAGAACTATCAGGTCCACCCAGAGCCAGGCCAAAAACAATCCCTCAGGCAGACAGGCACAGAGTAAGAATTAAGGAATGCATTTCTTCAAACAAGTAATTTCACACAGGTATCTACTCAGGGTTTGTTCCAAGCATGTTTTTTTCTTCTTAGAGGTAAAGGGTTTTGTTAGTTGTTATCATTAAGCGGTCAGTCAAAAATCATTGCCCATCCACTTACAGATCCTGATTTTTGTCCAACCCCGTTACAGAAAAAAAGTGTAGCCTCCTGGCTAAAAGACTGGAACGCTAGCCAATTTACAATGGCAGAGGTCATCAGTAATTCAACCCTATATATGTAGCCAAATGGCATAGACCAGTGTTGTCCAAGCTTGGCCACTTTAAGATGAGTGGATTTCACCTCCCAGAATTCCCCAGCCAGCATGGCTGGCTGGGGAATTCTGGGAGGTGAAGTCCACTCATCTTAAAGTGGCCAAGTTTGGACAACACTGCCACAGACAGTGACAGAATTGTGGGCCCCAGAAATCCTCATTGATGCACTGAGCACGTTATCTTTGGTGAGAGCAAGGGGAACTTACCACGGATCTGTTCCAGTGTTCCAAGTGGCTTCTGTTCTCTCCAAGTCAAGATAGATAGTACTTTAGCCATAACACTGGAGACTTCCCAAGGCCACCATAAACGCCCATTATTTATTAATAGTTCTCTATACTAAAGGTGTTACTACTATAACAGAAATTCATCACAGTGAGCAATAGCACATATTTAAAGTATTTCAATTCTACTGCTCTTACTATACTTAAAATATTTGTGTCCTTCCATGTAGTTTCATTATAGAAATAAGTGGCTCACTCTCCACAATTGTTGCAGACAACTTGTAGTGTATCCTCCATTCTTTTTGTGAGTCAGCTGAAGATCAGAAAATAAAAGGACATCAAAAGCAGTCCAGACTAGTGTTTCTCAACCTCAGCAACTTTAAGATGGGTGGACTTCCAACTCCCAGAATTTCCCAGCCTCCTCTTGTGGAGGTTGAGAAACACTGGTTTAGACAACTGAATTGGCAGAATGAAGTTTTTTTTATCAACACACCAAGTTGGAATGCCATAGGTAACAAGATGGAAGACCAGAATCTGATTTTTTGCCACAAGGAACACACTATGTGGAACCAATTGCATCTTTAAGCACAACAGTAAAGAGACAAACTCCAAACATTCAATGGTTTCACATAATCTGAGGAGAGATGGAAACATAAAGTATAATAAAGACTCGGCCTCCTGCTAGATTTTATAAGCCTAGACATTTGGAAACTGAACAGGCAATGAGCTGCAAACAGGCTATTAGTTAAGCGTTGTGCTACTTTCTACCACAGGTATGTGCTGCATTTACTTAGTCTTCAGCATGATTAAGTTGCTACATTATCACACAAGTGTTCAACCCAATGCATGGAATCCAGGTACTTCCAGTGAAATGTTTTCAAATATGTACTCTTGGTGTGATGGTGACTTCTGGTTCAGTCTGTTTCACCACGTTAGTAAACATTATCTAGATGGATTCTTGCTCTGCTTTTTTTTAGTAAGATGCCACTGTAAATAGCTTCTAGTCACAGCAGTCATATAGTACCTCTAACATATGAAAAATGGCTTTCTGTATGTGAATGGGAAGGTGCTATTGTCCTCAAATCCTGCTTGTGAGCTTCCTGTTGGCATCTGCATGGCCTCTCTGGGAGCAGAATGCTGGAAGATTTAGCATTTCAACCACATTAGAATGCCTCATTTTATGTATTTAGGATACTAAATTGGTAGCTGTGGCCAGAAACTACCCATGGCTTTCTAACTGTACATATTCCATTTATCTACTGAGTATAGAGAAAAAAAACTCTTCCAGGGTACACGTGTAAAATCCAACATTAGATGGCCCTACTGAAATTTAATCAATATGGTATAGTGTTTCTCATAATTTCACTAGTAGGAAAAAAAACCCAATCTTGCTGGATTTTCTGTATACTGCCTCAGGTAGGGAGTATCTGTGCTTAGCAGTCACTATGAAGTCCTTACTGGAATACGATGAGAGTTTATTTACAGAACTTGATTACTTGTGAGGAAGTCACCTTGCTCTGCAAAATGTCAGCTTGCTCATCCAAATTACTTTCTGGAGAGTTGAGAGGCTCTGCAATAGCCAAGCTGGCTCAACTTATCACTAATTGTTGTTCATAAAGACAAGATGGCATCTTAGGGTATCAACCTCCTAGTACAAAACCTCTGCCATCGGTGAAATCCTTTTGTGCAAATGTCACATAAAATGCTTCTAGCTGCAGAAGCCATTTGCAAAGCACAAATTCCTTAAGACTAGGTATCCTTGATCTTCCCGTCAGCATTTGCACACCCACTAGTAGAACATGGCCAGAGTCATGTCACCAAAGTCAAGATAGTGGCTGCAACTGAAGCCCCATCCCTTTTTTACATGTGCTACATACACAACGCACATTAAAAAGAAGCTTCAATCACAGCCAGCTTGACCTTCTCTACTCCCCCCCAGATATCCCTATAGTGTGCATTTTTGCCTGCTAGCCTAATACTAGATAAATCCAAAGACAGAATCAGTAAATGACTTTTAATTAATGATTTGCAGTCAGTTGATTACATCTATATGGTATTTCAATGTGAAGAGTTTTAAGAAAAGGGCAGAAAAAATTAAAGGAAAGGCATGTGCTACAGCAGACATAAATCTGTTCCTTTTAGTTAACGAAAAAAGGAATTGACTGACTAAAGCCTGCAGCCTTACTTACCTAAAATGTTTGGCATGGATCCACATTGCTCACAACAGTGCTTAAAAGTTATCAGCTATCAAAAGTTTCTTTACCAAAAAAAAAAAAAAAAAGCAGGGGGAATGATCATATAACACTGGAGGCCTCTGTTTAGAAGGTAGATACAACACTAAGTTACTGATAAATGAGATTGTGGTTCTGAATTTGAGGGGCGGCAAAACAGGCTAGCAGTTATTTCTATTCTTTCAGCTACCAGCTGGAAGTTTTTCAAGTAATTACAGCATAAAAATCAGCTGCAAGTATTTTAGGTGTCTGGCGTTGTTATGTCTCAGTCTTCTCTGCAGTTTTGGCTGCGTTAAAAGGAGACTGAGAACTATAATGCACTAGGGGGATCAACTCTGCAGAGCAAAGCAACGAAGGAGCCTTTTTTTTTCTACACAGCTTTCTCATCTTTGCTCAATTATAAAATACAGTTGTATTGGTAGTCAAGGATGGGAAATAAAACCAGGGGGCATGGGAGAAAGTAGCCATGACTGAACCAGTTTTCTAAATTTTACGGAAATGGAACATTATTGGCTTTTTCACGGCATTTGTTATTTTCTCACAACGACCCTCGTTAGGCGTCTACTGTCTCAATTTTATAAACTGGGGAAACTCCAGCAGAGAGACATTAGGAGATTTATCCAGACACACGAGGAACCCTGCAGTGCAGGAAGAGAAATCTGCTCACTCAGATTCCAGATCAGCCCTCGCCTTTGGAATAATCCTTCCTTCAGCTATGCTTATAGAACAGACTTCGGAGGCAATCAGAATTTTACAAGCAGCAACTAAACTGATTTGGGAAAATCTCATGGACTTCTCTGTTAGAGGAGGTGCTTTCTTTCTTGTGAAAGGAATGGCGCTATTCAAGGAATCTTTACCAGTTAAATCACTAGAAGGGAAAAGGTAACATACTGAAGTTAATTCCCAAGTTCCAAACAATTCTTTTAAAATACTACATTGAGAACAGTATCCGTTAGCAGCGCCCCAAACTCTATTCTTATTCTCTTCTTCCTTCCCTGGAATTAGCTGAGCCGGGATTGTGATTAAACCTCAGTTTTGCCCAAATCTGCCAAGCAAAGCTGTATCCATCCTGTCTCATCAATTGTACGGCCAGTGAGGTTCCAGAAGAAAACAATGGAACCAACTTTGTTCTGATTTATGACTCAACGTGCAGTGCATTTGAGAAGTACCCTGGCCAAAATCCAGAAGCTTACGCTGCACTTTAGGGGATTCTTCCCTCAGCTAGTTGCAGCTTAGTCACAGCATTGTCACCACTTTAGAAGCAGCAATCTTTCCCCAGAAACATTGCAAGTAAGAGATTATTCCTGAGACATCAAAAGTTACAAAGCAATTTTGCTTCTGTATTATTCACATTTTACAGTAGGCAAAATAAAATAAAATCCTGTCTTTCTTACATGCCTCCAAAGCTACCACAATGGCAGAAAGGAGCAAAATGGTTTTACCAGACCCTCCATTTTAGATCATCCCCCCGCTTTAAATCCAGTCAATTATGATAAGTTGCCAATTTATAAAGAGAATTAAGAGCCAAAGTCAATTCCAGGATTTGTAGATACAGGTGAGTCCAAGAACTGAACTGAAATGTACTATGTCATTTTATAGGCCAAAATCCAATAGGACTAGCGTATTTTCAGATACTCTTCTAGAAGTGATGCCTACGTTAAAAACAAGTATAGTTGCCACATCCCTGAGGCTGTATCACTTCCCACTCCCAATTACGCCTGAACTATAAAATTCATGTGCAAAATTGCCACATCAATGTGACCTCCCCACTAGGGAAGCTAGCACAATTCAGTCATTCTATTTTTGAGGTAGCACATGAATCACTCTTGGAAGACTTCCTGAAGGAATCAGAGGCAATAATAATCAAATATTTTAGAGAAGCAAGAATCTTAGAGCAGGAGAAAACTCCAATCCCCATCCGCCTCAGACAGCAAAGACCAATGGCCAGAGATAATGGGGGTTGCAGTATAATGACATCTGGGAGGGTCACAGTTGCTTATCCCTGCCTCAGAGGCTACACTCTCAAAATATAGTTACACGGGAGGAAGCCTCACTGAACACAGGGGACAAGCATCCAAAAGCTCCAGCGTGGGTCTGCTATGTTAAAAAAAAAAAAAGCCTAGTTCAGGAGGGATCGTGTACATAGGCCACAGCAAACATTGTCTTAAGCAGCATTCCCTCTTCTGAGAGAAGAAGAAATGTCTCTTCTGCTATGATCATTGCAATTTTTATTAAGTCTGGGTCCTAAAATAATTACGTTTTGAAAAAATCTGCTTTCCATCTATCGGTGACACATTTTTAAATCAAGCAAAGAAGTTTTACTCTATTAGCCTAGACAGTGTAAAACAATCTAATATTGCAGTCTTAAGGAGAAGCATTCTCATGGTGCAAAGCATGAAGGGGTCCTGCAGCCAAGGTATGGATTCATCCATTGGCTGAATTAAAATGATCTACCATTTTTTCCCTCTTCATGGTAACTGGCTTTTTCACAAGGAGACTCAGCTGCCTATGAATTCCTATAAAGAGGGATCTTGCTTGCTCTCTGCAACAATTCCAGGCAAACAGCACAAATTTAAAATAGGAAGAAGGAGTATTAGGTATGTTTGCCACCTTGAGTAATTTATAAAAATAATAAAGGCGGGATAAAAAAAAAATCTAAAAAAAAAAGTTCACTCATGCTGTAACTAATCAGCTTAACAGTTGGATTACCAGTAGGTGGAAAATGGCCAATATATCCAAATAAGTGGAATTAAGTGAGATCATCAACAACTCCTCCATACTGAAACTGGATCTCCAACAGGCTCCAATGTGACTGACTGAATAATGTATGAATTCAAATAATGTGTGGAAAAGTGACCACTTTTCCAAACAAATAGGTCTTGCTCCAAAAATGCAGTGAACTCTTATTAACTATATGATCACTCACCATTTCAAATTCATTTGAAGTCATACATCATGAAATCAGCACTCAACATCTTAATAATCCAGTAACTAATTCTTAAGGTTCCCTGGTCCACACAAGACTTTTTCAAGAATTTCAATTTTTTGTTGAGTGCCTCCTGGTTAAACATAACCAGGTTGTTTCAATTAATCTTTTTGGCACAAAAACAGACTTGCCAAGAACCCAGATGTTATTCAGCAGCAAAAATTAAAGACTGGAGACGAATAGTACAGAACAGTATTTCTCAACTTAGCAACTTTAAACTGTGTTGACTTCAACTCCCAGAATTCTGGAAGTTGATGTGCATACAGTTTAAAGTTGCTGAGGTTGAGAAACACTGGTATAGAAGTCCATCAGGCATGATACTCCCAATTTATATTAGGAAAAAATGTGGTTCCCCTTTAACACTGGTGGGTTTAAACAAATTGGAGATAAACTTTTGTTTTGAAATGATATTGGTATGAAATGCAAAGCGAAACGAGTGCATGATGAAGTGATGATTCTAAGTTATTTATCTCTTCTTTTTTTAAAGAAATTTTCAGGGAAAGTGGAAAAAAAAACTCCAATAATACTCTTTTAGGAAAATCCCACAGCAGCGCCCACATGAAACGATATACTAACTAGAAAAGACGAGCAACAGGATTTAGAAGTATCAAAGAGAGTGCATTCTGCACATCAACAGAAGATATAACATAGAAACCAGTTAATAACTGACATCAATTTAACAGCAGTTAAGGGAAAGGAGAACAATGCCAGTGTCATATCACTTCAAACATATATCCACCCCTTCCATGGCCCTTGTGTGTTTTGCAATAAATATCCAATTGCTGATAGAGGTTAAATTCTCGCATGTGCATGATTTGAGAAGTTGTCTCTAAAGTGCGAGAAGCCAAGGGACACTCCTTAGCTGTATAAATTTATCATGGGCTCCAAGTCAGTTCATAGGGAGTGAGTAAGGCAAGCACAGGAGTGGGGGTGGGTAGGAAGCATGGTATGGTTAATGGAAATCAAGGAGAGGGGAAAACAGTCCTCTTATCCTTTGGCACTTCAAAAGCTGAAGTGAAAATTCTGTGGAAACAGCAGCTTCTTCTTCCATCCTTCGAGTTATTGAACCTGATGGTCAAAATCAGATGTACACAGGTGATCAGGAATTGCTGTCTCTCCATGGTTACCCTCAGGGAAAATCAGATGTCCATCTCAAATTGAGCATCATCACCTGATTGAAAGACAAGAGCACATGCAAATCAATAGAAAG
This sequence comes from Python bivittatus, assembly GCF_059951505.1. Classification (NCBI taxonomy): domain Eukaryota; kingdom Metazoa; phylum Chordata; class Lepidosauria; order Squamata; family Pythonidae; genus Python; species Python bivittatus. Next base: position 6,577,850 of record NW_028277073.1, read on the forward strand.
TTCTTATGGGGGAAACTTTACAGACATGGTTTTTAAGTGTCCTAAGAGGATAGTGAATTTTTACTTTCAATCACATTTGAGCCAGACCTCACTGACACATGTAGGTGGCCAAGGTAAGGGAACAGTCAGAACCACTTGAAAATGTAGGTGGAATATGCCATTTTAACCTAGCCATTAGGTGATGACAATTACTGGCCTAAAAATAGCACAGCACAGAAAATCTGGCTGGCATGTCTGGACAGATATACCTATGCTCAAGTATGTATTTTGCTTGTTCTTGATGTAAATGCTTCTTTATAAGAAGGAACATTCCTACCCTTTTATCCAGTATCTTTACTCCCTCCTGCTGCATGAAGATGTGCCCAAAATGGAAAATGTGTTTTGTTTTGATCTCAAAACAAACCAACCCATTTCAGAAGCTTTGTTGAACTGTTTTGGAACTGACTTGTATGGTGGATTTTGGATCCACCATAGTTTGGGAGAAACAAAACTCAGAACCTTTTGGTTCTTCCAGGTTTTGGTCAAAACAAAACCTAAAGAGCATTCCTGAGTGATTTAATGGGATAGGACAATTCTGGTGCACATCTCTCCCTCTCTCCTTTCCTTCTCCACATGATCTGCATGCCAGTTCTTTACTGCAATGATCTCAGCAGGTCCACAGCACAACATGCCCCACCAGCTCTCCTATCCCCTGATCTTTCCAGCTTCTTTCCTTCAGCTTGTGGCACTGAAGTGTGGTCCCTTTATGGTCCCTGACATGACAACAATTGTGCAAGGAGCTAGCTTTCCTTTCCTAACTCTCCTCAACACCATTAGCTTCACAGACATACACTACTGCCAAGCAAACCTGCCAGCCTTGGTTTTTTCCTGATCATCCTCTGCTGCATTATGGAACCACCATGTTCAGTCCATGTGCAAAATAAAACTGCCCCATTTCATTCGGTATATGGGCCAAAATACCCAAAACACATTCCATAGCAACCAAAGCCGTCTGATCTGTGCATGGAACAGTTCATGCATGGAATATTTTGTACATTTCTCACCTCCAGCATTTTTAGTACAAGAAGTTCAAGTTCAAGTTCTAGCTTGTGTTTTATATCTGGCCTTCCTCTTTTACTTCTAAACAGTTTGTTATTGTTTTGCTATATACTAGTCTTTGACCAAAATAAACTTTGAACTTGAAGTACAAGTTGGTTTTGTTTGAGATCAGCTAAATAAGAAGAAAAATGTATGTAAATTGTTATTAGCTTCACTTATCTAAGTTTGTTGTCCAATTCCTATTTAGCCTAGAAAGCCAACAGTTTGCAACATGCAACCCAAGTTGTAGTCTAGTTCCTCTAATGGATCAAGTCCAACTCAGCAAATGATATGATCAAAATCATATGACAAGAGTGTGTGTGTGTTCTACATGAACGAATTGTATTACCCCATTTTGGAAAATGAGGATCTTTCAGTAATTCATAACTATTAAATTGTTATGACACAGCAGGCAATAGGACAATAATTCAACCTAAGTTCCCACCACATACGATTGGTGTAACAGTTCACTGTTCTCTACGAGCAGAAGCTCTCTAAAAGCATTAGAGAAAAAATAATCCTGCAGACAGGAAATAAATTACTTGATCCCAAGGTAAAACTCATGTTTGAACAAAATCACAGTGCAGGAAGTAGGATAGCCCTGTATCACTTCCCATCTGGCCATGAAGCACATGGAGATCAGTAGTACTGCATTTTTCCCCCCAGAAAAATCTCTTTGTCATTCAGGATGTTAGGAAACGGCAGTAGCAGACAGATGGATGGGTGTTGCCAATTACAGACAGGTATTTCAACTTGCATGGAGACACTGCACTTTGCTTCTGCCACAATACAGTGTTCTTACCAATTACAGGTTTCCCGTCATGATTGTTCAGATTGTTTACTTCCACTTTGGAATCCTCCGTCACTGAACCAGGACTGGTAACTCCTGGAATATTGGGAAGGTGGCAAGGAGGGGTCTGAGCCATGGGAGAATTGCGCCGATCTAACAAAAACTTGCGGTCGTAGATGATTCTGGTACCTGGGGAGGTGGAAAAGGAACAAAAGTAACTGGCGTCTCAGATCAACTATGTTGAGATAGACATTGTAGGAGGAGAGCCATGTTAGTCTACGGCGGCAAAAGATCAGGAGTTTGGTAGCACCATTTCCGATTAACAAATTTTACTAAAATTTTATTTTACCACTGTTTTCAGGCAGATAAGTCATAAACAATATTTGTGGCCTAACTCCTCCGAGGCATAACTGCTTTGCTTAAGCCCCTTATTTGCTAAGAAAGGTTGCAGCCCTAAAGAAGTACTACACTCCACTGAATGTGCTTTAATTTATATCTGAATAAGTAAGTAATGTTATTCAACAGAGCCAGTTTGGTCTAGTGATTAAAGTGCTAGACTAGTAGCATGCAACCCAAGTTGTAGTCCTACCTGGATGATTTTGGGCCAGTCATGCTCTCTCAACCCTAGGCAGTGGCAAACTATTTTAGAAAAAGTTGCCTAGAAAACTGGGTGGACTGGGGTCCACCAGGAATCAAGATGGTCCACCAGGAAAACTGGGGTCACCAGGAATCAAGATGGACTCAAAAGCATAAAAAGAAGCATCTTTAGTATAAAACCTAAAACCTAAGTGGAGTTTAGAAACTTCCCCCTTTTGCAACAAGGCTCTCTCTTGATTTCTTTAAACATGCCCCCCTGTCCCAAATCCTATATCCTAGCTTTCTCCAAGCAGTTGGACTCCAACACACGAAGACACTAGATTGGGGAAGTCTGCATTACCCTGAGAACACAGTATCTTCCGGAAAATGAAACCTATATTTTCTGTGAGTTTATTCCAAAGCTGACAATACCAGCTACTGAGCAAGAGTCAAATCTTGAACCATCAGGAGTACCACATGAGGTTTTGTTAATTAATCCATGAGCTATAATACTAAAGCCTTTTCATACATCAGTACAGAAAGTTCTGGTGAGTCAAAAATGAAGAATATGAATCATGGTATACCATTCAAACTAAATTACACAGAAAAACTTTACCACTGATGCCCTACTTGGAAAACATGGAGCCATTTCATGCTGGCCTCTCAGCTGGCAGCATTATTCATTGACCAGAATGCCAGTACTTGGCTTTATTACAGGCTTGATGTACAATATTTTTTGAAGATGATATTTAGAGTGATACATCCTAGGAAAACCATCCCACAGCTGCTCAAATCCTGCTTTTATTTGAATTCTCTCCTTGCTGACCAGGATGATTGTTCCTTCATTTGGTCTTCTTAATAGTTGCCTTCTCTTCTGGCAGACTCTTCCTTTGCTAGAAGAGTTCCTGCTCATGTCTTTCCCTCCACTGGCTGAGGGACCCTCAAGACTGGGCAATCAGATACCACTCTCTTCCTTACCCCCGCAGGCAGCCCCAGCCTCCTAGATTCCCTGGTTGAGCCCCCCTGCCCAGAGGGTCTGCCTATCTATGTAACTTTCAGTGCTCTGGCTTTGCCTACAAATTACTGCTGAAGGCTATAGAAAATGATGGGGGGAGGGTGAGTTTGAGACTCCCCACTATAGATTATGGGGACTTTTCACATAATTTTTATAATTCTACAGCAAGGAATGGTTTTCCTTTTACAGATGAAATTATGCCTCTGAATCAGAGATGTTGAGGATGCAACCTGAGAAGGTTCCTCTTTCATAATCTGTGTATAAGCTTCTAGATGGCATCTGACATACATCTGTGGCAAACTGGATGCAGAATTAGGCCTTTGATCTCACCAAGCAGGGCACATTTTCATCCAGTGCCAACACACTGCTGCCCACCAGATGTTTTAGACTTGGCCAAATGGTAAGCAATTATGGGAACTGTAGTTCAAAATATCCAGATGTAAACAAACTGTGCACCCCTTTTCTAAGCTGAGACTTGGAATACAAGGAGAAAATAGGCAGACTGCTGCATGCTTTCCTACCTAAATCAATCTTTTAGATCTGTATGGAATCAATTTCTGGAAAATGATCAGCACTCATTGGTCCACGGTATTATATTATCAAAGCACTTAAATTCACTATTCCTTTCTAGTTCCTACTGAAAATGAATTACACATCTAATTTCATTCCACACTAGAAGCCCATCTGAACAGCATCCCCAAAGTTTTAATACTGAGACAACAGCAACACTGCCTGGCTTTAATCAAAACAAAGGCAAGTATTTAGATTTAATTTCATCAATCTAATTGATGAAGGGAAAGAAGGAAGGACAGATGGCAAAATATTAACTCTAAGAAAAGGAAATTTTATTTTATTTATTAAACAAATTTATATGTTTAATACATATAAACACATGGTGACTCCAGGCAGCTTAGAAAATTAAAATACAAAAAGCCCATCAACCCCCCCACCCCCAATCTTTACAAATAAAATAAAATAAGTGGAAGAGGCTTCTCCTCAGCTGATTCTACCTACTCTAAAAGATATTTAATTCACTGTACACCTACTTCTCATTTTCATCGCATTGCTCAAATCTGTGATCTGCCAGTTTCTGCCATTTTCTTTCTTTTTTTGCAGCTGCACGTTTCAACGTCTGTTTTCTTTACATAGGTGTTAAGTCAAAAGAACTTATGTAACATCAGTGCTACAAATAACCAAATAGTAGATTTTACTGCAACTTAAATGCCCTTGGTGGCTTGGGCCAAAGATAGCTATCTCCCTTGTGTTCCATCATACCCTGTGTCAACTGAGTCAGACATCTATTCAGCACCATCTGTGCATTCCTAGGACACATAAATAACACAGGAATTGAACCTCCCAAGCTTGTAAACAGCCTGTCACCCAATCAACTGTCCCAATAAGAATCACTTTTGAAAGAAGGAAGGAAGGAACGTTTGTGTTTGCTCTCCTTCTTTCAAGAACAAAAATGTGGAATGGCCAGGGATAAATGTAACAAAGGCAAGAAAAATAGTAAAATGTGAGAGTTAGCCATTTTTTCAGGCTCATTTGCAAGAATAAACTTCATATCAGACTGTAAAATGAAGAAAACATTGAACGTTGTTGTTTCAGCTTAAAAATGGAGCAACAGGGGAGTCCCAGAACCCATCACCTGAGCTCACAGAGTTATCATTTTAGGGAAAAACAGGAGGCAGAAGAGTTATGCCCATCTCCTTCAGCTCCTGAATTAAAGGCAGGATGTAAAATACATAAATCTATGCATATAACATACTCAGCCCTTTTCCTTTGCATTCCAATCTTTACCCTAAAATAAATAAACAAAATTTAAAAATCTGAACTCATTATGGTGAGGTGGTTAAAGTGCTGGATTGGCACCAGGAACGTGTGAGTTCTAGTTCACCCTCACCCTTGGAAGCTCTCTGGGTGATCTGGAGCAATCATTCTTTCTCAGCCCAACCAACCTCACAGGGCAGTTGTGAAGAAAAATGAGAAGAGGAAGTGCTTTGTCTGCTGAATTGAGCCCCTGAATGAAAAGCAGAACACAAATCAAATAAATAAATGTTTTATAAATAAAACAGTTTGCATAGATCTAAGAAATACAAAATTAACTCAATACAGTACAGCTTTTACATTTTATTCCAACTGCTGATTAAGAAGCAAGATCCCCTCCACCCATCCCAGTGTAGATTTCAAGGAACTTGAGACATTCTAACATTCTGAGTTTCAGCTCATTTAATTTGAAAATAAATCCTTTGAGTTATTCCTTTATTTGTTAGATTTATACCTTATCTTTCCTGAACAAAAGATGGAATATAAATCTAACTAACTAACTAATCATATACTCATCTAGTAAATAAAAAAGGGTGAATGACAGCAGCCTGGTGCTTTCTTTGGAAGTCTGCCCAGTTGTTCAGAAAAAAAGACAACAGCTTTGCTGAAGGGAGAAGGAACCCAAGGTGAAGGCATGGAAGAAATCTACCATTTTTCCTTGGGGAACATGGAATCTTCAGAAGTCTATCAGGTCAGTTTCCTAGTAATTTTCCTAGTCATTTGCCTCATGAAAATACAGACACAAAGGGATACTGACTGAACAAATTTAAAATTGAGAGATACAGATGAGGGATTCAAACCCAGGGATTGTGCCTTTGAACAGAAGCACACAGGTCTATAACTAGTCTTGGCTCAGAAAGCCTCATCACGCTGAAATGCTGTTAAAAGGTGTCAGGCTATTAAATTCTACCCCAAACTGGTTTAAAGCCTACTATTATATTATTATATCGGGATGCCCTTTGAACAGTCACTCATGCCCTTGTTATCTCCCAGATAGACTACTGCAATCCGCTCTACATGGGGCTACCCTTGAAGAGTATCCGGAAGCTTCAGCTGGTCCAGAATGCAGCCGCACGAGCTATTTTTGGAGTCCGAAGAAGGACCCATATAACACCTTTGCTCCGTGAGCTGCATTGGGTACCAGTTTGCTTCAGGGTCCAATTCAAGGTGTTGGTTATCAACTTTAAAGCCCTACATGGCATGGGGCCAAGCTACCTGAGGGACTGCCTCGTCCCCACGATTTCAACCCGTCCCACCTGATCTCACAGAGAGGGCATGCTCTGGACCCCCTCGGCAAAAGAACTCCAACTAGCGGGGTCCAGAAGGCGGGCCTTTTCTGCTATAGCCCCCGCCCTTTGGAACATCTTGCCCCCGGAGGTGAGACAGGCCCCCTCACTTCTGGCCTTTCGGAGGGATCTGAAGACCTGGCTCTGCCATCTGGCCTGGGGCAGGGAGGGAGGTTGTCAGAAATGGGGTTGACTAGCCCCCTAGAGGCCTAGTGTGGCTTCCATCGGCCTCTTGGATTTTTTTTCCTCTTCTTTCCATTTGTGTAGATGTGTCTTTTATAAATTTTAATTATGTATTTATTGTTTTAAATTGATGTAAACCGCCCAGAGTCCCCCATTGCAGGGAGATGGGTGAGGATAAGTCTATGTATAAATAAAATAAATAAATAAATAAATAAAATCTCTAAAATTTTATTCCAGAGGAATGGTTTTATTAAATGCACATTGTAGTTTTGAATTAGTAGTAAAAAGATCCTGCAATAGAGCCAGCAATGAAGTATTACATGGTGGAGTGCTATTCAAAATTAAAGAGTTGTACTGTTTAACTACCTCAACAGAGCATCTGGCTGATTATGTCTGGGCTTAGAAGCTAAGTGGGGCTGGGCTCAGATGGAAGACTGCAAGGAAATTCCAGGGCTATATGCTAGACTGGGAAGTCCAAAATGTATCACTGAAAAAGACAAAATACTTCTGTATTTTTGCCAAGAAAACCGTAGTTATGTCTATGAAATTAACAGGAACTGAACCCAACTCACTGTTCCATGGTCACACTTATTCTCATTTTATTGCTTCGATTTTGATTCCTCATTTTTGGGGTGTTTTTTCTGGAGATCACCCAAAGCAACCCTACTTTTTTGCACACAGTGCCCCTTTTATTCATAAGCACAGTAGTGTCTGCAGCAAACCATGACCTCAAAATCGTACGAATATGGTGATCTCCTCACACAAAAGTCTTAGGTAGGTAAGCAAACTACCTTTGCTTGATGACATCTTCACACGTGTGCCCTCATTTGCCTCTTGGGCTGCCTATGCAACATCAGTTACACTCACAGCCTGAATATCAGAAACAGGGGGAATATCAAGTGCAAAAGACCAATTCCATCAACCCAATTCCCTAGCATAGTGGTCCAAGGTAAAATAGCAATTCTGGAAGAAATTTGAGCAAATGGCTGGTGACAGGATGAGAAACCAGCCGCCATAATCGGTAGTTTATAAAGCTGAATTGACTGTTTCTCTGATCAAGTATGTCAGTTTACTAACTCCACCATCCCAGATGAATACAGCACAGGGGCCAATATAATACAGTTCTGTCCAATTTTTATTATTTAGGTCACTTGCCATGAAAATACTGATTGAACAACTGCTGTATTCAAAAAACCAAGCAAACCTCTCTCCATATTTGATCATAAAAACAAGTATCAGATTTTGAGCTTTGGGTAAACCGAGTTCCACAACAGAGGACGATTCATGATACTTTAACCGACCTCTCACTATTACCCCTTTTTAATTTGCATATGCCTGCTTACTTCTGTGCCTGAATACTCAATTCTGGGCCTTGATACTCATAGGCAGTTTCTAGCAAAACAACACCCTCTACTAAGAAATCTCTGAATACTGACTTCTCTTTTCCAGTATTATTGTGAAGACACAATGGAATAACAGCAAAAAAAAAAAAAAAAAGTGAGCAAGGATTCTTTCCACTAATTATGAATCAAAGACCAACTTAGCAGCCAGCAATATCCTCATAATGGCTGCATTTAAAACAATCCATTAACTCAACTACAGCTGCCTTTCCAAAAGTAGAATCCAAAACGTCCATGGAAAACATGTTTGTTTATTCTTATTATTTTTTTTTGGATATATCTCAAGACAGCAGGAAACTCTCTTGAGTGGGGAGAAAGATTTAACTGTGGTCATGAAAACATATTCGGCCAATGGAGCACATCAAAGCCTGCTGAAATATTGCTCTGCAGAGCAAGAATCAGCAAAAGGGATAGTGCTTGGATGTTCATGACTTTTTCTCTCGGCACTGGTGTAATTTTTGTTGTGCTGACCTGGGCTGTGTTCCAGCATCCATGGCAAGTAGTAAGGCACACTCAGTGCTTTCAAACGAAACATCACAAAATTAGAATGAGCAGGGAATGTGGCTAACAAAAGCAACTTTGTGAAAGTGAGGAACCAATCCAAACACTGCCAAACTTCTGTTTTGCCTCTCTGAAGTTTCTTCTGGCTGCTTGCACTCCTCAACCAGAAAGCTGATGTCCTTCCAAAATCCTTCTTCTTTACACAGTTACAGCTACCTTCAGTACTCTTCCATTTCTGTTCCTTGCTATTTTGATCTAGAATCTGAAATAGGATGTTAACATTTCTTTGGTTATGACACAGTTCCCTGTTATGCATACACATATATAAATGCCTATCAAAGTTTCCAAAATTATTTTTTCTTTCTTCGTTGGACTTATATCCCATCTTTCGTACAAGTGGCAATCCCAGCACTCCCTCCAGCTATTTTCCCCCAAAACAACTCTATGAGGTAGGCTTGGCTGAGAAAGAATGGATGGTCCAAAGTCAACCAGGGAGCTTCCTAAGCTAAAGGTGGACTAGAACCTGTTTTTTCATTATAGGAAATACTGTAAGGGTGGGACAATCCAGAATTATATAGTTTATCTTGAAAAACCAACCAACCAACCAACCAACCAACCAACCAACCAACCAACCAACCAACCTTTTACACTGACAGCTTTAAAATGATAAAACAATAAATTTTACAATTGCACCTTTAGAATCATTGAATGAACAGAATCATAAAATATTAATAAGGGAAATTGTAAGTGCAACTTTATTATTTTCTTTGCAATTACTTAAGTATCTTCATTTATTCTCTTGTCACGTTTATGTTTAATGATGCAATGCTAGGGTCCCCCCTGCCCAGAATATATCCTAATTTGGGGGGGGGGGGGACAGCTTTCACACCTTTGGATAAGCAAAGCTTCCAATGCATGAAGAAATATCAGATTCAGATGACTGGAAAAATGCAATAACTGAAATTAATGTAATGGAATTTCAACTATATAACTTCCAATGACCTTTAACAACCTTCTACTTAAGAACAAGGATATCCTGCTCCCACCCCAAGCAACAGCTTAAAATTAGTATAGACTGTGTCAGCTACTTCATAAAGGAAATGGGATTAATGGCAAGATTACAGAGAGAATATCAATTTGATTGTATCAGCCCTGCATTCAAATTACCATTAAAAATATGCTTGAACTGTATAGTGGGATATGGTAAAAATACTATAATTCAAGCATTACGATTCTTTAAGCCTTACAGATTCCAGCAGAGTAGACTTGGTTAGCTCTTTCACTGTAATCAGCAGGAATCTGAATTTTTAAATTATGGATATGCTTCCACTACTCTGCACTCCAGGAGCAGCAGCAGGAGGGGGAAAAACTAAAGCCTTTCAACTTTGCATGTTGTACCCTATTACATAGAGTACAACGTAAGTGTTGACTGGCTTTGTACAACATTTATTAATTATTTGACTTGGATGCCACCAAATCTTCCCAGACTCTTGGTCGCTTACAACCATATAACGAAAAAAAACACCTTTATTATAACATGCAGCAATCATTCCATCACAGGAAAAATAGGAGAATATAACTATCAATGGCATACTCCATCAATTTCAAATTGCCTTCTGAATGTTAAACCGTGATGTAATTTGCTTGTTTGTGGCTTATCAAATTATGAGTATCCAAACATTGTGTTTTCTATATCATGGCATAAGGTTTAATCACCTAATGTGAATCTCATAATGTATTTAGTAAGCCACAGTTAATGAATAAATACAACCATTATAGTTAAAAATATAATATTCTGGCAGAAACTGTCCAGAAAGCACAGCTACTTGTGAATTAGTATCTATGCTAGCCAATTATGCTAAACATGTATCCTATTTCTACCTTCTCCAACTTGAGCTACCCCTAGGTGTGTGGATTTCAGCCCTGAATTCTTCAAATGTAGTTCTAATTTTGGCCCACATATCTGGAGACCTATTTTGTACCTAATCTTGATTAATTTTGTACCCAATCTTGGCTAACTTTGCACCTTTTAATAAAATGCACATATTACCTTATGTTTTCACACGCATCATGATTCACAGTGCTGTACCCTTCCCCATTCAAAGCAAGTTCTGGGCAAAGAAATTACACTCTAGAAATTACAGAAACTTCCAAATTTATACTGCTACCTGGCATGACAGCTGTTAACTTGAAATGTAACCTTAATAGTTCTTGGGCACACAGAAGGAACCATGTCCCAGACAAATCAAAACAGCACATCTGACTTTTTTTCTAATAATTTTTCTGATTATTCTAAATTATTTTGAATAATTTATTTGAAATGTAAAAGTATAATACAAAGCAAACAAAAGGCCCAAGAAGAAGGAACTTAACACTCAACTTTTAAAAAAAGTTTGCAAAGACCAATTCAGTTTTGCAAACAATTTGGTTAGTTGTCTAAACCCAGGTTACCAGAATAAAATTCAAGCTGTTAACTTAGAAGTTTACTAGAACTTAGCAGAACAAAAAATACACAGTTGCACATATGGAAATCAAGGCAACATGTGCAAATAAGTAAGACAGGGGGAGAAAGAGGCTTGTGACATCTGAAAACCAAATGATAAGAGGACAGGTCTAATCAGAACACAAGACCTAAGTGGTCTAGTGAAGGAAAGCTAGATGTCACAACAATTTTAGTTTTTAAAGTGCCTAAGACTATGTTTCTTACAACATATTACTGTAGTATATTACTTCTCTGGAATTAATCTCTATTGGTTAATCTAGTATTTTCAGTAGTGGTGGCAAAGTTGGACAAAACTGTTAAAGCTTCTGAGCAAGTCAGCAAGTCTAGAGCGAAGAAGAAAAACAGCACACATAAACAGCAAAGTTTTAAATCCAGAATGGCTTTATGTACCAGCTCAAAAAACAGAGCCTACAGTATTACCCTTTTTAAAGAAAATCCTTTTGGCCTGTTAAACAGACCACTACAAGCACAATGCTCTCTACTACTGAACTGCACACGTGCACACACCTCTCCCCACTTCTATCGCCTCCAAACCAGCTCGCTCCACGTCTAGGGAAACAGGCTAATCATTAGCTGAGGAATCCTGCTTGCTTTCTATCTCCTGCTCTGGTTCACTGCACGTTCAGGACATAAAAAGACCACAAATGCGAGGCTGGGTTCAGAATGAGTCCGCCTTGGGTGAATCAACCGACTGAGCTCCGTGGGAGTTGCGTTCACCACGCCGCACGGAAATCCCGAATAATGCAACGGGCCTGCTTCTGGAGCGAGCCAACCGCGAGGGTTTATCACCCAGTAAAGCGATTTGGAGAAAGTGGAAAAGCGCAGGGAGACCAGAAACACGTGGCGACTCTCGGCCTAGCTTTGTTATTAATAAACCGAAGAAGGGCGGCAGGCTGAAGTCCCCAAAGCCAGCTGGTAAACAACCTAAGCGCGCGAGCCATTTCCACGCGGGAGCCGGGAGGTTGGGGCCAGGGCGGCGCGGCTCCCCGGGGCCGTCTCCTCGGGGGAGTTCCCGTCCGTCTCCTTCCCTCGCCCGCGGCCACGGTCCCTCCCTCCTTCCGTCCCGCTCCTCCCTTCCTATTGTGCAACAGCCACGGCGCCTCGAGGCTCCAGGGCCTTGTTTACAAATACCTCGCCGCCAGCCCGCACCACAGGCGAGGCCTAGGCGACGACCTGCCCATGTGGATCCAGCCCGCTTCCCTCCTGCAGAGCCAGGTCCCCACGGGTCCGTGCCCACGTCCTCCTTCCCGGGCTCCGCGTGCGGACCAAGCGGGTCCCCCCTCCAGCCGCCGCAGGGAGAGGCGGCTTTCCGCGCAAAGCTCCCGCTGGAAGGCAGGAGGCGCAAGGCGCACCAGCGCGCGTCACGCTTCCGGAGGGCAACTTCGGACTCTCCACCGAGCCCTCGGGGAAAGCCAAAGCGCCCGGCGTCCGCCGAAGCAAAGCGAGGCGGAGGCTCGCTCCCGCTCTACGACTGGGGGGGGCTCTCCTCCACCAAGCCCGCCCAGGCGTCCGCACCCCCCTTCAGGGCGCCTGGAGATCCGGAGGTCCAGCCGGCCCGGCGCACGCCCCCTTCCCGCCCCGCCGGCCTGCCTGGCGCGCGCCCCTGCCCGGCCCGGCGCCGCCAGTGCCTCGCGCCTCGCGCCGGCCGCTTTACCTCCAGGAGTGGTGGAGAAGAGGGTCCCCCCGGGTGTGGTGCAATAGTCATGAGGTAGCTGCGAGGAGTCGCTGATGGGCACCGTCCTGGTGGGGATGGCGCGGCTCTGGCTGTGCTGGTGGCCGCCGGAGGAGGACATCGCCCGCTCTATTGTCCTGGGTGGGAGGAAGGGAAGTCCGGGAGCCGGAGAGGAAACTTGGGTGGGGGCGAACGAAAAAAAGGTGGAGAGGGGGAGGCACCAAGGCGCAGGAGGAGGAAGGGGCGGCGGCGGCGGCTTCCTTGGGGGACGAGCGGGGGTGGGGGCGACCTCCTCTCCGGCTCCGGGGCACTTTTCTTTCCGTCACCGCCTCCACCGCCACCTTCTCCCTCGGCCTCCGCCAGCAGCAGGAAACGAGGGGGCTAGGGAGGCGGGGACAGGCGGGGCAGGGCCGAGCCAGGAGGCGGGGACGCGGCGGGGACTCCCGGCGGCGGGGAGAGCTGCTGCTCCGCTGGGCGAAAGCGGAATGTCTTTGCGTCTGAATAGCAGGAAGGAGAGGCCTGCTGGGCCCCGTCCGGGCTAGCGGCGGCGTTACGCCCGAGGAGACCTAGCGGGGAGTCGGGGCTGCTTATGAGTCAGAGCGGGCGTCTTGGGCAAGCCCCTTCGACGTTTCCCCCGTATTGCTCAGCCTTAAAGAATTGCCAACATTTCCGTTGCACCACCGGTGCAAGCACAAATTGCCCGCACCCTGATAGGTACTTGGGAGTAATTCTACCGGCTTGTTCTTGAGATATGTCCAGAGCAGTTTTCAGCAGGCAAGACAGCATGAACATAGAATATAGGAGTTACTGTGGTGTAATTGTGTATGGGATGAGGTTGCAACCCAATGTTGTCTCTTGCCAGGGCCAAAAGGAACAGGATAAAACCAAGCTGGTACTTTGTGGGATTTTGTATGAACAGGATATTTATTATGTGCTGAGTTTGATGGAACTTGCCTTCAAGTAATATAGAAAGCAACAGTGAACTGGCCATAATAGAATCCAGTTTTCATATTGGAGCAATATCTTTATTCCACCTTAAAGGTCCTGAAATAGCATGCAAAACTCAGATAAATTAATTTTAATTTTCAGACTTATACACTACTTGGAAATAGGCACATTTGTTGTAAAATATCTATATCACATATATATTTCATATAAGCATACAAGTGTGAAAAAAATAATATAATGTGCACCCAAAACAATGTATATGACCAGCCTTTACTGTATTAACAATCGGCCTACCTGCCTCTGTGCTCATCTGCCATTCTACATACAGTATTCATTTGGGACTGTTGGACCTGAAATCAATCTGTAGCTAATCCTTACCTTCTCCAAAAGAAGAGTGCAAAACAGGACCCAAAAACACTTGATGTTGAAGCCCCATATTTAAACAATGGTTCATATAAGCTAAGACTTATGAATGAGTTTCTACATTATGTTAAATCAGGGGAGAATTTTGTGTTTTCTGTGGAATCTAGAATTGTTATTTATGTCTATATATGTCTTATTTGGATGTAACATTGTCATTCAAAATGTGAACCAGTTTATTTCCTTGTGTTAATCAGTCCATGGCAACATTATTATTACATGTTTGCTAGTGACCAAAACAAATGCCAAGAAAGGGAAGACTAAGTGCACCTAATTATATATAGGAAAACTGTATTGAACATGAAGCTTACTTCTGAATTCAGTTAGTTGCCTCTGAGTCCAGTTCAGTTCCTGGTGACTTCATGGACAAGTGCTCACCATTTAACTTGCCTTTAAAAATAACTCAAAGGTCTTCCAAGGATATTTCAGCAATCTTTTGATCCTACTTATCCACTGTCTTCTACTTTGGTCAACCTTGGCAAACATAATTTCTTCTAGTCTATCATCCACGTGTCTCACATGTCCCAAGTTTCTGCTTGCTGGTCATTGATTGCCTCAAGGAACAGTCAGTCCTCACTTGGTCTGGTACCGGTCGATTGATTCTTCTTGCAGTCCATGATATGCTGAGGAGTCATTCCCATACCTATACATTGAAAGTATCTATTTTCTCTTGTTCTTTCTCAGTGTCCACCTTACCATTCAGCCCACTGGTTTAACTCTTCTGATCTTGGTTGACACTGAATGCATTATCCTTCGTGTTCTTATCTATGTTGTCATTGCCATCCCTCCCTAGAATTAATCATCTCTGTATGTCACTAGCACACGATCCACCTTTGACATATTGTGGTCAGCTGTAAGTATCCAATTTCATATTACCTTTGGCTTCTTAATATTTAACATAGATTCCTAACTTTCATAATAGGTTCTTACCAATACTTACTTTCAATTGACAAAATGGTATCATAAACAGGTAAAGAACTGCACTGTATGAGCACAGTTTTCTGTGCTCATGAGTAGGAGATGCCTTTGGATTCAGTTCCAAGTGTGATTCACTTCCAAGTAATCATGCTTAAGATTACTTGGAAGTCCCCATTTTTTTTCTTTTTCTAACCTTAGAGTTAGGATGAGCATTGGGCCTTTTAGCTTTTTAAAGATGTGTTCTTACAAAATTCTTATCCACCACCAAAGTGTATCTGCTGGATTGCACCTTGCAACAAAAATCACCATTCACTGTCTCTCATCCCCAAACATTCTAGCTTTGCATTCTCTTGAATATCATAGTGCCATGAGGGGCAGTGGCTGGGATGTGGGTTCCCAGTCCTGATACAATTAATTCAGCCTGCCTATCACACTCTTCCCATCAGGTTTTACAGTCTTGTAGCTCTAGCTCCTTGTAGTTCTCTCTTGTAA
The DNA here is from genome assembly GCF_059951505.1 of Python bivittatus. Taxonomy (NCBI): domain Eukaryota; kingdom Metazoa; phylum Chordata; class Lepidosauria; order Squamata; family Pythonidae; genus Python; species Python bivittatus. The sequence goes on from NW_028277073.1 coordinate 6,593,458, forward strand.
TGACTCCTTGTCGTCCTATCTTGTGCACAGTCCTATCCAGGGGAGTGGTCCCATAGCCATCTCTTATTCTTGAATACCTAGAACCACTTCTGGTAAGTTCAGGGCTTTTTCTCCCAAATAAGCATACAGCATTTCAGTATAAGTATGACAAAACTGGCACAGATAGAGGCCCTTAGTCACCTTGTTCCAATGCTGCCCATTTCAAATGACTATGCTTCTAATACCTTTCTTACTGCAGTGGCCATTTTAATGGGTAGAATGGAGACTGGTTATGTTCTTATGTCACTGTAAGCATATCATGAGAACTACTTTGTTTCAGTAAAATGTAATACAGCAGAAATTAAACTGATGTGAGCATCTATATTTGGAGACCATATTCTTTTCCTCTGGTGTCCTTTTCCATGAAGCCTGTTCTTTTATTGCTTCCCTAGAGCCCCAGTTCACTGACTCTTACAATTTCTAACTTAATTGTGACCCATTTGCTCCAGCCTTCATTTTCTTGTGACACAGATTATAATCCTTGATTACTACTTGGAAATGTAGGAATAGCTACAGCCTCATGACCTCCATGGCCCATTACAATCTTCACTTGAGGCAGAAAGCATTAAAAGAAGGGGGAAAAGGATCCTTGGCAAAATTAACCCATGCCATGTCCTACTTAGAAACAAAATAAAACACAGTATTCTATACTATTATGGCGTATGTAGCATATTCTTATTCCATAACAATATAGCATATATTAGAGTATTCTTAGTTATGAGCATCTAGTTAGGTGTGAACATATCTAATGCTTTCCTCCAAAGAAGAGAAAATATTTTTCAACTCAGTAAAATGCCAGTAACTTGATGTGCGTCATGATGAAAATGAATACAAAACCGATGATGGCGTGTATTAAGAAATCTCTAGTCAGCAATCAAGCATAACTGAAGATTGCATAGTTAATCCTCTGGGCAGAGGGTGTGTGGAGAAAATATTTTGCACAGGTCCATAGTGAGCCAAATAAGCTCCCTCAGTCCAGTGTAGGAGAACTCCTAGGCCAGAAAGATGTAACTTTTGGTATGAGGGAGCTTTCTGTGTTAATTTCTGTGAACCATGTTTCCTAAATTTGTTTTGCTCATCATAAATCACACATGGCTCTAAATTCACAGTCTTCCTTAAAACAACAGCTTTAGACTTAGCTACAGATAGATGAAAGAAGGAAGTACAAAATGCTAAATCTATCTGTGGGTTTTGCACTCTTCTCAACTCAGTGCTGTTAAAACAACACATTCATTCTGTTATTTAGAAATGAGGCACACAGAATAGAAGATTAACAATACAATCCTTTAGTTATCTGCAATTGTGCATGAATATAGGTAACAGCCTCTCCCATCCTGGCAAACATGAATGGTGCTGTAGAAACATTTCTACTGTAAGGATTTTCAAGGTGGCTTTCATAACTCCTCTTACACATTCTTTCAGTACAGAGGAGAAGTTGTGTGAATTAGACTAGGAACATGTGAATCTTCTATAGGGAGACTTTTCAGAGCAAGAGGAAACTTGTGCTGCAGAGACCAGCATTAGCGAAAACTTGGAGACTTGAACAGAGAGAGACAGAAGGCAATCAAGCTCCCTTATACTGTCTACAATCTATCACACAGCAAGACAGATTTAGACATCTGGACTATGGTTTTTAGGACTCAAATAGAAACTAACAACAATTACTAGTGTTTGGTGTGAAGTTCAGATATCTAAACCGTTGCTAGTGGTTGGTGATACAAATGGAAGTGATGCGGAGGATGTATCACTAAAATGTAATCTTTTTTTACTATGGTTTTTTTAAAAATTCAAATGTAGCAGTCCTTTTAGTTTCATCTTTTTTAAAAACTTCCTTTGTATTTCAATATTTTATTTTTTCTACCTTCGTATTTCAGTATTTTAACAAACATGGGGAAAAGAGAAAGCAAGCAATAAAGCAAGTATTATCCAATAGCTTCATCAAAGTTTCAGGAAAATGGGCACTATTATCCCACTGAATATGATCATTTTTGCCCTCCTAATGCAACTGATGACAGTCCTGATCTTCCATCTTGTTCAATAGGCTTATTAGAACAGCTCCAATTAAAGTCTAAGGACATAGCATCTGGCTGACTTGTCTGGGCTCAGAAACTAAGCAGGACTGAACTACTTAAGTGGAACACTTGTCAAGAAATCCCAGGGCTGTTAGCCAGGGTGAGAAGTCAAAACAACATCCTGGGAGGAGGCAGTGGCAAACCACTTGCATGTTCTTGCCAAGAAAACTACATGCATGAATCCATGACATCACTAGAACTTGAGCACCAAGGGGACTATCTTTTATGCAAATTTCTGGTGCTGCAAAATTGCTTACTTCCTACTTCCCCTTTCAGCTATAACTGCTTCCAAAGCCACTCCTGAACTACCAAGGAAACAAGATAGTTCTCCTTCACTTACGATCTGAGAATGCAAAGGAAAAAGGATGGGGAGGGAAGAGGGAAAGACATTCAGCCACCTGGTTATATAGTTAAGGAATCTCTCCCTGGACTGGAAAGAGATAAAGAGAAGGAAACCAATGAAGCTGCTTTTCCAGCAGAATTGATGGAAAGGTCCTTCTCCTTTGATAATAGTCAGCAGAGGAGAAAGTCTTCTAGCAAAGCCAAAGGGGAGGCTGATGCTTGTTCAAGGTGGAAAGACAGCACAGTCTGAGCTGCATGGCTAATTTTTCTGACGTTGGCTACAGATTGGCTACTTGCACCAGCTTGCAAGATTAATCACTGCAACGCTAAAAGTTAAACCAGAAATGGAGGTATTAACTAAGAGGGAACGAGTAGCATGGTTTAGGGACTCCATTTGGCTTGGGAAAAATAAAAAAAGTAAATGCCCACCCAAGAACTGAGCATGCTCCGTATTTTAGATTGGCTGCCCTGTGGAAAAGGGAAATAAGCACACGGTGGCATCGACTGCCCCGCTGCATCTTCTTTCCTTTTATCATGTCCTAGAAGTGAAAATGACTGCCTGGGTGCCTAGATTAATTTACTCGCAGAGAGTTTTTTGTGGTTGTAAACTGGGCTGAAAAATGGTAAAGTCTATGAGTCGAGCTCCGCTGCTGGTCACTTCTCAGGCGCACCCTTGCCTTGGCAGAGATAACGGAAGTGGTTTGCCGTTGCTTTCGTCAAAGATGCTTCCCCCCCCCCCCCGACGGCCATGGATGTCCTCGTGGTCTCCCATCTAAATGCCAAGCAGGTCGCTGATGATCTGTCAAGGCAGAAGTTCAGTAAAGTGAGTCTCCCGCTTGGCGGCTGGCGATGGGCTTCGCCTTTTCTCCCCTCGCTTAGCCGCGCAGAGGTCCACAGTCCCCCGCGAGGGAGGGCGCTCGCTTCCTCTCTGCCTCAGCCCTGCCTGGCTTCGCTTCGCTTCGCTTCCCTTCCCTTCCCTCGCCGCGGCTTCTGCGCTGATGATTGGTCCTCGCTTTGGGGCTGTTCTCCGTCCGGCTCGCTGGGAGAGCTTTCCATTCCCCACCCCCTCCGCCTGTCCAGTGGATTTAAACGGAGGCCCAGCTGCTCCTGTCCTTCTCCATGGCTGGGGGAGGCCAGCGGAGAGCGTCGGGCTCGCAGGTGCGCAACGCTCCGGCCGCCGAGTGCGGAAGAAAACCTCGCCGTGCACTTGCGGTAAGCGTGGAAGAGCAACCGTGCAGGTGGGAAAAAGCAGAAACCGGCAGCCTGTCATTGCACTTCAGACAGCCTCGCCTGGGAAGGCGGGCGGGGGGGGGGGGCGCAGAGGATGGAGGCCGCCCCTCTCCCCGCAAAAAAAAAAAAAAAAAAAAAAAAAGCCGCTCGTTGCAACGGGAGAAAATTCACCGTAGGGCGCGAGATATCTGCGCTCCTGGAGGGAGGGAAAGAGAGGGTGGCGCACAACTTGAACTTCCGGTAGCGATGCGAAGCGCTGTGAGTTCCAGCGCGTACAACGGAGTGGCTGCGGTCCTTGGCGCGGCGGATGGCTGAGGGTGGCTTTCCCTGCGGGCGCCTTGTCTCCCGCTCAGGCTGGCTGTGTTGCGCGATTGTATTTATTGTGGTTAACAGCTGTATTTCGCGCAATCCGTTTTCGTCCTCTCACAATACACTGAACCACAAACAAATTGCAAAATCTGAAAAGGCAATTGGCTAAGTTTATTTCGGTGCAAACGCAGGTTGTGTGTGAGACTCTGGTGTTCCATTGGATGTATTGTTGTTGTTCAGTCGTTAATCGTGTCCGACTCTTCGTGACCCCATGAACCATATCGCGCCAGGCCTTCCTGTCCTTCACTGCCTCCCTGAGTTTGCTCAGTTTCATGCTCATTTGCTTCAGTGATGCTATTTAACCATCTCATCCTCTGCCTTCAATCTTTCCCAGCATCAGGGTCTTTTCCAAGGAGTCCTCTCTTCGCATTAGGTGACCAAAGTATCTGAGCTTCAGCTTCATTATCAGTCCTTCCAATGAGCAGTCAGGGTTGATTTCCTTTAAGATTGACTGGTTTGACCTCCTAGCAGTCCAGGGGACTCTCAAGAGTCTTCTCCAGCACCACAGTTCAACGGCATCAATTCTTCGGCGCTCAGCCTTCTTTATGGTCCAGCTCTCACAGCCATACATTACTACTGGGAAAACCGTAGCTTTGATTATGCAGATCTTTGTCGGCAAGGTGACATCTCTGCTTTTCAATATGCTATCTAGGTTTGCCATAGCTTTCCTCCCAAGGAGCAAGCGTCTTTTAGTTTCATGGCTGCAGTCTCCGTCTGCGGTGATCTTGGAGCCCAAATAAATGAAGTCTGTTACTGCTTCCATTTCTACCCCTTCTATTTGCCAGGAATTGATGGGTCCAGATGCCATGATCTTAGTGTTTTTAATGTTGAGTTTCAAGCCAGCTTTTGCACTCTCCTCTTTCACCCTCATCAAGAGGCTCTTTAGTTCTTCTTCACTTTCTACCATTAGGGAGGTATCATCTGCATATCTGAGGTTGTTGATGTTTCTCCCTGCAATCTTAATTCCGGCTTGTGATTCTTCCAGCCTGGCATTTTTCATGATGTATTCTGCATATAAGTTAAATAAGCAGGGTGACAGTAGACAGCCTTGTTGTACTCCTTCCCCTATTTTGAACCAATCGGTTGTTCCATGACCAGTTCTAACTGTTTCTTCTTGGCCCGCATACAGATTTCTCAGGAGACAGGTAAGGTGGTCTGGTACCCCTATCTCTTTAAGAATTTGCCACAGTTTGTTGTGATCCACACAATCAAAGGCTTTTGCATAGTCAATGAAGCAGAAGTAGATGTTTTTCTGGAACTCTTGTGCTTTCTCCACGATCCAGCAAATGTTGGCAATTTGATCTCTAGTTCCTCTGCCTCTTCGAAACCCAGCTTGTACATCCGGTAGTTCTCGGTTCACGTACTGCTGAAGCCTAGCTTGTAGGAATTTGAGCATAACCTTGCTAGCATGTGAAATGAGCGTAATTGTGCGATAGTTTGAGCATTCTTTGGCATTGCCCTTCTTTGGAATTGGAACGTAAACTGACCTTTTCCAATCCCGTGGCCACTGTTGCATTTTCCAAACTTGCTGGCATATTGAGTGCAGCACTTTAACAGCATCATCTTTTAGTATTTTAAATAACTCAGCTGGAATACTGTCATCTCCACTAGCTTTCTTGTTAGTAATGCTTCCTAAGGCCCACTTGACTTCACTCTCTAGGATGTCTGGCTCAAGGACATCAGGGACATTAAGATCTTTCTTGTATAGTTCTTCTGTGTATTCTTGCCACCTCTTCTTAATCTCTTTTGCTTCTGTTAGGTCCCTGCCTTTTTTGTCCTTTATCATGCCCATCTTTGCACTAAACGTTCCTTTGATATCTCCAATTTTCTTGAAGAGATCTCTAGTCTTCCCCATTCTATTGTTTTCCTCGATTTCTTTGCATTGTTCATTTAAGAAGGCCTTCTTATCTCTCCTTGCTATTCTCTGGATGTATGCAGGATTCTAAAAAATGGGTTGTTAACCATAATTTGCTGAATAATCACTTTTGGCCTAGATTGTATAATATAGTATGCCATAAAATATGGTTTATTAACTACATCCTAAACCCTTGACTACTCTAGCATAGGATAAACTGCCTGTGATATTACAGATGTTGCTATGTTCCCCCCAGCAGTTTATGGGCAATGAACAGGGAAGCTGGAGGATGTTTACTTACGGCATACTAAACTCATCCATTGTGGCTGTCCAGATATATTTGGGGAACACACAATTAGGAATGCTTGATAAGATTCCTTGATGACCCTTGATTCAGAAGATAGTACAGCCATTAGAACTAGTTGCTTTTTCCAACCCTAGATGTAAAGTTGCTCTTTCCAACCACTAGAAGGCAGCAAAGAGATACAGAAAACTTTAACTGTTTTGTGCCAACAAGTGGTCATCTGGTTTAATGCAGCTCAACCATGGAACCCGCCTATGTCCATGAATTTATCTGGTCCATGTTAGTCACCTCTAATTCCTGGCCATTTACAAACTAGTTAAATAATTCTGGTCCAAAATACAGATCTTTATGGGACCTCTGTTTGTAACTGCTACCTGATTTTTTCACACATTTTGCAGAGTATGACAGGACCAATCTGCTAATCCCATGGGCAGTAAATTTTCTTAGGCCCCTTTGGGGATGAACTTTGTCAAAGGGGGGTTGAAAACCTAAGTTTATAATGTCTGTAGGATTACTTCTGTAATTAATTCTTCTGGATACAGTACTTTCAAAGAACAGTAGCTGATCCTTGAACTCTTTTTCAGGAAAAATGTTTATTATTCCTTTTCACCAATATATTCAGGTTAAATGTTAACTTGTTCTATAATTTCCTGTGTCCTGCCTCAGTCCTTTCACCAAAAGAAAAACAAAAGAATAAAATTACAATTTCGTCCTGTCAAGTTATGTTGGCCTTTTTGTAATTGTTGAAAACAGAGATGGCAATACAGTGGTACCTTGGTTCACGAACTTAATTCGTTCCACGATTCTGGTTGCGAACCGAATTGGTCACCAACCAAATCAAATTTTCCCATAAGGTTCAATGTAAATAAGGTTAATCCGTTTTGAACCATATGTATTTTTTTTTTTTAACCACAAAAATATGAAACAAAGTATAGTACAGTATGAAGAGAGAGAACGCTAACCTTGCTTGAGGTGACACCAAAAAGCTTCACAGCAAGTGTCTGTCTGCGACCGCGATCTCGCCTAGAGGAAGCCACGACCACATGTCAGAACAGGGAAGATGGCCGCGGGTCGTGTTCATCACCCGATGCGGAGTTTGCAAATGGAAGCAAAAATGTGCAAATGCTGCTGTTCACGAACCAAATTGTTCGTGAACAGAAGCGTTTGTGAACCGAGGTATTAGAACAAGGCTACACAGTTTAGTTAGAAGATCAGTAATTACACATCTGTGTTAAACCTCTGCTGAATACTATTGTAGCTAGGGGAATTTGTTTATTTTTAATCTGTCCATAAAGCCTAGGACTTCATCTTTAATCTGTACCACAGTATTGATTTGTATTATGAGAGAGAAAGAAACACTGTATCTTGTTTACTTTCTCTCCAAACCATTAATACATTTTATGCATCTTATATTTCTCTCCCTTCCTTTTTTTGCTAAGATGCCCCAGATATTGTAACCTTTCCTTATGAGGAGTTTTCTCCTATCCTAGAGATCCTTTGTGTTGATCTCTACTGCATCTTTTCCAGCTGTATGTGCTAGATGATTGGACTTGTTTGGAGTCAGGCGGCCTCCAAATTTTATACAATAAAATAATTAGAAGTTATCTGTATCTTTTTCCTGTATCCTCATCATCACCCAAACACATCTTGAGAGGGGGCACAATATATACTGTGCTTCTTTCTCTGATATATATGTACTCACCCAAATTTGTGCCTTGGTGGAATAGTGGTCTTCTGAGATTCAGACAAACAACCATGATGACTTGGGTAAGTGCTTATACTGCTAACTTTGTGGGTGGGTATATACACAAATCTTGCTCCAATGAATTTCACATCACCATGAAGTTCTATAGCAAAAAGAAAAAAATAGATATAACTGAAAATGGGATGAAAGCAGAAACCTTGCATAAATCAGAGAATTCAGGCTTGATAGTTTTGAATAGGCAGCAGCAGTATATTGAAATGCTGAATTGTGTATATTTCCCCTGTAATTGCAATTGGCAGCTGTTGATGGGTCTTTGTATTCTCAGCATTATTTAATGGATAGGACTGATTTAAGCTCTGCAGGTTTTTGGCTTCCATCTTAGAAGAATCTTTGGAAATGACTCAGAGTAGCTTCTGTTCTGTGGATCAGGAGAGCCAGAAGTACGTGAAGATAATTCATTGGCCTTATTTGCCTGGAGATCATGCTTTGGACTTGGTTTCTGATTCTGGCTTGTTCATTTTGAAGGAAAAACCAGCCAGAAATGCTGAATCACTTATAACCATGACCAGAGCTGTCTAATGTTGTTTGCTTCCACTTAGCACAGAAGCCAAGCAGGAGCAATTAAGCAATAAGCACCAAAAGATTGGTGGTTCCTGAGTAAGCCAGAATGTTTTAAAAAGCTGGGTTACTGTTGCGTGCAAACACAGCCATTATGCAGTTGGATCATATTTTACTTCCCACATGGATATTAAAGTGATTAGAGTTAGGGACAAAATGAAAGATATTAAAGATTAGGTTACTGTATCTGGGCCTTGAAAATCTGGATGAATGCTTTTTTTTATAGCAATTCTATTAAGTATTATAATTACAACAGTAAAAACTAAAACTAAAAAAAGAAGAATAAAAAGAAAGAGAGGAAGGTGCAGAAAAGAAAGAAAAAAAGGAAAAAATAGAAAAGTTCTTTACTATAGTAAAGTTTCTTTACTATAGTAAAGAAAAAGAAATATATAAAGACTTTCCACCTTCATCACAAGTATAAACAATTTTAGTAACTTATCACCTCCTGTTAAAATACAACAAATGATCTCTTCTTCCCATATCCCATCTTTTATCTATAAACAAATCCATAAAACATCATCTTTTCAGTCCTGGTGTCAGCAAAAAAATTAAGGGTTCTTGATCAAATAAACCAACTTTATATTCCTTTCTTTTACTTCCAACAATCTTAATCTTTAGTCCATTCAAATAATGTCATAGAACTTGATTTATTTCATTTTTTCTTTGTCCCTTCTCACAAGATTCTTCAAAACTTTAACAGTCCTCTTTTGTAAATCCAATATAGAAAAATTATTCAGGTCACTCTCTTGGTTTATTATTTGTGTGTCCCTTTTAATTACTAAAACATCAGCTGCCTTCCTCTGTATGTCCAGTGTTACATCTTTTTCCATGTCATTCTTGTAGCCTGTCATTTGTAAATCCACTTTCAACTTAGTCTCTGTCTTATCAGGTAAAACTTGTTCCTCTTCAATAACAGCTTTTAGACACAGTCTGTCCATAGAGGCAAATATCACTGTTGATGTTGTTAATATTAACTTTTGACTCCGTTTTTCAAAAGTGACCTTCAATATTTCCAGTGTTAGAATATTTTGGTTCATTCTGTAATTGTAAGTCAAGTTTATGTGTTCCTCTCCTTTAATTGTAATCTTTAGTTCCCTCTAGTGTCCAATTCTTAAAATCTTATCTTATTATGTTTTTTTCAAAAAATCAAAACAAAAGCATTTTCCCATGGGAAGAATTCTTTATACTAAATTCCAAAATCTTATTTCAAATTTATCTGGACCCTTAGTCCATTTGTAACTTTCTAAAATCAAAGTTTTAATAACCCTTTTGCTATTTAACCCCCCCCCCCAATTTTTTAAGTTCTTAAACTTGAAGTTAAAACTTCCTTTCACTAAGGATTGAAGGAAACTCTCCCAGTGCTATCAAACTTGTCAATCTAAAGGTTTCTAATAGTTGAACAAGCAATTTCTGAAAGTGATTAGAAATGGAAGTATGCGAACCCAGTGTCCTTTCAAAGGCACCGACCACAGTTTGAGCAAGATGGCTATTCTCTCATCTCCCAGAGCTCTAAACCCACTGGATATCGCTATCTTGCAGTCTCCTTACAAGGAACAGCTGTCTGGAGCACTTGTAGGTGATCTCAAGTCCTCTCTTTGTCTGGAGAGGTTTTGAAGAGCTGGTCTACTTGCTGGCTCTTTGTTCCACCATGGTTGTTGGCTCTGCTTTTTGCGAAGCCATCTTCAGTCTGCCATTTCTTCCTCTAGAAGTAAAACATCTGGACAAATGCTTGATGGAAACTAAGCGTTAGAACTTTCTGTATCTCCTAGAAACTTGCTGCTAGTCATTTTCTGAATTCTTGCCATATAGATAGGGTGGCCCTATGGAGATGCGCTGTAATAGGCAATCCAGAAAAAAGGGATTTCCTATTAATGCATATATCTGCTAAACATACCAAACAGAGGCTTAGTATATAAACATTTTTCCCTATTTGCTTTCTTCTGAACATCTGTGTTTGCATACACACACATCATCCTGATGGAGAGCTGCATTTCAAGATGTGCTTACACATTGAATTTATTTCTGTGTAAATGTTCAGCTAATAGGAGGGAACAAGCCATTTCTCCTTCAGGTACATTAATCTGTTAAACATTAGTGGACCTTAGTAAATTTTAGGCGCACATTGACTTTATTATTTTTTTTTCTTTCAGAAAAGCTGTTTTGAAACCCTTTGTGAAGTATTAGCACTGTGGAGCCTATTTTGATTTTGTTGTTATTGTTTGTTTGCTTAGCTGTAGGACCTTCCTTAAAGGATTTTTGTGGTGGAACATACCTGCATGGAGAAAAAAATGGGTGAAGCTGTTGCCAGAGTAGCTAAGAAGGTGAATGAAACGGTTGAAAATCAAGCAGATTCTCTTGGTAAGTTAACCACTGCTGTTTTTTCAGAACTTAGGACGCTTTTATATATTAAGCTAGAATCAGTGTTTCTCAAACTCAGCAACTTTAAGATGTGTGGACTTCAACTCCCAGAATTCCCCATCCAGCATGTTGGCTGGGGAATTTTGGGAGTTGAAGTCCACTCATCTTAAAGTTGCCAAGTTTGAGAAAGAACTGAGCTAGCTAGTTGGTCCCTTTTGCCCAGTATTGACTATAACAAGAGTTAGTGGCTTTCCAGAAGACATTCTTATCCTATTCCTGAGAATGGGAGACTTCTGGTCCTTCTGATCCTATAATCCTGTAATGGATTATAGTTCTTACAATTAGGTGCATCATACTTATACCAGGCTCCCCCATCAAACTGGTTCTGTGCAGTAGCAATAGGTGGAAACCAAAGGAAATAATTAGGCCAGCTGCATGGTCTGGTCCATCACAATCCAGTCAAGTCTCCAACAGCAACGAAGGTGCTAATTGGGTTGCCAAGACCCATATAATTCATATCACAATGTAACATCACCAGACTTGCATGGAATGTAAGTCTGGAGAAACATCTTAGTGTATGCAGTCACACATCATATTAAGTTATAAACCATGGTTAAGTGCAAGTCATAGGGTTGTACAATATACCAACTCAAAGGCAAACTGACTACATTATGACTTTGTTCTCACATCGTAACAAGCCATGGATTGTTTAATCATAGTTCATTGTGCAAACTACAATTCACTGGATTGCACAACACGGTAAATTGCATAAACCAGAATGTACAAATCAATATGGCTGTTGATTTGCATTGCCCTACTCCAAAAAAGCAAACTATAGTATGACAATATGTTATGTGAAGCCAGTATATGGCTTAGGACAGTATCTGAACTAAGGCCTAAATTAATGCAATGTGGTATGTGTTAAATTAGGCAGTATCTCGGCAACCTATGGTAGTCAAGATATGGCTGAAGTTCCCCCCCCCACTTTCTCGCTGTTGACCATGCTTCCAAAGGATGCTGGGAGTTGTAGTCCCATAACATCTGGAGTGCAATAGGTTGCCTACTTCTGGTCCAACTGTTTGTCATGTAGGAAAGCATCTGTTCATTTTTGGAGAAATAAACTTAACATAAAAATGGCCAGGTCAAGGCCCAACTGACCTGTTCTCCATAAATTTATCCAATCTAAAGATAGTGCCCATCACCACATGTTTTGGTAATGAATTCTACACATTAAATATGTGCTGTTTAAAGAAGTCCTTTTTCCCCCAGTAAGAACCATTGGATAGCCTTGTTCACTTTCTCCATATCAGGAATGATTTTATACCCCAATTGTGTCCCCATTCAGTTTTTTTTTAATGTAAAGAACCCAAATATTTTAGGCTTTTCTTGTAAGGAAGATGTTTGAGCCCTCAGTCGTTTTAGCACTTTCCAACTAAATATACTGGGGTACTAGCATTTATTTAATAATCTGGAATCTATATATGTGCACCAGACAGTGTTTGAGCATTCATGAAGTTTTAAAAACATTTTGAATTGTGGACTGAAGAATTGGGATGCCCAATTTTGGAGAATCAATGGATCCAGGTATTAAGAAATGTGAAATATGCCTATTATGATTTAAAAATGAATTTATTTCAATACAAAATACTGTTTGTGTTTATTGGACCCCTTAAAGTCTGTTTTTTTAAAAAAAAAACAGGCATTAAAATTTTTTTTATTTTGGCATTGTAAGAAATGAGAAGATTCTTTAATTCATATGATTTGGTCTTGTCCAGACGTAATCTTGTTTTGGTTTCAAATTACTACATACGTCACTTTTGAGGAGAAGTATTATACTTAAGGATCTCAATGTGATTTTGAACTATATTCTAAAACATGGAATTTGTCATGTTATGAAGAACTTTGGCCTAGGATAGTGTTATTGAGGTGTGCAGAAGTCTACTGATCACTAGAAACTCCATCTTTGTGGGATTTGATCTGAGCTTGTTTTACTCAAATCCGCACTACCTCCATATTATTGCCAGACACTGGTTCAGGACTTCTACATCAACAGATAGGGATAGTTGATTTGATACACCAACTAATTGAAAATGAGAGACTAAACTAAGGGTCCAAGTACCTGGAGCATGCTAAGCCATAATGGCTCTGTTAGATTTTGGTTTAGTATGGATTGTAAATTCATCTGTTATGATTTATAGACCAGCGCAGATGATGTAGTGTATTGAACAAACCACATTTAACTGGGTTCATACGTTCATCTGAGGTTAAGCAAACCAGTAATTATGAATAATCATTCTAAATATAAGTAAGCTTTGCAAATATTGTCAGGGAGGATTCAGGACCAATAAATGCCATTTTTCAGAGCATAGCATGTAGTTACAGTATGAAATTCACTGCCATCAGACGTGATGATGATGCCACCGATTTTGCTGATTTTCAAAGAGAACAAGACAAATGCACAGAGGGTTGGGCTGGTAGATGGTATTAATGCTGAAATCACAGGTCATGTATCTTAAATCCCATTTGCAGGAAGCCACAGTGAAGAATGGTCATCACCTTCCTATCCATGTTTGTGAGCTTTTTGAATGAATATATTTGGCTAATGTGTAGATATTGCTTTGGCCCAATTCAGTAAGATTCTTCTTATGTGCTTGGGTTATTTATTTTATATGGTGCCTTACACAGTCCCTTCCATGGATCTCCCTTCCTTTTATCCTCACAATTTCATTTATTCTCTCAGTTTGTATAGTCACCCAGCATTATGAGGTAGGTTGTGCTGAGAGAGCCTGAGATCTTTATTTTATCTTTGTTTTTTATGTTTTATTGATTTTATTGTAATTTCTTTGATTGTTGTGAACCACCCAGAGTCATTGAGAGTCAGCATGCAAGTTTATTAAATTATTATTGTTATTATTATTCATCTTTTACCAATTCTGCATATTACATAAGATGATCCTAGATTACTCAAGGAAACTAACCATTAGGTTGTGAATGTTCTATTAGGCTTTTTATATAGAATTGTTACTAGGTATTTTAATATGAATATTTATATTTTTATTGTTTTGGATTTTAATTGTAAGCCACCCAGAGTTACCCTCTGGGGGAGATGGGCAGCATATAAATTAAATAAATAAATAAATAAATAAATAAATAAATTAATTAATTAATTAATTTTATGGTTTCTAGACCTCCATAGCTGATGTGATCTTGAGAAAAAGCACATCTGTTTTAAAGAGTTGTAGGCAGGTACAACATTTGCACCCCCACATGTTCTAAAGCACCTTTTTTGGAATTGAATTCAAAGTACTATACAGTTTAATGGCAGCGTGTGTCTGCATACTAACTGCTGGGAATATAGCCAGAAGAGTGCTATTTTTAAGTTAGTGTATGATTGTCTACAACTGTAAATTAATATGTCTGATAGGTTGACTTGGTTATATTTTGGATTTGTTAAATCTGGTTACTGAATGAGCTGACAGATGATCGGTACTTTAAAAACAAATACTTTGATCCCATCCTTTTTAAGCCTCAAAAATGCTGCAATGTCAGTTGCTCTCAGAGCCCATTGAAAACAAAAGAAGTTATTCTGGTTGGAAATCCAGGAGGTGGAGTAGTTTCCCTGTAAATCAGGAAGCATATTGTAAACTTTGGCAAGAAAAAGATCAAAATTGAAGGTGGTTTGAAGATGCGGTTGTATCCTATGCTCTCTGCCTCTCTTTTTGGTATTTTCCAATTGAATATTTCAGAGTGAGTAGGCTACTTAAGGACTAAGAGCACCTTTGGAGTTTCCTTGATTACATAATAAGTGTGTGTTCTCTCTCTCTCTCTCTCTTTCTCACACACACACACATGTTGTAATAATTATTCTGAATGCAGTTTTCTGGGCAATCCTTAGGATTGGGTGATGAGCCAGTCATAATTACTCTGATCCAGAGTGAAAGCATCTTCTCACTGTTCCTCTTGAGGAATGACTGATGGTTTCACCACCCAAACCACCACCAAAGGGAAGAGAAACACTTGTAGCAGTACTGCTGAAAGTATTCTTACAAGTGAAACCAAAGTTACTCCAAAAACATAGGATACTACTAGAGATACTGAATTCACCTCATGGAATAGGCAGTCTGGATCACTACATAAATAATTAGTTTAATTGATGTACTTTGCCCATGGAGTCATAAAAATATGAAATGGTTTTCTGAGACGATAGAAGAAAAAGGCATCTGACTACTTATTGTAATAATACAACAGGATACAATAACTGATGTTAGAATGAGTTGAACAATGGGCTTATTTATACAATGAAGTTTTATAATTTCTTGAAATGATACAAAATGTAACTTTCATTTTGTATAATTGAGTGACTTCATTGTGTTCTCTTAGCAAGGAGTGATATCATGGAGGCTTAAACTTTAAGCAAGGGAGAGGGAGAATTTGTAGAAGATTAAGTGGAAAAAGAAATACAGCACCTGTAACTTTTAACTCCCTATCTAGTTTCTGACAAAATAAGTTGGAAACCATCTGAATTTAATAAATGTATAGGCTACAGACACATTTGGCACAATAGTTTACTAATTAATTTCTAGATAGCATTTGTAGTCCATCCAATCAAGTGGGTGGTGAACAACAAAAACTGGAAAAAAAACCCCAATATAAATGCAATTAAAAAAAAACCCCAAACAATATGATTAATGAATAATATAATAAAAAATAGATAATTAAAAAGAGAAAATGCAGTGTAGAACATTTGATTCAGTGATAAAACCTTGATCAAAATGGAACAGTATTTAAAGTCAGCTTAATATTAAAGCTATCAGTAGTCTTTTAGGGAGAAAATTCCAAGCCTGTGAATTTTATCTAATAACATGAGAGCTCTATTTAATTCAAAAGTAGGTAAATTTATAAAAATGAATTTATTTAAAACTTCCAGTGGATTCCTTAATATTTAATGTGTTGCTCTATATTGGGTTGTATATGTTGGATTTCTCATCACCAGGCATAAAGGAATTATATCACCAAACCACAGGAGACAAACATATGATACTTTATACATATACTTATAAAATTAGAAAATAATTACAGAAATTTAAACAGAGATAAAATACATCTCATAATAAAAGTGTGACCAGGTAAACTGTTCTTTTTCAAATGCTATTTGTTGTGAATGTGCAAAAATCATCAAGTCAGTAACAGACTATCACATCTCCTCTCGTTCACCTTTTCTCTAGGCTAAATATATCCAGATCCTTGAACTGATTCTCACAGGGTTTGGCATCCAGGCTATACATCATCTTCAGCCCTCTTCTGAACTTATTTCAATTGTCACTCTCCTTTTGAACGGTGGTGCCCAGAACTGGACACAATAGTCCACATGGGATCTGACCAAGGCAGAGTAGAATGGGACAATCGTTTCCCATGATCTGGACTCTGTGCTTCTGTTAAAACATCACAAGATAGCATCTGCCTTTTTAGCAGCTACACACACTGCTGGCTTCTGTTTAACTTATAGATAACAAGAACATCCAGATCCCTTTCACAGGAATAACTACCAAGCAACATCTTCCCCATTCTGCACTTGTGCCTTTTGTTTTTCCTAGCTAGCTGCAGATCTTTATATTTCTCCCTGTTAAATTCCATCTGTTCATTCAGCTCAGTGTTCAAGCCTGTCTAGATCTTTTTGAATGTTCTCTCCTTCATCTAAAGTATACACACACACACACCAGCTTTGCATCATTTGCAAATTCTGAAAGTGTCCCCTCAACTCCTTCATCCAAGGCATTGATAAAAATGTTGGACAGCACAGAGCCCAAGACAGAGACTTGATACTTCTGTCCAAGCTGAAATGAAGCCATTAATGAAGTCCAGACTTTGGCTACTTTGATAGGTAGTTCTGCCTGAAGTCCATTCTGTGCTCAGGCTCAATCTTGGGAGATGATGATGATGATGATTAATTTGACTTGTCCCCGCCCATCTCCCCACAACGGGGGATTCTGGGCAGCTTACAACAAACTGAGATGCAATGATAATGGTTTGGAAATAGCTGAGCAAGTCACAGGAATCTCCCCAAACAATTGAAAATTAATTGCAAAAGAGTGCAAGTCCAGAAAGAGAGCAGCAAATCATGGTTGGAACAAACTGGCACTTGGTAACCTTGGATGTTTTGTGACTTTTATTTTCTCTGTGCTTATAAACCACTACTTCAAATGGCTGAACCATAAAAGATTCTAATAAAAAGTCACATGTTGTTGAATAATTTTTTATCTACACACTACCATATCCTGACAGACCTCAGGTAGGCTTTGATCAAGATAGATGTGAATTGCTAGACTACTGGCAGAATTTGTATGTCCAGTGGTGCATAAATACCACTGGACATACAAAGTTTGTAGTAAGTGGTATTGCATAAAGTCTGAGTGTGCGTGCACATGTGGAAGTTGGAATTACCATCAAAGAAGATGTGTATGACCATCTGTTAGCAAGAGTTCATTCATTAATAAGTATTTTTAAAAAAGTTATTACTCCTTCACTTAGGCTCCTGAAACAAAGAGAACTCAGGAGAAAAGCAGAAGTAGATCTTCACATGAACTGAATTTATGCACAGAAATGAATTCCTTGGCTGAGAACCTCAGCCTCCTGTTCCTAATTGCCATGAATACGTCTACCAACCCTATCGCTATTTTGCACCTGATTCTGGATTCTCAGAATCTCAGGATTCTAATTCCTAACAATGTATACTTCATAAAGTTCTGATATACCAAGTAGATTTTGCAGAACTGAGGTCATTCAACCTTAGTTCCTTCCCAAGATTGGTTGAAAAGGAAAAGAAATCACTGTTTTCTGTAGCTCTGGAATAAAACTGGTAATATGTGGAAGGAGAAAAGCCTGGGCAGTCCCAGGATAGGGGATTCAGTGAATGTGTCTGGCCATGAGCTGCTGAAATCATGTTAATGGAAAACTTCCAAGGGAATGACAAATGCTTAAACATTTGCAAAAGCATAAATAACTGCACAGGTTTCTTTGTCTGAGCTGCCAGTTTCGAGGCCCGCTGCAGGTATATCACAAGAAGAGAATGATCATCAAATGAAGATTCAGACTGGAAGGCAAGCAAGAAGCATTGTATTATAAGAGCAAGTGTTTTATAGGAGTTATCTCCTTAAAGGACCTAGGCAAATAAACATGCACAAAATTAATATTGTTCATGTTGTATGTGTGTGTGAAGGTTACAACATGACACTATAGAAATGCTTCTTCCAACTCCAACTTTCATGATAGAGTATTGATACTTTGAACTTTGGTGTTGGGGAAGACTCCTAGGAATACCACAAATAGCCAAGACAAAGAAATGGATCATAGATCATGGGAGCTGAGTAACTACAGTCAAAGCAACTACAGGAAAGCAGTACAGGAAAGCAACTACAGTCAAAGCAACTAAAGGAAAGCAGACAATGGAGTTGGAAAAAGGAGAACTGGAGGAAGGAGGAATGTATTACAGATGACCCCAGCAGCAGCAACGCAGACTAGCTGGTGAAAGACTGGATAGTGGAAGAAAGATGCTATGGGGAAAGGAAGTAATTGGACTAGCAGAGTGGAAAGGAGTGATTCAGGTGCTGGCTTTCCAAGAAGGCTTAGAAAAACAGTAATTTTCTCGCTCCTCTTCCTCACACCCCCCCCTTTAATTTTAAGGTGGACATAAGCTTCAACTTAGAAAAGGTTAGGTGCAGGAAGCATAAGTAAAGCAAAGCCATCTAAAGAAGGAATTAATGTAATAGAGCTCAGTTATTAAGTTTAGCAACTATACATATAAGGGAGAGACTGAAATAGATAAGGAGCTTCAAGGAAGCTCTGTAAATAAATGCATACTTCAATTTTTAAGTTAGACTTGTAATTAGGACATGCACATCCATGGTGGACATAAAATTACTATATAGGGGAAATATAATTACAAATTATTTTCTTGTTTTGCATTGTAACAATAAAGTTATAAAGTAGTGTAGTTGGTAGAAGAACACTAGGTGTATCTGGATTAGTTCCTGTCCCTTTTTCAACCTCCAACACAATGCAAAGAAGTTAGAGTCCATATATTTATGTATGTATGTGCTCCAGAGTTTAAAATCTAGGCTTTTTCCTTCTGCCCTTCTGCACCAATCTCTTGCTTGTGTTGGGAGGCAGCTGAACAATGTTTGCATAATAGTTCCCTCTAGCCCGGGAATCTCTGGTTCCTAACTTGTCAGTCTGAACCTTGTATCATCTCCTTTATTTTCTCAAGAAGAGAGTCACAGAGATGACCTTGGAGAAGGCATGCAGAGACTATTAGCAAAACATGAATTAACCCTGAGAAGAGAAGAAGAAGAAACTTACAAAGAAACTTAAAGTGACCCCCCCCCCCCGCTCCACTTGACTCTCTGGTATAAGAGAAGGAAGGAAGAGAAAAGCTGTCAGGCTTTCAAGATTCTGTTACGATAGCCTACAGCAGTGTTGTCCAAACCTGACCACTTTAAGATGAGTGGACTTCAACTCCCAGAATTCCCCAGCCAGCCATGCTGGCTGGGGAATTCTGGGAGTTGAAGTCCACTCATCTTAAAGTGGTCAAGTTTGGACAACACTGGCCTACATCAATAAAGTATATTTCCAATAATATGGAGTCAGTTTCCTGACTTGGTCTACCTCAAAGGGCTGAAAGGTATCTATTAAGGCAGAATCTATTTAGCTTAAAAGAGAAGCACATGATCTTTTCTAATGTACAATGCCTAACTAGCAGGAACAGCTCTTATCTCAAATAGCAGGTCACTATACTGTAATGTGGTGGCTCATGACTCCAAAATTAAATAACAGATCATTGCTTTGCAGAGAATCAGTCAGGCTTCAGAAAAGGAGAAACACCTGGAAGCCGAGCTTTGCAAATTATATTCTTGTCTAAGCCCTTCTCTGATAATGCTCTGAATTCTTCCATTGTTCCACTCAAACTATTAACTGCAGCAGCTGTTAGAATGGACGTGAGCTGCGTTGACTGCACTTTTCTTTTCCATTACATTTTGAAAAGAATTGAGTTCAGCTAGCTGATCTCTGGTGCTGCATGATCAGCAGCCAGCTGTAATTCAGTTGAAGTCTTCAGGATTCTATAATTACATAGAGTTTCAATTGGGAAATTGTGGCCGTTTAAGATCAAATCAAATCCAAAAATGCTAGGGAGTTCATGGCAGCTTGACATTCTGGCAAATTGGCTATCAACAGACACCAGGAGATAAACCCCACCTCCATGTGATTTAAGACAACCAAAAGCGACTATGTGTTAAACAACCGGCAAACTTCACTCTCCCCTACCCTGATATTACAGAGCCTGCAAATGAAACACCTGCAGGAAAACAGCCAGGCGTAGAGAACATGGACTGTATAAAGTTTTTTTTCCTATTCAAAGAAGAAAATTAGGAGATATAAGGAGTAGATCATGCAGTAATCTATATTATGACATATCCTGGTTCCGTTTATTAGCAGGGAAGAGCTGTACACTAAGACCCACAGGAGATTGGAATGGAAAATTTAGATAAGAATCACTAGATATTATATAGATATAGATGGTTGAAGAGTAAAGCTATTATGTAGGAAGCATTTTAAACAGTACATACTGTTTTTCAGTCCTAAATACACAGGTGACTAATTTAAAATAGTAGCTGACTGGGTTTACTCATCATACTGATACTTCATCTGGTTTACTTGTTATGGCTTCCTATGGGGATTCTCAAACTGTGGGTCATGAGAAAACATCATAGGTTTCCAGATGTTTCTGTATCTGTTTCTCCAATAGTCCATTTGGACTTCTAAGAATTGGGTTTCTCTTTCTAATCTGGTCTTCTTTGAATTCATTTCTTTGGCTGTACAGCCAATGATACTCTTCTAAGACCTGTTTCTTGAGGTCAGGGACCCCCAAAACTCCATGTACTTTCCCTGGAGCCTTAAAAGAGGTGAATTCTGTTCCGCCTGAACAAGCTGGAAGCAGAACCAAATTCTGACTGGGCGCCAATTTGGTGTGTGCAGAGGAGATAAAAGATAGAACAAGGAACCCACTTGATGCTCAAAACAGGACAACTGAGCAGGATTTCATTAGTTTTATTCATGGGGGGGACACAAATTCGTTTTTCATTTTAAGGCATCATATAGCAAATAACAAATAACAAATTTCAAGAATTCCCAGTTTTGTGTGTTGTGTGAGCCCAAGTACCGTGGCTTGTAAAGCAGGGTTTATGGTTGAGCATGTTGAGTAGTCAGCCAGTTGTGGTTTATTTGGTAAACCAACCATGACTAAGTATGATACATGAACACTGCTGCGTTGTTAGTCTGTACAGTGTTAGTAATATGGAGAGGAATTTTAAAGATGGAACATATTGATTGTGTTATAAACTTTCATGATCTTGTTGGACTTTATGAAATGGACTTCTAATCTGTTCAGATGCTGACTAAACGAAGTAGAAAGAAAAGCCAGTTAAGACCAGAAGAAGCATGGATTTCTGAATACCTTGCATAATTGAACTTTTTATACTGTACGTGCTTAATAAACATTCCAAAGCAATAGCCTTTACTATCTGACATTTCATATGTCTAATTTTCATTTTCTATGCACTCAAAGTGAAGTCTAAAACTTAACCTGTCTTAAAAAAGAAATGCAGAGATTAGTGGAAAATTAGAAAGTTTCTCTTGCTGCTTCTGACTTCATGCATGCTTCCATTTCATTTTCTTGGCTATGGTACAGGAGTTTGCCATTGGCTGGTGGGGGTGCCTCAGTCTAGCTCCATTCCTGGGTTTCCTGATGATTTTCCATCTGAATACCAACCAGATCCAGCCCTGCTTATGTTTTTGAGATCAAACGAGATCTGCTGTGAATGTGATTGCAGATGTCAGTACGGTCAGATTCAGCCTAGGAAGAACACACTGCAGCACAGAGCCGTTGGTCACTTTCGCCGCCTCAGGAAACAGTGTAACCGAAAGTTAACTAGAGACAGGGGATGGACAGTTAACTTGGCAGCAAGGAGTTACAGTGGTACCTCGGGATACGAACGCCTCTACTAACGAACATTTCGGGTTACGACCAGCTTCGGCAGGAAAATTTTACCTCGGGTTATGAACTTGCCTCTACTTATGAACCGGATCCACGGCCATTTTCCCTGCTGTCACGCAGTCACGGCTTCCTGTGGGCGAGGTCGCGGTAGCAAGGAGATGTTCGGTGAGGCTCGTGGTGTGTTTTGCGGTGTTTTGTGAAGGTTTTTGGTGTGCGTGTTAGCATGGCTCCAAAGAAAATGCAGAGCAGGCTTGGCGGGAGTCAGGCTCTGAAGAGGAAATTGCCTCGGGTTGTGACCAAATTCGGGCGGAGGGCGGAACGGATTAACCGGATTTACATTGAACCCTATGGGGAAATTCGCCTCGGGTTGCGACCAAATTCGGAGGGCGGAACGGATTAACCGGATTTACATTGAACCCTATGGGAAACTTTACCTCGACTTGAGACCAACTCGAGTTGCAACCAGAGTCACGGAACGGATTAAGTTCATATCCCGAGGTACCACTGTAATTAGAAATGGCAACACTGTAGCGCAGCCGGCTCCCCAGGCGCCCCGGGCAACTCCGGCTTACAATACACTGGGAGTGCAGCAATGCAGAGGCAATCAGCGGTTAATTCAAAACCGGATTGAAACAGCCACTCCAACTCAACATGAGAAAAGCTCCAGGAATGCAAGGGCAAGACAGACAAAGGAAGAAGATTATAACACAATAGAAACCGGCTGAATCTGTCATCAAGGTGGGGGAAGGAAGATCACCACGAACCAATGGGCAGCCCAGGGCAAGGGCGAGGGGCGGAACCGAGGGGTCAAGGAGGAACCCTATAAAATTGCTATAAGAAACCACACCAAGCCAATCCTGGCTTTGTCTGTAACCGCTACACATTATGCCTGAGTAAACTAGCTTTTGTCCCAGCCTGTGCCTCACGAGATTTCTGTTCAGCGCCGAATGCAGCGAATCTTACAAGCACCATATGTATGAAAAGGGACATCAAACAGATGTTTACAGGGGCAGGGGGCTGTTATGACTACATTTAGCGCTAAAGCAAAATATTCGTTGCTTGAAAATAAGTCAAATATGTTTTAATAAACAAAAAGTACACATTTTTCATTTTTTCAGGTTCATAGAGGTGTTGGATAACATGAGAGAGGGGAAGGCACTGAGCTAGTGATTCTGTACTGGAGTTACCATGGACTCAAGTGCTTCCCCTTCGTGATAACCAACTGGGACTACCTGCTAAGTAGCAGTGCAATGACCATAGAATAGGACCCCCACTTCTAATTCTTGTAGGTGGCCCAGAAGAGCACCATAGTTGATGGCATCAAAAGCTGCTGAGAGGTCTGTAGGTCCAAAAAGGGCACGTGCCCCCGTCTAAGTCCCAGTGAGGGTCATTCATCAGAGCAACCCATGCAGCTTCTGCCCATGATGAGGCCTGAAAACTGACTCATATTTTGTGGGGTTTTTTTTAATGTTTTATATTTTGTACAAGTAAGTTTTTCTTCATTTTAGTACCATGTATGTTCTATTAATAACATTCACATTTATAAAGTCATGTGTTTATCCCATCCCAACCTGTGATCTTATATTTTGGTGAATGCGGCTTTTCTGAAGGGCAAACTGTTGTTAGATAGAGAAGCCAGTTTTGAGACTCCAAATTTCCTGCTTTCCATACTGCCCAATTTGTTGCCATCCTTAAATGATTATTCTCACAACTTATAAAACAAAGGGTACTCCAGTAGTCTGTTTAAACTCACCTAATTCACTTTTAATGGAATAACTGTTTTTCTTTTTTTTTCTTTTTTCTTTTTTTTTCTTCTCTTCTCTTCTCTTCTCTTCTCTTCTCTTCTCTTCTCTTCTCTTCTCTTCTCTTCTCTTCTCTTCTCTTCTCTTCACCCTCCCTTGCACATGAACAATTTGGCTTTGAGTTGATTTTTCTATGCTTCTACTATTTTCTGTTAAGAATATACAGTATAGCCAGTTCCTCTCTTTTTTTAAGATGGCTCTAAAAAGAATCCTACTTCTTGGGGGGGAAATATTACTGTACTGAGTACTGGAGAAACAGGACAACAGCTGCCTTCCAGTGCTTCATTACACCTCTGTGCTCTTATTGCTGATTCTACACGGTTACTGTAAAGAAATATACCTTTCTCATAAAACTTATAAGCAATTTCAACCTGTAGCTTAAAATAAGGCTGCAATCTTCTTTGAAAGTTAACAGTCTGGAGCAAACAGATTTGCTTAAAAGTAGAGTTTACAAAGAACAGATGATAAGTGGAGAGAACAGCTTTTTTCCCAATGTTTCTTCTATTTCCAGGAAGACGTGCTGGCTAGATTAATGTAGAATATGGAGGAGTTATTTGAGTGTTCTTCTCAGGTATAATGTTGCAATTAATTGACTGGAATTATAGAATCAGATGAGAGCAAGTCCTCTGCCACCTCACTAAAAAGAGTGCAAACCACTTTTGCTAGGAGGAGGAAGAAAGTGTGCTCATTATATTCCTCTGCTGCAGGAATATATTCCTACATTTACTGAATTTTAAGAATTTTGAAGGGCAGATTGTCCTTCAGAGAGAGGTTATTAGATAGAAGAATCCAGAGCAGAGACAGGATGGACTATTTACTGTCTTCTGAACTGAACTGGAGAAACCAGCTATGTGCATTTATCTTCCAGAGAACTCATTTTTCATTTCTTACCTGCATGCTGTGTTTGTCAGTGATTAGTGTCCATAATTAAGTGGGAGGAAAATAGAAGGGTGTTCCAGGCATTATAAGTTCCTGGCAGCACTATTTGATATTCCAGTCTGTTGCAACATTCCATCCTACCCCTATCAATGTAGACTTAATTTAAAAGTTACTACCGTGGGTCTGTTTTTTATTTTTCTAGTACAAGCATCTAATCCTTATGGACCGCGAATAAAATTATGATGCATCAGAACCTAGCTCATTTTGTTCTGGAAAACTCAACACTTCTTCTCTCACCCTTCCTTTCTTCCTTTGATGTTTTTCTTTAGATTTGGCAGATTGCAAATTGATGACATTCCCCATCGCCCTTTATAAAGTCATGAGGCATGTGGCTGAAGGCATGCATTTCATCACACTGGCCAATAATGAGCTGAAGTCTGTTACCAGCAAATTCATCGTCACTTTTAGCCAGCTGAGAGGTAGGTGTGCATCTCTGAAATTAACAATACAAAGGAAGAGTCGGTGTTGTGGCTATTCCTCTTCCAAATGTTAGGACTTCTTCATTTTAAACACTTATTTATTGCATATATTGCATGTTTTTCCTCAGTAACTATGAATATAACATTACAGATTGATAATAAAGCCGTAGTTATCAAAATTACCCTCTGCCAAGTGTTATCAGCAGTGTGATAATCCTGGCTTGTCACAGCCTCACAAATCTTTAATGACAGGTAAGATCTGCCAGCAAAAAGTATGTGTGGGACGCCTCTGTAGGAAGATTATTTTTGAATCTTCTTGCTGTTGTGATGACATTGTTACTCTGCCTTATACCCAAGGAGAGATTTATATCTTTCATTATTCTATAGTGTTCTCTGCAATGCAGAGTGATCCTATGTCCCTCAGTGACCCACTACTTTTATGGTTCTCATTTAAGCCAGAGGCTCTCAGACTGCAGGTCACAGTCCCATGGGTGTGTGAGCAGCTAAGGGCATTAAAAGAAAAAAGAAAAAAGGAAAAACCTAATCAGGCTTGCACAGGTAAAATGAGAGCACTTTCAAAACTCACTTGTCCTCCCCTTTGCTGTGCAAGCCAGCTGCAGGCAATTGTGAGAATTCCTTGATAGATATATTAAAATTTAATTTTTAAAACCAAGTGGTATATTATCTCATGCCAAATCCATTCATTTCATTTGGAAGGAGGTCACTCAAAACCTTTTGTCACAAAGTTTGAGAATTTATCTGTGGAAAGCAGAATAATGGCATAACTTAGTTGCCAGTAAAGTAGTTTACAGTGTTGATGTCTGTTGCCAACAGTTCAGGGGTGGTGGTGGTGGTAAAATATTATTTTCATACATAAAAGATAGGAATGATTTTAATAAATGAGAGGAAGAACTGGCATCGTATCTTCTAAGACAAATAAATGATTCCCTGACAGATTTAATTACCTCCCCCAAAGGCTGAAAGGAATTTTGCAGTTTAGTCAGATGAAAAGTAGTGAAAGTTAGAGAGTGTTTGAGGAATATGTAGAGTGAAAAATGGATATCACTTCCATTCAGTGAACTATAATCAAATTGCCACATATAAATTACCCGGGTTTTGGTGAAATATATACTAAGGAAGCAACAATACAGGGTTGTAAAGAAGGGTTCACGTGGTTCCATAGAGGCATAGAAACTACATGCTGTATTTTGATAAGTCGATTCTAACAGACAAGTGATTGAGCGGCTGAGCAAATAATATTTAGAGAGGAAAGATAAGTACATATCGTTGCTTATATTTATTTTTTAATGTTTATGTACTGGTAGCCACTCAGAGTTGCTGGGGTGAATTGGGTGGCCATACAAATTGATTAAATGAATAAATATTTTAGTAGCTGTGCAAGCTTTGATGCAAAAGTATTAAATTATGAAAGAATTGATGGACCGAAAATGTGAGTACCCCTCCAACTCTAGCTGCCAGTCACTGCCAATCATAAAATTAATTCTAGCATTGTCTTTATCCAACAATTTAGCTGGAATGCTAAGAGTATAAGTTAGGAAACCTTGCAGAGATGGGAGCTTCTTTCACACTGAAGGCTGCAGTTGGCTTTTGAGTGACACGCCAGGGCCGTACCCAGAAAAGGAGGTTGTACAAAGACAAACAAGTGGGCAAGGCAAAAGCCACATTTGGTTTGATTTCATTTCCAGTTTAATTAAATTTCAATTAACAATTTTAAAGAAGCTGAATGAAACATGGCAATGAAAGACAAAATCTGTAGCCATTCAATAGAAAAAAAGAAGGCTATTTACAGGGGCTGTGAAGAGCAGATAACATTCTTGTCTGTTTACCAAAGCACTGGCAATTCCATTATTGAAGAAGTTAATGAATTTTAATCACTCTATGATCCGGCTAACTTCAACTAGTCTTTCAATCCTTATTCACCCAGCAGCTGACATTATTTATGCATTGGTTGGCCTTTGAGTGTGAGTTGGGAAAAGTCAGGGTTAGGCTTAAGAAATGATGTTCTAGAATTTGTAAGACCAGGCAGAAATTGGAACAGATGACGATTTGCTGGAAGAAGTGCTCTTTCCAAACCTTGGCACTAGATGTACTCAGTTCTATACTTGTGTTTCAACCGGGTCAATCCCACGAGGTAAACCAGACCGTGAAATCAACTCCACAAGAAGGCTAAAACTCCTTTTATTGAGATAAGCTATAAAAACAGAATCTTGCAAGTCTGATTGTGTTGTACCTCCTCCTCTTTCTTGTAGTTCAGTGAATTAGGAAGGTGGCTGGCTGAGCCTCTTCCAAATGTTTCCTGGCTCTTCTGGACTTAAAAACATTTCAGCCTCTTTTGCCTAGGCAACAGCACCTGCATATCTGCATCAAGGTCACCTTCCTCGCTGTCTCTGCAGGCAGACCCTCAAGACAGGAAGAGTTTTTCCCAAAGGAAAGCTGCATGAGCTTGTTGCAGCAAGACTAAAACAGAGGAATATTTTGGAGGGTGGCAGCCAGTGCAGAGGAGGGACCGTTGTAGACAGTAAAGTTTTATTACCTAAAAATGCAAAATATGTAGGCTATGTCATATAGGAGAGCTCGTATTCTTGATAGCAGTAATTGGCTTTTCACCCTTGGTTTGGGGGGGTTAATTCTAACCTGCACAGGGGAAGAAGCAACTGACTGCATTCACATGTCATGCTAAAATAGGTGGGCAACTTGGGACACTCCCAATTCTCTCTTTTGTAGCTCGCAGGGCTTCCTGGGACTGCGGCACTGAATTTGCCGGCATGATTATCAGAAAATTGATGGTCCTGGATCCCAACAGTTTGAAATGATTCTGTGAATTGGACTTAGAGAAAAAAGAAAAGAAAAGCCCACTTCCTTGAAAACCCAGGAACAGGAATATTCCAGTTTCAACCATGAGAATGATTTGGCTTTGCTTACTTTGTGTCACCTCACCACCCCCCATCACAAACACGAATATTAGTGCAGTTTGTTTCATGATTCTGGGATTTGCCTTCATCAATCTTATTTTAGAGAGGCAGATGGCAAGGTATTATACCTTGGATGTTCTGGCTCAGATAAACCTGCAGTATTTCATTTTTTTTATTATTATAAACTTGAAACCCAGTTATCTTTTCTATTCGTGTCTTATTTGTTTGAAATTAAAACAGCACCAGAACATTTTGTACCACATTGTAATCAATGGTTATAAATAATGGCTTATTACCTTTCAATAAGGAATCATCTTCGTTGATGCATAGTGCTGAGAACCAAATTGCATATGATACCAGGGATCTGTGTATTTTAATTGACTTACCTTTTATTTCTGGATTATAAATAAAAGAATGGCAGTCACCAGAAAAGCTGCAAAGCGTGGTGAGGGAAGGAGAGGGCCATTAGAACAACTGGCAGAAAAGGGAATTATTCCAGAAATATTACAAAAAATATTTGAAGAGATGGAAAAGCAGGTATCTGAACTTGTCAATTCTGTTAAAAGTGAATTGGTTGCTTTTGAAGTGAGAACGGAAGAAAGGTCTGTAAAGATGAAAGAGGAGATGAAAGAAGAAGTTACAAAAAAATTGAAGACCACTTATGGGAAAAGTTAAACAAATTAATGAAAAACAATTCTGCTTGACACTCAGAGCAGTTCCAGAGGATCCTGGAGAAGACACTAGAGACAAAGTTGTACAATCTTTAACGAACTTTTTGGAAAGGGAGGTAGAAATTGCAAAGTCAATCAATATGCAATATGCAAAGAATCAATATACAATTTGCAAAATTAAGAAACATACGAAAGGATATTCTTGTGTACTTTGTCAGAAAAAAAACCAGTTTTGCAGCAGCATTTTACTACCAAAGCAAAGATTAATAATGCAGGTGTGATTGTACTTAAAGAAATCCCAATTAGAATACTGCGGAAATGAACAGAGCTTGTCAATTTTTGACTGACAAGCTCAAACAGAAAGAGAGACCATTTCAATGGGATAAATTGGAAGGAGGGATCTTCTCTTTTAAACAACAGAGGTTCAGACTGAATTCAGTCCAAAAAGCAAGAGAATTTTGAGAAAAGTTTAAAGGGGAATTGGAAGAAATGCAAATGGAAGTGACAAAGGGCCCTAAGCAACGGACACAACAAAAAACTGAGGAGACCACCACGCTAGTGCTACAGATACTGACTTTTCTAAGTGTTTGGCATAAATATGGATTTTAAATGCCTAATGTGGAATATAAATGGAGCAAATGCTCCTCAAAAAAGAAGAAAATTATTTCACTATTTTAAAAAATTGAAATGAGATGTAGTTTGTTTACAAGAAACGCATATTAGAAAAAAGGATACAAAATGTTTGATCTGCAAAAATTTGGCTGAAGAATTTATTTCAGCAGCAGTCAAAAAGAGAAATGGAGTTGTTTTGTATATAAACCCCAATTACAATCTACACTGATATTGACTGATGATTATGGCAGATATATGGGGGTAGAAGCTATTCTGCATGGGGCCAAGACTTTGATAATGGGAATTTATGCTCCAAATGATAATAAAGTAAATTTTTACAAAGGACTGATGGACAAACGAATGGACTTACCATATGAAAATTGGTGTTTAATGGGAGATTGGAATGGAGTAATTTGTCCACAAAAGGACAGAACCTCTGAAAAAGATATTAAAATAACACAACATAAATTACCAAAAGATTTTTTGACATGGTAGACAATCTACAGCTTGTAGATGCACGGAGACACAAAAATGGTGATGCAAAAGAATACATTTATTTTTCTGAAAGACACAGATCTTTCTCAAGAAGCAACATGTTTTGGATATCTAAGAATTTGGCTACTAGTGTTCACAAAGTAGAGATACTGCCAAAGACCTTTTTAGACCACAACCCAGTGACTTTAGCATTTAAAAGGAAAACCAGTTCTTTCGGATGGAGGTTAAATGAAACATTGCAGAAAGAAACAGTAATGGAAGATTGCAAAAAGAAGTTGAAATAATTTTTTGACAGCAATCTTAATAAAGGTACAGACATAAGAATGGTTTGGGACACAAGTAAAACTTTTATGAGGGGATATTTTATACAACATAATAGTAGGCTAAAAAAAAAAGAGACAAGAGAAACACAATCAACTTTAGATGACATAAAAACAAAAGAAGTGTTAAAGAAATCCCCAGAAAATAAAACTATTTCACAACAAATTAAACACAACGGCAGTTGTCCTGTTAACGGTAAGAGAAATAGAAGTAAAAATGAACTATGCAAAACAACAGAATTTTGAATTTGCAAATAAGCCAGGGAAATGGTTGGCATATAATTGAGGAAAGAAAAAGAGAAAAAAATGATATTAAAATTACAAGATGGAAATAAGTTTGGGAACTGCGGGCTTAACAGAATCAATGAATTCCCAAGGGCGCTGCGGGATACTTTAAATTTTCAAGGGAAACACACTGATACTAGGTTAGTAGTTTGCACAGTGTCTGGCAGGTGTTGAGTATCACTATGTTTCCCTTGAACACTTAAAATATCCTGCAGCACCCCTGTGAGTTCGCTATGACACTGCAGGGTGCTACAACACACAGTTTGGGAAGTGCAGTTTCCCGGTGATCTTTTATTCAAGCGGGTCCAATCCCAGTTAGATTTTTGGGCATCAGCCAAGGTTAGCCAAGTGTAGCACAATTAGAACTTCCCAGAGATGGCCCTCACAGCACCACTGTGACTAGGCAGATTTTTACTGAAATTCCTTCTGGGGGTGAGAGACTTGTAGTACACTTGTAGTAGCCCAGGTCTAGGAGCTCAAGGCTCTTCCTTAAAAAGGTCATTTGGAACCACAGCTCAGAGAGAGAACAAAGGGACTATTGGCTCATTTCTTGAGCAGCCCATTTTCCTTGTAGCTGGCCCTCATAGGAAAAATGAATAATTAAAGATGGGTACCTAGATTTATTTTCTTGTCTCCTCTCAATTTCTTTCTATGCCGTGTCTTAAGATGTTTTTATGAGAGAGGGACTGTTGTTTTTTATTATGCTATAAATGTTCTCAGAAGTTCTTGGTCTGAAGAGCATATTAAGGAGGTTCTGGGGTTTTCCAACGCATTCTGTGAAGGCAAGTTCTTTTACTTACAGCACTGCTGAAGTGGACCTGCTAGCTACCATTTCTTTTCTTAGAATAGTTGAGGTTACTTGCACCCTGAAATTAAGTGATTTTGTATGGTCTCTTGAATAAATGCCAAGCCCTGAGAACACAGTGATAAATGCAAACCAATCAAGACTCATTGGCTAGGGAAAAGAGAGAAAAACTACACAAATCTTATTTGCAAAGCTGGTGGAAGCTATAGTGGTTAAAGTGTGTGTATTACTATATAAATGGGGTCGACATGTTGGTTGTAGAGAAAGCAATATCACTTTCCAGATTAATTCTCGAATTCAATGGGAGTTCAGGACATGTGAAAACAATGTTCTCCAGATGTTTTTTTTCCTTCCTGAAACAAGATACGAGTTGCATCTTCCTGTCATCTGCTATGATCTTTTCCTCTGCTTTATAAGTTATTTGTATGCCATTAATTCCTGCTAGGTGAAATGCCAAGACCACACTTTATAAAGGTTGATGTGCCAGCCTAAAGGTTGATGTGCCACTCTATGTGCGTAATTGGGACTTTTTCTCTCTGACAGGGTTTTAATTATTTATTTGTTTATTGCCGTTTTCTATAGCTGCCCTTTGGGGATCTAAATCCTTGTAGTGTAAGTTTCCAAGGAATATCAACAGTCATGATTAAAGTCATCATAAACAATGGCTTTAAACAAGTTTTCAGACTGCCCCCTAAAAGGACAGTTCCAGTGAACATAAAGGAAGGGGAATTTCAGCTGGAGCAGCCTAAGACTTGTCTGCCTGTCTCCTTTGATCCTGTCCACAGAGCAGTTCAGGAAATGAATACAGAATCCTGGATTAATACATCAGCCAAAGTTGTCTTCAACTCCTCTGAGTAAACAAGAACAGGCTACTTTTGAAAATACTGCCATTCATTTCACGTAGACCCATATGCTTTAGTTGGATCATGCTATGTGAAAATGTGATTTACAAGAAAAACGTGCAGGAAGCAAACTTGAAATAGAGACCCACCTTGTAGGACAGGTTGTAACTCTAAGGGGGAAAACTTCTAGAAATACTATAACAACGAGTAAAGCTAGTTGTTCAGAACTAAAAAGTAAATTTCTTAAGACTGCTTTGGATGTGACAGTTTCACACAGCACGTGTGGAAATCCTGTCCTTCACTGTTAGTATGGGTTTTAAAAAAAAAAAATTATAAGGTTATTCCTAAACTGCTTCAATGGAGCCAGTCTAAACAGCTTTCAGGTCCATGATACAACATCATCATCATAGTACATAAAAACAATAACATTGCTATCAACTCAAAACACCAAAATATACAATAAAAGAGAATATGTTGAACCCTGGAGATTCCAAACAAAGGTCAGAAACCAAATCATTTTTCTAACATACAATAAATATGTTTTCCATTCCCAAAACCTTGTATCCTAGTCCTGAGAGAAAAAATCTTTAAAAAGACTTGAGAACTGAGCAAGTATGCACCCAGTTTCTACCACAGGTAATATTAGTGACCTTATCCAACTGATGAAAGAAAATGAGAAGTGTGTGAAGTCTGAAAGACTTGATGACATTCCTAGAGAAGAAGTTCTAATGATCTGTTTTTGCCAGTTTCACAAGATGCTTTGATCTAAAGATGAGAAGAATCAAAATACATTGTATGAAAAGCAAACAATGGTAATTGGCTAAGCCTCCGTCTCATCAACTTTAGATGGATGCTAAAGCTGTGCCACTTCAGACTTACAAGTGGGAGCTTGCATGATATAAAGCCCCTCCATTGGGGGGGGGGGGACATTCTAGTCATACCAAAAACTGGTATTCAGGAAGAAGTTTAGGTTTGACCCCATGTTTCTGACAGTTCGCATTTGTCCCCAAGTTCTGGTCCAGCATCTGAAACCTCTGATAACTAGTGCTGATCAGTAATGAGAAGACTTTTTAAAGTATGATCTCGTAACACTGATCTCACAACAGTGACTTGTGCCTTTATTGCTTCTCATCTGGACTACTGTAAGGCAATCTTCATGGGTCTGCCTTTCAAGAGCATCTGGAAACTGCAATTAATCCAGAACATAGCAGCCCATTTGGTGGCTGGTACACATTGACATGAGCATATGCTCCGGGTCCTGCACTGAATTCTTATTGGCTTCTGAGGGCAATTCAATGTACAGGTGTTGACCTTCAAGGTTGTATCTGGATTGGCTCCAAAGTATCTCCAAAACCAAGTATCTGGCTTGGCTCCAGGTATCTTCTCCATCCATTATCAACCCATGGACATGCAGGTCCCAGAAGAATCTGTCAATAGTTCCTTACTTAGGAAGGAAAGAAAGAAAGATGGATGCTGTTTTTCTGTTCTGCCCTTTGGAATACTCTTCTGACTTATCAGATTTTCAGCAATCATTGAAAACAAAGCTATTTAGGAGAGCTTTTGAACTATGAAGATCACTATCAATGTATCAGTTGTATATTTTGGTTATTTTTTGTGATTTTTAAGTGATTGTGTTTTATGGTAGTTGTGCTATTTTAAAAATTCTTTCTTTGGTTTGATTATGGTTTTGTGGCATGGATGTTTTAGTGTAATTGGGTGAAATTGTAACTCAACAAGAGTCTTTTGATTGAGGCAGGAAGAAATTGAACAACTAATTAAATAAAATATGTTATCATAGTTACCTAGTTCTTTCAGGGGCAAGGGCCATTTAGCAGGAAAGAACAGTTTTGTTCAAGTGTTACAAGTCATTGTGTGATCTTGAACAACAATGTGGACACTCAGCTTTTGTTTTTAAAAATGTTAAATTTGGGGATCCCCAGACCTCCTGGCACTCAAAGGCATGAGGTAGAATACAGAACCACCAGACCAATAACTTCCATGTCCTTTCTTGAATTGATCTCATGGCTTAATTGTTGGAACACCTCTGCTGTAAAGCACAGGAAACTTGGAAATATCCCAAGTTAAATGACACTTCCCAGAATTCTTTGGGAGAAGCCTTTGCAATTAAAATAATGTAACCCTTCCAAAATTTTACATTATAGAAATGCAGGTTCTTCTTTGAGACTTCATACTGCAGACATAATAGAGATTTTCAGTCAGTGCCTGGAAACATTACAGCAAATGGGGTGGAAAAGCTGTAATGTTATGAACCCATTAATTTTGGTACAGTAATAATTCTAACAATGGAACAAGAATGAACCAGCCCTCTGAGTACTCTACTTATAACCCAATCATTCCAAGCCTAAAGAACTATTAGATGCCCTGCTAGGAACGATGGGAAAATATCTAAAGGGCATTACTTTGGTAAAATTGTTGCAGGAGTAACAAGGGAGCTTAGCGTGAGAGCTTGAGAGCTACTGTCAGCCCACTTCATATGTTTCTAGCTTTCAGGGTATGCCTATACACCTATTCATGCACGCAGGCATTTGTACCCCTATTTTTACTCTGAAACAGCATACTTTGAGCAGGGGTTGATCTATTCACCCTGTGAGAACTAGAACTATGGCACTCTTGTAAGCTTGAGGATTTGTTTTTGTTTGGCGTATTCCAGTTATTAATACTTCAGGGCCTTATTTTTTTAACAACTCAATGATTAAAATCCATCAGACCTGTTTTGCTTCTCTAAAACAGGAACAAAACAGCTTGTAGAACAAAGGTGTGTGCAATAAAGTGCAGTGTAACCATTGAGATTGATATGGATTTTACCCAGAATGTCACTGAAGTGCAATTGTTATTAGATTTGTGATGCACTGCTAGGAACAGGACATCCATCATCTTAGGAAAGACAACAGCAACTGTGGAGCTGGGGGGCGGGGGGGTTGTGGTTGCAACTGTGCAGTCACAGCCCCATCTCTTTGAACATGCTTAGGATGTCAACCCATGTACAAAATTGCATGTGCATGACTGCCAGCAAGATCCCTATTTACTGACCTCTTGGCTCTGTGCCCCCCCCCTCCTGTTAGCCCCAAATAGCTCCAACTGCATCTTTCCAGAGTTAAATTATTTTTTCTGATTTTTTAAGCAACAAATAAAGTTGTGCCTTTAATTATGCTTAGTTTAAGAGGCATGGTGGTGGTGGTGGTGGTGGTGATAAAATGAGCATAGTGCTGTTGTGACACAAACTCTCTTCTTTTTGTATGTATTTCTAATTTCCCACTACTGTGAAACCATTTTGAGGAAATAGCAGATGTCTTCAGAACATGTGAATGATCATCCTGTTGACTTGGGACAGAGCGCTAAAACTATAACGTGTTTTTTTTTTACTTCTTTAAAACTGTTACCTTCTAGTTTATGTTTTCTCAGTGCATTCGCTACAATAAATGTACATTCCCTCAAGAAGTATTCTGATGTTTCTGAATTTCTTGTTCATCCTTTAAAGATCAACAAAAAATATATTTTATACATAATTTAAAAAAAAATCTGTTCCAATACAAGATATGGAACTAGAAGCATTTTCTTCCATAGATAATGCTTTTTGAGCTTCCTGTCTAGAAAATAGCTATTGGTATGCTTCATTATGAAAATAGATGGAAGCACACTGAAAGGGATTAGTTTTATACATTATCTACGACAAGATCCATGGCATCCATGTGTCTAGATAGGGAAGAAATCACCTCAGCTAAGCAAGATAATCAGCTCCAAATATATGACACCTATTAAAACTCTGACATGTTTCCTTGCAGTTCAAATCATATATGCTGAATAAATGTTCACTTCTTTTTGGATTTTTTTAACTTTTGCCATCTGGTGTTACAAAGTAAACTTCAAGTTCTGCTAAGTGTTGCCTAGAACAAATGTGTATGTGTGTGAGAGGAGAGTGTGTATGTGAGGGAAAGCATATGCTTAGGACTGGAGGATGTTTGCCAATCAAAAGGTAGGAAGATAATGGCCTGTTGCCTTTCCCGATCCGCCTCTTCTCCATAAAGGTGGACTTTCAATTTCAATCACTGCCAGAAAGTTGAGAAGGATGAAAATTGCAATCCAACCATGGGGGGAAATTATCTTAGTGGGGAGGGCTACCAAATACTTAGTTTGCTCTAAGTTATTGCTACCTTTTAGGTTATAGCAATTACAGTGTCCAGGAGAAAGTTTATTAGTGCCAGGTAATGAGACAGACGGAAAGTAGAAGTGGGAAGCAAATTGAGGTCAAAAGAATGGCAGACGGACACTTTAGAGGTTTTATTGAAAGCTTGAAAGGTCAAGGTGGAAATTGAGTGTATTATGCCTACACCACAGATCTTCATATATCTTCGTATAAAAATGCCTCAGTGAAGATGTTACCTAGCCAGGTAATGAAATGTTTGCAAGAAAACAACCAAGCTCAGAGAACCCCAAGGACTCCACAAATGCCGCATTGTCATTTCAGCTTGTTAGATCAGAGGATGTAGATCTGTCATGCCCCCCACCCTCTGGAACAGCATCTCCCCAGAGATATGAATGGTGCCCTCTCTCCTGGGGCTCTGAAAAGCCCTTAAGACCTCGCTTTGGTCTCAGGCATGAGAATAATGGGTTTGTGGGGGCCCTGGTGGGGGTTTTGTTATTGTTACGATTGCTTTAGCCCAGGCTGTCTGTGGTGTTGTCTATTTTTAATTGTTTTTATTGCTTTTGGACTTTGTAAGCCACACAGAGTCTAAATAAATCATCATCATCGGGGATTTCATGTGCTTCAGACTGCCATCTGAAATATTCAGAGAGAGGAAGTGGCTACATGTAAGACACGCAAAACTCTTGTTGAATCCTTTATTTTTCTCTGGCTCAAAACTAGAAAGTATTTAGCATGCAGACTCTAAAATTATAATATGCTTTGACCATAACAGTCATTTCAGGATGAGAAAAAGGTATTCTGCACACATATGGCCCTTCCTTTTGTCTAGTCAGCCTGCCATGTTGAAGAAGAAATCCCTTTTTTGTGTGTGTGCCTTTGAGTCAGTTTTTGACTCCTGGTGACTGCCTGGACTAGTCCGTGCAGTAGTCTTGGCAAGGCTTTTTGGAAGTGGTTTGCCCTTGCCTGCTTCCTATAGCTGGGAAGAGTGACTGGCCCAAGGTGACCCAGCTGGTTTGTGTCTAAGGCAGGACTGGAACTCATGTCCTCCCAGTTTCTAGCCTGATGCCTTAAGATAAAACAGTGATAAATTCACTATCAACTTCCAAAATTGGCTTTGGTATTAACAACAAGAAATTTACATTCAATCAAATATTGTTTCTTCATTATTTGTGTAATAGGATTTTAGAACTAAGAAGCAAAAATTGGTTTCTGTAGTTACTTTCTTGTGAAGAATAAGGTGCACATGTTTCCACCTCCTGGTTTTGTGGGATACTTTGCATTTTTAAAATGAGAAAAGAAATAATAATGTAAAGCCCCCAGGAAACATTTTTATCAATACCCTTCAGCCTCTCAAAATGAAAAAAGAAAGAAAACAGACAGAAAAAATGGTTTCATCTAGTAAAGTACTACTATCACATAAGCTTGAGTTCTGATGAAGTAGTGATGGTTAATGAACATTTTGTCAAAAGTAGCTCAGTGTGTGGATTTATCCTCTTGTATGTGTAAAGCTGGCTCATGTTGGTAGATGAACCTGGGGACTCTCCTAGCATACTTCTGACCTTATGCTCCTAGGAAGGAAAACCATTTTTACAATCTGTCTATTAATAGTTGTATCCATCCATACTGTAGGAAGCAAGCACAGAGAGTTTCTCTTGATCAGAAAGAATGAGCAAATGTCCTACCTCTTCCTTGTGCTTCCTGCATGCTGTTTGATGCAGAGGAAAGGAACTGGTTGTGTGGTTGCTTCATCTAAGATATCATGGAACTAGAGAAAAATGCAAGAAGAAACAACTCAAATAATCAAAGACCTGGCACAACTCTCTGGGAAGGGAAAGTTACACTTTGAGGATGTTTTATCTTAGAAAAAAAATGACTCAGGGAAATACAATAGAGGTTTATAAACGTATGTATGGTGAAAGAAATAATATGAAAAAAAATGAAATAGGTTGGTAGAAGTTTCAAGCTAAAGAAAAGGAAGTATTTCTTCACAGAGCACATAGTTAAAGAAGTGATGGTGGCCACCAATTCAGGTGGCTTTAGAAGGGGATATTAGATGAAAGGAAGATGGAGACATTAATGGCTATTAATTAACTGCTTCCTCTTGGATTAGAGGCCTCATGCTTTTGAATAGCAATCATGTAAAGTCACAGTATGAAGCAGACGGATTCTCTGATTATCAGTTTTCCAAAAGTATCTAATTGGCTACTGTAAAATGCTTTGCTAGAAAGCCTTTCATCTAATCCAATATGATTCTTTTCATTTAAAGCTAAATAAGAAAGTTCTAACAAAAACACGTATGATGAAGAAAACCAGGGAATATGGGGGAAAAGTTTCCAATTTTCATCCTTGTTTAAAGTTTACTGCTTTATTCTGGTTCTAAATCAAGATCAGAATCTTATTATACATGATTTGTCACCCAAAATGCGCCAAAGTCATCCATGCCGCCCAGAGTCAGCCATTGGGGGGAGATGGGTGGTGTACAAATTTAATAATAAAAAAAATGCTGTCCTTTGTCAATAACCTGCATACCAACAAGCATCCTGAATCAAAAAATGAACTGTAGCAGCAAGACTGTACCTGTAGAGTAAAAGGTTGAAAGTATCAACCTTCTTCTCACAGGAGATCTACTTTCTGCCCTGGTATGTGCCTTGCTAGCTCTTGCTGCAAACGCCTATCTTCTAGGTAGTACTTCTAGTGCCTTCCTCTGAACCTGGCATGTGAGAGAAATAGGACTCCCACACCCCTATGTCTGGTAAATTAAAAGGTTAAAAAATGGAAGTAAATGATATCGGAGCATATCCTGACCCTGTAGCGTTAAGACACGTGGTGAGGGAAATCAGCCCTTCTCTTCCCCATCTTTTTAGAAGATAGGCTAATCTCCCAAGAGATACATAAAATCAAGCTTTATTTAAAAAAAAAAGGAAATGCAAGAATGTGAAAATCCCTTCTTGGTTTTAAATAGTTACAAGAAACCACTTAATAGCAAAGGATATAAAGACCAGAGTAGTTCAAATCCCAGAGAACTACTTAAAAGAACCTTTCTTAGAAAAATATAAAGGAAAATATAAGATGATGCAGGTCTGCTCTAATTTAAAGACATCTCTACTGTGAAGAAGTGCCAGATTCATACACATAATTATTGAATTTGTATTGAGGACTTAAATACCAGAGACAAAAATATTCAACTTTAAACACACGAGATAAATTTTTTAAAAATCTTATGCAATATTTCTAACTAAAAAACCTTTTACTTATCTTTTCAAGAAATCACCATTTTCTGAAAAACATTTACCTCTGCTTCAGTAATTCCTGGACTTTCCTTTCAGATCTTGGGGGATTCTGAAGCTGCTGGAGAGATGGAACAGTTCCTGTTTCTTTTCTCAGTCTTGGTTTCTATTTTTGACAAAAAGCATCCAAAGGAAAAACAAGGCTCTGTATGTAATAGTAGAATTTAGAAACTGGAAAATTGGTAGATGTAGACAAAAGTAACAGATGGGCTTAATAATCCAGGGACACCAGGCAACATAAAAAATGGCAGAAGAATTGAACAAAATTTACTTAGGGGTCTGCAGGGAGTGGTAAAAAAAAAAGTCAAGATGGTGCCCGTGATGATGTGCTAGAAGCTCCACCCATTTTTTATGTGTGGTGGATGTGCAGAGACCCCTGTGTCTGAACTAGGCTGAAACCAGCATATAGGTTTGAGCAAACCGAGGACTAAACTCTGAAAAGGAGAGAGCACAAAGTCTAAAGTGCATTTCATTTCATGTACAGTGATACATTTAACAGAATACAATTACTCTTCTGTTCCACTTTGGTAAAATTACAAGTCAGGAGTAATTTTCGGAACAGTGATTTTCGATATGGCTGTTGGGATCACATTTAAGTCTATGCATGGAACTCAGGGCATAAGTCTGGGTCCCACCCCCTGGCACAAAGTCATTGCCATGCGCTACACCGACTTCATCTCCCAAGCAGCTTTTAGAGCAGAGGCTAATGCCATCTATCTTGAATGGGGACAGGGAACGATGTGGGAGTGAAATTTAAGAAAAACGAAGCCTAATTTCGCCTAAGGACAGCCACTCATAATTTCTGTCCCTCCTGTTGCAATACATAAAGTGTGGAATAGTGTCTGAAATGGCAGATGCAGAATTTAAAAAGAGATGAACTTGGTTTGCCCAAATAAGCCTTTCTATTAGAAGATAATGTCAAATCCCTGGTCCATGTGGTGGTGTAGAGCATTCTGCATTACAGTAAGTATGTACAAGTAGAAGTATATAGAAATGTATTATTGCTTTTGATAGAAGCAGTGTAGATGCTTAATCTAACACCCTGGAGTGGAGACAACGGAATGCAAATAAACACCAGTGTTTATGGTACATGTTGATACCATCAGGAAGGATACTACAAGTGTGAAAAGTAACAGTAAAGTCAATCGAATAGTTTATCAAGGCATTCCAGAGGTCATGACACTGGGTGATTACATTACCCCCTTATCTTTCTGTTATCTATTGGTTTCAATGTTGTAGCCAAAGTATATAATGTAGGGAGTAGGGCTTGCTTGGAGCTCTCTCCTGCAGCCTGCCGGCAGGGAGCCCACTGACTCCCTGTAAGTATTTCCCAATAAAGCATACCTTGTTGTTTCTATCTCCAGAAACAACGCTTTTAGTGCGCATTTTCCTCACAACCCCCATCTATACCGCTGGAGAAGGTTAGCTGTGATCCCTTTTAGATAGATACAAGTGACTTTGGTCGTTATATGGGTGCACATCCTAGTGTTTTTGGAACGCATGTTTTGTGAATATAAAAATGTCAGCATTTCAGGCTTCCTTC
This sequence comes from Python bivittatus, assembly GCF_059951505.1. Classification (NCBI taxonomy): domain Eukaryota; kingdom Metazoa; phylum Chordata; class Lepidosauria; order Squamata; family Pythonidae; genus Python; species Python bivittatus. Next base: position 6,634,515 of record NW_028277073.1, read on the forward strand.
GATGATCGTAACATTTTTTTCCTGTATAATCCTACCTTATTGTAACTCTTCAAGTGTATTGTTCATTCCAGGCGGTAAATTAAACTGCTGCAGGTGCTGAATCTAGAGAGCACTCCGGAGGGGACAGAAGAGGTGGAGAGATTTTTCTTTAAAAAATTATTCTTGTTGAAAATGAACATGCAGTTCAAGTCAGAGCTTGGAACTACTAATAAACAATCGCTGTGGCTGTTCAGCTTTATTGTATTACAGTCTTTTGATATTGTTCTTCCTATTTATTTTTTTTCTAAGTTATATTTTTATGACTATGCATATCACTTTTAATGCTGAGAAAAGTAGAGTATTTTTGAACTTCTCTTTTTATAAAGAACATTGTATGTGCCTGAATCTAAATCAACAGTTTTATCTCTTGCCCTTCAAAGAGGTTATGGTATCCTCACAGTAAAATGTTAGTACCTGCAGTTCTGAGAACCAGTTTGGTGTGGTGATTAAAGGTACTGGACTGGAAGATGGGAGATCATGGGTTCTTATCCTGCCTTAGAATAATAATAATGCCTTAGGACATTGGGCCAATCATTTTCCCTGAGCCCTAGATACTGGCAAGCCACTTTGGAAAAATGTTGAAAATTACACAGACTTGTTCCCATAGCCACCAAGAGTCAGTTTCCTTGAAGGACCATAACAACAAAAACAACATTGCAATTCTACTAGGTTGAATTTTGATTATGTGCCATGAAGTTGGTATCAACTCTTAGTGATTATTTCCTCCATGATGATCTGTCCCTAACTTGATCATTCAGCTCTTCCAAAAGTGCACCCATCACAACTGTAACTAAGTCCATCCACTATGCTGCTACTTGTCCTCTTCTTTTCTTTCCTTTCACCTTTCCTAGCATTAGAGCCTTCTCCAGAGAGCTGAGTCTTTGCATAATGTGTCCGAGGTAGGATAATTTGAGCCTGGTCATTTGTGCCTCGAGTGAGAACTCCAGGTTGATTTGTTTGATGATCCATCAGTTTGTTTTCTTGGCTGTCTGCGGTATTCTCAGGAGTCTTTCCTGACACCAAAGTTCAAAAGCGTCAATACTGTTCCTATCCTGCTTCTTCAAGGTCCAACTTTAGCTTCTGTAGAGTGTCCCAGGGAATACCATTTCTTGCACTGTTCTGATCTTTGTAGATATTGACACATCACAGCATCTGAATATCTTTTCCAAGGCCTTCAGGACTGCTCTACTGAGTGCTAATCTGCAGTGTATTTCATGACTGCTTGTTCCTTTACTGTTGATGGTTGCTCCTAAAAGACAGAAGCTATCTGTTATCTAAAAATCTACAACTTCCCAAATATGCAGATATGAAGACGTTCCCATTAATCTTCTACACTAATTGCACTACTGAAAAGCTTGACAGACAGTGGTTTAGAAGAGTACATTCCAGATGGCTTGCCTTACTTCCTTTCTCTGCTCTCTGTAGTCAAAATATTATTTGTTATTGTTATAAAGATAACGGGATGAATCCTTTCCCATGAGAAAGAAAATCCTGACAGTAAGTGGCTGTTGCCAGGTGGGAATAGGAGTGAGGGGGTCGTGGGTGGCCTGGGGTGTGCAGTGTGAGCCTGATGGGGCTTGGGTGGCTGCTGCCAGGTGGGAGAAGGTGCATGAGGGTGCACGAATGGTGGGGATGGTGCAGTGCAAATGCAGAGGGCTTGGGTGGCTGCTACCAGGTGAGAGAGAGTGCATGAGGTGCATGAGTAGTGGGGGAGGCACAGTGCAGCAGGGCTTGGAGTGGCTGCTGCCAGGTGGGGAGGGTACACCGGGGTGCATGAGTGGCCAGGGAGGGTGTGCGAGTGGCCAGGGAGGCGCAGTGCGAGCACAGCGAGGCTCGGGGAGGGTGCACGGGTGGGGGAGACTTACCCAAGCAACTTGTGACCTTCCCTGCTGGCTTACCCATTGACTTTGCTTGTGGGAAGCCAGTGAGGAAGATTGCAAATCGCGATCACATGACCACGGGAAGCTGCCACCATCAAAAGTGTGAGCCGGTTGCCAAGCACCCAGATTGCGATCTTGTGACCGTGGGGGTGCTGGGACAGCTGGAACTTTGAGGACTGGTCATAACTACCACTTGTTCAGTGCTGTCATAACTTTGAATGGTCACTGAATGAGTGGTCATTAACCGAGGACTACCTGTACAACGATTTCTATGGATTTCTGATTAGAGAGAATATTAAAAGAGAACATGTCATCTATCAAAATTCCAAGACTTTATTACAAGAAGTTTTGAGAATAGCCAGTCCTTCTAAGCATCCTTAGATCAATGCTTCTACAATGGTGCTTAAAAGTTGTGAACCCTTTTGAATTTTCAATATTTCTGCAGAAATAAGACCTAAAATGTGATGTGCTGTCCACACAAATCCTAAAACTAGATAAAGAGAATCAAAAACATTTGTAGATACTTATCTTTCTTTATTTTCTTTCTTCTGTTATAATTAATAACAGGAATACTGCCTGAAGTCAAAAAACTTTAGGTGGATAATTATAAGAATCAATTTGCATTTTTGTTGACTGCTCATCTTGTCCAATTGCAGAACTTAATCTGGAAGGGAATTATATTCATCACCTGCCAGAAGAGGTCCGAACCCTGTTACATCTGAAAATGATCAATCTTTCCAGGAACAAATTTCACAGTTTTCCTGACCAGCTCACTTCTTTGCAGGCTCTTGAAATAATCAACCTTGAAGAGAATGAGATTACAGGTAAGAAGACATGTGTCTGTGCATTCCAGTGTCGCTTGGTTAAAATGGTTACAATACCAGAGAGGTTTTGGGTCTCAGTGTTTAACATTGTCTTAACATAGTTAGTCTTTTTGTGCATGCAGGTATCGTTTGATTTACGGTTAACCACACACATTCCAGAGCTCATCGTTTTCACCCATAAAGATAGGTTTATCCCATGACATTTTTGGTTAAAAGAACTATCTCCCTTGGTATGTCTCACCTGGCTAAGCTTGTCAGGGCTTGGAAACGAAACCTTGTCAGTTGTAGATAGTACTCAAATTGGGGACTATTTAGGAAATCGAGGGATATTGGATAATCTGGGAAGATGAAATGTTAGGGTTTTTCTTAATCTGGTACAGAACCCAGACACAAAGACTGTACAGTATTTGTTTTTTCCATACAACACTATTTTATTGTACCAAATTAAACTCCTATTCCTTACTTCTAAACTTAATGCAAATTCTATGCTTCTATTTTCCTGTCTTATTCTACTATCTTCCTATTACTATAAGTTTACAACAATTTCTATTCTTATTTCATCTATAAATGTATATTTCTGTGTTCTATTTCTATGTTCCTATTCTTATGTTTGCAGCACTATGTTTTCTTAACTTATTTCTTAGCTCTTTAAATCTTTCCTTTTCCCTTAGGTCTTCAGCTCTTGTAGGCAGTCTCAGGCTATCTGCATGTGAAAACTCTTTTCACTTTTCTATAGATTTGTGAATGGGCTTTTCTCTCTCCCCAGTGCTCACAATCCTCTGTTTTGTAAAGCTCTGCATCTGGCTGCTACAGGCAGCCGGCTTGGTTTGGTTTGCAGACTCTAATAGAAAAGAATAACAGAAGGGTTTTCAGACTCTGGTCGGGCTCTTTTCATCCCTGATCTCTCAGCTCTGCCTCTCAGCCAGTCCCGCAGCTCAAAGAATTGCAGTTTTCTCTTGCTGTCTGAAAACTGCTGTGGAGGTACTTGTCTTTGGGTTGAAGGTTTCTTTTTCATGCATCTCTGCTATCTTCCTGGCTTGACTCCTTTCTTGACATACCCACACACACGCTTGCTTTTACTTCCCTCTTATGAAATTAGAGAGGGTGCGGTTTTTTAATCCTTCTTCTCAGGTAAGACCTAAACTCTGGATCCCAGGAGGGAAAACGTCCTGCTCAGTCCAGGTGGTGAATTCACTCTTATACACACACACACAAAATAACCCTAGATGAAGGCTGGTCAAACTACTTCTCTACCCTTACCAAGAAAACTGTATTGAAGTGTCCATGAAGCCACCAGGATTAGACTGAACTTGAAGGTGACCACCTTTAACACTTAGTCTAAGAAGAGATTTAGTTCTGATGCATTAAAAGAAAACCTAGGATGGCTGTATATACTAACTGAAGGGCCAGGGATGTTAACAAATCTGTCATTTAATGGCTTTGAATAGCTGTAAAATAAGGCAACACATGTCTGAGTAAAGATGCTGCATCATAGACTGTGACCTTTTTAAGGCCTTCCAAAGTCTCTGTTTAACTGAGGGTCTTAGACAACTTCACTGCAACTCTTTTCAGACGAGCGCTGCACTTGATCTTTGGATGGTGACCACTTTCCAAAATGTGAAGAGGGTCAAGAGGGATAGAGCAAAACGAAGTTTTATTTCAGTTTTAATTAGAAGTACATTTTAAAAATTGCATTATACAGACATACATTCACGTGCATCCCTGAAACAAATTTTGCAATTTGGCCTATTTACATAAGTGAAAACAGGAAATTCTCCATAGATTTGAATAAGTAGAAATTAAAGCATCTGCAACTTTTGGTGCAGATAAAATAGTGTTCATGGCAAAGCAAGCTTTTTTCAAATATTAGCAGTATATTGAAGGTTAAAACAGAAATGTTTGCATGTGTCTTACTGTAGCAGATGATTCCTGTGATAATCACTCTGCTATGCAATCCTTTTAGAGGCCAAGGGAATTTGCTTGAAATCTGTTTCTCCTGGGTGTTGCAATAGCCCATTAAATATTAGTAGATTTTATATTAGGAATTTGTGTGTACATTTTTTATCTGTCTTCACTTACTTTTTGGATTTGGTACCATTCTTCCCCCAAACTCTTTATTGCTTTTTATTTTTAAGCAGAATTCTGTGTGATAATTGTATCTCTGTCTTGTAGCAAGATCCTGATAGGCTATTAATAGGAACACATTTTTCCTTGTTAATAACTTATTTAAGATGTGGCTGCTTGCTGTATGCTTATTTCCCCCCTTCTGTTTGTTTGGGGGGGTTTTTCCGCTAGTTTCTGGACACAGGCATAACTTTAATGTGATAAACTGAATGTGTTGAAGTCTCAGAATGTCAGGCAGTAGCGATAGCCAATTAATTCATGTAGAAAGAGGGAGAGAGGCTTGTCAGGAACTTGGACAGATCAATACTCCAAACGTCTTCTCTCTTGGTGAAAAAAGGAAAAGAAGGCAAAGCTGCCTGTAAATATTCATGTTTGATTAAAATTTCCAGGTGAGATTTGGAACAAGTAGGTAACAGTGAGTGCATGCATGCACAGTGAACATGTTTTCCTATTCCGATAATTTGGTAAGCAACAGTGTAGATGCAGCCGTGATCTCATTCCTGAATTCAGTGGATAGCCTTCAGGAGACTACACTTCTCTTGGTTGTTCCTGTGCTATAGAACAGTATTTCTCGCAAGGTATCCTCAGATATTTTGGGACTGTAACTCAACATAAGCAGTTGTAGTCCTTATATATCTGGAGGGACACCAAATCAGAGACCTCTTATATGTAGTGGGTGCATTCTTCTGTACTGTGGACAAAAAGGGTAGAGACATGCATGTTATATACCATCCCGGCTGTGAATGTCTTTTTCTTACTGTCTTTTTTGTTCTTTAATGTTAAGTGAAATCCCATTAAGTCTGGGAAATCTCTACAGGATCTGTTTTCCTTGTTTGCTACTACTAATCCCTTTTCTGATTTGGAAATTATTTTCCTTTTCTTCTTTATTTCAGTATGCCTCTGAGATAAACTAGGTGGAACTGGGGGAAGATGTGGAACAGCAGAGTAATTTGGTTAACGTTAAACCAAGAAACAAATGGACCTTTTTTGAGTGATTTAAAATGGTTTATGAATGGTTCAAGTGATGCTACACTATATCCATAGCCAGTCAATACTTGCTTACCTTGGCTCCAAATATATTCCTAATCCTGTCTCCCTGAGAAAGAGACAGTTTCCTAAGCATTCCTCAAACCTGTCTTTCTACCAATATCTTCCAGATCTCTCTTTCTCTGGAATTGTAATGACATGTGGGAATGACTTTGGGAGACAGGAGGAAGAGCTTCAGAGTAGGCAACAGTCAGATAAGAGGCAACTGAGCCAGCAGAAGGAATGGAGATGTAGCAAACATTTCAGAAGTACTTGACATTGTTGAATCTTATTCATTGCTAGAGTTAATGGCTTAATCGATTTTTTAAAAAACATCTCGAGGCACGTTGCAGAGAAACACAGAGGAGGGAGCAAGACCATTACAGGATAGGAGGGAGTTGGATTATTACAGAAAATATTCCTTAGTCCAGGAGAGAGGGGAAATGTGAGAAAGAGACTCAGAGTAACTCAGGCAGTCAGTCAGGTAAAGGCTGTGTTAAGATCTTTGAATGGGCATTTAAAGGCCTATTATCTAAGTAAAATTCCCAAACAACCAGCTGTGGGTGGAATGCAGTTTGGCAATGTAGGTAAGTCCATACTGTCTTGGGCCATAATCATGTGTTTGAATAGCAATGTATTGTATCCTTTGGCTGGCTGAATTAATTGATGCCAGTTACCTTCCTTTATTTTCCTTCTTTTTACCTTTTAAAATGACGTTATGCTGATTTCTCCATTTAATTAATATTTTTGGCATAATATTTAGACTGTCCTCCCTCCTGAGTTTAAAATGTCCCAAAAGACTGTTGTGGGGGGAGGGACAGAGAGGGATGGAATTTGCTATCTTTCATCCTTACCAAGGGATTTTGTTATTTTGTAATTAATAATTGATTATTGTTGTAGAAAAGTGCTAAACATTTTAGCGGACAGTAGTGAAGATCATAACCTCATAAAAGGATTAAATAAATTTAGAATATCTTTTAGCCTTTAGTGTAGCTTTCCTAGTATCACAATAATTTTACAGATTATTAGCAGCAAGATCAAAGAGAAGTGGTCACTCTCTATCCAGACGGCTATTGGTTCTAGAGGGCTTTGAGACCTACTAACATAATCTTCGGTGGATGAATTATGACCACCCCAAAATGCAGCTTCACGCAGGACACCATTTATCACCATCTGCTTAAAATAAAACTTAGAGAGACCAAAATCTTTTTTATAGAATAGCTAGAGAAGTTGGAAATTTGATCCAAGTGAGTTGGATGAACATGATAGTAGGAAATGTATGATAGTATGATTGTGACAGTTGGAAAGTATTAGCAATATATTCTAGAGTAAAGAAGGAAAAGTTATCCTTTTAAAACCTGTAATCTTTTGTTTACAATGCCAGTGGAACAAGAAGGTGGGGGAAGGGGGGAAGGCAGCACTAAGATTGGCCATATTGACGAAGATTGACTTTGAAGTCTACTGTTCCCTGAATTGTGCCTGCAACCACTGGAGGATAGGTACACTTTAATCAGTATAAGAGAAAGACAGAAACACTTTAGACTTAGAGGCCAAAGGGTTGAGCTGAACAAAGTTATATGTAATTTAGTTGATTAAATTGTCAGGTTTCCTGAAATCTATGTTTATCATGGTTGGAAACAATAATGGAAGATCTTTAGATTTTGCATTTGAACCAGTCATGTTCTAGGTTTACAATGAAATACAGGCACCAGGTACTGAAAGTCAGCTGGCCAACTTGTGGCAGTATCACTATTCTGAAAAGAAAAAGGAATTGTTCCAAATATAAGGATTTAATTTGAATCCTTGTTAATGGATTAATGTTAACCAAACTTAACACTGGAATCACATTTAATTCTGTGATTCAGCCTGAAAATATGAAATATTAAACACTGCATGAAAAATTTAAAAGCTGGCTCTGCAGGAATTTACCCAACAGGAAAAATGAGATATTAATATGAAATATCTACACATTTGATGTTTAGAATAGTTTGGGCTTCAAATCTGAGCTTTTTCTCCAGGGCAGCTTCTGGACAATATCTTCAGGTTTTGTTAGAATATGTTATTTTTGAGAGATTGCCCATGATGAAAGTTGAAGGCTAGAATTTATCATATTTATAAATAAAAATTGTATATTAATTATCTCTCTCTCTGTCATGTTCTCCTGTTGGTGCAGATATATTTTAACCAGTGAGTTTGGTTCAATATTTGAAGCACAGAATACTTGTACTCGTTTGATTCAGTAAAAAGTATTTTTAAGAGGCAGTGCCTAACTTTTTATAAAGGAATTCAGCAATAATTGTCCAGATCTATGGAAATGTTATAGGTACCTTTAGGTCAGAGCAGCTAGACAATTATTTTAGAGTAGACCTATTGAAATCAGTGCTCTACTTTAACTATGACTAAGGATCCAACCCAGTGTCCTCAGTTATTTGTATGTATTATGTATTCTTTTTGTGTTCACTTGAATATGTGTGTGCTTTACAAAAAGATTCTAAAGACAGCTCCATAAGGAGTTTATAATCTCAAATGTATTTATGTATTATTTATACAATTTATAGGATGCCTGACTCCCAACAACTCTGCATTGGTTTAATAATGAAGCATACATGCATTCCTTTCCTAGCCCCTAATGTTATTTTTGTTTGCACCTCAAAATGTTCAGAAAGAACCAGCTTTCAGTATTAAATCAGCATTAAGTTCCAGTCAATGTCAAGAGTACATTCTGGATTAGGGCCTTCTATCTTTTTCTCTAAAATCAAAGTAGTGGGTTAAGTATACTTGTTTAGATGCATCACTAGCATTATGTCTATCTTAATTTTTGGCTGCATTTATTTAGGGTTAGTTTCAGGATGGCATAGAGGTTTAGTTTTGGTAAGCCATGTGCTGAAGACGGTGGAGTAATTGAGTTCTGTAGCGGGGTTTTGAAGAAAATAAGAGATAGAAGGAAAAAACAAAAACTTTAGATTTATCATAATTGATTACTAATCGTTCCTCATTACCGGAGGATACCAGGGTTCTCAGTGTCCGCTTCATGCCTACAGAAGACAAGGAGAGAAGAACTGCATCATCAGCGTAGACTAGAATTGGGAGATGTCTATCAGCTGATTTAGGTGCACAGATATCAACTCTCTGAAGAGTTTTAATCAGCAAGTTGATACCTATGCTCAAAAGCAATGGTGCTAAAATATATCCTTGTTTCACCCCCTTGACAGTCTGGATAAAGTCAGAAAAGTCCCCTCCCCAGTTACATCTTACTCTAAGGCTGGTTTTATCATCTAGCTTATGAATTAGAAGCAAGAGTCTTTTATCTATAGAGGATCTGCTCAGAATGTCCAAGAGTCTAACCCTTGAGATATTATCAAAAGCTACCTTGAAATCAGTAAAGGCTGCATATAGATTCAGGTCAGAGTGGTTCGTATATTTGTCTACCAGATGTTGAAGCACTAAACAGTAGTAGATCATCCTGGCTGAAACCCTGCTTGCTAAGGGTTGATTATTCCCTCATCTATTACCCAGGTTTGGAGTTTGGTGAATAGGTACCTGGCCTATAGTTTGCTAAAGATATTCAACAAACTAATCGGCCTATAATTAGCCAGGTCATTCCTATCACCCTTTTTATATAAAGGGACAATTACAGCTTCCCCAATCCTCTGGAATCAGCTGTCTGGTTAATACATGAAAAGAAAGAGGCCAGTACAGGGGCCCACACATTTGAGTTGAATTAGCTCAGGGGGGATGCGCCCACTCCCGGGGGCTTTGCCACACTTAAGCTGGTTGATGAGATTTTTAACTTCCTTGCATGTGACTGGGGGCCACTGCGGTAGTGAGGATAAAGGTACATCCATCACATAGGTGTAGCATGCAGATCTCAGTAAAGGGCTTGGAAGTGATGAACCTATGTACTTGAGGAGATGCTACAATGCAATTATGTAATGTCATTATGGGGACAATTTGTTACAGTATGCCAGAATAGGAAGGATTTTGGGACTTTGTAGCTTTGATTAGCTGTGGCCATTTTTTCTTCTGATCTTGGGTTGAAGAGAAATCAAAGGCATTAAAGAATCATTTTCAGCTTCTCCCTGCATTGTTATTATAAGCTATTTACTGCTTTTATCTCAATGATGTTACAAAAGTAGTAATTTACTTGGACTTGACTGCAGATTAGTCTTTTAGATGCTCTAATATCCTGATAATGTGCCATATTTCAAACCGAGTATATAGATAAATTTAGTATATGTTTTTAAAAGAATGTTTTAAATTCCACATAATAGTAGGTTTTTAATATTTTTAAATGCATGGGAGATGAGAGAGTGTTGAAAAGTTTTTATGAGTGTTGAAAAGTTTTTATTACTTTTCAACAGAAAAACTTAATGGTTAGCTATTACGTGCTACTGAGTCAGGTTCAAGTAGTGACTGATGGATAAATGCCCACCCTCTCTCTTGTCTTTAGCAATAACTCATATCTCTTTCAAGGATATTCCAATAATCTCTTTGATCCTATCAGTTGCCTTGCCCAGCTGGCTTCTATTTCTCTCAATCTTGCCAAATATAATCATTTTTCTAGTCCATCATCCACTCATGTGCCCAAAGTATGTGAGTTTCTGCTTGCATAATTCAAAAGCATCGATCATCCTTCTTTCAGTGTCCTGCTTTCACAGCCATAAAATACACGAAAAAGCACTGCATTCATTTTTCTGTTCTTTGATATTGAAATATCTTTATTATGATCTTGTTGAAATTTGTCCCCACTGGGGCTGATCTCTACTACTTCTCCAGTGTACTGTCCAACTTGATTTATTCTTCAGTTTGGGAAAGCAAAGTATCTATCGCCTTCACTTTTTTGCCAATATAATAAAACGGGTGGAAGCGCATTCTTATACGCAGCCATTTTTGTTTCTTTCAACAAACATGCATTCCTTGCAATAAACCACATATTACCTGCTGGCTTTTTGCCAGTATTTACACACATCAAAATTTCTCCATCTGTTTGTCCATCTTTAGTAAATGTTTCACCAAATTACACAAATTCATCTACTTGCTTGATTTGTTCAGTATTTACATACAGTATAGCTTGCAAAACTCCATTTTCCCAGTCAAATTCAGGAAAGGTCTTCCAAGCCCTTACTTACTTTACCATGCACTCTATCTGACATTCACTACAGATCTTTTTGGATCTCAGCCGGCAACATGTGTACTTATGAACCCATTTCTACCATCACCACAAGCATTCCTTACATATGTATCTATAAGTGCATTAAGCATTCCTTTTATTCTTTTGTATGGTTCACTTCCATCATATACCACCCTTATCACATTCAGCAACCTATCTTCAACTCCATATTCATGCAAAATGTTTCATAACCTACCAAATAATGATCTGTTCCATGTTTCAGAACTTTCATCATCCATATATCCTCCACTGATTCACCGATCTTTTATGCTTCATTGGCCATTTTCTGTTGCATAATTTTTTCCCAATATGATGACAAAAACTAGAAAAAGATGGATGGCATAGCTATAGGATCACCATTATTATTGATACAATGCAAATTGTTTACAAGCGAACTTGACAGAAATGCGTTAACAACAGCTACAGAGAATCCAAGCATGCAGGTAAGATATGTCAATGAGATGTTTCTGCTTTGGGATTACAACAAACAGGATTCCTGCAGCACCTGAATCAATAAAATTCATAGTGGAAAAAGAATAAAGCTTTTCTTACCTTCTTAAATGTCCTCATAAAAATACATCAACAGCTAGTCACTAATGTCTAAGAAAAGCCAACCCACACTGACAAATGTCTTAACTATCACCCAGACCAGTCAGAAAGAACAATGTTTGGATTAATAAGAACCATGTAGCTAAAATCAAGTATGATATGTACCAAACAGAAGGTAAAACCCAGGAAAATAAAACCAAATGCATTTGCCAAAATTCAGTATTTACCTAATGGTGATGATTTAATCAAAGTATCGAAAAGAAATGGAGTCACTGAACATTACAAAAATGTGCTTCAGACTGCATTAGAAAAACACAAAAAACATAATCTTGGAAGCCAGTAAATACAAAAGGAAGATTTAAAAAGTAATTGAAAGAAAAATGGATTGAGTGATTGAGTGTTCTCAAGTCAATGTCATTTCTAAGCAACCACAATAGATTCTGTCCAGGATGATCTGTCTTCATCTTGGCCTTTTAGCTCTCACAGTGGTGCATTCATTACTGTCATAAAAGAGTCCATCCTCCTTGCTGCTAGTCATCCTCTTCTTCTCTTTCCTTCAACTTTTGCCAGCATTATGGAGTTTTCAAGAGAACTGGGTGTTCACATAATACCTCTAACATATGACCATTTGAGCCTGGTCATTTGTGCCTTGAGTGAAAATTCTAGATTGATGAGTTCATGATCTATTTGCATGTTTTCCTGGGTCTTCTCCGGCCCAAAGTTCTGACACATTTAAACCAGTAGCTACAACCAAACCCAAAGCTCAGTGTTACCCAAGCATGCTACCTTTGTGCAAGTTAGGGATTCTGATGTTCTCAAGCAAGGAAGAGAATCTGAAGGTGGTGACATCGCCATTCCTTGCACCAGAGAGATCAACAGCCAAGAGATTCATTGCCAAATTAGCACCCCCAAATCTGCTCTCAGTTATGTCTCTGATTTCCTTTCCAGACAAACAAGCAATAAAGAAGTTGGCGGGGGGAGGGTCCATCATGTATATTTCTCTCTTCAGTAGGAGAGGATACGTACAGATCAGGGACCATCCTGCCTTGTCTCCCCCAGTTCCCAGGAATGGTGGGCAGACTGATCATCAGGCTTGGCTTGGATTAGGCAAATTGGCGGTGAAACTGAATACTGAATTTCAGCTTGGCTTTTTTTCTGTTTTACTTTGCCATCAGCAAGGTGCAAATAAAAGTCTTTATTATAACTTAAGTTTATCTGTCCTTGCCTTTCTTGCATTATCTGCTCTAGACCTATGTGGTGCTTCAGATTTGGTCTCCCAAGAGTACTTCAGAGAACACAAAGGTAGTATCTTATTTGCACCACCTTAAAGCAACTGCATCTTTTTCTGCATCTGTGCAGCAAGGGCTCAGAAAGGCATAGCTGCTTTAAAGTGTTGCAGATAGATGTTATCTGTGCACTCCAGCAGTGGCCAAAGCACTTTTTGAGATCAAATCTGAAGCGCTGCACAGGCTTAATATGTTAATGGCATATTTGGTATGCCACCATTCACTTGTAATAGTTCTAGTCTGCTTCTGTTTGCATTTATCACAACTTTTTCCAGCCTGACGCAAAAGCCCAGGATGGGTGGCAATGGAAAGGCCAATGGATACATCTGGAGTGTATCAGGTTGGATAAGATCAAGGATCCCTTCATTATCTTATCTGGGCTGTTTAACACTTAGTCTGGGTTAACGTGTTGCACTAAATCTTCTCTATAGACCACAGTGGCTGGATTTACACGTTATGCTAAACCAAAACTCAACTGACCACATTTTGTCTTTTAGAGCAATGTGTGAATCTAGCCTCAATTTCCCATCTGCAGATGTGATTAAAGGACCAAGAAGGGGAATAATATGAATTGTAAAATAATTTAAATGTTGTAAGTACTAAATGATAAAATAAGTCAAGAATGCTGGCTTTTTGAAGAGAAGAATAGGCACTGGAATTAAAAGCAGATGGTGGTTTGAATTCCTCCCAGATCGTTCTAAATCAACTCACAGGCAAATCATTCCATGTTCAGCACCACAGTAGCAGACCGAGCTGTTATGAAGGAACATAAACTAGCCATGTTCTTCTTTGTACCCAGGATTCACCTCTATAAATCCGTCCATAACACAAGCAAGTTATTTTCTTTTGTCTGTTTTATTTATACATACATACAACATACATACTTTGGATGATTAATTGTTTCGGAGTTTAATTTGATTCTTTGCTTGCCTGCTCATTTGCAGCAAAGTTCCATCACAATTGTACCACATCATACTTAACGAACTGTTTTATGGCAGAAAACACATCTAAATGCAAATGAGTAATTTATTTATGTTTCCAAATAGCACGATACCATTTTTCAAAAAAATGTCAATTACTAATTTATCCTGTTGTGTGTGGTGGCAAATTTCAGTATTTACATTGGCAATGCCTTGTTGATTTTAGGCATAGAGACATTTGTTTGGTCTGTTTGAAAGAATATATTTCTGCACATCTTGGTAATTTATGTCAATATCCAGTAGCAGCTGGAATATTGCAGTCGGTACAAATATACAGGCACAACACAAGCTGAACGGGCATCACTGATCACTACTTTTGAAATAAAAGCCCATATTTTAAAATGGATATATTCAACAAATTGGCAGACTCATTGATATTTTCTAACAGAAATGTCTTTTTGAACTTGAAAGCAAGAAGAAAACAGGTTCTCAGTTATCTTTCCCCTATTTTAATATTTTTGATTGAATGATGGGCTATCGTTCTTATAAATAGCTCCCTGATAAATTTGCTGTTCCTTGCCAATATTTCACAAAATGCTATCCATTTTTTAAATTCTTATCTGGTTGCTATTGCAATGCCACTATATGGCTTAGTCAAGCAGTCTTGTAGCGTCATCACAAGTAATTACTCAGATTTCATTTTACGTTTGTACTAATTGGCATAGGAGCTATTACTTTTAACAAGGAGAGAAGCAGGGGAATGCATCTTTTATTAACTACAGTATACTGTACCAAAATGAGGTTACGATTTCTCTGTTTCTGGGTTGTTTGATAGCTAAATATGCCTGCTTAATAGGCACTGATTAATCTCACCAGAATGAATGAATGAACTGGAATGGAGGTTAGTTGCCGCCTTTTTAAATTTTTAAAGGTTGGTTAGTTTATTTGCTTTAATATACAAAAGAAAATGAAGAATAAAACCAAAAGCCAACAGGAAAAAAGGAAAGAAAGAAAAGAGAAAACATATTTTTATCTATACAAAGTCAGGTCATTTTTCTGTCTAGCATTAAACCTTAACCACACAGATTACTATTGGTCAGTTTTTCCATTATACTGATAGAGATCCAATACATAACTAGAGAACAAACATGTTTCATTGATCCAAGATTGTAAGTCTGGGATGGCGCTGTTTTTCCATCATAACAAAATAATCTTTGTTTTATCTCTTGCTTGATAAGCCCAAAATTCTTCATTCCAGAATCTCAGTATGTGATGGAATGTATCTAAGAGGAGGAGAGTGATGTGGGAGATTAAGGCTATCAGGAAGGAGGGGGTAACTATACTTGACTGGACTGTTTCATCATTGTTCTTGGGCTGGGCCTGACAGTATATAATTTAAGATCATGTTATCTTTAAACCCTATTCTTCCCAAAACGATATTTATTAACTTATGGCTATTTAACCAAAATGAGCAGTAGGGTCCATATTATATGTCGAGCGTGTCCAACATCATTATACACTTCCAGCCTAATGAAATTGCAGCCAAACCTTTTAAAATATTCTCTAAGATGTCCAATAAACATGAAAAAATATTCCGTTGAATTATTATAACTTAGTTTGCTGAAAAAATATGTTTTGCATGTAACATTGAAAAAAATAAAGCTTATTTTAACAAATAACTATACTTCTTTTTAAAGTTAGTTACCCATTATTACTAAACTCTTAATGACCGTAGCATCTTTTCATGTTTACCTATTAATCAAAAACTTAACATTAAAAACTATAAACTTTATATTGAAGTGAAGAAGTATAGATATTGTGAACTTTGTCCTCACTGTATTAAACAATTTTTTTTCAGATAAAAACTGAGAAAGAGATGTGTGGGGGAGGGGAGGGAACCATATTTGTTTTGCCTCATGAAATGTGGTTTAATGGTATCATTGTGTGAATCGGAAATACTTTCATTTCCAGCAATTCTGTTTCTTTTGACATTTTATTTAGCATGTTCCTGGTTTATAAAAACTGAGACAAGCTTCTCTAACTTTCTCATGTCCATTTCTTTATTTATGTTATTATTCCTCAAACCAATGTCTTTCACATATTAACCATTTTATGTATCACTTTAAATTTGGAAATCTTGTAATTTTTTTCTCAACTTTTCCAGTATTTTTGAAAAGCCATGAGAAAAATAAGAAATTCCTAGAGCTCTTTTTTTTTTTTTTTTTGGCTTTTGACCCTTTTTACAGTCTGGAGACAGTAATATTAACCAGCATTAATATCGTCTGTGTTATTGTAAGGGTTCTTGAGAATGTGTATGAAGCCCTGAGTTAAACATTTAACTATTCTTTTTTTAGTTAACTTTAATGCTTATATCAAACTTTGATCAGTTTACAAGATCAGGTTTTGTAAGTGCTAATAATGTTCATCAGTGTGGAAAGTCATGTATCCTACAGGCAAGGTTTTGGTTGAAACCCATTGTCACTCCAATAATCTAGACCAGAGTTTCTCAACCTTGGCAACTTTAAGACGTGTGCACCAACTCCCAGAATTCTGGGAGTTGAAATCCACACGTCTTAAAGTTGCCAAGGTTGAGAAACTCTGGTCTAGACTCTTCTGTTGTTTAACTCATGGAAACATTGATTTCTACCTTGCAGTCATAAATTCTGTTGCAATTGCCTGTTCTATTAAAATAAGGCAGTTAGTAAATATTCCAGCTTTTTCTGTGAACCCCTGCTGTGATTTAAATATTCACTGCTTTTTGTTGCTGTTCGCATATTGCAAGGCAGATTTTGCTATCCTGCAGTGATGCTACTTCATTTCTTTCCCCAAAATGACTAACGGACTACATGTGAGCAGATACGGGGGGAATGACTCAAAATAACCACTCTCTATATGGGAGCAGAGATTTTATTTTATTTTATTTTATTCATACAGTATATGAAAAAAGACCCCTGGCACAATAAGGCAGAAGAAGAACTGTCTGCCAGGCATAGAAGCTCGACTGCAAAGCTGGTTTTAAAAAGAGAGGAAGGGATTTTCTTCTTGTTGAATTGCCCTAGTCATCTCAGTTTCTAGAGGGCGAGACTGAATATGGAGCTTTCATATTTAATCTGGAATTCTGTAAACCATTGTTCAGACACGTATTGCTTATTGATGTCAGCCCTTCAAGGTTGTTCAGCTCAGGAAGCAGGCTCCATAAGAAAATTAGAACTAGATTTTGCTAAGATGGGCTCTTGTAACAAAATCTTGCAAGCCTAACTTTTCCCTTCCTTTCCTCTTATCCTCCAAGGAATCAGGGAGAAGCTTGTCAGAGGCTCTTCGTAATATTTCCCCATTTCCTGGGCCCAAAGCATGTTTTTGGACATGCTGTGATTGTCACGGTTTCTGAATATTTTCTCCAAGGTCTTCTCCATAGTTCCCTACAATTAAATATATGTCCCAATTCTTACATGTTTCAATGAAAAAAGGAATCGCTCATTTATTCAGATGAGCAATGATCAAACAGCGCTTGCACTCATTTTTTACACATCTTAAAATAGAAGAGAGGGATGGGCAATGAATCAGTGGTCAAAGAGGTATTTTCCCCCCAGGTGTCAATGATGCAATAACCACTGGTGGCAAAGTGGGGCTGGGATTTTTAGGGGGAGAAGTTTGGGAAGTTGATTTTAAATGTTTACATGTGCTAAATCTATCCACAGCTTACGTGTTCGATTTGCATTGTTTCTGACCCCAAATCAGCGTTTCCTCTCCATTGTTAGGTGATTGCCATTAAATCCGAGCTGTAAATTTTCTTCAGACTGCAAAAAGGGAGGATTTTGGAAGGTGCATTTGTGCTGTGAGGTTGCCTGGGTATTAGATTGATTGGAAAATTTGTCATATGTCTACTCCAGTGTTTCAGGAAGCGGCTGCTTTAACTAGTTTTCATTATTTTGGGGGGGGGGGAGGTCTGAGAAGCCAGACTGAATAAGCCATCATGTTAGAAGTTACTTTTCAAATGTTTCTCTTTCAGATAATTAAAAAAAAAACAATCTCAGTTTATGCTCTCATTTTCCATTGTTAGCATAAACAGGGACAATTTCACCAGTATTTTTGGCCCCACAAAATGTAAGGCTGAGTGTCTCCATTGCAAGGGCCTTGTCAGAGTGGGCCCATTAACTTCTGTCTGCATTGCCACTCCAGAGGAAATGCCGCAAATCTAACTTTGCAACGTCTCCTCTGCTGCTTCAGGATAGGCAGTTTCCCATTGGTAGAAACTGCCTAATACGTCATCATGCTTCCATCTCCTCCAAGTTACCCCCTCCATCCTGGGGTCAAGGCACCATTGCCCCTTGCCTCATCCTTTAATGTAAGATATCTAACTGACTGAGCATCAGATTGAGAGAGGTCTTTGCAATAGTTTAGAAGAGCAATAATTTTTACTGTTGCAACATCAGTCTGTATCCAAAAGAATGGTATCCTTTAAGTTACTTTATTTTTTAATAAAGTTTGATTTTGCATACCTGATTCAAGATAGATTTCTTTCCCAAAGAGTGGAGGAAAAGCTGAAACCACTAGCTATACATCTAGGAGGCTGCAATATAGAAATTATTTCACTTGTCCTCAATGTCCCTTTTCTCCTCTAGAAATAAGGTAGAGTAAAATAAGAGTAATGGTTTGGAGACCCCTATGTCTTTCACAATCTGGGAGCAGGGGTAGGACACAAAATAAGGTGTTCCCTGTAAAATAGGTGGAGGCAGCAGTAACTACCAAGCAGTGACACCAAGTCAGGGAGGGTGTGTAGACCTAGAGGACTTCTGTGAAGGGAGTTTTGAGACCTCCAGCCCTTCACTATATGGGCTCCACCTTGCTGCTTCATTTACCTTGCCCAATTATTATTCAGCTATTGGGAGCCTGAACATTGTAAAGGTTGTGATGCACTTAAAAAAGTACTTTGCACAGGGATCTGGGCATTGTGGAACAAATGAAGAAGCAAGTTTATAAATTTCAACAGAAAAAAAAAAGGGGATCTGAGCCCACCTTGATACAATTCAATATTTTTCTTAGTAATTTTCTAAGACAATTTAAACTCAGACATAGGATTTCTCCTGTGGTTTGCTTCCCTAACACAACTAAATTGAAGTCTTGCAAATAATCCTGTTGGTACTGCCCAATATTTCAAGTTTCTTTCAACTGCATTAATTAGACATAGCGAAGAGACACATCATGAAACAAAGGAGCAATAAAAAAAAATATTCACCCTATGGTAGTCTTGAATATTGAATAGTAAGTGCACAGCTATTATGGCTGGTGTGGGTCTTCCGGGCTGTGTGGCCGTGTTCTGGAAGTTTTGTTTCCTAACGTTTCACCAGCACCTGTGACCAGCATCTTCAGAGGACAGGAGCACAGACAGGAGCAGTTCTCTCTGTGCCCAGGGTGATGTGGCCCTTTTGTGGGTATTTATAGAGATGGGGGGGGGGGGAAAGGTGGGATTGGGTGTGTGTGTGGGGGGGTTGGGTTACTGAGTGGCTGCTTGTTTTGGCGTCAGAATCTGTGTGTATCTTCCTGGGGATTAGGCAGGGTTTTTTCTTCTATTGAATTGTTAATGAGGGGCTGCTGGGGGTGATTAGCATGTTCATTGTGTGAACTGTTCACACGTCCTGGTGGCTGAGCTGAGTTCGTTGACCTTTTGCAGGCTGTATTTTTCAGGATTGGTAGCCAGGTTTTGTTGATTTTTAGACTCTCCTCTTTTTTATTGAAACTGTGCTGGTGTTTGTGAATCTCAGTGGCTTCTCGGTATAGCCTGGTGTAGTGGAACATCAGAAAAGAGGCATTATCAAAACCCTCATGGATCGTGCCAATCGGATCTGCGAAACCCAGCTCCTAAACTCTGAACTTAACCATCTTAATTGGGTCCTACAAGGGAATGGCTACTCCAAGAATGAAATAAAAAGAGCCATCAAACCAAGAAAACAACATGCGACTAAAGAAGAAAAACAGCCACCCACCAACAAAGTATTTCTGCCCTACATCAAAGGGGTCACGGACCACATGGGAAAACTGATGGAAAAACACAATTTCCAAACAATCTTCAGACCCACCAGAAAAATACAACAAATGCTAAAATCAGCAAAAGACAAAAGGGATCCCCTCACCGCCGCAGGAGTATACCGCATACCATGCAGTTGCGGGCAAGTATACATCGGGACCACTAAACGCAGCATCCATACCAGGATAAAAGAACACGAAAGACACTGCAGACTACAGCAACCAGAAAAATCTGCAGTAGCTGAACATGCTCTTAAGCACACTGGACACAAAATCCTATTTGAAAACACAGAGATACTGGACAACACCAACAGCCACTATACCAGGCTATACCGGGAAGCCATTGAGATTCACAAACACCAGCACAGTTTCAATAAAAAAGAGGAGAGTCTAAAAATCAACAAAACCTGGCTACCAATCCTGAAAAATACAGCCTGCAAAAGGTCAACGAACTCAGCTCAACCACCAGGGCGTGTGAACAGTTCACACAATGAACTTGCTAATCACCCTCAGCAGCCACTCGTTAACAACTCAATAGAAGAAAAAACCCTGCCTAATCCCCAGGAAGATACACACAGATTCTGACACCAAAACAAGCAGCCACTCAGTAACCCAACCCCCCCCCCCAATTCCCCCCTTCCCCCCCCCCTCAAATCTCTATTTATACCCACAAAAAGGGTCACATCACCCTGGGCATGGAGAGAACTGTTCCTGTCTGTGCTCCTGCCCTCTGAAGATGCTGGTCACAGGTGCTGGCGAAACGTTAGGAAACAAAATTTCCAGAACACAGCCACATAGCCCAGAAGACCCACACCAGCCATCATATGCCGGCCGTGAAAGCCTTCGACAATACATTGCACAGCTATTGTTTAGCTTCAGCATCAGAGGCAGGAAGAGCTGTGACAGTTTTAGCTGACTAGGGTTTAGAAACCAACAGTGATCCGTAAGTGTCCTATAAAGTTCCTCTAGTAGGTAGCACAATAGGGGGACGCAGTGGCGCAGCAGTTTAATGATGCTGAAAGTTGCCGGCCAGAAATGGCTGACGCTTCAGCAGTTCGAGTCCAGCCTTCGTGTTAAACAGGGTGAGCTCCTGTTTCCTCCCCAGTTCCTGTCAACCCAACAGGTTGAAAACTCACGTGAGTAGATAAATGGATACTCTCACTCCAGGTGGGAGGAGAAATGCTGGCGGCGCCTTGGAAAGGAGTCGGGAGCAGTTGCCGGTAAAACGCGAAAACCGCGCTCGCCCGAAAAGGGGGCAAAGCAACGGAAACCCCGCCTCCTGCGCGCGCCAGCTGGGCTCTGCTGTAGGAAGGAGGTTCTGGCAAACCACTTCCGAAACACTTGCCTTGAAAACTGCAAGGACTCGTCCAAGCAGTCACTGCAGAGTCAGTAATGACTGAGCGCAGATAAAAAATAAAATAAAAAAAAAGTAGGTAGCACAATACTGGAAAAGCTAGTAAGAGACTTGAGTTAGATGCAGGACAAAGTTACAGTAATAAGAAGGCATAATCTGAGGTTATATTGCATACTAACACATAATGTATTTTGTTTGGTTCTAGTGTTTTGGGCACCCAATCATTCTGGCTGAGTCAACATACTACCATTAAAACTAGGGCTACTAGACCTGGGCTGCAATGTCTGGGATGACAACTAGATGGCAGTACAGAACTAGACTTTTCTGCATCTTTTCTTTTGCAGCCACTTAGTGGCTTTCTGGATTTTTGCACCTACATTTAGCCTGAGAATACCACTGGCTTTCAATGCAATACTGTTTAATATGACCAGCAATTACCCTATGTGGTCATCAGCAGAGTTCTTTCCCAGCCCTGTCATCCAAGATACTTCAACTGGAGTCACTGAGGGTTTAAGGGGTTTTCTTAGGCTATTAATTATAAGTCTTCCTCAAGAGCTGCTGGATGATGCCAGTACAAGAAAAAAAAGATTATAGCTTAATGTGCTTTGGTAAGCTACACGAAATCTGAATCCAGACACCTGGTTTAGTCAAACCATGGCTAAATCATGGTTAATCACAGTGTATGTGTAATGGTATGTGGGGATGACCTTGGGAGACAGGAGGAAGAGCTGCAGATGAGGCAATGGTCAGATAAGAGGCAGCTGAGCCTGCAGAAGCAACGGGGGTGTGGCAAAACTCTCAGAAGAGACCCTCCCTAGTTTCTTGGACTGTAAAGGCGAGAGGGGAAAGATGCACTTTCAGACTTGCAAGATTCTGTGAATGTAAATGCTATTCATGTAACCTTACAATAAAGCTAGAGCTAGTACTTCTGGGTGTGCTTCTTGTCTTGACTGCCTCGGAACATCAATCTTGCAAGTCTCAAAGTACGTCTCAAAGTACAATCAGCCTTGCGAGATTCTGTTACTCTGGCCTGTCTCAATAAAGCAGTGTTCTAATCTTCCTGTGGAGTTAGTTTTCTGATCTGGTCTACCCCTAGGCCTGACATCAGTCTTGCAAGCCACTGATAAATAAAGTGAGAATAAAGTGGAAGTGTAGCAGGAATACTAAGCGCATCTTCTGAAGTATTCCTGACTTTGCTTATACTTCTTTAAAGTCCTCCATGTTCATTAATCTTCTGAGGCTCATTCTCACCTGTACTTTGAAAGTGTTAACACCCAAACTAAAGAAGGCACAACAAACACAGTGGTTTAAATTGGTTGGTGTCACTGGATGCAACAGCTGACTGGACTGAAGTCCCAAAGAAAGGAAGCACATACAGTATTTAATGTGGAGTCCCCCATGACTAAATTGCATCTCTTTGTTTGCACTCAGTCCTGGTTAAATCTTGGTCTGTATCTGGATTCAGGGGGATGGAGGGGGGATGTTCCAACAAGGTCAATATGGCAATTGTGACCACGCAAAGCTGCATTCCTTTTTATGCATCACATATATACATTCATATGTTTATCACATTTAATTTGAATGCTTGATTTGAATGTTTTAATTAACAGTCTGGTCTATAACCCTGGGTGTTCCTGGTAATCTCCCATCTAAGAACTAACCAGTTGTTGTTGTTGTTCAGTCGTTAAATCGTGTCCGACTCTTCGTGACCCCATGAACCATATTGCGCCAGGCCTTCCTGTCCTTCACTGCCTCCCTGAGTTGGCTCAGTTTCATGCTCATTGCTTCGGTGATGCTCTCTAACCATCTCATCCTCTGCCGTCCTCTTCTCCTTTTGCTTCCAATCTTTCCCAGCATCAGGGTCTTTTCCAAAGAGTCCTCTCTTCACATTAGGTGACCGAAGTATCTGAGCTTGAGCATTATCAAAAGAACTAACCAGATCCAACTCCAATTTAGCATCCAAGCTCAAAAAAGATTAGCTAGGTTCTGCCACCTGATGATTAATTGGTCTCCAATTCTGTTAAAGAGCAAAAAAGGTCTGTTGGGGGGCGGGGAACAACAAGCAAAGTAACACGTTAAGAAAATGACCCAGTGTTATTTGAGCATACTGAGCTATGGCAAAAATATTAGGCAGAGATGTCTAGTGTAACTAATCAGAAAGCAAGCATTCTTCTCCTGCTTAATTATACATATTTTAATTCCATTTCAGCATTGACATAACCCGAATATCAACAGAGCCCATTAAACAAAACATGGCAAAAGAGACAATGCCTTTCATACAGCAACATTTAAAAAGAGGCAAAAATACAGCAAAACTATAATACAGTCAGAGGACCATTTGCTGTAGAAAATAGACTATTATGCTTTGGATAGAATTGCACAGCTTTAAACTAGAAGGAGATCTCATTGAGAAAAACTGAACCCTAACTTGAAGTGAATTTCTCACTACTAAGCTTTCCGCACTTAGAATTACATGATTTTTCATGCAGAATTTTCCTCTAATGCCAGTTGTGATTTCTCACCTTATTATGCCTGCAGTGTCGAAGAAGGGCAGGCCCTCATTACTTCAGACAAATACGGAGAAAGACATTTTGGAAGCATCTTTCACATAAGCAATATTAGTAGAGAACATTTGCAAAGGGATCCTTCATTAGTTTCTCCAGTTTCAAGGAGGCAGGGCTGGTTTCAATGCAGCCCTTGTTCCGTGCCCTTTCCATTTTCATGGACCTTCATTTTAGAGGAACAGTTTTATTCAGTGCCTGCCTACTTCCATCATTTCCCATGGCATTTTTTGTTTTTGTTTTTCTTTACGGAGAAACAGGTAGTGTTTGATGCGTGACAGCTCACCTACGCACTGAGTTGACAAAGTATTGCAACCTCGCATGTCTTCTGTTTAGCTGTTTTTTTTAACATAGTGATTGTTCTCCCCACCCCTTAAAATCCTCATATAATCAAAACAGCTATGGGGAACAAAGCAAATCTAAGCCGTGTGTCAAGGAAAGAGCATTTAAATTACAAAATAAATCCTGTGAATTGTATTCGTAGCTGCCTATTCCAAATGAGATTGCTTTTAAGTGTTTAGACGATACAGGAGACAGATGAAATGGAGCGGGGAGGGTGGAAGAGTGAGGGAAAGACATAAAATAATAGCTGTGGGAGAAACTGAATGGCACTGCAGTCAAAATGCTCAGAATGTTCTCATTAGAAAGCACTGGATTACACACTTAATAGCAACGAATGCATGTATTCAGTGCATACATACAAATTAGGGCATTATATAAAATATTTAAAAGACTTGAAATATGTTAGGTTTTGTTCAGCGCTCCGGTTTATTATTAGTGCCAACTTTTAAGTTACATTTTCTGGAACAATGCTATCAATACACTCCTATTTTCTGGTCTTGCGTTGTTTAGGTGAAAAAAGTATCTAAAAGCAACAACGTTCATTAGATCTAATGAATGTCTGCTGAGATAAACAATGCAGAATTAAAAGCCCCCTAAGCAAAATTAATTAGTTGCAAGAATGTTGATCAGTTGGCTGGAGGGGGTGTGTTCTGGTCTGTTTGCCGTCAGTCTTTTGAGCGCAGGGTGCAATTGCTTTTTTACAGATAGGCATGCCACCCCCACCCCACCCCAAGAGTGAAAAAAGATTCCTTGGAATTGAGCTTGACTCTTGGAGACTACCTGGACACATCCATATGGTTTCTTTTTTATATACATATAATAATTTTTTATTGAAATTTACAAATACGTAGATAAAAAGGCATTATCCCACGTCAGAAAAGAGACATTATCAAAACCCTGATGGATCGTGCCAATCGGATCTGCAAAACCCAATTCCTAAACTCTGAACTTAACCATCTTAATTGGGTCCTACAAGCGAATGGCTACTCCAAGAATGAAATAAAAAGAGCCATCAAACCAAGAAAACAACATGCGACTGAAGAAGAAAAACAGCCACCCACCAACAAAGTATTTCTGCCCTACATCAAAGGGGTCACGGACCACATGGGAAAACTGATGGAAAAACACAATTTCCAAACAATCTTCAGACCCACCAGAAAAATACAACAAATGCTAAAATCAGCAAAAGACAAAAGGGATCCCCTCACCGCCGCAGGAGTATACCGCATACCATGCAGCTGCGGGCAAGTATACATTGGGACCACTAAACGCAACATCCATACCAGGATAAAAGAACATGAAAGACACTGCAGACTACAGCAACCAGAAAAATCTGCAGTAGCTGAACATGCTCTCAAGCACACTGGACACAAAATCCTATTTGAAAACACAGAGATACTGGACAACGCCAACAGCCACTATACCAGGCTATACTGGGAAGCCATTGAGATTCACAAACACCAGCACAGTTTCAATAAAAAAGAGGAGAGTCTGAAAATCAACAAAACCTGGCTACCAATCCTGAAAAATACAGCCTGCAAAAGGTCAATGAACTCAACTCAACCACCAGGACGTGTGAACAATTCACACAATGAACATGCTAATCACTCACAGCAGCCACTCGTTAACAACTCAATAGAAGAAAAAACCCTGCCTAATCCCCAGGAAGATACACACAGATTCTGACACCAAAACAAGCAGCCACTCGTTAACCCAAACCCCCACCCCCACCCCACCACCCCCACCACCCCCTTCAGGCACCCTCGCTGATCTCTGTAAATACCCACAAAAGGGTCACATCATCCTGGGCACGGAGAGAACTGCTCCTGTCTGTGCTCCTGCCCTCTGAAGATGCCGGTCACAGATGCTGGTGAAACGTTAGGAAACAAAACTTCCAGAACATGGCCACACAGCCCGGAAGACCCACACCAGCCAACATAGATAAAAAAAACTAATACAAACGAAGAATATAAAAAAGAAAAAATAAAAAGTGCAGAAAAAAATTAATAATTAGGAAGAAAAAAGATATATAAAGAAATGCTTCCCTCTCCAACAAGATAAGTACAAACAACTTCAATAACTTATCACCTTCTCTGATATTTCAACAAAAGGTCTCTTCTTCCCATATCCCACCTCTCAGTAAAAGTCCATTAAGAGTTACCAGAAATAATAACATCTATATTTTAACCTTAATCAAATAAATCAGTTTTATATTTCTTTTCTTTACTTTTTACACAGTAACTTATCACTTTCTCTAAAAATACTGCTGAAAAAATCTCTTCTTTCCATGTCTTATCTCTTATCTATAAACAAATCTTTAAAATCTCATCATTCGGTCCTAGTAAAAAAAAAGTCCATTAAGAGCTACCAGAAACAACAACATATATATTCTGAACTTGATCAAATAAACCCACTCTTAATCAAATAAGCCAACTTTGTATTCCTTCCTTTCCTTTTAATACCAAAGCTTATCACTTTCTCTGAAAATACACCAAAAAACCCCCCATCTTCTTCCCATATCTTATCTGTAAACAAATCTTTAAAGACTCATCATTCAGTCCTGGTCAAGAAAAACCCATTAAGAGCTACTAGAAAACATCATATATATGTTAACTTTGATCAAATGAGCCAACTTTGTATTCCTTCTTTTTTAATCCTTAAACTTATATGAAACTTCTTTCGCTGAGGATTGAAGGAGAATCAGATGGCATAATGCTTCTGGGGAAGCATTAGTGAACTGAAGATGGCTCGACCACAGTGGAACAAGGAGCTGACAAACAGATCAGTGCCTCAAAATTCCTCTCTGGATAAAGGGGAGGACCTGGGATCACCAACAAGAGCTCCATACAGAGGCTTCCCACAAGGAGACTGTAAAACAGCAGTTTCCAGTGGGTTTTAGAGCTCTGGGAGCTGAGGGAAAGTCAGCTTTGCCCAAGCTCTGGTTTGAATCCTTCAAACGGACACTGGGTTCACCCACTTCCTTTCTTAATCGCTTCTGGAAATTGCTTGTTAACTGTTAACCTTCGCAACAGCAAGTTTCATTACACATCCATATGGTTTCTTGATAACAGTACACATGTGGTTTGCTATTCCTTTAGGTGTGTTTTTTGACTTCCCAAACTAGTTTACAGCTCTTGAATTTCCTAGAGAACTCCCATCCAAGTACTAAAACCAACTCAGTTGTGCCGAGATCAGGAGTGGAAGGGCAAAATGTGATGGAGCACATGTGAGTGGACATGTAGCATTTGTCAGGAGCACCATAAACGATATGTTTTTCTGGGGATTGGAGTATCCCCAGGAGGTGCTTGATATGCAACCAAAATCAGGTATTGCCTTTCAGCTCCAGAGCTCTGCCCAGACCTACTAACCAGGACTGACCCTGCTTGTCCTTTCAAACAAGCCCAAACAAAGATTTTCCCTTATTGCATATTGGCCTGTGCCATCCTCATTACTTATCTGGGTCAGGTGCCAAAGCTTATTGTTATTCAGTGTAGTGTATCTTTGGGGCATCAGCTGTCAAATTCAGTGGAAATAAAGTGGGAACTCAGTCCAAGTTCATTAAAAGACTGTATTTTGTGATGGACTAAGAGAGTTCCTTGTTCTGACTAACCAGTTTCAGACAGTGCAAGTTACAAAGAAGGAAAGGACTTCCCGTGTCTTACAGACTTAAACATTAAAAATGAATGCAGATATACAATTATAAGCAAACATTAAGCTGACCTCCTAAATCACAGTCTCTGGCGATTTCCGTAAAAATTTCCCCCGTCTGGCAGACTGCTCTGCTAATATGAAACGATGCCTCTTGAGTGGCCAGCTAGTGTCAGTAGCTAAAGTATAGGAATTACCCAGCAATTGGTTCTGAATCCATTATGTAAACTAAGGAAATAGCTCCCTTTTTCAAAAAGCAGATAACTGGAGAGAGATATTGTTCCCTGCCCTGGGTCACCTTCCCATGGTGAGCTTGAAACTGCAGGATGGCCCCCTCTACACAAATAAGGTGCATCCAGAATGTAGGCTTACTCAGAAGTGAGTACCTTCAAGTCAGTCACAAGTTGAGCTTGAGCCCTGGTGACTGCATGGACACAACCATGGAGTCTTCTTAAAAACAGGATAGAAGTGGTTCGTCATGGTCTTTTTGTGCGATGTTTATTCAACTTCTCAATGTAATCTATTGTCCTGCGACTTCTCTGACAGTCTGTCATCCTGCCGATGCAGGAGACAGTCTAGACACTAGAGTTTCTGAAGGCAAGAATGTTTGGTATGTCAACACCCAACATCCAATCTAGCTTCTAGAGTGAGAAACTATTAAGCTGCAAAAAGTGTGAGAAAAAGAGGCCTTGGATTTAGACTACAAGGAAGATAAGCAGTGTCAATCAACTGCTTAGAATGATTTCTATGCAGTGAAGAAGTTTATCTGACAGCATTGCTGTGTCAAGATATCTGGGTAGCTACAACTGAATTTGTGCTGGAAAGCTGATACTAGCTTTTGGAGGAAGTTGGGGTTGATTAGGTGTGGCCACCTGGTGTAGGCAACTCCAAATTAGCTATGGGCAAACCTGCCATTCTGAGAACAGAATATCCCCAGAGTATCCCAGGGCTCTGTGTTCCTCTTCTGGACCATGCTGGTCTGGTGGTTTTCTGGAAGCTTAGCCTCTGAATCAGCTCTGTAGTGTTCCAGATGGAGCCTGAACATGTCAAAAAAAGTGATACCTTTTCTCCAATACTATTTGGTGCTGGGGCTTTCTTAATTAAACTACTGAATCTTAATTGAGATGAGAATAATAATTTTTAAAGGGGAAAAATGTGTCACTGAACTGAATTAGATAGCCACATGTTTTTCTTAGATCAAGCTGAGTGGAACATGAAACATTAATTAATAGTTTTTCATTTATCTTTTCACAAAATTAAATTTTAATTTAATTTAAGCTGAGCATGCCAAGTCTTTATGAGTTTCTGAGATGTCAAAAGATTACATCTTTTTTTAAGTTCTTAAGAAACTTTTTAACTGTGAGGCTGCTGTATGATCTACTTAACATGAAACTGATAAATCAAAGGATATTGGAAACCATTACCATACAAAGAAACCAACTGAGAAGGGAGAGTTCACACTGCCTACTTGCACAGCCTGCTAACTATGGTTTAGCTAACACAATTTTGGTAGTTGCACAACACAACTGGACTGGGAATGTAAAATGCGCTAAACCAAAATGTGGTCAGCTAGTTTGTGTCATGCAACAATAGCCATGGGTTTCATTGGAGAAGAGAATATTGGAGATTTATGATATCTGTAATATGGTAACAGGAGGCAAGCTTGATTCATGTGAACAAATAAAGCAAATATTGATGCTTTATATTTATATTGCAAATAAAAACAAACTTTAGGTAAAGGTTCAGGAAACACCTGAATCTATCAAAACGGTATGTGCAGTCCACTTCCCTTAAGCTCTCAGAAAGAGAGATACACAGATGTTCCATTGGGTCATGCCTCTGTGTATGAGGCTTTACATGGGGTGTGACATAATGTAATCTCCTCTCTCTCTCTCTCTCTCTCTCTCTCTCTCTCTCTCTCTCTCTCTCTCTCTCTGTCTCTCAGAGAACTTAAGACAAGGTGGGTGGGTGGGTGGGTGGATGGATAGATAGATAGATAGATAGATAGATAGATAGATAGATAGATAGATAGATAGATCTCTTCCTATAACATTCCTGAACACCAGGACCTCCTAAAGCACTGTATATAGTCATGTAAAGTTGCAAGGGTGTATAAATTCAATATCTCATAGAGGACTTGAATCCCATTGAATAATATCTGGCTATGTATGTCTGACAATTCTTAATAAGGATGAAGCTAGTCATGTATTGCCTCTTGGTAGTCAATGTAACTGAAAACTGAATGTTTCTCTACCTCCTTCTCATGCATACACGTTCACACAAGCATTAGTGTTCGTATCCAACCCTTGCAGCTTTATTTCCATTCCAGAACATTCTTTCACCATTGCCTTCCCCAAGGAGATATCAACTGATTATTTTTATTAGCAAGTAATAAAAATTGCTTATTAAAAATAGAAAGTAAAGCTGTACATTTGACTTGCTTCTTCCCTTCCTCCATCTATTAACAACCACGATACAGCAATCCCTTTTCCATCTCTCTTGTCATCTTGCACATACTTGATTCCTTTTCTGGCTTCCCATTTCAAAGCAAATTAGTTTGTTATTACATTTTAAATTGGAACAAATGATGATTTCTTTAATCTACTGTTGTTTGAAAGTCATGATTTAGGAAGCCCCCACCATCTGCACCTTCCAAAAGGCCTTGAAGAGCTGGCTCTTCTTCTTGGGGTAGAGTGAAACTGAGACCCAGGAAAGTTGAATGTTGCCTTTGGGGCACTGGAAGATTTCGTTGTGGTTTATGGTTTTGTGAGCTGCCCTTGGATATGATACATAAGATGGGCAGTCATATAAGTCTTTAAGATAGATAGATAGATAGATAGATAGATAGATAGATAGATAGATAGATAGATAGATAGACAGACAGACAGACAGACAGACAGACAGACAGACAGACAGACAGAATTCCAGCATAGCTATCACTTATTATTAGGACTGTTTACATGGCTATAAGTAGTAGGCTATTACTGTACTGCCAATGTTTATAAAAATATTGCAGTGCAAGAAAGAAGGAGCACAGTGGGAGAGGTATCAGCAAAATTTAACTCCCCTCTCTTATTTTATTTATTGGTGCATGTAGTACCCTAAAATATAAGTGTTTGCATGGTGAACCCCAAAAAATGTTAACCTGGAAGAGTCATTGTATAGTTTTCTCTTTTTTGCCGTATCTAAACATTAATGAGATTAGATGTGCGCCTCTCCTATGTGAAAAATTCTTTGATTCCTGCCAGGTTGTAGTGGCAGAGAGCAATAATTACTGTCTGAGTTTATTTATATTGATCTTTCTTATCAGATAATTTAGAGATAGAGATAATTTTTTCATTCAAGTAAGAATCATGAATCATTTTGAATGATGAGATCAAATAAGGATTACTTATTTCTGTACATGCAGTTAATCTCAGAATGTTAATCCCAGCATTTGGGGCTAATTTTGATTTGCTTTGAATAGAGCCTTCTCCTGAATTCCAGGAAAGTGTAATAAAATCAGGTATTAACTGAACATATTGAAGAAGACTGAGTGACTAGAAGTGAAAAGAAGCAATGAAGAAGTAATGACTTTTACCATTGAAACAGCCTAATTTTATTCTAGTGATGTCTTTTTATGAACTGTGGACAGAATGCAAACCAACAGGCACTTTCCAGTAGCTTTCAAAATCATAATAAAAAGATTGGCATTCAATTGTTCATTTTTAAACTGTTTCTAAACCTTAAGATTGAATAACATTAAAAACACACCTTCGCGAGAAGTAAATGAACTCATCTGTAGGAGCAAAAGAGAGACAGCCTTTAGCACCTTAAAGACTGGCAAATTTAGTATGGCATGGATTTCCATGGACTTCATAATCCATGTGGAGTGTTATTCTTGTTTTAAAAAATTAAACATTTCCAAAGTAGATGGATTGGCTCCATAAAGCCGATCAGATGTGGAGGCAAAAGAGCTTCTAGTGTGAAGTCTAGATGGATTGGACTGGAAGAATAAGAAAAATGTTAGGCCAACCCATTTGGATAGCATTAGATTGAGGAAGCTTTTTGTGAGGCCTTCTCATTTTCCATCATTTTGGCCCTCTGAAAGACCTGTTGAGAAATCAAATCCGCCATTTCCGCAGGGCAACCTATTTCATACTAGTTAGCATCATGTAGATGGTAGCCTTCAGGCATTGTTGTATAACTGTGTGATTCTTCCCCCCCTCCCCCATTATATGGGGTTTAATTCCTTTTGCAGCAGTTTTTTGGCCTTAGGCAAGCCTAACAGTCATTCCTCTACAGTTAAGGAGTGATGTGAATGGATCATTTTGCAGAGGACTGGGTAAAATCCCAAGCAAAGATCTGTTTGGGTAGTGATAATCTACTCAAAATCAATCCATTAGGATTTATCTATTTCCATTCCCCTGAAATCATTCGTTAAGTGATTCAGTGAAAGGTGAATCACCCTAGATACACCAATTAATGCCACTTGGTGAATACCTTCAGTGTTTCTCCTAGCCTATACCTTATATATAGACATTTGTAATGGGGTCCCAGACTGATGGTTTATTTGACAAGAAAAATAGCTTTGGGATGGGGAGTTTTGAGCAAGAAGTGGCAATAAAGGGAACCCTCCCTTTTCCATACAGCAGAGACCTCCACCACGTCAAACGTTCTGTTATGCCTTTCAGACTCTGCCATTTGCCTTTTTTTTTTTTATTGCGCTAAGAACATATCCAGTGTGACTGATGCCTTTTTAAAAAATGTACAGTGTCTGGTGGTACACAAAGGCAGTAGGAATAAAGACAGAAGGAGGAGGGTATAAGGAGTGAGCACAGCTTTTTTTATTCCTAGGTTTTTTTAATGCATCTGTTCTGTTCCATACAGTAAATAATCCCAATACTTTTTCTTGAAATAATTAATACAGTTGAAGAAATCTTTTTAGTGCTTTTAATGAGAAATAATCCAACTCTTTGAAGTTATTCTCTTGCCTTCTCTATAGACGCCCCCACAAACTGTAAATCCTATCTTTTTGGATTAATTGGTAGGCTGTATGGCTGTGTCATAACAAGGGAGATCCCACAATCCAAATAATGCAAGAAGTTAGTGAATTCTCCAGAATGTTAGCTGAATTTATTTCTCTCGGGTTCTCTGTAGCATTTTCTAGCACGGCAGCTCCTGGAGGACCCATTGCTCTCCAACACATGCCTTTTCTCATTAGTAGACAAGGAAGTTGGCCATTAAATATTCAGAGGGAGGCAATAAGGAGAACAGACTTGCTATCCTCTTTATCCATATACATGAATCAAGTTTGCCTAAAATTTGCCTGAAACTCTGGGATTTTAAATTTCCTGGAACTGGAAGGGTGAGCGAAGAACATCTCTAATGTAGCTGATCTTAATAAAAAAAAAAAACTAGTGGTGACGGTAGAGTAGAAGTAATTGAGGCAGAGCAGCTTACCACTATCAGTAAGAAAAGCTTTGTGAAATGCAAAGCCCATATCCTGTATCTTTCTCTTTAGTTCTTTTCTTTAGCAGTGGGGGAATTAGTCAAAGTGCTTGGTTAAGTCAACCACATTCTTCATTCCATCATACAAAATTCCATTCGAAATGAACCTAGGAAATATTTATTTATTAGATATCTATTCTGTCCTTTCTCCAGGAGCAAGGATCCTAATTTTATCCCCAAGTTCTAATCTGACTACAGCCTTGAGAGGAATGTTGGGCCAAGAGAAAAGGAGTTTGCATGGCCAAGGGGGGACTTAAACATGCGTCTCTCAAGCCCTCCTCCAACAACTTAACCACCATACCTTGCTGTCTATCTAGTGACATGCGAAGTCACGGACACATGTGACATCTGTTTCTCTACTGCTTATGCCCTACTATGGCCTTTCTCAACTTGAGGGACATACATGTTTCCCCCCCCCAAATAACTACAACCTATTTCCAGCTTGTCCTTTCTGATTTTCTATTTCAGCTTTGAAGGATTCTATGCCATTAACAGAGTTCTCTGTCTTAATGTGTATTTTTTGAAAGAGAAATAAAAGGTCTTCCATAACCTTTCCCTTGACATACGCTGACTTTCCTTGAATCCTTTAACTTTTTTTTTTTTTAATATGCAGTGATCAACAAAAAGCTTTGAGCCACTTCTGCCGTTAAATGATTTTCCAGTTTAAGGGAATAATGAAAGCTTATTTCAGAATTTGTCCTCTGACCTGATAAAACTGCAGTCTAAGTCCAAGGAAGTACAGGCAATATTTATTGCAAATGAAATAAGAAAAGGTCAGTCTTCAAAAGTGGGCAACAAGCCGAGGCTTTTAGCTTTGTATAAATGCAGTGATGTTTAATTTTGTTTGTATTTTTGTACACTTTGGTGAGTTCAGTTCTCTGAAAGACATGTTGCATGGATGTTAATGAGTCTGCTTTCAGATAAAGGAACTCACAGCTTTATTTGCCTTCTCCCTTTTCCTATGAAAGTTTTCTCTAGTTGGGTAGAGATCGCTGTCCTAAAAATGAATGAAAAGGTCTTCTCACTTCCTCCTCATTTCCCACAATAAATGTTCCTATCATTGAAAAATGTTGATTTTCATGGGGGGGAAAACACCTGCCACAGATGCATGCATGTCTCACTGCAGGATGCCTACGTGATATCCCAGAGGGAGAATGTGCATAAATGTGCAGGTATGCATAATGTATACCTAAACAATCTCATAATAGATACAAAGACCCCTTTGGCTGACTATGGGATAGGATAGTCATGTTTCAAAACAGTAATTTTGTTAATTTTACTTTTTGGAAAAAACAAGGACTTTGATCTTTGCCCTCACCCCCACCCCACTTTTTCATGTTGAAAGAAACACCCAGCAATAGCTAACTATTTTAAGTCAATATCTGATTAAAAGACCCAAATCATACAATTAAAAAAACAAACAAACCTCAGATTGAAACATTATTAAACCAACCGCCTTTATTAGAATGCAGTCTAAAAGAGTGAGGTGGTGAAATATTTCCTTAATTATATAATTGGAAACCTGTGTTTTATCTACAAAGAGCTACAGCTCACTAATAATAGGAAATTGGCATTAATCCTTCCTCATCCCAAACAGTTATTACCACCAAGTGCCATTTGGGGTCTTAGGCCTGAGATGTAAGCTTGTTTGTTTTTAAACAATATGTATTGTATTTTTTTTTTCAAATTACGTCTATGACTTGTAAATTGCTGGGGGAGAATTGTTATCCTAAAAGGTAAATTATTTAAATGTATGAGCTTTTTTCTAAGATTATTTCTTTACTTCCAGTCTAGCCTACACTCCTGGGATTGTATATAGTCTCCCATCCAAGGTACTAACCAAATTCATTTTGCTTAATACATAATAGCTCAATTTTGATCATTTCTTTTCACTGCAAAAAGTCCTCAGAAAGGGTAATAACAACAAGGTACACATTAAAATGTGCTGATATTCTTAAGAATAAATGTCACCCATTCCTTAAAATGCCAGCAGTTAAGTCAGCTCATAAGCCAAAAGGTCTCTGCCTGACATGAAGGCTTCAGTTCCAGAGTGGGCAAAGAACCACCGAGAAGGCCATTTCAAAGAAGAATTCCTCTCGCTGCAGAATAAACCCTCATTTTCAGAATGCCTGAAAATGACTCATCTGAACACTATAGTGCTGTTCTAGACAACCTTGGACTTAAAATACCTTCCCTTACTTTCCTAGTTGGTCATGCCAGCAGGGAATTTTAGAAGCTGTGCTGCTAATATATCTGGAAAGCATCAAGCTGGGAAAAGCTTAGAGACACATTCTTTTGATAATGTATGTCTCTGAAGCGGGCTCGGTCCTTTTGTATGACAGTTTAAGTTTGGTGGAGTTGAAGTTCATCTCAATGGTGAATATTGCCACATTTTTTTTAGGAAAGTGCTGGTTCTTGCTGACTTGAGATCCTTAGAAGAAATTTGGAGCATAGCTGTTAAATTGATACTGTATTTAAGGTTTAAAAAATGTATTTATCCTTTTTCCCTTGCTGTTTTCCAGACTTGTATAGCCATGGGATTGAACTTGATCTTTTTAGTAGACCGGCTGCTGTTAGTTACACTTGTTATTGCTGCAACTCCCAGTGATTTCCCAGAGCATTTTATATGTGTTTAAAACCAGAGCTCCTGGCAAGATAACAGATACAAAACTAAACATCATAAATGGATTTCTGAATAAAGCAGAGGTTTTTAGAATAAATTGTGTATACTGCACTGAAAAATCTAGATAAAAACATTGGACTTGCATAGGGATGTTTATTAAATGGGGAAAAATAGCTTTTCCATTAAGTAGGTTTTTCATTGGAGGCAATGAAAATTTACTCGAGACCTTGAGTAACTTGCTTCTTATAGCCTTCATGATTTTTAGTGATATTTTCTATATTTTCTAGACTACTTTCTGACTACAGATTATTTCATTACAGTGGAGTGCAGCAGCATTGTAATTGTATCAGCTAGTTACTTGTCAAGTATGTGTTAAATAATTTTGTACTGGCCATCACTGTAAGAATATATACCCAGCACTTTCTGTTTAAAGAGACATTGTAAAAAATGATTGAGCAGAAATTGGCTAGAGGATGTGATAATCTGTTTACAAGGAGGTTAAAATGGAGGAAGAACCCTAGAATAAAGACTCACAAATACAGGTCACACTGCTGATCAGCAGCGGAATGCCATTTAGCAGCAGAATCCTGGAGAAGTCTATCTGGGTGGTTATTAAGGATCGACACTGACTTGATGGCACATAATCAAAATTGGTAGAGAAAGTCTCTGGTATCTACCACTATCAAAGTAACCCTACAGAGAAGCCACTGACAATCCCAAGAAGAAGAGAATGCTCTGTTCAGACAACCCTGTGTACTGAGATTCAGAACTAGTGTCTTCTGCTGGGGAGGAGAAGACTGATTTGTACACACCTGCCTCCATGAAAACAACTACCGAACCAAACAGTCACATAATGGCTGTGTTCGGACAACAGAGTTATTGTGGGTTAACCTAAGCAAGGTTTATTCATTTAATTCATTTTTCTGGGTTCATACTACGCAGTGGAATGTAAAGCAACCTTGGATGTTTGCCATGTTCTAAAAAACATGTTTTCATCTGAAGACTGAGGAAATCTTGTCCTATGTTATAACCATAACTGTCCTTTAAAACTGGTCATCATATTTTTTGTTGGTATGTGTGATTTGAACCCTAACCCTAACCCTTTTATTTCTTATTAAATGGTTGTAATGTTTTATTGTCACAGGGCAAAACCAAGCCTTTTTCAGTCTTCTGAATATTATTCGCAGATATTTATGTCCATAACATTGTTATAAAGACTTGTTATAAAGACTTATTTAAAACGAAACGGTTTTGTTTTAAAATATTATCTGAGGGTTTGTGGATTTTTTTTTTAATAAGGGTGCTTTTTCTATCTGTATGTGAGTTTAATAGTCAGTAAAATAGGAAGCTGCCTTTTATTAAATTAAACAAGAGGTAAATCTGGCTTAGTTTTGTCTACATTATTAGCATTCATTTCAGGCTTCAAGAGACATTAATTGGCTTCTAAGCCTTCCTATGCATGGTTGACTGCAACTGCTCGGACTCTGTACAGATGTAAATTTAAAAGGGAAGTATACAATGAGTCCTCAAATGCATATTTGGGGTAAAAGTGGATCCCAGGTCTGAAAAATTACTGACAATGACTTATCCTGGTGTAAGATAAGAGTCTTTCCCAGCCCTAACCAAGGGTGTCCAAGGTTCAAATGGGGCCTTCTGTAGGGAAGGCATATAAAAGTATATAGGAAATATTATTTTTGTCATTGTATTACATTCCTGAGATGCACTTCAAATTAATATTTTGAATACATAATTGTTAGTCCAATTTCTCTCTTTTTAAAAAAATAGTGCTGGATAGAGAATGTTCATTATCTTAGATCAGCTTTCTCCAACTGCATAAGTCTGTGGTGGCCATAAATTATGAGAATTGTAGTCCCAATACATCTGGGGAGAGCCAGACTGGAGAAGGTCATCTCAGATGTTCCTCGCTACCTGAAATGTTGCCATTTGGCATACAGTGGGAAATTACTCATATTACACTTCTTCTTCTTCTTCTTCTTCTTCTTCTTCTTCTTCTTCTTCCAGATGTACCTATTGAGAAGCTTGCCTCAATGGAGTCTCTCCAGAGTGTGAACTTAAAATCAAATCCATTAAATGAGGAAGTTCGGGTGATTGCCAAGCCACTGATCAAATTTGACCTTCTGACATCTCCAGCTGTTCCCCAAGTCTGAAACAATGTCTGACCTGGATTTGTAGCCATAGGAGGTTGTAGTGAAAGAGGGAAAGAAAATGCCATGTTTGCTGAGCTAGAACTCTCCCAAGCTGCACTGTTCTGCATGTGTTAGGTTTATGAGCTTCCAGAGTTGCAA
The DNA here is from genome assembly GCF_059951505.1 of Python bivittatus. Lineage (NCBI taxonomy): Eukaryota > Metazoa > Chordata > Lepidosauria > Squamata > Pythonidae > Python > Python bivittatus. The sequence goes on from NW_028277073.1 coordinate 6,672,681, forward strand.
AAAGTGTGATTTTTTGCAAAATGATGCTGGCTGCAGCCAGAAATATTATCTGCTAAACTGTGAATCCATAGAAAATACGTGTCTAGGGAGGGCGCTTTTCATCGAATGGTGAAAAAGAGTGTTGGGAGGACGCTGGCCTTTCTAGTCCATAACCATAGAGAAAGAGGAAGGGCAAAAGTGACTAACTATGTGCCTGGGAGATGATGAGATGGTGTGAATGAGCATGTTCTATAGCTGACAAAAGAGGAAATCAATCTGTGGTTGAAATGTTGCCTGCAAGTTCATGAAGAAAAAGGAGAGCAGCTTCCAAGTTCGGTGAATTTAGATTCCGTTCTTTCAAGTTCCATCTTTTCCATTTATATTTAAGGAAAACCAATAAGTTCTTGTTTCCTTGCTTACGGTGCTTACAGAGGGCAAGGAAATCAAGTCAAGGACAAAATACACATCCAGGTCCAGATCCAGGCACACTCTAAAGGATAGTGTAGTCTCAAGAGTATAACATATAACCCATTAGCTAAGAGATTCTGTAAAGTTATGGGTATAAATCTAATTCTAATACAAACTATCATCAAGTACCTGGAAGTAAATTCTTCTGATAATTTTTGTGCTGTATGAACCAATATTTGACTTTATTCCAGTGATTTGATTTACAGTAGTTTGTGCTTCCAGCAGCATGTGACATGAGAATGGTGTATTTGTGGGTTTTGTACCCTTTATTTATAAAGCATCTTTAGCTGTGCCTTTCTTGAGCTGAAATGCCCTGCTGTTTCTTAGCCTCATCCTGAAGAAAGAAGCCCAGGATGACTTTTGTTGTCCACAATTACTGAGTTTTCCATCTTATTTGCTGTTACAGTACAACTTGAATTGACAACTTGTTGTAGAGCCATTTTTGTAGAAGCATCTTTAAAAACCCAATCCCGTAAGGTACACTAGCCAAACACCACTTTCAAAGTACGTTTAGAGGAAATGTCTAAACAATAAAGATGCCTGGGAATTGCAATGTGCTTCTGTACATGGATCCGTAGTAGAGTGCCAGGATCAGATCATGCACCTTCTGCCTTTACCTCAGGACTGCGTGAAATGTATTTTTCTCATCCAAAGAATGGTTGCTGGATATTCCTGTGAAGAAAACTAAAGGAGGTACATTCAGAGTTGGAACTAATTAACCCCGGCCTTCAAAAACCAAGCAAGCCTCTTCATCTGCACAGCTCCAACTGGGCTGCTTAGTTACCCAGGATTTTGACCTACTTCCTGGGAAGACCTATTAGGCTTCATATTTTCTCTCTCTCCCCTGTATATGTACACTTGCCCAGAGACAGAAAGCTAGTGAAATGTTATCCTGCTTTACTGGCCAGTTGCCTTCAGTGCTAGTCCTGTTCAGGCCTTAGCTTGAGTGCATGAGTATGTAACGTGGGAACAGGCCAACTACCCACTTTCAAACCAGAAGACATTTAAGCGAATCCAATAGAGCAACTGGCATGGAAAAAGAGTTGCAGCTTCCTTTGATGAAATCCTCTGTATCCATGGCTCTCTCCTCATCCCCACTTTAATTAGTTGAGCCTATTGAAAGACTCCTTGTGCTTTGAGATGGTGGCTATTGACGGAGTCCCTTTCCCTTGACTTTTCTCTTTCCCAACAGGGTAAGCATTCCCAGCATGAATGAAGTCTTGCTAGATTTAGTGGGGAGACTTCAAAGACAATGGCCGGTGGAATATAATTGCAATGTTAGAATTTAACAAAATTCGGAAGGTTGGTTTATAGACATGTACAGTAGTGTCAAACCCCCTTTATTCCTCATCAGAAATGAATTTAGTTTATTCCCATTTGAGAAAGAAAGTACTGAAATCTATGGAATTTTGCAGTACAATCACTTTTATAATTTGCTCATCCCTTATAGATATGTGAAAGATGTGTTATTGTGTATTTCAGTGGAAATGTTCTATATATTTAATCTTTTCCCACAGAACAACATGGCACCCTTATGGATACTTAGTAAAAGTAAAAAGTAGTGTTGCTTGCTGCCTTATTTTTAGAGAATCTTTAAAAAAAAAAACTGCATGAAATTCTCATTTTAAGTTATTACAGCATAGTACAGCCAGAAGTAGTTTTGGGTGGTGGGGAGAGATTCTTGAGAAGTGCCCCCCCGCCTGCTTTTCTCTTTTTTTCCTCTCAGGGTGTAATTGACAAGATTTTGTGTTTTGACAATAAAGAACCTGTCTTCATGAAATCAAGTGATTTCTCCCAGTGATTTTGTGCAGATATTGAAATACCATATTCATAGACCAAAGTCCAAGAAACATCCCCAATCATGTTGTCTAAAATGTCTCATATCCATGAGAAGAAATGTAGAATCACCACACAATAGTCCCCACACCTCCTTGCCTCGGTCCAGCAAGGTTATTCAGAAGGATACCATATAAGAAGCTGCTGAGAGGTCCAGCAGAATCATTCTACCTATCTTGCTTCCAGCAAAATCCTTTTACCAGGCTAAGAAGGACACTGCCATCCCAAAGTTGGAGCCAAAGTAAATTGGGTCGAGATAAACTGTTTCATTTAGACAATCCTGAAGTTGGATCAGCAAGATACACTCAAGGACCACCTTATGCAGAAATGGAAATGTTTCATCCTGAGAGATCATTATTTAAAACAGAACCTTTACATGAGAAGATTTTATTGTTTCAAACATCCAAGTAGCCAGTCCCACTCTGCTGCCTTTACCCTCCAGAGTTTGCCATTAATCAGCAGGATCTTCTCTAAATGAATGCCAAGCTTTTGAGGACATTCAATGATTCCTTGATTCCTTTTCTTCCCCAGTAAATAACCTGTCCAGCTTTTACTGTATCTGCCTTTGACCCTAACCTTCTGATTGGCAACATGCCATTCAGTGTTACTACTGCCTCTAAAGACATATCTCTACAAGCAGTAACTGATGTTCATGCCCACCAAGAGTACAATATTCAATCACCCCAAACAGTAGCAGTTCGATGTTATGAAAAAATCAAAACTGACTAAAAAACAAGCATCAATCCAACCTTTTTACAACTTATATATCCTATAGTTTTTTTCTATCCCAGTTCATGATCTTTCAGTGTCTCTTGGCACCAACTAGATTCCAGCAGCCACATAATTTTCTCTCTCCAAGGTAGTAGGAATGAGGAATGTTAAATCTTGCTTTTCATGCAATTATTTTATGTATTTATATCTAATTAATCCATTTTTAAGGCCATCTACTCATCCATGTCTAATTTCTTAATGCCTTGCCCTGTTAAACCTTGCCCTGTTAATATATCCATCTCTCACTTCCTAGTATCAAATACACAAAGGCTTAAACGTCACTCTTGCTAGAAGAATTCTGCAACCTCCAATATTATTTCATTTCCACTACAAGTGACAATATTGTGCCAACATCCATGGAAAGAAGATAAATTAATAGGCATTGAATTTAGTTACTGTAAAGTGCAACTGATTTAAAAATCAAATAATATTACACTGTTGCTCAGTTATAACAGTGTTTTCTAGCCATGCATTTGACTTGAAAAGCAAGTAAGTAGCAATTGCATTTTTACTCCATCAGATTGACTGTGTATGAAAAGTTGATTCACATGACAGCAATACTCAAGGAAAATGTTAGCAAACATCACTATTCAGGAAGGGGGAACTGCTTGAATCCTTATCAAATGAAAGGTTTTTATTATCGCTTCTGGAAAATACAAATTTGGCACTGACTATTTATTTGGGTTGGTTGGTTGGTGATTATGTAGTGGAGGAACTGATATAGCTGCCTGCTTTCCAGATCAGATATTAAGATTGTTCTGATTCTGCTATCTTGGAGTTGATAAAGGGAGCATTAATATCACATTAATACAAGTATTAAAAAAAGTACACTGTACTCAGCAGGAGTAGAGGTTATTTGTTAAATTGCTTTTTGATGGAAAGACTGTCATCTGAGCCTCCTCCCACTAGAAGCTTTGGGAAGCTGGCATCTAATAGGAATCTAATCTTTTTAACTGATGTTCTAAAAGCTGAGCTACATCAGATCTAATTAGTATTTGGATCAGAAATGCCAGGGCGGTAGGCTAAATTGGGAAGTTTAAAAAGTCCTGGAAGAAAGGCAATGGCAAACGTTTCTGCACTGCTGCCAAGAAAGCTACACAGATGTCTCAATGAAGCTACAAAGAGCTGATCTTGGATCAAGGAAATCTGTCTGCCCCTAAAACCATTTAAGATCATGGAAGCAGACGTTTGCTTCTCCACCACTTTACTGTATCCAGCTTTTCAACGAAATAGCCACTGAATTCTTACAATCTATCCCAGGCGGGGAATGTTTTTCACCAGGGAACCAAATGCTGTCCCTGGCATCTTTCATGGTTCTGCAGCATAAGCCTCCCTGACTCTTTCGAACTGATACACCCAGACCTTCTCCTTTTCTTCTGTCCCACTCCCATTTTATTCTCTTCCATCTTCTTTCCCCCCAACTTACTCTCCTCCTGTGCTCTCACCGCTTAGCAGTCAGTTTTTCAGAAGTTGCTTTGGCATCAGTGGAAGCGTCTAAGGAGCTAAATTGAAGTAGGGTTCCCCCCCGCCTTTTTTTAATGGGATTACAGTGTTATTTTCTCCCAAGCAGTGACCTCACTGAAAATGCACATCAAACAGGATTTTTAAATGCTCAATTGCCACCAGGGGAGACTTTTAGAAAACTTTAATATCATGCCAGAAAGAGTATTTTCAAGAAGAGTACATCACTGAAGGAGAAGAGAGATAATATTTTCTCCCCAACAGTAATATCTTCCCAAACAATGATGTGTAAACAGGGGCCTCCTCAAAGGAGATTAAAAATGTCAAAATGATGGCTGTAGCTAGGCGACTGAAGCCCTGCCCCTTTTAATATGTACATGTAAAAAGGGACAGGGCTTGGATTGTGCAGTTGCAGGTTCCTCTTGACGTTTTTACTCGCTTCCCCCTTGCAGACTCTGACTGTCAATCAAGCTCCATGGAATGAGAAGGCTGCCCAATATTGAATTCAAATTCAGCATGGAATGTGGGAATTGTAATTTCATGGCCCTGCCTAACGTTTTATGTGATGAACACAAGGGCCTGCACACAAAGAGCCAAAGACTCTATTGCTGCAATTTTTATACCTTGATTTTGCATTATGTACTTCACACAAATGGAGGACATGCGCGCGCACACACACACACGTTGTGCCCCATGCCTGATCCATTATTATGTTTAATATGCAGAGGAGCCTAATTGCATGGTGAATCTGAGTGGGAAAAGTCTATTTAGCATTTCTGCACAAGTTTCAATACCATCACCAACCAAACTCTTTCTATTCAAAATTTATATCCAACATGGTCATAGTGTGACACTGACAACAGTTTTTTCGTTGTTTATATTTGCTGTACGTGGGTTGTTTTTAGAATGTGCTGCACAGGTAAGAAAGTAAAGGTATGACCTGTCTATCAGATTTACAGGCAGAAGGGATCTTGGAACAGGAGCAGAAGATCCAAGTGACAATGCCAGCCCACAAGGGGTGAGGCACCTAAACCTATCTTTGACAAAGTGCTTTTCCCTTGATAGTGTTTTTGATGAATGAGAGGGATCTTCTGAGATGAAGCCTTCACTTTTCTGACCAGGGATTGGAACAAATTGTCTTATCCTCCCAACTTTGCAACCATAGGGCAAGTGACAGTTATGTTGTGTTTGGAAGGACAGAGAAAGCTAATCGATCTGTTGGGTAGGTGGATGGGACCAAGAAGTCCTTGAATTCTTTTTAGCTTAGAAGAAAATAAGAGTTTTTGCTTTTCTACCACTGAAGATAGAACAGCATGAAGTTTTGCTTTTGAGTGCTTTCATATTATATTGGCCATTAGAAAATAAATATGTTGAAGACCCACTTTAAGCTAAACCTCTATCCTTTATAATAAAGAGATGGCAACTTCAAGCTTTGAAATAAACCAGAAAGCAGACTAAACAACGTGAAACTGTTAGACTGGTTTTCCCCATGTCTGCCAGTCCTTCACTCTCCGCCATTTTATAGCATGAAATGAAGTTCATCCACAAATAAATGTTCTTTTTGGACAGCATTGGAAGGAGTGCTGAGCCAGCTTTTCATGTGCAAATAGGGATGGAGGGTAGTAAACTGTTCTCCACAATGAAAGCCATTTTGTAAGACAATTTCCTGGCTTTAGCAACCATTCTTTGATTGCTTTTCTGGCAGGAAATTCCCTTTGTCCTATTCCAGCAACTGTGATCTTAGATATTCGAGCAGTGCTTGCTGGCCGGGGAATTCTGGGAGTTGAAGTCCACACTTCTTAAAGTTGCTGAGGTTGAGAAACACTGCAATAGAGGTACCGGTGTGATGGTGTCTCTGTTCCACCTTGACTGGATGTGGAGAGGGCAGGGGGGAGGGAGAGCCAGATTTAAACTTTTGAGCTTTGAATAGCATGCTGGGGGGATTCATTATTCGAAGAGTGGGCTGAGCCAGATTAAAGTGGCGGAGCAAGGACAAGAATGTCATGTGGTTTAATTTTAACCCAATTGAGGCTTAATGCAATGAAATGTGGTCAGTATGATTGCTCCCCATGCATTTAATCCACTTTCTCCCATTGGAGTGAAAATTAGAATTTGGCAACACATTTTCAAAGACTGTTCCAGCTGTATTAATGCAGTCCTGGAGCTGCAGACTGAACATCTCCGATGCAAACAATCCTATTGGGCTGTGTGACTGTACCCATAGTGCTTCCTGCCTCCAAATGGACTGAATGGCGGTGCTGCCAAGCCAATGCAGAATGGCAGCAGACCCTTGGAACAGGTGAGAGGCCTGTACTGTGGAGCCCTTTTCCCAGGTGTGAAGTCCTTTCCCACACAAGGGTTGCTAAAACAGAGAGGGTGTTTGCTGGTGGAAGCCTAGGGAGATGTTTAGGAAGCCAATCTTGAACAGTAAATCAGTCAGCCCAGTAAATTAATATTATAAGGCAATTAGATGCCTTTTGCATCTCCTATACTCCCACTGTGATATACAGACAGCAACAACAACAACGAAAATAATCATTTTCAATCGCCCAGCAATGTTAACACTTTGTAGGAAATCTTTCTTCTTGGTTCTCTGAAAGGTCACAGGGCAAGGACAGGGTTAGGCTGCTCAAAACAACTGACATTTCAGAAGCAAACTAGTTAAATGTCACGCTTACCCTGGAGTAACCCATTCAGTTTGCTGCTGTGTGAGGATGGTGTTATTATTGCTGAGAAAAAATACAGCCAGCTGCAGTCAAACTAGAAGCAGATGTTTTTGCAATGTTGAGCTTTTCTCCCACATTTCACTGTTCACAAACTTCTGTAAGGTTAGAAATCATTGGATACAGAATACAGGTAGTCCTCGTAGTCCTCCCTTAACGACCACAATTGGGACCAGCAACTGCATTGCTAAGTGACATGGTCGTTAAGTGAAACATCATGTGACCTCAACTTGTGATTTTACTGCCAGCTTCTCCATTGGCTTTCCTTGTCAGAAGCCAACTGTGAAGCTCACAAATGGCAATTATGTGACTGTGGGACACTGCGAACATTGTAAATGCACCCCTGTTGCAAAGTGCCTGAATGGTGATCATGTGACTGCAGGAAAGCTGTGACAGGCATAAGTTTGAAGACCAGTCATAACAGATATTTCAGCGCTGTTGTAACTTCAGTCATAAAACAGGGCAGTCGTTAAGCAAGGACTACCTGTACTGATTTTCTTTCAGAGAAGTCAGGAATAGTGTGGAAGCTCCTAGGATGGATACCTGCCCCCTCCCTGTCGCTTCCCCAACCTGTCTCCTCAGCTTTTCCTATTAAAACATGGCCACAGGAAAAGAGGCTCAAATTTACTCTTCTCAACCCTGAGGGACGTGTTACCAGAAGAAAAGGCAGTATAATCAGGGACCAAAAGGAACAATAAATGATATTTACAGTATAATAAAGTTTACCAGCAAAATCAGATTCCATGTGCAGGGATATAGTTAATTCACTTCACATAAACTTGGAGAAGTTGATGAAGAGTTTCTCGGGTTAGAAATATGTTACTCCCCACTTGAAGAACACATCAAATTTCTCTCCTCCAAACTGCAACTCTGGAATTCCTTCCCCAAAGTGAAATTATTTCCTTCGGAGCAAGTGTCCCCCGATAGTTATACTCACAAATGGAGTGAAAAATGTCCAGATGGATTTTTGGTCAAGAAGGGGAGCTTCTTCACAGCAACAGTAATATAGTTGTACAAGGCCTGGTCCCTCTTCTCATTGCCAGCTCACCAAAGATACCTCTGTGCCATCTCCCCAGAACCTGGTCTCAGAACTCTGGTGTCACTTGATCTTAAGCCACTCTGCTTCCTAGTGGTGTTTTGATAATAGTTACACATTTGAGCTTCTTTTCTCTCCGGCTTGTTCATCCCTTTCAGTCCGTGGTGACCTCCATCTTGACTTAGCTGCTGCTACTTCCTTCTAGCTGTTTTCCCCTCTGAGTTTTATTTATTTATTTAACCCATTTCTAAGGCCATCCCCTTGCTTGCAACTCTGGGTGGCTTACAGAGGATGAAAAGATCAGATAAAAGATCATAATAGAAAGACAACCACGTTGGGACGGAAAACTAAAATCAGATATCATGATTTAACAAATACAGCTCCATCAACTGCACATGCTGATTAGTGGAGACATCTACCATCGTAGCCCAGAGCCTCTGGGAAGAGTCTTAAGTACCTTTCTGAAACCCAACAGAGTGGGGCCATATAGACCTGGGGGGTGGAGAAATTGTTCCAAAGGGCAGGCATGACAACAGAGAAGGCTTTCTCCTGGATCTCATCAGGTGATGTTGCTTCAGTGATGGGACCTGGAGCATACTGGTCCTGGCAGATATTACAGGGCATGCAGAGACAATGAGAGAGAGGTGGTCTGACAAATATCCTGGCCCTGGGCCATGAATGGTTTTATAGATAACCACCAGCATCTTGAATGGCACCCAGAAGCCCTTTGGAAACCAAGGTAGCAATAACGTTACACAACATACCAAAGTGCACCCATAATTACTCATGTCACTGCTTTCTGAACCAGCTGCAACTTCTGAGCAGTCTCCAAGGAAAGTCTCATTGCAGTAGCTCAGCTGATTGGTAGTACTGAATTTAACTTTATACTGGCTTTTAGCATGGTTATTTCATTGGCCTCTGAGCTCACTAAGAGATATTTGATGAAAACATTTTTGCCTTTCAATTGCCTGAATTTGCATTTTAGGTTAGTGCATAAAGCATCTAATCTGATTCATTTTGCTCATAGCATAATGTTATAAATGACCCTTGAAAGAAACAGAATATTGTAGCTGTCAGCTGCAGTGACACATTTCAGAAAATTATAATGACAATGTTCTTACTGTTAAAGCATAACAACCAGTCCTGAAATCTTGAATTGCATAAAACTGTGGAATGGCAGAATACTCCAAACACTTCGCAGTTTGGTCCACATATATTAGCAGCATCTAAAACTCCTAATCTTTTATTAACACAGAGATGTTTTGGACTATTTTAAATCTACCATATTTTTCTATGCACAGTTAAAGGGCATTGCTAAAATGGATATTCACTTTTTCCAAGAATTTTGGAATAAAAAGTTGGAGTATTACAATTTAGTTGTTAAGGATCTTACATATTAAGTACATCTCCTGCGATTTTAAGGCTATATAAATTGAATGAATGAATGAATGAATGAATGAATGAATGAATGAATGAATGAATAAGATGATTTAAATTCCATGAAAGATCTACTTTCATGTTTACCAGACACCCCACAGAATGAACACTACAAAGAGCTAGTTGTCAACTTCAGTATGCTGGAAGTATAAAATGATGGAAGAGAACCTTAACGTCCATAAATTTACTAATATGGTTTTGGGAAGAGCAATGTGGTTTAAGGATGTGAATATGAATTTGGAATTTATCATTATATTACAAATTATGGATTTACTGAGCATGAGATATAGCCAAAAAAACCAAACTCAAACTGTGGTATTTTTTTACCACAGAAAGGTTACACTACCCTAGATTTTCGGTCTTGGACTGATTATGTGTGTTTGCTTTATTATGAATTGACTTGTATCTCTGACATGGAATGATTGACCAATATTTCTCTGTGTAGTCAATGCTGTGTTAAAAACATTGTTAATCACTGAGAATCCTACAAGACTGACAGCTTCTTCCTGTTTTTTCTTTTTTCCTCTATGTTCTGTATGCTGAAGCAATACAAATTTCAATCATTTCAAAAATCTTCACGTATAGAAAGGAAGGGAGAAACTGACAGAAAATGGAGAACAAATGGAGAAAATTTCTAAAAGAAGCCATTGGATGGTAGAAACAGGAGCAATAAGTGGGAAAACATTCAATCAAATATTAGCCCTAACAAATATTAAAACTGCAAGTTTTAGTTGTAGCTCAGCGGTTACTGTCTGTTGAAGAATGGGCAGGACAGTCTGTCCCCTGATGCTTTATCTGCTGAAACAGTTTTTCCAAGTTAGTGAGTTGCAAATGTATTAGACTATAATTGGCTAGGAATTGTGGCAATTATAGTCCAATGTATCTGGAAGACATGGGCTCAGAGCAACTTCCACTTTAATTGTTGTCCCCTGAAAGGGTTCAACGGCCTAAAGAAACTAAACAGAAAATTATGTGCATGTAAAGTTATTCAATAAAATAGGGGCCTTCTGTTGCATGTTCAAGATGGGTCTTGGGTTTAAAAAGGATGAAAGGACCAGCAATTCCACTTTATTCCTATAACATTGATCAAACATAAAATAATATTTACACCTTGCCCAGTTACAATAAGAGCTTCAAAGGGAGTCTTCAAGTCTCTGGAAGACTTGTGAAACATGTTTTTTAAAGGCATCCAAAGTAGACAACACCGCCCTTTATGGCATTCAGACATGAATCCCCAGAGAGTGAAGACAATAAAGAGAAAAAGCTTTATCCCTCTACATGTGGAATAATGTTATTATTAACTATTTAACACTTACTGTTTTGCCCGGGCTATAATGGGAACAACTGACACTCTCTGCAATTTATTCCCTGGGTTTCCCCACAGTCTTTTCTCAAAAAAAATTGAGCAAAGTCTAAGTATATCTCCATGGCAGTGTTGCTCTTCCCAGGATGCACAGCAGCCACCTGAGGCTAGAATATGAAATCTGGCCATTTGGTGGTTAATTCCTTGGGAAGTATGTCTGTTACGTGCAACACTGCTCCCCAAAGAATGAAAAAAGTCCTGAAAGAAAGAACTCATAAAGTGATAGTCAGAAGCTGACCTAACTCTTACTTCTGGAGAACTTTTCACAGTCTACTGCCAGTTAGTCATACAGATATAAACAAGGTCATCTGTGTTGGAAAATTACTGTGGGTAGTTTCCAGTTTACTTGGCACCCCACACACTGCTGGTCAATCCTTATGTCCAGATCCAAGCAAGCAATACACCACTCAGTTCAGCTAGCAAAAAGATAGGGTGTTAATTTATCAAACATCAGCAAACATCCCAAACCAGCTATCTGGGAAAAATGAGACACAAGGTAATCAAAAGCAGACAGAGATGGAGAGACAGAGAGATGAGTCATAGGCAAGGATTTACATTATCTACATTACTGTCTGTACCTACACCAGAAGGGTACAGAACTTTCCAGAGCCACCAGAAGTAACGCTGTGAGTAATTATCATGGACAGTCCCAAAGAGAGTGGCCCGTGGTCCCAGCTTTAATCCTTTTATGTACATAACAGTAACAGAATAGAGATGGAAAGTAGGACACCAGGTGACCTTCCTCTATTCTATGTCATAAAGAAACAATTAGGTGAATGGGGACATACTTTCAGACTTGCAAGATTCTTTTACTGTAACCTTACAATAAAGATAGAGCTAGTATGCCTGGGTGTGCTTCTTGTCTGGACTACCTTGAAGGGCCAACAGAAATCAAACCCTCTCCCAGTATCTGATTAATCAGAAACAAATCTGATAATATTTCACCCGCCCAATCACCCGGGAGAAAAGGACAATAAAGTGAAGCCAATCATGATGAGTAATAGTAAGCGAGTAACATTTTTACTTGCTTACTATTGCTTTCTAAAGGCGTTTACATCTCTCCACTTATTGACTATCCCTGTAGCAAATTTCAGAGGAAGATTTTGCAAATGCCCCATGGAGGACATCGTTCTCGACATCCATCCTATTCCTGACGAGATCAGAGGAGAACACTGCTGACAGACGAACTTCAGGGGTCGATGCAGGACAACTGAAATGCTTGTTCAATTTGCAAATGGAATTCCATTTAGCAGCCCGGTAACTTGTGTTGTTCTCTCTTTTAAACCCAGAAAGAAATGTTTGTGCTCTACATTGTAAGTTCAACTTAGTTTATTGGGGGGTTGCATTTTTGATGCATGTTGCCCTCCTTTTCATTATTTATTATTTTTCTTTTCTTGTTATGTCATGCTCTGTTGTAATTGAGCTGCAATCATAACAATAATAATGTGGCTTGCTTACTATTACTCATCATGATTGGCTTCACTTTATTTTCCTTTTCTCCCGGATGTTTGTGTGGGTGCAGAAATTCTTCCTTCTTGCACATACATGCCAATTACCCTTTTTAAGAAAACTAGTAAGACTGGACTGAAAAACACTTTGTGGCCCAAAGGCCTTCAACAACTTCACTGGCACAGTAGGAATTTGAATGTGAGTCTTCCCTGCCCCAGAACACTTTCTTCACCACACTGGCTTTATCAACACAGCCTTCTACCTTACTGGTGATATTTGTCTACGTGCTTTGAATGGATGTTGCCCACTGAGCACTCCTTTAGCAGCAGAGGTGGGGAAAAGGTTTTGAGATCGATGTGTGGCCAGACTGAAATGTCATCTGTCCCTGTTTCTGCCCTTAACTTTCTTATTTTCACCTCCTTTTTCTTCCTTATCATTTGCAGACCACTTATCTTTGCTATCAGACCACTGCTTAGCAAACCTTACTATAATATTTTCAAGGGAATTTAATGTTACAGTCATGTCTGTGTTGAGACTGGAAATCTAAATCCTTTGCCATGATACGTGGCCTCTCGTGTTCTCTGTCCTTCTCTGTTAGAATAATATGGGGTGGCTTCATGCAATCCCACCCAGATCTACTCAGAAGTAAGCCCCATCCTTAATGAGAAGCACTGCCAGCAAGTGTGCAAATACAAGGGCCTTTCTTAACCTTGGTCTCCTTTGGAAGCATTTAAACTGCCGCTCCTAGATCTCCCTGCTATCATGGCTGATGCCCAGCATTTGATAGATAGATAGATAGATAGATAGATAGATAGATAGATAGATAGATAGATAGATAGATAGATAGCAAGCAAGCCAGTTTGGTGTAGTGGTTAAGGCACCAGGCTACAAACCAGGAGACCGTGAGTTAACTACTTCTAAAATCCTGCCAAGAAAACTGCAGGGACTTGTCTAGGCAGTCACCAGGAGTCATCACTGACTTGAAGGCTATCTATCTATCTATCTATCTATCTATCTATCTATCTATCTATCTATCTATCTAATTTTCTCTATGCTGCCCTCACCCTTGCCTGCCTGCCTGCCTTTCTGCCCCTCTGATCACCAAGTGACAACTTCCCCATTAGATTGCCATAAGCAGGTATTCCTATTCATTAGGGCTTTTCTGCACTGCAGCAGCTGTATCTTATTTCTAACCGCATTTTTTTTCCTGTTCAGCAATTACACTTGCCCAAACCACTAGATAATGGAACTGTAAAAGGTCCTGGGAGTTTTAATTTGCAGAAGCAGATACTTTTTGACCTTAGGGGAGAGCTGGCCAAGCTGCTGTTCCCCTTTTCCCTATACAGCAACAAGAACAGAACACAAAAGAAATTAGTAGATGGGGTGCTTTATGTCAGAAACACTAATTAGGGAGGAGTTATTGCTCTAATCCTACGTAGGAATCTTAATCTGGTAGAACTTGACTCCAGATTTTGGCACTGGTGAGCCCTTGCTTTTGATAGGGCAATAAGAGAATTTTTTCCCTTTATATCCCAATGTAAATATTTTTCTCCCAGTGAGACAAGCAATTTGCAGAGAATTTAACTGACAGGTGATGATTAAACATAATTGCAGTTTGTCCCCCGCCCCCCAGTAGATGCCCTCCAGATAATTAGCAGCCTCCTCTTGTTCAAGACAGGCACCCTCAGGTAAGTATACTGTAATTTTATGTGGACCACGCCTTAGGGGATGATGTGCTGCGGTCCTATAGATATTCCATTCTGCATCTGATCCTCAAAGAAGAGATAAAATGGAAGGTCAGGGACAAATGGGAGAGATGGAAATTGCTGCAAAGGAAATGTATTCAATTTATCCAAATGCAGATGATTTTCAGATCTTTGATCAACAATGTTGGACTGAACAGCAGGGTTTTCAAGTATTGTCAGGTCATGGTGCCTTTTAGAACAATTTATTCAAAAGTGGAAAAGTTGAAACATGTTCTGTCTGATATCTGGGCTGTTGAGGAAATAGTTAACTGTGTTCTTTGGGGCCATCCGAAATGTAGTGATCAGAGAAGATATTTAGTGTTAGGATTGTCTGTAGGAAGTACTGACATGTTTTCCCTGGGAACAATGTTTGTGACAGGAATAACTGTGATATGAACTTAGGGCCCCTGTGAATTTTTTAATGATTTCATGGAATTTGTGACCTTCAATAATTAAGTAGGCTTTGGTCCAAGAGATGGCAATTATAGCACTTATACTGGCTTTGCTTTCCCATTAAAATGAAGGAGAAGGTGTCAGCCTTCCCAGGTGAACCAAACAGGAAACCCAGCCAAATGAGCTACTTCTACTTTGTTGGTGGGCTACATCAACAGAATCTTGCAAGTCTGAAAGCACAAATCTCCCGCTGTTCCTATTTACCACCTGATCAGATAGGGTGGGTCCTTTCTAAGTTTCTTTCTCAGTCCATTACTCAGTTGGGACTCCTCCCCCTTTTATCAGATCATTCCTTAGACAGCATCTCTCCCCCCCCATCTTCCAAGGTCATCTCACATTCTGTTACAGAAGGATAGCATGCTAAATGGGGCCAATGCTAAAAAGGAAGATCTCATTCTGGAAGATTCTCCCCTGAGATGCTATAGAGACATTGCTCACACATGGGTAATGTGTAGCAGTTCCTGACTGTGAATTGAGAAGTTATAATGATGGAGTTGCCTCCTGGAACTTGACTATCGATGTCACATCTGATGCTCTGAATGTCATTTTTGATGTACACTTCAAATCTGTTTCTCTATTTCTTTATTACTTATGCCAGGAGAAAGAAATTTGGTGCTTTCTAGTTGTCTTGGAATTCATCTCTCATAAGCCGTAGCCAGCATAATCAATGATAAGGAGTTTTTGGAAATGATAATCCAGAATATATCTGAGGGCATCAGATTTCCTTCTGTTGATGCATGCTTCCTTCAGAAAGAAAAGCAGAATTAGGAGCAATTAAAAAAAAAAAAAGCAGAATTAGGAGCATTTTAGAAGAACATGCATCTATCCATCATTTCCAGTGGCATCCATAAAAACCTAAAAGGTCATCCAAAATATGGGAGTGATGATGTAATCATATAAATCCAGAATTACATTCTTGCATCACATCTAATGCAAGTACATCATGCACAACATTTGCATGGTGATATCATCACATATGTATCATTTGCCCCACCCTGCAAGACACCCTTAATTATCTCATAGTCTGTATTGACCTTATTCTGAAATGAGCTGAATTACTGGGAATTTACCAGCAAACCATCTTTTAAGCTGCCAGAGACATTGCAGGTGCTGAAAAGATATGAATTTACTGCAACAATTAAAAGACGCAATGATGGGATTTTTTTTTTCCAAAAAATGACTCATGATCACTTTAAGCCGTTCTATTCAGTACTTTATTTTGTGAATAAAGTTCCCATAAAAGGAGTCTCATTCTTCTTTCAGCTTCTCCCGCTGTTTAAAATTGAATTGGCAACTAAACTTAAGAAACAATTATGCTGCTCCTGGCCCAGCTGGGTATAACGCTGAATGATGCAGAATCTTTGTGACTTAGCCTAAATCATGAAAGAAACAGAATAATCTGGTATCCATATCAAAAGTCAAAGTTTGTGGTTTCTGCCTCAGTTATTTCCAAACTATGCACACATAAATATATACCAAAATTTCTGCCTCACATTCTAGCTACAAGCCAATATATTTGCCTAACCCAGTGTTTCTCAACCTTGAGAAATTTAAGATGTGTGGACTTCAACCCCAGAATTCCCCGCCAGCCATGAATTCCCTCAGCCAGTGTTGAGAAACACTGCTATCTGTACAACTTTGGGAATGGGGGAAAGGTCTCATATCATTGATTGAAGCCCGGTTTAAAACAGTTTCCTGAATGAGGCAAAGGTTTGGTAAGGTTTTATTATCAAATTTTTGACCCATAAAAGGAATAAAACAGAGTTCAAGTTTTTTTTTTTTTTACACACAGAGTTGATGTACAGAAGCCAGCTTAAGTGGAAGTTCAATTGACTGTGACCGCCAATACAAATTAAGGGCTCATGTAGCAATGTCCTTGGACCAAGAGGGGCCTCACATGAGATGGAGGACATGGAATATCTCTCATCTGTGATAGTTCCCTCTTTCTGCTTAATGGTGGATGATCTTGATTGAAAATTCATCTATATCAAAGTATCCCCTATGCTGGAAAACCAGAATGTCTAGAGAACAATTTCCAGCTCAGCCCAGAAACCAAACTCTTACTTCCTTTTTTTAAAAAAGAACTTTATTATATTATATTAAGAATACAATTAAAAACAAAAAAGAGAATACAATAAAGATAGAAAATAGAACTAAAAGAAAAAAGACAAAAACTAAAGCAGTGAAGTTAGAATAGAACAGAAAGAGACTTCTGACTATCTCCCATACAAATATAAATACAAATTTAAAAAAACTAAATCTCTTACCACTAGTTAATCCAAATTCACATTATTTCTATCAACACAAACCACCTAATTATTAAAACCCACAATCAACACTTTCATTCCCCCCCCCCCCAACAAGCATGTACTCTAAGAAGGGTTGCCATAAGGAGATGAATTTGAAAAACAATATTATCTCTTATTAACACTATTAATTTTGCCATTTAAGCCAAATCCATTAGATAATCCATTCTTCTGCTGCAGGTATTTGTGGGACCTTCCATCTTTCTTGGCTTGTGCATCTTCCAGATTCGTCTATAACAACATCTTATACATTTTAATAATAACATATTCATCATTTATACAAAAACATTTAAACAGTTGCATATAAGTAGATCAATAAGATATAAAGCCTTCCAACTCTATTCTTTTATTTTAAAATTTAATTCACCCTATCCCTTCTAATTTTTCCCAACAAAAGAGGATTTTATTCTTTTTCTAAGTATATATCAAAACAGCACAATCCTTTACCTTCCTTAAAATCCTTACTGATATTTCTTTAGGCATAGTTATATCCATGTTTTCAGTATTAAGTTTAAAATCAAAGTGTACTTAAAAGACCAACACATCTCTTGATTGAACGTATACAGTTGTATACTTATACAAAGAATTTTCTCTATTTCATCCATCATATTTATTAAATTTTCTCCTTTAATCTCAAAATTTTCCCTGGACCGTAAACAAAGTTCTTTATCTCTCAATTCCAGTGGTACAACTTTATCCAACTCTTTGTCCCTCTCACTTTCCAACAAGTTAACTGTGTCATTAACTTTTTTATTTCCTTCTTCCAATTCCGTTTCGATTTTGTCCAGTTTTAGGTCAAGCTTTTTGTCAAGATCAGCAATTCTTAAATCAAATATTTGGTTAAAACTTTGAGTAATGGTTTGTGTGATTTTGAGAGTATATTCTTCAAACATGCCTTTCACCCAGTCAAGTTCACCTTATAATCCATGCCTTATACGCTTTTTGGTGGCCATTATTTCTGTTTCTTCTTCTTCTTTCCGCCCTTAGTTAAAAATTAAAGGAAAAAAGGAAAGCTGTTTCTTCCTTTCAATAGTGTCCAATTTAATATTTTCACTCCCTCTTGTGGCCAAAAGTGATAATTCCCAAATGCAAACGTAACTGGAGAGCCACAACAGCAAGATGGTTGGGGGGGGGAGGAAATCAGCAGCCAATCCCAGCTTAGAAAAATCAGAAGATTTTGCTTTCTCACAAACTAGCAACAAAACAAAAGAGGGTTGAATCTGCAGCCAATCATAACTTGTGAAAATCATCAAGCCAAAGCTTTCCCACAGCATTTAAGAGTAAATCTCTCTCAATTCTACAAAGAAAAAAAGAAAGGAAAAAAAAAACGTATATAAAATTCTTCCTTTTTAAAAGCAAAAGTAAAATATAGATAAAAATAGTCTCCTAAAAGCATTGAAAACTTCTTTAAAAACATTAAAACTTCCAGATTGCATGCTGTTATTTCAATCCTTCAAATCCAGTACAACACACTTTAAAAGTCCTAGAAAATAATGAAAGTCCAACCAAGAGAAGAATATTTCTGTAGTGGAGATAGCCTCTTTAAATTCTTTAAATAACTTACAACAAAAGTGATTTTAGAGGTGGGGTGGTTTAAGAGGCTTTAAACATGGCACTGACAAGCTGATCTGCCTGCTTCCCAGCTGATTGCTCACCCTTTGTTCGCGACCCACGTTCGATCAATAAGCTATAGCTATCCAGAAGACATGTGACGTGATTCGATAGCTTCCCCTTGTCCAGAGAATGCTTCGTGTCTCATAAAAAATTCTTGAGACACCAGATTAACCATGTTTAACGCTCCAGCTTCAGAGGACCTTCAGCCGGAGGGACCTTCCAGCATTTGTCCTCCACCGGAAGTCCACCAGACTCTTACTTCTGAATGATGGCTAACCCTTCCCATCTATACAGAACTGGTCTTCTGAAAATGACCCTGACTGATCCTGAGCAAGAGGGCCTGTGACTTGACCCTCCGTTATAATACGGACGTTAAAAATTATAACCCTGCTGGCCTTTAAGCATAATTTACTTTGACTTTGAAGCTTTTTTAATTACAGACATTTGAAAAGGCAAGCAATGCTGCTGGAAATCCTTTCTATTTATTGTCGAGTGGGATTTTGCAAGACGTCCAAAGCCTGCCAACATAAGGGGAAGAGCCTCTCTCCCAAGTGTGAAAGCAGCTGTGTCTTCTGGAAGGCTCATGAGGCTGCTTTCACACACATATGTGCTTGCACAACTTTGTTTCCTAGCAGTTGCAGCGAGCATTGCCTCATGCCAGTGAAGTTATCTACCCCATCTTGACATCACCATCTTGACATCTCCCCACTATCCTGTAGCTTTCTGTGCTGCCAATCACATATCATCCAAACAAACTCCATTCCTTGAAGCCAGTATATTTGATAGTATCTTACTGATCCAATATATCCTTCTGGAAAATTACAACTGACCGTGTAATTCTATTTAGGAAAGAAAAAATACACTCAGCGCAAATAGATTTAATTCAAAAGTTCAGTGGGATTTATTCCTAGGTAAATGTACAAAGCGCTGTAGATTTTAAGTCACGTTTTGTTCTCAATTTTTATGAACCCCAGTCTGTACATGAAAACTGGAGAAAGAATCATAGCAAATTAATTGCATTCTTCTTGTAGATATTCATCATAGTTTGGTCATATAATTTATTTTAAAAATAAACGACGTTAAAAATGAATGGAAAATTAGGGTTATTGGGGGGACCACTTTGGGGCAGAGAGTAAGTAAAATTAAATGCACAATCCAACATGATCTACTGTACAACAGTTTTAGGGAGAACATTTTAAATACAAGGTTTTTAGTTTTTTAAGTTACCACGACCTTCCTCAGCAAGTTGGGTCAGATTACAGTACTAATAATCCCGATCAACATTTATAGGGTTTGTAGTCCAGCCTACCAGGAAGGCAGCAGAGCTGCCCTAATACATGTTTCAATTTCCAGACACATCTGTGTGCATGTCATAAGAGCCCACCATTTCAAGAGACTGAATTAGATAACCCTTGTGATCCCTTCCAACTCCGCAGTTCTACATTTCTGTGATTTATATTCTTCAAACCAGCTGACGTTGCTCTACTTATCTGATTTGCACAGGCCACCCATGGATCCTTTTCTTCTGAGCTCACTGAAACAGGAAGCACCTGCCAAAAGAAGCCTCAGGAGTAAAATTAACAAGGCAATCAGTTTGATCTCCTGCCGATCCAAAGGATAGAGATAGGGAATCAACAGAAAGTGGAGTGTGAGTTTTTTGCTACTTGCAAAATAAGGATCCCTGCCATAGATAACAGCAAGGGAAAAGCACTTCCTGGCAGCTGTACTTCTAGCTTTTCACAAGGGTTTCATCAATTTCTGGATCAATAGGAAAACCTAGAACTATCAGACCTGAGCTGCAGAAATGAAGGGTACCACTAGATGGCCCTAAGAATGAGGCTTTTCTGTATCCTTTTGCTGCCATCTAGTGGGTATCCCCCCTTTTTGCACCCCATATCTGGTAGCCCTAAGTAAGCTGGTCAACAGTACCATCAGATCCATTAACTATGAGAATACCCTTGAGGAACAGGAGAAAGAGCCACAGCCAAGACAATGGTCAAATAAGAGAAATCTGAGTCCAAAGCAGAAATGTAATTTGAGAAAATGTCTCAGACTTCACCCTCCCTAGTTCTGTTTAGGATAAAGGCAGGGAAGAGGTAGGCACATTCAGACTTGCAAGATTCTGTTACCTAAAAGTAGTATTAGCATTCATAACTTTGGTTTCCTTGACTGGTCTACCTCGAAGGGCTGACACTGGTGAGAATAACAATTTAAGCTAATTGGGTATATTTCATCATTCTGATTTTGGGGAACTTCTGTTGCTATCATGGCTGGTGATGAAAGCCACGAGGAGTTGTAGCACTATTATATTTACTTATTCAATGAATGAATCCCACGAAATGATAGCATTATTCAAATCCTCACTATTCGAAATGATATTTCTATGGAACATAGAGTAATTGGTTCCAGCTTGACGGAAATAGGCAATTAAAATTTTTAAACATACATTTTTATATGTATATTAATGAAATATTACAGTAAAAGAATATACTTGTCAGGCCCAGCCCAAGAACAGCGATGAAACAGTCCAGTTCAGTTCCTTTATTTGCTTATACCTTATAGACAGAATCTTGCCAGACTAAATCTATACTACAGCAACTAGTGGATATACCCTAGGAGATTCTGGAGAGTGGCTATCCTGAACCTCTTTCATTTCCCATGCTCCCCTGCAGACTGTGTTGTCTCTTGTCTCCTTTCCCCTCCTGGAATGCACCCCCTCCTTCCTGATACCCTTGATCTCTCTCATCACCCTCCTCTTCATAGATTCATTCCATCACAATACTTGTAATTTAAATTTATGGTTAACAAAGTCAGAGTAGTTATAGAAAGCAAAATAAAAACAAAAGAATTCTACCCTAGATTCAGGCATTCCAACATCTTGTCCTATTTTAGCATTGCTATGACCATGTTCATGTTGTTCAATTACATCAAATTTTTGCTTTAATGTAATAATAAGCTTCTTTTTTAAAAAACTTGTACTGTTTTCCTCTGATGGAATCTTCCTTTTCTCCATTTTGCACACACAAAGATTAGCAGTGTCTAAAACCCCAATGGCAACTGCACATACACTAACCTCAATTGTGCACCGGCTAGCCTCACATTAAGTGAATTTTGGGTCACATTAAACATGACCTGGTATCAGTTTACAAATCACACTAAATTGAATGGCACATTAGTTGAATTCACAATAATCACGACCTACCTGTACATCTTTCTACACCATCTGCTACAATTCTAGGCACCTCACGATCAAACATAAAAACATGCACAGCATGATACATTAATATTTATTCAAATAAATAAAACACATGTGTGGCCTCCAAACTAGATGAAATGGAATCTCTTTGGTATAGTAGCTTAAATTATTTTGTACCTTCTTCCCCAAAGGCCTGTTGAAAAAGCAGGACCATGCTTTTTGAAATGCTACCAGAGAAAGGACCAACCCAAGGGTACTAAGTTGCCCGTCCCTGCCATGGATCAGTGTTGGTTTTGCACTCTTTCTTCCTTGCATCTTATGGAAGCCTTTCCCAATTTCTAAATGATGGACTTCAGCTCCCAGAATTCTCAGCACTTACCAGGGAATTCTGGGAGTTATACTCCATACCTGTGGAGAGTTCCCAGGTTGGGAAAGACTATCTTACACTATATGAATGTGTGTTCCTGTAGCTGGATTCATGCATCCATAATGAAACTACAGTGGGTCATTTCATTTGAGCTTAGTTTATTGTGGAAACCAAAAAACTGTTGTGGTTCGTCATTTTGCATTATGGAATCAGGGTCATAGTCTTGGCTTTGACTGGATTCAGAAATCACATGAAGCCAATCTTGTTGTAATCATGATTTTGACTAAGCCACAACTGGCTGAGTAATACATTGCACGGACCATGGTTTATAAACCACAGTGGCTAGGTTTTATACATATCAAAAAACATTATGGTTTATTGTGTTTCCTCCCTCTCCCTTTGTTCCCCCTGCAGGAATGTTAGATGGTGAGCACTTAGGGCTGTGGCTTGTCCTGTCCTGGCCTCCCTTTTTACCCACATCAAGAACACATTCCAAACTGGTCTACAAGTATTCCTATCCCTAAGCCAGGCAACGGCAGAGATCCCCTACAGCCAGCCCGTCTATTCAGTGTACCCAGCAAGCTCTGTGATTTTTGTTCTACCAGCCACTGGACTGGCTAGGAGAGGAGGAATTCCTGGCAGATGAGCAAGCAGGATTTAGACAGAGCAGATCTACAATGGACCAGTGTACCATCTTGCGTTTCTTAAAAAAATACACATATGGACAGCAACACCTTTTATATCTTTTATCAATCTAAAATCAACCATCGATTCCATACCAAGAGACAGACTCCAGTGGGAGCTCATCCTTACCTCCATCAACTGATGGCTACCTTTGCGAATCAGGATGCAGCATGAAAACACAGTCACTCAAGTTAAGTACAATAAAGCTGGTTATCTTACTGCAGACATTCCAGTCCCCGAAAAGTGAAACAGGAACGCATATTAGCTCCCTATTGTTTAACATTGATATAAACTCAATGGTTGCTGCTCTTACTAAAAAGGAATTTCATCTCCCTAAGCTCAAGGACAGATATTTGGCCACACTTCTGTACGCTGACAACACAGCAATTCTCTCACTTACACAGCTGGCATTTAGGAGAAGCTTGTAAGCAGGATTCTATGGGGAAGAAGGGCTTACAATTCATTACTCCCGGACTAAAATTAAGGTTTTCTTGGGAAGCCTTAGCCATCAACATGAATGGCAAATAGGAATTAACAAATTAGAACACGTTCCAGTTTTCAAATATCTTGGAATAATTTTTCAAGCCTCTGGAAGTTGGCAGGAACAATCTAGAGTCATCTCTGCCAAAGTCAATAATAGTGCCAAATGATCCTGGGCATCATTTAAGGGTGGTAGATGCACGCCTGCTGCCATTAAACTATTTAAACATCAATCTGTATCTCAGATGCTCTCAGATGTGCACCTGCAATGATTTAAAGCCCGTGGATGCTGTCCAATCTAAGTTTTTGTGAGCACTCTGCCAGGACCTGGAGTCTGTATTTGCCCACTCTCTTATTGCCTCAAACTTCTATTTTCTGATGGCCCACCGGCCCCACTAATTCTTCTCAATGACTTTGCATCAAGATGGAAAGTAAAAATCTCAGTTGACTGGTGCTACTGTGACCTTTCTATCCAGTTTCCTACCTCTAGTCCTACAGAAAGCAAAAGCTGAAATTTGCCGACGAGTCTTTGATATTGCAAGTCAGACAGATTTGAATGCTAGAGACAATCTACGAAGGTGGACTCCTTTTAGACCTGGAAACTACCTGTTCAGTCCGGTTTATTCAGTACACTGTGGAGCAGGGTTTCTCAACCCCAGCAACTTTAAGATGTGTGGACTTCAACTTTCAGAATTCCCCAGCCAGCATGCTGGCTGGGGAATTCTGGAGTTAAAGTCCACACATCTTAAAGTTGGTAAGATTGAGAAATCCTGCTATAGAGCCTTTTACTACTTTAACATTTTACCCTTAACAGTATTGGATGGGAGGTTTCATAAAATCCCATTTAATGAGAGAAATTGTCCTGGGGGCCAGAATGAACCAAGACTTTAGTGCATGTATTTCTATGTCTATCCTATGACGACTTATGAGCTGGTCTCCCTGTACCACCCCCTAACAGAGTTCAAGTTTTCAGTGAGGGAAAGGTGGTTGATTTTCTACTTTCAGACCGTAACCCTGTTATTACCAACAGAATTGCCAAGTTCTTATCAGCATCTATTGCCATAAGAAGCTTCAAGGTTTCTTAAATTTATTTATTTATTTATTTATTTATTGAATTTCTCTCCCGCCCATCTCCCCTACAATAGGGGACTCTGGGCGGGTTACAAAAACATTAAAACTATAAATATATATAAAATACATAGCATATATACAATTAAAACAATACTAGAAACAAAAAATCCAAGAAGATGGAAAATCAGGGTGGGGACAGCCGGCCACTATGGGGCTAGCCATCTCCCTGCTTGAGATGTTCCCTCCCCACCCCAGGCCAAGTGGCAGAACCAGGTCTTCAAGGTCCTTCGGAAGGTCAGGAGTGAGGGGGCCAATCGCACCTTCAGGGGCAGAATGTTCCAAAGAGCGGGGGCTACTGCAGAGAAGGCCCGCCTTCTGGACCCCGCTAGACAGAGTTCTTTTACTGATGGGGTCCGAAGCATGCCCTCTCTGTGTGACCGGGTTGGACAGGTTGAAGTCATAGGGGAGAGGCGGTCCCTTAGGTAACCTGGTCCTTAATCTTGGAATCATGTCACTAGAAAGTTCTTTTATGCTTCATCTAAGTTTTACTTTATTTTTTATTTTTATTTTATCTATTTTATTTTGCTTTGCTTTGTTCTCTTTTTTGTATCTTTGTAAATTTTACACGGCAGGTCTATATGGTGGTTTTATTGCTCTTGTTGTATTTGAATCTGCTTTTATGGGCTGTTTTTATTGTTGTAGTTAGTCACCAGGTCAATGACTGTAAATAAATACAGTTATTCTGAAAAATGCTACATCATGAGGGCATTCTCCAAATTATTATTAATATTATTATTATTATTGGTGGTGGTTACACAGTCAGACAGATGTTTAGACTGGATTTGGCATTTTTATCCACCTATCAAGTCCTTCCCAAGGACCTGGGATAGGCAAATGTTGTTTGATGGTGTTAAAGGTGTTGCCGCAGGGT
The DNA here is from genome assembly GCF_059951505.1 of Python bivittatus. Classification (NCBI taxonomy): domain Eukaryota; kingdom Metazoa; phylum Chordata; class Lepidosauria; order Squamata; family Pythonidae; genus Python; species Python bivittatus. Next base: position 6,698,051 of record NW_028277073.1, read on the forward strand.
AAAATCTGTTCCAGGTAAAGCTGCCTTTTGCAATTGACTGATGGTGATTTTGTCAATGTCAATGGTCTTCAAGTGGTGGTCCAGATGTTTTGGGCTTGCACCCAAGGTGCCTATTACTATTGGTACTATCTTTGCTTTCTTTTGCCATATTTCTATTTGCAGGTCTTTGTCTTTTGTGATTTTCTCTAGTTCTTTCTCTTCTATTCTGCTGTCTCCAAGTATTGCAATGTCCACTATCCAGGCTTTTTTATTTTTCTTATCAACTATTGTCAAGTCTGGGGTGTTGTGTGGCAGGTGTTTGAATTCTAAAGTCGCAGAGCACTTTAGCTTCTTCATTTTCTATTACTTTGTCTGTTTTGTGGTCCCACCAGTTCTTGCTTGCAGGCAAGTGGTATTCCTTGCAGATATTCCAATGCACCATTGTTGCTACTTTGTCATGCCATTGTTTGTAGTAGGTCTGTGCAGTCTTCTTGCAGCAGCTGACTAGGTGGTCCACTGTTTCTCCAGCTTCTTTGCAGAGGTGGCATTTTGCTGTCTGTTGCTGTCTTCTCAATTCTGCCTTCGTATGCCTTTGTTCTTAAGGCTTGGTTTTGTGCAGCCAGAAGTAGCCCCTCTGTCTCTTTCTTCAACTTTCCTGCTGTTAGCCATTGCCAGGTCTTGTTGTTATCTACTTTGCTTGCCAGTTTTTTTGCATAGTGGCCATATAATGGCTCCTGGTGTTTATTACCAGTGGCGTGTTCCAGCCCTCTGGACTCAGACCAGGCCCTGGACAGCAGACCCATGGAGTCCCTGGTTTTTAGCTGCTGCTTTTTAATGCCAGGTCAGTTAACAAGGCCCCTCTTATATGTGATTTGATCACTGAGGAGCAGGCCAACCTGACATGTACCACCGAGACCTGGCTGGGCCCTGAGGGGGGAGTGACCCTTTTGGAGATGTACCCAGCCGGGTTTATGGTTTGGCATCAGGCGAGATCCCAAGGCAGGGGAGGGGGGTAGCGGTTGTCATCTGGGAATCTCTGTTGGCCTTCAGGGACACTGCTCCACAAGTGGCTGGTTGTGAGACTCTGTTCCTGAAGTTGGGCTCATGAGAACAGTTGGGATTGTTGCTGCTGTACCAGCCTCCCTGCTGTGTAGCAACCTCCCTGCCCGAGCTGCTGGAGGCCGTCAGGGGGCTGGCGGTGGAGTTCCCCAGACTTACGGTCCTGGGGGACTTCAACCTGCCATCCCTAGGGTATGCCTCAGTGGTGGCTCGGGAGTTCATGGCCACCATGGCAGCCATGGGCCTGTCCCAGATTATTCGTGACCCGACTCAGGATAGTGGTCTCACACCGGACTTGCTTTTCTTGTCAGAGCAGTGGCAATGTGATCTGAAGGAGGATCCCCTTGTCATGGTCAGATTATGCCCTGGTGGCCCTGAGATTCTCCTATGCTACCCCCCTCCACAGGGAAGTGGGACTTATTCAACTGGTCCACTCACAGCGACTGATGGACCCAACTGGCTTCCAAAGGGAGGTGGGGGTCATACCCAAGGGTCTGCTGCATGGGGGCCTTGGCCACTGCCTGGAATAGGAAAGAAGCTGAGGCCTTGGATAAGATCACGCCCATGTGACCTCTCCTAATCCATCGAGTTCGACACTCCTGTTGTTCACAGAGGAGCTGAGGGTCTTGAAAAGGATTAAGAGATATCTAGAGTGCCGCTGGAGGAAAATGAGGATGAAACATGACCGAACACAAGCTAGAGCCATGATTAAGGTCTACCTTGTGGCAGTAAGAGTGGCAGAACGTCTATGTTTGTCTGCTCTTATTGCATCCAGAGAATGCTGCTCAGTGTCCCTGTTTAAGATCACCCAGTCCCTGTTGGGAAAGGGGGGCCCAGTGGCCCATTTACAGGGCCACACAGAGAAGTTTTCTAGGCATCTGGAGGATAAAATCACTTGCATCCAGTCTCAGTTGGATACCGAGCATCGGGCATGGTCTATAGAGATGCCCAGGGTATGGATTTACCCTGTTATCTGGGAACAGTTTAATCCTGTTGAACCCAAGGAAGTGGACAGAGTCCTCTGAATGGTCAATGCCAGCACTTGCCAACTAGATCCATGTCCCTCCTGGCTGGTTAAGGCTACTCAGGAGGTGACATGTGGGTGGGTCCAGGCGATGGTGAATTCATCCTTGAGGGAGGGAGTGCCTCTTTAAAGGCAGCTGGTGCATCCCCTCCTCAAGAAGCCATCACTGGATCCCACCATGTTGGACCATTTTCATCCAGTCTCCCACCTCCCCTTTTTAGGGAAGGTGGTTGAGAAGGTGGTGGCGTTGTAGCTCTAGAGGATCCTGGAGGAAACAAATTATCTGGACCCCTTCCAGTCAGGTTTCAGGCCTGGATTCGGGATGGAAACAGCATTGGTTGCACTCATGGATGATCTCTGGCAGGAGCGGGATGGCATAGTGCATCCATTCTTGCTCTTCTTGACCTCTCAGTGATTTTCGATACCATCAACCATGGTATCCTTTTGAGTTGGATTAGGGAATTGGGAGTGGGTAGTGCAGTTCTGCGCTGGTTCTCTTTCTTCCTCCAAGGTCAACCCCAATTGGTGTTGATTGGGAGTGAGAGGTCTAGCCCACGGCCCCTCTATTGTGGGGTACCACAGGGTTCAGTACTCCCTCCACTCCTTTTTAACATCTACATGAAACCACTGGGTGAGATCATCTGCCACCATGAGATGAGGTACTATCAATATGCAGATGATACCCAGTTATACATCTCCATCCTGGGTGACTTGAGTGATGCTGTAACTACCCTTTTGCGGTGCCTGGAGGCTGTGGGGGTCTGGATAGGGAACAACAGTCTTCAGCTGAACCCTGGTAAGATGGAGTGGCTGTTGATTGGAGGCCTCTCTGTATCAGAGAACTTACCATCTTTGGTTCTGGACAGGGTTGCACTGCCCCAAACAGACCCGGTGCCATCTGGGGGTCCTCCTGGACTTATGACTCCTGCTTTGTGTGGTGCACCAGTTACGCCCCTTCTTGGATCAGGAGGCTTTCCAGTTAGTCACTCACACCTGGTCATATCTCAGCTAGACTATTGCAATGCACTGTACATGGGGCTACACTTGAAGAGTATCTGGAAGCTACAGCTGGTTCAAAATGCAGCCATGTGGATAATATTAGGTGCCCCAGGGATGGCACATGTAACATCTTTACTGTGGGAGCTGCATTGAGCGCCAGTTTGCTTCTGGGTCCAATTCAAGGTGTTGGTTATCACCTTTAAAGCCCTACATAGCATGGGTCCAGGTTACCTGAGGAACTGTCTCACCCCCATTATATCAACCCATCCCACCCAGTCAGGCAGAGAAGACATGTTGCAGACTCCAAGAGAATGTCAGCTGGTGGAGCCCAGGAGAGAGCCTTCTCTGCCATTGCCCCCACCCTTTGGAATATTCTCCCCCCAGAGGTGCAGTGGGCCTCTACCTTCCTGGCTTTCCAGAAAGGATTAAAGATCTGGCTCTGTCAGCTTGCATGGGGCGATAGGAGTTCTAATCATCCCTAGGGGTGATTAGCACCCTGACAATGGTCTCAGTTATTTGCCAATTCTCCATCATTCTTGGAATTTATTTATTATTAAGATTGTTTTTATAGTGTATTTTAATTGATTTTATCTCCGCTGTAAACCACCCAGAGTTGTTTCAACAAGATGGGTGGTGACAAATTTGATATGATGATGATGATGATATCATCTACCTATCTTTGAAATCTTGCATTGTTTAATTTTGATGATAGTGCAGATTTTAACTTCTTGTTTTAGCTCTGTGTTACATTTTAAAATGTAGTTTAATATTCTTCCTTCGTAAAATTGCAGATCTTTAAAATCTTTTTTCTTTAAGGCAAAATTTAAATTAATCTAATAATGAAAAGAGTTTGTTCCTTTAATCCAAAGATGCCCTTAGGAGATAAAAAGAAGGGATGACTTTTTGGCTGGTTTAAGCAAATACTTCACTATATTGCTTTGCAAGTTGGAGTTCTCAGATCTGTCACAATAAACCTTTTTTATTTTCCACTTTGTCTGTGCATCTGCTTTTAAAGGCTTTTTTCAGTGGGCATTGAAGCCACCTGCTGCAACAAGTGGCTTTCTTCAATGGACCAACCACTTCTCACCCATCATCCATTTCCCTTTCCTGAACATTCTGTTTTCTTTTTTCAAAGCATGAATGATCACCTGCTATAGAGCTATGGGAACTGGTGGACAGTTGGTGTTCTGGCAAGTCAGTGAAATAAAAATGAGGCTTTCAGGTTTATTGTGGCTTGTCTCAGCTTGGCATTGAGGAACGAGAGAATAAAGATATGGCAAAGAAAAGGCTTGTGGTCATTTCCAACTCATTTGTTGATGAGGTTCCTCTTTCATGTGAGCAGTGGAAAAGGTTATCTTCTTTAGACTGGAAAAAAGGGGCAGATGGAGGGAGCTGACCAGTTTCCCTATGAGAAGAAATGGCAGCCTCTAAGGCTGCTTAACTTAAGGCAAAGACAGATATGGGCAGACATGACCAGGTACATAAAATCATGCATGTCATGGCAAATGTGAGTTCACTCAACAGCCAACCACTAAGGCGAAGGAGGCTATTCTCAGCCCTGAAACTCAGAAGAAGGTTATCCCAGGGAGGGCTGGAATTCCTCAGGTTGGACAGGACCAGCAGCCCATGTGGTTCCTGCACCTTCTGGATCAAGGGCCCACAAAAAAGGCCGCTCAGTACTCACCTCCTGCCCAACCTTCAGCACAGCTCTCCAGCCCAGCTCACTTTCAGTCCCCAGAATCCAAAAAGGGGAACAGCAGCACTAGCAACTGTGGGGTGGCCTCTCCTCATTTATACAGTAGTCTCTGGGCAGAAGCAGAGGTGGGAAGGGGGAATTAGGCTGCTATTCTGCAGTCTTCCCACCTAGAGGCTGAAGGCAGTGTCTGCCTGGTTGAATGTAGTGCAAGGCTTGTGGGCAGGCTGAAACTCAGCAGCTGGAGTTGTTCCTGAGTGCAGTTGATTAAAGTAATCAGGTCACCGGGTGGAGAAATGGCCCAAGTTCAGTGGTGTGTGTGTGTATGTATGTGTGAAAGAATGGCAAGACAATGTGGAGCAGTTACAAAAAGGATATCTCAATCTGGGAAACCTGAAAGTATGAGAAAGAAGCTCAAAACAGTTCCATCTGGATCCAACTTACGTATAAGTAGAAGTAGAGAGAGGCTTTGCAGACTTTCAAGATTCGGTTACAGTACCCTAACTGCATTAAAGTACATTCCTAGATTCCTGTTTCCTGACCTTGTCTATCTCGAAGAGTTGAAAGGATGACTGCAAGCTGGGAAGATCAGTTTGGCCTTCCTTCTTCAATGCCGCATCAGGGTTATCTGGCCAGTGGTCACTTTCCCCTGAAAATGCACCTTTTCCTAATTGCCTGGAGGACCAGCAGGGCCCTACTTTGTACTGTTGTTCTGTTGAGGAAAGTGAACCAGGGCAGGGACTAAAGGTCCTTGTGCCACTAAAGAGCAGCAGATTTCTTGTGTGTGGCTGTCAAAAGAGTTCCTGTCAGATGACAGCAACGAACACACTGTACAGAGACCGAAATGGGGTCAAGGAGGAATGGAAGGCAGACACTTCCTCCAAGGCAAAGAAGGTTTGGCACAGCCCTCCGCGTTTGGCACGACTTTCATTGGAAAATGGTTTTAGAAATAGTCATTGGTTAGCAGCAGCATCTACAAGGGGTCAAAGGGGCTGCAGAACGATGAACGCAGTGTAGTGCTGATGCTGATGACATTGTGCACATCTCCCAAAGGTTGCATCCCAACTTGCTACTCTTGTCATTTGGATGAAAGCAGGAAAGAAACTACTGTAAATACGCATGCTGGTTAGGAAAAAGAAGTTATCCTCATCTCAAATTCTGAACACCACACTTTAAGAAGGATCTCAAGATACTGGAACAAGACCCCTTCCCGGTCAGCTCCTGAAGACCCGCCCAGTCAGAGTCCAACTCCAAATGAATCTGAATGACTTTCTCCAACAGATGTCTAGAGTATTCCTCACAGTGGCCCTTGTTAGTCACAAAAATTCATTTATAATCTTAGAAGGTTGTGGTAGCAGAAAGTTTGAGAACACCTTTATTAAACAATATTGTGGTTTATTGGTTTTGACTTTTGGGATTATGTGAGCCCAGCTACTGTATTTTGCAAACAATGGTTAATAATTTAACGTATCTTGGCTCATTCCACAAACCTTGGCAACAGAATAGATAAAAAAACATGTTTCTCAAAATTTTCCTGGGATCTTGGTGAGTGGAGGAGGGTAGACGAGGAAAAAATGGTGAATGACAAAGTAGAAGTTCCATCTGAGCCTAAACTGGATAAGTGAAGATTTTCTTTCTTTCTTTTTCTTTATTTTTGGAGAACTAATTAGATGTTACTATAACCATCACCAAAGATTTTATCAAAACTAATTGGACCAAAAAAAACCCCTAGTTTACCTTTTTAAATATACCTGCCTGTGTTAATTAGTTTGGCCTTGACTGTTAATTGAAACACAGAGGTCTTTTATAAGGCAAAGAAACAAAGACAGTTGTGGTATTCCTTTCATCAGTAAAACTGGAGATTAGCTGTAAAGATTTAAAAGATTTTATGTCAAATTATAGGATTGCTAGAAGCTTAAGTGGTAGAAGGCCTTGTTAATTAGCTATAAGATGTTGTAAGTGATGGAATCTCCTCTATTATTCATTCTGTTTAAAACGGAGACTACTTCCCCAGTAATAATAATACTAACAACAAAAGCATGCCATGCATATCAAACAAAAAATATAGCCTATATTATAAATATACATAATAATGCATATTATATATATTTGTGTACAGTACAGATAATGTATAGTATACCTGTATTATACACAGAGAGAAATAGTACATAGAATAATGTACTATTATATCTACCGTATTTTTCCGACAATAAGACGCCCCCATGTACAAGATGACCCCCCACTTTTCCAACCCAAAATTAAGAAATCAATATTTTAAAGATAGTGCAGAACACATTTTTATTTAGTAATTAGGTAACATTTACCTGATACACTCGGTGGGAGGAGGTCCAAACCGTCTCTCTGCAGCTCTATTTCCAGGCTCTTTTGCATAACTGATTACATTCAAGCACGAGTGAAACTGCAGATAGCTTGTCTCTGCAAACAGCCTTCCTCTAATTGGTTTGTTCAGCATCAGCTGACATCAGTTACATCCGGCTCGTGATTGGAGGAAGTCTGTTTGGGAGACAAGCTATTTCACTCGTGATTGGAGGCTAGCAATAGGAGGAAGCCTCTCTGCAGAAACAAAATATGGGCAGTTTTGCAGCCGTGCGATTCTCGGCTGACTTCCTTGAATAAGACGCCCTTCAATTTTTAGGGTAAGGATTTTAGAAAAAAGTATCGTCTTATAGTCGGAAAAATACGGTATATTATTGTGATGGAATGGAATTATGAAGGCCAGGTTCAGGGAGATAAGCATTCTCTTAGCTCACCGCAAGAGCATGGGAACTACAAGGGGATGAGGCTGGCACCTCCCTGAGGAATTCACAGTGTTGTGGCTGGCTGACTTGGGAGCTGGGGTTTCAGTCTGGGAAGATTCTTGCTAGAGGTTGTAGCTAATAAAAATAGCTGAACTGATTTCGCATTGTCTCTTGGAGTTCTTTGGGCTAAACCTGACAATTATAGATATTATATCTGTATTATATACAGAGAGAAATTGTACAATCGGGAGGAAATTCTGTGTCAAAAAACATTTGGAGAGGGAAGATGGGATGGGGACTGGTAAGGAAAGCAGCAACGGCATTTCTGAATCTGTCACCTTTCTTAGATTCAGTTGCTTTGTCAGTAAAAGCAGCACAAGATTTGCAATGCTTGCCATGTCTACATTTCCCTCTGCCTTGTTTGGAACGGCTCTGTGGAGAGAGGTCTTGCCCTGTGCTTACCTTTTCACACAGCAAAGCGTATCAAAGCATGATGGGACCAGGTGTGTGTGTGTGGGTGTGAGCTCGTTAATCAGTTGGCTTGTCACACAGCAAGACACTGATTAGGGCTGAGATGGAAGAAGTGGCCCCAGACACCCAGCTGGCTTCCAGTCCTAAGGGAGGACTAGAACTCACAGTCTCCCCACTTCTATTCTACTACAGGGGGTTCCCAGTTTAAGAACGAGTTCCTTTCCCAAGATCTGTCCTTAAGTCGAATTTGTATGTAAGCCGGAACAGTATTATTGTATAATACTGTATAAGTAGCATTGTGTAATTAACTCGAATCATTGTGCATTTAACTCAGATTTTGCTACAGTAGGCTCTGTTCTTAACTATGGGTCATCCGAAAGCCGGTGTTCTTAACCCAGGGACTACCTGTACCTTAACCACTACACCATGCTGACCCTCACGCAAATACTGTGTGGAAACTTATGATTGGAAGGAACTATTTAGGCTGTTCCTTGCTCAGTACAATAATCTCAGTTAAGGTATCCCAAACAGATGGCTGCAATACATCCAGTGAACAGAAACCCACCAGCCCTCTGGGTAACTAGTTCCACTATGAGCTACTTTTACTTTTAGGAAGCTGTTTCTAACATTCAAGTGGAATTAGCCTTTCTGTAATCCCCATCCATTGTTCCATGCCCTGGAATAATAGAGAAGAGGTTCCTCCATTTTGCTTCATAGATCTGAGCTGCTAATCCTCTGATCGTCCTCATTGCTCTTCCCCAAACCTTTATAAGATTCATGCCCAGAACTGGACATGTCCTGGAACTGGGATCTGACCAATACAGATACAATTAAAGTATTACTTCCCATGGTTTGGAAATGGCCTCTGTTGACACAGCCTAACATTACATTTGCTTTTTTAGAAGGCTGATCACACTGCTAACTCGTAGGAAGTTTGTAATCCAAGATCTTCTTCATAAGTAGCATTGCCAACCTAAATGTCCCATGTTCTAGGTTTCTGCATTTGATCTCTATTTCCTAAGGGGAATTGTTGAACTTGTTATTTGTTTGGTTGCTTGATCAATTTATGCAGCTGTCCTTCAGCCCATTTCTCTAAAGTATTAAAATCATTCTGAATTTTATTTCCATCTTCTAAGGTATTCACTATTCCACCCAATTCTGTGTCATCTGTGACTTTGATAAATGTTCCTTCCCTCTCTTCTACAAAATGATTCATAAAAATATTGACAAGTAAGAGCTCCAGGACTGATTCTTGTGGTACACCATTCAATACCTCCCTCCAATTTGATGAGGCACCACTGCTGAGTCCTCTCTGGCTACATTTTCAAGCCAGCAATTCATCCACTTAATTAACACGACCTTCAGATCAAATTTAGCTAAACATATTGTGCTCATTTGAGCTTTCCAGATTTCCTTGGTTTGCTGTTTACACTTAAGCCACTAAAAAGCCCTGAGGCAACTGAGATGGGTAACTTTTGAAGACCATGGCTGCACATAAGTCTTTTGGAGAAAGTGAGGTGCACAACATGTTGGTTAGATGATGCAAAGTGGGCTGGCCTCATCCATCCCATGGACTGGTTAGAATTTAGCATGCTTTCCTTTTCGGCAGGGACCTTCTTCTTTTAACATTACATTAAACTTCTTTTAGAGGTTATGCCTCGGCTTTTGTGTATTGCCACCTTAGAAGGGACAGAAACGCACCACTCACTTTCAACAGTTATGTCTCTGAAATTTGGCACATTGGCTGTAGGGATCAGAAAAATTATTTGGGCATTTCATGCAGCTCCAGGGCCAACAGCAAAAAAAATCAAGATGGTGGCTGCAATCACATGATAGAAGCCCTGCCCATTTTTACATACATCACAATACTGTCCATGTAAAAAGACATGGGGCTTCTACTACATGATTACAGATGGTATCTTGATTTTTTTGCCTTTCCGCCCATACTGTAGATGCCCCTGTCCGGGGCCCTAGGTTGCCTGTTCTGAAACAAACCCCACACACACACACTGTCCACCCCAGCACTCAACTCCCTGAAATGCATTAACAGTGCACCGCCTGAAACTCCAATGAGCTTAACAGGACTTAATCCCACATAAATGTCCATGAAGCAAGAACTTCAGAGTGCAGTTCAATAGCCCATTCCCTGGAAATATGTCCCATGGAACTTAGCAGAGTTTTTTCTGAGCCCGTGCTGTGAATGGGCTTCCTGATCTGCCAGACTACAATTCCTATTATGCCCTGCCATAATGGTTGCTCGGTAGACAGTGAGCTAGAAAAGGGTTGTTTTCAGTCACAATATGCTCTTTTACAAACTGCAGACAAAATTAACCTATAGAAATGTTCAAACCATGTTTTAGGGACCTCTGAGCTTTCCTAAAAATCCATCGGGAACTCCTGAACCATCCCACCTCTCCAGTACCTTGCTTGCAGTTCAAACTTGCTGTCTGCCCTTATGCTGCATCTAAAAAATGGAAATGTTTGGCCTGGGTTTCCTGAAGGTAGGTGATTTGAACATTGCTGTTTTGGAGAGTTAAACTACTGTGTGTTCACGGGAAGCATAAAGCACATCTCTTGCATACAATGAACAGGCAAAGCGGTCAATTTGGAATCAGCAGGTACATCTGGAAATTAGTCACCCTTTCTGTTGGGCACGTGTTGGCACATGAAAGAAGTGAGAGCACATCTCAGGACCAGCTGTGAATTAAACAATATATAATTCATGCTTTATAGTTACAGACTGCCTTTCTGCATCATGTGAAAAAAAAGGAGACATAACTAAGACCCGTTTTGAGAGTCTGACACTTGTGGCTTTATTTATTTTATTTATGTATCTGATAGATACTTACATTGAAAGTTATAAAGGCCTAGGAACCTACAGGTGTTGAAATACCCAGAAATATAGTGAGTACATTCAAGCTTTCAGAAATAATGTGTAGGGTGGCCCTTCCTGGACAAATATTCCATTAAGCTATAGCGAGAGAAGGATCTGGTTGTTCTGATCTTTCGCTGGAAGCACTGCAGTGCATCAGGCTTCACAGAGTATCAAAAATATGCTCTTGCCTCAAATGACTTGCAGTTTCAAGGTGGGCAAGGCAAAAGCAACAGAGGAAAGAGAAAGTGAAGACAGAAATAAATAGGAAAAGAAAAGGCCGTTGTTTACTTGTACCAGAAGTGCTAAACTTGACTAGAGAATGATTAGCCAATCAGCAACCTTTCCAGATTAAGTTTCTTTAAAATGGAGTACAATTTACAGCCCCACCCTCCAACTTAAATAGCAGGTAGCTATAGATTTTTCATGCTGCCTCCAATTTAATGGGATGTTCCTAAAGCTGAAATGCTGAACGGTGGCCTCTTGGGGATAGTAGACCTTTTTCTGGAGCTCCTGAAAGTGCCTGATGGGGCTGTCCTCCCTGGAAGCACATCATCCAAGCTAGATAAATACCTGGAAAAAAAGACAATTATGAGGAAATCAAAGAATCAAAGGGAGGCTTTGATAAAGGCACTTCCATACGGCACTGTTTATGCCCCCCTCTCCCCATAAGAGTTTGAAGCAATCATGTATCTTCTGCTGAATCCAGAATACTGAGACCAGACTGGGAACTTTCTAAATTAATCAACACTGCCTCTAGCAAACCAAAAGGTGGGTGTAAGAAATAACATTCAGGAGTAGATCCACTTATAGACACCACTATCTTCTACTCCAGGGTTTCTCAACCTTGGCAACTTTAAGACACATGGACTTCACCTCCCAGAATTCCCCAGCCAAGGTTGAGAAACCCTGTCCTACTCAGTACAAAAAGAAAATGAAGTGAATTGTGAGAACCCCTTCCCTTTCCCTTCCCCTCCACCTGTTGTCTGGCCATTTGCTGAAAATCTGAGCAGTTGATATGAGCAGTTGCCCATCACTCCACTGAATATGAAACCCGCTGTGAACTGTAATGTGAAATAGCAGCGCGTTGGCTCTTTTCACAGCCAGGTACTTTTTTTAATAACGGTAACCATGGCTCCAATCACTACAGTGGGGGAAACTTCCTAAACTGCAAACACCTGGAAGAAGGGACTAAAACTTGGAATGGGGAAGGGGGAGAAAAAAAATAGACCTAAATCCAGGAGCCAAGAATCAGGGCGACTGAAGAGTTTCCACCAATCTGAACGCAGATCATCCAAAAGTTCATTTTGATCCACTTTCAGAAAACTGGCTTGAAGCCAGAAAATAAAAAACCAAAACAGCTGCAGCTAAAATGCTGTTTAAAATAAGAAAGAAATGTCACACATTCAGACAGGCTCAGAATTGGTTTCCAATTGGCCCAAACCTTCATGTAGGGATATGCTACACTTTAGGATGAGAGAGTGTTGGTAGTGACGTTTCTGAAAGGGGTGGATCTCTATAGAACAGGATGAAGACAAAACAAAACAGCGTTCATTCAGGACCCTGCAATAGCAGTTTTCTTTCAGTAACAAGTAATAGGACTAGATGTTTTTAAAATAAACACTTGAAAAGTTTCACACACCTTTATTTAAGTTCCCTTCCTCTCCATTATTCTAATATACCTGTGGCTGACAGTTCAGAGATCCAAGAAGAGCATTTAGTTCATTAGTGCTCAATTAATACAGTATTTGGAGATGACAACAGAAACAGGAGCAAGCATGGAGCTCATACAATGCCTTCCGAGTGATGGAAGTTTGAAGGTTTCAAATGCAGCTTCTTTCAAAAGGTTGTTTCTTGTAGAAAGGAAAATAAGCCAGAGCACCGTAAGTCAGAAATCAGATCTTTTAAATAAATGTATTTAGCTATAACAGGCAGCTGAAATATAAAAGACAAGAGGGAACAATCTCAGGTCATAGAATTTAGGATATTATTAAAGGGCAGCCAAACACCCAGGTTTGGGGCATGGTATATTTTGCTGCCAAATGTGGGAGACAGCATTTTAATCCTCTACCCCAAGCGCTCATGAGCTGACCAGCTGGCATATCTCTGGGTGATTCCATTAGGTCAGTGATGTCCAAACTTGGCCACTTTAAGATGAGTGGACTTCAACTCCCAGAATTCCCCAGCCAGCCATGCTGGCTGAGGAATTCTGGGAGTTGAAGTCCACTCATCTTAAAGTGGCCAAGTTTGGACAACACTGCATTAGGTCATAAGGAGTGCTTGTTGAAGGAGGTGGTGGAGGAAGCCATGGACTGGGGAGATGTCAGAGCCTCCCCCTTCTTCTCGCAGCAGGTCCTTCTTATAGCAATGGGTCTTCTTGGGTTGGCATTGTCCCCTGCCCTAAATGCAAAAAGTTTGGGGATTACTGTAACCAAGAATGGATTTTTGGGAAGTCTCTAATCCTATTCTAAACGTTTCAATGCTGTTCTAAATCTATGAAGCCCTGGTTGGGGGATCTCAATATTCTCGTAATCAGAAGTGCCTCTGGGCATGGACCATGGGCAGAGGTCTAGGGGCCCCATCCTGCTTTACTGGTGGCAGCACTTACTTTCTCTTCCTGCAATAGAACAAACACAGCTGATCCTAAGCCGTACCTGGGAACGACCACAGGACATACAGCAGGGTGCAGAACCAGAGGTCAACGAGCTGCAACCCCCAAGGTTTTAGTCAGTGTGGCCACTGGCAAGAGATGCTGGGAACTGTAGTTCACTCCTATCTAGAATGCTACTGTCTCCCCACCCTGGGTGATAGGAGAGAACAGAAGTCCTCAAATGACACACAGATCCAGTTGGAAAGAATTAACACTGTACTTGAGCCAGTGGGTAATAAAGCAGTGCGGTCTAATCCTGCAAGCAAGAGGCACCTGCAGGAGCGTGGGTTAGTTTAGATTTTCTTGTGATACTTGAAAACTCTTCACTTTGCCTGTTTGATGAATGAACATTCCTGGCAGGTAGGGTAATTATTTGTCTGGTAATTTGCCTGTGCATTCACCAAGTGTTGTAACCATGGCAGTGGGGAGAGGTGTACCCCCTCCTCCTTTTCAGACCATCCTGTCTTCCCCTTTTCCTACGTACAAACTGACTCAGACTGACAGAAGCAGCTTTCACCAGGTTGCCTCTCAAGCGAGCAATTTCAGAGGCTCAGGAGGGTGAGATAGTGAAGTCAGACCCAGAGCAAAGGTAGTTAGCTGTCTTGCTTCAATCACCAGGGAGCTGGAATTTCTGCCTGCTGCATTGCTGTGGATAAACACGAACAAGTTGGAGTTGTTCCTCCAAAGGAGATGGGAGATTTGAAGGGGGCCCAGCCCTGACCCATTGCCCTGAAATTGGATGCTGACAAGGATTTCAACAGGAGCCTGTCTCCAAAGCATCCCTGCGTACGCAAGGATGTTTTCTTTCCCCCTTTAAATAGGGGAGAAAAAATTGAAGAGGGAAAAGTCAAATTTTGCAAAGCCTTTGCATATCTGTTTCCCTGCAATTCTACCTGAGGACTTCAGCTTCCTTTAACCAAGGGCTATTTGCCAACAACCCATTCTTGAAACAGAAAGAAAAGATGCAGGTCATTTTTTTTCATTCTGGAACCCAAAGGTCAATTTAGGGGAAAATAAAAGTGTAGAAGAAAGCAGTACCTCAGAAAGCCGTCAGCAGCTCTCAGAAGAATCGTGGAGCATAGTGAAAGATAGTCTCAGGCTAGCCAATTTTCTTGTCTCTGTGTAAAAAGAGAATAAGCCTGTAAAAGGAAACATTATGGAGCAGATCTGATTCCAGTTATCCAATTCACTGCTGTTCAACCAATACAGTTGGAGAAGAAGCTGGGAATTAACGACGACATGGAAAATGAGGAAGGTAAGGGCCTCAACTTCTTATTTTCTTGGAAAACTTGGTTTGTTTATAGTCTAATTCAAAGCCTACTAAAATTTCAGTATTTTTTTCTCATGTGACTAATTCAAAATCTGTGAAATCAAACAGTGACCTGAGATCAGCTAGCAATCCCAAATCATATCTTTTTTAAATCTTGTTTTCCCATGTGGAAAATATGTTTTATTATTGGAGAGATGGAAAGAGGATAAGTGAAAGGAATCCATTAGTGTTTGTTTTCTTGCTTTTGGAGCCCATGCGTTCTGGATGCTTTAGAAATCTTCATTTATCTCATCAGTTATAGAGCTTCCATCTGAAGAGATTTACCATTTTTAATTTCTAATTCATACATACCTTCAAGGGCAGAATAAGTCATTCTTAGCATTTGCTGTTCCAGGACAGACTTGTGGAGTGTTGAATCCATAAAACTTCCAGGAATTACCACAGGCTATTCAGAGTGTATGACTTGAAGCATTCACTATGAACATCTGCTAGGAGAGGTCCCTGCTGCCTCCTTCATCACCCTTCCAACCCCTATTGAAGGAAATGGAAGAGGGGGAAAAAATCCACCCCATGTACTTTTTATACATTAGAGTATAAGTATAAAATCGGAGAAGTCCCAAAATATAAAACTCTGGCAATCCATTCCTGTCACAGCTCTTCATGATGGAGAAGTTTCACCACGTAGCTGTCCCAGAATTGAACCAGTGCAAGATGTAAGTCATTTTGAAATTAATGGGGATGATGAGGACCAAACCTTCCCCTTTTCCAGATGTTTTGTTGTTGTCGAATGGTAGAGGCAATAAAATTGTTTGCTCCTATTACAGCCATGTTTTTTTGTAACTCCATAAAAGTAAATGGATTTGGTGTGAAAAATTTAAAAGGCTTTATTTGGAGAACCTGCTTTTGTGGGTATGTGTGTGTGCACATGTAGCATCTCCCTCCGTATCTGCATGATAGTTTCTATGTTCATTGCCATCTTCTTAGCAATAAATCTTGACACTTTAGATTCTTAATCCTATACTCGGGGATTTGCTAACAGCATAAACACAGAGATACGGCTTTATTGCAGATAAGATAGAAAGTCTGCCTCCCTTCGGAACACAAAATCAAGCCCTATGTGCATGTCTGCTCCAGGGTTTAAATTCAAGGCATTTTCCTCTGTTTTTTTTGTGTCAATGGAAATTTGGTTATTCTCTTCCCAACCTTGAGATTGGGAAACATCTGCTCACTGTTTATATAATGGCTCTGGCTAGTCTGAAAACTGATAGTTCCTGCCTCATCAGCTTCAGCCCTTAAACCTTCCATCTTCAGGAAGAACTGACATCCTTCATCAGGTTCACTTTTCTCTTAAAATAGCTCATTGCATCTTGCTAGGAATATCAAAATGACTCTCCCTTTCCCCAGTTTTAGATGTTCCTGTAACTTTTTTCCAAGTAGTGAAAAGTTTCAGAGGTGCTTATTTAGAGTTCGGTTTCCTGAGAAGGATATGAACACTTAACATGCTTGTTGAACAAGGGGTGGCAACTGCATGCTATGGGTGCATTTGAATTGTGCTCCTAGCATTTGATGGCAAAGTCATCAAATTTTCAGCAAATCCCCCAAATCAGTCCAAAATCATGCTGCCAAAATGTGCCCATTTTGCCACCACTGGCCCATTTTTTTAGAGAGACTTTCATTCCCATTCCATATAGATTGCACCCTCTTCTCCCAGTAATTTCATCATCCTTCTGATGACATCATTTGTGGTTAATGGGAGCAATTTGCAGCCCCCTGTCAAAGGAAAATCTCCACCTTTCCATTAACCCTCACACTGGGTTAATAAAACACAATTCCTATGTTCACATAATTTGCTATACCCAAATAAATAAACCTTTTTTTATGGCAGGAGGTGATGTCCTACTTGATATAGCATACTGAAACAATAGTCAAGTTCCCACAATATGTTGAACTATAAATTACCCTACTTCCTTTTAGTTCAGTCTAGTATGTTGAGCAACCTGCAATATTGTTTTGTGCAATAGTAGGCCAAAGGTAAGATGAGGGGTTTGAAGCAAAGCCCTACAACTGCCCTGAAGTTTCTAGCGGGGCTCAAAGCTTTCATAGGATTTCTTACAGAGAATCACACTCTGTTTCTACGTTTAGGCTCAGCACAGATTCTCTCTGCTAAGGATGCACATCTCACATGTTTTGGCTCTTGGGACAAAAGAATGAGTCATCTTCCTCTCTGGTAGCTCCTCTGTAGAAAGCTGCTGCTTCCTTTGGTCCTGCCCCAGGTTCAATTAATATATATTCCTTGACTGTGAAAGTCTTCTCAAAGTCCTAGCTCTAGAAGTGGGCTGGCTGATCACAGCTGGGCTCTTCTAGAAGTCTCTTTGCACAAAAACAGAATGGAAGCATCATACCTGAGAGACTAGCTGCTCTCAAGTCTCATTACAGAATCTTTAAGAGTTGATCAAATGTACTACAAAAAGGAGCTGCAAGGCAAATTGTTTACTACTTCTTGATGCAATTCTTTGTTCCCAACCAAGAGCTGTCTAAAATATTGGAAAAAATGTCAGAGTTACATTGCTTAAGTCTGACACTGGGTTTAATCTTCAAAGCTGATGGAGCAGAAGCCGGAGAATCTCCAGTAGCATTTTCAGATTCCATATGGAGTGTATGGAGCTGGCAGATGAAGTTAAAATGATTATGTAGCATCTAAGATGACCAGACCACATTGAAGGCATCACAGCCAGGAATCAATAAATAATGACTGCCTAGGCATCAGCAACAAAGGGTCTAATGGCATCTGAAAAACCAGCACATTTATTAGAATATAAACCAGTGTTCTCAATCTGCTGCCCTTCAAATAGTCCATAGCTTTCAGGGGATGATGGGAGAAGTATTCTGAAGGGGACCTGATAGGGGGAAGCAGTAACAGAGTTGCACAAATGTTGCAAAAATCTGTTTTCAGAACAGTCCTATGCAGGTTTCCATAGAAGTAAGCCCCACTTCTTTTACTCTAAGTGCCATTCAGTTATTCTAAGTGGTAAGATTACAGCCTTCAGTGTTTTTTTAAGTTAAACAATTATTCTTTTAGAAAGAACGTTCTGAAAACAAAGGTTATGTGCTGCTTCTTCATAAAACATTGCTCAGTTCAGTTAATTTTCAAACAGTTTAAAATGTTCCAATAGAAGAGAATATCTGTAGCTCAAGGCCGAACTGTCCAGTTCTTGGTGTTTTCTGAGCTTGGTTGTTTTCTTGCAAACGTTTTATTACCCAACTAGGTAATATCATTTACTTACAGGACTTATATCACCACCTTCTCATATAATAATTCTAGGCAGTTCGCAACGTTCATTAAAACATAGCTAAAAATAAAAATACCCTTCCTCTCAGGGGCCAGACTAAACCACCATCTGGGGAAGAGCCAGGTCTTCACGGCCCCCTAGAAGGCTAAAAGAGTAGGGATAATTTTTGGATTGATTCACTGAGTTAATCATGCATCTGAGCAATATATTCTTATTCAGATTCAGATAAGAGATGGCATAAACAAATTCTCATCCTTCATGGAAGAACACCACCAGCTTGCAATAATAGTCTCTTATTAATGGGGTTTTTCAAAGCATCTTGATCTACTCTCTGAAAATGAACAAAGACTGAAACCGTTCTGCTTACGCAAAGCTCTGCAGTGGCTGAGTCCCAGGTCTGGTACTGTGATTTCTTCCTGCGGACATTCACAACACACTTAACTGAACGAAGTCACTATTGGTTGTTCTGGCAGTATCTATGCACACTAACTGGATGAAAAATCACTATTCTGGGAACAGAGCTGTACCCACAATTTCTCCAGAACTTACCTAGTATCCCATGTGAAACCTTAAATTCTGGATCTCTGTTCAATGGATACAAGGGGCCAAACTGGGATTTCATCAAAGAACAAGTCCATTGTTCTAAAATCTGCCTGGACAGTTGTCATAATTTATGTCCTTTGTGTTGTTTAATCTGTGGGGTAATTACACATAGAACAGAGGTGCGCAATGTAAAAACACGAATGATATTATGATACAATTGATGCAAATGGATGCAAATTGATCACAGAGTTATACAAATGGATGCAATTGATTACATAGTTATTCAAATGGCTCAAATGTGTCAGTTATGTAACTTTGGATTTAATGGAATTGGGGGTTAATGGATACTGCTAAGTCTTCAGGAGAAGTGCATTTGGGTGATACGTCTTTGCTGCCAGGCCTCGGAGCCCGCAGAAGCTTGCTTTTTCCGCTTTTTTTCTCTCTACAGGACAAACTATGCAAAACGGGTTGATTGACTGGTTCTAGAGGTTTCCTGAGCCATAATTGAGTGAAATTAATTTAGCCTCTGTGCATGATAGGGTCTATTTTGGGCTAAATGTAACCTGTGGGAGTTTTCTACCTATTTTTTGGTATATATTTAAGACACATTAACCTCCTAAGTTAAGTACGCTATGAGAACATTATTGTTACTTCTGTCAACTGAGTGGCATAATTTTTAATCCTTTTTACTTCAGGATAGCTAGTCTATTGACAGCCTAGATGCAGAGCCGGTAATTTCAGGATTTCACCAGCTATAAACTATCTCTGAATGGGCAAATTCAATTTTTTCCTTAACATTCATTATTAGATGAGAATGTCACATACTAGGAACTGCCATTTTCTTCAGAATGCTTAAAATAAGGGGATGGAAAACCCTCATGTCTGGAATACTGAAATTGCTTTATTTTCCATAGTCTATCTGGTTGCCTTGAAAAAGAATCTGTGGCCACTGAGATGGTCAGGAGTGTCCCCAGGGTATGGTCAAAAAAGTCAAGATGGTGGCCATAATGGTACAACTGAAGCCCTGCCTGTTTTTTATGTGCACACATGACACACATTAAAAATCAGACAAAGCTTTAATCACATTGTTGCAGTCACAGTCTTGACTTTTTTACTACAACCTGCAGGCATCCTTGGATGTTCTACTAAAATACAAATTCACCTAATGACATGGCGATTCACTTAACGACTGCCTGAAAAAAATGTCATAAAATTGGGTGCAGTCATGCAATGCCTTGCTTAACAGCTGCACCACTTAACGATGAATTTTCCAGTCCCTACTGTGGTTGTAAGTCGAGGACTTCCTGTACAACAAGTTCCTCACCCCTCCCTCAAATAAAGAGGAGGTAAAATCACCCCATTCTGTTTATAATGCAACAAAATGTTCATGTGGTAGAAGAGTGATATTTTTAGTATTCTTCCATGTAAACTTTAATGAGTATGTTGAAAGAGATTTAATGTTTGCTTGGTTTGAAAAGGTAATTATTTTGCTGATTTGGTAGGCTGGTCTTTTTTATTAGATATATTCAAATTGCTGCTCTTCACATATATGTAAATATGTCACATTTAGCTACATTTTCTGTAGCAGCCCCTGCCCTCTAGAATACTCTTCTCCCCAGATCTCTACCCTTCTAGCCTTTGGGAAGGCTGTAAAGAGCTGGCTTTCCCCCCCAGCGCTGGGATAGGTAAGGTTCAGGCCCAGGGATGGCGTCATTGGATGCATCGGAGAAGTGACTGCCCCACTGTATCTGAAAGCAGAGCTGGCCCTCTCTGCTTTTCAGACCTGGCCCTTTGCAGCGTTCAGGACTCCTACTTTCACACCTAAACTATCAGATTACAGGGATTGTGGTTCTTTTGGTTTTGAATCTGAGATTCTCTTCCTTCTTCATCACAGGTATCATCATACGCCCTACCAAGAATAGCCCACCATTCTCTAAGAACACAAGCCA
Source organism: Python bivittatus (assembly GCF_059951505.1). Taxonomy (NCBI): domain Eukaryota; kingdom Metazoa; phylum Chordata; class Lepidosauria; order Squamata; family Pythonidae; genus Python; species Python bivittatus. The sequence continues at coordinate 6,718,609 of NW_028277073.1, forward strand.
TGGCGAGACCTACAAGGGGAATTTTACCTTCTCCCCCTACTATCAACATTCCTCTCCAGTAGCTTCCATGTTCATTGTTGCCTATGCGTTTATCTTTTTCATGTGCATGATTGGCAACATGCTGGTGTGCTTCATTGTGCTAAAGAACCGGCAGATGCGAACTGTCACCAACTTCTTCATCCTCAACCTAGCGATCAGTGATGTCTTGGTGGGGATCTTTTGCATGCCAACCACACTGGTGGACAACCTGATTACAGGTAAATGAAAACCAAGAGTATTTAGAGAACATGGCATACTTGAAAAAGGAAGGGAAAGGAAATGCTAATAGGGGGTCGTGGCACTGGGGGTGGTCGGTGGTTTGAGGACGCTCTCTCCATCTTTTTACCCTCTATTATTTTTTGCCAAGATTTTTTTTACTGTTTTTATTGCTTTTTTATTGTAAGCCACCTAGAATCATTATATACTGAGATGGGCGGCGTATAAATTTGATAAATAAATAAATAAATGACTCCCCAGCATATTAAGGGTTGCTACCTATTTACAAAAGGTTGGGCTTTGAACTTTCATGGTTTTGGAGGATTTTACTAGCTCTAGTATGAATGTCTTACTATTTTAAAATATGAACTGAAGTGATCCAAATTTTCCAGAAAACAATGATTGGCTCCAACAGCGTTTTCTTTTATTTGGATATGCAACCTTAATTTTGTGGTGTAAGTCAGCTTGCATGCCAATGACAAATACTAGTTGTAGATTTTATACGCAGGTTTATTGTTGGGAGACAGCATGGGAAGATTATTTAATACTATTTATGCCTGAGTTTGTTCCTGAAAAAAAGGAAAACTCTGTGATTAATTTGTATGAAGACTCTCCCTGAGGAGGGCCTTATCTTCTTTGTTCCTGAGATGGACCATATCTCCAACAGATTCGTGCAGTCACATGAAAGATGATGAAATGTGCGGCTTGGACATTGAAGGGAGACTTGTACTTTTGTCTTCTTTCTGAGATATTACTAAATGTCATCATCTACATAATCATGAAAACTTTCTACACTTTGCTTCCCTGCAGTTAGCTGTGAAAATGGAAGACACAGAGCTGGAAAACAGTCACTTATTTAACAAAGGTCTTAGATGGAGAATCTTGCACATAAGAAAAATACAGCCAAATGCTTAGAAATCATTAGTTCAGTTCAGTCTTATCTTTATTGATTGGATTTGTTTGCAAAATTATTTTTGAATTTTGTTCCCTAGCTCCAGTGATCTCTTTCAGATGAATGCCAGACTTTCAAGAGCAAATATTCTGTGCGGGGATCTAGGTTCAGGTCCCCATTTGACCATAGAACTCACTGGATGATTTTGGGAATATCATTCAATCTCTCAGCTCAATTTACCTGACAGGGTTGGTGTGGGAACAATATTAGGGAAGACTCCCTTGTAAGTCCTCTTGAGCTCTCAGAGAAATGTTGGGCTACAAATGTAGTAATAAATACATTAATAAAATCTATGTGTTTCTCATGTTCAGAAAGTAGAAAATGAACCCTAAAGCCCTCTAGTTAAATACCTAAGAAAAGGAGTAGGGTATCTATCCAGAGGTCTCTCTACAGATCAATCAGCACAATCACAGAGTAAAGTATCGGGTCTTGAACATGGATTTGGCCGGTTCTCTGCTGCAAACTATAGATTATCAAGTGGAGCTACAACCATTTCTAAATCAGCAGAGGTTGGATAATACAGAAAACAAGGGTGTCAATTGAAAACCTCTGACTCTGATATGTCTGAACTCCTACATTTGATTGGTTCATGTTTTTGATGATGGTCCACTTGTTTTCAGACCTATTCAGTCTTTTTCTACATCTTTTCTCTTTGACATGCTAACTATCCCAGATATTTATCAACTCACTGAACTTTAGAAGCTCCTCCTTGCTTTGTTTTGTCAGAGACTTCTCAAGACCGGCTGTGGGATTATGGGATTTGGCCACAGACTATGGGATTTGAAGTCCAACATTTCTGGAGGGTACTAGGTTAGGGATGGGTGCTCCAATTCTAATACGAAGTGAGCCACAGGCAGAGCCCCTGCAAATATTCCTATGAAGGAAGGAAGCAGGAAAAAAGTGAAACATACAACAAAGAATACAATATTCTTGTCTTCTTCCTTTCACTAATTTGCCCGTAGAGGGATGAAATGATGAGCCATACCATCCACTGCATCCTCTTAAAGGAAGTCTTTATGAGATGTAATCACCCAGTATCTTAATATACGTGTAGGCATGTTTAGTTACATTAAACTCAACAGGTCTTAAGCAATGACTAACTGGACTCATTTTTTTCAGAGGGACCTGACTCTTACTAAGGCTGAAGTCCTATACTTACTTTTGAGAAAAAGCTTCATTCAATTCAGTGTGTGTATGTATGTGTGTACATACTATAAAGTAGCCCAGATCCAGTCCTCTCTAATTATGGGAAGACCTGATGTTCCACAAATCAGATTAAGTAAAATCAATATCATTCATGAACAGGGAAAATCTTCATAGATCTAGATCATGATCTAGAATAATTGAATGAAGAATGCCAATCAAATGCCTTATAGAGAAGGAGCAATTTTCTATTTCTGCGTGTCTGTGATATCAAAAATGAGTGTTGATTCTTAATGGGAAGATGCTGAGGTTCACTGGACAGTGGAAGATTCTATTCCCAAATATGCCTAATCCAATTCATTACTAACTCAAATCAAATCTCCTTACTGGTATTTCTGGCAGCAAGCACACGGTGTCACTAAGATGGTAAAAAAAAAATCACAGAATGCTCACCCACATTTACAGAAAGTGCCCAATATTCATGTACAAAGAAAATACTGACAAGTCTTCCTAAAGGGAAAGCAGCAGTAACTATGGTTTGGCAACTCCAGTCATCCGATTAGGGGGAGGCATGATCAGTGCTGCCATACCTTAGCAATGATTGCCTTTTTTCCCCTTAGCTCTTTGTCATCTGCATTTTGTTCCTGGAAGATGAGTTATGCAAAATAAGTCAGTTGATTGGGTTTAGGTGTTCCTATAACACAGTGTTGTCCAAACTTGGCCACTTTAAGATGAGTGGACTTCAACTCCCAGAATTCCCCCAGCTATGCTGGCTGGGGAATTCTGGGAGTTGAAGTCCACTCATCTTAAAGTGGCCAAGTTTGGACAACACTGCTATAACACAACTGAATGGGTAGAGTTACTTTAACTCTGGGCATGACTGGGCATGGATAGGCCCACACATTAACTCCCCCGTTAATCCAGTTAAACATGTGGAAACAGGACCAACATGTAAGATAAGTTTGGAATAAAAGAGAGGAGTAGAGGGAAATGGAAGTCCAGATCAGTTGTGCTTCCTACTCTACCCTCATTTGGTGTAGCTTTAAGTAGATGGGATCATGCTGGGAATTCTAGTTCCAACAGGAAGGGCGTCCTACAAATCATACAAGTCATCCAACTTATGTCAATTTTTGGCTCCTTATGATCTATGGTTGGACATTAAGATAAACAGATAAAATTATCATATAAAATATGAGGAATCCTGAGGCTTCGTTTTTGCAATGTCTTGCAAAAGGTATTTGCAAGTATTTTTTACTAAATTAAAAATTAAATGAAAATTAATCTTCTAAACATTGTTGTTTCATGTTACTCTGTCATAAGGAAAAGATTAAATACTGAGACTAGAAAATAACAACAGCTAGGCAGACTCATAATTTAAAAGAATGGAATGTTCCAGGCCTACTCAAGTCCACTTATTCCCACCTTCATTCCATTTCGGCATTTGACCATCTCTTCCTTTCTACTTGCTCAGCTATTAAGGTGCCATAGAGCCTGTATGATTATTGTATGTGCTTGGTTGAAGATATTGTGTATTACACAATATTTTCCCGGAAAACAATGTACGGCTTAGAAAAAGTAGAGTTGTCAGATCATGTTTGAGATAGCGTAACAATTTCTGCTGAGAGCTGTAATGTAAAGACATGAAGTATATTGGTTACGTTGATGTCATTTTCAGTGCTGAATAGGTGATAAAAATATGAAAACTGACAATTATGATATTATTTGCATCCGTGTGTTCTGGCTTCCAGCCAGCATTTCTGAGTGAAATTCCTGTATTCAACAATAACTACTCTCCATGTCTGGATTTCTTAATTATATCAGAGTCTAAGGTAATGGGGCCTGATCTGCAACTGCAGGATGCTGGAAATCGGCATGCTCCAAGCATTAACACAGTTATCTGTATGGAGAAAAAGCCCAAAATTCAGTTGATCGTGAATAATGGCTGTCTGTTACCTCTGTAGAAACAGTCTTTCAAAATTCATAGTGGTGCTCGCTATCTGTAATTTCTGTCTAACTCCAGTGGGCAGAAAATCAGATTTCTTGTTCTCCTGCTAGCTGCTTAAAAAGATGCATTCCTCAGGTTCTAAAGCATCACTCTGCATAACAAGGCATTTTGGAAAAACAAACACCAGCTTGCGTGATTGGCAGAAAACTTCCATTACTGTACAAAAGCACAATATAGCAAATTATAATTGTTTCCTGAATGCTGAGTAATTTCTCCCTTCTCTTCTAATCTCTTGTTCATTGCCAGCATTAGAAATTGAGCTGTCTTCACAGTGGGTGGATCGGTGAACTGATGGACAGACGGAGAAACATAAAAGAAAGTATAACTTGTCCATGTAAGGCTTGATGTAACTAATGGAAATACAATCATTTTGGCTATGAGAGAAATAAATCCTACACCTATTTCAGACAATAACTTTATCAGGCCAGCTCAGTAAATAGCCAACCAACTTTTGGATTTCAATGATTTTCCTTCATTTTTTTTTTCAAAAAATAAATCAGGAAAAGACAAGAGGAGAAATATATATGGCTATAATGTCCCGCTGAAGCTACAGAACTATTCAAATATTGACAGAAAAATAGTCCCAAAGGCAAAGAATGGTGTTGCTTTGCTGCCTAAGCCAAACAGCAATTACCCTTTGATGAGAACAGAAATACTAAAATAAGGAGATGTTGCAGAATGGAAAATAAATTTTAAAAGGCTCCAGCTCTTTCATCCGCATCAGCCCCCAATTACAGAATGAACCAAGGGGCAAAGATTACTTTAATATTTGTCATAAGCACAAAATACTTCTAAATTAGATCCACTCAATTACCGTTTATTACTCCATAAAATTAAAGGCCAGTTTCAGTGATGATCAGATTCAGAGAAAATTGCAAAATGATTACCCTATTTTTTCCCCCCAAAATTGCCCTTTAACTAGGAAAAAAAAAATTTGATGGGGGAAAAAAACCTATAAATGTATTCAGAAAGAAAGGGCCCCACGTAAATAGAAAATTATTCTACCTTAAAACCTCAGAAGGTTGATGGGGACTCCCTAATACACATTTTAACTTTTCAACTGAAACGTTGTTGTTGTTTAGTCGTTAAGTCGTGTCCGACTCTTCGTGACCCCATGAACCATATTGCGCCAGGCCTTTTGAAAGATTAATTTAAGAATCGAGTAGAAGACGATTCACGTTTATATAGTCAAGGCCAAGTTGTAATTTTATTTAAGAAGAGAACAGATATAAATTGGCACAAAGAGGAGGAATAAAATAGTCATAAGAAAGAATTGGATGAAAATTGTGGATTGTACATTTGCTATTGGGCCCAAGCTCATGAAGATAGTTTGTTGTAGCTGGGTTGTTGTTGTGCTGGGGTTAAGGACTTATAATAGGATTGTGAAGGCAGTGAGATGAAGTTAATTATTTCTTATGGGACTTAGTGCTTGGAAGGCATTTCTACTTATATTCTAAAGCAGTGTTTCTCAACCTTGGCAAGCTTTCAGGTGGGTGGACTTCAACTCCCAGAATTCCCCAGCCAGCCTTCCTGGCTGGGGAATTCTGGGAGTTGAAGTCCACCCACCTGAAAGCTGCCAAGATTGAGAAACACTGTACTAAAGAATGGAATGCGAAATTGAAATCTGGCTAAAGTAGCATAAAAAATTAGCACCGTATCTTTCCCCATTAATGCCCTGTATCAGACATTAGTGTCCCAACCTTAGGCCAGTTGTAGTTCAAATGATAAGAAAGAGTCTTAACGGGAAAATCCATGGATATACCGTATTTTTCCAACTATAAGACGATACTTTTTTCTAAAATCCGTATGCTAAAAATTGAAGGGTGTCTTATTCAAGGAAGTCAGCCGAGGAGAGAACCACGCGGTGGCAAAACTGCCCATACTTTGTCTCTGCAAAGAGGCTTCCTCCTATGGCTAGCCTCCAATCACGAGTGAAATAGCTTGAGTCTGCAAACAGGCTTCCTCCAATCACGAGCCTTATGTAACTGACGTCAGCTGATGCTGAACAAACCAATTGAAGGAAGTCTGTTCGCAGAGACAAGCTACCAGCAGTTTCACTCGTGATTGAATGTAATCAGTTATGCAAAAGAGCCTGGAAATAGAGCTGCAGAGAGACGGTTTGGACCTCCTCCCACCGAGTGTATCAGGTAAATGTTAACTAATTACTAAATAAAAATGTGTTCTGCACTATCTTTAAAATATTGATTTCTTAATTTTGGGTTGGAAAAGTGGGGGGCGTCTTGTACATGGGGGCATCTTATTGACGGAAAAATACGGTAATACATATTCAGTATAACATTGCTAACGTGGAAACATGTTACTCAGCTTGATAAAACTTCAGAACCAGGTAAGAGACATCAGCCCTCAATGATAATGAAGGTGCTCTGGGGTGAAATGAATGATAATTTTGAAAAAGTGGATGTAAAGAGGGAGTTGCTATATATTTGGGCGATGATATATTTCTCACTAATTTGCCTTAGTTAATTATTTGAAATTTTTGATATCTTTATCCTAATAATTATTTTAGCATTTTAGGATCTGATAAGTATCTATATTTTGGTATCTAACAAACATAGCAATTATTTCAGTTTGAAGTATTTTAGCATCTGCATTTACACCCACTTAATCTTAGTTTGTATCATGTGTTTAGAAATGTTCTTTTCACCTTCTTATGAATTCTGTAGCTCTTTGTGAAACTGTGTTCAATAAACATGTAAAAAAAATTTAAATATAAAACAGAGAATGGAGAGAAGAGGAATAAATATGGATAGTGTTTAAGCCAAGCCTGCATCGATTACAGTCTTAAATTAAAGGCAGGATTAGATTGCAATGTGCAATTTGTAATGTGTAATTTGGGAACTCTTAAATAAAAAAACTAAGAAAATCATTGTTATTACCACATTTTTGAAAACATATCATCCAGCTGATAAATCAAACCTATTTCTATTCTTGGGTAAGACCTAGAGATCTCCTGGTAGATGGGAAATGTGTTCGTCTTAGCCAGTTGCAACATGAATTACTGCCTTGGACAAGAATAGCATAAGTCCTAGAAAATCCTATTTCATTGGAAGCAAGAAGCATTGTTCCAAATTATTACTATTTATAGCCACATTTATAAGTATATGTGCATAGCAGGACAATTGTGAACTGTAAGGTCTCAAAACAGGTATTCACAGGAGGTCGGGGTGGGGGGAAGGATGAAAGTAGTGTTACACCATTGCAATGCATGCTGTGCCCCTTTGCAGTGCATTGTGACATTGCACACGTGTACGAATGGAGCAACACTGCAACACTGCTTTCCTCATTTTGACAAATGCCTCCCATCCTATTCACTCCAAAGAAGTGAGCCCAGCAAGTACAGACAGGGAGAATCATCTTTAGTAACTATGTTCACAAATCAGCTGTGATAACACAATAATTCTCGTTATTTGTAAACTAAAAGATGCAGTACGCTAACCTGACAGTCAGTTTAAGCCACCAGTGATGGAGTTGAATGTTCTCATTTTGTACCATTTCATTTTGAAATTCATTTGTTCAAGGGTAGCCCTTTCAAAGTGATTATCCTTGCCTGAGAGGCTGAAATATTTCACCCGCTTGGTGAATCTGGCCTAAGCATACTGATGTATTCATACAATGCAGGACCTGTACCTCTGAGTAGATGGGATCTGGGCAACAGAATATTGGCTTGGAAGGCAGACCCTAGATCTGAGATCCTAGTTTGCATAGACTAGTGTGAGCAAACATGAGGTACAACTGAGTTTTGGTTGCCATTGCGCCCTACTGGTATCAAAACTGACTGATACTATTGTAAAACCTAGTCTATTCTCTTTCTATCATTCTAGAAAGCTTTCTGTGAAAGCTTCAAGTAACCGATGCCATGATAGACAATGGAGGTCAATATTTAGGGGCTCATCTGATGGCAGCTACAGTTTAACAAATACTGCAACTTGGGATGTAAGAGGAATAAATAGTAAGCAATTTGAATGAACGATGAAAGAAGAGAAAATTGAATTGTGTGTTTATGAAACTCATGAAGGAGGAGTATGTAACAGATCTGAATGAAGGTGATCTGACCATCAGGAGTAGAGTTAATTAACACTTGCACAGAAGGGAAGGCATAGATGTCTTTGTCAACAAAACAGCTAAAATGTATTTAGAAAGTATGAATTGGTATACCCTCAATTGTTATGGAAATACAAATTCAAAGACATTTATAAGTCTATGTGCATGGCAGGACAATTCTGAACTGTAAGGTGTCAGAGCAGAGGTATTCACAGGAGGTCAAGGGGGGGAAGGGTGAAAGCAGTGTCGCACCATTGCAGTTGGTGATAATTACATGCATGCTCCACTGAAAGGTGATAATGGAAGACCCAGAGATGAGTTCTGGGGAAAATCGGACACCCTTCTGAATGAACACAATCCGGGGGAAACACAATTCTGTTAAGTGACATCAATGAGTGACAGCAAGATGAAAGTCCAGAAAAAGTGATTAGGCCATTTGGACACTGCAGACTGAATAAGAAGGGTGATTGTTTGGCAAGTACCTATTTAGAAAATATTTGTTTCAAGTATGTGATTTAAGCAAAAGTTTACTTATGTGTGCAGATGGAAAAAGGAATGAATAAAAAGGATGCATCGGATACTTTGCCTTGAAAGATTGAGAGAATTAATGAAGGATATAAAAGTGAACGTGGGAAAGACTGTTTTGGGTGAAAAAGTGAAGAAATGAAGAGTGAATTCTGAGGAAAATGGACATGGAAGAAAAGGAGGAAAGTGAAAGAAACTAGAATAAAAGTAGAATAACTACAGAAGAGAAAGTATGAGTCCATGACAAGGAAGGTAGATTAATCTCCCAAAAGAATGAAAGGAAGGTTGATGTAAGTTAATTACTTATGACCTCTCATGTGGTCAGCATATTGGAAGGCTTGATTCTACTTGGAAGAAGCAGTTCCTAACATACCTGAGAATCAAGCCATATAAGGCATTATAGCATCTTGAATTGTATCCAAGAACCTACTAGAAGCCAATGCAGAGCCAGCAACACAGGCTTCATGCGCCTATGATGGTTTTCATCCACCAACAAATTGACTGCTGCATTTTGGATCAACTGCACTTTCTGAGTGCAGTTATGTACACATGGCAATAGGGCCACAAGTTACCATTTTCAAGGCCACGTGCTTCAGATAGGGCTGTAATGGGTGCACCAGCCAAAGCTCCCAGCCAGTAGTTTCATGTAGTTAAAGAGAAGGGGGGAAGAAAACCAAACCCTGTGGCTGCTATCAAGGGAGCACCCATGAGGCATACCATAATAAATTGTGTAATGGTCTGTGAGAATGTCCTTGAGAGACAGGAGGAGGAGCCACAGACTAGGCAACAGTCAGATAAGAACCAGCATAGCCTGCAGAAGGAATGGAGGCATGACAAATGTCTCAGAAGGGACCCTCCCTAGTTTTTTGGACTGTAAAGGTAAGGGGGGAGAGATGGACTTTCAGACTTGCAAGATCGATGTCAGCTCTTCTAGGCAGTCCAGACAAGAAGCACCAACCATGAGTGCTAACACTTTCTTTATTGTAAGGTTACAGTAACAGAATCTTGCAAGTCCGAAAGTACATCTCTTCCCCCTCGCCTTTACAGTTCAAGAAACTAGGGAGGGTCCCTTCTGAGACGTTTGCCACGCCCCCATTCCTTCTGCGGGCTATGCTGCCTCTTATCTGACCACTGCCTAGTCTGCAACTCTTCCTTCTCCTGTTTCTCAAGGAAATTCTCACAGACCACTACAACTGGAACTGGCTACCCAGCAAGGTGTAGAACCACTGTAAAACAGTGTCCCTGTCTCTCAACTCTCACATGTGGCCTACCATGGTTGATGGTATCCAACACCAACAAGAGGTCCAAGAGTACTAGGAGAGATGCCCTTCCATAATCCTTGATGTAGATCAGGCTAACCAATGCAGTTTCTGTCCCATGCCTGGGCCCGAATCTTGACTCCTCAGATCATTTTTCATCTTTGCGCCATAAAGTTCTACTCACTCATCCACTAACAAGTCACGGATGAACATGGTTTTGTTACACAGTGTCCCACAAGCTTTTAAGCTGACACATGTTTCCTAGTTACATATAGCTGGACAGAAGGGGTGTTTAACTCTGGAAAAATTAAATTACTATTGAGATGCAATCCTAAATATTTCTACTAACATTTCTTTCCCCATTCTGAGAAAGAAAAAGAAATCAAATTCCATCAGAGCCATGCTCATGCACGTGGTCCTTGCTTAACAACACTAATTGGGACCAGAAACTCCATCGTTAAGCAACATGGTGGTAAGTCGAAAAACCACATGACTGGCCACTCAGTGACACAGTTCTGGCAGTCCCAGTTGCTATCATTAATCATGGGTCATTAAGCAAGGACCTCACGTGACTGCAACTTGCAACTTCCTGCTGGCGTCTCCACTGACTGTCAGAAGCTGGCAGGGAAGGTCACAAATCATGATCATATGACTGCAGGACACTGCAATAGCTGTAAGTATGAGGACTGGTCATAACTACCATTTGTTCAGCACCATTATAAGTTCGAAAGTTTGCTGAATGAGTGGTCATTAAATGAGGACCACCTGTATTTAATACATTGGTCCCCAAAAATAGTTGTATAAACAGAGTCATTTATTTGGAATTAGTTAATGTAACTTAAAAAATGGAGATTAAATGAAAGTAAAACCACCCTGAGGTAAACTTATCATAAATTTGCAATTTTTAAGCTGAAGGCGAAAAGCTAACAAATGCATGATGGGAAAATAATTATGTTCACCATACTTAATAAAGTTTAAATATACATGAAATCAAATTTAGTTTTTGTCCTGGCTTTGTCCATGCCATTCAAAGGCCAAGGGCAGAACAAGTTTTGCATCCCTGGGCTAAAATCCATGCTAAGTAGATCTTTCAATCCTAGGCAATATTTTATAGATTTCACTGTGGATGATATTTATTAGATTCTGGTTTAAGGCAAGTACAAGAAAAGATAATGGATGACAGACAAATCTTTTGCTTTTAATCCCTCTGATCTAGTATGAATGTAGAAACCTGATAAGGAAAGGTTAAAATGCAAGTATTGCAAATAAGATATGGAAATGAATTCAATGTTTTGCCAGAAACATCAAATACCTTCTTCATTAACATAAATCCTCATTCCTATGGAACAAATCATTCTATCTCCATGTCAGAAATTCTTCAGGGCACAGTTTATTGACAGCTTTAAACTGATAGGTGGAATAGCCTTGCTACAGGTAACTCTTAGATCTTTCCTTGGGCAAGGCAGCCTATGCATTTTGCCTGTTCCAAAAAGTGAGGATCGTTTGTGGAGCTTAGGTTTATAATATAGGACAGGTTTGTTGGTACCCATAATCTGGAAAATAGCAAAGAGAAAGTCAGATAATATGGTGAAGTGAACATCTCTCTGGGCACTGTTGGGCTTCAGGGTTTAGTGACCATGTTTAGTGACTTCAGTCCCTACTCAGTTGCCTGTGGTCTGCATAGCAGACCAGCTGGTCTCTGAAGATGCCAGCCACAGTTGCTGGAGAAACATCAGGAAATCTGCTGTCTAGATCAAGGTCACCAAACCCTGAAGCCCAACACTGCCGAGCAGATACCAACCGTGAAAGCCTACACCAGTATACTGAATGTCTCTCTGTTTCTCTCTGTCTATCAAATAGATAGATGTTTCAAAAATTATATTAAATTACAATTCCATATTTCTGTGTGAGTAATGAGCAGAACTGAAGATACACTTATTTTCCTCACAATATAGCTGCAAAGGAGTTCTGGGGTGCCTAGATCAATATAGAAAGATGGAAAGCGTTTTGAGAATGGTTATTATTTTTCCCCCAATAGCCATTAATCTTGCTTTTTGTACCAAGTAACTATGGAGTTGCACGTAGGCAGCCAACTGGTACTTTAAACTAGATCAGTTTTCTCATCAATGCTTATGCAGAGCAGGCAGGCAAATTCTGGGTGAGTGAAAACATACCTATGTTCTTGTGTAAAGAGATGGACATCTTAAAAGCACATTTATGCTTCTGTGTGTTTAGCGTTTTTGGAGCTAAGTCTCAGAATCCGTTCTGGACAGTATAATTTTAGTCCTACTGTATACGCTAAGTACCAATTATAACGTTATTTTTGCCCACTCCCCACCAAATACCTTCATTTTCTGTCTTGATTTTAAACATTTGGCTTTCTTTTATTTATGCATTGTCATAGCGGGTGGTCCCATCTAGCTGACCTTGGCTGATCTTGAATGATGCTAAGCAGGGTCAGGCCTGCTTTGGATGGGTCGGCTCAGGAAATCTGGCTGTAGGCTAGTCTTAGAAATTGAAAAAAAGGTCTCAGAAGAAGACAGTGATGAATGTATTTCTACTCTGCATATGGCTGCCAAGAAAACTATATGAATGTGTCCATCACTCCAGGAACCAAGCTCAAATGATTATGTGCTGAAATAGGAGACTATTTCACATCTCATTGAAGGATGGCAGGGAACAAAAGGATGTCATAAGAAGGGAAGATTCAGAATATATTTTTGGAGAGACTGATGTTTCCACTGCCAGCACCGCTCCTATGTATTTGCAAAATATTTCCTCTGATTAGTTTATCTTTTATACCCTATAAAACAGTATCCATATAATGAATAGACAAACAACTTTAATTTGTCCTCCAAGAAACAAGGTATATTTACTTTTTTAATGAACAAAATAGAAAAAAAAAGTGTTATGGCTGAAATGAGATGAGAGTTTATTTCCAGGACATTTCCCTTGCAAACACGACAGGGACCAGGTTCAGTTCCTGCAAGCCCTACAAAGTAGGCCAGACTAAGAAACCAATATCATGTAGGTCAGTACTACTTTTATTGTCTTGCAAGTCTGAATGTGCTCCCCACTCCTCCCTTTATCTTTGTGTGAACTATGGAGGGGCTTGTCTAAGATGTTTTCTCAAGTTATTTTCTTGGCCCAGGCTCAAGCCCCATTTATCTAACCATTGTCTTGGTAGCGGCTCTTCCTCCTATCCTTCAAGGCCATTCCCTGTACCCTCTCCAGTTCCCACTTACATATTCCTGTCAGACCCAAAGGAACTGTTCCTACCCTTAAACAAAGCACCCCCCATCCTTTCCTTGCCCAAAATAAAGAAGACCTGTATTGCTCACCTTAACAAAGGCAGAATGAAATTGACTAAATAGCAAAGATCCAGCCCTCTGCAACTGACCAAGACAAAGTAATAAGGAAATTGCACAGAGTAACTGGGGGATAGGCATCTCATCCATTAATGTTTCTCTGTTTGCTAACAAGAAACAATAGCTATTTCCACCAACTCCGCCAACTCTAAAAAGCACAGCGTTTCTTAACAATAAAACTGCTCTTCTTAGACCATCAAACTTATCCAGTTTTTCCTACGTGGCCCCCAGATTCTAACAGCAAATCAGAGCCCTGCTCCACAGTTCAAATTTTCTGCTCCACAGTTCAAAATCCTTAAAGATATTCCTTTCTATTGTTCTATTCCTCTTCCTTTGTAAGTTGGAATCCAATGATTGGTATTTCGATAAAGTGTGATCTTCCTCTTCAGAGCTGAGCTCCATCTTTTGCATCTAGCACTAAAAGTTTTCTGCATTCTCCTCTGAATACTCTCAATATTTTTTCAGCAACAAGCTTCAAAAAGAACAGTGCTATCTCATGAATAGCTGACTGTGATCATGTGGGGAATGGAGACACCAAGTGGAAACAGCTAGCATTATAAATCGAGCAATTGGCATAATTTTGCAATGGAATAGGCTTTCTAATCAGTGTGGTGACATACTGATAGGAAAATAGAAAATAGTGGTTTGTGATGTTTTGATGTTTAAATCTGCAAATCCAAATCATTGCCCATGATGAAATAGGTAATAACTAGTCAGAGTGTCCATGAAGGCTGGAGTGGTGGTCAAAAAAGTAAAGATGGCAGCTTCTTGACTTTGGTGACCACCCCTGCAGACACCCCTGTAATCAGAATTGCCAATCCAGTACAAAGTTGGTTAATTATCCCCTTTTTAACAGAATGTTTTTAATTGACTAAGTTCTACATTTCTCTTAGTATAGTTTTATAGTGTTTAACTGCCAAGAATCTATAGCTGATGTACAAAATGTAAACAGTGCAAATAAATAAATCAGATATGTTTTCTGGATATTTTTCCAACCCTCTACAGAGAATTATCTAGAGTGCACAATTCCATTCTACTAAATGCAGAATCCAACCCATTGTTAGAAGGAATCATGGCATTTACTATTTTTTATTCCTTGCTATTGCCATAAATGAAAATTCTCTCCCAAATTCATACATTCTGGACCTCATCCATTGGACCCCACCAGTTGAACAACTGGCATTTTACAGTTAATCCAATGCAGACCTGGGAGTGCTCAGATCCACTTAAAGCAATGGATTTCAATATATCCACAGGTGCCTTGAGAAGCAATCAATCAAAATGTATTTACGGTCCAAGACTAAACACAATACAAGATCAGCATACAATAACAATAAAAAAAATAAAATTGCAAGAAAATCCTAAAACAATTTTTTGACTGATTATGTGCCATCAAGTTGTTTTCAACTTCTAGCATCCACATAGATAGATTTTCTCCATGACGATCTATCCCTAACCTAGTCTTTCAGGTCTTCCAACGGTGCACTCATTGCCGCTGTAACTGAATCCATCCACCTTGCTGCTTGCTGGCTGTCCTTTTCTTTTCTTTCTTTCCATCTTTCCCAGCATTACAGCCTTCTCCCGAGAGCTGGGTCTTTGCATAATGAGTCCAAAGTAAGATAATTTGAATCTGGTCATTTGTGCTTCTGGTGAGAACTCTGGGTTGATCTGTTCAATGATCCATTTGTTTGTTTGTTTGTTTGATGTCCACAATATTCTCAGAAGTCTTCTCCAACACCACCTAAAACAATTAGCAGCTAACAATTAATAGCATGAGGGAGGAACTAGAGAAGTTGTGGTCACTGGTTGATTACAAATAAAACATTCAAAGCCTACAGCCTCAATCATAAAAATACATTAGGTATCTGAGAGTTGGCTATTCTCTAAGGGGGCCAACCATGTACTAAATGAGGACAATAGTTATTCTATCTTTGAATTTATGATCCAACCTGAAATCAAACTACAGAATCTGGTAATGCCTCTTCAACCACAGTCATGTGCAGGTGAGTACAGAGTGTCCATGTGCACCATCCTAATCCAGTGTAAAGTCTATCAAGTAACAAATCTTTGATTTTTTACATATCATTAACATGTGATTCAGCAACTCTTAAACAAGGCAAAGTCTTGATAGCTGGACTGAGACTAGGATGTAAATATATTATTAGGATGTTCTGCTTATCATTCCAGGTTGGCCATTTGACATTTTTATGTGTAAGATGAGCGGGTTGGTCCAAGGCATGTCTGTGTCAGCTTCTGTATTCACCCTGGTGGCCATTGCAGTAGAAAGGTAAGCTTGTCTCATTAATTTTCTGTTCTTTCCCTTCAATCAAAAAATGAAACTACAGAATCACAAAGTAAAACCTAACATTACTTTCTATTTTAAGGTTCCCATTCCAGCAAACATGGATTATCTAGACGTACTTCTTAGGCTGCATTAATTCCAAAAAGTTGAGTTAATACTTAAAAAAAAAGTTTTATCCTATTTTAAGTATTATTTATGTATCTCTTTTTATGACTGTATTTTCTGTTTAAGTGGACTCTAGATTTTAACCTTATATAGTTTTATTTATGACTTTGGTAGAAAACTGAGATAGAAATTTAATAACAAGAATAACGAAATTAGACTATCATGAATGTGTATTAGTATATAGCATGTACCTCCTAGTTGGTGGAAAGTTGCCTAAGGTATATAAACTTAAAATCAGGAGGAGTCTGGTAGCACCTTTTCTGACTAACAAATTTTATGAAAAGGCATAAGCTTTTGTAAGCTGCAACTCACTTCGTCAGATGCCCTATATCAGATGCTAAATATATATACAGTACTTTCAAGTCTATAAACTTAGAGAGATCCTAACTGGCACAGAATAGATTGACCATACATGGTTTAAAACTGCGTGTCAGTTGCTGTTGTGATACACTAGCCAAATTGTGCCAATGTTGTCCTACTCTCCTTACTATTAGCAGGAATTACTACATGGGGCACAGTATGATTAAAGGTGGTAACTTAGTCTACTCCTTCTCAATCTTATTAAAGAGTATTACTGAAGGCCTCAAATAGCCAAAGGGAGCCTATCTGGTGATGACCATGATATATGGAAGATTGCAAATTATATTTCCTTCCTTCCTTCCTTCCTTCCTTCCTTCCTTCCTTCCTTCCTTCCTTCCTTCCTTCCTTCCTTCCTTCCTTCCTTCCTTCCTCTCAGTCTTTTGCTTCCTGTTTCTTACTGGAAGGGAATTGCATGATGGAAATGTATGTATTTATACATATCGTGAAACCTCAGTTTATCAGACCATGATGCAAAGGACTTCATATGCCACTGACTACATTTCTACTGCAATTCATAGAGTTTCCATAATAATGTCATTGCACAGTGACATAAGGAATTCATATAATGTAAATCACTACAATGATGCATTCTCCAATTTACCAGATTTTCATAAATAATATGGTAGATACATTTCCCTCTATTAGTCTGTTAAAACAAGAGTTCATTGTATGGACAGAATAAGAAGCAGAATGGTAGCCTTCTCCAGAGGGGCTTATGGTATATATATGGGGATTATCCTTTATTACAATCGCAACAATTCCTGTAAGGTAGGTTGGGCCAAGTAATAATGATTGACTGCTTTATAGCTAAACAAGAATCTGAGCCCAGGTCTCTCTAAATCTTTCTTTTCCCCTTCATGCATCTGTTCTTTGCTGATGAGAGCTTGTTGCCAAGTTGGAACAAATATTCCTTTTTAATAAAGTTTGTTGGTTGCATGTTATAATTAACACATCATGCAGGAGAAGAACTCCCAAGGGATCTTAAAGATGTCGCTTCCCAGCAGACGACTGAGTAGATATTCTTCTCGTCCACGTTGCAGCAGAGCACAAAAGAAGGTTTGTTTCATACAGCAGTTCCAATATTTGAGCCCGCTGCTTTTTCTTTTTCTCCTAGGTTCCGCTGCATTGTGTATCCTTTCAGACAAAAACTAACTCTGCAGATAGCTCTGATCATCATAGTCATCATTTGGGTCTTAGCCTTAATCATAATGTGCCCGTCAGCAGTTACGTTGACTGTCACCCGAGATGAAAACCATTTCATGCTGGATGCTTATAACAATTCTTACCCGTTTTACTCCTGCTGGGAAGCTTGGCCAGACCAGAAAATGCGCAAGATCTACACCACTGTCCTTTTCTCTCACATTTATCTTGCCCCTCTCGTCGCAATTGTGATCATGTATGCTCAGATTGCCTTCAAACTATTCAAGTCCTCCGCGCCCATAAGAGCCTCCCAGTCAGAGGACAGTGAGGGAAGAAGGATCTCTAAGAGGAAGATAAAAGTGATCAATATGCTGATCATTGTGGCATTGTTCTTCACACTCTCTTGGCTGCCCCTTTGGACTTTAATGCTGCTGACCGATTATGGGAACCTAACTGACCAACAGCTCAACCACCTCACAGTTTATTTTTTCCCATTTGCCCACTGGCTGGCTTTCTTTAACAGTAGCGTCAACCCAATCATCTATGGTTACTTCAACGAAAACTTCCGGAGGGGATTCCAAGCTGCCTTCAAAATCCAGTTCTGCTTGGCAGAAAAGGATCACCAAGATGCATATTCTGATCATAACAACAGCAGATCCCTTTTCAGAGCACACAATCGGATATTCGTTGAAGTTCAGGGCACAGATTCGGTGCGGCCTTCTGATTCCAGAGAAAGTAATCTTCTGAAAGCAGGATTATTTCTCACAAAGAATAGGCAGGTAGTTCATCATGGGCTGATGGTGGAGGAATTTGACAATAAAAGTTGCTCTCCCAAAACCGTTAGCATCCCTGCTTGGGACATCTAAGCATACTTTAACCTTCTTTGGATGATGGGTTGATTTTACTAGGTGTGAGATTATTTTCAGAATATGTTCATAAGAGCTTCAGAAACATAGTTTAAGTACGCTTAAGAAGACCAGATACTTTACCATTGTCGATTCTAAGGAAAAGGATGCGATGCATGGGAGATGTTCTCATCTTCGAATCCCAACTTTCTGATACATAAATATGGGAGAAATGAATGCTTCTAACATATTTCAGTGTACAATAGCATCTTTCCCCCTCCCAGCTTCTGTTTAAAGGATAACCAGGTAGAGTGGGGGGGAGGGGGGATTGTTGGTGAGTATACTGTGATAAATCAAATACCTCATTCATTGGATTCTGCTGGCTGTGCTACTTCAATGCAAATAATAAAATATCTGCATCGTGCTCATAAAGAGACCCAAGTTGTTCAGTTGTTACTCAGAATCAACTCCCTAATAATCCTACTAATCTTTGTGAGATTACACCAGGGGTTTAGAGGTTAAGGCAGTTTGTCTCAACCTGGGCAACTTCAAGATGTGTGGACTTTAACTCCCAGAATTCCCCAGCCAGCATGGCTGGCTGGGGAATTCTGGGACTTGAAATCCACACATCTTGAAGTTGCCCAGGTTGAGAAACACTGGGTTAAAGCATCAGGCTAGAAACCAGAAGACCCTGAGTTCTGATCCCACCTTAGGCATGAAGCCATCTGGGTGACCTTGGGCCAGTCCCTCTCTCTCAACCCTAGGAAGGAGTCAATGGCAAACCACTTCCAAAAAACCTTGCCAAGAAAACTGCAGGGACTAGTCCAGGCAGTTGCCAGGAGTCAACACTGACTCAAAGGCACCAAGGCACCACCACCACCACATCTTACAATTCCCCTGCCTGGTTCATGGAATTTTACATGTGTTCAAGATATAGGCGGCTACCAAATGATAGTGGTATGGAATGAAATGAGGCCCTGGTAAACAAAGGAGGTCAGCTTCCCATTGTAAGCAATTCTAATATATCTCAGCAGCTTCTTTAAATGGGGAAAAGCCAGAGAATAGCCAGATACTTGGATTCTGGGTCTACCCAGAACATTCATAAAACAGCCTGGGTTAGGGTTGAGATTTATAGCAAGGGGGGATAAAAGGAGAGGGACTAACCTAAGCACAGGAGTGATATCTAGTGAAAATGCTGGAAACTGACATGAAACTGACAATTTGTCTTTAAAAAGACAAATTTGGAAAACACTGAGGTCTGGAATAACTGCTAGTAGACAACCCTGAATTAGATAAGTCAGTGGTCTGACTAGGCAGATAATGGGGTCCTTTGTTTTATTTTGACCTTCATTTTCAAACTCTGCTTAAGGGATCATTCTGGTAATGTTAATGCAGATGGTTAAGGCTACAATGCCATATATACTCAGTGAACAAATGAGCTTCACTGGATATAATTTATTTTCCTTATCTTGTGAGATAGGTTGAGCTAGGAGAGAGTGACAGATTCAAAGTTGCCTGTGAGCTTCTCTAGCTGAGGGTGGACTTGAACCCAGGTCTCCTTTGCTCTACTCCAGCTTAACCACAACAGTACATGACCGTCTAGATTTGTTGTTGGATTACAACTCCCAAAAGACTGAGCCACCATTATCAACTGGAATTAAAGCCTAAGGCCAATCAGAGGATATCAGTCTGGAAAAGCTGATGCAGCCACATAGAGAATTCTGTTGTCAACCCACAAGGATAATTTTTCCAAATGGTCCCACCACAATGGTCCCAAATGGCCCCACCACCAATGTGAGTGAGTGTAAAATGATGTAAACACATCTCAACTACACATGCACCAACTGGTTCTAAAAGGACCATTTAGGAAAAGTTATTTGAGACCTGTTTGCTTGCATTGAGGCATCCCAGGGGTGGGAAGGTGTAAAAAATGTTAAAATAGCAGCCGTGACCGCATCATTGAAGCCCTGCTCCGTTCTTTTAAAAAAACGTTTATTGTAAGACAGAAAAAAAAGGTATAGAATGCATCAAGGTTTTACAAAATGTAAAATTACACAAGAATTTACAAGATGTTTTAAAAAAGGAAAAAGAATACATTGTTCTTTCAAGTAACATTGAATGGGGACGGATATTTTTTATATGATTTTTATTAAAATGTTTAAAGAATAAAAACTAATACAAACTAATAAAAAGTGAGGAAGAAAAAAGAAAAAGAAAGCAAGCAAAGAGAAAGAAAAAAGTTCAAGAAGAGAAAAAAGATACAACGAAGTGGCTTCTGACATTCTTCACAGCGGTTATAAATACAATTATATTTTAACCTCTCTCTCTAAAGTTACATCATAATACTGTCCTCTTCTTTTTATCATCTGTCCTGTCTAATCATCAAAGCCATAAATCACAAGTTCATTTTTTTCATTTTTACACAAAAAGTCCATAAGAGGTTTCCAGTCACCAATACATGTAGACAGCATCTTTTCTCTAATCAAAGAAGTTAATTTATCCATCTCAGCAAGATCTGTCAGTTTCAGAACGGGAACAGGTAACAAGAAAATCATGTCCTTTATCGGTTCAATCCTTTAACAACTAATATTAACATCAAATGAGAAATTGACAGAAACAAAGATGATGAGAATTATTAGTCAAATCAGTAAGGATGTAGTAAGAATTAACAAAAAATTCTAACTAATCTGAAGCAGTACCATTACGGCCAGTGTTGTCCAAACTTGGCCACTTTAAGATGAGTGGGATTCAACTCCCAGAATTCCCCAGCCAGCATGGCTGGCTGGGGAATTCTGGGAGTTGAAGTCCACTCATCTTAAAGTGGCCAAGTTTGGACAACATTGCATTACAGCCAATGAGACAGAAGCGTTTTACAACCTGACGTTAAAAAGAAGCTCGAACTTTGAGTAGGACAGAGGTCCATGTGTGATATAATAATAATATAATAATAATTTATAAGCCGATGAGGAAGAAGCTGGGAGATGTCTCATCCCCATCTTGCAGGAGAGAAGCATAAAGAGGGTGGCTGATGACAAACACAGATGCAGCTGGTTCAGTGCTTTGCATGAGCAGAAGGCAGTATTTGGCCATTCCTTGTGTTAACTTGGAAGTTAAGCAGGGTACTTATTGTTAGTGGGACGGGAAGCCACCAGGAATCGCAGGCACGATTATGTCCATAATAATTCACTGTGTCTGTATTTTGTTGTGCGGAAGGAAGGGAAGATATAGCAATATCGAAGAATAGCTACCTTTTGAACATATAGGACACGTTACCCAAGCAATCCTGGATAATAATTGCCCCTCCCACCCTTCTCCGCCCGCGGGCTTGAAATCAGACCAAAGGGTGACCTCAGGGATCCATGAGCGGGAGTCGGAACTAAACGGGAGCGGGGCACTCTCCCTTTTCCTACTTCTATGGGCGAATGGGAGGTGTCGGAGGGGCAGCCGAGAAAAGAGAGAGCGACCGAGCCTGCGCACTGTTGCAGCAGCGTGGCGCCTGGATGATGAAACACCCCGGCAGAGTGCGGCGGGGACTGTGTGCTCACGCAATGCAGCGAGGGGCGGGGCCGGGGAGGAGGAGGCGGGGCCACCCGGACAAATCAGGGCCCGCCGCCGGCGGCGGCTGCGCGGTGCGTTGCCTTTTTCCCCGTGGCTCGTTCCAGGAGCCGGTGCGCCATGGCCGGTTATCTCGTGGAGGAGCGCGGCTGCCTCAACAGCCTCGACTACCGGCTCTTCTTCAGTGAGTCCTTGGCGGGAGGACGGGCGGGCCGCTTCCCTCGCCAGGCGGCTGGTGGGCGCGTAGCTGGGGCGCAGCCAGCCTGGGGACCCTTCCAGAGCCGGCCGGTCCTTAGCGTGATCAATGAACGTCCGCTGCGTTAGATGAGGCGGTATTAGGAGCCCGTTCGCGTGGCGCTCGCGTCTTCGGGGGGGCGAGCCGGGCTTCGGGAGGGAGGTACCCGTGATGTTTCACTTTCCTCTGCGGCGGCCGCAACCGTTGCTAGCCGGGCGTGTTCCCAAGAAGCTAAAGGACTGCTGAGCCACGCTGGGTGTGCCTCCTGAAAATAAGCCCTCGAAAGTTTCTTGGGACTTAGTCCTGGCCGTCCCAAAATACGCTTCCTTGGAAGTAAGCCATGCTGAGCCCACTGGGGCTTAGTTGCAGTTGAAGTAGGGAGTACGGATAGGAAACGCGTTCATACTTCTGGTGGGTTCAGACAGTCTATATTATCTCATCAGTTCATCTCCCTCCGTTCGGAAAGGGATGAAAATAGGAATCTCCCAAAGGACCGTTCTGAGATTAATTTTTTAAAAAGTTACGCACCTGAAGCATATATGGGGCTGGTCAGAAAGGTGGAAGTTGTCTTTCGTATACCTGTGTGTCCTGCCCGCGTGGTTTGGTTTATTTAAGAAGAAAAGCCAATACAGGATATGAAAAATCAGGGCAGCGTATGTTTTCTAGGACCAGAACAGGCTGGGGAGAAGTGAAGGGAGAAAATTGAATTGATGTCACTGACAGTAAGTGCGTTGCAATTGCAACTCCACTTGCAGTTCTTTAAGTTGCTAAGGCTATCGTTATTTTCTTTTTTTAGCTTAAATAATTATTTGGAAATTGTCCCTTCAAAGTAAAAGAAATTCCAGTGACCCACATTACTATCCATACAAAGGGATTACATTGATTGTGTCTAAAAACCTAAGCTCCGCTCCCCACATATTTGTTGCTTTCTTTTTCAGCACTACAGAAGTCCTTATCTTTTTCTGTTTCATTGCCCCTTTTCCTGTAGCCTAGAGCCCTGATTATCTCCCAAACAAGTCTGATCCTGATTAGTTTTTTGAGATCAGCCAAATGTTGGCTAAATGCTGCCACCTGTTGTACCTACTGTTCATGTAAATTGAGGTTTTATGATGGGCTTAAACTCCAAGGTGGTGGTATATAATATATTTGTACTGCAGTGCTTTCAAGTTGGGAAAAGAATTAAAATAGGGTGGACACCTAGCTATTTTGAAAAATGCGTAGAGGTGATACGGAACTTGACTAATCCCCCCCCCCCCCAGTCTTGGCGGTCTTCCTACTCCATTGTTACTTTACGCCGATGATACCACAGTTCTTTCCTGCTTGAGGGTGGGCTTACAAAGATATTTGGAGGCATTCTATAATTGTTGTCAAAGTAACTCACTATTAATTTTTCCAAATCAAAGGTAATAACATTTGCTAAAAGATGGTGTCTGGCGAGATAGTCCATGGGCAGTACAGAAATTGAACAAGTCAAAACTTTTAAATACCTTGGCATTACTTTTAGCTATAATCTTTCTTGGGTAACTCATAATAAATCAATCCACTTAGCCAATTATTCTGCTGCCCAGATAAAACAGTTTTATTTTACAAGAGGGAATCAGTTTGTACTTGCAGCAATTGGGATATTTAAAGCCACATCTCTCAAATACTGTGCTTTATGGTATCCCTCTTTGGTTGAGAGCTTTTAATGCTAAAGTGGAAGGTATACAGGCTTCCTTTCTGAGGCAGCTCTTAGGGGCCCCTAATTGCGTCTCTTATCCCATAATCTGCCTAGAAACGGGTCAAAGTTTAATCAAAACTAAAGCCTGGATATTAACAATTAAATATTGGCTCAGAATCTTATTTAGAGCAGCTCCTCGAAGTCTGCTATCATATCTCAAAAAAGACAATTACATCTTGCTGTGGTCGCGACATATTATATCCAAGCTTAAGCAGATAGGGATTGCAATTGAGGACCTATACCTTTCAGATGAAAGCTTTGTATTTAGCACTATTAAACAGAGACTTTTGGACTTAGAATACCACAAACTCAGACCAGCCCAATCTCACGTATGCTCCCCTGCTATGCTTGGTATAGAAAATCAATTGGGCAAGATGGCGCGTTACCTTCCCAGTGAAGGGCCTTTTTCTTGGCTAGGGTGAATGCTTTTCCTTCTGAGGTGCTCCTTGGAAGGTATAAACGCATTCCCATCCATGACAGGCTCTGTCTTTGTGGCAGCCCAGACGCAATCTACCATATCATTTTTGATTGTTATTTATTTGTGTCTCTTCGGCATGATTTGCTTTTAAGACCCTTGCAGGACAAATACCCACTGAACGATGTGGATCCTGCGTCATCTTGCCGGTATTTGCTTTGTGATGCTATACCCAAGATTACCCAAATCGTTGCTAAGTTCTTGGAGGAAGTGTTCAAAAGGAAACGTAACCAAACTCTTCTTTGAGTATTGTTTTTTTGCTGTTATCCTTATGATATGCTAATTCCTTGTTATTTTAATGTTTGTAATGCCACTAAAGGTTTGAATTGAATTGACTAATCAGTTTTGGGAGATGAGGATATAGAATTATTTTGCCCATCTCACAGGGGGGAATTTTTGGTATAGAAAAAGGGAAATCACTTCAGTGAAGTACTGGAAGAGGAAATAATGCTTGCGTGAAATATCTGTTGTGAAATACTGATTTTTGATTATGTAAACTGCCCTTGTAATCTTCATAGGTTAAGAAGTAAACTGGCTATGTTTGCAGACATTAAACTGGGTGTGGGGTAAAATCCAAAGGGATAGTGAAGAGCTCCAAAAGGATCTCTTTAAACCAGGTGAATGGAAAATGTAATTCAATTGAAGTAACTGTAAAGTAATGTATATTAGGCTAAAAACCCTAGCTTCACATATACATTGATAGAGTCTGACTGACTGTAATTAACCAGGAAAAAAACCTTGAAGTTACAGTGGGTAGCTGAGTGAAGATATCAAATTAATGTGTGGCAGCTGTGGAAAAGGCAAAGTCCATGTTAGGAATCATTAGAAAAAAGTGAAAATAAAGCTGCCAACATTGCAGTGCTCTTTTACAAACTTATACATTCACAATTGGTTGCACATTTGGAAAAGGACATAATAGAAATGAGACAAAGGGCAAAAGAGGACAACCAAAATGACTGTATCTTATCACCACCCTTAGGAGAAAAGACTAGAATGTTTGAGACTTTTCATCTTAAGAGGAAAGTTGACTGAATGAGAACCTGGCTGAGGTGTATAAAATTGTGCATGGCATGGGAAAGTGGACAGGGATCAGGAATTATCCCATGAAGCTGATTTGAAACGAAGAAAAGAAAACAATGTTTCCCAGTGAGATTTATTACTACAAGGTATGGTGATGGCCATTAATTTGGAAAGCCTTAAAAGTGAATTGGATAAATTTATGACACTCTATCAAAGGCTATAAGATCTGAAGATTCAGTGGTAATTGTGAGTTAGGGTCAGCTTGCCTTCCAACAGTGTTGCAGGGGAACAATTGCAGGAGAGAGGTATGTGTCCATCTCCACCTGACGAGCACCCCAGAAGCATCTGATTGGCCACTGGAGAAAACAAAATGCTGGACTAAGGTAGCCCTTGGCCTAATCCAGCAGCACTATTCTTACATTCTTACAAACTGCTGTAGTCCAAATGAAAGGATCTCTTGTTTGCTTGACAGCTATTAATTCTACCTTTCTGGCTCTCTCAAACCAGAAACTAGCTCTTCAGCAGAAATAGAAATTATGCCATTGTAGTGCTCATTAGATTTGATCCCAAGAGCAAAGGTTTGGTCTTTGCACTTGGCCAAGATTGAGCAACACGATTTAGCAAGTTTTTAAACAGCAGTTGAATGATCTGGGTGAGACTTCCCCAGAATTGACATCCCCACATTTTCCCTCAAGAATTATTTTTAAAATCTTGCTAAACTGTGTTGCTCAATTTTGGTCATTCGCCTCGTCAAGCAGACCTAAAGAATGTTACAATGGAGTAATTCTTATATCATCTGTAGGGCTTAGGACAGAGAGAGTCCCCCTCCCTGGCTTTGTGTGACTTGTATGATAAAGTGAAGCACTGCATGTGGTTCAGTTGGAAAGGATATTTATGATTTGGGCAAGCACAATCCATACAAAATGGAATAGAGACTTGGTGAATGTAGGCTAGCCAGGGCAGTTGAAAAAACACCCTGGAAGAAGGCATGGACTAACCACTGCTGTATTACTGCCAAGAAACTATATGGATGCATCTGTGAAGTCACCAGAGACTGCTCAGCTTGAGAGGAAAAGATGTAAGAAGCTGGTCCAGGTGTCTGTAGTATAGTGACTTGAGTATTGCCTTAGAGGGTTTTTAAGGCATTCACCGTCTTAGCTTCCAGTTAGCTGGCAAATGATCTCATCCACTCCCTCCCCCATTCTACAAACAGAAGTTGAGTTTAAAGTCTGAATGTACTAGCTGATATGGGTAGTGAAGGTGGCTGTAAAATTAAAGCCGCCTTCAGTATAATCCCTTAAGGCAATTTTCTTCTTAGCAATGCTCCACCCCAAGAGTTTCTGTGTTCACTGTACAGGGAAATGTCTGGTGAGACTATCCAAAGGTTACTTAATTGATGTGATTTGATAGGTGACTCCATAATAGGGCCAAGGAATTGCCATTCTGAAATTTGACCTTTGGTGTACAGTTAGAAAATTAGCATCCAAAAAAAAATGTCATACAGGAGTGCCAAATGCCTTAAGAGAGATGAATGGGAATAATTTAAATTGGCAAAGTGATTCAAAACAAATTTCTTGTGCTGTTCTTAAATGTTACATGTAAGAGGCAGAAAAATATCCTTGAAAAATAGAAGTTTAAGTAATTTAAGTAATTGTAGGCAATTCTATCTTGATTATGGCTGTATGCTATTATAGTATTCTTGGTAACGTCATAGGAAGATGAGGAAGAGGAAAGATGCATTAGTATTTTTCAGTAAATATACACAAATATAAACTGTTACATTATATTAATGTATTGTTCCTGGCTGCAGGAACATGTGAGGTTTCCATTTTTTTCAGCCTTGCATTTGCTGGGAAAAAAACCAAGCGCATCTTAGTTTGCTACCTCTTAAATAGCGGGATAAAAATCTAATAGTAATTTTGGGGCATCTAAAAGGTCTGCTTTGGAAACTGTATATGCTCTCAACATCAGGCAGGAATAGGATTTTTTAAAAATGTTATATTTCCTGCAGGAAGCCTAGGTCTGGCCCTTTATATTAATATAGGAAATACCAAATAAACTTGTGATGAGATAAATCAATATTATCCCCATGGAAAGGAACTTGGATTGAGTTCTGGGCTGCTTCCTTAATAAATTTAGCCTATAAGTTTTTATCTGAAAACGAATATGCTTATTTCCCCCAATGAGGGAGGGGCAGGTATGCATGTTTATTTTCACTTTTGGTCTCCTTATGAGTCAGACTGCTGACATGAGGCCTATTCCATTAAGTCGTCTTTGAAGAAGGGAGCACAGTAAGTCCACTTGTATCATATGAGTAAAGAAGTGGTTGTGGTGGATTGCAGAAGAGAGCAAGGTTCTCAGTAAGGAGGGGGCGCATTCCAAGAAGGGGAGAGATACGAGACAACACAGTCAGCAGCTGGAGCGTGGGAAGCATAAGAGGTTCAGGACATCCACTCCATAGAATCTCCCAGGGTATATCCCCTAGTTGCAGTAGTACAGATTTAGTCTGGCAAGATTTTGTCTATATGGTGTAAACAATAAAAGAACTGAACTCGGATTGTTTCCCTGTTGTTGTTGTTGGGCTGGGCTGGGCTGGGCTTCACAGTGGTAGACTCCATCGTGGCTATTTAAAGTTAATAAAAATGGCAAGGAACTTACATATTTTTCCTTTGTACTGGGCGACCATGGTTTGAATGATCAGGACAGATATTCAGTCTCCTCACCTTTTGAAGTGCCACAGCACTTCAGGAGACACAAAAGTGGCCTCCACTCCCATTGTTGCAAATTCCACAGTGTAGAATATTGGCTCAGAAGTGGCACTGTATAAAGGGGTCATGTATGTAGGAAACTATATTTAAATACAAGCCCTCAACCTTGTCTGCTTAACATGTAGAAAAATATTCTGCTTATATCTGAAGAAACCAAAGAGTTGCCAAGTGGTCACTTATCAGCTTTAGTTGTCCTTAGAAAGACTGGAGTCTGTTTCCTTTTACTGTTCTGTGTCTATGTGTGACATAAACTTTTAGAATGTTATAATTTACTCCTGAGGCAGAACTCTTCTTGGAATATCCAGGATAACTGAATTCTTGGTAAAGGAAGTAGTGGCAAAAGGAAAGAGCAGATAGTTTTCCCAGGCTCCGTGCTGATTGAGGGTTGCATTAAGTTCAACAAGTTTAGACTACAGGTATTGGTTAGGAGAATCTAAATTGATATTATCACTGAGCAGAACATCTGACAGTCAAATACTTAAGGATCTTTATAGATCTGATCATAAGTGCTAATTTTCTGTTGCTGCATTGACTACCTCGAGATATTAGAGCAGATGAGAATTATGTAAGACTTCTCTTTTGATGTAATTGGAATGCAAACTAACTGCTGTCAAGTCTCTGTCAATTTGTCTTGCTAGAGATGCTCATTGTATGAATTCAAATTCATTGTGTCTGTAACGGAACATTTGCATCCTCTCCCCTTTTGCCCTCTTTCTGCAGATGTACAGAATCCTCCAAATTAGATTTTACCAGTCTGGAGCGGATTACCAAGGAGAGGGGAGGGGAGATTACCCTATCCTACTGATAGGATGGAAATTGTCTCTTGTCATAAATGTCCTGTTCAGGTACTTTTATGTTAAAGTGTTGTACTTGTGTAATAAAAATCATAGGCATATTCTTTCATTTCTAGAAAATGATAAAGGACAGTACATCTCTCCTTTCCATGACATTCCAATATATGCAGATGCTGACAAGGTAATGTACGTGGTTTCTTTTGTCCCTTCACCTGTTCCTGTGAACTGTATGATTAGATACCAGGTATGTAATTAGTTCATCTTAAAGGGATTGTTTGTATATATTTTAATAGTTACAATCTAACCTTTGTGTTTACCTTACAAGGTAACTGCTGTAGTTTTATTGATCATTCGTTGCTTAAGTAGGAAGAGTCTGAATTAAGTGTCCTGGTGTAGAGTAAAAGAAATACTGAAGCAGAGTTGTAGAAGAAAAGCTTTATTAAACTTTTTCTGCTGGTTATAGTTATTTTAGTCTTAGACTGACGTTTGCTCGTTTTACTGTAGATACTGCTTCCAAAGGAGAGAAATATGGGACCATCCTATCTTCCTACACTACTTGAAATAGACTAAAGGAACCGTTTCCTTGCTTTTATGTCCAGCTTCTACTGCATAATACAGTCAAAATGAAACCTTTGTTGCTGATTTTTTTAAAGCTGTATTTGATTTCCAAAATAGGTGTCTTAAGCGTTTGCATTCTGTATTGTGAGAAATTGTTTTTCAAACCTATATAAGAAGGTTCCCCTACTATTTGGAATTTTCTCATTCTGATAACCAGTCTATTTTATTTATATGATTTATATTTATATCTTACACTTAGGCAGCGTACCAAGATTAAAAACACACACTCAAAAAATCCCACAACTTGTCACTCCTGGCACCCAAGGATAAGTAATAACCCCAATTGACTGATTAAGTGCCATCAAGTTCTTGTTGACTCTTATAACCCGATTTAGCACATCATCAACAGCAGAGCTTACCTAACCTCCGTCCAACCTGAGAAAACAGCCACATCCCCAGTGCCATATGAAAGGCTAACAGCGTTTGGCCATCTCTGGGGGGATGCTCTTCCATAGTTTAAGAACATGTGTACAGTTGATTCAGATGTAGTAATCTCCAGTAAACTGCATTGGGTAGGGCTCAGTTTTCATCTTTCACCTCCCTGGTTTGCCATATATTGTGCTTTTTCTAATCCAGTTTTTAGTACAACTCAACTGGGAAATCGTTATAATTAGCTTACAAAATAGAATAGTGCTTGAATATAGTGTCTTTGCCCATCAGACTAAGAGCATTTAGTTTAGAATGGGCTGGTGTCAAGCTTGTAGCCAGGAGGGCTTTGGGGGGCTACCCCTAATTTTCTTTCTCCCCATCTTGTTTGGGTTAAACGGTGTTCCTGGCTGGCTCAAACAAGCAGGACCTCAATCCTTTGGCCACTGTGTTAGACTTCTAGACTAGCTACAGGCCTGATTAATGCTTCCTTGACATTTTATATACCTTTTATTCCAGCTGTAAGAAGAGCTTAGCAAATAAGCCTGAGACATGTTTTACTGGTTTAATGAAAGTGTCAAGTTAAATAAAATATTTGGGCTTAGAACAAAAGAGAAATGTTCTTGTGAGCACCTGGCCTCCAGGTTAGGAAGCAGTACTGCATGAAGAAGCAGTTGGGATAATCAGGATTTATCTTTATACAGTATTTCAAAAATGTAAATGCCTTGAATGAACTTATTGCCACATCCTTTGTCAGCAGCCAGTTTAATTTACAAAGTAAATAGAAAAAAGATGTGAGAAAAGAACAAATGTGTTTGGAAGACTGAGAATCTGTATGCATTGACAGCGGCTTAAAGCAAAGGCAAGTTCTGAGGATAAACAGAAATAGCCAGATTTAAAGCTATGACTGCAAGGCCATAACCCCAATAGAGCTTATATAGCAGTAGTAAAATTTTGATTGCATGTCAGAGCTAGGTGAAATGCAGAAATAAGAAGTAGAATTCAAAATTCTACCTAGAACAAAAGCAGACATTATTCATTCTAGCCTCTAGCACTTTCTGTTATTTGTATTTGTTTTTATAAACTTAATAGGATTGTAAAGGATCACTTACTCTGGTATTGGAGATATTCTAAATGTATTCCATTACTGTGTTCCAAATACATATTACTTCACTGAACCGTGTAAAAATGATCTGAAATTTTGTATAAACAGATGTTTGATAGCTTTTGTTTCTTGTGAGATTTTGCTGAAATTACTCATTTCCTGACTTGCAGAATTGGTTATATTCTGCTCAATGGTTTCTTGAAGTATTCCTGTCAAGCAGTTGTTTGATTGCAAGAATGGAGTGTTTGTCATAAATAGACAGACCTAGACAGTTAAAAGGTCTTTTGAATAACTTAATCTTTGAAGGAGAAAAATTTGGTAGCTAAGCTGTGCTGTGTTAAACTAGAGTTGATCTGTCCTCTTGCCCTGAAGCTCATGGAAGACCAGGATTAGACATGAGGGCTCACTGCTTAAATCCTGTTAACAGGCAGTGAATAATCCAAGGATAAGCTGATAAGTAGGAATTGGTGCCAGATGTACATAGCCCATATATTTCTGTATTCTAGTAATTATTGTATTATTACCCTCTCAAGTGTATAAAAGGTGTTTGCTGTTGCTTTACTAATTGGGAAAACTTTGGGTCAGTAAAGTTTTCAGTCTGAATGGCCAGAGAGTCATCTCTCTTAATAAAATGAATGCCAGGAGAAAATTTCTTCTACATTTTCTTTTTCTTAAAAGTCAAGGGTTTCTTCCCATTCTAAGTAAGGAAGAATGAGCACCTCCTTCCACCTGAAAGTTATAGTAGGGCCAGTTTATATTTGGATAATAATTACACTCTGGGCAAAAAGTTTTTCAAAGATGCTTACTGAATTTAAAGAAGAGATTCCCGGCTTTCCAGCTTACTGTTGAGAAGGTTTGTCCTACAGAGAAAAACATGTGGGCAGAGAAGGAGAAAAAGCATAGTTATAATAGTCATGGGAATGGAAACATTTCAGGGAGCTCCATGGGATGATAGTCGCTGGGTGACAATTCAGGAAGAACTACAGATAGCAGAGTTCTCTTCAGGGGGCCTTATTTATTTAGTATATACAAGAACAAAAGACTGAGGAAAAAGAACAAAAACACAAATCAGCCCATCAGAAGAAAAGGATGAAAGTTTTATTTGGCCAAGACACATTTCAAACATTTATGCTGTCATGAAGGCAACACAAAGCCTTCTCCTCTCTATTTGTAGGCTGTGGAGTCAGCCAGGCTGAAATTTTGACCTCCTTTTTTGTACTTTGGGGATTGGTGGAGAATTTATCCTTTATCACCCCCATCCTCCATTGAAATTATTTTCCCTTTATTGGAGTACACAGCCTGCAGATATGTTGCCAGAAGATTATATATTATCATTTACACCAAGCAGATTGCCCTTTTCTGTGCTAAGGGGGTGATCCTCAAAATATGTAGTTTCCTTTCCCTGAGAGCACTCTCCATATTCTTAGCTGATATTTTTATGAACTGTATAGGGAATAGCTCTGCCTCTGCCTGGTGAAAGAAGAGATTAGTTGGGACAAAAGAACCAGGGTAGAATTAATTGGAACTAGAAACAGTATACAGGTAGTCCTCATTTAGTGACTGCCTCAGTTAGTGACTTTGCAGTTACAACAGTGATGAAAACATTATGACCAGTCCTCACATTTACAACCTTCACAGGTCTGCAAAGCAAAGGAAAGCTGAAGTAAGATCATAAGCACAGTCGCAGTTTCACTTAGCGACTGCTTTGCTTAGCGACCAAGTTGCCAGTCCCAATTGTGGTCGCTAAACAAAGACTACCTGTATGTAGGGATTTTTGTCTTGTGATTACTCCCTCTGTCCTTAGATTTTGCAAAAACAATGGGTGTCTGACCTTTTTAAAGTTTAAGATAAAATTTGTTCCACTGTTGATGTAAACACTGTGATACTTAACATGTTTTTTTGGAAGAAAGCAAAACACATTGTAATGGGTGTGCATTTTTATTATCTTGCAACTATAATGACATTCAAGTGCCCTCCTCCCCCCGGAAAATGCTTGGATCTGTGTAGAACCATCTTTTTTATTCTAAGATAGGATCATCCAACTCCCAGCATTTATACATCAACTTATGCAAACACAATATGTAAATTCCACTTCTACATTATTGTTCTTGGTGAGTGGGAAGGAGTAACTGTTTTCATTTATTTACATCAGAAACAGTATCTGCTGTACTAAAAAATATTACATGTGTGTATTCATATATATAGAGAGAGAGTATTATACTTTATATATACTTTACTGAATTTATGTTCTTTTCAGTCTGTCTTCAACATGGTTGTGGAAATACCTCGATGGACCAATGCTAAGATGGAGGTAATATAACTAGAGAGCTATAATCTATGGCTTAATTAACTACTTCATTAAAATAGTTTATTAGATTTCAAATTGCCTGGTATTAATAGTTTATAATCTAGTAAGTGTTCTAAAGCTAAAGTCCTATGCACGCTTACTTGGGAGCATGTCCCACTGACTCTTATGATTCCTATCAATCTGGATAGTTATCTTGCTATAGAAATATTAAGTAAAACACCTACAAAGAAAGTTCCATTTTTTTTTCCTTAAATGATTTCTAAATCTGAGTACTAAACTAAGTCAATTCTATTTTAGATTGCAACTAAAGATCCTCTAAACCCAATTAAACAAGATGTGAAGAAGGGAAAGCTACGTTACGTTGCTAATGTATTTCCCCATAAGGGCTATATCTGGAATTACGGTGCTATTCCACAGGTACTCTAATTTACCCTATCTCTTTTATGAATCCCAGTACCAAGCATAGACAACTGTGGGCAAACTCTCTGGAGGAAGAAGAAAAACACATTAGATGGTAAACAAGCAAGCTGCCTGTGTTACAACAGAAAGAATAGCTTTATCCAACCATAACAAGCCTTAAAACGATATAGAGCTCTCATAAAGCCAGCATAAATTAAATGAATTAAACCAATACTGATGGTAATAATAGGAAAGCCGCAAATCAATTTTGATTTTTTATTTGTTCAAGCTATGCTGTCTTTAAATTTCTCCATGGAAACTGTGTCAAACTCTTAACATTTATTGCTGTAGCATGATTGTTGTATTTTAGTTGTAATAAATCAAGTCCATTAAATGAATAGAGTTAAACTACGTTAAATCCTCCATTTAACAGACTAATAGAGGGAAGCAGAACATCTATTAAATCCAAATGGGATTTAACACATAAATATTTGACATATTTTAAGTAAGATCTTACGCATGCACAGAGTGGTACAATGGGTGGATAGATTTTTTTTCCATTATATCCAAAGTCCACTAAACTGAGATCCATTAAAATGGAGTGTTAGTATTGTCTCTTCTATCCATTTCCTTCTGACTGATCTTTCTGATCTTCTGTTTCCTATGGGAAAAGAGAATGACCCTTCTCTTTTCCTTTTTACCTGTTAACTTTGAGATGATTACCGTTAACCTCTTTCTTAGATTTCAAAGCTGTCTTGATAAGAAGTTCGCGTTTCAGTACAAAACAGCACACAGCTTGCTTTGTGTTTGTTTCATTAAGGATTTCTTCTGATATCCCTTTTATTTTCCAAGCTGGTAGGCCTGTGGCTCCAGATGGCTAGCACGTGCTGTTGTATGAAATACAAATCGTTCCAGAGCTGTCTCTGCCAGGATTCTCATAACACTATTTCTGACCTGGAAGGAAGTTAGGTCAATTTCTATTAAAGCAGTCCTGAACTGCAGCTTCCTTCTAACAAGTGTTCTCACTGCAATCACATTGGGTGTGAGATAACCTCCTTACACTGAAGTATCTCAGACTTCTTGTGAAAATGTGTTGGATTCTGTATCAAATTGATTTGCATTTTGAATGTTCAGAAACAATACTTGCATTGTCCTATCTAGAAAATTCATTGTTTCATGTATTCGTAAAAGCATGGGTTTCCCAAAACAGTTATTATGAATCCAGCTTTCAGTTTCGAGTTCATTTATAGAATATGTAAAGAGGAAAATATTTTAATAGGGTACAGTTGTAAACCTTAATTGAGCAGCCCTGTGCTGAGATGACAGGCAGGGTATGTAGCAAGCACTTAAAGGAAATGGTGTTTATTTTGTAGACATGGGAAAATCCATTGCATAAAGATGAAAATACCAGCTGTTGTGGAGATAATGATCCAATCGATGTTTGTGAAATTGGGAACAAGGTAACAAACCACTTTTCAGGTGGAGATCTGGTGTTTGCTAACCGTCCTGGAAATATTTCCAGTATGGGACTCTGAAGGTATTTTATAATTGGGCTGTTCATCTAGCTATCACTATAAATGTGCAGAAGGCACTTAAGCTAAGCATCATGAGAAGGTTACATTGTATTTAAAAGCAGCAGTGGCTGATTTTTACATGTAGAACAGAGGTACAGGTAGTCCTTGGTTAAAGACCACTCATTCAGCAACCATTCAGAGTTACATTGGCACTGAACAAGTGGTGGTTATGACCAGTTCTCAACGTTTTGTCTGTGTCAGCACCCCCAAAGTCACATGATTGCGATCTGGGTGCTTGGTAACTGGCTCGCACTTGTGACATTTGCAGCATCCCATAGTCATGTAATTGCCATTTGCAACCTTCCCTGCCAACTTCCCATAAGTGAAGTCAATGGGGAAGCTGGCAGGGAAGGTTGCAGGTTGCTCGGTTAAGTCTCCTCCACCCATGTGCCCTCCCCGAGCCTTGCTGCTCTTGCACTGTGCCTCCCCAGCCACTTGCACACCCTTCCCCACCCAGCAGCCACCCCAAGCCCTGGCACATTTGTACTGTGCCTCCCCCACCACTTGTACACCCTCCTTTACATAGCAGCAGCCACCCCAAACCCCGCTGCACTCATGCCATGCTTCCCCGCCCCCTGCACACTCCCTTGCTCCCTCTCCCACCCAACGGCAGCCACTCGTCTGCCTGCTGGCCTGCTTGCAAGCCACCTGGGACTTGAAATTCTACCAGCCTCCCCACTGACTTTAGTTGTTGGAAGCCGGCAAGAAGTTGCAAGGAGGTGCTCACTTAATGACCCAAGATCCTTGCTTAATTATGGCAATGGGGACTGCAGGGATTGCCATCACTAAGTGATCTGGTCACATGACATCGCGCTTTATGACCACATTGCTTAGCGATGGAAATTCTGGTCCCAATTGTCAAGGACTACCTGTATAGGGAATGTTTAATGAACTGTAAAGTTTATGATAAGCTGTGTATTAGCTTAATGCAGTTTTAACATACTTTTCCTAACAAATTCTACTGGAGGAAGAGGGAATTATGTTTCAAAATGACAAGGGTAGTGTTGTGGAACAATAAGGACTTATCCATCCTGTGTGCCATAAGATCAGTGGTTCTTAAACTGTTTGACCCAATTACCCCTTTTCTGGTCTCGAATAATGTCATTACTCCCCCTAAAAACAAAAAACAGAACAGTTTTACACAAGTGCTTGGCAGCCACAATCCCAAACCGCATCCTTGACTCACAAAAAAACAATTACAAATTGCTCCATTGCCCCCAGTGTATGCCGAAATTGCCCCATTTTAAGAACCACTGCTTTAGAAGGTATCAGAGAGCATGGCAGATGCAGAAAGTGCCGGTCTTTGCTGTTCAACACAGCATTCTATATCTTGATGCAGCTAAAGCATTAGAGCTAAAACATCATTAAATGCAAACATGCCAATTTCTATGCAGAGCCTTAATATTTAAATATTATGTGGAAAGCAAATCTGGTAGGTGCCCAGACATGGTTATTATATAGTATTGCTTTAAAGCTATTACTGTCAAGGCATCTCTTGAAAGAATGTAATACGCAATGAAAAGTACCATCATAGCTGAAAATAATCAAGTAAGGCTTTCCTTTTCACTTGAGATCAGCCTGTCTACAGAAATTGTTGTCCAAAATCAAGCCTCTGAACAGGCTACTGATTTGATAAAACATGAGCTCTGGAATTCTTTCCACAAAGTTCAGGTTGGTGAGCAGTCAGGCAGAAGAGGAGATGTTGTTACTTCACCTGTTCTGGCTTAGTAGGAACTAGCTGTGCAGTCCTGGATCATAGCTACTGAGTAAATTTATTCAAACAGGTGTGCAGTAGAGGAGAAGTAATTCAAGTAAAAATTCTGGGTACGCTGGCATTGATTGATGAGGGTGAAACCGACTGGAAGATCATTGCAATCAATATAAAGGATCCTGAAGCTGCTAATTTGAATAGTAAGTAGCTTTGAAGTGATTTGTGCCTTATCTTTTTCATTTTTGAAATCTCACGTGTGCAAAGGGTCTAACTGATACAGAGTAGGGCTGGTGTTATATTCTTCGTGCCATTCCATTGTTAATAAACCTACAGCAGAACATTGCTCTTGTTATGATGGAGTGAAAATGCAAACCCAAACCTGACCCACAGGAATTGCCATCCAGCTCCTTCCATCTCTTTCTTGGCACCAGCCCATTTATTCAGTGCCACCCTCTTATCCATTCTCAGAACTCACCAGCTGTTGGATGGAGACAAGAAACTCGATACTCAGAACGGCTACATTTCAGAGGACAAAAGGTTTTTCTTTCTCAGTGCTGATCAGTGAACCTTCCTTCCTTGAGTGCTGAGGAGTAAACCTTCCCTCTTGAAGAAAGTTGGAGATTCCTTTCTCCATGCGCAGGGAGGCAAAGCATAATTGCTACTGTGTGCATGCAGTCTTTGTCTACAGGGAAAAAAGCAGCTTGGTGGGTAGGAAGTTGACAAAGATGGTAAAGCTTAGAAAGAGGGGGAAGGACTTCCATCTGTGGTCCTTTGCAAGACATCATCCAGCTTGCCAGGGTTGTGAAGGGGCCAAGCCAGTCCTTGAACTTAATGTGATACCATTTAGAAGCCAAAGAATAGTAGGAGGTGGGTAGATGATCCTAAACAAGGCCAAAGGTGCAAAAGCCTCCATGCTCCCAGATTATATAAATAGCTATCGTGCAAAGTTGAACTTCGTTTTTGAGTAATCATCCATTGATCTGATTTCCCTTTGGCCTCCTACTCTCAGATTTGAAATATCCCTAATTAGTGCAATAGATAAACAGTAGAGTCCTTGATCGAACATAGGCTGATTTTTACAGTCAAGCTTTCCTCTGCGAGGCATTCCACTGGGAAAGCTAAGAATAAAATGTATTGATACACTCAAGCAAAACTTAGTAGGTTCTGAATATATGCCTTTTAAAAATTTAAGATATTGATGATGTCAGGAGAATTAAGCCTGGATACCTGGAAGCAACTGTGGACTGGTTTAGAAGATACAAAGTACCTGACGGGAAGCCAGAAAACCAGTTTGCATTCAATGGAGAATTTAAAGATAAGGTATATATACATTTTATCTAATACTTGCCACTGTTTGAAGCTGCTTACCCTTTTCCTATTAATGCAAACAGTATCAAAAGGATATGAAAGTATGTCTGCAGCCATTTTTGTTCAGAAATGACTGCCTCACCACATTCAGAAATCATGCTTAACTACAGAGGATCTGCTGACCGTACACACAAGAAAGAAGTAAAGAGGTGATTTGTTTTCTCCAAATTAACTAGCCAGAGATGCTTAATTACACTGTTAATGTGCTCATCCAAAAC
The DNA here is from genome assembly GCF_059951505.1 of Python bivittatus. Taxonomy (NCBI): domain Eukaryota; kingdom Metazoa; phylum Chordata; class Lepidosauria; order Squamata; family Pythonidae; genus Python; species Python bivittatus. The sequence goes on from NW_028277073.1 coordinate 6,757,224, forward strand.
CCCATAGTGCAGTGGATAAAATTTATGCATGTGCATATATATCTACAGAAAAATATTGCGGTAATCACAGCATATTGTTCTATCAGGCTGTTGAGAAGAGACTTTGAATTTGTTTCCCTTTTTAAATCTTAGGACTTTGCAACTGATGTTATTAAAAGCACCCATAACTACTGGAAAGCTCTGGTAATTAAAAAAACAGATGCAGGAGAGATTTCTTGGTAAGTTATTATACTACTACTTTCAGAAGTGCCTTGGAGAGATGAACCAAATGAGAATCTTAGTCTTAAACTGTGTGTGGCATGGATGCTTTAATATTTTTATTAAATTTAAACCCCATTTTGTCCCTAAATACATCCATTTTAAAGGTATGTTTCACAATTTTCATATTACTTAAATGCATTGGAGAAAAACCCAGCTACTTTTGTAACTTCTCTTTTCCAGCACAAATACAACCGTGGCAGATAGTCCTTTCTGTTGCAGTCAAAAGTCTGCAGCAGCCACTGTGACAAAGGTAAGCAGTTCTTACAAGTGTTTGTGCCTTTCCTATCTTGGGACATCTCCCAGGAAAGGCTGAGTATGCTGGGCAAAATAAGAAAGGAAAATACCAGATCAGATTCAGGTTGCCACAACATTCTGCTCCCAGAGAATCCATGGTAGCTGGAGAAAGCCCGCAAGCCAGACCTGAAGTCAGTAGCGCTCTTCCCATTTATCCTTGTAGCAAACAGTAATCATAGCAGTACCATTTCTGATGCTGGAGATCAGCTGTTCTTGTTGTGATTAGTCAATATTGATAGCCTTATCTTCTGCCCCTGTGGTATTGGCTGCAGAATTTAGCACTGTGAGAATCTAGTGTGTATCTTAGTAACTCCGCTTTACAAGTAGTCCTTGCCTAGTGACCACAATTGGGACCGGCAACCCCATCACTAAGCAAAACATTACGTGACTGCGATGGACTTACGATATCAGTTCCCATTTGGTTGTTAAGCAAGTCACCTGCGGTCATTAAGTGAGACATTACATGACCATGTCTTGCAATTCTACTGCCAGGTTCTCCATTGACTTTGCTTGTCGGACTCTGGCTATAAAGCGCGCAAATGGCAATCCCGTGACTACAGGATGCTGCAACAGTCGTAAATGCCTGCTGATTGTGAAGTGCCAGAATCTCAATCACATGATTGCGGTGATGCTGCAACAGTTGTAAATGCAAGGACCGGGCCAGCATAACTTTGAATGGTCACTAAACAGGGCAGTTGTTAAGCAAGAACTACCTGTATTGACGTGACATTGAGCTGTTCTACTGTTCATCTTGCACATCAGTTTCAAAAAATAATCTAAAGAATTTTGTTAAAAGAAATGCAAAATAATGTTTAATTGACTCTACTTAGAATTGGTTTTCAGCAATCTCAGAAAACCTTTTTCTCACTAACATTGGAAATGCAGGCAGAAGAAAAATCACAGCCAACTAATTAACAAGACCCAATTTTTCAAACTTAACGTTTTAGGGCCACTTTCATTCTCCAGCCAGCTTCTTCTAGCTAGCATTCAGCCAATAGAGAGAATTCCATGTTATTAAAATAACATGCAATTTTGGTATTTATTACAAAACCTTTGCTACTGATTTATAAGCAGTTCTGAATTAAGTAATAATTCTGAATGGAATGTCTGTTTCAGCTACCTCCTTCTGGGACCTGTAAGCCACTACCAACTGAAGGTAAATAATCTTAATTTAGAGTGAAATATGAATATACATATTTTTATTTTGGGGGATGGCAAGGCTGGCAATTCCTACTTTGCATATTAACCTGAATGCTGCTCAGTAAATTTGTATCTTATAGTTTGCTGTTTTTTGCAAGACAAATTTAAGGCCAGGAACAGCCAACCATTCAGCTGGGATACTAAATCCGGCTAAATGTAAACCAGAGTAAGAGATTTAATCCATGAGTGCTATGCCAAACAGTATGGGTTTGCAGTATTGGTTTTGATGTCCGCTAAGACACCTTGTTTTCTGTTAAGGAAGAATTATTGTAGGTACTTTAAAGGCTAATAAATAAGTTGAGAAGATTTAGAGGCTGATTTATCATATATGTAACTTTGATTATACTGCAACAGTTTGGCATGACTGCTCTTCTGGACAGTGTATATTTGAAGCTGAATATGCATTCTGTTATGGGCTTTATAGAGCTATTAAGCATTTGGAAAACGGGCTATCAAACCTCCAACATCTAAATCCCTATTAACCTCACAGAAGCTCACCCCATATATTTCCCATCTCCGTTTATGATCCCTTTACTTAAAGATGCTTTCTCTTCGTGTTCTTAATATGCATGGCAAGAGTTTCCCCATACGGTGTCAAAGGAGCGAGATGCAAATTATCAGAAGTTCAGATCACATGCTGGACAAAGGCTGTTTGGCTAAAAGCCTTGTCCACTTCAATAAAAGAGAGTGTGTTTTTGCTCAGGTTTTCCCTGCTTCTGTCATTTTTTAGAGAAACTGCCCCTGAATAATTTACTTCTGTGCAGCTGCTTAAAATGGTTACTATAGCTTGTGCTAACATTTGTCTGTCTTTCCCCATTTCTTTTCCCTCTAACCCAGTGGACAGATGGTTCTTTTGCCAGTGAAACTTGACCAAAAGGCAAAAGTGACAGAAGCTGTTGCCTACTCATCAAGATATTTGTGCAAAATATTTGTGAAGAATTAGCTGAGAATTAAGAATCTTCAACTCCAAGACAATATGTTTATAAACAAGTAAATGGTGACTCATAGCACACTGTATGCGCTAAAAATATGAGATCATATAATGTAAAACACCACCTAAAGTCTTCAAATATACATTGTGAAACTCACTGTTACATTATGTACCAATATTATTTTTTGTTTGCTAGGTACATTTTTGTTGAAACTCATTGAGGCTTATCTCAACATTTCCCAGCGTAAAATTCTAGGTTTTTTTCTATCAGACAGGTTTATCTTAGTAGATGAAGGGGGGAAAAAAACCACACAGATTCTGAATCCTTAGCCACATCCTCATTTCGTGTACTACTTATGCCATTTTAAAGCTTGAGGTACCTTACAAAATCAACAAACCATGGAACTGAGATTAAGTACAATGTAGAACCCGAGAATGTAATTTTCAGGTATTCCCTAGCATTCTCTTCTTCCACTGCAAACTTATATCTAGTGCGAAGACTGGGTCTTTTGTGTTTGAATGAGGAGCTACTGTCTTGACTGCTTGAGTGCTGCTGCTGCCGTTTATGACTACTTCTATTCATTGATGCTGCAGGAGATAAAAAAGAAGGTAACGGTGTGCTAAGATTTAATGACAAACCAATATAAAATGACATAGGTACCAACCGTTATATAAAACAGCGAATGAGCTAAGAATCTGCCTGAGACTGCCCATCTGGTCTCTGTGTTTATTTTAGTGCCACGTTGGCCTCTTCTAATGATATCCATGAATGTCTCTTAACAAATACTACCTTTTTTAGTTAATGAGACCAACACGGGTGGGCAACTGTTGCCTCCGAGATCCCTTTATATGGCTCTGGTATTGTCAGGTTCAGCCCAAAGAACTCCACGAGACAGTATAGGTCTAGTTCTATAGCATTTATTAGCTCTCACCTACAAGACAGAATCTCGCCAGACTGAATCTAAACTTCCCAAGCCAGCAAGCAGACACCGCAAATTCCTTAGGGTGGTGCCAGTCTCATCCTCTTCACCTTCCCATACTCTTTCTGGGGGCTAAGAACATGCTTATCTCCCCGAGCACGGCCTTCACCAAACCATTCCATCACAGGTATACCTCCCACCCCCTACCATAAATGCTCAAAAGTGAAGGCAGTTTTTGAAGTGGAAAACAGAAAAAAATGTAGCCCCTAAAATGGGTATAAGAGGTCCCAGACTCTCATTCCTCAACTCCAAAACATCTTGCATATGCATACCCTTCCCCCCACAGCCTCTAGTGTTGTACCCTCCCACATCCTGGGGAGTGCCTGTTCAATAAGCTGCCACCATGTACTCCTTTTCAGAGAAACTTCATCTTTGTACCTTTTTCTCAAAAGAGTGAAAATCATGTGTTTTTTTCTGCCTTTTTCATAGCTTAGCAGAGCGAGAAAATATGACTTCTGTAAGCTTTACTCAGCAACTTTTCTGCCAACCAGGAATACACATCTACGTACATATGTGTTGCAGGTAGAACAGAATAGGACTCTGGATGAATTTAATCCCTAAAATAATTCAACCAAGGGAACCTAATCCACATCTATTTTTTTTTCTTCAATTCTCCAAACCTGTAGGTTGGAGCAATTATCTTACCTGGTTAAAGCTAGGTCCATCTCATTCTAAGATGGAAAGCAACATGGAGCTTCTCTACATCTTTATAAAGCTGACCTAAGAGGGGAATTTTTCTGCTCCTGATTGAGTCTTCAGAATTTGATTTTCCCAAGCTTTGATGGTCTCTGACCACTATCTAGACCTGTGTTTCTTAACCTTAGCAACTTTAAGATGTGTGGACTTCAACTCCCAGAATTCCTCAGTCCATATATCTTAAAGTTGCCAAGACTGAGAAACACTGATCTAGACTAACATTGATGAACTATTTCCTTTGTAAATTACTGTAGTTCTGCCTATTTGTGATATCTCCCAAATTTTAAGTTTCCATATACTACATCACAGGAGGCATTCTCAAACTTGTGATACAATGCCTGCCTAAAAATGATAAAATGAATTTGTGCAACTCCTCCATGATTTCATTGGGGTTGGGGTCTGTTTGTTTATTTTATTGAAACCATGGGTGAGAGAGAAAGATAGTAAATTTAATAATTTTAATCTATAAAACAAAACTCGACCTTACAGACTATAAAATAAAGCTGTTTCATTAGAAATTAAAAATGGCAATAAACATTGAAACCATATTTTAATGGAAAGGATGAGCTTGCTTTCTTATGTACAATTTCTAACTTCTGTATTTTATTTTGAAGACAGCCATTCTCATTCACCAAAGTAAGGGGGAAAAGAATCAGCTTTTAATTAGTTCTTAAAATGCACCTTGTTAAATACCTACAAAGATCAGAATCATGCAGGCCACTCTATGGAAGTGAAAGTTAGACTTTAAAGAATCTGAGTAGGAAGAGCATTGATGCTTTTGAAGTTCGGTGTTGGAGAAGACTCCTGAAAATACCGTGGACAGTCAAGAAAACAAACCAATGGATCATCAAACAAATCAACCCAGAGTTTTCTGTCAAGGCACAAATGACCAGGCTCAAATTATCCTACTTCATTCACATTATGTGAAGACCCAGCATTCTGGAAAAGGCTCTAATGCTAGGAAAGATGGAAGGAAAGAGAAGACGATGACCAATCGCAAGGGAGATGGACTTGGTTACATGGTGATGAAGTTCCCATTGGAGGACATGAAGGACCAGCTTGGGGACAGATCGTCATGGAGAAAGTCTATGAGTGCACTGCTGGGAGACCTGAAAGAACAGGTTAAGGATAGATCATGAGAAAATCTATAATGGTTACTAAGAATCGACAACAACTTGATGGCACGTAATCAAATACAGGTAGTCCCTGGGTTAAGAACGTCAGTTTAAGGATGACCCATAGTTAAGAATGGAGCCTATTGTAGCAAAATTCAAGTTAAATACACAATAGTTTGAGTTCATTACACAATATTACTTATACAGTATTATACAATAATACTGTTCTGGCTTACATACAAATTCAACTTAAGGACAGACCTTGGAATCGGAACTTGTTCTTAAACTGGAGACTATCTGTACTGGCAGGCTGTAAGCTGCTTTTGGCCCTCTCCTGGTGGAAGTGCACACGTATAGGCCACAACCTATCCTCACTTTCCCCTCCAGCTTGGAGTTTGTAAATCATTTTGCCCTATTCTTGCAATTTCCTCCTCCCTGCAGCCTCTCATACCCACCCCCTTCCCCACCGTCCTAATTTCTTCTGCAGATTGAGCATCAGGTCAGATGGTCAAAATTTTGTATAGAAGCCTCCCACCTTCCATGCATAATTACTACTCCTTTGAAAGGAAACACAATGTTTAAAAGGAACAAAAAGAACACTTAGATTTAATATAGGTTTCTGAAACGGTCCAGTAGCTTTGCATTCAGCATACTTTTGCATCAAACTGGTAACCCTTTATCTTTTGTCTCGGCACTCTGGGAGTCATGACCGGTGTTTTCAGAAAAGCTGCATCAGAGATAGGCAATCTTGCCTTCAGAATCATGTCAGAATTTTCAGATTTTTTGCCTCTGGACTATCTTGCAAAGTTATATACAAAATGGGCATCAAATCCTCAAGGGCAGTAAGAGGCAAGTGTTAAAAGTTTCTAAACTGGACCAAGGCTTGGTTCCACTCCCAGAATTTCCCAGCTAGCATCTGGATATCTGACAGTTGCCAAGGTTGAAAAACACTGAAGTATTGGGCCTCCTTGTACCAACTCTGTCTTCTGGAAACCTTCATATTCACTGTCTTAAACACCTTCAATAAAGTCTGAACAACAATCTGCAATAATCTATTACACATGATTTTAGGCCATAACTTGGGAATTAAAATGTATGACAGATTTTTTTTATATATAAAGGGTTTCGCTAAAATTACAGATAACACTTTCTTTTGAAGGACTTTATTCCATCAGCCTGAAACACACATTTTTGCCATTAGAGAACGGGGGAAATCTGTTCAAAATAGAATCTATGCATTCTTTAGTGGATTAAAAAAAACTATATAATAGTAGTCATTTTAACGTCAGTGCTTTGCACTGCAAAATCTACTCTAGAACTGACTGACCACACCATGTCTGCTTTTTGGAAGCCACATCAGTTTGTCTCCGTTCCAGTGGATCATAAAACACAGCAAAACTAGGTTTCCTCTTATTTGTTAGATTTATATCCCACTTTTCCTCCAGAAGCTGGAAGTGGGGTACACAGTGCTCCCTTACATTTTTTCCCCCACAACAACCCTGTGAAGTAGGTTGGGCTGAGGGAAACTGGCCCAAAGTCACCCTGTGAGCTTCCATAGTTTCTAGGCCGAGGGTGGACTAGAACCAGGGCTGCTCAAACTGCTGAACTGCTGGGTCTCTGCAGACCTTGAGCACAGTCCATTTTCCAGTCCCACAGGGTCAGCATCCTGTTCCTGGCGCCTTTTCTTCCTATCCACATTATTTAAAACTTATCGAACCCCACCACCTTGGCAGCATGCAGTCATGCTCATACCTATCTGGAAAAACATCTGTTTCACAAGTGCCAAGCTGCTATCGTTTCACCTCCCTAAGTCACAGGGGCAACTGAGGAATGCAATTCTGCAAGGGGACTGGGAACATTTGGAGAATTTCAGGGCATGCATATATGCATGCATGCATGCATGCATGCATGCATGCATGCATTAATTAATTAATTAATTAATTAATTAATTAAACTTGTATGCCACTCATCTCCCCCAGCGGGTGACTCTGGGTGGCTCACAATAACAAAAAGGTTTTGCTGACGACCTCTAGCGTGGCTTCCCCGTTTAGCAAGTGCCGTCATGATGATGATGATTTTGGCAAGCCATCAGATAAATGCACACAAATACATGTACTGAAAAAATAGGGAGGCGCTAGCCGCTTACTCTTATTACTTCTCAATTGTGTTGCCCTGCTTTGTGGGTGAGCTGGTGAAGCAGGATATAGAGAAGGTCTGATTCTCCCCACTTTCCTATTGCTCCCAGGAAGGAAAGAGGGTGAGCCTTCTCTGGCATGGGTTTCAGTTCGTGGTGGTATTTTTTTTTTAATATTCCCAAACTCGTTATCCTGTCTTTAGATCTGACTTTACAGATTGCACTCCGAGTACACTCTAATTCCATAGGTATGTATGTATGTTTTGTGTGTGTATGTATGTATACATATATATGTATATATATGCCTCTATTTTTCTTATTATTTGTTCATAGTTGTTACAATTTTATTATTTTATTGCTATTAATCGCTGGAGCCCGTGAGGTTTGAGGCGGTGGATAAATTGCATAAACAAAAAATAATTCTCTCCCGCCCCCGATTTCTTTCCATTTGGGAAAGGCGACAAAGTCCAGTAAGTGAAGGAATGGTCAGCATGCAAAAATCGTGAGAGAAACGGACCTTAGCCTTCTTGCCGAGATAATAAAGCTAAAACAACTTTTCTTTGCTAGGGAAATCTCAGGAGAGGTTCTCTCCCCCAGATTCCTCCTCCTTTTCTCCTCTTCGACTCCAAAAGAAAATCCGGCACGTTTCGTAACCTGCCGGGCGAAACTGCTTTAACTGCTTTAACCGCTCGGCTCAGGGGCCATTCCCAAGACAGGAAGAGTTTTCCCCTCTGACGTCAAAAGGGCCAACCAATGACGCTCTTCGCGCCCGAGAAGCAAACGCAGCATCTCTGAGCCAGGCGAACCGGAGGGGCGTGGCTTGCGCTTCTCGTCACGTGCCCCGAAGCCGACACGTAGCGCGTGGCAAGAGCCTTTCGCTCGCGCTCTCTTTCCACCGGAAGCTGCCGCCGCCGAAGGAGGAGATGCTACGTAGTTCCGGCGTGGAGCTGGCGGATGGGGAGTGAGAGAGAGCGAGAGCGAGAGAGCGAAGAGAGAGCGCGACTGGAGGCTGCGCCGGGGAGAGCCGGAGTCGTTGCTGCCGCCGCCGCCGCCGCCGCCGTCGTCGTCAAAGGCTTTGTCTACCCGGTGAAAAGAGCCGCCGCCGCTGTCTAAGAGGAAGGTGAGGATGAGGCTGCGGCGGCGGCGGCGATGGGCTTCGGCCTGAGCCGGCCGGTGGGCGGGTGAAAGGGAGGGAGGGAGGGAAGGGGAGCAAGTGACACGCAGGCGAAATGAGGGTGGGGAGGCCTGAGCCGGGGCGCCCCTCTTTCTCTTCGCGGATGGTTTCACCCGTTCTTAGACTCGGCGGATCCAGAAACGGAACGATCCGTTTCGGCTCGGGCTTCTTGGGACCCGCGCGCGGGTCATCGGCCCTTTATAGCCCAGCCTCCCCGAGCCAGGCGCCCTTGAGGCGGGTTGTATCCCGGCTCCCGTCGCCCCTCGCCGGCAGCGGCCGCTCTGCCTTCGGGCGGTGGGAACTGATCCAGCCCCTTCTTGGGAGGTGGGGAACTGGAGGCTTTTCTGAGCCTGGTTTGGGTGCCACTTTCCGCTCTCCTGCGGCTGAGCTGGGGTGGTTTCGGTATTTATTTATTCGTCATATTTATATAATCGCCTATCTCCAATCAAGTGGTTCTTTTTTCGGTTTCTTATGGAGCTTGTTTGTTTGTTTGTTTGTCTGGAAACTGGCAGATCGAGCGTGGATCCTACTGCCTGTGGCCGGGACCCAAGGCATTCTTCCCTCGGCTTCCAATAATTGCTGTTTCCAAAATAAAGCAGGGGGTGAGTGGGCTGTCGCGCTATGTTTTAATGGCTGTTTTCAGTTTGGGCTGCTTTGTTTTGTCTTATGTTTTTAATTGTTTTAACTTAGAATTCGATTTTGTAAGCCACCCGGATTCTGCTGGAGTGGATGGCTCTAATAAATTTAATGAACTAAATAAATAAAAAAAGTAGAACACGGTGATGTTGACTTGTGTACTACTGCAAAATTGAGGAGCGGGGCTGCAAAAGAAGGTATTCCAATAGGCCTCTCATGCCCTCCTTGTTTTGGAATGAGCAATATCTGAGCAGGTAGATTTGGAAGCATATATTTACTCTGTGCCACCCTCAGGCTTATGCAACTAGGTGTTGACTGGGTTATGTGTGTTACAAGATAATGTAACTGAAGTATCTTGACTGCTTCTTTAATCCTTGATTTTGACTTTACCCTTATCAAGCCCCCATGCTGTATGGTTGCAATTTATTCTTCTCCATTAGCAGTCTGTTCTGTTTAAAGGTTATGAGTGATTGGAAATACTGTATCTGTTGTGTGCCTGCTCCTTGCCCAGTTGCTCATTGGCAGGAGAATAAACCCTGATTTGGTGAAAAGAGAGAAGAATGCAGTTTTTTCATGTGTGCAAATTAAGAATAGATCATTGAGAGGTTTCTTATCAGTGTGCAGTATCCTTTCTAAAAACAAAAGTTCATTTTTCTAGGCTTTCTAATCAGGTTAACTCTTCAGAGTTATGTAGAAATTTAGAAATGTTGACATTTATATCTCTCTGTAGTTCCTGTCTTAGAAGCCCTGGAATTTCAGTTGCAATGCAATCTTTCATAGGCCTCTCAGAAATAAGTTACATTCAGTAAAACTTAAATTTGTTTATATATATTGTATGGCAGTGTCAGTTTCTTAATTGAAAAAAAAAGTACTATTTCCTTGGCAAGAACTGCTTACTATTTAATGTGTTTCAGAATTATGTCTTAACTGTGAAAACCATTTTGGGAGCTGAATTAAGTCTGGAATTGATTTGGGCAATTATATTATACAATTCTATTAAAACAATCACATGCTTATCAGTGTGTTTATTCTTTAGAAAAGACAGAAAAAAGCTGGTGAGAGTGTTATTCAGGATTCAAAATGTAGAGAATATAATAGCTTTGTCCCAGTGTCCCTGCACCCTTCATTTTTTTTAATTTGTTTTATTGTACTTCAATTAGTATTCTTGTTTTTATTGTAAACCGCCCAGAGTCATTCTTTGAGAGATGGGCAGTGACTAAATTTGAAATATAAATAAATTAATTTTAATCAAATCATGCCCCTCCTTACAGCTTTAAGAAGAGGGGCATGATGTAGATTTTTTCTTTTTTTCTGTACTGCTTTTCATTCCAGAGAAGCCTAGCATAGTTTACAAGAGAGCAGTAAACCAACCTTTTAAAAAATAAAGCAAAAAGTGCTTAAAAATAATACATAAAAACATTAAACTAAAGTTCATTTTAGAAATTGGCATTTTAAGCCACTGCATAACTCTGGATAATTTGTTATCCTACTGATGTCTGGGGAGCAATGATGTTTTCAGTTTTTTTTTAAGAAGACAGTGTGGGGCTACCCCAACATTTTATTGGACACAGGTTCATAATTATAGGCTGCCAATGAAAAAGCCTTGCTCTTGGCCACCATGTTGTCAGGCAAGTGCACTGATGAGAGCAGAAACATAACATTGAGTCCATGAACTTATATCAAAAGGTCATAGCTATGATTATCATTTTACTGTCTTTTGCCAATTCTGTCCTTTCTCTGCTCAGAATAGAACTTGATTTTTGTTCATGAAAGGTTAGTTATCTCAATCCTGTTGATATAGAGAGATACTGAAGTTATTTTGTAAGTGTGATTTTTTCCTGCTATCTTCAGAACTGAGAATGAATTGCAATTCTTTTCTTTTTTGTCAGTACTTGGATATAGATTTTCATCTGGCTGCTAGTTCACAAACAAGTGTTATAGTGTCCCCTTATGTTGTTAAGACTTTTAATTAAATGTGCCTATTTTTTTTTCTAGGCACATAATTCTTCCATAATGTCGTTCTTATTTGAATGGATCTATAATGGCTTCAGCAGTGTGCTGCAGTTCCTAGGTAAGAGTTCAAATGTTTATCAATGAATTTTCAGGGGCTTACTTAATAACCTAGAAATGAGTGGTTTTTTAGATAGGTATAGTAAGAAGGCACTGATACCTCCAGACAAACTGTTAATAATTCTGTGTGGTCGGGTACCAGTTTTATCTTTTCATTTTTTATATTGTGCCATTCTATGTGATAGAATGATAAAACCATTCTATAAGTGATTGAGATGCAAGTCACACCTTATTATGATGTATTTTACCTTATTTTATATTGCTAAATGAGTGACATGGACAGCAAAGTAGTCAAGTTAAGACATTAAAATCAGTCTACTTTGCTTTTATATCCACATCTTTCTAGAAATACAGGAAACACATCATTCCCCCCCCCCAGTATAATGATAAAATAAGAAGTAAAACTAAGTGAAAGCAAAAATATGAATAGTACCTAAGTAGTAATAATTATTTATTATGCACAAAATGGGAATGTTTCAATCCCAGAAAAAAATACTGAGTTCCAGAAATTCTGCTGAACTGCTTTTAGGTCAGCCACAATATAGCAGAAATGAAGCCTGAAACAGGATACTTCAAAGTTTTGGATGATAACAAAATCCATTTGGGATGAGTAATCTAGTATATATCAACAACACCACTACTCCTGCAGCAGCTGCCATGGTGGTACATGCCCGTGGCTGGTTTGCTCCCTTGATCTTCCCTGTGCCTTTCCCTCCCTTCTTGACATCGGTGTCACAACAGGGCATATCCTTCTGGCCCCCTTGGTCCTTCCCGATACCTTTCCTTCACTGCCAGTATCCCAGTGCAGCACATCCCCCCATCCACAATTTCCCCAGCACCTTCCCTTCTGCATAGTTGTTGCAGGAGAATATTCACTTTGAGGAATAAGAATGCTCAACAGGCTTGGCCCGCATCCCATATAAGCCAAAAGCACATTCTAGAGCAGCCATCCACAACTTGATACTTTCTAGATCTGTTGGACTGCCATTCCCATCATCCCCAGCCTAAGCCAGCCCCATTTTGGTCCTGTATAAATCAGATTATCCCCAACATATCTTTCAGTTCTGGCTATACAAGATCATGCAAAAACAGCTTTCCAGAATGTTTTGCATATCTCTAATAATTGTATATTTTAATTTCTTTGCATATCTTCATAAAGCACTAGATAAGTGCTTGCTAGTGATAATACTGACATTTTCTTTTGGAAGCTATTGATCAGATCTTTTGAAAATATATCTGAGAAAGCATGGGTATTCAACATATGTCTTAAAAACCCATTTATTTATTTTTTATGCCTTCCAGTCAATCTTGTCTCCTGGCAACTACACGGACAAGTCCCTGCAGTTTTCTTGGCAATGTTTTTTGGAGGTGATTTTCCATTGCCTTCTTCCTAGGGCTCAGAGAAACTGACTGGTCCAAAGTTACCCAGCTGGCTTCATGCCTAAGGCAGGACCAGAACTCATGGTCTCCCAGTTTCTAGCCCAGTGCCTTTAACTACCACTCCAAACTGGCACATGTTTTATAGTGTACCTTAATCCACTATATTCAGTTTATTTTATACATGCTGCTTTTCCACAGGATTGTACAAGAAGTCTGGAAAATTAGTTTTCTTGGGTTTGGATAATGCAGGCAAAACTACTCTTCTTCACATGCTAAAGGATGACCGATTGGGTCAACATGTTCCCACATTGCATCCAAGTAAGCACCACGTAGTTATAGTTGGAGTTATATATTGATGTCATTTTAGAACATTATTGTATGTTAATAAATGTTAAAGTTTAGTATACTTAAAAAAATAAATTTGTTTCATATTTGTTCTTATTGTTTTGAAACTGACATTGAATATATTTTGTGAGTCTTATTACCCAGAAATGATAAAAGAGATTAGGCTCAAGATTATGATTCAATGTGTTACATTAAATGCAAATGTTCATAAATTACATTTGAGTTAGGAGGAATTGGAAGATTCAAGATACGATTTTGGGCATTGGTATGTTGCTGAACTTCAGTTCCCATCCGTGCTAGCAAGTATGATGAAAGTGACTGAATTATGGAAATTTCAGTCCAACAACATCTGACATGTCAAATTAACCTATATGTGTTTTAAGATCTTATGCAGCTTTCCCACCCCACTGCTTATGGAAGTGTTGGGTTTAGTTCCCAACCAGAATTATCTTTATCCATGTAGCTTGGAATTTTGGGGATTCCTATGAATATTCATTATTTATATGGAGTCATTTACCTAAGTAGGCTATGCGATCCTATATATTGGGTATGTTCAAGCAGAGAGGTTAGATAGACTTTTGTTGAAGGTGCTTTAGTTTTTTCTTGCACTATGCAGGTGTTGGATTCACTGGTTATATAGGCCCTTCCAGCTCTTTGATTGTATGAACACTTCTGAAAGACATTAGGTTGGGGAATCTTAAATAGCTTATGCCTTCTGGAAATTGCCATTGTAACAAAAAAAAAAAAACACCATATCCACTGCTAAAGGCTGTAAAACGTTCTTCTCTTCTCTAGCATCAGAAGAATTAACAATTGCAGGAATGACTTTCACCACTTTTGATCTTGGTGGCCATGAGCAAGGTAATCAATATTAATGCTTGTTACTGTCTTTTCCTTACTGATTAATCTGAGAGAGATTGCTATATATTGGTTTTTAAGGCAAAACAAGTGCCTGTAGGTATGCAGGATCCTCAAATACTGTGCTAAGCACACACTTTAAACTGCACAGCTTAATTAGCAAAAGACTAAGTGCAATACATGTTTGATTCTGATAGCAAGCTGGAATGTGAAAATTGCTCAGGATACTCAAAATATCCATTGTTTCCTATCCAGTTATTGCTGTTGGTGGTATGCTGTTGCTACATTTTCACAAGTGTTTTTCTTTCCCTTGAAGCTCGGCGTGTCTGGAAGAATTATTTTCCAGCAATTAATGGGATTGTCTTTTTAGTGGATTGTGCAGATCACCCCCGTCTTATGGAGTCTAAAGTGGAGCTCAATGTGGGTAACTTTTTCCTTTGAATGCACTAGTACCAATTGTAGCATTTGTATATTCTTTTCCCATCTTGGACAACATGTTAGCTTAAAATCTGCATGTATGAGCAAACAGGCAAATATAAAGCAGTACTTAGTTCTTATACATAATTTGGACTATGTTTCATAGATTTGAGCTGTAAGTTACATGCTACTATTATGATATTTGGCTTTGTAAGGTGATGTCATGACTTAAAGTATTCCAAATACAGTCAAGATGAAATATGTATGTATCTATTGTCTAGGAATGCTTTCAATAACACTTTCTGAAGTTAGGTTTGGAATTCCTACTTAAAATTATTACTTGCTTTCTACAGCTACATAGTTGCACAAGTATTTTCCTTTTTTTTTTCCTTAGGCGCTAATGACTGATGAAACAATATCCAATGTGCCAATTCTTATCTTGGGTAACAAAATTGACCGACCAGAAGCTATCAGTGAGGAGAAACTGCGAGAGATTTTTGGTCTTTATGGACAGACAACAGGAAAGGTAAGGAATCAAGCTTGGCTGTAAAACTAATGTACCCTATTTTTCAAAATATATTTTCTGAGTACTATAGTACATCAAGATTCACAACTTTGGCTCTTAAAATACTATAGGAACACAGGTAGCAGCTTATAATAGATCCAAGTATGGTACAAAGGAATTTATTAAATTAATGTAGAATAGCCTAATTTTATACATTTTGCTGCTTACTGGGTCAGTTGCTCTTTGATCCAGTTAAAAGTAATTGAACTATATGTGTGTGTCTGTTTAAAAATGAATGGCTGTTTTGTATGGTAAGTTAATAACCCACATATTTAGTTTTTATGTACCAGAGTCCACCTCCTTGGAGGCACGAATTGTTAACTTCAGCTGATTGTACGTAGGTGTGGAGAAAATGCCACGAGTTAGAATCCGAAGTTAGAATCAAATGCCACAAGATGTGACAAATATATTTAGTGATGCTTAAATGTTTATAAGACAATTAAACTGATTGTGGACAGCAGCAGCAATAATAATAGAACTAGGAAGGATATGCTAATCAATGCCCATTGTGACATAATCAGTTTTATACTTGAACTTTCCATTGGAAAGACTTCAGTTAATTCAGCCTGCAGTGATATCCTGGGAACTAAAATATTCTCACACTTTTTTGAATATCATATTTTTGGTGTCTGATTAGTATTTTTTCATTTTGTTTAGAGATTGGCTTGTTGTCTTTCTTAGAAAGCACAAGAGCATTGCTAGATGATAGATAGAAAAACTTGTAGCATACGCCTTTTACTGTGGGCTTAAATAACTTACTTGTTTTCTTATATGTCCCAGAGTTACACAGTGATTTAGCTATTCAAAAAACTAAAACAAAATGTACAAAAACTTATTTTCTTCTCTGAAGCACAGTTTACTCTTACAATGTGCAGAGAGTAAGTAACCACAAGGAAGATAAGGGAAAGGCTGCTCAACGGGTTTCTTAGGTCATTGATGGAGCTTATGGCTTATGTTCCTTGGCCTGGCTTTTTCTCTACCTTCCTCTCCTGAGGTGCACAGTTTTTTGACAATCTTTTTGTTGTTGTTAGTTTCATTGTGGCTCTTGGATCACTGTCAAAAACAATGCCAGAGGGTTTAACCAAGAACGATCTTACAGCTGTGAAATCAAATACGGCTATGCATTCATAAGAAAGCTTGCTATATTTGTCTTAGTCTCTGTGATCGGATGCCCAGAGTTTCTGCCCATGCAATTAAAATTCAGCAACTGAGTCCTTTTGAATGAATTCTTGTTTAATTCTCTAGGGGAATGTGCCACTGAAGGACTTGAACACACGTCCCATGGAAGTGTTCATGTGCAGTGTACTGAAGAGGCAAGGCTACGGTGAAGGTTTTCGTTGGCTGTCACAGTATATTGACTGATACTGGAGAGACAAATCTATTCCTGGACTGATCCTGTTCACAAATTCCTTATGGACTTTTCTATTAGAACATGGAAGACTCTCCATCTGCATACTGGCAATGACCAAGAGACTCCTTTCTTCAGTTACCCTATATCACAGTGGTGACACAATTCTTTTCCCTGTGTCTGGGAGATAACATTCTGTACACTGGTGCAGGTTGTCACTTCCAGTGGCCATTGTTTCCTATGGAAACCATGGCTTTCAGTTACAATGGGATGGGTGAGCTGGAATGCCAAGCTCTGGGTGTGGCCCTCTTGTGGCTGGAAAAGAGAACATGTCTCACCACTGTGGCCAATTGATTTCAAAGAAAGCAACTATATTTTTTAAAGAAAGTGTTTGATGTAAATGGTGTCCCTTTAGATTTCTTAAGTTAGCATTCATCCTGTTCGGGCCCAGAGTCTGTTAGGATTTTTTTTAATCTATTTAATGGTATTTAGGTGGTTCCCAAATGACTGAACCAGCTATCATGATATTCAAAATCTTTAGCAAACAGAGAGATGGCTTTCATTGCCCTATAAGGTGGTTGCGCTGTCACACTGCTTGATCATGAAGATGGTGCTATTGGGACTGACTTGTGCAATGATTTTTCTTTAATTTACAGGGAATTTAGTTGGGAGGGAAATGGAGTACACCCAGAGGCATACTTATTCTAGCCTTCCTTGTCATTATGTGTAGGAGTCTGAAATGTGGTTGATCCCTTTTGCCCACCTCTAAAAGTTACGATCACTTTCCCAATTGGCAGTCTTTTTTATTTCTTCTTCTTTGCAGCACCAGCAGAAAGTTTGTCTTGGACCTACAATACAAGATGTTCTACATTGCAGGCAACTGCAAAAAAAAAAAAAAAAAGGCAGTAGAAATCATGAATTTATTTTGTTGGGTTATTGTAGCATTAAATTGTTCCAACAAGTGCGTATCAAATGCTGTTAATGTAAACTAACCCTGTTTCTTTTATACTCAACAGAACTTGTGTTTGAATTTTCATTACTTTGCTAGACATTTTCATTTTCACTTAAAACAGGCATTCTTCTCCTTTGCCGGAGTGTGATGATGCTTTAGTTAAAACTATTCTAGTGCTCATGGATAGATTTACTTTGGTGAATGCAAGGGACCCTATGCCTGAAGACACTGGTTTGCTGGCTCCATTACAAAATATGGAATGCAAAATGGCAGTACACTATAGGCACTTAACTCCACTGAATGATAACACTATTGCTAGGGTTCGTGTATGTTCACTTAAATGCTAGTTATGATTTAGTGCTCTTTATCTTAGCATCAGATTCATTGAGAGGAAAAGAAGTGAATCATTAACAGTTGGACATCCCAGAAATCCTTCTGTGGGTGATTTTGAACATCAGTTTTAATAACATCTAAGTCGGTTTCCTCCAGTGCATTGGCATACCAACTGGTCTTTATTTAAAGATACTAACATTTCAGGTAAAAACTCATGGAGCCTTCTGAAGTATGTGATGCAGCTATCAGTTGGGATAAATTTTCTACTTCTCTGCCTACAAAAAGGGCTGACTATTTTGCGAATATGAAGCGTTTTAAAACTGTACAGGTTGAAAGAGTCCAGCATGCAATTCCGGAGGTAATTTAACTCACGTTTCCATTGGAAGAGCTATGACAGAGTAGCCAATTCCTGAAAAGGAGAATTAGGGAAGAGTCCCATTAGAATTAACCAGGCTCTTTTCTGACGTGGTTATTCTTGAACTGTTTGCAATGCCTTCATCAAAATGACTACTTTCAGCATCATTGTTGAGTTCACTTTTGGTCTGTAAAACCTTTGGGTTTTACATAAGAAGCTTTTCAATAATTTGTGAATAATTCCTAGGCCAAAGTGCCTGTGCATACGGTGCCAAGGAGATGTGGAAAACTATTAGTGTACAGGAGTCCACGAAAAAAATATTGATCAGGTGCAAATAATGTAGCCTCTGTTACAGCGAGCACCTGTAATTCTCTTAATGGCTGCTATACTCAAGGGATATCAATGGATGGCTCCCCTTGGATCAATGAGGCTTGATAACCTTTGCCTCCAGCTACATGCTTAAAAAGAAGGCCCTGGTAAGCAGAGCTATAAGTTGGTGCCCAGAAGAAGCAATTTCTATGAAAGTGGTGTCCCAGCCACTGGAGAAAATGGTTGTGCATAGCTCTGATCTGTTTTCCCTTCTGCCTGCCATGTACTGTCTTTGGACAAGTCTCCTTGCAATGTCTGGATATAAAGTTTAATATATTCCTTAGGAACTGGATTACAGATTGGAAAGTAGAGTAAAACATCATTCTGTTAGCAAAATGTTTTAACTTCCCATTTCTGGAAATGCGAAACATATTTGCAGAGAAGGTTTGTCTGTATCCAAAACATTTTAATAAAGGTTTTTTTAAAAATTTTTTTTATCATACTTGGGTTGAATCTGGCCCTAACCTTATCCAGAGGCAGATGTTGCAGGGGGTATTCATGTGCTGGGCCACAAAGATACACTTGACCAATGTGGTTTTAAATAGGGAGTGGTTCATTTGATATCTTTTCAGCCGCAAGTATATTAAATTAAGTCATTAAGGAAAATCACAGATTCTAGCATGTAAACACACTGAGAATCTTAGTGAGAAGCTTGCTGCTTATGGAAAAACTACACGAGGGAGAAGAAAATGAGTAAGGATGCGTGTTAAATTGAAAACACCTCTGCTAGGTACTGTAGTTTAATCAGCTTTTTGCCAAGGACAAAAGGATTGTGGATTGTGTTTAAGGTATAGGGAAATAATGCTCCTATACTCACAGTCTTTGCTGCAATAGCCTTTACTTTCATAGGAGTATCGCTAAGTATTGCCTTCTAGCTTTTTTACTGTACTTCAGCAAATGAGAGTGGGTTGTATGACTTTCACGCAAGTCATCTATGTATGCACCCATGACCCATCAGGAAGGCTACCTACCCTAACCTGTAGATTTCCCTCTCCTTTTAAAAACTCTTTTGCTGATGGGACAGCTAATTCATGCCAGCAACCTGCAGGAAAGGTTTGGAAAAATGGAACAAAAAGCTGCAAACTCAGGCCCCCAGTGGTGGATTATGGGTGGCAGTGGCTTCCTAGTGCTTCTGAAAAGATCTCAGTCTGCATTCCATGGTCTGGCCAGTGCCCAATACTCTGGAGACCTCCTTTAAAATGTAAGTTTCATTTCCTCTTGTATTTTTACCATTTAGGGCCTGTGGACACAATTTGCCATTTTAACAAATGTGGATGAAACCAGAAAATGGCTGCAAATCACAAAACGTAGGCAGGTCTCCCTCTTGATTGTCACCCACTGTGGAAAAGAGGGGAAGGACAGGAGAAACTATACGCAAACATGAGAATGGAGAAGGAGAAAAAAAGGTGTTTTTCAACAGAGAAGGACTTTGCTCCTATGTGAAGAAATACTTTCTTATGTACTAATAGGGAAGAAAATTCTTCCTGGTCAAGAAGCAGCTGCAGGAGAACTCCCCACCCCCATTGCAATGTACTGATGGAAATGCCTCCATTCTCTGGCTTCATAGATACAATGGCAGCTCCAGGCACAGGTCCAAGGTCTCAAGAATTATATATTTAGCTCATGTTGGTAAGACTGGTTGTGCCATTGGTGTTCTAAAGTCTCTGTCTTGGAAACAGAATGGGTAACCTCAGGTCACTCCATTTGGTCTTCAAGGGCTGGAAGTAGTCTGAATCCTCATTGAAGGTGCAGGAGCCCAGGTTGTGGCCACTTCAGCTGGCACATTCCCAAGCATAGCTCTACTTTGGACACACTTTAACTTTCCAAAGGGGACAAGGCCAGTCCAGCTGAACCTGACCATCAGAGAGTGAAGAGTGCCTATAACCAAGAGATGTGCAGGGCTTCAGCTCCACTCTTTCCCAACAAGAAGAAACACAAGGTGTCTTTGAGGCTTTCTACGTTTCTGGTGACTTGATTACCAGCTGGAGAGTAACTATTTGAAGGGAAAGAATCAGGATTTAGCTCTGCCACCAATTACCTTTCCTGATCCACAAGAGGGATAGGAGGGAAATTATGGGACTCAGCCCCAATGTTGATGGTTGCACCTGCTCAAATTGAATAAAACTTCAATTTTAGCCCTTTCTTAACTGACAGTCCTCAGAACTGACAAAATATAAAGCCAGCACATCTTAAGCCTGTTCTACATTTTTGGAAGTTTCTATCAAAAAACAAAAACACATTCATTAGCTCAGAGAAAAAGTAAAGATGTCTTGAAAGTAAGCTTGATTCACAGACATTTCTTGGCAGCAATTCAGGAGTAGTTTGCCCTTGCCTTCCAGGTTTTTATTTTGTTTGGTTTTTATTTTCCAACCTAGTCTACAGCCCCTTGTGGGTCTCCCATCCAAGTAGCAACCAAAATCCAGCCCAGTTTCAAGATCACTCAAGGTTGTCCAGTGCTGCTGCCTGATCTTGAAAAAGCTAAACTGGGTTGGACCTTTTTGACACCTGATGTACGCCAATTAGAAGGACTTTCTCATTGCTTACAGAGAATATCTATCTATCTATCTATCTATCTATCTATCTATCTATCTATCTATCTATCTATCTATCTATCTATCTATCTATCATATTTATATAGCTGCCCATCTCACACAAACTGACTCTGGGTGGCCATATTACGGTTCACGTTGCCCAAGAATAAGCAGAGAGAGGGCTTTTATTTTTAGAGAGTCAAGTCAGAGCAGGTTCAAGTATTTCCCATAAAGACACTAGCAGGTTATATCTGTCATGCTGTCTCCTCCTAAAGGAAAGCCAGGCTGTAGCTGCTGTAAAAAAAAGCCACTTCTCAGTTGGAACTGAAAAATTGCCACAATCCTAATATCGTCATGCCTGGGATGATGTTGCCTTAAGAAAAAAATACTGTAGACCTGCAGAAGATGTAGAATGGGGCCACCCTAAATGTAAATACTGTTTGTATTTGTTAAATGTTAAGCAGTACACCTGCCAGGAAACAACAACCCCCGGCTTTTTTAGCTTAGAAAAGATTGGCAGGAAAAGATGGACATGACAGAGGTGTGTGACAATTATGGCTGGACAGATGTTTTCCCCTCATATTTCTGGAACAAGGGATCATAAAATGGAACTAAACAACAGGAAACGAAGCAACTAGAATAAATAACACATACTTGGTTAATTGTGCTTGTTTTTTCATGTCTATGACCATTTGAATTCCGAAATAAATACATATTTAATGGATGGGTAGACTACATTGACTTGGAGTTTCCCCAAAGTGACTCTTTTGAAATGTTCTGTTTATTTTAAAAGAACATGGATTGTCAACTAATTCTACAAGTTAACAAAACAGTAACTTTTGGAGGTAGAAAGGAACAGACTGTCCAGTGCCCAACAGATCTCTCTCCTCTGCATCCAGCAAAGTGGAGCCTGTTCCCTTCCTACTGAGTTGATTTCACAGTCAAGCAGCTCTTACCATACTAGCAAGCTCTCCCTAACATTCAACAGTATTTTGACTACATGTATCTTAAGATGTAAGAAAGTTGAAAAACAGGTAAGATTTTCCACATGACATCCCTTCAGATACTTAATGAGGGCTCCTCTATCAAGCTGAGACCTACTTCTGTCACGTGCTCTTGCTAAGCCTTAGTGTCATAATCAGCAGCAGTGCCCTTATTTGAACTTGTTTGCTGGTACTCTTCTTAACACAGTGATTTATTTATTCATTAGGCTGTGTACAGTGGTGCCCACAGGGAAAGGATTACAGTGCGCAAGATGGCAGGTATGGCATCACAATCAAATCCCTGCCCATCTTGCACATTCATGATGGCATACATAGCTCTCCTCCCATTTTTCCCAACAACTGTAAGGTAGGTTGGCCTGAGAGAGAGTGAATGGCCTGAAGTCCACCCAGTGAGCTTCCATGGCTGAGGGGGAATGAGAACCTGGGTCTTCCTGGTTGCCAGTCCAGCACCTAGAACCACTACCCCGCACAAACTGGACACAGTATTTGTGGTGGGATCTGAGGGAGGGATGCAGAATAGACTAGAACAATTACATCCCCATTTTAGAAATGCCATTAATGCAGCCTAACATTGCATATACTTTTTTCCTTCTTTTTTCCTCTATGGCAGCTTCAAGGCAGCTCCAGGACATTGCTGACTCATACTCTGCGTGTGATCAACTATAATTCTAACATTCAGATTATATACACTATTACCAAGCAGGTATCCTTCACCCTATAGATTTGCGTTTTATGTCTTTTTTAAAGATATTTCAGTATTAGAACTGGGGAGTAATGTGATGGAGGGGGCTTAGGAAAATAAAGCTCAGAGACTTTCTTCAGAGCAGAATTGCCGATGCTCTCTACTTAAGCACAACAGTCACTAGGACAGAATACAAAAATGGTTTTCAAGATTTAGTACTGTTGGTTACAGTTTAGCCCCAGGGAATGAGAAAAATAAATTATTGCTCTCTATGATGAGGTTCAGGTTTTTATTTGACTGTAGTAGTTTGTATAATAATGCATTCACAGGGTTATCTGCACTGCATTTCTCCTCACAGGCTAAGGATTGTGATTTGCCTGGATGAAAATGTGTTGTTGAATCTACCTAATTCGGTGGTGCTTCTTACTCCCAGATAACTGTGCCAGAAGTGCAGTTATACCCCATCATGGATTAGTATTTTTGTGGATTTCTTTTGTTTTGTTTGTCTCTTTTAATACAGACATTTTTAGTTATTTGGATTCAAGAAATTGTCTGGGGCAGGTTCCTGTAGAAGGAGTCTCTTGACTTAACAGTTAAGGTTATTAGAGCTGAGCTGCAGAATCCAACTGGCCACTAAGTGGCAGGAAAGCTTTAGGAATTTTCTAGGTCTCTTTACTGCCATATAATAATCATCCAGTTTTAGCAGCCTAGATCTGGTAGCCCTATCTGCATTTGCTTAGCCAATGTTCCGTCACTTTCTTCGTTCACTGCCTCTGTTAGCAAAATTCGAGATTTTCTGACTCTCCCCAATTAGGATTCAGTCTGGCAGAAGATCAGACATGAAAACACCAGCTGAGATTTTAAAGTTTTATTGAAAGCAGGCCAATAGAGTCAGCTGGGGTCTCCCCTCAAGGCAGAGAAGAACCCCGATCACACCCAAAGAAGATTTTATACACGTTTCTTACACACAGATACAGCAATTAACAAATTGATTGGCTAAAATTGGCATAAATTTGGGATCCTCCTTATTATCGGGGGAAACTTATCTTCCCGATGACCTATTGGTTGCTAGTCAAAGTTTGGGGCACCCCCTTTGATCTTCTGATATTTATTGTTTCATGGAATGCAGAGGTATCGCCAGAACAGCTAAAGGGTGTTCTGAAGGCTAGCAGATTGGGGTCACTTCCTCCCATATCTTTATGGCCTCGACACTTAAGGAGGCAGGACAACTCTTTTATTTTTTTTTCCCCAAGAAACATGGTTATTTGTTATAATTAGGGGATTTCCAAGGCTTGTCGCTACAGCTGATATTGAAGGACAGTTATAAAATATGGTAACTCGAAACAAAGCCTGCATTATTTCTGAAAGAAGCTGTAAAGGGAATGATGGCTCCAACACATCTGGAGAACAGCAGGTCGGGATGGCTGGAAAATGGTACTATGCAGAATGTAGAGCGGTTGTTCCAAACTTGCCAAGTCGGGACACAAGACTTTGCGAGACGTTCGCACTTACTTCGTGCACTTCATGCCACCTAGGCGCATAGACGGCAATCGATAGTCATGGCCAGGAGCCAGAAAGTTGTTAGCGATGGAATGGACCTTGCATTTGTTCAACGGTTTTTTTTCTTTGCTTCCTTATTTCAGAGTTAAATGAGGAATCCCAAGGATTGCATAAATACTAAGGGAAAGAATCTAGGCAGGTGCCTAGAACCTTTTTCTTCCCCAGCCTATGCCTGGCACTGTAACATTTATGTTGAATGACTTTGGGGCTTAATCCAAGGAAGCAGGGATCCTCAACCTCAGCAACTTTAAGATGGGTGGACTTCAACTCCCAGAATTCCCCAGCCAGCCATGACTGGCTGGGGAATTCTGGGAGTTGAAGTCCACCCATCTTAAAGTTGCTGAGGTTGAGGCTGGCTGGGGAATTCTGGGAGTTGAAGTCCACCCATCTTAAAGTTGCTGAGGTTGAGGAACCCTGCAAGGAAGGAGCCCTTTCAGGCAAAAAAAAAAAATTCCCAAAGTTTGGCTTTAGGGTCGCAACTGTCTCCCAACGCCTTCTGCCATGTAGCCCAACGTCCAAAAGCAGCCAATGGGAGAGGACGTTCCTTGCGCGAGCCTCCTCCTCCACCAATCGTAGCGCTGGAATTGACCGGCCAGCCAATAGGAGCGAGCTTAGCTCTTTTCCCCTTCTCTCCTTGTTCCGGTTGCGCCCGGCGCTTCCTCGCCGCTTCGGCGGGTCCGGTCCGACCCGGGTCGCGGTGGGCTTTGCGGCGGAGCTACGTGGGGCGGGGGCGCCTGATGTGAGGCGAGGGGGCTCCGGTTCCGGGAAGGGCAGCGGGGCAGCCGGGCAGTATTGAATGGGCGGCCCTTGAATTGACGCGCAGCTGGCGGCGCTTTGCAGAATCGGGCTTCCCTTTAGTCTCGCGCCCTCCCTCCTGGCGGCCAGTAGAAATATTGGCCGGTGAGGGACATCGGTTTATTTTCCACATGTCCGAAGCTCTGGGGCTGGCAGCAGCCAAAGCTGGCTGCGTGATCTCCGTGTCCCACGCGCAGGTTGCCAGCGGACCCTGGAGCGGCAGCGGCGTCCTCTTGAGCCGAGACCCGGGCGTTGTTCTCTGCCATGGGATCATCTTTTCCCCTTTCCTCCTGGAGTCGGAGCGCCCAGACTGGCCTGGGAGCGAAGTGCTGCTGGCCGATCGCTTCTGCCCAGGCCTCCAGATCCGGGTGCTTAGGACCCGTGGGTGCGGCAGCAGAGCTAACCGTGGAGACGTGGGGGGGGATAACGCAGCGCTGAGGCTCAACCCACTTTCAGATCGGCACCCGTCCCCCCACGGCTCGAGAGACTGCGACGCCGAGCTCCTGATGGTGGTCCCCTGTCCGCAGTTCCAGGAGGCCTTCTCCAAGATCTTCAGTGCTTCAGATCAATGGCACTTTGGAGGAAATGACTTGGAGCAGGAAGCCAACCCTTTTGAGCACGACTTGCGTTTCCTGCATTGGTTTGCTCTGCTGAGAATCCTGGATCCTGACTGCTGTGGGACAAGTTGGGTGAACTGTATTCCGGCCAGATCCCTCAGGAAGGGTGATACTGTCTTTACGTGTGGCTCTCCTTTCGGGTCATTTTGCCCAGACATTTTCATGAATACCCTCAGTAAAGGGATAGTCAGCAACATGGCAGGAGCAGGCAATGCCCTCATCTTGACTGATGCTCGTTGCTTACCTGGCACTGAAGGAGGAGGTGTCTTTGCCATGTCAGGAATCGGTCCTCATCTAGTTGGAATAATCGTAGCTCCACTTTGCTGGAAATCCACTGAATGGGTTGGCTTGACTCTGGTTTGTGCCATTGACTCCATTCTGGAGAGCGCTGGGAAAGTCCTTTCTGGGCCTCGTGGTTTTCTGAAACCTTGGCTGCTCCCCATGGAACTTGTGACTAGATCACATAGTTTGATGGTAGTCAGAAATGGGCTGGACCGGCGACTATTGGATGCTGTGGTTCTGGTGGAATGTGGACCAACCTGGGGGTCTGGGGTGATGATGAATTCGAGGTTGTTGTTAACCTGTCGGCATGTGGTCAATGGAGCATCAAATGTCTGTATAAGGTTTCTAACCAGTCCTAAAAAGTGAGTATGAATGCTAGTATTTATTTATGTATTTCTTTTTACAGTTTTTAAAGCCTGCCAACTCTAAAGACTCTGCATGGGTTCTAACAAGCTGAAATTATAAACACAAGAGTAGAATAATAAATCAAAATGATAAAAACAATGATGGTAATAAATCAACCCTCTCCATAGATGGACACCAATAAAATTTTGCTAGGTTTGAAGGACCAATGCAATAAAGCTTCAAAGAGTTTCTAAAAATGAGGAGGAAGGGAGCTTTATGGACCTCTATAGGTAAGAAATTCCAAAGTGTAGGACTTTCCACAGAGAATATCATTACCTTGCCACTTCAGAGGGAGGGGGGACTCTTCACAGGCCTTCCTAAGATGTTCTTACCAGCTGGACAAATTTGACTTTGGCAGGGCAGTGCCTGTTGTAACCCATTGCTGTGCCATGTGTATAATTAACAGCCTGAATCAATCCACTGCAGGATGAAAGCTCCTCATTGAAGGTTATGGACCATTATCTACCATGCTGATGGAGCCCATGATGATAGATAGATTTTTCAACTTCCCAGTCTAGGGCTGAGGGAGAGTGATTGGCCCAAAATCACCCAGCTGGCTTCTTTGCTTAAGGGAGGGCTAGAATCTGATCTCCCTGCTCCTAGTCCAACAGTTTAACCACTGCACTGCACTGGCTCTGGATGGATGAAGAGGTACAGAATTCAAGTTACATTTATTCTATTTCTACTAGTTTGTTTGCCTGCAAAGCCTGGAACTGTGTTGTTCTTCTATCAGTCAAATTAGAGTATTTTGGATTGTTGCCAAATATGAACTCCTGGAGCAGCACCAACTTGTGTGGAATTACAGCTGGCTTTGGATTCCACCGTATCTTAAGGGAGTCAGGCTGGATGAGGCTGTTTTAGAAGAACTGATGACTTGTGTGATTTTGGATAATGTACTGCAGTTTCCATTGTAGGCATTGCAATTGTAAATTCGGAGAGAGCCACCTGTAGGCTGCAAAGAAAACAGACAAGTGAAAGTGAAAACCCATTCCAGGCTAATATTCTTGGTAACAGACTAGTTACATTTGAATTTAAGCTATGGGTTGTTTCCTCTTTAATGGAGAAATAAATTGCAGTGCCCTTTAACCAACGTGTATAACAGTTAAATCAGTGCCATGTTGGGAGATAGGTGATAGTAAGAACAACAACGTAAATCCTAATAACTAATTGTGATGTAATGGGGATCATTGAGAAAAAAAGCACAGATTTCATTCTCTCTAGGATGGATAAATGTTTATGCAACGTTGGGCTTGGAAGACATTTTCACTCATCCCCATCACTCCTTCCATTGCTCCCCCCAAATGATCCCTAAAGCAGAGCCAGTTAATGGCTTGGGGGAAGAAAGGAAAAATTTTCAGCGTCAGCCCTCTGTTGCTGAGGGCTCTTAAGGCCTTGCTCTCTTGTTTGTCTTCATATTATCTCCTTCTCTGGAAATTTGTTAGAGCAGTGGAGAAATTACCGCAACCCGGAAAAGCCCATTAAGAGTAAGTCCTGCAAGATCCTCATCCTTTGCTTTTTGATGCTTGTTCCCTTGGGTCTCTTCCATGCAAGCTGAATGTGTTCATCTGAGCAGCACAGGTGACGTTTGGGTGAGTGCACGTGTGGCAGTCTCACTCTCAGACTGAGGGGGGCTCAGCAGCTTTTCCCAGGCAACATTGACAAGGCTGGCTGTAGCCTGGTTCAGTTGAGAAAGGAGACTGGTCCCAGGCCTAGAGATGAAGAAAAATGAAATGGATTTGAATCCTGGCTCTGGGGGCTTCAACCTCCCTCAGATTTGCCCATGACCTCCCAGGAAGACACGACCCATAGAACTCCCCGATAGAAAGTATCTGGCACATGTGCAATATTTTTCAATAGGTTTGATTTACTGCAGCTGCAGTTCTGTGTGAAACTTCCTGATGGATTTTATTTGTTGCTTCCTCATCTTGACCAGCTGCATAGTGCCAAATTATGTTTTGCTTTCAGTCTCTCTCTCAATATTGATTTTTCTTTGCTCCTAGGGACTCTGTAGTGAAAGGAAAAGTAGTGTTTGCAACAAGGGACTCTTCTCCCTATGATATTGCACTGGTGGAGTTGGAAGAAAGTTTATCCGCATTTCCGGAGCCTGTTCTAGCATCAGCATTTCATCCAGGTGAGAGCAGAGTACTGCATCCGAGCTTGGCGCCTCTTCTTTTGCTGTTAGCCCATGTAGGGCTCTAAAGAAGAGATGTCCATCACTTAACATTTGGACTATTGAACAATTTTAATTTTGAGGTTGACATTGATAAACAATATATCAAACATTTAATGGGAAAGCGTGAAGCTTTACATATTGAAACCATCTTTGTAGAGACAGGCAAATGTATTTTAAATTTGACCTGAAATTAAGTTCCAAACAACTCCTTTGAGTGTGAAGCTGTTGTTTCCAGAGTGAATCCATTGCTTTTCCCTTGGAACAGGCTATTTTAATCATTTTGGAAGTATCTGGGACTTGCAGCAGAATTATTTTGAGCTTGAAATATTTCTAACGCATTCAAAAGAGCTCACTTAGAATATGAAATAAGTGTTTTGCACACACAATTATTTCATACTCAAAGTCCATGCTTTAAGTGGTTCACATTTGCAATGTTTTGCACAGCATAACCATTTAGGGAGATCTGCATGAACAGGTGAAAGGGCCGGATTCTGATGTAGGAATTCAGTGTGTCCAATCCTCATATATACTCCATCTAAGTAGCTGTGTGGACCCAATGTTGCTCTTCTGGAATCCTTAAGAATTATAGATGAATTCCAGGTAAATGAGGACTTGGAATGTGTGAACAAAAATGCCAGCTCATATTTAATGCTATGTATTTGAGCCCAGTGTGATAGAGTTTTGAAACTTGCAGGCTTTCTAGAGTTGACCTGACCAGTGTTATCTGGGCTTCTGAGCCAAACAGGGTCAGGCCTACTTCATACTTGGATGGAAGACCACCAGGAAATACCAGAACCAACAGCTGTACTGAGAAGTCAGAAAACATCCTGAAATAAGGCAGCAAACTGCTTTTGCATTTCCACCATGAAAAATATGCAGAGGTGCCCATAAAATGCCCAGCTCAGCTTGAGAGACTTGCTCATTCTAGGCTATACGTGGGAGAAAATAGTCACTTTTTAAAATAGAAATGCTGCCTTTTTATGAGAAGTTCCCAACATGAAGCAAAGAAAATTACTAGAAAGAAGATTAAATTAGGGGACAGAGAACCAGCATGATATGGTAGTTACAGCATGAGCCTGGGACTGTACGCACCGAGGCTGAAATCATGATTAGTTATGAATCTGACTGGGTGACCAGACAACTTATCATTTTTTTATTCCAGCATACTTGTGTGAGAAGATCAGGGAGGTAGGAGAATCATACTTTCCACCTTGAGCTACTTATAAATGACAACAACCAACTTTTAGTCCCAAACCAGCTTCTTATTTGCAAGGATACTTTTTTAAAACTATTGGGGTATAGTATATTTTATCTTCCTTTCTCCTTAATGAATTTTTGAACTAATATACAAAAAAAATGACAAAGGATGAAGTATATTTTAAACTCCAAAACCTGAACTTAGTCAAACGCTAGTGAAATGACAGCAGTTCATGGCACAGTCTGTTCTTCGCCTAACAAAACTGGGGAATTCCCGAATCCCTGAAATCAGGGCTAGAACACAGCAGCTTCAAATAGTTTTGGTCCAAGGGAGAGGCTATAGGTTACACTGCAGCCATCAGCAACCTCCAGTAAAGCTTTAACTGTCCTTGGGGAGCGTTTCTTTGAATTAGAGAAGAAAAGTGGCTGGCAAGACCGAGTCATCTATTCTTTCCTGTTTCGGCTTGCAAAGGACCATCTCTTGAGATGTCTTTGAAATAAAGACATGAAATAGAGACAGTATGAGGAACTATGGCTCTCTGAGGGTTGCAATTTCCATTACACAAAGGTGACTTAAGTGAGAATGATTTCTATTCTGTCCTTCATTGTTGGCCGAATTTGTTTCTGACTTCTGGTTTGCTTCATGTGGGCCTGCTGTGAAATTTTGCTCCATTTTTCACCTCCCCCCTGGGAATACTGTCTCAGAATTGCTCTTCCAAGGTAGGATTCCTGCCTCTTTTTACAAGGGAACCTGGGAATTTCAGAATCCCCCTTGCTCTGTGCCTTCCTCCACAATGAAAAGGTTCTTGATGATTATTGTCTGGTTTGTGTGTCCTTCAATCAGGAGAAGATGTGAGTATTGTGGGCTTTGGTGTCTTCGGTCAGGCCTGTGGACCGTCTGTTACGTCGGGAATCCTGTCAGCAGTGATCACTGTGGAAGACAAGCCAGTGATGCTGCAGGCAACCAGCGCGGTTCACAGTGGCTCAAGTGGAGGGGCCCTCTTTGCAACCCACAGTGGGAAACTTCTAGGTAAGATGGATAAATAAATGGATAGTTTTGCAATCAACCAAATTCTCAACAGTTAACACAAAATAGAAACATCCAAAACAGCACTATAAAGAAAAATCCATGGTGTATAGTGATTACATTTTCTTTGTCCCATGATCTCACTGTGCAAATGTATTAATAATCCTGAGGATACAGATAGTCCCCTACTTACGAACAGGTTACGTTCTAAGAGGCTGTTCGTAAGTCCATTTTGTTCGTAGGTCCAACCAAGTAAAAAGTAAAAAAAGGAGGAGGAGGCAGGAGGCAGGGCAGTGGTGTGGGCAGAGGAGCCCTGTCTTCTGCTGCCAATGCATTGCCAGGAGAGGCAGTGGTAGCAGAGGAGAGGGGAGCAAAGGATGAGCCAGTGGGGCACGGCATGCTCTGTTGCCAGGCGAGGCAGGAGATCTCCACCCCTCTCCCCTGTCCTCTGCCATTGGCCGCTCTCGTGCCTCACCCAGCAACAGAGTGCACTGCATAAACTCACCCTTTCTGGGAACTCCGACTCCAGTGCAAACCTCCAATGCAAACGGAAGGTGGGAGAAGGTGGGAAAGGGTTAGTCTGCAGCCACTGCAAACTAACCGTTTCCCACCTTCTGACTTCCGGTTCCAACTTCTGGGTCCATCTTGTTCGTATCAGTGAAAGTTCGCAACACAAAAGTTCGCAAGTAGGGGACTGTCTGTATCAGCTTAAAGAAAACAAGTTTCTAGCCTTCAGTTCAAGAAAGAAGAGATTGTTGTTCCTTACATGTCACTGAACTATGATTCTCAGAAGACCCAACCAGCACTGCCAATAATGGCATATGTGGGGAGTTGTAGAAGAAGAAACTTTATTTGCTCAATGACCAGCATATATTACAATACAATAAAACAGGGAAAGTTATATGACTAAGCCTATAGTCCTACAAAAGCCTATTAATCTGTAAAAATGAACAGAACTCATGATCCATTAAAACTAAACTACAAGACTAAAGCTATAAAATCTATACATCTATAATAACACAAACAGTCAATTATTCTAGTATATTGGACTCATGTTTATAGTATAACAGAATAAAATGCAATGTATAATTTGTAAAATCTGCTTGAATGGTATTTAATAAACACAAATGCAAACCACAGACTTATACTCTCACAGTTAGTCAAGCAATTATCTCCTTTCAAAATCTACAGGCAATATAGCAGTATTTAGCAACATTCATATCATTTTTATTGGACAAAAAATAGCAAGAGATAAAATGAATCAGTATGACCTGGGTGATTTAGTAATACGTGTTAAATAACGTGTGAATACCTTGATACGAGGGGCAGTACCAAAAAAAAAAAAATGATTTCAACCTGACCAAATCTGCATGGAGAAAGCCATTCGTTATACAGTAACAGATTTTCTTATAGTTCACTTCCAAAACAGCACTAGGTAGGATGTTGAATCATGCTAACCTCATAGCCTGTCTATAGCTGTGTATTTCGATTTGTCCCAAATATCTGGCTGGGCTGTGCGGAGCTGAGGCAGCATCTGATAAACCATAGATTTCCATCCCATCTTAGCATGTGAAAGACTGGTTTAAGAGCGTGGAAGTGATATTTGTTATGGGAGTTGTCAGCACTGAACTGACCTGGAAAAACTAAGTAGGATCAAGGATGCTTAATATTTGGAAGGGAGACTGGTAAGGAAATTTTAGGATGATATTCCAAATGGAGGAGTTGAAATAATACTATGGTAAATCACTTCTGTACTGTTGTCAAGAAGACAACATTGATGCATATATGTAGACACTAGGAATTAAGCTAAACTTGAGGGAGAGTTAATCTGTACCTTTAGCAGTATTTGGCCAAATCTTGGATGTAGGTGAGCAGCTTTTCCATATATTAGAGATGTGTTTTAACTACCTTTTAGGTACTTTAGACCTAAAGACTTTAGAAGCTAGATAATAATCCTGAACAGTTTAAAAGAATTAGGAATGGGTTTTGAGAAAAAAAGAAATTTTAGACTGCCACATCAATTACAGGTAGTCCTCATTTAGTGACCACAATTGATTCCAGTGACATCATTAAGTGAAGCTGTTGCTAAGTGAAAATCACATGACCATGACTGTGCTTATGATTTTACTTCAGCTTTCCTTAGAAGGCAAACAAAAGCCTTCTGTGTGAAACTAATTAGGGTCTTGTCAATTTCAGGCAGCAGTGCCAGCCTGCTGGAGGGTTCAACTAATTAAGGTCAGGGAGCTGAGCTTGTTAACTTGCAGTTAACAGTTTTTTGGGAAGTCTACACTGTGAGAAAAGCAGCTCAGGAAGAGATAGCTTGTTTAAGAAATCTCTCTGCGAGCGGGGGGAAGAAAAGAATGGGTCATGCATAGGACAACATCATACTGTACTAACTGACTGTAATGGCGAATGGGTGACTGAGAGAGAGACGCTCTGAAGGTCGTAAATGTATTGGTACATTTGTACCAATTTGTATTGGTCACAAAGTTGCTTTTTCATCACTGTCATAATTGTAAATGGTCACTGTCCCAGGCAGTCGCTAAATGAGAACTACCTGTATACCATTTTATTTATTTGTTTCAGGCACTTCTGTCTTAGTTTTCCATACCCATGTTCCTGGCAGCTAGTACTGTTAATCAACCACAGTAAAACATTAATCAAGAACAGAAATAGAAGATACCTTATTTTAAACTTATACCCAGGAGATGTAAAATCAGCTGGACTATTGAATGTTACTCAAGAAAGAGGATCTCTGTGGGACAATGCTTATGGATTGGAGAGGGCCTTTCTTTTCTCAAAGCATAAGATAGCCACAAGTGCCAAGTTCAAGCTAGACCTTTTGAGCAAGAGTGACATAGCACATAATTTAGCTGAGCTAAAACTGAATCACAGTTAGTTATCTTCATTGTAGGAGGAAAGCCACGTTAATCTATTGTGGCAAAACATCAGAAAGAGTCTAGTGGCACTTATTCCAGAACAGGTGCTACCAGACTCCAGTTGACTGTCCTGTAACTGTGTTGACCATGTGGCAGCTTTGTGATAAGACAGGAGTCTGGGTATTTTCTTTTCATGTAAACATAATACTGATCATGGAGGAAAGTTATCAAGTGTAAACTCTTGATGACCATTTCTTGTGAATCAGATGAATGATAATACAAAACAGAGTTGTCCGTAGGGGGGATTTAAAAAGTCAAGATGGCAGCTGTGAACATTTGATTGAGGCCCTGCACCTTATTTTATGTGCATGTGACATTCTCTACATACGCCCCTAGCACATAAGATTTGTCACTTCAGTTCTTCCAAATTATGCTGTCCTTTGAATGATGCATTTTAACAGTGCAGATCTTCCTGTCCTTGATCTATTTTCCTTTCATGTTGCATTTTTGCCACTGTGTGTGTATGTTGGGATACTGAATTACATTCTTTTCTTCCTCTGTGGTCCATTCATAGGGATTGTTGCCAGCAACACAAGGGATAACAGCGTTGGAGTGACATACCCCCACCTAAACTTCAGCATCCCCATTACAGTCCTGCAATCAGCCATCTTGGAATATATACACAACAGAAGCCTGCATGGCTTTCAGGAACTAGACAGGGTAGGACAAAGAATTCAGGTTATCTGGAGGCTCCAAAGAGAATCTATGGAGGTTCCACTGAGCAAGCTATGAGGATTTTCACCGAATGAAGAAGAGTAGAAGAATATTGTCTTCATATGTCCTGAGTGCACTGTGCTGGGCTAAAGTGCTTGTACTGCTGGGTAATCAACTAAATTTATGGAATTGTTTCGTATATTTGAGTAGCTTTCTTGGCTAGGCATTTAGTTTGATTTCAGCAACACCCACTTAGACTTCTTGCCCTAATTTTCCATTATATCCCTGCCAATGTCTGTCTTGTTCAAGCAACCTGCTTATCCCCTTATGTACTACATTTCTCCATTGCTCCTTATGCCTGGAATTCTTTGTCAGAATATCTTCCTTCAAATCCTTTGTGAAAACTCGCTTTTTCCAGAGAACTCCCTGGAACCCCATAATTTTCTTTCATCCCATTCCTAGAAAACACCTGTCATTGAAATTAAAGATACATAGACTGTGCCTTTCCCTTTTCTTCCCATTGTTTTCCTCAATAGTTGAAATGTAGGTTAACTCTTAGAAGAACAGATCTTTCCTCTTCTTTGTTATGGTGCTATATAAATAAACAATAACAGAGAGTGGTTTGTCTTTTGTACTGAATGGTACATAGTATCTTTCTCTGGCCACCAGATATTTAAGTAACCACTATTTTAAATACTCTCTTTTGCTTTGTTTGTTGAGCTTTTTTTTAAAAAATAAAAATCATCTTCAGAGGTTTACAAAACAGGCCACTTGTCCATAAAATGGAGTTGCACATTCGTTTCATACAACACGCAGCATCTTGGTTTGTTTCTGTCATGATGTACAAACCAGGCTCCTGTGGCTTGTTCAACAGATTTTGAGCTTAGAATTCCTGCATTAGAAATTCAGCTTCAGACTCTGATTTTCTGTTTAATAATTTACTGATGCTGTCTTTCTCCTTGCTCCCCTTATTAACATAATCTTTTAACTGTGGATGAACACTGCAGTTTTAGAAATCTTGGCTTTTCTTAATACTGGCTTTCTTTCCTCTGCCGCATTTACAATTTAGCAATACCCAGCTAGGCATGGGTTCTGCATCAAATCTGACTTCTACCCATTAGCTGAAGCAGAATAACCAAAGTAATTGTTTGTCACAATTATGAAAAATAAATGTAAGTATGGGGAACTGCTTGTCTTGAAGAATTTATGCAAATAGTGTATTCTCATTTATCTTGGTGTTTGGATGCCAGTTTGGTGAATCCAAATTCCCTAGTCCTGCTAAGGGGAGATTTTATACAAATGAGTTTAACCATACATATCATAATTTATATCAGGAACTGAGTATAAAATGGACATGGATTTAGCTCGTATTTAAGATAGGCTTATAGTTTTGGTTCCATTATGTTGGTTGGAAAGGATTATACATTTAAAAGTGCACTCTCAGCCACGGATAAATAAACATTGATCAAAGTTGGAATGCGGTCAACCTAATTATTTGTTATTGCACTCTATAATAGAGAAACTCTTGAAGGTTTACACGCATATGGAATGAGCTTTGCACCAAGCAGTGAATAAACAATATTTGTGCATGCTTAAAATGAGGGGTATTTATTCATTAGGAGTCCCATTTAATGCTGCGTTTCTGCTGCAATGCCATCATAGCGGTATAAACCAAATCAAAGGTAAAGAATATAAAAAGCAGTATTCTAAATTGTATAAATTAACAGCGAAGCAATATAAGATGACAGATTAAAAGGACACGTTGAACAGTTTTTCAGTAACTGGTCATTGCCATGTATTATGGGTTACTTTTGGCTGATTTCATTTAGTAGACGTGAGAAGTGCTTCCCTGGAATAAGGTCCATTTAGGGTGGATTTTATTTATTTGTTTTAGAAAACTTATGTGGCTGTCCCTCTTATACACCATAACTCTGGGGATCTCACAACAACAATACAAACAACTAAGAGACAATAAAAAACCAACATCACAAAAAGAAAAACAGTGCCCTCAAGCAACACTCCTCAATAACAATAACTACTGTCACTGGGCTTCAGCTTCACCTGATCCCAATGCTTGGGGGAAAAGTCAGCTTTTTAAGTCTTCTGGAAAGCTAGCAGGGTGGAGGCCTGCCGGATCATGGAGGAGGGTATTGTCAGTCTCACAAGGTAGTCCAGACAGTAAGGATGCCCAGATGAACTAATTCTACTTTATTGTAAGGTTACAATAACAGAACTTTGCAAGACTGAAAGTAAATTTCTCCCCCATTGCCTTTACAGCCCAAGATATTGGAGGGTCCCTTCTGAGATGTTTGCCACAGCCCCATTCCTTCTGCAGGCTAAGCTGCCTCTTATCTGATTGTTCCCCTGGCCATGGCTCTTCCCCCTGTCTCCCAAGGTCATTCCCACCTACCATTACAGGTATTTTATAGGGCAGGACAGCCATTGGTAAAGGGGCCAAATAGTGCCTTTCAGATGTGAGGCTCTAGTATCTTCAGCTCTCAGCAATAGTCCCATCTTGGTTGGGGAAGGCTATCCTGCATTCCTTCAGCCTCTGGCAGTGACCTAGTTCCTATATAATCCTTATCCATCATGTAGTTGTTTGGGTTTTGTGAGAAGCCAGTTAGGGTTTATTCAGTAGAATAAAAATCAGTGGAATGTGTGAACTAGAATATTCAGAAGCATACAGCTCCTGATCCAGGCAGAATTGGATGGCCATTATCACTGCTGGCTACTGCAGGCTCAGGCTCCATTAACTTGTTAAATTTCCTCTTAAGCCATCCCCGTTAGCGGTCATCACCAGATTGGGTTATAGCAAATTCCATAGCTTATCTCTAAGCTGGATTTCATCTCCTGTACACCTGTTTTTCAAGAGGTAAATCCTAACCCAGCATAATGTAAAAGATGCTAGGCAGATGGGACCTGGGGAAAATAATACTCCAGTGACAGGAAAGTCTTGCATTGCTCAGAAATGAAAAAGCTGGATTTTTCAGAGCAGGATCATTGATTGTAATACTTTTTCTCTCCTGATCCCTGAATAACTTTGATTGCTGGAGGTTTGCAGGAATGACCTAGTAGAACCCAGGATCCAGTTTGGATAAAGCTAATGAGTAATCAGGTCTTAAGGCCAAAGAGTTCCCAATTCCTGCATATAGGCTGAGCTGGTAAGGTTCTTGCGCTAATCATGTAATGTATGAAAAAGCCTTAATGATATTTGAATTGCGAAACTTGCTTTTTCAGACCCTGAGCGTGCACTAGAGGGCAGCCTGGCCAAGTTGGATTTCAAGTGTACAGCAAGGACACTGGGACCATTTGAGAGGCTCTAGCAAAACAGGATTCATTTTGTGCAATTACTGTCACCAAAGTGACACCAAATTTTATCTTGGTAGCTATGGGAAAGGCGCATGTTCTCTTCCCAAAGCAGCCCTCTTGACATGAAGCAGTCCTGAGGGAGGGATTTGGGAATCCTCTTGTTAGTTCATGAGGTGGCAATTTACAAATTTGTTATCCTTCATTTTAGCCTCCATCCTGTGTATGCAGGGGGCAGGAGAGCAGATGCTTACTAAGCGAGCATCACAGCTTGCTCTTTTATACAAGGAATGGAATGTTTATTATGAACAAGTAATGGTGCGTCATGGGACAGCATCATGGGGCATGTTCCTTCTAGCTTACCTTCAAAAGACCAAAAACCATATTTGTTTTAAAAATTAATTAGGATATAGCAGGGTCCAATAAGTCAAAAAGTGATTTCCCTAAGCTGCAGCAAGGGAGGAAACAGGACAATGATGTGACAGATATCTCCATTGTTCCACTGTAAAATTGGGAGGAGATGACCCTCACTTTGAAGCCTTGATTGGCCCTAGCATGGGTTGAATTTGGCAGCCTCTTCAGATGGCAGGTGCCTGAGGACAGGGAGGGGTTGTTGTCAGTGTTGAACATTCAATCCAGCCATTTCTGTGTATGAAATGAGGTGTCCACCTCAAACAGCAAAACATCTTAAGATGTCCTGTTTGGAACACACACACTTCCTCTTCTGCTTGCTTGGCCTCAAAATCATCCTTGGCTGGTTGGGAAAAGAGTGATGACTCTCTCATCTGCCTGGCCTATAATCATCAGGTGCTGAAATTTTTTCCTTAAGTTTGGAGAGGTCTTCAAAACATGGGAACAAACAGTAGTCAAAGCCAATGATAAAGAGGAAAGGTCTATATTCCAGCCTTTGAGATTCTGGAGAAGTTCAAAGAATGGCCTGCCTGCCTTGCCTTGCCCTTCTCTATCAAGAGTCCCCTCATGCCTGCCATCTAATTGGTCATTTTGAGAATGGATGCTTAATATGGACATTTTATTTTGTGAATGAGCTATATATATGCTCTCTGGGTTTTGCTTTATTAAAGGTCGATATTGCTCAAGGAGAAATCCTTATCCACAGCTGATGTCCTGCAGATGTTTTGGGCTGTAACTCCCATCATCTCTTGCTGTTAGTTACCTAGCTAGAGATGACAGGAGTTGAAATCCAAAGGATCTGGAGTGTACCAGGTTACCCCTGAGCTAAATGCTGGAGGGGCACATTCAATCTTCTATAGCTCTCTCTAAAATAAGGCATCACGTTGCCTGCTTGTTAACCCTCACTGGTGCCTTTTACTACTGCTTAACCTACTTCCACTCTTCCTTTGATTGAATTGAATTACATCCCAGTTTTTCACCAGGATATGGTGTCCAAGATAGCTAAAAATATATTTTTTTTAAAATGCACAATGAGGAACAGTACAACAGCACTGAATTCATATTAATCAAACAGCTCCCACCCAAAATGTCTTTAGCAGGTACCTACCAACACAATGCTAATATAAGTGGTGTCAAAAGTGATCATTGTTGATCCCTGCAGATCACAGTGTAGCTAAAGGCTTAGTCGCAGCCCTTATTGTTTTTCTGGTCAGTTGGCAGCCACACTCAAAGGGAAGAACTGGCATCTGCTGGGGAGAAGGCCTGATTTCCCCCCTTTGTAAGAAAGGCGTTTCCAAGGAAACTGACATTGAACTTGTAGCACTGAATGGCCTTTCCTTCAGCAGATGCATAAAATCACCTCCAAAAAATGAACAGGCAGACGTGCTATTAAACTTCTAAAGCAGCCTTTGGCCCCAAGTACCATGTTCTCCCACAATTGTGTCACTTCAGCCTGTCAAAGTTGATTTCCATTCTTCACCACCACTGCCAAGGATCTGACATGGAGCTCGCTTACAAAATTCTGGGACCTCATGTCTTTATTCTTTGCTCTTCAGATGTGCTCAGCTGATGGGATCCTCAGCTTCATTAATTTCTTCTGCATCATAATATTTTCCATATTTCAGGCAGCAAGGGGCCAGGCAGAATAACATTCACACTTGGGAAATCATGCTAGCATATTATGTCTCCCATAGAGCTATTTTAAATTTGAGTTTAGGAGTGAATTTACCACTTGTTATTGTGGCTCTGAGTACATCTCATGTACCTGAATGGAGTTTTTGACCAACAAGATGTTTAGCTGACATCCACCTTCAGGGCAAGGCAACACAGGTCTTGATTTTCCCTTGTTGCCATATAATCTTTAATCCATATACATATAATGCCATAATCCAGAAGGTAGTAGCAACCAAACCAAACTTCATAGTGCAGAGTGAAGAGAGGAGTCTGCACTGTTGCAGCTCAATGCTCAGAGATGATGCTCTGTCTGTCTGGGCTAAACTGCTATTTACATTAGCATAGCTTGGAAAGATGCAGCAAATAGTGGCCCTGAAAAAAACAGAATGAAAAAAACCCAAATCCCAGCTGAAATTGATCAGAGTTATTTGTAGCATGCTTGACTTTGGCCTTGCTTAGGTGGTTTTGGGCACTGGAGGGGTTAGTCATGTCAGCCTGATGGTGATTTCAGAAGATGACAGTATGTGCTTGCTCTAGGGAGATGGAAGCTGTTAGCAGCCAACATCACTTCCAGCCTGCTGGTTTGCAGTACATACCACAACTTGCATTGTGGTGACATATTGGAAGGGCTTGACTGCACTTTTAGCCCTGGATCAAAGGTGGCCTTCCCGTAAACTTTTCTTGCTGAGTAGCCAGTGACACATAAGCAGCTGGCCAAATGTGTTTTTCCCTCCAGCAGAGCAGAAGGATCACAGCTTATCTTTGTTTGTTGAATTTCATGCCTATTATTTCTGAAAATCTGATGTGTTAAAAATTAGGATTTTAGGAGCTTTTCTATGCCGACAGGGACATCTCCCCAAGGAAGGGGTCCAAAAAGTCAATAAGGTGGCCACTGAAATCAAGTTGTGACTACCTTCTTGGCCTTTTTCCATGCTCCTGGATCCAGTGTTGCCTTGGCAAGCCTTTGTAGATGACTAAAACATCATTACCTTAAAAAAAAAAAAAAAAAAAAGGCAAATGGAGAGAGAAAGCCATAAACATAGCAGGAAAAACCCAAATACACTAAAATAGTTTTAAAGGGGGCTTAATAATAACATATTTTACAGGTTTTCTCACATCCCAGGAAAGTTATAAGAAGAGGAGTGAAGCAGGTTTGGCTGGAATACCAAAAACTAATTATGGCTGCTGTCTATACTGATGGCCATGTTAATCCCCCCTTTCTTGTTCCACTCTTGTCTTTGAACTGTATCTTTTTAAGAGCCCAGTGGGGTAATTAGAGTAGAAAGAGTTTGCCCCAGAACTCTTTTGCCACAGAACTACATCCTTCTTCCCAGCAGGGTATGGTAAACAAATTCAAGATGGCCACCATGATCGAAACTCCACCCATAAAAATTGGGTGGAGCTTTGATTGTACCATCATGGTGGCCATCTTTTTTTTTTTTAATCATGCCCCGTGGATGCCCCTGCTCCTTCCTTCTCCTTCCACTGCCCCTCCAGCGAAGATACCCAGTCTAAGACCCCAAAGCTTCATACTAACACTGAAAGGTTTTGATGTGGCCCCAGAGTCCTCCAAAACGTGGCATGAAATTATCATTTTTAATGGGACCAAAGAGGGAAATTATTAAATACATGGGAAGGAATCATATTAACTAAATTGAATTTATTCATTTGAATTTTAATTAAAAGAAATTAGATTTTTGACCTGGCCTCGCAACTTTTTTTTCTTGGCCATTCCTGCGATGGGGTGCATCAAGTCAAGGGTGAAGTTACCAGCAGTCACAAATTTTGCAGGACTGCCATTGTTTCTGAAGCATGATCTCAGAAATTATCCCAGCCGCAAACAACTCAGATCAATATACTCACTTCGAATACTTTTATGCTGTTCTCTTCAGACTCTTACATTTATGTTTA
Source organism: Python bivittatus (assembly GCF_059951505.1). Classification (NCBI taxonomy): domain Eukaryota; kingdom Metazoa; phylum Chordata; class Lepidosauria; order Squamata; family Pythonidae; genus Python; species Python bivittatus. The sequence continues at coordinate 6,798,805 of NW_028277073.1, forward strand.
TTTTCGGTTTGTCCCTCTCTAAGGATTTTCTCTGGGCATACTCACTTAATACACAGTTATCCGTGGAAGACTTCTCTTCTTCCCAAGGCTAAAAAGATGATCAGTTGGCCAGTTAAGGAAAACAGCAACTCAAAAATGGTACTTTAATCAATTATTTCCTATTTATGGTTTAGAGATGACAGCAACCCTTATACTCAGATAGGTGGAAACAAAAAAGCTAAGCTAGTATTTGAATCAGGGATGGCTGGGAAATTCCAGAACTGTAGGCATGACTGGGAAGTTGAAAGGAAAAATCATGGAGAAAAACAATGGTAATAATTTCTGTACTATTGCCAAGAAAGTTACTTTGACCCATCATGAAGTCCTAAAGCGTTGAGTTTGACTTGAAGGAAACTTTATTCCTCTTGCCTCCAGGACCTCAAGAGTTTGCGGTGAATTCTAACAATGGTTAGGATGATTAATAAGTGAGCTTGGTGCCCTTTGATAAGGTCCTGATATATGCCACTATGCTGTACTGTTCATTCTATGGGGGTTCCCAAATTTTATTCATAACATCTCTTCTATGCAAACACCCAGATGGAAGGAATACCGTTTATGTCAAACTTCTTTTTATCAGATCTAAACTATCCATAAGGTGGCAAAGAAATTGGTAACAAATGTTATCACAAATGTTATAAAAGTGGACCTGTATGCTTACCCTCTATCCAACCTTGGATTTTCCTTTTTCTATTATAGTGTCTATTTTATCTGTTACACATTTTCTCTCTCCTTTACATATCTGATCTTGAACTAAACAAATCATCTCCCACTTAATGCTAATAATGTAAAATTTTAGTTTATTACACCTTGTAATTTAAAATGCTTGATTTGCTGACTATTTTTTGTAACTTTTGGTTTGGTTTCATTTATTTTATTCTGCTTTGTTTTATTGTCTACGTACTTCTACCATATCATTGCCTTCATAATTTTAATATCAGTAGCAAGTCCAGTGATTATAATTGGTTCTTAATGTTACAAAGTTCTACAATTTTGTTTTAGTAATGCTTATAACTTTGTTATTAATTCATCATTCTGTACCTTAAATATGTATTGCTACAATGCTTGTTATTTCATATACTTTATACTGATCTATAATCAAAATAGATGATGAAGATGACGATATACCACATATCCTTTTTTTGGGTTTTTTTTGTTTTGTTTTTGTTTTGTTTTATCTAAAATAAACCAATGGTCTGGAGGAGAAGGGAGTGATAAAGTGTTTTGTCTTTTCTCAGAAGCCATTGCAAATGCAATCAGTGCTGTTTGATTCTTCTTCGACTGTTTAATTCTGTATAAGAAGGCTGTAGTCCTGTTACCTGTGAATAAGCCTCATTTAACTCATTTGGACTAACTTTGGTATAGGCATGTACAGGATGATGCAGAGCAAATAGCAATTTAGCCAAACGGCTTCAAGAGAGAAAAAAACCTGCTTCCCTAGATGGTTTGTATTGACTGGGGGTTGGTGGGAGGTGGAGGGGGGTGAGGAAGGTTGGAAGAAACTGGAGAAGCGTTTTTTTTTCCAACTCATGGCTTCGCTTACTTCAGAGTAGGAATGCAGGAAGAAATGTGCAGCTGATGTGTAAGAGAAATATATGCAACTGATGTTCCTGCTTATTTTGGGAATGACTTTTTGGGATGCTGAACTGAGTTTAATTTTAGCATCTTCACATTGGAACGGCAGTGCTGTGCTGCCACTCTGGGGTGATTCACTTGCTCATTCGTTGGTCTGAGGAAGGCGGATAAAGCTACTAATTCGGTGTTTTTCAAAGTTGGCAACTTTAAGGTGTGTGGACAACTCCCAGAATTCTGGGAATTGAAGTCCACGCATCTTACAGTTGCCAAGTCTGCAAAACACTGTACTAATTTGTCAAGTCCCACAAAGTTGGACAAGATCAAGGAAGCAAGGCCTATATAGACCTCGGTAAATAGGGGTCTCTGCTGGGGGGGGGTCATAAAAAAGTCAAGATGGTGGCTGCAACCAAAGCCCTTTTTTAATGCTAGTCTTGAGGCCTCTTGGAATCTTGGAAACTGCAAGAGAAACTTCTAGCTCTTATTTATAGTAAGTTCATTCAGGCAGAGTTTCTTTGAATGATATGAAACATTTCTTCCCATGTTTCTACCACCTGGGCTAAAGTGCCTTCTACAAGATAAGGTACCAAGAGACTCTCCTTGCCACTTGATGGTTTATGACTAATCTTCCTTTCATTATTTTTCTAGTCTCTCCACATTCTCTCATATATCTGGAGGTTGAGTCATGGCAACTGGACTTCTTTTCTTTTGATCTGATACGTTTCGCTGCTTGTCCAAGCAGCTTCTTCAGTCTAGAAAGTTAGTTAGGGGAGACCCCATAAATGTCTTCCAAGGTGGCTACGTTTCTCACTAACATGATGGGCTCGTTGAAGGGACAATAGGAGATGTGACTGGTAGAGTCTTTGGGATGTGGATGTCTTACTCCTAATCCCTCACTCATCCCCAAGTGGGTCATTAAGTGCTGCCTCCCTGGTGAACTTGTTAAGTGGTCTTAATCTTCCTGGGGACTGATGAAAGAGCAGCATGAAAAATGGGAGACAAGTTGTGTCTGAGGCCTCCACCTCTATTGAGGGAAGGATTTTCCACTTTGGCATAAATGGATTCCCTCACTCCTCTCTCAAACCACCTATCTTCTCTGTCCAAAATGTGAACATTATTGCCCTCAAATGAGTGTCCTTTTTCCTTTTGATGAAGATAAACTGCTGATTCTGGTCCTGTGTTGTTGCTCTTCCTGTGCTGGGCCATCTTCTTGTGTAAAGGCTGTTTGGTTTCTCCAATGTAGAGCTCTGAACACTCCTCACTGCACTGGGTTGCATATACTACATTGCTGTTCTTATGTTCTGGTGTTCGATCTTTAGGGTGTACAAGCCTCTGTCTCAGTGTGTTAGTGGGTTTGAAAAACACAGGTATGTGGTGTTTTCCAAATATCTGTTTTATCTTCTCTGACACACTAGCCATGTATAGAATGATAAGATTCTTCCGTGGACTCTGGGTCTCAGCTCTGTCTGCCATTTTTTTGTTGTTGGATCTAGAAATGGATTTAATAAAGGCCCAATTTGGATACCCACAGGCCTTAAGAGCTGTCCTCAGGGATCTTTCTTTCTTTCTTTTTTGGCATCTATGGAGGTGGGGATGGTTTCTGCCCTGTGGTGTAATGTCCTGATGACGCCTAGTTTGTGCTGCAGTGGATGGTGCAAGTTAAACTGCAGGTATTGATCTGTGTGGGGGGTTTTCCTGTAAATCCCTATTTTTAGCTTGCCACAGGTCCCAATTAGAACCTCACAGTCTAGAAATGCCAGTCTGTTGTCCTTGGTGTCTTCTCTGGTGAACCTGATGTTTGAGTCTATGGTGTTTATATGGTCTGTGAAGGCCTGTACCTCCTGGACTCTGATTTTAACCCAGGTGTCATCCACATACCTGAATCAGTGGGTTGGTGCTATTCTCTGGAAAGAGTTGAGAGCTTTCTTCTCCACTTCTTCCATGTATAGGTTGGCAACAATGGGTGACATGGGGGAACCCATGGCACAGCCATGTTTCTGTCTGTAGAAATTTATGGGGTCCCCCCTAACCAACTTTCTAGACTGAAGAAGCTGCTTGGAGCAGCAGCGAAATGTATCAAACCAAAAGAAGAGAAGTCCAGTTGCCATGACTCAACCCTCAGATAATTCCACCTGGATGACTGAGAATCTTCATCAACATATTGTCCCATATAGTTGATGTTATATTAGGTTCCTACTTTTCCTTCCAGAACTGTAGTCATAACAATGAAAATATTATCATCTGCCTTCATCTTTAGATAAGGTCAATTCTGTGACCTCCATATATTATATCAATTAGGCAAGGGTCCATGATTTCCATTATATTTGCATAATATATTCAGTCAAATGTATCAGTTTGCATAATGCATTGAGGTTCTGCTAAACTTATGTGAATCCTGGGAGATAACACTTTTAGTGTGACTTTACATATATCCACTCAGAAGTAAGAAACCCTTAGTGAGTGACATGGGGTTGATTTTCAGATACATGAAGTTCTGTCCGACCTATTGCCAATCTTGTTCAACTCAGTTCTTAGTTTTAATTAGGCATTTCCCCAAATACCTTTGCAGCAATAAGGCCTGGAAACTGCTGTCAGAAAACAAAATGAAAAAGAAAGCGGAAAGCCTCAGGACGATGAATCATCTGACTGATACCATCCCTCCAGATTTCTGGTATCTGCCAGGAGTACATGCTAACTTAAAATGAGGTCCTGCTTCTCTAGGATAAGAGCCAGGATCAAGCAGGTTTAGTTTCAAATAGGATGTTACCTATGGTACCTTCACTCTTTTTTTGAATCACTAAGTCTTCTTTGTGATGCTCATTTCTGATAGGTAGCAATACTATCCAGATAAGAGACCTTATTGGGACTGGGAAGCTAAAGAGGGTTTGGACAGATTAGGATGAGATTTCAAGAGGATACCAAAGCTGTAGGCTAAACTGGGAAATCAAAAACATTTCAGAAGGCAACTGCAAACCTCTTCTGTACCTTTGCTAAGATAATCAAGAGAACCTTGACCAAAAGAGATTTACTTTTTTTATATGCCCATGTCAGCCTGTTTGGCTGTTTCTAATTCAGACACAACTTTCTGAAAGCTCCAATAGCAATTTTCCTCTTCTCCTTGGCCTGCAGAGATTTTCTCTTTATAGAAGCAAACATACGAATTGGCCAAGGAGTTGCTGTTGCTGCCAAGGTGTTGGCATCTGTAACCTAGGGAGCGTCACGACTCTAACAAATGTAGGCAAATGCCTGTGGCTACTTCAATAAACTCAGTAATGAACCAAGCTGGAAGAAATCTCTCTTGTTCCCCAGGATGGGCAAAAGCTAAACAGAGACCCAGGCAAATTAAAAAGGCAAATTCAGGAAACCGCACCCACTTTTGAAAGCCCCAGTTTGGTCTGTTTAATGGACCAGGATTTATCTGGGTTGGGACATCACCCAGGGACAATATCACTCACGTTGTCTGTGAGTTGTTGTGCTTAGTAAAGCCCCATGAGAGTTCTACGCTTGCCTCCCTGGAGTATCACTTGCTGGAGAACAGGATTAGACCTTCAGGCAAATAGCTGGAGGAATGCGGCAAGCATCAATTAAGAAAGGGCAATAATTAAGAACTAAAGTTGGGTAGGGACATTATCCATCTCTGGCACAGCACAAGGCAGAGAATTATAGAGCTGGAAGAGGCTTTTTAAACTGTAGACTCCAGCCCTATTCTGTCCAGAAATGCAAAGGAAATCACCCCAACAGATGGGCACATGGTTACACACGGTTGGATATGGAATTATTGGTGCAATCTATACGTCAACATGGAGCTCAGGGTTGTCGGGTCTGTGCATCCAAACAACTGGTAACTAGCAATCAGCTGCAGCGTTGCAAAGGATCCAAGCGAATATGCTCACCTAAGGCACATATATGCAATCCACTTAAGTGCTGTTTCCCTTCCAACTTCTCCATAAGATTAGTACTCCATAAAAGAATAAACAAATGAATTGCACATCCCTTTACTCAAGACCTGTACTTTTATGGCTTATGAAGGGTTGTCTATTACCTAGCTCAATCAATATCTGAAGCAACCCTTTGAAGACCAACACTTTTTGTGTATATCTTCCTGCATTAACAGATCGACAGCCAACAATCCCAGCAGCTTCCCTCTGTTTCTCGGCTGTTAATACACAAATACTCTTTTATTCCAGCTTATTTCTCACAATTCCCGGGAATAGTGCCATGCTGAAGGCTTTCTTGGACATTTCAATGGTTATTCTTTTCACTTAGAACAGTGTTGTCCAAACTTGGCTACTTTAAGATGAGTGGACTTCAATTCCCAGAATTCCCCAGCCAGCCATGCTGGCTGGGGAATTCTGGGAGTTGAAGTCCACTCATCTTAAAGTGGCCAAGTTTGGACAACACTGACCTAGAAGGACTTCATCTCAGGACAAGAGTCAGTGCCAGTATTTGACAACCTGCACATAGTCATGGCAGCCACACAGAAACCCAGACAAACCACATGGTGCTAGTTTGCTGATCAGGAGAAGCAGAGACAGTCTTGCTTAACTACAATTCCTGCTTCCTGGGGAGGACACAGTGCAAAGTTAGGTAATGTTTTAAAAGTCAGAGGCATATTTGGAGCTCTGAGGGGATGCACACACAAAAGGCTGCAATGGGTTGCCTCGCCTGTTCACAAGACGGTTGCTCTAGCAGACATGGACAGATGCCAAAGACCAGTTTTCCAGAAGGGAAACAGCTTCTACTATCTCAGTGGGACCTTAAAGGGGTCTAAAGCCATTCCGGGAAATAGATATGATGCTGTTTTGCTTTACAGCATGCCAGCACCCCATGTCTTTTTATTTAGAAGAATCTTTTTGAAAAAGTAAGTCAGATGAAGAATCTGTTAGGCACTAAGGCAATTGTTGGGCAGGGGAGGGGAGGGGAGGAGGGGGTGAAGCTCACAATTGCCTGCAGGCAACAACCTGATGTAGTCCAGGATATTAGATAAGGGAAGGGTGGATCACAGCCAGTACCTTGTTCTAATTTCCAGAATGTTAATTGTATTAGTTTTTGGTGGTGGAAACACTCAAGGGTTTGGTAACAGCACACGGGATTCTTACACATTTATGATGGCGTAGATCAAGCACACCCCACCCTCTTCCCATAAAAAGCCTCTTAACTTTTTGCACCAGTTTGCTCATTCTAGCCCATTTCTGGCACACAATACTGTGAGCAGAACCCCCCAACTATGAACCCTCTGGGACTCTGGCCAGCAGATCACAGCCATTCTGTGGTGCCCTGAAGTCCTTGAGTGGTGAACTCCACAAAGCAGCCGCAAAAGATGCAAAGCTGGTCAGTTGTTTGCAGTTTCTCTCTTTGAACATTAACTATAACTATAACCCCTAACCTTACTAATTTCAATGGTATCATTCCCATTCATTGCTAATTTTGGTTGCCCCCCATAAAGTTGTTGACCCTCTTTTATAGGTTGGCCAAATCATCCATCAGCTGGTGAAAAAAGTGTGTAACTGCTGTTAAATAAGAATGTTTTATCTGCCATTGTGGCTTTTGATTAGCTACCTTAGACATTTGGAGATGCAGCAGGTAAGTGACGTTGGAAACAATGGGTGGGTCCAAGTTTGCATTGGAAATTCCTTAGAGAGCCTAACCAAGCAGAAAGGGACTGGTCTCATCGGGCTGCATTTGAGGAAGCTGGCCCCGTGGAGCTTTCTGGAGCTGGTGTCATGTCAACCCTTGCTGTGAGATGCAGAGTCAACAGAGACCTCTTTTAAAGAGTCATCATGTGACTGTTCAAGAGCCTGGAAGCCTTGTGAGGGTTGAATTGCTTTTCAGTTTGTACTGAAATATCCAGCGTATTGGATGGCAAACACTGATGCATACAGAATTTTTAACAACACTATTTTGGGCTAGAGCGTTTCAATGGTATCTTTCTTCAATTATTGTTAAACCAAGTAACACCACATTCTACTTAGAGCAAGCTGTGGTGAAATATTAAAGTCCAGGGAAGATTGTTATTCTCTTCCCAATAGCTAGGACACGATAGATCAGGCCTGTCCATCTCCTACTGCTACCGCACCCAAAATTTGCTCCCCTAATATTTCCTTCTCATGGTTTTGTTCCATGAGAGGGTTCATCAGGAGATACTTTTGAACAGCCTGCCCATCTGTTGGACCTGCGATATGTGGCTTGGAATTGTGGGACAGTGGAAGGTCTCTTGCATTGGGCTGCTTTAAGACACAGAGACAGGAAACTCCACAATTCACTGAATCCATAGCCATAACTCCAGTGATTTAAAAAAATAAATAAATGGATTTACAAAATTAAATCCTGCTTTTTCAAAAATCATTAAAAACAAACAAAGAATGTTAAATCCTTTCTTAAAGTGTTCCATGAAGATTAACACATCTCAAAGATACTATCATGAACATAATGTTTATTATTCTATTTTCTATTATGGAGATGAGAGCTATGTCAATAGACCTCTCTCTAAACATACAGAGGCAAGAAAGGTAATGAAAAGAGAAGTTGAGATGATGCAGTATTACAATTTAAAATGGTAAAAATGTCCTCCAAATATCCCCAGCAATTAATTGAAATAGAGCTGCTTCAGCTGCTAATAATTTCAAAAGCATCTTCTTGCTTGCTTGCTGTAAGGTCATCAATCCATTTTATGATGAAAATTAATCTGAAAAAAAAATCATAGCAAGTAATTGCTTTATGTAGTATGTACCTTCTAAAAATAAAATCTACCTTGTTTTCTGAGTATTGAAAAATGTGTACTTAGGACCAAGCTATTGCAGACAAGTCTGCACTTTTATTAGTGATAATGATTACAGAATCTTTTAGACTAGGAAATAAATCATGGTTTAAATCATTGAATTAAATATTCATAACTAGTGATACGAATTATGGTTAAATTGATTTGATTTTAAATTGAATCCATCCTGCTGGAAAGCATGGCCAAGGGTGAAGGATGTTGGGGGTTGTAGTTCATCAGTAGAGGGAATATCATTAGTTCTAGAATCTTCTATTTCAGAATCTTCTGTTCTAGAATCTTCTCCAAGAGGGGTGTGGCAGAGATGGGTTCTGGTGGTAAGTGGCGCGTGCCTCCTGATCCTGCTTCAAGCCACATTTTTCTTCACACGCTTGCCTTCTACTGAATCGGCAGAAACCACAATCACTAACTGCACTGTCAAGAAGAGAAGAGAGATTGTTGTTATGCTTTTCATTACCTTTCTTGACATATTTTGTCAAGACTGGCCCAATATTTTTTGCTGCTTGAGGCAAAGCTCCAGTGATGCCTCCCCTTCAGGGAGATGGCTTTGCAGCATCCCTTCTGTTCCCACCTGCTCTATGAAGCTACTTGAGGTGGTCTGCTTCGCCATGCTACGTAGCAGGGCCAGCCATGTTGCTGAAGTACACCGAGAACGGAATTGCATATACTTTGAACTTGGAAAGCTGTATTTGGAGTGTGAAATGAGAGTGATCCCTGAAGTCCCAGCAGGTGCTGAGCATACAAAATCACGGAACAGGCTCACCATTGTGGGCTCCTGAAAATGGACCAAGGAATGCTGGCAGCTGAAGGAACAGCTGCAACTTGCAAAGTCTTGGCCGAAGGCCCATCCCAGAGCGATGCCTTGATGTTAATGAGAAAAGAAAGAGAGAGAGGAAAATCTTTGTGGCTTGTTGGCTTGTGGTTTAAGAACTGCTGTCACAGATTGACACTGCGCAACACCCATGCTGCCACAGGAAAAGGCCTTTGCCATTTGGGAGGAATTCAGTGCTTCCTTCCCATTCCAAGTTGGCTGAGTTCCCTTTCCTCAGACCTGGAGGAATTGGAGAATGCAATCCCAACTATCAAACAAGAGTTGTCTTTCCTGCTACCGTTCTGCGGAGCCAAGAAGGTCCCACTCAAAGCCCTATTTATCTCTAGACAGATGCCCAGGCATACACGGAATGGAAAAATCATATCCAAAGAGCAACACATAGCGCTGTCTCTTATAGTTAGGGTGAAGATTTGAGTCATTGCTGGAGGCCATCTTTTCCTGCAGTGATGCCTTTAAAATCTGCAGTAGAAGACTACGTGTGGTGGGAGATGTTCTTTGAAGAGCTCCTGAGGCTAAGCCTGTTTTTGTCTTTATGTCAAAATTAGGAGGCAAACAGGTTGTCAGCACCACAGGAATAGCACACAGCGAAGTCTTCTGCACAAAGCTTGTACTATCCCATTCAGTAAATTTATGACAGAGGAAAATAGTGCAGACAATGCCTTTAATTTCGAACACTCCAGGGTATCCTCATGCATCTTCAATCTTTTTTTTTTACCTTATGATCTAGTTAGAACAGAAGGACAGAATAGAGGCTTTTGATGGGTACCATTAGGAGCCCCCTCATATCCAATTTTTGTACATACGTGCGAAAAAGAAAAATAAAGTAAAGGGTCTCTCCAGTTGTAATCATGGCTCTTCAGGTCCTGCACATGTTGGACCTACTAGCCACTGAGAGGAATACTGCAGTGTTGTATCTTCAAACTGATTCTGATGCTGATTAATACCTTTTTTTTTTTTTTTGGTACAAAGTTTCTACAAATAAGGACATTGTCCCAGAAATGCGATTCAATGGAAAGATTTTGAGAGATGGATTCCTTTGCTAGATTGGAGCGTGTAAAGTTTAGAATCGGCTGCCTATTTGGATTTCCCCCTGTTCATTGGCAATCCTGCTCGCTTCTCTGGCTTCTGACACTTTTCAGGTCAAATGCGTCGAAGTTGAAGACCTCCAACTTCACATTTTTGTTTGCTTGTTTGTTTTCTTTCATCTCAGGATGCTAAATTCTTCATTCAAATTTTGAAGTATTCTTATTCTATGCCACTTTTCCTTCCAGATTTTCCCAGAACTGTTTCTAGAAAAGCAGTACACATTTTCAAATAAAACTTTCAATAATAAAACTGTTGTGAATGTATCCGCCTGCCTGTCTCTCCTACCACACTGTCCATTCACATCCCCACGAAGAGAGATGCTCTGGATCTCGTGTAGAGTCAGGGGTGATCTCTGCCTCTGCACTGCCTGGTTTGCCTCCTGTGGGCACAGGCCATCAACCACTTCCAGAGGTTGTAGAAGAATGACCTGCCCTGAAACAGAAAAATGTTCCAAGCAACCATCAATGTCAAATTTTTTTTCTCTGCAGAGATCTGTCCATAGGCATGTAGGCACTTGCAGAGAAAGGGGGAAAAGGTTTAAAACTCCTGAGAATCATCTGCAAACTGGCACATAAGTTTCAAAGGTAAGAAGTATAAAAGAAGACAGAGCTGGCAGACGAAAGGAGGAGGTTTTCTTCTAGGTTTGGCAGGGGATGCTGCTGGAGTGAGAGGCACCTGGTATAGGTGGGGACCACAGGAGTCAAAAGTCAGAAGGTCCATGGCCAGGGACCTGAAGCAGCTGCAACCAAAGAAAATCCACAAGAAGGAAAACACAGCCCTGGACTGTATATGGTGGCAGAGCAAACTCCATATGGTCCAGGTGCTGGAGAACTGGGCAAGAGTATTAACAGGAGAAGCGATTAGCATTTCTAAGTCTGTAGAGAAGGTAGTGTGGGAGGAGGAAGAAATTAGAGATGAAGCAGTTATTGTATTATTATAAGCAAACTAATAAAAAATTAAGTCCTTTAGTTAAGTTCTAACTATTGAGTAGGCATTATAGTACATATTTACGCTAGGCTGCTATAGATAGATATACATATGGATAAACACTTACATACTTAAGGTCTCGTAAATACCCTTTGCATGATGTTTGTAATAAGCAGCACTATCTTCCCTCATTAGCTGTGCGTGTGCATCTTTCCTATTCATTCCCACCCTCTGACAGATGGCAGGAAGAGATATCATGTTCTTCTACTGGCACCTAGCCTCCCACAAACTTATCTCCAGCCATGTTTGCTAACGCCGAGTCAAAAGTAGTGCTTTCTGGCTCAGGTCAGCTCAAATGAGGCTGTCTGGCTTGCCTTCTTCACTTTCTTTCTAGAGAAATCCATGCACGATAATTGCACTTTATTGCACTCAGTTGTCTTTTTGTAACAATATCTGCAGCAGAGATGTAAGAATGAAGACTGGGAAAATTTAGGAAAGGGACTTTTATTTTAAAGCTGGTTGCTGTGCCTGTAGTAATATGTATTTAGATGCTTTAACTTGGTAAACAGCATTCACTTTTTCAAGGACTTACTTCCAGTAAGACTTGACCATAGAAAGAGATACAGCAGGCAATTGTTCTCCTAGCATAGAAGGTGTAGCAGCAGAATCTGATTGTCTGAAAAGAAAAACTCAGCATAAGTCAGTGCACTGAAGTTGCAAAATATATGGGGCTATCTTTGTTCTCATAGTCTCTGATTAAAGTTTGGAATTTCCTGGGATCTGGGGAAGTCCAGGTAGATTAAGCAGAAGAATATTTCTTTTGGGAAAGTGTTATTTCTGTAAGAACAGGTATAATGTTAGCTGGGTTGGTTTTCTGTATAGTGCTGAAGTCTTATGTCTTATGTTCTTATTTCTCTGTAGAAGTTAAGGGATGGTCTGTGTTTGCAGCCTTTATTCCATACTTTAGGCTTATTCCAGAAAATACATTTTCCTCTATAGCATCTTGTAATACTAATTTGGAACTTTATGTCCTCTCCTTATGGAGACCTTCAGACCGAAAGCATTCCATGCGTAGCAGACTAGTACCATCTTGTGCTATGCCCAGACCATTGTCTTTTCTCTTGGATTTTTCTTTCTTAAAAAAAAAAAAACAACTGTTACCAGTTTTCCTCATAAACTGGACAGCTGTAAGTAACCTTCCTCAACACTGAATGTTTTTTTTTAAAAATTTCAATATTTAAAGTTTAAAAGGTTGGTTAAATGTTTTGAATAAAGTTCAGTTATCTTTAATCCCTCTGAAGTTGTTTTCTTTCCCAAAAGTATGGAAGGACTGAATAGAGGCCTACCATTATCTCACTCTTTTGGTAAATGTTTAATCACCAGAAATACTACACAGGATGTGAGAACCCTCTCTCTCCCACACATTTGGGTTGGAAGTGCTTACAATCTGAGGAATCCCCTGGAGCCTAGATGGTGGCAGCTGGAAGTATTAAATCATTACCTCAAAGGAGAAGGTAATGCCAGGTGCAAAGATCCAGTGGGCTTCTGAGAAAGGGGGCTTGAGACTGCCGGCAGGCTCAGCTTTCTTAAAACCAATCAATTCAGGAAGGAAAAGGAAGTCTATTTTAAAAAATAAAAGCAATCTGAAAAAGAATGTGGTCATGGATGAGCTTTTATCCAACAAACACCTCCACAAACAGATACATCTCTAGTTGCCACCTAAAAGACAAGTTTGGTAGCCAACTGTTCTTCTCTCAGGAAAGAATTCTGTAACTGCAGGCCCTGAGAAGGCCCTACAACTGGCCACTGTCTACTACGTTGAATCTACCCATAGGACATGAATAGGCCCTCTCTAATTGATGTTAGTCCACCTTTTGGAGGACACCTAGGAATCTTCCTAAGCCATTTAAGAGCTTTATAGAATTTGGCTTTTAAAATGAAAAACACATTTTCAAGCTGTGAAATCAGGTGCTTGTCTTAAAATGTCTGTGATGCTGTGGATTGCTATTCTATACGTGAAGACTTCTGTGCTTATTTTTTTCTGTAGTCTCAACGATATACAAGGCAGTGTCTGCAGAAACCAATGTGTCCATATCCTTTTGTTTATTATGTTTCCACTCCTTTTTAAATGATTACTTTAAATTAAAATAAATTAATGAATAAACTAATTAGTAGAAAAATAAGACGCTGCAAAATGAAACACCATCTCCCATCGTTTTTATTTCATAAATGCCTCTGGGTCCCACACAGGTGCCAAAGGTATTCTTAGGAAATGTACATGGTTGGTGGATGGAACCCCAAACTGTTTTTTAAAATGTACCCATTTTCTTAGCAAAATCAAAAGCTGGGAGAATAGAGCTTGGTGGTATGATAGAAATCTACTTCATCAGTTTTTCTTTTGGCCAATGTGGGTAAAAAGCCCATTGTGTCTGCCCTTTTGTGGACAGACAAGTCCCTGCCCCTCCCTCAAACTTCCAAATCTAATAACTAAACCTCCAAAGTTTTCTGTTGCTAATGTATTCTGTAGCTGTTCCTAGATTTCAAATGCCCCATTACTATCTTGAGGGTGTTCACATGGCGTAGTTTTAGAAAGAACACATAAAAATATAAATCTTTTGAAAGTTTATCTTCTGCATTCCAGAGAAACACACACATGTGCATGGAGTCTTGTAAACCTGCATTTTGACAGAGCAATAAGGCAAAGGAGAATCATTTTTTTTCTACTGAAGTTTTCATTACTTCAGATGGAATCACTTACTCACTAGCCAAGAATGTGTGGAGCAAGAATCCAAAGCATTGTGCAGGAAGGGAATGCAACAATTTTCTGTGTGAATTACTTTGGCATTGAAAAATATTTCTGAGGCTGACTCAAGAAAGTAAGTTCCATTCCTCGTTTTCCGAGAGGGCCAACCAGTTTAGTTTGGGGCTGCAAAAACAATGTCATGGCATCTTAGAGCCTAACAAATTCATTATGGACGAAACTTTGGTGAGTTCTACAGTGGACTAATGTCCATGAAATTGTATACAATAACAAATTAGACTTTGTTCCAAGGTTCTTTTTTGCTTTCTCCTATTCATAAATGAGTTTTGTAACCTGACATATAGGGAGAAATATGCAATGGTATGTGAGAATCACCTTGGGAGACAGGAGGAAGATCCGCAGGCTAGAGAACGGTCAGATAAGAGGCAGCTGAGCCTACAGAAGGAATGGGGGCATGTCTCAGAAGGGACCCTCCCTAGTTTCTTGGACCGTAAAGGTGAGGGGGAAGAGATATACTTTCAGACTTGCAAGATTCTGTTAATGTAACCTTACAATAAAGATAGAGCTAGTACACCTGGGTGTCCTTCTTGTCTGGACTACCCCACAAGGCTGACAAAGTGGGAATTTATCATGAAGTCTGTACAGCCTAAGTCTGTGTCAGTCTCATCCTATTTCTTCAGATCTAACCCTCTCACCCACCTTGAATTTCTTTCAACACCACAGCTAACAAAATGCAAACATAAAGAGAAGGGTGTTTATAAATGTTTATTTCTTTTTTTAAAAAATATTGTCATATTTCCTTTCTTGGACTCGTGTATGTGTGCACTTGTTTCCTTAGATTAAGTAAGTAGTTAAGTAAGTAAGTAAGTAAAATATTAGGCAGACACCACAAAGGTGAAATAGATTTTCCAGGGAGCCATAGGGAAGCAGCACAAGAATGTCACAGCTGGGCAATAAGGAAGAAAAGCTCTAGGAACAGAAAAATCAGGGGCTGGATCCTGCCAAAGTTTAGCTCTTTTAATGTCCTACAAAGGGTTTCCAGTGGGTAGATTTAAAGAAGAGGTTAAGTCTCCCCATGGAACCGCCTAGGTGTTGAACTTTGTAGGATCATGCCCACAGCGTCCTAGCACCCATGATACACACACATACATTCTAACACTTGGTTTTTGTATTCAACATCTAGAATTACTGAGATACAATTATAGCACTTAAATATACAAACTGAAATTGAAGCACGTGAACACGATCTTTAACTCTAAAATTCAGAAGTTATTATTGCACATAAGACTTGTAAAATAGGTTTCCAGGCTATAGGCAAGTTTGTTTCTCCTCAATTCTGATTTATTAAGCATATAATGTTGTTCTTAAAAAAAGAAGGAAAAAAAAAAGCAAACACTCTCAATACTTTTAAAAGAGTTATCTATTGGTGGTTTTTGAAAACACAGTCTGTCCATTAATACTGAGCTGGATATAAAGGAGAAAGGATTAATAGAATAAACAGATTTATGTTTAGAACAGCCATCCCCAGTTTGATAGGGTCCAGATGGTAGACTCCAATGCCCATAATCCCCAGTCAGCAAAACCTCTTGGCTATGTGGATTTGGCATTATGGGAGTTACATATGGAGGGTGCTAGTTTGGCAAGAGTCTGGTTTATAATGAGCAAACTGGGAGTCCCGCGATAAAATAGGTAGAAATTTCAACTTTCAACACAGCACCAAAGAGGTGTGCATGTGTTTGTGTAGGGCACAGATTTAATAAAGCACCATAACAACATCCTAATAAGGGAAATTCACCTGCAGAAGCTGATTTATGAACACCACAGCCAATGTGACTGCAATTCAGATTGACGTCAGAGCCCCATCTCAAGGACCTACTTTGGGGACTTCCACACAAATTGATTGAGTCACTCCTGGATTGGCCCTGGGATTGCAACCCCATGCCATTGTCTCTCTTTGGCTGCTGAGCTCCTTGAACTGCCCTGAATCTGGCTTCCAGCTTGGACTACTGGAGCTCTGCAGAGCAAGGGGGATGGCTCATGTTCTCATTGGAGGAAATTCTTGTCTCATCCCTCCTCCCAACTTCAGCCACTCCAATCAAGTGCTTTGTACTGTTTACCCAGAGTCAGATTAACAAGAGTTCTGTCTCTGCTCCATCAGGGAATAGTGGCTGGAGAACTTCACTGCCCATCCCTGGTAGCCCAAGCCAAGCAAATAAAGATGAAACTGACAGGACTTTCTTTTCTTTTCTTTTCTTCTGAGTGGTGTGAGGAAAATGGCATTTTGTGGCTGTTGGCGTACAACCAGCAGCAAGAGAGGGAGTGGTGATTTTCATTGGTTCCCAAAGTATCTGAGTCTGCACAAATGAAGATGATGGTGGATTGTTTTTAAACTACTTTAATGGGATTTGGGAATGGAGAGGATGGTGTGGAAATGCTCTGAACTAATTACTACTATTTTTAATGTTGATTGCAACATGCACCATAACCTGATCCCATAGTTGTTGACCCAAATCAGTGCTGGACTGAGACACATATATAAGCAATTCTCAACTGGACTTGAAACCACTATCATATTTTTACCAAGAAAACTGCATGGCCATTGGGCATGAATTCACCAGCAGTCAAACTCAACTTCACTTTTTACTTCAACAATTCCTGGTAGAAAGCATATACAGGGTGATTATCTCTAAGAATCTCACACCAGAGAGCAGCATTAATTCCATTTCCCCCCTTCATGCTTGCAATGCTTTTTCTCCCTTGATTGTGAAATTTTCCAGGCACATCATTCCCTTCCTCAAAATTATCTACAAGAGATGCAAATCAAAGGAAAATAATCTTTGCACACATGAAAGGAAGAAAGCAACCTCTATTCAGTAGTTATTTAATGGCAGTTAATTTAATGCATTCTGAAATAGTGTTCCAATGGAATCAACTTTTCACCCAGCTAAGTACTAGCTTAGCTGTTTCTTGATACGTGTCATACTCCAAAGAAAAAAAAGTTGGGGAAAAGAACCAGAGAAGCTTAATTTTCAAAGTTCAGAATGGTAGAAAATGGAATGTTAAGATCAAAAACTGAAGGACCAAAGCTATAGGGACATTTCATGCATGTTACAAACAGAAGATTAGATTTGTTATGGAATGTATACCCAACAGGGAGCCGCAAGCAATCATAGTTCCCTGATAAAACTACCTCTGTGATAAACATGGTTTGAGAACATGTTATAGACACATATTACATTCACACCTACAAGTATTTATCTAAAACTGTAAAGATCCTAAGGGAAAATCTCAGAAAGTATGAAGTCAGCAGGCCATGCGGTCAAGTAGCACTAAATTCACAACTTGGGCCAGTAGATTAAAGACTTGCTATTCTTTATTTGCATTATAGTCATTTCAATGCATATGAACTCTGATAATCCACTGCCTAGTGTTTAGATGGAACTGTTGATTATTCTGATTTCAAAATAGGAATAGAAATGTAAACTGGTTTTCCAAAAGCCCAATTTCCCCATATCTGGTTGAAACTAATCATACAAGAAGATGCTTTCCATGACCCATCTCTAGTTCCATCAGCACAAAGATGGTAAGATGAGTAGCATTGCTACCTGATATGATGTACCCTAGAGTTAGAGGTAGTGCCTGAAGGACAGAGATGATGATATCCTAGCCTATTTTGTTCCCCTCAGGAAAGAGAACCTTTATTTTTGAAAATGAGCTCATACATGGTGTTGAATTGCCAGGCTGGCTAGATAGCTTCTTCTTATAGAAAACAACACAGTACTGATGAGTGAGAGTACCATGGACAACAGAGCTGTAAAAAAGGAGTTAAGAGTGAGTGAACTAAATATTGCTTCCTTATTAACAAGTTCAGGTTAGAAGAAGTTTTGTATTGTTTTGGAAGATGGGCTAATTTAATGAATCTTCATTAAGTAAAGATGAATAGCACAGTTCCCTCCATCCAGGCTCTTGCACGATGGTTCATTTGTAGAAGCAAAAACTTCTTTTGACTCCAAAGTCTGCCTCCAAAATCAGATGCCTTGTTTGGGGAAAAAAATCCCCAAACTCTACCATAGAGTCCCTGTATGGGGAACAGCTGAGGCTGTCTGATTTTTGGGATGTGGTTGATTTGTTTTTTTCTCTAATCCATGTGAACCCAGGTGAAGCAAGTTGTCTGCAGGGTTGTGTGTATGTTTGTGTGTCAAAAAAGTCAAGACACAGTCTGCAACCATGTGATCGAAGCCTATCTTTTGCACATGCAACAAAGGTAGAAAAAGGGTGGGGCTTTGGTCACATGGTCTCGGACCCCATCTGACTTCTTTGACCTCCTCTAGAAGTTGCCCCTGAGGTGAAGCCTTAGGAAAAGAGTTTGGATCTGTCTTGATTAAGTCTGATTAAGGACTAAGATTTGTTTCTTCAATGGGAAAAACGTTACCGATAGAAAATGCTTTATTCCCCCCAAGGAGGCAATTCTCTCTCTTCTAGATTTCTCTGGCTTCTGTTAGGAAATCAGACAGCAACTCTAAACAAATCTGCCTCCATATCCACTTGTCAAGGTGAACCCAACACAGCTCATTTGAGTTTCTTTTATGGAGGTCTTTAGGGATATTATTGTTTTTGCTTCAGTAACACAGCTATGAGTTAGCTGAAAATGCAAGGCAAATAATGGGCTTCTTTTAAGATAAAATTAAGACTGGAGCTAAGCAATCTTTTTTTCTGAAGAGACTTGAAAGCAATTTCAAAGAAATCTCACTGGGGTTTCTTCTCAAAGAGATGAAAGTGGCAACCTACTGTCTATTTTTCACAATGGTGTTTCCCCCCCTTTTCTTCCCTTGTCATTTATGCTCTTCAATGTAGATGAATAATTAGGTTTTTGATAATGAAAACCTACAAAACCTGCGAGGGAAGGCATAAATGTTGGAGGGAGTGTTACCAGCAGAGTTCAGTGCTTGGTTGTTGTATCACCTTCAATTCTCTGAAGGGAAACAAACAATGGTCTGTTGGTAGCCACACAATCATCAAAAGCTGACAAGCAAATCTAAACTGTGTGACTAGTTAACACAGACAAGACACTGCTTTTGTCTTACCTAGCTCTACCAAATATCAGCTGGGGGGGGTGGCTATCCTAAACAGTGGAGTGAACTTTAATGTGAATTTTTTTTTTTTACAGCTCCTTAAACATGCATAACTGGGAAATGCAAACCCACCACCCACACTCATATCACAGACAGCGATGAAGGGAAAGGCCATGACAAAAAATGGAGGAAGACAATTTCAACACAACGTTTGGATACAGCCTAAGAAGATGTAGTCAGAAAAGAAGAGTTGGAGGATACAGAAACTGCAATCTCTACAACCACGAAACCTCCCAGAGGGTACTGATTGAAGTCACTTCCTCCTGGTGGTGACCGAATCCACCTCATTCAGCCACAATCTACTCTTCTTTCATGAGAAAAGGCAAAGAAACAGCTGAAGACAGGACCGTGAAGCATTCCAGAGTGTGGAAGCGTGGGAGTTTGCAGACAAACATATAGGAGGAGGAGGAGTAAATTTGAGGAAGATAGAGAATTCAACACAGCAAGGCTCATTTATTATCATAGCTGGACTACATAAGAAATCTCTGTTATGGATGTGGCTGGGCTTACTGGGGAGTGAGGCTGCTTAAAATCCCACGATTATTTGATGTGTTGGACGCCTATGCAGAAGCACACTGTCCCTAAGGGCTCAACCAGAAACTCAATATCTGTATAAGCTCTGGGGTGCTTGATGTAAGCCAAGGTGGCTACCCCATTCTCAGTGTGTACTCTCACATACTCACATACTCACACACACCAACACTCAACATTTCTTTATGCCACCCAAGGACATGCACAGCTGCAACTCGTACAGGACTGTAATGCACGTGTTCAAATGCTTGCAAGCGTGCACGCTCACAAAGCGGTGAGTGTATCTAAATGAGGGGAAGTGGAGAAATGATCTTCCTAAAAGATTTAATTGACTTTATCTGGATTAAAAAGCCTGACATTCCACTAACTAAGAAAATAACAATATTTTTTCCAGATGCTTTCCACTGGCTAATGCTTGAAAAACAATGCCTAATATTTTCTGGATAATGCAATTTTGTCTTTCTTTCTGTAGGTGATGCCTAATGTTTTCCTCCTCCAATGTTGTGAAGATAAAGGATCGCACTGCAGAACATAGGAGGAGAACACTGGGTTCTAGTTAGATACAAACTTCCCACACCTAATGAACAGGGCAATATAAAAACAAAGCTACTGAGATACCTATTTTACCAATCCTTTTATTACGGGAAACCATGTCTTGCAGTTACTGTACCTAACGTGCTGATTTCTTTTCCACAACTAATTATTTTATTCTTTTAATTGATATTCTCAGCAATTTCCATGTCAGAACCACTTGCCTTTCCATCAAGATGCCTAGATGACTGAGAAGCCCTTTATTCTACAGCACTAGCTAGCACACCAACTACATGAGAAGCAAATACAGACAAGTTTGAAAGTCTTCCTAACCAAGAAGCCTAAGTCCAGTAAAGGTGATCACAAATAGCTATTAACTCAGTGCATGGATGTTCATCCTTCCAGAGGAACTTTTCCAAGATTTTGGAAACCCATCTAGATATCTGAAATGACTGCTGTGGAGCTGTATTTGCAACTAGCAATACACTAGCTGTCCCTCTCCAGTACGGTCCTTGATCTCACAGGAGAATGGATTGTTCCTGATTCTGACCTGTTAGGCAAATTCTGGTGATCTGCTGCAATGAAAATGCACAAGTGATTGGCAGATTGCTTGACAAGCATTTGGACAGGACATTTACTGCAGGATATTGCTGGGCACCACAGCCAGAGCAATGAAGGAGGCCGGTATTTCTCATAACTTTTGAGCCTGGTTAGGAGCTGAAATGTGTCACTGATCATTAAAATTTTTAATTTAATATTAACAAAAGGTCCTCTGGAACCTACAGTGCAGAGTACTTCCCCCCTCCCCTTTTGCTCGGCTATAGCTTTGATCTCTGCTAAGCTGGGAAGAACGAGAATGTGTCTCCTCGGCCACATAAAGAGAATGGACCCAACCCAGGCAAGTGTACATACATTCACACATTCACGCATTCGCACATTCTGCCATAGTTAGTTACATTCAACTGTGTTTCCTGATCATCTTGTTCAGTTGTTCCTCTCCATTCAGTTTTGACTGCTACCTCCCAGCCCTACAGCCTGCATCCCGGCCAAACAGTGCTCTTGGTGGCGTCTACCAAATATAGCCTCCATCATCTGCTTCTCCCTCCTCCTCTTCAGCTTCCTCGCCAGCTTCTTCTGTCTCTTTCTCTTCCTCGTCTTCCCATCCGACACCACTCCCAAAGTCCCCTGAGAATCCAACAATGTCATCTATAGAAACAAGAACAAGAGAAATGCAGTAGGAGGAGGAAATTTCCCAGTCCTTCAATAGCGGAGACTATATGTAGCTCAGGGATGAATTGCTGGGTTTCTGGCAGAAACATCTGCAAGAAGAAAACCAACCTCAGGGAGCACCAACAATCCATCACCTAATTCTAGATTTGCTAGGAAAGAGATTTTATATTCTTCAGTATTAGTTTGCAAGATTGCAGCAGCTGCTTCAGAATGCAAATTCTTACAATACTGCAAAAATTGAACCATGGAGAGCTGTTCTATTATTTCAAAACCCTTTTGCCACAGTCTGATATTAATGTGGGACACTGGCACTGATGGGTAATAAAGTTGGCCTTGTCCCAAACCAGGTGTGGAGAATTATTCAAATCAAATCAATCTTTATTGCAGTCATTAACCATCACAGGCAGAATTCTTCTGAGTTTGGATTCCAAGATACTGAACACTAGCACTCTGCATTATTGCTTCTACATCTCAGGCAGTATCTGCTTTAACCTTTACTTTGACCAATTGCAGAAGATATTCAAAGTCTCCATTGTACCTTCCACCAAAGGAACTGTATATTAGTGAGGTGAGCTGATTAAGAGTAAGCAAGAAACTAAATGCAAAGAGTAGCAAAAACTTCTTAATTCACCAGGTCCTCCTATTTGCATTTATAAGGGAGTAGAGAATTAAATGTATTCCCAAGTCTGGAACATGCTATATGTGTAATGATATGTGGGAAAGATCTTGGGAGATGCGGGGGGAAGAGATGCTGCCTAGGGAGTGGTCAGATAAGAGACAGCATAACCTGCAGCTGCATAATGGGCAGAGCAGGAGGCTCAGAAGGGACCCTCCCTAAGTTCTTGGGCTGTAAAGGTGAAGGTAGGAGAATTCTACTTTCACACATGCAAGATTGATGTTAGCCTTACCAGGTAGACCAGACAGGAAACACAACCAGATAAACTAATTGTACGTTATTATAAAGCTACATTATCAGAATCTTGCACATCTAAGAGTACAATTCTCCCACTTTCACCTTTACAGCCCAAGAACTTAGAGAGGGTCCCTTCTGAGCCTCTTGCTCAGCCCATTATGCAGCTGCGGGTTATGCTGTCTCTTATCTGACTGTTCCCTAGGCAGCATCTCTTCACCCTGTCTCCCAAGGTCCTTCCCACATACCATTATAACATGATACCAAAAGGGAAGGAAGTCTATCCATTCCCAGCTCCTCCCATGGAGTCACGCATTTCTTCACAGAAGAGAAAACAAGAAGATACTGCTTCTCTTTTCCTCCAAAAAAAGAGGGGGAAAACTGTCTGTACAAATATCTTAATCTATGTAAGACAAAGTAGGGAGCCCATGTTCATCCTGCATAAAATGATTTCCTTATCCCACTGTGGAATACATATTGAAACACAGCGCTCTCACAAATTCTCAAGTGGAATGCCTGCAAACTTGGATTTACTCATTTTGGCCATCCTTCAGGTAAGAAGTGGGACAGCTGGGACAGAGCCACTCTGGGATGCTTGCAAAGTGGATACCACCTGGAGGGCAGTTGGGTGTTCCTGGAGGAACCTGGACTAAATGGACCACCCAAATTAGAAATGCAGTCAGATGTTCTCCATCTCTTAGAATAAGTCTTCCTTGTATCATGACATTTATGTATTCAAAAAGGGGTTTGTCAAGCACAAATTCCGCTGATTTGATAAAGCAGATAAACAAGTAGGTAAAAAAATTCTTAAGAGACATGACACAACCACTTGCTTGATTGCACCATTTGTGGAATGATATCAAGATGCACATCAAAGCTTGACATCATCATGTCTTGTTACTGATGCTGCTGAACATTGGGCCTGACCAGCAGACACCTCCCAAGGAATCCCAGAACTGTAGATTAGAGTGTGAAGTCAAACAACATCCTGGAAAAAGGCAATACCAAACAATTTCTCTGTACTGTTGCTAAGAAAACTCTGTAGTTGTGTCAGTGTAATGACCAAGAGTTGAGTTTGACATGAAGATGTCTTAATGCTACTTCATGTGTAGTGTGTATTCTCAAGCCCCCTCCTGCCCCAAATCTCATCTCTCCCCTTTTCTTACCACAGTCTGGATTCCCATGCATCCGCGTTCCTGTCAGCTCTGTGCCAAGATGATCAACACACCAACACTCCCCACTGCTTGAGTCACACTGCATCTTCCGATAGTATCCATCTTCATCACAGCTCGGAATGAAGACTCCTGGGTGAAGAAAACCAGCCACTTGTCTTAAATAAAACTAGCACTGAGCATTTAGGGCATTTCCGCCCCAAGATTCTCTGAATGCAACTCCAGACCTCTGTGTTCTCACACCATGGTCTGCATTCAGAAGTTGTGCTGATATATTTCCAGCCTAAAAAGGGATAAAGAAATCTTGCTTATCCAGGTAAGGCTCTGCAGAAGCTGCAAGTGATCAGTTTTTCAACTGGCTGGTACTCTTGCCCCACTCCTGGGCAAGAGTACCAGACTTGCCATGCTTTTCAGGGGTCCTTAAAGGAGAAAGGGGCCTTGACAGCTTGACAGGTCCTCCCCCTAGTCACAGCTCTGCCTTTTTTGCACACAACTGGACAAATGCACCCCACTGTGCATATTCTGCTTTAAACCAACCTTATAAGGCTGCCAGATTCTCACAATCCTTTCCAGTAGCAAAGGGCTGACATTGTCAAGAATTGTGTTTCCCTTTTCTCTTCAACAGTGCCAGTCTACAAGCACTGTTGCGCCTGCCTCTCCCCCTCTTGTCCACCCCAGTCCCTGCAGCCGCCATGATTCCAGCTACCAGGAAAAGCCTCTGGCTGCCAAACGGCTGGCAGGCTTGCTACCCTTTTACCATCATTGCCAGCAAGAGGCTTCTATGATTGCAATTACATCCTGCCTTTGATCTGGGAGTGCAAGGTAGCCTACGTGATGGCCTCTGCTCATTTCATTCCCCCAGCAACAGCTCCGCGAGGGAGACTGGACTGAACTGCAATGCAGTAACAACGGCTTAGTGATTCTGAAATTACCTCTTGGCTTACATATTGACTCCCCTATGGAACAGCCTCCCCCCAAAGTTTTTTTTTTTTTTTTTTAGATTTATGCCCTACCTTTGTTTTTGTACAACTCCAGGTGGCAGATAACATTCACCACCTATGCTCCCCACAACAACAGACTTGTGCGGTGGGTTGGGCTGAGAGAGAGCGACTGGCCCAAGTCACCCATCTGGCTTTCATGCCTAAGGGAGGACTAGGGATCATGGTTTCCCAGTTTCAAGTTCAGCACCCCAATTATTACACCAAACTGGCTCACAGATGGCCTTGATCCAGTTGTGCTTTTTATAAACCTGTCTTTTCCAGAAGGCCCTGGAATAGGGTGAGTATGACCTACTCCCTGGCAGTGGATTTCTGTCTTACGACTATCACTGAGTTTCGCTTGCCCTTCCGCTGATGTGTTCAATTCTCTTGGCTGTCTATCTGCTTATTTTGCTATTTCTCACCCTAAAGTGTAAGCCGTTTAGAACTGCTTCTGTGATGGAGGTGGCATACAGCAGGATCAAACAGGTAAATATATAATGTGGGGGTGGGGGTGCAAATGAGAAGAGAAATACATGCAGAGTATGTGCTTGAAAGGTAGGACAAGATTTGCAAATGGTTTTACTCCAGCCCTGCACGGAGTTATGGGACAGACAATATGATTTTTCTTGCTCTCAGGACCTGAAGTTGCTGGGAGTGGGCACCTATGGGAGTGATTGATTTGCACTCTCTGAGGGCCAGATGGAGGGAGAACTCCAGTTGGATCACGGTATGATATTCTCTGCCTCATCTTTGTGTCCCCAGACAAGCAAAAGTGCAAACAATCCCTGGTCACCTGATTGAGGAAGTGGGAAATGGAAAGGCTGGAGGGTGCAGGTGGCTTGAACTACAGCAACAACTCTATTTGTTTTCAGGAAGGAGAGCTAGACTCGCCTTGGGTATCTAATGTTTGCAGCCTACCACTGAACTGGAATCCATCTTTCTTCCCTGAAAATTTAAAGAAAGAAATACTTCCACAAGAAAAAAGTTTCAACCATAAGGGCTAAATTAGCCACAGTTAGATCAGTTTTAAAGGCCAAAACATTTGACTATATTTTTTTTTAGGGGCCAAAACATTTGACTATATTCGGCAAGGTACTGTTTTTGAAAACATACCCTGCTTCAATACATAATTAGACAAAAAATGTGATTTAGGTTCTAATTGTCAACAGGCAAATGAGGCATGACATTAGCAGTATTAAAGCCATTCCAAATTGCTAAGCTTTTTTCTCACTCTGATGGCTTATTATGTGGCGCTTCTCTGTCAGCCATCCACCCACACAAATGGATCAGGCCTGGGGGATCCATGACATCCGCCGCACTCTTCTGATGAATGTGAGAGTGCCTGATGTTTCAGCAACGGAGTCTTCTCCAGGCAGAAAATGCAAGGACTGTGGATGGGTTCACACAGCTCTTAACCATCTTTAAATCCTGGGAACTCCATGTCACACTTCCATAACTATTCTTGAACCCTTGGAGAATAGGGTGTGTAGTAATACAGTAAATACATAAATGAGTGAGTGTACGGACAGGAATTTACTTTGTAGGAGATGGAGAAGAAGCCCATGTTACTACAACTCTGATTCCCAGACTTTTATACAACTGCAGCTCTGGGGTTTTGCAAGCCTTAGAAAGAATCACGAGCAAAGATCATTTTAGGTGAAGTACGCATGCTACAGGAAACAGGCCTTTGTCAAACTATCTCCCGTCCTCTTGAAACTGAGCACACACGCTCATTTGTTTGTCTCCAGCTTCAGTGCCTGAATTCACATAGGCAGGAGACAGAGAATGCATTGAAGGCAGCTTGAATTCATGAGTTGCTACAGATGGATGCCCTCAGCTTATTTTTCTTTGCCTCTGATAAATGAGTTTGATAGGTTTGGGTATTATTTCATAAGAATTACCCAAACAGAATTGACAGGGACATACAACTGTGTCTGTTAGCTCAAGAAATGAAGCCTTACCCAAAGCACTCTCAACTCTCTTAAAAACAACTGAACCATTCACATACATCTCTAAGCAAATTTCTTGAAAACTGGTCAAGCTGCAATGTGTGGCTGAGATAAGCTTTTTGTGAAATGATACAGAGAGGTGGAATACTTATTGGCAGGCAGAGAGAAACCAGGGCTCAAGGCTGAACCCCGCATCAGGGCTCCAATGCCCTTGGAAGAATTTGCTTTTAAGCTGAGCCTGAGAAAGGAAACCACTAGTTATAGTATACAGTTCAACTTGCCTTGGGAAAACCTTCAAACAAAGAGCCTCTCAAACTTGATGGAGAGCGTGGGCTCCAGAGTGACTGTGAGTCTAGACATCTCCAGTCCACATTCTGTCTGGTGGCATCATTCACCATATCTGAAGGAAGTAAGCTAGCCTAGGAAGCAAAGGATGGGTAGTCTGCCATGCATAGCTCTGCCTTCTAACTCATGGCCTCTGCTTCCAACCTCAATCTGCCTAAGGGTAGGGCTGGCCAGTGGTATCCGTGGGGGGGCCAAAGGACAGCAGAATGATGAGAACAGTTTTCTGGTGTTGAGACACACGCTCTACCTCTTTTGTAGGTGTGTGGTGATATCTCAGGTATGTACAAGAGGTGGAGCTTGTGGCTCGAGGCTGTTTTCATTATTCTCATAAAAGCAGCAAAGGCCCATGAGGGTGGTTATGAAGATTATTTTAAGAACTGAAAAAAAATCTACGTGATATATCTGAATAATTGAAATGTACATACTTAACCCAAGATTCTTAATATATACCCAAGTTATATCACTGAGACATCTACTGCTTCTTAAAAACTTTATGGTCAAACGAGATCTCTTTTCCCGCTCTTCTACAAATCTCCAAATAATTTTCTTTACTGCTTTCATCTCAGCAACTCACCAGGTTTCTTTTTTGAAGCTTCCTGGATCTGAATCCTCTCTAACTCCGTAAGACATGGAGGCTCTGTAATAGCCAAAGCAGAGTTAATCAGTGCCAGATCAGCTCAATGTGATCTCCTGAGCATATTAAGGAAGCAAGTCCCTTTCCTGCAACTTTTCCCTGATTTGGAGGTGAAGGACATGAGCACCCACCTGTTCCACAAGCTTGTTGTAAAGATGACTATAACAATATATGCAAATAGGCCTACGAACTTAGGAAAAAGCATTATATACATTTTAGGCATTTTATTACTTTGTTTTAAATAGAAACAGAGCCCAAACTCTAATATACACATCAGCCCACCAGGCCTTTGCTTTGTTCCCTGAAATCTGGTAGCACTGGTGGTGCCATCAATGTACACCTAGGAGAAGCATTTAGAATATTATCAGAGTATCTATGTATGCCTCTAAGCAGCTACTATAATCATTAGCCTTCCACCTGGATCAACACAATCCATTCCTGACTTAAAGGACATAGCAGAAAAGCCCAAGCTGTCCCCAGGAAAAAATCTTGTGGTGACGCACTCTCTCTCCAGAAGCAGAAACACCACTCCGCAGTGGAGACACGCCCGTCCTTGTAGGTGTCGCAGGAATTGAAGAAAGGCCTGATGCAAATCTCATACTTATCCAGGTTGATAGCTGCCAACTCTGCCTGATCCAGGAAAAGATCACTGTTGGTGTCCAACTTGGAAAACATCCAACCAATAGAGTCTTTGCAACTGGCCACCAGGTTTTTGTCCAGTGCTGCAAATAAATGAAAATTAAAATAATTGGAGAGGCAGAAAAAGGAGTGAAGATCTTTGCACTTCCACAGTTCACAAAATTTGAAGTCTGTATTCTGCAAACATGGAATTGCAGAAATGGGATGCAGATTTCCACATCCAGAGAGCCCTAACTTTCATAAGTCCTTCTAATAGTGAATCCAAGTGGTTGATGGTTGTCAGGCCACAACAGGATCACAAGAAAAATCAGCATGTATGGGTCACTTGACCTTCATAGGAGTATCAAATTTCCTTTAAAAAGGAGGTATCTCCTTTCTGTGGGGACTTGTCTAGGCAATTGCCAGGAGTCAAAACTGACTTGAATGTGCACACATACACACACACATCTCCTCTCCAGGCAGCCTAATGAAGAGCGAGCATGACCAGTAGTCATGGAACTCTATGAGCTAGCTGGAAAGCAAGCAATAAACTGGTGTGTGTGTGCGTGAAATCATGTGTTACCAATAGAAGTGAATATGTGTAGCTCAGGGTTGAATTGTGGAGTCCTTGGGGTTCTCTGAGCTTGGTTCAAGCTCAGAGAACCCCAAGGACTCCATGAAAGCATGTGTCCATGCATAGGAAAAGAGTGGAGAACACTGAGGAAGGAATGTTTGGGTAAAACACTGATGGGACCATTTTAATAGAAAGAGAGAATACACTGCAGTATTTGGCTGTAGGTCCTACTGCCATTTTTAAGGACTAAGCCATCTTCTTACAGCAGGGATGAAGAAACTGAGGCCCTCCAGGTATTACTGAACTACAACTCCCAACACTCCCCTCACTGGTGATGAAGACAGACCTGGCCTGAACAGTCAATCCTTGATGAGCTTTCCAAAGCCAAGTCAAAAATCTAAGCAAGATGCCCTCTATTTAGGAAGCAGAATTCCTGCAGTACTGTATGCAATGCTATTCTCTTCTCCAAGACTACCAGAAGAAGCCAATAAACATTCCACCAACATACTTTGCATCATTTACGCAGGATTCAGCTTTTCAAAGTGCACAATGTTAATTTATACAAAAGTTATATGGAGTACACATAATGAAGAGTATTATCCCTGGGAAAGATTGACCGATGCTGCTAATGAGTGGCAAGGTTCAAACTTCAGACTTTAAAGTGAATTTTATGCGGTGTGAAATTCTGCACTGGAGACAGAAAACACTCCAAAGAGAATATATTAATTAAGCATGCATACTTAAGCATGAGACCCACAACTGGGGGCCTATAGGCCAAACTGGCAATTGCCTTTCTCTGAAGCTAACCTGGAAGCAAAAGAAATATGACTTTTGGCAGCAGAAGAGCCATAGCTCACTTGAAGAGGCTGAGACCTAATGCTGACCCCCCCCCCCCCACAACCAGCCCTCTTAGCCTCTGTTCTCAAAATAGCTCCCCAGGAAAACATGCTACAGATGTGAGAGATCAAGGGTGATTGAAATTGGTCAATAATGCCTGCTCCCCCTTCTCATTTCACAATATGTATCAGTTTGCTCCCCATAAACTTCCCAGTGGCTGGAGGCCAGCCATTCTGGCTAATGCACCCATCTGCAAAATCTAGCTGATAAAACAACTCTAACCCCCCTGCCAAGACTGCAGGGGCACCATAAAAAAGGGTCAGGACTTTGATCACACCATCACAACCGCCATCATGACTTCTTTGCCCCCGCCCCTTGTGGATGCACTGGCAAGGATGGCAGAAGAGCATCTGCCTGAAACCCAGCTAGTTGAGTTGATTTCATTCAGCTCACTCCCCAGGGAAGCTATTTCTATTCAGTGACATTTAAGTTAATGATCTTCTTCCTGACTGATGGCACTTCATAGTCTGCAAGTGCTTTGGGATCAATCTGCCGACTCTGCTCAGGGACTGGAGATTTATTATTATTTCTTAATAAGTACACAAAAACGTTTGCTGTCTTGTGCTCACCCAGCAACTGGCAGGATGGATAGCCCTCACATTTCACCCAACCGGGGAGCAAAGTGGCTTGTTCTTGTGGTCCTATTTAGGCCTGACTTGCAGTCACAATGATTCCCAAGAACAAGCCACAGTTTCCAGTGTTCCGTAGGGCCTGCTCATTTTTAGGGAGCAAACGTCAGGTTTTTTCAGCTACCAAAAATAGGAAAGGCTTCCAGGACTGGCTTTAGTGCAACTGATTCCACTGGATCAGGGAACTGGAGCACAAGAGTTATTGAACGGCAGATCCATCAGCCCAGTCACCCGAGAAGGCTGTTTCAACAGTGAGATGCAACAGTTTTGAGGGGCCACTTAAGCAGGCACTCCTAAGCTTAAACCAAAAGTTAGTTCTTACTCCTTCTAGAGATAAGTAAAGACTGACAGGGCCAGCGTCAACCTGGAACAACTGCTATACAATGCTCAAATTCCACTGAACTTAAATTGTGTTCTCACTAGTAACCAGGGGTATCTGCTGGAGATGGTCAGAACAGTCAAGATGGCAGTCATAATGATGCAATGAAAGCTCTAACTGTTTTTTATGTGGTCCCAACTGAGCTTCAACTGCACCTTGTGGCCATCATCTCGACTTTTTTAACCATACCTTGCGGTGTCAACCATGAATTTGATACATTATATTGTTTCAGTACAATGGTATTTGTACAGTATCAAAGTTATTAACATTCTATTCTTTAGATAGCTTGGAAATAAAGAAAAAAAATATTCTATCAATGTTAATTACAATTTAGGATATAAATATTACAAGCATAAAATCATTTGACTTTTTCATACAAAATTGAGTATAATATTAGAAGAAACTGCTACAGATTATCTCACAGTGTTCATTATACAATGTAGGTTTCAGTCTTGAGCTGATCGCTTAGTACTGAAGTCTCTATTGTACAGTATAATTTTATATGTATAACATGTTAATAAAAGGAAAAAATAGATAAGGAGATCATATTTAGCAAAAATTAAATACCAAAAAATAGTTAAAAAGAAAGAAAAAGGAAGAAAAAGGAAAAAAGAAGTATTGGGTTTCTAACTCCCCCCTTTTTGTACATCTGCTAATTTGCCCTATTGTAGACATTTAAGGTCCATTAGAAGCCAGACTGTAAGTCCTTATATTTGCCATGCTCCATGATGTATTATATGTATGGGAAACATTCTTGCTTAAATTTGCACATATCCTGTCAGTTTTTCCATTGTTGCTTTGCTGCATATTCTCCAAGTTTAAGTTCCCAGCCAGATATTAATTTCAATGCCTTTTTCTTCAGCCGAATTGTGAAAATGGCTGACAAGATTGGATCACATATCTTGTGATCTTTAAAAAAACTGGCCTGCTGTCAGCCCCACTAGGTAGACCAGACCACAGCTCCACAGGAGGCTAAAACTACTTTTATTGAGATTGACTGTAATAATAGAACCTTGCAAGTCTGTGTTCTGCCTCCTCGTCCTCCTTCTAGTTCAGTGAATGAGGGAGGTGTCTGTCTTACAGTTTCATGGATTAGGGAGGGAGTTTCCAAAAGTTATCTGGATGTTCTGGACTTTAAAAAAATGCTTTAGCTCCTTTTACCTAGGGAACAGTACCTGCATATCTCTGTCAAGGTCATCTTCCTTAGTTTACACCTGCCCAAGAGAAGTCGGAGGTTAGAACCTTCTCCCGCATGCAAGTGTTTCATGAACAAGGAGGGGATATTGTCTTCTTGGCATAGGATGCTCATTATGTGATCCCACACTTGCAGCTTGAACTAGTAAGGACCTAGGAGTAAGTACTGCATTGTATATCAAGATAAATGATTGCTCTGGACACAGAGAGTCATCAGGCACAGATATTGGTAAACTGGGTGAAGTCACCGTATGTGGTAACCCCTGGCTGTTCTTGGCAGCTCTTGAAAAAAACTACAGTAAGTGTGATTGGAAGACCACTGGAAATCATAAGATATAGACTAGGCTGGGATGGTAAATAAATAATAAACAAATAATAACAAGTAAAAAGAGAGACAGTTGGTGTGATATAGTAAGTGGTAGTTAAGGTGTTGGACGAGGACTGGAGAGGCCCAGGTTCACGGCCATATTTAGCTATCGAAACCTGATGGGTGACTTTGGACCAGTCGTAGCCTCTCTCATCCCAACCCATCCCATAGGACTGTTGTTGGATATAATGCATGGAGATCCCATGTAAGCCACCTTGAGCCCTTGGAGAAAAGGGGGGAAATCTAACAAATAAATAATATAAAAATAAATCAAGTGAACATCCTGGAAGTGGAGCTATGCAAGGCACATACAAAAACAGATAAAGCTTTGATTGGACCATCGTGGCTGCCATCTTGACTTTTTTGTCCATACCTTGTGGACAGCTCTGCCTGGAAGAAAGCAACACCAAGCCACTGCCATTTTGCTGACAAGAAAGCAACCAGGACGTCTCCTCCACCAAGGGACCAGCTTAAGGGACATTTGACTTTCTCATCTAACAACACAGTTAATCAGTTTGTGTGCATCAGGAGTGGGCAATTTCCACAGAAGAAAGGATTGGGGGCCCAGCTGAGCTTCCCAACATTGGAAACAGGTGCAGGAGAATATCTAGAGATGCAGTGATGTTACTGGCATTTTTCAGCCTTCTGGTGGGAAGTTAAGGATGGGATGGAAGGGGGAAGGAGAACCCATTGGAAAGTACCCCACTCCCATTCCCAAAGCTGCCCTGAAATCCAAAAATCAGCCCCAAATTGCATCACATACATTTGGCCATTTGCTGTCAAATTCTGGCAGCAATCTAGGGGTAATGGGAAATGCAAATAGCCTGAGGGTTGCCCACTTCTGCTGTACATACACCCAAAGGGCAAAAGCAGCAGCCTGCGTACCATTCACGGGATTGGGCCCAACGCTTCCAGAGCTGTTCTGCTTGGCGTTCTCATGCAGCAGCTGGAACCAGTCCCGCAGTCGATCGCCCAGGTCCGCCAAGTCTTGTCCAGTGCAGGTTTCTGCAAATCAGTTGGTAGCATCTTAGGTGAGTGTCCCAGATGGGGAGACAGCAGGCAGGTAAGCACAACGTTTCTGCGCTGGTACACAAGTCCTTCTTAGGGTTTTCCCCCACAATCGCTCAAAGGATACCAAAATTTTGTTTTGTCCATGGCGAAAGTAAGCAACATGATATTTCATGCCCATTCAATAAATTCTCAGTGTCAGGGTAAGAGGAGGAGAATACAGAGAAGTAAATTCTCTAGGGCTGCAATGAAATCAATCAGCTAACATAGTGACTCACCTAAGACTTCTTTAATCTGATGATGGAAAATTGCAATAAACGTTCAACTTTACAAACTACATGAAGGTGAGGGGAAGGATTGTCTATTAAACCTGAATGTCTGTTAAATCTGAATCTATGTAATTTATGTCATCTGTGTCATTAGGTAATTATGCAAACTGATGTAAAAGATGTAAATTAGATCAATGGCCCAGTCTGTTCCAGAAACACTGGACCTTGACTGTTACTTGGCAGTAAAGTCCGAAGCTAACATTATGACTGCTGTATCTGAAATCTGTCGGAAAAGGGTCTATAAAACCAAGGATTTATTGTCATGCTAAGGGTTGACTCATTTTTATTTCATATATACCGTATATACTTGTGCATAAGCCCATCCTCAGATAACATGATCCTCCAATTTTTAACCAAAGTACCATGAAAAATGTGTTACCCATAAATAAGCCAGCCTGCATTTTTCATGGCATTTTGGTTTAGAATGTGAGGGTCTCCTTACCCATGGACAGGCTTATCTGTGAGTATATATGGGATATATGGGTACTTTTAAAAAGTATTAATATATATACTCACAGATAAGCCAAATCCTATTTTGGGGGTGTATTTTGGCACCTAAAATTCTTGGCTTATATATATATACAGTAGGTATGAGACTTTGTGTGTTATGACCAACAAATTCTTTTGTATGAACAGTTCAATGGATCTCCTGATTCTCATCTGTTTATCTTTTGTTGCCTGAACTAGAACTGAACTACAGATAGTATGAATCTTAAACTGAAAACTGAACCCCAAACTTAGTAGTTTGAATCTCTGTTTTAAAGTTTTCCCCCTGGTTATTCTCAGAGGCAGTTTACAACAAAATTACATGGTAAATTGTGGCCATGTCGCCAGCCAAATAATGTCGATCTTGCCCTCACAGAACCTGCTCTGTGTATTAGTGGAGGACTGATTTCATCTATTGTATGTTCAAGGACTGACTTCATCTATATTCAGAGGGTGGCACTGTCCAGATTACATGTATAGAGCAGAGGGTCATGTGGAGACAGAAAAGGTTAGCCATGCAGTGCAGTTCAATATCTAATTCACCGAGTGCACTGGCTCGTTCTGCGTGTCTACAGAGCCACAAGATGGAGAAAAGAAGAGGATACAATCATCCAAATTCTTAGTAGAACGATCTCTGACCTTGCTTGACATCTGTGGCTGCAGTCGGATTATGTTCACTTGTGCATGGGCACTGACCCTCACACTTCACTGTCAGCTGCTTGCTGGTCAGACAGGCCTGCTGTTCCAGTTTACACTGCAGAAGAGAAACAGAGAAGTCACACCAGCAAGAAGCACCTGGCCATCCAATGGGAATAACTTAAAGGTAGGGGACCTTGCTGGTGCTTCCTAAAGTCTGTCAGGATCACCTTAGCTTCAACTCACCTGGTCCTCCAGTACCCAGACCTGAATTCAACAGATTATAAACCTTGAGGTACTGTGTCATATCTAAATTCTAGAACAAGATAAAGATTTAATGCAACAGCTGGACATCCGTGCATAAACATGTAACAGATTATTTTTTCAATCATCCTAATTGCTAAATCTTTCCCCTCATTTCTTTGAGAATATAAACATACCTCTTGGATCCAAGCACTCTAATGTGTTTTAGATCAGACACAAGTGGACTATTCTGCTCTGTCTAAAGGTCTTTATGGGTGGTGGCAAAGCTTTTGTATATTCTACTGATGATGCCTAAAGAATGCACAAGTTATAGTATTGGCAACGAAGACCGGGCACAGTATAATAGTAAAACTAATTAGTATGCAAAATCTTAGTCTTTCTTCCAAATTTATTGCTCACTCCGGCCACATACCCTTTGCGCTTTGCGATATTTCACTTTTCTCTTTAAAAAGGTAGGTGACAATTACATTTAAAAGGTCTTTTAAAAACCTGCTTTTCCCCCAGGCTTACGGTGGGTGGCAAGTCTTTGATAGGATTCTGTAAATTGACTGGAATGGCCTTTTCTCTTCTAGCCATGCATCACCTCTTTTTTTTATTACTTTTTAGCTTTATTAATTTGACAAATAAATAAATAAACAAACCAACAAACATATGTTGAAAAATCATCTATAAATGCCAGGGGGGGGAAAAATCCTTCCAGTTACCTTTACAGGAAAGGGCCCACAGAGTTTGCTGTAGATTATATTTAAGGGTTTCTTTGACTGTCTTTCTGTATAAGGTGAGCAGACATCCTTAGCTTCATTTGCTTTGTACAATCAATATATCTGAATTTAAAGCAGCAGGACCTCATTGTAAAACCTTCCTTCATCAATTCTGAAATATATTCAATATTTCTGTGGCCATATCAGCAATGCCAAAGATCCACAAAGTCCTTGAGAACACGTCTTCTCAGCATTGGTTCATTCTGTCACGCATTCTGATTCACTGAGATTATCCTAACTTTAGTGTTCCTGGCATCATTATTTATTTATTTAGGTTTATATAGCCGCCTCAAAACGACTCTTGGTTTTTTGGCTTTGCAAATGAAGCAACAACTCATTTTGAAAAGAATGCCTTGTAGCTGTTTTTATATTCCTAATATGATTTTCCACAAATATTACAGTTTAAGCAAATGGTTCCTTTTCCCTACACCTGAATGGGGTCACCATTGGTGTGACAGTTTGGAGCTTTACAACTCACAACTATGTCTGAAAAAGATCTAGATTGTTAAAGAAATAGGAAAAGGCCCAATTACTCATAAAGATTTTTATAAATCAGTTCTGAACTGATTCTGTATATCTTGCAATTTTCTTTTGTTCTGTGTTAGCATTACTATTATTCTTACACATATTTATTTATTGCCCAGACTTAAACTCAAGGCTGTTTACCAGAACAGAACACAACATAAACATTCCTACAACACGCAACCCCCATTAAAATATATGAAATCCCACTCACTTAAACAGAAAAAAACAGATTAAAAATACACTAGAATGAAAACTGAAAATGTCACTATTTGTGCCCAGAAGCCTGCTGGAATAAAACTCTGTTAATGGTTTTACAAAAAACCAAGATGCTGAGTGCCAAATGAACTTCAGGGTAGCTCCACTGTTTGGGGGCTGCCAACTGAGGACTGCTTCCAAGCACACATCTGCTTAACCTGATGTGATGTGGGGACCCGCCCCCGCCAAAACTTATTGAGATGAGCAGATTTAAACTAAAGATATTTGGAAGCCAAACCGTATAGGGCTTTACAGGTTAAAAGCAGCCTTGGATTGGATCTGGTAACTTAATGATAAGGATTCTGCTCAGTTTGTGGGGAGGGGACCCCTCTCTTTGGTGGTTTGGGGAGTGACAGTGGCACTGCAAAAGGGACCAACATAAAACACTCCTCGCAAATGATAGTTCTCAAAATGGTCAATGAGGTGGAATATATAATGAGACACACCAACTTGAGATCAAGATGTAGCAAAAGTGCTCTGTCAGGCTGTCTTTCTGAAGAAATAAACGGCAGAGAGAGAAGTCCTTTCACTCAACAGGCAGGCTGTATGTGACCAAGATTATGCCAATTCCAAAGGAAAAAAAGGAAGCACCATTTCTGCTACCACCAACCTGAGAATCTCAGTCCTTACTTTTTAATTTTTGTAAAAACATATTTCTGTCCCTTATTGGTAGGGTGAACATAGGCTCACAAACTTGTGAGTGATGGCTTCCAAGATCTAAGAAGGAGTTGGGGGATGAAAGCGCTTGATGTTGAATAACTTTTTGCCTCCTGACTTGCAAAACATGAAGGGATTGTGCAAAATGCATACTGTTTGCAGAATCCAGCTTGGATCTTCACTGAAGGTTGGTCACCCATGTACAATTTTAATGCATGGCATACACGGTCCTGCTTACAACTCAGTCCCAAACACATTAAATGCCCTGCAAGGTCCTTGTGGCCAGTTTCTCAAATACTCTTGATCCAGTGCATTTTCCCTTGTTCCCAAGGTGGTACCTCTTCTTGGTATAGCAGTCAGATGGATACATCTAATGCTTTACTCTCTAGCAACGTATCAGAAGAGTAACACAGCTCTCCTCCAACAAGGTTTTCAGCAATATGGATCTCTCTTCACTCAGACTTTATAAATTCCAGAGGCAGATTGTACGGGAAGGATTAGTAGCAGGCTGGCTTTTTGATCCTGTTACAGCTTTATTATTTAAATTTCAAGCAACGAGGAACTCAAAGCAAAGACTAATGAATCTTCTTGGAGTTAATCTTCCCAAATGAAATTTCTTGCCATATCCTGTATTTGGGACTAATCACACTAAGGCTTCCTGCCATTCTTAGATGCATAATATATTACAGACCGACTGCTTCTTTCCTGCAAGCTATAAACATGTTTTCCAGTCATTGGTTGACCTGAGCACAAACATTTTAATAAATTATGATGCCCTGAGGAAAGGGTGTTAAAAATGACAAATCAATTACATTTATTATGATGGTAGACGGTTGCATAGGACAAAGCATTGCCTATATGGGACGTACCGGAAGAGAGGCCTTTGTTGGTAGCAGGGATTGGGTAGACAAGGTTTCTGACATGTTGCCAAGAAGTATATAGACCTTGTTTGCATGAAATGTACACATACTAAGGTGTTTTTAGCTCAGGAAAAAAGAACAAGAAAGGGAAATGATAGAAATAATATTAGACATAGTGTGAAGGAAGTGGGTATCTACTCTCCCTTGAAACATATATGAGAAGGTGAGCCCAAAAGTATCAGGATCCCTTGACTGGTTGAAAAAGATCGTCAGCCCCATAAAGAGTAACCCAATGGCTGCTTTGCCCAGTAGCCGGTTGTAAGGAGCCTGATTGCACTGGCATGGCCCAGCTTGATATGGGAGTTGTGTGAATCTGGGCCTTTGTTTGTAGTAGGAAGAATACACTAATTTGAGTCGAGTCAATCAGGGGAAGGTAATTCTTCACAAGAGTCTCCAAACTGATAGCAGGAGTTAAAAGCATAGCTGGAACAGGCCCCCTTACTCTATTAACCCAAAGGAAAAAAATAGGTCAGCACAGCACAGCACAGCACAGCACAGCACAGCACAACGAGGGTTACCCAAATAAGCTTTGATTCAGGAAGTCCCATTACCTAATATAAGGCTGATTGTCCTGAATATAATGTAAGGCATGCAAAACACATTTTTAGCATTCTAATTATACCCTTGCACCATCACTCAAGAGATTTCCTTTGCCTAAAAAAACTCTGACCATATTTTATTGCTATCCAACCATTTAAAAAGAATTAGCTTTACCCATGACATATTCCAGCTAAGCAAATCTATTTTTAATTGTGGCCACTGCCACCAAGTGATGATCTTTGCCATCCTGATGCCAACGTATGAACACAAACTCTTCCTTTTCTAATCAAGATCACTGACAGACATTTGGAATTTTCTCCTAGAAAGTTGTAGGCATCCAAAAGAGCTTACATCCCCTCCCCATTTTACATATTATTATATATGTATAATTCTTTACACTGCTTCTCTCTTACCAAAAGAACCACATTGTTATTATAAGCAAAAATACACTGGGTGTTATCTTAAGTGATTATCTTCAATATTAATGGGTATCATCATTTCTGATGTCTCTGTTAATATAAAAGTTTATATTCATTCATTTAGCAGTGATAAAGTGTAAAGTGCTTCACTGTTTGGAATGTGGAGCCCTCACAATTTTCATAGGAGATAGCTACTGTTCCCATTTTTCAGAGAGAAGCAAAAATTTTGAGAAACTCATCTTAATGTTCTCCCAGAAGATACCTTAGATAAAATGAATGATATTAAATCTCTGTCCTTGAAACAGAAAGATAGATAAAACATCCAAGCTCTGACCCTGAGAGGATGCAATCTAAGTAACTAGCAATTCTCTCTACATTTTTGGATTTCAACCAAATGGAGGACATCTATATTTCCCTTCTGCTGAAATGAATTTTTTATTCTTACAAAAACAGCAGTTATATTACTCTGCTTTAGCTCAGAAGGAAACATCAGATATCAGCTCTTTGAGCTTTCTTTCTCATCAGAGAGGACCTAACAAGTGATGTAACCAAACTTTTCACATGACCAAGAGTTTGTGAGCTACAAAGCAAGATGATTTATTACATTTATATATCACTTTTCCTCCTGGGACAACATTTTTACGCTTAAAGTAACTCTGTGAGCATGCTAGGTCATGAGAGAACATGTGATCCAATTTCAGACATGAGCATACAGGACAGGAACTGCCAGAGGAAACTGCAGATTAAACTCAACGGACCACTCTGAATGGAAGGGTTGTGGGAATGTGTTATCAGGATGTCAGTGCTCTAGTTATCTCATTTCTGTGCCCTCAAAATACAGCTTAGCCTGCAGAAATTAAGCAAGTTAAGCTTTCTTCCTCATATATTACTGCTGCTAAGAATTAGGAGTTCCTAGAGGTTTTTCTCCCCTATCAAAATCCATGCATCTAATGGCACATATGTAAATAGCATGCTGAAAGAAGCAATTTAATATCACTTCAGTGTAGCTTCAAAGAGAATGAGACAGTGCATAAAGCAATTCGTTGCATGGGCAGGCAATCTGCAACCTCCAGGTATTTTGGATAACCATTTCCCAAATCCTCTATCATGTTAGTCAAGACTGATGAGAGTTGAAATCCAAGCATCTAGAGGGCAGTGGGTTTTTTCTCCCTTTGGGTGTCTTCTCCAGCCAAACATACCTCATAGAGGTTGTTGTGAGGGCAGAGGGGATGGGCAAAGAATTGGAAAGATGTGGTAACAATAATACATGACTCTTATTTAAAAAGAAATGCTTCACCCATACATAGGCTTTACATACTTCTGTTCTAGAATGAAATTCTAACTGATGGGCCATTGCAACCAGCACCAACTACAGGCAATAGTTTAGATCCTCTCACAGATTCCCAGAAAAATGTCCAATCTGGTATAAAGTAGGCTGATGCACTGCAAGCCCAAAGCCTGTCTCCCCCTCTGCTCCCCATCCTTGCTTATTTTCAGTGTTAGATATTGTTTTCTTCCTCACCACAGAGCTGTAAGTATGGCCATCAGAGCCACAGACGGAGGCGAGCTGGGTCATGTGACAAGGTTTGCACAAGTTCTCCTTGTTTCCATGGAGCTTCACGGCAGGCTGTTTGATTCTGTGCCGGTGTGCCGGAGAGAGAGAAAAGAGAAAAAGCAGTGCACGTTAAAGCAGGGTAACCTCAAGTGCTCTTCTTCTTGGTGTTTTGGGAATGTGAAATGCCCCCAATTCAAGGCTAGAGGAGAAAGCTCCACAAAGGATCTTACTGCAATGTTAATACCCCTGAAGAGAAGTCACTAAGGGCTCCCCCAACCTGCTGCTCTCCAGAGGTGTTGTGAGTACAGGTTCACAAATTCCCAACCAGCATGGCTAATGGGGATTATGGAAGCTGTAATCCCGACACCTCCAAAAGACATCAGGTTAGCTAAAGTTGCCTTGTGGCCCTGAAGAGAACAGGCATAAATCAAGAGAAACGTTTCATAGCAGCAGTGAAAGGCAACGGTTCATCTCTAAGCTTTGAACTGCATGGTTTATTCATGGCAGAAGAGATGAGGCAGTCTTTAAGGGAGAAGGAAAAGGCACGTGAAAGATGAATTTTGTTGAATCAGCATGGACATCCATGTGAAGGATCGGAAGGAGGCCTCAGCCATGGGTAAAGGTGTGCAGCACACAACTCTCTTTCTCTCTTTTTGTTCTTAAATTTAAAAAGAAAAGAGGTTGGCATTCCTTTTATTTGTGCTGGCAATATCCTACTTCCTTCTTCAGTAAAAATGTACACGCTCCCAGATTCCAAGTCATTAAGAGCGATAGCACTAGATGCCAAACATCATTAACACGTCTACAAAATACAATGAATAACTTTGAACTTGCTAGATTAGTGTCTCCCAATCTTGGTTCCTCAGATGTTAGGCTTCAAAAGAGGTCTAAAAAGTACAACTTCCTAGCATCTCTTCTGAGTCATCCAAAGTGGATGGGATCTAAAACACCAGTCCTCTGATTTGGAGGGTGGAGGGAGGCTCTAAGAGGCATAAAACGTGGCCCTCAACATACTGTGCTAATTCTTGATCTGGCTGATGTTGTGCACGGCTGCCTGGGGATAATGAAACAGAAATCCAACATCATCTGTAAACCAGGATTTGGGAAAAGCTTGTGCCTAGACCAGTGGTCCTCAACCGTTTTGAATCCATAGCACAATATTTAATACAGCAGTAGTTCCGTGGCACACCAGAAAATTATTTGTATATATGTATTTTTAAGTGGGTAAGGCATGGTTCAAGGGAAAGTTATACATTTTTTAACATATCTGCACTGTACTGAATATACAGAATGTACATAATACAAATTTTAAAAAAAACACATAAGACAAACATCTTATGGCACATCAGAAACAAGCCCATGGTACACCTGGGTGCCACAGCATGCCAGTTGAGAACCACTGGCCTAGTCTGTTTGGCTATTGCTGCCCTGAATAATGATACCTTCTCCACCTTCTCTAAAGTAGCCCTAAGTCCAGCTGACCATAAAATACCTGGTTAAATCAACAAGTACAGTATCCGAATAGCCAGTTCACTCAGTCGGGGATGAATATGTAACTTAGCCAGTTCCTTACCGGTGCTCCAGCTTTTTCCGGCTGATGCACATGGCCCGCTGGTAGCCCTGGGCAATGCACACCTTATGCCGGCTGCATTTGATTTTCTGGCATGGATCTTTCGTGGTGTCCAGACCTGAAGAAAGAGGCAAAGGGAAGGTGTGTTATCATATAATACACTATCCAAAATATC
Source organism: Python bivittatus (assembly GCF_059951505.1). Taxonomy (NCBI): domain Eukaryota; kingdom Metazoa; phylum Chordata; class Lepidosauria; order Squamata; family Pythonidae; genus Python; species Python bivittatus. Next base: position 6,840,966 of record NW_028277073.1, read on the forward strand.
ACCCACCCTGCTGAATCTTTCCTGTAGCACCTTCACATAGACTGTCATCTAATATATGACAGAGCAATCCTGGTTACATATTCCAGTGCTGTTTTATGCATCAATCTCAGGATTGGAAGTCACTTTATGATTCAATTTAAAAAGAATCTGGTTGTCAAACTTGTTTTTTTTTTTCCTAATACCATGGCTGCCATTTATAATGTTTAAATGATGTGCCAACATTATTTATTTGAGCGTTGAATTTATATCCTGCTCCTATTTTGATATAAGCTAAAACACTGTAGAGGAAATTACATTCGTTCAATGTAGGAGATGCCAAGGGCTGGCCTTCACTGGCTGGATACACTTGTGAATATTTAGTCAACAGGTAAATCAGTGGAGCCACATCCATGTCCTTTAATCATTCAAGTCCAGAGGTTCCTTGGTTTTGCACAGAGCACATGTCTGGAAATGGTAATTTTACACCAGTGTTTTTTAAACTTGGCAACTTGAAGATGTATGGACTTCAACTTCCAGAAGTCCCCAGCCAAGTTGAATTTCTTACTTTGTGGTCAAAGCATCTGCTGAATCATAATATTGGAAAATCATGAATTCTGATGTGATTCCCACCAGAGTTAATGGAAGAGGATCTCTTCCATTAAGATGGTTTCCCATCTTCACTCATAACCCATATTATTGTTTAGATTTTTTTTTAAAAGGAACACTAACTATGGATACCAACCAAACCACCCCAGGACTGGTCATGCACATCTGAATTTGAATCAGTGACGTTCAGGCTCAAAATTTAAGCACTGTAATTAATCCTAGTGACTCAATCTAGAAAAATAGAAAATGATCCCCTATTTGCTCTGATCCAGCACGACTGATCTATTTATCGGAAGTCTCCCAAAGGCATGTTGCCACTGACTGAGGATACATATCTGCCACAGCATGTCAGTGCTTATCCATAACATTGCATTGTACTGACAGCATGAGTCTCTTGAGGTGAACCAAAATGCGCATCCCAGTTTAGGCCCTCCAGTTACATATCACTAATTGCCTGCAATAATTGCTAATTTGGACCGCAAACAATGCTCGGGTGTAGCCTTAGACCTCTCAGTTTCAATGGGCAAAATAAAAGAATCTGTGAGTCTGCAGCCAGCAAATATCACAGGGAGGGAAAGACTGTTAGGCAGATGCTCTTGCACAATTTTCTGAAGGTCAAAAAGAATTAGGATTCCAGGAAAGTCAAGATGTGCTTTAAATTGAACTGAACTGATTTCATAAGCTAAGAGATATGAGAGGATTCATGATTGAGTGCTTCCTCTTTATTTTTTTTCCCCAGGAAGTTTCTTTCTAAAAATGTTGACATCTCATGTATGAAGTCTGCCAAAGCCAGTAATTGCTGAGCCTACACATTCTCACTGCTTGGATATATGACATGGCCTTGTACTAAGTCAAACCACTGATCTGTCTAGCTCAGTAAGGTCTTTCTACAGTAGCTTTCCCCGACCCAAAGGATTTCTGGATGGAATACAACTCCCATCATCCCCAGCACCGTAGTCAATTAGGTATCTAGGAATTTGGTTAGCTAGTTAACTAAGGCTATTGCAGTTATACAATGTTGGACTTGATGGATTCCACCTTTATTGGGAATTTTAAGAACTGCTTAGAAACAGTGAATTATTCTTCTGGTTCTGCCTTGCAGAAACACCCAGCAATCCAAGAGCTAACAGATGATGAAGCTATCATCCACAACATCTGGAAGGCACCAGAAGCTAAGGAGCCATCTTTCTCCTTTTCTTCAGACTTATCTTAAAGATCAACGTTTTCAGAAAGGCTTCTTTTTTTGTTGTTGTTGTTATACATTACCTATTAAAAATTACTGAAATGTTTATACAGTCTTTCAAATTACAGGAGAAAAACTGTATCAGCAAGATATTAAATTTCAGCTGTGCTGATAAACTTTATGAAAGCTCCATCTGCCCACAGTTATCCAGACCTTGATAGTTTGTCTTGACTACTACAGTGTGTTTTACATGAGACTATCCCTGAAAAGCAGTCGGAAGCTTCAGCTGGTATAAGAAGTAGCATCTTAACTGCTAACAGGGACACGGCATTGTGACTACATCACTCCCAATATTTAAAATAGTTTGTCCATCGTTTTCCAAGTTCAGCTCAAAGTTTAATTCAGTTTTACATATAAGGCCCTGAACAACTTTAAGCTTGGCTATCTAAGGAATTCTTTGTCTAGTTATCAAAGGTAGTTCAGAAATACTTGAAAGAAAAAATACAAACAAATGAATAAATGTAGCAGGGTCCTCTGCTCTTGCTCCCTTCTAAACAGCGAAACAGTAAAACTGAACCTTATTTGACTGAAATGTATATGAACAGTAGAACTGTTGCACATATACACAGAGCCAACACTGTACGAAGTAGTTATTTATACTACACTAAATATTCATTTTTTTAAAAAATGAAATAATACATTTTTTAATCAAAAACCTAAACAGAAGAATGGCCAGATGGGTATCCATGGCAATTCCAAAATGGCATTGTGTCTCCCAAGAATACTATCCTACAAACCAGTTGTATCTTTAAGGAAGTCATCCAACGTAATCAATTTATATTACATTATCTCCTTTGTTTTCCATTTTTTCCATAAAATGTAATCTTATCCTGTTTTTCTTTTTTATAATGTGGGCATTTACTCAAACTCAATTCTTTACTTCTGCTGAACAAACTTCTCATTTCCTATACGTACACCCACTCGATATTTTTGGATCAACTGATTATGAAATCACAACTCTGAGATACTAGCAATTAAATGACAGCAAGAAAGGAAGCCAAGCAAATTACAACATGTGTAAAAATGTAAACTCCACAGATAGAAAAATGGTTTGCTTCCACCATTCACATAAACCACAGTCCAGTTCCCACAGCCACTAGCCCTGTCAAACCTATCAGTAGGGATAGTCCATGATCACAGTAAATATTTTCAGAATTCAAAGTTCATACACCTGTTTTCCATAAGCAAAGCACCAAGCATCATTTGAGCCCCGGTACCAGAACAGCACTGGCAAAGTTACACTGCATCAGTAAAGCTTTCCCATTGGTCTGGTAGACAGCAGTAGGCTTGGCTGAGCCTTTGTAGTCAATCAGGGCTTAGGAGGTGTGTTCTGTTTTGCTGGGCCTTGACATAGTTCTTCTTGACATAGAGAGACTTGCTTTTTCAGTTCTTCTTTCTCTTCACCTCTTGCCTTTGGAGGGCTAGGTTAATTGAAGGGATTTAGGTGGTCCCCCAACATGACTGACTGGTTTAATTGGTTTAACCTTATGCTTGACTGCATTTGTTTGGGACTAAATTTAACCTCCTGGGAATTAACCCATTAGGTCAACATGACTCCTTTTCAATACAGTAAACCTTCAATGGACGTTGGTTTCGCAGACTTCTGATTTAATAGACAAAACCCACTGGATCCAAGTTTAATAGACAAAACCCACTGTCCAAATTTCAGGCAATGATGGATTTTGCCCAAACAACTAAGTTATTTATTTGGTTAAATTGTCTGAAGAATGTTCGTCTTCCCTTCAATATTGATATTCACTGCTACCAATAAAGTAAGTTTCGTCATGAACAAATTTGTCTTTGGGCTTGAAAATCTTTTTATTTATTTATTTTTATTTTTTTGCCATTTAGTAGCTATTCAGCTTTACTAACCACCCATGCCACCCATAAACTAGATCAATGGCTTACTGCAGCCCCACTACATTTAGCAAAGAAAGACAAACAGTTCAATCGTACAATAGTTTATCAGGGAATAATCTGCATTCAAGAAAATAAGGCTTACTTTTGAATAGACATGTATAGGATTGCACTGCAATTGATTAAATACCTGGAACACAATCCAAAATGCACTCAAAAAATTACTGGCTATGGACATGAACAACCACATCTACTGAATTCCAGGGCAAGAAGACAAACAATCCAATAACCTGTGCTCAAGTCGCAATTCAATTATTTTAAGGATACTTAATAGCAGGCAATTTGTCTGTGAATGGAAGTCACAACAGTTTGAACTTTATGGAGTTCAAAATGCAATCATGCTGTTATGCACAAAGGATTTTTTTTAGAATTGTTTATAGCAAACCCTAAGTACACATATCAAATAGAGTATTAGAGGACAATACAATCTAAATTAACACAAGAAAAATTGCAAGCCTATATGTACTGTATTAATATATGATATTCAACAAGGATCTGCCAAGAGAATTAGAAACAGAAATAGAACACAGACATATTACTAAAAAATATAAAATCACAAAGGAAGCCATTCAACAGAGATGGGTTTTAACTATGAAGAGAAAGAATTGGAATCCATTCGTGACTCCTGGCACTGGTTCCTTGATATGTCCTAACATTTGAATTGGCCTCCTTTCCAAAAGAAAAACACCAGAGTTTAAAGATAAAAAGGAAGATAATAACCTTCATCCACAAGGAAAGTTGCAATTTGTAAACTGCACCCATAGCTCATAAAACCGAAGAGGGCAGAACATTTTTCTTTACATTTTTCTGTATGATCATCCTGGCATGCAGCTATTTTCAAATGTTTACAGAATGGATAAAAAGCAAATGAGATGAACCATCTCAGTTCAATTTCCTCTCATTTTCAGTGATTTGCAGAAAAACTTTTCTTTCCAAGCTATGTCAGCCATTCCTTTCTCAGAGGCAACAACACTGTAAAAGAGAAGCACTTTAAAAAGGGAAAATTACCTTCATCTATAGGTTGATTATCTTCCCAGCTCTTGATGTAGTCATCCTATTAGAGAGAAGAAAAAAAGAACAAATTAACTATTTAGACCATAGAAAATGTTAGCGATAAAAAAATCTTGATATTCAGAATGCCAGGTAAATCAAAAGTCTTTCTCAATCTTGAGCTTAGCATTATAGGACTGGAATTTGGGGAACCTCTAGTTTTAACATATCAAAAGGGCACCAAGTTGGGATAGTTGGCACTAGAAGTAATATTAATACAGAGGGTGCAACATCTGATACTTCCTTGATGGACCTAATTCCAGAAACTGAAACATGACATGATCTGCCTACAATTTCTGTTGGGCTGACTTTTGTTGCATGAGAAAGCCAAAGGATGGGATCACCCATTGACTACAAAAAGCTGCACAAAGAAAAGGAAATCAACACAATCTAACCCAGGGAATTTGCCCATGTTCAATTAAAATGCTTAAGCTGGGAGTTGCAGAACACCAGGCCATATCCTCATTCCTCTTATTATTTTTAATGAGAGTTTCCAAAAGTGGTAAGGAACAAACAAGGTAACAGTCCACTGAAAATCAATGCAACATTTTCTGGTTTAAAAGTCTTACGCAATTAAATATAAACACGCTCACTCAACCAGAAGAACAAAATAAAAACGGTTTAATGATAAAACCCTCAGGGTACAAGATTGCCATTCTGTTTCATCAGAACGTCGGCAATCTTTTTTTTATTTAAAACAATGGCAGCCTTCCATTTGCTGAAGCTTAGAAATGATTGACACGAGCCCTTCTGAACATGACCATATTTTTTCTCCTCAAGTTCCACATGATACAGTGGCCTTCTGAAAATATCGTATGTAGCAAAAATCCACATTTCCCAACTTGATTTCTAGAATATGGAAACTGGTAACCTTGCCACGGGGGTTAACAGTTTTACTAGTCCAGTGGTAAAAGGAGAATCTTGTCAGTAAGCAAGGGACAGCCAAACACATGCAAATATTTTTGCAGAAATACTGTACTTGCTGAATATTTGGCAAGGGATCTGCGCAACCTTGAAGAACAACCCTCAGTCTACAAGATCTTTTGATTTACATTTAACATACTGATGGCATTGTCAACCAGCATGTATTTTGAGAGTTAGGACAGACATTACAGCCAAAAAAAAAAAAAATGCTGATGCAAACCATCTATTTCAATGAGGGACTTGCAACGAGAAACCTGGAACCAGAAAACGATCACGGAAACATGCAGTTGTCTGAAACAAAAAAGCTGCACTTGTCTTATGCGATTTCCTACAGAACATGTCATACTACTCACACTTGTTTGCTTTTGTAACTAGATGTGATGATGTCTACGCTGGTTTTCATGCAGTCGTAAAGATTATGATGGAACACAAAGGAAACTTTGATTTGTAACACAGGCTTTCTTCATGATAACACAGAGATGGCATTCAGAATCAAGCACCATTTTCCTTCAAGTGATGTGGTGGGAAAAGGAGGTGGGTGGACTTGAGGATAAAAGGAGATATTTTGACTTCAGACAGCAGCCTCTTTAAGGGGAGATGACAAGGTGTTGTATATCCCTTTCCATTTCTCCTGCCAATCTTTACAATTAGAGGCCGGGTTGGAGAAAGAAGCCTTTTGTTCCAATCCAAACAGCTTTTGGGAAGTGTCAAAATTGCTGGTTCTCAAAAGGATTGGACAGAAAGCAAATGCGAGGCTTGACTCACATCTGTGAATTGGCTGCGGAGATGATTTGGAGACAGTGCCTAAATCTTTTTCTCTCTGCATTTGATCTGAATTTATAGGCAATCCACCACAGGCAGGAAGATCTGGCCAATTTTTCATGGGCCATGTTCCACCACTCGGAATGCCCTTTAAAAGAAACCCAATTCAAAGCACTGTGCTAGAGGAAACAAAGGAAGATGGTACAGGACTGAGGAAATGAAAAGCAGATTTTTTTGTTTTAATCTGTACTAACCTCCACCTCCTGGAAAATCCAGACCGCAGCAGAAGGGCAGCAGAAAGAGAGAGAAAAAGAGAAGTAAAAAAAAAAAAAACCCTCTTTGTGCACGAAAAAGCAAGTATATAGTAGAATGCAGGCAAGGTAACCAATTTTTTTTTCTATTGCATAACTTTCTGATAACATTAGAATTCATTGTCCATAAATGATGCTTTTATTAACCATTCCGCTATGGGCATTTTATATGGCCACCCAGTTATGAATTTGAGATGGGCGGCCATATAAATTGAAATAAAAAATGTTTGTTTTGCTTTGTTTTTCCAGTTGAAATGCAGTAAGCCATTTGTAACAACAGCAGTGGGTTCTTGGATCTGAAAGGAAAATTAATCAAAACAAGGGCCGTTAATTCAGGACATTTACTAAGCAGCAACGTCTTCCTCCAGAGGTTTTCTCCTGCCTTTGGGGCATGAAGTATGGAGTCTCAGCGGGCTCTTCTGGAGTTGCACAACATATTTCATATTCTGACAGTCCCAGCAATGCGTACACTTGTTTATTTCTCCCTTTGCCTCTGCAAATAAAACTAAACCAAGGACACAGTTAAGTCTATTTGTTGGCAGTACTCATTATAGTACAAGCTTGTTGTATTGTATGAGGAAAACAGACATGGAATTGTAATGTATGGATTCCATAATCTCTGGACAAATTTTACCTATATAAATAGATTATGTACAGGGATGTATGATCCATCCAATTTTCCCCCCAGTAAACTTATCAGCTGTCCATATCCAGTTCTTATAAATAACAAGGAAAAGATAATGGAGATATATTTTTATGGGTATTATTCCCCTCTACCCACTCCAGCCACACTCCATCCTTTGTCCTTCCATAGAAATTAATATCTACAATGTAATTAGAAGAACTGGTCAGTTGGAGAATAGCTATTAGGCTACAGCATGAGCACCAGTTGTTGGGGAAACCAGGTGAAAGGGCACAGTGATGCTCTGTCCAGTTAGTGAGCATTTCATGAGCATCCCATTGCCACCCTGGAAACAAAATGCAGGGCTGGGCAAGCCTTTGGGATTTATTAGCACTTATCAGAGAAAGTCTCCATTTTTTCCTACCAGTTTAATAAAAGAGATTTTGCTTTAAAAATATTTCAGAGGAGAAGGGAACTTTGGAGGATTTCTCATGGTCTTCTTATACGTGTTTAGGCCAAGGGGTGTGTGAGAATATTCATTCTTTCAGGGTATAATAATTTCTCCAGTCATTTGCAGCCTCCTTGACTTCCCACAGTTCCGTGAAATCCCAAGGAAAGAACTTATGAAGGATCTATACCCATTGTAGCTTGTTAGTAGTGGGACCACTGTCAGTGCTACGAGGATCCTGCCTGTTCTATCAGCAGCCACTCAGGTGGAAAGCCTATCTTTCTGCAAAATGAAGTTGTCTATGGTTTACAAAAACATCACTCTAGATTAGAGGCTAATGACCTCATCAGGTCATCTAGTCCAGCCACAACTAGCTGCTATACTCAAGAACCAATTTTTTTTTTTTTTTTTTAAATCCAGCTAGGAAAGGGTTCTGCTTTCTTCTAAGGAAGTTGGTCCTAAGGACTGTTTTCCTAAGATGGCTTCAGAACTTCAGGAGAGCAGCATCTCCTAATGATAGAAATGTATAAAATAGGCCCTTATAAGGTAAAGCACCATGCAGAGTTACCACCTCACCCAAATGCTTTTCATGGAGTTGGCCCACCATCTCTGTGAAAGCCCTCAAGAGAAAATTCAGACATACAGATAAGCCAATTGCAACCAAATAAAACTGCCCAATTGTGAGATCAGCCAAGTTGTCTTAAAGGAAATATAAGGGCCTACTTCATTATTACATGGACATCAAATCAACAATAGCCATTCTCCAGGTATCCTTGCACCATTCCAGAAAGGCTCATACCTTTCTCAGTATGTGTCAGGGCTGTATTTTCAGCCACCAACCATTCAACAGAGTCATCATTGCCTCTTTCATTTCCACTCTGGGAGGGACCGTCTAGCAAAGCCATTTATCTCCCTGACTACACCTCGTAGTAGCTCTTCACCCACTGTTTTTCTTTTAAAATGCCAGGGCTGTAACTCCAACCTCTCCCCCCTCTGCCATAGCTCCCAGCCCAGCTGGAATTCCCAAACTCTGAGACAAGAGATCCTTGCAGCTGAAGAAGCCAGGCTACAACACAGCTCAAACTTAAATGCATCAGGAGTCCCCATATGCCGTCCTAGCTTTTTCTGGGGCTGCCAATTCCAAGGCCGGAGAACAAACCACATTTATTCTCTCTTGCATGGCATGCTCAAGCCTTTTAGCCTGCGGCACCACCACTGGGTGCATTTTCAATAACACAACCCAAAGTGAGCATACAAAGCATGACCATGTTTTTTTCTCTCTCCATCCCCTCTCAGCCCAACAGGAAACTGCGCATTGTCAGAGCTGGCGCGCTGCCATTCTGCTGCAGCTCTGCCAAGTGAACAAATGAAGCTTCACATTGGGGATGGTGGTGGTGGTGCTGAAATATGGAGCCACCTGCCATTTGGGTACTGTCTTCAAAACCAGGGATCAAAATACCCTTAGAAAAAAAGTAGCATTACAGACAAATTTAAGGTGATTAGAGGGATGTCCAGATCCATCCATGTCTCTGCTGTTCTTGGGCAATCTTGATTCTCCCTTCCTTAGTCTTTCTCTCTAGAACAGTGTTCCTCAACCTTTGCAACTTTAAGATATGTGGACTTAAACTCCCAGAATTCCCCAGCCAGCATGGCTGGCTGGGTATTTCTGGGAGTTTAAGTCCACATATCTTAAAGCTGCGAAGGTTGAGGAACACTGCTCTAGAATATCACTGTTGACATAATATTGCATATACACTGATTGTCCCAATTCCTGCTTAAAGAATGCAGATAAAATAAATAAAACTCAGAATTTTTAATCAAGTTCCCTGGGGCAGACACTGAGTATCAAGAAGCTATGGAAAAAGAGGAATCCAAGAGGTAAGTGTCGGCAAAACTACATATTTGCTTTGCTGTCTTTACAGACTCTCCCCCTCTCCATCAGTGGACGTAATGCCCCATATAAGAGATGCTATCCTAATCCTATTTTTTTATATACAAAAAAAAAGGACTAAGAGAAAGGTAGAACAGTCCTAGTGATGGGAACTGTGAACTGAATTCCACAGAGCACATTATCCAACATTACAATAGGAACTCAAGAATGGGAGTCATGTTGGGCCATTTTAAACAGAAGCATTTTATGACCGTTTAGGGAAGTGCAAATTCTGTATGTTGAAAGAAACATGGACTGCAGATTAGAGGGAGGAAACCTGGTTCAGAAGGGCAGGCGCAGTGGCAGTACCATAAAGAGTTTTGCCATTCACTTCTAGGCTATGCAGGAGATCCATCTTCTGGGAGGCAACTTTATGTAGAAACATCTCTATATTCATAGAACCTCTCTGCATACCAACTCCATACCCAAAGGCATGGTGACAAGAGGTGGGCAGTTCCTTAATCCCTCCTCAACGTCAGGTTATTCAGTGTTAGTGTGGGTTGTCTGAAGCCCTCTCCTTCTCCAAGATGCACGATCCAGTGAAAGTTAAAGAAACCGGCAAGACAAATCTAACTGCCATTAAACTGAGCTGCTGTTAAGGAGATGAATTCACAAATTTACTCCTCAATCCATGACTGCAGCTTGGGATAACCTGAAGGTCTGAAACAGTCATGACAAATGACTGCTCTTATATTCACCATGTCCAAAGCCACCAGGTGGCGAGATGGAAGCTTACCTTCCATTGGGGGCTTAGATAGAAATGTTATGAATTATGAAGAGAATCACAAGACTCCTTAAAACATGTTTGTTCCAGGTTAGGTAAAGAGATCTGGTTTCTCCAGAAGACTTAAAAACTGGTTGAATCTCAGATAACATGAGTGTAAATAAGATTATTGCAAGTCTCTGAGCTGCATTATTTTTAGTGGGAAATGAATTTAGTTGTGCAAGTTACAGAATTTGCAAGTAAAAGGGAACCTTGTCTTAGTATGAACCAGGAATGAAACACCAAGGATACAGTGCTATTGGATTTGGACTGTGGACTTGACCAAGATTTCATCGAGAGACTGGAGCCAGTCACTCTCTCTGTAAGATCTGAAACTGATGAGGCAGGAGCTGATGTTCTCAGGCCAGACACAACTGCCTTGTAAATATGGAACTGAAGTTCCAACTCTCAAGGCTCAAAGCACTGCTGTGTCCTGCAGTAGGCCCATCTTCTGTATATGTATGTTTTCTTTCTTGTCTGCAATAGAGCAACTAATCTAGTTATGTTGAGTCTGTGAAACTTCTGTTGTTAATTTGTTATAAATGAGGGGCTGAGTTTCCGGAGAGTAGAAATGTATTACCATTGTCTGGTGTTAGGTCTGGCACTTTCCCAGCCCAGCCCATCTCACAAGGTTAATGTTATGAAGACTGCCATGCAAACTGCCCTGAACTCTCAGATTAAAAAGAGGATATAAATAGAAAGTGATAAAAAATACCCAAGATCAACACTCTCACCAGGCTTTAGAGGCCATAGTTTCTAAAACTGAGAAAGATAATCCAGATGTGGCCAGTGAGCAATATGTAATTAAAAAGGCTATCTATATATGTGAAACAGGTATTTCTACAAGGAATTCTATTAAGTTCTAAACTAAGCTCGAAACAGGGAAAGGGGATTATCTTTATAGTGTTTAATTTCATTAATTATCTATTAATTAATTAATTAATCTCTGCTAACTTGCATGGGGACCTCAGCTGGTAGCCTGAGGATGAGCTCTCTGCCTTTTTAGTTTGCATTGTAGTTTTAACTTTTTAGCTTCATTTTAACCTTTTGTAGTTTTTTAACCTACTGTATATATTTTTTCTAGGATTTTCTAGTTTTTTATCTGTAATGCTGCCTAGAGTCACTTGTGTAGTGAGATGGGCGGTGTATATAAACTTGATAGATAGATAGATAGATAGATAGATAGATAGATAGATAGATAGATAGATAGATAGATAGATAGACAGACAGACAGACAGACAGACAGACAGACAGACAGACAGACTTTCCAGTCAGCACTTTTTACTTCTGCCATCTTCTTTCTGGAGTGAGACAGCAGGTCACCTGAGATGGCAACTCCCTTAGGAAGTCAAACTTTAGAGGGAGAGTCTTCCTGCATTTCACAGTCCTGAAGAGAAGTCTCCCTGCTGAGCAACAGACTTTACAAAGAGCATGTGGGGAGCCCAAATGATTGTACATGCCCTGTCAGCCTTCTGTAACATAACCACATCAAGCAACTCAACTTTAAAAACAGACCTCCCTCTTCAAAGTCTCCCTCAAGACTTGGCTAAGAATCAACTCTGTGTGTAATGGCAGAACTGTTCTGCTGAAGCAACCATGGTATTCTGAAAATGGCACCTCAGCTGTGGTAGCACTTCCTCTCACCTATAAGATCCAATCAAACAAGCATGTTTCTCTGACTAGCTGGTGGCAGCCAATCACATGAAGCAGAGCCAAAAAAACTCATAAGACACATCCCGCCTATTCTTTCTTTAAGGTGAACTTTGCATGTGGTCTTCTACTTCCACAGTAATCTGATGTACATCTCAATGTTAATAGCATGAAATGCACCCCCAAGAAGCTCAAGGTTCAAATCTCAACCCAGCTATGAGTGCATAGATACTTTTATACTGCTTCAGTCAGGCCAATCTAAGCAGCTTACAAGCATAATAAGACATACACAGCAAGAAATAACAATGCAATCTATTTAAAAAAAACCTTTAGCATGAATTTCAATTCATTCATACATATATAAAAATAGGGCCATATACTTTTTAAGTATCAAGTTCACACAGCCCTACTTTGCATATGTCTGCTTAAATAAATTTGGTTTTTAGCAGCTTTTTAAATGTTAATAATGCAGCCTTTATTCATCAGGGTAGCTGGTTCAATAGGAGAAGAGCTCTGGCAGAGAACATTCATCTCCAGGTCCTCTCTTACTTTCTATCATAAAAGATGGGACTCGGAACAAATGCCCTCTACCTGCATGCCTCAGGCAGACAGTTTCTACTTGAAGTAAGTGGTCTTGTACATATCCAGTCCTAAGCCATGTAGCAGTTATAGTTTCAACACCTCTAGATGATACCAGGTTAGGGAAGGATGCCTATGATGAGCTTCAGCACAACTCCATCACTTCATCTGCAAGAGGAGGGCAAATTTGGGGACCAGGTCATACTAAAAAAACAGCCAGTTGATTTCTTCTTTCATGCAAAGGCAGCTGATTCAAATAAAAGGCAATTAACCAATGCCCAGGGAGAAAATGTGTCATCCCAAGGAGCAAGAAGGGGAGCTGCTCAGAAATTGGCTATCAAAGGCCTTATTATAGAAAGTATAAGGGAAGAGAGGAAGGATGAATGGTGAGAGATTACAAGATCTCTGAGTAAGCATATTGCCACTTACTGGATTGTTTAGCTGTCATGCCATCAATCACATCAATACTTATCACTGTTCTATCAGACAGCAGGGTAGAAGATTGGTTCATGAGCGATGACTCTTCCATAGGATGGTTTTTCAAAGACAGGATTTTTCACACAGGAAGAAAATAAACAGCAATATGAGAAGTCTGGGAAGCATCCCCTGTCTTGGGCTGGTCATTCATTAATGGCTACTTGAAATGATAATTGGTAACTTCCTTCAACCCTCTGGGAGGGAGCCTCAAAAAAATCCACTGTTCAGCATGACATTAACTCATAGGCATCAGGACTTGGTTATAAAGGAGTGTGAGAATGAAACTTTGCAAGGTTGATAATTCTTGTAGCTTCTTCCATTCCAATTTTCAAATCTTTCCCCTCCCCACTCTCTCTCACACACACTCATTACAGTTCACTAATGCTACATCATTTTCCAACATGATGTCCTCCAGATATTTTGACTTCATAGCTTCCAGTCAACCTGGGAACTAAAGTTCATCCTCGGAATTGAAGTACAAATATCAACTGAGGAAATGAGGTAAACATATACCTTGTAGTTAAGATTAAACAGAATTCCTGCAAACCATGATTTATTTATAAATACTCCTGAAGGATTTCCTCTTAGTGGAAAAGAAGGGTTATGGAGACCAGCACTCAAGGGTTAAGTCAGAAAGTTCTCAAACATTCAAGTGAGAAAAGCCAATTTTCTTACATACATGTCTGCAGAAGAACCAGATAAAACAAGGATGTGCACCTTCTGGGAAACCAAAGGTCCACTTCCCTTTTGAGTTGTGTTTTCAAGTATTTGAAGGATACTTGAAGATGGGGCAAAATTGTCCAAAGCTGTTCCGGAAAACAGCACAAGAAGCAATGGTTTAACTTACATGAATTGTCCAGTAATTAAGCAGACTGCCTTGGGAGGTTGTGGACTCTCTGCCTGAAGTTTGAGGATGATCACCCATCAGGGGTGCTTCAGTAGTGGACTTCTGCACATGACTAGATGATCTATAAGGTTCCATCCAACCCTTACAGTCTGTGATTCTATGAAATCCTAAATCTGATTTCATGTATATGTCAATGTAATTCAAATTAAACATACTTTGGCTCCTCTCCAGTCATGTCTGATAGTTTCCTCCTTCTGCCACATTAACAATCTGCATTTGGCACCTCCTCTTCACAATTCTGGACCTCGCACTGAAGACTTCTTTATATGAGAAGAGGGAATAAATGGATGGTTTAAATTACACCTAATATTCAAATAATATTCAAAATCTTCAGCTCTTAAGAGTTCAACATATCACTATGGAGCTGTCCAGCACAACAGCTCCTGAAGTACATTTCAAGAGCAGGAGATGCTGCTGCTCTTGTTCCTTTTGCAGCTGTAGTTGAGTCTGTTTATTCTTGCCATTTTCCTGGATGGATGGATGGATGGATGGATGGATGGATGGATGGATGGACGGATGGAAGAATGTAGGGTTAACTGCAGTTGAAGCTCTGTTGCTCCACCATCCACGCCAGTAGGAAATAAGAAGCGTCTATCACTATTGCAAACCCTTTCTTCCCCATGAAAACATTTGGGCATTCAAAATGCAGAGGTTGATTCAGTACTGTCTGCCCCAATTCACCATCTGCAATAGGGTTGGCAAAGTGGGGCAACCATCTCAGCCCACCTCTTTATTTATCTCAATTTACTGGGCCAGATCAGCATTTTTGAAAAGAAGGTTGAGGAAGAGACTAGCAGAACACAGCTGTCAGAAGAATATTCACATCCCTGTTTTTCTACAGGCACAGAGAAGGGGGGAAATCAACCCACAATTATAGTTTAAAAGAAATGAGCAATGTTAAAAGTAATTTTTAAAAAACTTTGATTCAATGAGCGCAATACAGCCTTCATGTGTATTCACAAGATGGAAACACCTTCTTCATCATGTTCTGACCATACTATGGCAGTGAAACTATTCTTCCATCTTGTGTTGCCTACTCCTTCAACTTCCCCATCCCCTGTTTCCCTATTCCTTTTAACTTGAACAGCTGGAGACTGAATTGGAAATCATATACTGTAGATGCTAAGCATGTGTTCTACTATTAACTTAAGGTCTCATCTCTTGGATGTCCACAGAAGAATTCAACTTCTACATCATTATTCTTCCCTAGGGAGAAGATTCCAGGAACGGCAAGCATGTGATCTGGCAGCCATCTCTAAGACAGACCGTACATACTCTGATGTTTCAGCAATTTTATGTCTATTATGACACATATTATAATTGTCTGACATTAGAATGAGTAATATCTCAAGTTGAGTACAATTCCTGGTGATGGCATCCATCCAGTTTTTCAAAAAAATGACAAAAGTAGTTTGCCACTGTTTCTTCCAGGATGAGTTTCAAAGCCCAAGTCTAGCCAACGGCTCCAGGATTCTCCTGGCAGTCTCCCATCCAAGTACTAGCTAGCCCTGCCCCCGTTCAGCTTCTTTTTCAGGTCAGCAAAGATTAGCTGGAAAACACTGGTATTCTCCCCCCTATTTTGTGGGCACATGGGCAGATAACAATTGGATATTTCAAATAAATGCTTGACAAGGGGAAGAAGAGGGGCCCAAAGAAAAAAATAGATCTTTTTCACAGACCACTAGTTACTTCTGAGATGTAACAAGGAGCCTTTATGAACCACTAAGGACTCTGAGAATCAATGTCCAGTCCCAGACTTCTGCACATATCAAGATCAGATAGGGACAAATGAGAGGTTCTTTCCCATCTCAGACTCCAGACAGCTAATCATCAGTCAAAGAATAGGTCTTGATCAGAAATAGGTAACTTGTTTTGTGTACCTCTGAGAGCTTACACAGCAATGGTTAGTGAGTTATGAGATGCACCTGCATAGACATAACTTTCCCCTATCCAGCCCCAAACCCGTAAGCACTTATAAACATACGTGTTTAAACACAGACGTGCATTTTTCACCCATCTGGTCCAAAGTGATGAGGAGGGTTAACTCTTCTTGTCCCGCTTATGAAAGTTACTTTGTGGCTATCAGTGGGAAACACATGATTTTAGTGGAGCAGATGACATTCAGAAATTGCTAATTCATTGTGCCAACTTGTCCATTTTAAGTCATAATCCCGAAAGCCGTTTGGCAGGTTGCTAGAAACGTAACTGGGATGCCTATCTTGAGTCCTATCAGTTGTTGCAAATTCAGGGAGCTCAAAAGGCCTTAAAAGCAGAATGTGGCCAATATCCCCTTCATCCGTAGATTAGATGGTTGGACAATTGAATTTTGCACATATAGCAGGTTCTTGTGCTCCAGTATGAATACAACAGATTCGCACACAGAGACATATATTACAAAATACCAATCCACGCTAGATCAGTATGGCAGGTTACAGTCCATTACTTTCAATGAAGAAGCCTTCATCCTGCAGTTAATTCATTTGGGATCATCATCATCATGCATGCGTGCATCTGACGCTAATCTACTCTACAATATGCATCAGAATTCAAATGAAACCCAAATGCATGTTGTTATCTGCATAGCACTGTGCTGGAAAGCAGAGGATCCAGATTCCAATTTTTTTCTCTACCAGTGAAGAGTATTCAGCATCCTCACTTCTTCCAAAAGAATGCATGTTTATTTTGGGGGAAAACCTCATAGCAGAGCATCCTTCAACAACATGGAGTCTAAAGACAAGGAACTTGTGAAATAGGAAATGTTCTGGGAAGGAAGAACCAGAAGGGCAGATGAAGGAGATTCTGACTTGGAGTTAACACCAGCAGCTCCATATCAGTGGAGGGATTTTTCACTGGGACTTGTCAATGAGATTGCCCACACCCTGTCTGTATTCTTTATTTCCTCTTAGTTTTTATAAAAAATAGACAATGCAAAATGTAATCCCACATTCCTTGAGGGACATCTACTATGTCTCTCAGAGAGGGATTCTGAAGAGATGTCAGCCTATTTATTGTCAGGGGCAGCTACAGGCTAATGCACTTTAGTAAGTTTACACTTTGGGCTAAATTAGGATTTTGGAGCAGGAGGGGGAGAAGGAGGAAGTCTGCTTAGGTGGTAATGTGTATTGCTATATTTATTTCAGGTATGGGGATTCAGACCTCTGTTCCATCAGGAACTCTCCTGTTCATTCTGCTAAATGCAACCTAGACTTCTGTCCCAATAGCACCCTAGAATGGAGGGAGAAATGAGTGCCATAGAGCAACCTCCCCAACCTGGATGCCCTCCATGTTTGGATTTAAATTCCCAAAATTTCCCAACCAGCACAACCCTTGCTGAGAATTTTGGAACTTGGAAGTCCACATCTGGAGGACACCCAGGAAATGAAGGATGCTGTAGAGATGATGTGGGACAAATCAAGACATCAAGAACAGAAATCTAGAGGAGAAAAAAGGGACACAAAAAGAGAGTTGAGGAATGTGACCAAGAAGAAAGTCAGTTCTGAAATAAAAATATGTTGAGTGACTAAAGGCATGAGGGGTGAGCACTAAGGCTTTGAAGAACATGGTAAGAAAAGGAACAAATGGAGCATGAGGCTTCCTGGGCTGGTAGCCTAGACCATCAGTGGAAGAGTTGAGCCAGTTGGGGCATCAATGCAGGACTGTGACGTGGAGATCAACCTGGAAGTGGGGAAGGCAGTAGAAGAGACAATGTTGATGCTGATCTAAACATGTTGATTTGAACAATCTAGCCAATTTTTGGACTGTAAGCTTCTAGCAAAAATACATTCCCTTGGAGAAGGACAAGCAATTCAGTACTTTTATGGCACAGACCCAAAGTATCTACAACATTTCCAGCTACTCTAGAACACAGGAGAGATTCCGGCAATTGTTTTCCAGCAAGTCTGACATCTGTTCAAAGCCCTCTAAAGTCTCATGTGTTTGACTAAATCAAGATCCACTGGAAACTGTTCTACTAAAAGAAAAAAGGAATCAAAAATGAGAAGAAACATGTCAGCTCAACCCACCTTAATATTTTATAGCTGTCTGAGATAAACAGAAAATACAGACTTCCGCATTGCTTGTAGTGATTGCCAATGAGAATATATCTGGAGGGCACCAGGTTGGGGAAAGGTAACAGGAGTTCTTAATTTATAAAAATTAAGTATTAATTTTAGTTATAGTATTTGTTTATAGCACCAACATTTTGCATTCAAGTATCTGAAGAAGTTCTCCCACTGCATCATGATCACCATATCATAAAGCATGGCAGTGGGAAGTTGACTTTGGACTGGAATCTACTATTCTTTTTTTACTTTTGCTGGAACACCAGGTACAAAATAGTAGTAGGGGACAGTGAAGTCATACTGTAGGCCACAGTTGTACACTGTATACAAATTTATATCTCTATGTGAAAAACTCTTAGAGCTTCTAAACACAAAACTGTTCCTGTACAAGGGCCAGTTCAAACAGCTCCAATTCATTCCCTTATTTTATAGATGAACATGGAGACTAAGAGAGAAGTGATTAGCAAAAGGCCAGCCAGAGCAGAGAGAGATGGGTTTTCTTTTGTTCTTTTTTTCCCATTTATTTGCTTGCTACTGTGAAAATATTAGGAGCTACCAACATTTGCTAATCTACTGAAAAACACCAGCAGATTCTGTTCTACTTTCTGCCCATACTGGCTGAAGAAAGAGGTGGAGGGGAGGGGAAAGGAGAGGAAGAAAGAAAGAGACGAAATATAGATTGTTCTAGGTTTGTTTCACTGTCAGATTACAGCGCTGGCCTTACCATTAGAAGGAATGAGACAACTGCTTTGGATGGCAGAAGTTAGGGGACAACAATGGGAACCTCCTAGCTATTTCTCATCAATTGGTGACATTCTCTCTCTGCCAGAGGAGAAGCCCTTAAAATAATCTATTGGGTCAGACATGGTGGTAGATACCATTCTAACATTAGTGTTGAAGATTTAAGTACCAGTTCAGTTAACTTCTGTGGTGAAATGGAAGTTGGGGGGGGGGGTTGGTGCCATCATTTCTCCCTCCTCAGGAAGCAAATGGCTTGACTTGACCTCAGCAGACAACGTGGCCAGTCACCTCAACCAATGGTGACAGTCTGAACATGACAACAGATGGGCAGGAGAAGCCTGGGGTTGCAAACTCAAGCTTCATCATAAATTATGGTGAAGGTGACCTGCCAATATACACTCTGATTTTCAGGGAGTTTGTAAGCAGGCTTTTCTTCCTCGATCTGGCATTAATCATAGTTGCTGCTCCTTTCCAGCTTGATGCTCCAATTCCTAAGCTTGAGATAAACAGAGGCAATGTTTTGTCTGTTTTGTTTCTTTGCACTCCCGGGCAAAACACATCCTGACATAAATCTCAAAGAAACATAGCTTCTTGTATTTTCAAGCAAAATTTTCCCCAAATTTCCATCATGCTTTCAGGACAAGAACCATAAAGTGTAGCTTCCTTTACTGATGAAAGTGTGGGTGGAAATGTATTGTCCCACCTGTTGCAAACATAATTTCTGTTGCAAACAGGAATAATGAATAACATTGAACATAAGGGTACCTTCAGCGGCTCCAGTATTTGCACCTTAAACACTGTACCTCCTACAGAAAGTATTTTCCCCTTTACCTTCTTACTAATAGCTACTCAATCTAGAGTTGCCCCACTTTCTTTTTTACCACCTCCTGTGAAAAAAATGCATCTGATGCTTCCCCATTTAACCAGACAGTGAGTTCATGTCTGTATCTCTTGGGGTAACTATTTTCCTAGCCAAGAGCTGCACTTTGGCTTCTGAAAGATGCAGCTGGCAATGCACCCAAAAAAGCTGGTATCTCCAAGGAAGACGATTAAATTCCACCCCTACAAGAATCCATTAAAAATAGGAGGGAAAAAAAAATGTTAAAACACTATAAAAGCACTGAATATTTTTAAACCACACTGTCAAATGTTGGCAGCAAATTGCATACAGAGTTCTGGGGGCTACATAGGAGCACTAAGACCCATAAAAAGCCCATCTGTGGTCTGTAAACACACACATACACAATTGTTCTTGAACAAGAGAAAGATTCTTTGCATCAGTTCAAAGAATCTTGTATTTGCAATGCAAACATTCAAAGGGTGAAGCTCTAGAAATGAAACATTCATTACAATATTGTGAAAAACTTCCCCTGCTTTTCATCACTTCTAATTCACATTTTAAATACCTAAGCCGATTAAAAAAAAGAAACCAGGTAACTTTTGAAAAATTCTACCAAATATTATTTATTCCCTTATTTAATTATTTGGTTTACATCTTGCTTTCCTTCAGGAGCTCAAGGCAGCTTGCTATGCACTGTCTCTTCCATTGTTTCCCTACTACAATAAGCTTGTCAGGTAGGTGGGGCTGAGAGTGACATCCTCAGAGTCATCCGGTGAGCTTCCATGGCTGAGGGTGGTCCCTCAGGTCTTAGCTCAACACATTCCTCAACAATTAGGTCACACAGATTCTCCAACTGTGTGCTCTAACAAATATCTTCCCAGTCAACCTTCTATAAACAATTCTTGATTCCTGTTATCCAGCTGATGGCCAATCAAGTGGACAGGGGAAGAGGAAACCCTCTAGGGCAGTATTTCTCAACCTCAGCAGCTTTAAGATGTGTGGACTTCAATTCCCAGTATTCCCGAGCTAGCATGCTGGCTGGGGAATTCTGGGAGTTGAAGTCCACACATCTTAAAGCTGCCGAGGTTGAGAAACACTGCTCTAGGGTTTGGGTTGACTACCTCTATCCAAGACAGTCACCTGAAGTTAAGCCTGGCTGTAAGTTGATCAAGAAAGAATACCATTCTATGAAACTGTAGATAAACATTTCCATGGCCAACAGGATCCAGTATTTATTTTCAACCGTTTTTTTCCCCATCTTCTCTTTCCTATATTATCATCCTTCATTCCCCTTCATTCCAAGTAGATTGCAATTGTGCAGTACAGCAGAGCTAATCCTAATTCCTGCCAGGATAAACAGCCTAGATCTGTGAGGCAACATTTACATTCTGAGCCGAAATCAACAGATCCATTTATTGTGCTGCTGACTAAGACTGCAGAGGGATCGGCTGCTGCATCCTGCTGCTCTGAAAGCACAACAGCGCAGCGCGCGAGCACAAGCCAAAGAGTGCTTTCATGTGGGAGATGGATTCTAGTTCACCATCCAGATAATGAAAAAAAAACCAAGGCACTTTGCCACTCTTCTATTAAGGAAAGGCCATGCAGGTCATTGAGCTGAGAGCATCTTCATCACTACCTTCTTCTTCAGCTTAATTGCACGTCTCTCTCTGGTTTGCAGTTGGCAGTCAAGAGCACTTGCAAGGATACAATCTCTGTAAAGGGGCACAATTCACAGTGACCTGCAGTCAGAGCTTCTCAGAACTGATTCTTCAGGGTGAGGACTGGATGCCCCTTCTGGCAAGCCACAAAGGGTTGTTTGTTCCAGCCTCTTCAAGCTTGCCTCTCTAACTGCTGCTGAAACTGTAATGGGGATGACATGCCTTCATGTAACAGAATCACAGCAACTGGAGCCTGGGAGGTATTGCTATCAGTTGCCTGAATGCTGCCCCAAATAATAAAAATGACAACAACACAATTTTAACTTTTAAAAATTGCATTTAGAAAACTAGCACTAGAATATTTATTAACTTCCCTTCTAAATGTATGGAATTCTGTTTTGTTTCACAGTGTGGAAACAGCCAATCTGGAACCTGAAATGGTGCAATCTCAACAGGTTTGTACCAGATGATTACTCTGAAGATCTTGGTCTCTTTGATATTCTGGCCTTTCCTGTATCCTTCTTGACCTGCCCTTCCTCTAGTTCAGATTTCTTGACTTCACTTCTTGTCTCTACCTTTTCTTCGCCTAGACTGCCGTTCCTAATCAAATCACAGCAACACTTACCAAAGATACTAGATTATACATACCAAACACTAATCAGACCTTTGCCTGTTATAGCCACTGTTACAGCAACAAGGATAACATCACAGATATCTACATTGCATGAGACCTGACTGGACATTAAACCAACAAGCTTACATAAAGAGCAACCCTTGGACAACCAGTGCATGGTATAGGTACAACAGAGGACACAGGTATTATCCACCTCTCCCAAATAGAACCAAGCTAGATCTAATTAGGCTACAGTATTACAGGCCACTTGGCTGATCTTGAAAAACTGAGCAGAATTGGACCCAGTAAGTACTTGTAGGAATAAGTGTTCTTTAGCCAACCCATTAAAATAGCAGCAGCAAAGAGCAGAGCCTTTAATCTTCTGTTAATGCAATTGTTTTTAGAGGAAGAGGAAGAAGTGTAAGAAAGAAGAAAGCCCAGACTTTGATGAATTTAACCATACTGTTGACATTTCATGCAGTCTCAGCAAGTTACTTATTCTTTCCATCTTTCAAAGTTGGGCATGTTTATCTCATTTCAAAGATGCCATATGAAACTAATCACGACCAAGTAAATGTTTAACACCAGGCTTTCCTATTCTATAGACTATAAATTCTAAGAATCCCCATCCACATGATCAATGGGAGCTGGGAATTCTGGAAGTTATAGTCCAACATATCTGGAGGACATCTGGTTAGAAAATGTGGACACCTTCAAACACTGGATAAGAGGGCTTGATTGTTCTAAGGCCAGTATAGGCCTAGAAAGGCTCTAGGATTTCTTTTTTTAATCCTGAGAGCCACCACCCAGAATCAGGGAGGAATCTTTTATATGGAAAAAACCTGTACAAATATAATACAAATCTAGACCTGAGCTACTATAGATCAGGGCTTTTAACAAAACAAAATGGACCCACAGGGAAGTTAGAAAGTCTTGCCGATTGACCCCAAGTCATGTAGCAATGGAGAAGTAACCAAGATTGATTTTGCTTCCCACATAGCACCTAATTACTGTAGGAATACTTAGTCATACAGTAAACAAGATCAAATGTTTACCTGGTTTCATTTTTTAGATTGTGCTGCAGGAAAAATACAAGCTCAGAAGACATAACCTTTTCAAATGTTATTTTCATCCAAGAAAGGAAGTAGGTTATAAATAGTGCCATAGTATTGTGTGATTGGCTGAACGAATCATGCAAAACTCAAGAAATGTGTTTATTTATTAGATCAATAGTCTGCCTTTCCTTCAGGAGCTCAAGGCAGCATACATAACGGTCCTTCCTCCTATTTTTACCTCCAACAACCACCTATGAAGTAAATTGGGCTGGAAGAGAATGACTGGCCCCATGAGCTTCTGTGCCTTAAATCCTGAGTCCAAGTCAAACTCCTTAACCATTATGCCACACATCCCCAATGCTATTTTCTCAAGGCAAAGCTTACTCGGTTCTGATTAAATCTGACAAAAGAATTTTTTTTTTTTTTTTGCTGAAGCACATTCTGGTTTATGTCTTTATCAAAGAAGTGAAGTGAAAACCTCAAATCTTCCTGTTGAAATATAGCACAGCGACTTCCTTCTCCTCATGAACTGGTGGTTGTACCCAAATTGTCTTTTTCCAAGCAAAACAGAAAGAACAAGAGAGTGCAATGCAATGTGGATCTTCTCAAAAGGACATTCCACTGAATTCTATGGGACTTACTCCCAGGCAAGGGGAAACAGGGTTCCTGCCTCTTTCCCCGATCCACCCTCAATACTCCTGTCTGCATAAATATAATACTAAAAATTATTGGGGGAGGAGAGAAAAAGAGAGGACAAAAGAGGGCTGAGCCACAGCTCTCTGCATTAGCTTTCAGTAGCCATCATTAGTTCAGGGAAAGCAATTAACCCTGTTGCAGGAGCTGCTTCCATCCAAGCTTATGAGCTCTGCCAGAATGAGGTCATTCCATTCGGCATATCCATTACAGCATGCTCTGCCAGGCACATTAGGGGAAACATTAATACATTGACTTGGAGGGAGAGAACGGGGGAAGCAGGAAAGGTGCATAGCAGAGGCTCATTACTCACTGGTCCCCAGGCAAGGGCCTCCAGATGACCCTCCTGATTCCTTGTAGGGTCATTAATAAGGGAAGGAAAAAAGAAAAGAGAAGCTGAAATGGCAACCAAGCAGGGTGGGGAGGCTGAGAACGGCCAGTGACTTCTATTAAATGTCACAGCACTGAGCTCCCAAACAGAGAAGAAGTGAAAGCAATGTATTCTTCAAATAAACTACCCCTCCTCTCTCTCTCATACAGTGGAGCATGAAGGTGAGCCACAGGACCTTAATGTCCTTTGGACATTAATTTTTTTTATTTAATTTTTTTTTTTTTAATTTTAAAGCTCTGGGTCTGCTTGACAGAGAGATTGAGTACTTCTATTAGAGCTGTGGGCAAGGGCAGGGTCTAAACAGGCTTCTGACCATCCAAGGTGCATTGAATGTCCATCTTGGGTGACTGCTAGGGTCTAGAGCACATGCAGCTTGTGGAAGTGCACTTATCCAGCAAAACCACAGGATCAGGATTGTCAGATGGCACTGCCCAGAGAGGGCTATACCACCACAGATGTGGGTTCATGCAGCACCGAATGAACAGCCATGATAAGACAACTATTAGCTGTTTATTTGATCACCAAGACTTTTTTGAAATAAGTGGATGAGCATGTGTGATGCTCAATCTAAATGAAATCATATATTTCTCTCACTCCAAAAGTGAGTCCTAGAGCAGGCAAAGGCCCTTTTCCCCTTCTCTCTTCAAGCTCTTATTCTGGGAAGAGCCTTCTCATAGGCTCTGCCCCACCATTTATCTGCAAGCATGAGTCATAAAGCAATAAGCCTCATTCGTTGGTGAAGTGGCTTGTACTTAATCAGGTCCAAATCACCTATGCAAGTCTACTAATGAATCCTTACATGAATAATAGCCCTCAGCTTTTACGCTGCAATTGTACTGGGTCGATATGTATTCGTGCGTGTGGATAATATTCTTATCTCTTTCTAATGGCTGATCCAGCAGGAACGGTCTCAGGTGAATGCAGGGATAAGCTTCATCACCCTATCGCAGATGCTCCATATCAATTTGCAGAACCAGAAAAACAACAAGGTATTATGATTCTGCGAGGGAACACTGCCTGGTGGTTGGGATAGGGAAGTTAGGTTTGTTTTCCCTCCCAACAAAGTTGGGCCGCAGAAATAATTTTAAAAGATGCTTCAGAGCACCCAGGTTGCAACTTTTTCTGGGATTGTGTAGCAGTTGCAAAGGGCAACCACAAGATCCCAGAAAAATACACAGCTGCTTTAAAGAGCTGCAGATAGGGACTCAGTTCGTGCTCCCGTGTGTTTTGAGGCACCTGTTGGAAATTAAATCCCAAGAGCTCCACAATTCTAATAGCCAGTCCTGAGACAGACAGAGCAATTATCCATAGTACATAATGGCTTCTTATCTCTCAGGCAAATTTTCTCTACAATTGATGCTGTAATTCTCCCTAATGCAACTTCAATCATTTTGAATAAAAACAAATCTAACTTTCCAGTGGAATACGTGCCTCACGCAGATAGCATTATCTCAGGAGAGCAGAACTCTCCTATTTTGCTAAAAACTTGTTTCTGTTGTAGTAAACCATCTGGAGATGTCCAAAGCAGTCTGCTTATTCTCTATATCACTTGGACATTATGTTCACCCTTAATCGGCTCTAACCCTTTCCTATATTGTTCTGAGATTTAAAAAAAAAAAAAAAAATCCCACACGAGAATATGCAATTATTTGCCCCCTCCCCATATGTGTGTATTTCTTAACACACACACACACACACACACACACACACACATTTTGGTTCTTCTTGAGTCAAAAATCACCCTCATATTATTTGAAGAAGTGCAGAAATTGAGGGAGACGTCAGCATCTCACATTAGTCCAGGAAGGATGGGTCTGGTCATTTTGGGTTGAAATTGGGCAATATTAAAATCCCAAAACCATCCCTGTCTGTAGTCCTTCAAAAATGACCCTCCTGACAATAATCTCAAGCTCTTGTCTCTTAAACCTCTACCCATCAGCAAAACTTCTTGCTCTTGCAAGGCCTAAAACAGTGGTACCTGGTCCATATAGATATTTCCAGCACTTGTTAAGAATCCAGGGCCTCTTATTCAGCCAGAATAGGACAATGTCTTCCTATGGAGGTAGCACACAAGAATAAAAAATGTCAGATGGATCCAAGCCTAGGTTCACTTCATGTATTTGAATGAGAGACTGAAACTGACAAGCCTGCAGGATTCATGTCAGTTTCACACCATCAGATGGACTGTGTAGATAGTAGCTGCTGCAAGGTGTGGAGTGCAGATAGGGACCAAGTCAAAATCAACCTCTGATCAATTAGACTTTCACTCTTTTCTTGCTGTTCTCAGTCACTTTCCCCCGAAACTCTTGCTCACCTTTTCAGATTGATACACATCCAGCTGTTCAAACTGGGCAAAGCTCACACATCCCATTCCAAGTAATACTTGTCAGTTGACAGATTTTGAGACTGACTGTGCAGTTGAAAAAATAAGCATCATAGAGGCATCTGAATTCTTTCAAATTCTTCAAGGAATACAGAAATCTTGCCCGTAGGACAACTGGCATTTTACTATATGGCCACTTCCACTCTCCTTTTTCTTTTCATTTAGGATTGTTCACATCCTTATCCATTGTTTTTGATACCCCCTCTGGCCTCCTGTGTATGTCCCTGACTGAGACTCAAAGGGGGTATCTGAAGATTCAAGAGCTACCAGTAATGATGCTTTGGAAAACAAAATGACAGCAGAACATAAGTGAAGAGCTGCTGCTTCCATATTTTACCTGGCAGCCACTGATTCTCCACAATACCAGATAATACCTGCTTTAGCTAGTTGTTCTGGGTTACAACTTGGCATTTTCTTTGTTTCCTATATTATTAACAACCAATCACATGAACTTTCCTCATTGAAACCTGTAGCTTCTAGGCAATGCTTAGTGAATTCTTTCTTGGAAATCACCCTCCTGGGTTAGTCAGCCCTACCTTTTACCCGTGTGCATGGAAAGCAGGGAGAAGCAATGCAGCACCTTCCAGATGTTTTGGACTACAACTCCCATAATCCCTTCCCATGCTGTCTGGACCTGATGGGAGCTGAATTTCAAAGGATTTGCGGCTGGTTGCTTATCCTCAGTACAAAGCAGAGATACACACAGATGCTGCTGTAGCTAAAGCTTTCAATAAGAAAAGGAAATCTAGCCTCTTAACCTCTATCAAACCTTTTACAAATGGCAGAAACATGATGGAAAAGAAGTTGGCTTTGAAACATAACCATCCTTACATCATTACCTTACCTCATACAGGGTTTACATCTTGCTTTCCTTAAGCAAATTTTATTGAATAAACTACAACAAAAGGCTAAGCTGCAATTTAGTTTTCTGGGTAAGGTTATTTGCATTGACCAGAATATCTATCTATCTATCTATCTATCTATCTATCTATCTATCTATCTATCTATCTATCTGTCTAATGTTTATCTAGCTTTTTATTCTGGAGCTCAAGGTGGCGCACACCATGATCCTTCCTCCTATTTTTCCCCACAACAACAACTCTGTGAAGGAAGTTGCGCTGAGAAAGAGTGATTGGCCCAAGTCATCTGGGGGGTCTCAATGGCTGAGGCTGGACTGGAACCTTAACCACTATTCCACCCTGGCTCCCCAAGATGATAGTGTCTGATAAAAACTAATGGGGGTGGGAGTGGGGTGGAAGACCAGGAAATAGTGTTACTGATCACCCAGGCAGAAATAAACCCACAGCAGGCACTGACAGTATGAAATCCAAGGCCTTCTCACAGCAATTATAATGGAACAACATTTGGCAACCCCTTGGAATACTTCTGTTGCTCTATCTGCTAACAAAATGAAAGCATTTTCCTCATCAGATTAACTCAAGTGGGAAGCAAGCCCCGGTTTATTGTGATGGCTGCATTCACACAGCATGATGAAGGAACAGGCCATATTGCTGGATGCATTCAAGCAGAGAGATGCTTTTTTTGGGTTCATGCAAGGAGCACAGAATCTGATTCACTGGCTTAATTAGACTCTTCCAATTTTGTGATTCAAACCCAACTTTAGAATAAATTCAGAAGTAGTGGATCCACCAAAAAAATTATCCCATTTCAGTAGCAAGCTATAATCTTTCCTTCAATAACATTTAGAGGTGCTCATGATCGAACATGGCTATGGGTCACCAAAATCTCCATCCACATTCACTGAAAGGTGGATGAATGTTTTTTTGAGGACATGTGGCTTCCATTAACACAGCTTTTCTATGAGTCTCCTTTCATTAACTTCCCCTCATACTTGACACCTTCACATCCAGCATTTCCACTGGTGCAAAACATCCACCCACCAATTTATGGCTCTTCCTGTCACTTGGCTAAAAGGGGAAATGGGCAGAACTCTTGTCAATTTCACAGCAAGCAAACAAAGAAGGAAAAAATGGGCAGAGTTTTGATCACACCATTGTGGCCACCATCTTGACTTTTTTGCCATACTCCTGGAAAGTCAGTCAAGCCACAGGTGAACCTGTTTGAAAAGAGAAGCCATTTTACCAGTCCATAATACAGTGGTTCATCAGGCCTCTCTGATCAATTACCGCTTGCCCTAACCAATAGTATACCAATGGACTTGAGGATAAGAATCAATGAACTGGTGCTTAAGAGCACTACTTATCAGAGATGTGGATAAAGCTCATGCAATGCTTGAAACTTGCCACAGAAGGTACAAAGGAGCTCAGGTTTTAGGTGGGCATGTTCTCCTCAAAAACAGCCAGAAAATAGCCATGGAGGGGAGTGACCAATGACAAGAGCAGAGGGGCATGCTGGGAGCTCTTTATAGCACCCAAGAGGAGCACAAATGTTGCCTAGATCAAACTAAAATCTAGCAGAGAAACTGCACGGCTGGGTTTGTGCCATTGTAAGTCAGAAAACACTCCTTGAAGTGTTTCTCACCTCCTTGAAAAGGAGCAGAAAAGCTACAGCGAAGGCTGCCTTCATGCCAGCAGAGGGATAAACTGAGGATGATGTATGCCAGTATTTTTAAAACTTTTTTCCCTCAGGACCCCTTCCCATTTTTAAAAATTATGGAGAATCCCAAAAGAACTTTTGTTTGCATGGGTTATATTTATCAATATTTACCTATTAAACATTAAATTTGATGCATTCACTGCCACTTCTCATGATTGTTTGATGGGATTTTAATATTGTATTGTTTTTCAACACAGGCTGGCAAATAATTTTGATTTCTCAGACCTCTGAGAGGGTTTTGGGGGAACCCCAGGGGTCTTAGGATCATACTTTAAGAAACACTGATGTAGGCCATTCAGGTCATCTGAAAGTGACCTGAGTTGTCCATTGTTAGCAGGCTGGGGTTGGAGAGCTCAGTGATAACATGATGTATGAATCTGTGTGCCAGAGAACATTTGGGTTTACAGAGCATGGCAAGATAAGCATAAACAAGATTATTCACACCTACATGTGTGTATCATCATGGAGGTCATATATTTCCACACAACAGAAATTATCAGTGGTGATTACCATTCATAACGTTGATAGGTAAAAAGGTTTGATCATGAAGCCTAAGATTCAAATCTCTCAAAATAGACACCTTTGTTTAGTTATTCTTTTTAAACCAATAGCTGGCAAATTCAGAATTCCTTTTCCTCCAGGAGCTATCTCATTATACAGTCTTGATAAAAGACCTCATCAGTGCATCACAACCCAGCACGGGAGAGTTAGTGCCAGGTCTGTTCCTTTGATGCAAATTTTGTTGCAGAATCTTGAGCTAGGAAAAGACACAGCTACAGTTTATCTCTGACTGAAGCCTGGCCCATCCAGTCCATTCCTCATTCTCTTGTCAATGAAGGAGTGGGAACAAATGCTGCTCATTATGGCAGAGGAAGGCATGGCATTGCCTGGGGCTCCCAACAGGAGTAAATAAAACAAGGAGGTAGCATAACAATCATCTCTCGAGTCTATCTTGAGAAACAACAATACAAGATGCCTCTATATCTACTGGAATACTGATTATTGATTACCCAGAGGATCCTACAATAACTACACGCTTGGCCTTTCTCTTCCCTTTTTGCTTTTGGCTCTAAGACTACAAACTAGAAGACACAATTGTTCTAGCTCATAGGCTAACACTATTTAAATCCCTTATCCAACATGGTAACACCCACATCAGAATCTACACAGCAACAACCCACATATTTAACACAAAGCTGGTAGCTACATGTACCTTTAGCTCTAAGGTGAGCAATTTGTGGTACTCCAAATGCTGCTGAACAACAACTCCCAGCATCCCCAGAAAACATGCTCAGTGATGAAGGATGCCTGGAGCTACCCTACAGCAACTAGTTCATCTTGAAGCTAAGTAGGGTTGGACCCAGGGCTGTAGACTGGATTGGGAAGTTGAAAAAACATCTCAAAGGGACAAACCAGTCTACACTGTTGCCTGGAAAACTACATAGATACTGTCTATACCGTTACCAGGAGCTCAGCTTAACATTATATCAGGAGGTAGGCTTTACATTTCCAAGGCCACAGGTAGCTTACCATGCTGGTTTAAAGTCTAAGCCGAGTTTCTGGCATCCATGATAGCATTGGTGGGAAGAAGAGCAAAGGGATCAGTAATAATGTGAGAAATTAAAAAAGAAGGAAGAGCAGCAGGAGCAGCAAGCAATGCAAGAGAAGGGACGGCACTTCCTGAAGATGTTATTTGTAGACTGATGCAGCCAGAGAGCGAAAAAGAAAAAGCAACCCGCTGGCAAATGAGCAAATCCCTTAGATCTAGACAGCATCAAGAAGCAACCCTCAAGCCCAGCTTTATAATCTAATTATAAATCTGGTCACGTCAGCAGCACTTCTGAGCTATTGTGTCTTTTTCTGAATTGAGGATTTGTTGTAGCTCAAGTTCTACTTTGGCTTCTTCTTCAAAGCCAAACATGGAATCTTTCAGAGGAGGCCTCATGCAGGATAAAAAGCTTGGAAAGCTGCTGACTCCCCCACCCTGCTCATCTTACAGGGGGTTTCCATGGCTTGAGAGATCTGAAGTGTAGCTGTCCAAATGGTTGGATGCTCATGACAATACTATATGTAACAGTGCTCATTACGACAATTTAATACGGAAACCAACAATTCTGTTTAAGAAAACACCTCAAGGGGTGCATATGTGCCTTTTATTTAGGGTCAGATGGATCTTAAAGCAATCCCAAAATCTGACAAGTAGTCTTGGCTGGAAAGGAAACTGAGATGGGTGCTCGCTGTCACTCACAGCAATGACCCCTCTTCTCAGGCCACTTCCAGGTTCCTGAACAGAAGGGGAGAAGCGGAGGGGGGAATCTCTCTTTACCTCTATGTAAAACCACTTTCTCGGTTTGATTTTTCCTTTCCCATCTCCAAACTCTCTGGAAATAAAAAGTCCTTAAATTCTCTTTGGCCAGGAAAGAATAGCCTGCTTAACAGTGATACTAGCTTGGAAATGTGCAGAGATAAACCACTGAAATGTTTATGAGCAATGGGTTAATAACAACAACAAAACGGGTTTATTGAATAATGGAAAACATCCATGGAAGTGAGGTCTAAGTTGGTCTTTGTATGGCTGCTAATGATTGAACAAGGGGGGGTGGGGTTTACACAGAGTTAATTATATTTGGAGACTGGGCACAGAACAAGAGGGAAGAGAAGACCACACTACTTCATTTGGTTTAGATCAATGTTTCTGAACCTTGGCAACTTTAAGATGTGTGGACTTCAACTCCCAGAATTCACCAATGTGCTGGCTGGTGAATTCTGGGAGTTGAAATCCACACATCTTAAAGTTGCCAAGGTTCAGAAACACTGGTTTAGATCAAGATTGGATAAAAGGCAAACGTCTCCAAAGAGATTCAGAGCAACAGATAGTGGAGCAGCAAGAATATCTAACACAGTTGTGCCCAACTTGAAGTTCTCCAGTTGTGTTGAACTTCAGCTCCTATCAACAACACCTATTGGCTGTATGTGGTGGAAGTTGTAGTCTAACCGATCTGGATAGTGTTTTTAAGTGTGCAAGTCAGCTGGGGCATGGAACCTGGTGGACACCAAGGAAGCTGTCTGCAGGCACATTGGTGCTTCTAGTAGGCCTATCAAGTGCCTAAAAAGCATTTTTTCCTGGTGTTCTGTTCCAGAAGGTATCTGTGGCTAATGGAATCAGGCCTGACAGAATTTATTTATTTATTTACAAACTTTCTATTTTGGATCCCCTTATGTGCACACATGTACTTTCACACACACAAAAAGACTAAACCCTGATATAAAACATTAGTATCAGCTACAATAATGTAGCTGCCAACTGATTTATTTGGTTGATGTGTGTGTGTGTGTGTGTGTGTGTGTATACACACATGCATACTGCATTGCAGGAAGCACTAAATCATACACCATTTCTTAAAACTCTCTTTAGACTTGGAGCCATCCAACT
This sequence comes from Python bivittatus, assembly GCF_059951505.1. NCBI lineage: Eukaryota > Metazoa > Chordata > Lepidosauria > Squamata > Pythonidae > Python > Python bivittatus. The sequence continues at coordinate 6,873,580 of NW_028277073.1, forward strand.
ATGGTAGGACAGAAATTCCTAGAATCCTCATCCGTGTGGCTTTTGCTAAGTGTGGAGTTTTGGAGTAGTTCTTCAAGCATAACTGGATAGCTTCAGGTTGGGAACACATTGGCTTGCTAATTGCTATATCATGGACATTGTTTAAACACCACCCATCCTGAACCTAGGGAGAATCACATAGATTAATGGTAAGGAGTGTGACTTTGGCCAGGGAGTAAAGATGCTGTTAAGTCAAGCTTAACTCATGGTGAGTACATGGACACAGCTATCTAGTTTTCTTTGCAAAAGTACAGAAGTGGCCAGCTACTGTCTTCTTTTGGGATTTTTTTTCAACTTCCCAGTCTAGCCTACAACCTGGAATTCCCAGATGGTCTTCCATCCATGTACTAATCCAGTCCAAGCATATTGAGCTTCCAAGCTCTGACAAGCTCAATCAAATTCCGTCATCTGCAGAGAGATCTAGCTTCCATTCCATGCTGGGTGAACAAATCCCAGTAGAAAATTCTGAACTCATCTTTTACCCAAACTCCTAAAAGGGTTATTGTAAAAGAAGAAAGGAAAGCTTACTTGAAGAAGTATAGAATAATCACGATTATATGCATAACAACAACTACAATAGACATACATGTTGGCAGTGTGACAAGCAGGGAATATAACACAAACCAGACCCACACTTTTGCCCCAATATCCAACTGTTTTCAGACCTGCTTTGGACTCATTACTTCTCTTTGAAAGCTATATTCACCACCTTAACTGCATGTGTGGAAGCTTGGGGCAGTGATAAAAAAATATGGCAACAGAATGAAAAATAATGCCTCTGCCTCCATAATTTTAGTTTAAATAGGAATAATTGAATAAATGAAACAGGAAAGTAATCCTTGAAATTTTTTGTTAACTACATTTATTTCTTTACATAATGCCCCCCATTCATTATCCACTTCTGCCAACAATGGACAAGCTTCTTAAAGTTTGAGAGAACAAAAGAACAAAAGAACTCCATATTTTGTCTCTTCAACTAGGTCTTGACAGTCATTTCCACCTCTTCACCTGAGTCAAACAGATGCTCACAAAGGAATTCCTTCAATTTTAGGAAAAGGCGGAAGCATGGTGCCAAGCCTAGGCTGTAAGGCAGATGGAGAAGATGGTGAGATCCAGCTTTGCAATTGCCTCTTGGGTGGCTTAACATTGTCATGTCATGTTGCAGCAAAATGTCCTTCTTACACTTCCAAACACTCCTTAATCATTGTTTCAAAGTTGTGAGTGTTGCAATGTAGTTCTCTGAGTTAACAGTGGTGACAAATTCAAGGAAATCCACATGAATCTAACAATCCATCTATGTCCCAAAAAAACTGTAACTGTGAGCTTTCCTGCTGAAGCCTGGCCTTTTATCCCCACCCCCCACCCCCGCACACACACACACAGGTGTAGCTTTGTGATGATATTCCATGGACTGATGCTTTGCTTCTGGATCATACTGAAGAGCTTATGTTTTGTTGGCTGTCACAATGCTGCAAAGAAATTTCTCACCTTAATTCTTGTAGTGTGACAACAATTGCTGGCAAATCTCAACTTTTGAAGCTTTCATCTCTGCGGTCAATATGTAAGGAACCCATGTTGTACAAACCTTCTGATATTGAAGAACATCAATAACGTGACCCACATGTTCCTATGAAATGCCAAGCTTGACAGTAGTTTCCCTCTGAATTGATCTGCTGATTGTCCTTAGTCAGTTCATCAGCATTTCTCATGTGAAACTTGTTAGTTGCTGTCACAAATTGTCCACTTGGTTCTTGATCATGCAAATTACTCTTCCTGATTCACCATTTTTCAATTTTTGGCCAAGCCATGCACAGTACTCATGTCAACAAAATTATCTCCATAACCTTCATTTGGTGGTGAATTTCAATTGGAGGGACTCCTTCAGCAGTCAAAAATTAAATCACATTGCACTGCTGTTTAAAGTTCTCGCTGCAGGCTTCCAGTTCATGAATAATAGCAACACCACCTTTTCTTACAGCACCTTCCTGCCAAAACAGATGCTAAAGAATACATCAGGGCTTCTAGTACTTCAGTACTGCCTGCTGTTGGTGACTTGTAACATTGGAGGCATTGCTTTTCATTCAATCCTTCTACAAAGAGGCTATTTACTTTTTGACTTTTACATTTATGGGCACAACGTGCTGATAAGAGACTGTTATAAGGACTGGCTTTCATGTTTTGGTGAGTTAAATGACCTCAGCAAAGGAAAGTTTCTAATATTAAAAGACTGAATTCCTTGGCACAGAAAAATAGGCATTCACTCTTGCAGACATCTCTTATTTCAGCCATCAGCTAACACGTACCCCAGGTCTCCAAAAACTATTAGGCAGAAAGGGATCTCTACTACAGTTCACTTCCTGTTCCGCTCTTTTGTTTAGAGAAAAGGGGAGACTTCAGTACAAAATAGGCAGCCTTTTCTGATCATGCCCAACTGGCACAGACCTATGTATGCCACTGCTGATTTAAGATTCAGCATATCTCTTGTCACATTTATGAATTCTATTTTAAAAGCTGACTAAAACCTATAATAAAGACACCTGTAAGTTGAGCTTGACTCTCAGGGTCTGCGCAGACACAACTAGCAGTTTTATTAACAACAGGAGAAATGTGTTCTCCTAGGATATTTTTTAGCACCTAGCCAACCTTGGCTGATCATAAAAAACTAGGGAGGGTTAGACCTAAATGGTACTTGGCTGGAAGACTAGCAGAAAACAAAAACCTGGATGTCCTTCAAATTTATCTCCTAAAAATCTCTAAGAAAGCAGATACATAGCTGGCTTGAAAACTGATATGACTTTCTGGTGATGCAGAAGCAGCTTTTAAAAGGAAGACTAGGGTGCAATCCCATACTTACTTACTGGGTGGTGGTGGGGCTATTGGCTTCTGATCAAGTGAATAGGCTTTTCTTTCAAGAAGATATGTACTGGACAGAGGATTGGACAAATGGTCTCAAAGGTCTCTTCCAACCTATTTGTTGGAAGTCTATTTGTAACTGAAGGATGGGACTATCAGAGAAGACATTGAAATATTGGGTATCAATTCCTCCAAATCTACTTTTTTTCTAAAGCAATGTCAAGAATAACCGTACAGGAGGAGGCTGAGAAAGATAATGGCTCTGCTCATTTTTTCATCTTTTTCATCTTACCATCTCTGTTTCCATTCTGCACTGCAGAAGGCAAGACCTTGGGCTGGGATTTTTTTTAATGCCACCTAAATGACTCTGGTGACACAGCTAATTGTGACTCACAGAGCACAGTATCTTTCTCAGCAGAGAAGTGCATTCCAAAAGACTTGCTTTATTAATCAAGTATTGCCTTGAGGCCCTAACACTGCACCACAGTTCTAGCCTGCTGCTGTCAGATCATTAAAGAGGGCAGAAATAGACACAGGAAGATACACAAAATGCTTACACCACCGCCCCCGGTAAAAACAGCCTCACAGGCCGTTTGGAGCATCGCAAGAGTAAACAGCACAGCCAGCCATTAAAAAGAAAGAACATTATAGCCCAGAAAGACACAAGACACACACTAGTGGAATGTTTCATTTTCCTTCTCCACATCAACTTGGCAAATAGAGAAATGTTTAGAAAAAGTCACAGGCCTCTGCAAACAGGCCTGGAAGGGAAATAGAAAAACAGTAAAAACATAGCCACCCTGGGCAGAAGTGTCACTCTGAAAGAAGCTGGTATGTTGCAGATTGAAGAAGAGAACACATTATTTTGATGGGAGAAATCTCCACTTGTCACTGCTGTCACCCCAACTCTCCCACCCCCAGCACCATGAGAAATGAACATGTTCATGGAGAAGAGAAACCTTGCTTCAGAGGAAAACGTCTTCATAAAAGTGGACAGCTGGAAGAGGCTTTCAATCCAGGGCATCTACCCTGCCCCCAATAGCCCACCACCTTCCCAGATAACTGGACCGTCTACCCAACTGGTCTTGGGCAGAATTTTCCTAACATTCATCTGGAATTTACCTTCCTTTAACTTAAATCTATTATCCCATGTCCTGCACTCTGGAATGATAAAGAACAGGTCTTGAACTTCTCCTGTGTGACTTCCTTTCAGGAACCTGAAGAGTGTTGGCAGTATCTCCTCTCCACTGATGTCCACAAGAGGGTAAAGCAAGATGGTGATCACAGCAGCACAATCAATGACCCATCTTTCTGTATGTGTGACATTGACATATGCTTTCATCATACTGCCATGGCTACCATCTTGCCTTTTTTGACTCCCCCCTTACCAATGCCAATGTCTCCCTCAGTTTTCTTTTCTCAAGCTAAACCTACCAAATTCATTTAACCTTTCCTTGTACACTTGGTTCCCAGACTTGTTCATCTTCTGAACCCATTCTGAGATTCGTATATCTTTTCTGAAATATGGCACCCAAAACTGGAGACAGAATTCAAGATGGAATCTGACCAAAGTTTAATAGAGCAGAATTATTATTTGCCAGGATTACACAACTGTACTTCTATTGATAGAGCCTCCAGCAGCCAAGAAAGTTCCAAGAACCTTCACATTTATTATTATTGCGAAGCCAAGTCTCCCTCATCCCATAAGTGTGTTTTTTTTAATTTTTATTTGTGCCTTCTTCCTAGCTCTATTTTCCTACTTTGCAACTGCAGCTGCTTCCTGTACAATTCAACTGAGCAATGAAACTAATTCAATCAGATGGCAAATCCTGCTGGTACAGTCGATTTCAATCCCCATGAAAAGTTTTTTAAAGTGTTATTGAATGGCAAAGTATTGCTGAGACAAGATAGGAGCCAGAGGAATTAAGGATTATTGGCTATTTCCGCTGGTCCCACTTTGTCTTATTTTGACATCCAGCAACTCAGGAGGTTGTACTTTTAATGGCATACAAAACAACATCTTTATCTTGGATTGCTGTTAAAAGCAGTAGTAGAGGGCCAGCAAAATGACTGGCAAATCTAATAAAAATATGACTACTCTTTTGTTCCTGATTTGTTTGCCTGATCAGATCAGAGACTGAGCCTCTCTTTTCACAGGATGCATTGCAGTGAGGGTCATGAAGTCAAGATGGCAGCTGTGGCTACATGATTGAAGTCCCTTTTTTTACATTGTGTGTGATGCACATACAAAGCGCCCTGGCTTCAATTATGCAGTTGTGGCCACCATCTTCACTTTTTTTTACCTTCCCACCCCCTCCCCCCAAGGTGCCTCTGGCACATTACAGATGAGGAAAACTATAATTTTGTTTTTGGTGTACAGATGAGAGAACTCTCAGGTGCCCTCACGTAACTTGCACATGATCTTCCTTGTAAAACCAAAGTGACTTTATGGGATTCCTACATTGCATTATCATCCACAGTTTCTTCTAACCATGGTTCAAACAAACTACAATGTCCCAGTTCACACAAAGCCCACCATGGCTTACTGACTACAACGCATTCACACAATACAATAAGCCCAACCCAAAGAAACCACAATTCCACAGTGAGGTAATTCTGAAAGGGCATGTAAACCACAAAGATCATCCTTCGTCTAGTCTCCTAAAGAGGCCTCTAAGCATGGCTTTTCACAGCAGAACAAGGGAGCCAGGAAAAAAATTAATAAACACACCCACCAACTAGCAAGATACATCACCAGCTTCGATGATGTATCATTGTATGAAACTGTTATGGCGCCATTTGTACCGTGAATTGCTATGCTGTGGATGCTAAATTGCGGACTAAGACATTGTGGATATTAAACCAATGACTTCCACAGAAGTATGGGGAGCTGTTGAACCTGGACTAATCATTTTTATAATTACAGCAGAACTAGCATGGAACTGAGTTTTATTCTTACAAATGAAGTAAAGGCGCATTTACATCTGTTTAAGCTAATGTGAAGTGGAAGGGAATTTTGCAACTTGCTAAATTAAAACCCCGGGAGAATGAATAAAGTAGGGGGAAGATATTAGAGAGATCCAATTTAAATGACTTCAGAGAAAAAGACTTTGCAGAAATAACTCAGTTGCCATCTGTGACAGCTGTCCTGATACAAACATTAAAAATGCACCCATTATTTCTTTTAATAAAAACAAGCTTCTGTAAACCTATAGCTGCCAGGATTGCTTTGTTTTCTTTTTTAAACAGTGTTTATGAGTACTTTTATCAAAGAGATGCCATGGAAACATATAATAATCCTCCATCTTATTCACATTAGTGTATATGCAGAAAAAACATCCTGTGTGCCTTGACTCACACCCTATTAGCACTGGCATTTTTCCAGAGCAGATGGAAGCGCCAATTGCCAGATCCTTCATCATCATCATTGTCATCATTGTTGTTGTTGTTGTTCTCAGGAGTGTTCACCAATCTTGTTGCTCATGGGTGCAACATTAAGGTGTTGCCAAAGTGGATGGGTGCAACATTTTGGGTCCCTTTAAGATTTTAGGGTAGTGTTGTCCAAACTTGGCCACTTTAAGATGAGTGGACTTCAACTCCCAGAATTCCCCAGCCAGCCATGCTGGCTGGGGAATTCTGGGAGTTGAAGTCCACTCATCTTAAAGTGGCCAAGTTTGGACAACACTGTTTTAGGGGGGAAAGAGAGAGACTTTAAGGACTAGCTTTGCCTGTTAAACCCAGCTCACTCACTGAAATGAAAAAACTGAACATATTGGCTCCACCCACTGCAGAGGTGCTCTGGGGTGACAAAATACACATTGGGGTACAGAATGTGGGTCCCGGGTTGTGAATCTATGCTAAACATTCTTCCCAACAGGATGAGACTCAGGTTCAAAGGAATTCCATGAGAGTTGACCAAACAATCTCATTATGGGACTTTGTGATGGCCCCTTCTCAGGCAGGCTAATTGTACCTTGAGAAGACTTTGACCAAAGGTCCTGCCTGGTCCTGTTCATGAATGGGTGGCAGCAGCTCCCAGCTATTATTTTAGATTTCCCAGAATGCACCATAATGAATTGTGGGACCTCAGCAGCTATTCAGCCTACCTCTCACATACATACTGGTTACCGGAACTTCCCCTCCCCAAACATCTGAAGTTCCTGATGGTGCATGCAAGAAGGAACAGGGCACTTGGAATGGTTGAACAAGAAAATGTGGTGTTTCTCAGCCCCTGGTCATTTGCTAAATGGTCAAAAGCATGGGGAAGATAAGAATTTCCATCCATCAGTATCCAGGTGCAAGGCAAAAACCTGCTTGATTCTTAAGCCTTTAAAGCTAAATATAAAACAACAGCTACACAATATGTTTCCCTTGTCTTTTACCCTTTTTTAGCAGTGATTCTTTTCTTGTTGCTTTTATTCTGACTTTTTCAGCAGTGAAGTGATTTTACATTGATTTAAAATAAAAACAGCTACACTGGTCCATTTAGAATTGACAATGAAGATATCTAAATGGTGGACAGCTTCTGCCTTTTAGAATCAACCATCAACAGTAAAGGAACAAGCAATCAAGAAATACGTTGCAGGCTAACACTTGGTAGAGCAGCCATGGAGGCCATGAAAAGATATTCCAGTGCTGTGATATGTCTACACCTACAAAAATCAGAATCACGCAACCCATGGTATTCCCTTTGACACTCTACGAAAGTGAAAGCTGGATTCTCAAGAAGCAGGATAGGAAGAGTATTGATACTTTTGAACTTTGGAAGACTCCTGAGAATACTGTGGACAGCTGAGAAAACAAGATGGATCATTGAACAAATCAACCCAAAGTTCTCAGTCAAGGCACAAAGGACCAGGCTCAAATTATCCTACTTCGGACACGTTATATGAAGTCCTAGCTCTTTGGAGAAGGGTCTAATGCTGGAAAAGTGGAAGGAAAGAGAAGAAGAGGATGACCAGCCGCAATGAGTGCACTGTTGGAGGTTGTGAAGGACCAGGCTAGAGACAGATTTTCCTGGAGAAAAATCTATTTACGCAGTCACTAAGCGTTGACAACAACTTGATGGAAGATAATCAATCAATCAATCATACTGGTCCATTGAAAAATAAATTCCAAACTACATAGTTAGTCAATCCCTATACTGGTTATCTAATAAAGGGTTTGCTTAATGATGAGGCCAACCAGGTGGCAGCACTTTGCTGCCTTCTAAAAGCTAAACAGAGTTGGACCTGACTGGTACTTTGATGGGACACTACCAGAAAAATCCTAGGACTGGAAACAAGGCTGGGTAGTTGGAAAAACACTCTAAAGAAAGGCAAGAGCAATCCATGTCCATGTTGCTGCCATAAAAGCCTACACAGACATGTCTATATAGTCATGTTGCCCTCCACATGAGCTGAGATCAATTCGAAAAAGACGTTACCTTTTACTAATGATGAATTCTGCATTTTTAGCTTTTATTAATTAACTAATCAAATGATACCAAGCCTGGCTGAATGGGTGGACTGCAATGCAAACTGAGAATAATCCTAAAGTTACTTATTTAGAGGTAAGCCCCATCAACCTGAATGGTACTTACTCCATGGAACAGGTGTGCAAGACAGAATTCTTTTCCACAATGGAATGCCAGTCATTTCTCAATCACAAGAAGGCTCCAGGCTTCCTGCAATCATATCCATTATTGCAAAACATGAATTAAACTCCTTCTGCTATTTGAGGGCTGATTGCTCTTGCACCAAAAAAATAAGAAAACCATCTGGATCGCAAGAAGAAGTGATTAACTCAGTGGGAAGGGATGAGGAATGATTACCCTTGTACAGCCAAAAGCCTATAAACACAATAAATTTCTTCCCACAGATTAAAAACAAATAAAGTAATCATAGTCAACCCAGTTACTGCATAATTCTGAAGCCCAGATATATCATGAGCCTCTTCCAAGTCAGTCCTCCATTCAGCCCACTGCAGTATTTCAGCACAATGTATATCCAATTTATTTGGAAGGAGGCATCAGAGGGCAATTGTGTATATTAAGCATTAGGAAAAAGAAATAAAACCCAAACTATCAAATAGAGAAAGATAAAAAGTCTATCTAGGAGGAAAAGGTAGAGATACAGCCTAGGACAAGGACAAACAAACCATAAACACCAGTGTTTCTTTGGCCAAATACTTATTCACTCCTATTTTTTTCCTTTATTATGCAGCAACTTTTCATTTTTTCATTATTCATTCTGCGGCAACCTTCCCCAGCTCAACATCCTTTAGAAATGCTGACTGAGAATCCTAGGAGCTGGAACTCCATCTGGCTAGGAAACATTGATCTGGTGGCTCAGCATCCAGTCTGGCAGAGAAGGGGAAACAGAGCTGAGGATGTCTCCCTGAAATCCTTTGGAAAATGGAGCATTCTTTCCCGATTTGTTTCCGCATTGACAGTAAACACAGAAAGTGAAAAACCTAGATTAATGTGGACTATTTCAAAAATAAAGGGATGTTAACCAGTAGGCTTGGTGAAATTATAGTTGAAGGAGAAGTGAAGGAGGCACATAGCTTTGTTTCCTTGGGCTCCAGATTAGATAGGACTTGGAGGAGGAAAGAGATAAATCCAACGAGGAGGGCAATGACAAACTTAAGACAGGACCAGGAAGGATATGGATATTTCTATGACAACAAAGACAGAATAGTTAAAGCGATATTTTTATCAGTGGTAACGTATGGCTGTAAATGCTGGATACTAGGAAAGAGAAACAGAAGCAAGACCCGTTCAATTTGTGGATTTGAAGACAGTTATTAAGGGTACCAGGGACTGCAAGAAGATTCAAGCAATCAATTCTGGTCAAAGATAAAGGCTGACTGCTCCCTTTAGGCCATGATCAGCAAGCAGAAACGTGCATACTTTGGGCATGAAATGCGAGTGGGTGATGTACTGGAAAAAAATGGCTGCACTCAGAGGTCAGAAGAACAGCTTCAACTTCAGAAGGTTGAAAGCATTAGGGATGTAAAAGGGGAAGACAATGACATGGTGGATGGACAGGATCAAAGATGTAACTGGAAAGTTCTTGGGAGAGCTAGGAGTCGTCACTGGAGACAGACTGAGATGACAGGCATTAGTCCATAGAATTGCCAAGGGCATGACTTGACTCAATGGCACCCAACTAGCTTTGGTAGTCATTTCTAATAGTGAAAACTGCAATTAACCAAGCAGGCTGCATTGGCTCTGCCTAGTTAGAACGCTAAGAATGTTATGTCTAGGACCAGGAAGGGAACATGGGGAGAGGAGACAGAAACCTTACAAATCCCTATTACTGACTACATCAGGATCATAGGTGCTGTTGATATAGGAGCGTTTTGCACTGCTCTCTCCTTTTAACCTCAAGTAAACTGTTCAACATGCCTAAAACTGACCTTAAGCTTAGTCACACCATATGAATGCAACTGGAGCAATGAAGACCAATACCCAAGGAAGCTCCTTTCAGCATTGCTTGAGCTTGATGGGTGACCACTCGGGGACTGTTCAAAGGACAACAAGCCTGCTAGATATTGCTGCATCTGAACAAGAGAAGAAATCCAGTGACATCACGAAGGCCACAGGCTCCCCGCACTTGATCTAAAAATAGCTACAAAAATTATTATCTACCCTAGTTCTACCTTTGGGCTTCCTCAAAGTCTGAGACATGGGATACTTTTCCTTAATTAGCATTAAAGATTCACACTTTGTCCTTGCAACCAAAATAAGTTACATACAGAGTGTGAAAGAATAAGTGTTACCTGCCTTCTCTTGAGTGTGCATGAGTCATTCATTCTGAGCGTGCTTCCTAAGAGCAGATCCCAGATTCAATTACCTACTTGAAAACCTGTACTGCTGCTGATGCCAGTCAGTATAGAAACATCACAGAGTTTCATGGATTAGTGGTCTGGCTCAATATAAGGCAGCTTTCCAGGGCAGTTACTCATACATAGATGCAGCAGGCAAATCTCCTTGGAGAAGAATATTTGCAGCTGCAATAGTACAACCGCTGAAACAGTGTCCCGGACCCTTTGTTGGTTTTGAATGTTCTTCTCAGAGGTCAGAAGAACAGCTTCAACTTCAGAAGGTTGAAAGCATTACATGATGCTTTCCTCTTCCTCCCAGGCTGGCTTTTTTTAATGTCAGGACACTCTAAGACTGGAAAGATTCAAAAGAGGCCCTTGTAAGGATGGGCAGCATCAGAATAGAAGGGATCTTTTTTCTTTTTAACAGAATGAAAAGGTCCTGACCACTGCTGCTCCACACACTTCCACCTGCCAGATTGAATATGTCAGGATGTTGAGTTTATCCAAGGGCCTTTACAGCAGGATTATTATGCCTGTTAACCACACACAGGACAATATTATAGCCAGAGACATGTGTGGTAAATTTTTCTGGGGAAAATTGTCCACTTCAGGCAAGTTTGACAGTTTCAAAGTTGTCATGATGTGTGTCTTTCAGGTGATCTTTCTAAAAAATAGGGAATATGTTCATGGTTCTCCCTACTCCTTCGAATGGTTAGAACAGTGTTGTGCAAACTTGGCCACTTTAAGATAAGCATGGCTGGCTGGGGAATTCTGGGAGTTGAAGTCCACTCATCTTAAAGTGGCCAAGTTTGGACAACACTGGGCTAGAAGATAAGAGAAAGGGAAAGCTATTAAAGAAGCTTCAAAGAAAGAAGAGAGATCAGTATCTCTAGTTCTGCCCTGTAAGTCCCATGTGGCCGGAGTGAACACTGCTACATGGGCAAATACCTATTTCTTACTGTAGACAAGAAAGAGCTGGTTTTATATGCACACTGTACATGTGCCTTCTCTTGATCCTGGTTTCTCAACGGCCATCTATAACAATCTACTTGAAAAGGTGGTCCATTTTTCAGTCCTGAGTCACAATACTTAATCTAAAAAAAGTGTGCAGCACCATTATGAAATAGGGATGTGTAAAACTCAAGAGTTTCCAGAATAGAACATTCTTCCACTGGACCATGCCAACCTTCTCCAGACCATGCTTCTTCTGGAGATGGTATACTAGCTTGCTGGAAATAAATCCTCAGACCTGGAAGTGACTGGAGATGTTTTTGGGCTGGTCTGGCCCAAGACAGACCTGTTTTATCTAGAATGTCTCTGAATCACCATGAACCATTTCTGGTTCGGAAGCTGTACTTCTGGAAAACTGCTGAGCCATCCTTAGAATGGCATGGTCTGGTACACAACAGAACATTCTGAAACTCTCTGGAATGTTCTGTTTCTGAATCTGTGGATTTTTCACATCCCAGTGAAGAAGCCACTGACAATAAGATAAATATAGTGAAGTATTTATTACAAGGAAGAGTATACCCACATTGCTACGAAGATGAAGCAGCATTTCATATAGCGAAGAAAATGTCCTCAAAGAATACAACCACACCAGTTCTCTGAGCATTGCACAACCACCTGTCTCTGCACAGGCTGTTCAGAAACCTGGTGTGATGGAATGTATCTACAATGGGGGAGGTGAAGTGATGGACTACAGTAGTGCAGAAGGTTCACAGGAAGGCGGGAACACATTCCAGGAAGTGGGGCAAGACAAGAGACAGCACAGTCCAGAGCAGGATTGTGGGAAGAGGAAGAGATTCAGGATAGCCACTCCCTAGGATCTCCCAGGGTATATCCACTAGGTTAGAGCAGTATAGATTTAGTCTGGCAAGATTCTGTCTATATGGTGCAAGCAGTAAAAGAACTGAACTGGACTGTTTCATTGTCGTTCTTGGGCTGGGTTTGACACTTGGGCCCTTTCCACATTCAAGAGCTGTACAGATTCAGCATCAGTGCCATACCCACGTCCCCACAATGCTGCAAGGCCTTCCGAAGTCTTCAGAAACCGAGCCAATGAACATGTAGCTCAGCTGCTTCTCCAGAGGAAACATTGCAAGGTACTGTTACAGTGTTTTTTTTCCCAGGAGCTGCGGAACAGAGGATACCCCACTGGGTGAAGATCTTCCGTTGCCCTGCCTCTTTAGGTTTTCCTATCCCTCCTGGAATACAATGCCATGTTGCCTTGCTGCCAGAACAAACAGAGCAAGGCAAGGAATGGGAGTAGCCATTTTTGCACCCTGGTATTGACAGGCCAATCTATTCCTGGGCAAAAGCAGGTTAAAAACCTTGCAAGGAGGCACACGTGCTTTTCTAAAGATTTATGGAACAAAAACAGAAGGTTGTGGATGTGCCCTTAAAATCTCTTCTGTGGGGAAGTTCCTTAAATGTAGGATGTGAATACCATCACTTTATGGACTTCTCACATCCATGAATACTCTTGTGATGTTTGGGAATGGTTTGTTTGGTTATCATACTACTACAAAACCCCAAAGCTCTGTCAGTTCAAGTCATTAGTATCACATCTGCTATGTATCGTAACATTACACACTGGAGGATCCCCCAAATTATTTCTGCTTCTTACCTTCTGCTTAGGCCCACCTGCCAACATTTCCTCCTCATTTCTACTTAAAAAGATCCCTGGGAATTGTCATAGCTCGAGGGTGCTTTTTATGTTAGTGTTGAAAAAACTACTCTTCGCACATGAAATAATTGTGTGTGACACATTCACCAGCAGCTACTCACCACAAAATGTAAACCTAGCATAGATTCCTGCAGTTAGTTTCCACTGATGCCAGCAGGCATCATCGCTGTAATCCTACACAAAGACACATTTGGTTGAAATAGTCTACTTTCTCAAAGATAAACATACAACAGGGATGGTAAACAGCATTTTCCTTCTGCATTTTTTTGATGGAAGGAAAACACATTGACAAAGCACTAAAGAATTACAGCACGTCTTATAATGAAAAAGTTAATGCCAAAGCAGCACTAACATTGCTCATGCTGGAAGGGAAATATGTTTGTGCTATGTACGTGCATGCACGCGTGAGTGTTCTCTGACATACTGGAAAATCATCCAGACTAATTGATTTATTACCCATATCATTCAGAGTGGATTCTGAAGGCTTCTTCCATACTTCGTTGGTAAATATATCAATAGCTGAACACAAAAACATTGGGCTTCTTTTAACAAATGTTCTTCTTTCCCTGACCTGTGGTTCATCACATACTAAGAATCCTTCTACTAAGATTTGATTATTCTGCGATCTTCAATGAATTTGTAATAATGACACAAAAACTAGAATTTGTACCACCTAAGTGAGGAATAGGCAAAGGTAGACTCTTCTGAATCAAGCTCAGTCCTTAGTGACTGAATAGAGATGTGTACGCTGCCCTCGACCAACAATGAAGAAATGATTTTCTGCTGCCTTCTTCTGGGATGTTCTTTTAAACTCCAGGTCTAGTTTACAGTCATGGAATATCATGGTGGCCTCCCAACCTAGTACTAGCCAGAATTAACCCCGCTTAACTTTTTCAAGATCAGTCAAGGTCAGCTAGGAGCTGTGATCTGCTGTAACATTTCAAGGTTACTTTTCTCAGGATGAAAGCTGCATTTGACTTTCAAATAGCAAACTAGGGTGACATCCCAAAATGTAAACAGCACCAGGAGAATGAAGTGGATGGGGCCCAGACAAAAGCTAAATCTGAATTACTTTAATGTATGTTTAATTTCAGTTAGCATTAAAATGCATTTAATATTGTTAATTTACATTTAATATGTTTAATAGTTTTCCTCTTCTATCACCATAAAATGGGTATTTTGGTGGCAATTTTGGAGAGGATTGTTCAAAATTTATCATCCTACAGGCAGCCCTGGGGACTCAGATTGTACGCCCTGTCCTAGACAAGGTATGTCACACCAGTTCTTCAGAAATTTTAATGGTTATCTGTACCACCTATCTCAATTCAGGATATTGGTTCTCATTTGAAGTCCTACAGCTTGGAGGTAAAATATATGATGGCCTGAATGTCCCCTATCACCTTACCACATGCATTAAAGCATTTCAGGAGAAACTCTTCTCTAAACTTTGTAGGACAAACATATTACATATTTACAACAAGAGGTCCTTTCTATTGCAATATCTGGTTTTAAATGTCTTCCCAAGGAAGGTATGATTAGTGCCAATTTTGGTTTTGTATTAGCACCAAATCAAAGTGTTTGATTTTCTGCCCAAAGATGGTAAATTTAAAATATTGGACAAGAAAAAAAAAGGGGGGGGGGCTTCATTGTTGTGTTTATTGTTTCATTATAGCTTTTATGTTCCTTCCCTTGTAATTTTATATTTTTAGTATATTTATGCTTGTCATAATGCTAGACAAACCACTTACTGGTCCTTTATATATTTAAAAAACAAATGACTAAAATTATTAGATGGTTGATTACAAGGATGTCAGATTCAGTTAAGGCCATATTTAAAAAATGGGGGGAGGGGATGCAATATACCCGAAGTGCAGATGATTGATCCCCATCTTGGAAATCAATAGAAAATAGAAAATGAATACAAAAAGAGCTACAGAATGGAGGGATGTCCACATGAGAAATACAGGTAGTCCCCAGTTTAGAACGAGTTCCATTCCCAAGGTCTATCCTTAAGTCGAATGTGTATGTAAGCTGGAACAGTATTATTGTATAATACTGTATAAGTAGTCTTGGATAATGAACTCGAACCATTGTGTATTTAACTTGAATCACTGTGTATTTAACTCAAATTTTGCTACAATAGGCTCCATTCTTAACTGTGGGTCATCTGTAAACCAGGTGTTCTTAACCCAGGGACTACCTGCATTGTAGAGAGTCTGTTTTGGTGTAGTGGTTAAGGCACTAGACTAGAAACTGTCAGCCCTTCAGGGTAGACCAGACTAGGAAACCAAAGTTATGAATGCAAATACTACTTTTATTATAAGATTACAGTAACAAAATCTTGCAAGTCTGAATATGCTTCCCACCCACCCACCCTCCCCGTCCCCGCTTTATCTTCCTGAAAACTAGGGAGGGTCCTGTCTGAGATGCTTGCTCAAATTACATTTCTGCCCTGGAGTCAGATTTCTTTTATCTGACTGTTGTCTTGGTTGCAGCTCTTCTTCCTGTTCCTCCAGGTTATTCCTTCTGCACATTACAGAAACTGGTAAACCATGAGTTCTAGTCCCACCTTAGACACAAATCAAAGTGGTTGACTTCCACTTCCCTCTCTCTCAGCCCTAGGAAGAAGGCAAGGGCAAAGCACTTCCAAAAAAAAAAAAAATGCTGCTGAGAAAACTTCAGGGACTAACCCAGGCAGTTCCCAAGAGTCAAGATTGACTTGAAGGCCTCCAAAGAAAAAGAAAAAGCCTTTTAGAAAGAATTAAAAAGAGATTCCCCATATTCTTTTTTATGTTTCTTAGTTTATGATGCCTTTTAATGCAACCATATACATAATATTGACATAGTATGATCCTCCTCCTACTTCTAACTATAATCTTATAAAGCAGTTCAACATTATTAGCCTCACCTTGTGAACTGTAGGAATTGATGGATGCAGGTTCTGAGGCAGTAGAACAAACAACCGCTGAACTTGGCAGAAGTGGGATCCTAGCTCTGACTTTTAGACTCTACACTGGAGGTGGGAAACTTGTGAACAGCTCCAGTGTCCCCCACTCTAGCTGAGGCTGTTGGTAGCTGAGGCTGTTGGGAATTTGTTTAGAAGTCTCAGGAAAAGTCACTGCCCTACATAAAAATAGACCTGCAAACAGCTCCACAATTTCTGTCTTAGGAAAGAAGAGATGCAAAGTGGGCAAGAGAGAATGCATACCAAGCCATCCTAAGATTTGCTCAAGTGGGTTTTCCTGTGTTTGGGAGATGGAGTGGAGGACCATGCTCAGAAACCTGACTATATCTTGAGCCAATCTGCCTAGATTAGATGGTTTCCCACTCTTCGCTAATTATTTGCTAATAAATGGGGGGGGGGCAGTGAGTGAAAATGAAGTGGCTCTTCAGATATGGTCAAAGGGGCAAAAGCTACTTTTTCTGAGTTTTACTGCTTAATCAAATTGGTTTTTCCTACCGAGGAAGCAGCTATTAGATGAAACCACAGCTGCTTCCAGGCCTTTCTTCTCATTAGCTGAGCAGATAGTCTAATCTCTGGGATGAGTTTTCAGATATACCAAGCCAGATGTCAGGACGATGCTGGAAAATATATGTTCAAGCTCACAACCTTCATCATTCTTGGGGGAATGATTGAAATGGAATAACTGATATGTCCTGATTCTGCAGGCAAACTTGCTGAATTCCATGGGTGATTGCCAGCAGAACAAGCTTAGGGCAGCCCTAAGTTTGCACCAGTACAAAAAATGTATGGGAAAAAAATAAGGGGATGAAGAGATCCAACACAAACCAATCTGGGCTAACAGCAGTTAGTGATGGTCAGAGACGTCTGCATTGGATGAGGTGGAAGAGAAAAGAAGAAGGATAACAGAATAGAATATTCTCGAAGATGGCACAGTTGGCTGGCTGAACTGGGTGCACTCCGTACTGCAACGTTTTGCTGCTTCTCTCCCTTATGGATTAGACTTCCCACTATGTTCACAAGGATGCACTGTATGTTGATTTGTGGTTGGGAGACAGCCAACATTCAACCATAATGTGATTAAAAATCAGAGTGGGGCTTGCAAAATCTTTTGAGAGAAAACATTTCTGTAATAAGTGGTCTCCAGTTACTGCCCACAGGAATTACTATTACGTTTTTGTCTACTAATGCAGATGTTAAGCCATGTACTGCATAAGTACAGGACCATGAATAAAACTGCAAACTTTATTAAATTTTTCTCCAAGAGCTCAAAGCAGCTTAGATGGGGATCTTCCTTCATTTTGCAATGCTTCTACATCTTTACCATCCGGCACTCAGAAATTATGTAGGTGAAATTTTACCTGACATGAAGAAAAGTGGCTGAGATTTTATTTGCTAAATTTAAGAATAGAAGAGCAGGTTTTGATAAAGACAAAATAGTTAAAAAGATGGCAGTCTCAAAACTAATGCATTTCATGGTTTTATTGGTAAGAAAGCACAACCAGAATTAAACTGTAAAGCAGGGGAAACAGGATCTTCTGCCAACTCATTTTTCTAGATGTCTTTTCTTTTCTTTCATTTCATTCTAGATCCTATAGGATACATCTTTAGAAATGGGAGGGGATGAGAATTATAAATATGATCGCACAAGTCTGAGCCAAATAGCCTTTTAGTCCTCCATTATCAGTACAGCAAAATAAACAAAGAACTTAAAGAAAAACATCCTTTTATGTTAGAGAGATGACTGTGTGGCAGTGCTGCACAGAAGCAAGCAGAGAGATCCAGCCTTCCATTCTATGTGAGCAATTTCAGGAGGAAACCCTGCCAAACTCAGTGCAATCTCTCCTGCAATGGGATCCCTAAGATCAAGCAGCCACAAGTCTATTTGGTTATTAAATTGTGGCACCCTTCACCTAACTTCAACCATTGTGCTCCAGCGTTCTCATTAGCCGTTGCGTCCAGGCAATTTAATTCGCTTTTACGTGCACGGCATCAGCTGAGCCAGGTGCGTTAGGAAAATTTGCCCTGGAAGAAGTGAAACGATGCGAACCAGGCAACTCTGGTTGGGTACAGAATCTCTTCTAAGTTGGAACCAAGGTGAGCTCCCAGATGCCAAACCATTTAGGATGAGAGGATTGCATTCCAAAGTTCTCCTTTGCCTTCCCGCTTCTGAGGGCACAGAAGGAATGGAAAAGAAGTGCATCTTTACATCACTGCTAGGGAAAGCTTTGGAATACCCTTAGCAGAGCATCCTCCTTCCCTTCATTTATCCCACCTCACACAGTCGGGCTCCCATCTTATTCGGTCAACAGAAGGAGCTCTTGCAGCTTTCCACCCTCTTAACTCCAGTCTCTGGTGCTGGGAGACCCCCCCCCCCTTCAGGGGCATCTGCTCCCCCCATTCAGAGATCCTTTGCAGTACAAGGAGGGCTGATGCTGGATCCCCTGGAAGCCAGCAGGCAATGAATGGATCGTTTTGCCTAGATGGCTTCTGTTCCACAATCTGGCGATTGTGGGGAGCTGTTTCTCCCACAACTCAACGCTTTCCTCTCCCTGCCCCATCTCGCCACTCTCAGCAGTCACGGTGGAAGAAGAGGAAGAGGTGAGTTCTCCACCACTGCAGCAAGGGGAGCACCGCCCGGCCCGAGGCACCACCACGTGAAGCTCTTCGATGCTCTGCGTCCCGCCCCGCCCTCGCCCCCGTTTCTCCCAGGGCATCCCCCGGCGCCCTCCAAAAGCGCCAGTCGGTCCGCATCCCTATCAGCGAGACTCTGTAGCCCAGCCCTCGCTGGCGGGCACCAGGGTGGCGAAGCCTGCCCTGCCCAGAAGGGTGAACGGGGGGCGGAGAGATGGGGGAGACGTCCGACAGGCAGGGAGGAGGTCTCGGCGGCCGGAACGCGCCACTCTGCCTGCACTTCCATGCCCGTTTTGCGCCCGTTCGCTCGTCGACGCTGGGCAGGGCGGATCCCTCTGGCGAAACCGACGAGGCCGCTACCAGCTCGCCGGTCGGAGCAACCTTTGCAAATTCTGCAGGCAGGCTAGTTTTCGCTTTTAAGGCAAGCCGCGCCGCGCCGCGCCGCGCCGCGCCGCGCCGACTGCGCGGAGCGCCACGGCGGGGCGAGGCGGAGATCCTTCCCGTCCCATTTTGCGCCCGATCGTTATACCAATAAACGACACTGAACGAATTAATCAGAAATAAGGCTGCCTCATCCCCCGGGCTTTCCTTCACGGTGCAAACCGGGGGCCAGTTCCGAACCACCCACCCTTCCCCGCCGCCCGTTCCCCGCTTCAGCTGCGCCGCCGGGGAAGGCGCCCGCTCCCTGCAGTGCCGCTCCGCGCAACTTCCAGCAGCTCCGAGCATCAGCGAGAGTGCAGCCGACAGCCGGGCAGCCGCTGCCAGCAAGTCCGCTCCTTCACGCCTTCGCCTTCCGCCCACTACATTTGCAAAAGGAGCAATTGTTCCAAGCTGCTCCTCGAACAGCAGCCAGGAGCTCCTCTCGCGCCCCCCCCCCCGCCCTTTGCACATGTTTCTGCGGTGCGAGGCACTGCCACCCTCCCGTCCTCCGAGCGGGCTTCTAACGCCACCGGTGGGACTGGGCGGACTCGGCACAGGACTCACGTCTCGGAAGCGGTTCCAGTGTTTGATCTTGCCGCTGTACTGGGCGATGGAAGACAGCCATTGCTCGTCCTCCATAAAATTGCCGGGGCTGTCGCCTTCTTTCGCCGCTTTGCCGTCTCCTTCCGCCCAAGCGAGGGCCAGCAGAAGCGGCACCAGACAGCAGCCTGGGGCTCTCATCTTGGGACGCGTGGCGCGGTCCTGGTTCGCCGCAAAGCCCCGGCCTTCTCTACTCGCCCGACTCCGGCAGACAGGATGTCGGAGCCCCGCTGAAATGTGACCTGCTTTGCAGATGCGCTTCTCTGAAATCCAGCTCAGCGAGCACCGGGGAGAATTACGGAGTCTGCGCCAAAAGAGGCTGGCTTAAGTCACTGGAGGAGCAGCATCACGTTTGACATCATCATACCTGTTAAAAAAGAAGCCCACCCTGGCGGCGGAGAAGCGGCCGGGGAGGCGAAGGGCACGGGCGAGAGGGACGAGGCACCGGCCGGATCCACAAATAGCATTCGTTCCTCGGTTCCGTTCCCACGCGGATGCTCGTCCTTGCTAGAGCAGCGCGGCAGGAAAAGACGGCTGGGATCTTCTTCTTCCTCCTCCTCCTCCTCCTCCTCCTCCTCCTCCTCCTCTTCCTCCCCCCCCCCCTCATCTTCTGTGCATCACTGGCCCTACAGATTGTTGCATGACTTGCCATATTGGTCCTAGAAGATTGGAAAGATGTAATAGATGAGCAGCTTACAAGCTTCCAGGTTAATACAGAACTCTTGCCGCTGGGACAATAGGCAGATGGCTCTGGTGGAAGTTGCTAGGGGTCATATGACACATTCAGTGAAAGCTAAGGTTAAGCTTGACATAGAATCTAAGGGCAACATCGTACAGTCCTCTGATGTGATTCAAGGATTTGGCGCATTTCCATATTACAGTTTAATGTACATCTAAGCATGTAACGTGTGAAAAGCCCTTTCCAGCTAGAGGGAAAATCAAATAATTTTTTCAAAGCTCTCCCCCCCCCCACGTTAATTTTATTTTATTTGTAGAATTCCAAGTAGACCACCAAAATGAATTTGCCAAACATTTCAAACACAGCTGTTTCTACTCAAATGCCTATCCCTGAAAATGAAACCAGCTGGATTTTGCTACCATCTTAATAGATCTTCTGATTCTTATCCAAGCACAGTTTACAGTCAGATTATTTGCTATAATGTGCTGGAATCAAAATGCCATTAGAGTCTGTTTGAACTTAGCACTAAGAGGCCGTTGCTTTTAACATGGAGATCCAGCTGGGGTAGAGCATAGTCCAGACCAAATTAAGAACTGTTGTTACTTTCTTGTTTTCTGTGAGCAAGAATTAAGCCTCAGCTCAACTTTCCTACTAAGGTCATCCATGGGATTTACAGCATTTAGCTGTATTGGATTCTGCTGGAACACTGATCCTTCATCTTTCTAGAATGATTAACATCTGGTGAACAGAATCAGTAGAGAACCTAACAGTTCTCTGGCTGGAATGAGGTTCCCCCCAGATCTGGGTGTTTCGGACGACTCTGAAGACCTGGGCTTTGGCTGGGGGGCAGGGGGGAGGGTTGAAGCCCCTTCTGAGTTGTGTGGATATGTCTCTTGTTGTTTCCCCATTTTGCCATATTTTGTTCCTTTTGGCCTTTATTGTTGTTTTGATTTAATGTTATTTTTCTGGGTTTTTACTTTGTGAACCACCCCAAATTGCTGGGAATTGGGTGGTGTACTAATTAAATAAATGTAGGAGCCAGGCAATTAAAACTGCTTTTTTCCTGCTGTTATAGTATTTTGTATTTAATTTGCACATTTACGGGTTCTCAAGCAGGCAGGAATAAATAATAAACTCACTCTGGGCTTTGCAGTGACAAAGGTCTGGTTCCACCCATGTCAGGACTTTAAAAAGAGACACTGTAATGGTTAGACTGTTGAGGTTAGTGGTTAATTAATTAAAACGGTTACTCAGCTACAAAACTTGCTGGGTGGCCTTTGACCAGTCACACTCTCTCAGCCTAACTTAATTTGCGGGGTTGAATTGAGGATAAACGTAAGGGAGGAGTTTCTAGCTGTCTTAACCTTTGGAGGAGAGGCAGGCTATAAATCTGTCATCACTTTTTGGCCTCCTCAGATTCTTGGTCAGTTTGAAAAGGATTATGCCCTTTCCAATATGTCTACCTGACAACTGTACTGAGTAAAAAAACCCAGCATGGCAATCATTTTAGCCACCCTGAACATGGCATAATCATTAACACTCTTCTTCTCTGCCTAGAGCCAAACATTCATTTGCTCAAATAAGAAAGGGACCCAAGATGCTAAGCTTTCGCATTCAAAAACCCTTCCACTTGAAAGGGGTCTCCACCAGGAGTGGAGGGAGAGGGTAATATATGGTAGCCACAATCATGCAGTTGATGCCCCACCCCTTTCTTACACCATGACACAGTAAAGGGGTGAGGCTTCAATCACATGACTGTGGCCACCTTTTTGGCTTTTTTTTAGCACTCCACCACCCTTGCAGACACCGCTGAGTCATGGGCATTCACTATCTCAGCCAATTATTGTTTATAAAAACATCAAGGAATTGCAGTACTGGACAAGAGAAGGAATGATGCATGACGGTGACTGCTTGACTGTAGAGGTCACCCTACAGTTGGCTACAGACTATGCCTTCTCCAACCTGCTCAAGATGTGCTAGCTACAGTTCTAAGAATGCCCAGCCATGGCATTTGGAACTAGGCAGCAGAAGACAGAATTGAAGGTGAACTATGTACAAATGATGAATGTGTAATTGTTAAAATGTATAAACTTTTGCTGAAATATGGAATGGAAGAAGAGCAAGTGAAAGACTGTATGATAAAGTGGGCTAAGAACTTTGGACACAATATACTGATGGAACAATGGGAAAATATGTGATTAAAAGGATTGAAATGTACATTATATTACAACCTAAAAGAGAATTTTTATAAAACGATGTACCATTGGCATATGACTCCAGAAATTGTCTAGAATGTATAAAGGTATTTCAAATTTATGTGGGAAATGTGGACAACGTGGAAGGTTCTTTTATCATGCCTGGTGGACTTGTGAAAAAGCCAGAAATTTCTGGGTTCAAATACATATAATGATACAAAGGATTTTAAAGATCAGCATTCAATTGAAACCAGAATTTTTCTTGCTGGGATTAATGGACAGGCAATTAGAAAAGAGCCTTGGAATATTATTTTTATATATGATTACTGCTGTGAGACTATTATATGCACAAAAATGGAAAGACTCTGAAATACCCACAACTGAGGAATGGTTAGTGAAGATGACAGAACTAGCAGAGATGGCAAAGTGAACTTGTTTGATTAGAGAAAGATCAACAACTACATTGATCAATGACTGGAAATCCCTTATGGACTGTTTGCTGAAAAAAGAGAAAAATGAACTTGTGATTTATGGGTTTGAAGATTAGAAAGAGTAATTTATGGAAAGAAGGAGATTATGATGTAACCTTAGAGAGAATGGACAAAATACAAACGTATCTATAACCACTGTCAAGATTGAAAGCTGCTTCTTTATCATTTTCTTTTCTTTTCTTTTCTAGTTCTTTTTCTATTTTCTTTTTTCACTATTTACAATTTTTCTTCATTATCTTTATTGACTTTTATGGCTTTTACTTTGTTAAAAATGTCTTCAATAAAAATTACATATATTAAAAAAAGAATTCTCAGACATGGGAATCCAAAGGTTTCAGGATTATAGGCCAGATGCCAGACATCACCTATCAGTCATATTGCCAAATCTTCATCTTTTTTTAAAAAAAATCCTTAATAAACTAGTCCATTGCCTTGAATAGGAAGCCAATCTGTTTCATTTCTTGGCCTGCAATATTCAGTGTGGTATCTTAATTTCTTTCTTTCCTGTGAGTTTTCCAAGATCCATATATAACCTTTATATTGCTAATTGAGGTTGTTGTTATGCATCGTACTCTTTTAGTGCCTAGCCTCAAGGATTTGGCCAAGAGCAACTTCATTACACAGGATCACATTGCTGCTGTGTGATCCTCCTCCCACACCCCCTTTTTCTCAGGGCAAGGAGTTTCAGAAGCAAGGCCTCCAACGAGAAAGAATCCAAGAACACTGCAGGGAATCCAGTATTGGAAAATGGATTTTGTATTTTGTCCATTCTCTCTAAGGTTACATCATAATCTCCTTCTTTCCATAAATTACCCTTTCTAATCTTCAAACCCATAAATCACAAGTTCATTTTTCTCTTTTTTCAGCAAACAGTTCGTACATGTTACGAACAGCTTTCTCTACTCTGGAGTTCCTTATGTACCTTTCACTTCAATTCTCGTAATTCTTGACCAGCATGGCCATTGGCTGTGCTGACTAGAGACTGAGGAATTTGTAGTCCAAGATACAATGAAATATTACTCCTTTAGGAAAATTACAGCTCAGTTGTTGAGCATATGATTTACGTGCTGAAGACCTGAGATACGATTGTCATGTTTTCCATCAGAAGCAAAGATCAGCATTTCTGATGATCTGAAAAAACACTGTCATCAGAATGGATTACAATAATGTAGCTAGAGAGCTGCTGAATCCAATAAAAAAAATGCTTTCAGGAAGTCCATCATCTGGGACTGCAGCAGGTG
This sequence comes from Python bivittatus, assembly GCF_059951505.1. Classification (NCBI taxonomy): domain Eukaryota; kingdom Metazoa; phylum Chordata; class Lepidosauria; order Squamata; family Pythonidae; genus Python; species Python bivittatus. The sequence continues at coordinate 6,898,192 of NW_028277073.1, forward strand.
TAGTCAAGATGGCAGTTGCTACTGTGGCCACCATCTTAACCTTTTTGATCCCTGTCCTCCTGTGGATGTCCTGGACCCCAGTCTTTTAAAACCTCTGCCTTTAAAACCTTGGGTGTGGCCCCAATTTTTAACCCAGGAGACAGTGAAGATCATGAAATGTTCCTATTCATTATTTTAAATGTTATTAGAATCAAATACAAATGCAAATTAAATGAAAACATTTAATGTTTCTCTGAACCCCATTTCCTATTTTTCCTGGTTCCACCCACTTTTAAAGAGTATGGCCCCCAGCATTCCGCCAAAAGCCAATGCAAGAAAAAAAATTACCTTCTCTGCAATAAAATATTGTCTGGCACATCGAAAATCAGGTAAGACGCTAGGTGAGGACTCTTCCAATGACAATGTGTTTTCTCTGTGGAAGACCTTTAAAAAATGGGGGAAGGCTTTATCCAGAGAGCCTTGACATCTGTAAAATTCTTTGGCCCTCCTGTCTAGTCAGTCGCCCATGCAAGTAGCAACCAGGCCAAACCTGCTTAGTTTTCAAAATCAGTCAAGGTGACCTACGCAATTAATAAATGAAGCATAGAATTAGTATCTGAGCAGATTCAGCCTTGGTTGCCTGATTTATGAGTAAGCTGCATGTGGCCATAAGTTTGCAGACAATGCCTGTGCGGCACCACGTTTTTTTACCAAAAAGCACAGCCATCTGTTCCACTGGCAAAAGAGGCATGATTAGGTTTCATGTGACACCCTTCCGGTAGGGTAACTTCCATGGTGGACAATGCTGCTATTTATACTTTTCCATGGCAGAAACCGAAGTGGTTCTAAAATTGATCCAACCTTTGTCGTTGCAGCTTTTGACATCCTGAAGGTTTTTTCTGTCAAACTCTTGAAATGTAGAGGTACAATTTAAATAACTAGGTGGCAGTTATTCATGTGCAACACCTCAATTACTTGGGGAAGGAAGGAAGGAAGGAAGGAAGGAAGGAAGGAAGGAAGGAAGGAAGGAAGGAAGGAAGGAAGGAAGGAAGGAAGGAAGGAAGGAAGGAAGTTTGCATGATAAGCTTTTGATTTTTAGAAAATAGAGAGGAACTGCAATCCCATGCACATGTACTTAATGCTAATTTGATTTTTTTTTTATGACTTGCCTCCAAGTATCCATGCATTAAGACTAGGCTACCTATTTGAAGGTTGTGGTAGGACAAGGAAGGGAAATAGTCTCCATTCAGACAGTATGTTCACTTGGATAAGTTTGGCCACTCATTATTGCTCAGCCTTTGATACCTTATAGAGTTGTTGCAAGGATCTCTGCAGGGAGGGGGTCAAAAAAGTCAAAATGGCAGCTACAACCACACATTTGAGCCCCCATCCTTTTTTTAGATGCTATGCATCAAAAAAAAAAAAAATCTGTGGCCCATAAGTTCATGGGCCACTCTGTACCTATTAAAAGAAACAGAGAATATAAATAATACATTCTGATGTCCTGCAATCTCATTTTTTGTGCCCTGGTTTTAATTAGGAAAGTTTGCTTAATGGAGCAAGAGGCTTTCTGACAGCCTGTGACTTGCTTTTGTATCTGGAAACTTAGCCGTACCATCTTTTTTTTTAAAATTATTTTTAAGCCAGTGGTTATATTTGTACTACTCTATGAGACGCAAAGAGGCTTGATCTGCTAAAAGTTATCTGTAATCTGATCAAATACAGGCTGTTCTAAGCTGTTTCATCCATTTTATTTATTGTCTGTGTGCAAGATGGTACAGCATATCACCTCCCTTTAAACAACAGATATGATGATAGATAGCAGGATTCAAAAGGATCCAGGATTCTCACTCCTTGTCTCAACATTCACTTCACCTCTGTTTTTGACTGTGATTTAGAGATGACAACTGAATAGTTTTAAATATCCATAACAGTTTTTTGATGCATTTTGATGATTTTTGTTAGATTAAACTAAAATAAACCAAGCAGACCTTATGTTAATTTTCTGTCTTAATAAAGAGTTTTGATGAGATTATCAGCATAGAATCTCTATTGGATTCCAGACAGGGAAGGAGAAAAACATATAATTAATATGTAAGCTCTGAATCTTTACGGTCTTGTATGCAAAACCTTGCAGTCTTAAGTACCACTACCATTTCCAAGGCAGAGATGCAATTTCAAAGCAGCTATCAAGAAGAAAGGTTTTACAGTAAGAATAAACCTGTAATTTCCAGCTAGAAACACAAGGGACAGATCAGGCAGGGCAATACGAACCGCAGAATCAATTCAGCTGGATTGCACTACGAAAAATGGTGCCTTGTCAGATACAGTGCCAAGCTATCAGGGGAGAAAGCAAATTCTTAAAATGCTGCGCTGGGAAATTCAAGCAGGAGCCAAGTTGCAAACACAGAGGTGGACATATGCTTTGAATTGCTTGGCTCCAGCAACTTGTCCGAGGTTGCAGCAGTGGTACAGGGGGAGGGGGGTGATTTCAAAAGCAGGAAATCTGGTTCGCCATACTTTGCAGGGTGATGCTTATAAAGTGAGTCAATCTTTTGGTCAGGGGACAAATCACTTGCTTCAGTCTCAGCCAGCTAATACTGCAGTGATTACCAGAATAGTCAGAAATGCAGGCTTACAATACAATGCAGCATTTTTAAAAACTTCTGTGTACGCTCAATGACTGCAGAGCAGCGTCTGATTTCCTTGCAGCCTTCTTGTGTGCGATTCTACCGAATTCCCGTGCTTTTGAAAAGGGATCTACCTTAACGTTCAGCTCCTCCTGCACTTTGTGACACCTGTACTGTCCACTCCAACTGATAGCCTCCTTGTTTATTAACCCAGCAAAATCAGTGCATCCAGAGGTTTGCAAAATATGAAAGGGAAGCAGTCTAGCTCCAGAGCTTACAATCTAAATTAAATGCAGAATAATTGAGGAAGGGGAGGGCAATGGGGGTGGGCTATCCAAAAGAATCTGAGGTAAGCATGGAGTAAGCGAGGATGTGGGCTTGGCTAGACTTACGGGTGCCATATAACACTGAGACATCAGTCAATCATGATACTGTTATTCAGGTTTGTTGCTGTGCTCCAGCCTCCTTTTGCAGTGATATACAAGGGTCAACTTGAAGATGCTTCCCGAGTTTAATAAGTCCTAATTAACATCAGTCTCTTGGAAGTATTATATAGGAATCTTGTTGTTGTAGTGTATTTTAATTAATTAATTAATATTTATTCGATTTTAATTAATATTCTTTTTTACTGTAACTCGCCCAGAGTCGCTCTGCAGTGAGATGGGCGGTGACAAATTTAAACTATAAACAAACAAACTTATTAAAAGGAAAAAAGACAGCTGTGAGGATCTTGTGCTTGATGCTTTTTGAAATCCGCTTCTTCATCAACTGGATTTCTTCACTTGCATCTAACGTTTCCTGAATCCCTCTTTGTAATGATGCTTCCTCATTCCAGGTACCTTATTCAGATGCACCAGCATCTGTTTAAACCCTGGTATTTCCAGGTATCTTAAATGTAAACGGTTAGCATTTCTATATTGCATTAGCAGCCTTCTGAATTAACCAAGCTTACAGCCAACAAAGATACGGGTGGTGTCTACAAGTCTGGAGTTCATGACTACTGCAGCAGTGAAGATGTCCTTGTCAGAACTTGGCCCTGCAGGTGGGAAGTGTGTCTCTTGTGGCCAAGGTCTCCCATGTCAACAATCATTTTACATTTTGAGATATGTAAATGTCCTCCCAATATTACAGAATAGATCATCAATCCACTGGAGGCAGTGACTAGAAAGATGGCCTTATATTCACTATAAAAAATGAAATCAGTTCTCCATGATGCAGACAATGGCCATTTGCATGTGATGTACACATAGCCATAGTTCATGTAGTCATGGTTTTCTCAGGCCCAGTCTGGCAACACCTCCAACACACTGAGTCATAATCTTACCACACAGACTAGGTTCACACAATATACAAGTGTATGATTTAGTTGGCTAGTTGGTGTCTCTGGGCGTGTGAATACAACCAGACTATGTGTAGGCTTGCATGCCATATTAATTGGCATATTGGAGGGTGCCATCTCCAAATCTTTATTGAGATACAAATCTATAACTACTTATGTATGACTAAACATAAGAAGTTTATTCAGTTCCTTTAGTGAAATTTGCTGCTTCTTTACCTAGATGGAGCCTATGCCCATTTATTCTTAGATTCTGAGACTTACCCTTAACTTTGAGAAAGATATAACTAAGAAAGACTGGAACTTGGTCTTTATTTTCTTGACACATTGAGTCCATTCATTTGCACTAGAACATTTTCTTGCAATATAAAAGTTCATTATGATTTATGATGATGCACTTTCAAGTGTGCCCCACATTAAGCATTATTAAATTGCATTTACTGGTGTAGTGGTTAAGGCACCAGGCTAGAAACCTGGAGTCTGTGAGTTCTAGTCCTGCCTTAGGCATGAAGTCAGCTGGGTAACCCTGAGCCAATCATTCTCTCTCAGCCCTAGGAAGTAGGCAATGGCAAACCACTTCCGAAATCTTACCAAGAAAACTTGTCCAAGCAGTCGCCAGGAATCAACCCTGATTCAAAGGCATCAAAAAAAAAAAAAGGGTTCCTTTCAGAAGAGTGCTCAAAACAGCTAAAATTAATCAGTATAACACTAATGTCTATGTATTAAATAGTTTGCTTTTAAAAGTGTCTCTGTGAAATATTAGACTAGCGCTCAGTTTGATAGGAATTAATTCCAGATGTTTATTTCCACTGTGAATTTAATTTAGCAACTTAATCCAACATTGTTAAATTAATTACATCTAATACATTATACAGGAGAATACACATGCACACGCACCCACTTAAATGAAACGCTTTCTAACTTCATTAAAATGAACGCTATACTGCTACTTTAGGTCTTGACCTCATAAGAAATGTCTTACAGTTTTGCATGGAAATGCTACGTTTTGGGGCTCAGTCAATGGGACTGAAAAAGCCCCTGTACTGATTTAAGCTTCATGTCAACTCCTTTGATTTCATTTGACTGGTAGTACCAAGGGTGTAAGATATTACCCTCGAATAAGAACTAGGGTAGCAGCAGCCTTTGGCTTGAAGTAACCAGATCCAGCAGTATTCAATGTGGCACCCACAATGAACCAAAGCAGCTAAAGAAAAATTAGTGCTAAATGTTAAGCGGGATCAGGAAAAAAAAATTGGAAAAAATGTCTGTGGGGAGCTTGCAAACAAAGAAGAATAAAAATAGTCCTTGCGTCGTCGTCTTCATTTTTTTAGGGCTTTAATATTCAGCATGAACTATATTGCTGAAGTGCATAAACAGCTTTTTTTTTTTTTATACTGTTGTTAAAAATATGTCAAGAAGCTTTTAGATGCACTCCGCTGCTCTCTGCTGCAGAAGGTATTATTGGCTTTTATGGATGAGTGGAACACAAGCAGCACCCCCTCCCCAAATCCCCCTCCTCTCAACCTGTGCTCTGGGCGGAGGAAGAATCAAGGGGGACATTTGCGCAGGCTGAGTATCTCTTAAAAGCTGCCAAAAGCTGCCGAGCAGAGTGGAGCATTCTCGGTGCCAGGCCTGAAGGATCAGATTTAGCTTTCCAAACTGACTGAGGTAGGTAAGGCAAAGAGTGGCTAAGAGACTCAGGAGAGTCTCTGAATAGCTGAGGAATGTACGCAAGGCATCAGATGCTCAGGGAGTAATCAGGGACCCTCAGTCATTTTAAGACTGACCATTAGAACACTTCATGGATATGTGTGTGCTACAAAAAGGATTTCATGCCGCCCTCCATGAGCAGGGAATTTTAATAAGCAGCAACAGAACTGTCCAGAGACAAATCCAAGGCGGGAGGCCTTGACTGGCAAGTAAACAAAGAGACCTCCTTGCTGAAGCTCTTATTATTCAATGTGGACGATTCCCAAACAATATGCAATGAACCCTGTGCCACAATATATCTATCTTTCTGGAAACACCACATACTGTATGTTCTTTTTAGCAGACTTCTCGGAAATGGCACCAATTTGTAACATGGGGGTGGGTGGGTGGATGCTCTCTGAATTCACTGGTCTCCTGTCCTGAAAAGTAATTAAATCCTAAATCAATTATTTACAACAAAATATTTAGCTGCCAGTCAGTAAATCTGGTGGATTAGGTTTTGCAACACTTATTTGGCATCTAATAACAGCGACTGTTTTTCTACTTATTTGAACAGTTCAGGCATTCCCGCTGTATTTATTCTTGTATGTCTTTTAAATGTCCCCTACCACGTTTCCTCATTTTGTGTATGATTATGAAATGACTTACAGAACTCATGTAAAACAGCTGACAGTTGGTTTTAAAATGAAAGCCACAATGCTGAGAATCACAGAAGGAGCAATGCTTGTGATCCTGGAAGTGGATGGCTCATCTTTGTAATCTATGCTGGTGACCATCATTCAAGCATTACCGTATTTCTGGATATGGACTTTCAAACCATGCAGCAGACTTACGTGCTTCTGATCCCTACAAAACCTGGTCCCCACCCACAGAAACAGGACTCTTTGCAAAAGCGTTAACTGAATTGTGGTAATTATTTCAGCTATAAACATGGAGCAGCCTTTATTACAACATTTGGATGGGAATGATGGACAACTATGAGTATGACTGCTGGGTACAAAAAGGAGAAATTGAAGATAGTATGATTGGTTAGGAAGAGGGCAGAATTTGTAGAAGTGGTATGTTTGAATGAGGGCTGCCGAGATAATGGTAGATGTGAACGGCATTCAATCTTGGGAGAACTTGAAGAAAGAACCTGATCTGTGAGGAGCTTGGCAATATAGTGATGGTCCATCTGGTTCACTGGGTGTCAGGAGTCCCAGCTGCCTAGCTGAGCTGAAGCTAAGCACTGCTGAAAATTCAGCGGTGTCCTTCTGGTTGGTATGGAGGCTGCATTTAAGGCTAGAGTGACAACAGCAGTGACAGCATGGAAGTATCATTTCCAGAAGACCTGATGGGACAAAAGGCTTGAATAGCAACATAGGGAAGGCAACTGGGTGGTGCTTGCATTAATCTTGTTAACAGGCATGCTGCTGGAAAGGGATTCAGGAAGGCAATTTGAGAGACTGGAAGTTTGAGGAAGGCCCAGCCTAGACTGGGAAATTGTCCTTGGCAATTTGTGGGACAGTATGAGGGATTTCATCCATTCCTATGGTTTTGTAGTAAGTGGCAGTGTGTCTGAGGAGTGAGGAGGAAAGGCCAGTGTGAGTGGCTTGCCAGATTGCTGGCTTTCTGGATTTTAGTGGTTGTGAGGTGGACGTGTGTGCGTATTTTTGTGGGCAACCAGAAGAGAGAATGGCAATGGGTGGGGAGGTTGGGCAGATTTTGGTGATAACAGGTCAAGAAAGATATGGCACCAGAGTTCCCATTATAGGGGAAGAGGGCCAGCTGTTTGGTGGTTAATCCCCACTTCTGGTCCAGTAGCCTCACTCCTGGGTCCTGGTGGCCTGATTGCTGGTGACTTTGGTTTCAAGCTGCTGTTGGTAATAAGATTTTGTTCATCTACTATATGGCAGTGAACAGGTGGACCTGATGTATATTATCAAAACTGGTTAAGTGAGGGTAGGAATATCACCCTACTGGAAATCTGCCCTCCTGGCTTTAGGACCCTATAGCAACCTTTGACATCAGGTTCTGGGAGGGGGTGGATTTCTCAAGATAACCTCCCTGTGACCAGTGGTGCCGTTCTACAGTGGGCAGGATGTGAGTGCCTGAGTGTTTAGCTGGGCTGTAGGACATGGTGAGAATCCTTCTGATGCTGCCTTGCTGTCTAGCAGGCTCCCTCCCTAAGTTCCTCAACCTGATCTCAGGACTGATGCTGGAGTCCCCTCAGCTTTTGATATTGGGAAACTTCCATCTCAATGCCTTGAGGGGTGGGACTGGAAAGGTTCATGGCAACCATGGCTTTATGTCAAGTAATCTCAGGCCCAACATATGCTGGCGGTCATATTTGCCTCAGAATAGCTGATGGATGGAGAGCATCTATTGTGGTCAGATCATGTAGAGAGTAAATTGAATGACCTTGATAGAGAGGGGGAAGATGCCTTACCAAGGCAACATGCAGATAAAAATTGCAGAAGCCCATATAAAGGACGGGGAGAGCAATATGAAAACATCTCAGAGACCCCCCAAATTTACATGAAGAGAAGCACATTCACACTTGCAAGATTCTCTTACTACAGCTAATCTTAATAGAAGCAGTTTTAGGCACACGTGGCACTTGCTTCTTGGTCTGGTCTACCTTGTAGGGCTGACAGATCATTTCTTGGTCCAGATAAGATTAACTGCCACCTGGGACTTCCGTGGAGTGAACACACTGATCATGTTCTGCCCAAGGTACTTATGATTCCAGATGGGATCCAGCAGAGATTGGGGAATTTTCCCAACAACTGGCAGAGACATCCGCTGATTGCCTGATTAGCTGCTGGCAGTTACTGACTCCCGGAAACAAATAACGCTGGTGTTGTAGGCTCTGCTTTGGCTATTGAAAAGTTTTCAGGTGCAATTCAAAGTGCTGGTTTTGACCTATAAAGCTGTAAATGGCTCAGTAGCCAGATCCACACAGGCCACCTTCTCCGAATTGAATCATTCCAACCTTAACGATTGTTCCAGGAAAGGCTACTGATTGCTCCCCACTTCCAATGAGGGGAGCTGAAGCTAGGGGGTCCTTTATAAACTCTCATTTTTGGCCCCAGTTCTATGGAACAGGCTCCCCTGACATATAAAATTGGTATCTTCGCTAATGCCTTTCCAGAAGATGACACAGACAACTCTTCTGAAGGGCCTTTGGTGATGATTCTTTGCCATAGTTTTTACTGTTGTGGTTGTTTTTGGATGGGCTGTTAATGTTCTGTCAATTATTGTAACTATGTTTTGATTTAATTATCTTAATTAGTTTATTTACCATGGATGTTTTAATTGTATTTGTAATGTGAATGTTTTAATTATTAGTTGTAAACCACCACGAATCCTTGGCAGATTCAGCACTTTAGCTACATAACAACGACAACAACAACAACAAAAACACCACACAAATGGAAATATATTGCCATTGGCAGTTACGTAAAAACGATCACAAGGCTACCAGAGGGAGTGGTTTGGTTTTGAATGCTAAAGAAGACTCAGCTTTCAGGGCAATTTGCAGTGCCACAAAAAGACAAACTTTTATTTTAATTTGAAAACTTAGCTATTAAAAACAATTAATGGGTAACGTCCTTGCATTTATAGCTTTCTAAATGCAGGTACTATCATTTCTTTATTTCCAGCATATTTTTTTCCCCAACAAAACACCTTCCAACCAAAGTAACTTACTTGATTGCATAGCTATTTTCTTTCATTCAAGTTAGGTCATGAGGTTTTGCACGGATATTGGCAAAGTTCTAAGGTTGATTCAGGAGGACAGAGTGACCCTGATCTAATAGCAGGGCACATTTAAATCATTATCACCTTGTATATTAGGCACTCCTGGATCTCATTATGTGCAATCTATCGGGGAAGATGAGTCTGCACTTCAGGAGAAATTGAGCTGCCCACATGATGCATAGTAACCCGAGCGGTCTGTGGAGAATCGCTGAGAGAGATAGACGGAATTCAGCTGCGCTTCTCCAAAGTCGAAGTTCTCAAAGAGCTGAAAGAGAAGAGAGAGGACTCATGAAATGATAACCCTCAAAAGACTATGCTGGGTGTGTGTGTTTCCCTTGTAAACCATCTTCCAACATATATTTGACAAATGTTCCTAGATTTTCTTTTCTCCTTCCCTTCCCCTGCCTCACACTGAAATATCTGCTTTTTCTTCTTATCAAGATATTTGCTTTTTTTCAACAGGATGGGAGTTTCTAAAATGTTATTTATAGCAGAATACCAACAATACTTTTGCTCCATTTGATCTATAGCAGGAAGAGGGCAGCCCAGCCTTATATTACCCAATGCCTTTATTCTGAAAATGTGTAGAAAGGAAGGCTAAACAGCTAGAAGATGCATGGTTTTCTCTATGACAGTCTCTTTGGGGAGCTGGGGCCATCACCTCACCTTTTCATAGCTAGTCAAGCTCTAATGCAAAGTTAGCAACACATCCATTTACTAGTGGCCTGGGAGGAAGGGTCTGAGAAGAACAATCATGCGATTATGAATGAATGTGCAAGGAAAATACATGTATATCAGTATGTATCTTTGTGTGTGTGCCCATGCCATATGGATATTAGGCACTCCTGGATCTCATTATGTGCAATCTATCGGGGAAGATGAGTCTTCCACAATAGATTGCACACAAGGGCACACACTCACTTTGATTCTTCTTTGAGGACATTTTGTCAAGGCATTATAAAGACAGAAACAATAATCCCCTTCTTGTTACAACTTTCGTCAACTTTTTTTCTTATGAGTGAATCTACAAGGAGCATTTTGGAAACACTTTGTTTCATATCGCTGCCAGGGGCTACATATAATAGCTTTGCAAATTGTATCTGGCCTACGGCCCATCAGTTAATCATCTCTGTTTCTGACATTTCACATTTCTTGTTTACACAACACTCTGGAAACATACAAGGAAAAGTAATAGTCGTTATCAGCCTTCCAACAGGCTTGCTCCTTTTCTTAAGATCTCCTTCTACATCTCATCTAATGGAATTCATCTAATGGAAGAGGATAAATCTCTATTAATGAAAAACTGGGTGGGACAAGTTTACCATACAGATACTTTGACAACAGCTAAAGGTGTGGCCATTTTGGTTCGAAAAGGATTTCCAGTTGATGTATAACAGGTTATTACTGAAGTGAATGGGCGTTATTTAATTTTATGTGCTAAAATAGCAGGGATTGTTGTAGCTATGGTTAACGTTTATGGACCCAATTTAGACTCTCCTATTATGTTTTATGAATGTTTTCAACACTTGAATGAGTGCAATTATGATAAAGTGATAATAGGAGGAGATTTTCATGAAATATTGGACCCTGCGCTTGATAGAAATACACTGGTACGAAAAAAAAAAACAATCATCAGTGAAAGAAACAATTAAGGCCTATATGGAAGAATTTAATTTAATAGACCCTTGGTATCTGAGGTACCCAACTAAAAGAGAATATACATTTTATTCAAGTGTGCACCAGAATTTTTTTAGGCTTGATATTTTTTAATATCATCGACTCTATATTATCAAATTCGAGAATGTAATATTTATGTTTGTTATACACAGACCATAGTACAATTATTTTGAATTGTGTGTTTCAGAAACTGGTCAAGGTATCAAGAAATTGGTATTTCAGTGTTTCCTTGTTGAACGATAAAGAATTTGTACAACAAATGCAGGTAGAAATTCTGCAATACTTTGATCTGAATTCAAAAATGTCAAGTGCTCAGTTTTGGAATGGGAAGCATATAAATCTTATATCTGAGGTTGAATTATTGCTTATGCATCATATAAAAATAAGATTACAAATAAAAGAGAAAACAATTTGAAAGATGAATTGAAACATTTATGGGCACAGATGGTTCGATGCCCATCTACTACCTTTTACAGAGAAATACAGAAGAAGAAATATGAATTAAATACTATAATATCACAGCAGACAAAATTCATGTTAACATGTTTACAACAAAGATATTGGGAGAATGGTGAAAGACCTGGTAAAACTTTGGCTAATCGCTTAAAGCGAAAGAAAGATAGGGCAATTATTCCAATTATTAGGGGTGAAAGAGATGAAATATATAAAACTTCAAAAAATATAAATTGCCATTTTTAAAAATTCTCTTCAGAATTAAATAGCAAACCAGAGAATATATTGAATGAGGATATAAAGGTCTTTCTAACTAATATAAACGTACCACACTTAGATGATACACAAAAACAATTTTTGCTTGCTCCATTATCTGAGGTAGAGATTAAACAAATAATTTTTAAAAAGGCAAGTGGTAAAACACCAGGATTGGATGGATTTCCTATAGAGTGGTATAATTTATTTATAGATCTTTATAAATAGATCTTTTGGTGCCAAAACTTGGATATTGTATGATGAGCTATTTAATAAGGGTATATTATCAGAGGCATTTAATCAGGCTTATATTGCAGTTATACCAAAATCAGGTAAAGATCATACTCGGTGTGCTAATTATCATCCAATCTCATTGATTAATGTTGATACAAAGATCTTGACAGCAGTGCTAGCAAACGGATTACAGCAACTGATACCATTTATTATTAACAATGATCAAGCGGGGTTTAGAAAAACTAGGCAGGCAGCAGACAACATTAGGTTAGTTGTAGATTTAATAGACTTGAATAAAAACAAAGATCAATTTGTGATTTTATCACTAGATGCTGAAAAAGTCTTTAACAATTCAGTTAAACATGTATTTGTTTTATTTGCAGATGACATTCATCTGTTTATTTCTAAACATCATACTACTATTCCAATGTAGATGCAAATGATAGATGCCTTTAGCAAAATAGCAGGATATTCTACTAATTCGTCCAAATCAGAACTGATGCCAGTAGGTGAAAATTTGGTTACCCATCCATTTAAGGAATATCAATTCCATATTTGTACCAAATCCATTAAATGTTTAGGTATGTGTATACCAAAAGATATAACTCAGTAACATGTAATATAAATAAAATATATAAAGAGGTTTCTTCAGATATGGATAGATGGGAGTCATTAAACCTCACCCTTTGGGGAAAGGTGAATGCTCTCAAAATGAGTATTATTCCCAGATCAACTTACATTCTGAGAGAAGTACCAGTTCATATATCTGGAAAATATTTTCAGAAAATTAACTCTTTGTTTAGAAAATGTCTGTGGGGTTCTTTGATTCCGAGAATATCTTTACAGAAAATGCAATTGCCAGTTAATGAGGGAGGGTTCGGATTTCCAAATCTGGAGCTATATCATCAAGCTTACCTATTCTCAAGTATTAAATACTGGAAGCCAACAGTTGGTGTCAATTTTCCGATTTGGGCAACATTGGAATATACATACAGTGGGGCAAAAAAGTATTTAGTCAGCCACCAATTGTGCAAATTCTCCCACTTAAAAAGATGAGAGAGGCCTGTAATTTTCATCATAGGTATACCTCAACTATGAGAGACAAAATGGGGAAAAAAATCCAGAAAATCACATTGTCTGATTTTTAAAGAATTTATTTGCAAATCATGGTGGAAAATAAGTATTTGGTCAATATCAAAAGTTCATCTCAATACTTTGTTATATATCCTTTGTTGGCAATGACAGAGGTCAAACGTTTTCTGTAAGTCTTCACAAGGTTTTCCCACACTGTTGCTGGTATTTTGCCCCATTCCTCCATGCAGATCTCCTCTAGAGCAGTGATGTTTTGGGGCTGTCGCTGGGCAACATGGACTTTCAACTCCCTCCAAAGGTTTTCCATGGGGTTGAGATCTGGAGACTGGCTAGGCCACTCCAGGACCTTGAAATGCTTCTTATGAAGCCACTCCTTCGTTGCCCGGGCGGTGTGTTTGGGATCATTGTCATGCTGAAAGACCCAGCCACGTTTCATCTTCAATGCCCTTGCTGATGGAAGGAGGTGTTCACTCAAAATCTCACGATACATGGCCCCATTCATTCTTTCCTTTACATGGATCAGTCGTCCTGGTCCCTTTGCAGAAAAACAGCCCCAAAGCATGATGTTTCCACCCCCATGCTTCACAGTAGGTATGGTGTTCTGTGGATGCGACTCAGCATTCTCTCTCCTCCAAACACAACGAGTTGAGTTTAGACCAAAATGTTCTACTTTGGTTTCATCTGACCATATGACATTCTCCCAATCCTCTTCTGGATCATCCAAATGCTCTCTAGCAAACTTCAGACGGGCCTGGACATGTACTGGCTTAAGCAGGGGGACACATCTGGCACTGCAGGATTTGAGTCTCTGGCGGCGTAGTGTGTTACTGATGGTAGCCTTTGTTACTTTGGTCCCAGCTCTCTGCAGGTCATTCACTAGGTCCCCTATGTGGTTCTGGGATTTTTGCTCACCATTCTTGTGATCATTTTGATCCCACGGGGTGAGATCTTGCGTGGAGCCCCAGATCAAGGGAGATTATCAGTGGTCTTGTATGTCTTCCATTTTCTAATTATTGCTCCCACAGTTGATTTCTTCACACCAAGCTGCTTGCCTATTGCAGATTCAGTCTTCCCAGCCTGGTGCAGGTCTACAATTTTGTTTCTGGAGTCCTTCAACAGCTCTTAGTCTTGGCCATAATGGAGTTTGGAATGTGACTGTTTGAGGTTGTGGACAGGTGTCTTTTATATTGATAACAAAGTCAAACAGGTGCCATTACTACAGGTAACGAGTGGAGGACAGAGGAGCCTCTTAAAGAAGTAGTTACAGGTCTGTGAGAGCCAGACAACTTGCTTGTTTGTAGGTGACCAAATACTTATTTTCCACCATGATTTGCAAATAAATTCTTTAAAAATCAGACAATGTGATTTTCTGGATTTTTTTTCTCATTTTGTCTCTCATAGTTGAGGTATACCTATGATGAAAATTACAGGCCTCTCTCATCTTTTTAAGTGGGAGAACTTGCACAATTGGTGGCTGACTAAATACTTTTTTGCCCCACTGTATATAGCACCTTTGGACAGTATTTGGATCTAAATACAATAGAACTTTAGTATCTGTGGAAACAATTATGTCAGTTGAAAAATATGGAATGTAATGTCTAAGGTCTCCTCCTCCTGGAATATGACTACAGCTCTTCATCACACAAGAGGAGTTTAATTACTATGCTCCCACAGATTATACAAATAGGGCCTGTATGGTGGCATCAAAGAAGATAGGACTTTGGCACCAAGACCCATACAATAAATCTTTAATTTGGTCAGTCAAGGCTGAGTAGTTTTTTTTGCCGGGGGGCGGGGGATAGGGAGAGAAATTTCTAATTTATGTAGATTACCAATCTGCATTTTAAAAGTATCCACCCATGGCAAGTTTTGTCCAAGTCAGAATAATGAAATCAGAAACAAAATGCTCTTTGCCCAACTACCATTAATGTGGCTTTTCAAGAGCATTTACACGTTCACATATGCACAGACTTCAGGAGAAAGCTGCTTCAGCAATTAACACAGTACAGGAAACAGATGAAAAAAATATACTGGAATACATTATTAAAATTGCTCAGTAGTATTGCTTTGAAGAAACATCACATTCAAGTGGTTTTCTTCATTCCATTAAGAAGCAGGAAATTGCTTTGCCTTAAAATGAAAGTAACTGTTTTAGAAAATCTTTCAACAATGACATTAATTTCAAACTCAGTTGAATGTTGCTGTGCCAAGGGTCAACAAAGGCTGAATGATCTAGTTGTCCCATCATGGCAACCTTAAAAATCCATATTCCATCTGAGTACTTCTGCATTTTTTACATCTGTCCCCCAGGCCTTAATTCAAGATGGGTACATCCAACTCTTCTTGCCATGAAGTTCAAGGCCATTCCAGTGGCTCTGAAAAAGTCTAGTTTCATTAAGCTCTGTCCATTCATATTTAACAATCCACTGATTGTCTACTGAACTACTGAAATTCAAATATCTGTTAACCCATTTTCAGAAATATGTTGAGTTCTCTCTAACATTGATTATCTTAAATGGCTTTTTATTGGTTTTGGCTATTTATTTTATGTTCTACGACCCTTTTAGTTGAATGCAAAAGTTTAGACACCATTAATCAAGCTGTATGTTCACATGAATCCCTAAATGAATAGAAGCAGACCCAACGTCCCTGTGTTACAAAGTTAAACAGGTATCTTTGCAAATCTGAATGTATACTTGCTAATTATGTGTAGTTGTTTTCAGATTCAAAATAAGAAAAGAGTGAATATGGCAGGTGCAGAAGTTTGGTGACCCTTCCAGTTGATTCAGCCTTATTTTGTACTCTGAAGATATTAATAAAACTGAAAAAGCGATTGAATTGTGAGGCCTACAAAGGAATCGAAGGCAATTCCACAGGTGAACAAATACTGTGACCCCACTAACCTCTTAGGTAATGATTGGTGATCTACCTACTTTGAACAACCATGGGCTCCTCTAAGCAGCTGTCTAGACAACTGAAAATGAAAATAATTCACCCTTACAGAGCAGGGGAGGGCTATAAAAAATCTCTAAATGCCTCCAGCTAGCAATTTCAACTGTGAGAAATGCTGTTAAGAAATGGAAGTTACATGCATCTATTGAAGTCAATGCAATATATGGAATGCCAAGAAAAATCTCTGCTAGAACTACCTGAAAACTGGTCAGAATCCACAAATAACTAAAAATAGCTTGCTGAAAATTTTGGCTGATCTGGAGTAGTTGTCCACTAGATAATGTCACTTAAATAACAGTGAGTTGCATGGGAGAGTTGTCAGAAGGAAATATTTTCTCTGATTTTATCACAAAGTCATTGCAAAGTATGCAAAAGAAAGCTTGGTAAGCCTGAAATGTTTTGCAACACAATGCCTTGGACTGATGAAACAAAATTTCAACTGTTCAGCCCGAACCCCAGAAGATACATGTGAAGAAAAAAGGGTAAAGCATCTGAAGAAAAGAAGACCTTGCCATCTGTTGACTCTATCATGCTTTGGGGTTGTACATCAGCCAGCGGCACAAGAAAAATTGTGTTGGCAGAAGAAAGATTGAATTCGGTTAAATATCAACATTAATATCCCAAAATCAGTGAAGAAACTGAAGTTGAAAAGAGGCTGGATCTTTTGGGAAGGCAATGATCCAAAAAATACCAATAAATCAGTGATGAAGTACTTACAAGAAAGTAAGATAAAGATTTTGAAATGGTCTTCACAGTCCATAGATTTCAGTGCTTTCGCAACCTGGGAGGAGATTTCAAACATGCAGAGGAAGCAAGGAGACCTCAGGTTATTTCTGGGCTAGAAGAGTTCTCATAGGAAGAGTGGGAAAAATTTCCAAAAGCACAGATATGACGACTCTTAGTTGGCTACACAAAACGTTTGGAAGCTGCAGATGTACGGATGGAATATGCAGCCTCAAGAGAGATGAAATGGCAATGACCTGAATCAATTCTACTTAGTTAAGCAGACTATGGTGCAGGAAAAGATGTGGTATAGGGCAGAGAGTTTCAACGGGCCTGCATCACCAAGGAAATGAATTAAATCAAAAAGTTTGGCAGTTGGAAAAAAGACTGAAATATAAATACTCTAGTTCTGGTTTATGTTGAATTCTAGTTTTTATTTTCAGTGTATACCAAAGTAAATGTTTTTCCATTCAAGAGTATCATAAAGTCAAAATATCAGGACTGGAAGCATGATGTCTATTTGCAATGTAATTCTGATACAGGATTTCAAGAATAAACTGCATCCTTTCAAATTCATAAACTTTTTCTACCTGGTCCTTTCAAATGGTGACTGAAGAATTCTAGATCCCACAAGAATGTATAGATGTGGAAGATCTCTCTCTCTCTCCCTCACTCCCTTTCCACACTGTGATGTGTAGCCAACACCTGTTTTTATTTTCCATATATTTTAAATAAGTAGCTCTTGCAGGTCCTCATGATCCTGCCCTTAGGCTCCTCCCTGCAACCTGCACATAACAGGAAATGGTAATCACATTATCTTGAGGCTGAGTAAGTTTTTAAAGTAAGGAATATTGGAGCTTTTATTTGTGGTGGAGATGTTGCAATGTAACTTTTAAGAACTGTATCTTTCTTGCACAGAAGCCAAAGTGCAAGTACTGGCTATGTCAAATATACAATATATCTGAGAAAACCAAAGCAAGTAGTTTCTTCCAATTTATAGAGACTTCCTCTTCACAAATGGGCCGGTACACAAACTTTGATGCCCATTATTAACCTGCTTTCCAGATTACGTCTTTAGGGAGAAGAAAGACCTGAGGTATAGCAATGAAAATAAAACAAGCTGTATCATGTGACTGCAATATCTGGGTTAGGTTCTCAACTCAGGTTTTTAGAGTACCTGTTACCAGGTTTGAGATTCTGTTTATGTGGGAATTTTAGATGCTTGTTTTGTATTAATTTGTACTTGCTCTCAGAAGACCTTCCTGCACAAATCAAAAACTACAGTGATATATTGAACACTACTTAGAATTATATTGCTTTGCTCACATAGGAGAGCAATGCCAGCCTGGGGTAGCACCTTTTCAGACGTAACAAATTTTATTAAAAGTTACCTCATTGCCAGAATGGGCCCTAATAATAGGCTCCTATTTGTGCATTTTCACTATATTTTCACGACAGCTGGGCTATGCCTAGTCCAATGGCAAATAATCAGGACTTATTAATTTTGAATGATGCTGCTTGCCCAGGGTGATCACCTGAGCCAGTGCTCATTTTGATCTAGCCAGTGACTCTCAGCTATAGATTATTTTATGATTTCTTATAGCCTGACTTCTAAGCTCCCTCGTTTCACAATTACAGCCAGCTGACTCACAAAAAGCAATATTTTACCTTTACAGGTAGATTGCCACATGCCCCATGGACAAACATATATTGGAACTATATATGATATGATGATTCAGAAACTTGGTAAGATGTCAGGTTATTTCACACAATCCCACTTTCAGTTGTGATTTGATCATAATTGTATGGTTGTCAAAAAAGGACTGCTTGATTCTTTTAAATGATACAAAATGAAATCCACGAATCAGTAATAACTGGAATATGATTGAATCAAAAAGGTGCTATAGAACTCCCTTGAAAGAGAAGAAATGGGCTGTTGTAGGATTAATGGGGTAACAACCTATTGAAGCTGTCAAAGGTAAATATACTTCATCCTTTCGGCAGGTCACTGTGGGTCACTGGGGACATCTTGACCCCACCCTATCCTGGATACCTTGTTGCATAGTTATGGGGACATGGGAGCAAAACTTTGGACTATCCCTGGATCATTTACAACGGTGCCTCCAATATCAGTTAACAGAGACCAAACCATTAATCAGCCAGTTAAAATGAGGTAAACCTCCTGGTAATCACTTCATTTTAGTAGAGCTCATAATGACAAACAGAAACTAGTGGGCTCCTGTTTTAGCATTATTATTTGTCTGTATAGGCAACTCAGCACATATGCTATACAGAGTATTAGGGGACAGCTATTGTCCTTGTTTTTTTAAAAAGATAATAGCAATGATCCTGCCAGCTAAAGACCTGTAAGTCTATTGAACATAATTAGCAAATTAAACTCCAGACATTTGAATTGGAAACTGTAAAATTGGTTTGTGCAAGAGAATACACTGGAGGATGAATAGTGGCCTTCAGAGCAGGAAGGTCTACTATATAGATCACTGCCTGCCTGCAGCATTTGGTGGAAAAATACACATTTTATTTATTTATTTATTTTCAAATTTATATACACATGCAGAAAAGCCTCTCATCTGCTGTTCTGGTGGATTCCAGGGTACCCTCTGACTTTATTTGGGGAGTCCTTTAATGGGGAAAACCTAAGAACTCTACTACTGACAAACAGTTCTGCTATTGTTGATACCCAAATGATATGATAACACAAGAATGAGAATGAAATGTAGTCATG
The DNA here is from genome assembly GCF_059951505.1 of Python bivittatus. Classification (NCBI taxonomy): domain Eukaryota; kingdom Metazoa; phylum Chordata; class Lepidosauria; order Squamata; family Pythonidae; genus Python; species Python bivittatus. The sequence continues at coordinate 6,917,720 of NW_028277073.1, forward strand.
CTGGACAGCTCCTTGAGAGGGTAAAACTAGGTTATATTTTGACTCCTTATTCCTGATATTTATATAAATGCTCTCATCAAAATCTTCAGGGGATAGTTTTACGTGCCAAAACATGCAGACAAACATCTTCCTGTTTTCTTTTATGCAGATGATGCTGTCATTTTGTCACTGACCTAGACAGGGTTAGATCCCTTAAGGCCCTTGTTCAACATTACCAAGAGGAGCAACCTAGTCATGAACTATCATAAAACAAAGCATGCTTTTTTCCAATCCTATGAAGTTCCACAGCTGGTGTACAGACATCCATGACATAGAATAAATCAAAGGTTTTAAATATTTAGGAGTTGTTTCCAAGCTTCCACAAGGAAACTGCTCTCATTAAATATGTCATCTCTGTGGCTCAAAAAAAAGCGCCACAGCAATATTAAGATTCAGTAGAAAGCAGGGAAGGAACCTTATTGCAGCAGCTATCAAACTTTTTGTAGTGAAATCATTTGTACAATTATTTTATGAGGTGCAATTGGGACCTAATTTCAGTGATGACCCTTGAAATATTCAATTGGACCTTTTAAGATTTCTCAAGTCCCCCAGATGCATTTTTACTGTGGTTCTAAGACTAGAGGGCAGGTTGCTCAAAACTGACGTTTGTTGGCTGGCTAAGGCTTATTCTAGCACCCATTGGGATCCTTCTGGTTATATCATCTGTTAACTTTAGACCCAATGGTAGAAGAGCATCAGAAGCAATCTGCATTTCTTTATCCTTGCACCCATTATCTTTAGGATAAGAAAAGACTAGAGAGGGGATCAGACAGATGAGCTGGGACACAGCATTCAGAATTATTTAAGTTGAACTTCAAAGATTTTTCAGTGTGGAGTCCTTGATGTTCTCTGAGCTTGGTTGTTTTCTTGTGGACATTTCATTACCCGACTAGGTAACATCTTCAGTGCTATTTTTCAACGTCTTAGAGAATTCCAAAGATCCACTCTAGCAGTTTATCTTATTTATTTATCCATCCCAAAAATTGATGGGCACCTTCTAGAGTTTCCTTCAATGCTATACCCTTGGCACTCTTTGAAGGCAGGTTTTATGAACCTCCAGTTCCTCAGGGGTTCTTCCCATGTAATTTGGATGAGATTGAATCAATGTAATATACCTCTATCAACCTGCAAATTTTACTCTGCTTCTCAAGGTCACTCAGACAAATTTTATATCCAATTTCTCTTTGCTAACAGATAATCCAAAATTACATTTTTATTTGCAAAAATTTGTTTCCTAGCTGCAAGGACTCATTTCATACTGGATGCCCCCACAGGATTGCCTTGAACAAGGCATCTGAACTGAGAGTATGGATGGGGCCTATTATACCAATTACTACTACTACTACTACTACTACTACTACTACTATTATTATTATTATTATTTTATCATTATTATTTTATTGCATTTATTTTAACAACTAGTGGTTTCGTTGTATTCTGACCAACGTTTGGATTGTGGCTGTAATATTATATGTGATGGCCAAAAGTGTCAAAGCCAACAGTTACAGATAAAACAGTGAGATCTGTGATGGAATGGAATTATGAAGGCCAAGCTCAGGGAGATAAGCATTTTCTTAGCTCACCAGAACTGCATGGGAGGAACAAGAGGATGAGACTGGCACCTCCCTGAGGAATTCACACTGTTGTGGCTGGAGGACTTTGGGAGCTGGGTTTTCAGTCTGGGAAGATTCTTACTAGAGGTTGTAGCTAATAAACATAACTGGACTGAATTTGCACCGTCTCTTGGAGTTCCTTGGGCTAGGCCTGACAGATCCCTCTTTTCCTTGTCTTACATTAGCACTAAAGAAAAGTGCTCTTAAGAGAAATCTGTACTCCCCCATTCCGGTTTGCCATTAATATGCTGCAAAGCTGCAAGCTAGTTGCTATTTCTTCTGGATCGGGGGAGAATTTATGGGATTAAAGTGCCATTTTTAACCTTGAAATGCGGATATACAGAGCACCTTAAGCCACAGCTGCCCCATGCACCATCAAAGGCCATACATAAGTTCTGGGGCCGCCACAATGATTACGTGCATCTTTCCTTGGGATGTTCCTGATGATTCCGGCTGGAGTTTGCAATATCCAAAGTGTCTCTACATTGCTAAATAAAGTCATAAAATAAAGAGATGGAGAGAATGGTGTACGGTATCTTCTCCCCTGGCTCTTCATAGGCATTTCTAATACCCAGTCTTAAGAAATAACGCTATCTTAAGATTTCATACAAATGTTCCATGAAAACAGTAATTTTGCTGCACTGCCACCTGCTCTGCATGCCAGCATCCTCGAATGGTGGGTCATCATACCAACTCTGCTGCCACGCTTCAACTTTTTAAAAGGCATTGTTGATTTAAAAGCAGCAAAAGCCCTCTAGCTCTGGATAAGAGGTGGGTTTATAATTTCCCAGACATCAGTCAGTCAATGTTCTGAACACCCAATTTCTGCTGAGCTCAGCCATAAACAGCAGCACCCACAAGATCTTGCTGCTGTCACAAAAAAGGCAGAAACAGTGTGGTCACATCATGCTACAAGCGCTACCCCTTTGGGGCACGTGTGTGACATTGCAACACACGTAGAAAAGGGAGGGAGCTCGTGACATGACGTGATGCTGTTTTCATCAGTCCAGTCCCCTTTCTCCCTCCGCACAGGCTGCTGGCCATAAAGAAAAATTTACAGAATCGGAATGAATGTCCTTCTAAGCCAACCCTATTGCTTAATTAAAAACAAATTAATGGAGAGATAAGAATGCACAGTAGGTCAAAGCTTGTACATTTGTTTAGAAATATATGAACCATCAGAAGTTATCTGGTTCCTAAATATGGGTGCTTTAGAATACACAAAAATAAAAGACTAAGAATAAACTGCCCAGAGTTGCTTTTTAATGAGATTAAAAAAAAAAAATAGAAGAGACAGTCAGCACATGGCTTCACTCTTCTCCACAGAAAACTTTGCTAGGAAAATTGATTTTTAGAGCAATAGCTAGCTGCACATTAGTCACAAACATACTGCAAGACTTAAGGGACAAGCATGCCCTTTCTTAATTCTTGCTTTCATTTGAGGATTTCTATTTTTATTATCGCATCACCTCGTTCCCTCGGGCTTCAAATAACAACCACCACCAAAGAGCAGGGGTAGGCAAATGAGGGCAAGAGGAGATGAGAATTTTTCTCAAACCCAGATAAGAAAGACGCCCTGGGGAATACAAATGGTATCTCAAAATTAATCTTTGGTTTGCCATTGATTTAATAGATTACCTTATACTTCACATACAGAATGTGGTTTTTGATAAGAAAGACACTCATGGATATTAGCTGGCAAACAAATAGGCATGCATTGTATGTATCCATGTAGTCTTCTATTCCTTCTGGTTCATTTTTCTCCTGTTCTCCATCTTACTCCATCACCACCACCAGCAAAAAAACCCCGGAAAAAGATAAATTGTTCTTCCACATTAGGGCCCTTTAGGGCTGCTAAAGCATTGTTCTTCACTCAGATGGAAGTTGATCTGTCACTGGTTTTATAACACATAAAGTTTTAACCAAACTCATTTTTCTTTGTTAGTCCCCAAAACCCATAAGTTTTTTTTTAAAGATGCCTCTGGCTAAATCCACTTTTTTGTTCTTTTAACACCATATTGCAAAAAAATTATATGGTGAGATATTCTGATCTCAGAACTGGGCAATATCATCTCTGAATCCAGTTTATATGGGTTCCCTGTTTTCTTCTATTCACTGTCTGTTTCTATCCACTAATACACTCAGTTAAAAAGATTGGAGGGGAAAAGAGATGGGAGCATACAGTAGAAGTGAAACATTTAAATATCACCCTTTGGCAACAATGCCATCTGGATCTTGTGAGGCGACACATGAAGTTAGCAGCATTACTTAGAATGGGAGAAGACATACAGAGAACTGTGCTATGAATGAAAAATTTCAGTTCCAGAGTAAAAAAACAAAACTAAAGTGGAAACACCCGAAGTATTATCTGAGAACATCGTGTAGCAGCCAGAGTAGAATAAAGAAAGTGAATTAAAGAATATGATTGGAATGATAGCCAGTCAAAGAAAAATAAAACACCACACAGTAATTTTTAAACCTATATACTCTGAACTGGCTGAGAGAATAAAGACTTTCAAATATACATACATACACACACATACACAAACAACAACAACAACAAAAGATTTGTGAAGGTCCCTAGATTTATTTAACAAAAATCATGCCGGGAAGCACAGTATATATGCAGCTTTAAGTTCTTGAAAGAAAAGTAAGATATAAATTTAATTAAGCCAGCAAGCTCCACTCTATACTACATATACATATACAGTACCGTGCAAAAGCTTTAGGCAGGTGTGAAAAAATGCTGTAAAGTAAGAATGCTTTCAAAAATATATATTGTAATTGTTTATGTTTATCAATTTACAAAATGCAAAGTGAGCAAACAGAAGAAAAATCTAAATCAAATCAAAATTTGGTGTGACTACCCTTTGGTTTCAAACCAGCATCAATTCTTACACTTGCACACTTTGTACACTTGCACAAAGTCAGGGAACTTGTAGGATTAGAGTCAGGTGTATTATTAACCAATTATACCAAGCAGGTGCTAATGATCATCAATTTCATATGTAGGTTGAAACACAGTCATTAACTGAAACAGAAACAGCTGTGTAGGAGGCTTAAAACTGGGTGAGGAATAGCCAAGCTCTGCTACTAAGGTGAGGTTGTGGAAGACAGTTTCATGTCACAGGTCATATACCATGGCAAGACTGAGTACAGCAACAAGACACAAGGTAGTTCTACTGCATCAGCAAGGTCTCTCCCAGGCAAAAATTTCAAAGCAGACTGGGGTTTCAAGATGTGTTCAGGCTCTTTTGAAGAAGCACAAAGAAATGGACAACGTTGAGGACTGTAGATGCAGTGGTTGGCCAAGGAAACCTAATGCAGCAGATGGAAGACACATCATGCTTACTTCCCTTTGACATTGGAAAATGTCCAGCAGTGCCATCAGCACAGAACTGGCAGAAACCAAGCATACCCATCTACTGTCTAGAGAAGTCTGGCCAGAAGTGGTCCTCATGGAAGAATTGTGGCCAAAAAGCCATACCTCTGACATGGAAACAAGGCTAAGCAACTCAACTATGCATGAAAACATAGGAACTGGGGTGCAGAAAAATGGCAGCAGGTGCTCTGGACTGATGAGTCAAAATTTCAAATATTTGGCTGTGGCAGGAGGCAGTTTGTTTGCCGAAGGGCTGGAAAGTGGTACAATAATGAGTGTCTGCAGGCAACAGTGAGGCATGGTGGAGGTTCCTTGCAGGTTTGGGGCTGCATTTCTGCAAATGGAGTTGGAGATTTGGTCAGGATCCATGGTGTCCTCAATGCTGAGAAATACGGGCAGATACTCATCCATCATGCCATACTATCAGGGAGGCATGTGATTGGCCACAAATTTATTCTGCAGCAGGACAATGACCCTAAACATACAGCCAACGTCATTAAGAACTATCTTCAGTGTAAAGAAGAACAAGGAGTCCTGGAAGTGATGGTTTGGCCCCCACAGAGCCCTGATCTCAGCATCATGGAGTCTGTCTGGGATTATAGGAAGAGACAGAAGGATTTGAGGCAGCCTACATCCACAGATCATCTGTGGTTAGTTCTCCAAGGTATTTGGAACAACCTACCTGCCGTGTTCCTTCAAAAACTGTGTGCAAGTGTACCTAGAAGAATTGATGCTGTTTTGAAGGCAAAGGGTGGTCCCACCAAATATTGATTTGATTTGGGTTTTTCTTCTGTTTGCTCACTTTGCATTTTGTAAATTGATAAACAATTACAATATATATTTTTGAAAGCATTCTTACTTTACAGCATTTTTTCATACCTGCCTAAAACTTTTGCACAGTACTGTACATATACATACTTTTGCCACACACAGATATGTAGCTTTGGATCATTGTCTTCAATGAATAAATGAACAAGTATGATGTTTTTGACTCATTTGTTTAACTGAGTTCTCTTTATTTAGTTTTAGAGCTTGTGTGGAGAACAGATCATGTTTTAGGTCATATTTATGCAGAAATATTGAAAATTCAAAAAGGTTCACAAACTTTTCAGCACCACAGTACACGGAAGCAGCTTTTCTTAAACCACACGGGCACCTGCAACGTGTGTGTCAAACTCTGCAAGGTGACATGTCACTACTGTGTGATAAAGGGGACAAGGCTTTGCAACATCACACCCAACTTGCAGATTTTGATCCCCCCTATGGATACTCTTTCTCACAAAGCAGCTTGAATAAGCGATGACAACTCAGTAAAGAATGTCTCCATCTTTCAGTTACTCTGAATTCAAGCTGGTGACCTGAAAGAAACCTGTGCAGAAAGCCTCAGTGCTTCTGAATGGCTGGGCTCATAACACAAAGCATTATTTTGACCAGATGGGATGATATAACCTGTCAGACTATGTTTCCCTCTCTTTGGCCACACTTGTGATTTCTAGATAGTAAAGCAGTTGTTAAAGATCATCCTCTCTGAAGGCCGCTTTCTATTCTATCTGTAAGTCTTCTCTAACCCGATGCCTTCCAGATTTGCTGGCCCGTAATCCCCATCACTGGCCATGCTGATTGAGGATAATGGGAGTGTAGTAAAACTGGGTTTCTGTGGTCAACACTGTCATTATGTTTATAAGGGGGAAATACATATTTCCGTCTTCCTCGTGAGGAATAGTCCTATGTACTCTTTACAGAGTTATTGGGTATTTCCTTTAGTACAATGCAAGTAATCTTCCATCTCATCACAAGGAGTTGTAACCCAACATATCTGGGTGGCACCAGCCTAAGAAAAACTGACTTAAATTGGGAAACTGTAACAACAGCACCCACCTACCTGCATATATCAGACTGAGGGGTGTTTCTCCTGTTAATAATTTTGACAGGAGGGAAGGCCAGCTTCCAGCAAAGCTCATTAATCAATATCAGACTTCAAATTCAAGTATCGGATTCAGGTTAACAGAGTAAGAGAAACCAGAAATTGTATGCAAATAAAAATATCAATAATTTACGACTAATCTTACAAGAATATAATCTCTATAAGATTAGTGAAGATTGGAAAGAAGAACAGTATTCTATAATGCTTAGTTATATGAGATTCCTCATTGCTGATGCAACCAAACACCAATTTCCAGGATTAAGCATTCTTGAACCATCCTATTTTTATGCTTTGGTGTCAGGAGAGTGAAGACAGAAAGATGGGATTTTGGGAGCAAAGACCCAAAGGAAAAGGCTACCAAGGTATGGAATGCTAGCACTAGCATCCTTGGATCTAACTATGTTGGTTGACTTTCATCCAGCCTCCACCTCTTCCTTTTTTAGGGAAGGTTGTTGAGAAGATGGTGGGCACTCAACTTCAATGGTCCCTGGAGGAAGCTACTTATATGGACTCTTTTCAGTCGGGATTTAGGCTAAGTTATAGTACTGCGATGGCATTGGTCACTCTTGCAGATAACCTTTACAGGGCTTGGGATGGGGATGGTGCATTCATCCTGGCCCTCCTGGATCTCTCAGCGGCTTTTGATACCATTGATTAAGGTATCCTTCTGGACCAGCTTAGGGAGTTAGGAATGTGGGTGCTGTTTTGCAGTGGTTCTCCTCCTTCCTCCAGGAATGGTTCTGGTCAGTGTTTGTAGAGGGGGAGAGGTCTAGCCCTAGGCCCCTCCTATGTGAGATGCTCTCTCTCCACTCCTATTAAACATCTACATGAAACTGCTGGGTGAGGTTATCCATCAATATAAGGTGAAATATCGTCAGTATGCTGATTATATTCAATTATCCACCTCTATCCCTGGCTGGGCAAGTGAGGGCATTGAGGTGCTTATCCAGTGTCTGGAAGTATTGAAGGACTGGATGGCCTAGAACAGACTGCAACTCAATCCTAGCAAGATAGAGGAGCTTTGTCTTTTTGCCCACCCCCCGCCGATCCAGGGCTGTTTCATCTTTAAATCTTAATGAAGTAGCATTTCCCCAGAGCTGGCACACAGTTTGGGAATCCTCTTGGATTCATGGCTGTTGCTCGAAGAACAGGTGGCAGCTACAGCTAAGGAGCTTTTGCACAAATTTCTTTTGCGTGCTATGTGTGCCCATTCCTGGATCAGGAATCCCTGCTCACAGTTGCTCATGCCCTGGTCACTTCCTGATTGGATTACCACAATGCGTTCTATAATAGGATGTCCCTGAAAAGCACCTGAAAGCTCTGATTGGTCCAGAATGCAGTGGGTATGCAGTTTTGGTGCCCTGAGGTTTGCCTGGGTTATACCACTGTTGCATGAGCTGCACTGTCTCCCAATATGCTTCCAGGTGCAATTCAAGGTGCTGGTTATTACCTTTAAAATCTTACATAGCACAGAATCAGGTTACTTGAGGGACCGCCTATCTCAGAGGGTTTCTGCCTGTCCCACTAGATCTCACAGGGTGGGTGTGCTCAGGTCCCCTCTATTAAACAATGCCATCTTGTGGGACCAAGGAGTTGTACCTTCTCTGTTGCAGTGCCTACCCAATGGATCAGCCTTCCTAGTGAGATTTGGAGGCCCCCAACCCCCTGGTCTTCCAGAAGGCTGTGAGAACCTGGCTTTACCCCCAGGCATTGGGTCAGAATGCCAGATGTGCCCCAAATAGGTGGGGTGTGTGCAGTTGAGTTTTATGGTGCTTGGATGATTGTGCTATTATTATTTTAATTTTGTGTCTTTTGTTTGAGTACTAGAGGTTTTAGGGTTAAGATTAGGGCTAGGGTTACATTGCTCTTGTTTTCTGTTGTTAGCCACCCAGAGTTTATATATAAGATGGATAGTCACATAAATTTTCTAAACAAACAAACAAGCACACAAACACTAGGCTGAACTGCATGGATTCAAATGCCATTATTGGGAAATAAAGATAAAAATATAAATTAGGATTCAGTCAGCTCTGGTGTGTAAGTTAACATACAGAAGAACTTATTTAGCTAAGGGAGAAGATAATACTGGTGGTAATGGTATTACCATGAAGGAAGGCAAAGCCAAGACAAGGAGGAAAAAAGAATAGATTACTTTGGAAATGACCACCAAAGGAAAGAAGCAACTGAGAAATAGCCCAGACAGTATTCATCTGTCTTTTTTTCCCTGTAAGTCACATAATGTGCAGAAAATTTTTAGGATGGTAGAAACTCTTTGACAAAAATAAATTAGGAATCATCTCCTCTTGGGCTTCCTGTTAGATGGATTTAACTGAGACAAAAACATCCTCCTGTGCATTTGTGCATAAACTCAGGATCTACTGCACAGGCCCAGCTTAATACTAATGAAAGAAAAAAGCCTATGTACGTCCGAAAGGGGTTTTTAAGGGACGGGGGGCTTTAATAAATTTCATCACTACAGGAAATGTCAACATGCCCCAAAAGGAAATCATCAGAGCATCAATATTAACATCTGAAGCATCAGTTGAAGGTACTCTAAAAAGTAAAATTATACACCTTATTCTAAACAGAAGTTGCTCAGACAATTCTGCCAGCAAGATAAACCCTCTGTGCTCGGAGCAATGGGAGATTCACTTTACCAGATAAAAGAACTGGGCAAAAGAAAGAGTTATAGAATGTAAATACTGGAAGAAACCTAGGAGATCATCTAGTCTGGTGTTTCTCAACCTTGGCAGCTTGAAGATGTGTGGACTTCAACTCCCAGAATTCCCCAGCCAGCATCTTCAAGTTGTCAAGGTTGGGAAACACTGATCAAGTCCAACTCCCAGTTCAGTGCAGGAACCCTTGACTGTAGCATCTTCAACAGATGACCATCTAGCTTCTGCTGAAACCCCACCGGCAAAGGAGAGTTTGAGGTGATTTCATCCACTTTTGAACAGCCTTTACCATTAGGAAATTCTAACTGATGTCCAGCTGAACTAACAATTTAATTTGCAATCCCAATTTTATACCTGTTTGTTTCCCAAGATTCTGGTAGCCTTCACATGATAAATGGCAGCATCAGGAGAAGGCAATATGAACATCCTATTGTGTTTCCGTGACTTCGCTGAAAGGTGGGGAGACATATAGATGTGTCCTTACATCAGGACGGTGCATTATTTTTCTGGCAAAAAGCCACACTTGGTCTTTGAGTAGTCTGCTAAAGGAGGCATACCATAATCAATGGAATCATCCAGGGATAAACCACAAATCACCCAGGCTTTTTTTTTCCCCCCTGAGCAGATCAATCTCTTTTTGCAAACTTTCTCAATCTGGTTCTATTGAAATGGGTTGGGCTTTTGTATTCATAATTCTCAACCAACATGATAGAATTAAGACTGGGTGTGGTGTGTGTGTGTGTGTGTGTGAGAGTGAGAGAGAGAGAGAGAGAGAGAGGGAGAGAGAGAGGTTTCTGCAAAGGCACATTCTAATTTGAAACAATATTCCTAATTGGTGGGCTAGGCCAGACTATTTTAAAACCAAATGCTTTACGTTTCTTTTAATGTAAAGTCTTAGTATGCTAAGTTTCAGTGATCAGTTAAATAAGGATAGATCTCACTGTCTGAACACAAATTACTGTAATTCTCTCACCTTATGATTTACACTGTCCTGAATTGCTGTTGCTATTTATGTATTGCTTGAATTTTATTAATAACCTGTAGTTTTTAAAACAATGTAATATACTGAGTTATGTCAAACTAAGGTGATATTGAAAATTCTTATCTAACAAATTTAGTCTTACTTAATTCTATGATGATTGCAAATTCTGTGTCTGTTCTATTTTTATTTTCTTTTTTATTACATTGTTATAAGCTTGATGCATTACATTGTTTCAATACAATGATATTTGTACATATTAATTAAAGTTATTAACATTCAATTGTGTACATAATTTGGAATATTGGAAATAGAGGGAAAAAAGATATATTCTATCAATATTAATTATGATTTAGAAAAGCAATATTGCAAGCCTAAAAATATTTGATTTTTTTCATACAAAACTGAGTATGACATTAGAGAGAAAAACCTGCTGCAGATTACCTCAAAATGTTTGTTATACAATATAGGTTTCGGTCTCAAGGCAATTGCTTAATATTGAAGTATCTATAGTATGACTGCTTTATATATATATATATATATATATATATATATACACATACATACATACATATACATATATATACACACACATACATACACACACATACACATGTGTTAATAAAAGGAAAAATAGATAAGCAGATCATATTTAATAAAAATTAAAATACCAAATATAGTTAGAGAGAGAGAGAGAGAGAGCGTGCGAGCACAATTGGGCTTCTAACTTCCTCCTTTTTATACATCTGCAAATTTGTACTGTATTGTACTATAATGTATTGTAGACATTTCAAATTCCGTGTTTATTCACTTTTTTTTGCCATTTTTCTTCTTGTTTTTTTCATTTTTTACAAACACTTAATAATAGTATAACAGAAAAAAAAATTAAAACCAAACAATCCATTACTGCATTTCCTGAAAGAAAGACAATGTTATTTCCCCAGATAATGCAACTTTAAAATGGGACAGTCATCTGAGAATATGATACAATAATGATGACAGATGATCTTTTGTCTGGGTAATCTACTGTGTGTGCATGTGTATTAAATTCAGTATCATCTTCCTTTGTGGTAAATATGGTGTTAACTTTATTTGTTTATGTTTAAACAAATAAAGTTAACACCATATTTACCACAAATACAGCTCTGTTTAGCTGTGTTTATAGTCAATAAGGTTGGTGAATAGAAAGAGAAGAAAATAGATGTTGTGTGACAGTATTTGTTTTATTTCAGGATAAGGAAATATTATCAACAAGAAAATGTAAGCAAATTGAAGGAAATGTTTGCCCTCTGTTCTTTTTTTCAGTCGTCAAACCTGATTAAGATTTTGGCCCCTTCAAGGGTAGAGGTGGATAAGGATGAAATTGAACTCATGAGATAAGGTACAGATAGAGACTAGCATTAAATGAAAATATTTTAGCTATGGTTGACCAAAGTTCAAAATGAGACTTTCCTAAAGAATGCTTGTCACAAACTATAGGAAGTCATGTCACTCTGTGAGTCTGTCACAGAGGCATGAAGGCTGGGTACCCAAACACTTGCTTTAATTAATTGATAAGAACTTGACAGTAGAAGGCAGCTTAGCTGCCCATAAGAAGATTTTCCCATAGGAGAAAGAAAGAGGGTTGCTGAGCTGGCGAAGAAATGTGGAGAACTCTGGAGGAGAAGAACTTAGATAGAGAAGCTGTAATAACCAGTAATTTAAGATGGATCTAGACAGCACTGACTGTTGAAGATTTGTTTTAGTAATGAGCAATATTGGCTGATGATCCAGAGATGAATAGTTTTGATCTATATCAGCAGTGTTAACTTGAGAGGAGCCTGAAGACTCCTAAGTGGAGCAGGGCATAATCCAGACAGGTCTTCTGAAGACTGGGAACCGATGTGGGGCAGAATCTGTCTAAAGCAAAAGGACACAAGAAAGACCAAGATCTCCTAGCTAGAGTCTGAACCCAAAAGTAGTGTCACCAGCCTCAGAGAGTAATAATGCCAGCCAGTGTCTTCAGCTCTTTTCTTAGCTCTAAATACCACTGTTAGAGACTTTAGAAATAGAGCAGCATATATTCACATTAAGCCAACATTACAGAGTTCACAGATACGTCATCAGAGAACATTTAAGCTGCATAATGTTCAGCAGAGAAAAAAGTTCCCTTTGAAATACATTTTACATCTCAAGCCATGGCTTCGTTCCTCTCCTGCTAATTATCAGTAAAAACTAAGAGAGGAAGGCAGAAAAGCCCAGGCTTTGTTTATCTAGTTGTAAATTAAACTTGCAAAGCTAATCTGGGGAAATGGCTACTGGAGGTAATAACCAGTTTTGCTCTTCACTATTCACTGTGTTCATAAAACAGGAAAACACGCAACAAGATTTTGCATGGTCTTTCAATAAATCCTATGAATTCACAAAAAGCCCATGACAATGCTGCTTAGGGCATTTGAGAAAGAGTACCTTCTTTTCTATCCAGATGTGATGCAACATTTTGATTTTTAAACCTTGAAACAGCTATAATAAATCACAGGGCTAATATGCATCAGGATCTTAGCAGAGCAGCCACGCAGCTTCATTTCTGAAAGCCTGGGCATGCCAGGACAAATGACTGCTTTTAAATCACTTGTCATGTAGGCAGCAAGCATAAGAAACATTAACAGATTTGCCTGAAAAGGTGCAGGTCAGCAGGAGGGCAAAAACTTCCAGAAGAGGGAATGGGGAAGCCAAGATATTTAAATCTTACTTCACATAATCTCTCTGCTCTGTACTTGAAGCAACCTGGACTGAATTTCAATGCTACCGTCAAAGGTATTGATCAGTTTCAAAGATTTTTGGTGGACCTGGCAAGGGCAAAAAGACCACAAGGAAGGAAGGAAGGAAGGAAGGAAGGAAGGAAGGAAGGAAGGAAGGAAGGAAGGAAGGAAGGAAGGAAGGAAGGAAGGAAGGAAGGAAGGAAGGAAGGAAGGAAGGAAGGAAGGAAGGAAGGAAGGAAGGAAGGAAGGAAGGAATGGAAGGAAGGAATGGAATGGAATGGAAGGAAGGAAGGAAGGAATGGAATGGAATGGAATGGAATGGAATGGAATGGAATGGAATGGAATGGAATGGAATGGAATGGAATGGAATGGAATGGAATGGAATGGAATGGAATGGAATGGAATGGAATGGAATGGAAGGAATGGAAGGAATGGAATGGAATGGAAGGAATGGAATGGAATGGAATGGAATGGAATGGAAGGAATGGAAGGAAGGAAGGAAGGAAGGAAGGAAGGAAGGAAGGAAGGAAGGAAGGAAGGAAGGAAGGAAGGAAGGAAGGAAGGAAGGAAGGAAGGAAGGAAGGAAGGAAGGAAGGAAGGAAGGAAGGAAGGAAGGAAGGAAGGAAGGAAGGAAGGAAGGAAGGAAGGAAGGACCCAGCTACTTTGCCAAGAATCTGTTTTGCAGTATTTTGGGAACAACAATTAATTCTAATGCTTTGTACTTAAACAGCAAGAAATAAAACAAACCAAACCAAACCAAACCAAACCAAAAAAAGAGCATTATCACAAGGATGAAGTTCTCACATGCATCCATACACTCCCACATGCAGTTAAGTACAGAGGGAATTCCTTCTGCTGAAAAAATATCAACCACATTTTAGGATAGGGATACTGGAAATTAATGGTACAAAATTCTCCCTAGTTCATGAGCACTGGAGGCTGGCAGATATAAACGTTAGCACCTAACAGTTCATCCACAAGAGTGAAGTCTCTCATAACTGTTGTGAAGGCAAAGGACTTGGCCCAAGGAGAAGAATGTTTTAGGCATATGAATGTAAAAGCAATTAGATGCCTCATGGGTCTCAAATCCTGCATTACCTCCACATATCAATTCACCCTTACAGTAAGAAGTCTTACTTGCTTTTAAGGGAAGAGGGAACAGTTGGAACACAGATATGGACTCTTTGGTGCTGGTGATACAAAAACAGAGGCCATTCCCACCTGAACACAATCACTCACACACACAGAGTTTTTATCAAACAAACATAGGCTTGGCTATGTCTCCTCAGGCAAACACTTCAGTCTGTCTCTATCTTGATGGAGTGCTCAACGCAGTCAATCTGGATACTTTCTCAACAGAAAAGAGTGGAGGTCTTTTGTCTGCCCCGTCTGCAACCTTTGGCTTCTCTCACCACAGATTAATTTCCCCTAGAAAATCTACTGGGGGGTGTTTATGGTCTGAAGGACAGATCTGCATGTTTTGAAGCAATATTTTTATGAGGGATGCTGACTGACTGCAATTCATCTTTATCCAAGTGAAGATGGCCAATGTTTTCCTATCAGTTTAAACATTTTTTACAAGCCCCTATGAAAATAAGTAAGGAATCATCATTACCGCCATTCTGACAGAAAGAGAAGAGGGAGGATCCAAACTAAGCTATATTCAAACTAGGATTGTGACGGGTACAAAATTAACATCTAAAAATTACACTCTTTACAATGTGGAACACAACTTTAAAGAGCCACACACAGTGTGTACGTGAGGCTTCCATTATGCAGATAGTGTTATGAAGCAACTTTGCTCAGATCATGTATTATAAACCATAACTCTCCCAAGTTTTAAACTTGGATACTTTGTAGTTTATAACTGCCACCACTGCTCTTCATAACTGGCTTCTGCCTTGGATTCACAGTGGATTTATAAAGATGTTTCAACTATCTGGAGTGGACAGCCTATTTCGCCAAACACAGAAGTGAGTATCAATACCTCCAAACTGATTCTCCTGAAAGATAATACTGTAATAAAAAAACTGTATTAGTCTAACATGAAAGAAAACAGGCTCTAAAGATGGGACTATCTAAACTGGGAATACATGAGTCCTATGGATTATAAGGATTCTCTACCTAGTTCATCATAATTATATTATTTTCTAAAACAGCATTCCCCAATCTCCTGGCTTCCAGGTGTGTTAGAGACTACAATTTCTTTCATTCCAAGTCAACACGATTATTAGCTGCTGAGGTTGAACATGCCTAGAAAGGACTGCTATCATTTAAAATGCAGCATATCATAATCTGAACATTTTGGCAAAATCCAATCCTTCATTCCAGCACATGCTAAAGGAAAAAAACAGCTATTAGCAGTTCACCCACTGAGCTTGTTATAATTTATTAACAAAGATAATGTTTACCATATTGGCCTACAACTCTTGTTAAGACTTTCTGAATTCTGTGCTGCAATTAGTAGCTGAATATCTACTATAAGATCTTTCACATAGCTAAGGCCAGTTTAAAATCAAAGAAAGGTCAGGAAGAATAAAGAACTATGGTTGCAGTCCTCTGGGAATTATATGGATTTAGAAACACATTTGGTCCTGGAGATATTGATACTGTGTGAGCAAGAACGAGAGGAAAAGGAATGCATGTTGGGATAGGGAATAAATCAAAGTGATTGATAGGACAAATAAGATTGAGTGATATAAATGGGGTGAATTTCACAGCTCATGACTACATAGAATGGACATGGCTAGCTAACAAGCAGATGGGAACAGACATAGTATGCTTTGGCCATCTGTCCCACACAGTTCTGCTAATGAACCTTAATTGCTACATGGAACAAAGCCAATATTTTATTCCTAGAATTATAAAGCTGTGAAAAAGAATCTGAAAATCACTTAAACCTAAACATAAAGCAAAATGGTCTACATACACTCACATGTGCAGTCACAAGGGTTGAAATGAAAAAGGCTCATAACACAGAAAGCAAGAGGAAATACAATATATGTGGCCAATGAACAATTAGCCATTAATAATGTTACAATTGTGACCATAAAGAGTCTGCTGTCCCCATCCTACAAAACTAGTATTGCAAAAATATATTTAGGGATCTTTCATTCTTACTAGGTTACAAGCAGAAAGTTCTACAGTAGAGCTTAATTTATTCCAGGACCATCACAGAGATTTCTGATGATCAGTCCCTTTGCTATTTTCAGCTGTATATTCAAAGTAAAATATACTTCAACTAAAAGGTTCTGACAACTAAAATATAATTATATTATGTCCACTTGTGATAAAAATCAGAAATAGAAATAGAAATATATATTGATATTCTGTCACATACACATACATACAAATGCTAGATTCCTTAATGGTTCATGTTAGAAGAAAAAGAAATTTGCGCTCAAATCAACTTATTGTCAAAAGAACATATACAAGGGCTTAATTAATAGATTCTGATTTCTCATTCCATATTCAAAATATGTTTTCAAGAACATTCCACTGTCAAAATATATGTGTGTTCTCCTAACTCCTAACTCAGCGTGACTCCTGGCTTTGCTATACTAATAATTATCTGGCATCATTAATGATGCCTGGAAACTTTCCAGTAGCAATCACAAAAAGACGACTTTGGCTGATGCAGATCCAGAGCAAAAGATCCTTCAAATGCATGCTACTTTCTGTCAAAATGAGCATGCTGTTCCTTTCAAGTGGCTGCTCAAAGCCAGATGACATAATATTTAATTATGGCTCAGGTGTTCCCTGATTAAGATGTGCCATGGCATCTCACAAAAAGAAGGTGGAGCCACACAGAAAGGAAAAAAAGAAAGCATAACTTCCCTTCACTTCTCTGGAACAACAGGGCTCCCAAAGTTAAAAAGCAAAATTAAACACAACTCACTAATCACCAAAATCTCTTCTACCCTCCCAATATGTAGCACAAACTTTTCGATGGGAGGTGGAAGCTTTGTGGCCCTTCGGGATTACAAGTACCAATATCTCTCTTGCTGGCTGAGGCCACTGGAAGAGGTCCTTCAGCAGTGTCTGAGGGACCACAAGACCCCCAATCCCTCTTACAGTCATTGATGCACAGTCTTCCAAGGAAGGGAGCAAAGAATCTAATCATGTCACTATGGAATACATTAAACAAGTTTTTGTTTTAAACAGGGCTTCCTACAGAACTTGTTGACATCACCTGCTTAATCTTTTCTTATGCCCGAGAGGGTGTGTGTGTCTAGAATAATTGCATAAAATGAGAATTCCTGCTAGGATTGACTTCTTCATGTTATTGCTATACTGATGAAAGCAAACCAACCAGCCACCCTGCACACAGTGGAATTTCTATTCTATTTACTGTCTTGTCAAGCCAGGCTTGGAATCCTAGTTGTTCTCTGAGATTCTTGGATAGATCAGGTGGCTACACCTCAGATGCTGTCACATCTGGGATGAAGCTGTGATAAATGGCCAAGAATGCCTTCTCCATGTCCAGCTTAGTAAATGGCATGTACTTTCCTCTCACAGACTAATCCAACTTGTAAGACATTACACTTCCCTCTGTAACATTTGGCTTGGTCCAGACAGACCAGCTTTCTCAACCTTGGCAACTTTAAGATATGTGGACTTCAGCTTCCAGAATTCCCCAGCTAGCCCAACTGTTCTCTGCAAGCAGCTTGGGTGCTACACTTTTGCTGACTTGCTCTTTCCTTTTGCTTGAGACATATTCAGAGGCATCTGCAGTGCATGTGGGCCAACAGTGACAAAATGACAGGCGCAACCAGAACGATGGAAACCCTGCTCCTTTTTAGTGTGTGTGATGGATTTCAACTGCCCAATCATTCCTGCCACTTTGATGCTGTTGACCTCCTTTGCCACCCTTTAAGCCAATGATTTCAGACTTTCGTTGGAAAACTTGGGACATCCTTAAATCTCTTCAGATATTTATTACTCAGCAATACTAGACAAGCCTTCTTATCAGAAAGTGAGTAGTCCTCTGTCCATCTAGCTCAGTAATGAGTAGTTGCAACAGAAAAGCAACATTCTCAGCTCACATGATATGTGAAGGCCCCCAAAACTGAGACCACTGGGTATCTCAAAATACATCTTAGTAATGAATAGTGTTCCATGAAAGTTTGGAGAGCAATGATACGGCTTTATTGCAAAGGCCTGAGAGCATGAAACATGCTCATTCCACCCAACCCACTTCCTTTTCCATTCCTATTTCCTGCACTGAATTAGCCTTTTAAGCAGCTATAATCTGGAACATCTCTAAGCATACATATTTTATTACAAGAGTACTAAAGTGTTAATGGAGACTCTGCTGTGTGCGTGATTACCCTAGAGCGCTTTGAAAAGTTTCCGAACGTTGTGGCTCATTCTGCAAACATAAACAGCTCACCGAAACTGCTTTATCTGTAAGGTTTATGCTTCTTTTTGTTCACTTTTCATTTTTATCTACTGTTCTGGTATGAACTATAATATAATTGAGTTTCTCACATCTCATTCTAAGGTAAAAGAAGTGAGAAACAATCTTAAGAGCAACTGGAGTATCAATCCTGTTAATTTAAGGGATAGCAATCTTGCGTCCACATCATCAGTGCCTCAGCATGAAAGACAATTAAGTGTGCAATTGGTTCTAATTAAAAACTTACTTTTCCTAAATAAGGATGGATTGTGAATACAGATTTGTTGAATACCAACACACGTGTAACCAACTGCACCTAACATGACCTTTGTTCAACATTAAACTACCTGATTTGGAAATCAACTCTCTACTTTTTTTTTTTTTACCCCCACGGGGAGTGTCCACTCCTGGCAGATTATTAGCCCATTCACATGACCACAAGAGCTGGGGAACTGGTCACATGTATAGGGGCACTCTTTAGATTAAATGTTAAACAATCAGTAATGGTACCTTCTGAAAAATAATTGAGGAAAAGAAATATTTGTGATTTCTAAAGCTCACTTTTCTAATCATGCTGCATTAGGCTTAATGCATTTTGAAGGATGCTGCTGAGAATGATTCCTAAATAGGGTATTGATAGCTGCCAAAGTCCAAGATGCATATATTGGTTGCTACATAGTTATTGCTATCAATTAAAGCCATTTCACTCAAAATAAGGCTTCTTTAAACTTACAAAGAACGCCATGATGGTTCCCTGTACAGGTAATCCCCAGTTTAAGAACGAGTTCTGTTTCCAAGGTCTGTCCTTAAGTTGAATTTGTTTGTAAACTGGAACAGTATTACTGCATAATACTGTATAAGTAGTATTGTGTAATGCACTAGAACCATTGTGTATTTAACTCAAATTTTGCTACAATAGGCTCCGTTCTTAACTATGGGTCATTTGTAAACTGGGTGTTCTTAACCTGGGGGCTCCTTGTATCACAAATTTTATATACCATATCATATTTCCCTCTTCCACAGACCTTTTGTCTTTCTCCTACTGATAGTCCATACAAAGTGCTTTTATTTTCTTGACTTTCATACAACTGATTGGTATGTTTGTTCCACTGTTTATGTTTTCTAAGAAAAAGATTTATTTCAAGAATAACCAGTGTAAGGAGCTAAAAACACGTAATAAGGGTTTCAGATAACATCACATAAATGGCTTTTACCATAATCCATGTCTTTTTTTAAGCTGTCCAAATGCTTCTTGCTATACATATGCCTGTCACGGGGCATCTTTGTCACATTTCTACTGTAAATTTATTCAAGGTTATTTGCAGAGAATAATCAAATAACACTTCCTGGTAAGAGCTAAAAATCTAAGATACATTGCGAGTAACACTTAAAGTGTGTTGCCTAAAAGTATCCAAAGGAGGAGCATCAAGAATTGTGCAGGTCATTATATTTGTACCATCAGTGAAATTATTTATAAAATGGTACTTGTACTAGTTAAACAATGCCTAAATATTTACTCTGGTTGTATAGACTTAAAGATCTCTCACATAAATTTTTTGGGGAAAAAATGAATAAAGAACCTCTAAGACAATTTATTTACTTTTCCCACATTTTTTTTATTTCAAATCTAAAATGCATTGGATTTCTAAGGTCTATTGGCTGCTGTAAATCAACTATAGCATTTCTTTTCAGTTGCTGAAAAAGAGATAAATCTGATTTGCTGCTTGAAGAAAACTCCAGAAACAAAGAGAATATGGGAAAAATTGGAATTTGAGTTCCAGAATTTCTCAGCATCCATAACTTCAGCAAAAAATAATTTAAAATAGTGAACATCTCAGAACAGGCTTCTAGATAATTATCACAGGAGAAGAACACAGGACTACCATCACTCCTATTAATCTCAGAAAGATCTCCCTGTATATATAGTTCTACTGAGTGTCTTATTTAATTCTTTCTGGAATCCCTCTCAGATGAACCTTTTTTCTGCATTCCTGTCACTTCAGTGACATAAATATTCTATTGAGCCTCTCTTCTGAATTATCTCATTTTCTTAGCACTTTAAGAATCTTCTGTATTCAGATAATTTAAATCATCCCTCTATCAAAAATTTAATTTCTATTGTAATATTTATATAGTTATCCACCCCTTTAACCTTCCTGTTTCTAGATAATGCAAGCATTGATTGTGTTTCTTTCTTTAGACCCCAATCTCTTACCGCAACTTCTTGAATTTTCTTTACTATAAGAATCCTTTAATAATGCAGGGATTAGAAATGGATACAATCTTTGATAGCATACAAAGTGATATTGTAAGTGTCCAACCCTTCCTTCTCTTCTTCTACATAGCCACTCTAATAAAAAAGCTATTCTCTAACCAAATCTTTTTAGTCAGTGATGCTACAAAACATAATGCACATTCAGTTTCATTCTTCTACTTCTTTGTTCTATACCCCACCATTCAGTAAGCTTGCAAGCAAAGTAACATGCATCTTAATTAAGTGATTGAGAAATTATTGCATTATGAAGAGATACTGTGGGATATATTGCATCTTGCATATATTATGCCCCTATCAGTGAAGCCTAGACATCTATGTTTCTGGAAAAGGTAAACAGGCATTGCTCCTTCACAAATAATGTAACCAAGTGCTCTGTTTTTCCTCTGTAACATCAAGTGGTAGCCATTCTGTTGTTATTTTTTTAAGAGATATGTTTGTAAATGCTATTATGGTGAGAGATGAATCCACTTCTTCCTTTAATGGAATTAAGAGCCAAGTCAAGATTTCACTCAACACACACACACACATCTGTTTATGTTGATGGGAACTATTGACTTAACATCCAAAACTGAAAAGACAATGAGGTACAGCAAATCCAATTCATTCTCAGTAGTGGTCATCCCCACGCCCATAACCAAAGTATGTTTCCCTAACCCTCTTCGGTCATATTCTGCACTGGACCTAGTTTATATTGCCCTACGGGAACTATGAGAGCGGATTCCACACGTATAAGCATGACCCAATCTAGGTTCTCTATGCAAAGAGAGAGTCAAGGAGGAGTTTACAAATCCTCAGTTCCTAGAGTTAACCATTCACAACCAGTCTGTAACATTGCTGCTACAAGCTCGACAGTGCTTAGTATACAATCCTTACTTAGCATTTATTTATTCTGTTGGAATTAATTAAAACCATCAAATGTATATGCCTAACAGTAGTGTTAACAACATGGGCATTACAAAATGGTTGGAAGATCAGGCCGTAGCCTGTGAGGTTCATCATTAGGCAGGCTAAGCTTTATCAGGTTTTTTTTTTTTAATATCGGTCATGGTAGAATGCCATAAAACATTACCCTGTCAGATGGGGTACCACAAGTAATTAAATCTGCTCAGTATTATGTAGGCAGCTGTTAATCTAGCTATTGTATTTTGATCCAGGCTGTTTCCCCTCTACATTATACAGATATATGACATCGCAAAGATAAATGCCTCACTAAAATCTATGTCCTACAACTAGGTTGCTTTTATTTACTAACATTGAAGTTACAACACAGTAGACTATCATAGCCATGGGCCATGACCCATTAACTGTTGTAAATCATTTGGCAAATAATCTTTTGCTTTCCTCCAATATGCATACTCTCTTCCATAACAGAGAATTCTTTTTCACTTCTTATGAATCTATTTTCTTTCCTCTGCTTTCTCCGGCAGAGAGTCATGGGAGACTTTAATTGTAAATGCACTACAGAAATGCAAGATTTAAGTCATAAGCCAAGAGAAGAATTTCAGCAGCATTAAGAACTTAAGGGAATTGACAACTTTAAGGTCAAGATTTAAGAACAGATAGGAAAATTTCAAGGAGAGACAAATATAACCCATGACACATATCATCAACTGGAAGCCTTTAAAGGGCATTATGTCACTGGGACAAAATATTACCCAGACTATTACATATAGAGTTAGAATTTAACTTTCATTCATGGAAGCGCAATTGTTTCCTCTCACGTGCCCATTCTCAATTTCTAAGATCAACTAGGAATGACCTTTTCAAGATCTCATTCTTGTGTTAAATTCTGGCACAAGAGAAAACACTAGCAACAGCTGTCCAAATAAGGTGCTTCTGCCACAGTTTTTTCTAAGTTCAAACATTTATGGAAGCAAG
Organism: Python bivittatus; assembly: GCF_059951505.1. Taxonomy (NCBI): domain Eukaryota; kingdom Metazoa; phylum Chordata; class Lepidosauria; order Squamata; family Pythonidae; genus Python; species Python bivittatus. The sequence goes on from NW_028277073.1 coordinate 6,940,624, forward strand.
ATAAAGTTCTTCTGTTTAAGCTGACATTTAGTGGTCAGTGTTAAAAGCAAGCAGAAAGAGTACTTCCCTGTTTTCATCCACTTACATACAAAACAGAATGGAACACCATGTGAATATTATGGATGATACTTATAATCTAATATTTTTCACTTTATGTTCTGAAATTTCCTCTCTAACATGCTAGGTATGATAGCCAGTGGTTCCCCAATACAGTTCTTATTCAGCAATTCTCAAGAAATTCTGACACATTATGCACTACTCATAGCTATACGGTGCAAGATCCACCATTTTTAAAAAGCAAATGGGTGGGTTAAGCCCATCAGATGCTCAACATACACGTTTTGTCTTATTTAAATAAAATAATGGTACCATTATTCAGCAGTGGGATTCTTACAGATTGTGGGAACTATAAATAGGCTACCAGAAGTCACGCATTGCCCCCGTAATCTAGAGGTCCATGTCCAATAAAAATTCTTGCAATTACTTTGAAGGCTAGCCTTATTTTTTCAGGAATAAGTGTCTTTTTCCAGTTGATTCAATCAAGAATACAATGTCAAAAAGCTATGTTCAGAGAGCAATTTCCAGCTAATGGTATCTGTTAAAACTGTATTTCTAAGTTACCTAGCTCAAGTTTTCAGTTAAATGATACCATGTCTATATGACAGAACAATAACAGATTTTGGTATCACATGAATTAACTTATTCTTTAAAAAAGAAAAAAAGTGTCATGCATATAGAAAATTAGATGTTCAGGAAAGAACGAAGTCTGAAGCCTTCTTCTTGACATCTAATTTTCTATGAGCTAATATTTCTTTATAGGAACACTTGCAGTGGTATCTGTAAGGAAGGTTATAAAAGCCAAAGTAGTGGTCGTAGCAGTGCAGTTGAAGGCCCCCCCTCCTTTATATGTGTATGCATCACATGTACAAAAGAGGTGGGGCTTCAAATACGCTGATGCAGCCACCATCTTGTCTTTTTTGACACCCCTCCTACCAATGCCACTGAACACTGTGTCATATGAAAACCTTCAGACTACTGCCTTAAAGGAACATAGTTCAAATATTGGTTTCCTTTACCATCTTGGTGAGAACTAGTAAGAAAAGTCTCAGTTTTGAAGCACAACGTTAAGTCAAGGATGTTACAGAATAGTATGCAATTCACAAGCCATTAATAGGTATTTTTAACATAGCCTGCTAATTCCTAAGATTATTTCAATCTATACAAGAAAAGCATCAGTGAACTATTTGGGGACAATCAACTGGGTAGGGACAATCAACCCTCTGAATAGGTACAGCCTCTGACCTCAAATATATAATGCTTAGTCTTTAAAATATTTTGTTCAATTCTTCAGAATGCAGCCTATCATTTACAAGAAACCTGCAACCAACCTTTTCTCCCTATATTGCAGAAGTCAGCTAGTTCCAAGATTTATTGCACTTCAAATTTAAAAATCTGAAATAAAAATATACCAGCTGTTCCACTTCAGTATCATAGAGAACTGCTAGTTTACTGCTTGATTGCTTCAGGGACACTGCAGTGGAATTGCTAGCAGATACAGGATCACAGATTTCAGAAGCGTCTTGTCCTCCAGATATGCTTCAAGGTTAGTTGTTCTCATTTTTAGCCATGCTGGCTGAGAATTATAGGAGTTGACATCTAAAATAGCTAAAGGGTAACCAGTTGGAAAGACTGATTTAGGATGAAGATATTAAGATTGGTAGATTTATTCATTTATTTATATTTCAAATTTAGTTGCCGCCCATCTCACTCAGGTTCCTCTATGTTGTCTTATTCTCCTTTATACATAGCAAATATCTTAAGAGAAAAGCAAGCTAAAGGTTGAACAATATTCCTAAAGGCTGCTTTGGGAATAAAAAGGAAAAGGTAGACACCTTCAAATCAATTGAACTTGTTGACTCAAATTGACTCTTGTTGACAACATGGAAATAACCATATTGTTTTCTTGGTAACAATAGAAAAGTGGATGGTATTGTCTTCTTCCAAGATGATTTTTTTCCTTTTAATTTCCTTATCTACAGGTCTGGAATTCCTGGTAATCTCCCATCCAAGTTCAACTCTAATTAGCTTTCTGAGATCAGCCAAGGTTGGCTAGATATTGCCAACTTTAATATAATTAGTTATAATTATCTTTAGTACAACTATGGTGGTACATAATGTGAATGGCCACTTGTTGGGGTTTTTTAGGTTCAGTCCTAATATGTTCCCCTTTAAAGGAGATGATGATGATGATGATATTTTTATTCCACTTTTTTTTTTAATCAACTCAAGGAGACAAATATATCTAATGCTTTCTACTTCTTTCAGGTTACTCAATAAAACACCTAAACTGTTTTGACAAGATACAATCTTTACTTATATTTGATGGTATAAATGCCACACAGCTAAATTCTGGCTTTAAACTTAAGTTAGACACACAGATTTTTGTATAAAGTGAAGTGCTAGAATGGATTTGACTTCTGTCCAGCAGCTCTGTTAGAAATTCATGGGCTATTTTTTATGTGTATATTTCCTGCAGGGAAGAAATTACATCTTTAGTGCATTTATATCCCACTTTCCTTCTGGGAGCTATGTATGGAGGACACCCCCTCAACACCAACCTTGGGAGACAGGTTGGGCCAAGAGAGTGACTGGCCTGAAGTCAGCCCTTGATCTCATGGCCAAGAGGGACTTGGGCTCATCTAGATCCAGTGCAGCTCTTTTGATAACTTTAAAAAAATTGCAAAGGGGGCCGGATGGGGGCTTGCATCAGTGGAAGTGGCTTGTGGGGTGATTGATTTTGCCCCCCCCCCATCATCTTGGGTGCCTTTGGTATTTATGTATAGGGTTTATTTTATAGTTGACTTTTATGGATTTAGTAATTTTAATTATTTATGGGGTATTTTAATTGTTTATGGGCTTTTAATTGTGAGCCGCCCAGAGTCATCCGTTGGGGGAGATGGGCGGCATACAAATTTAATAATGAATGAATGAATGAATGAATGAATGAATGAATGAATGAATGAATGCCTTTTAATACAAATACAGAGACCTCTGTGGGCAGGTATTGACTGCAAACAGGCATCAGCTGGAAGAAACTGAGTCCCAAAATGAAGTGCATAAACTGGAAAAGCTACTTAACAGTAGGGAAGCATTAATATTCCAAATGATCACTGGCTGGAGATAAAGTAGCTTTGTGTTTTCCCTTGTTCCCATTTGGAGTTCGCAAGTACACTTTACTTATTACTTCCACGGGGGATTCCTTTGTTAGCTCTACTATTGCTTGACCTCTTTTGCTTATGCTGCTCACTGGAAGGTTTTTGTTCTTGTCTGACACATCCTTGTTCTTGGTTATCAAGCAGGAGTGGGACAATAAACCCCATCACTCCTCTTGCTGCAGAAGCCTTCTCAAAGCCAGCCATTAATCAACAAAACACAAATGCGGACTGAAAGCTAGTAATGATTAAAAAAAAAAAATACAGCTACAACTTAAGAGATAAGCGAATGGGGAGTTTCAATAGCACACTGCATTTGGATGGCAGAAGGCCGCTGGTAGGCCTCTGTAAGTAACTGCAGCTGCATTTCTCACCAACGTGATATCCTGGCTTTGTCCTCTAAGCCCAAGGAAGCCCCTTTGCAAACAAGAGGAAAGAAGGGAACGGATATATGAAGTGGGAGGGGCGAGGTGGTCTGCAACCCCACCATTTGGCAGGAATGTCCCCTGATGGATGAGCAGCTGGACGGGACTCTGCTGCCAGTTATGAGTCATAAATAACAGTGCCAGTGGGCGCTGCTCTGGGTGCCTGGCAAAGAGGAGGGAAATGTCAAGAGGCTGGGAAAGAAGGTGGGAGTTGCGGAGAAAGATGGCATTTCTTAGAGGAAGGCTGGCTCCGAGGCCATTATCTGCGCTCCTTCATGCATCAAAGAGTCATCGGTGCTTTTGGCTAGAGCAGGGCAAAATCAATTAAGGCTTCTGAAGAAAACGAACCCCAATGCTCTGCTTCACATTTCACAGAGCAGTGATATGAATAACAGATATGAGTGACAGAGCTTAATGTGTCTCTCTGCTTAGGAGCAATGCCATACATCAGGCTGCCAAGAAGATACTCAGGTGCAAATAATACAATGTATGACCAGCAGAGGGAGCATCTTTTATTTGATGCCAACGAAGGGGGCTGAAGAGGCTAAACAGTTCTTCCTTTCCTTCTTTTTTGTCCCTAAGGCTTTAAAGAATGGCTTCTTTTCTTTTTTCTTTTCAAATTTATCGCACTATCCTGCACAACATGGCAAAGGACGAAGACGTAGGTTGGTGGTGCAAGGCTTTGGAGTCAAAGGCAAAAAGGTGCTTTGGAGAGCAGGGGGGCTGGGACACAGCACCGGCCTACAACTCTCCAAAGCAGCCAGGCCTCTTTGTGGACTGTTCAACAGCCCCTTTGCAGCTGCAGCACAATCCGGAGAAAAGACAGGCGAATTGCTGCAGAAGCATCCCTACATGCTCCAAAGCACCTTTTTGCCTTCACACCTGAAATAACTGAGCGATGTTCAAGGTCAGCCTGATAAAATGCTAAAGCAGTGTTGTCCAAACTTGGCCACTTTAAGATGAGTGGACTTCAACTCCCAGAATTCCCCAGCCAGCCATGCTGGCTGGGGAATTCTGGGAGTTGAAGTCCACTCATCTTAAAGTGGCCAAGTTTGGACAACACTGTGCTAAAGGAAAGTACTATAATTGCTGTGCTTCTGTCCTCTACTGTTGTGATACATCATTTGGTATCAGCCTTCCCTAACTGGATGCTTTCAAGATACACTGGATGACTTCATTATGCCAAACCAGCATGTTCATATTGGTTTGTTATTAGACTACATGCATCAGGGCTCCTCGTACTTTAAAAATGATTCAGAAAAAGCACTTTGGACTTCCTCTGAGCGTCGCACCTCTCTACTGTTCATGAAAACTGTCCGCTTTAAAGCTTGAAAAAAGATGATGGTGCTTTAGAGAGCCAACTCTTAAGGCAACTTTAAAGTAGCTGCATCTTTTTTCCCCCCAGTCTCACATAGAAGCCATTAGGTGGGAAGATCACTTCACAATCTCAAAACAAAGACTCTTTTGGAAGGGAAAACTTCAGATTCTATTTTATTTAGAATTGGCATTCTAGAAAAATGCATGGAGTCCATGGTTAGAGAGCCTCCTCCAAGTTTGGACAACACTGTGCTAAAGGAAAGTACTATAATTGCTGTGCTTCTGTCCTCTACTGTTGTGATATATCATTTGGTATCAGCCTTCCCTAACTGGATGCTTTCAAGATACACTGGATGACTTCATTATGCCAAACCAGCATGTTCATATTGGTTTGTTATTAGACTACATGCATCAGGGCTCCTCGTACTTCAAAAATGATTCAGAAAAAGCGCTTTGGACTTCCTCTGAGCGTCGCACCTCTCTACTATTCATGAAAACTGTCCGCTTTAAAGCTTGAAAAAAGATGATGGTGCTTTAGAGAGCCAACTCTTAAGGCAACTTTAAAGTAGCTGCATCTTTTTTCCCCCCAGTCTCACATAGAAGCTGTTAGGTGGGAAGATCACTTCACAATCTCAAAACAAAGACTCTTTTGGAAGGGAAAACTTCAGATTCTACTTTATTTAGAATTGGCATTCTAGAAAAATGCATGGAGTCCATGGTTGGAGAGCCTCCTCCAAGCGTTTTTTTCTGGTATCCTTATACTCAGTGAGGCAGAAGTGTGGTAGTAGCTTCTCTCTTATCTACTGCTCCTCTGCAAGCATTCACATTCATACATGGACAGAAGCATTCTGTCCTTTTTTTCATTCTTTTTCTATCTAGTTATAACTTATCTTCTTCTACTTTTCTTCTTTTCCCTTTCTCCTTCTTGCCCTTTCCCTGGCCCGTCCATCCCTCCCTTCCTTCTCCTTTACTATTTCTGTTGGAAAAAGGGAAAGGGAAAAATGGGAGCCTGTGTACTTGTTTGAATATACCACTGTTCTCCTGCAAGTAGTTTGTATTTGGAGACAAGATGCTCCCAATAGAAGTAATACTGAATCTTGATAGATCAGTCCTCCATGAATTTGTCTAATCCCTTTTTAAAGACACCTAAGTTATGGTGATCATGTCTTGTGATAATAAATTCCATAGATTAGTTAGGCATTGTGCAAAGTTCATTTTAAATTATCTTCCAATCACCTTCAATGGATGGTCTCTAGTCCTTCTTCCTGTCCACCTTCTCCATGGCATGGATGATTTTATACACCTAAATAATTTCTCTCCTTATTCATCTTTTTTCCAAAGCTATAGAGTCCCCAAAATTCTAGACTTTTCTAGGAAGGAGGCTCTTCGGGCCACCTGTTCATTTTGATTGCCTTTGACTTCACTTCTTCTAGCCTTAATATATCCTTTTTCAAATGTGGTGGCCAGAACTGTATACAGTACTCTAGACATGGAAATACCACAGATTTGTAGAATAATATTGGTGCTTTTATTTACAGTCCCCTTTTTAATGATTCCTAATGTACAACTTTCCTTTTTCACAGCTGCCACAAATGAGCTATTTACTATAAAACCAATATCTTTTTTCTGATTACTTACAGATAGTTCAAAGTACACCAATGTGTATATGAAGCTGGACATTTTGTCTAAAATGCATCACTTTGCCCTTATTTGATTTGCTTTTGCCATTTGGTTGATCAGTCACCTGATTTAAAGAAATTCTTTTGGAGCTCTTGATAGTCGCTTTTGTTTTTTAACCATTCTCAGTGGTTTAATATCATTTGTAAACTTGGCCAGTTCACTGCTTATTCCTAAATCAAGATAATTTATGAACAAGTTAAGCAGCACTTATTCCAAAACAGATCCTTGAGGGACTCCTCTTCTTACTTCCCTCTACTAAGAATATTGTCCATTTATTCCTCCTCTTTGCTTTTGAGTTTTGGACCAGTTAGCAGTCCATAAAAGGACAAGTCCTCTTACCCCACGACCAATAAGTTTACTTTCTTAGTAGTTTGGATGTGTACATGCAGGTACAGGCTCAATTAATTTTGCATTCGGAGTATGATTTGATTAACCCCTATGAGTTGCAACCCGACTTATAAAATCTTACTGCAGGCAAAGTTTTCTGACTGTACATATTAGGCCACATATTATTCTAAATTTCAGCTGAATAGTATTTATGCAAGAATGAGATTCTGGATATAATCGAAGTATAAGAGTTCAGTCTTTCTCCTTCACTTGTCTACTTTGGGAAAAAAATGATGCACACAATCTAGGTCCCCATCAGATTAAAAGTTCTGCTGACAAAATCCACTTTTTTGATGTTGTTTATTTGATTAATGCCCAAATATATACATATATATAAGCAACAGTCTGAAAATTATATTAGAGAGCCATACTAGAGTCCTTTTATATTTTTTTGTACTTGTGGGAAATTCCAGCAATTTTTCTGATTAAAACTCTGTGTGTTTCTTGCATTGGAATATCATATGCGACATACAATTTAGTTTAAACTTGACTTTTAAAAGTTAACTAATGTAAGCTAAACTTGGCTGTAATTTTATACTGACCTTCAAAATTGTTCGGCCATCAAATGATTCCCTTTCTTTGAAAGATTTGCTCGTGCCTCGGTTATTTGGTTCTTCAGCTGCAAAATAAATGGGATTCCAACTCAAACTGAGTCAATGCCCCCCCAATTTTTTTATGCAGGAAGATGATTCTGAATTTGTTTTTATTCATTTGCCATAACAGCATTTTAAACAAGACAAAAAATTATTTCCAAAAGTATGTTGTCAGAATGTTGAGTCATCAATATTGTTTTGAGGATTATTCAGGGCTGACAGCTTAGTGTAATAGAATCATCGAGGAGAAGCCAGAGTTTAAGATTCAGTGCTCTGTCAAAGCATGTTTCAGTAGTAAAGCATTCTCTCATTTTGTTTCCAAGTCCAGCATTGAAGAGCTGATCATTCTGCAGACCACAAATTTAAAACCACTGAGAAAAATTGGGTACTTGGGCAATGCATCCTTGTTCTCAAGGTACCTCTAATTTCTCAAAGCTGGGAACAAACAAAAGAAGATGAATGGCTCCTTATACCAAAGGTTATTTTTACTCTGTCCAATTGCAGATACTCCTTGCAAACATACAACTACCAATTTGGTTTTGAGAATCTCAGGTTTCGTGAAGCATATTGAGAGCTTCGTATTTCCTTTTTGAAAAGCAAGTTTCTAGTTGTCATGATAGAAAGAATTTGTTCCACTGAGTAACAAATGTTCATAAACATGGGAACATCACATGCCGCTTATTAATCAGGGAGTCAGTTCTTTAGCTCAACCTTTTGCTCCTTCTGCAAGTCTATTATTTCTACTATACTGATGCTATTGGCCTAGAATCTCTAATCTTCAGAAGATCTCATTTAACTCTATTTGAAGGACAACCTTTCATGGCTTCTGCCTGTCCTATAAGCATGTCCTGGGTCCCTCTATCAAACAATCTCATCTTAGAGCACCCAAATGGTGTGCCTTCTTTGTCACGGTGCCTGCCCTCTGGAACAGCAACCCACCCACCCCCAAATCCTGATGGATCCAACCCTGCTTTCCTTCAAATGAGCTTTGAAGCCTTGGCTTTTTCCCCAGGTCTTGAGCTAGGGCAGGATGTGTATCCACACCCTGGTGTGTTTGGTGTATTTATACCATACATTTGTTCTCCCCGTTATGGCCAACTTTTATTTTATCCTTGGTTTCTTAACATATTGTATTGTGTGTTGTTAACTTTCTACACCACCCAGAGCCAGCAATGGGTTGGGTGGCCATAGAAATCTAATTTATAAATATAAAATAAATGCATCTACATTGTAAATGTATTTTTTTTAAATTATATTTAAAAAAGGCTGAAAAGGCACACTGGAAATAGATCAACAAACTTGCACATCATTCTACTCTTGTCACTCTTTGAAAATCTCAATGTGAGCATGAAAAATAAAATATGATCAATAGTCCTTAAGGTAGTTGCGTAAAAAACTTAGCCAATAACCTATGCAAATTGTGTAGGCAGGATAGGCAAAACTGTGGTGAGACAGGAACTTTTTCCATTTTATTTGCAAGGCCATATTTCAACAGACTGCTCCTATAACTGCCAGTGTGTTCAATAAGCTTATTTCCAGGCATATACAGGGCTACAGCTAAGTGTGTGATTACACACACACACACACACACACACACACATCTAACCCTTAGTCATGTTTTCAAGTAGATATGGTAAACAGATTATTAGTTGACCATAGCATGGTAGTTCTTTTGCACAACTTCAGGAGATGTCCTTTTATAGCCATACACACCAGTTTGCCCTAAGCCCTGCATTGGAATTAATAGTTGCTATTTTTAGAATATGAACAAACAGCTATTCATATTCTGCTTACTAAATAAGCTTTTAAAAACAGCTTTAAAAATTAAAAAGAAACTACAGCTTGATAATACTAAGCACATTTGGATGGAAAAGCAGACTCAACAGTAACCTAAATCCAAATAACATTAATCAAATCTATCTTTTAAAAGATAGGATACAATCTTGATTAAAAAGCAATACAAAATCATAGCTTCTCTCAGACATAAGAGGATAATGAGGGAACCAAACATCTGCTGGATAAAAAAGGTGTTGAACATTTCAGTGAAGGATTCTTCCTCTCCTATTTCAGATGAGGCCAACTTTAATAAAGGGATCCATCCTTAAGCAGGGGATGAACCCATTATCTCCAGCCTAAAGGCCATGAAATAATAATAAATGAGCAATAGCCAACCTCAGCACCCTCACAGCAAACTCAGGGATCAAAGCAGCTGTTATATTTCTCAAAAGACCTTAACAGAGGCTCACCGCTAGGATCATTCCGAAAGACTGTATTCATAACAGTAGCATGGAGTTTCACCCTATCCCATTCTTTTTTCATCAGCCCAGAGGTCACAAACTGATCCATCAGTCTATCTGCTATGAGCTGAAGCCTAGGGAAAAGAAAAGGAAGTGAGGAAAAAGGCAAAGTGAGGCATTTTTCAATATCTGTATTCATGTAACAGGTACTTGAATGTTCATACCCTGGAGAAGAATTAAAACAATTGTTACCAAACAGTTGTAATCAAAACAACAAATGTTGCATTGGTGTCCTGTTACTTCTTCAAGATGGAAGGTTATGAGTGGAGAAAGCTGGGAGGAATCCAAAATGCTGGAAAAATGTTTCAACCACTGTGCTTAGAATACAAGTAAACCTAGATAACACATCCTTCACCGAAACAGAACAACAAAATTGCATTCTGAGGAGAAAGGGGAGGAGGGGGAAAAGCTGCAACTGAAAGCTCTTTGATAGACCATTAGAAATAGTCTGACATACAATTTTACTATGTGGAAAGCAGGAACTTGATAAAAATGCCTGTCTGACATAAGGAAAAGGCCTCTGAATGACAAGGTCTGCTTTATCCAGGCTCATGTTTCAGATTACTTATCCCTAACAAGACAAGGTTGATACCATATGGAGTTGGATAGTGCTAGTACTTTGCTTGTCCCTGACAACATGGTACCTTCTCCTACTTTTCTCTTATAGTGCAGGTGTCATCAAGGTGATGCAGAACAGAGAACTTTATTTAGATGCATTAACTCCGTACTGGCATTAAAGGGCTTCCTGATTAGGTTTTAGGATGTGATCCTGCTTCATAAACCCTCATGGAAGTCCATGCCATGTCATTTTCCATCCCACTCTTCTCTTTTTTTTTCAAATCAGAAAGCATCTTTTTAGGGAGAAAAAGGTGGCATAGCTACATTAAAATATTAATGGAGATCCCACTATTGCTAAATAGGATAGAGGAAATTAACTGTAATTCCTAGTCTGTTTTAGGAACAACAAATCTTTTTCCTTTCAGTTGCTACTCTTAACATTTTTGTTATTACCTTGGGTAGTGGATTACTAAAAAGAAGTTTAAAGATGGTATGATCAGATTACCAGATATTAAAAAAGATACTTTAAAGCAAAACAAGATTGAAATAAATATGTAAGTAAAAATTGACTTGCTTTGTATATGCTTGCTTAATTATTGTTACAAATAATGCAAGTAGGATAAAGAGTTTGTATCCTGGATAGGACTGTGCTAATCCCCATTTAAAGTAAAGCATGTATTACTGCTTTTCATAATGCTCTGTGGAATTTTCCACCCAATTTCTACACCAAAGCAGAATGATTTCCTTCTAACCTAATCTTCACCGCAGTTTATAATGTCTATCAAATGAAGTCAAGAGTTACATCAAATTCTTGTGAGAGGGGATCTGCTTCTTCACAGGAACAACTGATGTGTGTTCATTAAGATTTATTTGGCTGTCAACTAATGCCAGAGAGTCTCCTGTGCTGTTTCCTCAAAATTCTGGTCCAGCTACCTACCATAGGCTTCACCTATCTTCAAACAGGCTTCCCACTGGCCTCATGAATCTAACAGTGACTTCATCTCCTTTTTCCTGCCAGGACTTTATTTTCCTGCCTTACATTTTTTCTTTCCTTCAAATATTCTGCTAATCTGTCCTTTGTGAAGCTGTTGACCCCTCCAAGCCAACTCCTCTGATTAGCAACATATCTCTAGGAGGCAACTGCTTAACTGGCTCCTAACATGGCATTTCATTGGCCTTTAATCCTAATAAAGAGAAATGGTCTGTAATAAGCCCCTACATTTGGTAAAGTACCGCAGTGCCTCTGAAAGCACCGAGCAGGCCTAAATAGAAGAAATTAAGCTCCCCCCCCCCAAATATTTCCCATGTAAACCCGCTAATACAAAGACAGAACTGGGGAAAACCAGTCTGGCCCTTTATAATTCCAAGGGTTGTTAGGAAAGGGAACTTAACTCAGATTCTTTCTGAAACACTGTGTAGAGTCAGGACACAATGGATGGAGCATTGTCCTTGACTGGACAAAGCAACGGTCAGTCCACTCCTGAGACTGGCTTTCACTTATCCTCCCCACTCTAAGAATAAGAGTTTAGAGAAAAGGAGAAGAAAATGAGCAAGGAGACCATGCCTACAAACACCCAAACAGGAGGCCCAGATTACTTTTCTCCAACCATTCTCTCTGCAATGAATATGTGCTGAAATCCAAAAAGAGTGCTAAAAAGTAACCAGTACAGCAAGACCAAAAATTCTGATTTCATTTGGAAGTCTCTGCATGTTATTATGTTCCCTTGTTTGTCCAATACTCCCCTTTGTCTAATGAACTACTATCTATGTCCAGAGAATTGGCTTCATTGGTTTTAGATGGGAATTTCTCATTTAAACCTTCCTCATGTGCAAGACTGCAGTTTCATGCCTACATCTTGTATTTCATTAATGCAACAAGGTTTGTTAAGTTCTGCATTTCTGAGCATTGATGGAAAGATCCAAAGCACCTTTCCTTCTAGTTTCCCCAAAACTGGGCTGTAGGGAGCAATCTGGGGCAGAAGGCCTAAGAATTCCCAGCTGGACTGACTAAAGGTTGTCAGAAGGTTCATACCTGATCACTGGCAACCTATCACATGTATGTTTTACTGGGGAATCCTTGGAGAAAAAGGTGTGCCAGCAATGGTTTTAAATTATCCTTCCTGGTCCTAACATGTTTGGATCACTTTATTTTCCTGAGACACGTTTCCATTAGATGAAGAGGTCAGACATTTGATCCTATGAATTTATATGGAAGAATGAGTATAAACTCCACACTTAATATATCCTGCCTTTAGCACAATCTCTCTCAAGATGATTGACTTTTGCTCTCAACATTATAACAGCTGTCTGTTGACTTGGCCTTTGACACCACCTAGAGCACAAAAATCCTTACTGTGTAACAAATATTACCTCCATAAATGACAAACAAAACTGAGAGTGCCACAAGCTACACATTATTTTTGAAATGACTGTGTTAGAAGCAATCCACAATGAAGCACCATTAACACAGAGAGCTTCAATTGAACAAGCTTATTTTCTGAGCACCGGCAAAAATAAGTCCCAGTCAACACTAATGAGGGGTAGAAAGTAATGGAGATGACCTTGACAGAAATACGCAAGGGATGTTACCTAAGCAGAGAGGCTGAAACATTATTAAGTCTCAGGAAGCAAGATAACATTTGGAAGCTGCTCAGGCAGATGTATCCTTAATTCACTGAACTATAAAAAGGAGGAGGTACAGCACCATTAGACTTGCAAAATTCTGTTATTATAACTTATCTCAATAAGGTGTAGTTCTGGTCTTCCTGTGGAGCTAGTTTTCTGGTCTGGTCTACCTAGTGGGCCTGGCAATGGGGTGCGTATTTTACCAGACAGTCCTCTACTTCCAAACTTTCATGTTGTGAACTTTCACTGATATGAACAGGATAGAACCGGAAGTCAGGCCAGAAATTGGAACTGGAAGTCAGGAGAAGGTGGGAAAGGGTTAGTTTATGCAGCGTGCTCTGTGGCCAGGTGAGGCAGGAGAGGCGGCGGTGGCAGAGAACAGGGGAGAGGGGGCACAGGTCTCCTGCCTCGCCAGGCAATGGAGTGCACCGTGCCCCACCAGCTCATCCTTCGCTGCCCTCTCCGCTACCATCCCCTCTCCTGCCTCACCTGGCGACACATTGGCAGAAGATAGGGCTCCTTTGCCTCCACCGCTGCCCTGCCTCCTGCCTCCACCTTTTTTTTTTTTTGCTTGTTGGACTTACGAACAAAACGGACTTACAAACAGCCTCTTGGAACATAACCCATTCGTAAGTAGGGGACTATCTGTAACTGAATTCCTAGATTCAGCTTAGCTCCATGGTTTATCTGTGAATTACTTCCATGGGTTGAAAATGCTGTAACACCTTAGAGCTCTGATTGAATAATTTTGTCTTATTCTATTCAAAGCACAATTTGAAGAACATTCATAGAAGCTTTGCCCTGATACTATGGTTGTCCAGAGTAGGAACTGAATGAAGGAAACTGAAAGGATGCAAGCATCACTCCCAACTTAAAGCACATGCCCCTAAATGGAGTTCTGGCCAAAACAGTGGAATCACAAATTAGTTTATGGAAAATATTAACTTGTTTGGTCCAAGTACCATAATCAGTGCTTATTTTTATGCATAAAGTGTTTGAGAAAATATGTTGGTGCTGCATTTTAAAGGTTTCAAGATGATGCCAATTCTGTTGACAGCTGTTTGTTATTTAAAGTCAAACTTTCCTGATTTCAGCAAAGCTGAATAAGGTTAGACCTGGCTAGTACTTTTATGGGAATGTACCAGGAAATCCTAGGGTTGTTGCTAGATTGGGAAGTCGAAATAACGTGGCAAACTACTTCCATACTGTTGTCAAGAAAGCAACAAAGAAGTCTCCATGAAGTCACCAGTAGTCAAGCTTGAGTTCAGGAAGACTTCACTTATTTAAGAGTCAGATTAAGGAACCAGGAAGTTTGTAAAATACTGTATGTAAAACTTGACAGTGGAGTAACAAGCAAGTAATTTCCACCCCCCACTCCACAATCATACAGAGAAGTGTGGTGACCCATACTATTGTCAACTGCAAACTACATGTGTAAACCAGAAGAGGAACACAAGTCTAAATGAAACAAAGCATTCATTATCTAAGACCAGCATGGCCAGGGAACAATAATTAAAATCTAATAATCCTATCCAATAAAACAAAAGATCATCACACATATATGCAATCTTATATATTCTTTGTGCTAAACCCATCAGGAGGGTAATTTGCTGGATAGTTCACACTTTCCCAGTTATAGGTTTCCAGCTTGACCCATGAGGTCTTGCTCAGAGATGTTCTTCCCCTCTAGTCACCATTTGCTTGATAATTCTTGATGAGCTAATGTAATAGCCTGCTGGCTTTGAGTTGACCCTGTGAGGCTGTTGCAGCTAATTTCTAGCTGTTCAATCTGAATCTCATGTTTTCTGGAGATACATTTTTGAAATTAGAGATGACAAATGAAAAGTGGTATGATACCTCAACAATTAATAAAATATCTCAAATAAAAGCATGCTTCATTATATCATAAAACCAAGGAAATAAAACAGATTAAATTATAATGAGAGGCCTTGCTACATGGGAATCATTACAGCATAACTTTTCTCATCGTCTTTCTCCCCCTCTTGTCAAAATCAGAAAATTTTTCCAATAACATCAAGGCAATGGAGGGAAACTGGACTCTTCTGTTTTGTAGAATTGTGGATTTAGGTGAAACAAAAATCAAAAGTACATCTAGCTCTCACACTGCCAAAAGTAGGATGGATGAATTAGCTTAATGGTAATGTAGGAAAAGAGGTGATTTTTGTAATAATGCATATTATTTACTTGCACGATTTCAGAGATAAACAGAACGACAGGAGAGAATCTACTGAGCATGCCTAAATCTTTAGTAAACTAATGCTTATACTCTGAGAGTGCAGGTTTTACTTACTCCCTCTTGAAAGAGATCTAATGCTATGGACACTTGGTTTTTAAAAAATATAAATTCCAGCACTGATTAGAATCCATCTTTAATGCTATGAACATCACACAAGTTGCCAAAAGGCAGAAAACTGAAGTAAAGAAAAATATGGTAATTCTCATCTTAACAAAAGTTTAATTTAAAAGGATTTACAAAAATCTGATTAATTATGTTCTCTGATATTTCTTGGGGGGAATCACAGATACATATGAAAGACAAAGGAGAAGGAAGAAAAACAGTTAGTGCACATTTGGAAAAGAAGTAAAATGGTCCAATAATACTTAAGACTTTGCATTTGTAAAGAAAGAAATAACACACAACATAATTTAGGGGAAAAAAGAATACTATGAAGTTGGTAGCTGATTAATTAAATAATATGTGTACAGACAGTGGTTGCATTCACACTTCATGGCTAACCAGAACTGTTCAGCATTTTGACGAAGCATGGTACGTTGGTCATGTCTACTTGCTCCCTTCTTTCAGAGAGAATGGTTAAACCAACCACAGAAGCTTCTTGCTCTGTTTAGCATGATATGCAAACCAGGAATCTAGGTTTTCCCCACTAATAAGTCAGAGTCAGAAGGCACTGTTTATCATTAGTTTCCATTTTGATTCCTGTCTCCTTTGGAGAGAGAAATTAGAAATCCCTGTTTGCACATTATGGTAACTTCCTTCCATTGTTTGTTGAGCAGAAGAAGCCAAGAGAGAGAAAGAAGCATGGACCAGAAAATGTATGCTTACTGAATAACTGGGCTATTGTGTACGCAAACATGGCCAGGTAGAGGTAATTTTCTTCAGTTAGGCCCAGAAATTAAATCTTGTAAGAATGGAAATCTTTTATCATTTTTTTAAGTATTAAGTTCCTGGTTTTTGAACTATTCAGAACAAGTAGCAATTGCACAAGTGGAAGCTATCTTACGTCTTTCAGTATGAACTCTTGGGTAAAAGTCAGTATTGGCCTCTTTCTAGGTACAGAACAACAGAAGTTTCATCTCCTGGATGTCTGGTGGAATGTTTCCTGACAGATACGATCAAACTCAGGTTGAGAGGATTTTGGAGTATCATTACATTATTTTTGCCATTCCAGATAAAATACTTCTATGGGCTAAAAATGAATATAGAGAAAATGAGGGGAAAGTTTACCTGTTGGATCCATCTTTCATACGGACTTTTGCATACAGAACATCAATCATGGCTGGATCATCGTTCATATACTCTATACCTCTCACTTCCACAGTTAGTGGTTTGCCTTCAGAGATTGGGCTATTTTAAAAAAAAAAGGGGGGGACACCAAATGATTCATTTTGAACTTCAGCTGGCAACTACATATTTCACTACTTCAATTGCATTAGACATCAGAAGCACCACATGCCTAAGTGTGTATGAGGTGCTGCTATTCAATTTAATGTTTTAGGGTTGTTATTTCCCTAACTGTATATATTGTATAATGTTTATTTTGCATGAACTGCCCTGGGTGGATGGAAATGTTGGGATAACAGACAGAATTAATGTTCCCTATTCTTGGTTCTTGAACTGGTCTTTGCTATTTCTAGGTTATACCAGCCCTTGACTGTGGTGATGGATATTTCTTGAGAAGTCACCTTCTTATTCTTCCATTGCAGCAGATAGTCAAACAGCTCTAATTTAGATATAATAACAGTAATAATAGTAGTAGTAGTAGTCATAACAATAATAACATTTTCTTAGAATTATTTTGATCCTTCTTCCCTTCCCTCTGGCATAGCTTTCTTTCAGTCCAAATAATTTAGCTCTGGCTTAATAAACTATGATTTGAAGCTGACTTGATTCAACTAGCCATAGCTAAAGCTAACTACAGTTTTTCTGGGTTGGGGCATAGCGGTAGTTAAGCTGTAGCAGAATTAACAGTACCTGAAGTCTTGAAAAGAGAAGAGCTCATTATAATAACAACAAACCATAATTTAAGTTTCTTGCTTCAATTTTAGTGTTAGTCCTAAAATGTTTGGAACAAATGATTAGCACCCAACACCATAGGTTCAGCTCACATTTTGTTGTAAGACACTGAATCCCAGAACAGAGATACCTCCAGATTTCCCTAGTGTGTGTGTGTGTGTGTGTGTGTGTGTGTGTGTGTATGTTTCTGTATGTGTGTGTATTTCCCATTGTGAAGCATATAAATTATTTTATAAAATAATAACACATATCAAATGAATTAAAATATTGTTCTATATTGAATGTTACTGATTGTATGAATGGTCTAGGTTTAGACCTGTCATCATGTCCAGTATGCATAAATGATCAGGAAGACCAGCCAGGGGAGTTCATAAAATTTCACAGAAGTATGTGAGTAGACTAGTGAAGCAGTGTAGGAGTGATCTCTCCATGGTTTTTCTACTGGCTGCAAAGGCCTTCTTCCACTAGTCTACTTGAGGAAGACTACTTGTTAAGAGACTATTTGTCCTGTACTTTATACTGGATTCACCTCTTATGTGGCTAGCATTCAGTTTCGTGGACTTCTTCACAAGGCTGCAGTAGCCCCTTCAAATCTGATATGATATGATAACAAAAGTCACATGTATAACAGGTATGTATAACCCTGTAGCCTCCTACAAAGTCTTGGGGGAGGTTCCCAGGGCCCCTCCAAAGATTGAGACTATATTAACATTTTTAATGAGACCAAAAGGAGAAATACAGGTAGTCCTTGTTGAATGACCACTCGTTCAGCGACCATTTGAAGTTATGACAGGGCTGAACAAGAGGGACCTACGATGGGTCCTCATAGTTGCAGCCGTTGCAGCGTTCCCGCATTCATGTGATTGTGATTTGAGCACTTGGCAACCATCTTGCAATTACAATGGTCACAGCATCCCATGGTCATGTAATCACCATTTGTGATCTTCACTGCTGGCTTCTGACAAGCAAAGTTAATGTGAAAGCCAGCAGGAGGTCGCAGATGGCGATCCCGTGACCACAGGATTCGCCTAATGACAACTGGGACTGCCACAACTGTTATCATAAGGCAGCGTGGTCATGTGACATTGCACTTTATGACCACGTCACTTAGCAACAGAATTGCTGGTCTCAATTACCATCATTAAGCGAGGACTACCTGTAGTCATATTCATAGAGAACATCACATCAAATTTAATATATTCCTTTGGCACGGTGACCCTTGGCACGCCACTCAAATGCCAACTGCAGTCCTTTACCTGGACCCTATCTTTAGCTTTATGTTTATCCTATCAGCACTTACATGTCATAAGTAGAAAAACAGAATTCTGCTGTTATTACAGTGTATAGGTTATAAACCTCCCAGACAGCTACCGCATAGCTTTTAGACACTGCATAGCATTAATATTAAAGAAGTGTTAAATAATACAAGCAATTATACTATCTTTCATATAAAATGAAAGGCCAGCACTTTCTAATATTAGAGACTGAGGGTTTTATCCATGTGCAGTTCTACAGATAGTGAAATTCACGCAGCTAGATCCTTACAATTTATTTTTCTTTAGCAATAATGGCATTAACGATTTTCAATATTGCAGACATAATTGTCCTTGTAGCTCTTGTTGTTTTGCCTTTATAATTACATAATCTCCTCGCTTCCTAAGAGCTAGGAGTTTAAATGGCAGGAGAGGTTCCCTGTCTGGGCAGAGTGGAGTCAGAGGGGCAGTGACTAGATGAGAGTGGGATCCCTGACTTTTGAAAACACACTATACTTAGAGAGTTGGTGTAATCAAAGGTATCGCAGTTGTCACACTTTGCTGTGTAATATTTGTGTTTTATTTATTTCCTCTGTTCTATTGTTTTGGTACGTGTATGTGAAAAGCATGTGACACACCTGTGTTGAGAAAAGGGTAAAGGTGTTGTTATACACGGGATCACACGCAAGGGTTGGTAACTGTTTGGGAGAAAAGAATATTGTAGGAGTAGAGAGTACATGGCTAGCAGCTATTATTCTCTCTGATTCCTCCATGATATGATAATGGGGGGGGGGGAGAGTTGCTGTAATCTACAGAAATACCATCCCTACTTAGTTGCTGTAATCTACAGAAATACAATCCTACTTTGCCCCCACCAGAGAGGCAAACTGAGTCAACAGCCTATCTGAGCAAGCTGACTTCTAAAACAGTACTGGAGAACTTCAATATAGTGATCATCAATTCATATTAAGGCTATGCTAGAAGGCCCATCTCGGCACTTCCTGGCCACCACCATAACCCTGAGACTATCTCAAATGGTTATTGGTCATATATCCTTAACCTCATATTTGTCTGGGGAGATAAAGAGCACAAATGGATAACTGGGGGTGGGGGGGGTGAGTGTTAAAGTTACTCCAATGTCAAAGTCATAGCCTCATCTGGTGAAGTTTGGTCTCAGTATCTATCCCCTCCATTAAGATAGTTTGTCTCTGGGGATTATGAAATCTAATAGGCTCTTGAATAATCCATGGGAATTTATAGGAGCCAAAGTCAAAGCCTACAATGAGTCTTCACCTCTACTGGCCTATACATTTGCTAAGGTCATCAGAGAGGTCTAGTTGCTTGTGATTCAGCTTACTCATTAGTTATTACTCATGGTTGCTCACAAAAAGATCTTCCTTATGGTTGCATCTACCTTCTGGAATGCTCTTCCCAAAGGAGGCATTTACTGTTAAATCTTTTCAGCAACTAATAAAGGTACATTTCTTCATTTAAGACTTCCTTATCAGAATGCTCCAAGTAATTTTTTTTCTTTCTTCCCCTGTTTTCTAAAATATACCCATGTACATATTCTTACTGTTCTAATTCACTGCCATTTATTTATAATATTTTATTCTCCTTATTTGCATGCTAGGGTTGAGATTTTTACATATAAATGTGGTATAAAATATAATAAATGCATGCTAAATTAAGTTATCATCTACTGATTTCAATTTAGTTAGTAACAAATAAACAAGACTCCTGTGATACTGAAGTGGGTCATAAGTCGTAATATTTTGGCTGGCCTTAATATACGCTCCACATTTGTTATTGCTACCAACAATGTCTCTATAGATTGTATCTCTGACATTACTCTGAAATTGGGAAGCTATGAGTGCCTCTGTTTAATCATATGTATATAATTATTTAGAGTGCCTCTTGTTTTATTAGTGAGAGAAAGAATGCACATACAATATATCAAACCCAGAAGCATATGAAAATAAAGGAGTAGACTAATAACTCAGAATTATCAATAAGGATAGAAACCAGCATAATAAGTTTATAAATATAAAATTATGCTTATCTATTGTAGGGTCCATTGAATGGCTTCAGTGAATAGAGCCATTGGTACTTCATTCAGGATAGAATTCTACGAACTTGAGAGGCTTCACGTTACTAAGTTAACTGTTCTCACTGGTAACCTCATTAGCTGAGTTGAGATGACACACTGCATGAAGCCACTGCTTGTTTTAACCATGGTTTATTGTATAGGCAACAACTGGAAAAACTGACATCTCAAACGAAGCCAATATCCTGTCCTAGATCAGAGTTAGAGTTTGGGAGTGGCAAACGCATAGTAATCCACTCTAGGGTTTAATTCCCAAAAAGATTATTCATGACCAGAGAAACACAGAGAATTATCCCAGGGCCAGCATATGTAGATTGCAGAAATCCAGACACTCATTAGATGGCAGCAGCAATGATATAAAGAACACATTAACTCTTTGCTGCCATCTAATAGTAATATGGATTTCTCCTGTCCAGATACGCTAATCCTAGATTAGGGTGTAAATTGGTCCAGAAGTCAAAAGTCAAGAGCTAAACTCGATCTCAGCAACTTTTCAGAGGGCAAAAGCAAGAGAACAAAAGTCAGGGACCAGGCAGAGAAGAGTACGTCAAGCAATCACAGTTCATGGCATGTAAGTAACTAGTTACTTGGGGTTATAAAGAAGAGACATTACTTCTAACAATAATCTAATCTCAGAGAGCTTTATACTTGAGGCTACAGCTATCTCACCCACACTTAGCTGCTAGTTATTGAGCCTGATCTCTCTGCAAGACCTCCCAGGCTTTACTCAAATAGACTTTCATTTCCAAGATGCTCTCCCTAATAGGCAAATACTCTGGGAACTCCTTTGCCTTCTGGTATTCAACCAGACACTGTTCATAGGTTGGCTGTCTGAGCGAGTGATCTGGGATAGTGGGGACAGGGTCTCAGAGTCTGGGACAGTTGGGGACAGGGTCTGGCTCAGGTCCTCAAGCATTTCCCTCCTTACATTTTTTCCAACAAATCTGGTGAAGCAGATTGAATTGAGAGAAGGTGCCTGGCCCAAAGTCATGCAGTGAACTTCCATGGCTGAGGATGGATCTCATGAATGCTAGTAAAACCCCTTAACCACTATGCTACACTGGTGTTACATATTTCAATTGACTTGCCTTTAGCAATATCCACATTCTTATCAATTGCATTTTGCATCATCTGAAGTTCATGTTACTAATTTTAAAAACAGGTTCATCACAGAGGAACTCACTTGTAAACTTTAGGGTGCATCCTGAATTCTAAGCTAGAAATCACTGCACCAGAAAGTTCTTGCAAAAATATTACGAACACAGCTGCATTGAGGGGTGGGGGAAGAGGACTTCTATTTATCATTCTACATCTCAAACCATATGCCTCTGTGTAGTACTTTATGACAACTTCTGCCCTACAGAGTACCTGATCTATTGTTTTTAGGACTGATTTTTTACACAGGTTGTGTAGTTTCAATACTCCCCGCCTACAGCTTGTTTAAGAAATGAATCTCAGGGATATACAACCATCTGGGGGGAAAAGAGTTATTTGCCAAACACTCTGCTAGTACAAAAGTGTAAGGTAATCACATTTTTCATGAACTTCAATGGAACAAAATCACTCTTTGCTTGTGCAGAAAATCACTGCAAGAAAAAAGTAGCTAGAAATTAATAATAAAACAGCAAGCAAAGAGATTCTACCACTGGAAAACCTGAAGGACCAGGTTAGGGACGGATCATCATGGAGAACAACTATCAGTAAGATCAGCACCAACTTGATGGCACATAATCAATCAATCAATCAATCAATCAATCAATCAATCGGGATTCTAACAAATTGTTTATTGACTGATGTCATAAACAAAACACAATTAGGACCCCGGCTCTTTAAATAAGTGTAGGTGCTTGCATATACTTTTTAAATTTCTTACCATTCTCTATTTTTGCTATCTATTCTCTCCATGGATGCCTCCTCTTTGAACAGATGTAGGTAGCTGCTTCTATCCCTTCTATTGCAAAGCTTCTGTTTTACTTACTCAACAAGGTCTTCTCTAGACCTCTGCAGGAGTTCCTGAGCCTTCTGGACTTCCTGTTCATTCAGAAGTACCAGTGTCCCAATAGTCAAATGGAGTTTTGCTGGGTTCTGGAACAGACTACTGCTGACTCCATAGTCCTATGGAAAAGATCAGACATTCCTCAAGTGACAAAAGTGTACATTAGAAATTCCATACACATTCATTATTTTTGGAGATGATAAGTCATGACAGAGAAGGACAGGGTTAACCTGAAGATTAAAGCAAACCAATAGCAGACGCAGGTAAGTTTGAATAAACTTTAAAAAAAAACCAAGATAAACGTATTCAGTGTAAATAACACAACCTCCACCTTGGTTGTGGTGGCTGCCACAAATAGCAACTCCATTCTGCTATCTTCGTTATTGCTCTACAAAAGCAAAAACAGGACCTGCCATGTCTTCATGCAGGCACAGTGCTGATTTCTACACCAACACATCCAGTTCTTTCCATGGATGCCTTCTCTTTGGACAGATGAAGCTCTGGAGAATATAATCATGCTGGATGTGCAAGGGGGCAGCTGGCCTACAAGTACCACAAGTGGCAGAGTTAAGAATTGTAGCATAGTGAGTAGTTCACCCAACAATTCAGTGCCTAGAATACTCTCAAGTGACTCAGAAAATACTATATGGTCTTCCAAGGGAAAGCACTTTATTGAGCTCACCGAGACCAAGTCTTATTACACAGAAGTATCCTCCATCTTCCCCAAGGGACTGCAGTGGCATATAGCTATAAATCTTAAATACATGTTAACTTGTAACAAAGACCTGGTTCTATTCAAAATGGCTATCTAAGTGTGAGGCAGCAAGGATGAAGCAGGACCGGGATCAAAATCAGAAAGAAAATGTAAGCCTTGGTGGGTAAAGCAAAACGACACTGCTTGAGATAAGAAAATGCATGCATAGAATTGTTTTGGGATTTAAGAAACTTAGCACTAAAACACAATTACCTCGTTTACAATCATCTCGTTAACAATCTCTCACCCATCAATCTTTCCGTGGGGATTGACTTATTTTGGGTTAATTAAATGGTAGAATTCCAGAAAGTACTGGTGCCCCTGGGTGGTGCCCATGAGCACCACTATGGCAAAATAAGCCCTTCCTAGCCACCAGATTCCCAACTCCACCTGACATTTTTAAAGATTCCCCACCTTTTTTAACATAAAAGGGAAGTTGGCATGCTGCAAAGCAACATCTCATCTTCTGAAACACTTTCATTCTCACAAATACTGCATGGGACCCAGTGACACTTTAAAAAAAAAACAGAACAGCTGGTAAGCTGCAGCCCAATACTTTCTTCAGAAGTGTACCTACTCAGAAAAAGGCTAATGTGTTACAAATATTTAAAGTAGACAAAAGAGCTTATGGTTTTGAACACTGTGACACTGAGTTTGAAATGGAATTATGTACAAATGATGAACATGCAATTGCTAAAATGTATAAACTCCTACTGAAATTTGAAACAGAAGAACAAGTGAAAGAATGCATGATAAAGTGGGCTAAAATGTGGTTATAATATACAGATGGAACAATGGGAAAATATGTGGTTGAAAGGATTGAAATTTACACTATGTTATAATCTTAAAGAGAGTTTTTATAAAGGATGTACCACTGGTATATGTCCCCAGTCCAGAATGTTTAAAGGCACTTAAAATTCATGTTGGAAATTGTCCAGAATGTTTAAAGGCACTTAAAATTCATGTTGGAATTGTGAACAAGAAGAAGCGACATTTTATCATGCTTGATGGACGTGTAAAAAAGCCAGAAAATTTTGGATTCAAATACACACAGTACATGGATTCAGAGGATTTTAAAGATTAATATACAGTTGAGACCAGAGGTCTTTCTTTTGGGACTGATAGACAAACAGGTGGAAAAAAGTCATGGAACTTTGTTTTCGTATATGATAAATGCAGAAATATTATTATATGCGAAAAGATGGAAAGATTCAGCAATATCTACAAAGGAGGAACGGTGGATGAAGATGATGGAACTCATTCAGATGGCCATATTGACTTCTTTGATTAGGGAAAAGACAATACCTATGTTTATTGCTGACTGGAAACCCCTTATGGACTTTTTGCAGATAACAGAACAAAATGAACTTATGATTAGACAGGACAGGTTATAGAAAGAAGGGAGACAGGTTGTAACTTTAGAGAAAGAGGTAAATTTATAATTGTACATATAACTGCTGTAAAGAAGATCAGAAGCCACTTCATTGTATCTTTCTTCTATTTTTCTTTTACTTTTTTTACCTTTCTTGCACTTTTAACTTTCTCTTTGATTTTTTTTCTTTTTTCTTCCTTACTTTATATTAGTTTGTATTAGTTTTTATCTTTCTTTTTAAAACTTCTAATAAAATTATAGAAGGAGAAGGAGAAGGAGAAGGAGAAGGAGAAGGAGAAGGAGAAGGAGAAGGAGAAGGAGAAGGAGAAGGAGAAGGAGAAGAGGAGGAGGAGGGGGGAATCTTTAAAAATCTTTAAAAAGAAGACAACTAATGTAAACCTGGATGTGATAAGTTCTGGGAGAATAAAATGGGTGGAGATTCTTCAGTTTGCCTTCTGATAAATGAGTGTTTTGTGACTGGCCACATCTTCTGTCGCAGCCTTTTTGTAAGAGTGCCCATGAAATACTCTCAAAATTGGAAATGCACTCACCAGCTCAAAAAATCACAAACTCCAGATTTAGAGTTTACAAACAATAATCAACAACTTTTTTAAAAAGCACAATACTGGGTACACTTACTTGCCAAATCATTTCCAACTATGGGCATTAATAAAAACACAGCCCTCAGGCCAGTTAGAGTAAAAGCCAGCATCTCTATAGGAATGCATGTTTTGAGCAAAGACAGATCCAAGTATGGGGAGCACAGAGGTCTTGAACCCCAAATAATAGAAGCCTGACATGGGCCATTCCTTAGCATTGAAAGAAGTAATGCCTCCTTTTTGAGGTTCTCCTGCCACCCTGCCATGAAATTTTCAAAACATACAACCAAATCTTGCAAAAGATGGGGGATATGATACAAATAGTAATACTGCTCCATATTCTATGATTGCAATCATGTCTCTCAGATGTCCAGACCTTAAGGATCCAGAAAATAATCTGCAGACAGGTTAGGAACCCTTTTCCTTATTTATTTATTTCCCACAATGGCTGTTCTTATTATTGGGGGACCGTTTTTACTGTTACTGAGCTACATGAAAAAAATGTGGGGTTTTTTACATGGTAAATGGGAATGCCACCTCTCATGGTAGACTCAACACTGTTAAGAAAAAGCTGGAGACCTCCAGGGAGTTTACTCCTCTCTTGTTTTTTTTCATCCTTTAACTACTATCAAAACAAAGCTGAGAAAAAGCCTTAAATCCCGTTTGGGTGAAAGGTGATTTAAATACCCTGCAAAGCTCAGTGTGCGTTCTTATGAACTTTTCTTAATCTTAAAAACCAAAGCCTAGTAACAGAAGCGATTACAGTCTATAATGAACACCAGGAGCATTGGAAGCTGGTGAAACAGCAGGGAGCAGATAGACTCCTATTATTGGCAGCAGTTCATTTTAATTTCTATAATGCTTGCAGATATAATGAACACAAAATATATTAACACAATAAATAAGCAGCTTCTAGGAAAAGAGCATATTCCATCTAATCCTATAGAGAAGGAACGGTGGCAAAAAAAGCCAAATTCATGTTATAATTACTGTCAGTCTAAATAGCTGAATTTCTCCTCTGCAGCTTTCCAGTAATCAAAGGCATCGGGCATGCCAACAGCTTCCTACCCAGATGTTGCACACTGCCAGGAAAGAGCTAAACTATCTGCAGAATAGAAGACTGGAAAGCTTTATTAATAGAAAGAAAGGTTCGTGAAGCCAACTTTTAAAATAACGTGTGAATATAACACCTGTTGTTACAAGTGTTTACTACTATTTCTGAAATTAGTACCTGCTGTATTACTCTCTGTACTACCTGTTTCCAGTGGAATTCTATAGGTCTTAAAATACGCCACATCAAAGTTTTTTCTACTAAAAACTCTTTGGCAAAGTTGAAGCAGATTGTTCTAGATTTTGATTTTTGCCTGTCCCGAAACAGAGAACTCCTGTCTAAATATTTAGGTCATAATTTATATTTTTGCAGTGAATTCAATGATTCTGAACTGCACTGACAATTTATTTAAAACCACACTCAGCAAATTCCTTTAAATCTCAATAAACCTGAATATCCTAGCATAAGACAGTCAATACAAGACCAAGCTGAATAAGCAGCGGAATTTTAAAAAAGGCAAATATTGATTGATTGATTGATTGATTGATTGATTCATTCATTCATTCATTCATTCATTCATTCATTCATTCATTCATTCATATATCCCACCGCAATCAATTTGGCAACATGGGAAGAAAACTTTAAAAAATCTGGGACTAGACTTTGCAGCAAAATGTATGTTTACATTCAGCATTTTTTTTCCAGCATGTAAGTAGGACAAACTAAATTGGATCCTTATATTAAAATGAAGACTACTATTAACCTCAGGTTGATTGCTTCCAACAAATTCCTTATAAACTCAGTTAAGATGTAAACATGTATTAGTAAGCAGCAATTATCTCATGAGACAACAAGAAAATAAGAGTACTTGGAATGGTCAGGGGTACCATGCATACCAATTATTCACATTGGGATTATATAATGAACTCTAAACCAGGCCTCATGTATACATAAGTCCCAGGGAACCTTGGATAGCCATCAAACAGGTAAAGCTATCTTCTCATACAAAGTGTCATGTTCACAGATAGTACTGTATAAATAATAAGACGTCATACTGAACATATTCAGGCAAATTCATTTGGCCTGATATCACAACAGGCCAAGCAATTAGTCAGGATCATTTATACAAATAGTTGCCAGATATCATCTGAAAGATAATTTCTTATAATAGGTCAGTACATAGAGCAGAAGCAGAATAAAACATATCTGTAAAGCCACCCAAAGGATGACAGAGCAACTGTAGTACCCCTCCATTGAGTCTGTTATACATTATTGCCAATTTGCTCTTCAGAGTGTATAACTGAGATTTATTTATTTATTTCACAACTGTTACATCTCATCCCATCATAGGAATGCACAGCACCAATATACAGCAAACAATACAGCAATTTATTAATATACTATAAGAACTTACTACAAATTAATATATTATCAACCTATAATTAACATTAGGATAGAAAGAGTATTGATGCTTTTGAACTTTGGTGTTGGAGAAGACTCCTGATAATACTCTGGGCAACCAAGAAAAGAAACCGATGGATCATCGAACGAATCAACCCAGAGTTCCCACTCAAGGTACAAATGACCAGGCTCAAATTACCCTACTTCTGATACGTGAAGACCCAGCTCTTTAGAGAAGGCGCTAATGATGGGAAAAGTGGAAATAAAGAGAAGAGGACGACCAAAAGCAAGGTGACTCAGTTACAGTGGCGATGAGTGTCCCATTGGACGACCTGAACGACCAGCTTGGGGACAAATTGTCATGGAGAAAGTCTATCTATATGGTTCCTAAGAGTCGACACTGACTCGATGGCACATAATCAATCAATCAATGAATCAGTAATTAACCCTCATGCCCAAAACCTCAGTTTAGCCAAAGGGCCACGGAAATAAAACACAACTGAGGACCTTTCTAAATGTGAAGAGAGGCAGGACCAGTTGGACTTCTGAGGGCTACATGTTTCCAAGTGTGGGGGCTATTACTGAGAAGACCCCTTAATTCTGGGAGTTGAAGTCCATAATCTGAAAGTTGCCAAGGCTGAGAAACACTGCCCTAAGGCAGTCCACCTCAGAACAATTAAAGTCAGGTTTGACTCCAGATATCTATATGGACATGTTCATGTCTGACCTTTTTCAACTTTTTCAAGCTAAGATGAAATGCTAGGTGCTGCTGCTTACTATGAACATATTCCCCTTGATAACTGAGGCAGTCATTTCAGTTTCTTAATACTTCACATTTAGCACAAGGACTGCTAATTTTGGGAAATGTTCCAGCACCTCTAAAGGGCATTAAGTTGGGGGTGGTTGGTTCTGATTATTATTTCTCTCACAACATTTAATGTATTTCTGATGAAAAAAAGTGTTTGATAGTTAGGCATCTATAAATTATTTATTGTAATTCTAAGCATTGAGAGAAAAAATAAATTCCATATAAATCTATGTAATTAATTCCAAGTTTAAAAACTGACTCTTAGTTTCTAAAATGTTCTGCTGAAGATAGTCAATATAACTACCTTCCAAACACTGCCCTCTGCTGGATATAAAATCATGGTAAAACCTCAACTTTATTTAATTTATCACAGCTATTATTATACCAACAAAAATTATTTTTTTTGAACATTATGAAACAGTTGATGGCAATGAAGTTTTTAAAAACTGATAACAGTTGTTGAGTTTTGTTGATAATAAAGCTGCCTATTTTTTCCATATACATTATTAGATGAACTGCAAAAACAAGATGCTCACAAATATTCTTATTTAAACATGGCTTTTACATTTCAATCCAGTAGTAATGTATGGCTGTGAGAGCTGGACCATAAAGAAGGCTGAGCGCCGAGGAATTGATGCCTTTGAACTGTGGTGCTGGAGAAGACTCTTGAGAGTCCCCTGGACTGCTAGGAGGTCAAACCAGTCAATCTTAAAGGAAATCAACCCTGATTGCTCATTGGAAGGATTGATAATGAAGCTCAAGCTCAGATACTTTGGTCACCTAATGCGAAGAGAGGACTCTTTGGAAAAGACCCTGAGGCTGGGAAAGATTGAAGGCAAAAGGAGAAGAGGATGGCAGAGGATGAGATGGTTAGATAGCATCACTGAAGCAATGAGCATGAAACTGAGCCAACTCAGGGAGGCAGTGAAGGACAGGAAGGCCTGGCGCAATATGGTTCATGGGGTCACGAAGAGTCGGACACGACTTAACGACTGAACAACAATAACAACAAATTTACATTTCAAAGAACAGCATGCCATTACTTTGTCATTCCAGTAGTTTGTAAATTCTGTATTATTATTATTATTATTATTATACTGTTAAACTTTTTTGGGGATCATTAAATATCATTTTGTCAACAAATTACATATACTGTAGTGTTTGTTATATTAAAAATGTCATCATAAAATTTAGAACCTGACAAGAGCCAAAATAAGATTATTAAATTACTAATGCTTCTTCGGATTACCAAGACAAACAGAAAGTTTCTTTTAGTTAATTCTATTTGACCTGACAAACTTCATTTTTGCGTGCAAAGCCACACAAAAACAAAGCACCACATATAACAACCTGGAGAATCCTTGCAATAATATCTGAAGCCATTTCTTTCTTGGTTCATAACATGCATATCACACTGTGGAGTACATGACAAATGTTCCCTTTTCCCAAGTTCACTGTCTGATGGAATTTTCCAGTACTGCTAGATAAAATATTGGGAGGACACAAAATGGAATCAGGTAGCAAAAGTAAAAAAAAAAAAAATCCTCTTAAAAGTGATCAGTTCTAATAAAGGAAAGATATGGCACAAATTAGGAAATCCAAACTCTCTCCATGGGCCATTTCAATGCAACCTATAACTATATTTTAATATTGGAAATGACCTCTAAAGTGCCAGTTTGGTATAGTGACTGTGTAGTGGGATGGGCAGTGACAAATTTGAAAGATAGATAGATAGATAGATAGATAGATAGATAGATAGATAGATAGATAGATAGATAGATAGATAGGCACAAAGTCATCTAGGTGACTATTGGCTAGTCCCTTCCTCTCAGCCCTAGGAAGGAGGAGGCAAGGGCAAACCACTTCTGAAACATGTTGCCAAGAAAACTGCAGGGACTTATCTGGGCAGTCATTAGGAATCAAGATTGACTCAAAGGAGCATGCACACATGTGCGCAGACACACACAATGACCTCTAACTCCTATGTTTCCTCTTTTTCAACTTGGTGGGGCTTCATCCATTTCTTGGTTAAGACTAACTAGTTTATCAGTATATTTAGCATGACAAATTGTAGGCTGGATTTACTGAAACAAGCCAAGATTCTACCATGAGTTATGATACAAGATTGTTTCAACAAAATATCATTTAAGTTAACCAGAGACACATTTAATGTTTGTTATCTTCGGCCAAGGAGCTAATGCTTGAAATCTCATCTTTGCAACTGTACAAATGGGAAGCTGCTGCTCATTCATAGAATGTTAAACCATAGTTCACTGTCACACCAATCCAGGTTTGATTACAATTCATTAAATCCAGTCATTAGAATTCCAAGTATATTTGATTCCTTTTTTTTTCTTTTACCTAGCCTTGAAAATGGTATCACATATATGCATTTTAAGTTTGTTCTGGGAATTAGAATAGTTGTTAGATTTATTCTTTGTTTCCCAAGTAAATATTTTCTGGTAATATATTAAAGTCTGTTTTAGACAGTTTATGGTAATACATAAAAAGAATATATTTTCCCCACAGGGATATATCCTGCTTCTGTTCTAAGGGAAGGTAATCTAACTAGAAGGCACAGAGTAACATTCTTTTTAAAATTGCTGCAAGTTGTTTCCAATTGTTCTAACGTCCATCAAACTTCTAGTCTTAGTCCCATAAGAGAACGGAAGAATTTTCTTTGTATTTCACAAATAACAACATGATATAAGCATCTTGTCTTTTACAAAGACAAGGAAAATCTATGAAAAGTTGACAGCTTTCATTCATCTTTAGGTTATCTGAGCACAGAACATTGCAATGGCCAGATTTTGCCACCACTCACATTTACCTATTATATCTCCCACTTTCCTAAAAATCCCCTTTAGCTTAGGGTGATGACAGGGATAGGGATCTTAATCTCAACCCACAATCTTGGATTGACTGCAGAAACCACTTACCATAACAAGCAGGCTGTGAGCTCCAATGTGGATCGAAGCAGATGTCACTAACTAAAACTGTCTTCTTTAAGAAGGAACACACCTCTCCAGTTCTTCATGATCAAAAATTCACACCATACCTAATTGTAACCATTGAAAAGACAGCTTCCAAATAAGCTCTCATCACTGATAATGCAAGGCAGACCAACCAACCAACCATGTGCTGCTACTCTCCACTTAGGCCTATTTGCCCCCTTCCTGGGTCCAGAAGGTCAGATTGTTAGTGACTGCCCTTGAACTGTTGCTACTCACCACCAGGTCAGTTTCCAATAAGATGACAATCAGCCATGGGGTAATACTGGATGAACAAGTGGACCTGTTGGGCGATGGAGATAGTGTTTCATTCTTGAAGATCTGTCTTTCTGGGTACTGGATTCTTCAGCAGCCTTCACTTTATAGATAGGTAGGCAAGGGAGGGGGGCTGCAATGACTATGACCAACCAGGGTCTCAACTTCTGCCCAAGATGGGGAAATGCTGAGCTATAGTTCACTACTCTGTCCCTCCATGAGCTGTTGAAAACAGTATCTGGGTTGCTTGTTAGGAGCAACTAGCAATATAATGCTAATTAATCTTTTACATCACCTAGTGAGTTGGAACTATTTCAAGCAGAAACAGAAAAATCCTTACCAGCTACATCAGCTATATCAAGACCTGGCTGTGTGATCAGGCTTGGGGCTCCCAGGGGAACAGGGAGATTTTGCGATGGCTCCCTTATTAATTTTATCCCCTCCTATTTTGTGTGTTTTTACAGTTTTTTTATTTGTAATTGTTTTTATGTATTTATTCTTTTTAATTGTTGTAGGCTGCCCAGAGTCACCTTGTGTGAGATAGGTGGCTATATAAATATGATAAGTAAATAAATACAATAAATAAAAGAAAAGATTCTGAGACAGAAGAAGAAATTGCTTTGGTTGACAGTTCAACTGAAGATGAGGCAGGAGAAGTGCAGAGGGGAAAAGAAACTACTGAGAAATGAGCCAAGAGAAGTACTATAATTAATTTTGAGGTGCTTGTCATGATGTAATCCATAAGTCATCTCACAAAATATGTTAAATATTGACGTATCTGAAAGATTTATTTATTTATTTATCACATTTATGTGGCCGCCCCTCTCACAAAAAGCTGGGCAGCACACAACAATCAATAATTTGATTCTATAAATAAATAAACAAAAAAAAAAATAGGGAAACAATGGTCTCATGAAAAAAGAATCCAGGCTCTAGAAATAAAAAACACAAACATTCAAAAGAACATGGCGGCCTGTCAGAAGCGATGGCTTTGGGAAAAAATGAGTTTCAAGCCTCTTGGGTATTGAGGGTGAACAGCCTCTAAGGCTATTATAGAGAAATCTTTTGGGGAGATGTTCAGCTTGAAAGAATTCCTTGATGCAGTATTGAGATCCATCAAGATTCTAGACTTACTATAGACCAAATCTAGTTGTGGTAGAAGTTCTCAAAAAATCTATACATTATAACATCTTGCACCTCTTCAGGAAAGCAACTTCTCTGGAATATGCTGGAAAAACAGTGATGTATTTTCCAGATTTGCTTTCCAAGGTAGTCAAATAGCATAAAGAATTTAACCGTATTAGTGAGACAGCAAGACAAGTTAAAACCTCTTTTTCTTCATCCTGAAAATTTTTACTTATCTCTGGATGAGTGAGAAAATTTTATGATCCTGATATTGCTGTTAATTATCTGAGAAAAGATCTGAAACTCACACTGAGATTGAAATATAACAGGAGTCTTCACAGTAATTAGATAAACATCAAGAAGATCATTCTTTTCTTATACATCTAATTTTGAAGCAAAGATTTTTTAAATTTACTTTTTGAAGTAGATTAGGGCTTCAGATTCAGGGGGAGAGTGAGAGAAAGTCTAGTGTGCAGATATGTCTCTTCCAGAAGTTTTTTTAAAAGTAGGTTTTTCCCCCTTTTCTTTTTATTATTATTTTGCTTAATTTCCGTTCTTTGTCATGATTCTGATTTCTGGTTTTTTTCCTTAGGCTTCTTAGGGTATTCCTTCTTCTCTCCCTCCTTTTTAATTTTCACTGCTATTTCTTTTTAGTTTTTTTCCTTCTTTTTTACTATCCTTATTTTTATTTCATTCAAATGTAATGGTTTTCCTTTCTGAAGTTTTATTTTTGACAAAGAAGTTTTTTTGTTTTTAATATGCTTTTTCTTTTTTCTTGGGCCATGAGCCAGAATTAATTGGGTTTTTCCTATATAATGAAAAATTTCTTTAATTTCTATATAATATCATAATTAGTTATATCATAGAATCTTATGAGGACAAAGATTTTTCTATAAACCCACATAGTGGGTTTGCGTATTTGTATGAAGCTAATGATTTTCCTGAATTAAAAAAAAATTACATACAAAGAATTGGATTGCCAAATATTAGGGGCAATTCAGAAATGACCGGAGGAGTTGCAATATTAACCAAGAAGTAATTCAGATTTTATAATTGAGGAAAAAAATAAACAATGGTATTTATAAATAAATTTTAGTTGTCAGAAATCAGAAGGCTCTTATTAGTTTTTATGGTTCAATCAGAAATCAAGCAAACTTTCTGCCTGGGTGTTTTGTTATCCTTTTTAGTTTACATATGGAACATATAATGGTGGCTGGGGATTTTAATTTAGTATTAG
Organism: Python bivittatus; assembly: GCF_059951505.1. NCBI lineage: Eukaryota > Metazoa > Chordata > Lepidosauria > Squamata > Pythonidae > Python > Python bivittatus. Next base: position 6,974,960 of record NW_028277073.1, read on the forward strand.
ATTCTTCAATCAATTGGAATAAAGTTTCTAAGTAAAACTGATTACAGAAATGAAGTGCTGTACATTATCTACATTTTGGAATTAATCTGGTTGAAAAATGGAGACAATTAAGTCCAATCCAGAAAGATACTTTTTTTTAAACTCCTCACGGTACATGCTCATGTTTGGATTACTTTTTATTATTTCAGTCCAGAATTAAGCAGCTCAGGAGGGAGCTCTTCCACAACTTCTATTATAATAATGGATCATGGTTTGTGGTAAGAAATGTCAAGCAGGGACAAAATATGTTTAATATGTTACTATTAGAGCATTCACAGTTTGACAATAACAAAAGGTTTCTGAGATATATTTCAGACAAAGAGAAGATCAACAACTGTGAGGATTGTTTGGGATGTGCTTGAAATATAGACATATACATACATATCATGGAAGCAGGGAAAAAAATCTTAATTACAGTAATTTAGAAAGGAAAGGAAAGGAAAAGAAAGGAAGCTTAAAATATTAGTGTGAGAAATCATGCTTTGGAACTGTATAGTGCCTTTAGGTCTACTAAGCAGGCTTTTGATCAGTTTTATGCTTCTGCTATAGAATATTGCTAAAGTTTCTTAAGCAGACATATTACAGTATTTCAGTCATGAAAGCAATATAGTATCATAATCAGAGACCCCATGGATACAAGAGATAAGAATTTAAGTGCAATATTAATTATCAAAATTTTGGATTTTTATACATATCTCTATAGTTCAAATGTGGGGACTTTTTCTGTGTAAAACAAATCTTCCAGGGTGTTCTCAGACTCATTTGAAAGATTTAGCCACACCTTTAAAGTTACAGCAAATACTAAATACAATTAATTTTATGAACCCTGGGAAGGCTCCTAGACCAGATGGGTTTCCAGCAGAATGGGATAAAAAATATAAAGAAAGCATGGCCTCTAAATTGTTAGAGGTCTTTTGAAAAGGGGGCTTTTCCTTTATTTTATGAGGCATATATAAAGGTTATTTCAAAACCAGGTATGGGTTCTATAAATTGTGCAAATTATAATCCAAGATCCCTGTTAAATATGGATGCAAAAATTTCTAACTGCAAGTTTAGCATGTAGGCTGCAGAAGATGCTACACAATTACAAATATGATTGTATGGCTCATTGTGACTATGAACTTTGATGATTACAATCTACCTCTGGATTTGCACACAGCATCCACTAAATGCCGTTTGGTGGGAAGCAACAAGAGAATAAGATTAATGCTTTACTGTCCATGTTGTGCATTTCTTGAATGCACCTGTTTGACCTCCAACACAAAAATGCCATACTAAATGTCCTCATGTTATTTTTACAGTATCTGCATGGGGCTATTTAATCAAGACAACCGAGTCTTTTAATGAATGTTCTCCTTAATTCCATCCACAATTTATTCCAGAGGTTTTTATCAAATCTGGCATTAACAAAAAAACCATGAGCAATTGGTTGGTAATGGCTTTAGCAGAAACAAATGGGTCTGCTTTCCCTTTCTTGAAACCTAACTGCAGCTCTTTTGAAATTATGTTGGTTATATAAAGTTCCACCATTCCAATGCATTCAGTAAGAATCAGCAATGAGGTGGCCTTTGAGGTGATATCTAAAAAACTAATCAGGTAGTAGTTGTTTGGATCAGACGTACTGCTTTTTCTGAGAACTGGCTGTAGACCTGTTTCTTCTAAATCTGGACATTCGATTTGAGGATATAATACAAGTACTTAATTTATTACATAATTAAAAAAACAGCTTTACACCTGTCCTGTGATTGACCTGCATTCTTCAATTAACACCTGGAAGAGAAGCTGCTTAGACACGCTAGCTCTTCCTATTACTCTTGCAAGCTGTAAGATAACAAACTTTCTGCTCTAACCTTAATTAGATAATTATTTCCCTCTTTTAATTTTTTTCCCTCTTGACCCTTAATCCTCATTAACATGTAACCTTCCCTTGCTGATGCCTAAACTGAGCAACTCTGGAGATGGGGAGGGAAAAAGAGGTTGCAGGGCTACAAAAGGCACCCAACGAAAGCAACCCCTTTGTGAGTCGAATTCGGGAGATCATCCTCGCCTGAGGCTCACTGTGGCACATCGAGGAAGAGCGCCTGGTGCTGTAAGTAATGTAATGGGGACAATTTAAATAAAACATGATGATGTTTGTTTCTGGCACCTCTTTTAATGTCTTCCTGCTTCAATATCCATCCTGCAAAATCTAAATTAGCTAGCAGTACAAGAATTGTTTTAGAAAACAACACCTTTCTGAAATAAATTAGGCATTTATCCTCACATTCAAGAAGTTTTTCTTAATGTTACAAAATTCTTTACTACTACATGCTTTTCAACAGCAAACATTTCTAAATAAGCTCATCATTGTCCCAAAACCTATTTTCCATTTTCTTTAACAGCAGTTTGTAATCTCACTGTCATTTCCCTAATGATCTTCTTCTTTCAGAAGTTCAATCAGATCCAATGTTCCTAGCTATTATATGTAATTCCCAATTGATTCACTTGAAGTCCTCATCATATTAATCCTTAATAGGCTTGGAATCCCTATTGTTTTTTCTAGAAAAGAATTCTCCATTATAAATCCTATTGCTTAAATGGGCTGCAATAAACAAGACCACCATGATCTGCTTATAAGTCCCCCCCCCCACACCCCCTTCCCTTCTTTGTTTTATATTGACACAGCTAGTCAGGAATCTTGAGGAACTACTAACTGTGGGATAAGTCAGTAGCCTAAGACAGAAAAACAAGTCAGGACTGAAAAACCATCTAGGAGTCAGGTTTAAGGAAGACACAAGGAATCATGACAAAATAATAATTCAGGGCCCAAGGAGTAGTCAAGAGACAGGAATAAAATGGAACTGAGGAAAATACAAAACCACACCAAAGCTTTACTATTCAATCAAAGTGGTAAAATCTTTATACAGTATTTATTTCTCCTCTGAAGTTCTAGATATGTGGAATCAGTCTGGAGCTACCTAAACTACACTGAAAAGTCTGCAGTGATTAATTCCTGATGGTTCCTACCATCATCGATCTTGAAGTTATAAATTCCAGTTTCTTCTTGCCACATATTAAATTCATCCAGGAGTATGGATCTTTGAGGAGAATACTTGCTGAGAATGTTATTCTAGACTCAGATGGGAGTAGACTCCATTGAATTCTATTAATCTTTTTCAGCGGCTATACAAGGGATTGCTGTTAAATCAGTTTTTTTACCCACCATTTAGTATAAAATGACAGATCTAGAAATAGAAATGTATAATCTATTGTATTGCTCCCTCTATAGTGCTTCTTCTCATCTGGGAGTTAAATATACATATAATAGATCACCTATAATTAAGATAATAGTTGAAATATGCATAAATGTTACTTCAAATTACTTTTGTGTTTGGCTTCCCTAAGTGAGACATCCATGGTTTCCTCCCTCAACAGTCACATCTTTTTAATAATGTCCAATTAATTTTCTTCCAGCCTGGCAGTATAGTCAATAAAATAACTAAGAACGCTCGACCATCTTGCCAATTCTTCCATTTTTCCACCAATATAATAAATATTGTATATAAGTGTGTGTCTATGTGTGTTGTATATATCTATTTGTGTTTGTGTGTCTAGGTGTGGTACATTTTAAACGTCTCAATAAATGAGTCTCTTAATTTTAGAACCATAATTCTTTGCACGTGTATAGGAAAATTAACTTCAGATTAATCAGAAGAATTCCTCCCAGTCAGTAATCAGTTCCACAACAACTATGATTTCTGTAGCTGGATAATTTATTTTTTTATCCAAATATATACAGTATTTGCTATGTAGCTGACTCTTTTAATTTGATCCTGGGTTTTACATTTCTGTATCAAATAGATAAGAAATTCTTTACCAGATTAATTTATATAGTTTGAGGAGGCCACATCTTAAAGACTTCTGACTGAATATAAGAATATTTTGCTTTAAGATATTAGAAGTATGTTCTTTAAAGATATTGGAGAGTTTCTAATTCTCTGAGCTCAGTCCAATTAGTCTTTGTCTCTGGAAAAAGCTGCAAATCGATCTCTCTGTCACACACAATGTTCTGGGAACATCTCTTATGAATTTTTTCTTTCTTTCTTTCTTCTTCTAAATGTAGAATTTACCAAACAGTAAGTATTAATGTTGCTTAAAGCTGTAGCTTAATTCCACTACAATGTACATTCCAAAAAGAGAAGCCATTTGGGCAAATGCTGAATAAATTGCTTTTCAACAGATACTGAAGGGAGTCTCTAAGAATGGATCTCTGAACAAGGTTAGGGGATCCTTTAACCCCTTGCTCACTCAACCCCCAGGTGACCACAATCACTAGCCCTTTACTGATTCAAGAGCAGAGACACACAAACTGCATGCAAAACGTGCCACTATTTTTCACCTAATAATAAACTAACAACTAACCCTAAATCACGAATCAACAAAAATATCTTCAGGGTTTTCTTTAGCAATGAGGCAGCACAATTTCTTTTAGAAGGAAGCTCCAAATGAACTGAGCCACAACTGAAAAGGACTTCCACCTGATACATGCCAACCTTACAGTTTTACTGGCAGACCAATTATGCAAGGAACCCAGACTACTGCAACAGCGGCAGATGAACAGAGTCTACATCATCCTAATCAATAAACAACCTCTTCTGCATTCTTTATTCCTTATCCCACCCTGCACATCAATTGCTCTGACTGGATGGCTGATTCCTTAAGATCTTATGTAGCTTTGAAACCTGCATAAGTGAGAAGTTCTGTGTGAACCTTTCTCTCTTCTCCAATGTGTTGAAAACACCCTCAATCCCAGAAGCAACTACTCAAGGATTAAAAGAAGGAGAGCCCACAGAATCAGATTAAAGGCCTTATTAGTTCATCCTGTACCCCACAATGGTCAAGTAAATGTCTCTATAAAGTACACAAACCAGGCAGGAGAGCAATCATATTGTCCCATTGTTGTTCCTCAAGAATCAGTATTTGGAGATTTGGTGCCTCTGGTTGTGGGGGCATTACGTGTCCTAGCAGGGCTGGTCGCTACTGGCAGTCCTTCCATGAAGGCATAGCTTTTCTGTTTGGGGTACTCAGTGACCAACTCAAGCCCAAACATGGACTTTTTCAGATAACCTCTAAATGACAACAGTGATAACATTTCTATTTCAAGCAGATGTTTGGTTTGATTTCTTGCCAACTTATTCACCCTCCATTTCATTTTGATGAATTGGGATTTGCAATTGCTGTTATGCTAATGCTGTTAAGGTAACCTGCAACATTAACTTCCACTGAGAAATAAAAGTGGCCATCTATTAATAACGAAAGGAAAATTAATGTGTCTATACCAGCGTATGAGCTTCACACTTCACAGACAGATGCTTACCTAATGTAAAAGCTTGGATGGCCTGATTTTTACATTTTAATACCAGCTTCCTCTTTGCCATGATGGGATGAAAAAGAAAGGAAAAGTGGGAAGGAGTTATTTGCAATATATATTTAAACCGGAGACTACAGCAGTACAATGGAGGGAGGAATGGTTACCATGGTAACTATTCTAGTCAGAGGAAATAATACCACATCGTCGCTCAATAGCAACCAAAATGCTAATTTCAGCACCTGATATTTGTGTGCATTTCTGATTGCTATTCAATTATGTCTGAATAGAGACATCATTAATAACTGCTCTATTTTGCAGCTCGAAACAGCAGCCTGAATGGTTAACTACACACAGTGACTGACATATTTTCAGGTTCCTTTAAGCATCCTACAAACCCCCTGCTGCTTGGCATAGCTCTAATACATCCTTACTGGGCTGCAAAGCATAGGTTTTCAAATATTTTCTCATTACTCCTGTGTTTTCTGGCAGATCCTGCTGTGAGGTAAAGTGGGCTAGGAAGAGTGTGACTGACCATGAAAGACATACCCAGCACAGACAGGGGTCTCAAGTTAGCAGCCAGCTATATATCTTCAACCCTAACCAGAGCTGAGAGTACAGCGCGGGAGAAAAACAAATAATGTATTTCATCGTCTCGAGTTTCTTTTCCATAAAGGACAGGCTCTTGCAGTGACTTACTTTTATGTTGAAATGTAAACATAAATGGTAAAATGGTGAGGATTATGAATAAATAAAGTGAAAAAACATCTGCTGGTCAGTTTCAGGGAATCCAACAGAAACTCCTTAAAAACCCGGCTAATATGCATGCCTGTAACCAAATCATTTTTTTTAAAGTCAAAGCTGTATTATTTTATATTTCAGGATTCTCAAACAAGAATGATGGAAGTAATTCGGAACTGCCTTCCTTCCTTTTTTTTTTCTTTTCTTTTTGCTGTAGACTTTATTTATGGGAAAATTTCACTGGAAAGGCCCTAAACCAGGTCAAGATGAAATGATAAATGGGCATTGTAAAGCACATGAAAAAACACTTCCCTCTTCTAGAAGGAAGAGCACGTCATGCCCTGCACTAGATCCGGATCCTAGAAAGCCTCAGTGAGAAATAATGGACTTTTAGAGATGCTCTTGATGTGTGGAGGGGTCATATCATATAAGAGAAGGGAGGAAAATGCTCCCTCTGGTGGCCCCCCACATGGCCCCAGTGAAGATGCTAAAGCAATTTTCAGAAGCTGAAAAATCCCCATGCCTTGCCTTAAAAGTAGTGGAACTTTACTGGTATACATAGGCCAAAAATAAATAATAAAATAAATCAAGGCCCCATGCATAAAAAGCAACTCGTTTTAATCTATTTTAAAAAATCTGATTATACACAGAAGATAATTTTATCCTTCAAGGAATACTGATGACACTTTGGAAACATCTAAGAGAGGCTCAGTATATACTATTTCTGTACCTCTCTTCACAGACATGCCAAAGAACTTGAATTTAATTGATCTGGACAGGTAGGTAAGAGAAATCCTTTTTTAAGGAAGACATTCTGTATGTGTGATGGAATGGAATTATGAAGGCCACACTCAGGGAGGCAAGCATCCTCTTTCGTTTCCAGAAGGGCGAGGAAGAGATAAGAGGATGAGGCTGGCACCTCCCTGAGGAATTCACTCTGTTTTCATAGCTACTGTGGGAACAGAGTTTCAGTCTGGGAAGATTCTTGATAGAGGTTGTAGCTAATAAACATTGCTGAACAGAATTTGCATGGTCTCCTGGAGTTCCTCGGGCTAGGCCTGACAGTATGGTGACATCCAGTTCAGAGATTGAACTGGACTCTCGTCTGGAGTCTCTCTAGATTTTAAAGAGTGCTCTTTCTTCTAATTACCCTAAAAGTACTTCATCTTTTTATGGATTTTAATGGATGGTTTTTATTGAACTACACTACATTTATATTACTCTATTTTTAAATTAATTTTTCTTTTAAACTAATCTGACATAAAACCTGAATGCAATAAAAGAATGTTGGAAAAAACAGTCATGGAAACTAGAGAAATTTCCCTGAGAAAGCCTTGGGTTTTATTCTTGGCAGTATAATGTCCTGACTCAAAAGATAAACTACAAAACATAACAGACTTGTAAAAAATTACTTATTAGAACAAGATTATTCTTAACAGTATTCCAAATTTACTCTTGTCCCCCAAATGCTAATTCTAACCACATTGCAATTTACCTCTGTGATTTGCCATTTCGTCAAGCTCCAACATAAATGAACAGGGGCCGAAAAGACGTAAAGAAATAAAAGATTTCACTTTGTGATTTCAGGGGCAGAGGAAAGGTGAGAAAGAAGCTGAACGTTAAAATGTTGTATTTTACAGGCTGTATTTGTAAACAGATTATGATCTGACTTTACCAAACATTGCTCTACAATGTACTTATTTGCACACATATACTTAGTTTTGTTGCCAAGCTAGAGAAATGATTTTCAAATAAAGCTGCACATGATTTTTGTAAACCTTAGTTTGTTCTCAGTGTTCAGCACCGCATTTGCTTAAGCTGCTCAACAGCATTTTGTCAGTCTCAGAAAAAATTAAGAGGAAGTCTCTATATATCCTCTGCGGTTCTCTACTTTATTTCTTTACTTTACTACTTCGTAATTGGGATTGTGTATATATACCCACAACTAGAAGAAGATAAAGGAGTAGGTATCCTTACTGACAAATACAGTTTATTATGACAACTGTTTATTGTAAGGCTTCAAATACAGTGGAAGCCAAAGGTCCATTGTACAGTAGTTCCTTTAATCAACAATAGTCACCATCTTCATAATAGAAACAAAGGAGCTTCTTCTAATGTTGTTCCTTTTAGGTCCTCCAGCAAACCTTAATTCTCAATTCACTACAGGATTGTTAAATCTATTATCGCATGAAGGAGGAATATAGGACCATGTTTCTCTCAAGGCTCTTTAGGTGGGAGGACCATGAAGCCCAGTGCATGAGAGAGAGTCATCCAACTTGCCCACTGGAACACCATTTGCCTCTGAGATTAGATTGGCCCCAACCCTGCCAGCCTTTCAGAAGGCTCTTAAGATATGGTTGGATTCCTAGGCATGGGGTTCGGAGTGTTACTGGGAGCCCCTGATGTGCTACGTTGTTTAGACTGGTTTGATCTCTTGGCTGCTATGTCTGTTGATGGGTTTTATGTTGTTTTGTATTGTTTTTATTGGCTGTAAGCTATCCAGAGATGGGTGGCTATATAAATTGAAGAAAAAACCAACCAACCAACAAAGAAATAAAGTCAGTGTTCCAGGACAATGTCTCTCGCGCCTTCAAGTCAGTCTTGACTCCTGGTGACTGCCTGGAAAAGTCTCTGCAATTTTCATGGCAATGTTTTTGGAAATGGTTTGCCACTGCCTGCTTCCCAGGGCTGAGAGTAAGTGACTGGCCCAAGGTTACCCAGCTGGCTTTGTGCCTAAGACAAGACTAGAACTGACAATCTCCTAATTTCTAGCCTGGTGCTTTAATCACTACACCAAACTAACTGTCCTCCTCACATTATCCGTGTCTTAATCTTAATCAGTTAATTTTCTGTTGTTATTGTCACAAGGTTAAAACAAACAAACCCGGAAACGTGATCACCAAAAGATCTCATGGAAGGAAAATAATTATCAACACTTCCATCATAATTAACTCATCTAATATGTTCTCATTCCAAAATGAAAGTAGATATGAAGATTGAGAGAAAATGAAAACACTGAACAAGCTAGATAGGAACAAGAAACAATATGCCAACAAAGATACAAAATGTTGTCTTCTGTTTTGTAACTATTTGAAAAGGAAGTGCTTTGGAATTTCAGAGTTTTGCTCCCAACAGAAGAAAAAACAATTCTGGTGCACAATAGGGTTAATGATTATTCTGTTATCTTAGAAAACAGTACTGTTAATAACTATGTTTTTTATAGCATCTGAATTTAGATAAGCTCATACTACATTCTGGTCCTAAGTTTACTTTTTGAAAACCTCCACTGTTTTCCAAATATTATAATGAAAACTTACATGGGAACATTTCTCCAACACTTCCTCTTTGAACTGTAGAAACTTCTCTTGGATTGCAGGCTGGTTGAGTGCAAATGACAGAAAATGTGTGAAGGGCTGCTTTTTACGGAAGCTTTCAACAAGAACATCAATTCGTGTCCGCGCTGAAATAACACCATTCCGATGTTGTCCTGTGATCACTGGAAGCAAAGAAAATAATAAGGCAGGATATATGCTAAGGTGCTTCAATTTCCCCCTAGAAAGCTAAGAACAGCTGTTTCTTGCTGTACTCATAACCCAGTTAACAAGATGGCTGCTAACTTTACAGAATACAAGGGACAACATAAGCATTGGAGTGAGGGCTCCCAAAGTGTAAGATCCATCTCTCCAAGAAGGAGTAAATCATTGTTAGAGGAGACAATGTTGCTTTTTGAGCCTCACATCCCAACTTTGTTTGATTTACGTCCTGTCTTTCCTACCAGAAATTAAGATGATGTACATAGCATTTCCTCTTCCAATTATCCTCACAACAATCCTATGACACAGGTTGGGCTGAGTGAGCATCTGGCCCAAAGTCTCCCCATAAGTTTCTGTGGTTCAGGATGGACTAATCTGGCTCTCTAAAATTCCAGTCCAGCCCCTTAGTTATTGCAGCACACTGCCTTCTGTGTACAATTAAAAATATGCATATAACTTGATTTGCTACACAGAAATCCAACCCTACCCTAACATAAATACCTTGAATTGTTGCTTGTTGCTAAGGAACAATAGAATAGTTCCCCTTTTCCCAGCAGAATACAGAGATAAATTAAAACTTCCTGTAAGCCTACAATATTCTTCTTCCAAGTCTGAGCCATTACAACTGACCTATTTTATTTATTCATTCATTCATTCATTCATTCATTTATTTATTTATTTATTTATTTAATTTATTTATTTTATATAGCTGCTCATCTCACTAAACCATTAAAAGCTATAGAGTACAATTACACTACATGCACAAAGTACTATACAAATGTTGCTCCAACCCCCTCAAATGAGAGCACCAGTATGGTGTAATGGTGAAAATGCTGAGCTAGGAGCTGGGAGACCAAGTTTTGGTTCACCCTCAGCCATGGAAGCTCATGGAGTAACTCTGGGCTATTCATTCCGTCACTCCACTCAGCTTAGCTCACAGGATTATTGTGCAGAAAGATAGGAGGAGGTGTGCTTCATATGCTGCCTTATGTCCTTGAAAGAAAGGCATATTCTAAATGTAATATATAAATGAATATTAATTTACTTGGAGACTAATAAGAATCAGTTTACTTAGACGTTAATGAGTACTAAACTCCAGTGATTAAAATATTCCATCACCCTTGTTCATACAACTTTTAATTCTCCTGGAACAATTTTTATTTTCACAATGGTATCCAGAAGGTGGGGCTGTTTGATAACTAGGCTAATAACTTATGGTGTCCCATGTGGATCTATGCAATTTCTACATGAAACTCTAGGGGGTAGCATTAATCCAGAGCTCTGGAGAGAGAGATGTATCTTGATGACACCCAACTCTATGTTCCTTGACATCCCACTCAAAGGAGCAGCACTGTTTAAACTTGATAATAGGCTGGCTAAGCACAAGCTAAAATTACATGTAGACAAGACAGGGATGCTCTTAGCCAATAGGAAAATAGATTCAGAGACTGAGGCTTACCCTGCACTGGACAGAAATGTACTTGCCTTGGAAGAAAAGGTCCACAGGAAGTCCACAATTTGAAAGTACACCTTAATCTTCAGCTGTCACTTTTTTTCAAGTGGCAGCATTTGTACAGTTATGACTATAGTACACTTACCTGCACCTTCATTACATCTTGTCTTGAAGGCTGCTCCCTGTTCTATAGGGTGCTATGCCTGAAGACTGCCTAAAAGCTCTAACTGGTACTAAATTTGGTAGCTAGACAAGTAACTGGCAAACAACACGTGATGCCCAACTGCCCACATTAAAATATCTGCACTTAGCAGAGTTCCTCTCTTTTTTTCCTTCCCTCCCCTTCTTGTAACAGCTACCCCTTCCCCTCATCAACCTGTTCTGATAGGGATGTATATACACATACATACAAGAGTGCTATATACTGATATCTACAGGTGAGGGAGGGGAGAAATCTCAAGGTTTGTGAATTGAAAGACTCCCTCCAGTCATGGAAAGTCTTTGTTTCCCATAGGAGAAGAGTGTAGAAATGCTCTTTAATACCCCTTTTGTAGCTCATCTCATACTTGGCCATATATACATACATACATACATACATATATACATACATACATATATCATTACATAATACCAGGATACCTTTATTATTTCCCAGTTTTATATGACCTATGGGCTGCTACGAAAACTCAGAAGGCTATTCATTTTTGCAAACTCAACATCTTACCAATTTCTCCTTCTACACCTGGCTTGGGAATACTGATGGAGGTTCGTGTTTCTGTCTCCAGTTTCTTCTTGGTTTCTCCTTTCTTTCCTATTATATACCTGTAAAGACATTGAGTGGGATAAGGAAGAAAAAGGAGCTAAGGATAACAAGTTAAAATATTATGACATGATCTCATATGTCACAAAAGAAACTGTCCTGTCTATTGTGGGATGAAAGAGCTTAATAAGCACTACAGTACCCATAACTTCCCAATCCTTGGGGCACAGAATGCAACTTGCAACTTGCAACTTGCAACATGCAGTCATGGTTCTAAATTCAAGCTTTAGAAATTATTTTATACCACATTTATTAGTTGGTAGATGAAGCAGGAGAACTTTTTTCTTTCTACCAATTACAGGAAATAGAAGTAAGACCAGGGAAGGCTATAATTGATTATGCGCTGGTTGTAAAATTGACAGACTCCATAAATTTAGCAATGTGAATTTAGGAGCATGGCACAGAGGCAGCAGCCTGAGAAAAACAATGAACAGAAGAAGGAAACAAACAAAATAACCAAGCAATCTAAGGAATGCGGTGTTGGATGTGCAAAGACCAGTGAGTGACCCAATTTGAAACCAAAGCAATCTGGAAGCCAAAACCGCACATCAAGCAAGACTTATTTACCCCCTGCCACAACAGCAGCAACCAGTGGGGCACAGATGAGATGGAAAGGACAAGGACTGGGCAGGAAGCTGATTGGGAAAAAATGGGTAGCTGAAGTTGTGGCTCATTTGTACAGTTATGACTCTATTCTTCTCAGGTTCGTTGACCAGTTGCTTGGTAGTGTTTTGCTGAGTATGTGAGAGAAAAAAGTGGGGGTATGTGAAAGCACTTAAGAGTAAGACTTGGCTATGTTGCCTCAATAAAGCCAGGGGGTTAACAAAGAATTCTTTGTGTGCAGTCTTGGCATTTAGTCTGAATCTCTTGTTTGTCCTCAATCTCACTAAAAGATGTGTGTGGGTATTCCCCATGTAAATGCCTGACCGTTGACCAAGACTACATCTTCAGCAATCTCAAAATGCCCGTTCCTGAGCTGGGGCCATTACAAGGAGGGAGAGCTGGTAACATGTACTTTGGTGGGTGATGCAAGGAAGATTGACTGACTGTAAGTGGGCTGTTAACAAGCTTTCGTTGTAACACATCATAATCGTCCACAGAAGAGCTCAAGGAACTGCAGTGAGAAACGGCAGCCAAAATTAGACAGAAGAAACATTCAATTAAGCAGTCCAAGATTGTCAAAGTGGTTTGGAACAAAAGCCAAACCAAACAGGCAAAAGCACTAAACAAACCTATAATGCAATTATCTGTTAAAATCAGCCTCTTAAGCTTTTTTTCTGAATTCTCTTGTAAGATGCCATGAAATAAAAGATGATGCTAAACACATTTTAGGCTGCAATCCTATTACCCTTATTTCCTAAAAGTAAGCCCCACTGAATGCTATGGCTGTACTCCTACTTCATAAGATACCAGAAATTCCAGTATTTTAACTTTGTTGGAAATAAGCAAGCTTGCTGGCACATGCTACCTGAAGGCTTCCCTCCATACTGAACTGGCTAAGCCATTATCATTACATGCAAACCAGGACTGGAAGTTATGGTTAGCACATTTCAATAAACAAATCAGGAAAGTAGCATTTGTGACTGGTTTAGCCAATCCATACTGGCAGGGAAAGTCACATAGAACAACATGCTGGTTGTTTGTGGTAAGCAAGAATCTTGGGAAATTTGGCTTTACTGTGACATGCAAATACTCCCAATGGAACTCACTTAAGAGGTAAGTATAAGACTAGAAGCATTCAAAACATTTTAGTCCTGAAATGGGCCATTCAAACCTCAGAATGGGCTTTCCAACCCATAACAAGTCTTCTGAAGTAGTCCATTTATACTAGCAACTCGTTCCAGGCTTGCAACATTTTCCACACCCCTACATAAGACTGAGTTGTTAACCTTTAGCATCTTTGCATATGGAGAGAAGGGATTTCTGGCAACATTGCTGCAGAAGATAGCTATTTGCATGCAGATCTTGTGATTATATTTCCCAAACTCACTTATAAAGTGGACTAGGAATGTCCATAGTGCACTGGTACCCTCTTTCTGTCTCTTCCACTACAAACGCATCACAGGGTTCATCTGAGCCATCTCCAAGATCTATAAAACATGAGCCAATAATGAGTCATTTATCAAGGTTGTCCAGCCACCTCATTTCTCATACGATTAAAGAAAGAAAACCCAGTTAAAGGAGGAGGGGAACCTCTACCAACCTTGTTGTTTCTACCTCTTTTTAAAACAATAATGCTGACATTTTAGCCTTGCAGGCATTTCAATAAGCAGCCGCTATGGTGAATCAAACAGTAGTTTTTTTAATCTGCTCTTGGATACAAGCTGCAAAACAACCCTGTAGGAAACTTTTCTCTGATACATAGGATTCTGCCACTGATGCAAATGTCCATTTAAGAAAACATAAAAGAGTAGAGGATACAGATGCATCTCTGAAAGCTGAACATCAGAAAAAAGTGATTTTCATTGTCATATTCAATAACTATGACTTAAGTATGTGGGAAAATGAGATAATCTCAGTTGAGAAAAAAAAACATAGCAATTATTTTTCTACTAAACCAGAAAAATATCTTCAAAACATAGCATTTGTGAAAACTGCCTGTATCACATTAATTCAACAGCAATTCAGCAGATAAGGAGAAACAACTTTTCCTTATATAAAATATATTTTTATAACATTTGACAATTTGCAGAATGCTACTGATGTTCTTAAAATTCCTGTATTTTGTTAAGGAAAGAACCATAGACAGGGCTAATAATTTTTATTTAAAATTTTGCTAGCATGTGATATTAAGGATATTGTACAAGAGTTTGCACTCTGTCATATCTCCTTTACTTGGTACTGGTATGTAGAGTGAAGTCTTATGAGCTGTTGGCCATTGTGTTGTTCTCCAGATTTGCTAGCATAGTCTGGATAGAGCCTTTATTGATTCTTCTGTTGCTTGCCATGGTTCTGTAGATATTCCATCAATTCCTGTAGCTTTCTGACTCGGTAATGACTGCAGTGCATCTTCTAGTACTAGAGGTTCTTGTAAATATGACACTTTTACTGCACAGAACTTGAGTATACTCCTTCGATTTTTGTTTATCTTCTTTGAATCAGTTATTATCTGTCCACTGGCATACTTTAGCATTTCAATTCTAGGCTGGAATCTCCTTCTGAATTTGAAGATCTTCCACCTCCTTGAACTAATAAGATAGTCAATTTGATTTCTGGGTATTCCATCTGATGATGTCCATGTACACAGGCATCATTTTGATTGTCAAACGTTTGTGTTAGTAATGAACAAATAATTGATTTGGCAGAAACTGCTAAGTTGTTCTACTATTTCATTTTAGTTTCCTAGACCATACACTCCAACTACATTTTCCTCCCTAATATTTTCAATTTTGCCATCTTCCTTGCATGTTTTGTCAACTTCAGATTGAACTTAACCATAAAACTTGTCAACTTCCTCTTCTTCTGCATCAGCAGTTGGAGCATAAACTTGGATAAGAGTCATTTGAAAGGGAAGTCTGCCAAGTCTAACCGATGTTATTTGGTCACTGACTGCACTGAACCCAAGTACTATCTTTGCTATATCCTTCCTGATTATGAAAGCAATATTGTCCCCTGTTTTTTATGTCCTGGTTATTAAACAGTATGCTTTTCTGACTGAAAGAGTCTGATTTCAGTCCATTCCAATTCACTGATGCCTAAAATGTCAGTATGTAGTCAATACATTTTATCTTTCTCTGTGTTGAGCTTTCCTATGTTCTGCTTCCAAATTCACATTGTAATTCTGTCTTTGCAGCTTCAAATTTCCTTTTACTGCATGGCAACATCAGCAACTCGACATCTTGAAGGCTTTAATCTAGCCACATCATAAACACGATTAATACTATGAAAGAACCTCAGTTCTTCATCAGTGGTATGTTGAGTACTATCCAATCTAAGGGGCCCATTATCCATTACTATATCATCAATCACTTTAGACTGTCTATCCCTGTGACTTTCATGGAAAAATACAGGTGTTTACCTTCTTCTCCTAGTAGAAGTGATGCCTTTGCTATTGTCCATAAAGTGATTGCCTGCCTCCAGCATTTTCCTACATTGCTGCTGCCCAATATGGGTACCCGTTTGCTTTGACAGGGCATCTGGGAGGGTCTTCATTCCTTGGGTGACCCTGCTGGGTATATATGCTCTTGGTGTACACTTTCAATGTTCTTTATTCGTCCTTCCCAGGAACACTCCATCAGCCATAATGAGGCAGCATAGCAGGATTTGAGGGTGTGATAAAATATCACAACACTTAAAATATTGTCAAAATAATGAAAATAATGTATGTGTTAATTGCTTAAATTAGAGCATTAGAATTACAACAACTGAAAAGAAATCCAAAGCATTCCAAATATCAGTAAAAATAGATTGAAATTAAATCTTTAAAGCCCATTTAAAAACTGGTAGAATAGAAGCAATATACTGATCCCCATATGCTGGTTGAAATTGTTTTTAATTTATTTTAAGACTGTTCGCCACCCAGAGTCATTTGTTGAGATGGGCAGCCATACCCAGAGGATTATATACCTACATTCTATTATCTCACAATATAAACTGAACTAAAAACTTAGGAAATGAAACTTTAGCCTCACTACATACAATGAGAGATATTCCCCAATTAGTATGTATAAATCAGCAACCAGCTGCAATTAAGCCAGCTCCTATGTATAAGGAAGTGTACTAAGGCAATAATTAACACTTGCAAAATTAATATTTTACAGATATAAATCACATTCCTCTTTATTTATGACTATAAAAGCTGATTCATCCAGTAGCTCCTCAGACTTATTCTGTGTAGGCATGCTCTCTTATGGCTCATAGCGTTTATTGCTTGACTCCATTTTTGTGCAAGGGCCAAATCTAATTCTTTGAATTCAATTGCTCTAGCAAGAATTTTCATAAGTCATTATGGTTTCATTAAGCTAGGTACTTTCAGCTAACACATGTACAACTTCTAAAAGAATACACAACCAGTAGTGGAACAATATCACCTTTTGTATTTTTTTCTGCCAGCATCTGTCAAACAATAACATCCACTACTGATACATGTAACTGAATAGATTAAATAAATAGGTGCTTCGTCTGCCCTTTCAACTATTTTGGATTTTAAATCTGCTTCTTGGAATTTAGGACTCAGGAAACAAAGGAAGGGTTATGTAAGAGTGATTAATTTTAAACTCGGAGCAATATGTTCTAACTATAGAAAATGATGAATAATTAATTCTAGACAGCTTCTTATGAAGATTTCCTATACATTTTGCTTGTTTATTGTAACATATTTTAAGAGTTTCCAATAGCTGTGCAATTGTTTGAATAGTGGCATCTGTCTCTTCCTAACTCCCCTTCTTTTGTTTGTTCCAAGCCTGAAGATCTTATCAGCTAGAGTTGAGACAAAAGGTGACCCCCTTCATCCATAGCATCCTCTGTAACATGATCTACCTTCCTTTTGGTAACACGCGATTGGCACTGCAACAAAATACCTGGGGCTCAATTTTCCCCACTTTCAGCAAATGGAAAAGATGATCAAACTCCTTATATAGTTCAGTATTATTCTTATAAAGTAGCACAATAGCCCCTTTAAAGGCAAAGTAACACAAGTCCTCCCTACCAAAAATAAGCTTCAGCTCTCCTCCGTAACAAAATGTCTTATATTTAGCTAGCCAACATAACCGGATAGTATTGGTAATTTTCAACAGTTCTGAAGTGTATCCGAGTCACCATATTCTGCTATGAAACAGGCTGAAAATAATTCAAAGGCAAAGAAGCCTTCAAAACACACTCTCCCCACTGAAAAGCAGGAGAAACAGAAAATCCAGGCTCTGCCCATCTTCTTTTCACTGTCTCGCCTACTGCAACCTTTGGCCTCTCAACAAGTGTTCAGAATGACCCCTGACTGCTAATATGTTGCTTGCCCCAATCTATAATGTAAAAGAACATACTTAACATGAATAGGCTTCAAAGAAAAGTGGCTATTTATATACTACATTATTATTGTATTCATCAATTATACTTTATTTTCTTCACTTCTTTGGACTTTGATTCCTTTAGCAACATACCTGCATGGCCCAGTGACTGTTTAAGTGGGAATTTTGTATGTGGATGGACTGTATTTTATTCTTTTGTTAATGATATATATGGAGTATGTGCAGTTGTTCTAGGTGTTAATATGGGCCAGGAGTCTGATCAGGCAAGGCACTGCTTATGTTCCCATGTTACAGTGAGAAATCTAACACAAGTGGTAAGCCATAATGTAGTTTGTTTGACTTTGACTTAGCACAGCAACTAAGTCCAGCCACTGTAGTTTAGTTTATGGCTTAACACAAAATTTGAACCCAGCCAGTTGTGATTCCTGTGTAGTATGATGAGTGAACTCTGCTAATTTAGAATTTTGTACTCTTTATGGTTATTGTACTGTGTCTTTATTTTGTGTTATGTTTATGAAATGTTATTAGTTACTAGCTACATTGATGTTTTCTTAAATACTCAAATAAAAGCTATGGACATTTTATCTGATAATTTTTCACATTGTCTTTTGCATTATGGCAGCCTCTTTGGGTCTCCGTTTGGGGGTAAAACAAAGATATAAACAAATGAAATGAAGGAATTCGGTACAGTAGTGATTATACCTGTATTAAAATCTTCCTCCTCTTCATGTTGGTAAGCTTGCTCGCGAATAAAATTTTTTCTATAAACACGCCCTCCAATTCTTATCAGCACTGGCCGTAATACTTCCATAATTCTTTATCTTCCAACAACTGTACTTGGCTGAAAGACAAAATAAAATGTGTTTCACCTATTTGGTTTCCTATTCATTACAATGTTATCAGTTACATGTGAAAAACAGTTCAGAGATGTCCAGTATAGGAAATAAGATGCTGAACTACAACATCCATCTAGATCCAACTATTTGGATCTGATCTTCTAACGCATCCTTTCAAAGTCACATATTTATACTTTCCTCAGTCACGAATTACTTTTGCAGGATGAGACAACGATCTCACTAGATCAGCACTGTCACCAACTTTGGTCAGGCATTAGAAACCTCAGAAACAGAGAAAGATGCCATTTTCAGTTGATTATCAAAATCAGAAATGTATTGCATCTGAACAATGATGCTCAGATCCTTTACCTTCCTAGGTTAATTAAAATATTATTGGTGCCTGTTATCTGGGTCAGATTAAATAAAAACTGAAAGCTGCAGAAGTTCTGTCCTTGCACAACACAAAGTTTATGACACAGAAAAAAAAGAAGTGTGTGTGTGTGTCTGTAATATAGGCAGTTTTTTCCATCCTGGTGTCCTCCAGATGTGTTGGATTTAAACTTCCAAATCTAACATCAGGAGGATACTAGGGAAAGCTGATCTAGGTGGCTAGATGCCAAACAGCATAATATTCCTGTTCTTTCAAATAGTTCTTTAAGAGGACATTTTGGTAGATACTTATATAATGCAAGAGTAAGAAAAGTGGTGCCAGCCAAAATTCTACTACTGAATTACTGAGAACTGCAAAATGTTTGATGTTGTATTAGAAATAGGAGAAAGGTAATTTGAAGTTGCAATCTTGTACGTATTGCAAAACAGCACATTCATTGTGACAATATTAAGTTAGTAAGCTTATTAATTCTTTGAACAGTTATGCTCGGTAAGGAAGGACAAAACATTCTGATTTTTAAAAAATTGCAAAGTTGTTTTTGTGTATCATCTAAGTGTGGTAGGTTTATATTATTTAGAAAGGCCTCTATATCCTCATTTGATATATTCTCTGGTTTGCTATATAATTCTGAATAAAATTTTAAAAATTGAGAATTTAAATCCTTTGAAGTTTTATATATTACATCTCTTTCACCCCTAATAATTGGAATAACTGCCTTTTTCTTTTTTTTTGCTTTAAGCAATTAGCCAAAATTTTACTGGGTCTTTCACAATTCTCCCAATATCTCTGTCGTAAGCATGTGAGCATGAATTCTGTCTGCTGTGATATTATAGTAAGTAACTCATATTTCCTCTTTTGTATTTCTCTGTACAAGGTAGAAGATGAGTGTCAAATCATCTGTGCCCATAAATGTTTCAATTCATCTTTCAAATTGTTTTCCTTTTTATCTTTAATCTTATTTTTATATGATGCATAAGCAATAATTCAACCCCGGATATAAGATTTATATGCTTCCCATTCAAAAATTCAGGCACTTAATGTTTCTGAATTCGAATCATAGTATTGCAAAATCTCTACCTGCATTTGTTGTACAAATTCTTTATCATTCAACAAGGAAACACTGAAATATCAATTTCTCAATACCTTAACCGGTTTCTGAAACACACAATTCAAAATAATTGCACTATGGTCTGGTATATAACAAATGTCAATTGTTTGTTTGATGTTTGATAATATAGAGTTGATGATAGTAAAAAATAATCAAACCTAATAACTTGAATAAATGTATATTCTCTTTTAGTTGGGTACCTCAGACACCAAGGGTCTATTAAATTCAATTCTTCCATATAGGTCTTAATTGTTTCCCTCACTAATGATTGGGGTTTTTTGTACCAGTGTATTTCTATCAAGCTCATGATACAAGATTTCATTAAAATCCCCTCCTATTATCACTTTAGCATAATTGCACTCATTCAAATTTCAAAAACATTCATAAAACATAATAGGAGAATCTAAATTAGGCCCATAAACATTAACCATAGCTATTACAGTCCTTGCTATTTTAGCACATAAAATTAAATAACGCCCATTCACTTCAGTAATAACCTGTTGTACATCAATTGGAAATCCTTTTTGAACCAAAATGGCCACATCTTTAGCTGTTGTTGAAATATCTGTGAGATAAACCTGTCCCACGCAATCCTTCATTAATAAAGATGTAGTCTGTTCCATTAGATGAGTTTCCTGTAGATAAGCAATATATGTCCTTAACAATTTTAAATATGCTAAAGTTAAATTTTGTTTCTTAGATTCTCGCAGCCCTTTTATATTTAGACTAACCAACTTCATTAGTTTTATTTTGGCCCACTTATCAAATCAATATTCCCCCAATACTAATTCATTTTATAACCTGTACCATTTAACAACTATCTAGTAACAAACTTTTCTATGTTTAAATATTTATCATATTTTCTAATATTGCTCACAGATGTAGAATTTATTGGACTCTACTACATTTGTATAGAAAAGGACTGTCTAAGCATTTTGTTGGAGGCATAACAAGCTTTAAAACACATGTTTTTACAATGTCCTATACTTACTAGGTTTTGGGAGAAAAGAGTGGACCATATAAATGTGACTGTGTGACAAAAGCTAAAAATTTCAGAGGATAATATTCTCCTGAATTACATACCTAGTACATAGAATTTGACGACTGGACAAGGTAAATGGATTCTCTGTGCCCTTACTATGGCCAAAAGACTGATATTGCAACATTGGACAGATAAATGTATGGCCCCATTCACTCAATGGATTGAAGACCTGATTGGACTTGCCACTTATGAGCTGATTGCCTATAGACATCTACTTTGTACGGACAATTATAATGAAATATGGGATTCATTTATACAAAATACAGTAGGGTAAGAAAAAGCATGATAGTTATATAATAGTATTAGAAATAAACATATATACTATATATAATTGTAACTGTTTACTGTTGTAACAACATATTATACTTTATATTTTTATTTATTTCTGTTGTATCTTTTCCACTTATTTTTTAAGCAATACTTGTTATGCAATTTTTTGATAATGTATATATCTTTGTGCTTTGTTCCTTTTTGTTTTGTTTTGTTTTTTTCTGTTATTATTAAAATAAAAATTAAAAAAATTAAATTTGGGGGATGGAAGAAAAAGAGACTGAACAGAAGACTGGGTTTCCCAGCAAAAACATCAAGGACCAATGCACATATAAGGGTCACAATTCAAAGACCCAATGTATATCAATTTATTTGCAACACATTAGACTTTTCAATATATTTCTTAACCATATTGCCCAAGTAGAATATCCAAGCATGGAGTCAGTAGGATTGCTGGATACCAGATACTGGAAAAACATAACTGAGAGAGGTCATTACCTTTATATTCTGCTTTTTGAGATTCCAGAGGCAACTTGGGGGCCAGTCATTGTGTTTAGAAACCAAACATAGGACTTCATATAATGGTCTAAATAAGCAAGGCAATTCTTCTGTTGTCACCCCTGTATTTCTTAAAAGAAGAGGACTTACAAAGACTGTTGTAATGGTATGTGGGAATGACCTTGGGAGACAGGGGAAAGAGCCACAGCTAGGGGAACAATTGGATAAGAGGCAGCTTAGCCCGCAGAAGGAATGGGGGTGTAGCAAACTTCCCAGAAAGGACCCTCCCAAGTTTCTTGGGCTGTAAAGGCAATGGGGGATAAATGTACTTTCAGACTTGTAAGGTTCTGTTACTGTGACCTTACAATAAAGTAGAATTAGTTCATCTGGAAATGCTTACTGTTTGGACTACCTCACAAGGCTGACAATACCTCCTCCCCCTGCGATCCAGCAGGCGTCCACCCTGTTAGTTTTCCAGAAGTTGGCTTTTCCCCCAAGCATTGGGATCAGATGAAGCTGAAGCCCAGTGACAGTAGTTATCGTTATTGAGGAGTGTTGCTTGAGGGCACTGTTTTTCTTTTTTTGATGTTGGTTTTTTATTGTCATAAGGCTGACAACTGCCTTGTGGCTATGTTCACATAGCATGACACACAATCACAAATTAATAATAATAATATGCATTGACAAAATCACCATCAGTCAACAGCAAAAGGCAGCTTTACTTGGAACAGCTTACATCCTGTGACAATACATTTAACACCATCAAACAACAACATCTGCCTATCCCAGGTCCTTGGGAAGGATAGGTGGATAAAATTGCCAAATCCAGTCTAAACATCTGGATGACTATGCAACCAACAATAATAATTACTGTAAAAATTTTTAGCACAGATATAGCAATGGAATTTGGCCTAGAGAAATGTGCTACAGTAGCAATAAATCAGGGTAAAATCACAAACAGTAATGGAATTGAAATGCCAAATGGCCAAACCATCAGGAGCCATCATGATGAAGCCTAAAAGTATCTGGGCATTTTACTGTTGGATAACATCAAGCATGGCCAAATTAAAAATGTGATCAGTAAAGAATATATTCAAAGAGTGAGAAAATAGTTGAAGACAAAACTGAATGGTGAAACATCATCAAAGCCATCAATACCTGGGCCATACCTGTTATACAATACACTGTTGGAATTATTAACTGGATGCAAGTTGAACTGGACAGTTTGGACCGAAAAACAAGAAAACTCGTGAGTATTCACTATGCATTACATCCCTGTAGTGATATTGATAGATTATACCTGCCCAACAGCAATGGAGGCAGAGGTTTACTTCAAGTCAAACAAACTGCCAAAGACAAAAAGCATGCATTGGCTGATTATGTAAAAGAACAAACACTGATGCAAGTTAAAAATTGGAACTTACTAAATGTACAGGAAGCAAAACATGAATATCGAGATAATGTAATAAAAATACAAAGGCTGGCAAGGAAGAGCATTACATGGTCAATTTCTATAAAAGATCAAGGAGAAAGCGGATAAAGATAAAACCTGGTAATGGCTTACAACTGAAACATTAAAAAAAGAAACTGAAGGTTTGATTTTGGCTGCTCAAGGGCAACCTATTTGAACTAATGTAATCAAGGCCAGAATTTTTAAAAAATCATCCAATGATTCAAAGTGTAGATTGTGCGAAGAAGCAGGAGAAACAGTAGATCATATACTCAGCTCATGCAAGAAGATTGCACAAACTGCCTATAAACAATGACATTACACAGTCACCAAAATGATTCAATGGAACATCTGTAAAAATTATCATTTGCCAGTAATGAAAAAATTGGTGGGAACATACAGTTGAAAAAGTAGTCAAAAATGAGCAGGTTAAAATATTGTGGAATTTCCAAATACAAACTGATAAAGTCTTGGCACATAACACACCAGATTTAACTGTGGTTGAAAAGAAGAAAGTGTGAATAATTGATGTGGCAATACCAGGGGATAGTAGAAGAGAAGACAAAGAATTGGAGAAGATCACAAAGTATCAAGATCTGAAAACCGAAGTTGAAAGATGATGGCATAAACCGGCAGCAGTGGCCCCAGTGGCTATTGGCACACTGAGCGCCATACCAAAAAGCCTTGGACGGCACTTAAAAAATCTGCGCATTGACAGAATGTCCACCTGTCAATGACGTAAAGCTATGCTACTTGGATCCAGACATATACTACGCTGATACCTTACGCCATCCTAGCTCCTTGGGAAGAACTCGATGCGAATGAAGGCCAACACCAGCTAAAGAACTGGCAGCTGTGATTTCACACTGTTGTGTATAATAATAATGATAACGATAATGATAATTTATTAAATTTATCTGCTGCCCAGCTCCCGGCGACTCTGGGTGGTAAACCAAACGTTAAGCTAGTCTGCTGTGCAAACCCAGCCAGTGCGAATAGTTTGGGACAGAGGGTGCAGGGTGAACCCAGACAACTGAGTTAACTAGGTCGTTGTTATTCTCGGACCAGGCTTTTGGGCAGACCCAGTAAGCAAAAGGCCTTTAGCCAACTACCAAGTTCATCCAAACACAGAACGGGGGAGAAGTGACCCCAGAGCTCGGACACGGGAGACAGCATTTCACACTCTCTCTCTCTCTCTCTCTCTCTCTCTCACTCACTCACTCACACACACACACACACACACACCCAGTCCTGGATGGAGGGAACATGCTCTTTCCGGGGAGACCGTTTTGGGTGGGTTTATTTCGGATCCACCCATTCCGCAGCTGAGCGGCGCGCGGGGCGCTCTGCGCTCCTGCTCACCCCGCTGCGGACCTTCTTCCCGCCCGCAGGATGGGCAGCGGGTGGGCGCAGCGTGCTCAGAAGACCTTTCCCCACGGAGGCGAAGCCGCAGAGCTGGAAACAACCTCGGCCCGCCCCGCACTGCAGTTTGATCCACTCGGGCAGCTCCAGCGGCGCACGGCGAGGAACGGGCGCCCGTCCCCACCTTACCTCCCGAAGCTCCGAGCTGAGGGATTGGCGCTATCAGGCAGACGTGCCCCGACACACCCGGATGCCCACGGAGCCCCACTCCGGATGGACGCAGCGGAGCAACGATGGCTGCGCGCGGCGCCTTCCGATCGCCGTCGCCGGGAGAGACGCTTCGCCCCGCGGCTCCTGATTGGGGCGGGAAGGGAGCGGAGGAGGGGCGGGATACCGATGCAACCCAGGGCAAAGACTCGGAACTTCACACTTTATCGTTTGTATGAGTTTATTTTACAAATAATTTTTTTTTAGTTTTTATAAATTCATAATTTCATACGCTTCGGGCGCCGCAGTCTTAACCGGTGCTTGTGGTCGGGCATCCCAAGCCTGTGCAAGTTAGACGGGTGTTTACCTCAGGGACCCGGAAGTCCTGGGCGCCAAGCCAGTGTTTGGGATACCCAATCAAAATTCTCTGCTACTTCGATTGGGGCTTGTGGTATGAAATCGTAAGTCTCTTCTACCAAACTGGAGCTTGGGACACGAACTCAGACTGTGCCGCAAACGAAGAACTAACTCGCCCCGCAAACTCCACAACCCCAACCTGCACCTCTAAACGTTTCCGTGTCTATCGCCTCTCTATTTATTGGTTTTCCTGGCCACGCCCTCTTTTGACACACCAATCAGGAGGCGGCAGGGGCGCGCTTCAATAGCAGAAGCCATCGCTTGGAAGCACCGCCCCTTTGCTTCCGACCAGCGGCTCGATCCTGTCGGATTTGAATTGCTTCCGTCTCCGAGTCCCCCGCCTCCTCTTCGAGACCTATCGCGATACTTCTTCATCCCTACCGGCCAGAGCGGGACGGGATAGCCCTGGATAATCTGGACGCCTGGTAACCGTAACAAGCTATGTTGCCCCTGAAGCTTCAGGTTTCTTCTTGGTTAGGTGGAGCAGCAGCGGCACAAAAGCGGGAGGGAGGCACCGAGGGTCTGCTGCTCTGCTTGGCGAGGTTCCTCGCAGTTTAGCAGCAGATGCACGTAAGCGAATACCCGTTTGTTGGCTGGTGTGATGTGGGTGGGAGGGTTGGGGTTAGACACACACAAAGTCTTTTCCATGGTCTTTCCAAAACTACAAATAATCAGTTGCGTTATTTTGCTAGATTTGCAAACTGGGTTTTCTCTCTAACTTACTGGACTGGAGGCTATAAAGAATGGAAGAGAGTAGACTTGGAGGGGATTTTCTACCTTCCTGGTTTTGTCTGCTGTTTGCATCTGTTTTCTCACCTCCCAGATCTTTTGCCTTTTTCATTGTAAGGTTTGGTGGGATGTTGGTTGTAGCCTTTTGTAAGTGTTTTGGAAAACGCTCCGTTGAAAGTAGTGGGAGAAATTCTGTTGACTAAATATGAGCAAGGTGCAGTTCAACATATATGTATTTAATCTGGTGCAGTAATGTCATACATTAATATTTTTTTTTATTTGTTATGCACTTCTAAGTACAATAGAAGACCTGTTCCCCCTTCTTCCCTCCACACACAAACCATTTTAGGTAGATGTGGCTCAGAGATAGTGGCTGGCCCAAAGTCACTCAGTAACCTTTGATGGCTGAGGGTGGATTTGAACCAGGGTCTCCTCAGTGCTGGTCCAGTCCCTTAATACTGTGTTGGCACTCATTTTAATATAGTTGGATGAAAATATATGGGCTGCTGTTACATTAGATTGGTGGTAAGTAATTTAATGACCAAATGTTGAATTTCAAATTATGCTAATTAGGACTGATGAAAGAAGAAATTCAACATTTGAAGGCAACATATTGCATATCCTTGTATTAGAAGTTGGATTGTGGTTGACCTAGAGAAACTTAGAATATAGTAAGTTGGGATAAGCAACACGTCCGATCCAAAGCAAAGAAGATGATCCACAGTCTGGTGGCTATGCAGACCCAAGAAAACATGTATCTAAGATATGGATGTGCCAACAGTGTCCATTCCTACTCCAAAGCAGTGTATTGCATCCTGTTGATGCCTCCTTAACCCAAGCATGTATTTTCCTTGGCACTGACAGGTGAGACAGGTGAGCATCTTTTCTGCTTTGACTCTGGAGTGTTGCATATCCCTAATAATAAGAGTTTTGCTGGATTGGACCAAAGGTCCATCTGATCCAACATTATATTCCCACAATGATGTTGAATACTAATATGAAGCTTCAGATGGGACATAAAACTTGGTTACTGTAAGGGTGACATCCCAGTTCTAGTCCCCTAACCTAACCTAGGCACCAGCACATGCCCAAACCAGAAAAATATTCCAACTCCCACAAAGCAGACCTGGCCATCAAGTGACAACAACAGAAACTGCAGAAGTCTTGCCTTGTGTCAGTGCAAAATGTTTGAGTCATGAAAGCCTCAATAATTTCTATGTTTACCACCCATTGTATCTGTCCAGGTGGTAGCAGTATCTTAGAACCTGCATCAGGAAATTGAACTTTCTTGATGGATACCTATCTGGGCAAAAATGGTTTAAATTTTAAACCCTTGTCAGGAATACACTGAGCCCAGAATATTGGCACAACTTTTTTCCCCCTTAGATTTGTGTTTCTCAAATGTGTTTTAATTTGTACTCCATGACCATAACTTTCTGCAGTGCAGCTCACTAAGAAAAAGAGAGATGCCTCCTAAATGCAAACGTTCATTCAGTGGAGACCTATAGAAGACCTACTGACACACATTTTCTTTTATGTATAGTGGCAAGTCAGATGTTAATGACTGTATTCAAACAAAAAAGGTTCAAATTTATGCTGACAGTGGAAACATCAGGGTAGCAAATTTAGCCAAGAAATCTGCAAAGGCAATTCTTGTGTTCTTTGAATCATCTTTTGGGTGAAATCTGGCTCTGATTTCTGCACAGTCAGTTCTCTCTGTTCAACAACATAATAAAAGTTATAGAAGAATGGAACTCTTGTGTGATAGATGTTGGCATCAAACTGAGAGACCTGAAAGAAAAGTTGGTTGAAAGAAGAAACATGTATTTCATGGGCTGCATGTCAAATATCTTCCTAAAGACAGCAATTTGGTTTTAGAAACATATGCATTCTTTCTAAGACAGCTGTATTGCTTACTCAGAGAAATGGTCGGGAGGGGGCAATATTTTAGTGAGATATTCTCGTGGACCCTGATAGACGAGAATCTTGTTTGGGAAGAAAGAGGTAGAACAATCTTCAGTTTGTAATTGCAAAATCGGTGAAGCAGATGATGAATTGACATACAAAGAAATATGGTACAGGCAAGATAATAGAATGGAACAGGGAAAAAATCCAGCAAATAAGCTATGGGTACAGACTTTCAGCCACTTGGGAAATAGGGACATTTATTTCAACAACATTGGCTTCCTTGTAGAATTTACCACATGTTTGCCTGAAGTACAAATTTCTCATTTATGAATAATATTTGGACAGATGAGAGAAAAGAAATGAAATTGGCAACTCTGAAAACATTGATTATTTGTTTTACGTTACTTTTATGATTTTTGAGGAGAATTACTATACTCAAAACCTCAGTATGTTAGGTTTTTATTTGTTTTAGTAAGTTTGCCCAGGACTCTTGGGAAATCAAGTTATGATTAAAGGTTAATAAACAGGTAAATTCATACAATTCAATATGTCCTGTTTTTTACTCAAGGAAAACTGTTCATACTAAGTATTGTTCCTTGAAGTCCTTTCTGCTATGTCATTCTATAAAGGCTTTCAGTTGGTTAGCAGAGCCATAGACATTTACTGTACTTGGCTTGAAATAAAAAGTTTGAAGGCAAGTGGCTAGTATGGGTAAGTACTTCATGTGTTTTGTAATATAGCTTTCATAGTTGTACTTTCAGCTATATTTCATGTGCAGCTGGTGGGGTCTAGGAAGAGGGCCTTTTCTGCTGTAGCTCCCGCTGTATGGAACAGCTTGCCAACTGAGGTATGGGCTGCCCTCACTCCCCTGGCCTTCCAAAAAGGTGTAAAAACATGGCTATGCCGGATGGCCTGGGGGCCTGATGGGGGCTCTCATTGCTGGAACTGGCTCGTGGGATGATTGATACTGCTTCCCCCATCTTCTTGATTTGTATATTGCTTTTATTGATTTGTTGTTTGTGTTTTAATCAGGGGGTATTTATATTTTCATTGTTTTTATTGCCTTGGTTTTTATTGTAAGCCACCCAAAGTCACCCTCTGGGGGAGATGGGCAGCATATAAATTTAATAATAAAATAAAATAAGCCCCAGCCAGCACAGTTGATGGCCAGGAAATTGTGCAAACTGTAGTTCTGAACTGATTTGGGAATGTGGTCATTATTTTTGTGTAAGAATCTCTAGAATAATGTGAGATAGGACACTGCAACCATGAGAGAATATGCAGAATTACTGTTCTCTGATTTTGGGCAGTTCCATTCCTGTTTCAATCAGGTAATTTGTAGTTCACAGTATTCTGGAAATGCCTCTCCTCCAATCCTTTCAAGAGGACTTTGGAGAAGACTGTGCAGCTGGAAGAAATAAAACATCCTTTTGCCAACAACTGTGGCCAAATGTTCATGGTTTGTTAGCCTTTGATGCCTTTGCTAGTCATTTCATTTCACTGAGGATCTGTTCCAGTTGTCATAAACCCATAGCCTCAAATTAGGCAAAAAAATGAGGGGTGAGAATATCTGCTGGGTAAAAATATTTACTAATAAGACAGTAAAGTAGCTGGGCACAATAATGGATCTCACTCTCTGCCCTATAAGTAGTCAGCATGGCAGTTGACCCTCTCCCTATTGTGATCCAACAAAGATGTCAATATATGTGCCTGGCTTGCTCAGTGATACTGGAAAGATTTCCCCCATGCGCACACACTTTGGTGGTGGGGCCTATTCATTTGAGGTATGTTCTTGACACAGAAATCTCTGTTGAGGCCATGAAGAGTTTTGCACAAAGGCTGAAGAGGTAGTGTACCGAAGTAGCTGATAAATGTAGCAAGAAATGTACAAAACAGCCCACAGCACTTCCTCTGCTGACTGTTCTGAAGTTGGTTCTGCTTCTTTCTACTACTTGGAAAAAGTCTTTTTCCTATGGTACTGTGTTGTATATCGTATCATAACAACCTTTCTTCCACTCCACATTTGTGGGGGGGACAGGAACCAGTGACTGTCCATCAAGATTAGAGAGGCTAAATCCTGTGCAGAAAGTGCTTGCTTCAACCAATAATTAAACATGATGATATATATTGTCTCAACTTTGGTCAATTGCTCTTCAGTGCAAAGTGCCTCATTGGCTGCTATAGGCCACCTGGAACAACTTCCTCTAATTTGGATTGAACTTCAAACACAGCCAAACTAATTAATGGGTTTAACTGAACAGCGTAGGGGACATGTCACAATCTCAGTAACCATGTACTGTATTCACTGCGTCTAGTGCTTAAAAGAAACCCTAGCCAATATAATCCTCTGAGCATTTTGAGAAACTTAAGGTATACGAATCTTCTTCATCTTTGTGAATTGTAAGATCACCCCTAGATATTTAAAATATGCCACTAGTTCATGTTTCTGGTTAACTTTCTGGATTCCATTAAAGTTAATTTAAAGCACATAATCCTTATTAAAGAGAACCAAGGTCTCCACCCTTCTGCTTAACTGTATTGGTATCGGTGATAGTAATCTTGTATGCAGTTGTCCCAGTTATTTTCTTTGCTCATTTGTACACTTAGTGGGATGATATTCTGTTTTGTGTAAGTGTCCTTTTATGGAACTGATATAAAAAAATAACAATAGGGCAAGGATGCATCCTAGCTCCATTCCCTTCCTAGATGATGTTCGGTCATGCCAACATTGATAGTTAATTTGTAGAAAGCAAGCAACTGGCAACCTATTCAAGAAATTGAATCAAAAGTTTCTTTGAATAATGAAAATAAAGTTGTACAATTGAGATCAATTCTCTTTCACTTCTAATTCTCTTTCACTTGTTTCAATTCTTTATAGATTGTGTTTCATTTGATTGTTTGAAGAACTCAGGAGCTGAGCAGGGGAAGCATGACTGGGAACTTTGTTTTTAAATGGAGCAAGCAAGTCTTCCTTGGGAGAAGGAATGACTTAGTGGGGTATTGAATACCGCTTTCACGAAGTTGCTTTCTAATAAGCATGCATTGTGTTGTACCTGAAGCTCACAGTGGCTACAATAAATTTATTAGTATTTAATTCTGCAAATATAAGATGCCTCCCTGATCTTCCTTTGACATAAATATCAATATCCTGTATTCATATATAGAATGAAAAGCTCCCGTGACATGAATTTCCCATTAGAATTCTGAATGACTTTTGTTTCCTACTTCACAATCATAACAAATTATTTTGAGTTCCAGTGGTGTTCCTATGCCTGTCTGCCTACGATAGATGGGTAGATCAGACAAAAGAACAGCACTTCGGGAAGGCCAGGGCATTGCTTTTTTTTTTTTTAAATTTTTGTTCTTATTTGGATTGTGCATTCCAAAAGATTACTTCATTTTTAAATAAAACTAAAAAATAAAGATAACAATCATGCTGTTGTCAACTGATAGCTTGGATAAATAGAATGAAACAGCCTGAGAAGCAACCATATAAGCTATAATTGGATGAAAGTTTAAACATCCCCCAAATCTGAAATTGCCCTGGAATTTGTGCTACAAGATATGAAGATTAGGATTTCTGAGTCCTGGGTGCCACCTTATGGTTACACTTTTGTATTGCATTTGGTTTCTGAAAATGCCTGTTGGAAATAAATTGGCTCTGCTCAGGATACTGAACAAAGGGATGAAAAATTGGAAGCTGGAAATGTCCCAGCCTCTGCCTGTCACCCAGTAAAGATTCCTGGGCATGCGTAAGAACTGGATGATGAATGGGTTTATATCACCCAGGCCCATAGAAGCAGGTGTAGCTTTCATTCATTTCTCCTCTCGTCTTATGAGCTTAAAGAAACTTGAACTCTAAGGCAAAATGGCGTAGCTTCTTTTGTAAAGGTGCTTTGCTGTCTGTAGGGTTTTGTTTTTTTTGACCTGACAGTATGAATATAAATCTGCTTTCATTTTTTTTTAATTGACAGCACAGTTCATGTTTATCTGCTCCACTTACTATATTGTCTTTTCCCTCATCCCCAATCGCTTTTTCAACTGTGCATAGTGGATAGTCTAGATGTGCTAGATGGAGGCAAGTGTGAATGGGGCCTTTGCTTTACTTCACCTGACTTGGGGGGCTTTATGGGTCCCAAAGTTTGCAACTCCCTGTTAACTATTTATTATAGTAAATAATAACTTATTCCTAATATGTCATTACGAGGCTATTAGGCCACATCCTGGACTATACAAGAAATTCATTTCTGTTAGTTTAGTATCTATTTCTGTTGGAGGAAATTGCAAAACTACAATAGTGTTATAAAATTGGGTTATAGGAGCATGACCTTGGTTGGTTGATTTAAACGTTTCGTATTACGAAAGCTTCTGCATTGACTGAAACAATGGGAACTTGATGCAATTGTCACATGAGCGATCACCTCTCTCACGCATTATGTATATTTTATAACCAAACAAGTTTTCAGCAATCCAATTCACTTCCGCATCCAGATTCTTTGCTAGTTTGCAGAAGCTAAATTCTGGTTTTATGGGATATAATTCTTCTGATTCCTAGTAAAAATCGTAAAGTCATCTTTGAGTCCTGGTGGCCTTTTCCATATTGTTTTCGTGGTAAGAGTATGGAAGTGGTTAGCCTTCTCCTGAGATTTTTTTTTTTTTTAACTTTCAAGTCTACCCTGATATTTTCTGAGTCTCCCATCCAAATGCTACCTACGTCCAACCCTGCTTAGGTTCCAAGCCCAGTTGGGTCAGCCAGGTGTTGCTATCTATTGAGGCTTTGATTATGCTCTGTTTCATTAGTATAATCAAGCCTTCTCCACCCCAATGTCATCAAATCAGCCCTAGAATTTTATTCCTGGATAGCATCCAGAAGGAAGAAAAGTTTACATAATCTCTGCAACTAAACACTTTACTAATCCTGGCCCAAAGGGAGACTTATGTTGGAATTATGTGATCTATGTTTTGTAGCGTACCTTGATTTGGTAGCACACGGCATTAAACCAAATTTACTTAAAACTGGGGTAATGTCTCAGATTTCCTTTTAACATTCCTCCATCCCATATAATAATTCAAGCATCTAAATTACATGAATTTTTATTAGAAACAGGTTTTATAAATTAATTGGAAGTGTGGACAGAGAAGGGTCTGATATAAATATCCTGATTTTATATATTTATTTATATATCAAATTTGTCACTGCCCATCTTGTTAAAAAGCGACTCTGGGCGGTTTACAGAAAAGATAAAATCCATTCAAATACAATAAATATGCTGATGCTCTTCCAAGTAAAAAATTGGAATTAAACCATTTGATTAGAAGCCAGTTTTAGGTATTAAAGACTAGTTACCTTAAGGGTTGTATTACCTCTCTCCCCTGTTAAAAGAAATTTGATTTACTTGATGCTTTATCCAAGATAATGTCTACTAAAAATCTGTTAATGTCTAGCCTCTGATAAGTATCATTCAGGTAAACTGTCATCTTTTCCTATGACCACGTGAAATCGAAGACCCTCCATTGATTGCTTTAACAGATGCCAACTGAACAGCAGCACAGGCATTATGGAGCGAAATATTAAAAGGCTAAATGGGGAGCTAGCACGCTGCAAAGCAAAGAGGAGACCTCAAACATAATCTTTATTTACAAAAAATATTTTTGATGTTCATATGTGCCACAAAGGCATTCATAGAAAGTAAAAATGACACAAGGTTGCAGCCCCAAAACATGGATATTGTAAGATGATATGAGGGAACCTCGCTAACTTGCCTTTTGGTAAATGGGACCTTTGTGACTGCCTGTCTCATCTTAGCAGCCATTTTCTGATAGAGCCCAAAGCATGTTCTCAAAATTCCAGACGTGCCTATCAACCCAGAAATGCTGGGGGGCCTTGACTTGGGGACTGCTAATCAAGAACAACACTGTTGTTGAATCTGTAAACAATGTAATTTTAAAAAAATAAGCCCTAATAGAAAGGGAAATGTTCTTTGGTTGATTCATAATTGTACTGTGGTGGAGTCTGTCTAGTTAAGATTTGTTTTTCTTTCTTCTACATTCAGGTTCAGGGGGGGCAAAATGGCAGCCTCTACTTCATCATCATCAGCTGGTGGAGTGAGTGGGAGCTCTGTGACTGGATCTGGGTTTAGTGTGTCAGATCTTGCCACACCACAGAAAGCCCTCTTTACATACCCTAAAGGAGCCGGGGAAATGTTAGAAGGTAAGTGCTCTGCATAATTTTGGCTTGTAAGTCAAGATAGTGGCGTTTAATGCTTTGGCTGTGTTAACAGCCTCACTATGCCAGGATTTTTAACCGTGGTGTTTTAAATGAATCACAGTGGCCCATTTAATATATAAGTCTAAGTCAGAATAGATGGATTGGTGCAATGTACTAAGCCAAAACTAAGCAGACAACTTTATGACTTAACATTATGTATAAACGGAAGATAGACAGACAGGCAGGCAGGCAGGCAGGCAGGCAGGCAGGAAAATGTCTATACTTCTCATGCAGAAGGTACTATGGATCATTAAGATCAAGTTGATTCCTCTTTATATGAATTAGGTCTGTGTGAAGAGAGGAAGTACTTTGCCTAGAAAGAAGGAAGCAAATAAGTAAAACGCATGTCGCAACAGAAATGGTA
Source organism: Python bivittatus (assembly GCF_059951505.1). Lineage (NCBI taxonomy): Eukaryota > Metazoa > Chordata > Lepidosauria > Squamata > Pythonidae > Python > Python bivittatus. Next base: position 7,009,706 of record NW_028277073.1, read on the forward strand.
ACAGGTAGCACTGCAAACAACCTGATAGTGCAGTGGAACAAAGTAATAAAATGGGCAGTGTGGTCTTCCACAATGCAGTATCTTCCTTCTGGATATTACAATGGCATCAATAGTTATTTGGGAGGGAAGAAGAGAGTGAGAACCAGCAAGACTAGACCATGAGGCTGTGCAGTGCTTCTGCTTCTAGGGCAAAAAGATTCTTTGGAGCATGTAGGGGAACAAGTGTGGCACCTGTCTCCAACTCCTTCAAGCAGCTGCCTCTTTTCCTAAGATTGTGCACCTGCCCTCTGTGAAATGACATGTTTGGATGACTGGCATTACACTGAACAAGCTTTTCAAAAGAGATTTTGACATCATTTTTTCTTTGTGTTAACATCAGAACAAGCTACTTGGCTGTTGTAAGGAGGCATGTGGGTATTCTTCTATTCAGTTTTGAGTGGAATTGCATTCTCCCAAGGGAAAGGTAGGCAACTGTATATACCAGTTGTTGGATTTCCATTCCTATCAGCCACATGGCCACATGTCAGGGATGATGGGCATATAACTCAACAACATCTGGAGGGAGTTAGATTGCCTTCCCTACTTTAATGGATGATGTATACAAATAATCTACCTTTATTGCAAAAAACAAATAGCATCCACAGACACAGATCCTTCTACTAGCTATATCTGATGTGCCAGGTGTGACTCATTCTGGGTAAAGATAAGTAACCCTCAGTCAGCCGTGGGCTGCTAGCCTCCAAGTTATATACAATAAAGTGTTTACATGTGGGATGTGTTTAAAGGTCATTTAGGAGTTGCAACTAATATTAAAACAAAATCCCAAATGTGTTAGATAGTAACCCCCATATTTTCCAACCAACATAACCATTGGCTATAACCGGCTCAGAATTTCAAGATTTGTAATGTAAAACATCTGGAGGGTACCAGGTGGAAGGGCTGGTGTTGGCTAACTAGGAATACCCTTTGCTGGTGCTGAATAACTGCAATGGCTTTTTGTGTTAACAGAATGCTAAGTAATGGTGATTTCCTTTAGATGTTTTGCCATAGCTGATAAGAAGGGGGACAAGAGCAACCTTCTTCATGATGCTGTAGAAGTTTGCCTAGTACTCGTTTGGGATACTATTTCAATGCAAGAAGGCCTTTTCCAAATCTCAAGCATGTTTACTTTGTGTTTTCGCTCTGATTAGGACTGGTATAGCATCTACTTGTTGTTTTATCAATGATGGGATTTTTAATACATTATGTTATTACTGCTATTTTAAAAACTTTCCTATGAAAGTTTGTTTGAAGGGTGGGGCGTAATTTATAACTACTGGATAAAACTAAACTTCATCAAGAGTAGTTGGTGATGGCATCTAGTTGTTATTCCATTCTGCATGTTCTGGCCTTACATTCTGGTTTGTCTACTGACCTGGTCTAAACAATGGCTTGCTATTAACCATCCTGGCTGGACTAGTAAAGTTGCTCTGCCTGTGTTGGGAGACTTGCCTATGCAGATACGTAAAGTAATGATAGAATTGATAACCTGTTCACCCAATGCAGGAAATTCTGTTAGGGTCCTGCCTGTGCTTACTATTCTAGGATCTGTGTCTGACCCTGTAGGAGGATCCGGCAGGGAAGATTTAGCCAGAACAAGAATTACAGAGTGGAATACCCGTTTGTTATCAGTAGCAATATTTGTATCTGCCATGCCCTACCTCAATGTGGTGAGAGCTTGTGGTCCAACTGCTTTTGAAACAGTTCAGCTAGTTTTGAAAAACAGTTATGTGGCAAGGAAGAACACGGATTGAGAAAGAAAAGTTCAAAGCAATCTGTAGAAAATTAGATGCACAGTTCTTTGGACTTTGGCCTTAAACTCTCTTTTTATTTCTGCCAGTAGCTTTCTCCCAAGTGGTGATGTGTAGCTTTTTGGATCAGGATTAAAGTGATGATTATTTCACCTTCAGGTTAATAGGTGTGTTTATTCGTATACGAGTTTCATTAGTCTGGAAAGTATAATTAGCTATTTAGTGTGAGTTGTAGGATAGCAGGTTGTGGTTGCTAGACATGCTGTGGAAAATTCCAGGTTATTTCATATCTGTAAAAATCTGACTTTAAGAGTATTTAATTACAGGTCGCTCTGCATGGGCATATGTTTCAGAAATTACAAGACTTTCTGGTGAACAGCCTGCATGATGTGCTTTTTTTTTTGTTAAGCAAACAAGGAAGTAAGTTTTTAAAAAACGTTAGCAGAAACTGGTTGCTGAACCAAATTGCTCTCTGTTGTGATGATGGAGCTTGTTTTGGACTAGAAATGTACACGTGTAATTTGAACTCTTCCGAGTCCTTAAATTGCATTCTCTACCAGCAGTGGCAGAATCCAAAAAGAGAGTGGGCAACTATCTACCAGAACATCAGCACGCTGAAATCCCATTGAAATAAACAGCCTTAAAAGATATTTCACTGTGTTTGAATTATGTCCATTTCTGACATTCAGTGATGACAAACATCTCTTTGTTCTTTGTGCATTTCACAGCCTTAAGTGAATTATCTGTCCCCACTGTGATGTGGTACTGTATTGAGCTGTTGCATTCGTATGATCTGAACATTGGGTGTCAGTTTTATGTCAGAGCTGCTAGCCCAAGGAAAGGAAACTTCCAGTTTATAGGGCAGATGCAGCCCACAAGCCCTCCCCAACCAGCAGCAGAGCTTCCCTTCTTTGGGCTCTTTCGACAATTAATCTGGGGAAAGGATTGATTTTATGGGAGAATCAACTAGGCATTCTCTCAAAGTCTGTCTCCACCTGCCCCAGGCAGTAGTTGGGTTTAGATTAGAGTTGTCAATTTATGCAAGGCCTCATAAATGAGTGTATATCTATGGTGTGATTACATGTGAGTTGAGCTCCAGCAGGACATCACTTTACCATCAATCCAACCCAGTAGTGTGGCTTTCCAGCCGAAAAAGATCCTTCACTCTTGATGTGATGGGACAGACAAACAAGGATGTCTTTATTTTTCATGAAAACTGCAAATAAACTGGAGGAAGCCAAAAGACAAAGGTTGCATGTTTTGCCCTCCCCTGTACACTTCACTTTTCCTACTGCCAGAGAACTGATGAATGCCTAGATGTTATGGCTAACTTTCCCCAAGACTATCGAGCTGCTGGTTGTTTATTTGCTTGTTCAATTTATGTCCAGGAGCTTAAGGCAGCTTACATGGGAATTCTCTTTCATTTTATCCCTGCAGTAACACCTTTGTGAGGTAGTTCAGACTGCGAGTGAGTGACTTGTCCAAAATCACTCTGCAAATATCCATGGCTGAGCATTAGGGCTAAATCTAGGTCTCCTCAGTCATAGTTCAGCACCCACTATGCCGCAAGCTTTCACACTGGTTCTTCCTGGTCCCTCACAAACAGTTACCTCCTGAGAAAAGCAGGACACTGCCCTGTTTAGACCCATCAACTCATGTTATATTGACAGTGTGTTAAGCATTAAATATCAGAAGCTCCTGCAGCAGGCTGAATAATAATAAGTTGCAAGGCAAATATTCAGCTAAGTGTCAGCAGAATTATGGATGTATAAGGCTGGCCTAAGTTAGGGCCCCACAGGCAAATTTGCCTGCTTAATCATTTCTCATGTCTCATGGAGTAGGAGTAAGCCAGCACTATAACGTCAATGAGTCCTGAAGAACTGAGTGCTGAGCTGGTACCAGTAAAACAGCTGACCTGGGCTCTACTATAGAGGGCAGTACATACATGCAAAAACACCGTTGCCAGCTGATTCTGCTTATGTACAGCTGCTTTCCCAGCTTCAGCTACTCTGCTGTAAAACAGACTCTTCAATAAAGATTGTGTTTGAGGCTGCTAGTTTGCCGCAGGTAAGCCTCCAATTCATTTTTGAAATTAATCTAAATAAAATCACATTTGTTGGGCAAGGAACCTGGCGGGCATCAAGACAGGCTTTTCACGGGCACATTGATGCCCTTGGATGCTCTGCTGAGGATTCCTACCTTCCACCTCTAGTTCATGTCTCCAAGGTAGAGATGGGACACTGGAAACCTGTGTTCCCCGTTGCGCAAATACCATCGCAGTTTTAAACCTGTTTTTTGTGATTCATGGTTCTATTTTTCCAAGAAAAGATCTAGAGTTATTATGCAAATGCAATCCGGGAAAGCCACTACCAGCTATCTTGTTTAGATTCCCTCAACAAAATGGGGAGTGTGGTGCGTAATTTCCAAACAAGTCATGTGACTGTTCTACATCTTAGAACAGAGTTAGACAAACTCTGTAGTCCAAAGCTGCTTATTCTTTCCAGAACTTCCTCCAAAAATGGGCAGTGCCATTTTCCACCATTTTTAGATATGCAAGACATGAAAATGTAGCATATGGCTTGAAAGAATTTTTTAACTACAACTGAAAAAAAACCACAACTCCCAAGAATGAACTCAAAAATCAGAAAAAATAAAAACACCTGGTATGTGGTTTGGGTCTCCTACCTACTAGATATCATTGGCATATCACTGATGTTTTCCCCTCCCTCCCACATATTAAAAGCGATTTCTAGATGTCAAGAGGTTGGCCAGCCTTGTCTTAGACAACCAGTTCTGAAACTGGTGCCTCCAGAAGCAGTTGTGGTGAATGGGATGATAGGAATTACAATTCAGAACATCTGGAAGACACCAGGCTCATAAAGATGGTTTAGTGTTTTTGTCCCAGAGATTGTATAATAGCATGTTCTGAAAGTCAGTTGGTAATGCCAAGTAGCAGGTAGCCTGTATTTGAGAGAATTTGAATTGGACAGTTGAGTAACAAGATAATTCTCTGGCTTAAATCAATTAGCTTAGATTTCATGTCTGTGAATGAAAATAGGAACTAAAGAATGGTTGGTGTCATTGCTAATTCAATTCATTCCTTATATGAGATACCTCAACATGTACTATTGGGTCTCTCTGTGTTGTTGTCAGCTTGGCAGGCTGTGATTTGCCATTTAGGGGTGAGTGACCCATAACATCCCTCAAAGTAAAAGTTCCTTGGAGAATTTATTGTTTTCAGGACCTTGAGTTTCTCCTGTTCTTGGGCACAGATAGTGTGCTAGTCTTGCAGCAGTCTTGAAGGCCTCTTGAACTGTAATTTAAATGGTGGTATCCGTGACATGATTTTTTTTTCTTGCAAGGATGAGATTTGTTGCCGGTTTATTTAAAGAGGATTGAAGTGACATTGTTTTTCTTTCATACCGTATGCAAGAACCATGAAATGTTTTTGTTCCAATATTTCAGTATAATATGGCTGTAAGGACCTGTCTCATATTATGCTAGTCAGACCCTATCATCCATCTAGCTCTGTATGATCTCCTACACTGATTAATAATGGCTGTCTGAGGTTTCAGATGGAGTTTTTCCCAGCCCTTTGGGGAGCTGCTGGAAATTAAATCTGGGATGTTTTATATCATCTGAGTTGCCAATCATTTATATAGGTTTGGGCTATTTTTAACCAAGTTTAACATTATACATTCATTAATTCATTCACAGCACTTATAGGGCTGTCCAACTCGAACATTGCAATAATGGGGTGGCTTACAAGAAATCAAAAGATAAGGAAAACAAAATATACAGTTCCTATGAAAAAGCCCATATGAAATTTTTAATAGGTGATCAGGAACTCCCCTCCTGGAGATGGGATTCCAGTCATTCTGGCCCTGGCATCCAAGGAAAAGCCAGGTTTGAAATGCCTTTCTAAAGGCCAACAGGGTCAAGGCCAAACATATATCAGGGAGAAGATCATTCCAGAGAGCAGGGCCTGCAATAGAAAAGGCGTACCTCCTGAGTCCCATTGTTGAAAGAAAGGACTTGAAGCGTGCCTACCTATTGGAGCATGTGGACAGGCCAATACCCTTAAAGAGAGGTGGTCTCACAAATAAACTGGTTGTGTGCCTTGTAGGACTTTATAGGTGATAACCATCATCTTGAATTGTACCTGGAAGCCTATAGGGAACCAGTGCAGCTTGCAAAGTGCTGGTATTACATGGGCGTACTTAAGCCCTTTATTGCCCAAGCTGCTGCAGTCTGGACCAATTGTGGCTTTTGGATGGTTTTCAAGGGCAGCCCCATATAAAACGTGCTGCAATAGTGCAATCAGGAAATGATTAAGGCATGAGTAACAATGAACAGGGCCTCCTGATCCCTCCTGGCCAAAGCTGCCTCCTGCTGTTTGAGTAGGAGCTGTGAGTCCCTTGGTAGGGTTGATCTGAAGCCTATTCTTCCCCATCCAGACACCCACAGCCTCTAGACACTGGAATAGGACCTAATTTTTTGGCCAAGGAAAATATATACAATTGAGTATCATCGGCATTCTGATGATATTGCACATGCTGATAGATGGACGACCTCTCCCAACAGTTTCACATAGATGATAAAAAGAAATGGGGAAGGTGTCAAGTCCTGAGGCACCCCATAGAGCTGGGGTCTAGTGCACAAGGAAGCTTCTGGCTAGCACTCAGTATCTCAGTATGGACTGCCAGCCTCCTCTGCTTTCTCTGTCACATTCACACTTTGCTCTCACCAGGGGAGGCAGAGAGGTAAGCAACAGAACAATCACTCGAAAGCTAGGATAAGCCCCCATCCCCCTTTCATCTCCCACTCAGGGGAAGAATAAACAGCCATATCCTCAGCCACTCAATAAGTGCATTAAAATCCACCCAGTCTGGATGAAGGTCTGCAGTCCAAAAATCCATTCCAACCTCACCTGAAACATCAGCCTTAAGTTTGAAAAGCCTCAAGCTGCCGTATGATGGTAGACGTTATGCTTGCTTCAGCTGCTTTGGCCCCGGCAAGTCCCATTGCAGTGTAAGGGGAGTGAGATGGCTGCCTTCCCCTTCCAGGCTTCAGGATTCAGTGAAGGCAAGATGGCAGCTCTCCTCCAGGCATCTCATCTTGGTTACAAAATGCCAGTCAGGACCACTAGCCAGCAACACCTCCTGAGGTTTGATGTCAGTGCTTAAACACATCACCCCTCCATAATGCTAAGGGCCACCAAGGACAGCCCAGCCAATTCACCACTGAGCCACTGAAGAAGTATTCATGTCTGTTAACCAGGGCTGGCGGGGCAGGGCAGGGCAGGCCAATCAGAAAATGGCTGGATTAGACCAAGAATCCAGCATACTGTTCCAAAAAGGTGCAAGCCAGATATATTTGAATCCATTGCTTGAAGATGACAGCAGCAAAGGGTGTTGGCTGTTGAGCATATACGGAGTTTCCTGGAGACAGCTGGCTAGTCATTGTTGGACAGGAGGCTAAACTGTTGGCCTGGTTCAGCATTGTTCTGATTTTCCAGACAGTTGTTTGATATGGTTTATCTCACTACTGTACAAACCCAGACACTTGTCAGTTTACATCCTTGGTACAAAAACAAGACTATTGTTCTTGGTGACTGTCTTAGAAGGCTTTTCAGGATCATAAATATTTTAGACTCAGTTTTTTTCTAGTTTTTTTTTCTATTTACAGATGGGTCAGAACGATTCCTTTGTGAATCTGTTTTCAGCTATCAAGTTGCATCCACACTAAAACAAGTGAAACATGGTAAGTAAATAACTCACACACTCTGTTGTGTCAGTGGATGTGTATGCTACAGAAATGAAGTAAAGTAATAGAAGTACCTTACTGAAAGCAGCAAGATAGGGTAGGGTAGGGTAGGGGAGAAGAGAACAGAACAGAACAGAAATTTAGTAGATGTCTAGTGAACCTATTGTCACAATATCATCTTGTGCAATAGAAAAGCAAAAACAATGTTTTATCTATATGGTTTACTTACTGAGGAGATAAGTTTGTAACTTCTATTACTTGATGCTGTTGTATTCATAAAATGAGGTATGAACATTGCACTCATAGGAGAAACCCTTGTGAGCCATAATTTCGCTGTTAATAAAGATTGCTATCTTTCTCTCCCGGTCATCTGGTTTATATCTCATCTTGCTTCATCATCTGTTCCTCCTCATTCTTGGTTCACATGGTATATTGGACATCAGTTACTTGCTTCTGAAATGCTATCAAGATGGAACAGAACTCTATAAAATAGCTTTATACTTCTGTGGAAGAAATTATCTGATTAGATTAAGTCTTTCTGTAGGAAACTTGATCACTTACTATTTCAGCCATACTTTGTGGCCAGAGAGATTGGCCAAGAATTTTTAAAATGCTATACTTCAGTCAAGTAAATTTTATGCTTTATTAGATGGCTGTTCTGAAGTCAGAGTCTCTTGCAAATCTTCAATTTTGTGAGTATATATCTTTTGGGCCCACAGAGAGATGGGCATTTTTAAGGTCTAGAGCAGAGTATCTCAACCTTGGCAACTTCAACTCCCAGAATTCCCCAGCCAGCCATCTTCAAGTTGCCAGGGTTGAGAAACACTGCTCTAGAGTATGCCATAATATAGAATATGTTAAGGCTAATGGTTGTGTATAAAATCTGTTTGCCTACCTATGTAAAAAAAAAAAAAAAAAGAGTACAATAAGGCATACACATTGCTAGTACCACCACCACCACCTCACAGTGGTATGGTTGATCTTGCATTGAGATATTGCTTTATCTGTCCTCTGTTAGCACAGAATGTAAGGAGTTAAAACTCACCAGGGAGAAACTGTTTGACGTGACACCCCCAAAGTGTTCATTAGCGGGGTAAATAGTCTTTACCCAGACCACTCTTTACCCAGGATAGTGCTCCGATTGTGGTGAAAGTCAGTATAAAATTTATTTTTGAAGGTGATGACAGCTGGAATCAAAGTAGGTCAAAACATAGTGAAATTGGAAAAGTGTACTTTGCAAAAAGTAAAGAACTCATAGTGAAAGTGAAAAAAGGAAAGTGGAAAATTTGGGTTAGGGTTAAATATTAAGATGACAAGGTTTTTGTCAGCTATCTACAACTGCCTTCACTTTTCACTGTCAACTGTTAGGTTGTATGTGCTAGAGAAATAAAGAGGAGATTAATTCTAGGCAAGATGGCAATGAAAAATATAGACAAGTTCATAAGGATAAGGATATTTCAGTGGCAATAAAGATTAGAATCATTAAAACAAAGGTCTTTTGAATGGTTCTGTGTGGATTTGAAAGCTAGACATTGAGAAGATAGTTGCCTTTGAATTATGGTTTTGAATGCCATAAATACATTCTGAACCAAATAAAGGCTGATTGTTGCCTTGAGGTGATGATCACAAGCAGAAACTCCCATACTGCAGGCATGTGGGGTGAGAGATGATGAATTAGAAAAAATGGTATTATTCAAGACTGAGAAAAGGAAAAGATGAAATAAAGTGTCTGGATGGGATAATTCCAGATAGTTACTTGAGTGCCCTTGGAACAGCTATGAATTATTATTAAAAACAACTCTAGATAGAGAGCATTTGGTTAATCTGAATCAATGGCACCTAACTATTAATGATGTTACATATATCTGTGAAGCCAAGATTTTCTAGATCTTTTTCCTTGGGGTCAGGGAAGCCTTAGGTGTCCCCCCCCCCATGCTAAGTTTATTTTAGTGCAATGTTGAAACTTTATTAATATTTCCCATCTCAAAATATTTATTGCATTTATCAACATACATACAACTTTATACATGTTTATAAACATTTAATACATTTAAGTGTTAGTACATTTATAAACATGCCATCCAAGTATTAAGACTGTTGACACTTCAGGTTTAGTTTAATAGGGAATTCCCTTTAAAGCAGTGTTGTCCAAACTTGGCCACTTTAAGATGAGTGGACTTCAACTCCCAGAATTCCCCAGCCAGCCATGCTGTACAACCCATGCTGGCTGGGGAATTCTGGGAGTTGAAGTCCACTCATCTTAAAGTGGCCAAGTTTGGACAACACTGCTTTAAGGCCTTTAAGAGTTTCCTATCTTCCCTTGGGAACAGAATTTCCCATGGCTAAATGCAGGATGTCAGTGGACATCTGTTGAAGAAGGTTTGGTAGAACAAGCCTGATGTTAACATGGCCATGTTAGAAAAACAAAATCCCACTTTCCCCATAGATAAGATTGTCCAGTCGCTCTGGAATAGTGGTCTGAGGAAATATGACCCCATTGTGATTGTGCACTCTCTCAACTTAGAATGTCCCCACCAGCCATTAAAAATATGGCTTTTGCCCAAGCCCTTCAATTTTTCTGTCACAATTCATTGTCAACTGCTCTAACACTGGTTTTTTTTATTGTTTTTCTTATCGCTTTTATTGGACGATTAGTATATTTGAAGTTTTTGAGAATTTTGACAAAATGAAAAGCATCTTATAAATAAGAGATATGAAGAACCTCAGTGTAATACAACTACTTTGTTTTAGCTTCCTTGTGATATACCAGCTGTAGCAGATGACAAGATAATAATATATCACTGTATATTAAAGTGCTTGATATTAAAGCTAGGATATCTCGTAGCTGATTTTTTTGTTTTGACTCACGCGCAGTACAGTTGTTCTAGAGAACAGATATTTTGGCCTAAAAATTGATATTCATGGCTTGAAGGGTTTTTTTCAAATTCTATTTATGCAGAGGCTATCTGAAGTATTCTCACTGGCTGATAGTTTCTAAGAGAAACAGCAGTATAGCTGGAATAAAGCCAGATCTAAAAGAGCTTTTGCAGGTTTTAGAACTGGGGCAGTAGGAATAATACATTTATTTTCTTGCAATTGAAAGTAAATATGAGGATCTTTAAACAGAACTTGTTTATTTTTAATATTTTTATCCTGTCTTGTAGATTGATAATGTCTTGTGAATCATAGTTAGAATAAAAATATATACAATTTAAATTGTGTGGATTCTAACCAGTTAATTTTCTTGTGATAAAAGAATTGTCTGCTCTAAAACACTATGTATGGCTTATAATACATTAAAAGGCTTAACTGAAAGTTGATTGCAAACCATTTTTAATTTTCTGTTACAGATCAGCAAGTTGCTCGAATGGAAAAACTTGCTGGCTTAGTGGAAGAACTAGAGGCAGATGAATGGAGATACAAACCCATTGAACAGCTTTTGGGCTTCACACCTTCTTTAGGTTGAAATGTAGCAATTTGTTGATGTGGAAAGATCAAGGACTAATATAGCTCCATTTTAAAAGTTTCAGTGATTTCATTTTGCATTTTCCCACAATGCTGATGATAAAATAATCCAGAGCTATGTTTCTTTCACCAGATCCAGTAAAATGTGTTTATAAAATCTCTTTAGTTTTCTTCTTTAGCCACTTTAACACTTGATTGAGGATGGTGTGATTTCTGTAACTAAGGAGATGTAATCAGTTTTCAGAAAAGAATCTGTTTGCTCAGCGGGGAAGGGATATTATTTCAATTCAACAGTCCTGATTTGCTGACCTTGAGCTTGCAAACTGAAAGTTGACTGGGTAGTTGGACCTTTCTTGTATATAATTCTTGGAGGACAGAGTAAAAAGCCATACTTTTTAGCCCTGAGCTGTTGCTTTGAAGAGGGATGTGTTAATAGGACAGGATCACTTGGAGGGCAGAAAATTATTAACTGTTTCCTATATTTAGATTGTTTTTGAGTGTGCATTTTGACAGCTGTTCCTCTGTTAATTATGTGGGGAAATGGTCAGGACAAGTCTCAAAAAGAGACACTGACTATCCTTTTTGCTGTTCCAGTGCGTTTGAATAGTCTGTTCAGTAAATAAATTATTTTAGCTCTTGCTATGATGTTGGTTTTGGTATTCCTTTCAAGGGTTTGGGAGTATGGAAATGGACTGATACCAGTATGAGTTTCAGTAAAGCAGCTCTTTTTTTCTGTAAAACATTTCATTTAATGTGGATCAAGAATGTGACAGAGGAACTACCAAGATTCATGAAGTCTACATAGGGACAAATGAGACAATCTGTATAACTGAAGCTGCATCACCTTGAAGTTCTCAGAAGAAAGCTTGGTGACATTCTCATAGCAGAGGACTAGACTGAAAGAGAAAAAAAGAACATTACAAGTGAATGACTGATTATGGAGAGGTTTAATTTCTGAGATCATGGTCTGTGTTACTTGGATAATGCACTGCTGGCACAAGATGATTTAGCTGAAACATGACAGGCTTGATCAGGAGGGCTCGATACTGAAATTTGTGGGATTTGGAGTGCTCATTAGTAGTTCCTCATCAAACTGGAGTAGGGTGTTAAGTGAGCCACCACAGGGATCTATGCTGGGCCTTCTCTTCTAAACTTTTATTAATGACTTGGATAAGAAGGGAATGCATATCAAATTTCCAGATAACACAAAACTGAATGGGTGGATCACTAATGTTCTGGAAGAGGTACTTCAAGGTGTTCTAGAGAAAGGAGTTGAAAGTAATAATTATATTTAATGGAGATAAATGCAAAGCTTTCCAGTTAGGAAACAAATCAAATGCACAGGTATAAGATGCAGAATTTCTGGCATGGCTATTTTACACGTGAAAAAGAACTTGCAACTGTAGTTGATGACAAACTGAGTATGACTCAACAGTGTGATCTGGCTGTAAAATAAGCAAAAGCTGTTTTAAACTGCATCAACAAAAACAACATTTCCAAATCTTAAGAAGGAATTATTATATCAGAAATAGTTCTGTCCACTTCTAGCTGTGACAGAAGTCTTCTCTGTGTGTGCAAATAGAAGCAACCAATGCAGTCAAATAGGTCTCACCTCCATGAAATATCCAGGTGAAGTGACTCACTTTTGGCCATGATGCAATTCATCAAAGCCTCTGCAAAGCCAAGCAACTCATCAGTGACATTGATAACAAATATATATTTGGCATACTGAAAAGTCCTCCCTGTGGTTAAGATTCTGTGGGGAAAAATGCAACTTTGACAACCGTTCATCCTTTTCTTTTAGTTATTATAACAATGTGGGCCAGCATGCATGATTGTGGAATACTTTTCACCATTATTTGTATTTAAGGATTTAATTTTCCACCCATCCAAAATCCAGAGTTACCCACTGCTGTAATATTGGGGAAAATTTGGGGAAAGAAGATGCTCAGTCAAATAGTTTACAAGACAAGAGAAAACAACAAAGGGCTTGTGCCGCAATGTTCTTGGGGTTTCTAGGAGATGCCAGGGGAACATTTTGTGCTTACTGACGGCTTCTCTACTGCTGTTCCCTCCCAAGTGCTTACAATCTGTACATGAACTCTAATTATGTACAAACAAATCTCCAGCCAATAACTCTAGATTCAAATAGCAGAAGGGAGTCTTCTTAAATAACTTGGAACAAACAGCCCAGCAGACGTTACTAAACAGAGCCAAAAAGGAGCCATACAGTATTTCTGTCCTGGTCTGCTTTGCAATTCCTTGTGTTTTTATAAAGCTGAAAGGGGCACCATTGGTGACATGCTGCTTAGAATGTGACTTAATGCCATTCCGAAATATCTCTCCAATACCTCAGAGCAAGGCTATTTTCTACTGAGAGAAAAGCAATTATATGGTTATTTCCTCCTTGGCAGGCTTCTGTGCCCTTCAAAGATGTTTGAAAAGTAGGAATTCAACTGGTGAAGCTTATCCTCTTATTCAGCTGCAAGGATGGGAATCATTTCACATGTTGATCTTCTACTTAGCCTGCAGTAGCAAAGATATAGCAATCCTGATACAGGATTATATCAGGTGGCAAAATGGGTTCACCTCAACATCAGGAAATGTCAGTGAAACTACAGTAGAACTTCCTCATTATCATGCAACTTCAGAGTTCAAGGTTGCTATCATTTATTTATTTATTTATTTATTTTTACTGGTCTCGCTCCTATGCCTGAGTCAACATGGACTCATGGCATGTTGTGCAGAGAAATTAAGAAGGCAAAACTCGAAAACCTTGATTAGTTGATAAGAGAATCGAGTTGATGTTTTTGCCAGGTTGCTCATAAAGGCATAAGAACAGGATCAAGAAAATAGTGGCACTGTAACTAGTGTTCCACATCAATAAGCAATCTAAGGCAAGAGGGTTGGACTGGTTGATCAAAACTTCCCTTTCAGCCCAGTTGTTGTTGTTTTCCTCGGAAGGCAATGTTCAAAGTCCTATTTTTGGACTTTGTTTAATAACCATCACATCTCTGCTTTCAAAACTCATTAATAGAGTGAAAATGAAAAGTGTTCCCATAGTGATTTTAGAAGACTGTGTCTTTGGTTTATTTGATCTTGTTCTAAAGTTAGTTTTGTTAAGTATCAACTGTTTAAGAATTTTGATAACTTCTCATGTTCCCTGTTATTACAGAACAGTATCAGTTTAGCATCTATTAGGAAGATACGGAGAACTGATCTATTCTTTGATGCACCTGTAGGTCTGCCTCCTTTTTTGAAAATCTATTGTTGTCTAGTAATTTCCTCTAGAATATACGAAGCTGCTGTATGTTTATCAGATTAGAGATCAATGTAGTCCGCTATGCAGCTGACACTGAACCCGGAGCCTAGTGTAGTGGAAGCAAAGGCCACCTGACCTACGCATATTTTCACTTCTAAAATAAAGCAAATGAGTGTTTGCTGTCACACTTCATAACCAACTCCTAGGACCCTTTCGAAACAAGTCATCTGCAGATGTTAATTTCCAGAAACTGTCAGGATCTGAACATTAAAGATAACCTTTGATTAACTAACTCAAGCAGGAAATTTCCACAGTACAAGAAAAAATTCCATACTTAAACTGCTTCCTTTTACCATTTAGATTTTAGCGCAGGAGGAAAACACACACACACAAACAGGAAGCATAAAGGAAAATAGTTAGGCTCTGCTGCTTTATGAATGTATGCTGTACTTCTAAATACACTGAAATGTAATTATGATGCAGTTTGAAGTGTTAATCCCCTCTAGGAAGATTCAGAAAAAAATATCAGTACTTTGCTGCTTTATCTAGATCAGGGTTCCCCAAAGTTTTCAATATTGACCCCCAAGGATCGATGGGATTATCCATTGTTATTGTTATTATTTGTGGTATTATTCGTTAAAGTAGTATTTATTAAATTATTTTCATATAAATGTTTGGGGCTCAGTGAACAATCTGAAACTTCATGAAGGGGTCAATGAGCTGAAGAGTTTCGGGACTCCTGATCTAGATAAAGGAATGTCATGTTTTCCATTGTTAGCTTTTTCAAATTCTCTCTTTACTTGATTTATCTACATTTGTTCTTCCAGAGCCTCCCCCACCTCCATTTTCCAAAACGTAAGTTGCCAATCTGTGTACTTTACTTGGGAAAGGGCTGAGGAATCAAATCTGGTTGTTTTCTTCAAACTTACTTTCACTAAATAAAAGAAAGGGGGTTCAGACTAGACATCAGGTCTAATTTCCTAGCTGTACAAGCTGTCAGCCAAAGGAACAAACCATCACATAAAGTGGTGAATTCTTCACTAGAGGACTTCAAACAAGGATTAGATCAGTGTTTCTCAACCTTGGCAGCTTGAAGATGTGTGGATTTCAACTCCCAGAATTCCCCAGCCAGCATGCTCTTTGTATATAAATGCTATCCCTGTTTTTCTGGTGCCCATTTGTCTTCTCCATATGACATTCTAAAATGAGCACCTAAAAAAATGGCAAAGATGATGTGCTAACCATCATGAGGCTCTATTTTCCTCCCTTTGTTGTTGAATGGCAACACTGAAACTCCAGCTTCAGTTGTTTCATGGGTTTTCTTTCAGCTGCTCTTTAACTAATGATAAATGTTCACTTCTGGGGTGATTTTCTGTCTTGGCTGAACTCCCACACAAGCCACCCGTGGGTGTGTTTTTATTGCCCTGAACCCAAGCAAAACCAGAGGTTCTTTGTTGCAAGCTGCTTGGGAACTGGTTGTACTAGAAGCAAAGGAAATGCTGCAGACTGGCTGGCTAAAATTAGTTGTTAACCACAGGGTCCTAATGCTGTTGCTTGCTGATGATCCCCACCAAATGTATCTCTGTCACATGTAGAGACAGACTAAAATCTTACAGTGCAGGCAGCCCCAAATACTTACAACAGTGGCAGAAGAAATGAAACATCCCAATCTCTATATGGGTGAGGTAACTTAAAGAATCCCACTGGATCAAATCAAAGTACCTTCTAGTCCTTATGATGAGATTATAAATTGGATGGCCCCTTTCCTTTTGAAAGGGTCACGTATTACAGAATTGCAGGCATAGGGCCATATTAGCATATAGATTTTTGAAGAAGTTCTATTACTTCCTCATTTAGCTGCAGGAAGCATCAACACATGGTTTTTGCAAGCATTGCAATGTATAGTGCTGTCCTTTGTGACACTCTCAGCTATAACTTCCATCTATTCAGTGGTGGGGTATCAAAATTATGCTCAGTGAGGTTTTCAGCTGCTCATCACACAGGGAGATACAAGGAAAGAGATACAAGAAGAATAATGTTAGATCTTTCTTCTGAGAAAAACTCCTAAACATTGGAAGTGAAGGACCCACAATGCTGAAAGCTTTTCAAGGTATGAGGATATAAAAGTAAGCATGTTCAGATGGGTTTCCACTGCCAGATGGCTGTAAAGACACACGAACTCCATGGGGAGTAGAGGTGACGGAGGAGGAGCATCAGCTTGAAGCCCATCACATATTTGATCACATTTTGTGCTCAGCAGCTGAATCAAAATGCATAAAATCAAGTGGATTGATATGCTCGAGGCATGCATCATCACTCAAGTAATTTTCCCTAGGCATAATTACAATTGATCGTGTTAGCTAATTCATCTTTGTCTAAAACAAGATGACAAATGCCCTTCATATGAGACATCTGCCTAGAAACCCAAAAGTCCATAAGAATGGTAATCTACTATTCTTCACCTTAGTGCCCTACATGTATGAGAACTTCAGCTTCCAAGATTCTCAGCAATGATCACATCTGCTGGGGAATTCTGGGAGTTAAAGCCCACATAGCTGGAGGATACCCATATGGGAAAGGCTTTTTTAGCCCTTTGCAAATCAAAACCAAACCCAGCCTGGTGGTAGTTTCGGGATAAAGGGGTGGATTGTAATGTACATTCTCGTAAAACTAGACTTCTCTTTATGAAACATCTAAAACCATGTATTATGAGTGGGTGGTACATATATCTCATAAATAAATAAATAAAACTATGCCATGACTTCTCAGCAATCTACTTCTATTTCCCAAGTGGGACAAAACAGCCATTTATCTATGAAGAGATGACATTAAAAATTGCAACCTACAAAGAATTTTCCAGATCACTCTTTAGTTGACATGCAAGTTGCTATTAATTTTTTAAAGAATCAAAGAACTTCAAAGAAAGGCTTCAATCTGAAAGTGCTTAGCTAGGGTTTTTCCCCCCCACCCCAGAAGATATGGTTGTATTCATTTATGCTATAACCAAAAGAATACAATAATTTCCTTTCTACTATTATAGGTATAAAATGATGCTAAGATAGATGGGTTACAACCCTTTTCTGCTGTTGTGATTGTGAAGGAACACAATGCTTATCTCATATTTCAGCTTAGATGCTTTGACACCATCTGTGCCCTGAAACAAGTGGGTAAGTGCTTGGTGTGGATGTACACAAGTATCTTTATCATTATTAAAAAGAGATGGCAAATTGTTACTGCCTACAACCCTTGTATTTCCAGACTGTTAGAAGAGCACAACACAAATAATAAATCTGATGCCTAGAATTATAAATCAGTCCTTTCAGCAACAAAGAGAAGAGACAATCTCTAGTTAGCCTGTCCTGTGGATATGTTCTGAGAGTTGCAGTCTAATTTTTCTGGGGGCACTAGGCTGGGGAAGGCTGCTCTAGGATAGGGATGCAGAAACAGTGGTCCTCCAGATGTTCCAGCAAGGCAGTTTCTAGAATCTCTCTCCTTGGACATGCTGCTGGAGCTACAGGAAATTAGACTGAACAATATGAACAACTCAAAAGCATGGCCCACTTAATTCAGTCAGCAGTATATCCAACATGATATGTATAGAATTATAAACAGTAAAAAAAAAAAAGGTAAATTGTTAATAACTTAAATTAAAACATACTTAGCTTAATATACCATTTTCTTTCATGCATCCATCTGAACATGCCCTTGGTTTCTTTTCTTCTGCTGATATACAGTGGTGCTTAAAGGTTTGTGAACCCTTTTGAATTTTCAATATTTTTACATAAATATAACCTAAAACATGATCTGTTCTCCACACAAGTCCTAAATTTAGATAGAACCCAATTAAACAGATGCAATTCAATAAAGAGAACCCAATTAAACAAACATGGACAGATACCCTGACATTTTCCTATACAATTTTTGGGTACAATTAAGAATTCATAGTTCCATCAATGACGGCAAGCCATCCTGGTCCATAGGCAGCAAAGCAGGCTGAAACCATGATACTGGCACCACCAAGTTTCACAGATGGAATAAGTCTGGAATGCAGTGTTTGCCTTTCACCAAACATAACACTTTTCATTCAAGCCAAAAAGTTATATTTTGGTCTCATCTATCCACAGAACATTGTTCCAATAGCCTTCTGGCTTAACCACATGGTCTTTCGCAAACTGTAGATAGGCAGCAATGCCTGGGGAGGGAGCAGTGGTGTTGAATTACCTCCATTTCTACATGATCTGCCTGATAGTGGATTGGTGGAATCCAAACTCTTTGGAAATAGTTTTGTAACTTTTTCCAGCCTGGTGAGCATCAACAACTGTTTTTGGAGGTCCTCAGAAATATCCTTTGTTTGAGCCATGACACACTTCTACATACCTGTGTTATGAAGATCAGACTTTAACAGTGAATATCCAGAATTCTGTTCTTTAAATAAGGCAGGATTTCCCATACTCACACCTGATTATCATCCCATTGAAACACCTGAGTCTAATTTCCCCTTCAAATAATCCTAGATTCACATTTGCCACCCACAAATATGTAGCTTTGGATCATTTTCCTCAATGAATAAATTAACAAGTATAATGTTTTTGACTCATTGTTTAATTGGGTTCTCTTTATCTAGTTTTAGGACTTGTGTGGAGAACCGATCACGTTTTAGATCATATTTATGTAGAAATATTGATAATTCAAAAAGGTTCAAAAACCTTTAAGTTCCCTACTTTTGCAAACCAGCACACAGTATTGACTGCATATTATCTCCAGAATAAGTAAATGTGCATTTATTAAGGTCCTTATAATTTGGGATTCCAAATGACATTTTGCCACTGAGAATTATCTCATATAAATCCCTTTACTCTTATAAGGCAGGTTAAATGAGCAGGAAGATATCTGGTCTTATGGCATTCCTCCCATGAACCATTTTAGCTCTCCTTGGTGGCTTACGGTCCAGGAGATGAATCAAAAAGGGGTGAGCTGACCTACCCAAGAAACCTAAAAATATATTTTTTAATGCTGAGCAAAAAATTGACCACTCCACAATTGAGTTTTCTGCTTCTTTATAGGCTTCCTCATTTTTAACCTTGCAGCTATTATGCATAGGGATTTTTGAAATACTTCCAGATTACAACTTCACCTTTCTGGCTGTAATTAAATATGGACATGCAGATGCACTCCACACTTGGACGCTTTCACTGCTTTGCTGAAAAACAAAACTGCTTTTCAGTTTTAAAAGTGAATTTAACAGAGCATGGGCTTAGTTTGAGACAAAGTAGAGGAAGAGGGGTCTAATCCCTGTACAATATAATAAATGTAAAAAAGTGGTCCTTCTTGACTTTTCTAGGCCACATATAGCCCATCAGTCATGAGGTCTAGGAGCTAGGAGCCAGAAAGGAAGGGAGATGAGCTATTGATTCCTTGGCATGCCTGTTCTGCACTGTTAGTGGGCTTCAGTCATGATGAATTGTAGACCATGCAAGCCCATTCTAATCCAATAGCATTTCATACTCATACTACAAAAGCAGTGGGGAAGCTGACACATTAGAAGAGATTTTAGAACTTTTGTCTTCTGCCCAACTCATCTCATCTTCTCGTTTCCCAATGCTGATTTGTCTTCTCTAAGAAATTATGTATCATCCAGCACCCTTATTTGTGGCTGTCAGATAAGACAGAACACATGACATAGACAAAAAAAACCTGATTTAGACGAGGCTGGGAATAGTGTAGAAAGAAATCTAGCCCAAAAATGGCCTTTGGCCTTACCATTTTTCATTGTTGGAATACTCTATTTATGCACCTAGTTCACTGGCTATGAAAAATGAGCAGTCATGACGGCTGGTTTGGCAGCCAGGAGGGGAGGGGAAATGTCTAGACCGGCTACTTCTGGCAAGAAGCCCAATTTAACATTTCCTCTCAGTACTTGATGGTCCTGGGAATTTCTCTGGAGAGATCTGAAGGGAAAAAGATTATTTTCTGATTCTACCACCTTCTTCAGGTTTGTACCCCAGATCTGGAACTTCCCTCCTCATAGCCTTTTGCCATTGGATTGGTTTTGAATCAGTGCTAAGAACACCCAGGTCATTTTAGGTTCAGGATTTAGGGCTGTAATGGGAGGGGGCAATGTTCTTTAGATGCTCAGGCGCCATTGCTTCAGGATGTAGTAGTCCAGCCTGGCTTCATCTGATGCATGGTGCTGAGCGGTGTGCCTAGTTTTTTGCCCCAAAATCCAGCTGTGATGGTACCAAAATTTGGAATGCTTTTTGCATACTGTTCATGAGTTAATTTAGTATTCATTTCATGAGCTGAGCACATGATTTCAATACAGAATCAGTCTGTCATTCTGTAAGATATACATCTGCCTGTTTGGATCTGTCTATCTATGAAGAACCAGTAACTTTTTTTTTTTTTTTGAGGGAGAGAGCCCCAAGGTTTGTACCATCAAAACTCAGCAAAACATCAACTTACAGAGATGCAATTTCTCACCGATTAGAGGAGAAAATGAAAGAAAAAACATCAGGTGTTAGATAAATAAACCACAACCCAAAGTATTATACACACACACACACACACACACACACAAAACTCTGTAAAACTCCCCAAAATCTGAAGCTGAAATGCTTCCAGCATTACCCAGTGTGTGAAAATCTACTGACATTGGTAGCGATGGTCCAACTGTCCTGGATCTGTTTCTCAGAGCCTGTTAGTACAAAGCATAAGATTGGCTCATTTGTCTCAGAGCCCTGAGTATTGATACCAAAAAAAGATATTCCTTTTCAAGCTAAATTGCCATGTCTGGCAATCCTGGCAGGTTACAGTTACAGAAGGATGGCAGCTCATCCCTTTTCATGCTCTTGAATTCTTCATTTTCAAGAAGCAATTCAACATTCCTGGGTAAAAAAACATTCAGTTATAAATGTACAATTCTCTTATAAAGCCACGTCAAATAGGTTTCCAAAGGCCTTGGCTTTTGAGTCCTTCATGAATTCTTTATGTTTTTTGCTCCTCAATTGACTTCTTAGATGGGAGAACACCACCTAGAATCTTTGATGGTTGGGTGGTGATGATGAATATTCTCTTGACATAAATCTGAATATGGACAAAATTTCCATGGAGAATCCACACACCAGAGGTCAATATCCCATGAACTAGGAGCTTGGCCAAGGAACTATCTTCTATTTCTCACCATGAAATGACCCTGCAAAACACTGGTTTTGACAGAATAGATGTGAGTCCAGTCTTTTCTGAATGGTGCATGTTGGATGTGTGGGTCCTAATTCTCAGAATTCCCAGTCAATGTACGCATTACTGGCTAGGAATTTGGGCAATTGTAGATCACCACATCTTTGGGCATCAAACCTGGGAAGTTTGCATTAGGCTGTTTTTGGATGTATATTAACCCGTTCACAAGAACAGGATAAGGCTCCTCTTGTAGCAGCTGAAACAACCAACCTGATATAGAGAGCAAGAATGTCACAATGGTTGGATCCGTTCTGATCTTGTTGGTTGAACCTGCTCTTCCCGCAATTGCTTTTCCCACTCATGCTGGGAATAGCCCTTACCTCACCAAGCAGAAAAGTTTGCATCTGATAAAGCATATCGGTGAGTTGTCAAAATCCCCTCTGTTTGTTTGCTACTTGCACAATAATCTGGGAAGGTCAATCACTTAACCAGAAGATCTTTCTCTTTCTTTCTTTCTTTCTTTCTTTCTTTCTTTCTTTCTTTCATTCTTTCTTTCTTTCTTTCTTTCTTTCTTTCTTTCCATTTAAAGCATCCACATGCTCATGTTTTTTATATGATTTAACACACATATATGTACTACTCACACGTCTCTCATCTTCCCTTTGCTTCCTCTTGGCTCTTATAATTAAATAGGATAGAGACCTGTCCTTCTGTTTATGCTAGTCTGCAGATCACAATGAATAAGTGCAATCATCATTGCCTTGTTGCTGACCTGGCAATGTAAGGTCCAAGGGTGATCAAATGTTTGGTAGTGAGATACCACCCTTAACATTTTAGGAGTGGAGAAGACTTGCCAAAGGCTGGGAAATGGCACAAAGCAAGCAGAGCAAGCATGCCAAACCTCTTTCAGGGTTTATGCTAGAAGATATATGTATTTCCTGCCTCAAAATGATAGGAAATTACACTACTGACTTTTAATCATTGCGGTCAGATGGGGCTTCAGAATCTGCCAAAAAAGCAGATTAGGGGTTGCATGTTGCCCTGGGATTGCAGGTTAGTCTTCTTTCTCCTAGTCCAAGGCATATTGGCCTGACTCCATGACATTCTTTGGAAGCAGCGTTCCTCAAAGAGATTTCCTGAGTGAGCCTGCTTGCCCCCTAGTTCACACTTCTGGTTCCTTCTGCAGTTACAACTCAGCCTTACACCTAATCTTCCCTCCCCCCTCCAGACTTGCAAAATCGCTGAACTCAGCACGTCGGCAGTGAAGGAGGCTTGGTCTTCCTCAGGAAAAACGCCTCGCAAGACACGTCCCTGGCAGCTAGAGAGTTCTTTCTTTCTTTTTTTTTTAACCATTTGCAGGAAGCATTGCTTTGCATTGACGCTTGATTTCCTTCTCCAACAATTGTCAGCCAGCACAGTCAGACAACCAGACCAGAGCCAGAGGAACAACTACTGTATCTACTCCGAGAGAAACCCATAGTCACGTAGCCAACTTCACTTTATTGTTCAGTTCTCCTGAAAGGCAAGATTTGGCATGCAAAATTCATACAGATGCCTTCTACCCTATTGCTTACTTGGTTTTGCATCTGAGAAACTTTATTGGTTTTGATTAATTGGTTTCCCTGTTTTTGACTGTTCTTCCTTTCTGCATTTAACAGTTTCATGTTTATCATCGGGAAGTAGGAACTATTTTCTTCCCCACTCCCAAAGTCTCCTAGCCCTAGAAGGCAACCTATAAATATTTAAATTGTTAAAATGAATCAGTATTTAATCTAGTAAAATCTCCATTAGCTTTGCCTACTTTTGGTTTCAAATATTCTCTCGTCTCAGGGCTGAAGAGAACTGTGTTTGCTTTAAGTATTTGCATCCTGCAGTTCCAGAAGATCCAGTGCATGAATATATATAAAAGCAAATTGGTGCAGCATAAAAGAGGCCAAACGATGCTAAAATATATATATTTTTTAAAAGTTCTAAAGGCAAAATTCCTTTGACCATGAGCAGAGTGCAAGTTTTAGAAAAATCAGTATAAAATTAATCCTAGAGAGTGGATGTTGGAAAAGCATTGTTCTAATTTTTCCCTAACACACACAATCCTGAGGTAATTGAAAGATTTCATTATTCTATTCTATTCTATTCTATTCTATTCTATTCTATTCTATTCTATTCTATTCTATTCTATTCTATTCTATTCTATTCTATTCTACTCTTTCACAGATAGGTTTCATTTGTTAGATGTATGTAAGTATGTATGTATTTCTTCTTTGAATATGTAATTCACAGGCCTCCCCCGGGGATGAAATGCACCATTTGCTGAATTTTCTGTTGCAACAGGATGGAGGAACCTTTGTTGTTCAGATGTTCTTGGCCTCTACTTTCCAACTACCTCAGAAAGTATGGCTGATGGTGAAGGATGATGGGAACTAAAGTCCACAGGCTTTCCCTCACTTGTTAGAAAAGCAGGAAAATCATTAATGACAATCAGAGTTTTTGAAGGCTGTAACTTCCTCCTCTCCAGGAATCTGAACACAAATGTAACTGGGTGTAGTAGGAAATCTATTACTTCAGGACCTTTATTCTAAAAATGTACCAAGTTGGTGAAGCTGAAACGGTGTGCTGATTGCTACCCATTGATCATAAAAAGCCATCTCCACCTCAGGGAAGATCAAGCTAAAACTGCAGTGAAATGGATACATGTTCTAACTAGCTCAAAAGGGAAACAGGCCCTGAGACACTTATATTATTTTCAGAGATTCCCTCGATACCAGATTTTTTTAATTGATTGATCCTGTGCCATCAAGTCATTTTCAACTCCTAGTAATCACTTAGATAGATTTTCTCCATGATGATCTGTACCCAATCTGATCCTTTAGATCCTTCAATGGTGCACTCACCATCACTGTGACCGAGTTCATCCATCTTGCTGCTGGTCATCCTCTTCTTCTCTTTCCTCCCACCCTTCCCAGCATTAGAGCCTTCTCAAGAGAGCTGGGTCTTCACATAATGTGTCTGAGGTGGAATAATTTGAGTCTGATCATTTGTGCCTTGAGTGAGAACTCTGGGTTGATTTGTCCGATGATCCATTAGTTTGTTTTCTTGGCTGCCCACAGTATTCTCAGGAGTCATGGTCTTCTTCTCAATACCAGAAAAGTCCCCCCAAATTCTAGAACCTTATGCCACTAGAAAGAATTTAACAGATTCTTTAAAATACTTTCCAAGGTTTTCCATCCCAAATAAGATTGTCATCTGTTTCCAGTGTCAGCTAAAATCCCCTGTGCTTTGTGAGGCTTATTCCTTAGTAAATATGCTGGACTACAGCTTTAGGAGTGCATTGTTACAGTGTTTCACAGGAGTGGCTCAAACTTTGTGTTTTGACCCTATGCTACATTGAGAATGCTGTAAAAGTTTTAGTAGGATGTGTGTGTGTGTGTGGGGGGGGGAATGGAATGATGTTGTAGCCCTAACTTCCCCAACCTGGTGATGGTTGGGTTTGCCTAAAATTCCCAGCAGCTGGAGGCAGTGTGGTTCATGGTTTCCTGGTTTAGATACTGGGAATTCCCATCCAAGGAATCCAGGCCAACAGGCACCACGGTAGGGAAATATCATCCATATCAGATTTTCAATTGTTTTATAGCTTAGTTATTGTCCAACTGTTTGGACTCCTCTATCTAAAAACATCCATCTGCAGTCTTGTTCCACAATAAATGTTAAACCAGAATAGCAAGTATTTCCTTATGTTTGCATTTTGATTTGGCTTTCAATAACAAGAGTTAAGGATTATAGTTGTGGCAATATATAAAGTGATATGGAACAAAGTGCACACTTATGTGGACATAAATCTTCTAAAATAACTATATCTCCTACTTGACCCAATAAGTCCTGAAAGGCAGTTTATTACAGGTCTGTAATAAAGATTTAAAACAAGCCATCAACTATGAAAACCAATTATTAACCAAACCAGCAGTTATTCTGCTCTGCGCAGAATCAGCAGCAACGTAGGTAACTGGCTGTCCTACAACCATGAGTTGCCTTTCTATTGAAAGCTGAGTAATTTCTAACTCTATGAATACATACACAAATCAGGATATGCATTTTAAAAGTCAGAGCCTCTTTGTATACCTTCTTATCTTGGTGTTCGAGCAAGCAGGCATTGCAACGAACAGTGTTTAAATAGACAGTGGATTGTTACAAGCATTCCATCCTGTGTTTTCCTACCCTGGTGTTCTGATGTAAGTCCCGTTGGGTTCAGTGGGGTTAACTGTCAAGTGAGTAGGCCTAGATTTGCAGCTTTACACTGCTTTATCTTTCCACCAGCCATTGCTTCAACTGTTGCTTCAGTATCTTGAACTAGGACAGACAAACAACCCCCCTCCCTTTGCAGTTTCTTTACTGTTCTCATCACCTTCCTTTTAAGTACTTAAATCAATGTGAACAGACTCCAAAACGCCCTCCATTAAGGCTTCAATCTGAAGCTTTATCGATCTGAGAATCTGAGCTACTCCTCGTTTTCAGCACAAAGTACACGTTTAGCACAACAGGCCAGATGAAAACTGAAATAGCTTAACGTTACGGCAGATGTTTTAAGAAATACTGAAATGAGTAATCCAGGGATGGAGGATATAAAAGCTCATTCATCTGGAGGAAGTACCAGGAAGATGCAATAAAATGTTGGTTTTCCACTTTTTAAGAGGAACACATTTTGGATGGAGTAATCAAAACTAATAATCATTATTATAATTACTTAAGGATAACCGTAAACCTGGTCAGGAGGTAGGTTTATTGGGTCATCCATTGTTTAGAGGTCTTAATAACACATCTGGT
The DNA here is from genome assembly GCF_059951505.1 of Python bivittatus. Taxonomy (NCBI): domain Eukaryota; kingdom Metazoa; phylum Chordata; class Lepidosauria; order Squamata; family Pythonidae; genus Python; species Python bivittatus. The sequence continues at coordinate 7,035,983 of NW_028277073.1, forward strand.
ACATAATTATTCAAAAGTAAACTCAATTAATGTCAAGGGGTTTATTCAATCAAATTTGTTGAGTTTAGGATTTCACTACAATTCTATCTGCACTTCTACTTTCCTGATTGTTTCCATCTTAACAATAAGGATACCAGGATGGAATTTCCTCTGAATTTAGACTCTGGTTGCTATTGATTGTTTTAATTTCATAGCTTAGCAGTTGTGAGAACTGTACAGTTGGAAAATTGCATATTCAGCAATTCTGTTAAGCAAAAATATATTGTTGTTCAGTCACTTCCAACTCTCTATGACCAGAAGGAAATTATTGCATCAGAATTGAGTGTCAGTAACTGCTTCTTTGAGTTTCTGAAAGCTCATACCTGTGTCATCATCAGTAATAGGATCTAGCCAACTTGTCTTCTGTCAAATCTTTTTTTGTTTTGCTCTTGATTCTTCCAAGCATCAGGGTCTTCTCCAAAAACTGTTGCCTTCACAAGTTCCAGCTTTAGCTTTGTTTTTTGTGTTTCTAGTGAGCTGTCTGCTTTTCTATCATCTAGCATTGAATTACCTGCTTTTCTAATGGTCCAACAATTTGAGAACAATATTCTCAACAATTTTCTCCAGTGCCACAATTCACAGGCATCCATTTTTCTTTGCCCAGTCTTTCTGATAGCCTAGCTTTCACAGCCATATGTTACAAGTGGAAAATGTACAGCCTTGACAATATGTACTTTTATTGTCAATGTGTTATCTCTGCACTTTAATATTTTGTCTGCATCTGTCATCGTCTTTCTCCTAAGTAGCAGGCATTTCTTTATTTCATGGCTACATATTTGTGGCAGGGTTGGCATGCTCCGGGTTCCATTGATTAAACCAGTGTTCCTCAACCTTGGCAGCTTGAAGACGTGTGGACTTCAACTCCCAGAATTCTGGGAGTTGAAGTCCACATGTCTTCAAGCTGCCATGGTTGAGGAATGCTGGATTAAACAATACCATCCATTGGGACCCTGGAAGTGTGCCTTCTTTGTCACAGTGCCTGCCCTCTGGAATGAGGTTCCTCCCAAGATTCGAACCACTCCACCCTACTGGCATTTTGAAGGGCTCTGAAGACATGGCTCTTTGCCCAGGCCTTTGGCAAGGATGATTGACACCTCTTTTCTTGCCTTTCTTTGTTCCCATTCAGATTTGTTTTCTCTGCTATCTTTGTTCCTTTGTTTTTAAATCTTTCTAACCATTTGTAAACTGCCCAGAGTCTCTGGGAGTCAGATGGTATATCAATTTAAAAAATTATTATTATTATTTTATTACTATGACTGCTATGGTTGTGAATTGTTCAGGGCTGGAAAATAAAGTTACTCCAACTCCTCCTCCTATTTGCATGGGGTTGAGTTGCCTACTGACATAAGTTTCTCTGTCACAGGGCCTGACCTGAGGAACAGCATCGCTCCAGAGTGCCAGATGGCCCCCTCTGGCCTTTTGTAAGGCATTAAAGACCTGGATGTTCTCTCAGGCATTTGGGCTGAGAAGATGAACCAGCCCCCAAAGGTGGATTCGTTGGTTTGGTCCCTATGAACTAAAAGTGAAATTTTTTAGACCAGGCATATGCTCTGTTACTTTGTATATTATGTTTTTGTTTTCAATTTCAGTCCATTGTACGCCTCACAGAGTCACTGCTGTGAGATGGGCGGCTATATAAATTGTTTAAATAAAAATAATCTGTTTAATATTAAGCAAAAGACTGGCTTTTGTGCTCTCCTCTTTCTCTTCCAACAAGAGATTCCTGAAGTCTTCTTTGCTTCCAGCTATCCAAGTGGAATCATCAGCATATCTGAGGTTGCTGTTTCTTCCCGTAATTTTAATTCCAGTTTCTGTTTCTTTGAATCCAATATTTCCCATTATGTATTCTACATATAAATTAAATAAATAAGATGGAAATCTACAACCTTGGCACACTACTTCGCTATTTTGAACCACTTAGCTGTTCCATATTCCATTCTAACCATTGTTCTCTGATTATCATACACATTTTTCAAAGACAGATGAAGTAGTTTGGTGCACCCATGTTCTTAAGGGCTATCCATAACTTGTTCTGGTCTACACAGTCAAAAGTCTTAGAATCATTACTAAAGCAAAAGTAGACATCTTTTTGGATTTCTCTTGTCTTTTCCATTATCTATTTCATCTAGATGTCATCAGCTCTTGCAGTTTTGTTGTTAGTACAGTAATATGTTCTAGGACCCAATGAACTTTCCAGTGATGATTGAGACCTTTGTTGTATATCTGTATCACATTATTTTATAGCCCCTTTATAGCCCTTTTCTACACTAGATCATTGCCTTCCTTGTTTTCTTTCATCCCCGTCTCTGCATAAAAAATTCTCTTAATATCTGCAATTTTCTTAAATAAATCTCTCATCATCCCCACTAGATGATTATCCTCACTCTTTTTTGCACTGCTTATTTAGATATAAATCTTCAGTTTTTATTGCTCTTCACTGGAACTCAGCATTTAGTTAGGCAGATTTTCCTGTGTCTCTATTGCCTTTTACGTTCTGTAAAACTATTTTCAGTGTCTCAGCAAAGATCCATTTATCTTGCTTTTTACATTTCAGGATATTTTTATTTGCTTCATTTTTAACGATGTCATAAATATCTGTTCAGAGATTTTCAGACACGCTATTTATGAAATCAAATTATTTATTTATTTTTTCAAATCTAATCCATGAAATCTATATAAAAAGATAAAGATGAAATCACTTTATAATCCTGATGAGGTATTATCTTACTGATCTAAAGACTATATTTTTTTTCTGTTTTATTTTGTTTTATTTGTAATTTTTTGCAAGGACTCATGTTGTGAGCTGCAGTCAACACCAGCTCTTGGTTTTGCTGACTGAATACAATTTCTCCATCTTTGCTTGCATAATATATAGTCAGTTTGATTTCAATGTTATTATATGTAGTGGTGTCCATATATAACGTCATATTTTAGATTAGTAGAACAAAGTATCTACTATAAACACTGAGGGCTTTCTCTTGAAAGAGCTTTATAACTCTGTCTTCTACTTTGCTTTGCACACTGAGGGAAAATTTTCCCATTATTCCAGATGCTACTTTACTTTCAGATTCAGCATTCTATTCTCCTGGGGTTAGTATGAGGTCTTTTTTGGTGCTGTGTTGACATGATGTTGCAGATCACTCTAGAACTTCTGCTCCTCTGGATCTGTAACTGAAACATAGACTTGGATCACCATAATATTGATGGCTTGCTTTGGACTTGAATTAAAATCATTCTAACTTTTTTGGTGTTGTATCTAGGTGCTGGCTTTGACACTCTTTTGTAATAATGATAGCTAGTCTATTTTTTCGGTGACTTTTCTTGTCCTCAGTAGAAGATCTGATAATCCTCTGATTTGAAGTGACTCATTCCAGTCCATTTCAGCTTGCTGATCCTCAGAAGGTCCGTGTTCGACCTTGATACTTATGCTGTGACATCAAGTTTGCTATGGTTCATGTTTCTGGCATTACATAGGCCAATGGTGTATATGTGTGATGTGCATTCATATTATTTGCAATATTAAATTTACCTTTCAGGTTACATCGACAGCTGAACTTTCAGCTTTAATCATCCATGAAATAAATACCTACTCTCCCTCTGTTTTTCCATCCTAGCTACTTGGATAGCTTCTTACCTGGCAGGTTCAACTTCCAGTACCATATTGGCGTTGTTCTGGTTGTAAATGTCCTTCTAGTCTTCTTGGGAGAATGCTGGAGTGGGTTGCCATTTCTTTCTCTAGTGGATTTCATTTAGTCTGCCCCCTCTTTTATCCCCTGCCCATCATGGATGACCTTTCTGGGAGTGTACATTTTGGACAGGACAGCTCATAGGATCATTAGGATGCAAAAGCTCCTTCACAACTACAAGGTAGTGATCCATGAAGATATAGACATATGTACAAATGTGCCTCCCAACCTGGTTTTGTTTTTCACTCTCATTGCACAAAGACTGAATACTACACAAGGGGATGTATCACGAGACACACTGCCATAGTTTCATCAGGTGATTTGAGAAACAACTAAGTGGGTGATCAAATGAAAGGTCACTGTTGTAAGCCCAGGAACATGGACATGGTGAGTAAAGAAGAGCCATCAGTGAAGACATATAAAATGGTTCTCCTGCTATCCACCTTGGATAAAGGGTCTGAGACACCAACAGTGTGTTTTTATATGTGTCCACAAGTGCTTTGAAACTCTTTGATAAGGATCCCAGAGCTAAGGTAAAGAATCCCCTTAGTACTTTTAAGACCAAAATGGATAGTAGTTCACTGTGTCAGTGCTGGATGAATCTGACTGTTGCCTTTTCATTTTCAAGTAATAGTTATGGTATGACCGCATGTGTAGGTATGAGAAACGAGAGAGAGGAAAAAAATCAATATGGAGACATTAGCACATGCAGAGGACTTGATTTTTATTTGTTGTTCTCGATCACTGATCCCAATGAAGATTGGTCCCCAGAAGTTCTGGTTTGCCCTCTAAAAAAGAGGATAGGGATGTATTTATGATTTTAATAAGGATACTGTGGAGAAGGGAAAAGTTAACCTTCACCAGCATGTTGCAGTCCTGATTCTGATCAGTTCTTCCTGCCTCTCCAAGTTTCATCCATCCATCTGTCTGAATTAAAGGCTATTTTTGACACTATCAGCAAAGCTCAAAATCCAGGCAAGGCAAGAACCATCCACTGCAGCACTGAGTAATCATCTGCAAACCACCCATTCTCAGCACCTTGGATCTTGTCATTTGCTTCCAAGTCACCTCTATTATCAGTAGAGATGGATTTCAGCAAAGCCTGCCCTGAATTGTTGCTTGGTTCTCTGTCTTCAATATCATGGGTGGAATTGAGGTCAGCTGCAGTGCATCAGTTGTTCTGTGAAAACTGTGGTCAAATGATACATGCATTCCCTACAAATAATCTGCAGGCATGGGAAACATGGGCAAAATAATAATCAACTGAGCATCTTCCATTTTCCTGTATCGTAGCAATGTATTTGACTGTTGAGCCCATGCTGCAAGTAGCCGATATTCCATACATTATACCCCATGCTCTCTACTTTCTTAGGAAAGTTGACAGATGTCTTAGGAAAAAGAGAGCCCAAGGGAGGGAGTTTAAAATATGTCAACTTTCACAATGATAAACCTATGCTTAGCAAGGGAGTAAGATAAGTGATCTGCTTCATTTATTGCACTAAATTATGTGGTTGTTTGCTTTTGGCTTAACATGATGTGCAAACCCAGCCATTATCATTTGTAAACTATAGTTGTGTCTAATCTGTTGTGCAAACCCAGCCAATTGGGCTTCATTCCGTAAACCATGGTTAAAAAAACATGGCTCTATGTGAACTGAGTGACAGAGTGTGCTGTATTTACACTTCTATAAAAATGGCAAATTAGTCACACCTTCTTTCATTTATTGATTTATTTATAATATTTTTCCCTTTCTTCTATAGAGTTCCAGGTAAGGCACATCTCTAGCATTACAAAGGCTCCTCACCTTTAAACATTCTAATTATTGACTGTTTAATCAGAACTGGCACATTATTACTAGAACATCAGACTGGTACTTCATAATTCTTAGCATACAAATTTAAATACTCTATAAATCTGCCTCCTCAATCTGGTATCCTCCAGATGTGTTGCTCATAGGTGGGAAACTCAGGATTGCAGTCTTAACACATCTGGAGGTTGCCAGATTAAAGCAGGCTGCAATCCCCTTAAAAAAAAGTTAATTTATTATTAGACCTAAAATGCATACTGAATGACCTAGAAATACAATAGAAATGACTGATCTAATCTAGCCAGTGCATAAAGTCAGACATGAGAGGGCCAAGCATCCTATATTGTAGAGGAGTCATTTTAGACTAATTTGTTTTATGGGAGCCCCTTCTTTAGAAGGTAATGTATGTGATTTCAAGGTGTGGTAATCCAGCCCTTTGTAGGCTATGGTAAAGGAAAGCTTCAGGATGCCGCTCTTGAGAGTTATCTGAACCTTGTCTGATTTACTACTGAATATGCCTTGATTGCACTGCTAACCTCTTTAAAAGTCTCCAGCAAATCCAGTTAATAACAGAGGTCATTTGGAAGCTGATGCAGCAAAAAAAAAAAAAAAAAATTGCTAAAGTACTGCCCTAGTTTGCAAAAGAAGATGCTTAAATTAAACTTTCCCAAGAATTTCCCAGAATTTCGCAATTCTGCATGGAAACTTGATTATATACAACTGTGCAGGCTGCATATACAGGGTCAAAGGATATTCATAGTCAGGATCAGAAGGAGATAGAGAGAAGGGTGTAGCAATCAGACTTGGTGTTGTCCAAAGGCTGTTTTCATTTATGACTGCTGATAAATATGTCTGTAAATTTCCATTTGTAGACCTTTTAAAAGGTTTCTTTCACAGATTTCTATAAAATAAGGTTGATTCACCGAATTTATCTCATCTTCCACTTGCTGTCCTAGGAGTCCATCCCACTCCAGTTCTCCACCATAAACCTTCAGTCTGGAACAATGACGTAACTGTGCGTTGAAAAAATACTGGGAAAACAGCTTCGTGAGATTCAGTTGCTTGCAGTCCATTTATTTACTGAGGAGCTTCATGAGATCTTTAACGTTGCGGTGGACTGGCAAGGTATTTTGGAATCAACAGGGCCAAGCAAACAGGATGTGCAGGGCTGGGAAGGCCGTGCCATGGCCATAGGGTATCTGGCAGGCCTTTTCTCCCACCTTGGATATTCGTGGTGACAGCAAAGAACACAGTAAAACCTTTACCTTTATGCTAAGAAAAGCCCTTGGCTCTTCCATGTTTCATTCTTGTCAGGTTAGTTTGTGAATAATGCATGCTAATGATGTTTTACAGTAATGTAAAAGAATGGGGAGTAGGTTTCCAGTGGCGGAGTTTAAAATGGGAGCAGTCTTGAAGAGCTTGGATCAGAGAAACAGAGCTTTACTTTGACTCAGGGAAAAGGGACACATACAGTCTTCTTCCAAGAATCCCATGCCTTGACTGAGGGTCTGTTCTGTGGCTCACTAGGCATAATAATCCCCACCCACTCACCTCCCCCAATTTGGGTTGGACCCCACGATTCTCTACGTTGCATTAAATTCGCAGCTCTCCTGCCACAATTGTATGCTTAGTACCGAGACTAGCATAGGAACATATTCTCTTACCTTAATCCAGCGTTTCTCAACCTCCGCAACTTTAAGCCGTGCAGACTTCAACTCCCAGAATTCCCCCAGCCATCTGGGGGAATTCTGGGAGTTGAAGTCCGCACGGCTTAAAGTTGCGGAGGTTGAGAAACGCTGCCTTAACCCCTCTTGAAAAAGATAGGCGAAGTCATACTTTTGGGATGGGGAAGCACCAGGAAATCCCAGGGCTGTAGGCAAGACTGAGAATAAAATAAAATCATTCTTGAAGACATCAACGGCAAATCACATTTATATCGTTTCCAAGATAAGTTACACGGATCTGCTCCTGTTGTCACTGGGAGTTGTGTTTACTGGCTCATCCAGTGAGATAGGCCACTGTTACTTCTCTTTCTAAACAGTGAACCGAGGCTGAGACATTTGCCACATTCATGCATTATACCAATTTTTTGGTGGGGCGATGGTGGTAATTGAGAAGCACTCAGGAAAATAATAGCAATTAGGAATGTGGTTTATGTCTGGATAATGAAGAACATTATCAGTACTTATTTATAACTAGCCTGGGGTTCAGGGTGACAGCTGAGAATCTATCTAGACTTTTATTATATCCATAATTTTAAAACAAGAAAAAAAAAAGTCAAAACCTAACTTTAAATAAAGCAGCCAAAAATTATTATATTTTATTTATTATATTATTATTAGAAATGATACCTGATCATTGTTGTTTTATAACAACTGGAACCTCAGAAAGAGAATACGTAATATTCAGCTAATTATATATAAAAACTGCTACTGCTGGGAAACTGTGTCATTTGGGATTTGCCTGGATATATGAAGACCAGCTACAGAATTAATTACTCAGGATTATCATCTCGGAAAAGTCCCAGATTTACAAAGGCCTTAGGTTATGTAGGAGCTGAACCTGCAGCTCAGTTTCTCTTTCCATCTACAGTGTGAGAAAAATAATACTGAGATACCTTGCAGGGTTCTTATAGGGATTAGTGGAGTAAGATTACAGGTTGAATGTTCTAAACCCTCATAAAATGTAATATAAATGCTGAGTTAGTGATATTATTGTAAGGTGTAGACATTTTAATTACAGTGATCTAGATTTCTCTTTTACTTCAATCTAATCGTCTATCTGAGAACAGATGTATTGGGAAGAAGATTTTCCAAGCATCAGCAAGCATTGACACATTCACACATTAAAGTGTATCTTGACATCTGCACCAGGTTTAAACTCAACCCAATTTCTGGCCAGTTACTAAAAACTGGTAGTGTGATTCGCCTTTGAGACAGAACACACATGAAACCAATAGCTGAAGATAGGTCTTTTTTTGTTAGATCATAATTTTAATAAGGAAATTTCCCCAAACTCCCTCTGCAGAAGCATACAGGGAAAAAAGAAAAAGAAAAATCCTAGCTCTGCCCACATCCTGAAGATGGTCTTACCTACTTTTGACAGAGTCTCAGCCACTGGGGCTTGCAGCCATCCAAAGTTGCCCTTCTCTGTACTAATCCAATACTTCAATTAAGTATTATAATGCTATGATCATGTCATTTGGGGCAAATGACTAAAATATTCCCCATCCCACCCCCCAAAAAGACAAGGCACAACTAAGCAACATCTGCACCAGTAGTAGTCAACATGGTGGAGGAGGGAATCAAATCAATGCCAGCTTTTCTTCAGCTTCTAATGTGTTTATTACCTTTTCCTTCCAATTCCACTCTTCTCTCCGGTTCTTTGCAGATCCGTTGCATTCAGGATCCTTTCTTTTATTTCTATACAACTCATTTCAGAGGTGTGATTTCACATTTTAGTGAGATTTGAGTCAAGAGGGGCTTTGTTCCCCTTGCATGTATTTGTCTTTCAAATATTCCATTCAATTATGATTTCATATCTCAGAGTAATGGCATTTTAGTTAATGGTGTCACATCCTTTTAAGAAAACAGGTTTGTACCCTTGGCACGTCAATGTCAGTGTCTCGTTACCCGACTGAAGGAAGACCAGCCAGAAATGGGCTCTCTGGATAAGATACCCATGTATGAATGAGAATGTGGAGCAGAAGAAAAGCTTTTAGCTCCCCAGCTCTTGTTTTATTTGGCCCCAATTATCTTCACTGAAACTGGCCTCTCCCAAGTGGGAGCTCTCCAGATGTGCAGGACCTTGCTGTCCACAGTTTTAGGATTATGAGAGGGGAAGTTGGAGATGGCAGCTCAGCCAACCTTCTGCAGGGATCCCCGGCCTCTATCAGCAGCTGAGGAGTGGGAGATGGCAAACATCTTCCAACACTGCAAAGCCCATCAGAGTGCCTTTAGTGCAGGGGGAAGGATTTAATTATGGGCTTGGGCTATTTCCCACTGATACCTAAATTTGACACAAATATACTCCAGCTGGCAATATATATACAGTACATATACATTCACATTTTTTTCTCTTCTCTTCTCTTCTCTTCTCTTCTCTTCCCTACCTACCTACCAACCATGTACTGTCTGAGATTTGCCTGAGTCACCCTGAGCTGCACTGTTGTTCAAGTGGCGTTTTCCCTCTTATTCCGACTCTCTCCAACCACAGCAGCTTCATAATCAGTTCAACCGTTATCAAGATGAGACTGACGCAGAGTTGCAATTTCTGGAAGTTAACTTCCAGAAAAGCAGGTAGTGAATCAGACTTGTAAAACGCTAAACCTTCCACCGGGTCGTCTAGCTTCCTTCTTCTTTTTTTTTTTTTTCTGATGAAACGATCTGCCTTCTTGCACGCGCGGCGGCTGCTTCCTTTCCCCCTCCCCCGCCCGGCCGCTTGCTTTCTCGCTCGCCACTCCTGATGCAACCTCCGCGGCCGCTTACACGAAAGGCCTGGGAGATCGGGAGGCGCTAGGACCCGGCCGGCGTCTGAAGCCGGGAGCGTCATGTAAAATTCCCGTCCCGACCTTCCTCTGCCGAAGCGGCGGCGGCGGCGGCAAAGTCGCGCGGAGCCATTGCGCCAGGGCTTCTGCCGCGAGCGCCGGCGCCCTTCACCCGGGGAACATATAGCACAAAGGGTCGTGCGAACGCACCATGCGCGTCGCCAGCTGTCATTCCAGATCCACCCCGCACACTGTTGGGGGAATGCTTCCATTGCTTGGGGCCCGTCCGGGAGGGGAATGAAGCGGATTACGGGCAAAAGCAAACAACTTGCTCTAGAGGAGCTTCCCGGGGATGCTGGATCTTTCCAGGCGCGTGAGAAAGCCTGCTTTTTACTTTTTTTTTCCCCCAAATGCAACGCGGAGCTCCGCGTCGGGCAACTGTTGCCCCGCTTGCGGCCCGTAGGAAGTCTTTTGACACAGTTCAGCTCCCCCTCCCCCAATTTTGACTTTCTTAAAACGTTGCTCGCGGCGTTTCCACTTGGAAGAGATGGATCGTGTCGATTAAGGTCCAGGTCTGGCCGCCCGGTTCAGGCCGTTCCAAGATTAAGCGGTGAAAATCGTGAAATCCGATGTCTGGAGAAAAATTGGGGGTGGGGGGGCTGCTTCGTTCACCGTTTGCAGTTCCCGCAGGAAAGGCGGGATACGGGTCTGATCAGTAAATACACACGAACACGTTACGCGCAGCGAGTGGGATTATCTCGTGTGAACAAGCGCCGGGCGTCCACGGGGAGGAAAGGAACTCCAATCGTGGCCGGGCAGCGAAAGGGGAGAAAGGGTTAGCAGAAAGAAGGACCACTGGTAAAGCCACGATGGTTGGGGCTCCTAAGAACTGCATCCCGGATCGGTTCACACGGACCTCGAGCCAAACCGAGCAACTTGCCCCCGACGTGTGAATGGCCCCGTTCCCCAAACCTTAAGTCTCAGCCTGCTGCTCGGGCATCGCTACTGTGGGCCAATTATTGCCTTATTCGAAAATCCCGGCGTAGCCCGGATTAGGGTCCTTTAGCAGGAAAGGCGGAGACGCCCGCTCGCCTTCCAGCGGAACCCACCGCCCGTAAGGAAGTCTTAGGCCACGGCGCTGTGCGGGCGAAGGGAGGGCAGCGCCTGGAGCAGCGTTTCCACCGGCCCAATTCCCCGGGATCTCGTCGCCGGACCCATCTCGGCTCCCCAACGCGCTGGGTGAAGTTGTGGTCGAGCTGCGGCGACAGAGAACCGGGGAGCGGGGCGTCCGATTTGCAGTGGGAAGTCCCGACCAAGTTCCACGCAGCTCGGCGTGGAAAGCAATAATCGCGTTCAGAAAAGCAGGGCAACTCGGATTTTCTAGGGGCCCGGAGTACCGGGTTCAGACAAGCCGGGGGGCGAAGGCGGCCCTCCCCCGCCTCGCGCGGGGCTGCGGCGCCCCTCTCCCCCCCCCCGCCTATTGTTCCACAGGCCCGGGCCTTCCCCCTCCCCGCGCGCGCCGCCCCCCCAGCTCTTAGCCCCGTCCGGCACGAAAAGAGGTGTGTCCCAGGCTGCTGTAACCGGGCAGGAGAGAACGTTGCGAACGTGCAGTCGCTCGCGATTGGCCCAACCCGTTCTCCCGACTGCCCAGTCAGCGGCAGGGGAGCGAACGAGCCGAGGGGTGAGCGTGGGCAAGGGGCGGAGCTTCCCCTTGACCTGACTATTTAAGGGCGGAACAGGGGGCTGGGAACGCAGTGCCAGGGAAAGGGTAGAGGAGGGAAGGGGTGCGCAATACTTTAGAGTGGCCGTCTTTTTTTTATTTTTTTACGCGTTGTTGCGGCTCGGGGTTCCTGCCGCTACTTCGGAGGCGCTTTTTTGCACACTCTCGCCACGCGACAGGCGTCCTGCAAGCTGGTAAGCATCTGCATTTCAGTCCTCTTTCGGGGAGGGGGCGGCGAGCACGGCTTCGCGGGGTCCCTCGAGGCTGCCGTGTTTCTGCGCGGATCCCCGCAACTCCTGAACGCGACCCCGTGGAGTTGACGGTCCCTCCTCTCTTCTCCTCCCCCCAGAGTCGTTTCTCCGACCGCCGATTCCAGCGACCCGCCTGCAAGCCCGGTGCTCGGTCGAGCTCGGTGGGGAGGAAGATGCCGGTGTCTTGGGAGAGCTTCTCTTCGTTGCCCCCCATTCCGGAGCAGAGAGAGAATCCGGCGCCCGCCTTCTCCTGGGAGAAGAGCGCCTACCAAGAAGCAGCGACTCGTGCAGCCAGGCTGGAGAACTCCGACTGCGAGTCCCTGGACAGCAGCTTGAGCTCCGAAGGAGGTGAGACGGCCGCGTGTGCGCGCCTGCGCGCCCTCGCCCTGGTCTGGCACCTTCTAGAGGGGCTGGACTACAACTCCCATTGTGTGCAACGAGCAAGTTGGTTACGGATCAGCTCTGAACCAAAAGTTCCTGGTGTTTTTATGGGGAGCTCTAAGGAGGAAGCCAGCAACGAAGAAAACCCCTTCTGGGCTTTCTGTTGTGTTGCTTTTAGGGATCTCACAGCTTCAGCCGAAAAGGGGCAGCTGTGGTGTTAATTTGCTCCGTGCTGCTGTTATGCTAGTTGAATTCTCTTCGTCGGGGAGGGGAGCGTTTGTATGTGTGTGCATAAGACTCACAGCCTGCTTTAATTTGATTTTAGATGCCCAGGAATATCTGGATGAGGTGTCCTTGCCAGACTTTGATTTGTTAAACGATCCTGAGGATGAGCTCTTGTGCGCCAATCTCATGAAGCTCATCCAAGTCACTCTGAACAAAGCGAAGATCTATTCCAACCGTCCCTCCCGACTCTACATGCCCGATGAGCTGGTCACCCAAGTGAGCAAGGAGTTGCTTCACCTGGCTTACAGAGAGCCCTGCGGCTTGAGGGGAGCCCTCATTGACCTGTGTGTGGAACAAGGAAAGGGGTGCCACAGTGTGGGGCAGATCGCTGTGGATCCAAGCCTGGTGCCTACCTTCCAGCTGACTCTTGTTCTGAGACTCGATTCCCGCCTGTGGCCTAAAATCCAGGGACTCTTTAGCTCAGGCTCGGCTTTCTCTCCAGGCTTCAGCCAGTCGCTGAAGCTCAGCACAGGCTTTAGGGTCATCAAAAAGAAGCTGTATAGCTCTGAACAGTTGCTCATAGAGGAATGTTGAAAGTGTCATCTTCCTCTTATGTTGGATCAACTGAGTATTTACTGAGTTGGGGCCATTCCCAGCCAAAACTGGGGAGGTATGTTACTTAAAGGGCTATGGAACATAAGCTGATTTTCAAGAGGTGGTGTCTCTCTGGAGCCACAGTAGGTTAGATTAGATGGAAGTTTGATTTACAGCAATAGCAGGAGGTAGTCCGAAGAAGAGGCAGAAGGCAACGTTTGACAGTAAGAACAGCACTCTGCTACTTAATCTGACCAGCAACAAAGCTCACTCCTGTGTAGGCCTGGATACACTATGCTAGCTTTAAAATCCTTGTCTGCTGGTGGGATGACTTTCTCTTACTGATCTAGCAGTATTTTTTTTTCCTGACAGCTGATAATTTTACAGCAGCAGGGCTGCCACTAAAGATAGATGAAGGTTGCCTTTTTTTCCTGTTGTTAAGCTTTTTTTAAAAAAAAAACAAATGGGAGAAAAAAGTAGATAGTAATCAATGGATGTCTGGTGAAAGTTGAGGTGTGTGAATAAGTGTTAATAAGTGTTAAGGTCTAAGGGACCAAGCATGTGTAACAATACAGATGGATGTGAAGAAGTTCCACTACTGACACTAGGGCAGCTAAAAGGAGGCAGCTAAATTTAGACTTCTGGCTGAATGGGGGATTTAATCCACTGAGCACCGCTGTGCAACTCCGTTTCTGTGAATGAGACCAGTGGGAGGAACAGGGCACAAGGTGGACAGTGCCCTGTCCGTGCTTAGAAATCCTGGGGATGTATGTCTAAGGGAGGTGTAAGGTGATGCTAGGAGGAAGTTGGGATGGGGGCAGGAACCCTCGCAGTCAGTCTCTGGTGCTTCCATTGATTACCGTTCACGTGAAATACACTTGATGTTCAAGTTTTTGAAGAATTTCTATGCAACTTGGTTTTTTACTTTCCTGATAAAAATGTTTTCTAATAACTTCTGATCTTGTTTTCATTTAGTATTTCTAAGCTGCTTGGGGTCGGGGGGAAGGAAGGGAAAGACAATTCTGCTGAGTGGGAGGATCTTGCTCAGCTAAAGGGCCTTCAGATGCTGTAGGCTGGTTTTTTATGTATTCACAGTAATAGAAGTTAAAACTAAAAGATGGAGACCATGTAACACCATTAAGCTATCAGTTACCTAGCCTATCCCAAGGTTCATACAGTTTTTCTTCCATACTTAAATGAGGCACTCACATGAGTTTAAGGCAGCAGAAGCTTGTTTTATATTCATGTGATCAGCTGGAATTTCAGCTTCAGATCATTAAGAAGGTACATAATTTTTCTACCCGATGGAACTAAATTTCAGTTTCCAAACTCCCTGCAGAAATCATGTAACATAGGGCATTTCCCCTTTCCTTCCAATTGTGCTTGTTCTGGAGGAGGTTGCCAAACCCACTGACTGGGGTTAAATGGAGCCCAGAAGCTCGGACTGAAGGATGTTTAACTCTCTGGTCACAGTTCCATATTGGTATCGCTCCAGGAAGCTTGCTTATTAAAGTTTCTTTCTTTTACCTCTGAAAGATTCCTGAAATAAGTAATGGGACCTTGTATTATGTGCAACACAGACTTCTACCTTAGCTGGTCTCCTTGGGGAAGAGACCATTAATCACAAAGGAGAATAGAGCTGGGATTCTTAATTAGCTACCTGTGTTTAAAGCACCTGGTCACCCCCTGAATTTGGTGTGAATTCCTCACTTTTCCATGGATAATGCATAACTTCAGAAGTACATCTGAAAACAAGGATCATGTTAACTAACGCCACCATACAAAAATGGATTATCAGGTGACCTTTCTGTTACATGTGTATAAACCAATGGCACTATTCTCTTGGAGTAAGCATTGTTATGCAAAGGAGAAGCTGAGCAAGAAAAGAAACTAACAGGCACAGGCATAAGATAAAACTGAAAATCTACACCAACACCATTATAGCAGCCCACGCCTATCCTTGCAAACTATCCTTCCTTCCACTGTGTCCATACACCAATTCATGCCTTCTGTTCTTTAAACTTCTCAGCATAGGTGCCTGTCGTTGGGATGGGGATGAGTGGAGGGACAAAATGGCCAGGATGCGTGATTTGTTCTGGCTTTATTTATTTATCACATTTATATAGCCGCCCATCTTTCACAAAGCGACTCTGGGCAACATACAACAATTATGGTTGGGAACAGGTGCCTATGCATTTTTTTTGTGAGCGGGGAAGATCTGAAGCCCCTCCATCCACCACTTCCTTGGGTCTCCCTGGGTTCATCAGCTCCATCCAACAACCTTAAGGGCTTCCCTTCCTCTGGATCTGCTTTTCTTTTTAGGTATGTGTTACCAGCATTTGCACATCTTAACATTTCTTCACCTACAATATTTCCCCATTTTTAATAAACATTTAGCCAAGACAAATTCATCTACTTGCTCTAGCTTTTTACACTTTATAACTTTTATAATTTTTATTGAAAGTTTTTACACATACATAAAAGATAAAGGAAAGAATATAAAGGGAAAAAAAACAAAAAATAGCATGAAGAACAAAGCAAAGAAAGAAAAAAGCTAATTAAAGAAACATAAGGAAAAGAAAGCAACTTCTTTTTAACAGTTACAAAGTCATTATCCCTCCTCCCATGACGATCCACTCTTCACGCTACAAAGAAATGGTCCATCCCACATTCAGAACCCCTTCTATCCTTCACCAATTATCTCAGTCTTTTGTTACAAACAAATCAATCATGCTTTTAGATTTATATTCTTTCTTTTGCCATGCATATATATGAATAGGCTTATGCTTAAACCACATATTCAAAAAAAAAGATCTTTTTCTAAGCAGATAACTCAACCTCCTCCATTGTCATTCATTTTTGGGTCTTTAAATGGCCCAATGACTTTGTCTCTATTCTCATCTCACTCCCACTCATTCATTCATATCACCTATCACACTATTTTTTCCACTGAATTATGTTCGTTCAGAAAGTTCTATATTTTTTTCCAAAACTCATCTCTCATTCTTTAGTTACCAACATTCACAGAAGTGTAACAACCAACTACTATCAACTTATAGATTCCTACATTCATATGTACCCACAATATTCTAGATGAGCCCAAGTCATACTTAGGTTTTAGCCTTTTCATCCATAATGAAACCTGCACCCTTGCTTCATTTCATTTATGTAGTAGTAATCCTTATTATGGTCAGTGACCAGAATTTACTGGTCAATAAATAATCAAAATAATTAGTTTCTGTTTCAAATAAAATAAAATTATAGCTAGATAATTAAGGCGATCATAGCATGTCTAGTTTTACAAATAATATACCATAATTTAACCACATTAAAGGAAAGAGAATTACACTGGTCCAGGAAGAGTAACAGTACATAAAGTAAATCAAAGTTGTCTGGGTACTTCACCAGATGGGGAGTTTTAAAGTGGGTCCTTGCATCCTTTTAGAAGGTGCAGCATAACAAGACATGAGCTATGGATTTCATAGATCCTTCTTTGCAAGGACACAATTTTAGCTTGTCAGAGATTTTTGTGTTTCTGTTTTTTGTTTTTCTTGTTCTGGTATTTGTCCTTGGAAATTGAAATATGTGAGGGCAATCTGCCTGTGACATCTGTCACTCAACTGATCACCAGGGTTGATTCAGCTGATTTGGCTGGCTAGGTGGTTGTCCCCTTTCTCCCTCAGTACTCCATACATGACCCTCCCAAAGCTGTACACTCAGTGGAAGAAGATGACCATCAAAGATAGAAGGAGTGTACTGTACCACTCCACAAGATTAGATGATCTTCACTGCATCCTTGCCCATAGTTTCACAGTCATACCACATAATGTAGCTGTTTTTCCTGTTGTAGGTGGTCCTCAGTTAACGACCACTCGTTCAGCGACCCTTCAAACTTATGACAGCGCTGAATGAGTGATACTTACACCTAGTCCTTGAAGCTCTAGCCATCACAGCTGGTGATTCACTTAATGTCAGTAACTGGGGACTGCAGGAACTGCTGTCACTAAGCGGCAGGGTTGCGTGACATTGCACTTTACCACTGCATTGCTTAGCAATGGAAATTCCAGTTGCAGTTACCACCATTAAGCAAGGACTCCCTGTAATTCATGTCCTCTACTATTTACTCCTCTTACATTCTAGGTTGCAGTCTTCTATATGGCAGAGTATGCAGACTTTCTTGAGAGCTGACACTGTCCCTCAGCCTTTTAGTGGCAAGTAATGATCACATTCAAAAACTGGACTGCATCAAGAGAAAAACATAGTTAGTTGAAATTAAACTAATTTGATACAGTTAATGTGATTACATCCTGTGTATTTAATCATTTCTTCTACCAAGCACATTAAAAATTACAGTGTGGAAGGAACATTTGGATGCAAATTACAGCAGGGCTTATGTGCTAACCTATTGCAAGAAAAACAGTCCTGCGGCATGTTAGAAGGTGTATTTGTCATCACGTATAAGCTGCTTCATGCTATAGCTCATTCCATGAGATCCACAAATTACAATCTGGTAGGTAGGGGTACACATTTGGGTATGTAGAAAAGTGAGGGTGTTAGAAGTAAGGCCCACTGTCCTAATATATTATTTATGAAAAATAATGAACTTCCCATTGTTGTAGAGGTCTTTGCTTAAATTTTTTAAAAGCATATGTTTAATTGAGCAATCTTGTACTTTTCTTGAAGCCAAAAGGTTAAAGCGTGATGCTAGGAATTTACAGTGCTGTGAATGCAATATATACGGGCCAGGGAAATCTGCGGAAGGGGGTATCGAAAAAGTCAAGATGGCTGCCGCACCTGCCCACTTGGAACCCCACTCCTTCTTTTCCTGTGTCACACACGCAATTCACTTTTTAAAAAGGTGGGCCTTCAATCCCACAAGCACCAACTTGACTTTTTTTTCACACTTCATCATCCCCCCATGGATGCCCCTATTGTGGACCTGCCTTTGAAAACTGGAGTTTGGTTCAGAGCAAAACAGCAAAATTATTGACTAGTATTAGTATTCTGTCTTTATGTACATGCATGCCTCGTCCGCCATTTTCCTCAGATCCTGTTTTGTAGCCCAACTGCTTTTTTTTGTAAAGACATTTTGAAGGTTTAATGTGTTTAGGAAAGAAAACTTGTCTTCTGCAATAGCTCTATACGTATAGTAATAAAAACAGTTGATCGAACAACACTGAAAAAGACAAAGATATTGGGAAAATGATAGTTATATCGCTAGTGTCCAGAGAAATGCAATTGTACCCCAACAGTGAAGGACTGTGCCAACAGAGTCACATACCTGCCATTCACAGAGCCTCTCAGTTTCCATTTGGGGATCCTTATAAAATGCCTTACCTGATACTGTACATATACATAATGCCGAGAAAGTATTGAAAGCTATACATGTTAATTCTATAATAAATCTTCTCAGCAAGATCATGGAATTACCCATGAATCATACATAGCACGTTCAGTTTTACAATGCTGCTTACCACGAACTTTTGACTTGGGCTTAATTTCTGCATGTTGCAGGATAGGCAACTAGTTCTAGTTGTTAGTAAGGACTGCAGGGATAGCTCCTAATGTTGCTGAAGAAGCATAATTTTGGCTGCCTTCAGTAAATTCCCAGTGACAAAGTGCATTTGAATGCAATATATTTAAAACCCATATTGATGACTTAGCATCTTCATGTAACTAAAAAGGCACTCGGTTATTTGTTAAGACATTTGAACTCAACCCTGATAGGAGAAAGCAAGCAAGCTGGTGCATATTGCCATCTTGGGAAGCAAGGCCCAATTAGTCTTCTTTGTGGTTAAGTATTTTTGAAGAAATCAAGAAAATCACTCAGCAAATCCTCCTGTTGTTTTATGGTCAAGTTTTCCTATGTATTTATGCAAACTAACAATATATTCAATTCCTTCTGTTAGCTGCTGGGTTTGTTACCAGAGAACTCTGAACTACTCAAGTATATATTTCTTTGTAACACCAGTAGTAAAAATAGGAACACAGCTTTGGCTAAAAACCTGATAACAAGCAATGACCCTGATTAGTCTCATCTTCTACTGTACAACATAGATCAGGCATAAAAATGCTGATCTTAATGATCTGTCTTGCCTCTCACTCAATTTCTTTTTCTTAGCTTTGCAAGCGTGAGATCAAGGTTGAGTATGTTAACTCTTGCTGTAATTTTTTTTGTTAAAAAAAAGAAAAAAAAATCCATTGAAATATAACTGTAAACCTGCTTTAGATATGAGAAATGGGAAACAACTACCAGCTACTCATGCAAACTGAAAAAACTGGTTTTCTTTGAACCTGATCCTCAGTATGCATGCATCTGTCTACAATATGATGAATCTCCTACAGCAGCTTGACCCCCCACAACTATATATATCCTCAAATAATTCTTTGGAATGCAATCCTGGAACTATTACTGGCAAGTACATCCAATGACATGAATCCCATTGCTATGATCTCCCTAGCCTAGTTTCCAAACTACAAAAATGGATCTTATGTGATCAAATTATGAATTTGTTAACCGCTAGGTTTACACCCGATAGGTAGGATGTGATGCAAATAGTTCGAGACCAACCAAGGAAAACACCAATGAAACAGAGAGCCAGGATTCCCATCAAAAACCAGTTGATTTACCTCTGGTTGGTGTTCTCCTGTGCTTGTACTTTGATTATGAAGGGGCAAGCACAAGAATAAATCATCATCTAAATCTATAATTATATCTTTAAGAAAAGCCTTCACTGAACCATAATCAAATTGTTTGCAAATTAAAGCTCAGCCAGGTTTGGCAGGATATGATAAAGAAAGGCATTTCTCCTTCTTTGTATATTTTAATCATCTGAAATTTTACCGTTACATATTGGCACTAGGACTGAGTTTCTTCTGTGTATTTACCAGAATTATAGGATTCTTCAGCAGGTGGCAGAAAAATGTCATGCGCTGTAATGACTTCTGCACTCTGAAATGCACCAAATATTGTGTTACGTAAAGATAAGGGGGGAACCCATGTTTCTACATTCATAAGATATCATATCTGCAGAAAGGTCACATATATATGGTTGCAAAAATCTGGATGATCACTAGTATAATAAAGTTTCCTATGTTTCTTTGCTACCCAACCAATACTCATCTGGATTTTTGCGACCCCTATATGTGATCTTTCTGCAGACATGATAGTCCTAGTTACAGAAGTAACACAGAGCTGCGAATAACCAATTGTCTTCCCAACTGATTGTATGCATTTTAAAATGTTTATCAGTGAGTCAGGCAATAGTATTGGCTGAACTGTTGTCTGCAGTAGGGTTATTCTCAATTTCCATATTGAGGGAATTGAAAATGGACAAAGAAACATCTCATTCATGCTGTGGCCACCTCAGAACTTATAGGCCATCAATGCTCAGGGATACCAAATAATGATCCCAGACTAGTCTGAGGTCAAAAGCCTACCAACACCAAGAAAGGATGCAAGCTGTTGATTGTATTCTATGTGTGTGTTATGTCTGTGTGTCTGTGTTACATACTAAACTTGTAGGGTGCAGTCAAGGACATTTCATCATTTGCAGTCAGTCAGTTCTTGTGGAGACCATTTGGGATGTTGTAATCATTTTCTCATTAAACTCACTAAATTGTTCAGTGCAACAATTGAAAATGAATGAAAATACCAGATCAATTGACTACTTCATGGCTATTCACGATGCAGGGCACTACTGGCCCTCCAGATATCTGTGAACTATAATTACCACCATCTCCAGCCAGCAAGACTAGTGGTTAGACATGCTGGGAGATGTAGTTCTGGAACATCTGGAAGGCCACAGATTGCCCATCCCTATGTAGATAGTGAACAGCTAAACTCAGGTTCCCTCTGTACCTTCCTGCATTCTTCTGACATTGCTGAAATGTCAAGTACCAGAAGGCATGCTTCTCAGAAAAAAGAAAGTTATTCTGTTGAATTCTAAGAACACAAGCTTTGGAATAGGACTAGGAGGAGGAGAGAGGTGATTGGCTGCAGCGGGCAATCAAATAAGGACAAGGGAGCTCAAGAAAAGCACCGCATGACCATCACAGCAGCTGATGGAATCCTTGTAATTTAAAACGACCAGTTAGTGCACTAGAGAAGAAAGTAGGCACAGGTAGTACCAGCCAAAATTCTTGTCCCTCTGTTCCACATCAGCTGCTGCCTCAAAAGGTCAGAACTAGAGGGCTGTTCTTGAAAATAAAGCCATGGTGGCATTGCTCAAATTTGGTAACTTCAAGAAAAGCATTGAAGCCATGGAACCCATGCAAGCTGCAAAGGATGTTGTTTTCACCCAGGCTTCCCTAACCCAATGCTGTCCAAACATGTTTGACTTTGGCTTTGCTGATTAAAAATTGGAGGAGGAAAATGCCATCATCTTTGGAAGACAGCAGAGGAAAGGGTCCTCATCCTGTAATATAGCAACCTTTCCTTGTAACAGTAGCAATTTCTTAAACAGGGGCTTCTGATTAAGTAGAAGACTTCCATCACTCCCCATCTTCTCATTCATGCTATATAAGGCCTGCTGTTGAAGCAGAGTTATGGCAAGTTACTGGAGCTCCTGGAGCTGATCAGGACAGACTACAGTTTCTTTCTTGAATGAAATGGTTGCAGATGCAAAGTATCCACAAGCAATGTAGGGCTTGAGCAGACCATTACAAGCCCCAGCAGTGGCTCTTCCTCCAAATGAATTCCTAAAATTTTGGTCTACAACAACTCATGTTTGCTGCATGTTTGGAAGAAATGAAATAAGGAGATGTGAAGGACAACTTCTTATTTCTTTTATAGTAAATGAGTAACTTAGGAAAGGAGAAAGCATTTCTTAAAATTCTCTCCTACATAATTTTTAACGCTGGTCTTCTCTGCCTATGGTCCCCTGAAAAAAACTCAAAGACTTTGTAGCAATTTGTCCAATAAAACCTTCCTCTGATTTACACTACACTTAGCACAAGGGAAGGGCAAACTAAGTATTCTTTAAGAAACCTGAAATAGGTCTCCCTGTCCTTCCAGAGGTAGGAGCAATCTGAAAACTTGACTGGCATGACAGTATGGGGGAGGAGGTGCTTAATTCTTCCTGTATGGCCATATTTTCTAATCAAAGTATCCCATGCTCCACTACCTTTCCATCCATGGAAGAAAATCTATAAGGTCTCTGTATATTTTCCCATGAGAGCCAGTTTGGTGTAGTTGTTAAGGCCCCAGGCTAGAAACCAGAAGACTGTGAGTTCCAGTTCCGCCTAGGCACAAAGCCAGCTGGGTGACCTTGGGCCAGTCACTTTCTCTCAGCCCTAGGAAAGAGGCAATGGCAAACCACTTCTGAAAACCTTGCCAAGAAAACTGCAGGGACTTGTCCACACAGTCTCTGAGAATCGGACATGATTGAACGTATTTTTTAAAAAATTCCCATAGAGCGTGCTTCCAGTATGAAAGGAAGCTGTGTGAGGTGGTTTTGATCAGGAAAAGAAAAGAAAGGTTTGGGGGGGAGACCATGAAGCACCCTTCTGTCAGCAAAATTTTATATCAGTCATGAATAAGGCATCTCTGTGTGCATATGTGAGTGTATGGATACCAAATCTCATCTGAGAAAGGAAGCATAGAAGGGTATTATTAGACTAAGATGTAGAAACAGTCAGAAGAGATTTAAACTTATGGTCCAAACACCTGACTTAAGACTGGGTCCACAAGACATACTGAATTGCAAATGAACCCATCACATTTTAGCCAATGTCGCATTTCCCAACCTTGGTTACTTCTACATATGAGGACTTCAAATACTGGAATTCTCAGCAATGGCTGAGAAATTCTGAGTTTTCTAGATCATACATCTGGAAGTTACCAAGATGGGGAAACACAGCCCAGCCCTAGTGTATTGGGTAAACCCATCCAGGCTGCCTAATTTGTGGCTCAATATGTCAGGCGAACTTGGAACATATGATTGAGTCAACCATAGTTAATTTAACCCTGGGAAAGTGCGTTGTTCAAACTGAGCTTATTGTAAGTACTTGTACTGAGTCTCCAGATCAGTTAGATTCTGTTTCAGAGGGTATAATGTTAATGGCTGATATACTGATGGCCCATGGAAAAACAAGACCTCCCAATCATGGTTTTCTCTTTTAGGTCTAACAGCAGTTTGTCGGGAATCAAGGTGAAGCTTCACTTTTATGGCAGGTTGTTAAACATTATCGTCTTCTGATAGCCTGTACTTCAAATTGCTTTTAAAGCACAGGAACAACTTCTGAAGTTGTCAGTCACCAGTGGGATTATTTCTCAAGGAACACTGGCTGTTTACTGGTGGAGCATCTCTAACCTGAAGCTAGATTAGCCATAGAACATTCTCTTAAAATGTAGTTTAATTTTTATTTTATTTTTGGTGCCTTCAAGTCAGAGGCAATTGCCTGGACTACTCCCTGCAGTTTTCTTGGCAACGTTTTTCAGAAGTGGTTTATGTATTTATTTAGCAAATTTATATGGCCGCCCAACTCACACACGGTGACTCCAGGCAGCTTACAGAAATCAGACCCCAAATACAAAACCCACTTCACCCTACCTACCACCCCCCTGGCAACAGCAACACATTCAGACAAGCCATTTGATGGGCTCTGTATCAACCTGGGATCAACCTGGCTTGCCATTGCCTCCTTCCTAAAACTGAGAGAGTGTGACTGGCTCAAGGTCACCCAGCTGGCTTTGTGCCTAAGGCAGGACTAGAACTCATGATCTCCTAGTTTCTAGCCTGATGCCTTAACCTCTATATCATACTGGCTCTCTTGCTTTAAAAATAAAAAGAGAAAAATTAATTCAGGAGAGAAAAATCCAAAGCCAAAGTTGAAAGAAAATGTTCTGCTTGTCAAAATGTTCTCTAAGTTCATTCGTTGGTTAATTTTGCACAGATATAAAAAAGAGCCTGATTTCCCCAGACAGAAACCTCTTCCTCCATGTGAGAATTGGAATGAGTGTCCTAATGATGCTATCCAGAATCAGCTGTCCACTATTGCAAACTTTCAGTTTTGGGGAGCTGGGGTGGAGGATGGGGAAGTAATAGCATGAACCTTCTGAGTCATGGTTTTACATATGCAGATGGGACAAGTCCCTACTAGACTCTTTTGACCACAGAAACATGTTACCTCTTCCTTTTTCCCCAGAGCAGTGGGGCAATCCAGATTTTTCACAAAAAAAGACACTGTGGCATGTAACATTCAGCTGTCACCTGAGGTATAGTAACTACAGCCTGCAATGAAATGGGGACCTACAAGTTGTCATTCTGGGCTTGGGGCAACCTTTCCATTCCAGTGGCTGGAAACTGACCTACCCCCAACTCTTTCCTGCACAGCCTGTTTCAGAGAAATACATGCAGAATTCCAAATACATACAAATACATGCAGAGGAAACAATGGGATTCATATGTAAGTTATAACCACAAACCTTACCTTGCTCTACAGCCCTTCAGGACATTTTATCATCCCTTGTTTGGTTGGACAGAGATTTTAGTTTTTTGAGAATAAAGACTGTTCAGAAACCTTTCTCATTTGGGATGGTAGGGCAATACTTTGCACATTCCCTGAAGACCTTTTTATCATTTGCTCCCTGTAAGTCTTTACTACATTTTTTAAAATGTTTGGAATACCATTCTGATGAAATCTTAATTGCATTTTAATTAATTCATTGTGTTTTTGTTGTTCTAGGCATCTTTACTGTGCCTTTTTGACTGAATGCGTAAGATCAACATTTTAGCATTTGACATTGGCTCAGACAGCTGAGCTCTGGAAGCACCAGGAAATCCCTATTAGTTTCCATGGAAAACAACCTTGACACTTGTTTTGCATGTAGATGGTCTCCAGTTCAATGCCTAATATCTTCAAGGAAAGAATTAGATAGCACCTGATGGGAAAGATCTTCACCCAAGATCCTAGTGTGCTATAGCCCATCAGAGTTTGCAGTTCTGGCTATAGATCCAGTTTTAAGATGCCTTCCGTTCAGAGTTTGGCTGGCTTGTATAATTGAGATGGCTTAACATTCAAATAACCTATATAGGAAGCATCAATCCCATTCTAACTTTTGCTCAATCTCATTTGCACTTGAAATGCATTGCATCATTGACTCATTACATTATATTGCAAGATTAGACATTGCAAGGGTGAGCTGGGTTAGTAATAAAATTTGTTAGTCTGAAAAGGCGCTACCAGACTCCTTCTGATTTATTGCAAGGTTAGTGTGTGAATGTAGAATATCCGGGATATTAAATGCAACTATTTGTGTGTATTTCATATGTTCATCGACATTCAGTATGATGCTAAATCTAGCTCAGAGTGTGGTTTCCTGAGACAGTGTCTGCTAATTCTTGTTCAAATCTGTACTTCTAGCCACCAGGGTGATGGGAAAAAGCTAGAAAATGGGTAAGTGGCCCAAAGCAGCTTGGTCCATAAAACTTAATTACATTTTTTAAAGTATTAAAACATTTCTTTGTGAAAAGCGGGAAAAAGGCTTCAGAAGAAATGGATCTTCCAAAATACCCACTGCTTTCCTTTTTTAGTGGCTAAGGGGAGAGCTAGCCTTGCAGCTTTTAGGATCCCATGCAAACAGAAATGAGAATCTGGATGCAGAAAATGTATGTGTCCTCCCCTCTCCCAATTTTACCCTTTGCTTCAGGTTCTAAGGGTGAAGAGAAGCAGCTGAGAAACGCGTTGCTTACTTTCAGATTTAACTTCCTTCCTTATCACATACAGTAGGGTAGCTACCCACTCTTATCCTGACCAATCCCCAATTGGGAATCTAGTGATAAAGTCCACCCACTTTTCTAGTAAATGGAATGCTGAAAAAAATTAAAAGGTCCATTCTGATGTAGATGCACAATAAACTGGTGGAGGAAAAGTGTTCTGTGCTAGCTAGGAAAAAGAATCCACCTCATATTAAAGCCATCTCAAGGAAGACAAAGCAATTTTGCCATTCGTATCTCCACATTTTATTCGGTCCAGCCAAATTCCAGTGTCTCATGGGCAGATAATAATCTCCTCACAAAAGGATTTTATTTCTTTTGTAAATTCTCTGATGAAAATACACTTGAGACTGGATTTTATCCCACCACTGTTGAGCAGGGCCAAGGGTCCTTCTAGAAGCCAAAAAGATGGTGCCATTCTTGCAGGTCACCCTGGTGCCACGGGATTCCCATAGCAGAGACTCTGAAGGAGAAGGTTATAAAACTTGAGATGCCGGCTCCAACCATGTGATTCAAAACCATGTCTTTTTCAAATGTGTGTTGCACATGACACATACTATATAAAAAGGGGAGGGGCTTCAATCATGCAGTCGCAGCTGTCATCTTGACTTTGTTTGACACCCCTATCCTGTGGTCTTGACAACCTGAGTATTCAGAAATTTATCAGCTCAAATTCAGCAGAGTGGTTATTTGTATTTCCTCTGTAGTTGTAAGATGGAAGTCTCTCATTGGTGGAAAGTCCTGCCTTGTTCCTCAGCTCCTGGGTTTTCCTCTCCTAAAATCAAGGAGCTGAGTGTCTTGCTGTTCTTCCCCTATTCCTTGCAGCTGTCTACTCTCGAGAAAAATGTTTGTTTCGGTGGCTCATTGGATTTTTTTTTAAAACGCCCTTTATTCTAGCTGGCTCAAGGAGAAGTTTAAAACAAGCCAAGCAACTGAAAACCAATATTATGAATGGAAAGCAATCCATCCAAGAAGATCAATATTAGTGGGAGTTATAGCAAGAGGACGCCAACCTGAAAAGAGAGTTTTCCTTTTTTTTAAGAAAAAAAGCCTAAAACTTTCCAGCATCACAGATCACTGTGGAACAGATGGAGTTCATACACCTCTGTGTGAACATCCAGCTGCAGGCGACAGAACAGGCATTTGTAAGGACTAGTGAGCCATGAAGTCTGAGAAATATTCAGGGGAAAACAGGCATCTGAGTACAGTTATTAAATCATGACTTACTCTGTATTTGTCTAATCTAACACCAGATTAAATATAAATAGATTGCATGCTGAGGAACAAATAATACATTCCACCTTGAATTGGGTTCTCTGCACGTTCTATTAAAATGCCTCTGCAAGATAGATTACTTGGCAGAGAAAACGTCTTAGATGACCAGCTGTAGGTAGCTAGCTGAAAACTAAGCAGCTTATTGCTGCAAGATAAATCCAAGCTGCTTTTAAACAAACCTTTAAGGTTTGTTGAAAAGGTCAAAAGGCAACATGAACTCAGAGAAATTAGTCTAGAGTTTCTCAAACTTAGCAAATGAAAGATGTGTGGACTTCAGCTCCCAGAATTCCCCAACCAGACATGGAGAATTAGTCTTCTTATCAACAGAGAGCCTGCTCCATCTAGCTTGCAAGGTGAATCTCACCATCTCTTTGACCTGAGGGGCTTGCAAAAATAGTAAGCATGATATGACTGCATCTATCTCGTGCCAGTCCCTTCATGATCCCAACAAAAAATAAAGTTCTGGAAAGAAAAAGATTCCAGGTAGTCTCTAAGCACCTTAACTTCACCTTGATACCTTCTGAATTCTTTCTTTTCCTTTTCTTCCCAGCCAACCCACTCTGGAAGCAGAAGCAGATGGGGCACAGAAAACAGAGGGGTCAGTGCCTAGTACAATGTTATAATTACAGATCAGATGTTGGGAGCCCTGCGAGGAGGGTATGGCCAAAAATAAATAAATAAAAATGTGAAGATGATGGCCAAAAATAAATAAATAAAAATGTGAAGATGATGGCCACAACAGTAACAGTGTTTTTTATGCATGCGTGATGCTCACAAAAAAAACCAAGCAGAGTTTTTTATGGCACTATCACAGCCATCGTCTTGCATTGTTTGTCCATACTCTGTGGATACCCCTGAAGCCCTTGGTGATACAGTTCTCCCAATATTACTGATACTAACTTTCCTTCTTACCGCCCCCCCCCCCGCCCGCATTGGAGCAAGAAAGATAAATAGGTAAGGGCATTGGATGAAAGAACTTGACTCTCTGCTCTGGGTTAAGGTCCAAAGCAAAAAAGAACAACCATCCTTTAAGGCTGAATTGAAGTGTTCCCCAGCCTAGCGTCCACCACCATCAACCATGATCTAGCATACCTAAAGTCTGTGCTTGCTAGGAATTAGGGTGGCTCAGCTGGACTGACCATTAAACAAAATGACCATGTGCTTAGGGCACCATGGGGGGGGGGGAACGCTAGTTTTTTCCCCTAGTTATCATGCCCTCCACTTTTTCACTGCCACACTCAACTTTAGTTGGATGCTCTGAAATTGTCTTTATCTGCTGTGTTCAACTTTAATTTGCATTGTTAGAAAAACATTTTCTGTGGCATGGTGAGCGACTGAAGTTTAAATGTTTGGTTTGAAGGTATTCTCAATCAAAAACTAAAATTATATATGAAAAGTGAGAATCGATAAGAAGGGGTAGGAACATTAGATGGGTGTAGGGGAGCATAAGAGGTTAGTATGTATAAGACTACATCTATCACATTAGAAAGCTCTCTAATATGGTGAACTAGGTACTCAGTAAATTGAGTTTATAGCACAGGTCATCTTCTGATGAATTTTGAGCGCTGCTGCACAGAACCTGGCATGTTGTAGCAAGGTTGCTATCCGAAAGCAAAAGGGTGGTATAAAATTATCCTTTGCACCCTGGGTACTTATGCAGTAGTGGTGAGATGAGGTGTTGTCAGATATCACATTTGTTTCCATCTCATGGTGTGAGAGTTTGGTTCTGTCAAGGGACAGCACTGCTTTGGGCATCAGCTGGCCTGTGGCTCAAACCAGGTGTTTTCCCCTTGTGTTTTATCTCATAGGAAACTGAGAGTTTTTTTTCTCCCCAACTTCTCAGTTTCATTTATAGAAAGATGAAGAAGTCATGAAAAAAAGAACAGTGGGTAGTTTAGAAAAAAAATGCCTACGTGATTTCATCTGAATCTGGTTTGGGGGCAGTTTTGGCCAACATCCAGAGTTGTTAGTGAGCCAATGTCTTTTTCCATACCAGTTGAAGGGGGTATGCAAATTCATTTGGCCTAACTCCAGATTCCTGTAACCCACAAATTGAAATGGGAAAAGTTTACCTGGGGATAAATTGCTTCAAAATTTTTTTATATAAGTATATGTTTGTATTTTTGAAGTTCTGAGCGATCATTTTTACCAACAATGCAAAGTTATCTTTTTGGCTACACTTCAAGCTCAGTAAGTCCAAAGTTCTTCATAAACTGATAAATGAAAACATGCTCTTATGATCCCAACCTTTTACCTAATTTTCTCCAGGAAAACTGGAGATACTTTGTGAGCGAATGCCATAGCAATCCTATATATTTAATTCAGCATCATTTATTTCTGTGTTATTATTAAGAATGTCTAACTGTAAACTTTCTGCCAGGTCACTAAAGTATTAAACTAATTAAATTGGAGCACGATGGATGAGTTTGTAATGTTGATATTTAATATATCTGTTTAGATGCCTATAAATTATCCTTGTAGTATGTCTAGACCAATTTTTCCCATTCTGGTGTTGGTGCCTTCCATATGTGTTGGATCTCAGTTTTGTAATCCATAGTTAACATGACCTCGCTGGATGGGAATTTAGGATCTGCAGTCCCGATACATATGGAAGATATCTTATTGGGGAAGACTGATTTAGGCTATCAATAGGGATGTTTGTTGGGGACTGTCAAAAGAATCAACTCCAGGACCAATCCCCACCCATTTTTTACATGCGCCTACCATCTTGACCCCCCTCCCCTGCTTATCAACTTATTCTTCCCCATCAGTCCAATTTTCAGAAAATACTTTACCTTTAATTTTTTGAACCATTGTGGTGGCACTAGAAAAGTAGGTTCTTTGTTTTAACACTCATTTCAAACACAATAAAACATTAGAGCCTATCACTTTAGGGTCCTAAAAGCTCTACTGTTTTATTGCTTTTAATTGTTTGAAAGACGATTGTCCCAGCCCTTGATACTTAGTCAATCGTGCTGTTTATCCAGCTTGTCTTCTATCAACTATCCTTTTCACAAGCAGATAAAAGACCTTGGCATGCCTGCCTGCCTGCCTGCCTGCCTGCCTGCCTGCCTGCCTGCCTGCCTGCCTGCCTGCCTTCCTTCCTCAAATACTCTTTGAAACTGAGCTTTCTGCCTCAGTTTAAATTCTGCTGACATCTTTTCTGATGTCCTGTGTTGCAGTGTGTGTGTGGAGATAAAGCTCAGGAACAAAGAATAAACCTTAGTTCAAAAGTAAAAATCAGCAGAAATTCCTTGGTCAGACATGACATTTTGTTTTATGCTCAGAGATGCCTTACACGTAGGGAAAAACAGGTATGCAATTATTTCTAAGTGATAATATAAATGCTGTAATGTATTTGTTCTTCTGCTTACTCTTAATACTCTCAGGGCTTATTTTTACTGATTGCTGATAACTGTAAGATAGAAATGTTCTGCTAGGAACACAGAGATGAAGTAATTATTGTATATGCCAGAACTTGCGACAAAAAAAGTGCAGTTGAGATACACTCAGTATGGAATTCATTCACTTCCACATTTTCACCACTTGATTTCTCTACCATTATTTCTCTACTCCTGATTTTTTTTTTTCCGATGCCTAGGAAATCCCTGCAGTTTTCTTGGCCATATTTTTTGGAAGTGATTTGCCCTTGCCTTCTTCCTAGGGTCGAGAAAGAGTCACTGGCTCAGGATCACCCAGCTGGCTTTGTGCCTAAGGCAGGGATTGGGGTCTCCTGTCTGGCGCTTTAACCATCACACCAAACTGGCTCTCATCCTTTTTCACCCACAGTACATTAAAGACTGGCAGTTTTTGTGAGAACTGATTCCTCAGTGTTTGAGGTCATATCAAAATTCTTCAAGACCTATTACTAGAAGGATGCTAGGTTCTTCATAAATACAACCCGTTCCTTGATGTTGCTGTCATCAAATGACTATAAATTCACATATCAATTACTCCAGAGGCAGCATTTCAAATCTGCTTATTTCACTTCCAATATTAATGCATCTCACTGGAATTCTTTGAGGAGGCTGTATGAGAAATTAGGCGATGTCTCTCTCTGTGTGAACCCAGCCTACAATTGTCTGGAAAGAGAGATCAGTAAAAGAATAATCTCCAATGTGGGGTGACCTGGGTTGCACATGCCTCCTGTAGTCAGGTGATGAAGGGAGAAAGATGGCTCTCTTGTTTCAGCACAAATGTAAGAAGCCAAACTCCCAGCCAAACCTGCTGTGGGACACAAGTTTCCTCTTTCTGATTTATGCTCACAGATTTTAGGTAAGGTACAAAAGTTAGAACTAAATACATTCATGTCAATGCATAACCATAGGGCGTAACCATAATATTCACACTTCACCAATGAGTTTTGATAAGGTGGGATTTATGTTTCCAATATGGCTACAGAATTGGGCTGCAAAAATCTAGACAACATCTGGTTGGAAGCACTGGGTAGAATGTCTCCCTCCCTCCCTCCCTCCCTCCCTCCCTCTCTCTCTCCTCTCTCACTAACCTAGTTATTTGCAGATCAGATCCAGTAGCCCTAGTTCCAAAGTTTGGCCACTTTTCATGTTAATTCATTGGGAATTTAAACAATAGGGCATTGTCCAACGAAAGGAAGCATGTTTAGATCTGCTTTTCTTCAGCAGGCTCGACACCTTCTTGGATTTAGTGGCGCTACTTGTATTATTATTATTATTATTATTATTATTATTATTATTATTATTATTATTATATCTGCCCAATTCCCAACAACTGTGGGTGGTTTGTAGCTCTAGCTGTAGTTTTCTTTTCTTTATGAAGATATGCCTATTTCAAATTCAGAAATCATAGGACTGCATAAATGGTTTATTTATTTGTTAAAATTGTATCTCTCCTTTCCTCTAGGAGTAAAAGGCAGCTTACACAGCACCTCTTCCTTTAGTTTCTAGACAAGAGCAACCCTGTGAGTTTTGTTGGGCTGAGAGAATGATTGGCTCATTCCAATTCATCCAGTGAGCTTCCAGGGCTGAGGGTGGATTTAAATCTGGGTCTCCCTGGTCCTGGTCCAACACATTAACCATTGCAAAGTCCAGCAGCTCCAGAATAAAGCAGGCTATGAAGACAACTTTCAGCACCCATATTCCAAACTAGCTCTGAAAATCTGTGAACTTTCCTCCCAATGTACCCTTAGAAACCTGTTTTAATTTTTAGCTACCCCATCCCATACTTAGGGCATGTCACTGAACACACAGACTTCTGGAAATGGTTGCACTCATTCCCTTTGAATTTCTCTGCTTAATCCTGAATACCAAAGTAATAGCCTATTCCTAATTTTTGTTTGGAAAGGTCTGATTGATTTCACTGCATTTTATATCTTTGAGAGGAAGATTAATCTCCCATGCCCTTCCTGCTAGCTTTTGTTTGATGGGAATTTATACAAGCGTCACAATCCAGAAAATGTCCTGGATTAACCCCAAGCCACTTATTAAAACATTGTTGGGCTGTTTTGACATTTACAAGTGAGCCTTGGCTGGCAGAAATTACCCTGGACCTGTTTCCAATTAGCCACCACCACTTCTCCCTTTTC
Source organism: Python bivittatus (assembly GCF_059951505.1). Lineage (NCBI taxonomy): Eukaryota > Metazoa > Chordata > Lepidosauria > Squamata > Pythonidae > Python > Python bivittatus. Next base: position 7,068,729 of record NW_028277073.1, read on the forward strand.
TTCAAGCACCAGGAAGATATGAGTAAAGACCCCTGGACAGTTTTTGCTTGCTCATAAATTCATATCAAACTACATATAGCATATTCCCAATGTTCGGGGTAACAAGTTAGAGTTTTGGATAACAAAGAACCAAAGTATTGTTAAGCAATATACATTAGCCTGACTAGGTAGATCAGACCAGGACATAAACTGCAGAGGATGGCTAAAACCATTTTTATTGAGATTGGCCGTACAGTAACCACAGAATCTTGCAAGTTTGACTGTGCTGTATCTTCTTCTCTTTCAGTTCTGTGAATTAGGGAGGCATCTTCCAAGTGTTATCTGGATGTTCTGAATTTAAAACATGTTTACCCCTTGTTGCCTTGGCAACTGATCTTACATATCTCCATGAAGATCATCTTTCTTACTCTCTACAGTATAGGAGATAGTTAGGAGAACATGACATACTCTCAAATGTATCAAAAAAAGATTGCAAAAAGCAGCATTCTTTTAGCTTATGGGAATTATGGTTGACAGTCTTCAATGTCATGGAAGCAGAGCATTAGAAAGATGCTCTATTGCCATGACAAAGCAGAGACGTTCTCCTTGTAAAAGAAGAGCATAGTGATGCCTTGCAATGAAAACAACTCTCTGGGGACTGTCCGAAGTCCTCAGGAAGAATATGCAAATGCATATGGTTTGAACTCTGAAGTGACCCAAGGAAGGGAAACGGAATCTGATGACACTGGTAAAGTGGTTTAAGCAGAGTCACCACATTTAGCTCCCGTGGGAAATTCCACACTGAAATCAAAGGAAGGCAGAACTGTCTCTTGCAAGCCATTTAGGAACAAAGGTCAGAAAATTTGCAAGGCATATTATCATCATACAACAATTGTTAGGATTTTACTGCCCATAATTTGTCGCAAGTTGAAATGCTTGATGAAAGATGTAATTATTTAGATCAGGAAGGAACAATGTTTTTTAGAACCAGGGCAATACTCAGGCTTGGACTGGCACACTAGGGACTCTGCTCCAGGCAGGACCAGAATAAAGAAAAGGGTAGGATGGGGGCAAAAACCAATATTGATTTTATTTTAATTATATTACATCAATGGTTATGTATTAAAGCAAATATATTAAAGCAAATCTATTAAATTACTTCGATATAATAAATACAATTCTTCCCCAAACATTTAATAATTTTCTTCTTTTGGCACATTAATAATGTCAGTTTGATGGCATGTTTTAGAGGATCTTATAGGCATTGTATCCAAGGCTTTTGGGGGCACAAATGGGATTGGAGCCATGGGTTATATAGCCCTGGTTTAGATATATCAGCAGTGGCATCAACAGGAAGGGTAAAAAGATCTAGATAGTGGCTGTGGCATCATGACTGAAGTGCTACCCATTGTAGGTATGTGCATTGTAGGTATGTACAGGAATGTTGATGCACATACAAAAGTATGGAGCTTCAATCATACTGCTGCAGTTGTCATCTTGACTTTTTGCCCCATCCTCCCCTGTGGACACCACTGTACATTTATTTATCCAGTTTAAACATCAGCAAGTGCCAAGAATGTGTGACAGCATCGCTCACCATCTCACATTTTGAATAAGCTCAAGAGAGATTTTTCAGCTATGTTTTAGATACAGAAAGGGCTTTACTTCTTACAAAATAAGTCAGATGTAACTCCTACGAGAACTCATCCTAAAATTTAAAACACCCAAACTATATTTCTCAGTTCATTGTTGTCTTGTTAAAATGGGGTTGGATCCAGATTTAGAGTCATCATCTGAATGAAAGATAGGTAGTGATAAAAAAAAACTGGATTTTGATCAGTCTACCTTGGATGAGATTCCAGATCCGGTGGATAGCAGCACTATATAAAATAAATATTGGTAAGGTTTGTGTCAATGTGAACAGGACAAAGGATGAATAAATCCATTTTAAAAAGGGAAAAATATTCTGCTCCCAGCAAGTTCAGACTCAAAGATTGTAGAATCAAAGCGACAGAGTGCTCTGGGCAGTAAAGTATGAGCGATGATGTGGTGGCTAAGAAGAGTAGTTATTTTCAAACACAATTATTGAACATAGGAAATCCCTTGAAACCAATATTTACTGCTTCTTTTCCTCCTGTGAACCATTGTTTCTGATTATATTTATTTCTGCCAAAGAACCACCACTGAACACTCCCCAAATGACGTGAGAATCAGAAAGCAGGCCCACCAGACAGATTCCTGTATCCTAACATTGTTATACCAAAGATTCAGCTGCAGTTTAACCAGGATAGATATATGTAAAGAACTCTGTACGCTTTTGGCTGCACTGCACTTCTGTTGAACATAGGATGTAGGAAGCTATGTTAAATCAAGTCAGGCTACTAGTCCTTCTAGCACATGATTGTGAAACATGGCTGAGCTTGCAAACCATGTAATATGTGAAGCAAGATATTAATGAGCAACTGAGGTGCTTCCAGATAAGGCTTTTATTGTACAATAATCATACCTCAGTCACCAAATTTTACAGGGGATTGTAAGATGCAACCCTGTGCTACTTGTACTCATCATACATTTTTAGACCACTTTCATTGTCTTCCTCCTTTTCCGTTGAAAATTCAGTTAGGAAGACAAGATAACATAACTGCACAGTGCCTTTTGATAGTGCCAGCAGCCTTACGTTGGGAACAAGTGTTGACAGGATATGATCAAAAAGTAAAAATGGCAGCCATGATGATACAATTGAAACGCTGCCTGTTTTTTTAGATGTGACACATCAGAAAACACCCAAAGACTGGGGAGATCCAGGTTTAAAAACCCCACAGAGTCATTTAAGATCCAAAATTATATGGAACAAATTTTCACTCTTGACCTGCTGGTTATTCTGAAGATGAAAAATGAGGGAAGGGACATCTGACCTCTTTGGAGGGAGGCATACCAACTAACCTAATAATTAATAAATTAACCTGATAAATTAACACTATAGGGGCTTTCCCATAAGAGCACCAAGTTTGTGGAATTTCTCAAGCCCAGCCAGATAAATAACTGAAACATAGGTAAAAGATTAACATCCCAGAACATGTAATACATTGGAAGTTTTAATAATGTAATTTTCTTTCCAGCATGGCTCATTTAAACAAGTTCTCAAGATGAACTTGATAGGTCGTGAAACAGATACCTGTTAAAAGAAGAAACATAGACAATTGAATCTTCTAAGGCACCCTAGTTGTGGAGCCTAATAAAACATTCAGATATTGAATGGGTAGCTGGGGTGGAAGAAAAAGAAGTCTACGGTATGGTTGGGAAACAATATTTTGGAGCAGAAGCAGCTAACTGAACCCTGAGAACTTCAGACTTTAAAAGCAATCTCACTCCTAATCTGATCCGAGGTGCTTGATTCTGGGAATGACGCTAGAGAATCTGGACTGATTTGGTTGCAGAAATGAATCGCTCGGCTTGCAGCTGCTTTTCTAACTGTGCCCTCCCTCTCCTGGTCCTACAGATTTTCTAACCACTGTCACAGTCTCTCAGAGCTCTTGTCTCTTCCTTGGGACATTAAAAAAGAAAAAGAAAAAAACTTTTGCACTTGGCTAAAAATGTGAATTTGCTGATTGCAGCAGACAGCCTGGAACATTCATCAGAGCATATCTCTTAAAACAATAGTTTTTGACAGAGAGATACAGAGGCTTTAGGAGACAAACATTCCAGTTCGAAACAAGCCTGTTTTCAAATCTGACTTGAAATCCTATTTATTTTCTATATTAGCAAAGCCACAAGGAGGTCAGATTCCATTCACAAGCTAAAAACTCCCATCAATGGGAAACAGAAGGCAAGAGAGCATGCCACAGCGTAAACAACTCACAAACATGCTTCTCTCAGCCAGGATAGCTGCCAAAATGAATGGAGCCGAGGAGCTGGCAGCCACACGAATACTTCAGGCACAAATATTGCATGAACCTGGCTACATGTGAAAGCATTCCCCACCTTGTAAGGTCTTGACAGGGCTGGGACTGAATGAAGCTTGAGCTTTGTGGATTGCGGCTAAAATGGCCTTGTGGGAAGGGTTCATTTTTGACAAGCACTGGAGGGTCTTAAATGAAGTTGGCTTTTTTCCTGCTCTAGGCAAAGTATAAGTCTCTGCTTTCTGTTAAAAAACAGGGATATTTTTTTAAAAAATTGCATTCTTGTAGATAAACTATTTCCGCTGAGAGACAGAGGGAGCATGTAAGTATTTTATGCAGATGTACAAATATTACAAGTGTTGGAGACAGAGTGGAGAACCCCTTGAAGTCTGCAAACCTCAGGATAATATTAATCTCAGCCTGCCAAGAGCAGGAAAATCTTTAAACCTTACAGCTTCCTTCTACTGATCTTCCCCAGTATATGCTATGCTAAGGCTGAGTCTGGAGGTGGACAACATGATTAGTAGCCATGAAGGGATAAAATATTTGGGAAGCATTTGAGAAGGCAAGACAGAATGCAGTTCTATGTAGGGGTATTTGTGATAATATAGTATTGGCCTATCTTATTGGACTGTGGGACAATGTAACCGAGATTATGGGTGTCAATTACACTGAAGTTCATAAAGGGATATTAATATTATTATTACTGGAAAAAACCCTCCAGCTCAACCTTCTTCCTTAAAACAAGAGAAGGGATCTAGACTAGGGAACACTGTCCTACCTCTTTCCTGGCTAGCTTTCTTCTTACAAGGATTTTCTTTCTTTTTGGGGATAGGGAAACATTAAAGCAATCTAACCTTCCACACATAATCTGAGGTGGTAGCATTCAATCCCTATAGGCTGCTGCATGGATCAATTAAATTGTTGGACATAAGAATAAAACCATTTTTATTTTATTTATATTTTGTTTTATTAGATAAAACAAGGGGACTGGTGAGGTATTGAGTTGTTTCTGTTGTTATTAACATCTGCTGTTCTCTCTTAGCCCTTGCGATTTTTAAAAATTTTTAAGAATTGTTTTTATATATTAATTGTTTTATGGTCTTGTTGTACGCCGCCCGGAGTCACTTTTTCGTGAGATGGGCGGCCGTATAAATTTGATGTATAAATAAATAAGTAAATATTAAATACAACAATTCAAGTTAAATCCTTGGAGGCAGGAAGAAAAAAGCTTCTGCTTATGCAAACGGTTTGTACATGACTGCTACAGTTGGAAAAGAAGTTCTCTTTCCCAAAAGAATGTTTTTGTGGCATTTTTAGAAGCCACCAGCAGTTCTCCGTATCAACCAAGTTTTATTTAGCCAGCTCAGCAACGGAAAAGGAGCCATAAGACACACACACACACACATACACATACACACACGGTTGCTCTGAATTGGGGAGAGCTTGAGGGAGCTCTCTGATTGGCCTGGGGAGAAGAACAGGCACTTGGCAAGGGCGCCCTCAGGTTCTGGCTCAACACAATGCGAGTGCGATGCCAAGATCTCCTCTTCTCACAAGGAACAGCAAACAGTACCCAAGCGTGTTTACTGCTTCAGCTCTGAAACATGAGATGTGACCCTGGCAAGGGCTGCTGTGGAGGAGGGTCAAGAAGTGTAGCGCGCCAAGGTTCAGAAAGGCTGGTGTTTTCTGGAGCAATCTGAAGAATTTAAGAGTCAGGATCTTGAACTCTCTTAAAAACAGACTTTATTTGGATTCACATTCTTTGTGGTTTTGAGTGTATACTGAATCATTGTTCATAATCATATGATTAAATAATTGTGAACTATCAAGCTCTTCACACAGAAGTAAAGCGTACTTTGTTTCTGAGGGGCTGACATTTACAACTGCTTGGGTTTCACATCAACAAGGACTGCACGCTAAATAATTTCCAAATTGCATAACTCAATACATTCCTAAAGGTATGCATGTATTTATTTGTCACTCCACAGCCCTCTTTACTCCAGGAACTTATGGCAACACTCTGTTTTATCCTCAGAGCAACAACCCTGTAAGTTGTATTGTGCTGGGAGAGCATCTTGCCCAAAGTCATCAATGAGCTTCTGTGCCTAGGGATGGATTTCAACCTGGATCTCCCCAATCATATTTCATCATTTTAATCACTACATCACACCAAGCTCAAATTCTCTTACGGGAGAGGTTTTTCATTGTATTTCTGGATGATCGATTCTTCTGGTTTTCCAATCAGAACCTTGGGGGTTGTTCTGCTGCCTGTTGATTATACTTGGATCACCCTGTTGGGATTTAGAAAGGCAGTTAAAACCTGGCTATTTCAGGGCAGAGGCAAACTGAGATAGACCCCTCTAACTGAATGGGCTTTGATTATCATTTGTTAGTACTGTTTCTCAGCCTATGAATACTTTGTTATTATCTTGTGTTACAGTGTTTTGTTCTTACCCTGCTTGTGCTTTTTAAAAAATGTTTTGAATGGTTTAATCCTGTTTATATAGAGTAGGACTGCAAACTGCTCAGAGTTGGTAATGATTGGCAACAGCACATCAACCTAGAACAATAAATATATAAACCTGGATGCAATAGAATTCCCCATCTTCAGAGGAGACATTTCTATTGCAGCTTTGCAATGCTCTCTTCTACAGCTGCCTTCTTCCAGATTTAGTATATATGCTTTGATATAATGATACTATCTTAATGTTTATTTTTATGCCATTTTTTTGGCCAGAGCTTCAAGGAAACCAGCAAGTAAATAATACCTCCTAAAATAGCATAATGTAATTAGTGGACATTGATGGTATCAAGTTGAAAAACTTGGCAGCACTGACAGAAATCAAAAATAAATTCACTCCTGCTAAAACCTGGCTGGAGAGGATGGTTTGATCTTTGGAAGAAGGAAAGATGCGCTTTTGATGGAAGGAATTGTGGGATTGAAATATAATCAATGAGCAGACCTTCTTCTGCCTATCTGTAGAATGGTAAGACACAAAGCATATCCTGAAAGTCTTAATAGCTCAGAAGAATTTACGGAAGTTATACTATCCTATAATTTCCAGAGTTCAGTGGTTGGCATGTCCAGGTAGGACTGGGATAAACCAATAATCTTCACATTGGAGTTCTCCATTAGTGGTATCAGCATGATGCAAATTATAATGGGACAAGACCTCATTTAAATATAAATTAGTTTCCAACATCCTGACCCTAATTTGTAGGATTCTGCATTAAGAGCAGAACTCTAGCCTTGTTCACCCAGTTAAACCAAAAGGGAGTTTGGGATTGGGGTTAGCTTTTGTGATGTGTGAACCCCAGCCATAACAGCTTAGTGTCATGTCATGTCAGGGGCCCATTCTAGTTTGTTCAACAAACCATGGTTAAAATGCTGATTTAATATGACACATGAATATAAGCCATAACGCTTATTGCGAAAAATCTGGCAGCATGTGTACTCCTAAGGAAGTTCATCTTTATCTTTCCTGCACCGAATATAAAAGTATATAATATAAAAGTATTCAGAGTGTGCAAAGAATATATTGACAATTTTAATAAGAATTAGGAATAGAAGTGGCACTGTCAGTAATTTTGAAACAGTGCCATCGCTCATACTTAACATTAAGCTTGTTTTTATGTCTCACCAAAGCTTCTCATCTATTCACAGAGATGCCCGGAAGTGCAGTTTAAAATGGAACAATCCCTAAGGCTAAACTGTACTCTCTTTTCAGGCTAAGCATGTTTTTTTTTTTTTTAAAGCCAGACTTTTCATTCCTCTTCATTTTCTCTAATAATTGTTTTCTCTCCACAACCAGCTCCTTCTAAAACAGGACGGATCTAACTTTTTAATGACCAATCACAAAATATCTATTTCACAGAAAGGAGAGCAGAGAAATTGAGAAAAATAATGTGGGCAAAAACATTTTGTGAAGATCTGAACAAACAAAAAAAAAGGGGGGGGGGGAAGGGACATATATTGGAGGTGAAATTAGAGACAGATCACTGAGGAAAGGTGCCCAGAGCTCACCCCAAACTGCAGAGATATCATCAGGAAAACTAAACCTGAGAATAAGTTGTAGCTGCAAGGGGTGCTAACCAGGAAGAAGACCACTTTAGGTATGTTCAGAATAAAAGGATGAGGAAAGAAACATACACAGTGGTTCAGTAAAGCTGACAAAGCAGTAAAATCACAAAAGAAAAGGCAGAGCTACTCAACGCTTGTTAAACCAACAAGAGAAAACAGAGGTCCATCAGGCAATTGTGAAGAGCGTGATGAATGGACAGGATTAAAGTTTCAGATAGATATTTTCTTACTCTGTTTTAATTAATTTACTCTGAATAAGCATGAATCTCCAGGGACAGGTAGACTACATCCTTCAGGGTACTGAAGAAGCTTGCTGTCCAAGATCTTTGAGAAATTCTGGAGAACTGCTGAAGTGCCAGAAGAATGGAGGAGGGGAAATATTGCCCCTGTCTTCCAAAAGGGAGCATACTGGAAATTACAGACCAGTCATCTTGACACTGATGCTTTAGAAGATTTGAGAGCAGAATGTAAAGTGATCCATCTGTAAATATGCTGGAGAAGAAAAGGTCATTCATTACCAGAGATCAGCATGATTTTTCAATAAGTGTTGCTGGACTAGTGTTTTCTCATTTTTGGTTGGATAATTTCCTTCATAGGCTGTGGGAAGGCTGACGGTACAATATTACTTTATTTTAATCCCTGCTCAAGTAGGTAGAAAATTTTGAAAATACAGTGGGTAGGAGTCATCAACTTTCAAAGATCATTGAGTAAGCACCTTCATATAAATGTCTTACATAAACATCCTTATACCGTATAGTTTAAATAGTATATAGTGTATAAACATATAATGTATGCATTATACAGTACATAAAAATTATAAGTATATAAATATACTATATAGGAATATAAACTTAAGTGCATATATAATATAAAGCTATATAGTATTGTATTTATACAATATACAGTATGTTACACAAATATCTTAATAGGCCATTTTGCTCATTCTACAGCTGAAGTTCAAATTCATAGGGTACAGAAACATGTTTTTATTCCTAAAAATATTGAAAACATTTTTTTCCCATATTCATAGATCTTAACCCATTACTTTTATGGATTTTAGAACCTCATCATTCTAGTTCATTCTCAAAGGTCTGGAATTACTACAGCTGATGCCCTATAGGAGTTTCCCCCATAAATAATCTTTATGACTTCTTAAGCTGCCACATGATTCTAATTTTGCTGTTCTGGAATTGACTCCAGAAGGACTTGGGTCAGCGAAAGCCATTAAGAACGGCATGGCTTTGCACTTGGATAAGGCTTTATGAATGGCTTCCTCAGCACCTTAGCATACTGGGTTCAGCTTATGTCATTTCGCACAGCTCTCTTAAAATGCATCTGAAAGTACACTGAGATATTGGCTCCTAACACACCACAGCCCCGTGGTCAGCTCTTTCCATTACAAACCCACAGTAGCAGCAGCTTTTTGATGATCAAGTTTACCAGAATAGAAAACGCCAGTAAATAAATCATGTCCTGGTGCCTCGCAACACCATCTGTTTATTGGGAACAGATGATATATCTCCATAAGAACAGATCCATTGTTGTGGGCTGTCACCTAATAAAAAACACTTTAGCCTATTTATTTATTATTTTTGAAAGGTATAGGCCAACCTTTAGGACAAAGATTTTTTCAGGGTGCCTTAGAAGTCTAAACTATACATGTGTAATACCTTTAGCAGTAATTCTATTAAGCTATAATTGAGACGGTTATTAAGCTGTAATGGAGACTGTTATACAGTATATATCAGCAAAAGTAGCATTAATAACAAGTCTCCACTATAGCTTAAGAGAATTACTACTAAAGGTATTACAGTATTTATATATCCATTATCTCCCTTTTAACTGGTGAATAAATCAATTGATTGCATTTACAGAAACTACCCAAAGTCCACTTTTGACGTGGTAGCAATGGCTCTGAAACTGCAGGTAGACGGGAAGGATTCCCAGTGGAGAGAGGGGAAATCTGATGCAGGAACACCTTTGTTGGGAGAGAGTAGCCAGTCATCTCCTCTTCCCATTATACTTCAGACACAGACCAGTCAATGGTTTGCTGGCTAGGGATGATGGGAATTTACTCCAACATCCGACATCTCTGGCACCTGAATAGGAAAAGTGGGTCTAATTCATGCAAAATGGAGATAACAGAAGTGGAAACAGTAAATCTGATTTCAGATCTTCTCAGGTTAAGAAACTGTTTTCTTTCTTTTTTAAGCCCATCCACCATAAGTGAGAAGTGAGGATCTCAAGGTCCTGTTCCAGTACCTGGAGGCTGACCAGACCTGGATGGGGAGGAGCAAGCTGGCACTCAATTCTACCTATAGATATTTTGTCTGCTGAATTTGCCACCTTGCTCTTTTCCTTTTCCTCTTCAAGACTTTATCAAAATTATTAATTTGTGCATTATAGGGGATAAATAATAATAATTAGCACACATGGATTCAATGCAGTTTAGGTAGCGTTAAACTTTAACTAAAGAGACAGCACTTGATTGCGATGAGGCTTATGAAGGGACAGTAATAAACTGTAATACCTTTGAGCAATTTTTAAAAAATTCTCTCTCTCTCTCTTTCTCTCTCTCTCTCTCTCTCTCTCCTTGTGTGTGTGTGTGTGTGTGTGTGTGTGTGAGCTGCCCAGAGTTGCTCTGGAGTTGGGCAGTGCCAAATTGAATACAATAAATAAAATACAAATTCATAACTGAGATATAAAAACTTGTGTGGAACACAGCACAAGCATTGTGCTGTTCCTAGAAAAAAGAGATGGGGAGGTCAAATTGGTGAGTATGGGAATGTGAGGACGTGGAAACTTAACTTGTTGCAGGGATCAGAGGTGAAATGGTTAAGGATATTTCCGATAAAATGATAATACAGTAGTTATCAAATGCACTTGTAGTATTAGACTGAGCACTGGAGGTTCATGCTTCTCTTTACTGGAGGGGGGAGCTTCTGTTTACGCAGGGGGCACCATTGTGATACAAGCTCTGCCCCTTTTGTATCTGTGTCATGAGATCACACTCACATGTAAAAGGGCAGAGTTTGCTTCGTAACGGTGTGATGTTGCTTTCATCATCTGGCCTCCCCTTGATCCTGCAGATGCATGCCTGCCTGCCTGCCTGCCTGCCTGCCTGCCTGCCTGCCTGCCTGCCTGCCTGCCTGCCTGCCTGCCTGCCTGCCTATCTATCTATCTATCTATCTATCTATCTATCTATCTATCTATCTATCTATCTATCTATCTATCTATCTATCATCTAATCTCTAGAATCTCAAAGAGAAGAAAATCATGGAGACATTTTCAAGGTCATAGAAGGGCAAGGTTTTGTTTTCTTTCTTTTCCATTTCTTTTCTTGGTGGTTTCCTTAAATAAAAACTGGGAAGCCAACAGAGGAAAGCAGCTTTGAGAAACTGTTCAGTAAATTCTGATTGTTACACATCCAGCAATCCACATGTCTATCAATCAGTGTGAATTCTGTTTACAAGGGACAATTTGTTTGGGTCAGGAGCATTTGGGGGTGGGGAGCGGGTAAAACAAGTCATGATGGCCATGACTGCACAACTGAAGTCCTATCTCATTTTTAGGTCTGTTGCACAGGCAAAACATGTTAAACACATATAAAAGACAGGGTTTCAACCAAACAGTCACAGCCACCATTTGACTTTTTTGACCCCCGCCCCCCCATGGACACTCCTGGTTGGGGTGCCAGTAATTTGTACAATAGCACAGATAATTTTAGCTTGGAATAGCACGCAAGGGACATACACCTGCCCTTTATTTCATTTTATAAATTGATTAAAAGTAGGAGGGTGGAGTAAGTCACATTAGGAGCTTCCTCCAAAGGCACATAGTTCTGCAGTGACTGTATTTCCAAAGTCTTCGTCTTTGCTAATTGTGAAATTTATTGCTTACATGGCCAAAACCTTTGGCCCATTACTAATAATCCTTCATTTATGAAAACATGTTTGCTTGATTAATAAAAGACGATCCTTTTAAGCTTATGATACATTTTAAAAATAAATATGTCTAAAAATTGCAGCAAAGGCCCAGAATGCCTCTTCTAAGAGACCTGTTGCAGCGAAGGGGTACCACAAGTGGGAATCATCTTCTGTTCTCTTGGATAGCTAAGGAACTGAAGAATGCTGTGGATCTCTCTTTTTGTAGGCAATGAGGAAGGTAGAACCATCCGGGGTAGTGACTTGAATTTCCTTGCTCTCTGGTAGAGATGGTGCACAGGACATTCCAGAAGGGTCTGGGTATATGTGTATCATGTGTGCAGGACGCTTCCTCCAATCTTCCTAAAGCTAGGACCAAAAGCGATGTTCCTTATGCAGCTGCTTTACTTATAGTCCTTCCCACAGGTATAAATGTGACAGAAACTAGCTGAAACCAGGCATCACTCAAAATGTTTGCTTGTTTGCAGCACAGCATGTTGTACGAACCCAGGCTTTGTGTTTAAACCAGGGGTGTTTGTAGGGGTCGGAAAGGTCAAGATGACAGCAACAACCACAAAATCAAAGCCCCTCCCCATTTTTAGCCTCCCCCCAGGCACCCATGGTTTCAAGAAACCTTGGCTTTTCACAGTGTGTCAATCCATTAAAAGAGAAAAAATTGGCTAGCACATGTCAGGAGGGCGTAGGAGATGGCAGTTTCTCTATTTTAATATGTTAATCAACGAAAATCAGGTTTAGTGGCTTTGGGTGGCCTGTTTACAAAATAAGCCTCTCCGTCTCTATAATTAGGTCAGTGCCCTTTCTCTTGCCTGGTAGAAGAATTATGCACTTACTAGAAATGACTGTATTTGGCATACTAATATCATGGTGAGTATCTCCATACAGAGCAGATATGTGTGCATTATGCAAACCATGGTGCGAGGCCCTGAGAATTGGAGTGTGATAAGCTAATGTGGAGCAACAGATTTCATTCTGCAAAGGGATAGGAAAAACTGGAGCAAATGCCCAACAACACACACTTAAACACGAAAGAAAGAAAGAAAGAAAGAAAGAAAGAAAGAAAGAAAGAAAGAAAGAAAGAAAGAAAGAAAGAAAGTGCAATCCCTGTCTCTGGGGTTCCCTGAATTTTGTGGTCTCCAGAATCAGAATCTGTAGGATCCAACTGTGCATGAATGAAAGAGATTCTCATCATTCAATTCAATTCAAAGAGACCATCATTCAATTATGAAGGTGCTGGAAGAATGAAAGAGATTCTCTTTCATTCTTCCAGCACCTTCATAATTGAATGATGGTACCACTGTGGAGTCCTTGGGATTCTCCAAGCTTGGTTGTTTTCTTGCAGACGTTTCATTATCTGGCTAAGTTGTTACCTAGCCGGGTAATGAGACGTTTGCAAGAAAACAACCAAGCTCAGAGAACCCCAAAGACTCCACAATGAAACCCTGAGCTACAGATATTCTCTTCTATTGATGGTAGCACTTTCAGATGAAAGATGCGTCTTATGGTCCCTGGAAGAATATGCTAGGCACCAGATAACACTGAGTAGATCTTCTTCCTCTCTGCTTATGGAGAAGAAGAGGGGCAGCTGTTGTGACTAATCTGGTTCCCAAGCATCGTAAAGAGCTTTCAGGACAAATGAGGAATCTAGAGCAGCTCCAAGAGGAGCTAGAAAAAGACCACAAATCAGGGTATTTTAAGGAAAACATCAACTAGCTAGACCAGATGGACTTTTAGCAAGAAGTAAAGCAATCCAGGAAAGGCTTGGTCTCGTGGCCCTGGCCACTGGCATCATGTGGTACAAATGCTGTAAAGTAATGCAACTCCATGTAACACAAGGCTGACTCCTTTGTCGCATTAATTGCACCATAATGACACATTATTCAAGTATTGATTCTAGTATTGTCTGGTTCTCAGAAATGAAAAGTCTGACTCATCCCATTTACTACAAGAAAGGCAGCTGAAGCAAGAGTATGGTTCCTGAAAATGCATTCACTACATTATCTGAGCACCAACTATGGATCATCTTAATTTTTTTTTTTAATGTTAAAGAAAGAGGAACCCCTTTATAAGAATCAAATGGATAGTAATTGTAGCAGCAGTAGACTAGAGAGAAGAGCTTAACATTTCAGAAATGTGAACGTTTTAATTAAGATAATTAAAATTGGGAAGGCTAAGATTATAAAAGAGATAGGCACTTTCAGGAAAGAGAAGAATCTCTTGCTGGTTCTGTTTTTCTGTGCTTTTTTGCTTTGCGGGCAGAAGGTCTAGGCTTCTCATGTGATTTAGGACCTGGATCCTTATTGGGGGAGGTAGGATCAATCTGTGCCTTTGCTTTTCCCCAGAACTCCTGATGTTGGGATTCTAAAATGCCAAGAAACATTCAGGAAATGGGTATTAGATACAGAAAGTCAAGTGGAACAACTTCCCTGCCTAGAGATGTGTTTGTGAACCATCACTTTGCATACTTAAGACCAGGTCCAGTTTAATGTTTCTATCAAATCATAATCCGTATTCAGAAGGGCCTTATCCTTGGCTCACTTTCATATGCTCCCCACAGCAGTTATGGAGGGAAAATTTAAGAAAATCCTTTATACTGCTAGACTTTATCCATGTGGTGCTGGATCTCTAAAACAGAGGGGCCTGCAGGGTATGGTCCAAAAAGTCAAGATGACAGAGGCAACACTGAGATCAAAGCTCTGCTTGTTTTTTAGGTGTGTTGGCAAAAAACAGGCAGAGTTTGGTTGAGATGTCTCAGGCACCATCTTGATTTTTTTTTACCATACCCTGCAGATAACCCCTGCGCTGCAATCATAGTCATGTTATTTTAAACTGTCAATTTTACAGGGTTTTCTGCTTTTGATTCATAGCCTCTTTAATAACAAAATTCTTAGGGCACTCAGATTTGCCCTCAGACCTGAATGATTTATTCTTTGACAGAAGTACATCCATTTCCCTAATTGACTATGTCAAATTATTGCCTTATAGCTTGTAAAATTTGGCAAGGGCTAATGAGCTGAAGTCAGCTAATGCTCCATATTATTGCCCTTTTGCCTATCATATGTATTTTTCTGTATCATATTGGTTGGTCAAGGACTCTAATGAAGAATACTTCTCTCTCTCTTCCCCACCCCCCCTTGTGCAGTTCTGTGAGTGTGAAAATCTCAAAATTTAACAAGAAGACCGGTACTCAACTATTCCCATTTGGGCATCTTATGGAACTTCAACTGAATACAGCAAGTAGGTTAGGCGTGGGGCCTATGCCAAGATCCTGCTCCTATTTGCTCACAATTTGTACACTGACTGAAGAGTGCGTCAGTATTTTAGTCACCACACAGATTAAATATTTGTTTGATTTGGGGGAATTTTTCCCCCAGGTTCTGGTTCGGCTAGTAGACGTTGGACCTTCAAAGCATGAAATGAGTTTTAGTCTCAATTTGCAACCCTCAATTCTGTATTAGTCACACTGTTAATGTTGATCATGTGGATTTGATAATAAAAATGCATAACCACTTCCCCTCCAACAGTCCAGGTACAATTTGGAAGGGGTTGTAGCTCCATGTTTTGCCTCAGAAACATTCCCACTGATTCCCATTCCAACCATTCATCTGCTTCTAATCTTCATCACTTTTGGACCTGCTCATCCATTCTAGCTCCCAGTTCCATATTCCTCCACAAACTCCCTCCCCTAGAAACTTTACACTGAAACATGTACATATGTGTGTGTGTAAATATACGTATATTACTGAGAAATCAAGTTCTCCGGTGCAATTTCTTTCCAAATACACATTTGCAATATGGTTTACTCTCAGAATGGCTTCAGATTATGGCATTTAAAAAGTCAAAATGATCACTGTGACTGTGCGATCAAAGTCCTGCCCCTTTTTTATGTGCGGGGTGGACCTTCCATCATGCAATCATAGCCACCATCTTGACTTTCTGATATCCCCTACAACCCGCTCTGCTTCAGAACCCTCACTGAGTGTGAAAGCTGGTGGAGGATTGCGTTTTAATTTGCACAGAACATGCCAGCTTGTATTGGAATGTGGACAATCATATTCCTCAAACAGCCCTACCTTGGAGCAGAAAGTACTGACCTAGACAGAGGGGGTGGGGCAGAGTGTGAATATATAATTACTCAACATCAATGAAAAACTTCTCCTATGAATAAGTGAAGACCCATAATTCAGAGTCAGCATTTTCTGTGCTTTGTGGAATATCAGAAGTTGTTATTCCACAATCAAGATTATTTCTCCATCTAGCATGGCTTTGTCACCATGACTGGCAGCCGTTCTCTGGGGATTGTGATAGAACTCTTTTGCGATGCTTTTTCAACAAGAAGCATGCAAATCATGAGCTTCACTGACGATGGATAGTATTTGACTAGATGGGCCACTAAGACAAATGCCATGTGCAACCTAGGCAGTTGGTGATGGCTTCCAAGGAAAGTATTGATTTCCTCTAAGCAGGAGTATCTGCAGGGTATGACAAAAAAAAGTTAAGATCATGGCCATGATGGTGTGATCGCAACTCTGTCAGGTTTTTGTGTGTATTGCACATGCAACACATAAAAATCAGGTGAAGCCTTGATTGTGCCATCACAGCCCACAGTCTTGAGGTTTTCTGACCGCACCCTGCAAACACACAATTTTCAAGTAAAATCTTCCTTGGGCTGAGCTTGAATAATACAAGGTCCAACTTAAAAAAAAAAAAATCTAAGATCAGGCAAGGTTGGCTAAATACTATCATCTGCTATGGACACTGATTCCAAGTATTCTTGCCTTAGAACTACATCACTTGGTTGAGGGTCTCACAGCATGTGTGGGAGAGGTGGGGAGAGAAAAAAGCTTAAATCTTGCAGGGGTATTTAGGCATGTGTTTATAAATTCACTCCATGTGTGAATGGATGCCAGTTTTTTTTTTAAATTTATGTATTGTTTTGTTTTTAAATCTGGCTTTGTTTCTGTAAAGGTACCTTGGATTTACTTATTGTTTAACTCCGCAACGGATTACCTGGTTCTGAAACCATTCTTTAACAAAAATAATAAAAAATAAAGAAGTTTCCAAATATTCCGCAGACAACTCTGTGATGAGTCACAGAAGCCTGTAAAGTTGCTTGTAACTTGCAGGAACTTATGAAGCAACCAAAGCAAATACTGTAATAAGGTGTTAAAAACTCTTCCAGCAGAATATTGTGTCGTGTGACATTCGCCACGTATTTACAACGGACCATTCGCACTAATATTGCTGGACGGCTTGAAATTTCTACTGATTTCTAGCTGTCAGTATTGATCATGTCCCTCTGAAAACTGATACTTATTGAATACTTCTTTAGTCCTTGACTTAGTTACTTACTTAATTTATATTTATTGATTGTGCCCACTCTGCCTGATCTTATGGGGTGGACAGAAACTAGTGGAGATAGGCAGTCACTCAGACAGTCCCTCAGATAATGATCTGGTAGGGACTTTCAAGCTCCAGGAAGTTTTTAATGAAAGCCTCTTTGTCAATAAAGGGATGTAACAATAAATGAATGGGCCAAGGTAGCCATGTTTCCCATTAAAAAATAATAATAAATCTAAGTACATTTTAGTGCAATACTTTTTTTCCCCCCCCCCCAATGTAAACACCGCATGATTTTGTGACATTGGTCTTTACCTGATAAATGTATTGCTCTAATATAGATTTTGGAATTTCTGTCATGAAAGGCTTCTGGCCTAAAGAAGCTTAGCACTCATCGGATAAGAAGAATGGTCCTCATCTGGATCTGTAACTGATATTTATTTATTTGACAGATTTATATTTGAAAATATAAGAATACTTAGTGGGAATAAATCAAAAGTTTTCAATGTTGTGTTACGGAGAGAGATTTGCAAGGATTATCCCTGAGGATCTTATTCAGATTTGTGCTCTTTAATTTGTTCATACCTAATTCAGAGCTAGGAGTTAGCCAAGCTTGCAGGTGACTTTAAATTATTTACACAGTTAAATAATGGAGCTGATTTTAAAAGGGAATGAATGGGTAACATACCAGGATATTCCCCTTGCTGGCTGGGGAATTCTGGGAGTTGAAGTCTACACATTTTCAAGTTGCCAAGGTTGAAAAACACTTGTAGTGGGATTAAACCAGAGACTACAGTATGTTCTTCTTAAAGTCTTAGATACAACCCTATGAAATTGGGATCACACCAAATTTAGTTTTTTAATTAATCTAGGGCTGTATCTGAATATCTTCTCAGCTACAGGGATGTCATGAAATTATTTCAGTTCCGTAGACCTGTGCTCATTATTTTAGTTGAGTGAAACTAAATTGCTCTGCTGAGTCAGCCTTGCAACGTCTTCCACGCCAAAGCAGCCCTGGGTATCATTGGCCAATTCAAAGGTAATTGCTGATGTAATTCTGAGGGCAGAATGATGGGCCAAGGTTCTGGTCAGCTGTTCTAATCCTATTATGCCTACCTAAGGAAATCAATGAGTATATGTGCTGATCATACAGCTATTTTTCACAGAGAAGACACTCAGATCAGAATTTGCCTGAAGACTTTAAAACTCAGAATCATCTTGTTTCTCAGTTCAGCTCTGTGAAAATGACCTTCTTCTTTCTTCTAAATTTTCCTTCCTGGGAAGATGGAAGAAACCCTTTGGAGAGACTCCTGACTCAGGAGTTCCAGAGCTTCTACAGCTGCAAACTTAAAAAAGAAAATCTGAAAAGCACCAGGCAGAAGATAGTTCTCAGGCAAGGACAGAAGAACAGCTTGTACCTACTAGGCTAAGCTATAAACTAGATATAATTGCAGAAGGGTTGTGTCTTCAAATACAGATTGCAACTAATGGAGCCATGGGACAATAAGAAGAACAGTAATCCTGCATCTGCTGCAAGATATGCTCCTGGCCACCACACAACACCAGCTGCAATGCAGCGCTGGCATTTTGCAAAGCTGAGAAACTCTGCTTCTTTCCTCTTCTTGTTAAATCAGCTTTTTTTCCTCTCTATTGCTTTAGTGCCAGCGTGAACGTGTCCTTCTTCTGTGCTTTGTATTTTCATTGACGAGACTGCTTGCCACACACATCTGTTACAGCCACATTTCACTTCTAAGAGAAGCCCCTAGAATGGAGAAACACGTAGAAACAGAAAAGACATGGCTATTTGAGTAACAGGCATCTATTGGGGAGCAGAAAACCGGCACAAACCCCCTCTTTTACACCTTTTTTTTTTTAATTAATGAAAACAGAAGAGCTGCTAGCTTTTGTAGAGTGATGGAAGCTCTGGGGCAATAAGCAATTAACAAAAGCATGTAGGATCCTCTGATAATGAGAATGAAGTGGAGGAAATGCAGGTTAATTTTACAGGGTCTTGGTCATTAATGGTGGAACAGTATGGCAGAATTTGATGGTGTAAAGCTGAATAGGTGCAAAGCACCAAGCACAGAAAATAGATAGCCTTTTCAATCTCAAGGGCCACATTGATTGCTGCCTTAGATATCAGAGGTTACTAACGCCTGTGCACCAATTTGTATGTATGTACATGTACTCTTCCACACAAAAGCACTTATCTCATTCCTAGCAACCTACTCCAGATCAAGGTACACTAAAAAAACAAGTTTTCCACAAGCAGCAGGAAATCAGCAATCTGGTCCCTCCAATCACCAGCTGTCAGCTATCTGGTGATGCGTAGGCTGTTTTGTTTCCGGCCACCAATGACAGCAGGAAATCAGTAGAAAAGGTGGATTAGTCTCTGAGAGTTCCACAGACAATACTTTCATAGCCAAGAAGGTCCTTTGGTCTCTGTTTGTCTGCCTACATGCTAAACCATTTTTTTACGTTCACTATTCCTCCCTCCCATAATTTCTTACCTGGATAGTTTTCTTCAGTTCAGGTTTTAAGACTTGAAATAAGCTCAGCTACAAAAAGGGTTTTGGTTTTAAATATAGAGATCCTAGCACAGAAGGTCAGCTAAGATAATACTCAGGTTCTTGGTCTTTAGAAAGTCAATATGTTGATGGATCATAGGGACCCCCCTGTGTTGTCTTGGTAAAGATGAAACTTCTGCTGGTGCAAAATGAAACAACAGGAGCTAAATTCAAAGTTAAGATTGTTGACTCTGATGCTGTTCACTGTCCTGGATCACAGGTCTCCAACTGAATGGCTTTGCTATTGACATCAGGGTCTCTTTCTTTATGGAAGAACACTAGAACACCTGGGTGAGCAGCTGGAGGGAAAGGGGTAACAGGAAAGAAGGGAAATAAGGTATTTTGAAAGTAGGCACGGCTGGTTGGAACACACTGTCCATGTCATCCTGAACACAGCCTAGCATCACCGTACATTTCCCCTGCATCATCTTCACTGGCTCTGATTTCCCAGTACTGCCAGTATGGTGGCATGGTCTCTTCCCCAAAGAGCTTCCCTCACTCTGGCCAGTGGGGGAACTCACCAGATCTTCTGGGGAAAGAAGGGGTCCCATTACAGTCCAACTGCCCCCACTTTCTCTACTCTTGTGAGTTAAGAGAAGAGGAAGGATGGCAGGCAATCGTGGTTCTAGCCCCATCTTTGCACCCAAACTGAAAACCTTATTTTCAGATATTTTGGGAGCTAGATCCTTTGAATTGGCAAAGGCCAATCACATTTGCAGCGGGCATCATGGGACTGCTTGTAACCAATATACGGTACAATGCATGATCTTCTATATGCACAGTAGATCTTCCAGTAAACTAGTGTTGTCCAAACTTGGCCACTTTAAGATGAGTGGACTTCAACTCCCAGAATTTCCCAGCCAATCATGCTGGCTGGGGAATTCTGAGAGTTGAAGTCCACTCATCTTAAAGTGGCCAAGTTTGGACAACACTGCAGTAAACTTTTGCTACAGACTCTTGTACTGATTCAATTTATTCTGGGCAACTTGCCTTGAGGCTTCAAGAAGAACCAGAAGGAATATCCACCTCTTTTATTAAATATGTTGCCTGAGCTCAGACAGTTCCCTTCAGAAGGTGTCTTAAATGCTGGCTTTTTGCTACCCAGATGAGTGTAGCTAAATAAAGCTCTTTTTAGTAATAGACCTATGACACTTTTAACAAATATTATCTCCTTATTTCGACACACATCCACACACACTGCGATCCGTGGGAGGGGGTGTTTTATTGCAGCAAAAGTTGCACAGCTAAGCAGAGACTCGTGCTATACACGGCACTGAATCTGCCCATTTGGAGTCAGGAGATATTAGCCACTCCCAGGGATAAGGCAAATAAACCGCTCTGAGGAAATTAGTCACCGGAACGTCTCTGCAGGTGGAGCATGGTGAATGGGTCCATTCACGTGAGCCTTTCCCTGGCAACTCCCTCAGGAAGGGTGTTTGTGATACCAGTCAGTGCGCAATCCTCAATAGGAGATCAACACTCAGAGCTCATGGATTTATTGCAGGTTCCTTACCTTGCTTTGTCCTTGTTGTGTCCTTGTTTACTCACAGGATTGGTGAGAACTGGCGCCGCTTGGGGCCCAGGGTTTGAGCCAGTAATCTCTAATGACAGAGCTCTCATCTTCAGGTCCCCCAATGTTGTAGGACTATAACTCCAATAAATTCCCTAGGCAGAGTTGCCGAAGTCTGAGAACGATGAGAGTTGTAGTCTAGGGCTCTTTGGGGATTCAGGGCTGAGAAAGACGAGAGGAAGCCAGAGAGCAAGGCAAGGAAACCTGAGCCAAGATTTACAGTCTCTTTTCATTTCTTCTGAGAGCATCTGGGATGGAAACTGGCACTGGTTACAGAGCTCATCTTTTTGCACTATGCCACATCACCAATCTCTTCCAGATGAAGTTTTTGTTGAATAATTGCCCAGCTGTATTTTGCAGTGATTTCAGATGAGGTCATCCCCCCTTCAAAACCCCTCAGTATTTTCCCAGAGCTTCTTCTATTATTTTTTCTTACCAAAGAAAATACATTAACAGCTTGTCTATTTATTTGTTGTTTGTTTCGTTTATTTTAATACCAAAGTCCTACATTCTACCTTCCTGCCGGGAGGGCACTCCAGGCAATGAACAATGTAAAAACCACACTTAATTGGTAGTGTCAGCATCTCTTCATCATCACCTTTACAGAAAACATAAAAGTACACATATATTTTTCCTGAGGGAACAATTAGCAGTTGGGAACCTCTGTGTGTTTGTGTTTTTTTTTGTATGAGGGATTAAAGCTTGTAAATCATAATTTTTTCTTCTTTGGCTCCTCCTGCCTAAAAAAGTCGCTGAGGTCTGCTGTACAAGTATTAAGGAATATTCTAACTGCATATAAAATAGGCTGTTATCCTGTTCCTCTTGTTTTTTTATACGCTCCCAATTATCGCATGCTTATAAATAAAATCCAATCATAATATAACTTTCAACAGATATAATTAAACCCCAAAACACATCAGTGGAGAAAAAATAAAGAGCAAATGCCTTTACTTACCTTATATTATACTTCTAAAAAAACTGCTCTGATGCCAAACTGTTCTATTCATTCAGAATCATGAGCTTTAGTATATAAAATAGGAGCAGAGGAATACCTGTTTTCTTGGGAAAGAGGTATTATTCTAGATAAATCTAAATATCCAAAGGACATCTGGAGACATGTTTTTATTTTAGCAATTATTTTTTATCTTTTTATAATGGTTGTTTTTCATTTATTTGCAGCTTTATTTAATTGTTGTATGCTGCCCAGAGTCGCTCTGTGTGAGATGGGCGACTATATAAATGTGACTAATAAATAAAATAAATAAATGTGAGGGTAGTACAAGGACACCCTACCACTGCCTTTCTCTCTCTCTTTTTTTTTTTACCCAAGTGAGAATTACAGTATTTCTAACCATCAAATGCAGAAATCCAAATTTGGGTTTTTAAAAATTAAGAGGACAGATTAGGCAAATAAAGGTGCCTGACTTGCCCCTGGGTTAAATCAAATTGGCAATCCATGAATACCGCACTATATTTTGGGAGGCTTATGGCAAGGAGGCCTATTGCCCCCATTCTCATACTTCAGATCACAACTGGAAAACTGAAGGTGCAAAATAGATCAAATAATAAGAAACTCCCTCACCTTTGTTTTTAATTTAAGGCCAGAATTACACTAGTAGTTCAGATCTGGCTTCAGAAATCTGGATGGCCACTAAATGGGATCAAAAAGATACAGAAAACTCTAATTCTTTGTCGCCAATTAATGGTTATTTGCGCAGCCCAGATCTGGTAACCTTACATGGTGTTAATTATTCCTTTTCTGGAATAGTTTCTGAAGCCAATAATAGTTTTATAGTTCAGCAAATAAAAAATGTATATCCAGCAATCCAGGTTTGGGGTTTCTACATGTCTTGGAGGCCATTTTGCTGAAGTTCCAAGCAAAGCCAGTTCCGACCCTGAGAGGATCCCTAGGCTTCAAAATGTTTTGTTAACTTATGAATGGCCAAAAGTCCCTAGTGAGTATACTTAGTAGTGGTAATAGTGCTAGATCGACTAATCCTTTATATGTTGGATTTTTCCCTGGTATGTCTATTGTGGGAAATGGAAATGGTTGCTCAATTTAGGGCAATTTCCATATTGCCTCCATTTTTACTACCCAAACCCTTAATTTGTCTTAATTTCTGCCCATCCAGAAGGGCAACAAACAAAGAATTAAAACCAGTTTGCCCCAAACAACTGCAGGTCATAACATCATCAAACAACCAGCCAGACAAAAACAGCAGCCTGGCATTATGTAAGGTGGATTTGGCTCAGGCTGGCGAGAAGGAGAAACTGATGAAACTCTTATTAATTTTACTCCTGTTCAGTTGGTCCAGGCTACTGAAGGTGACCTACCAAGTCCTCATGTCAGCATCCTCCATACAAGACCTGAAGCTCTCCAGGAAGATGAATGAGGCAGTGGGAGAATGGAGCTCTACCAATCTCCAACATCTCAAAAAGAAAACAAACTTTAAAAATAAATAAAAAAAAAAAACTGGCTTCAGTGCAGCTTCAACTACACTACTGTCAATCTGAAAAGAAACAAACAAACAAACAAAAATCAGCTTAGCTCCCAGACCCTACCATTATTGGTAGTATAGCTGAACAGGCTCTTTGCTTGGCATTGCGTGGAGTGTTTAACCAAAAAAAAAAAAAGATTAAAGAGATTTCAGGTATCAGCAGTAGACTCTGCCATATGTTAGAGAAGAGGCCTCCAGTCTTTTTTGCAGATAAGGCCTGTACTTTAAATTATTATTATTACTTATTTACTCTTTCTCCAAGCTCCAAGAACTAGCATAGTGGTGACATGGTGATGGCACTGGAAAGGTTGCAATTTCATTCCTTGATGTTCCAATTACAAGGATCGGGTGTCATGTCATCAGAACAAACCTGCTAGATGTCTTGGAGACCTACTATTATTCAGACCAGACAACAGGACTAGACAGGCAGTCGATCTCTGAATATCAGATGCTAAGATCAAACACAGGGAGGCCGTAATTTTCATGCGTAGTTGGGAGCTTCCCTCTCAGATATGGATTAGTTGGACTTTGGCCTTATCAACTAGGGCAACTCAGAGGTAACAGAGAAGTGAAATGCTGAAGAGGCAAAACAGGTACTGATTGCTATCCAGACTGCTCCACCTCTGGGTGTAATTATCAGCAACCAATTACATAAATTCACTACCAATCAGTTTGGAGGCATCCCTGGAGCTTTTTGTATGCCATATGGACCTATTCTAATTCCTGTGGATTTCCCCTTGTTTCCAAGGCCTGGTTTCCGGAGAACAACCTTGATCTCACTGTCCATTGTTCTGTTTGCTCTCTGGCAATTAGACAATCTGGTAGCACATCATAAGCAACAAGCAACAAAGCACACTGAACATTTCAACTGCAGTCATCTCTTCCACCCAAACCTTTTTGTTATTTTTTCTTATATCCCGTTCCTCCACTCCTGTTGGGATAATTGTGTCTGTTTCCCATTATATCATCATCATCTTGCTTGGTTGGTTAGGCTGAAAGATCATAAGTGGCCCAAGACAATATAGTGACCTTCGTGGCTGGAGGATAATTTGAATTCTATTTATGCTAGGGACAAGGAATTTGTGGTTCTAAAGTTGTTGCTGAACTGTAGCTCCCAGCATTCCTCCCCCCACACCCCCCTTGGTTATGCTTTTTGTAGCTGCTAGAAGTTGTGGTTCTATGGCATTTAGAGCTCTGTGACATCTATGATATGCTCAATGCATCAGCCTCCCACAAATCAGCCCATTCCAGATGTGTTGGATTTCAACTTCCATAATTCTCAGTTAGCATAGACATTAAAGTCAGACTCATTCAGCATGCATCTGGTTGGAGGAAGCTGCACTCCATGATACTGTCTCATAGATCAGTCATCAGCTAGAGAAGGGGAACACATTGCAAAGCATGGAGGATCTAAAAACCAGACCCATCAGCACAGATCCTTATGCTCTGCACAATTTTGGGTGGCCACATGCAATAAGAGGGAAAAGTTACCATGCCTTTCAAAATTGTGTGGAAGGGAAATTTTCAATCTGGGATTAAAAGTGAAGAGCTCTGGCTATTTCTGCATCTGGCAATTTTGTGGAAATGTTTAAGGACTGAGAGGGAAATCCTAGGTGAACCCTCAGAAGGAAACCTTGGGGAGTTCAGTGGAATTAAACCCAGGGAAGGATTGTGCCCTTCCCATGTGAATCAGGGTATCCCAAAAGAAAGCAACCAGAGTCAGTAAGTTTACTTTTATCACAGATTTTTTATTTTCCGATTCCAGCGGTGGAAGTGGATTTAGTACCAAATTTTACTCGGGCTGCTTTGGTTGCAGCAACAAGCACGGTACTGCTCCCTGGACAATAACCCGCAAAGGGAGAACCCACAAATGTCCAAACTACAGACCTGAGTTTGTCTCCTGACCTGTTCTCCGCAGGCCTGTATTTGTCCTTGCAGTTCACAGACATCGTGTTCCCTGCAAAAGCCCTTCTATAGCTCGGTTTGTGAAGCAGAGAGACAGCTGTGACGACAATGACTGCAGAGCCGGCTGCCTGCTACAAGGGCTTGTTTATTTCTTGACTAGGATACACACATGGAGCAGAGAACAGGGGCGGAGCTGTTCCCACAGGTTTCTGAGAAAGGGTGAGTTAATGTGTCCCTGCCAGAGAGAGGCAAAAACAAAAACAACAGAAAACATACAGCTGAGAAGATTAACAAGGCAGAGCCCAGCAGAGGAGACCCAGGGCAGGCAAGCAGCAGCAGAGGAAAAACACACATTAATGGAAGGAGAAGGAAATGATTAAATGGGCACATACTCCAGGGCCTACAGCTACTATCCAAGCTTTCCTACAGCACTAAGATTTCAGCCTGTGGCACCTGTTGTAACCTGATTTTTTTGAGGGCTATTGTACAGATTGAATCTGGGATTCTCCATACCAGTCCTCCCACTAAGCTGTGGGTCTTCCCTAAACAAGACAAGCAAATGCTTCTCAAGTGAGCTGTCCAGGCAGGAACCAGGAAACCTGTATCTCTGGATACTATCTGACTTGGCCAGAACAGAAGTCTCTTGTCTTAGGGATTCTTACAAAGGCTGCTTTGTAAATAACATGCGAACCACACATTTCATTCATATCACATGTGATGTCTGAATGGGTGTGTTGTTTACCACACTTGGAAATACACCTAACATTCATTGTGAGTGACAATTGCATACAGGTAGTCCCCAACTTGTGACCACAACTGGGACCGGAACTTCTGTTGCTAAGCAATATGGCCATTAAGTGAGTCACACCTGATTTTACAAACTTTTTTGCCACAATCACTGAACAAATCACATGGTTGTTAAGCGAATCTGGCTTCCCCCGTTGACTTTGCTTGTCAGAAGCCCCCTGGGAAGGTCACAAATGGCGATGACATGATGCTGGGACACTGCAACCATTGTAAATACATGCCAGTTGCCAAGTGCCCAAATTTGGATCACATGACCGTGGAGGACACTGCAACAGTCGTAAGTGTGAGGACCAGTCATAAGTTACTTTTTTCAGCACCATCATAACTTTAAACAGTCATTAAACAAATGATCATAAGTCGAGGATTGCCTTTATGTGCAGGAGGTTTTGGTGAGTTTTACATACATGTTGGTGGGAACTGAATGACAAGGAATGATGATTTAGGAAAGTAAAGCCATCAAAACAATTTTCTACCATTCCTTGTATTCCTGAATATTGTTGGGCAATGAAATAAAATTGGTTCACATGATCAGAAAGCAGTCACATAAAGATTGGTTCACATATTCTATTTGTCCTGGCACACTGTTATAATTTATATGTCAATGGGCTATCAGAATTCTAATACCACATATACAATTTACCTATTACCACGTATGTCATATTTTTCAACTGAAGTTCACAAAGCCAGTGGGGTATAGAGGTGAAGGTGTTGGAATAGGAATGGAGAGACCCAGGTTCTAGCCCAGCCTTGCTCATTTCATGTTATGTTTATGGAATTAAACATAATATATAAACATACTATGTTTATATTACATCTGTGGAATTATTTCTCAGGAAATTCAGCCTGCTTAAAATGTTTAATGAATTACATCCAACTTTTCAGCCAAGATTGGCTCCCAAGCCTTCTAGAAAAGCTCCTTCAGAGAAATGTAGTGAAAACTTCCTTTCACTGCAGTGAAAGGAAAATTCTTCCTGATGCTAGTGGGAGCTTTCTTTTAAATATAAGAAGAAATACAGGTTCTTCTGTTTCGGACTGGGATCAAGGCAAGAGATAAATGTGGAAACCCACCTAGCTTGTGCAGACCCCCAATCTGGTTTGAAAGCGTACATTTGCCATTTACTCTCAAAACATCCATTAAATTGGTAATAGCAAAAATGGTGCTACCAGTCAATAAGGGCATTCATGGTGAGAGGGAACCAAAGAAGTCAAGATGGTGGGTGTGGGGCTTCCTTTGCACAGTGGCAGCTGCCATCTTGACTTTTTGGACCCTGCCCTGTGGACAATCCTGCAAAACTAGTTTGACCCAGAGCTCTCTAGGAGTTGCTGCTAGTCCAAGGGATCCTGAGCTAATCAGGTTATAAGACTGAAACGAAGCACCAATTCCAGTCTTCGGAGTAAAGAGATACAATGTTCTGTGTTGTTTTTTAGGAAGAAGGCTTCCTTGGCAGACAAATGGTTGGTTAGAATAGCATGGGATAAATGAAATGACTTCACCTCAAACTGAAATGCTGTCTGAATCTCAAGACTGACAAAGCTGCAGAATAATAGCAATAACAATAACAACAACAAAAGTCTCCCTCAAGCACAGGTGGCTACTGGTGACTTCATGGAGACATCCATGTGATGGATTTTGGGCAACAATATAAAAGTGCTTTGTTGTTTCCTTCTTTGGGGAAAATTTTGGGCTTCCCAATCTAGATTGCAGTGATCATCCAAGTATTCCCAGGTCCAACCCCACTTTGCTTTTTGAGATTAGCCAAGGTTGGCTAGAAGCCGCTACTCATGTAACATCAGTAATAATATCCCTTTATTAATGTACTTAGTTTGTTTCAAACCCATCATAACAATTTGTCTGGAGGAAAAACAATGGTTAAATTCCAAGGTCGTCTTTCATTGTTATCCTTCATGATTTGTCACCCAAGAGCCTGTCACTAACCCAGCCTGTCATACAGAAGAAATTACACTAATTTCACCGTGTTCAGATTGTCCTCAACTCTTGTAGTAAAACATAGATCCTCTGTGAAGAAAAGATTCCCTGGACAAGCATTGCTTCATCTTGTGACAGGATGACAGTTGAGGATGGGCATGAAAACTGGTACAGGAGAACGAGCAGGCAATTATCTCATTCTCTTAAAGAAGCTTTCACAGAGATCTGGAGTGTCTGTGGGGGTCCAAAAAGTCAAGACGTCAACCACAACCATGCGATCACAGCCCCATCATGACACACATAAAAAAGGGTGGGGCTTTGATTGCATGGTTGTGGCTGCCTTGACTTTTTTTGACACATATACACACAACAAACCATGGACACCCCTGCTAGAGAGTGCCAATTCCCTGCATATTCCCAAACTCAAATGTACTTGGGCTTTCATTCTGAGGTCAGAAGGGAGCTCTTCCAGCAGTTTGCAGAGGCAAGAGAAGCCATCAATCATTTCTAGTTTACCAAATGCTGAACTGAGAAATTCCTACAAAGACAGCATTCCAGCCCCCACAATGTTTTCACAAATACCAATGTCTAGTTCTTGTTCTTGTGGCAGAGGAATACATACCCAAGAGCATGCTGATAGTTCCTTGAATTATTTTACAGCCACATTTGCAATTCTCAGAATCCAGACAATAATATCTGGGCTATGTTATATGTACTGCCAACCCAAAGGCTTTTCAGCTTTGCTTTAGATGTTCTACCTCTTAATGTCTTCCTGCAAGATAAAAAAAAAACTGGCTTGCTTTCAGCAATTCATGTTCCTAGTTCTCCAAAGAAAGGAAGAGACACCAAGATTGCTTTTCAAAGCTGAGTCAACATCTACACAGAAGACACTGCCATTTACAACTCAGAGGGAGATAATCCAGGGCAACAATTGCCAACATGTAATTTGTTTCTGAAAGCTTTCAGATGAGGATTTCTTTGAAATGTTCTATGCCTGTGAGGTTTCAAATGCATGCCTAAATGACACTTGATCGATTGGAGTTTATTTCTTTAATCATTGAGAGGACACTCTAAAATAGCACTCAGGATTAACATCAGAAAAGTATTATAGGAAAATAGCAAGCATCACAAAAATCAAACAAGCAACACAGTGGCAGATATTTAAAATGTTGTTTATTTACTGTATTTTTATACTGCCTGATAACGGTACGTCAGCCCTGAAAAACAAAAGTAAGTAACCCTAACTAAGTTATCCTCACCAAGCATTGGAAGGGAAAGGAGATGTAATATTTTTTTTCATACAAAGTTTGAGCTTTTCCATTCCAAAGCAGACTATCAAGACTCAATCCCATGTTTTTGGTGTGTGTAGAAAACAGAACACTACAGAAAGAGCAAGGCTGCACCTCCTTGAGTGTGGCAACTTATATCAGTCCTTCACCCTGACACAAAAGCTTAGACAGAAGTCAGCCAGATTATGTCATTTTTTAATTAGGCAACTTCCTTAATAGATTGTGGGAATGCTGTAGATATAACATATCTTGGCTTCAGCAAAGGATTTGATAAAGTACCACATAACGTGCTGATTGGTCAACTTCTGAACTATGGGCTGGGTGGTATGATAATGACATGGATACATGGCTGACTTGAAAATGATATTGCTTCCTCATATTTAAGTGGAACTGAAGATGGGAGTGGAGAATAAAGCTCAAGGCTGCAATCTGACAACCTTGAAGTAATTTCCTGTGTCAGAATCTGTCACATATAAATCAGCTCATCCCCCATTCCCCAAGCTCCTTCCTTTCATGAAACTATAATGACTTTTTAGTTCAGGACATTTTTATGTGTGGCCGTTCAGAAGACAGTGAATCAAGATGATCATTAAAATACAAATGCTGACAAATTAAGAAGCAATTTAAGATGGCCAACTTTTGTGTTACTTCAATATGAACCATACTATATACCTTTTCAGTTGTAATAAATAAAACTGCAATCTGAAATACACATATCTGGGAATTAATCCTTTGGACATAAAGGAAGTCACTTCTCAACAAGGATTAGATTGTATATAAATGAGAGTTAGCTTTTTCTCATCTTAAGCCATGAGGCTGATGCTGATGGAAGTTGTATTCAAATTATCTGAAGGGCATTAGATAGGAGAAGTCTAGTTTTTTGCCAGAACTCAAGGAAAATATTTACATTTTGTTGAATCTAGTCTCCTACTTGCACTTCACTGTCATTGAAATCAGTGGGACCTAATAATTTCCTGTTGATTTCAGCGGGATTAAAGTATGAAGAACATAGTTAGCATCCAATCCAAGCCACTAATTTTAAGACTCAATTTTGAAATAAGTGTTATTCTAAATAATCATAATTAAGCACTTCAATAATCTTTACATACTGAGACAAAGGCTTGACGAGAGAGGGGATACTAATACTTCATTTTTTGTGACAACCCTCTTAGTTCCTATTCTCAGATGAATCTAGAAATCAGCTAAAATTTGGGGGAGGGAGGGCAAAAGTTGTAGTGTGTAGATTTCATTGGTTCTCCTGCCCCCTTTTTAAAAAATATACCCACCACAGCTTCTCTCAGAAAGATTTGTTCTCTCTCAAGGAAATGAGCACATAAAATAACAGATCCTGTTCACTCCTTCAAAACCGAAAGGAAGGAAATACAGTTAAACCCCAAGTCTGCTTTTCATAGGCATAGCATATTGATAAAAATGCCTTAAAATCTTAATTGCTAACAACAGTGTAAGACTCCAATGAAATAGTTTGGGAATGCATGGAGCATTTCAACCTTTTCTCCCTTCTTCAGTGATCGTATCCCACTCTTAGTAATCCACATTCAACCCCCAGATCTCTGACAGACTTGGTTTTGCTTATGGCTACAGTGGCTACCTGCTAGGCAGAAATTCAGTAGGTGTGCTTCTTCCATCATTACACCTCCAAGCTACCAGTGACCCCTGATGTCCTTCTGTCTGCATGTAGCAATTAAAAGCATCAGAGCCTTACCAAAAAAAAAAAAATTCTGCCATGATGTCAGCCCACTGTTTTTAAATGTTTAGCTATGATTAAATGCAATTTTAAACTGAATCGTTTTGCAGGTCTGCAAACAACAGCAAAGGCCGAGAAATGGTGGCTTTTCCAAGGACAAGATAGTAATCCTAATTACAGAGTATGCAAAACAATACTAAGTCTTCCAAAGTCCTGTCCTGCATACCTGTATATTAAACCGCATTTTTTCTTCCCTTTGCTCGTTACCAGTTATCACAGCTTCAGAAAGCTTCTCTGGGGAACCTGTTCTTCAACTGGGAATTATATGGTTCTGTCTGGATGAAAAGTTAGCACAATTAATTACAGCCAGACTCAGCTCCTGATCATTTGAAAATGTGGGACATACAACATTTGGCAATCTCCAGTATCAATTGCATGGACATCCTTGAGTTTTCTTTTTCTTTTTCTCCCTTTTTCCCATCAGAAGCTTCAACCCCACCCTTGACCCCAGGATGTAAGTAATGTCAGAATCAATGGCAGGGAAATCACTTAAGGGCGAAAGGAGGGAGGGGAGCAGAGCAGAGCAGAGCAGAAATTATGGATGAATTTAGGAACAGCCAATGCTAAATGTTGGCTTAATGAAATTTATAATTCTCAGCATTTGAATTAGTCTTGTATCAGCGCATATGGTCCAGCTTCAAATAATTATTTAAAAATTGAATCACACCTTGGAAAAAAAATAAGAAAGTCATGTAAGTTTAGGGGTTTGATATGTATATATTCATCTATTTATGTATCTGTTTATCTTTAAATAAGATTTTATATACATATCTACTTTTCTAGAAAAAGATAAGTTAAGTATTGAGGTGTATTTTTTCTTATTTTAGATTGTATTGCTTTTATTTAATTTAGTGCTTTACTTTTTTCTTCATTTTATTTTTATATGTCTACATACACACACAATAGTTTAGGTATCTATTCTAAAGTACATGGTATTATAATAAAAGTGTGATATAATTATATTATGCTACTGGTCTTTATATAATATGATAGTTAACTTTTTAAAAAGTGATGTTTTTGAAATTTAAATAAAAAGGGAAAAATCACTATGGAAAACAAGTAGAAACAAGAAGTAATTAAATATTTTTCATATGTTGGTCCTTGATCACCCATAAATACTGATAAATTAATTGTTATTAAATAATGATTGATACGTTACTATTTCAAATTTGTTTCAACATTAACCCAGGCTGGACAGTAGAAAAAAAAAAGATGAATTGATTCAATGCAACTAGGAGCAACGTATAATATACACAGGTCATATACACTATTCCATGAATTAAAACACATTTAGCTTTTTCTGGGTGTCCTCAAAAATACAAACTGCTTTAGCTCCATCCACAGTTAATCAACTCTGAATCCCAAGTAACTGCTGTGAAATGACTTCATCCTCGATGTGATTTCATTCAGTGTTCTTTCCAGCCACTGAGACTTACCATTATTGCAAATATAGGATAAGATAACTCTGAGATATTAAGTAATGTTAAATGTTGAAAACCACCAACACTTGCCACACTGAAGACATCTCTTCCCCCCCCCCCAAACCCCAAGTAAAACAATGGATATATTCATGATCATATCTTGATTAAAATATTGCATTTTTAAACATATTTGCACTTTTTGAATATTTAAATACTGAGAAAAAATTGCTAGAGCTGGGAAACACTACCATATCTATACATTTCAGAATAATGCCAAGGTATTAGTATACACGTGCAGATTTGTATTTGGGGCATACAGTTGGAATATTCCTCCAAATTGTCATTTTTCTTCCTGTATTCCCAACAATCCACTGCAGGAATTGTCCTTTTTTTCAGGTGAAATTTGGCTCAGCTGTTTCTTGGCTTGATTTTTGGCCAAGCCGTATGCCAAGCCTTAACACACAGACATACATAAATACCTGTACACAGAGACCCAGCTGTAGCCAGAAAAAGTAACTCCACTGGTTCTTACACCTGGAAAATATGAAACAGATTTATTTCCACACTAATTTAGAAATGTGTTCCTGTTATTTGTCACCGATGGATGCTCCGCTTGGTCCTGTCAGTATAATCCTGATGTTCCAAAAGCAATACATTAAATTTGAGGTCTACATTGTTGAAAAAAAGAAGTAAAGCGTGTCAATGCTTACTATTTAATATGTTGTAAAATACATTTGTAACACGATCAGATATTAATGCTTCATTTCCCATTAGGCTGATTTTTGCTGGATGAAAAGGGGAAAAGGAGGGATTTCTCCCCACTTTTTAAGCCAGAAAAGCACTGAGTAAAGGGCAAAGAACTGAAGTAATACAGATAATTCAAGTCAGAGCAGAGTGGATTTTCCACATGCTGAAGGAAAGCAAAGCCAAACTTAAACTAGCGATGAAACGCCTGACGCAATGGAGACCTCCAGATGGGTATCAGGAATTGCAGCAAAGCTGCTTCCCAGGATTTATTGGGGCTGGGGAGGGAGAGGGAGAGAGAGCGCTCCAAGTTTGAAAAAATGTCACGTAGCTCATGTCCCACATGGAGAAGATGAAAGGGGGAGGGGGGGCTTGGAGGAAGTAGGAGGGTTAGGAAACCCAGCAGCAGAAGCTCAGCTGCAGCTGGCCGGCGAGCGAAGGAGAAAACCACCGAGTCAGCAGATACGGTTCTCCCTCCAGTGGGAAACTCCAGAGGTTGCCAAATGAATTCCTGCTTGTTCAAAGACCCTGGAGAAATCGGGGGGGGGGGGGAGAGAGCAGGGGGCTCTATGCAGCTGCTCACAGAGCGGCCTGCCTCGAACCCTCCAAGGCGCTGGCCTTGGCTGAGTTCCACTAAGGATGGGCAGCTGTTCTTTTCAAGGGCTGCGAGGGTTTA
Source organism: Python bivittatus (assembly GCF_059951505.1). NCBI lineage: Eukaryota > Metazoa > Chordata > Lepidosauria > Squamata > Pythonidae > Python > Python bivittatus. Next base: position 7,103,141 of record NW_028277073.1, read on the forward strand.
ATAGCCATAGAAGCAGAGGAGAGAAAACGTCGGCTGTCAGGGTATCCCAGCTTGGATTGCGCTGAGGTTTGGGGCTTCCTGGTGTGTGCACTGAACAGGAATAAAAACACAGAGGATGTGCTTTTCAGGCAGTGTGTTTATTTACATACCGATAGTTTTGAGTGATCCCCCCATCCGTGGAAGGCAGGTATCCAAAATGTCAAGATGGTGGCCACAGCTGCCAATCACCGCCCCACCCTCTTTTTGACAGGCATTTTAAGATGCAATGCCCCTAAAAAGGTGGTGATGGCACAGCTGTGGCTGCCATCTTGATTTTTCTGACCTCTTTCTGCAGATACTCCTGCTTTCTAAGGCGCTGTACAATAGACAGGTTAAATCATACCAATGTGCCTTACAGGCTGGTTTGTGTTTTTTCATGGTGGAGTTGCAGGGAAAGCCCTCTGAGGTCTGGATGGGAGGGATGATGAGTAGCATTAAGACAATCATAGTTTCAGTATCCATCCCTAACCACAAGGATGCCAAAAATAGCACAATGTGCATTATGATGTCAGGATGCAAGCTCCGTGCTTTCAAACTGCACTGTGACGTTGCACGCAAGTATGATGCATGTTTTGTCACTTACATCTCTTTGCTTCTCAAGGACACTTGTGAACCAGGACCCTGGCAGCTTTGCTAGGTTGATCCATTCCCCTCCTATTTCTAATCTTTGTTTTGAAACTTAACTATACTTGTCGTAACGCCTTCAGTAAATTTACTGCTAACAAGGGGAAGAAGGAGAAACGCAAAGCTGGAAGGCTAATTCCTGAGCCAATCTTCCACAACCTGGTGTCCTTGAGATGTGTATGGCTTACTGATCCCAGAATTCCTGGCCAGCATGTGTGCTGGGCATTTTGGAAGTTGTAGTCCTAACATATTTGGAAAGCACCTCGTTGGGAGGGTTGGTCCAAGATTTTGATTGCCTGGCAGTGAGGTATTCTGAATCAGTCCTAAGACTGGTAGATTAATTTGTAGGATTGTAATCATGCTGTGTAAAGTTTGTGAATGTTTGTTTATACAAAGTTGATGCTATCTAACTATTCAAAACACACAGCAGGTTGTACAGTTATAAAATACCAGTTAAAACAATCCAAAGCAGCAAGCCATTATTAAAATAAACAACCTCAAAAGTAAAATGGAACAAAAATCTTCTGCATGACATTTTGGCTGAAATTCAGGGACTTTAATGGTTCTCGTAGGGCTGACTACAGAGCTGAAATGCATAGCCACGCAGCCTGGAACACCCGCCCAATTCAGCAGTATTTCATAAGGGAACTAAATAAGTGGAAATACTGGCTGTTGTAAAGTTCCAGCCCTAGTGCTATCTTTATTTACAAGAATGCCTCTGAGTCCCATCAAGGCCCCAAAGGCATTCTTAAAACAGAAAAAAGGGCAATTTGGCTGTAATCCAGGGCTTTTATGTGGAAGTGCGGCCCATCTGTTCAGGGGGAGGTGGGGGAGGCAGAGATTAGCTAAGACCATCCTTGGAGGCTAAAAGGAGTGGTATCATCCTCATCAGTTTGTAATCATATACTTAATGGATGTCTGGTGGCTGGACGTGCCTGCTGGGGCAGCCATTTTGTGAATAGACATGCCCCCCTTATGGCAGCCATCTTATGAGATCCCCCATGATATCTTTTTAAGCGCCCTCAGTGTGCCCATTAACCCCAAAGAGTTGTCTATGCCTGATCTTAAGGAACTAGAAGTTCGGTGAGATTTAGAATCTTGGACGCTATCTAAGAAGAGTTGAGCCATCAATACTGAAGAAAGAGGAAAAGGAGAGGAAGAAAAGAAATGGGAAGGATGGAACAGCCATTGACTGGCTTCCATCTGTCACATCCTGGTTCTACAGATATGCATAAGAAAATTGGGGTGGGGGAATTAGGAGAGTGTACTATAAGGCTAAACTTTCCATCCCTGCTCCCTACAATCCCCTCCCTGCCAGCACAATAAGACTTTTAAGTTCAGGACTGGCAGATAGCCAGACACGCAATTCTACACCCTTTGCAGCTACATGAACCACTGGAAAAAGATAGGAAAAGAATGCATCCTGCACGAGTCCCCATGAGACAATTCTAAAAAAGAATTTGTGGAAGCTCAGTAGGGGCACTTGTGTTGGAGGATGGAGACCACCAGGACCGACTTTACTCTAGATCTTCATTTTTCTCCAGTCCGTTATTAATTCTGTGTTCCTCCCATAGGGCAGGCGAGTGCTAAGACCTCTCAGTATGTAACAGAGGCTAATGGGTCAGGTTTCAATTATTTCAACAGAGCTTGTTAACCCAGGGGTCCACCCCTCCCTTCCCCACCCACCCCATGGATATCTCTTGGCTTGCAGCTTTGGCCAGCAAGGAAGTGCATCTTACTTCAAGGCACCTCTATTTCCTCCCTTAACAAAGGCAGGTCAGAAGTCTGTTCCTCCACCCTTCCAGATCATGGCGAACTGCAAGTTCCTAAGGCTGTTTCCTGATTCATATCAGCCACTCCACTGTAGTTCATTCGATCAAGATCTGAAGCTCCGGGCTTGGTGAGCAGCTGGGGGTTGTAATATCATCAAGACAAGAAAAATTAAAAGAGAGCCAAAGCCTTCTCCCGGGAATGAAATTGTAGCACAACCTAGCACAAAATTCTATTGTGGAATCTTTTTCCAAAGACTGAGAACTCTGCTGGCATGCTTGCATGATGGAGACCTTTTGCAAAATATGCTTCATAATGGGAAGGAGAGAGGCTATTGATTTGAGTAGGAATGCACTTTGCCAGACTTCTTCTTCTGTTGTACTGGACTCACCCTTAGTCACTTCAGTGAAGAGAAGTACTGTAAGCTATTTGAATGGAGCTCTGACAAGGGCATTGGTGTTTGTTAAATACATACAAAACAATTTTTCTGGTGATTCTTCCAATTCCTTTACAATTATTCTTTAAGAATTAGAGGTGATAACATCCTGAGAAAAGATAGGACTGCTTTCAGTTTGTTGTTGTTGTTGTTGTTACTGATTGAAATCTTTTTATTTCCCCAGAAACAAGACATGTGCAAAGAAAGAAAAATACTTTCTTGCTATGTGGAATATTTCTTTCTTTCTTTTTTTTCTGGGTGGAGCCCATAGGAATAATTTTGGGGGAGGATGCAGGGAACATATCCCTCCTGGTATTTCAAAGTTTCCCCTTTGTCCCCTCCAACATTTGTCTAATGTGTTGTGGTGCCTGCAAGATAAAAGCAGCAAGCACGTGCAGAATAGAAAATCCTCTCTGTATTTATTTGGGAGTACGTGTTTTGAAGCTTTGATCATCAGCGATGAGAATGGAAGTTCCACAAGGCACCCTCTTTTTTCTTCTGTGTCCTCATGAAGTTGCTTTCACCTGATCCCTAGTCCACACCTGAGACCGCTATGAATCATCCTCCACTTACCGGAGATGTGCTTCACTGATCACTTGGACCATGGTGTGCTGAGGTTGTCCTCTAAGGCAGTGTTTCTCAACCTTGGCAATGTTAAGATGTGTGGACTTCAACTCCCAGAATTCCCAGAAAACATCTTGATGTTTTCAAGTTTGAGAAACACTGCTCTAGGGGGTGTGACCAGTTCAGTAGTGTTAGCCTCTTTAGGCTGGTGTGGCCACATTCCCCCCCCCCCAATTTTCTGGGCACTTATCAGCTGTTGTTCAACATGCTTTTGAACACAGGCACTTCACTGGAATGGTGCTAAGTCTGTGTCCAGAGGGAGTCCAACTATTAGCTGAACTCAGCAGGTAATCAGGCTCATTTTGAACACACCACACAAAAACATGTGTGCAAAACCAGAGGGAGTTTTGATAGGTGGCTCAATCTGCTGGTCTAGACATCTGTCAAAACTTGTCTCTTACCCATCCCCCATCTCATGTTAAGGTGAGTGATGGTTGGTGACATTTGGTGAAAGAAGAGGGAAGCAACTGGGGCAATCTATAAATCCCTGTCCTTAATATGCTTTGCACACCATAAATAAGAACACTACCATTTGTTGGCACTGTCCCTGTGGGATAGTAAATGGGGGGAGCAGTAAATTGTACGTCACTGTGGTTTTCTGTTGGTTCAAAGACCGGTGGAGAGCATTTTAACTCAGTTGCAAGAAAGAGCACTATGTCCTTCCTACTTAGGAAATAATGGGTTCTGATAGTAACAATCTTTGTCCATTTATATTTCCACTTTGTTCTTCTTCCTCAGCTTGGTAATTCTTGATCCTTGTCACATCTTATTACTTTGCAAACTAAAGGCAGGGTTTCACACAATGACCATAACTTAAGTGTTATTGTTGTTTCGAACACAGAGGTTTATTTCTGTTGTTCAAAATGAAAGAATTTGGGTCTTAACTATCCATCAGTCTCTGCTGAGGCATTCACCATTTTCCATTCTGTTCCAGTAAATAGTAATATACTTAAGAATAGCTTCCTGCTCTACTTCCTATGTAATATCTGTGGCAAATAATATATGACAAAACTTAAATTACACACTATTGTGTAGGCTTGAACTTGAACTCTTCCCAATGTCTGGTCAGACTTGAGATGGGTCTTCCTACAGTGATATTCTAGGTATCTTCTCTGGCTACTTCATCTCCTTGAATGCAGTGGTTCTTTGAGAGGGGAGAGGCTGCTATTGTACAATCTGATCCCTAACCACCCCCTTATTCCAGTGTGCAACCAGGGTCGTGACTGAATTGCCCACTAGATCCTTCTCTGAAAACCCACTGGATCAATTAGGCACCTGGGGAGACTTTATGCAATAGGTTCTTCCCCACTGTGGAGGAGGATCACGCTGTGAAGCTCCATACTAATCAGAGAGTGATCTGCCCATGACTAGAGGCTAAGTTTGATGCTCCTCACTTTCAGATCACTTTGTGTCTGCCATGAGACAACCATCAGATATAGGGTATGATCTCTTATGTACAGTATGTTGGGCCCTCAATAAATTGGGTCCGGTCTATGGTTCTCATGGCCATGAACCCTTGGGCCACTCCACACTCCTTGCCCAGGAAAGGCAGGTTGAAATTCCCCAACACCACCAGTTTGGGGAACTCCACCTCCACCATTATCAATTAGGTTAAGCAGGCCTGGCAGGGATGCTGCTGTGCAACAGAGGGAGCAAACTGCCCCTTCAGGCTAACCTGTCAGCTGAGCTATTTTTGGACAAAGTTTCACACTATTTCAGAACGCTGACTGACTAGTAGCTAAACAGGTCATTCCAAGCACCCACCTAGATTTGCACAGGCCCGCCCCACCCATTAGGGACAGTGATTCATATGCGTACTGTTTCCTCCTGTAATATGTTCCTGGTTCATTTTTTCCTCTAAAAGAAATAAAATAAAATAAAATAAAACAAAATGGTTTATGTTTGATGAAGGGGGAGAAGTGGGAAAATAATAATAATAATAATAATAATAATAATAATAATAATAATAATAATAATAATAAGAAGAAGAAGAAGACTCAAGGAAACCAGTTTGCTTAACTGGTTCATTAAGCAACATTTTATTCTACTTTTTTGACCTTTGGGGAAAGAGAATCTTCCAGGGCACTGAACATCCTAAAAGTGGCCCATAATTTGTGTTCAGGTAGAACAACAGCCACCACCTATGCTCAGCTTATTTAAACTAAATTGACCAAAGGGTACAATGAGAATGTGTGTGGTAATGTAAGCAATTTGCACGATGTTGGCACAACATTGACACAAGAGTGGTAGTTGTGTGGTCACAAAGGGTGAGACATGCTGCCACATGATTAAGGACACAGCAGCTACTTTTGGGCCTCTGATCACCCTAAGGAAATTCCAGAGTTGAAAGTACAGAGGGAACAATAGATGCTTAAGAATGTTATGGAATCTTCTACTGGAGTTAAGATAGAGGAAGCTAAAAACCTGTTTGTATTGCATCATATGGTGCTTGAGGATAACACAGAGGTAAGTTGTTAGAGGCTCTTCCAGAAATCATGCATGAGGTCTGTTTATATGATTGTTATGAACTGCTAACAAAATGTCTCAGTATGATGGACAGGAAGTCCATATAATCTAAAAAGGGGTGGTGGGTTGTAAAGTCTTTAGGCCAGCCTCTGACCTCACTGCCATTATTCCAGATCATAAGTGACCTGTACAATCTGCTTAAAAGCCTCCAAAAAGGGAGCACACTTATTCCAGTAGGTCATTCGTGGCATTGCTGAAGGGTTGTTAGCATCAATACATTCCATTTTATGTCCAGCTAAAACCCACTATGATGTAACTTACTGTAAGCCCATTAGCTCTTGCCCCCTTCAGATACCAGATAGTTGAGCTCCCTATTATGATTAGTTCTTGCTTTCCGGTGTGTGTAACTTCAGAAAAACACCATCCACATTTGCTCTTTGAAATGCCAGTCTATAGTAGATCCCCATATGAATGTCTTTCTCCACTTAGTTTTATTTCTCCATGTATCTATGGCTCAATTGCTTCAATTTTTGTGCAGGGATAGATGTTTAACATATAATGCTATTTCTCTCATATATGTTCTATTTAGTTACATCCTTCCACTGCTACATTCTAATTTTGGGAATCATTCCACCAAGCTTCAGGGGTCCCTATCATGTTCAATTTCCAGCAGGGGTTATAACTCATCTTCTTTCTAATGGTCTGTGCATCAGAGTATCAATATCTCTCCAGTTGTTTTCCTGGAAAATTTCTAGGTATCTACACATCCTCCTAGCTTCTCTTATAGCAGAGGTGGGGGTTTTTCCCCCCAGGTTGAGTCTGCAACCTATCTTCCTGATGGGCTAATGGACTGCAGGAAATATTCCAGTAATGTCACTGGAAGGGGTCCAGGCAAGAGTATTTTGCCCCATTTTTTCATGGTGTGGAGGGTTAAGGGTGAGAATAGATTCTTGCATCCCCATCCCTACTGTTTATGTTTTTAAGGTGAAGACTTTCTGTTGAGTTTTGGTCATAAGCTCTCAAAGCAAATGAGGGGTAGGAGTGAACTTCGCTGATGGCCCAAGAAATGAACCTTTTCTATCATCATCACTCATGTAGCCATCATTCAGCTTTAGAATTCTCTCCTTACAGTCCTCTTCTCATTTATACCCATACAAACACCCCCACCCAGGTCCATTGCCTTCCTCTTCAGAGTTTCAGTCAGACAGAATACATTCACAGTAACAACTGGAAGCATTATTCATTCCCATGCAAACTAGTGAATATGAATCATGATCAATGAGCTTGACAAGTTTTGGCAACCTGTTTACCACATCCTGGATCCATACACTGGGGGAGGGCACACATTTTAAGTCAACAAATATGATATCAACCTCTTTGATATCCCAGTAAGAAACTCCAAAATCAATATCCTTAACTTTGTCCTTGGAGGGTTGAGTTTTCTCGCCCATATATTCTTGAAACTCTTGTGAAGTACTGGGGATAAGCATTGCTTCTTCCCACATAATCTCTGATGAGAGAAGCCAGACATCCATTTCAGAAGTAGCTATGAAAGTTCCAATATTACTTTTTCTCCATGGTAGTATTAACCATTCACATGGCTGGAAGCTAAAAGCTCTCTTCTGTGGTGGGAATCACCTCCCCAACTATGTGCAAAGTTAAAATGTGTTACTTCTGGGGTCTCTGGATTCTTGGTATCACTAAGAACAATAAACTATTAGGAGATAGTTGTGGTTGAAGATTACTGGGGAAGAAACAGCGTTCTTCACTGGGTAATCTAACAGCAATTTTCAGCATATAGCAGCTTTTCCCAAATAGAACTAGAGCTTCTATGGCTTATGTTATTTGAACCAGCAGAACACTCAATCTCTACTGATTCTTATAAAGACGCTTTGCCTATCGTGGAGCACAGAAATATATTCATTAGTAAAAACAAGCATCAGTTCAGTTCAAAGGCAGCTGCTGGGATGACCCCATCGTGGCATTCAGTGAAATGACTCTGCTTTGCTGATATGGTGACACAAACACGGGGAGAGCTTTCATGTTATAAACCTTTATTTATAGATGTACAATTATATAATTAAGAAATACAGCCTTCCTGAATATCTTTCAAGACCTATGCTTTTTATTGCACATTGCTCATTCATCCCCGGCTATCTACTTAAGAAATCAAAAGCTCTGTTAGGGCCTGGGGCTCCTGCTGCCATCTGAGAAGCCGATAATTTTGTGCTGTGCAGCCAAACAAGTGACCCTTCAAAATGGCTGGAACTCAAGGGGTCATTGAACACTAATCAACAGGGATGAGCTTTCGAGGAGCCAGGGCCTGCTATCCCGGGACAGCAGACAGCGGCCTCTTTGGGACTGCAGACATATGGATTCGCCCTCCAAGGTGGCCACTTATCACAGGGAAAAGAAAACCCAGTAACTTGGTTTAAATCAATATTCACTTGTCAATGCCAAAGAAATAACACAATTATCAGACCTCCCGTCATCCACCTGAGCTCTTATTTGGTACTTGGGTAATTCTGAACAAGTCTTTAGATGGAAGTTTGCCAATTGTACAGAAAAAAGTTTCTGGACAAAACTAACAGCAACATAAAGAAGATTCCAGTGTAAAGTAATTAATGGTAACGCTGCTTACTTAGCATGACTAAGCCATCCCTTAACATATTTGGACTGAGCGCTGATTTGCTTTGATGGTGGGAGCTGATCCATGCACACAAAGGGAATGCTTCTTTGACTAACGAAAACACAAGACCCCTTGCAGGAGTGGAAGCATCTTCAGATTACTGCTAATTCAGGATGACGAGGCTTATGGGACCTAGGAGCATTAACTGTTACTCTGGTTGATGGCTCAGCTGTTTCAAGTAACTTCTCTTAAGGCTCTTCTGACAGCATTGTATGGACTTAAAAGACAAAAAAAAGTCTGGCATTTTGTACCATTTTTTTTCAAACGGAAGTTGGACTTCACAGTCCAGTCAAGTAATAAGAATGATTCTTTGCCTCTTTCAGTTGCTTAAATAATGGAAAGTACCAAAACTTCTTTTGACAAAGATGGCCTGTTCTCCTGAGGAAGGTTCTCACAAGAGTCTTTAAGCACTGTTGCTGCACAGCCTTTCCTTCTTCTAGAGAGAAGGGCCATCCAAGTCTCACCAAACAGAAGAGAAAAATATGTAGCTGCACCACTGCTTGGTAGGCCACGCCAGCGGACAGTAGTTCCTGGAATGAAATCAGCGGTAGCATTTTGTCAAGGAAAAGCTATTTTGTAGGGCAAGAGAAAATCTGACTGGGGAGCAGGGGAAAACAGACAAGGGGACATCACTTGTGGAGAAAAAAACCCTCTGTGTAGCAGAATGAACCCTGATTGCAAGGGAGAAAATGAAAAATCTGCAAAACATAAAAAAATAAAAGTCCACACAGCAAAAGCAATCCTGGTGAACTCAAGACCATTTGAGACAATTTGTTCTCCATTCTTTAGGAAGAGCAAGTGCTCTAGCAAGAAGCCCCCAATGCACTGCAAATCCAAAACTGGGCCAAAATGTGCACGTAGAAAATATATCTATTGGGCTCAGTATTTCATATTTAAAAAAGAAAACTGTTTCAAGGTCTGGGAATTTACTTTTTTTTCCCAGAAAGTCCAAGCCATTAAAAAATATAAAACATTTGTATTGTCAGATAAGATTGCCATTGATAGAAAACATGACATTGGGCCAGAAAAGGGGGTGAGGGCCTGGGTAGGGAAAAAGAGGCTAGAATTCACAGATACTGGATTATGAAGTTCAGAAGAAAAAGAAAAAGAAAAAGAAAGAAAAAGAAAAATAATGAAATAATTTAATTCTATCCCTGCATAGTTTAGAAGTACAACATATTTACAATGGTACGTTAAATTCTAAATAGTGTCTTTTAAAATTAATTTTCTTTCATTCCTACAGCTCTTCCAGTTCCTCCCTTGCTCTCTGAAGTGACTAGTGCAATTGCAGAAGACTTTCTCCACTGCGCCTGGTTTTCTGCAGACCTTGAAAGGAAATAAAAGCAATTCAACAATTGCTCTCAGGATGGCAGAATCCCGAGGAAGGGATATGACAGCAAGAGAGGGAGAAAAAAAGACCAGCCGTCTTTTTCCTCCTTGTTTTAAGAGATGTTCAAGTCTAATGCTGGACAGAGAAAGAGAGGAGAGGGCAGTAGTGCGTTGCTAATTCTCCAATGCCATTTTAATTTAAGGACTGATTCTTTAAATAGAAAGTCTGTCTCCTTGGCTCAGTGCACTTCCCCCAAAGTCTTCAGGCATTTGAAGAGTCTGAGAAGAAAAACAGCAGAAGTGTCAGTCTCTAGTCCATTACAAGGGTAACAGGACCTTCACTAAGCATGTACCTGCACTTCCATTAAAGAACAGTACACTGGACTGGCATAACTGGAAATGCTAATCAACAAGCTGAAACTTGCCTTTTTGTCATTAAACATTAAAAGAAACCTAAGAGGCAGAACAGGGGCACCGGCAGGGTAAGGTTAAAAAAAAAAAAGTCAAGATGACTAGGACTGCATTGACTGAAGACATGCCCCTTGAATGCCTATAAAAACTGGAGGGGCTTCAGTCACAAGTTGTAGCCACCATCTTGATGTTTTTGCTCCCCTTATGTGTTCAAAATAAAAGAAGTGTTTAAAAAAAAGCCACTGTGCCTTGCCTGTAGCAGCCTCAGATATCTAGTGTGCCTTAAACATAGCCTTTTAAACCTCTCTACGTTTCTAAAAAACGACTAGAGTCTTTTTCTCACTGAGGAAGGATAGCTATGGCCAGGACGGTTTGTCTGAAATTCAAGTCAAACCTGTTCCAGAAGGAAGAGGGGGGGGGGCTGTTGGTGTGTGTGTGCTTTAGCATGGAAGACATTATGTCAAATACACCCCAGTTGTATCCTAACTCTTTCTACACCATTTTCTCACTCTAAATAAAACACATGCCATGGGAATAAAAAAAGAAAAGCTGTGTGATTAGAGACCAGTTAGTTATTAGCCTGGTTACATCTAATCAATGGTCATCGATCTGGCTCAGTTCCAGTTGGGAGGGAGGGAGGGAAGGAGGGAGGGAGGGCAGAGCCCTGACAGATTCCAGTAGAATGACTGGGTCTCATGCTGCCTAAAATCTTGCAGGCTATCTCTTCATTACAAGCTAAGCCAAAACACCCAATTAATAAGTGTGCCTAAATCACCACCTTAACCCCATTAACTAGTGGGGCTAACATCCTAGAGAGGCTATCATTTGGGGCTTTCCAAACGTGGTTTCAAAATTCCAGTCTCTGGAACCCCCCAAATAATAATTGCTGAAAATACAGTTCAAGAGCTATGCCTGTTTGGAGTAAAATGGTGACATGTGGGCATATCTTAACTTCTTGGCTTTCCCAGTTGTGTGAACACCATGTGAGTTTGGTTTAGAGATTGTTGCTGGAAGATCTTGGATTCCAATGTATGATTTTTTCACGGCTTAAAATTAATTTTTTATATTTTGATCATTGGGCCCTATGTGAATTATTTGTGGATGGTTTCACCTTAGGAAATATTCATATTAGTGGGATGATATAATGTTTATAGATTTGTAATTGTTAAGCAATCGCCCTGATGGTTCTGTTTATTATGTAATTTGGATGTTGTGAGTTTCTTTGAGGAGGACTGACCCATATTAAAGTGGCTTACAATAAACATGAAGAGGAAGGGTAGTGACAAACACAGCAGCTTCAGGTGATAAACAACTCTAATTGGAGAACTAAAGTAGTATCACTACCCTAACCCAGTGGCTGTGGCTCTCCCACTAACACTTTTTTAAAAAAAAAAAACTTTAAAGGCATTTATTTTAACTAGGCCTAAATGGAGCAGAAGATGTACTCATATCTTTGAAGCTGTTTAGTATTATTTAAATGCTTACATTTCTATGGCCAGACACCATTATTTGTAGGAAATTCTCGCCATGAAAGGGACAAATCATTGCAATTCTTTGCAATCCAAAGGAAACTACATCAGATGCCACATTTTTTGCAGGTGCAACTCCCAAGATATTCTGGTGGTTCCACCTGGCCGTGCTGAACCTGATTTCTTCTACAATTTGTAATAGCAAAATCATGTTTTAATGCTAACTCTTAAAATGAACTATAACATCATCTTCCAATTGTCTGTGATATTTGGATTAAATTGGTTTTGACTTGAAGAGATAAAGCAAACTGGCTAAGCGCATATGGATGAAGTGATTTAGTTGCTTATATCATTTTGAAGGAACACAGCACTCCACTGAGAGAGCATCTCTTTTAGCCACATTTGAAACAGAGTTTGCAAAACTGCATTCCATATTCATACCTGTCCAGGTTTTCCATCAGATTGGGTAAGAAGCACTACTGCATGAATCCACAGCTGACTGTCCATTTGGCTCTTGATATTCTAGTTTTAGCTGAAGCCACTGATGCTGAAAAGCTTTTTCAGTGAGTGCTTTTAAGAAGATGGTTGCTAATAACTGCAACAGATTCATCAGCTTCCCAATAATTCTGTTTCGCAGCAAAATTAATAATGCTCTAAGAAACGGAAAGAACATGCAGCAGGGTTTGCAGAGGGGGTTGTTGTTGTTCAGTCGTTAAGTCGTGTCCGACTCTTCGTGACCCCATGAACCATATTGCGCCAGGCCTTCCTGTCCTTGCAGGGGGGGGGGGGCTGGCCAAAATCAGCAAGATGGCAGACAAAGCATCACAAAGCAAGCTCTGCTCTTTTTATACGTGTGGACAATGCACACAGAAAAGGAGCGGGCCTTGCATTGCAATGCTCTATCTGCCATCTTGCTTATTTTGACAATCCCCCTCCATCCACAGACACTGCTGAGAACATGAAAAGAGCAAATATATAAGTTAACCTGAATGTCCTGGTAAAGGGATGATTGATCAAGGGCCCATGAGCATCAAGAGGAACCAGTGAGCATATAGGAGTTCATAAATTGGGTAACCTGTTACATGTTTTGTTTGATTGTGTCTTAACGTAATAGGCAAGTGGGGTCGGGTTTTAGGCAGTAAACCACTGAAACCATGATTTATGTTGGCTTTCAGGCTACATCTATGGCTTAGCATGAGGTGTAAACAGAGGCATTTAGTTTGTAATTTCTTCACTTGTTCTCAGTTTGTTTTTGCACCCAAACCAAGCATGAAACTAATTCAGAAAGATGCAAAGCAAAAGCTGTTAAGAGTGGAGAAGAAACAAACTAAGAATTCATCAAACAAGTGGGGGTTTTTTGCCTGCAAGACTGATATTTGCTTGTTCTGCAAATCCTGTTAAAACTAACCATGATTTAGCACAAAACATGAACCTAGGTTTGGATTCTAGATTATGTTGGAAAATTAGTATTCTTGAACCAAACTTCTGGGGTCCCAGAAACAGAAATCACCAGCTCTTACTTAGGTCTCCATGGACTGTTTGTTTCTGCAACAGCTATCCATGCATTGATGCTTGAACTTCAGACAGTCTGGTACAGCTGGGTGTACCCATCTTCTGTGCTCTCTGATACAGATCCGAATCGCCAAAGTAGCGTGCCCGGTACAGTAAGCCCTCCTCTGTAAAAGAAATCCAAGTCATTAAAGCAACAGTCCAGACAGCTGTAACTTTTCACTTCAGTTTGTATTGTATTTTCTGATATACTCTGTGGATTTCACTGGAGAGTGGATATGTTTACCTCATTTTGTCACATGTCATCTTGAGCAGGGATCTGTAAGGGAGGCGCCAAAAATATTTATCTGCTGCTAAACCCTGCCCCAGACGTTGTAATTATAGTTTACCTTGGGAAGAATTTCTAAAGGAGGTGAGCGCAAAGATGGAAAGCTTGGGAACTATTGTTCCTTTTGGATATTTTAAACTTGGATATGCCTCTAAGTTCAGGAAACCAGGACAACAAAATTTGTGCAGATCATAATGGTCAATAGGGCTCTGCAAAGCATTTGAAAGGAGCACTCTGCAAGACATGTTAGCACTAGTCAAACATCCTTCCTCTAAGAATAAATACAATTATATCCTCTGGAAAGCTCATGTGGTTCTTTGCAGGGTCTGTTTGTACACGTGTGCACACACAAACAACACTTGAGCTGCAACAGCTAAATTGTCAAATGCATCTAACTTGTAAAGGTGGCTACATCCTTAACTATCAATAACCCCTTTCCAACATCTCTGTGAGGCCTAGTTTACAGGGGTGGGATATAAATCGAATAAATAACAAATAAATAAACAGCAACAGTAATAATACAGAATTTCTTGAGATGCAGCATACAAAACAGCCACTTTGCCTTGACTGTGCATTTCTCTCTCTGTGTAATGTCTTAAAGCCGAGCTACTCACTCTGCTGTTTTTCTTTCCAACAGTTATTTCTGAGGTTTGCAATATAATCATCTTCCACGCTCCTTTCTACATTTTTAAGATTCGTGCCTGTATATTCTTCTGCAAAGCTGTCACCTACATAGTAAGATACTTTCAAATGTTCAGTCGTTCTTTTAAATACATGGCCAACAGTCCTGGAGGAAGGAAGGACAAAAGCAATGATCAAAATCACCCCCCCAAAAACGGAAAATTCATTTGAGTAAGGAGGTCAAAACCCCAGACCAGCCCCACCCAGCCAAAAGCAAACTCTGATATGTATGGGGACCTACCAAAGTCTCCCTTTATCCTCTGCCTCCCTGCTCCTGCAACAAAAGGGTGGTTGTCAGGCCCCCCACTTTTTAAATATTTTTTATCCTGACTTTACTATTTTTATAAATAACTCAAGGCAGCAGACAAACTTAATACTCCTTCCTCCTTCTATTTTCCCCACAACAACAACCCTGTAAGATGAGTTGGGCTGAGAGAGAGTCTCTGGCCCAAAATCACCCAGCCAGCTTTCATGTCTAAGGCGGGACTAGAACTCACCGTCTCCTGGTTTCTAGCCTGATGCCTTCACCACTAAACCCAACTGGCTCTCACCTTTATGGATAGTCAAGATAGATTATCCATAAACTGGGCTAATGTAGATTATCCACAGGCAGAAACAATGTAAAGCTTTAAGGGCATGTGGTTTCTAGCTACTTCTAGGGAAGGGGAAATTTAATGAGGGTGGAATGAACATAACAGTGGATACTAGTGAACACAAGCTTTTGAAGAACAATAACAAATGTGATTTGGAATGGAGGAAGGAAACCGCCTCAACAATCTCTCCATTATCTCAGTGGTTTGTTCCTAGAACCCTATTTTGTCACCTCTTTCCAACATCCTTGCCCACTACTGACATCCCACAGACCTTCTGCAACCATGTTCAGTTTGGACCTCTGGTCTGCAAGCTGAAGCATGTCACCAGTTAGGAAAGGTCTGAATTAACCTACTACAGGGCTCAGAACTAAACAGATATGCTTCTGTTACATCCAATTGGTTTCCTGTGGCTGAAGCGACATGGGACCCCTTTCGCTCTTAGCTGGGCAACCCAAAAGAAACAGCCTGTGCTAACCTGAAAAGGATTGGAGCTCTCCTTATTACTTTGGAAAGAGGAAAAAAAAATTCTATTCCTGTCCATGCTGCAGGGCTAGACTAGAGTAATGAGAAGACTCCTTCTCTTATTGAAAATATTCTGTAATACTCATTTTTCAGAATGTCTAAAGGCCTTTTCCCAACGTTCTCAGCACTTGGCACGAGGAATGAGTTGTTCTTAACCGCTGCACCTATATTCAGTAAATACTTGCATTTTAATGCATTGAAGACTGTGTATAAGCCCTTTCGGATAGAAATGATAGCCTAATTAGTCTTTGCAAATCACTAATTGCTTTGTCTTAATTCTCCCCGAGTTTGTGCCCTGTGCATTTAGCAATGCCAATTATTCATTCTCTTTGCTTCAGATCAGAAACCATGTTTTTATGCAAAGCTACAGCCGCAACCTCTGGTTTCCAGCTGTCGGTATCTTGAGCACAGTATCCCTCCATTTCAGAAGAGCAAGTGCCTAACCCTTATTGTTACAGAAAAATGTCAAGATGGTGGTTGAGCTGGACGTTGCAAAGGTATTTGTTCTCAAAGAAGGAATATCTATCACTCTACATTCTATACAGTTCCATCTGTTTATTTTACTCCTATCCCATCTAATTTCAAGATGTTTAGAGTACCTTTTCTAATGGAGGAATTCCTGGTGAGTCTACTTTTTAGATATTTATGTAGAAATAGCACTTTCCTAACCTAGCCTAGCCTGTTCCATCCCATCCTACCCTACTCAATACCTTATCCTCGACCCTGCAGAGGTGGCACTCTCTCAAACAAACTGTTGCTATGTCCTGAGTAAGATAAGCATTCATAAACTTTTATATAAAACAAAAATGTATTTGTTCTTTAAAATCACACTTCTGCATCACATATGGAAGTGCTAGAGACTTCTACACATGGTGAGATTTCTAGAAACTGATTTTTGTTTTTTCCTCTGCAACAGACACTCAATCTCTGGTTGGCTGCCTATGTGTAGGCATATGTTCATACCCACCTCCCCCATTTATACCATCCAGAATGAAATACTTTTAAGCCCCTTCACCTTGTGTCATAAGACGACCTCTTTAACCCAGGACAGACATACAGTCAAGCTTCATGCATATGAATTGGAGACATGCTTATGATGGGCTTGTTTACATGGGTGATAATCTAAACAAGGATTAAAGCTATCGCTTAATGGCTGAACTCCAGCCTTTTTAGCAGCAATACATTTTCCTCTGCCAAGACAGCAGGCCAGCTAAGAATCTTCCAACAACCTTGTCTGCTGTAAACAGAGAGCTGATAAGCCAGCATTGCCCCCTGCTGGCTATCCATAGACATTGGTCTATCATCACTGCTATATTCTAGTGGCAAATGGTTGGCACAATGCATTTATGGTATATTCAGTTGCTCAGGCAGTGGATAAGATTGCTGCCAAAACGTTTGCCACTTGGTTGATGCCGCTAATTCACTTGTGATGAGCCAGCAGACTCAATCCATCTGGTTTCCCTTCAAGTCTCCACGTACTGAAGAAGGAGAGGGCATGTCCCTCTTGAACCTCAGGAACTAGAGGACTTCTGTATCTAAAGGCAAAGAGAAATACCCTGGCTTCTTCCAGACTATGACATGGAAATCTACCAAAAGCTTCTATCAAGGCTGCAGTCTTGCACAAGGGCCGATACAGTCATGCCATCAGTTGATAAAAATCTATGGAAGATCACAGCAAGACGTCGCTATGAAGAATGACTGGAGAAGGAGGGAGCTTCAAAGAACATATAGACACACACACAATTTTTTTAAAAATGCATTTAAAAGATATTCAAGTTTAAAATCCTTTATTCCAATCGTTCAGATTTTAAAATGGAAAATGCATACCTTTCTGGCGAAATATTTCTTTTTATGGATTTTTGGACAAAATTGATTGGGATAATCATCTTTCAGTTTGGGGGATTACTTTCATAGGTTCTAAATGCTGAATTCCAAAGCTGATTTGTTGACTCAGTGCTCTGAGAACTGAGTTCAGCTTTGGAATTCAACATTTAAGAAATGCAGAACTTATGAAAGTTGAATTCCAAACTGAAAGATGACTATCCCAATTTGGTTCAAAAATCCTTAAATATTTCATCAGAAAAACATGCAATTTCAATGTTAAAATCTGAACAACTAGCATAAAGAATGTCAACCTGACTATTTAAAAGTGACAATTTGAATGAATAGTTTATAATACTTTTTTTCCAAATTTCACCTTTAGAATGGTGCCACATATGGGAAGCTCACACCTAATCAACTCCCTAGTGTGTGGAATTCTTGTCCAGTCAACATTTCCTAAAATACAGTTAAGCATGGTGGCATTCAAAAGTGAAGCACAACGTACAGGGAGACTTAAATACTCCTTTATGTCCTATCAGTGATAAGCTGTCTTACCAGCAGGCCACTTGGAATGCAAGGGGAAGACCAAAATCTTTCAGCCAAAGGATGGGTGCCTCCTCTAATCCATGGGCTCCAGTGCCCACATTTCCTTCCCTTCTGGCTGATTCAATGCCAGATTGGAGAAAGACCCAAAGGAAAATCCTGCAATCAGATTATACCTAAAGGCTCCAGTTGCCAATTCATCACTGGAAAATGATAGCATGGAAAGGGTGGAAAAGCACCCACAGCCTAAATATCCAAAAATCTTGTCCTCACAGAACAAGGAGTACTTTTTCTAGGTATATCTCCTACTCTAACCTTCATCAATCATGTATATGCTTTTACATGTAAATTGTAGGACTTTTACATGTAAAGTCCTACAATTTACATGTAAAAGTATACCACATAAATGCCTGGCTGTTTTAAGCAATTTTATCCCAGCAGGCATGGTGTTAAACCAAGAAAGACAAAGAGAGGGAGATGGGGAAATATATACCAAATAAAACCAATCACTGGTAAATATATGCTTTGCTCTTAAGTCTTTCCCATAAACCCTACTGCCCAGGCTAACTGAATAATGGCTACTAACGGTCTGTGGCTCAAACTGTAAGGTGGACTGGAGACCATCATCTGGCTGAGGGCAGACACGATAATGAGAATGAGGATAGGCATCAGCTGGACAAACAGCCCAAGGCCACCCTGAGAAGAAAGAAGAGAAGATATCAGTGCATTTGCATCCTCCAAACCACTTACCATTGACAACTTTGGTTCAAAACTTGCAACTTTGGTCTCTCTGAGAAAAGGAGTGTTCTCACTAAGAGATCCATTATGGCTCAGTAGCCTACCATGTGCTTTTTTACTTTTTTCTTTTGGACATCATGTAATTCGGTCAAGATTGATTTCGTCAATACCATGTGGTTAGTCAAACCATGGCTTAGCATGGTGCATGAAGACTAGCTTCTGAAAGACCATATAGTTCCTTACCACTTCAGCAAGCACTCAAAGTACTTTGCATGTACTGGCTGTGTCTGTATTTCACACTATGCCATAGCTTATTTTAATCATGATTTGTTGAATGACCTACAATTGGCTGGGTCCACACAACTGGTAAACCAAAATCAACTTATATTATGGCTAAGCATATTGTTGAACCCAGAAACTTTCTCAACAATTCCTGCAACAATCCTCTAAGTATTAGGCACAATTCAAAATACTCTACACTTGCCCAATACAGCCTTTGACCTTCCCTGAAATCTGTTCCACAGAGACACTGATTCCTCTGGAAAAAACTGGGACGGGTGCAAGGTTCTTTAGGGTTAGTTCCATTTCCTCTGTTTCTACATGTTCCATTCTTTGTTCCAGAAGATTAACTTCTAGCACTGGACAAATCATTCCTGCCCTATCTGGACTGGAATATTCCAGGAGAAAAACAGAATGATCTGGAAATGGACCAGACCGCTTTGCATATCTCTAATGAACAATCTTCTGATAGAAATGCAGCCCTGGGTTCCACCCATGACATTTGGCTTATATTATGAATAGGCATGACTAGGATGGCAGGAGTCAAGACTTGCCTAATGCCCCTACAGAGTCTGTGGCAGAAGCCAACATTGAACAAATGACATCCTGTTTCACAGCTTTTATTTTCTGGAGGATGAGTCCAGTAATAGATACCAGTCAGGACGACTCCATGCTAACTCCAGTATCAGAGGCAGTATGTTCCTCATTACCAGGCGCTAAGGAAGATGAGTGGAAAGGCATTACTGCTCTCTTTTCTGTTTGTAGATTTCCACAAGCGACTCATGGGCACCCAATGTGCTGGGAAAAGATCTTTGCAACAAAACACAGATCATTTTCAAAACACATTTTCAAAGATACTCAGCACAATGTATTAGAAAACACAATAATGCCGTTACTTTAGTATAAGGCAGGAGTTGTACTCACATGTATCTAAACAGCAATGAAAACTTACTGCCTTTCCAAAAGCCACAGTCAACTAAAAAGCAAAAACCTAGCATCCTCCTGCACTTTTGGATTAGCAAAGGAAAAAATGAACAGACCAATAAGGACACAAGGAATACAGCAAAATATCATTTGACTGAAACAGATCTGTGCATGTTCTGAAATATTTTAATTTCTCCCTCTGCCTTGCTTCAACTTACGTCGCCTTGATGTTCTCGTCTGTCTTGCCGCTGGTGGTAGGTATATCGCATCCTGCCATTGCTATATACATGTACATTACCTATGAGTGAGAGAGACTTGTTAGGAACAGTTGAAGACTGCCTATCAGCCAACTACCATAGAGAGAAGCTGCTAATTGTTCCTCTTTTATAGTTAAGTTTAACTGGGTGCTTTCAACTGAATACAATCCAGTTTAGTACACTGTCTGTGAATTGTGGATGTTGTAGCCAACAAATTGAGGAAGGATAGTTTAGAAGGTGATAATTGATGAATGGGAGAACAGTAACTGTAGTAATAACAAAGGCAGACTGGGTTCTTTTGGGGGCGGGGGCTGTTGAAGCTTAATTGGACCTTGACTTTATAAAATGCTTAACACTCAGTTCCTGCTCATGAAGCATGGAAGTCAAATTCCACTACAATCACTGAGATTAAAGCAGTAGCCTTAGCACCATTTGACTATATTTTCCGCTCTCCAAGAAGGCTCTCAGTATCAGTTGTAAGCCTTTTGTTCAGGGAATAAAGTGGTGGTAAATGTGGTAAAAGTTATGAAGTCCAATGACTTTTATAGCTCGTTCCCCTCTCTCTCTCCCCCACCTGCTCCACCATC
Source organism: Python bivittatus (assembly GCF_059951505.1). Lineage (NCBI taxonomy): Eukaryota > Metazoa > Chordata > Lepidosauria > Squamata > Pythonidae > Python > Python bivittatus. Next base: position 7,123,780 of record NW_028277073.1, read on the forward strand.
TGGCTGTTAAGACAAGCAGCCCCAGATGGTTGCTCTGGGCCCCCCAACTCCTTTGGCCAAAGGGTGCTGATTGCCAGGGGGGTTAATCTCACGCGGTTCTCCCTGGCGTTCCCTCCAGGTAGGCTCCACCACTCTCGGAGGCTTTCTGTTGCGGACCGAGATGCTGCAATCCCAGCGTCTTCTTCCTTTGGGCTCTCTATTAAAGGTGGAGCCTGCCAGGGAGACTCAGATAAGTATGCCCCCCATTCTCTCAGGAAACACCTTCCTCACTTCTTGAAAACCTACACACTTAGTCACTGTGTTTTATTCTTTTTCTTTTCCCTTAGCTGCTGATGCTCTCTCCCAGTTCTTGCCATTTGGACCCTGATCTCCACATCTCCTCCTTGACCCTTGCTGCACTGAAACACCAACAGGCCAGACAGAACTTGGTAAAACAAAGTTTTAATTGGTGAGTTGGGACAACCCTGTTCCTGGAAATTTCTCCCACTCAGTTATCTCTCGCAATTCTGTTGCTACAGAAGTGTTCGCATTTTAATGGACATTTAGTGCTTTCGACAGCCAAGCTAAGACATGCTGTGCAAGCTATAAATGCTTAGGAGAGAGCATAGCAACCTGCTGGGGATTGCAAGTGGAAGCCCACAAAAACTTATCAATAGGTTAGATGGCCATAAACCTGGAAAGCGGAAAATCAAAGAGTATTATCTGGACACTAGGCTTAGTTTTCAAGGTGACTCTGAAGCTTAAATCAGCACACAGCCAGAAGCTCATGGACACATGCAACTTGTGAGTTGCCAGCAATTTTGATTAGAAAAACACTCAAGAGGGGTGGAGCTCAAAAAATGCAACGCATGTTTGTGGATGCTTGGGAAGTCGAATATGAGTCTACACTGCTGTTCAACAAGTGTTCCTTTGTGGATCAGTATTGTGATGTGGGGGAACATGGGAAAATAGTTGGGTACCACTTGACAGAGCGGAACTCTTTCTCTGTGACAGTGTCGATAAAAGCTCAAGTACTGAATCCCAGTACAAAACATGAGAGTTGTTCACCAACACCAAAATAGGACATTTGCATTCTGGCTTAGATTCCACATAATAGTAAAGTTGGCAAAGACCACCGAGTCTTTTCTTCTGTTATTTCCATTGAGCTGCAGTCAGAAGCATTAGCAAATTGTTCCAAACAACTCAAGCAAACAAGCAAGCTAAGCTACATGCTAAAAGGAGGCAACTTCAACTAGACTCCACCACCCAACCAGAGTTCCAGCCAATTTTACCCAAAGATAAATGCCTTCTGGATCCCAAAGAAGATGATCACCCATCCTCCTAGGTGGGCTTTGGAGAAAGCTACCTCATGCACATGTCTTAAAGATCCAGAGTTCAAGACAGAAAGTCAGCAAGACCTTTTGCTGTTCTGAACTGATGCTCTGATAGTGAGGAATGGAACATTCCTTCCCCACAGGAAAGCACAGAACTCACCCAACAGGAATCCTTTTCTGTCTAGGGCTCCGTTCTCAGCTATAATGTATAACTATGCAACACCACCACTACTAGCCTGAAGACACTTAAGTCAGGTTACATCTATAAATAAACTTGGCAGTCTTCATTTCTCAAAGGCTGGGCCCGAGGAAAAGAACATAACTTTAAAACACCTCTCTTTTCCAAGTGCACTACTGTCATGCATCTTGACCCATGGACCCAGCAGATTCTATCTCTGATAACCAAGTGTTCTAGCAACATTGTTATTTGTCTAGCATGAGAAACTTATTAGAAAATTTCAAAGCATTATAAGCCTAGGTCAACTTCCCCCACCTGGGCAAACTTTTGGAGGGGCTGGATTATAACTCTTATCATGTCCAGCTGGACAGTCCCATGGGCTGGTTGGTGGTGGATGACAGGACACATGATATACATTTATTAAATGTATTGTCAAATTTTCATTATATTTTTAAAGAAGGAATAGTTCAAAGGGTGCCATGTCAAGGAAGGCTGGCCTAGGTCTTTCAATGAGCACTGGTCCCTCTGGCCTGACAATGATGATCTTGCCTTATCTGAGCCACACTTCCGTTTTGGTATGAGAAACCAAAGAAAAGCCCACTCAGAGGCATCCCCTTCTCTTTACAGCCTTCCCTTTGCCAACCAGACTTAACATTCAAGACTTACTAGAGGGAAAACCACCACCAAAGAACATATTGAAGAGATCTTCCGGGGAAATATCAGCCTCAAAGCCTCGGTTGAAGTCTGCAGGGCCATGTCGCGTGGAGCTGACTTTTGCATCTCCAAACTGATCATACTGCTTCCTTTTCTCTGGATTGCTCAGTACTGCATATGCATTCCCAATGGCTAAAATGTAAGAAAGAAGGAAATAGTCATATTCATTCCCCTGGCAACAGCTAATGCCTTAACAGCGATTATGAGGGAACAATGTCCAGCATCTCCCAGCTTACATTCAAATCCTTCACTCACAACATCATCTCTTTCAGCCTGTGACCTCTAGCATGCTGAAGACATTAATGGAGACTATCCTAGAGGCTAGAGGAAAAATTACTGATATATTTACGTGACATGCCTTGAGAACCTAGGAAACCATCTGAATAATAAATAATGACAACCATGTCTTTTTGTTTCCCATCCTTACTCTGAAAGCTCATTTAATCTTATGCAATAAAAGGTACAGGTAGTCCCCGGGTTAAGAACACCCAGGTTACAGATGACCCATAGTTAAGAACCGAGCCTATTGTAGTAAAATTCATGTTAAATAGACAATGATTCAAGTTAAATACATAATGGTTCAATTACACAATACTACTTATACAGTATTACACAATCATACTGTTCCGGCTTACATACAAATTCAACTTAGGGACAGACCTTGGGAATGCAACTCATTCTTAAACTGGGGACTATCTGTATTTCCAAGAGAAAAGTAGAGAAAAGAAAGACTAGATCTTCTGGGCTACACTTTGGAGCTGTATTCAAATGTTCATTTTGTCACATGACCACTGCATTTATCATGTGATTAGTGGTGCACAGCATTACTACTTTCATATTGGTTAACATTACGGTAGATTATGAGTAGGCTCTAGTTATTTTCAGACTGCAAGTATGGATTGGGGGTCTAAAACCTTCCCGCAAGCCCTTGCCACTTGGCATACTGTTAAAGCTGAGGCCCAGACATCTGGGAGGTAAGCTGTCTAAAGTGGTCTTGCCAGTAATTTATACATTATACAAAACTATATTCCAAAATGAATGCTAGTCAAAAGTGGAACCTTGCCCTGTGTTGAATTTTTCTTACTACACGTGTGAGTTTGCCTTCAGTGAATCTTTAAAAAGGCAGCAGCTCAGTAACTAAACGAAACACGGCTGAATACAGGCCCTGGACTGGATCAATAATTGGGAATTAAGTAAGTCATATGGGAGAAAAAAAAACACCCTTTCACACTGATTTCAATGAGATCTAAGTGTGATTAGTGAAGATTCGCACCAGTCCCTTACATTTTATTATAGTTTCCCTTTTTGATTCTTCCTTTCCCTTCCTTCCTTTTCTACTGACCCTTCAATTTGGTTAAGTCACTATGATTTATTTAATAAAGTGAATATTCTTCTTTGGAAAAAGTTATTCTAGAAAATATCTTCACGTTGGAATAACTAGAAATGCAAACGAACAGAAAACAGCTATGGAGCAAAGTAAATGGCAAGAACTGTGATGCAACAGAAATGAACTCAGGGTGAATAAAACATCTGCAATTACCTGAGGCACAGAGGCTATCATCAACATTACTAATATCATGGAAAAATACCACAGCCAAGTCCCAATTCATCTCGGTAACCATGTTGTTGTTTGCTTTGATTGTAGGTTCATTGCTAATATAAATTATATTTCTTTTCCCCTATATCTGACATTTTTATTCCTCAAATTAATTTTCCCCTTTACAGGAAACTGTCCTTGCCTTGAATTCCTATCCATAGTTCTCAGATGCTCAGATTTATCCTTTCATGATAAAACTCTAACACAATACTGACAGTCCCACAGCATTATAACAGAAGAGGAATAAATCTGCAATAGGTTATAGCCACGAAAGTTTAAAAAAATCAACATGAAAAATGCCAGGGACTAGGTACCTGTGCAGAAGAAATTCTGTGTAATACTTAAGGTCAAAGAACAAAAATAAATATGTCCAAATTCAGTGCATACCCATCTCATGTTTGCACTAAAACTTTTAAATTTTGTTTGTCCTTCAATGATCAGGGCTATGGTTTCACTGGAAAGCAATTCTAAAAGGGAACAGAAGCCTGAAACTTCAAAATACAATATGCTAGAAATGTAAAAGCTGGGATTTCCAGCTTTTATCAAAGCTAGGTGTATTCTTATATTCTTGTTATTTATTAACAATACAGCTATTCTTTAAAAACACGTGCTGAAACCATCTACGTGCAGAATTTGGTTTACACGGGTTTACTTTGCAAAGCTAAGAAGCATGATTAATTCAAGCAAGGTCTAAACATAAAAATAACACCATTATCAGCTGTCACTGCAAAATGGAACGTTAAAAGATCAGCTGACATCACTGACTGAAAAATATTAACCAAGGCGTTTCCAGAGAGAGAATGCTAAACACTTGGAGGGTTAACGAGAGAAATAAAACGTGCTTGGCTAAAGATAAACTCCTGGAAGATGGCCCAGTTAAGGAGGCTAAAGTGTTATTTAGCGCATGCATCACAGTTGTGACATGCAGATCTTGGAGAAGCCTTCAATAAACATAATAATATAAAGTCTACAAGTGAAGAAACCTGTGTAGTGTTAGTTTTGTGCTAGATGCTTTGTGGATGTCTAGACAAGAACGGTTTTAATCTGATTCTAACACATTAGGCCTAAGTTTAAAACCTGAAAGAGTGCTGTGTTTCAAATCCTGCTACAACTTTCCAATTTTAGGCTGCAATTAAGCCTTCAGCATTATTACTCAAGAAATAGTAGTTTCAGGTTTGAAAAAAAAAATCCCTTTGAACTATATTTCGCTCAGTTGACAAACTGAAATGGAAACATTCAGTTTTAAAGCTGTGTTTGAATTCAATTACTATATTAATTTCTAGTTGCAATCCATGGCACTAATTGTGAAGATCACAGAGGGATCATTTAAGCATCTTAATGTTTAGGCATAACCTTAACTGTCCCAGCAAAATCAGTGGGTTTTGCAGTATAATCCCATGTGTAACTTTGAAATGATTCCTCTGTGATTTTCACACTTAATTGTGAAGCTTCACTTGTATTCAGGATATGTTCAGACTGATTGACATTTTCTGACAAGTATGTTTAGGGTCCCATACTTGTAAATATAAATGCATCTAAGACTATAGTCTTACACAGTGTTCTTATGTCATCTCTTTAGAAGTAAGAAATATCAATTGCAATGGAGCTTACTCATGGAGAAGTGGGTATCTTCATGTGCCAGCCTTTAGCACAGAACTCAAACTTTTAATCAGTTGGGCATATGTTTCTTTTCAGTGCTTATAGTTAAGTTCAACTCTCCGTTTAATTTATTTACTTATGCACCGAATTACTAGGGATTGCAATAAACACCATCAACCCATTCATATGCTATGTAGCTCCCATTGCTACCCCTTCTTGCAGCAGCTGTAAAATGTAGTTGAGAAGTCTCTGTATCAAATGCATAAAACGAGTAAGTTAGTTTCATGTATATTTATTTTACAAATTATTTTTTTACTAGATTTTTTAGAGCATTTAGCATAGCAAGAGGCAATTTATTATACCCTTTCCACTTCCTTTTTAATGATTAAACCAACAACCCCCAATCCTCTGGTGGACTTCTGTCACTAAAAGGTATAATTTTCAGAGTATGAAGACATGCTTCTTGAAAGAAAAGGGTATTTTACCTTTAAATGCCTCTGTGGCACCTGGTGCATGATTTTTATCAGGATGAAATTTCAGGGCTAATTTCCGGTAGGCCTTCTTCAGATCCTCATCAGAGGCATCCCTGTTCACGCCCAGAATTTCATAATAGTCTTTACATTGTTTCACCCTAAAAGTTGAGACAATCAGACAAAACACCTCATCTGAGAGAGATAATCTATTTAAAATTTAACTTTCTATTTCTCCTGAATTAAAACTCTTACAATACAGTCCCTTACTTTCCTTGATAGAACCCAAAATATTAATTGCTGCTGTGATTCTTAACCATGGCATGCAATCATTTTCATTTCTTTCCAGGTCCAGGTTAAATCAACCAATGCATTTATTTCATTTTTTTCCCTCCATGTAAAGCTTGTCCTTTATCTATCCGCACAAATTTTGGAGGTCCCTAGCCACAAATTATATATCCTCAAAAAATTATCCTCAAATTGATACAAAGAGCTGAAGATCAGACACTTCTAAAGATCACTCAACCCTGTGAAAACGCTGCCCCCAAGTGGCACAAACCTGTATTACTTTAAAGAAAAGAATTTGGGAACTACACATAAACGGCAGAAGAAGGCTTTTCTAAAAAAAGAAAAAAAAACAACCCAGCCCTTTAGACATGAAAAAAATCTGGATTGTTTCAAAATCCAGATTAAAAGAACACTAAAATAATATCTTATATAAGAGTGGTGTATCTTTCCACTTCAAGCCAAATTAATTGTAATTTAAAAAGCAAATTATAAGCAGCCAAACAAACCATTCACATGGGACAAAAATTTAACCGGTTGGTCTTTAGCCATATTGACAGCTCCTGCTTCAATACAGTAAGACATCCCCCAGAAGCCTTTTGAATCCCCTCTCCCTTCCCCAAAGACTGTGGACTGCTGCAATCGATCAATGTGGCATTGCAGCTGCACCCCCAGCTGCTCTTCCAACTATCGCTGTAACTGTGGTCTCTTGGTCAGAATCTTAATTCAGGCTTACCTCTTCACAGCATCCACTTGATCCTGAGTGTAACCTTTGCTGATATCACCCCCTGCTTCTCCATTGGCAGAAGCAAAATCCTCACTCCTTTTCCGACAACTGGGGTTGGTGGACTCCTTGTGCTGTGAACGGTCATCAGCTGGCTGTTGGCTCTCAGTGAGTGAGTCCAGCAGTGCTACAAGGAAAAAGGCACAGCATTGATCCACTGCTTATGTTCTTGCAAACTGATGGGGGTTTTTTTCTCACAGTCACTGGCAAATGTTCTCATTTCACACCTCAAATACACTTTTTGCTGTGCTTCTTCCATTTCCAATAAAATCAGGCAGGCTGAGTTGGGTATTGCTCTGATCACCAAACAGAAAGAGTGTCACTTAATACATATAATCTATTGACAAATCTTTTCATTGCAACAAATCAACCATCCCTTAAGCTTTTGTTTGGTTTCATCCAGAAGACTCCAGCAGTTTCTTCATTTCTTTTTGAGCAGCAAGTATAAAAATGTGCATGATATAATAGGCAGATTTCAAAATTTCTTGCAAATCATTAGAAACTCAAAACAGAAAGATTGCTTTCTGATACCCTAGAATTTTCCTTGTTTGTATGAGATCCAATACAGTGTTTCAGAATACTTATTCTGTTATATTCTTGAAATGGGGTATCTCCCAAAATTAAAATTGTATACATAAAACATAGTCATAATCATTATGATTATTTTTAGTTGTGTCTTACATTTTGTTTATAGGCCTTTTTATTACATTGGAGGGTTTTGTGGATTGGTTGTTAGCTGCTCAGAAATAATTATTTAAGATAAGTAGTCATATAAAGTTTGCAAACAAATAAATAAATAAATAAATAAATACAGTATCACATACTAAAAACAGGAAATCAAAACAAACAAGCAGGTAGCATTCAGCAACGTACAGAACACCCAAATTAATTTTGCTCGTAAGATCCTCACTTATCCTACTTCATGCCAAGAATTATGTTGAGCTCATATTATGACAGTCATCAGGATCTTTTAAATCACATTTCTTTGAACAAACCATAATGATTTGGCTCACCCATAACACTAAACCATCATGAGTGAATTCCCATCATATTGTCAGAAATAAATTAATCACATTCTGGCTTAATGTTATGGGTAAACCTTGCAAACAAAACCTTTCAACACCATAGAAATGGTTAGAGGAATAGAGAAAGCATTACCATAACTGTGTTGCAAAAATCTGGATGACAACTAGACAGCAACAATGAGTCTTCTCTATCTCTTTGCTTCCATCTAGTGGTTTTCCAGATTTTTGTAGGCTACGTATGGAATGTCTAAAACAAAGGGAAAAAAGAGCACATTTAATGGGATATCCTCAGATGGAGTATTAGTTACATCCATTTCCAAAACCACAGTGGCTACCAGCTGTCAAAATGTACAAAGGCCAGATGTAATAGTGATAATTTCTAGTACTTTAATTCCACTTTGGCAAAGAACATGAATCTCAAGAGCTTAAGAGCCCCATCAGATCCAGCTTTACCATAATGTTAATGTTCTCACAGAGCCAAATTCAAAGACAGTATTTAAAAGTAACTATTTAAAACATATATTTTTTCCCTATTAGTTGTCAAACAACAACTATGGCACTGGTTAACATATAAGCCAAAACCTTAGTCAGTCTATATGAAATCGCCTTATTTGGAGACAGATCATCTAGCTTTGTCTGTTTTGATTGGCTATGACTTTCCAGAGTCTTGGAGAGAGAATTTTTTCCTCACTTTGTAGTACCTGATCCACTTAAACTAGGTGCTAAGTTTTGAATGTGGGACCTACTATATGCAAACCATTAATCATTAATCTTTCCAACAGAGTTATGATTGCGTCCATCCTACTGGGTGCTTAATATGGCGGGGATAGGAAACCTGCAGTTTTCTACACGCTTCTGAATTATAATTCCAACATTCTTTAACACTGACAAGGCTCCATGGCTGAAGGGAGTGAAATTATATAAAGTAGCACTTAGACCTAGTTACTTTTCCCAGCAAAATCCTATCTTATGATAAAACCAGATGGAACCACAAGGTGTACAGAGCATGATTTCTCTGCAGCAACTCTATTGTTGCTTGAAATAACAGATGCTGTTTTGCATTCTGCTTGAATTGTTTAGTACTTATTTTTGTCACTGCACAGAGAATACTATGTATTATGATACTCCAAAAGGCTACTCAACAGCATTTCCACCAAGATATGTTACTCAATATTACTAAACAACAAATATATACAGATCAGCTAAGGTCTGATAGTGGCATAATGCCATGGACAAAAGTCTGTCACTTTCTTCCTTCTCCTGGAAGAATACCAAAGTTATATGCTTTAACCTTGGTAAGGAAATAAGATTCTTCTTTACCAGTGGTTCCCAAATTATGCTCTAGGGAGGTAACTGTGTGTGGCCTGTGAGAAGGAAAGATAATGTTCTAAGTTATCATTCATAAACATCTTATGTGTCAATATTATGTGCAATATATTTTGCTTCATTCTCTGATTGTGTTGTGAAGTTGCTTTGAGTACCCTCTGAGTAGAAAGAATTGTGAATGAGCGATGGCATTCCAATTCCACTCTTGGAGGAAACTAATCTTCTAGACCAATTTTAGTTGGAGTTCAGGCTTAAGTTTTGAGACAAAACTGGTCTTGATTGGCCCTCAGTTACTAGGACTCAAATTCTCAGCAACATTTTATAGCACTTAATCATAGCATCTAACTGAATATTTCTGTGAATTGAGGATTTAGTTTCAGACTGGTGGCCTTCCAGACTGGTGGCTTTACAGTCATTAGTTTCAGACTGGTGGCCACAAAATGCAACCTTATCTCCAATGCTATTTAATATTCATATGAAACTGCTGGAAGGAGTCATTAAGCGATCTGGAGCACACTGTCATAAGAATGCTCTATTTCTCCACTCTCCAGGTAGTCCTCGAGTTATGACGGCAATTGGGACCAGAATTTCTGTTGCTAAGCAATAATCACATGACTGCATCACTTAGCGATGGCAATCCCAGCACTCTCCATTGCTGTCGCTAACTCAGTCCCAATGGTCGTTAGCCGAGGGCCCACCCCAATTCACGCCATTCCCAGCTTGGTCCCTCCCAGCCCTAAGCCTCAGTTCTTCTAAGGTAAGGGACTGCCTCCTCTTCAATTCCCCCAACTGCCTATTCCCCCCCCCCATCTCTGCCCTTTTGGCCATCCTGTACCCTGCCTTGTGGGGCAGCAAGCAGCCCTAGAACTGCACAGCTCTGGAGCTACTTGCCTTGCTGCAGCTCAGGGGCTTCTTGGTGAGCCACAGCTCTGAGGCTGCAAGAAGCCCCTGAGCTGCAGCACAGCTTGAAGCCACAGTTGCCCTGGGAAGCCCCAGCCCGGCCCAGCCTTGCAGTGTGAAGCCACATCCACAGCTACCCCCACTGCCCTGCATTCCAAGGCCCCTGCTGCCCTGCACTCTGCCACCCCAGCTGACCTTCGCCATCTTTTTGCTCCCGCTCAGCCTGGCCCTTTGTGAGGCAGCTGCTGGCCACATGCCTTCTTCCCCAGGTCTCACAGCACGACTTCAGGAAGAAAGCCTTGCACAGATAGCTGCTGTCTCATGAAGGGCCAGACTGGGCATGCCTGGTCAGTAGCGGGAGCAAGAAGACAGCAAAGGTCAGCTGGGGTGGTAGAGCGCAGGGTGGCGGGGCCTCAGAGTGCAGGGGGCCAAAAGGGCAGAGATGGAGGGGGAGATAGGCAGGTGGGAGGAGTTGAAGCGCCCCATGATCATAAGTGCAGACAGGCTGCCAAGTGCATGAATTTTGATCACATGACTGCAGAGGCACTGCAACGGCCATAACTTTGGGGACCAGACGTAAGTACCATTTGTTCAGCATCACCGTAACTTTGAACAATTGCTGAACAAATGGTCATAACTCAAGGACTACTTGTATGGATCAGAAGAGGCCATGCAGATGGAAGGCCAGTGTCTGATGGGCTGGATGAGGGCTAAGAAGGTGAACTTGGCAAAAAACACATTTTCCCTCCTTTTTGGAACATCACGTGTTGCCACTCCAGGAAAGAGATAGCGGAGACTCGGTGACTCATTAATGCCTTAATTGCTGTTATGTTACTGTAGGTGGGACTATCCTTAGGTATGGTCTAGAACTTACAATTAGTGCAATGTGAAATAGCAAGAGTGCTGGTTCATGAAATTTAGCCACTGCCATGAACATGTCTCCTGAAAGTACTGCACTGTCTGTTGACTGGAAATGGCCAGGCTTCAAGTTTTGATATTAATCAGTACAGCCTTAAATAACTACAAATCAGGACACCTGAGAAGATGCCTTGTCCCATGGAAGTCTGTCCAAGCACTGTGATTGTTACTACAGGCAATCCTGGTTGTGCCAGATTATATAGGTTTTTCTGACATCAATAATTGGAAATAGCACTAAAATAAGGCTGGTTCGGAGGATGACTGAGATGCACAGGTCAGGAGTTTCCATGTCCTTAGAAAGTGATTTTAAAAAACTCAATTCTAAAACTTCTTGCAATAATGTATTATGCAAGGGATTAATCAGACTGCTTTACATCTCTCTGAATCACATGTTCTCTTCCAAAGGTTTCAACATTGGTTTTGTTTATTCAGAACAAGATATAATTATACCTTTAAAGCATAAAAATATCTTATTAAAACCTTCACAATGTTTCGTAGCTGTTTTGCCCAACTGAGCAATTTTCAATTTGGAAAAAATCAACATAAAATGAAGAGTTTAAAAATTAATCAAGCTCTTAAAACATGCTAGAAAACATTAATAATAGTTGTAGCAATAGTAGTAGCAGGAATCTGAGGCAGAATAGCAGCATATTCTTATGACATCCAAGGCAACTCAGTTAAAATTCATTTCAATCGGCTATTGCCTTTTTTTTAAAGACTAGAGCTCTCCTAAATTTCTAGAAATAAAATATTTTCTTCCAAAGAATCAGCACAAAACTAACTGCACATCCTATCATCATTATGCCATGAACACATACAAAGAGGAAACAGCAATTCACCATGTCTTCCTGGTTTATTTACATCCCAAACATTCCAAGTAAAATTTGTAAATGCACATAATTCCACAGGTAGATGAGCCTTCTTACAGAATTATAAGTAGAAAGGTGACCGGAATGTTTTCCATGAAGGATTTTCAGCAAATCACTCCCCTTTGGAAGTATTAAAAGGGAATAAATGAGGAATAAAATAAGAGGAAGGAAAAAATGTAATCAAATTGAAACTAGACAGGATCATATATTCAAAACTAACTGATTAGAAAACATATAATCTGTCTGATCCCTAACTGGCTAGGATTATTTTTTGGAAACAGCAGCCTTAGTTGTTTTTTTTTTTTTAACAGTTGTAATAGCCCAATCCAACTGCTCTCACAAATACCACTAAACCAAAAAACCATTTATATATAACCCCATGTGGTTAGTTGTTTGAAGTGATGGACTAGGATTAGTGGGACCCAACTTCTAGTCCACCCTTAACCACAGAAGCTCACTGACTGATTTGGGCCACTCACTGTCTGGCTGCCAAACCTATCTCACAGGGTATACCACCTTGAGCTCCTGAACTAAAGGCAGAATATAAATCTAACCAAAAGAAAAAAGAAAAAAAGAATAAATATTCAGAGTACAGCCCTTTTTCTGGAGGCACTTATGAGTACCTTCCTGAGGCATGTGAGAAGTTGAAAGGCAGCATTTATAAAGTGCATTTATATATTTTGTGATATAATGGCATTTGGTTTAAACGTTTTAATTATAAAATGTTTTAAAAGTTAAAAGGCTACCACAATATTTGTAATTGTTCTATTATAGCTCTTAATCAGAGTTGTGTAAATGTGCTTTCATCACTGTTATGACAAAAAGCATTATTACTGAAAGTCAGAGAACTAAGAACTTGCAACAAGGACTCTTTAGTTGCAACTGTGTTGCAGAGAACTTCAGTGTAGTTTTGAGGGGGAAAAAAAGCTGCTTGAGTACAGGGCTCAAAAATAACCGTGCTTTGAGAAGTCAGTGGAAAGTGAATAATTAAGCAGAAATGTCAAAAAAAAAAAGGGGGGGGGAAGGGAAGATGAGGCAGACATTGTGCTACCAGAAAAACTGCACGGAGGACTGAGGCAGTGAGGTAAAAGACCGATTGGAAGGAAGCAACACGTTAGAACATCTACCACAACTTCTGAACAAAAGAATGCGTTTATTTGAAATGTACCTATTTGCACAAGTCTGGGCAGCTTATAATTGGAGGACTGAAATATTCCAGCATCCTTCAAATTGTACCTGGGAAGCACACAAGCAGTAGCTCCCTACAACGTCTCTAACACCTGTTATACTGTTCAGGACACAGAATTATGTTGAATGGTGTCGCCGGTTCCAGCACTGCCCGGTTGGAGTGAGAAAGACACTCAGGGGAGGGAAGGAGAGATTGCAGTGATGAAGGCCAAGCAGGGGCAGGCAACGGAGCACAAGGTTTTGGACCCCAGTCCCCATTAGCCCTCCCAGCTGGGGGGCAGCATCTAGCCAATCCTGGCTAACCTCGAAACATCTGCAGCGTTGGGACACGTCTGCTTGGCTAGGAGACCAGGAAAACAGCTGTAGGCTACAGTGGGACATTCAAAAAATACCTCGGGGGAAGGGAACAGCGAGCGGTTTCCGTACTGTTACCAAGAAAATCGCACGGATTCGTCCACCAGGGCTCAAACCCAACCGGAGGGGGTCTTCCCTTGACCAACTGCCCGGCCGATGCCCAGGAGGCCCGGAGCGCTCGTCCAGGCCACCCAAAGGCTCCCGAGAGCCAGGGCCGAGGCCAAAGGGGGCCACGAGCGGCCACAGCCCCTGCAGCGGATCTGGGGCAGGAAAAGGTGGGTCAAAGACCCCCGGCAGAGGCGGCCAAAAAAGGAGAGGGCGTCCTAAACCGCGCCTGTCCCAACCGGGAGAAAAGCCTGAAGATGGCGGGGAGGAGGATAAGGCGAACGTATACAGGCCGGCGGCGGGGAAGCGGCACTGGGGGGTAAAGGGAAGAACTACAGGGGCCATTCCTATCGCTCAGGTGCGGGGTTGCCCCCTTCGCCCTCGGCGCAAAGGTCGCTGGGAATTGTAGTCTCTCTCCTCAACTTAGGGAGGACGACCGTCGCGCTCTCTTCGTGCACGACACAAACCCCGCTCTCCCAGTCGGATTTCCCGTTGTCCCCTGCGCCGGCCATGAAGCTTCCCTTGAAGACTTCTTGCACAACTCGCGTTCCCCTTTCATAGCGAGACCGGGGGACTTCAAGTCCCAGGGTACCTCACGCCACCACCGCTTCTGCGCACGCGCAATGCGGGTGAGAGGTCAGAGCGGCTACCTCAGGCCTCGGTCATCCAGGCCTCCCCCCTCCCTGAGTCCCGCTCACCGCGGACCCGCTGAGACGGGTACAGCCGTTGTGCCTTCTCCAAGAAACGGCGGGCCTTCTCAGTCTGATTGGCCTTGATTGCGGCTACCGCGATAGCAATACAACGCTCCGCTTCGTCCCTGTTGGATTCCATGGTGGCGGTAGCAGTGGAAGGCGCCGGCGCACGATGATACGGTCATAGCGTCCCCTGCTGGAATCTCCCTAATTGTGCGGGCGGCAAACTCTACCATACTGTTTGGGATAGCCGCGCCACAGAATGTCATAATATCTCGAATAGCCTGGCAGTACAAAGATGGTGTCTGCTACTGAGGGGGACGGATACGCCTGTCTCTGAAGTAGCAGAAAAACTGCGTTGCTAACCTCCCTGTTGATCTGCGGGGGAGAAGGAAAAGTTGGAAGGATTAAACATAGTACTGTCCTTTTCCAGACGGTATTAGAGATGCATGCAATCTAATTGCAGCTCTCCCAGAATGCGTTAGACTCGCGTTCCTCAACCTCAGCAACTCTGGCTGGGGAATTCTGGGAGTTGAAGAGCACACATCATAAGTGTTGCCAAGGTTGAGAAACACTGCGTTAGAAAACACCTTCGTATTCTGATGTAATCCCACCCATCTGGGCTGGAATTGGGCCAGCTATTGCTTTCATTGATGATCACTGTTAGCGGTCCTCTCTACAATGAGCAACCAAAGTCTGTGGATATCGGTCAGCCTATCTCGACATTTTTAAGTCAATGCAGTATCAAAGTTTCAGTTTCTCTCCCTCTTGAGTTGGGGTGATGCCTAATAAGTGTATGGGCATGTTTGTAGCCAATTGCTCTCCTCCCAGGAAACCTCCTCTTCCCTTCTAATGATTTGCCTTTGTACACTAAGACACTTGGGAAAGTTGAAAAGCATTAGGGTACTATTATTATAATTATATGCAAGTAACACATGAATATTTAATGCATATTTTGAAAGTATTCCTCACCCTCATTAGAATTTTGGACCACAGTGTTTCTGCCTAGGGAACAATCTCCAAGTTTTAGGGTTACTTTCCTACTTTTTCAAATATTATTAGCACTTAGATTCACATTCTGCCTTTCCTCCAGGAGCTCAAGGCAGCATACATAGCACTTCCTCCGTTTGTTTTTTTAATACAAAAACAACATTTTGTGAACTAGGTTGGACTGAGACATAGTAACTGACTCAAAGTCATCCGATGAGCTTCCATAGCTGAAGGTGAACTAGAGCCTGGCTCTCCTTAAATTGGCTCTCTTTCTTTGTAAAATTATGAGATTATCCTTCAGACGCTGAATATTTGCTTAAAAATTGTGTTATCAATAATTTTTGTCATCAACTTTTTTTTTAAATCCTTTTTGGGAGCATCAACCATTACTCTAAGAGATGAAATAGGCTTTTTAAAATTTTGTTTGCCTATTAAATAGATATTTAAGAGTGTTTAAAGGTCAAAATAGGGATGCTAAACTTTTTTAGAGGTTAACACTTTTTTTAGTCCTTACAGAGAAAAAACAATTGAGAAAATTTGGCTGATTCCCACCAAACTGGGATGATGCAATCTTGAAAATCCTTGGCCTCAATATGGCACAGCAGTGCCCTCTCAAGCATCTGAGAAATTGGGTCAGGACAAAGAATTCAGCTCTTGTGTCCCCCAAAAGTCTTCATAGTGTTATTCAGTTCCAGCAAAATATCCATAGACTGGGATATAATCTCAAGGTCTGCCTCTATTACCAAGATACCGTGCTATCCATCCATCCTCAAGTCAGCAGAAAAACGACACCACCATGAAATCTACTGTCCACGTTGGCTGTCTTTCTCCTACCTCTCTTTCCTCTGTTCCCAGTCACTGCCAGACTTCCCTCCAAGGTAATTGGTGACAAAGTCCAACCAATTTTACACAGCTTGAGGCTACCTTTGGACAGGGTCAGAATCAGGAGAAAAAAATTATTTGTACATTTAAGGACAACTTAAGCCTCTTTTCACTCGGGCTGGGAGTGAGGAGAAGGCAGTGCCATGGAAATACCATAGAAAAAAGATGTTGATGGAGCTTGTATAGGCTGTATGGCCTCAGAGATGTCCAGAAAGCCATAAATCAACTCCCAGGGCAATAACAATGTTCTGTTTCAATATAATAGGCAAAATTCTAGTAGGTAGTTCAAATTAGGTGGCCAGGTTCAGAAGACAGAATGCTAGCTGTCAGGTCTTTTGCTTACCAGCAAATTTCCTCTGTTGAAACCTCACACAGAAGGCATGTTAAGTCAACTCCCACAACTCTCTGTGCTTGCAACTGGCCAAAGGTGATTGTACAACTTGGATTGGCAGCTGTTGAATTTAAGAGGTGAATTAATTCCAAAGCTGATGGGGTCAGAACCTATTCAGCTGAACCAAATAGAGGACAAATGGCAAATGAGAATGAGGGAATGTAAGGCTCTTGCGCTCCAGGTTAATGAGGAATTGGCCACTTCAATGCAATGACAATATTTGCCAGTTCATTTGTGGCCATAGTGATATAAAGTTATAGTCCCCATATTTGAAAGAGAGATTTGAGAAGCCTGATTTGGCAAGAATGCAAAGTTAAGGTATTCTCACAATATGACTAACTGAATAAAGATACTAAGCATGACTAGGCCTGCTTGGGGCTAAATTTAAAGTCCAGCAATTATTCATGGGTCAATTGATACTTTTTTGGTGTTTACACAACACACTCCCCTCCTCTTGTCCAACTTATTTTGGGAAGGGTCAGGGGCAATTCTCAGAGCATGAATGGAAGGAACTATGTTCATTTCACTCAGAAACAGAAGAGTTTGGCTGCTATATCACTGGAATCAAGAAATTTCCTCCTGGGGAGCCAAAACTGGCCATTCCAGAAAACAGAATTCAGGATGGGTTCTAAGCTGAATCTCATACTGCCTGCCGTTTTGGCATGTGGGTTGAACATTTTATGACCGCCCCCCACGGGTGCCTACTCCTGGCATCAGGAAATTTCCTTGAGGTGAGCCAAAATCGGGTGATGTAGAAAAGAGCTTCCAATACCATTTCTAAGCATAAAATTCCACCACGAATCTCATCCCATCCCCCTTTTTTTCATTTGGGTTGAACTTCTTTTGTGGCACCCACCATGTATGTCTACTGGCAGCATCAGGAAATTTCCTCCCAGAGAGGCAGAATGGGCCATTCCACAAAAGAGCTTCTAATACCATTTCGAAGCATAAAATTCCACCACGAATCTGATCCAGCCCTCTGTTTTTGCATTCAGGTTCAACTTTTTTGGAGCCACCCGCCCCGTGTGCCTACCTTCAGGAAATTTCTTCCCGGAGAGGCTGTTTCAGAAAAAAGCTTCCAATACCATTTCTAAGTGTTAAATTCCACCCTGAAACTCATCCTGCCCTGTTTTTTGCATCCGGATTTATACCACAAAATCCCTTCTTCTGCACTTGTGGAGGAGGACATTAAACTGCCTTGACGTTCCTGCTCAGGTGATGAGATTTTGCTCATGGGCTGCCCAAAAGCATAAGACCTTTTGAGACTATAGGTAGCAGTAGGTCCACATGGCTAAAATGTTTATATATTTACTATTTTTAAATGGCATGGCTCATCATAACTCTTAACTTTTAGATTAGCTTTATTTGTTTCAGATTTTAGACTAACTTTATATGTTGTATGCTCCCTATGTTGGTTCTAGTGTTTTATAATATTTTATGATATTTATGTATTGTACTGGTCAAGGACCAAAAGAAATATGAAAGCTGGGAAAAAAAGCTGTAGGACAATTAGTCTGGATAATTATTATTAAAATAATAATATTTTGATAATAATATAATTAAAAATAATAGGATAATTGCCTTAATGCTTCCCCCTTCCTTCTATTCCATATTCATTCTATTGAGTTGTTTTGCTTTCCCCTAATCAGCATGATTATAATTGGTTTCTTCTTTCTCCTTCAGTGGAACTCAAATTCATGCTGTAATAATGAACTCATGTCATGACTAACACACCTGCCTCCTCCTCCTCCTCCTCCTCCTCCTCCTCCTCATTTAACCACTTACTTTTCTCCAAAAACTCCACTATCCTTAAGATATAGCTTTCTCAGATCCTGTATCATCCTTTCCTTATCTTGTAACATACATTTGTATTTTTAAAGCTTCCCCAAGTCTGTCAGTATTGTTCTTCTTCCAGTACTTGTAAGTTCCTGCTTGTGATATCAATGATACCGCCTAGCTATGTTATCTTCTGTAAGCACCTCTTTCTATTGCCTCTGCTTTTTCCAAGCATCAGGGTCTTCTTCATATACTCTTACTTGTTCATTATGTATCCACATTAACTTTGAGCTTTATTTTTAGTGTTTTCAGGGAGCTATCAAATTTTACTTCATCTAGCATTCAATGATTTGTTCATCATGCTATCAGTGGTCTCTTCAACAGCACCACAGTTCAAAGGCATCAGGTTTTTTTTGTTTAGCCTTTCTGATGGTCCAACTTTCACAGCCATACGTTACAACTGGAAAGTTCACACCTTTGGAGATACATGCCTTTGCTGGCAGTGTGATGTCTTATACTATTGCATAGATTATCAGTTTTTCTCCCAAGAAAAGGTGTCTCTATTTCATGATTATAATCACCATCCCCCACTAGTCTGTTATCTAGTTTGCTTCCTATACTAAACTGAAAGTTTCCTGTTGCCCCAGATGCTATTTTCCTTCCAACAGTTATGTATGATGACATCTTTTTTTGGTGTTGTGTCAATCAAGTGTTGCAAGCTGGCATAAAGCTGTTCATTATCCATTTGTGGCTAAAGCATAGACTTAGAACTCATCATAGTGAAAGGCTTGCCTTGGACTCACGCTGAGATCATCCTGTCATGCTTTAGGACAAACCTGACCACTGACTTCAGCACTCATTTGTTAATAATGATGGCTACTCCATTTCTTCTGTGATTTTCTTGTCTGGAGTAGAAGATCTGGTGCTGTTCTGATGTGAAGTGGGGCATTCTAGTCCCTTTCATTTATCTGATTCCCAGAATGTCATGGTGTGGCTTGGAAGTCCCTAAATCCAGCACCATATGCATTTTTTAAAAAAAATTAGTAAATGAAAATTAAAAGAGATTTTGCCCTTCCTGCTTCTGCTCACTATTAGTGTATCTCCTTACTGCCCTGTATCACCAACAATTCTCCTTCTCCTTCTTCAATTTAAAAGAAATGATCGATTTCTGTAGTCTGACAAGTGCAGAATTTGATCATTAACAAAAGAAGAGGATAGAGGAGGAAGCAAAGGATCAGAAACCAGGAAGCCATCCTGGATGCAAAGTAAATTCTGAAGCTTAAAGGTGAAGAGTAAAAACTACCTGCGGTGATGTTTCAGAGCCAAGTGAGTTCTTAAGAGAGAGTGTCTGGGAACACAAGCAGAGTCAATCTGAGGGCTCTTGGGCCTTGAAAGCCTTGAGTGCCAGCTTCCTGTGGTTGAAATCCAGAGTGTCTCATCAACTGCTTCTAAGACTAGGTGGGGTGCTGATAAGAGGAGGGTCTTAGAGAATCACTGACTCCAAACTTATCCTCAACCTCACAGCCAGGCCCAGGATCACGTCCCAGTCATGCCACATTCCAGGAGCCCTCTGGAGAAATTAAGGGAAAAGAAGGAGAAAAACAGCGCTACAACTGGAAGGAGGAATGAAAGTCACAGGAGGAGGAGGAGAGGGAATGCCCAGAGGAGGAAACTGAGAAAGGGAGGGGAAGAAGAAACATTTGAGAAGCGCAGTGCACAGAAGCACGAGGGAACGTGAATTCCCTGAAATCTGGTGAAGAAACTGTCTGAGACGGAATCAAGGAGCTTCCTCTGTTCCCATGAGCAGCTTTGCAGACAGGCTTTTCCTACTCCAAGTACACCAGGGGTGCCTGCGGGGTTCAATAAAAAAAGTCAAGATGGCAACCGCAATAGTGCGACTGAAGCTCCACAGCACACATAACAACAGGCAGAGCTTTGATTGTACCATCACAGCTGCCACCTTGACTTTTTGAACCACACCCTGCCGACATTCCTGGAGTGTATGGACACCCCCTGCCAAAGAAAGCCCCACATTAACAGAGCACCATCACATGGCCACTGCTGTCTGTCTACAAATGAACCACTTTGGCTCACAATCAAGGCAGAAGTCCCAGAGAAGGATTTATGATTTTCATGGCATATTGCAAGTTAATGGCCCCATTATCAGAACAGAAAGGTTATCCAAATACTTCTTTTTAAAAAAACAGCAATTTTGCTTCCAGAATACCCATACCTCACATCTACTTACCATAATGGGATCTGTAGAGATAAAGTTTGATGACAGAAAATATGTGGCGATACATCATCCTTGTGAAGGGTCTTATTTCGTACTGAGCGGGGAAGCGTTGACAAGCAAACTAATCTACAGGGAGTATGCTGGAGTACAGTGGAGGATTTCTTTGTTTTTTTTCCAGGAAAAGAAGGTGGCAGAATCATAGGATTTGGGACTGCAATACTTGAGCTCTGCACGGAGATGGCTGGATTTTTGCAAAGAGGAAGACAAGTCACTAAGCTCATACTGGCTGACCCCAATAAATAAAACTCACATTAGAAAGTGTGTTTAGGAACATGATGTCAACTGCCATTATCAAGTTATTTGCTCCACAATAATACCAATTACACAGTTCAGCCTATCTGTGCAATATCTTGTAGCAACAGTAATGACATGGATGCTTTGGTTGACATAAGATTAAGGTAGAATAGATAGAGATTATCTAGCTACAGATAGAGACTAACTCTAGTTGCTAACAGACTTTGTTTGCAGAGCTGGTCACCTGTTTTGGAGCCATCTCCTGTTCATTTGGTGAGATTCCCATCCATGAAGATATTTTATTCCTGCAATGTGTGAATTACAGTTGGGGCCCTAACAGGCAGAAGGAGGCAGACATAGATTGTGAGGTGAGAGGGGAAGACAGTCCTCCATCTTATCCAAGAGTAGTTGAATGATTTGGGGCACCACATGATCTTTCCCTGGCAATTAGATCACAATAAGGATAGTCAACCATGTTCTTCTCTTTGATGCCGTCTAAAGCCTGCTCTTTGAAGTGAAGTTTGCAGGAGGATGCCAAGAGACATAGGATATTCAGCAACTTATTTCAACTTGCCATTTACTAAATAAATGAATAAAAGTCGGGGAACCACCTTCTAATCCATACTCTTATCAGATATCTGCTCCTCTAGCTGCTGAGATGGTTTCCAAACATTCTTTTCATGATGCAGTGTAAGGATCTTTTACCAATGCCCCTCAGTGAGGCACCTTCCATAAATATCAGTCTATGTATGCCATAGTCCCCAGCCACTGAGATTATGGTACTTGTAAACTAATTTTTCTAGAGGGAAAAAGTAGGCTATAGTTTTCAAGACTGACTTCATGTTTGTTTTCTCAGCAGAAGGCAGGCTGGCTGACTTTGGCTCTGAAGCTAAACAGGGTCAGGCATGGTTGGTCCTTGAATGGGAAACCACAGGAAATACCAGGACTGAAGACTAGACTGGGAAATTAAACATTAGAGCAACAACAACACAATTTCCCAGAAGAAGGCAGAAGCAAATCAGCACTCTGCATTGACTGGCCCATGAAGTTGCCAGAGTAGATGGACATTTCTTTAATTTTCAGAATTAGCAGCAGCCACAGAAGAAAACACCACCACCAGCAGCTCCTAAAATATTCCTAGCATAGCCTCTCCCTCTGCTTTATGCCTATCCTGACACTTTTGAGTTCAGAGGATAGGTGATTTTCTTGGGGAGAGTTGAGGTTTCTGCAAACCACCAAACAAATTGCACTGAGGTTTTGACATTTGGGGCATCTTCCTTTTTGGATGGCCTCCCAGCCATTATTTGTGGTTGTGAGTGTGGGAATGACACACACAAAAAAGGGCAGAGCTTCAGTTGTACCATGTCAGCTGCCATCTTTATTTTTTTACCCCACCCATGACTATCATGCTAAAGGTTGGTCAAGGTTTCTCCCCTCTTCTAGCCAGCTCTAGGCATTTCTTTTCTTTTCTATTGATTTGTTACTTCTTTGTGTAAACTAATGAGAGCATAAATTTAAATTTAAAATGAAGGAAAGGAGATGGGAATAGAAATGAGTCCCATCTTCCATAATGCTTCCCCACCACCTCCATTTGCTCTTGTTCTCCTAGTTCTCACTGCATCCCAAGTGGGGAATGTGAAGCCCACCAGCTATTACTGCTTTACAACTCCCTGATGTTGAATGGGAGTTCATCAGGATTGAAAGGGCCTGAGTATGTCCATTATTGTATTAGAGAGTGGAAGCCATTCCTTTCAGGGTTCATTCTCTTCCACTCTTTAGAGCACCGTTGCAATGTGTTGGCTGTCTCAGGCTCCTGCTTCATTTCTCTGTTCTTGGCACTCTCCTCAGTCTTTCTCAGCAGGAGCCATGCTTAATCAACACTCCTAAATTGCCTTTTCATACACAAGAGAGACACTGGAGAGGGTTGCTTTTGAAACAGTAATACAGACAGAACACCTGGTAAAGAAAATGATCTGCATTTGTTTATAATTCTAGACGGGATGAAACCTGCTGGGAGGGAAGCAAATGAGTTTGTTTGCGTAGCAGGCCATAATTTGCCCTGCGGTTTAGGTCATGTTGGTATTAACCCTTATACATCCAATAGTTTCAAACTCTAGTGTTACAGATGACTCCAAATCTAACCAGGTTGGAGCCTGATTAGTACTTGGGTGGGAAATCAGCAGGGAAGCCCAGCACCATCCCAGCATCCTGGGAGATACTCCCTGCCTGGATGTGTCCATGAAGTCACCAAGAGGCCGGCTTGACTTGAAGAAGATGACCGGTTACTCCCCCAAGCCCTGCCTAGCTACCAGAACTTTTCATTTTAAAGTTAGCTAAATGAGCATCACATAAATGAGAGCCAGTTTGATGTAGTGGTTAAGGCACCAGGCTAGAAACCAGGAGATCGTGAGTTCAAGTCCTGCCTTGGGCACGAAGCCAGCTGGATGATCTTGGGCCAGTCCCTCTCTCTCAGCCCTAGGAAGCAGGCAAGGGCAAATCACTTCTGAAAACCTTGCCAAGAAAACTGCAAGGCCTTGTCCATGCAATTGCCAGGAGTCAAGACTGAGTTGAAGGTACAAAAAAAAAAAAATCACTACAAAATAATTATGATACATAAACTGAAAGCAGGGTGTTCTGTGCAAAGGGCGTCACATTTGTCATGGAGATGTAGAATACGAATAATAGTTAAACATTACCAGACACAGTTCTACTTTCTTCACCCATTCTTTTTTTTGGAAATCTCATTGGGATCTCAGGGATCTGTAATTCACTTACAGTTAAAATGACCAGAACTGCCACTCCTTCAACTCCAAGGCAAAGCATTGTCCTGCTTGTAACCACAAGAGCAAGCATGGTATAGTGTGGACCTGGAGCAAGGAAACTCAAGTTCTGGTCCATCCACTGGCACTGAAGCTCACTGGGTAATTTTGGGTCTATTACTCTTTCTCAGCCCTACATACTTTATAGGGATGGTGGTGTAAGAATAGTGGGAGGGCTATGCACACCACCTTGAAGTCTTGAAGAAAAGGAGGAATGTGAAGTCTAATAAATCAAGGTTCCTCAATCTTGGCCACTTGAAGATGTGTGGACTTCAACTCCCAGAATTCCCCAGCCAGCCATGCTGGCTAGGGAATTCTGGGAGTTGAAGTCCACACATCTTCAAGTGGTCAAGGTTGAGGATCACTGTAATCAATGAAGAGCCATTCTTCCAAAGGTTTTAGCAAAATCTATTTGGCCACTAGATGGCAGAGGTGGTCTTATAACTGCAAGGACCGCTTCCGATCAGCAGCTCTGTGGAAAGATGACCGCAGCTGGTTCTGCCCACTTTAGCTGCAATGTCCACAGCTCTGTGCTGGTTCTGCCCACCTTAACTGGGGGAGGCTGTGCTGGTAGCCCAGGATTCAGCTTCTTATATAATGAGCACCTGTGTTTACTTAAGCCATTTGCTACAACAGCAGCTGCAACTGGGGCTTTACCCTTAAGGAACTTGGTTAATATGATATGCCATCATTTCTCTAGCAAATGCCTGGGAGCATTGGAAGAGTGTGTTGGAGAGATGTCCCCAGGGAAGTGTCAAAAAAGTCAAGATGGAGGTTGCAATTGTGGAATTTAACCCTCCCCACCATTTTAAGTACATGCAACAAATGTAAAAAAGGGTGGGGCTTCATGGCATGGTTGTAGAAGCCACCTTCCCCCCCCCCCCAGTGAATGCCCATGGTGCATTGAGTGGTCAGGAAGTCTTCTATATGCACAGTGTATACCGGTATGTGCCAGGAGGTAGGCCTCTTCAACAACTATGGCTCTCTAGAGAATGGTTTTACTATAAAAGCTGTCTGTAACACTGAGCAAAATCATTCTCAGGCCAAATACCACTGCATTTTTAAATGAAGAACACGTGTTTTATGATGCCTAATAAAGTGGTTTTATTGGACTGATCTGCAAATGCACCCAGCAGTGATGGGTGTTCCATTGGAAGACCTGAAGACCCAGGTTAGGGACAGATCATCCTGGAGAAAGTCTTATTGAATTGGTTGCTAAGAGCTGACACCAACTTGATCGCATGTAATCGATCAGTCAATAAATGCACCACCAGCTCTTAGGGAGAAATATTTTAGATAGCAAGTGAAGATAATTATTTGTTCAGATCACCTGTTTCTCTCCGTTATGGTACTTTTCTTTCAGAAGTTGCTGTGTGAATTTAAACATATAGAGGACCTGCCAGTTGGGAGTAAGTCTAAGGCTACAACTTCCCTGTTGTATGTTTTTTATGTTAAGGCTACAACTTCCCTGCTTTCCTAGAAAAAGAGGATACTGGAGCTTGCTTTTGAATAGACAAGGCCCATCACGGCAGGAGTGAGCAATCTTTAGTGTAGTAACAGGAATAGGAGGAGCAACAGTTGTAGTTTTATTTATTATGCCCTTAAAGCTAAGCCCAGTTCATAGAACAAGGCAACAGCTGCCTTACTGCAATACATTATAACACAATTAAGATGAGAAGCCTCTCAGCTGAAAGGTCTGTGACGTGCAATGAACTTAACTTCTATACATTTAAAATGATAGGTAAGAATGTGTTTATTTTAAAGCAGCTTTCACAGGGGGCCATGAAAAAGAAGCATTTTTAGTGCTCAAACTCAATGCATAATTCAAACAGAATCCAAACATTAGTCTTGTAAGACCTCCTTCTCCTGTTTAAAGTAACTAGAAACTCCAGAGCCCACATCCTAAAGCAATAGGATGCTGTAGGCTTGAGACCTGTCTTTGCTGTAATGAACATGGGTAAATCCCTTGAAAATCTCAGGCTCTGCATTTTTGTCTGCATCGCAGAATCCTGATACTTGTTGGAAATTAGAGCTCCCTCACTTCTACTATGACTTATAATAGATCTGCTACAGTAAGGCTTAAGGAAGGATGTATCCCTTGCCATTTTTTGTTCATTTTTTAAACCAACAATACTCTCTCTAGATTAGAAAAAGAGTTTTGATTCTGAATGGCTCTGATGTGCAAAATATAGATATCTCTATACAGAGATAAATACATACACACATATATTCTCTTGGGGATGGTGATGTTTCAGCTTCACTTGCACCCATTTGCCTGAAGCATTTATTTAAGCCTTGGGAAACTATTGCAGATCTGCCTAATTATGCATACATTATATTGACACAACTGTGGGCATTTTTCACAAGAAACCTTCCATCCGTATCAGGAATAAGTGATGTTTTAGAATAGGTGATATTATGAAACAGATCCAGTTACTGTTATCCCTCAGCAATCCTTTTGAAGCCTGAAGTAACTGACAAAGCAATTTTGTCACCAGCATAACTGATTAGGATTACAGCCATTTGCCCCATAGATTTTAGCGTTACAACATATGCTTTGAATTCTAGAGCAGGGTTTATCAAACTCTGTTCTGTAGAACCTTAGGATTCTGCAAGAACTGGATAGAGTTCTGTGAGTGACTAAGGGCAACAAAAGAAAATAAAATTCAAACACAGCTGATTTTCTATCACTAGAGCTTGGCTCTTGGGCAAAGGTTCTGGGATATATACATTTTTAACTAACAGGTTCCACAGCCTGGAAAAGTTGGAAAACTCCTGTTCTAGAGAACTAAAAACAATTCTATGATGGCCTGAAATTTTAAAGGCACTTTCAGGTTTGGAAAAAAGTAAATACTAAGTTTTGGCTACATCATCTAAAAAGGATATTGACAAACTGGAACAAGTTCAGAGGAAGGCCACTGAGATCGTGAAGGGACTTGAAACCAAGTTCTATGTGGACCACCACTTACAGGAAGGGATACTGTATGTTTAGCCTGAAGAAGAAGAAGACTGAGGGGAGATAAGAGAGCAATCTCCAGATGTTTAGAGGGTTGTCACGTGGAAGAGGCAGTAGATTTGTTCTTGGTTGCCCTAGAGGGCAGGACCAGAACCAATGATTTGAAAGTAGAACAAAGTAGATTTAGGATAGATATTAAGAGAAATTCCCTGAGCTGTCAACCAGTGAATAGGCTGACTTACAAAATAGTTTGTTCTCCTTCACAGGATAACACTAGATGAGGCTGGAGAGTCATAAAACTTTAGTTGATTTGGTACCGAGCATAGCATTAAACTAAATGACATCAGAGATTCCTTACAACCCTATGATTCTATGAAGCCTTGAGAACTCTTTTGGGAACTCTGTAATATTATCCACAATACTGCCTACTTTCTCCATATCAGAATGCTGTCAGTAATACTGTAAGTTTAAAATACAAGCAATGAATGAGGAGATATTCAAATAGGCTTAAAAAAAGAGACTGGAAAATTACGAGGCATTTCATCTGGTTTCACCCCACATATCATGTCGTAATGTCTGTTTGCTCATGCCTCACTGGGCTGTCTGAACACAGCTACTTTTATTCATGTTTTCTAACTACACATATTGTGATTCATTCAACAATAACATTTAAACTGTGCCTTAAATGTATGAATGTAGCCTGATGGATTGTCCTTAATTTTTAAACCAACACCTGTAAAATAACATTACTGCTGTTATGTATATAATAGGAGTAAGGTTAGAAAGATATAAACTTTCCTAGAATTCCTTTAGAAAATAGTCCAGAAACTATAACAGAAATTAGTTGAATATAAATAAACTGCTCTGCTGTTGAATATAAACATTTCCCAGAACTACATTAGAAAATAGCCCAGAAACACTTCAAGAAAATACATTAGGTAGTTAATATTCCAACCTCTGCTGCAAAATGATGATCAAAATGTATTCAACAGAGAGATATCAAAGATATAAGCTTCACCCATTATTTTTAGTGTGTTTCCTTCCTCCCAATGTCCATCTTACTTCATTTTTTGGTCCAAATAAAGGGTCTCTTATCTTCTTGTAAGGAAGGAAGGATCTTTTTCTCCTGGCAAAGCAAGATCTGTTCCTGAAAAGGACATATTGCTTACTTGCAATTGGGCTGTGGTGATTCTTCATGGCCATCTAGATTCATATGTATAGATTCCATTCTTGCTCAAAGGCATCACAGAGAACTGTCCAAGGTAGGGCAGCCTCTGGCTAGGAGCAGGTCCTGCCTTTGTCCTCAATATTCTTAAGACAGCAACAGCCAAGGTTTCTAAGACTACCTATTATGATAGGCATCTGAAGAGGGGAAGGTAGGTTGGTGGGCTCTATGAATGTGTAAGTGACCACCTGAAGAGTAAGGAAGATGACCTTGATGTAGATATGCAGGAACTGTAATCTAGGCAAAAGGGGCTGAAAGCATTTGTTAGGTCCAAAATAGCTAGATAACATTCAGATGCAGCTCAGACAGATGCTTCCCTAGTTCGCTGAACTATAAGAAGGGAGATCTTCAATCAAACTTGCAAGATTCTGGTATCATACCCAATCTCAATAAAAGTAGTCTTAGCCTTCCTGTGGAGTCAATTTCCTGGTCTGGACTACCTACTAAGACTGATACCACTTGAAGAGCATATTTACAGGCAATACCTCCCCTTCTTTCTATTCTCTGTGCCTCATATATGTGGATTAGTAGCAAATTGGGCAGTGTTGTTCACTCATAAGATGCATCTGCTGTAGCTTGAACATTGCAATAGTTATGTCTAATGGAGTAGCAATCAGAACTTTTAAGACTGAATTGAGCCAGCAGCCAGCATGACAAGCCAAAGCTTGATGATTATCTAAAGAGTAGAGAATTCTGTCCAAGAGACGTAAGGAGAAGGTGGTCAGCAAGGGAGTAAGTTGGTTCAAATGGAACTTCAAAATGCTTATTGGTGAGAAAGAAACTTCAAGATGCAGGTAATGTAGTCTTTCTGAAATATGCTGGGTTAAAGAAGTGAGAACCACTGAGAGATTCCAGGATGGTACCAGTGACAGTTGATAAGGATACAAATTGAAAAACACCTTCATGATCAGATTTGGAAAAAAGTATGTATCTGTCTGCAGATTCATGTTCCAAAGAAATAGCTGCAATTAAATGTTAAGGGAAGATAGGCTGACAATCTGTTTTTGAGGTGCAGAAGGAAATGCTAAATCAATTGCAAGATGCTAGTCAGAGTCTCCAATTACTTATCTATAAAGACTACTTAAATGCATGAGAGCATTGTGTCAACATGATAAGCTTGAAAGTGTGTGAAATTAAATTCACAGAGAGATGGCTTGAAGGCCTAAACATTTTGGGCAGTAACTGATATAATGCTGGACTTTTTTTTGTAATCAACTGTAGGTGATTCAGAGGTTGCTCAAATGATTGCCCCACCCTGTCTGTGATTTATCTCTAATGAAACTGCAGGAAGGACTCAGCATGAACAGGCAGCCTCAAACCATCCTGAAGCTCTCCAACCATCATAACAGGGGTGGTTGTTCTCTTGGCAGGATGATGAGTTGTATCTCTGGGGGAAAACCCTAAAAAATGATTGCTGCAACAGTAGCATCTGGAGCCTGACAATCAGGACCATGACTGTGGAACCCGAGAAATCTCTGAATGTCTGACACCAGAATGGAATATATGACTTCACCAAGATAGAACTGATCAAGAGGGGCCCAATTTGTTCCCTGTATTGAATTAAGAAGAACACATCACATGTTTCTCTTCTGTCTGGTTCTGATAATGAGGAGGAAAAAAATGGGAATACTATGTATGCTAGTTTGAACTTCAAGAGGAAAGATGGGATATAACCAAATGAATGAATGAATAAATGTGTTTTAACTTTAGAATAAATGTGGAAAACATGACGGGTCATTTTATCATGCTTGGTAGACATGTAAAAAAGCTAGAACATTTTGGGTTCAAGTACATACAGTGATACGAAGAATTTTAAAGATTAATATTCAACTGAAACCAGAACTTTTTTTGCTGGGACTAATGGACAGACAACTAGAAAAAACTTATAGAAGGTTATTTTTGTACATGGTAACTGCAGCGAGATTATTATATGCACAAAGATGGAAAGACTCTGAAATACCTACAATGGAGAAATGGTTGCTGAATATGACAGAATTTGCAGAGATGGCAACATTGACTTGTTTGATTAGGGAAAAGACAATAACTACGTTCATCAGTGACTGGAAACCCTTTATAGACTTTTTGCTGAAAATGGAAAAAAATGAACTTGTGGTTTATGGGTTTGATGATTAGAAAGGGTGGAATATGGAAAAAAGGGAGCCATGATGTAACCTTAGTGAGGATAAAATATAAATGCATTTACAACTGCTGTAAAGAAGATTGGAAACCACTACTTCATATCTTTTTTCTTTTTCTTTCTTTCTTGACGTTTTTCTTTTCTTTATCACTTCTCTTTTACTTTTCTTTCCTTTTACTTTCCTTTTTCTTTAAATTTGTATTGTTTTTATCCTGTAAAAATTTCTTTAATGAAAATTAATTAAAGAAGAATAAGTGTGGATGCTTTGATGAGATTAGGTTTGATTTATATTAATTGCTAATGGGCACTTAATATGCATGTTTGTTATGAAAAATAACACCCAGAACCCTGTGACCTGAAGGAAGTATTTTTCTTTGCAAAAAAAAATTCAGCCACTAGTAGGTGCTAGGAAGTCCATTAGAAGCCTTCAGTTTTACGTTAAGCAAAATTAGATTCCTATTTTCCCTTCACCAATGCACTAATCCTACATTTAAGCTATAATTGTCAGGTTAAGCCCAAAGAACTCCACGAGACAGTGCAAATAGAGTTCTGTTGTGTTTATTAGCTTCCACCTCAAGACAGAAATCTCTCCAAACTGAACCTAAGTTCCCAAGCCAGCAAGCCACAACACCATGAATTCCTTAGGGTGGTGCCAGTCTCATCTTCTTAAACTTCCCACGCTCCTGTTGAGGGCTAAGGAAACGCTTATCTCCCTGAGCGTGGCCTTCATAACACCATTCCATCACAGTAACACTCTTCTCTAATAAAAAAAAAGTTGCGATGAAAGGCATATATAGGGAGAAAGGATGGCAGAAAATATAGTCTCAATGTCACCACATTATGGATTGCCTGGTAATGGTACTGTTGACATGATCTTGAGTTGAACTCCAGTCTGGGACACCATAGCTGCGAACAGAATTATTCCTAGGATAGTAGCTGTCTTTGCAGCAATGAGAGCAAAGACTCTTTGTGATTTTGAGGGGATAAAATATGCAGATAGTTGTAGAGTGGTAAAACTCTTCTATTGCACTTTCTTTTTCTCGTCCATTGTTCTGCAGTTGTTTCAGCCTTTGTATCGAATGGTTGAAATGAATAAAAGTGGTGTAAAGATAAGAACAAACAGTTTCTAGGAAAATAATGTTTCATGTTGGTCATCACTGTGTTACTGTCCTCTGTGGACGGGATGGGAACCTTACATATATCACTCTGAACAATTCTGAAAGGACTGAGATAAAAGCAAAGTAAGTCCATCTCTAACACAGAGGAAATACTGGCCATATTAAAAAAAGCTGCTTACCCAGTCATAGAGATTATTCTCTTGCGTTTTATAGAAGATAATCTGTTTGAACAGATTTTGAGCTATTAGGAAACCTCTCCGCATCCCTTTTTGTCTGCCAAGGCAACACAGTACATTGTCAAGCTCTTAGAAATCCCTGAGTTCGGGGGAGGATGTTTTATTATTCATGTTCTGATGAACATGGCTATGTTTGTTTTCTTGCCTTGACTTTGACCTCTTTTGCAAACAGTATTTACCCAGTCTCCTGAGGACTGTCGCAGGTCATACTGTGACCCTGCTTTGCATTGGCTCTTATTTCCAGCTTAATGTCCTGCCCTATCTCTCAGGTGCCTCTTTTCCTTCAAAGTCAACTGTTCCTGGTTCTCTGTCTTTTGCTCTTCTGACAAAAGGTGTGGCCTTTCATTCTTTGTGGTATTATGTCTATTTTATCTGTTCCTCCTGTGGCATTTTGACTTACAAAAGGATCTCTCAAAGTTTTTTTGTTCCTTGTGGTTGATAGTCTGTAGACTTAACCACTGAAGTACGCTAGCCTTATGATCTGTGTTGATTTGTCTTTCAGGTGAATATCCCAAGTACATACTGATTGTGTTTGGGGACCATCTGAACACATCATCCCTTCCAAACCCCATTCCAGTCTCCACTGGTTTGGGAAGTTGAGCTTTTAGCTCTACAGTGGTACCGGATACGAACTCGCCTCGACTTACGAACCGGATCCGCGGCCATTTTCCCTGCTGCCATGCGGTCGCGGCTTCCTGTGGGCGAGGTCACGGTAACAAGGAGATGTTCGGTGAGGCTTGTGGTGTGTTTTGCGGTGTTTTGTGAAGGTTTTTGGTGTGCTTGTCAGCATGGCTCCAAAGAAAATGCAGAGCAGGCTTGGCGGGAGTAAGGCTCTGAAGAGAAAAGTGACGATCGAGCTGAAGAAGGAAATTATAGAAAAGCAGATCGTGGCATTCGTGTGACTGATCTGGCCTCAGAGTACAAGATGGCGAAGTCGACCATCTCGACTATGCTCAAGAATAAAGATGCCATCAGAGGAGCTGATGTGGCAAAAGGAGTGTCGATCTTAACGAGGCAGAGGACACCAGTGCTGGAAGAGGTGGAAAAGCTGTTGTTGACCCTAACCCTAACCCAACAGAAGGCGCTGGGCGAGGAGCATTCCACTGAGGAAGAGGAGGAGGGGGAGGAGGTGAGCTGTGATGCGATAAAGTCCATCATGGAGAAATGGAATGAGTGCCAGGATTTCATTGAGAAGCACCACCCCAACAGAACTGTGACAAGCAGAGTGCTGAATCTTATGAACGATAACGTGTTCTCTCATTTCCGGAGGGTTATGCAGCACAGGAAAAAACAACAGACTTTAGACAGGTTTTTCCCCTGAACTGAGCCTGCAGCTAAGAGGCAAAGAAGAGAGGAAACCCCTGAAGGGGACTCTCCCTCCAACCAATAACTGCCTCCCCACCCCATTCTCCCTCTTCATGCTGTGCCAGTTGCACTGTTTTTCATGTTTTTGTGGTGTAAAAATAAAATGCATATGTTTCAGAACGGATTGTACTTTACATTGAACCTTATGGGGAAATTGCCTCGGGTTGCGACCAAATTTGGGTGGAGGGTGGAACGGATTAACCGTATTTACATTGAACCTTATGGGGAAATTTGCTTCGGGTTGCGACCAACTCGGGATATGTCCAGAGTCACGGAACGGATTAAGTTTGTATCCCGAGGTACCACTGTACATGGATTTGATAAAAGTACGCCGGCTAGACTGTATTTTAAACAGTTAATGTTTATGTTTTATTCAGTAAGTCCTTTCATTATTTATTAATCATTTCCATTATCCTAAATCATAGGAATTTACCTGTCATTCTATGTTTCCGCTGCCTTGCAACATGCTGGCAGTTGCCCAGGTAGAAAAGTGGACATAGGTAAGACTTTAGAGGTGATAGACAGAATCCTGCAGCCAGATCTGCCCCATTCATGCTGCAGAGCTGAGGTTGATGGAATTTTTTTCTGTTGGCTGATGATCCACTGAAGGGGGAAAGGCAAGGCCAGAAGAATCAACTTTGCTTATCGCACGCTACACACACAAAACCAGGACAGCACCATTCAGCATTTGAGTCAGGATAGGGATCGGGGGGGGGGGGGCGGGGGGAGGCAGGAAATGCCATGCATTTGCTTTTCTGCTTCTCAAGGATGGGTGGACAGCAGTTCAACTCAGTTGCGAGTAAAGGCTCTGTATACCTTTTGTCTGTAACCATTTGTAGCAGAAGAATGTAACTATTATCCTTATTACATTATCTGCAGTAAGTATGTTTTGCTGTATTATTGAGTACAGTTTTAATAAATGTTAGCTGTATTGCTTGTTTAAGAATGAGTGTACCAAGACAAAACAAAATACTTTTCATTGCTGAACTGAAATTCCCTTGGTGTTTTCACTCCTGCTTCTTCTCTCTGTAAATAAATACATCGTAATAGGACTGTGCAATGCTTCAGATTTGATTCCAAAATGGTACTTTGGGCTGCAGCCTGGTTTGCAACTCCTTAAAGCAAACAGTCTTTTCCCCCCAGAATCCTCTGGCAGGGATGAATTCTCAAGAAAAGATGCAGCTGCTTTGAACAGTTGCAGACAGGTGTTACTTTTGTGCTCCTCTGGGCTCTGAAGCACCCTTTTGGGATCAAATGCAAAATGCATAGCCAGTCCAGGAGGAGTTAATGCTTCCAGAAGAAATGGAGTCATTTAACACTGCCAGGATCTTCTTAGATCCAGATTTTTGAAAGGACATTATTCCAGTAAGAAATAGCGTCCAAGTGGGCATCTCAGAATAATTTTGGCACCCTGCTAACCATAGCAGACATTGGACTGCTCTATACTTTCCAGGAGGGAACTGCAAAAATCACCTCTGTGGGTGGTTGTTGACTAAGAACTTACGCTAGCTGACCCACTTTGCTGGAATACATGTTCCATATTTATATAAAGGAAAAACAATAGGAACCAATTACTAGCTGTATCCACAGAATATTACTTCTATCAACTCTAGCTTTCTATTTCTTTTAGGGAGATGGAGCACCAGCACTGATGGAGGTGGACAGAGTTAATGCTATTACCCTCCTGACTGAGTCCCATATATTTCTCAACAGCATGGTATTGAAATGCATCCAGAAAAAGAAGGGTAAAAAAATGATACACAGTCACACGAGGCCCCCGTCTTACTGGCAGATGGTCCTTTTAAGAAGTTACTGATTTGTTGAGTCAAAGCTTATTTGTTAGGAAGTACATAAAACTTTTCCATTACCTGAAATCCTGTGGGTACTCAGAAATAAATTCAACTATATTCAATGGGGCTTACTTCTAAAAAAACCCCAAAAACCTCTTAACATTAAACATCCCATGGATGCCTTAAAAGCAGAAATATATACATTCTCAGCCAGGAACTGACTGGGCTTCTTCAGGGCTGCCTCAATGGAAGTTGAGAAGAAACCAAGAAAAATTGGAAGCAGCAAGAGCACCTGCCTGATTGGGGCGGGCACTTCACTGCGCATTGCAAGTGCTTTGCGCGGTTCAGAAATCAAGCTCTGCTCACTCTATTGTTCCTGAGCACATATCAGGATCAATCCTCTCTACCCCTTCACACTTCCAACTATAGCAAAAGCAAGGAGGACGCCTGTTTTCCTTCAGCCTCATTCCCAAGTCCAATTATGGAGATGTTGGACAGAAATGCTACTCTGCTGACATTTGGTGATGTCAAGGGGCATGTGCAAACCACATCCCCAGCTGTTTTACTTCTGGGTTGTCAAATAAAATTTAAACCTCCTCCAAATTTCCTTCTCCCCCCTTCACTTCTGCAGGAATAGCCTTGGCTTTTCTTTCCTCTGATCTCTACATCCAGCCATCTGCCTGCCACAGATGGGGTTTTTTTGGGGGGGGTGGTGGTGATACAGGGGTGTTGGGTGGAATAAACATTTTCCAACATCTCTATCATACTGAGTTGAAAGGTCATGTCCTCCCTCAAAGCATGAAATTTCTGCAAGCTTGCTCAACTGAAAGGTTCTCCCCCCTCCAAAAAAATCAGGGCACGGAATGCAATGTTTACTATAGTGAGAAAGCACAGGCACCACTAGCTGAATTTCAGGGTTGCTGTGCAAGATAATAGGACCTTGATTATCTTTACTCCTGAAATAGTAATGTCACAATTTAAATAACTCATAATTATTAGGGGAAAAATGAACATGCATACTTCAGAGTTTCAAACAACTGTGCTAAAATCTTGAACATTGCTTTCTTATAACTGCTAAGACAAGGATGCCTGCTGCAATACAGCTGTTTAGCTAAGGGTTGCACACAGGTTGAAATACTTTCCATATGTCTAGAGAGGCAGTTATCAGGCCTTGGGATCTTTCAGCCAGGTATCAGAATGACAGACATGTTATTATGCTGGGCAGAAACTTTTAGGTGACTGAACAGCATTTATCATTAAAAAAAAAGAAGAAAAGAAACAGCACACTCTGTTTCCTTAAAAAGTAAAACTTGATTGCCAGCCTTTAAATTTACTTTGCAGCCCATTATTCCAGAATTCTGGCTACATCTTCACTTCTGCAAGGTTCAGATGAGGGTTTAAGACTTGAAGACAGACACAAATGCTAGGCAGGTTTTTTAGAATGATAGGGATTGGTGGGATCATGAAGTGAAAAAGATTGCGGATGAGAAAAATGCATATAACAGAATCGCTATAAAAATGAGCATCAATGTTGATATACAATGCATATGTACAGAAAAGAAAGTTGCAAAGAATGTAGTAAAAAGTGCAAGGCATGGTTAAGAGAGGCAGAGACAGCACAGAATGATTTTGATGGAAATAAAAAAACTATCTTGTGAGTGGGTGAAAAAGTTTAAAAAGGAGTCTCAAATAGAATGAATGGAATTAAAAAATAAAAGTGCTAAAAGATTTAAGATGCGATTGAAGGAGATGCTGGAAGGAGAATTTTAGAGATTTCTATGGGAATGATCACTGGCATTATTTTCTTGAAGAGTGGGATTGAAACAAATGCTATAAATGTTACTGTCCACAGGGAAAAAAGTGATGAAAAGTGAGTAATAAATGCAGCGAGAATGCTGAAAAAAATATGAGGCTGCCAGAATAGACAAAGTAACTGGAGAAATGTTCAAGTCAGGATGTGAATAATATGAGGTGGCTTTGTGAGTTATTTAACATGCGTGAAGACCGTCTGTGCCTGACAATTGGAAGAATGCTGTTATTGTTCCTTTGGAGAGGCAGCAAAAACTACAGGAAGAGATTAGGTTCCTGCTTTGGCAGAATTATGACTGAAAAGGTAGAGAAATATCAATGAGTAAAATTTGGGAAATACCAAGCAGGAGTGTGCAGACTAATTCTTTGCTCTTCAGCAGCTCATATGAATATGAAAACACTTTTTGTGCATTTGTTGATTTAGAGGAAGCAAGCAACAAAGCGAATAGACTTGAATTATGGAATGGTTTTCCTAAATTGAAGTTGAAAGTTGCTTGCTAAATGGAGTAATATGATGGAAACAAAGCACTTGTGGAAATAAACGGAATGCTTAGCTAATGGTTCAAAACTGAGCAGGGACTAAGAATAATATATCCCCATGGTTGTTTAATGTATTTATGGATACATGTATAAGGATTGTTGTTCAGACAGTAGAGGTGTTAGGGGCATGAATGTGAATGCAGGCAATATTGTGTTGATGGGTGAGACCCCGTATGATTTATAGTGAATGTTAAATAGTATGATGCCATGAGGAGCAGTCTATATGAAAATTAATAGATCAAGATCAAGGTGGTAAACCACTGCAAACTATACATAACTAGTGAAAAGCAGAACAAGTAGGCAAATTTATGTAGCTTGGTGAAATGTTGACCAAGGGTGGGAGTATGAATGGAGAAATGTTGGAGACATACAAGTGCTGGTAGGAAGATGGTGGGTAGTATGTGGTCTGTTCCAAGGAATGTTTGTTGAAAGAAACAACAATGACTATGCATAAGAGCACGTTGGAGTACAAACAAGAAATTATAGATCCAGGAATGAATGGCTGCTGAATGAATGCAGACAAAGTCCAAAACAGAACTGGTGTGAAAGGAGTATGGTGAGGTGATTTAGTCACATAAAGAGAATGAATAAGGATCAGATTTCAGAACAAATATATGAAGGAAAAATGAATGTATCAAGGAAGTTACGATTGGGTGCAGCTGATGAGATCCTCAAAAAGAAAGAGGGGACAAGTTTAAAGAACAAAGGTCTTTGTATAAATCAGTGTATGGATGGGTTGGAATAAGGATGGTTTGCAAGGATACAAAGGTATTGAGAGGTATAGTGAATGGTATTGGTGTAAATTCGATTCAGATATGTATTTCCTTTTCTCTTACCTAATGCCTCAATTTGTTAGGCTTACAATTTCTAACCCATTTTCTTTGCTTTGCATAATGAAAAAGAATAGCATAATGGGTATGCTAATATATGTATCCCTTTACATAAAAAGCAAGCTCATTGCTTCTAGTCATTCTGAAGTGCCAATGAAATAGGATTGTTAGTTAATATATTGAGAAAAGACATCAACTGCAAATTCTCCATCCATCCCTTTTCCATTTGGCAGAAGGTCAACAGAATGTTATGGACTAATTGCTGAGAAAGGTCAGCCTTGCTTAAATCCACAGAATTTCCTAAAAAGAGAAAGACACCATAGAAACATTTTCCCCCCAGGGAGTTGTTGGGATCCACTGTAATTGGAATAATATTTTAGAAGCACTCAAAGTTCTGTAAAAAGCAGCTTTAAGAACAAATCATAAGTTCACAAGCTAGGGAAAAATTACAGACAGAAACACATACACTGGCAAGAATCAACATCAAAGGCAAGAGTCTTATGGAATGAGAAATGGGAAGAACATTATGTTTAACCTGTGTGTTTTTTTTAAAGAAAGAAAAATTAATCAAGAAACATTCTCTTCCTCAATATTCTTCAGTTTCACCCATAATACACAATGCAAAGCCTGAGGCAAAGCAGCCGTTTATGCAGAATGAGACGTGTTGCAGAAATTCCCTCATATTAACATTCCCACCTGCCTTCTGCCCTTGAAACTCACAGACATCTGAGAAAAGAGTATACATCTGGACATTTTGCAAGGATTTACGAATGTCAGGATTTATTTATCACGACCCCTCACCCCACCCTGTCTTTCAAATGCTTCCGATCGATTATGGGTGCTGGATAAGAGGAAATGCTGACTCACTCTAATGAGTTTTTTTGATCCAACAAATCCCTTCTATACAGTGTCCACTGAAGTATTCCTGCTCAGCCATTTTCTACTGGAGATGCAGGAAGAGGCTGGAATATTCAAAACTAATTAACAAGGGGGTTTGTTTAGTTTTCTTCCAGAGACAAAAAAAGGAAAACCTAAAGGAAAACAGAAAAATGCTGTAGGGCAGTAAGCAAACCACTGTCAAGGTAAAGGTCAGAGTGGACTCAAATTTCTGCTTAGATATTTTGAAGTAAACTATGCAGCTAAACAGTCTTTGCCTTCCAAGGGTTGTCTTTCAGTGCAGCAATGAAGAAGAGTCATTCTGCTGAAGGAGGCCTTCCATCACAGAGCATCTACCACGATGCACAGGAAGGGCAGGAGAATTCAGGATTTGTGCCCAGGTGGGTGCTGTAGCCAGGCCTTCTTTTCTTCTGGTGGTTATTGCTTGGGCATGGCAAAATCCCAGGCGGTCTCCTGGGCACATTTCCACATGGCTCTCATGAGCCGTGTAAAGCCCATGTCTTTGGGTTTCTCCAACCCCCTCATAAGCCTCTGCTTCATGATGGCCACAAATTCTTTGTTGCTCAGCTCTCCATTTCCTGAGGGAAGAAAAGGGAAGGCCAGTTCAGAGGGTGGGAAATGTAAACAGACGAATCAGACACTTTTGCAGCAGCCAAAAAAAAAAAAAAAGTTTAAAAATGATTATTTTCCCTCTTGAGAAGAAACACTAATTTCATTTGTGATGTCTAAATAAGTTAGAGTACTGGTGTAGTGCCCACTAGCATCACCCCCCCCAAAAAACCCACCAGGATTTTTTTAAAAAACAGAGTTAATTGTTAAGTGAAAGCACAGTCAACAATCTCTTGCGGCCCAAATCTGCTACTCTTGGCTATCTTAAGCAAAGCTTCTCCTGTTTTTCTAATTGTCTTTGTTCACTACCCACATTTGTGGTTCAAAAACACAGTATTCCAGGTTCTGATGGCTCCTTTATTGAGATAGCAATCTTTCGTTGCTACACAGCTATGGTTATTCTTGCTCACCGTAACTCTGGGTGGGATGAGAAAAGGGAGATTTTTGGAGGATTAAAAAAAAAACACCTCTTATTCATAGAGTCTAATATATGCAGGTGAAGACAAAACTAACAAATGTACAAAGACCCATTGTCATGACTAGATAATATTCTAGCCCTTTAAATATTAAGAACTGATTATTAAGAAACTGAATGTAATCATGGTCTTTAATTGAAGTAGTGTCTTGATGAGAATGTGGAGAAAGAGGTTATTTCATGAAAGTTATTTTTCAGCACACTTCTTGAAAGCTTGCAATTCAAAATGGGTAATAAAGCAGTACATTACAGTTCCTCACTTCTGTTCAGTAATGAAAGCCATTCCAGATCGGATTGAATTTATTGTAATTGAAATCATGCTAACAAGATAGGTATGTGTGTATACACACACTTATACTGTAACTAACTTCAACTTTCCTTGCTGTTCTTTCATTCATGCTGCATTTAAAGAGAAGAAAAGGGAATGTTCTCTTTCTGTCACACTCAAATGAAAGAGCTGATGGCACAAGGAAGGGAGATACAGGTAGGTCTCAATGTGGTTAATGAATCCCACGAAATGGTCGCGTTATTCAAATTCACACTATTCAAAGTGATATTTCTACAGAAAATAAGGTAATGGGTTCCAGCTTGATGGAAATAGGTAATGAAAAATTTTAAACATAACTTTTTATACGTATACTAATGAAATATTACAGTAAAGAATAAAAAGAATATACTTTAAAATTTAACAAAGTCAGAGTGGGTTATAGAAAGCAAAATAAAAAGAATTCTACTGTAGATTCAGGCATTCCAACATCTCGTCCTATTTTAATGACCACATTCATGTTGTTCAATTACATCAAATTTCTGCTCTAATGTAATAACAAGCCTTTTGTACTGTTTTCCTCTGACGGAATCTTCCTTTTCTCCATTTTGCACATATGAAGATTAGCAGTGTCTAAAATCCCAGTGGCAACTGCACATGTGCTAGCCTCACAAGAACTGAATTTTGGGTCACATTAAAGGTCAATTTCTAATTTGCACTAAATTGGATATCGCATTATTCAGACTTGCACTAATTGTGACCTACCTGTAAAATGAACTAAGACACATTTACGACAAGAATTCTGCAATCCAGATCCAGTCAGACTTTTCTGGGTGGAAAAAATGCTCTTTTTTGGCCACTGAAAATTATAACTTAATAAATCTATCAAACATAGATGTTTTGGGACTTTCTGACAGTATCCGGTGTAGTGGTCTTGTCATCTCAGCAGAGCTCTTACAAAAATGACAATTAGTAGCTGAGAAACCACAACTCTGAAATAGCTTCTCCCTTTTCATGTGCAATAGAGTTTATTGTCTTTTACCCATCCACTGAGCAAATAAATTGCACATTTCTTTTAGTCACCAGGAGTCAGGATTGACACAAAAGACCATAAGAGCAGTTGTCTTAAATCAGAATAAAAGGTATAACCTGGGAAAAACCCAATCCACATGGGCTCTGCAATATTGGGAGTTTCTGGAATCTGTTTTCCAAGAAGGCTGAAGGGAGAGCATTAAGGCAAGCTCTGGAAAAGGCCTATCTATAACTGAAGTAAACCAGACGATGCAAATATTCTGCAGG
Organism: Python bivittatus; assembly: GCF_059951505.1. Classification (NCBI taxonomy): domain Eukaryota; kingdom Metazoa; phylum Chordata; class Lepidosauria; order Squamata; family Pythonidae; genus Python; species Python bivittatus. Next base: position 7,165,036 of record NW_028277073.1, read on the forward strand.
TACAAACCTCTCTATTTCCCTCAGCGGTTGAGCGATCTTTGTCATGTAGCTCAGCTCATTTTATATTCTGTATCTCCAATCTGGTGCCTAATTATTTCCTTGGCCTTATTCACACCATCAAATTAACAGGAACCCAGGAGAATTAGAATTCACTAATATGGATTAGTGTAGCTGAATCCAACACGTTATTGTAGGGCTAAAAAAATATTCACTACTAATGAACCTTAATATGAGCACTTGGATACAACATTATTGGTTTTCCTAAAATTATGTATTCAGATTATAAAGGCATCTGTCATTTTATTGCCAGTACAAGTTTAGAAGCAGAAAAATCCTGGAATGCTATAAGCCATGTATGTTCCACTGTTGTCAGTGCCGGACGCATCCTTTAATTTCTGAATTATATTCTTTCAAGGTTATGATTTAGGCACAGAATAGCCAGAAGGAGAGTTCTCCAAGGAAGAGAATTCAACTAGGAAGACATCCCAAAATGGGATTAAGGACAGATTTGTGGATGGGGGGAGAGAAAAAAGTGGGGGAAAGAAGGCAAAATTCCTTGAGTAAGGTACCAGAGGCAAATGTATGATGGATGTTAGCCAAAATAAGACAAGGGTTTGGAAAGGATTCAGCTCAGCCAAGGATAGGAAACAGTCTGGCCCTTGTCCTTGGAAGTAAGAACCTTGCTTGCCAGGGTCCTATCTGGATTGCCAGCAGCAAGGATCACTCCAGGGTGACTGTCCCAGAGAAATTTTATTCTCTATTCAGGAAAAAGTAAGGGAGAGAAATGTGGGCAGCAATATCCTTGCCTATTAATGCACAGAGAAAAAGTCCCCCCCAACCTCTCCCCTCCAGCCTCCCCACCACCCATGTGCATGTACTGACAGCCAGGTAGGAAAATCACTCTGTGCGCTTGGCTGATACACAAAGGAAAACTCTCCTGCATGTATCAGAAAAGCATGTTGCAGGCAGGACTCAAACTTTTTGAAGTCCTGCCCCCCTGACATCATCCAGACTTCTAACCTAACCCCAAACTACATGCTGTTCCTCACCTTCCAATAAGCATAGCTGTAACAGGAATAAGGTTGCACAGATCCATTTATTTTGGGTCAGCGTGCTTATTCACAAAATCAGTTTAATTTCTCTTCTGAAATTAGAATTTATTTCAAGAGGAAAAACAACACGAGTATTTGGTTTTAAGCCAAAGGCTGCATCTGAGAGAATCAGAGAAGTATGAAATAGGAAAGAATGTTCTGATCCTTATATTACTTTAGTAGATATAAATCCTGTTGTCTCACTTCAGAATGCAAGCTGAATTAAATTTTCAAGACTCCCTAACTAGGAAGTGTAATCTTACCTTTTTATTATACTTCTTGCCTTGTATTTTTCTGTTTTATTGCTCTCACTCTTTTTTAGTAAGTTTATAATCTATCCAAGGAACTCTTTTGCCATTGGGTGGATTAACAGATAATAAATAAGTAAGAGAGTCTGCGTTTTTTTTGGGGGGGGCAGTTTTCTGCTTAGATCTAGATTACTATTTGGCATATCACAAGAATGCTATCACAAGGATGCTACCCCAAAACAAAAAAACTGATATGCAACAGCATTTCTGAATGGAACAGCAATTTTCAATAAACAGAACAGCAATCCACTTGGCCATTATTTTTTGAAACATCCTTATTTGTGTAAAATTGAATATAGTTGGCTATCTAAACAGGTTAATGTTTTATTTCAGTGTGAGCAGCCTTTTGAGAATTTAAATGAATTCAACGTTTAAGAAGCTATTACTGGGAGTTTGAATTAAACTCAAGCAATGGAACCTTGGATTCTTCCTGAAATTATCATCTCCTCTTCTTCAACTGGATGTATGCAGATGTAGCCCAGGTAAAGTAACTTCATGTGCAGCAGAAGTCATTCTGTGTGTCTAGAGTCCTTGAGACTAAAAGGGCTTGCACCTTTCATAAATAAATAAGATAATGCCAATGTTCTGCAAGGCTGGGAATTGTGTTTTTTTTGGTTAGGTGTTATGTATAGATAATTTAATGAGGCAGATTGAAGGGCAGAAGGGAGTGCTATCAACAAAACAAATTATTAATCAACTCTGTTATCCAGTGGCCTACTTTACAGTCAAGATTTGGAAATCCCGGGTTAATTTTGTTTGCTTTCCTCACCCCTCTTATCAGAAGAAAAATAAGAGTCACTTGGATTGAGATGGGCGGCTACAGAAATTGCATGCATGCATAAATAAATAAATAAATAAAAACAATTTGTGCCAACTTTAATCCCAATGCATTTGGCCTTGGCTAAGAAGCAGCCTGTCTTTTCCAAATTATTCTTTACAGCAAATGGTTCCTTGCTCCTTCAATATGTGAAGGGAGATAAAGTTTAACTAACATGGAGTCCTTCAGGACTGATTTTTCAAATACTACAACCTTCTATAGCAACCCCTTAAATTTACGTCCACCAACTTGATGCCTTCTAGCTATACTGAACTCCCATTAGAACTAAGGTAATGACTCTAGCTTGGGGAAGACTAGTTTAAAACTAACCCCACTTTTGTTCTTTTCCCAAATCAGTAATAATATTTAACTTACTCTATTTACATAGGAAAGCTAACGCTTGGAAATATGTTTCCATTTTGACTGCAAGTGATTAAATTCTGTTTTTCAAAGGATGGTCCCTGTATTAAGATATTCAGCCTCCCTGTCCCCTGTTCTTTACCTTAACTTACATACACAACAAAATTTAAGAAATACATCTGGATTCAGAATGTAGACAAGCTGCAATACAACATAAGAGGTCTCTTGTTGGTTCAGACTTCTTAGGAAGCTCACAAGCAGAATAGAACAGTGATATATGTTTTCTCTTAATAGGGAGGTCAGCTATTATAGCATAACAATCACTGATCTTTAAAAAATAAAACATATCTTTTTTCCATCTAATTTTTGTTGCAGTGTAAGGTAAAATCTCTTTTGAATTGAGCTTGACCCCAGTTAACATCATGAATTCGTTCCAGGTGCTCTGTGTCCGTATCAAAACACATCTATTCTGATCAGAAGTGCTGGAGGTAAGGGGAAGAACAGGGACACAGGCAAGGATGGTGATGGCTAAGTGGAAGTAGGAGGAAGAATATGCTGGGAAAATCAGGGGAGTGAACTGGTTGGATATGCTAGGCTTGAGGCCAAGGACACTGGCAGCAATGGCTAAGGGAAGTAAGGAAAGGAATATGGTGGGAAGATCAGGAATGGGCGAGCCAGTTGGATAGTCACTGCTATCGGCTTTGGCTTTAAGACTGTCATAACCAAGTGGCCTGCCTGCTCCCAACTCATCTTTTGGCCATCTTTTTCATTCCTCCTTAAGCCATTGCGGCTGTTGACGTTCTTCAAGCATGGCATAAGGGGAGGTAGGGAAAGGAAGGTACTGGCAAGATTTACAGGTGGGCTGGCAAACTAGCCATGAAGGGGAAGAAAGGGGAGGGGGGGAAATGACCCAACCTCATCCTACTTGCTCTGTAAGCCTCCTTTGGATTCTGTTTCAGCCAAAACTAGGAACAACAAAATATTCTGGCTTTCAGTTCCACTGAACCGTAGCCCACCCAGAACAGCTTGGCAGAAAGCCAAACATGTGTTCATTTGGTGTTTGAAACAACGTTTTTCATGTTGCTCATTCCCCTCCTACCTGATTAAGGAGAAACTCACTATTTTAACTCTGGAACAGATTAGGATAACTAAAAGATGCCTCAAAGATTAACTAGAGATGAAACAAACAACAACAACATTGGGGATATGGCAGAAAAGAAGAGGTTGTTGGGACATATTTGTCCTGTAGTTAGTTGCAAATAAATAAAATAAAATAAAATAAAAATGTTGCAAATAAATAACTCTGAGTTGGCTGGATTGCCAACAAGTAGCTTTGTTTTCTAGTCCACCAGTAAAACTACTCTGTTGCAATTATACTTCTGTTACCATTTTTTTCTTTCATTATGATCCAGGTAGGATTTACAAACAATACCAGAGAACTACGAACTATAGCTTGATATTACAGAGCTGAAAAAGTGCAGAAAAAGAGCAACCAGAACTATGAAAGAGTTAGAGCAATTTTATATGGTAGAAGTTACAATGCTTGAGATGAAAAAAAAAACCCCAAAACTGCACAGCACTGCACAAAAAATCAGAAGCATCCATGTGATTTGAAGCTGCAAACTCCTACCCTGGCCCTAGAATGTATGGAATTTGGATGAATGTCTAATAATAATAATAATAATAATAATAATAATAATAATAATTATTAATACCATTATTAGTTTTCATTCCTGAACCAGGCACCCTCTCCTCTACCTTCTCCTGAGAAAGAACAAAGCAAGAGAACTGAAACAAAGAACAACTGAGTGTCTAGAACAGCACAAAAACAACAGAATAAGGTTGCCTGCATTGAAGCTTGTTACAAAACCCCCCAGCTAGCACGGGTATTAAAAGATGCCAATACTGTAATATCAAATAGAAGCACCAGCTCACTGCAAGAAACAAATCAACTGATGTACAGCACAGCTGCAGTTAAACTGAAGATCTTGGATGCAAAATCAACACACAAGAAAAAAAGCCAAACAGTGCACCACCAAAATGGAAGATCAGGTTGGAAAATAAGATCAGCATGCTAAGATCAGATGCAAGCAAGCTAGAACAGATGAAAGAAAAGAAGCTGAAGACCAAGAAGACCAAAGAAGACCTGATCAAGAACTATCACCTAGAAACAAGGAAGATCAAGGAAGCACTGGAAATAATAAAGCAAAAAATAACAGCCATAGCCAAGAAGATCAGTAGATTCAAAGTATGAATTGCACCCTACAGGCAGAATCTCCAATTTCAGTTGAATCAGAAACGTTTCTACCAATCCATCAATGGAGAGACTGCAATAAACCAGCCAACACCTGACAAAGAAGAAACAGTGCAGTACTGGGCACAGCTATGGGACAATCCAAAGAAATACAACCAGAATGCAGCTTGGATAAAGGAGGTGGAGAAGGGGGAAAAAAAGAAGCTGAAATGAAAGAACCTGTAATAACAGCAGAAATGGTGGAGAAAAGGGCAAGGAAGATCAAGAATTGGTTAGCACCAAGTGAAGATTAACTGCATGGTTTTTGGTTGAAACATCTGACTCGTCTGCACCCACTCATTGCCAGGCAGTTTAACAACATACTGCAAGGAGGTGAAATTGAAGATTGGTTAACATCTGGCAAAACCTACCTGATAATGAAAGATCCAACAAAAGGGGCAGCACAAGGCAACTGCAGGCCAATTACCTGCTTACCAACAACTTTCAAATTGCTAACTGGTGTTGTAGCTGATGCAGTCCAACAGCATCTAGTTGAAAACAAGCTCTTTCCACCTGAGCAGAAAGGAAACCACCCAAACAGCAGAGGGACAAAAGATCAGTTCCTAATTGACAAGATGATTTTGGAAAACTGTAAGAGAAGGAAGATGAACTTGAATGTAGCATGGATTGATTACAAGAAGGCATTCAACTCCCTGCCACATGCCTGGATAATCAAGTGTCTAGAAATAACAGGAGTCAATAGAAACATCAGAAACGTTGTGCAAAGATCAATGGCACAATGGAAGACACGGTTGCTGCTCAGTGGTGATAGACTGGGAGAGGTTAACATCAAGAGAGGAATCTTTCAAGGAGACTCACTATCACCACTACTGTTTGTCATGGCATTGATTCCTCTGTCAACAATACTGAACAAGTCAGGCCATGGCTATCAAATGTCAAGAACAGCTGCCAGGCTATCCCACCTCCTTTACATGGATGATCTGAAGCTGTATGAAAAACTCCATCTGAAATGGAATCACTGCTCAACACTGTCTGAATATACACCCAAGATATTTCAATGGAGTCTGGACTGGACAAATGTGCCACCCTTACCTTCAGCAGGGGAAAAATAGTGAAAACTGAAGGAACCAAGATGCCCAACATCAAGAGTCTGGATGAGGAAGATCACTACACATATCTGGGCATCCTTCAGGCTGACAACATCAAGCACACTGAAGTCAAGAAAAAGGTTAGTAGTGAATACATCATGAAAGTGAAGAAGATCTTAAAGTCCAAACTCAGTGGTGGAAATACCATCAAGATGATTAATACCTGGGCAATTCCAGTCATTAGATATATAGCTGGAATAGTGGACTGGACTCCAGCTGAAATAAAAGTCCTGGATAGGAAGACCAGAAAAGTAATGACAATGAATCATGCCCTCCATCCACAGAGCAACATTGACAGACTCTATTTACCAAGGAGCATAGGTGGGGATGGAATGTTATATCAGACAGTTGAAGAAGGAAAAAGGGCATTAGACAAATATCTGAAGGACAGTGAAGAAGATGCACTGAAGCTAGTATACCATGAAGGCTTACTGAATACTGAAGAGACCAAACTGGCCTACAAGAAAGACCAAATGAAGAATAGAAAAGAGACATGGCAAGGCAAAGTATTACATGGCCAGTATGTAAAAAAAATAGCAGACAAGACAGATAACAACAAGACCTGACAATGGCTAAGAGCAGGAAAGTTGAAGAAGAGACAGAGGGGCTAATTCTGGCTGCACAAGACCAAGCCTTAAGAACAAATGCATATGAAGCCAGAATTGAGAAGACAGCAAATACTGCCTCTGCAAAGAAGCTGAAGAAACAGTGGATCACCTAGTGAGCTGCTGCAAGAAGATCACACAGAGTGACTACAAACAATGGCATGACAAAGTAGCAACAATTGTGCATTGGAATATATGCAAGAAATACCACTTGCCTGCAAGCAAGAACTGGTGGGACCACAAAATAGACAAAGTAATAGGAAATGAAGAAGCTAAAGTGCTCTGGGACTTTAGAATTCAAACAGGCAAGCACCTGCCACACAACACCCTAGACTTAACAAGTGTTGATAAGAAAGACAAAAAAAGTCTGGATAGTGGACATTACAATTCCTGGAGACAGCAGAATAGAAAAGAGAGAACTGGAGAAAATCACAAAATACAAAGACCTGCAAATAGGAGTAGAACGACTGTGGCAAAAGAAAGCAAAGATAGTACCAATAGTAATAGACCCCTTGGGTGCAATTCCAAAACATCTGGACCATCACTTGAACACCATCAGCATTGACAAAATCACCACCAGTCAATTGCAAAGGGCAGCTTTACTTGGAACAGCTTATACCTGCAATGATACCTTTAATATTATTAAACATCTGCCTATCCTAGGTCCTTGGGAAGGACTCAATAGGTGGACAAAAATGCCAAAACCAGTCTAAACATCTGGCTGACTGTGCAACTGACCACAATAATTTATTAAATTTATATGCTGCCCAACTCCCAGCGGGTCTTAATGATTTTCTCCACATTGACAAACAACTGGCATGGTACCAAAGGTAGACTGTCATGCATATTAAGAACAACTTTATTTGGAATGCTTATTATGAAGAGTATTGATAGCTAGTGACATAGAAACACATTTTAATACTATGTTTTTCTTTTTTCAGAAACAAACTAGTCAACATGATAAATTAGCCTTTTTTAATTACATGAATACCCTACGTTTCCTTCAAGGAGCTTAAAAAAGAACACACTGTTCTTACCTGTCCACAGGGCTAACACAATTCTACTTGTTTCAGCAGGAAGGTGCCTACCAACTGTTTATGGAGGACATGTCCTCACAACATCTTCCATCTCACTGCTAGCCCACTATGGAGGCAGGCTGAACCAGATTCTGGAGTGAAAGGAGCATTTTTCCTGGTACTGCAGTACAAAGCCTCCAGTGGACATTCTAGACCAGTGTTGTCCAAACTTGGCCACTTTAAGATGAGTGGACTTCAACTCCCAGAATTCCCCAGCCAGCATGGGGAATTCTGGGAGTTGAAGTCCACTCATCTTAAAGTGGCCAAGTTTGGACAACACTGGTCTAGATCATTGGAGGAAGAGCCTTTGGAGGTTGGCAGGCCTTGCTGTTGGACCACCTATCCTATCCAGTTGCTGACTCTGGATACTTGTTTCATCTGTGGCTGCTACAAAGAGCAGCCATCCATCTTGTGCAGCTACTTTTTTTTCCCCCTGCCTTTGAAGAAGGGAGCATCAACCTCACGTATAACCAGATGCAGAGGGTCAATTTTCCCAATGGTAAACAAAAATAAAGCTAGCTGTTTCTCTGATCCTCTGCACTAATTAGGCTCCCGTTCTAGGCTTTTCGTGAATGTAGAAAGCAACGGCTGTTCGGTGTTCTTTGACATAGAAGATTTCACCCAATCTTATTTGACTGACCACTTACTTTAAGGCCAACGGTTTTTGGACACAGTAAAACAAGCACTCAAAGAGCACCAATGGCTTTGATTTTTGCGCATGGTGAGGTTTGGAAATCATACAGGACAGTTTACATGGAGACTGAGTTCTTGTTAAATTTAGGGAAAGAGGGACTGCACTGGGCATCCTTCTTATCGTGGAGCAAATTAGCCTGAGCAAGGAAACTGTCAGCTATTCCTGGATGGTGGGGGGAGGGGGTGTCACATTGGGGGGTGGGGTGAAAGTAATTGCTGAGCACAGAAGGAACAGGGAGACTAGGGTTTGGGCTGAGGTGCTGTATGGGTTGGCTCCATAAGGAATGACAGCCAGGCTTGTAGATGGGAATCCCAAAGGAGGCTACTAGGCTGGGTGACTGCTGGCCAAGTGGCCGAAGACATGGAGATGAAGCCACAGCAATCCAGCCAAGTGCTGCTAGACAGGCAATTCAGCACTGAAGTGGGGAAAGGAAGCAGCAGCAAATCACTATGTAACTTGACAGCTGCTTTGCAAAATACAGACTACGTCTGCCTTGGGAATATCATCCTCTTGGCCTTCCAGGAGATGACGAGATCGGCCTTCTTGTGGCAATAAATAAATAAATGAATCATGAACCAGAATTGACCCCCCCCCCAAAAAAAAACAGTTGACCAAATGAATGATGAGCCTAAGTTGATTAAAAAAAACCTGGTTGATCAGAAAATATTCCAGATGATTGGTTGATGGAACCCAAAAAGGACAGTAGATATACTGGCAGGGAGCACCTACCAATCCTGGGAGAATGACTGGTGGCTGATTTACTGCCAGAGGTGATGCTGGATGGAGGGGAATAGATAGCAGAGAACTCATCTATGAAACTACCTCACACCCTAGCATGTGTGGGCAGCAACATTGACTGGCATAATTCTGAAGTGTGGTAAAGTTAGGCTTAAGGGGGCAGTGCTTTACAGAACAGGAGAAAAACACCTAACATGGCTATGAGGATGTGCTCTCAGCCAGCTTGTCAAGCCTGCGAGGCTGAATGAAGGTGAGTGCTCCAAGGTCACCTTGTGAGCTTTGGAGTTGAGAGGGGATTTGAACCTGGCTTTCCATTGTCGCAACACAATACGTATGAGAAAGAGACTGCAGGTAAATGAAGGATACTCACCATCACAGTCAAAAAGAGCAAACACTACATCACATACATGGTCTGACAGCTCCACCTTTGCCACCGTCTTAGCTACCTGCTGCATGGTATCTGAAAGAACAGTGAAAACACACTGCAAGTCAGATGTCAATGTGGTGTGGGAAATGAGAGGCTTAGCACAAACATACTCTGATCATTTTTCTCCAATGAATAAAGCCAAGGTAGGATTTCCCGACCCCCCTATCCACCAATCCCCAATTTCAACATGAGGCAACAAGCACTTTTAAAACTAAATGCACTTGCTAAATGGAAGGATGAAAAATGCTGAAGCCAACATGTAATTTTTCATCCAACTGCACTGCTGAAGACAATCATATTAGATGCAGCCGTTTGTTCTCCTGATGGGCGTTTCACTGCAGTTCATTTGACACAGTAGTGGAGAAAGTGGGAGGGAGAGAGAGAGGGTGGACTCAGAAAAGCTGCTAGATTAAATACAGAAAGCCTGCATTGCATAGCTTCAGCTGGTTCCAGATGGCTAGGTCCTAAGAGCACAACACTCTCCAACAGCCTTTATCTATGTCACTTGGATCAGTGGGAGGACATCTGTGTTTCTTGCACAAATCCAACTCTTTGAGGAATGGTTACCCAGGAAATGATCCTAGTGGATTCTGTTGTGAATTAACACACATAAATCCTTGTAGGATTCTTTTTAATTCATCATTTCCATAGATGAAGCAATACCATATTCCAGTTAGGTAAGAAATGGCTATATGTTATAATTTGTACCAGCACCTGGAGATTTATGAGAGTTACACATGTATTCTAGGAACTCAGAACTTTGCTCTATAGCACACAGCCTGGAATCAATTAAATGTGACAGAGCAGTGAGACTCTGCTGTTCTTTTCCATACTTTCTTTATTATACACTTTACTATAGGGATGAGGGAATCAATTAACAGTATTCAGGAATAATAACTTGAATGTACGGCCTCTCCAACTCTATGCTGTGGAAGCTTCCTAGTTAATTAATTAATTCCCTTCTCCCTGCTCTGAGGGACGTGGAACAAACGAAATGGGCAAAATCAAAATTGTGGCTTAGTCTCAAAGGCTCAGTTGAGGAATAAGGATGTACTGCTTCTTCTTTTAAGAGCATGGAGCATTCCCCATATCCATTATAGGATCCTAAAGTGGGATTCCAGCATTTGAGATCCTGGCCTGAAAACAAAATGGTAAAACCAGCAAGGAAGATTGCTAAGAGGCAACAGAACGTTTTCCTTCTTCCCTTGCATAGAAACCAAAGGACAAAAGAAAGAATGTGTGTGAGCTTTAGGACAGTAGTCATGGCACTCATGATAATCAAATTAACTGTTTGAATATGGCTAGAATTCTAGAGTTTGCTATTCTTTAAAACAATATAATATAAATTCTGGATATAAATTTTATAAGTAAACAAAATGAATAAGTAAGTTTGCCCCAAACATAGCTACATCTCTGACTTGGCTACATATACAGTGGTGCTTTCTGCCACACACAAATATGTAGCTTTGGATCATTTTCCTCAATAAATAAATGAACAACTATAATGTTTTTGACTCATGTGTTAATTGGGTTCTCTTTATCTAATTTTAGGACTTGTGCGGAGAACAGATCGCATTTTAGATCATATTTATGCAGAAATATTGGAAGTTCAAAACGGTTCACAGACTTTTCAGCACCACTGTATATAGCAAATTAATTTTTTGGAAAGTACAGCAAACTCAGCACTAAGTTAATTTATTGCAGGAAGTTAATGGATGGTGAATGAGCTAATCAATCAACTACAAGTAGTATTTTCTTTTTCCTGATAATAAAACCACAACAGAAAACCTCAGAAGTGCTTACAGAGGATTTTCCCTCCTACTTATATTCCCTTTTTGCTCCACAGTGATTTCCTTGATTAGTTGCTCTCATACACACCTCTACTGGAAAGGATGCTAAGCTAGTGTCTCAACAGGTTTCTTCATAGTAAAAGGCCAGGTCTCTTTAGTGGTATAGAGAAGGCTGCTCCTTCCTTCAGCTTCATGGACAATAGCTCCCTTAGGTGATAAGCAATTAATGGAAATACTTGGCCTACCCAGAGCACCGACCCTAGCATTTAGAAGCATGGGCACACAGACCCATCTTGATGATTTTATTCTGGTTTCTATTTTCAGCACTAATGAGTACATTGTTCCCACTTCTCCTGTGCTGCATCTAAACTGTTCAACATCACAGGGTTTTCTAACCATTATTGTAAATTTATATTTGGTAGCCAGATATTTAGTCTACATAGGAAACTGTACAACCACAGAATTTCAACCTCCATTTACAACATTGACATACATATATATGTACATAAAATAGTTACATACATACAGTAGTTGCAAAGTAACTTTCCAAGTACATTTTTTATACTTTGTTAAGAAAGTGGGAGAAGGCAAGCAATTTCTGGAAATGACGTATATACAGTATAATATTTTAGGGTGCTCATAGATGTCTGCCTATCTTCCGAGGAGTGAAAATGTGGCTTACTTGATTCTGACTCAACTATATTGTACTTGAACAACTTTGTAATCTAAGGCTGAGAGAGTTAGCATGATCTCTGATTAGAAAACAGCACGGCTGGAAGTCATGCTAGCTAGGGAATTCTGGGAGTTGTACTCCCAACACATCTGGAAGATGTCAGGTTGAGGATGGTTGCTCTAATTTTTCACATGCAATTCAAAATCCTACATACGTGAAACATGTTGGCTGCCAGCTATGGAAATGTAAGGGATGGTGACTCAATTGCAAACTCATGCGCTTAACACAAAGTAACACAAATAATGACAGAAAAATCAAACTCTACCCTCTGTGCCATCTAGTGATGTTTAAAGCAGGAATCCCAGTTACTAGCATACTAGCCAAGACACATACTAACCTATTTGCAACACTGAACTAATCAATTAATTTGCAAGAATTTAACTGCCCCGTCACAAGGAGAATCAGTATAGGATTCTAGATTTGCAACACATATATCTGCCTTTGGATTGTCGAGTCAGCAGATCTGAAAGCATTTTGCAGTGGCAGTCTGACAAAAATCAAGGAAGACCGAAACTAGGGGCACAACTTGGCTTAGAGTGCAGCAGACTAACTGCATATTAGTGCTTCTGAAGATATGCCTCGAGTTAACTTAATTGGACGGCGAACTTGCTTGAAAGCTTTGAAGGAAATCTCATTAGTCTGGGTTGATTCCAAATAGGTTAGCTGTTAATTAATTGTAAAAGCCATCCTGCCAAGGGCAGTTAGTAAAGTATGCTTTGAGAACCCAGTGACCCAATCTGTGAAATATCTGTATGTTTCAACATTCTACAAAATCGGCATATTCAGATTTCTCATTTGCTGTTGAGCCGGTAGAAATCAGTTTAGGGGTGAAACTTTCTTTTGGGGAGAGGGAGAATGGTCAAAATGAACAAGGTAGATCAAAAGGAACTGATATCTGAGCTATATTACAGGAAAAGGCTTAAAGCAATTGGTTTAGCACACTAAGGCCAGGAAACTGTAAGAAGTTCTGCTTTTCTCCCACATTTGTACATTTTAATATCAAAAGAGAGTTCACTACCATTGATTTATATGTAAAAAGGACATGTTTGGCAAATACGGGAATGTCTTTATCTTTATGGCACATGATGCTAATACTGAGATTAGCAATCACAAAGCTGGCTTCCTAAAAGTAAAATACAGGCAACCGGGGAAGAAGGTATGAGCCCTGTGTACTGTTTGGATAGGATTTTAAAAATCTCCCTTCCTCTACTGCAGTCCCAGTTAAAAACAAATTGTAGTATCCTCTGATGCACCACTTAGAAGACACATCTTCCCACTTTTCCTTAGCTTTAGCAAAGTTATCTTAATTGTAAATAAGTAGGTGTCCAGCAAAGAGTGCAGAGGCTTTAAATTGCTTTGCTGTAGCAAGCTCTATTTGTGCCAAGTTCTAAGCACCCACACCATTATTCAGGTTGGGTAATTTGTTAGAACAAGGTGACTCTCAATTAATATGCATGTAAAAATGAAGATGGTCAGCAGGTTAAGAGTCTCATTACATTCAATTATTTAGCACAGTGTTTTTCAACCTCAGCAACTTTAAGATGTGTGGACTTTAACTCCCAGAATTCCCCAGCCAGCATGCTGGCTGGGGAATTCTGGGAGTTCAAGTCCAGACATTTTGAAAGTTGCCAAGTTTGAAAACCACTGCTCTAGCACATACTTTAAGAGCATATTTGCTGCAAGTGGAACCCAGTCCACAGCAAAAGACACAGTAAATTCAACTCACTGCATTGGTTATTTTCATGCAGAATATCACCCACAGAGCTGCGATTTACTAGAAACAGCAGGTGGGTGAGAGGCCATGGTAGAATAAAGGGATAAGGAGAAAGATTTACTTTCTTCATTCCATGGTTACGATTGAGATTAAGAGCCCACTCGTTTGCATGCTTTAGGAAGGTATGCAACATATAATTTGACCCTCAAATTTCAAGCTAGGAAAGGGAGTAGGCTTCAAAATCATCTCAAATGTGAGAAATTGGTATTTCATACTGAGAGCAGAAGCTTGGTTCACGCACAATAATAACAGTGAAATTACCAGGTAAACATAACTTGCGGCCGAGCACTGAATTGAAGTGACCCTAAAAATATTGACATAATTAAACTTAGTAGCTTAATTGTTTTTTGTTTTGTTTAACTGATTTACAAGATAACTAAGAGGAGCTCATTCAGAAAAGCTTGAAAATGTTGTCACTAAAAATCACTAAAATCACTAAAAATAGTCTTATCCAGGACTCTGTTTTTTTGGGACACATCCCAAAAGTTATGAAACAGCCAAAATGTGAGCAAAAAATTGAACCCAGAAGGACAAAATCTAACATATTATCAGCAAAAACTGCAAGTGGTTTTAGGAACTCATACATTCCTTTAGGATGGTTAAAATTAGACAAAAAGAGAAGAACACTTCTGAAAATGAAACTTCTGTACACAACAAATAATTCCATAATCTTTAATATGAACAAGGGAAAATTGTACATTCAGAGTTTAGGACTATGGGAGGTCAGAACCTGAAACAAAGATTAAGCAGAAACCAAGCTTTGGCCAAGGGACTGGAGAACTAAAGAAATGCATCCCAAATAAGAAAAAGTATCTTATTTGGCCAAAAGCAAATCATCTAAAAGCTCTCAGCAATTCAGGGACATATTGCTTCTTCCCTCTTGTACATGTCTCCACAAATAGTAGCACAAAACAAAATAAAATTTCTGTTTAAGGTATTGCTTCAAAATGCAATTAATCTTGGCAGTTCAACACCGTTTTTTTTTTTAAAAAAGGGAGGAGAAGTAGGAACACATCAGAGAAACCATATTCAGAAACATCCTGATCATGCAATAAGTTCACTGTTAGGAATGATATATAATAATCCTAACTCTAATGATTATCTCAGTTTCTAAAATAGTAATTGAGCACAAGCAATTTAGACATCATCCTTGGGAGCAGCATGGTGGGAGAGTTCAGTAGCTATAACGATTATGAAAGTAATGCCAGTGGGAACATGAACTCCATGGTAGGAAGGCTGAAAAGGAAGTGGTGAAGCTGAGAGTAATCTACAACAGGGATAATGGATGATTGGCTCTATGAGCATGGTGAAAGCCATGCTCACCTAGGTGAAGGAACTCCAAACCTGGAAGAAGGCAATGGCAAACCACTTCTGTATTGTTGCCAGTAAAACTATATGGATGCAGGTGTAACAGTTAAATTAGTTTGGGTTCCAGTTGATGAGATTCCCCAGGTCAGAAAGCCTTCTTCAAATTACTGGGGAGGAGCACAGAACTTTCATAAGTACATCTGGAGGTGATGATATGGCCAGACCAAAGACACAAGGTCATATAGTCACTGATGATGCCAATGCTAAGAGAAGTTCCTCACTTTAAGAGGACGCATATAATCGGAACATGGAATGTAACAAGTACGAAGCAAGGAAAATGTGAAATTGTCAGAACAGAACTGAAGCATACTAAATTGAATGCCTTACAAGTAAGTAAATGGGGTGGGGGCGGGGACTGGATCAATTGAACTGAGATGATTACAGGAGCACATATGAAGGAACGGTGTGGCAATTACATTCAAAAAGGAAATTATATGCTTGACTATAACATAATAAATGATAGACTCATATCTATTAAGAAACAAAACAAAGCTAAAACATACTATTTACAAATAACATAAAATTGAAAAGGGCAGCAGCATGGAAAAACGTGTGTTGCTGGGCTGCTGTGTTGGCTCCACCCCCCTGAACTGATCCACAGTCAGCTCCTGGCCACCTCTTTGCTGTTATAATTGACCTCTTTCACCTCATTCTACCAGTAATATAGTTAATTTGATTTCCGTATTGCACTGGTTGTTGAAAAATGTGTTAACAATGAAGAAATCATTGGACTGACAGAAATCAATAAGTCTTCTGCTTCATCTTGGTTTCCTAGGTCACATAATCCAATTACATTTTCCTCCTTACTATTTCCAACTTTGGCATTCCAGTCTCCAACCACAAGCAGCACATTTTGCTTGCATATTCTGCTGATTTTATATTAAACATGACCATAAGATTCATCAACCTCTTTTTCTTCTGCATCAATGACTGGAGCAAAATCATATTAAGGGGCTGTCTGCAAAGTTTAATTGGTATTATTCACTCATTTATTGCTTTGTATCCAAGTACTGTCTTTGCTATCTCTCTCCTGTGCATGTAAGCAGTGCTGTTTCTTCTTTGTTTTTCATATCCTGAGTAGTGAACAGTACGATCTTCGGGCTGAAAGTGTACAATTCCAGTCCATTTCAATCATTTGTGGGACTTTCTTGAGCAGGATGGTGTGGAGTGACTCATGCCTTCATCACCACACACCAACATTTTCCCCCTGCATTTTAGATGGAGTTGCCCTTAAAAATGACTCATAAGTAGCTACCTAACATGAGGTAAAAGGAATGAGAGCCTAGAAATGCACTTTACCAGTGGTGGCCCCCACGCTGTGAAACATCTTGCCTCCGAAGGACATGAAGCTCCCACCTTGCTTGCCTTTCAGAAGACCATGAAGATGATATTGTTTCAAAAGGTTTTAGTGAGGATGGTGGACCTGGGCTGCTTTTATAATGTATTACTTTGGAATTGTTATGCGGTTTTAATTTTGTTACTTTTGAGTTAAATGAAGTGGGGCAGTAGAGAAATGTTTGTATAGATATCAGTAAATAAATACATAGTGAGACTAGATCAGAGTAGCTAAACCCAATAAATAGAGTAATTGCTTGGCAATTATGGATCTCAGTTGAAAGCTACATGCTGAATGTGTAATATGTGCACTGAATTTTTCAACATAATCATACATATAGGGTTGTAGCATAGCACAATTTTGTTTTCATTGCAAGACTTCATCAGCAGGGGCTGAAGCAGCATCAGCAGCAAATGTGAAACGCAACCTAGGATGGTTCTCATCAATGAGAATATGCTGCTGCCAAGAATGATTTAAATAATCATTGCTTTCAACTCTTCTGACAGCTGCTAAACTAAATTTCATGAGCCAGGCAGGCCCTGTGCTTCTGATGATAATTGTCTTCCTTGTCCTAAGGCTTAACATTTCACAATCTCTCTAAGTTATCTAGTTCATGCTAATTCTCTGTGTCTAATGGCAACATATGATTCCTGGGGAGCACTGTAGGAGCTTCTACAAGTACCGAGTAAAAGGGCTTTGAAGGTTCCACTTAAATCCAACAGGATACATCTCAGAGATGGGGCATGTAATTTTGCACATCAAAGATCCTATATAGATGTCCAACATCTACAGTTAAGCATCTAGGGTAAGCAGAACTGAGGAAAGACTTCAGGATGAGATCTTGGAGAGCTGCTACTAGAAGGAGCCAACGTAGCTTGATCTAATATAAGATTTCTTAAATATTTTCTCAGCGATTTCCAGAGACTGTTCTGCACGCTGAGATTTTGCTGAATAGTCCTCGCAGCTGAAACCATTCTTCAACTGCAGTGAAGGAGGCTATATTTTAACACAACAGAATCAGATCACAGAAGATCTGGGATGTAATGAAACAACACAGCAGCCCGTCTGCTTCATTAAAAATACAAAGCATACTATTTATGCAGGTGGAGACCTGGCCAGACTCTTGCCTCTCCTCAGTGCAAGCATCCTAAAATTTGATTCCTATGCAGGTCATTAGAGTCCACTGAAATAAATTCTTAGCACTTTCCCCTAAAATAGTTTTGGACATGATGCAGCCCTTGCGGGACCATGAAATAATTCATGCCTTTACTGTTTCATGGCTGTCTAGATCTCAGCCAGAACAGATTTCCCCTCATCTCAGGGAAATGGGCAAATTCCTTATCTGTAGTCCGGGGGGGCCGGGGGATATATTAAACAAATCCAGTTCAGACAAGATAAACAGGAAACAGAGGATATTCGGTTTTCTATCACATGCACAGCTGTTCATTTTGTACAATTTCTTTGCTCAGAAACCAGTGTTCATGTCATTGATCTAACAACTATGCATTAACAAATACTAAGCCTTGTTTATGGAATAGTTACTAGTAATTAAAATGCAATTTTTTTTTAAATGACCAATCCAGCTTGTTTGATGTGAACCTTTAAGTAAAATAGGGCATTTCTGACATAGATACTTAATGCAATAAAAATAGAAATAGTTTGCAAGGCATAATGGAGACTACTTTTTAAAAAACTCTTTATATAAAAACAACCTGCAAATGATTCTTCAGTTCATGCATACACCTGGATATCTTTGTTTTCTCATGGAAAACTGCTTTTATGGAATCCCAGAATGCTACATGCAAACCCCAAGCTGTTCGGGGGGTTGGGGGAGGAGAACAAATTTAATATAAGAAGTGGGAAAAATAGTTTCTGTGGACTTCAAGTGAGGAGAATAAATCCCATAGGCATGGAAAGCATTTTCTTTTAGTGCTTTTGGCAGAGAAGTGAATGAATGGTGGAGTCTATAGAGCCTTTTGGAAGTTCTGGCAACGGGACCGTGTCTCTGAGGGCTCATCCAACAACTGCTTTTGATGGCACAAAACTATGTCAGAATAGTTTGCTCTGTCCTAACAGCCAATTTCTATTCTGCCTCAATAACAAGGAGAACAAGTTCTGCCGCCCTTATAGTTTTAATGTGGGACAGGTAACGGGTAGCAATTGGTGGCTGCGTTTCTCCTCCCACCAGTGTTCCCATTCCCAATTGTCAGGTGGGGAATACAACCATCACTTTCCTTAATGTGACGGTGAGGTAGAGCTGGGTGAATCAGAGATCTGGCACCCTTCCTCCACCAGCAGCTATTAAATAGTGAAGTTGAGAGTTAACAGTGATATTGAAAAGGAAGTAAATATCGTAGGTCACCTTTCAAGTTTCCCAAGTGATAAATTCTGGTGCAGAGATGCTCTGGGATGATGGGTTATCATTTAGGCTATTCTGAAATGCATATATTGTTATTTGGGGAAGCAGTAGAACTGCAGTTCAGAATGATAGGTCTGCGGTATGGGACAAAACAAGATCGCCCAAGAAGAATGGCAGTTGAGTTCCTTCTCACATCACCATGTATCCGGCACCCTTTTTGACAGGGTAGCAAAAAATATCTCCAAAAATCAGTGTTTACCATTACTTCTGCCCATTACACCCAACCAGAATGGAGGTAGACAGCAAACTTCATGGTGATCTTGTAGTAATATTGCTGCTGTGAGACAGAAACAGCGACCACCCCATTCCTGAGTTATGGTCCAGAGAGTTGTGCTGGCAGCAAGTAAGAACAGCCAGGGTTTCTGAGCAGGGATATCTGCACTCACAGGAATGGAAGTGATACCCAAGTTGGAGTTCAGGCAGCAAGTGACCAGTGAGTTTGTGAAGCAGGCAAGAAGGAGACTCTAATGATTTAAAGCAGTAAGAGCATACCTTACTGCTCTTATAAGGGCAAAAACAGTGAGCACCCTTATTGCTAGAATCCGAGTCTTCCCCAGTGAAATCAACTTTTGGCACAGCAGCTAGTGCATTCTTATTTCGGTTTTACAGATGAAGGAAAAGTCTAGCCCTCTCTCTAGAATACGTCTTTGAAAGAGGCGTAGCAGTGAACAGGGGTTAATAAGAAGCCTGTGCAAACTCTGATTTATGCTCTGAAAAGCATCAACCAGACATTTCATGGGCACATGACGGTGGAAGCCAATTATCCTGTCATTCCAGCAGCACAAGCAAATAGGGCCAGGGAGGGTGGTGTCCAATGACTGAGGGGAGGGGTGTGTGCTTGGAGCAGCTGAAAGCAGCTAACAGAAGCTGGGCTGTTGACCATGATATCATCACCATAGTCACCTCTGAAGTGTCAAAAATTATGTGTATTGCAAGGTTTGTATAGGGAGAAGATGGAAAACTCCACTTTAACATCAGGCCAAATAAATATGAAGTTAGATGGCCTCTGCTCTGGACCGGGAATGAGATGAAGGCAGCAATATCAGCAGGGGTCCTTAAAGAACAGTTAACAAAGGATGTCTGACCCACAGTTAGAGAAATATGTAGATAAGCCCTTATAAAAAATCAGATATGTTTCCCCTTCTAACTCATAATATTATTAATTATAATCAGAAGTGTGAAACCGAACCAAACCTGATCACACATGTTTAAAATTGTGTTTCTTAACTTCTTAGAAGGTCCCTTCTTAGAATGCTCAAAATTCACTGTCCAAAAGAATCAGTTGTCTTCCATTATTCCTTCCATGATATATTAACAACATGGAACATTCACACAGAACTGGGACAGCATAAAAAACAATAATGGCATCAGCATGAATTATGTAAATGATATTTATATTATTTAAAATGTGCCTGCTTTATAATTCAGTGAAATATCCTTTCACTGTCTGAAAATCTGTAGCAACTTTGGGAAAATTGTAGCATATTCTATAACAGAGAAAAACAAGGCTGTGCATTGAAATTAAATGAATGTGCTTCATACAATCTAACGATCACACAATTGCACTCATTTCACATGCTAGCAAGGTTATGCTCAAAATCCTACAAGCTAGGCTTCAGCAGTACGTGAACCGAGAACTACTGGATGTACAAGCTGAGTTTCGAAGAGGCAGAGGAACTAGAGATCAAATTTGCTGGATCATGGAGAAAGCACGAGAATTCCAGAAAAACATCTACTTCTGCTTCATTGACTATGCAAAAGCCTTAGATTGTGTGGATCACAACAAACTGTGGCAAATTCTTAAAGAGATGGGGGTACCAGACCATCTTACCTGTCTTCTGAGAAATCTGTATGCAGGCCAAGAAGGAACAGTTAGAACTGGTCATGGAACAACCGATTGGTTCAAAATAGGGAAAGGAGTACGACAAGGCTGTATACTGTCACCCTGCTTATTTAACCTATATGCAGAGTACATCATGAGAAATGCCAGGCTGGAAGAATCACAAGCCGGAATTAAGATTGCAGGGAGAAACATCAACAACCTCAGATATGCAGATGATACCACCCTAATGGCAGAAAGTGAAGAAGAACTAAAGGGCCTCTTGATGAGGGTGAAAGAGGAGAGTGCAAAAGCTGGCTTGAAACTCAATGTTAAAAAAACTAAGATCATGGCATCTGGACCCATCAATTCCTGGCAAATAGAAGGAGTAGAAATGGAAGCAGTAACAGACTTCATTTATTTGGGCTCCAAGATCACCACAGACGGAGACTGCAGCCATGAAATTAAGAGACACTTGCTCCTTGGGAGGAAAGCTATGGCAAACCTAGATAGCATATTGAAAAGCAGAGATGTCACCTTGCCAACAAAGATCCTCACAGTCAAAGCTATGGTTTTTCCAGTAGTAATGTATGGCTGTGAGAGCTGGACCATAAACAAGGCTGAGCGCCGAAGAATTGATGCCTTTGAACTGTGGTACTGGAGAAGACTCTTAAGAGTCCCCTGGACTGCTAGGAGGTCAAACCAGTCAATCTTAAAGGAAATCAACCCTGACTGCTTATTGGAAGGATTGATAATGAAGCTCAAGCTCAGATACTTTGGTCACCTTTGGTCACGAAGAGAGGACTCTTTGGAAAAGACTCTGATGCTGGGAAAGATTGAAGGCAAAAGGAGAAGAGGACGGCAGAGGATGAGATGGTTAGATAGCATCACTGAAGCAATGAGCATGAAACTGAGCAAACTCAGGGAGGCAGTGAAGGACAAGAAGGCCTGGCGCGATATGGTTCATGGGGTCATGAAGAGTCGGACATGACTTAACAACTGAATAACAACAAGCTTCATACAATATCACAAATGCATGAAGTTCATTGCAAACATTGTGCGCATTTGGTATGCCAGTATAGGATGCTGACTGGAAAAGAACACAAAATTAGGACAGACAATAGGCAGTGTGGTTAAGGGGTTGGACTGGGATTGGGAAGACCCAGGTTCAAGTCCACCTTCACCCATGGAAGCTCATAGTGTCTCTGTGCCAACCACCATCCTATCTCATAGGGTTGATGTTGTAGGGGAAAAAGGAGGATGGAGAGTTATGAATACTGCCTTGAGCTAGTGTACAAAAGATGGGATATAAATCTAATAAATAAATAAATATTCAATACCAAGTGCTGTGATGAAAGTATACATCCTTTTCAAATGCAGTCCACCTTAACTTAACTTAAAGAGCACCAGGGAATGAATACTTTAGGGAGTGTTCACAAAATAACCAAGAACTGAATGCAATTGCAGTGATCCTGTTTGCCAATTTGAGCAGAGATGCTGAAGATGGGGGTAGAACCAAGACAGTGACAAGTATCAAAACATTAGAAATTAAATTAAGAGGATTCTTCCTAAAGCATTTTTCTTAACCTGGATTA
Source organism: Python bivittatus (assembly GCF_059951505.1). Classification (NCBI taxonomy): domain Eukaryota; kingdom Metazoa; phylum Chordata; class Lepidosauria; order Squamata; family Pythonidae; genus Python; species Python bivittatus. The sequence continues at coordinate 7,187,388 of NW_028277073.1, forward strand.
TGGTTAAGAAACCACTGCTCTGGAGTATTCATCACCAGCCAATTAATATGCTTGAGTCACTTTCTAGATTGCATTATTTTAAACTTACACTGGCTAAAACCAAACAATTAAGAGTACAATAAAAAGAGCCTGTCTGTCTGTCTGTCTGTCCGTCCGTCCGTCCGTCCATCCATCCATTTTCTAAGCTAAGTTTATAATGTTATCCCATATATACAAAATTCCCTGGATACAGAAAACTAGCACATTAGCAATATAAGTTGTCTATGAATGCCCAGATATGTTGTTTCTGTAGACAGAGAGTTTTAATGTTCATTTATATTATTTATTGTGAACAATCACTACCTGGGAATGGTCAGAATCAGATGGATATGTGGTCATAGATTGTAAATGTCCTATTGCTGAACTGTTTTATAATAAAGCTAAGAATGATTTCAGAAGGTTTTTTTTAAGACTCTAAATATCACAAAACATGTACTTTCTAAAATATCTGATAAAGTTATTTAAAAGAAAGCTTTTTTATTTTCTCTTGAAAAAAAAATTAGGTGGAAAAATGTTCATTACCTTTATCAAGAGATGCTCCAGCCATGTGATAGAAACTTAAAGCTGTATCAACATCATTTATGTTTTTCAGGAAAGTAAAAAAGTTCTCCACTTCCTCAAATGTTAGTCCCTGCAGCAAAGATGAAAAAATATATATTTAAAGGAAGAAGACAAGTAGAAAACAAGGATGCTGCAATGTCTAAATTCACACAGACCATTTTATACTTGCGATCCATTTGTGACTTAGCCACCTTCTCCTAGTATATGAATCCCACCTATTTCTCTCAGGTAATCACCATCATCACCCTAATGATCATAATCAGCTTCACTTTAGCTTGAATGTCAGCTAATTTTTCCAATTCACCAGGTCAATATGAATGCCCTCTTGTTTTTAGCAGTAGAGGCAGAGAGACATATAGAAATTGAAGAACTTGGTTATTCCTCTAGAAAACTGATTTTTTTTGTTTCAACTTATTGTATGTCAAAGCATTTACAGATTGAACTATGAACTAGTATGTTTCTTACCCGCTGTTCCTTATTTCTAAAATATGGCTGGATGCTAATTAGTTATACTTTCTGTCTATTTATATTTATTATTTTTCTACTAGGAATAGAAGAGAAATTTATTCTATTATATTCTGTTTGGTAAACATTTTTACATCAACTAATGGAATTTGCATTTTTTAAGCCTGCATGAACCAGAATGCACTTACTATACTAGAATCCACATTATACTACTGAAACATCATTTGACAGAAGTGCTTATTCTAGGAAGAAAATCTACAAAAATATGCATTTTTTTAATGTAAAGGATGCCTGCCACCTGCCCTAGGAAAAGAATATTGGCCAAAATATGTCCTTTTAAAATAAGACTACCTGAAAATGAAAATGACAAATTGCAAATAGGCAGAAAGTAATGTAAAGCAAATGTATAAGAAGTATACAGAAGTATACAAACAGAAGTAACATTAAATGACTTATTTGATTGTGCTGGATAGAATAGAAAACCAATTTCCCAATTTGTAACCAAAGTCTATTTGCCCTATATAAGTGCCATATTACAGCATGTTGCTTGCAAGATTAATGTATGTAAAAATGGAATAGTTAGGCATAACACAAAACACATTTGGTACACATATTTTTCTGGAGCAGTTGAATGGTAAGAAATACTGTTGTTTTTTTTCAAGGAGAAAAAAAATCCAGGCAAAGGTAGGAATGACTAAGTCTGAATGTGAGCAAGTAGTTTCTGTAATAGATGACTTATCTCATTTAATTAGTTTCAGTGTAGCTCTCAAGAAAAGGTTGTAAAATGTTTGCTGTGTGATATGAACACAAACTGCTACTCTTGAATCCCCTCTACAGACAGATATTCAAATCCATTTAAATAAACACTGCTGTGCTCCAAACAATTACTGACAAAGCAACCTTCCAGTACAAAACTACATGCACTGAATGACTTGTATTCAGTCTCGGATATTATGCGATGTATAAGTTTTCTTGTCAACATGCAAATGTTGAATTCTCTTTCTGTGATGGAATGGTTTAGTGAAGGCCGCGCTCGGGGAGATAAGGATTTCCTTAGCCCCCAGCAGGAGCGTGGGAAGGTTAAGAAGATGAGACTGGCACCACCCTAAGGAATTCACGGTGTTTTGGCTTGCTGGCTTGGGAAGTTTAGATTCAGTCTGGGGAGATTCTGTCTTGGAGGTGGAAGCTAATAAACGCAATAGAACTGTATGTGTACTGCCTCGTGGAGTTCTTTGGGCTGAACCTGACATCAATCTCTCCAAGGAAATGCTTATCTCCCCAAGCGCGGCCTTCATCAAACCATTCCATCACACGTTCCCTCACATGGTGAAAAGTCACCAAGCATGTCAACTGTGCAATGCCAATTAGAAAAAGTTTCTCAACGTCTTTCTTTCCTTCTAGGCGTGATGGAGCTCGACTCTTAACCAGTGTGCAGGGGCCGAGGCCACGCTGCTTTGCTTTTTTCACACGTGGATTCCATTTCTCTTTTTTTATACATACATTTTATTAAAAGTTTTAAAAAGGTTCCATTTCTCCTGCCATCTCCCAGTCAGTGTTCCAACTGACAAACAGAGCAATCAGCTAATTAAGATATTCATTATTTAAATAATTATTTTAAATTATTTAAATTATAATTATTTTATTTGTATGGTGGTTAATGAAGACCCAGGAGGGAGATGACTCTGGGTATATTTGAATCAGTGCCCTGGAGCCCTTGACTCACAGGGAGGATGCAGGATAAAAGCTGTGCTTGAATGAAATAAGTGGAAACAGTGCGCAGTGTTTTCAAAGAGTACATAGTAAACTGTAGGGCAGGGATTTTAACAGAGAACTACAAGACAGGAACAAAAGCACGAAGCTTTCTGCCCAACCTTGATTCCAAAGAAAATCAGATTTTCTTGACAACAATTCATTTTAGGGGGAAAAAGCCCACAGGTGCTGTAATTTGCACGAAAAATGGGATTCCTCATATTAATTTGAAAAACCAAAGCAACCTTACATGTAGTTAAGGCGGAATCTGGTTTGGCCCTATATTATTTAAACAATTAGGAGAGAGGTTTGTGGGGTTGGCTCACGTCCTTTGCCAGTTACTGAACAGCCAAACTTACGATTGTAGCACTAATATCGCAACATGCAGGGCAGCAGGAAAAAAGGCAAAAAAACCAAACCAAACCAAAAATCAGAACTGAAAGAAGTTCTGTCCTTTGTGCTTTGTAATCAAAACATGTGAATACGGTATTAAGGTATCACTTAAGGAGAAATACGTTATACAGAGGGGGGAGATTTCTGATTTTAAAAATAAACAAGCAGAGAAAATAGAACAATTTCAATAACTTTTAGGGTATCCGGATTAACTGGTGTCAAAGAATTTAGAGATGATCTTAGGGCAGGTGTGAAACAGCTATTAAGGGGGAAGAAAAGAACATGCCATTAAGAAGGAACTTGGAGAAGCCATTCACTTCTCCAAGTTCCTTCTTAATGGCATGTTCCTTTCCTCCCCCTTAATGGCTGTTTCATACCTGCCCCAAGATTATTCCCCCAATATGTGAAGGAAATGTGAGAAAGAAGCTCAAGATAATTGCACCTTGATTTTGTTTAGTATAAGATGAGACAGAGAAACTTGGATTGGCTTTCAAAATTGATGTCAGCCCTTCAAGCTGGGCCAGTGCAAGAAAAAGACACCTCAGGGATTCCAGGAATGCTATTTCATTGTTGAATCTTGAACAACTGTCCAATAACTCATTTCTTCCTTTTCCTTTAACAGTTCTTCCGTACCTTCCTCAAGGCCATCTCTAAACTCCTTTACAACCAGAAACAGAAATTTAACAGCAAGGATGACTTCCAGGTATTAGCTGATAATGAATGAGTCCACACTACCTTCACAGCTAAAGCACACAGAGCTTGTCAATGCTAACAATGACTTACACGTGTTGCTCAAGAGAAGACCATCTTTCTTACAAGCTATTAATAAAACACAGTTCCAGGAAACTACTAGGAATCAAAGGAACACTTTTATTGACATTATGAAGCTAAATGGACCTTCTGAAGAACTGATTTTTTTAAGCATTCAAGTTGGCTAGCTCTGGTTTAAAAGAGGCAATTTTTGCCCTGAATATTTCATTGCAAAACTACTCAGGCTAAGGGATATTGGAAAGGAGATATTGCAGGCATACTCAGTGTCTACTAGCTTGATCCGATAATCTGTAAACTGCTTGATAACTGTCCAGTAAATGCAGCTTGTGCTGGCAGTCATTTTGATAACTGGACCTATGGGCCAAGATATTTTAAATAAAACTTGGTTAAATCTGAAGGAATCTGATTTCTGCCCTTTCCTGTTGTACATGTAGCTTTGGCATGGTTGCTTGTCAAATATATACTGTACCTTTAGACCTTTTCTTGCAAATATATACCTCAGAGCACACTGTGATTAGATAACATGCAGGTTAACCTGTAGTGTTAACCTACAGGAAAGAGTTGCCTTAGGTGATTTTCAAACAGAGCTCCAGGCTCCTTCAGTGAGATTTTCAAAAGATGATGGTCACATTTCTCTGAAAGATGCTGTCTAACAGTCTCTTCTTATAGGAGAAATTTATACAAATTCAGTTTGCTTTCATTGGTGATAAGGGTCAATATAAACTGAGTGGGTGTCCTACAAGGTATTACAGAATCTTCTGCAATATGCAGAGATTCCTTGGCAGAAACTCAGGGTACCATCCACAGGCAAGTCAATGTCGAAAAGACACTTTGAAGCAAAAATTGTTGAAACAAGCATCTTGGACTAATTCTGAACCTTTATTTTAATACTCAGATCACAATCCTATTCTTCCTGGGAATAAGTCCCCCTGAACACAGTGTGACTTACTTTTGAATAAACATGCATAGAGCTACACTATTTATGGATTCAGCTTCTGCCATACTTAATACCTTCTCTCCCTCACCTCTTTTTTCTAAAATTGCAGATCAATTCCCAACTCACTCCCATGGCTACTGAAGAATAAATGTTCTCAGGGCAGAAAACAAAAACAGACATTTAGAATACCAAACTAAATATAAAACTAAAATCAATAAATCTACCAACAGGAGCTCATTAGTATAGCAAAGCAAAAAGCAGTAGAAAGAATGTAAAATGTATGTAAAATAAATAGGTCTTCAGTTGTTGTATACAAAAACAAAATAAAACTGTTTTCTCCAAGAAGTATTCCATTTAATATCTAACCACAATCTGCTTTCCTTTAATTTAAATATTCAATGTCCTGCATCTGGTAAAGAACAGGTTCTGATTTCTTCTGTGTGGCACCCTTTTAGGTATTTTGGTTTTCTCCTATCAAGGCTAAACATATCCAGCTCCTTCTATCTCTCTTCATAAGACTCAGTTTCTGTTCTTCTGACCATCCTTGCTTCTCTTTTCTGAACCAGATTCAGTTCTTCTGAATTGGAAGTGTGGAAAATGTTTTGAATTCAAAACTTTTCAAGCTTGAAATGGGATATTTCAATTATTCTGGAAGTGTTTTTCTCTTGAAACAGCTTAATTCAAAGAGATGTTTTAAGCTTGAAACTGGGCTGATTTGAGGTTGAAACATTCACAGTGGTTAAAAGCATCTGTTTTGAATTCAAAACAGCTGTTTGGAACTTGACCTTACTATGCTGCACTTTTCTTAAAAAATGCCCAGAACTGGACAGAATTGCCAAGGTGGTATCTGATCAAAGCAGAATAAAATGGAACAATGACTTCCCATGAATTGGAAGCAATGCTTCTGTAGATATAATCTAAAATTCCACTTGCCTTTTTTAAGGCTACATGACACCCCTGATTCAATGAGTTTGCAATCAACTACTACTCCAAGACCTTTTTCACGGGTACTGTTACTAAGCCAGGTAGCCTCCATCTGTTCTTTTGATTTCTGTTCCCTAAGTGAAGAACTTTTCATTTATCAGTCAAAATCATTTTGAATTTTATTTCTGTCTTTCATCATATTAACTATCCCATCCAGTTTATGTTATCTGCAAACTTGATCAGTATTTCCTTTGCTCCTTTATCCAAATCATTAATAAAAATATTGAAAGAGTTTAAGGTTCAGTTGTGAACCTTGAGATACTTCACTCTCAATATGTCCCTCTAGTTTGATGAATAACAATTTATGAGCATACTTTAAGTATGGCTTGATGCCAGCTATGTATCCATGTAATTGTTATTCTGTCTAGCTAACCTGTAAGTGGCTTGCTTATCAAACTATTTTGAAGTAATTTGTCAAATGCTTTGCTAAAATCAAAACAAAAGATGTCTTTTTAATTCAAGCGTGTTTATTCAAGGTGTGTGTGTGTCTTTTGGCATGTATTCATTCCTGCAGTGCCTCTAATCTCTTTTCCTCTTAACATTATGAATCCAGTTTCCCTAATATTTTTCCTAGCATAAGTTCATCTAAATAGCAAATTTCTTGGCCACAATAGACAATTAATTCAAGGCCACCGAAGTAAATTATACATCTTCCCCTGGTTAAACTGGTAGTCAAGGCACTCGGGTGAGCATATTGCTACAAGTGTGAGTTTCTAACCTTTAATTTCTTTGGACTTTTCTGGGTCAAAGTTTCTTCTAGCATTGTATACCCAAATGACAGTAATCTATAGAACTAAGCTTCCCATGACTGTCATTCATAAAACAGACAATTTTTTAAAATAAACTTTCCCAGTTCACTTTCCACCACACTGCCCCAAAAGGTTACTAACCTCTCCATCCTGGAAATGCTTCTTGAGTTGCTTCAGCATCAAAGTCAATTTTTTGGACTGTACTCCACTATAAGCCAGCAGCATGCTGCCAAACTGACGTTCTGTGATTCGGCCATTTACAGGGTCATGCCTTTCAAACTGGAAGACAAAAGGGAAAGAGAGAAATAACCAAGAACCTCTACATGGATTCACCTGCTCATATCGATACTGTTTATTCAAAAGTTCTCTTCCATGTGAAATCAAAGCAACAGAACAGAAATAGATAGAAGCAGATAAAAGCATCAGGAAAGAATTCCAACCATATTAAACACCATGGTCAACACTCCTATACTTTTAATTACAACATTAGTATACATTTAATATACAATATAGGTATAAAGTTGATATTAATGCATCAGGAATGTAATTATTATGTTGTATATTTAATGGAAGCCATAAAAGAACCACCAAGGTGAGCATTAATATTTCTTCTGAGCTATGAATCCTCTCATCTTAAGATTCTTAGAAGAATACTGCAAGATAAAATTTTGTTAGAGACATACTATATGTTACAGTAAAAAATACTAATGTTATCAGTTAAAACACAAACACTGGGAATATATTTGTAGTAAATACTTTAACTGTCTTGGGATTCTTATTCCATGTCATGTCTTGCAGATAACCACTCTAAAAATGAAGAAAAAGGAAAGGAAATCTCTTTGGATCTCAACAGATGGCAGTCTTTAAATCTTACATTTTGGGGCAAGATTAATACTCCTAAAATGAATGCTTTTCCTCGAATACTGTATATTTTACATGGAATTCCTATACATGCATCCACAAAATTTTTACAGAAATGTATTACATTGTTTCATAATATTTTGTGGGGATGTTTTTCTTAATACATACAATTTACCTTCATTAACCTTTCAATACACTAGTTCAAAAGATGAGATGGCTCTTCAAGATTGTCATTATTTCTTTCTCCCATCTTTTAGAGACAGAAAAACTTTGGAGCAATGAAAAAAAAGTTCCTCCAATCTTTTAAGTATTTTAAATGAAAAGGGGAAAAAAGTAAAACCTAGTTATAAATGCTTTTGTTTTTTAATAACATCCAGATCAGTTCAATTTAACCTTGGTTGGTCTTCAATTAATCAGTGTTTCTCAATGGTATTCACACAGACTTCCTCCTTTCAAGGAACAAAAACTGCCAATAAAGATACATGATACAGAAATAAACAGGCTGATGTTAGTGTGATAACCTGCTCTTCAGATTTTTGCCTTCACACTGTCAAAACCTCTCTGGAATAGTGTTATGGCACTTAAACAAGCCTGCAAGTTAATCCAAACTTATTCAACTGGCTGCAATTTGTCACTCAATCTGACAGCATTCAAGGTTTCTTAAACTTCAGAGATCCATCAAACACTCAACAATCAACACATGCCAAGGTCAACAAAATTGGGGGGGGGGGGAAGATTGCAGAAGCATGCTATGTAACTGAAGCCTTATGTCTCAGTGAGGGTTTTTAAAATTTTTTTTAAAAAGAGTGTTCTCTATATTTAACAGAGAAAGCCAGTTTGATGTAGTGGTTAAAGGCACCAAGTTACAAACCAGGAGGCTGTAAGTTCTAGTTCTGCCTTGTACATAGTCAGCTGGGTGACTTTGGATCACTCTTTCTCAGACTTAGAAGAAGGCAATGGCAAACCACTTCTGAGAAATGTTGCCAGGAGTCAACACTGACTCAAAGGCATGATAATGAAAGAACAAACATTCAACAGAAGAAGGCTTGAACCTGGGGTTCTTGGAGATGGCAGGACTCTCAGCAAGTTCTCTCTCCCAGATTTTTCTTGATGGTCAAAGTCAAGGCAAGACAAAGCAAGTCACAGACATACCATGTCCTGAGTCATGGAGGGTTTTAAAGGTGACAAGCAGCACCTTGAAATGTATCCAGAAGCTAACTGGCAGCTGGTGCAGCTCCTGTGGGAGTGGGGTTACATGGGCAACCTCAGTGTGCCCATAATTACTGGGTTGCTTTATGTTGCATCCACTGAATATTTGGATGGTCTTGATTGTCTCTGTCTCTGTCTCTCTCCCCCCCCATCAGTCATATTTGTACGGCCACCCATCTCACAAGAGAGTGACTCTGGGCAGCATACAGCACTTAAATAAATAAGAAAAGCAATAAATCTGTATGAAAACAGTCATTATTAAAAACTATGAAAACTATAAAAAAGCACATGAAACAAGAGAGGATGAACGTTGTCAATAACGTACAAATACACCCAACCCATCCTCCCTTTTTAAAATTGCTTCCTTTATTGGTTAAAATTAACTGGCTTTCACCCTAATTACAGATCACCTTTTCATACTAACAATTTTATTAAAAGGGATAAGCTTTCAAAATTTAATAAAATTTGTTCTTCAGAAAAATCGCCGTCAGGCTTCTCCTAATTTTGGCTACCATACAGCTGTTCTCCTATAACGTTTGGAACTTCCTTGTCTTCCAGCATCCAACTAGTGAACTACCATCCCAGTACCACAAATATGGCTAAAACTGAGTAATTGTGAGCACAAAACTAATCATTGTCCTTTGCTCTTATTGGCTGGGTGGCAGGATTGCCTGCCATCCAATGCAAGACCTAGCCCTTACCTATGTCTCATTTTGTGAAAGAAAGCATCACTTTCTTTCACAAAATGAGACATAGGTAAGGGCTAGGTCTTTATTTGACTTTATTTATTTATTTATTTATTTATTTATTTATTTATTTATTTATTTATTTATTTGACTATAAAGATAGGTTTAGAATAACCCTGGAAACTTAACTGGTGTCAAAGGTTTTGAAAGAGGTGGGAAACAGTACAGACAAAACACTAAGAATGATGGATTCTGTGTGGATATATAAGCATCAGCATTTAGGGAACAGCTTCTGTCTGCTCCAATTATTATAAAATAGCAAAATCAGGGAAAGCTCTTCACAGTTTGAAGCAGAACTACACTCTAAAACAAAATAGTTCTGCTCCAATAGTTCCCATTTCACATGAGAACTACAGAATTTCCAGCAGCCCGAATGCTACGTATGAGACGAAATCCAACACTGCATTCTGACACTGTCATTTAATTTACTTTATATTCCAAAGCATCAATAAAATGGCAAGAGGAGGCCAAAAAGGGGCGTGGGGGAAGAAACATCGTAAACAAAGCAAAGTGTTGCTGGGAGAGGCACTGAGCTGCCAGTTGTGCTTCATGAATCTCAAAAACAGCTAAGACTTCTGGAGTCAAGCAGGGCAAAGATGTTCTGGTGACACTAAGAAACCACTGGTTTCCACAGTACTTTTCCTAATGTGCTTTGGTGGTAAAAGGGAGACTCCCAAACTAACTTCTCAGAAAAACACTCTTTTCTTCCCTCCATATTTCAAGCTGTGCACCAAAAGTTAAACTATACTTTTCAGATAAAGTATTTTAGAAGTATTCATCATCATACCAAATTATTCTTTTAAAAGAGAAGTGATAAGAATACTATAGGGGTAATTTTACTGTATGATGATAAAACATTTGTAGCTGTCCTCCTGGGAAAAATGATTCCCTGAATGGAGTATGATGTCAACCTGTTCTCTATTGTACAACCTTCGTCTTCTGGAAATCTTACCGAATGGGGTCAATTCCCTGATACTTGTCTTTCCTTGGACAGTTTCATCTTGCAACAGAGCCAAGAGCTGCATCATTTCCAGAGTGTCCATAAACAATGTAGCCACAGAGCCTCCTACACTTTCCATTTAACCTACAGAAAGGCTGCAGAAGCCTTGAAATTAACAAAGAATGCTGAGTTCAGTCAAAGAACATTGAGTTCAATCACTTTCTTTTGAGCCCAGGATGAGTCTGATGGACAGCACCCATGAAGAGTCATGCAAACGGAGTGGCATCTGCAGGAATGAGAGGGGGTGCAAGGGGGGGGGGCAGGATAACAAAAGTAGTATCATGCTCTCACAGTGCAATTCTCTTTTCTATGTGCAGTGCAACATTCCATGTACAGAGCATGGGCAGAACTTTGGTGCAAAACTGGTTTCTCACTAAAGGGGCAGGTTGCAGACCCCACCAGTCAAGGAATTTCGATTGGTGGGGTCTAGGCAGAGAGCCTTTTCTGCTGCAGCGCCCGCCCTATGGAACATCCTGCCTCCGGAGGTGCGGTGTGCCCCCTCCCTCATGGCCTTCAGGAAAGGGATCAAATCCTGGCTCTGCCAGAAGGCCTGGGGGCCAGAGGGCCCTCCCCCCCAGCATCTTACAGGTTTTTTAGGGCTAAAATCATAGGAGGTTTTTAGGGCATTTTTAATATATGTTTTTTAATTATTTATAGTTTGTATCCATGTCTGGAGAGACCTGTGTTTTTTCTTCTTTTTTATTATTGTGAGCTGCCCAGAGTCACCCGTTGGGGGAGATGGGCGGCATACAAGTCTGAAAATAAATAAAATAAAATAAAATAAAATAAAATAAAATAAAATAAAATAAAAAATAAAATAATAAATAAATAAAGCAGCAAGCTCCTACAGATACCTACAAGCAAAGATATTCCCATCTCTGCTGTCCAAGTCTCTTTAATTGAAGGTTCCATAATATTGTAGGTTCTTAAATTTAACAACACATGGGTTTTACCACTGAACAATAACTTTTTCACATTCTTTTGTTAACTTACAGGCCTACTCCATTGCGACAGTTTCAAATTTCTGGCAATCTAAACTATTCTTGTTCTTTCAAAAACTAAACCACATCCATCTGAAACATACTGTCAAATCAAGCAAGAACCCCCAAGCAGTTTCTGAGAAACCAAGCAGATTTTCTAGAATTGTTTAATCAAGAAGAACCAGGACACTTATAAAGCTACATCTCCAACCTTCAATCTTGACAACCAGTCCAAAAAGACACTATGATTTATAAGGTCAAGAGCAGCTAGGAGATACAAAAGTATAGATAGGATTGCACTTCCTATCAAAAGGGATCCCCAAGATGACCGAAATATTCTCTTTTGCAAACTCAACTTATACTAATCAGAAGAAAACTCTAGGCATGCATCTCTCTCTCTGCGTGTATTTAGACAAAATTTAAAAAATTATGCAAGGGTTACACAGGACATTTTTGAAATAATAGTTTTGTCTAGGTAAGACTTCACTGGAATTAGCAATTGAAAGCACCACTGGTAACCTCAAAACTTAAATTAAAAGGAGGGGAGAATGAAGAAGTACCCTAATATGAAAAACATACCATCTGTTATGCAAAAGAAGCAAGTGAATGTTCTTTCAGCTAATAGTCAAACACAGAGAAAGTTATCAGTATAGAGGCCAAGATAAAATACAGTAAGATAAGTAAGCAGGGCTAGGAAAATCCACCCTACCATTAAAAGATAAAATCCATTACAGAAATGAAATGCTGCAAGCTTATCACCAATTCTCAGCATGATGACTTTTCTTTAAGATTACCAATGCAAACTGTACAGATCAGTTCAAAAACTACAATATTATTTTAAAATGCAATGTCAAGAACACAGAAAAAAGTGCGGTCCCATTCAGTTTTGACTCCTGGCCCCAAGAATGGCAGTTTGTAGCCTTGCTGCTAACAGGTAGGAACTTGAACGGAATGCAGCCTTTGGAAGAAAAACAAAGCACGTTAGAAGCCCAGTGAGAAGTGATGAGAAAAGGCCAGGAGTGGGCTGAATGGTAGCAGAGATGGTGAAACTTCATGACCTACTTAGGGTTTGGGTGAGGGCTGGTTTTGAGAAGGGAGAAGCAAATGACAATCTCTAGGTCATCTCTACCCACTCTGCACCTTCCTCCTGATTTGAAAGGCTATTAAAAATAATAATGGGCAGTAACTGAGTTGACACTATGTTTCCCGCTGACAGCAAGATCTTCATGGATGCCAGGTGTTCGGGAACTGTTTCTAGAAGTAGTCTAGCATTTTTCCATTTCTGCTTACAAGCCTCTTTTGCAGATCCATCAAAAGGGAAAATATTTCTCAAACTAGAAAGATGTAAGAAAAAAACAAATACTTTGGGGACCTGAATTCATGGGCTTAGATTTTATTAGCAACTGTCCCATAAATATGGGCATGCTATGAGAAGATCCCATGCTCTCTGTCAGAATGACATAGATACTGTTGATGAAAAGTCCCTCAACTAGTCTTGGCTGCCAATCAAGAGATCAGACAAGCTTGTGGAGGAAGTTATGGCTGTGGCAACTGTCACTTTAAAAATCAATGGAAAGTCCACCAATCCATATGACTCTTTCCTCCTGTGAAAAGCAGCTGTTGCACTGTGACAAAAAAGTGAGTTTGCTATCAGATGAATATATGGAGGAAGTTGATGTCTCCAAATTAGAAGAGAAAAACAAAATACAGGAAGCGTTTAACAAAGGTAATAACTGAGAACAAAAACTCTAGATTGAATGGAAATAATTATTCTCTGCTAATGGATATGTCTCCCTCCATTATAAGTTGCCTATACCATGCCATACCTGCAAGCCAGTCTGGTTAAGGGGCTGGACTAGAACATGGGTGACCAAGAGTTCTAGTCCTCCCTTGGACGTAGAAAGTGGCTTGGTAACTTTGGACTAGTCACTCTTTCTCAGCCCAATCTACTTCACAAGGGAAAATGTTGTTGTGGGGGAAAGGCCATCCCATCTAAGTTCACCACTACGTTACCTTTTCACATTATACAAATCAAGTTATTTGTTAACTCAAACTCAAAAAATAATAAATTTGTATATTTATTTCAACTCAGGCAATTTTCTTGCTTTATATTTTGTTTCAGTTATAAACAAGCACTTCAGTTACAAACACTTCAGTTACAAAAACTCACATGTCTTATACGACAGTTTTCTAACCCATTCATAGAATGGTTTTTATTTGATATAAAGGTGCATTCATGGACAGTATTCAATATGTAACTTGAGATACACTGTGGTTTTCACTGTAATAGTCCATCTTACCTGTCAGTAGGTATAAGCTACAGACAACATTTCCTGATCAAGTCTTAATTCACTATGCTAGATAAATTTACATTGTACAGTATTTTGATCCCAGAAATCTAGGAATACATAAAACTGGAATTGTTTCTATCTCCAAAATCATCACTAATTTGAATGAATTAATGTTTCCATGAACATTAGTTGTCATGTACAGGATCTTCAGAGAGAAATCTTAAATCTGATGTTTAAATTTTATGCCTAACAGTATCAATAATGGATTAAATCTTGCGGATTCACCTTCAAATAGAAACCCAGAAGGAAGAAAACTAGTTCAAATATACTAGATGTAAACTTTATTCCAATCTAATTTGGCTATAAGAAACTGGGAATCTTCATGGTTGGTTTAGCTGGTTTCAAAGTATGCTTAAGTAGCTCTTAAAACTAAATAAAGTACACTAAGAAGAATTTGATTACCTGTTGGTCTTAGGATCAATTCATTGCTCTTTGCCACACCAGGTTTGCCCTATTTGTGAGTATACCAATATTACTCCAGCTTATAAATGTTTCTAGTTTTTCTCTATAAAGTGTTAAAAGACAGGGATCTAATGGAGATTTACTGGGGGGGGGGGGGGAGAATAAATATCCAGATGGTTTGATGGATAACTTCTATTAACATATGGAAATGCTTCTTTCCCTGACAAATATAATTCATGATAATATAATTTCTTTAATAGCAACTAAAGCTGAGCTAGGATATACTTGATTATATTTTTCAAAAGGCAGAAGATTAATTTTAGACAGTTATAAGCTAAGTTGTATATGACAGCCCATTTTAATTAACCAAAACACCATTAAATTATAACTGTCATATATTCCTTGAAATCTGATTAGCGTATGCTCTTTTTGGTCCTACAAAAGAGAGATTATCATATCAAGTGCATATTAAATTTGACATATATATATATATATATATATATATATATAGCATTTAAGCTCATGGGGGCAAAATTTGGGACACATGTAAGATTTGAGATCAGGCTGGAAAACAAAAGCAAGAGTGTGTTATTATTCATCACTGCAGAATAGAAATATTTTGTATTGCAATATGATAGGTTTTATTTTTTAGCCCATTGCCCCAGAATCTACCAACCATTCATCTGGCTTTCTGGGATATTTCAGGAAATCTAAAAGCATCTGGACTCTCATGGGAGGGGAAACGAATGAGACCTTCTGGGGGCACAGATTATACCATCTGTGTAAGTAAGCTGTGTCCTGGTAATTAAAGCTAAAAAGATTAATATAGCAAATCTCTAAGCAAATGGAAAGTGAGTTAATCAAGATCTCTCTGCATTACAAGATACTAACCTCAAGTTTGAGAATATCATGCTGAAGTTTGCGCTGGAACTCCAAGAAGTGGGAGATGGTCAGTTTCCCCTTCAAATCAGCTCCAAAAAAGTATGTTGTCAATGCTGAATTGAAGCCAGTCTTCAAGGTATTCCCAGTAGTAGAACGGTCTCTGTGACGCATACCCATGCTAGTCTGGGAGCGAATGATGCTCTGAACCTACAATAGAAAAAGTTGAATACCCAGCTGTAACAAGGCAGATGGCAGCTTCATTATCTCCCCAAATGCCTGAAGCTACTGTTTATTTTAATGTGTACTTTAGCTGAGTTTTAAACCCTCGTATGGTGTAATAATAAATTTCTGAATTCTTAGAGGCTACTTTGTTCACTAGAGAGTAATCCAGATAGGTGGTTGAAATATGGAACAACCCTTATTTTAGGGTTTAGACTCACCTGGATGTAATTAGACTAGGTAATATAGTTGGTATTACCTAGCTCTTAAGCCAGGATAGAGAACCATTGGCCTTCCAGATACTGCTGCACTACAACTCCCACCAATCCCAACCAACAAAGAACTGCAACAGAGGACCAGAAAGACCACGTCTGTGCAAGTCTTCACAAATATGCAGTTCATAGTAGTCGTGTGCAAGTTCAGCTGGAAAGACCATATAGTCATGATTAAGGTGGACGGGGCTATGGATGTTGAGCTACCCCAATATTTCTCCAAATGGATCTCATTAAATGGCAAGGTATGAAACGGAGTTCTTGCTGTATTTGCTTGAATGTGAATTTTGACAGAACTTTACATGGAACTAGCAACCCCGATTGTATGATGACCTCTCTTTACACATATTGGGGGCAAGCCCACTGGAAACAAATCTGCCTCTTGTATTCTATTAGCATTTCAAAAATGTTCAGTATCTCCATTTCATAAGATCTGAAAATATTGTTTGGCTTATGGAGGAAAGAGTGGGTAAATCTTTTACAGCTCCTTTATTAAGGCATTGAGGTATCAGAGAGAGCTGCTTCAGGCCTGGGCCTCTCACTTGAGAATCCCACTCCCCAAATGTAAGAACTCTCAATACATCTGTCTTATAGTTGTGGGTCTATTCATAGTCAAAAAATGATCAACAGAAGTCACTCAAAGCTGACCCTTGCCAACTATGTAACCTTGTCAGGTTAAAAAAAAAAGGAAAGAGATGTGTAAGCTCATACTAGTCTACAATTTGCTTTGAAAAAAATAAGCAGTCTTGTAAAACAGTAATATTATAGAATGTCCTACTGGCCCAGAGCACTAGTTAATACTTCCCAAAGCAGATGTGTATTAGATTCATTGCCAGTTCAAGGCATATAGAACCCTTTGGCTGCAGCCCCCCGTGGACCCTGCTGCGCTGCCTCATTGTGGCAGGGAGGGGGGTGTTCCTGGGGGGGGATGAGCGTAGAATGCCAGAATGTATTCCCAGCAGGGTCATCCAAGTCATGAAGATCATCCCAGCTGCCCAGCAAAAGCAAAAGGCACCTATATCGTGCAGCAGCTATATAGGAAGATGCTGGAGACAGATGATTGCTTCAGTGACAATGGAAAAGCATCATTTCATACTGTGTGGGAGAAGGCAATTGTAAACGACTTCAGTATTTTACCAAGAAAACCACAATGTGCAAACTAACATGCAATGTCTTTAATTTCACACGCTAGCAAAAAAATGCTTAGGATCACCCAACGCAGATTAGAGCACTACATGGTTAAGAACAGTGTCAGATATTCAAGCTGGTTTTAGAAAAGGCTGAGGAACAAGAGATAATATGGCCAACGCACTCCATGTAATTCAGAAAGCCCAAGAATCCCCCGCCCCATCAGCATGTGCTTCATTGATTAGCCTTTGATTGTGTCAATCATATCAAGCTGTGGAATGTATTCAGTAAAATGGGAAGCACAGAACCTCTCATTGTCCTCACACTAAACCTGTATATAGGTCAGGAAGCCCACAGCCTAGATGGAACATGGAGAAACAGACTGGCTCTAGGATGGCACAGGAGTAAGACAAAGGTGTACAATCTCTCCTTATTTATTCAACCTATCCGTTGAATATATATTGAGGGAAGCTGGATTGGAAAACAATGAGTGTAGTTTTAAAATTGGAGGAAGAAACAATAACTTTGCTGATGACGCCTCTCTGGTAGCTGAAAATGCAAATGATCTGCAAGCTCTAGTGATGAAACTGAAGGAGCACAGTGAAAAAATGGGACTAAGTTTGAATATAAAGAAGATCAAATTAATGACAACGGGTGTCGCAAACTGTCTTAGAATCGGCAGAGAAGATACTGAGGTGGTGGTCAGCCTGTGCCTTTCAGAATCAACATTCAACAGAAAAGGAAGCAGCCGTCACAGACCAGCACTTGTTAGAGTAGCAATCAAAGCCTTGGAAAAGATATTTAGATGCTGGGATGCGTTTCTGTCTGAAATCAGAATCATGCGATTGTTTTCCCTCTACGGAAATAAAACCTGGACGCTGAAAGAAGCAGGATAAAAAGATGTTTTTGAACTTTGTTGTTGAAGACTCTTAACAAGAGCCAAGAAAACAAACAAACTGATCATAGAACAAATCAATCCAGAGTTCTCACTCAAGGTACAAATTATCAGGCTCAAACGATCATATTTTGAACACAGGATGCAAAGACCTAGCTCTCTGGAGAACTCTATAATGCTAGAAAAGGTAGAAGGAAAGAGAAAAAGAGGATGAGTAGTCAGATGGATGGACTAGATTACAGGAGTGATGGCTGAACTGTTGGAAGACCTGAAGGGCCAGGTTGGGGTCAGATTATCTTGGAGAAAATCTATATAGATGGTCACTAAGAATAGTTATGAACTTGATGGTACATAATCAATCATCAATCAAGACTACAGAAGCTACAATGGAGAAAGATAATGCAAAAAAAAAAAAAGCTGAATTAAGAGAGGAGAGAAAGTACTACAACTTTTACCATATTGCACACAGAGAAACAAACCATTTTCGCTGTATTTGACCATTTCTGAGGATACTCCAAAAGCAGCTTTGCTGCTAGATTATTGATTTCAGTGAGACAACAGAAGAAATGAAGAATGAGGTTATTTTCACACAATCAAAAAGATCAGAGTCATAACCTGGCAACTCTTTCTAACCCTGATAATAGCAGCATGATTACTGAGTCACTAAACAGAATTAGAAATGCAGGAAAATATCACAGCTGCTTTTCCATTGTGCATGTTAATTTAAATACAGATTCAAATTTTTTTAAAAAATGAGAAAGTAATCGAGTACTGACAAAGAGGACAAGGATACCTGAAAAACAGATATACTGCTGCTTAAATATTGGATTTGACTTACTTTAACTGCTTCAATTGTAAAATTATTTAAAATTGATTTATGATTTGACATTCAATTGTATGTTGTATTTTGTAAGCTGCCTTTGAAAGACTGCAATCTTGAAAGATAGCTAAGAAATGCATTTAATAACTTGATAAAACAAAGGAATATTTAGCATAAATCCCTAGAAGGAACAAAATTTCAAATCCTGCCGATATTCCTGGACAGGTTATTCATCATCCAATAGGGAACTGAATTCATGATGCTTCTTTTTATTATGTGATATTCAGATACAACTTAGAATCCAGAGAAATGAAAAGTTATTGCCCTAACATTTTTTAGTAATGGTTTTAATTGATGTTTTATGTATTTAATGTTTGTTGTGAGTCGCCCAGAGTTCCCCCATCAGGGGGAGATGGGTGGGTGAGAAATTTAATAAATAATAATAATAATAACAACAACAACATGGAAACTTCTCCACTGATACAATGACTGCAGTCTTTTCATCCCAGGAAAAGTGTTATTTTCCAAATTGCTCAGGGGCCTGCCAGTTTTTAACGTTCCAGTGCTGTGGAGTTAATTTTCAGGCACAGAATATCACCTTCTCCTACAAAATTAGATTTTATTTTGATAGGTAATATAGCTCAACCACCTCAATGGACGGACTGATATAGTAGGTACAGGAAAAAGCCATCATAAAAAAGCATATAGTTGCCTGCTTTCAGACGCAAACTATGCAATTCCCATTTTAAAATATTACATGCTTTTTAAAGGCACTGCTGAGTTTCCCCTTGTCCCTATTTGAAATGGATTATTAACCTTTGCCCAAACACCATTGATATTGGGAAGGAGCATTCTGGGGTTTTCAGAATTTTCTCATTTTCCTCCTCTTGTCAAGGTTCCATTTGTGGCAAGGGATTCTCAGTGTAGGAAAACGGAAAATAAAAACATGCAATGGTCACCAACCACAGAGAGTGAGAAAAGAAAGGCAAAAATTTTGTTATATAGGAAAAACATGGGAAAAGAGTGGGCTGGATTTTAAATAGAAGACGGTATAAATTCTGTACCAATTTCAAGGCCACTCAGCAACTCAACTGTTGGTAATGGCAATGGTTCCAGAATTATAATAAAAATGCAGTTCCTAGCTGTGTTGTCTGAGTCTCTTGGGAAGTTCAGCCTCCTGCGTGACTAACTTATGGAGTGTGACACCTCTGAGGTTAGAGAATATTCCAGCCTTAGAAGAGAGCATCGAATCTTGGAAGCACCTTGGAAAGAGACTTTTTCCAATGCTGGCACTGGCAAAAGGCAAAATCAAGCACTCCACGCTTGATCCAGAAAGGCATAGCAGAAAAGGCTATCCTTCTGCTAAAGTCAGAGGGCTCCTGACTTGTAGTCATGGCCAAACCAAAAACAAATCTAGATTTACAGCCTGCGTTATATAGTTGTTGAGGTGTTGGAGTAGGACTTGGGAGACCCAAGTACTTGTCCACTTTTAGCCCTGGAGGCTCACAGATCTCACAGGTTTGGGGGAAATCTTGAGGCAGAAGTGCCTTTGTCTGAACTCATGGAGGAAAGGTAGGATAGAAATCCAATGAATGGTACAAATAATAAAACCATGAGTTGAGTAAGGGAGGGAAACTATTGTCTTCCTTCACTTATGGACTGCCAGCTGGAGCCTGACAGGGCTTAAGACATATCGGAGGCTGTAATGGCAGAGCTCATCAAACATTAGGTAAAACAGCTCTACCTGCAAAATTAAGATCCTAAGCTTGAACAAAAATATACACACTGAGGATCATGCTATTCACTTAGGTTGCTATAAACTATATATACAATGCTGTCTGAATCTTTAAGAAAATTCATTCAAAATTTATCAAAGATGAACTTCAGAATTTGAACACCTTTAATAAGACATATTAATTATTCTACAGATAGTATTACGGTTAGGTTGATCCAAATGTAAAATGATACAAATGCAGATTCTCATGGTTCAAAAGAGTTTTTGAGAAGTTTTGCAAGTCAGGCTTTCAAATAAGACATCTGGATTATTTATACCATACCACCAGAGAAATAAAGGCTCAGAAAAATGTGAATTGTACACTGGCTGTAGCAATCTATGAGAGTCAGGACCCTCAGTTGCTTTGTACAGTTTTAAACAGGCTACAATGAACAACAAAAAGAGTTGTTATTTTGGTGTAATATACTGATGTTCAAGTATCGGTTACTTGATAATATACTTGATAATTGATAATAATACTTGATAACTGATACATACTGCTCTTCAAGTATCTATTAAAACTTCTTTGTTTTGTGCTTACATATGATTCTCACAGAACCTTCATTTGGTGGCAGGATGGCATGTTAATACTCTTTAGTCACCAGGAATCAAGCTCAATTGTAGAGCTTTGCTTTAATCTGTTTTTAAAACTCTTCGTTTATGGGCTTCAGATGGCCTCCACAGAGCTCTCACTTTGCGGCAGAACTAACAACATAATTATGTTTAGCTTTTTTTAAAAAAAAAAGGGAAAGAAGCAAAAAACAAGATTAAATTAATGTAGCTTGAATTTTAGAGACTAAATTCAGCTTCTTAAAATATTTCCAACTGGTTAGTTTCTCAAAATAAACAAAAGCCCACTGGATTACAAAACTGTATAAATAATAATTAAATATGGTACGGTTTCATGTCAGTATAACTTCATGGTAATTGAGACAAATGGTAAACAGCACATTTATTTCTCCTTCTTTGAATCTATTCCCTCTGGTAGTATTTTTTTTTCTTGTTGTGCAGTCAGTTTAACTTCCTATTTTTCTGAAAAAGCTTTTATGTTTCTCTCCCTTTGTAGCTTTACCCCTGGGGGCTCTTCCTCATTCACTATTAAGTTTATTATTTGGAGTTTGAAAGCGTTAAGTCATTTTGCAATAGAAGAGCAGTTTATGGAAACCTTAAAGTTTGTGAGCTGCATAATTATACTAGAAAAGTACATATGCATTTTTGTTAGGAATATATCATATTACTCAAGCGGTGCAATCTTTGCTAGATATTGTATTGGTAGTTGAAAAATCATTCCCTCTAGTAGCAAACACAGATATGTTTTGACAGTACTGAACCTCCCAGAACACAGCACTGAGAAACAAGAGGACATTAGTTGTCCGCTTGGAGCTGTGTGTGCCTTTTAGAAAGGCCAAAGGGGCAACACCTTCAAAAAAATCCATACTATGACAACCCAATGACAATTTAGCAAGCTCACTAACAACGGTTAGGTGGAAAAGAAAGAGAAGATGAAGGGTAGGGAGGAGAAAGATAAAGAAATGGGATGGCTAGCCAGTAGGGCCAGAAGTAGCCCAACACACTTGAAAGGCATCAAGTATAGGAAGACTGCTTTACATAGAGACAAAACCACATAGACATGCTCTCATGGATTATGTATGCACTCTTAAGAGCATAGAATTGCACAAATTCATCTTCTTACAAGATACGGCTCCAGGGAAAAAAGAAAAAAAAAACTTGCCTGTTCAAATTCTTCCATATCCACTTCTCCATCACCATTTAGATCAAACATCTTGAAAGCAATTTCAAAGTTTCTCTGAGGAGCTAGAAGGAAAATAGTATATTATAGACATTACATTATGAAGTAATAAGAAAGCAGCAAAAATGATTTAAGAGTGGTGTTAGTGCTTAACTTTTTAAAAAGGTGTACTTGTTTTCCCAAGTATATTTCTTGGAGTGGATTTTTTTTCTTGTTATTGTTTCTACAGCTTTGTTAATATGTATATCTTAATAGTCCTCTTTAGTAATTTTCTTGTAAAAATATACTACCCCTCTTGGAATTAGGAGCTCAGCAGGCCTATTTTTCTCCAGTATGTTCATATTACATTTCATAACTTTATTTATGGATCCCGGTACAAAACATCCAATGTAATTTCTGTCCTTTCCAGGAAATAGGATAGAGGAAGCTTAAGGAGAAATGGAGGATCTTATGCTGCTAAATTAAAAGTCCCAAATCTAAGCATGAATTTAACTGTCAGATAGATGAAAGGAAAGCACGCCGATCAATTTGTGTGAAGAATTTGGTGGAAAAAGTGGGACAATGAAAGGTTTTAATTAACCCATTTGCAATGTAATCCCAACAAGATTCTGTGTGGAAAAACAGACAAATGACAACTTCTGTACTGTTTACCTGAAATCAAATCCTATTGTTTTCATCTGGAGTTACGTCCTATTAAATATTGCAGCCTTAGATAACTAAAAAGATACAGGAAGATGAAGGACAGAGTATACGAGCTTCTAAAAATACATTGGTAGACCACACACCCTAACCTATTCATCCTGAGATCTTTAGACTAGGAAAATTAATAGGTCTTTCTTCCTCTTCCCTATTGTTCCAAACATTCAGAAGAATATTAACTAAAGTCTAGTTGCTGCAATGGTTACCGTACCAAAGAAATATCTTTGTAATATCCATATTACAGCTCTTTTTGCCAGAGAATATTGAAAAATGTTGATCATTTTTTGACTATGAATAGACCCACAACTATAAGACAAATGTATTGAGAGTTCTTACATTTGGGGAGTGGGATTCTCAAGTGAGAGGCCCAGGCCTGAAGCAGCTCTCTCTGATGCCTCAATGCCTTAATAAAGGAGCTGTAAAAGATTTACCCACTCTTTCCTCCATAAGCCAAACAATATTTTCAGATCTTATGAAATGGAGATACTGAACATTTTTGAAATGCTAATAGAATACAAGAGGCAGATTTGTTTCCAGTGGCCTTGCCCCCAATATGTGTTCCCTCTCCTTTCCTTCCACAGTTGAACCCTACTGAGTGGCAAGCTTTACAACAGAGTTCCTCCCATTTCTTGAGATGTAAAGAATGCCTAATATTCTGTTTGCCACTTAATTTTGAACAGAAGCTATTACTTGCATTTCCATTGACTCTCATATACTGTTGCCTCTCATATACTGTTGCCCACTGAGTCTTTGGTTTAGAGTCAAATGAACTCAGCCAATAGTTCCAATGTTTATTTGCATCTACACTAGGAGTTTTAATATGGGGATTTCATTTGAGTGAAGTGTTATTTTGTCTACCCATTCCATGTAGGTGGTGAGCCTGGTTTGCCTCCAGCACATTCGACAATGCACACCAAGAATTTCTAGGAGAGGATCCACAAAAATATCCCACCATTTCCTCAAGTTAATTAGACATCATCCACCTTCAGGAACAGAGTAGAATGGCAAAGTACAACTTACAGTAAGGACAATAATGCCCTAAATAGTCTGTCCATCTTTTGAGTTTTTTCTTTCATTTCCAGTTTTAAGTGACTGTACTTCCAGTCCCCCATGTCTCATTAATATTGTACATGAAACATGAACACAGGAAAAGAATAGGTTCAATACATTTCCCACATCGATAAAAAGAGGACAATCTTGAGCTCATTTGCCTCTAAACTTTGATGCTTCCATTACAGCAAGCTCTTCATATTCTCTACATGTGAGAACTGCCTAGGGCACAGCCCCTGAGCCTCATAACATTTTCCAGCATTCATTGAAAAGAAACCTAAGTGGGATTTGAGCAAATTTATACTATTCTGAAATAAGAACTAAATTAAGAATGCTATCTTCCTTCCAAATGTCTTAACATTCTCATCTTGTGCTAGAGAACAGGAATATTAGGCCTCTTAAACCCTAACGGAATTTCAATGAACTGAGATGTTTTCCTTAAATATCCCTCATTATATTATTAATCATACTACTTTCTCTCTTTTTCTCTCCTCCCCAATTAATACATTGTATATAAAATTAATCACTATAACTATTCTGCATAATACACTTTTTTTGCAATTCTTTCTTATTGGAAAGGAACAGGAAATATATCTCCCTGTGGGAAAATGCATTTTCAGACGCTGTTAGAATTCAAAGATGCTAAATGCAGTAGAATATTCATTCATATGCAGTAGAAGTAAGCACAGACAGACAAGGTATAAGAGATATATGGCTTTCTCCAAAATATTTAATACTAGCTCCATTTCTAGTATCCTATTACTAGATAATTGTCATAGCTTCCATAGAGTATCCTAGGAAATATAGCTTGAGATAGCGCAGAGAACTCTCAAAGGATTTTCCCTGCCAAACACAGACAATATATTTTTCTTACAGAACTGCTGTTCTCAGAGCTTCTAGGGCAATTAAACTAAGATACATTTGAGATGTGGAAATGTCCAGAAAGAGATGCATTACTATTTGCTTTAAACCCCAAAGCCCCTTATATACTTTTCAGGTTTGTATGCAGCACATCAACAAGGTTGTGATTTTACATTCCTCATTTTATATAGGTAAAGTTAGGAACTTGATATGTCTCGTGAGGCCCCTGATGGATCTTACGGACTGCCCTAGGCCTTGCATCCATTATTGTTTCCTCCCAGATGGCACTTCTTGGAATTGCCACCATTCTGGAAGGACCAGAGCTGTCCCTTTCCATTTTGCTGGGTGCAGTTGCCAAACCGCCATGCCTGGAATCAATGAGCACCACATTTTGGAGAGGTTCAAAACATAATGTGATCACAATACAAAGGAGCTGGATGGCTCTGTGCAATACGTGAGTGCAGCTGACACCCCCGATTGGGTAAATGAGCACTGTTAGGGAAATGTGGCTGCTTGTGGTCGCTAGTGGCAATGTTTGCATTCGATGGGGGCTGTATGGTGTGGGCAAAGCTGAGCAAGGCATGAAGGTAAACATGGAGATGGTATCAGGAGGTGTTCAACCAGTAGCTCCTGGCAATTTTACAGCATTTTGGTAAAAACCACAATCTAAACTTCCATTAAAATCTGAGGGAGTAAATATCCTGATCACTGTAGGCAGAAAGACTTGAATGTTTCCGTAATAAAAGAAAAAAACAGTTTAAATCAAATACAGTTAATGTGGTACTAGGGGAAAGTATACTATGCGTCCCAAAGGGAGTTAAGAATATAGAAGGACATCTTGTACAACCTCCGAAAAATAACAGATTCCAGCTCTGTCTCTTGTTAGAGTTTTCCAGCATTAAAATATTTATTCATGCAATAACAGTACTCCTTCCACAGAAGAGAAAACTGCACTGTGTTCTAAATGTGCAACAAGCAGGAAAGAGCAGGATATCCAGGATAAGTAATCAGTGAAGGCAGTTTAAATTTAAAGCAGCTACAAATATATGTTTGCAGTTGGCCAGTTTGGTGTAGTGGTTAAGGCTCCAGGCTAGAAACCGGGAGATGGTGAGATCTAGTCCTGCTTTAGGCATGAAAGCTGGCTGGGTGACTTTGGGCCAGTCACTCTCTCTCACCCCCCGAGGTCAGGCTCGGGTGACAAGCCAGTCAGTCAATTCCTGTTGCAACCAATGGATCAACATTCAATTGATCCAAAAAAAGTGGATCCTGCACCTGCGGGAAAAACACTAGGAAAAAAAAATACATACACACTGTCTCTCAGACAAACATATCTAGGAGGCGCAAGGATGCTTTTCGTATCATGACTCTACAACCATAAGCTATGAAGTATCTTGCTTGAACAATATTGCTGCATTCTGTTATAGCAGAGCTAAGCTAACGCTTGAAGGACTACATTCAATTTTCAGTGAGAATTCATTGCAATGAAGATTTATCCCTGTCTCCATAACATGAAGATTAGATAAATAAATATGGAAAATGCTCTTGCCAAGTATCTCTAGAAGGTCACATATAAAAATTTATGTAGCTGAAAATTGAGTGAAATCTTGACTACCAATATTACTGGGTAGCTGACATGTATTTCCTACTGCAATAGCTAAGTGCATCTTCATCTGTAGTCTGATCATATCCCAGGCACGTAGCTGAAGAAAAGAAACTGAGATCATGTACATCTGTAAATGCTATCTTTTCCAACATAGTATTTACAAATTTAATCTACCGAGGTTAAGCCTACCTCAAAGACACATGGGATACAGTGCAAGTGCTTATTTGGCTGGAAGTGGAACAGCAGGAAACTCTTGAATGTTTCAAGGAAAAACAAAGAAGGAACCCAAATCCTTTACTGCTCCTGATGTTTGCAGTGAGGAGGGAGACATTTTTCTCTTGATTTGAAGTTAATGAGATGAAATGCAATGATTCCTAAGTAATATACAAATTCTATTGAGAAGTGTGGCTTCTCAATGGACTGACTACCATAGAAATGGACTGACTACCATATCCTTAGTCTGCATCAAGAAGGCAATTCCCCAAGGGAGCTCTGGGAGATCTACTTTCATAGCATGAAAGATGTCCAGAGGAGAAGAAGTACATGGGAGAAAAAGGAAATATCATGCAACAATGGAAAGAAGAGATCTTTAGTGGAAAGTTTCATGGATGGAAAAGAATGAAATATACCATAGTGGGTATTGCAATTTCCCCAACTCTGACATATTCAGTATTCACGGCCAGCATGGTCTTTTTGGAGTAGTGAAAAGATTGAGACTTTTTATGACCTCTGTAGTAGCAATGTCAAAGGTACAATGATGTCCTCATGCCAGTAACAAAAAGAGGCGATGAGGAAAGGTGGCTAGGTAGTATTACTGCGGCCTTAACCATCCCCTAAGAAGAACTGAAATTATTACGAGAGGCAGAGGTTAAAGCCTTAAACTCTTGGCCAGGGGTGGAAGGAGATTTAATGTCTACAAGACTGAAAGGACCCATTTTGTTTCTTTATACCACCACCCCAGCCTCCCAAAAGGACAGAAATATTATTCCTGACTACTCCAGTGATAATATGACATCCCTGATGGCACTCCTCTGCTTTGCAGAGATAAAAATATTTCTTAAAAAATAATTTCTGCAGCCTTAGTTGCTACTTCTGATTTAGTACAGTCTTCCTCAACTTGATATCATACTGCTTGGGATAATGGAGGTTGTATTTTCATGCATCTGAAGGGTGTCAGGTATCTTAGCGATTGTAACTGGTAACTGGCCACACCTTAACAGGGGCTTTGAATATCTTCTGATTCATATTATCATGCAAAAGGTAATTGTGAAGATTACTATTTTATGAATGAAATGGCAAATCTCATAATTTACACCAGGCTAAGTAGGAAGAAAAGACTACCAGACGCAATCAGGTTCTACCTAAAAGAATGTCTGAACTTTCTTTTTTAACTTCTTAATCATTATCACCCAGTTAAGGTTTGAAAAACTGATGTCTTCCAGCCAATGATTTAGCATCATCCCTGCACAGTAATTATTTGATGTTCAACTAATGCAATTTATTGCGGATTATGTGTTCTTCAAAGTGGCATTAGTTTTGGTAAAAAGGAAGTATATTAGAAATCTACAAAATAGTTCAATTTTATTTAGATATATTTAATTGTGTGTGTGTGTATTCCTTTCCATATCCAGGACAGTTTATAGTAATTTGAAATAATTATATTCAAATCATAATAAAAATAGATTAATGTGCATATAGATTCTAGATTTTATTCAATTTTTACTAAAACTGAAAGTAGAGATTAATGACGGGTGAAAGTCTATGCATGAGTACTTAGAAATATATCCCACCACTTTCAAGAATGATTTAATAGTATGTTTAGGACATAACCTAGTAGAACTGAAGTAGGAGCATTTCAACAGCATATTAACCCCAATAAGAAAAAAAATCATCGGGGGGCGGAGCTGGCGTCGCGGCGATACGGCGGGCGATCCTGGGCTCCCAGGATGGCAGCCGATATCTCCTCCCCTGGACGGTCCCGATGGACCTAAGCCGTCCCGTAGAGATGGCGATCGCAAAGGGCACGTCCCGCGGATCTCAGGGACGCCGCAAGTCCCAGATTGATCCGGGGAGAAGCTCTTGAAGCCGGCGGAGGAGAGCCAGCCAAAATGGCTGCGAAAGCCGGGGCAGCTCCAAAGGAAGAAGGAAGAGAAGGGTGTCAACTGGGTGAGATGGACTTTTACTATTTAACTATTCTTAGAGAACACCTTAAGTAACTTAAAGAGATTTTTAAAAGTGAAGAAAAGTGGATTAAGCGGCGAGATCGAGCCTTATAAAAAAAGGGGGGAAATTTTTTTTTCTTTTCAACTTTCCCTTTTTAGTGGAATTGGCAAGATGTTTTTTTCTTAAAAAAATATATTTTTAACTGGATTGGCTTTTTCTTTTTAATACTCAATAACTCTTTATCTTAAGCCTTTTTTTTTGACTAAGATTTCTTTATTGTTGTAAGAAATTTATACTTTTTGATTTTGAAATGGGGAAAGTGGAGTTAAGAGAAAGTAAATGAAAGAAAGTTACACTACCATCTAGAGGCTCAACATAGTGCTTTTTTTCTTCTATTGTGACACATGCTCAAGGACCCTGTGCTTTCTAAAAAGATAGTGGGATGTGCATGTTTATACAGGTGCCATCCGTAACTATAAACAAGAAAGTGGAGTTGAAAGCGATTTTGAAAATATCAAGATGGAAAGTTTGAGCTAGTCACAAGAGCCCTGATTAGTGGCAGTAGCTCTTCTTTCTGCTAGAAGCTCTGCTTTGCTCTCCATTCCCCCCTCAGTTGGATTTTTTTTAAAGAGACTTAGTCTTTTCCCTCCTCTTCTTTTTTTTTTTTCTCTTCTTGTTTTTTTTATTTTTATTTTTTATTTTTGGCAAGAACAAAGATAAAGAATCCTTTGACTCAATGAAGGTTTATTAAGATAATAAACTATACGAGAAACACAATGCAGAAAAAGATCTTTAAACTATTGAGGATGACTATAAAAAACTGGAAGAAGAGCTGCAGAAATTCCCGCAAAAAAAAAAAAAAGAAAAAAGATACTAAAGCTAAAATGGACTTAATTAAACATAAAACGGGATCAATGGAAAAGGAAGAAATAGTACAAGAAATCAGAAACATTAAACAGAATTATTGTGAGGCTTATAAACTGAGAATTAAAAGGGTTAATCAACTGATAAATGAAGAGGGACAGACTTGTTCTTGGCACTGAGGGTGAGAAAAAGATTATACAAGATTATAATGGAAAATCGTACTAAAAGAATGCACAAAAAGAAGAAGTAAAACAATATTGAAAGAAACTACTTCAGATGTTTAAAGAAAAACGAGGGGAATACAACAATGATGGAACTGACAGAAGCTTCAAAAAGCAGAATGTTTGAAAGGACATTTATTATTGCTTTCTCTTATCTAATAATATAGAAAAAGGAATAAACAGCTAGATATTTTGGGATATTGAATGAAAAGGGTGAACTCAAAATTATGCAAGCGCTGGAATAAAGTATAAATCTGAGATATATAGTTAAAAATTGTATTTGATTCTAAATGTTTTAAGAGATTAGACATTTACATATGGTTGAATATAGTAACATATAGATTTTAAACTAGAGATTTTTTTGTTGAAATATGTAGTGAAGAATCTGGTTAGAACTGTAACTCGGTTAGAACTGTAACTGATATTGTAACTGATACTGGTTAGAACTGTAACTTTTAAGAATTGGAAAAATTAAAAATTACTTATGCAGGAGGAAGTTATTGAAAATTATGAAATGTGCAGAGATGAGTTAAACTGAGATTTGAAATTAGAGTAAGAAGATAAGTAACTTGTTTTTATTAATGATTGGATGAGAAAATATAGTAATGTAATGGATTAGGAAACTTTATAATAGAAATTTGATATTAATTATTATATATATACATATATAATCGATAGATGAAAATGTATTACTAATCCTATTGAAAGTTAAAATTTCTTGTAATAAATGATTTTATAGATTAGCTATGAATGATTAATAATTGTTAATTGATAAGTATACAAGTATATTTTGAATAGATGATATGAGAATTTAAGATTATGAAAGGGGCACCAACGAGTTGGTAACTGGTTGACACACGCTATAAAATGGAAGATGCTCTTTTTTTTATGCCTTTTTATGGTTTTGTTTGTCCATGTATGTTTTGTGTTTGTTGTAAAAATAAAAAAATATTAAAAAAAAAAAGAAAGAAAAAAAATCATCCAACGCTCTATTAATTTTAAAAATTTGAATCTGATAAACATTTTGTTGGCATCCTTAATTCCATATTATAATTTAAACCACACCAGTAAACAAGAATACCAAAGGCGTTTCCAGATGTTGCAACCAAGCTATTTCCATAAGTGCCATGCTTCAATCTGTCAATACTATGGTCAGCCATTTCCAATTGTGCTTGATCCTGGCTTTATTCTGCTGCACTTGAGAGACTTGGTGCTATGGAAACTTCCATTTGCAAGCCATGTTAATTGCTGCAGAAGCATCAGAAATCCTCCAAGCTGTCTTTACCTGAGAGGTTCAAGCAGCCATTCTTCTAGCTCAGGTGGCAGGGCAGCAGGACTTAGTAAAGGAGTCAGAGTATGAGGGGAAAAGCATGCTAGGGATTTGTTAGAAGCCTCACAGGATTATCACACCACAGCAATCAGATAAGAAACTTGAGGTTGTTATGCTTTAACAAAGGGGTGGGTGGGAGGGAGAAAAAGGGCTGCCCCCCCAGTATAAAATTGAGGAGATGGAACCAGGCACTTAATTACTAGCCAACAGCTGAGCACAAATTGACTAAGACACCTTTGCTCACTTATTTGTCAGGAAGGACAGATTCTGACTGATGTCCAGTTGTCAGGAAACCCTACAGACTTGTAGTACAGAGGTACCCCCTAGCATTTTGGTAACTTTAATAATGAGAAAAGCCTGTTCAAGTCCAGTTCCATTTCAAAACTGAAATTAAGACTTGAACGATGGAAAACTGGTCATCTGGAACTACCTTAAATTCCACAGGATCCTCTTCTCCAGAAGTGTAGAAGACAATTATGCCTCTAATACACTGGATATATTCTGGTTAAATTCAGCAGCTTTAGTCCTGCTGTCCATGATACTTCTCCATAGCCATTGTTTAACTATGACTTGGAGAATATTTTGGCCATCCTGAGTTTGATCAACCCCCCGCTCATAATTATGCTTTGAAGATTATATATCTATATATTATCACTATATACATTTCAAGGCATATATTCAAGTAAATTATAAGCACAATGTTATAAACTGAAATGTAGATTTTTTTAAAAATAAGGAGACATGAAATGATTTGAGTATTCAAAGGGACATCAATGAAGAATATAAACTTATCTCTTCAAACTGCAAAAGACAGATAATGTATAGATGAATGTACAGGCCTTCTTTTTCAACATTACACTATTGGCTGACCAATAAAGGTCTGGGGAAAAAGAATCTGAAAACCCAAGGACTACAATTTCCATAGTAAACATATCACTGATTGATGTACAATAGCTTGTCAACTTGGCAACCTTCAGAAGGATGGGACTATAACCTCCAACATTTTCATTTGATAAGGCTCATCATTGCTGAATATGGCTAAAAACGATGAATGCAGAAGGATTTGTATTGCTGTAGAAGAAACTGCTATTCTAGATTTGTTTTGCAAATCTCTCAGGATGGCATTATCAAGGTAACATTCTCCCTCAGCCAAATTCTATACAGTATGATTGCTCCTAACCCACAATTACTTTCAGTCTCAAATCTCCAACTATCCCAGCCAGTGATTTGACAAACCGTTCTGCTTCTGTAGTATGAAGCATATTGCCAATAAATATTAAACAATGGATGACAGATGTTACTGAAATCTCTCTGTGGCTAATTTTTGAAGCTATAGAGGAAAAGAGAGTTTTCAGTTCAGCCAAAGCTATTACTCCTATAAGAAAGAGATTCTAATTTGTAGCATATGATCATATGCCAATGACTGACATACATAAAAAGATGCTCATAGAATGGTTTATTTTGCTCCAACTAAAACTAAATCAGGTATGAAGATAATCTCATTTTTTTTCTTCCAATTTTAAGCAGGCATAGAGCTCTGTAAATAGGGTAGTAGATGAATCTGTGTAAGTAAGATTTCAACACAGAGTTTTCCCTCGAGGCACAAATGATCAGGCTCAAATGATCCTGCTTTGGACACACTGTGTGAAGACCCAGCTCTCTGGAAAAGGCTCTGATGCTGGGAAAGGGGGAAGAAAAGAGAAGAGGAGGACGACCAGCAGGAAGGTGGGTAGACTCAGTTACAGTGGCGATGAGTACACTATTGGGAGACTTGAAAGAACAGGATAGATCATCATGGAGAAAATCTATCTATGTGATCGCTAGAAGACAAAAATGACTTGATGGCACATAATCAAGTAGAAGTTAAGACTTTATTCTTCTTCTCCCACTCAAATCCCCATAGCATAGTTCTCCCTCAGTATAAATAATTTAAGGATTGGATTGGCTCTTATGGGATTGTCTCTGAATTAATAGCAAAGAAGTTCATCTTGGCTCACACCTAGAAGCTCAGTCTGTTCTTCTACCCATGAAAGAGATTAAACTATACAAGTCCAGATTTGTTTGAGTACAAAAATAAAATCCAATTCGCTACCATTCAAGCTAATATCTGTTGGTGTGCATCCTCAAAGAAGGCGTTGCACCATATTCTTTAACTCACACAGAACTATAGCCAATGGTCAAATAGCATCACACAATCAGATTAAGAGAAATATCCACTGAACATATATAACTGAACAAAGGTACAGGAGGAAATGACAAGAACTTATTCAATGGTGGGTAGAAGGGAAAAAGGCTGCTAGGGCTAATAGGTCATATGTGTTCTTACAAGCAATAGTTGTATGGTTTCTTGCATATCTATGTAACATAGGACTAAGAATCTGCAACAGATTCTTCAGGATGAAAGTTCCTTCACTGAAGGTTATCTACCATGCTGGTCCAGTGTGGGTTGATAGATGTTTTTTAACTTCCTAGTCTAGGGTGCATAGAACGTGAATAACCCAGAGACACCCAGCTGGTTTCTGTACCTAAGTGAGGAGTAGAACCTGGGTCTCCCTGATCCTAGTCTAGCACCTTAACCATTACACAACATTGGTTGTTTTTTTACTTTGTAAGCTGCCAGGTGGCATAAAAAAAAGCAACAACAACAAATAAAATAAATTTGTTGATATTCTTAATAAAAGTGATTAATAAGAAAGTACTTTCAAAATAGAAAATTGGGATAATTTTTTTTAAATAAACAACTAACAGAAGATTTTTACTCTGTTTTTCAGAGCCATGTTTCCAAGATGCTGCCCAAATGCGATTTCTTCCAACTCATTTTTCAGGAGACAAAAAGAAAAAGAAAAGGAATGTTGCCTCATTTCCCTTAACCTTGTGCCTCCCCATTAGGGAAATTCAAACAATGCTGATAAAAATTCAAATTGGGGAACAGATGAAGATCAGTGCAGAGTCCTCCAAGCTGCTTTGCTCTAGTATTTTAACAGAAGACTGGAAGTACTGATACAATTTAAAATGTTATATCATCTCTTTTGGAAAAATATATATACACACACATACACAGAGAGAGAGAGACAGAGAGAGAGAGAGAGACAGAGACAGAGAGAGCGGATTAGGAAAACAGACTGCTTGAGAGCAGTAAATTACTTATAAATAAAATATAGTGGCAGACTTCATTTTCTATGCAGTATGCAAACAGTTCCTTGCTTGTAAAAGGGATATGATTTTATTTAAGCCCTGGTCAGCTGATAAACACTGCAGTAATAACAAAAGGAATAATTAGAACCCATTTTCTTGGGCTGACTAGACAAATGTTTGAAAACCATTCTCTAGAGATTACACTGGATACTCATTTAGAGAAGGCCTATTGCAATTTTCAAAAATATAAGTCACGGGCGGGGGGTAGACAATGGAAGGAGATGGGATGATATTCTGAAGCACAAAGGAGAGACAAAGATTGCACTGAATATCTGTGTTGGGACATTTCTTTTTCCTTTCTTCATATTAGCTACAGGTACAGATCTCGACCGATGAAACTTGAATTTAAATATAACTATGATAGGCTGCCGCTTCCATGTTGCTTACAATGGGACTTTACCACTACTTATGGTCACAAATGTTCTGTCACCATAGAAGATTCCATTAGGCAAGTAGAACAGAAATCCCTCACAGGGCAACCTACTCAGGGGGAACAACCATTAAGTTCTTACACTCAAGTAAATATCCATCTGTCCGCCCCATTAAATGGATCAGACCAGGAAATCAACTCCAAAAGAAGGATAAAATTACTTTTATTGAGACTGACTATAGCAAACTAGGGAGCCATCTGTCTGAGCTGCTTCCGAATATTATCTAGCTATTTTGGACTTAAAAATGCTTCAGCCCCCTTTGCCTAGGTTACAGTTCCTGCATATCTACATCAAGGTCATCTTCCTTATTCTTGAAATGGTTGCACTCTTAAAGTGTGGGCTCCTTCAGCTGTATTTGTTTATATAGCTAAATTAATAGTTGCAATTATGATTACATACAAATAGCTTATTAGTATTCAATTTTCTAATAAAGGTAATTCTATTCTTGTCCTTCATGGTTAAGTTCATTAAAAGCAGCAACAGATTACTTTATTGGAGGGAGAAAACAAATAGGCTATCACAAATCAGAACCAATGAATAAGAGTCAAAGAATAAAGAGGAGGTATGGATTCAAACTTCATGCTAAGTCCATGGTTCAGGTAGCATGTGGGCACACTGAAAGCTTTGTATGCCTCTCTCAAAAGCCAAACATCTACACCTGGAATAACTGGCTAATTTAGCATCAACACAGCAAACAGATATAAAATAACAATACCGAACAATAAAAAATCATCAAGCAAACAGATAGGAGCTATCTGCAAGAAGAACATGTCAGGGATAAAAATAACAAGTTCCAATGAAGAATCAATTGTATTGGGATTTAAATTAAGCAAAAATAAGAGAGCTGGCCTGGATCCCAGATATCCACTTGCAATTCAGTACTTAGCAATGCAGGCTTGGACAGGGCAGACTATATCCTTCTGCTGCACAGAATAGAACATAATCTTCTACCACTTTCTAACTTTCTCAACTCTAGGCATGGGGGGTGAGAATGCTACTAGCAATTACGCTTTTCTGATATTACTGGCTATAAGTGCAAGTAACTTTAATCAAATAACTTTGATTAAATATAGAATAGATTAGTTGCCTAAGCATACGATCATGAAGAATTTGCATATCACATTGCAAAACCTCCATACTGTTGACTCTTACCAACTTAGAAGATGACTGAGGAGGATAGCTTACACCCAACACATTTTAATAAATATGTATTAGCAACATTCTTCATAGATAGATCCTGTCCTACTTCATATTTCTAGCTATTTCACGTTTCAGCCCAATAAGTTCTGAAGATGTTAACGCAAGAAGGAACTCAAATATTCCATTGTGTGCTAGTTGTGCTTCAATCCTGCATGCTAATAAGAAATTTGGATTACCCATTCTATGGGCTACTGCACAGAGTACTTAATCATTTGGTAAAGTATAAAAAAGTCTAATCCTTCTAGCATCTCTTTCTTCCACTTTCTTCACACTCCATTGCCCTGCATATTTTCTCATTTAAATGGCATGTAACAGGATGTCTACAACCTAATTCAAAGGGGGTTTCATTCTGAGTTGTGTCCATATCTTAATTGCAGAACTTTTGTATTAGGCAACACATTCAGTCTAATCAGACAGATGTTTATGAAGATTCTACGACATCAGAAGCTCAGCTAATCACTAAGATTTTATAATCACAAAACTGCAAAGGGCAGTGGAACCCTCAAATGGCTTGAGGCTGCTGAATTCATTATGGAGCATCATAAAAGTATTTAAAAAACCCATAGAAAAGATAAACTCATTCTTGTAAAGATATAAACGGACTTGGTATGCTGCACATCATCTTTAAATTCTTAATTCCACAGCAAGAATTTTGCTGGACAAACAACCATTTTCCTCTCTCTATTCTTCTAGTCACAAGGAAAGTTAATATGGCTACGGCTGTTCTGATACCTCAGCTTCTTTCAGTAACGCTACTCTGAAAATGAGAGCTAATAATATATGTGCGCCAAACACAGCAGAAAGTGGGAAAGAACATTTTGTATTTTTAGTATTTTTTTTTCTTGCCAAGAGACTATTCACCTGGCTAACTTGGTTATTTCAAAGCAAAAAATTTCTGCAGAGAGATTATTACTCTCTGTGTATGGATGTGTGTCTGTAAAAGACTGTCAATTCTCTCAGCTACATATACAATTGTTTTTTATAGTGAATATAGATGACCAGCAATGCCCATGTTGTCTTCTGAACTCACCTTCCCAATACCTTTGGGTATCACAAATTCTACTTGCTTGATCAGCAACTGGGAAGGGAGAAATAAAAGGCTTCAACTAAGCCTTACACCCCCCTCCCCGGCAAACTTGGAAAGTTAGCCTTTATGCGGCAAACAGCTACACTGGCCAGAAAGGCCCCAATTCAATGACAGAGCAAACTCATCGCCTCTCAACCACTCCAGATTCAGTTCTCCACATCTCAGTGTAAGATTCGGCAGGATTCTGTTTGAAACTATAGTGATCCCCAGTAGTCACTGTAGATATGAAGTTACATGGATCATGGCCTGACTTGAATCTTGTTCAGGTACTGAGGAAGTTTCTTAAGCACCTAAAAGAGTTTCATGATGTGTCTTGTGATTATTGAAGAGGCCAAGGCAGAATACAGAGTTAAAAAGATTAGCAAGAAGAGAAGGAGTAGCAAAATATAGGTTTGATACATACAATATTTAGCGTATATGGAACTAATGCCTCCATGTGCTCTGAATTTTAATTCCCATACAAGTTTTGTGAGAGTCCAAATCCAGACAGAATGTTTAATGGTACACACATTTCTTTTCCTCTCCCACAGGGACCAAATGCAGAATCTGTACAGTCAAGTGACTTAGGACCAGTTAGGAAAACAAGAGAGAATACACTCAACCAGACAGAACTAGTGCTGCTCTTTCTATAAGAACAGAACTGACAGAGAACTGAAACCAAATCCAAAATTAATAAAGCAGGAATGTTTCCAAGAGAAAGAAGAAAACAGCTTGTTAAATTCTGATATACATCAACCACAAATGGCACCCAAAGAACCATCTAAAGAATGAAGCAATGATGTTGTTTGATGTCTGCCTATCCCAGGTCCTTGGGAAGGACTTGAAAGGTGGATAAAAATGCCAAATCCAGTCTAAACATCTGGCTGACTGCGCGACCAACAATAATAATGTTTTTGTGATTTGATAATGCTCACAGTTGTTGTCAATGTATTATTATACATTATACAATATAAGTGTTTTATACAGTATAAGTATTATTATATATGCATACAATACAACATTATTGTTGGTTGCACAGTCAGCCAGATGTTTAGATTGGATTTGGCATTTTTATCCACCTATTGAGTCCTTCCCAAGGACCTGGGATAGGCAGAAGTTGTTGTTTGATGGTGTTAAAGGTATTGTCACAGGATGTAAGCTGTTCCAGGTAAAGCTGCCTTTTGCAATTGATTGATGGTGATTTTGTCAATGCCAATCGTCTTTAAGTGGTACTCCAGATGTTTTGTGATTGCACCCAAGGCGCCTATAACTATTGGTACTATCTTTGCTTTCTTTTGCCACAATCATTCTATTTCTATTTGCAGGTCTTTGTATTGTCGTCATCATCATCATCATCATCATCACCACCACTTTAAATTTATTGGCTGCCCAACTCCAGTTGCTTTCTCTCTTCCTCCACTGATTCTGGCAATCAAACAACTGAAGATCTTCTCCCATGTATAAAGGACTGACGTTTTGAGCCCTTTTGGTTTTTTGGTTTAGGCATTTTTTGGTTTTTCCTGCTATGGGCTGATCTTCCAGTCAGTTCTCTCTTTTTTTTAATATCTGTTATTTTTTAAATTTTACTTCATTGCAAGCTACCCAGAGTCATTGTAGAGTTAGGCAACCTTGAAATTGGAATACTGTATTAAATTACATTAAATTTTACCATCTGGCAAAGATGAAGCTACACCTCTTCTGCCAAATTTATGTCTGAAAACAACTTGGGATCCATAAGCAGAAACTTCCACTCAAGAAGTTGACTGCTCCAACTTAATTGCTGACACATCCTCAATATGACCCCCCAGTGCTCAGTTGCATTTAAAGGGAAAAAATGGATAGATATAAATCAGTGGTGCCTTTAGAAACTTATTTGATTATCAACCTCGAGCAGCAGAAAATCCTTTAGGAAAAATACCACCAGACACCGCTAATGAGCCCACAGACAATTCTGTGGTGCTAGCTGAAACTGGCAGATGGATACTCTGTTCATTATAATTCTTATCCACCGCTGGTAAAAGACTCCTTAGACAAAATTCATCAGATTGCCTGGACAAATCAAGACAACAAAAATAACTGTGATGCTACCCTCTGCTTTTTAAGAAGTTAGCCTGTACTGTGCAATCTCCCTGATTTCACGGAATATTGCTGATGAGGAAAACTTTGAAAGATTTTTTACTGACTATTCAAGTAAATTTGATACCTTGTTCTTTTAGGAGACTTGGTTCACTGGAAGGGTTAAAACAAATGGATACTGCTTGCAAGTATTAGGGGTTAAGAATGAAGCTGGCATGGCAGGGACTGGCAATTCCCGGACTAGCTAGGATTATTATGTCAACAAATCCCATGTGGCTCCTACAACCTTGAAGAGAATGGCCAAGTATCTGTCAACTCAGAAAGGTGCGAGGAGAAAGCTTGGAATTTAAACACTGGACCATAGATTGCTGTATACTTCAGTAGGCAGATCTTCTGTTGCATTTGCAATGAAGAGTCAAAGCTAGAAGTCCCAGAGCCTTCTGCCGAGTAAGTCTATTCCAGATCAGAGGATAACAGTCTGGAGAGCTAGGTTTACAACTGTGTCTCACATGAAGTCTGACAAACTAGTATGTAAGTAAATAGGTTTATTGTAACCATAGATCATAACAATGGGACATAGCATAAAATACAATAAAGCACAATAAAGCACAATAAAATAAAATAAAATACAATATCAGGGACATAAGCCAGACACAAAGAACAAAAAGTCAGAACAACAATAGGTAGAGAATAAGGAATAATCAATAGAGGTGAATATGTGTAGCTCAGGGTTGAACTGATGTTACTTTATTTAGATGTTACCTAGCCAGGTAATGAAACGTTTGCAAGGAAAGAACCAAGCTCAGAGAACCTCAAGGACTCCACAAGGAATAACAGCGTTAAGAAAAGGGGAAACAAATGCCTAGCAAAGACAATAGGCATTAAGTAAACTGAAATCTGAATACAAAGCAGGAACACAGAACTATATCTACTTAACCTGTAACAGAGTCACTTGGAGTCGGTTTCATAAAGAGAGGATAAAGTCAGGCAAGAAAACAAACACAGTCATGCTCATCAAGACTGGATTTGCTGGGATCAAATGGAATGAGCACATCCACAGAACTAGTACCTGGAGGACATTATTTCTAAGTATGGAGAGAAAGAGAAAGGGAGGGAGGGAGGGAGGGTTGCCCTACCAAAGAGACTGCTCTAAAAGCTGATTCAGTCAAAAGCACAGAGAGGCCAAAAATGATTTTATCGCAACTGGTGAATCCTGTAAGTTCATCCCACTGATAACCTCTATACAAGATTTATTGGAAAGGAAAAAGAAAAAAATCATAAAGCCCATTTGAAGAAAGAACAAAATCTTAAAGGCCACTTGGCGACAATTAAAATAACCTATTAAATCAATGGACTCAACCCTGTTGTAGCAGACTGTCCAAGTGCAAGTCCATCCTATGTGGGTGTCATTTTTGAATGCTTTACAATATGTCTGGAAATCTCCTAACTTTCATATTGGCCCTCTACATCAGTGCCTGCGTTTTGGTTTCAGAGATTGGATAATTCAGCTGAAAACTGGCAAGCCCCTGGAAATGACCATATTTCAGCTGCACTTATTACAACAATCACAGAATGGTGCTATCTAATCTTGATATCCCGTTTTTATTTTTATTGACAAAACAGTCCATATTCCTAATGACTGGCTCATAGCTCATGGCTTGGATCCCAACCAAGAAAGTGGTTAAGTAGGACTGTTTTATTGGCCCCTTTGGTCTTCCATGTTTACCTTAATAGTACCTTCCTAAGATAGATTGAAAAAGTCTGTGAATGCTACTTGATGTAATGTGGCAGTGATTTTTTTTCAAAGACACCGATCAGCCTCACTGATTTCTGCACTGTGCACAGATATGCACTGACCCTTGCTTAGTACTCTACCGATAATCATCTTTTATTTATTTAATTTGTAAAATGTATCTAACCCAAGCCTCCACAACTCCCCTCCTAGAGGGGAAAATAAAATATAAAATAGGGCAGTGGTGGTGAATTTATCACTTTTTAAAAAACACTGGCAGGCTGCCCAAGGCTGCTTAGCGAGCTACACGCAGCATGTGGACTATATGTTGTGCAGGTCTGACCTAACCCAATCAGTTGAATTCTAGGTGGCTTACAGAAATTAAATGTCAACAAGATACAAATCAATAATTAAATTATCATTAAAACACAAAACTAAAATTTATAAAATCAAGAAGTGGTATCAGATATGTCAATCAAGAAGAAAAAATATTTTCATGTTTGCCAAAATTCTCAGATTGAGTAACTGGAACATCCAGGACGATTAATTGAATGAGTCAAACACTTTATCTGGGGGCAGTTTTGCATTAGGCAAAAAGAGAGCCCAAACTGAATATGCAATACAGACAGCATAGAGAATTTCTGCAGGTGTTTAATCTTTTTCTCCTCCTAACTGAGCTGTTTTTTGCCTGCTGCAATCAAACTAAGTTAATTTTTAAGTGGAGCCCAGTTAAGACTATGCCCCAATTATTCCCCCTCTAGAAAATTCCTGAGGGCACGTACAGATTCTTATATGTATCCCTAATGCCACCAGAAGGCTTGCCTATCCAAAGTGGAGATTCATACTTAACTTTTTTTTTTTTTTTTTTGTCTGCGCTCAGTCATTGCTGACCCTGCAGTGACTGCTTGGACGAGTCCTTGCAGTTTTCAAGGCAACTGTTTTTCGGAAGTGGTTTGCCAGAGCCTCCTTCCTAGGGCAGAGCCCAGCTGGCGAGCGCAGGAGGCGGGGTTTCCGTTGCTTCGCGCCCTTTTCGGGCGCGCGCGGTTTTTCGCACTTATCGGCAACTGCTCCCAACTCCTTTTTTGCAAGGCGCCGCCAGCATTTTTCCTCCCACCGGAGTGAGAGTACCCATTTATCTACTCACGTAAGTTTTCGAACTGTTGGGTTGACAGGAACTGGGGAGGAAACAGGAGCTCACCCTGTTTAACGCGAAGGCTGGACTCGAACCACTGAAGCGTCGACCATTTCTGGTCGGCAACTTTCAGCGTCATTAAACCGCTGCGCCACCGCGTCCCCCCATACTTAACTAGCAATCTTTAATTACTGACTGTCAGGCCTAGCCCAAGGAACTCCAGGAGACCATGCAGATTCAGTTCAACAATGTTTATTAGCTACGACCTCTAGCAAGAATCTTCCCAGACTGAAACTTAGTTCCCACAGTCAGCCAGTGAAAACAGAGTGAATTCCTCAGGGAGGTGCCAGCCTCATCCTCTTATCTCTTCCTCGCCCCTCAGGAGACGAAAGAGGATGTTTCCCTCCCTGAGTGTGGCCTTCATAATTCCATTCCATCACACTGACAAAGCTTAATGTCTTTACAGTGAGTTTTGCTCCTTTAAAAATTCTGGAGCAATTTTATTTAGTCTGGAAGAGGACCCAGATGGATAAATTGCTGACTTACTGAATGATCTCTCCTCAGAATTTTTTCCTATCCATAGGCCACAATCAAGCCAGAGTGTTTTTTAACTAGTGAGTCCTGAACAGTGAACATCCAAATAAATAATCCTAGTCCCTAACATTATTAGAGTCAGAAGTCAGCTAATACCTTGACCATTGACTGGCAGGTCCTAGAAGGACAGCCTTCTCTGCCGTTGCCCCCACCCTATGGAATACTCTCCCCCCAGAGGTGAGGCGGGCCCCTACCCTCCCAATTTTCCGGAGGGAATTGAAGACT
This sequence comes from Python bivittatus, assembly GCF_059951505.1. Taxonomy (NCBI): domain Eukaryota; kingdom Metazoa; phylum Chordata; class Lepidosauria; order Squamata; family Pythonidae; genus Python; species Python bivittatus. Next base: position 7,229,767 of record NW_028277073.1, read on the forward strand.
TGGCTCTGCCAACTTGCGTGGGGCGAGGAACGATACAACCCATCCTGGGTGGTGCCTTGAAGATGCTCCCTGAGTTTACCTCTTGGAAGTATTATATAGGAAGTTTGTTACTGTAGTATATTTGAATTAATTAATTAATTAATATTTATCATTTTAATTGTTTATTCTGTTTTTACTGTAAACCACCCAGAGCCACTCTGCAGTGAGATGGGCGGTGGCAAATTTGAAATATAAATAAATGAATAAATAAATAAATATCTTGATACTTAACTGTTCTCTTTAGCTCAGTTTAGGCTCCTCGTATCTGTTCTACTAGAAGGCAGATTTACTAAGATCACCCATGAGAAACATCTCTGCATTTGGGATTCAGGAATAATCAAAAAATGCATATGTATATGAATTCTATATACTTGCAATAAACTTTCCAGGCATACAGATGAATTTCTCTCACCCTTTTACTTCTGGATAAGCAGCCAGCTATTAACCATCATATAGCTATATTTTGTATGAGAGCATGTAGATTGTGGGAACAGGCATCGGGGACACCACCAACAGCACTCCAGCTCAATCTCAAGCTGCAGGGTATAATCTTATATTGCATTATATGGCACAGCATTATTTGCTATGTACTGTATTGAAGTTTGGGGAGGGGGTTAAGATAATTAAAAAGCAAGCAAAGTATACAGTCAAATGTTGTTTTGCTTAGAAAAAATTAAAATGGAAACAGCGTGGAACAAAAACATATACTTACTCGATAGGACTGTAGTGAGGAAGATATAGTCAGAAAAGGAAATCAAGCCACATTCTCCAAGTGCATAAAAGATGCTGTCTTCATCTGCAAATTTCTCACGTTCCTGGGAGATTCTCTATTTTAAAAGATGACCAATACCACAATCCCAAGAGAAGAAAAATATACTTAATTAATAACAGACCCAATAATTATTGCCATTAGTCACTTTCTAAATCCCTTCTATTACCATCCAGATACCTTTCCAGCCTTTAAATCTGTCAGGTGGGCTTTTCAGGATTAAAACATGAAAATCAAGTTCTCTTCTACCTAAATTTTACATAAATTTCAGTCCTGTGCACACTTATTTGGGACCAAACCCCTTTGAATACAGGGATTTCTAAGTGAGCAAGCTAGGATCTTGCTGTTAACATTTTCAATCCCAGACAAATCAAGATATCCCTGGTTGTTTCCTACTAGCCTAGTACTAGGTATATTAAAGGTTCTATCTTACCATTTTTAATTCACAGTGATCAGAAAGAATTTACTGATGGTTGGTTTGGAGAACCTTTATACTTCTGTGCATAGATATAATACTGCCCATCTCTTAATTTGATTAAGAAATAGGAAGCAGGTTACAGCACTTGAATTTTAGCAGTTTTGCACTCTATGAACACTGCAGGAAACCAGAATTAATATTACCGTGTCTTTTCTAAAACTGTAAACTTAATTAGCTTTGAACATTTGCAGACCATGATTTAAAGAATTTCTCCTAGCTATGATTTCTGGCAAGGCATACATAATGTAAAACTCCTTTTAACACCAGGATGGGGGAAATGATACTCCAGTGCAAATAAAGATAGAAGGCCAAACCTAATCTCAGTATCATAGTTAAGAGGCCACAGTTTATCATCAATACAGTGAAATAAAGGCATTTTATTTATGGTAATTGTAATGCGGACAGACCTTTCTGATTCTCACGGCAATGATTTCTCTTTCCCATTCTATCCATAGAATTAGTATATTTAATTAGTAATCTGGAAGCTATTAAGCCATTTTGCCTTCTGAAGTTTTAAAGGCCAAAGAAAGATGCAAAAATTGGGTTAGAGAGGCTGAGTAATAATTTTAAAGCAGTTAATGTTTTCAGAAGTCTTAGAAGACATATTTTACAATACAAGCACACACACACACACACACAGAGGAAAGAGAAATATTAAAAAGGGTCAAGTGAGTTGTGGTTAATGTATATGGAGACATGCAAGCACAGAAGCACATAAATCAGAAGCACAAATTTAAGAGCGATATTAGGGATCAAAAGACACCATCAACAACACACCAGGGTCCAGTTATACAACTGTTCCCTATCTGTTACCTCTGTCTAGCGAGGATCCCATCATATATGAGATAAAGGAAAGACAATTTGTTAAGCAATGACACTTAAAGCACATTGACATCATCAGTTGCATTTGAAGAGCAAGAAAAAATCAAAGCAATAACTGTCTTAAGGAATGTAGAGAAAGCATTGATTAGAAACTGTGACTGAGATTCAGATGCCTTCTGATGCTACCATCCTATTTCTGTCTGAAGTACCTGAACTGGAGATAAAGCCATAATGAAATAAAGTAATAATACTGAAGGAATGATGATCCTCAAACTCTTTCATGATAATTCTAGCTACATACAACTACCAAAATAACAAGGGAGAACTCATAACAAGAATCAGAAACATTCTTAGTGAAAACATTTTAGGGAGCTGAGAATGCATCTGAGAAGTAGCATTAAGCGCTTTTCCTGCAAAATGATCTTGTATCTTGCCATCAGTATTAAATCATTATATTTATTCTGACAAAATCCAAAAGATCAAGCTAAATAACAATGTAGTACGGCCAACATTTATACATACAGTTGACAATATCTGGGAAAATATTCAGAGTTATCACTCTGTAAGATGATGAAAACTGTGCCTACAATCAGAACTGTGATGTTTATTATAATTTCAGGATTATGGAATCATACTGTTGCTACTCCTATCTCTTGTCATTTTAGTATCTCTTAGCATGCAGCCCTAACTGTAAAGAAAGTCCCACTGAAATGAAATTGATTCCTACTGAAATATGTTAAGATTGCAGGTTTAGAGACGCAGAAATTTAATTAAGATTTTAAACACATTTAAAGGCATTCTGTTTGTAGAACATTAGGCCAAAACAATATTTATCCCTAGTTATTATTTAGAATTTTCTTATGGCATTCTGTATCTTTCTTTACATTAGAGGTAATAACAATAATATAATTCATATTTAAATGTGATCACAATAGAATATACTCATTTGTGTTATGGATCATATCATAATGAATGAGCTTCTGACACCTATTCCTTTATGCAGTTGCGTGAAATACATTAATTCTACAGGCATGTCAGTAATTCAAACACATTCTATTAAAAGCAAGTTTCTCTTTATGTAAGAGTGAGTTTTATGAATCTCAACACCATTTTTCCTCAACTATTGTTCCAGCACAATGCATTATTACTCTTGAATCAAATGCAAGGTATTTAAAAAGCAAACATGCAGGTGTTATATAAACAGTAGTAGTAGTAAATGACATGTAGTTAATGCTAAGTAGATTAGGCTTCTCTTAATGATTATCCATTACCATTAGAATGACTAATAGTCAGTACATTCTGTTCAACCCGCATATTATAAGCCCTTTTTGCACCTGGATTCCAAATTATTCCTACTTGTTGTCAAATTAAATATTTTCTTTTATAAAGTTTCCATTTATACAAATGGAAGCATTACTGCAAAAATGTCATGACTATTACTTAAAAAAAGGCAATTTAACATACTGAAAAGTTTTATATTTCCCAGAATCAGCAGAGTCTGTTCAGTATTGCCTGAAGCTCATTATCACATTAAGTAATTCAATTTAATGCATTAAATTAGAATTTAAAATAATATTCCTAGAATAGCGAAATCTACTTTACTCATATAGGACAAGCATGAAGAAGTAAACATAGTGCAACTGAATAGTATATACCAACATGTAAGAATAACACATATATAATATTGCATATTATATAATAATGCATATATTCTCTTCTATTGTAATGCATATATAGTCAAAGATGTGAACAATTCAATTTCTGTCAGATGGATTTAGACCGGTATTTCCCAAACCTGGCAACTTCCAGGTGTGTGAATTTCAACTCCCAGAATTCTCATCAATGACCATACTGGTTGTAGAATTCTGGGATTCCAAATCCACACATCTGGATATTGGGAAACAGTGATTTAGACCTTCAGCTAAATGAGCAATAAAAAGCAATACTTCTTGAAGAGGCTGCTGTGCATAGTCCAGGCAGGAAAAGAGAACAATTACTCTAAGACAGAACACAAGAAACCTAATTCTCAAAGTGGTGACAAATGTGATTCTGAGTACTTGTTTTCATAACGAATTATTTAAGACAATACTTAAAATGTTAACTTTCCAAGATATTATGGTAATGTAGCATTACAGCCATGGCAAATAAAAAAAGCAGCAAAGGTATATTTTTGAACTGTAATCAAAAAGGCAAAATATGAAGAATGTAACTCATTTTCAAGCAGGAGTCCTTATCCAGATTCTTGCCAATGATGAGGTAGCAAATGCATTGTTAAAACAGCAAAACTCTAAGCGTGGTCTCAAATGCAAGGAACAATAAGATCAGGCTTGCTGACAAGGCTGATGAAGTCAATATTCTAGTTTCTATCATGATCAGAATGAAATCTTTACTAAAAAGGGAAATGACCATCACCCAATGGCTGTACTTTTCTACTTAAATTCTTCTTAAAGAAACAACAAGAACCTAGCCTGGTGTCCTCCAGATGTTTCCAGTACAACTTCCAGAATCCCCAGCATTTGCAGTGCTCACTGTGGCTGATGACACTGAAGTCCAAGACATGGGGAGGACAAAGACCACCTGCTCTTGACATTGGCATGCAATGGCACTCCAGGTTTCAGTATTCATATATTCCAAAAGGAAGCTTATACAGTAACATCTGATTGTTGTAAGGCATAAGGTATGTACTGTATATTATCACAAAGTACATTTATACATATGGCTGCATAAGTGTCCTCTGTATCAACGAAGAAAAGGCCTGAAGATTTTAAAGCTGCAGATAAAGTAGGATTGCCACTTTTAACCTAGCAATTTATGGACAGCTCGGTCATCGCTTTAACAGAGCCAAGCACATAAGTCTCCAAAGGCTTACTGAAAGCAGAGTTATTAGTAATAGGCTTTGAGATATATGAATTATGAAACACCAATTATATATATAAAAAAAGCCAAATCATTATGTATAGCCCTTTATTTACTAGTACCACAATTTCAATTTCAGAAATTGAAATAGCACATTATTAATAATCACAACATTGCCCATTCCAACGTACCCTTAGTCAGTGCGCATTTAACAAGCAGATTTTGCATTTTTATCTGTGTCTCCAGACATTTTTTTTTTTTTGAGCACACATATTTGAACTGGAGGAAATAAATTACATTAATTTAGAAACTATATTATTTTTTAATTCCTGGTTTAGAGAAAATGTGGACACAACTCTGCCCACGCTAGTTGGGATCCAGTCTCTTGAAGAGAGGGAGGGAGGGAGGGAAGAAAGGGGAGGGTCCTTCCTTTCAAGAGGGACCTGGGATCCTATGGAGAGTTTCTATAGAAGAAAAGGATTAACATCTTCTGATTGTCCTGCAATGCTTTGTTCTGCCCCTGAAAAGCTAGTCTAGTTGATCCCTGTTACCTACCACAGCAGTGTGGTAAATGGTACTAGGAGCTAGAAGGAACTAGAGAAAACTGCAACTCCATCTACTTCTTCCAGTTTTGCAAATCTAGTTTGGACTAAATATGAATGCAGATTGCCAATACGAGCACACCAAAACTATAAGCAGATGATCATCTTATTCAGAGTTACTAGCATTATTTTTGAGAACACGGTTAATCCCCCATGTTATATTATTTTTCATATAATAATGTCAAAAACCTAATAAGCAATGCCTGTATACCTCAGGGAACACTAGTACTGGAAAATGACTATAAACTGGCCATTTGTCTTAAATCATGAAGAAAAGCAGTGAATGTTCAGTGACATTTTCCATGCCATTAATGTTTACACTTCAATACTTTTTTCAAAAAAAAGTTGATAATCTTAAGCAATCATTGCATTATTTTCTCCATGAAAACTAAATATGTACTGTATATCATGAGTGCAAGAACTGCATACATCTTAACAATTTAGATATTTAGAACAATGAGATCTTAACAATTTAGATGATCTGCCTTATTTGGGATTACAGTAACTGAACAATCATTAGAAAAAAAAATGAATGCTTAAGATTCTGTGTACTGTATTTGTTGTAATGTCATTCTCTTTCAATCCCCATTAACCACTTTTAGGTTTGCTAACTGGGTAATATACACAGAAATTCAAGTAATTTCCTTTTAATTGGCAGCATATGGCTATTATACACTTATCTGGACGTAAATAAACTTTCACCAATTCATCCCAGTGAGAATTGCTTCTGAGTTAATATATACTGGAGTTGGAGGTACGTTAGAAATGTTTTAAGGCAAAAAGAATTATGTATTACAAAGTAAAAACAGGATTAGCTAGGATGGAAATCTTTACAGGGAAGAAATATTCCAGGTTTTATAACAAGAATACTGAAGAGACTGCAGCATCGATCTCAACTTTCTATTTGGCAAATGCTTCATTCCAGCTTGAAGCATAGCTATTAAAGTTGCTCATACATAAAAAAAATAATAAATTTGGAAAAAGTGCCTTGGACCTGTACTGTCACACCTCTCCCCTGTTCATTAAAGGCTTCTTGGCAAATCTGAAAAAAAAGTTCTGTCTGCCTTAAGGGTCATATTAACTTTAATGAGACAACTCCTTAAAGCAGCAACGCAATTTTTTCAGGTTTGCACGGAAGCTTGAAACAGACTGCTTTAATGAATAACAGAGAAGTTATTGTGTTCATATGAAGTCCAATGCACAGTTTCCAATAATTTTCAAACTGTGCAAGCTGTTATCTAACAGGCTTTCATACAAATATATTTTAATGTCACTTAGTTCTGACAGATGGACAAGAGATGCACACCTCTGAAATCTCCTTGGGTTCCTTACTACCATGATGTGATATTTGAACCGTTGTTGCTTAAGCTTGTAGCTACACATTTTAGAATAACATGATTTAAATTTGTCTATGCAAGTAAGCATATTTATGGGCACTGATCAACGTTTTATTAAAGTTGATTTTCCAGACACTGTAGGAGACAAAAAGGGTCTTGAGAATCTCAGCCCGAAATTCTCAAAAAAGGATGGAATCTTTGTTACTTCTAATAGGAATTAGGGAGCTCAGTTGATAACTTCTTGACTCTTTAGTAGACTGCCTGAATATGTTTTGTGGTGTCAACAAATCCATGAGAAAATCTCTGCTGTTAAAATTGGCTTGAAAAGTCTAATGAAAATATTGCCTATTTTTTCCCTGTCCTAATTTTACGCATATGATCAAAGTATGTGTGTTAAGTTCAGATTGCAGACCTATAGACACTTATCTGAGAAAGTCCCATTAAAAGTAATCAGGCTTATTTCAGAGAACAGAACTAGTGGGGTCCACCACTGAATTATAACAGGGGGGAGGGAGGACACAGAATATAGATTGACATGCTTTACATTAGCAGTAAAATTAATTTTATCCAAGTAAGACTTTTTAAAAATGTATAGCGATGAACATTTATATGAAATACTGCAGCCTCAGTGGGGAAATTGCTTTACAATTTCTTTGTACAGTAAACTGAGAAAATCAGAAAAATCCCACAAAAATGTTCATAGTGCAAATTTTATAATTTAAGCCAAGGAAAAATGTTTATTCCCAGAAGAAAAATGAGAACTGTTATTATTATTTTTTTTTAAAGAAACGTATGCAATCTTCCACTGTAAAATTGACCTCATGATGTATCAAGCAGGACTTGTATTCTTGGTGGTTTTCAGAGGCTAGAAAGAGAAATGCGCATGGATCATGGATCCCTTTACCAGCAACAAATTAAGTAACCATCACCATCAAAAAAAAAGCTGCACCTGAAATGCAAGACTTAGAAGACTAGCATTCTACTGTCCAGAGGAAAACAAGCCAACAATATCCCAAGACCCCTCTACAGGCAGCAGGAGCCCAGCAAGCAAGGGATGAGCCCTTCTAAAGAAAGCAAGAAGGAAAAAGCCTCTTTAAAAAGGACAGAATATATTTGATATTCCTCATTACTGGTGGATCTTTAATATTCAGAAACTGTCCATATTTATCTCTTCAAATCATGTATTTATTCTTTCATTGTACGCTCTAGGTGCAATACAGAATTTTGCAACTCAGAGAAGACTACCCAGTGGATCCTTCCAAAATCATTGTATCTTTATGCAACAAAAATAGCACACAAAAAAAAGTGTGAGAGAGGCAATGATTTATTGATAACATAGATGTAATTTGCCTTCAGTGCTCTGTTCCATTTTTGAAGAGATGCGACTGGATATATTTTGCCAGACTGCTATAGGTGCACTAACTCATAAGAAAAACAAACTGACATGTCAGACTGCACCACATGTATCAAAGGTTTTCTTGGGGGTTCTGGGATACACACAATCAGCCAAGGAACAGGGTATGACTGAAGAAGTGTGTCCAGCAAAAGAAGACAACAACAGCATTTACTAGGCAAGGAAGAACATGTATATCTCTTCAATCACCTACCGTATCTTCTGATTTTTACTAATCTTAACTTGGTTACTGAATTAATCTATTACATGGCTTCATAGACTACACTGGACAGTAATTTGGTTACAGAATTGATCATTTGAGGAGTTCACATAATACACTAGACAAATAGGCTACATTTGAGATAACAAACTTAGCCACAGAGAAACAAAGAATGTTAAAATTAAGCTGACCGTGTGTAATATGTATGTAGACATTAGGTCTTGACTGTCCTATTCATGCTTGTTTATTTGTTTGTTTTATTTAAATGCCTCTCCATTTCCAGAGATTCAGACTGGCTTGTAGTATTAATATAAGATAAAATGGTCTTATATTAGTCAAATAATACAGTTACAATCAAACTGTTACACCACTTGGGCTTTGCATGATTCTGTAAAGAATATACCAAAGACTCAGGGGAGAGGTAAATTGTTTCAAAGGCGGGAGCCATCAACAAGAAGGATCAAGCCTGAGGTCCCTCAAGATGGCATTTCCTCAGTGATGAGCCCTTTTCAATAGGGAGAAGGCTGGTTGTCATGGATATATCAAGGTCCTGAGCCACGAACCATGTAGGGCTTCAAAAATGACAACCACATCTTGAATTGCGCCTGGAAGGTAACTGGTTCCCAATGCAACTTTTGAAGTAGTGATATTATACAGGCAACCTCAATGTGCCCATAACTACCCAGGCCACTGAATGATACATCAGCTGAAGTTTCTAGATGGTCTTCAAGTGCAGCCCCATCTAGAGGACACTGCAATAATTCATCTGTGAAGTGACAAGAGTATGAATGACTCTAAGTAAAACCTCTGATCCAGAAAGGCTGCAACTGGCACACAAGATTTAATTGTGCAAAGGCCCTCCTGGTCATAGCCTTCACCTGCTGTTTAAGCAAGGACTATGACTCTAGGAGAACTCCAGGTTGTGGGCCAGTCTGTCTCATCTAGACTTCCAGAGTCATAGATGGGCAGTGTTTATACTCAGTCAGCTTTGAATCCACAGCTATTCTAACTTGACAGGATTCAGTTTAAGCCTGTTTCTCTACATCCAGACCCTAACAGCCTCTGGCATCATTTCCTCCCCAGCCCACAGTGGATATATATAACTGGGTATTATCAGCATATTGCATATGCAATATCTCCATGATGGCAGATGACCTCTCCCAACAACTTCATGTAGAAATTAAACAGAAGGAGAAAAGAGCCAAACTTTGTGGCATGTCATAATAGAGTGTTCAGGCTCTCTCCACCCACTATCACCAACTGGAACCGGGCTCTCAGGAAGGAAAAGAATCACTGAAAAACAGCGCTCCTCATTCCCAACCCTCACAGCCAGGCCAGCAGGACCACAGGGAATGAATAATTGTTTTAATCATTCAAAATGCTTCAAGTCGTATATATCACCATGCTGATTTTATTAACAATTTGCCAATAGTTTATCTGACTCTGCTTTTCATATATGCCTATTTTCATACCATTGCCTGCATATATTTGGAATGGTTTTTTCCCCATTTTCCCAAAAGACTGAGGAAAAGGGGGGTTACTCAGAATGTTTAATACTGAGGCAACCATCCTGAATCCAATTCCAGGAGATTTGATAAAAATGTATGGATTTACCCATTTCACAGGTTGATGTTAACCTAAGTAAGATTCCAGGGGGAAAAAAATAGGCATTTGATAGACTATAATATGGCCCTTACTTAATAAAGCTGTTGCAGTAGTTTTCTGCCAACACTACACTACATTTGCATAGTAGGTTTGCATCCAGTATAAAGCTATGCCATGGCTTCAGATTTACCAATGGTGAAAAAAAGCTTAACCGTTCTTTAAAAGAAAACCAAAAACTTTGTCTCAGAAAAGAGAATCAAGTTTACCAGTATTCTAAAATGAATCACAAATGATACATGGGCAAACAAGTGAAGAATGCTTCAGGGCAAGTCTTTCTCCGGGCCCTAAGTGAAGCTTCAAATTCAATACTTGTCAGTACAGATGCCAAAGAAGTGAAGATCTCCCTTGTTATAAGTTGCCCTATTTGCTTAGGATGTAATGTTTCATGTTATAAAGAAGGCCTCCCCGGGAAAATCTTTCACAGACACATTTGTCAATGGAAAGAACTCAGAGTGCAATTTGGAATTATGACGCCTCACACTGGGAAATGCTCAAAGCTATTAGAGGCACACTCCAGCCGTAAACATTAGCAAAGGTAAAAGCTAAAGAGCTTTCTAGCATTTCATTAGAAATGTATTTCTGTCATTATCCTGCTTTTCTTTCCCTAATTTCCTTAATATCTTCCAGTTATAATCACGAGAAGAAGCTAAAGCATGCATTCTGAAGGTCATTAAAGATGGTTAACTCTTTCAGAAATGCTCACTACTTGCATTCAGAGATATACCACAGCTACACCAATTGGGCTGGATGGACTACTCTTGTAGGATGCAGGCATCTGAAAACTAAAACAGGCTGTAGCGAGTGGAGAAAACTTCCCTTTATGTCTTTGAAAAACTAGGCACAACTTGAAAATAAGAGCGTCCAGGTTAAAGTAGCTGGGATTTATGCCATGTTCTTAGCAAAGCAGGATGTTCAAATGCCTGCTGAAGAAAAACCTCTCTTCTGAAGCTGGTATTTGCACTGGGAGGAAATCTCCCACTTGCAGGTCCAGAAAGCAGAGGAGATCATTTATTCTGCATTAGAAGCACTTCCAAATTGTCAAGCTTTTCTGATGCTATCTGCAATTTTAAAAGACGACGTTAACAGCAAAACAGCTTTTAATGTCACCTCCAGCAGGGCCTGTAGACATCTCTTCTCTGAAGCCCATTATTAACTACTTCATAATTTACTGAGGAAACCCCCCCCCCCAATTTATGCTGGGAGGATAAACGATCCTGAAAGGCAATTTAAAAATCAGCAGTGGATTTCTATGCACGTCTGCTTGGATGCCAATCTTTTTTTAATTCAAAGGGCTTATTTCTCAGTAAAAATTGTGAAAAAATTGTGAAAAATGAAAAAAGAAGAAAAAAGACCTCAAATGTGCCGAAGTAGCTATCTCAAGGAAACTGATCATATAAATTGGGTTTACGTTCCAGTACTGTGTTGAACACAACCATGTTCAAGTATGTCCTTTTCCTTAAATCAAGAGGATTGTTTCATTTGGTCAAAGAACAGAAAATGTTCATAAAATGCATCCAGGAAAATGTTAAGACTGGTAATGAAATGGGATCTAATTACTTTACCTAAATTGGGGGGGGGGGGAACCTGTATTGAAACAGCTTAGCAATGAATTCTTCTTTATACTTTTTTTCTATTCAAAAAGTTTTTAATGTACATATTTTAAAATTAAAAAAAAAAGAAAGAAATAACACAATCCAAGTGAAGAAAACTTCTTTTTAAGGTAATGGGGAAAAAAGAGAAATATATACTGTCCCTTTTAAAAGGAGGTGGATATGGGATCTGAAGCACAAACCAGTTAAAGCACATGCTGACAAGTCAATACCTGCCAAAAATCCTGAGAAGAGGGGTAAAGGTTAGGAAGAAAAGGAAGAAAATGAGCAAAGGTTTGGTTACAATAATAGGAAAAATAAACCAATTAAAAATATCAAGTACATCATAACAGCCGGAACCACACAATGAAAACAATAATAAGTTAACATTTCAGGAACAAGGGACTGCTGAACTCCTTAGAAGCAACAAATAAAGGGGAGGGGAAATAAAATCAGTGACATTTATGAGTTGCCTGCTACAATATAAAGAACTGAAGGGAGAAAAGAAGAAAATAGACTAGTAAAATAATTCCAGTTTATGCCAACAAAATCAATAAGCCATAAAGCTTCAACAGAGGCAAGAAGTAGAAAAAAACAACCAGTTCATAGATTCACCCTTGACCAAAGATCCATACATTCTTCTATCTGGGATGGCTGTCCTCTTCCACTGAGTGTGAAGCTTCAAGAATAACGTCCATGGAGTAGAGAGGCAGGAAGGGGACACCCACCTAGCCAACCAGATCAGTTAAGTCAACCCTGGCGATCAATGGGTTGACAGATGTTGCAGCCAGATTGCCCTCACATCTCCAGTTTGTAGATATAAAGCAACCTTTGTAAGAAAAGGGCAATGGCTTTTCCTAATAGCACAAAGTTACCAATCGAGGAAGATAACTCCTCCAGTAGCATCTTCTTCTCCAGCCTGGTGTCATCCATTAATGTTATCAGGGTAAAGGAAGCTGTATGTTAAAACACCGCAGGAACTAGGCTGGAGAAACAGATGGTCCTGGGGAACCTATTTTCTCTGATAATAACCCCAGTACAGAATTGCAAATTAACCCGATTAACCATTGCACTTAAAATTAATGGCTGACTTCATGGTAAACCTGAGATTCCAATATATCATTGGCAGCTGGCCAGGTTATCTGGAGAACAAATCTACTAGAATGCTAATATCAAACCTTCTGGGTGTTGTAAAAGGCACAGGCATGCTTATACAAATAACTACTTTTCCTGACAAGCTACATCAAAGCAGGGCACCATCTGTCAAAATCTTTTCAAATAATTGTAGATTTTGAAGGGAAAAGCAGAGATTTATATAAATATGCATACAGCATTCACAATTAAAGCTGTGCACAGTATATTGCTAATTTAAGTCTTCCATCCCCTGCAATGCATACCAAGAGAAGCTCTTCTGTTAAACTAAGAACAACAAAGTAACCTGAAAGTAATGTGAAGGAGATAAAGTCAGCAAAAGAACTGACCATACGTAAGTTTCTGAAAAACCCGTTTGTTCGTTTTTTTTAGCACAAAACCTTTCGGGTTAAGTTCTTGACCCAATGAATTTTCTGTGATGCCCACAGAGCTCCCAAAGACAACTCTCATGAAAATCCAAAAATATTTAAAATTGCCTTGCAGCTCCAATTCAAATTAACTAAAGTTAGACATTTGTTCTTTTATGATGAAAGAATAAACTGGGTGACCCAAGGGTCCATAAAATAATGAAGATCTAATAACCTAATGCATTATTTCGGAAAAAGGCAAACGAAAGTAGTTATTTTCAGGATATTTGCTTACTACACATTAGAGCAATGTGAACAAGGCTATATACGGCCAAATGTTGTAAGTCTTATATTGGAGCATTTTGGAGAAAACTGTTTTGAAGGGCAGCGTACACATTTTAAAAATTAAATAAAACAGTATTTTGATATCAAGCTTTAAATTATACTTCCTTCTCAACAACACTTAAGTTGATTGTTCAGAGACTGGCATTAAATATTAAATGCCGCAGCATTTCTTAATCACACACCAGAATAACCCATAAGCATATTAATAAGCTTGTACTCCAGAATCACTTGAACTCCTCTGATAATATCTGGCAGCAGGGGCTTCAACTGAATGCCTTTGAATCTGTCACCAATGCCAACTTAAATTATTCCTTCTGCCCGTGCAGATGTGCTGATGAAAGAGGCAGAAGAGCATCCCACTTGCACAGGCAGCAGAGTGATATGGAGGAGAGACAAGGGACCTGTTCTGGCCCATGCAGCTGCACGTTAGACTTCTTTCCTACATCTCTAGGCAGGCTGGTGGGAATGCTAACCCATCTCTGGAAGAAGCAGGGAAGCCTGCCTCAGAGAAAGAAGGGGAAGAACAGCAAGGTTCAAAAAGCCAGCTCTTAAAACGCCGAGAGAAACACTGTGGTTTATCGCAATGACAGATTAGCCAGTAGAAAGTAAAAGAAAGCAAAGTCAAAAGAAACAAAAAAAAAGGAAAAATAAAAGTAATAAAGAAAAAGTAAAAGAAGAGAAGAGAAGAGAAGAGAAGAGAAGAGAAGAGAAGAGAAGAGAAGAGAAGAGAAGAGAAGAGAGTACACAAATTGACTTTTATCTGAGAGTGTTACTCAGAGAGATAAGAACCTAGGAAGATGAATTAAAGGAAAAATTACTAAGTTGAAGTTTTGCTCCACTTTTTTTTTTACTTGGTTTTTTTTTTCTGGTTTGACCAACACATATGTGAAAGAGGACTACAGTGAATTAGGATGTTGATACCTAGTGAGAGCACAGGAATATGGTAGCAAAGAGCCCACCTTCCTATTTCCACTTTCAAGTGAAAAATGAGGGCCATTTTACATATTCTGTTTCTCTGAGACAGGAAGAAATAAATTCATGAAAATTCACGTAGGTGAACTTATGCTGGAAGGGAAACTGGAATAGCAATTTTGCTGCAATCACACAGCACAAATAGTAGAAGAGCAAGCCATTTTTTAAATTTTGAAGCAAGATGCTGCTTCTAGTGTCTCAGTGTTATAAGAGTCAGGCAGAGAAGCTCCTTAGAATTTAGATGTAGTTGCACTCATTGTAGTGAGCCATAAAAAAGAATATTGTCTGCTTCAAAAACAAAAGGCTTTTGCTTATTTTATACACGGAATGGAAAAAAATAAGCACCCCTTTTCTCTTTCGCCCTCCCCCCTCCCCCCTCCCCCCCATTGTTAAAAATACAATTAACATGCACCCAAAAGTTTAGAAATCTCACCTTCCCGTCATAGCGTTTCACCACAAACTGATCAAGGCCTAAGTCTGGGGGAAAAAACAAGCAAGTTTATATAGTATTCTGTATCTTGAAAATGACATTTTGACAGTTAGAAAATGCATCACTTAAGCTTTAAGCATCGAATCAAACATGAAAAATGCAGGAAAATAATCTTACTGTATAGTAGCTTAATTTTATAACTGGTCATGTATTTACAGGTTTGTATAATAAAGCCTTTGTCTTTAATTACTCCTCCTCCTCCTAACAGTATCACCCATACCTAGATATGCCTTTTTTTCTTGGTTCACCATGTTATCTTCTACATGCCTGTCTCAGTTGCACACTTGTCATCATGCAACTACCATAACTGTTAACCATGCAGCTGGAAATAGCTGTAGTTCCACACACCTGGATGGAATCAAAGCTTCAGAAAGGCTGGTCTTCACAGAAAACCTGTATCCTTCTTTTCTCATAGAAAGGTAAACAGTAGTTGCCACTAAGAGGTTACAAAACGTTTTGCTTAATGAAAATACCTCTGAATAACTACTTTCCCTTACCTTCGAAGAAGAAGCATGGAAACCACTGTAGTCTTATCTATAGACCACATATTGTTATTTACTGATAAATCCCAATCTTAATAACATTAATTTATGGTTTCTGACACTTTCTGAGTATAATATTAATTTGCTTAAATTAGCAAAAATCTCTTTGGGAGTTACTAAGTGTGTATGTGTGAACGATGTGATAACATTTGGAGGCAATAACGTATCCTGAGTTAAGCTGATGAAACCACATTTAAAGTAGACATAGCAACAGATTTGGATAGATGGCCCTTGTTTAAACTGAAATCGAAACTGGGGTAAAATTTGCCATAGGCAATTTAGAGCGTAAATAGCATTCCTACATGATTCTGAGATATTTTTTTCAGAAATTTAATGAACTGCTTCTGAGGTTTACTTGGGGAAATTCTCCCTTTTATTTTTTTATTGGGGATACTTCCATTGTCAGTCAGAGAAAGAGGTTTTAATTTGTTGGATTTAGGATTTATACCTTAATGTTATCTCTTCTTTCTTAGCTCAATGAATGGAATGTTTTGTCAACTAGAAACCTGTCTTTGGAAAGTATGGAATTTGCCCCTCCTGTATTAGCTACTAGTGAAACATGGTGTGTGCTTGACAACTCCATAAACTAATTTAAGTGGGAAGGGGGAATTCAAACCTTTGCTGGAATATATACTTTAGATCAGTTAGTAGAAATAAATGCTATTAGCCATAAAGCATAGAATGGCAATTTCTTCAAAATATTTTGATGCCAGTAGCCCTAAGTGTTTCTTCAGAGCAGTTAATATATTCTTTACAAAAATAGCAAGCCTATAATAATTACTGATAAGCATGTGTAAGAATATATTAAATTAAATATTGAATAGTTTAAGACAGGAAATGAGATCAGCAGTCTATAAATGTCATTAAATGATCATTTCGGAATCTATATACCACATTGCTATAGATTTAAAGTTACAATAAATTCAGCAATTCATACAACTATTACAATTATTATTTCATGTCTATTGGTCATCTTCCTTTCAGGAAGAAACTAATTTTTTGGAAATGGGGTGCTCAAAATGCAATATTGGTTCATATGATATGATATTGTGCTGCACTGTACCACCCTGGTAGTTACAGTCTATGACCTTCAATGAAGACCTTCATCCCGCAGTGGACTGATTCAGAATGATGTATGTATGAATATCTCACATAATCCTACAGCTCCCTACCACAAAACTAGGTAGACTGGGAATGACAGTCTAACAAATATGGCAGAAACCAAGTCGGAGAAGGCTGTTATAAAGCTTCATGCTCACAAAAAGTAATGTACCTGAAAAAAAACCTCAATGCCAGTTACCCACATTATTTTTACAATATGTTGGCTAG
Source organism: Python bivittatus (assembly GCF_059951505.1). Taxonomy (NCBI): domain Eukaryota; kingdom Metazoa; phylum Chordata; class Lepidosauria; order Squamata; family Pythonidae; genus Python; species Python bivittatus. Next base: position 7,246,714 of record NW_028277073.1, read on the forward strand.
ATCTTGGCAGCAATAAAAGTGTTTATACAGCTGTTTTAGTCCATTCTTAAGATTATCTCAATAATTTTTAAAAACCATGTGCTGGAGAACATTAAAAACAAGATGGGAGGTAAAGAAACCAAGACTGAAAAATGGTAACTGGTATTAAGTCGTACAACTAAGGAAATCAATCTAAGTAAATCAATTAGCTTTTACAAAGATGGAAATAACCAAGATTTCTGGTCTGCCTAGCAGCATCTACTTTCCATCATTGTATTCACGGCCACTTACTTTCTGGTTGCTTTTCATTCGGTGTTATAGATCGCACAAAATCTTGTGGGGTCATAAATACTTCTGAATCGCCATGCTCATTGATTATTTTCAATGTGGCAAAGTATCGAAAGATTTTATCTGGAGTGGAGTAAGCTCGGATTCTGTTTTCATATTCCATCACCTAAAAAAAAAAGTAGAATATGAACTTTCTTTGAATTCAAAAAGCCTAGCCATTTTTTTAAAAAGTGCTGTTTTGATGCAAATATGTGATTCTATACCAAGGCCCAGGCTGAGTTATAAAATATATTTATCTAGAAATATTATGAATCTAACCTCTGGGGAAAATGCAAGAGGCATAAAAGCCAAAATATGCCAAAATATGTTTCAGTGTTGAAATAGTGGAACATTCTGAAAAAATAAAAACAAATTAAGGCATAAAAACAACAGAACAGACAACAAGCCAGCACCATTAAATGAGTCCTGCTTTGTGGGAGAAGCCTTTCCAGAAAGAAAATATGACCACAGATTAATTCCCCTGCCTCATTTCAATCAATGAATCAAAATGTATTCATGGTCCAAGACCAAACGCAATAAAAGACCAGCATATGATACAATAAATATAAGAGAAAATTTTAGAAATTGCAAGAAAATCCTAAAGCATTTAGCGGCTAACATTTAATAGCATGGAAGAGGAACCAGACAGTTTCTAACAGCTATTTTTTTTTTTTTATCTGCGCTCAGTCGTTACCAACTCTGCAGTGACTGCTTGGATGAGTCCTTGCAGTTTTCAAGGCAAATGTTTCGGAAGTGGTTTGCCAGAGCCTCCTTCCTAGAGCAGAGCCCAGCTGGTGAGCGCAGGAGGCGGGGTTTCCGTTGCTTCGCACCCTTTTTGGGCGTGCGCAGTTTTTTGCACTTACCGGCAACTGCTCCCGACTCCTTTTTTGCAAGGCGCCACCAGCATTTTTCCTCCCACCGGAGTGAGAGTACCCATTTATCTACTCACGTGAGTTTTTGAACTGTTGGGTTGACAGGAACTGGGGAGGAAACAGGAGCTCACCCTGTTAACGCGAAGGCTGGACTCGAACCGCTGAAGCGTCGACCATTTCTGGCCGGCAACTTTCAGCGTCATTAAGCCGCTGCGCCACCGCGTCCCCCTTCCTTTTGTAATTCTAACAGCTATAACTATTGATAAATATTTGGCAACCTTCTTAGAGATTTCTGACGAGTGGTCACCCAGGAGAAGGGTAACAGCCTCCTGGTCACAATACCAGTTAGAGTTATTAACAACTGGGAACATTAAACCTGATTGCCATTGGGTATACAATGGACATTTTAACAGAATGTGTAAGACAGATTCTACTTCTGAGTCTGAAAAGAAAGATGTTCAGCTTTCATATAGGAGACTTACATAACTACCTTCTAAAGAAAAAGATGAAAGGATACATATGTATTTATGTAATCAATCAATCAATCAATTAATTTATGTGGCCGCCCATCTCAAGTTCATGATTCCGGGCAGCTAACAATATTTCAAAAACAACAAAGCATAAAACATAAAAAACAAGAAATGACAACACATGTATAAACCGCAGCCGGGGTAAAAAACAAGCTCATTGATGACAAATCAATACAACCATTGTATGGGCTCAGCCACACCTTCTGACCCCCAGGCCCAGTGACAGAACGATGTCTGTAAGGCCTTGCGAGGTGGTCCCTCAAATAAGCACCAACATCTTAAATGGGGCTCAGAAGTGAGAGGAGCACATATAGAAAACGATAAATACAAGGACTGAGTTACTATTAAACCCTGCTTTCTTCACACTAAAACTGTCATGCTTAGCTTTCCTTTGTATTTTTTATCATTTCCATCTCTATCAAACCCTTGAGGAGCATCAAATCCCAGACTAAAAGACAGCAGGGGAAAAAAGTTTATATTTTATGAAATTGCTATACTTAAAGTTAACTAGCAAGCATTGAGTTATGATGGATTTATATTGCTAGATCCTAAGAATGTAATGCATCTCTCTGAAAAGAGGAACACGTGGTTCACATAGTATAAGAAACTATTACAGCAATGCTAGGCCATTCAGGAGATCACCAAGTTTGCCAATCATACAACAAAGCAGCAAGGAACAGCCATCCATTAAGCAAGAGACCATAAATAATTGCCTTCAGGGCCTACTTGAGATGAGACGTCTATCTACTTCCTCAGCTTGATGACTTCGATGTTTGGAATAAGAGGCAAGTCAGATCTCTTTTAACTGTGCCCAGTCATTCAATTTAAAACAGCATTTTCCTAAAGCAGCTTTAGAAACCTCCTAGCTTCCACTCTTAATTAGAGAGCTCTTAACTGGTCCAAGTAACTATTTTAAAAATATCTGCATTCTTCATGATATGCACATAACTTTAAAGATATCAGATTAGTAGTAGTGAAAGCATTATTTTCTGAAGAGTACGTAACAAAAACCTAACTGGGATCCCATAAGACTTCTTTTCACCAACCCAGTTTGGTGGAATTCAAATTAAGGCACATAGTAAGGAAAATGACCTGAATGTTCAGCTTATGTCAGCTTCACTTTGCATTTATAATAAACTGCTGTTATGGTCAAACAAATCCACTAATATCTCTACATCCATCTGTTTTGTCTTAATTAAGCATGGGTTTATGCCTGGTTACATTCCGAAAAGAGAAAAATGCTGACACAACATTTTCATGATCAAATGTCACTTCTATATAATTCTACAGACTATTTGTAGAATTAGCTGCTATTATAGTTCAATTCATAATGCACAAATGTAAGTACCTTCTTCCTGTCTTGAATTGCATATTATTCAACCCCGTGTTTCAAAGAACCCAAGGCTATGTACATGAGGCTTCTCATGAAACTTAAGCAAAGTCAGGCAGAATGGAAATAGATTAGTTCACACATTGCACTTAGCCATAAATAGGCTGTGCTGGTATTCTGTGATTATCCAGAAAAATTAGGATTCTGAATCAGCCATCTCTGATTTGATTACAGTGAAGCATATTGTCCAAGTGGACTAGATCCAGTTAACTGACTAAGCTAACTTATCTGAGTCAGCAGGTGGTAATGATCTTGGTTAACGACACAAAATTAGGCAGGTTTAGAATAGGTTAATACTTGGATAAGGGTCACCAGGGTTGGAGGGTGAACTGGGAAGTCAAACAACATCCTAGAAATAGCCAGTGGGAAGTCACCTTTGTATTGTTCCAAGCAAGCTACTTGGTTAGTCCAAGAGGTCACCCTGATTTGAGGGGTTATTTACTTTAATGTTGTGTATTACAAGTCATAGTGTCATTATTGCAATTTGGAAGCCGTGTCTCTCAGAAAATTGAAAGATGGAATCAGAGGCTGTACACTGGTCAAATGTTGTGCATTATCTACTTCAGCATTTTATGGTGAAGTGTAATATGCAACAGTGATTTGTGATTAGTACAGGGGTGTCTGCAGGGTATGATAAAAAAAGTCAAGATGGCAGTCATGATAGTGTGATTAAAGCTCTGACTTGTTATATGTGTCATGTGTGTGACACATATAAAAACCAGGTAGAACGTCAACTGCACCATCACAGATGCCATCTTGACATTTTTGGCCACATCCTGTGGATAACCCTGGACTGGTACAAAATCACTTAGTGAACTTCATAGCTAAACAGAACTTGAACTCAGATATATGGAGATTAAATGTGACACACCAGTCTCTAAACACCACAGGTTTTTATACAACAGAACCACAGGAAGATCTATTGTAACACAGAACTAACTACTGATGTTATGGAATAGTACAAAAAATATCCAATTAAATACACCTTTCTTTGGCCGATTACTTCAATAAGAAGAGGAGAAACTGGTGTTCGCCATAATTTTACTGCAAAATGGTAAATTAAAAAAGGGGTACAAATAAGTAAAATGTCATCCTGCACCTTCTTTTGCAAGCTTGGAACTACAACTTTTTGTAAAAAGAAGGTGCAGCTACAAGCTTTTTTCAGCCTGGTTCCTCCAAATGTATTTGGAATGAGAACCTTATTTTAGCTAAAGCCTTTGCTTTCCTATCAGCTCTGAGAGGAAAGAAATAGACAAAGTTATAACACATGCTCTCTTCCTTAGGGGAAGTACTCATATGTTCTGAAGCAAAATATAGTCATCATAATTAAGTTCAATAGCTTATGCAAATAATATATTTATGCAGGACTGGCTTCTGAATCTGTACGATGCATTCGAAAATCCAAATGGTTAAGCTACAGTTTAGTCATTCCTCAAGAACTCAAGTGTTTTGCTTTTGCAGCAGGAATGGGAAAGTCCATGTTTTCACCCTCAAAAAAATAAATAGTACATTATTCTCAAAATTCTATTTAATTAAGCAAAAATTTCTTCAAATTTCAGTCCCATTTAATATTTTAACAATATTTGGGGTTGTAGTTTGGATTACCGCCAATTATGAATTTAAAAACAAAACTAAAAACAATTAATTTGTTTGGTCTTAGCTCTTTCATATCAGAATTCATGACCCTGAAGCTTTAAATAAAATTCCAGTGCAGCGAGACGAGGAAAGTATTCACTATTTCATTGATGTCATTCTCCCCATCTTTGAACATAATCTTTTTTTTTTTTTAAGTAAACATCAAAAAATTAATCAAAATTGTTATTCTGTCAGTAAACATCTCACTGATTCACAAGATCTTATGGCTGATCTTTCCATAAGATAATAAAACTGTATCATCTGCATAGAAGTAAAAGTGAATTACTGTATTTCTTCCTCAAAGAGAGGGAAGAAAGAAACACACATCATTTAATTCCTGAACTAAATCACTAATAAAGTCATTAAAAAGGAAAGAGCCAATATGCGATTTTATTTCAGTTCCCTGTTGAATGGTATTAGTTTACAGAGGGCATCATGATGAGTAAGCCTCATCTGAATTTGGTCCATGGGAATTGAAGACATGGACAAGATACAGAAAATGAAGACTGGTGTTTGTACAAGTAACTTCCTTCGGAAATGTTATCTACCAATTGTATTAAATACTGGTCTAAGATGAATAAACAGAGACATCTGTCTTTCCTGATTTGTGCATATTTATGACTTCGATGATTTAAAATAAAACAGTTATCTATAGCAGAGTAACTATGCCTAAATTCTCCCTGCTTTGCTGAAAATATATTATTTATCAAACTAATATACCAAACTAATATGCGGCAATAGCATATACCTCTTTTTTAAAGATTGCTACCAGCATGCTTAAATTCTATCTAGTAGGTCTATGGCCAGTCAAATTTATATAACCAAAGATTTTACACCAAATTGGCACCCAGTAGTCTGGGTTTATTTTATATACTTCAGCATATAATTCACCTTCCCCTGTGGCCTTCCCAAGAGTAATGTGATAAGAATATCCACGATCTCATTTTCTGTAATGGAAAACCGTTTGAACATAATGTCGAAGTTATAGGAGATACCTATTTCCTTAGCTAAATCTCCTGTATTAAAGACAGAATTAAAGTGGCATATCTATTGGTTCTGGGAAACATCACTTACAATACTCTCGAAAGTCCATTGTGTCTATGCACCTTGGCCCTGCCTTCTCCCTTAGCGCAAATGCACTGATAGCTGCCACCACCTATCTTCCAGGGGACATCACACCTAGCCTTTAATTCCAGCAAGTTAGACATAGAGCCCTCACAACCTGTGGTGCCTTAGTAGCAATTAAAATGTTTAAAATTGAACAATGGAAATAATGTTTTATAGCGCCAGCTCCTGGATATATAGTGTCCAGTTATGTGACCATACATATCAAATCCTTCTTCCCCCTCCTAGAGACAGACTGAACTCACAAGAGACAAATAAAATCAAATTTATTTAAAAGGAGAGATAAAATACAAAACCCATTTTAAACCTTAAAGTTCAAATAATCAGTACAGGTACACGATACAGCAGTTTCAATCAGGGACTATAACTTAAAAGAGAATTACAAAAGCAAACCCAATGCTGAAAATGGTCTGCTACAAATGGTTCATTTCCAGCCAGAAACTCAGAAAAGATTCCGAGTTGTTGTTACCAATCATAAGAAATATTATAACTACATGTACACAGCATGAAAACAATGGATGCAGGGTGAGGTTTAACCAATCAATGTCATATTTATGCAGAGAAATAAACACAAATACTGTAACACCATAGAAAAACCACACTGAAAAACAAACCAATAACCTACCACAGAATTCTGGCTAAATGTTTTTAACTTAATTCTGCAGAAGACTCTTTAAACAGATTTTCCCTCTGCTCCAGTTTACTTGGATTTCTCAGTTTCCTGGAGATTCCAGATTTTGGGAGAGACGGTCTGCCTCATGTTTTTTTTTTCCTGCCTCTGTCCAGTAGCTTCTACTTTTGTTTTAAAAGGACTCAAACTTCTCTTTCTAGTCAAGAGAGGGCTTGGGGTATCTCTCTGTGCCTGTGTGACTGAGCAAGCATCTGTCCCTTGTGAAGAATGTCTGACCCTCTCTACTGGCAAGGACGGTGCATGTACAAAACCAGCACTGATTATTTTACATAATTTGACTTTTAATTCAATTGCTGAAACTAATTTATAAAACTTATAACTTTTAACTTGCTTGGGGCAATAAGAATTTCACCCAATCCAGGGGGTGGCTGGCCCTTGATGACGCTCCCCGAGCTACCTGACAATGTAACATCTATTCTGGGATGATCTTTATTTTCTATTTATTCAAGACTATCCAGAGCTCTGGACTGTGAAACTTTGGATTCCCAGACTATAAATAATTCTTCTATTGTGGATAGATCACTTAAATATGGATTAAAACTCTATATTAATGACCTAAGAACTTCTAATATTAAAGATGTATTACAATCAGCATTAAGTACTGTATCTGCACTTTTAAAACATTAAAGAACTTAGATATTTAAAAGGGATAAAGCAATTACAGGTAGCACTCAAATTATGACCGCAACTGGGACCAGAATTTCTGTCGCTAAGCAATACGGTTGTAAAGCGTGACATCACATGACCACATCGCTCAGCGATGCCAGTCCCTGCAGTCCTTATTACCTTCGTTAAGTGAGGATCGTGGGTCATTAAACTTCTAACAACCAAGTCAGTGAGGAAGCTGGCACTAAGTTGCAAGTCCCAGGTGGCTTGCAAGCAGGCCAGCAGGCAGGTAAGTGGCTGCTGGCAGGTGGGAGAGGGAGCAAGGGGCGCGCCGGTTGCCAGAGAGGTGCAGTGCAAGCGCAGCAAGGCTCAAGGAGGGTGTGCGAGGGTGCACGAGTGGTGGGGAGGCATGACATGAGTGTGGCAGGGCTTGGGGTGGTTGCTGTCGGGTGGGAGAGGGTGCACGACTGGCCGAGGAAGGTGCTCGAGTGGCTGGGGAAATGCGACACGAGCACAGCGGGGCTTTGGGTGGCTGCTGCCAGGTGGGAGAGGGTGTGTGAGGGTGTGTGAATGGCCAAAGAGGCGCAGCGCAAGCACAGAGAGGCTCAGGGAGGATGCATGAGGGTATGTGGGTGGTGGGGGAGGCATGGCGCAAGTGCAGCGTGGCATGAGTGCAGCAAGGCTTGGGGAGGGTGCGCAACGGTCTGCAGGTGGCCAGTGAGGTGTGCCGCAAGTGTAGAGGGGCTGGGGGAGGGTGCGTGGGTGGGGGAGATTCATCCAAGCAACTTGCGACCTTCCCTGCCAATTTCCCCATTGACCTTGCTTGTGCGAAGCTGGCAGGAAAGCTGGTCACAAATGACGATCACATGACCGCAGCACGCTGCAACCATCATAAGTGTGAGTTGGTTGCCAAGCACCCAGATCACAATCACATGACTGCTGAGGTGCTGGGAAGCCAGAACTTTGAGGATCAGTTGTAACCACCACTCATTCAGCCCCATTATAACTTTGAATGGGTCGCTAAATGAGTGGTCTTTAACTGATGACTACCTATATAACTAATTAGTCATTCCAGGGATGTTTATTTTCCACAGGGGACATATACTGCTGAAATGGAATAATTTGATTTTGAAATGATTGAACAAAATGACTCAATAATAATAAAATTGGTTGATGACCACTGTCTCCATTAGGAGAATTAAAAAATCTTTAGTGATGTTCAACCATAAATCTGAGAGCCAGCAGTAATTAACTTGACTAGCCCCATGTACTGAATAATAGGTAAAATCTTCATTAATATAATCTAGACATATACCACTGACAACCATGTAATTAAATTTATTAAAAAGTATAGTTACACTTCGAAAAAGTAGTCTACGTGATGCCATTATGATTGCTTTTGGCATCTCTAGATTTTCTTGGGGGAAGAAACCATCATCCATATCCACCTCCATATTATTAGTGAAGACCTTGTTGCTGGTTCTTGCATAAAAATAATCTCTTAAAATATCAGCAGCATAAGGGTATGTATCTTTCAAAATTGCATCTAAAGACTCAAAGAAAGCCCTGTATATATCAAAGTAATATTTAGACTCACGTGGAGGAACACAGAATACAGAAGAGGTGATTATTTCAAAATTACAGACAAAACTGATTTTGTACCTCTAAAAGGAATATATACATTCACACGTATCTAGAGACAATCATTCCAATGGGAACAAATAGACAGAAAGGTCAGTTGTAGACTTCCAGGATCCTGTTTTCTCTTCTTATGTCATGGCTCTCAACTGATAGGGCTGATGGCAAAACTATATACACTCCCAATTCTTCCACCTTCAACACAAGCTTCCTCCCTTCTAAGAAGGGGCAGGACTGAAACTTGAGACTGATATAAAGGTGACTAGGAATGCCTATTTACTGAAGCATTTAGACTTCATTGCCTAAATGATACCTATCAAAACTAGGGTTCTACAATTCTGTAAAATTACTCCCATCTAAACTCAGGAAAAAATAGAAAATCCAAGACCCATCCACATGTATGAATGGCTCCATCTGATTTGCATCCTTGCTTAAACCATCCATTCCTTGTCATCCTCAAAAATATTTGTGGGATTACCTATCAAAAGGTTGCGCTTTACCACTAATTTAAATAAATGTAGTTTCATAAACCCCTTCATGGATCACTGCCTTGTCGTGGCGAAGGGGCTTGCGTAACTCAGTGAAGCCATGAGCTATACCGTGCAGGGCCACCCAAGACGGACAGGTCATGACAGAGAGTTCTGACAAAATGTGGTCCACTGGAGAAGGAAATGGCAACCCACTCCAGTATCCTTGCCAAGAAAACCCCATGGACAATGTTAAAAGGCTAAAAGATATGACGCCGGAAGATGAGCCCCTCAGGTCGGAAGGTGTCCAATATGCTACTGGGGAAGAGCGGAGGGCATTTCCAAGTAGCTCCAGAAAGAGTGAAGCGGCTGGGCCAAAGCCGAAAGGACGTTCAGCTGTGGATGTATCTGGAAGCGAAAAGAAGGTCCGATGCTGTAAAGAACAATATTGTATAGGTACCTGGAATGTAAGATCTATGAACCAAGGCAAGCTGGATGTGGTCAAACATGAGATGACAAGATTGAATGTCGACATCTTGGGAATCAGCGAACTGAAATGGACGGGAATGGGTGAATTTAATTCGGGTGACCATTATATCTACTACTGTGGGCAAGAAACCCTTAGAAGAAATGGAGTTGCACTCATAGTGAATAAGAGAGTGGGAAAGGCAGTAATGGGGTACAACCTCAAAAACGACAGAATGATCTCAGTGCGTATCCAAGGCAAACCATTCAATATCACAGTCATCCAAGTCTATGCCCCAACCACTGATGGTGAAGAAGCTGAAGTTGATCGCTTCTATGAAGACCTACAACACCTTCTAGAACTAGCACCAAAAAAAGATGTCCTTTTCATCATAGGGGATTGGAATGCTAAAGTAGGAAGTCAAGGAGTAATCGGAATAACAGGCAAATTTGGCCTTGGAGTACAAAATGAAGCAGGGCAAAGGCTAATAGAGTTCTGTCAAGAGAACAAGCTAGTCATAGCAAACACTCTTTTCCAACAACACAAGAGACGACTCTACACATGGACATCACCAGATGGTCAATACCGAAACCAGATTGATTATATACTTTGCAGCCAAAGATGGAGAAGCTCTATACAGACAGCAAAAACAAGACCAGGAGCTGACTGTGGCTCAGATCATGAGCTTCTTACTGCAAAATTTAGGCTTAAATTGAAGAATGTAGGGAAAACCACTAGACCACTCAGGTATGACTTAGATCATATTCCTTGTGAGTACACAGTGAAGGTGATGAATAGATTTAGAGGATTAGATTTGGTAGACAGAGTGCCTGAAGAACTATGGACGGAGGTCCGTAACATTGTACAGGAGGCAGCAACTAAAACCATCCCAAAGAAAAAGAAATGCAAGAAAGCAAAATGGCTGTCTGATGAGGCTTTACAAATAGCTGTGGAAAGAAGGAATGCGAAAAGCAAGGGTGAAAGGGAAAGATATAAGCAACTGAATGCAGATTTCCAGAGAATAGCCAGGAGAGATAAGAAGGCCTTCTTAAATGAACAATGCAAAGAAATTGAGGAAAACAATAGAATGGGGAAGACTAGAGATCTCTACAAGAAAATTGGAGATATGAAAGGAACGTTTAGTGCAAAGATGGGCATGATAAAGGACAAAAAAGGCAGGGACCTAACAGAAGCAGAAGAGATTAAGAAGAGGTGGCAAGAATACACAGAAGAACTATACAAGAAAGATCTTAATGTCCCTGATGTCCACGCTGGTGTGATCACTGACCTTGAGCCAGACATCCTAGAGAGTGAAGTCAAGTGGGCCTTAGGAAGCATTGCTAACAACAAAGCTAGTGGAGATGACAGTATTCCAGCTGAGTTATTTAAAATACTAAAAGATGATGGTGTTAAAGTGCTGCACTCAATATGCCAGCAAGTTTGGAAAACGCAACAGTGGCCACGGGATTGGAAAAGGTCAGTTTACGTTCCAATTCCAAAGAAGGGCAACGCCAAAGAATGCTCAAACTATCGCACAATTGCACTCATTTCACATGCTAGCAAGGTTATGCTCAAAATCCTACAAGCTAGGCTTCAGCAATACATGAACCGAGAACTACCGGATGTACAAGCTGGGTTTCGAAGAGGCAGAGGAACTAGAGATCAAATCGCCAACATTCGCTGGATCATGGAGAAAGCACGAGAGTTCCAGAAAAATATCTACTTCTGCTTCATTGACTATGCAAAAGCCTTTGATTGTGTGGATCACAACAAACTGTGGCAAATTCTTAAAAAGATGGGAATACCAGACCACCTTACCTGTCTCCTGAGAAATCTGTATGCGGGCCAAGAAGCAACAGTTAGAACCGGTCATGGAACAACCGACTGGTTCAAAATAGGGAAAGGTGTACGACAAGGCTGTATACTGTCACCCTGCTTATTTAACCTATATGCAGAGTACATCATGAAAAATGCCAGGCTGGAAGAATCACAAGCCGGAATTAAGATTGCAGGGAGAATCATCAACAACCTGAGATATGCGGACGATACCACCCTAATGGCAGAAAGTGAAGAAGAACTAAAGAGCCTCTTGATGAGGGTGAAAGAGGAGAGTGCAAAAGCTGGCTTGAAACTCAACATTAAAAAAACTAAGATCATGGCATCTGGACCCATCAATTCCTGGCAAATAGAAGGGGTAGAAATGGAAGCAGTAACAGACTTCATTTATTTGGGCTCCAAGATCACCGCAGACGGAGACTGCAGCCATGAAATTAAAAGACGCTTGCTCCTTGGGAGGAAAGCTATGGCAAGCCTAGATAGCATATTAAAAAGCAGAGACGTCACCTTGCCGACAAAGATCCGCATAGTCAAAGCTATGGTTTTTCCAGTAGTAATGTATGGCTGTGAGAGCTGGACCATAAAAAAGGCCGAGCGCCGAAGAATTGATGCCTTTGAACTGTGGTGCTGGAGAAGACTCTTGAGAGTCCCCTGGACTGCTAGGAGGTCAAACCAGTCAATCTTAAAGGAAATCAACCCTGATTGCTCATTGGAAGGATCGATAATGAAGCTCAAGCTCAGATATTTTGGCCACCTAATGCGAAGAGAGATCTCTTTGGAGAAGACCCTGATGCTGGGAAAGATTGAAGGCAAAAGGAGAAGAGGACGGCAGAGGATGAGATGGTTAGATAGCATCACTGAAGCAATGAGCATGAAACTGAGCAAACTCAGGGAGGCAGTGAAGGACAGGAAGGCCTGGCGCAATATGGTTCATGGGGTCACGAAGAGTCAGACACGACTTAACGACTAAACAACAACAAAGTTTCATAAAGACATACCTTACGGTCCCGAAATCCAGAACGCTGCTTCTTCTTCTTTCCTTCTGCCTGAGGAACATTGTCTGACTCTATGACTTTCCTATCATCACTCCCTTCATTCACTACTTCTCTGCTTCTCATCTTCTCAGCCGTTGTGTGCATGTCATGATTTACAGATGATGATGCTTCTGCATGTGCTCTGAAATAAAAACAGGAAGGAAAGTTCTTCTGATTATCTAAAATAGCCATAAGAAAATACTTCAGAGAAATGAATGACCTCAATCTTGATATTTACCAGGACTGTGCAAACTATTCTAAAGAGGTGATTTACAAAGCATCAGAGAAAACACCTCTTTCCGAAGTGTTAAAACAGTACTGTAGTTGCCAGGTTCACACCACTATTCCCAGCTCTCTCTACATGCATATGCTTTGCTGGTGCCAAGCACAAGGTCGGCTTTCAAAGGACATGGCTGTTTCAACACTCTGGAGAGATGCTTCATCCACGTATATAAACTCTGCAAAGGGCCTATTCCAAATGCTTGGCTCAGGTTTATTACCTATAGCCAAATTTCTATGCCTTTTCAGAAGCTTGCACAGCTGCTTTGTAAGCGGCTTCCAATTGTTTATGAAGCATTTATAAGTAGCTGAGTTTCTGCATTTACGAAGCAGTTGAATGAGTCTGGAAAAAGATGCAGCTGCTTTAATTATTCCAAGAAAGGTGCTTTGTCCATGCTCCTGTGTATTGTGAAGAACTTCTTTCAAAGGCAATAACAGAAATCCTGGTTTGAATTACATCAAAATTCCTCAGTTCGTATGTAATGCACAATTTGGGCTTAATTCAAGCAAGGGATTCCATAATGAAGCAAGTACTGAATGGAAGGAAAGATAAAGCATGGAAGCTGTGTGTTGCCAATCGATGAACAATGTCCAAGGGTAATCACTGAGTAAAGGTCACTGATTGTTTAACAAAATGCAGCACGGAGGTTTGCTGCAAAAACAGCATCGTACAGCTTAATACAACAATACCTGCATGTATAATTTGAATAGTTCATTCTAAACGTTTAAGTACATGAACAAAAGTTGTGACTATAATCTTAAGATAACTTGGCAGAATTGATAAGCAAACCCAGTTTATACACCAAAGTGTAGGTTAATCATTATTTTGGTTAATATTTTCTTGATCATCAGTGAATCTCCAAAAGTAACAGAGCAAGTTTTAGAGAAGATGTATCACTGATTGAACATGTATTTAACAACTGTCAGCACTATGGGCATTCTACTGTTGGCATCTATTCCTAACCTCTATGATGCCAAATGACAATACATGCATCAGGAGGTCATATGTGTCACCATGTTGCATGCAAGCACAGAAGGAGTGGAGTTGGCCTTGCCACGCAAATTTCATCACATGGTTCCCGCACAGAGGTCAATGCTTCCCCCCTTCAAGAATGATGAATTCAGTTCCCGGATATGCTGGATTCTTTTACCTCCATTTTCCAGAGTTGTGATATAATATTTATTTATTTATCATATTTATATAGCTGCCTATCTCACAGAGCATGACTCTGGGTGGTGTAACATATACTTGGTTAGAAAAAAAATTAGGTGTGTTTTGAACACCGTACACTGTGCATTGTACAATGGGAAGAGAAAAAAATATATTTTAGGGAAATGTAGAATCTATCTAGCTATTTCTTGAATTCAGCTATGTCAAATGAACACAACAGGAATACAAAAATGTGTTCCTTCTCTTCTTCCTTGGATTACTAAAACCACATTTGAATCCCACCTTTGATTTTATTGACACCACTTTTTTCCACAGAAAAATATATGTGTCATAAAATCCTTCTTATGTAGTATGTTAAAGTTCATCCACTGTAAAAATAATACAAGTTTTTCAACAAGAAAAGGAAACATAAAATGGCAGTGCTCACAACAAATAACTCTTTTAGCCTCTCTCCTTTGATTTATTTTCATTCTCAACAAAGATGAAATAAATTGCACTCCTTTTTCTATGAATCTGGAGAACCTGTACTGCAAGGACTAATGTTAATAAATTGATACAACTTGTCTATAAACTACAAAGCCATAGTCACGGCACATAATAATTTTTTGTTGTCCCACTGTAATTTTTATTACCATCACTACTTGATCTTACATATCCATAACAACAAATGTGTAACTCTATTAGGGCATGCAAATCAGATGTAAATCAGTCTAATAATTTGGATAACTGAGTCAAATTAATTCTTCAATTTAATGTGCCAAGTCATGTCAATTTAATTTTCAAACCGATTAGAAGCAGCAGCTTCAGAAAATTATATTCAAATGCATCTGATTTGATGATTTGATCCAAATCATTGAAATCAAATATTTATACCTATCTATATTGCCAATGGACAGTTCAAAATTAAAGCACAACAATATAAGCAGAAAATTACACAGTCTTTCCCAATGAAATTAAGTATAACATTACATTTTGGATTACTGAACATAAGAATTCTAACACAGAGTAACATTAATTGAAGACATATTGAAAATAAAACGTTGCCAGAGGACCTTTTCTTTTGCATGATAAGCTTATATTCTTTTTGTGACAAAACTAGATCACCAGTTGCAGGCTTATGTAGCAGACAATTTGATCATTATAAAAACAGAAGTTACATTTGTGATGCATGTGTAAGACCCAACAGATGGATAGAACCTATCTCTTTCTGGGTGCAAATAGTGGGAGTTATATTTAATCCAAATGGGATGATAATATTTGGATAGGAATTGATATTTGTGGGGCAAGTGAACACCAGTGATTGGGAGAAATGAGATTCCAGACAGGAAGTTCAAAATGGCAAAGGCGGAGCCAAGGAATCTCAGTATATGGATAAACTGTGATGAAAGGAGGAGGGATCTGGATCCTTTAATTAATAAGGAGCTTTTTAAGACAATCCTGATGTGTAAAAAGATACAGTCTGTAACTAAACTAAAATGAGGACGTAATTCTAGCATTTAATATCAAAACTAGCAACAGAGTTTTGACCTGACCTTTGAGCCTTAGACTCTTGACTACAATAAAAAAAAAATATCCAACTATTCTTGGAAAAAACATGATAATAGACAATTTGTTTTAGGAATAAATCATCTTGAGGGGATAAGAATAAAAATGTTTCTAATTGAAGATTGACTGTATCTGGGCAATAACAACCGCCGAGCAAAATACAATAGATGAAAAAGCATATGCAAATGGTATTTTGAAAAGACCATCATGGACATCTGTTTATAGGCTGATGTTGGAAGCCAATGGAGAAAATGAGGTGCTTGATTTTAGAGGACATACAATAAATATAGAGGACATAACCAATGGAATATAATTTTCTACATACTAACAATAGAGAGAACAAAAACAGGAATGCTGAGAGGTACAACTTTCAATCAAGAGTACAGAATCAAACTAGCTAATTAAAAAAAAAAAAAGGTATCTCCACAAAACTCCTGTGAGTGATGATATTCAGACTCAGAAATAAATATTGGGGACATCCTTTCACCCTAGTGATAAAAATGTTTCAGCATAGTTGACCACAGAAGCAAACGAAAGGGAAACAATTCTGGGATAAATTTAGCAAGTACCCAGAATATGTTGGAGAATCAAATTTATGGAGTCAGTTGGAATCTACAGTGCTACCAAACTGTTTTTCCAGAATTTCTTTTTTCAAATTAGACATTTACCAGAGAATTGACAAATCCAACACACTTGACTTGAGAAAAATCTTAAAAGAATAAGGTAATCGATAAAAAAGAAAGTTGAAAGGGAAAGTCAAGGACACGCGTTTTTAGAACTTTTCAGTTCTGATGTGAAATCAACTATTTTTAAGGCATTTATAAAATGATCAGAATTGGGTGAATTCCTATTCCACTGGAAAAATTGGCAACAGTGACATGTATAAACACATATAGAATTACTATTACAATGTAATAAGTGGATAATATACTTTGAGTCTGAAGGATCACAAGGAAGTCATAAAGAACAAAGTCATCCAGAAACAGGGGTTCAAGTTCAGTCTTTTTAGAAGTATCATCCCTCTCATTGGAAAGGTACATAAATTTAAGTTCTACATTAATTTAAGACAGAAGAACCAAAAAAGTGGGGAATATCCTTAAAAGGAAGAAGAAAGGGAAATAAGGCACAGTTCTGTTTTTGCTAACTCCTGATCAGCCTTTGACAGCTATTCAATGTGATAGACTTGAAAGTACTAATGTATTCAAATAAAGTTGGAAACCCAAGGGAAGTACAAAATCACTCAGAAATGCTGCCAATGATCTTTAAAACACAAAGTCATTATTATGAATGCAAATTGACTTATGCAGATAATGATAAAACAACAACACATCGCATGCATCTTTAAAATGGCTGAAGCTTCTGCTGAATACCACTGCTATTAGTTCCCTGGTTACTGAGTGAAATAGCATAGGACAGTGTTGTCCAAACTTGGCCACTTTAAGATGAGCGGACTTCAACTCCCAGAATTCCCCAGCCAGCCATGCTGGCTGGGGAATTCTGGGAGTTGAAGTCCGCTCATCTTAAAGTGGCCAAGTTTGGACAACACTGGCATAGGAAAACCAGATTCACAATGAAATTCTATGCAACGTTTTGGAAACAAATTCTATTAAATCCCAGGAAAGTATAATCAAACTGAAGCTACATTGTTACAATCTTATCTTGAGTTTCTTGGGCGTAACTCTCACCAACACAATAGGTTTTACTTCTGAGTAGATATGGCTAGGACTGCAATGGACCTACACTTGAGTACAGAGAGGAAGCTTTGTTAAATTGGTGCAGCGAAACAGAAGAAACTTGTGATAATTTAAATGCTGATTATGAAAGAAGTGAGAATTTAAAGAACAACAATGAAGTGGTATATGGATATGTATACAGGGTACTATAAAAACAAAATCAAATCATGGTTCCACTTCTCCTGCATAAAGCTTAGTGTAGCTGATCTTCTGTACCAAAGTCCACCTTAGATCTCCCACTGTAAAATAAAGAGAACCAAGCTACTCCACATTTATATAATGTGTTAGAATCGTTAATATTGTGCTTTGGAATGCTGAGCAATACCTACATTATCTTAGTCTTCCTTAAAGTACAACATAAATGGATCAAGATTGATTGTTTGCCATCAAGTCAGTGTCAATTCTTAATGAACACACAGAGAGACCTTCTCCAGGATGATCTGTCAACTTGGCCCTTCAGGTCTTCCAATGGTGCATCCATCATTCCTGTAATCAAGACCACCCTGCTGGTCATCCTCTTCTCTTTCTTTCCACCTTTCCCAGCATTACAGACTTCTCAAAGAAGCTGAGTCTTTGTATGATTTGATGTGCCATATACAACAATATAAGCCTGGTCATTTGTGTCTCAAGTGAGAACACTGGGTTGATTTCTTCTATGATCCATTTGTTTGCTTTCTTGGCTATCCATGGTATTCTGAAGAGTCTTCTCCAACAACAACATTCCTACCTAACATACTTAGGCAGAAATAAAATAAGGCAGCACTGTACTCTTTTAACACTAACACTAAAACTAAATATTAAAATTAGGTAAGGGGGAAAAAACCCCCATACATTTAATTGTACAGGAAGCTTTAAACTAGATACTGAATCTATAGTGCAGTAAATCAGCAATATAGAAATAAACTGTGCTGTAAAGTCTAATAATCCAAAATATTAATAAGTTAGAATAGTTCAGTCATGCATGACCAGGCATTGATGGAGCAATATGACCATGTTACTCATGTAGACCAGAAATCGGTTCTTTGTACGCAGTCACAGCTGCTGGGCTAAACTTTGCCACATTATGTGTAATAAGGCCTTTCTTATCCAATAGGAGGAAATTAACATAAAATTCTTCAGACTGGCCAAGAGCACATAACAAAGAAAAGAATAAATTCTTCAGGTATCACGACAGAAACAGCAATGTAATGATGACACCATGGAGAACGGATTCAACTGAGCCATCAAGACAAGGGCAAGCTCAACTAGCTGTAGTAACTGTATTAAATCTCCCATCTAAAAGTACAAAAGACAACCTATTGAATCTAGATCTGAAGAAAAACTTTTGTTGAAATGGGGGAATCATTGAATGGGTATAATTAGCTAGGGTGATTAAACTGCATTTATAGTTTATGTAATTTTGGAATAGGCCTTGCACATTTTGGCATTCAATGACTAAGAGCCTTTTGCTGGTAATTCTCTTAGTTCGAGTGAATTGGATAAAATGGAGGAAATCAAGGAAGAGGCCACATGATGATTTTCCCCCCCTAAAAATTACTTGCATCCAAGAGGACTAGAATTTATTGGATAAAAGAAATGGAGCCAACCCAACTGGGAATAAAGGCATTTAAGCCAATAATTGAAAATTAATACCAGGGCTCTTACCTCAATTCTCATATGACCACTATCTAGGCTCAGAATTACCTTAGTTACACACTTTGGAGCTTGAAGCACTGCTTTTATAAACTTATATAAAATTTCCATCAACCTATAATTTGGGTAAGGGCCTAACTGGGATCCATAAAGCAACTGAGCCAAGGATTTCATTCTAAATAGCTTTAGAGCTGCAGAGATACATGTTTGCCTTTTGTGTCAAAAAAATTTAGAATAGCTGAAGAACTTCTTTGACCCCACAAGACCCACAGAGTCAACAAGTATACAGGTGGTCCTTTTTTAACAACTGCTCATTCAGCAACTGTTTGAACTTACAATGGTGCTGAAAGAGTGGTAGTTACAACGAGACCTCATACTTAGGGCCATTGTACCATCCCCAGAGTCACGTAATCGCGATTGTGACCTTCCCTGCCAGCTTCCCACAAACAAAGTCAATGGAGAAGCAGGCAAGAAGTTGGAAATCGCAGTCATGTGAGGTCATCACTTAACAACCAGTGCGACCCTCGTTTAACAACAGCAACCAGGACTGCCGGAAGCAGCTACATGGTTTTTTGACTTATGACCGCATCACTTAACAATGGAGTTTCCAGTCCTAATTAGCATAATTAAACGAGGACTACCTGTATTCTCTGACCTGACTTTTGAAGGACCACACCTAAATATTTAAAGTCTTTTTTGCTCAATCTCCTGCTCTTCTATTACATTGAAGTTTCTTGTATGCTTTAGCAAAGACCATTATGTTAGTCTTCTGGAAGTTTATTACAAACTGAATTGCCCTGCAATAGCACACTAAGCTAGGAAGTGCATGGAGTTCTTGAAATAATGACTGCATCAACTGTATAAACGAGATTGGGACACTTATATCTGCTGTTCTGGTTTGAAAGCTTGGATCTGAAAGTTTCTTTGCCAAGAAACTCATGTATAAGCTGAGCAAGGAGAAAACTAGGATACTTCCCTATCTAACTCCTCTGTGAATGGGTATTGGGAAAATTGTGATATATTATTTCTGCAAAATTGCATTTTGATCATTCTTCTCATGCCAAATTCACCCTGTAGGTAATTCAGACCTTAAAATATATTTTAAAATATGGAAGATTTGGCTGGATGCTTGGATTTTTACTTTAGATCAACCACTGGATGATAATGATGAGTTTTAATCATTTTCTATGTTACTAGATAAATACCATTGTCCATTGCCACCCAACAGTAGTATTCACAGCTACAACATTTACTGACATTCTGATTCGGACAAGTGGCATTTTCAGCTTCAGAACCACTTAATTCATTTGAAGTGAATAGTTATTAAATTTAACAAGAGAAAAAAAGCCCACGATTATAGTCAAAATCAGTTTGATATGCACTTTAAAGACTGAATGAAATAAGGAACTGGATATCCCCATTTTGCCTAAAATTGTTTTAACCTTAATATCAAAAATTACAATAGATTTTAGATTTCAGTTCATTCAACAAAAATAATATTTCAGACTTCATGGATCATTTGTAATATTTCAGAACATAATGGAGTATTTGTATAGAAAAAGAATGATGTTATTAGAGATGTAAGGAGAATAACACTTCATTAAAACACATATTTTTGCAATGTTTTAAAGCTATTATGTTCTGGGAAGAAGTAATTGCATATATTAATCTGATTTTGGACAAGACATAGTATTTTGGGATGTTTATACTCTTTTTGAATTATATATACCTATTATATGGAATTTGCAACTGGACAACAGAAATTGATTCTCTGTGCCCTTCTTACCGCTAAGAGTACAGTCTTTTAACATTGCAGAGATAAATGTGTGAGCTCAGATTTCAATGGACTGAAGACCTGGTGTTGTTATTTGAGACTTATAAACAAGGTGCTAATAGAGATAAATTATATATGGAAGATTACAGTGACATATGGTGATTCTTTATTGAAACTGTGTGTAAAGCTTAATACATAGTACATGCACACAGATACACGAGAAGCCCTTATATATTTTTTGTTCTTGTTCTTGTATCTTTCTTTTCTCCTTTTGTTAATTTTTCCTCTTTGCACTGTTTTATTAAATAAATAAAGCAGCAGCAACAGCAACAGCAACAGCAAGAGCAACAACACAGCATCATAGAATGACAGAGCCCTGGAGTTATTAAAATTTGCAGCATTAGGATAAAAAAACAGGTGTGCCAGATAGCAATTTTGAAGCATGCATTTTAGAGAATTTAAATTAGGATCTCCATTTAAACTGCAATGTTTTTACTTTCATGGATTTAAACTCTTTTATACTGCACTGAAATACTTTATATTGTGATTTTTCTCTCCCTAATTTGTTCTAGGAAGACCTAAGAAACCTGCTGTGCAAAGAGTTTTCTAGTCCAAGTGATAACTCAGCATACCTTTCCATGAGATTGAGAAGTCAGTGACCCATTAGAAGGATTTCTCTGTAAGCAAAGAGCTGAACAAATATTTAGCAATTAATAAATACTTGTAGTGCTCTATTTATTTATGTTTGAGCAATTCTACTCAGTGCCCCTAAAATCAAACATTGTGATCCAAAATTAAAACTTATCCTTAAATCTAAGGAGCTACTGTAATACCCCAACTCTAAGTCTGAATACACTAGAATGACTCACATGTAACACCCAAACTCCAATTTAATACTGAATAAGCAAGTTTTGACTTTGTCTGCTACCTCTGCCCCTAAATGCTCTTACCTTTCACATGGAGGGACATAAAGAGAGACTTTTATAACACTTCCAGCGCTATGCCTTAGTGGTATCTGCATTAGTGGCATCTGATGCTCCTAAATTATCTTTATTTTCTTTATTTTCATTATTTTCAAACCTTTATTGGCATTGCAAACATTAAAATACAAGGACTTAGCATATCATAAAAATGACAGCAGGAATCCTAAATTATCAATATCATTAGAAATGAGTTTTGAAATATTATGTCAATTTTTATTTACTATTGAAAAGTTATAGATAGATATGGGAAACTTACAGGTAACTTGAAATGATGAGTTGGAATATCCTGCTTTTCTAAATCATGGGCTCAGGTTTTAAAGAATGTTAAATTAGTACTACATAATCTTAAGACTAATTCAATAAAATATTCTTTTTCAAGTCTATTAGACATCCCAGAGGAAGTGGTTTGTCATTGCCTGCCTCCTAGGACTGAGAGAGAAGGACTGGCCCAAGGTCACCCAGTTGGCTTTGTGCCTAAGGTAGGACTAAACTCATGGTCTCCTGATTTCTAGCCCGATGCCTGAACCTCAAGACCAAACTGGCTCTCCATTCATGCGTAGGGGGTGATTATTAGTAGTCCCCACTCAAAGGCAAGGAAACTACTGCTGTTTGTCATAATGCCAGAAGAGGGTAGCTTGCCCTAAGCAGGAGGTAAGACAAACAGAAGATAGGCAAGAGGCTCAGGTCACATCAAGTCACAGTTAATCAGGCATAGAAGACAGCTTGACCAGAGGTCCTCTGCCATCTCAGGTAAGAGGTTAACTGTACTGTAAGCTAGACAGCAAGGAAGAAAAAGAAATAAGGCTGTGTGTCTTGCCTATAGCAATCCTTTCCCAAAACAAGGTAGCAAGCTTAAAACCCAGCTGACTTTCAAGTATCGCAACAGGAACTTCCCCCCTTTCTTCCATTATATCCTTAATTTACTTTTAAGTTGTAAGACAAAACCACATATCTCCTTAGTAATTATTTGGAGGGGTGAAAGCCCTCCCAGTAGAACATGTTTGTTTTAACATAATAGGAACCAATGTAGGGGCTGGACTAGAAATCAGGAGACTATGAGTTGTAGTCCTCCCTTAGGTATGAAAGCTAAGGTGACTTTGTGTCAGGCAGTCTCTCCCAGCCCAACCACCTCACAGGATTGTTGTTGCGGGGAAAACAGGAGGAGGGAGCATTATGTACCCCTACTTGAGTTTATATAAAATGAAGGTGGGATATAATTCTAATCATAAATAAATATATTAAATTATGTAAATGTATCATTGCCTTAAACATCTATAAACTAACCGATGTTATAGAAAGACAGTAAATGCAAGCTTGTTTGACTAAAAGCAATTTCCTCTCCACTTATTTCAAAGCGCATTCATTTCTCCAAGATGAAAATGGTTTACCACCCTACAGTGTCACATCTCAGCACGATTACTGTTAATATAACTGTGCAAAACTTCGCACATACAAATAACAGTAGATTACAGGTTTCTGCCCACCCAGTGTGTTCCAGCAGAGTTGGTGCACTCCAGGTCCCCTCCATTAAATGTTGCCATCTTGTGGGACCAAGGAAGCCTGCCTTCTCTGTTGCGGCCCCCGCTCCTTGGAACAGCATCCCCCCAGAGATAGGGAGGGTGCCCTCTCTCCTGGGATTCCGGAAAGCTCTGAAAACCTGGCTGTGGTCCCAGGCCTGGGTTGATATTTGTCGTTGTTTAATAGTCCCTGTTTTGTTTTGTGGATTTGTTAGCAGAGTATTTTAGGCTGGGCTGCCTATTGATTTAATGTTTCTCACTGTTTTTATGGGGTTTTTTTAGTTTTGTACACTGCCCAGAGTCCACTGGAGTTGGGTGGTAAATAAATTTCAATAAATAAATAAATAAATAATAGGTAATAAAATGAACAAATGTTTCCACCCACCTCAATTATTTTGGTCTATTTATGAATGTATGTATGTATGGGACTGGGTGGAAATAGTAGCATGTTTTATCTGATCTGATACGGAGGGGCTGTCAGCCCTTCAAGGTAGCCTAGACTAAAGAGCCAACGCCATGTAGGTCAGGACTACATTTATTGTAAAATTATAGCTATAAAGCTACAGAATCTTGCAAGTCTGAATGTGTTTCCCCCTCCCTCCTTTTATCTTCTTGTGAACTAGGAAGAGGGTTGGCTGGGACGTTTTCTCACATTATTTTCTGGGCCCAGGTCTGGTCCCTTTTATCTGACTACTGCCTTGGTAGTGGCTCTTCTTTCTGTTCTTCAAGGCCATTCCCTCTTCCCTTTACAGGGCCTACAGTTCAGCAGTAGAGAATTCTACACATTCAAAATATCCTAAATTCTATCTACGGTGTCTCCAGTTAAAATAATTCAAGTCAATATGGTTGAGAAAGACCTAAACATGAGATCTTGGTAAACGACTGAGAGTACAAAATGGCAATATTTCAATATTTAATTCAAACTACATTTCAACAATCCTTTCAGTTCTCAGATTAGACTACCCTTCCCCAATCAACTTTCAGATTACCCTAGCCTTCCCCAATCTGGACATCTGGTATGTAATACCTAGAAAATTAATGCCATATATATTAAAAGATACATCTTAGCTGTTCATAAAATCTACTAACAGGAGAAAAAAAAAGTGATAAAACCAATCAAGATTGTAACTAGTGAACATATTTTCAAGCATTCTGAAGAACTATAATATCTATGCAACAAAATGTATGAACTGACAAAAACATAACAAGGAATACTGTAATTAGCTCAAGGAGGAGGAAGTAAATAGCTGGCCAATAGTAGATTCAGTCAGTGATTTATTGTGACTATGCTAAAGATGGGAGAAAAATTGTTCAGGGCCAGGTCTACACAAATAAAATATGACATTTCACAGTAGAGACAGACTGGATTAAATAAGCTGCACGCAAGCTAATCACGAAGTGTTAGAACATGATTCTTACTAGAATTTTTATCCATCTCTGCAAATTGAAGCAACACTGGTGAAAGGCAACCCTAGCTCTCAAAAATCCATTATGCATTTTTTTGGATACTGACACAAAGACTTGGATGGAAAATGGTCCAGTAAAATGTCAAAGGCAAAGGGGCAGTGAAATGACTCAGGAGGAGAAATTAGTTAGAAGGTAGTAAAGATGAGATTAATGGAAGGGCAGTTCAGCTTGTTGACTAAAAGTCCTCTGCCCTAATTTGGCACACAGAGCATTTGCAAATGTAATGTCATTATTAATAAGGTGTGGCAGGGTTTCCTGAATTACTCTGCATACACAATTAACCTCTCATGACCGTATATATGCCACAGAGCAATTCTATTAACTGTAGGAAGGAGGACACAAACGGTGGAACTGATTATGGATCTGTGAACCCATTCCTGGATTTGATGCCCCTTTTTTATGGTTCTGCTTATGTCACAAAGAAAGTTAGAGTTTTGTGAGACAAACTGATAAAAGCAATGCATGGGGTATTATCCAAAAACACCATAGTTAACTGCACCCGCATAACAGAAAGGTAATAAAAGCAGCAAAAGAATACGTTCGCCTGTTTCTGGGAGGCCCTACACCAGTGTGACAGGTGACAAAGATGAAAGGAATGCCAGCCACCTGCAAAATAGTTGAGAACTGGGTGCTCCAAGATTAATTGTCAATCCGACTCTGCTGATAAGCATTTGGATTTATTAAAATCAATGCAACTCAATAGGATTCACCTGTCCATGGTGGCCACTGCATATCTGCTGTGCTTTGTTCGATCTGCATTCTGATCCTTCCAGTCACTCTACTGTCATCCTCTGTTGACAACTAAAAACATATAGTTTAGCTAGGTAGTATTTTCCACAAGAGAATTCAAGGGACAAATGCTAGTTGATTCGCAATAAAGCATCTGTGGTTATTTAGGACAATGAATATTTTTCTTTGATTAAAAAGATAACCGTAGCTTCCTTAGATAAAAAAAAAATGAGGCTGGAATGAAGAGGAGCAAGTGGATGGGCTGAGAAACAGAAACCAAAATAGAGATCGAATGCCTTTTGTAACTCAATTTCAAGGTTGATTTCAGACGGACTTGTTCAGCAGTTCTGCTGTTCCAGGGAAGCACATCTAATTAGACTTATTAGCCAAATTGTAGCTGCTGACTAGATTGCAACGGAAACACTGTACTTCAGAAGCTATGACTAACGTCATCCGCCAGAGGGTGCTCAAGCTGCTCTAGAAAACAGCAATCCCCAGCATTAAAAGGGACAGTTAAGAAGTTCAAAGAAAATTCATTTGTACCTAATACATGCATATGAACATTTTTATCTTGGAATTGTTTGCAGTGGTTTTTCGCTTTAGGTACAGCAACTGGCACAGTACAATTACCATACCTGAAAGCATAAATCATTCTAATAATACAACACCAATTATGCTGAAACATACAGGATAATTGCCATCACTGAAACACACACACCCATAAACATTCAACCATATCCAATAGAATTCTTCCCACTAGCAACACGTATGATTCCAAGACGTTTTGCCACCCACTGTGATTAGTTTTAATTCCTGATGTAAATACCTTACTCTCAGTTACCCAACAGATATAAAGAGTACGTTATGCTTTTTCACATGTACTTTAAAGCTCACTGAAACCTTTTCTACAGGAAGAACCTAACACTGCAGCTTGAAGAACAGCTTTTTCCTCCAACAAATATCCTACTTCTCTTTATTTAGGACCTCCTCCCCACCCCCTGTAGAATCCTGTAGAATCTACCAGCAGTTTGCCCTAGTTACAAGGCCATAAACATCTGAGCAAAGCCTCAGGATGCTAATACAGGAAAGGTCCAAAAATTTTATCTATCTATCTATCTATCTATCTATCTATCTATCTATCTATCTATCTATCTATCCATCCATCCATCCATCCATCCATCCATCCATCCACCCACCCACCCACCCACCCACCCACCCACTTTTTATTAAGAATTTTGATTCTAATAGTAAATTCTAATACAAACTAAACTTTAAAAAAGAGAATAGGAAAAAGGAAAAAGTACAAGAAAAAAGATGAAAAGAAAAAGAATATAATGAAAAAAGAGAAAATATATAAAGAAGTAACTATCAACCTTCATCACAAGTATGAACAAATTTAGTGACTCCACTAAGGTTACAAATATTTATCTCTTTGTCCTATATCCCAACTCTTATCTATAAACAAATCCATAAAACATCATCTTTTAAGTCCTGGGGTCAGCAGAAAGTCCATAAAGGGTTGCCAGAAGTAACAACATATCTTGTTTTAATCTTGATCAAATAAACCAACCCGTAGAAAACCACTGTCTTGCTGTGTCTTCGCAAAGAGCAGTTGTCCAAAGCATATGTGGGCAATTTCTTGTCCTCTCCTTATCCTGAGTGGTTCCAAGGGACTGGTCTACTCACTGGTTCCTTTGCCTGTGCTGTGGTCGTCAGTTCTGCTTTCACAGAGCTGTCTTCAGTTCAACATACTACCCCCTGAAAGTCCAGAGAGGGTCCAAAAGAAGGAGCACACTGTGACCCTACAGTTAGAAGACAGCATTACCAATAAAAAGGTGACCATCAAAAGCATTTGGAAGCTGCCAAGTTTAATGAAAATACTTCTGGATGGGCAAGAGTACGATTTACACAGCAATCTTCAAATGCTGTAAGACAGGCTTTTAAGCAGTCCTTGGCTCAGACACAGTGACAGGCCAGAACCTTTAGAACCACTCTCCCCAACTAGTAAAACTTTTAGTTTTAGAACCACCTTCCCAGCTACTGCCTCCTAGATGTTTTGTGGCAAACCCCAGAATTCCCACTCCACAATGAACATGCTGGTTGAGCATTCTGACAGCTTTAAATCTGGACCTCTGGAACACATCAAACTGGGAAAGGCTGTTTCAGTAATAGGGAAGAGAAATGATGGTGGACAAGCATTCTCCAATGTGTTGCCTTATAAATGTGTTGGACTTTAGCTCCCATAATCCCACTGAAGCCATCTAGATTCACTAAGTGATCAGCATACATACTTGAAGTTAGACAGATTAGCCATTTCTGAGGAATTGCTTAAAAGTGTAAGTATGAGATGTTAACAGTAGCAGCAGCAGCAGCAGCAGCAGCAGCAGCAGCAGCAGCAGCAGCAGCAGCAAATTCACACCAATCTAGCATTCCATTCTACCAGCTGCCAAACA
Source organism: Python bivittatus (assembly GCF_059951505.1). Lineage (NCBI taxonomy): Eukaryota > Metazoa > Chordata > Lepidosauria > Squamata > Pythonidae > Python > Python bivittatus. The sequence goes on from NW_028277073.1 coordinate 7,274,593, forward strand.
GATGCTTTGTCTATGAGAATCCCACAAACAGCCATAAGTACAACAGCATGCCCCCACTCATGTTTCCCCACCATGAAGAGCCAAACTGCCCCTGAAACTGGAAGTAATGGTTAGGGTTATATGTTACACTAAGCCGACATAACCATTTGGTTTTAACTTAGTACTGTATGTTGCCTGAACCCAGACACTGTGTCTTATAACCCATGTTTTATGGCTTAGAGTAAAGTATGATCTAAGTCAATTTTGGATATTCAGCAAATGTGGTTAAGCAAATCATGACTGGCTTAGCATGGTCTGAGTGGCTGCTAAGGATACTTGGTCGTAAATGTGAGGATTGGTCACAAAGCTGTTTTTTTCCAACCATTGTAACTTCAAACAGTCGCTAAACAAGGCAATCGGTAAGCAAGGACTACCTGTATGTCATAATTCCTTAGTCTTAAATATCACAAAATTCATTTTCATTGGATGACCCCAAGTTCTAGTATTAAGCAACAAACAGGGAGGAAAATCTCTTCACTTTCTAAGGGATATACAATATGTGTCCACAATAATGCCATTTTAAATATGTAAGATGACTATATGTGTCCTGAAAATGTTGTTACATAAGACATATACAACAGGCAAGAAGAATGTTACTCTGCCAAGCAATATGCTCATTACCTTTAATGGGGAGCCTAGAGAAGTAAAAACTAACATTTGGGTATTATGTTAAACCAGGAATCTTGATTTCATAAACCACCATAAGAGCAACCAGATGATTTTTCACTTTGTTAACACTGAATAAACCACCCAGGAAAGGAGAATTCTGCATTATGTCTGGACACAGGAGGGTGACTTCAAACTGGTGTATGAGTTCTGACTTGTTTACAAATACTTAATCCTCTAATCCAGGGTTCAAACTAATGCAGAATTATCCCTCCCGGGTTGTTTCCTTGGTGAAAAAGGAGAAATGTAAGCAGCTTGTTCACTCACATTGTGGATTTCCAGTTTAACATGAAATCCAGCCATAGTATTACAGCTGCAGAAGAACTAGGTCACGTAACTGAGAGTGAGCGTAACTTGGCCATTGCTTGAAAACCAGCTAAACCTCAGCTTTGGTGAGTTCTCTTCTTTCATGTGTTCCTACCCAGTAATGGAAGAGATGGGGAAAGACTGGCAAACAAGATCAGTATTGGACTCTAGAGGCAAAGATAAATACGCTGTAGAAATAAAGAAGATAGATGCAAGGCTGATCTCTTATCATTCATACATGTTCAGGAGCCCCAACTCACATTTACAAACATTTGCTCTCAGCTGAAATTGTAATTGTTCCCATCTCACTCTCTTATTATGGAGATAATAGCAGGCTTGGATTTATTTCATTCTCCTAAAAATCAATTACTTCTATTGCCACTGTGAATGCCCAAGGGCACCCTGTGAGGTTCTCTCCCAGAAGATGCATTTTTCGTTAAGAAAAGACAATTTCCATTTCAGCCAGTATGAATTAGAAATCTTCTGTCTAAATTGGCTAAGCACAGAGATATAATCAACATATTTCTGTCAGGTTAATAGTGGAGAATGGTCTTCCTGCTAGCCAGAGAAGCATTTGAAATAGGTGCAGCAATTTTGCCCTAAGTGACTTTTCATACCATCCTTCCATAGCCTGGTCATGCTAACAGAAGAGCCCAACGCATTAGGACATTAGGCTGAGGAAAGCTAGTTTTAATACATTATCCTTTGCCTTCAGGTTAGAGCAAAATTATTACCAAGTTGTACTCTTTAATATGATAGATGGGGGAAATTATTCAATATATTACTGGCAAGGAATCACATTAAATATATTAAATTTTAATGGAAATAAAATTGAAGAACAATTGGACATCGCCCTACCCACTACTTTTGGGGGAATATCTTTCAGTATGCCATTCAAAGACCCATGACACAAGGCACAAATATTCTGAGGGAGCAACTTAGGTGTAAATACTCTGAGTGCACTTAGGAGCATTTTCCTTAAGAAGCTATTTGAACTGCAGCACAAATCCCATTCATCTTTGGGCATAAACAGAGGGATGATCAAATTTACTATAATGGTGCTTCTCACTGAACTCTTCATTAAGAGGAACGGCTCTAGAAATAGACTATATAAGGTTAGACAGAATACTGGAAACCACACACTCTTTATTAGTGTCACATATCAAAGGCACAGTATGATGCAAGAAAAGCTTCAAAGAAGAACTATCTTGCTGCCCCCACACAATTGTAGCTCTGCAGCACAGCAAGCATTCATAAACCCATGAAAGTGTATTTGCCTAATTAATGGGGGGGGAGGGGAACTACCAAGCATTGTGTTATATCATGTTTGTAGCGGGTCAATAATCCCTGTTAGATTATTTATACAAAATTCCACTTGGCTAGTGTTTCCCATTAAAAGGCTCCTCCCTGGAAGTTTAATAACCTAGAGATATTTCTGATTTTACCTTCAAGTATATAAATAAATACTTATGAATTCTGTTTTTTAAAAAAGTCCAGTGCTTTTGAAGTGAACTTCAGTCTCTGTGTTCCATCATGACTTTCATGATTGACCCGTGTTTCTTCTTGCATGCTAAAGTGGGACAAGTACCATATTTTTCCGACTATAAGACGATACTTTTTTCTAAAATCCTTGCGCTAAAAATTGAAGGGCGTCTTATTCAAGGAAGTAAGCCAAGGAGAGAACCGTGCAGTTGCAAAACTGCCCATACTTTGTCTCTGCAAAGAGGCTTCCTCCTATTACTAGCCTCCAATCACAAGTGAAATAGCTTGACTCTGCAAACAGGCTTCCTCCAATCACGAGCCTCCAATCACGAGTGAAACTGCCCATATTGTCTCTGCAAACAGACTTCCTCTAATTGGTTTGTTCAGCATCAGCTGATGTCAGTTACATAAGGCTCGTGATTGGAGGAAGTCTGTTTGCAGAGACAGTTTCAAGCTATTGGCAGTTTCACTCGTGACTGAATGTCATCAGTTATGCAAAAGAGCATGGAAATAGAGCTGCAGAGAGACGGTTTGGACCTCCTCCCACTGAGTGTATCAGGTAAATGTTACCTAATTACTAAATAAAAATGTATTCTGCATTATCTTTAAAATATTGTTTCTTAATTTTGGGTTGGAAAAGTGGGGGGCGTCTTGTACATGGGGGTGTCTTATTGACGGAAAAATACGGTAGGTACTTGGACTGGCTGTCAATCTACAGAATTCCCTTCCTCTAGAACCCAAGCCCCAAATCACTTGAAGAGGCAACCCTAAGCATTCTTATTTAGGATTAAATCCCACTGAATTCAACAAGACTTATTTCTGAGTAGACATGTAGCAGAATAACAGCCACAGTTCAAGGTAAACAAGGGCAAAGCAAAGCACAACAAGGCAATAATAATAACAAAAAAGTAATTAAAAAACATGTTCTTGTCCAGCCATGTTCTGGAAGGGTTCCTTTATAAATAGATCAAAACAATGTAATGGTTGAATTTGCCTTTTTTTTTTTTTTTTTTTAATCTGCACTCAATCATGACTGATTCTGCGGCAACTGCCTGGACGAGTCCCTGCAGTTTTCAAGGCAAGGTGTTTCGGAAGTGGTTTGCCAGAGCCTCCTTCCTAGAGCAGAGCCGAGCTGGCGAGCGCAGGAGGCGGGGTTTCCATTGCTTCGCGCCTTTTTTGGGCGTGCGCGGCTTCTGTGTTACCGGCAACTGCTCCCGTCTCCCGTGCAAGCGCTGCCAGCATTTTTCCTCCCACCGGGGTGAGAGTACCCATTTATCTACTCACGTAAGTTTTCGATCTGTTGGGTTGACAGGAGCTGGGGAGGAAACAGGAGCTCACTTTGCTATGCGAAAGCTGGACTCGAACCGATGAAGTGTCGACCATTTCTGGCCAGCAACTTTCAGCGTCATTAAGCCGCTGCGCCACCGTGTCCCCCCTTTTTTTGCCTAGATATCTTAATTTTTATTTAATTTTATTTAATTTTAATTTAATATTTGCCCAGATTATCTTAAACTTACATTTAACCATGTCATATAAACACACAGCAATTGCAGATCTTATTTTAATTTTGGTTCATTTTACGTGTCTTAATGCGCTGTGAATTCCTAGTCCGTGGATTATCTTATGATTCAATATACTCTACAAACCCCAGAAAATGGGTTTTCAGTATCCAAGGTAAGCATGTTATGCGGTCCCAGCCTATAAATCATTTGTCCACATGACAAGTAAGAGACTTTAAAACACAGGTCTGTTCAGTGTGCTTCTGCCAAGTGATTCTAAAATGCTATATGACAATATAGATGCTATTAAAATGATCCACATATATCCACTGCATTTTTCGGAGGTTTGCCAACCTATTTAAAAAGAAATGAGATGCAAGGAAGCAATATTACGCTAGCACTGTAGACTAATTTGTCACCACAACCATCAGTGCCACACTATATATAGTACAGAACTCTTGGATTGCCCTTCATAAAACAGCTATAATGCTGAAAAATGCTTTACCTCTCAACAGCAAACAGTAGCTAACTTGGGTAGTGACGAATCACTAGGGATGAGGAACATAGCCCAAATTCAGTCAGCTGCCTCTTTAATCTCCAATGGGATTATAAAACTGTCAACTCCATTGCGCTGTTGCATTTTTTTCCTACCGCAAATTACAGTATTTCTGGGGTATTTATTTATTTATCTACCTAACCTGTCTGCTGTTTTGCTTTAACAAACCAAAGGAAGGCAATGACGGTAGTTTCAAGGCACTCACCTTTTCCAAAGAAGTCCAGTACTTGTTGTTACAGCTGCTGTCCCTACGAAAGCTACCATCATAAGCCTACGCCGACTTTGAGGATAACGAGCCATGCCAAAATGGCACCTGGAAGTGGCTGCTAAGCCCGCCAGGGCAGGGAGGAGACGGAAGCGCAACATTCTGAGGAAGAAACATAAAGAAAACCATAAGAACGAAAGCATCAGAACAGCACCCTTTGGTAGATGATAAACTGAGAGAAAAGGAACAAGACGACGTGCCAGCAGGCCAATGGGAGATAGCTGGAGAAAAGCGAGATTCTTCTGGTTGACTGCGCAAAATTCCAGGCTGGGCCTACGCTAATGGGCTTAAAAGGAAGACTACGCATCACCTCAGTCTTGGAGACTCTGGTTTGGTTCCCGGCAACCTAAAATGCATCCTGATGCTCTCTAGACATCTTAGACCACACGTCTAGTCAGTCCCAGCCAGAATATCCCGAGAAGCTATAGCGGTGAAGCAGATCTTGTTTCAAGTCTACTTTCAGCCACAGGAACTCACCAGGTGATTCTGGGTCATGCACTCTCCTTTAAAAAAGGGTTGCTGGTATGAGGAATAAAACGAAGGGAGATCCCCATGTAATCTAACAATAAAACTAATCCAATCAAAAAGATTTGCAGTCCAAAATATCTAGAGGGCACCAGATTATGGAAAGCTGCATTAGCTTATATTGTGAAAGTACTCACTGAAACATCTGTTATGGGATCAGAAAGTCAAACTCAACCTAGCCTTTGCATCATAACCCAACTACCACAATCACGTAAGTTAGGGCTAGTCTCTCCTCCAGATGACTAGGACTACAATTTGTGTAAACCCTAACGAAGATAGACAGCGACCAATGATTATGGAAATAATAGTCTAGATACCAGGCTATCTACAAATAGCAAAAGTAACAAAATAGGACACTACCCTGAATTCTTCTCGTCCAAGATTAAGAGACCTAGAGATACACAGGTAACGCTATCAAGCACTACCCAAAAGCTTCTATTGACTCCCCAAGCACATTTTGTTTTGCATAGTATACAAAGGGAAATATACTGAATGGTTTAAGTAAGAAAATTTGTAGGAGTAAGAAAAGTGCCAGTTTAGTTTGGTTGTCCTCTCTAGAGAGTGTAAAAATAGTAACTTTGCCTAATATTCTGTAGAGGATTCATCAGTAATTAAGATGTTCTTTTTATAAAAGCTCCTATTTCCAAGCCAACAAAATCAGTTTATTGGCCAGATTATTAGAGAAAGAAAAGTGGAAAGCTGGCTACTGATCTAAATGGTATTTAAACATGAACTCTTTAAAATGGAAACATCATCCCTAAGCACAGACAACAATCTATTTCAGAGGTACCTGTGGGAACTGCAAAAATGGAAACAACTGCTATAAGAATGATTTCCACATGTGAGCGCATTTATGCTGAGGCTGTTTGTTCCATCTTGTTCTTTAGGTGCTAGCTCTCTAACACCACAACTTTTTGTACAGAAATCTGCAAAATAACTTTAATGATTTGTGGCATGAAGACTCCTTTTACAGAACCCAAGAGGTTTTGCCATCATTTCCAAAAGAAAATAAATCCATCACCCCAACCCATCAGTGCAAACATAACTAGGGTTAGAGCAGAAGGTAAGGTTGGACTGCACAATACATAATCACTATTCCCAATTCCCAACACACCCTTTCAATGTTAACTATAATTAACACAGTTGGAATAATCAGACTAATATTATAATTAATTAGATGTATTAATTAGCTAATGTAGGCTAATTAAAGTTAATTGGGGCTTCCAAAATCTTCCATCTTTATCCCAAATTATTTTTCAATCTGACCATGAATTACAATCTTGCTATAAATGTACTGTTATACTACAGTTAAAGATGAAATAGGGAAAGGAATTAGTCTAAGGAGGATGGGAAGAGAGAACGCAAGGTTACCGGTAGTCCTTGACTTACAACCATTCATTTAACAACCCTTTGAAGTTATGATGGTGCTGAAAAAAGTGACTTACAACCAGTCCTTGCACTTTAGACCATTGCAGAATCACTGCAGTCACATGATCAAAGTTCAGGCGCTTGGCAACCGGCATATATTTACCACGGTTGCAGTGTCCCAGGGTTATGTGATTGCCATTTGTGATCTTCCCAGCTGGCTTCCGACAAGCAAAATCAACGGGGAACCACATGATTCACTTAACGACTGTGTGATACACTTAACGACTGCTGCAAAAATGTCATAAAATTGGGTGCAGTCACATGATGTCTTGCTTAACGACTGCACCGCTTAACGATGAATTTTCCGGTCCCTACTGTGGTCATAAATCAAGGACTACCTGTATAAGGAATTCTCAAATTCTTATCTAATGGTGAGTTAAGCATAGCATGTACATTTAAAATATTAAGTTCCTGATATAAATCTAATGAATAAAATAATAAATGGTGGAATTTCTATTTCCCCCTTCTTCTAGGATATAAAGCATTCCCTCCTCTAAGTTTTCTCTACAACAACAATCCTATGAGGTATGTCAGGCTGAGAGAGTGACTGGCCCAAAGTCATCCAGTGAATTTCCATGGTTGAGGATGAATATGATTTAGGCTATAGACCTGGGCTGCAAAAATATAGATGAACAGGGTTATATACTTAAGATGAGAGGCTATATAATTTTTCAAAATAAAATATATAAATAAATGACTTTAGATGACAGCAAAGAAAGACAGAAAGCTCTAATTTTTTGCTGTGGTCTAGTGGTTATCCAGATTTTTGTATTCCTTGTCTCATAGTCCTAGACTTGAATCTGGGTCTCCCTGGATCTAGTTAACAGATTATTCACTCTCTCTGTATAATTAAACAAATCTGCTTGAACTTCTTAATATAAATCAGAAAACTCAATCATAGGATGCTACCCCTAGTCAATTGCCCACAACAGAAAATCAAGGAAGCAATAAAGGAAAGACTTATGACCAAGTAAAATATTTCAACTAAAATTGAAATTGATACTAGCTGGATGTACACACTATGCAAATTCATGCTTTCTTTAAATTCATGGGCAACTGAATATAAAGCATTTATTATAAACCAAAGAAACCATATTATGCCCAGCTTAGCATGCTGTATGACCCAGGTCAATGGATGAAATGGTTACAATAGTTAGAAGAAGAGGAATTTGTGGAATGTCAGGAAACGGAAATAGTGGGAATATCTGAGATGCAGAAAAAGCTATGCCCTTCAAAAACTTAATACTGGGCAAAACTTCAAAAATTGTCAGAAGGAAACAAAATGAGAGACCAGAGAAGGAAAAAGTTAAGCAACAGAACCAGCTTTCAACATCTATTTCTCTTCTTCCATGTCCACCAGCTTCTCAGTTTCCCTAGCTTGATCGAAGGGATACAAAGCAGCAGGGCCTTGAAAAACAAATTCATATATGGGATGATGCTTATGATAGATTAAAAACAACGTTTCAAAAGTATTATTTTGCAGTAAAGGAGGAACCAGTTTTTTGTTTTTTTACTGTTTCTTAAGCATGAGCTTGGTCAGTCAGTCATGAACTATTTTTAAAAGCAGTTTCACTCAAAACATTTTATTCATAGGCAGCATTTTTTCCATAAGCCTCTACCGCTTTCCAATTTTTACTGCTTCATCAGAGATCGGACAATCTGTCATGCACTTCTGGCCTCTTTAGAACAGCTACTTGGCAAGCAGTGTTGCACTTTATAAGATTATTTCCTAAGACTTCCAATAATACTGAAGTCCATATTGCTTTTGAAGTCCACCCTGACAAACTGTGTGAATGCAAGCTCAAAAAAAAGACCATTCTCCATTCAGATCAGAGCGTCGAGATTTTAATTGGACAATTACAGGCTCAGCTTTATGGCATTCTCAACCTCCGGAAATGTTTTGTTGTGTAACAGTTGTCACAACTCATTAAGAAAGCCTTGCGAATGAAAGATTGCAATCAAGAATCTTATTCTTCATTTCTCAGCTATGGTTAAGCCACTTGGAGTATTACATCTGAAGTCCCTGAACAGTTAATTGCAAGCCAGCCCCTCTAAAAGGATATATTCTGGTTACCAAATTATGAAAGCTTAGCACTAGTAAAATTACTCAAAGCAGGCCATGGTAAAATCTATCAATCCTAGCAAAAACCAGATTGATAATGAAAAAGGCGAGGAGGAAAGCAGGTGAGAAGAGCCCATGTTTGTGAACTGATGCTGACGCTGTGAGTTATGGCCATTACCGAAACAGGTCCCTCTAAAAGTAAACACGCAAAGGAAAGACTGCACCACCAATTACTAAAGAGACAGACAACAAAAGGGGATTCATTCCCACTTAGTAGCTGTTAAACAATTTTGTAGCAAACCCCATGCTGCTGTACTGCACTTTCTACGAGGAACTTGGTTGGTTCAACCTCAGAGATCACAATCAAAAACATATAATGTGGAAGAAGATCAAAGCAGCTTCTGCAACAGTTTTCTCTTAGAACATATGGGAAATACGGAAGTCCCTATCTCCCAGCAGCAATTTCAAAGGTCAAAGCTGGTGCATATAGACACCAGTGAGCTGTTAGACATTGGAGAAAGTAGAGGGAACAAGAGAGCATCTTTGTATTCAGTGTCCTGAGACAGTAAAGATGCAGGAATCATTTCATATGCAGAGAACTTCATGTCCTTCATGTCCCTCCTTTTAGATGTAAAGGGAAGGAGGCTAGTTATGGTTATTAGCGGTAGCCAGTGCTGGTCTTAGTCATTCAGTTGTAGGGAAGGATGTATTAATCTTACTACTTTGTACTGTATCCTCCTTCAACATCTCAGCATTGTCTAGCTCAGTGTTTCTCAACCTTAACAGCTGTAAGATGTGTGAACTTCAACTCTCAGAATTCCCCAGCCACCCATGTTGGCTGGGGAATTCTGGGAGTTGAAGTTCACACATCTTAAAGTTGCCAAGGTTGAGAAACACTGGTCTAGCTGGTGGTAGCGCTTTCTTCGGACACTAGAAGCATCTCATAACTGATTTTGTTGGAGCAACACCATGGTTGCATAGCCTGATGATGATTTGCGATCACACTTTTCTACTTCAAGTGTCCCTTACAAGTTTGGATCTCTGCAATTTCTTGCTTCCTCATCTAGCTCCGAGCTCAGTTCAGGAACAGAAAGCGAGAGTTGTTTTGTCTCTTCTGTTCTAAACATTTGGAGCAGCCAGAGAGCATAAGCACAAGACAAGCCACCCATACCTTGTTCTCACTCAAGTGGACTCGAGCCAGACCAAGGGCTCATAGGGAGGGGAGACAGCAATGCTTCGCCTCACATCCAAACAAAAATCAGGCTCACTGAAGCCTCAAGGAATGGGGAAGCCTCATGCTACCTTTCTTGCAGCTCCAAGTTTAGAAGCAAGCCTCAAATTTATTGGATTCTTGGGGTAAACATTATGAATAACACTTCAGATTTCTGATTAAAAAACAGTTCTGCTGACCATGCATTTTTGCTTAAGACCAAAGTGTGTAGAATTCTTCGGACACAACTAACAGTGGGTTGTTTTAAGAAGACAGCTGGCAGAGGTCTTCCCACCACTCAAAAGCTGTAACTAATCTCTTAACCTATGGACAATCTACAGCCTTACTTTTGTTTACCCATTAAATTTAATAATGGCATCACTATCCATAGAAATGCTAATCTCTTTTTAGATTCCTGGCCAGTGATACAACAATCTTTCCACACAGGTCAATTTTCAACAAAGGAAGTCAATACCATACTTGTGCTATAAATCTGAACTTGATTTCTGGAAGAAGATAACATTTTGCAAATGGGTAATTTCTTTAACCAAACTCAGGCTAAAATGCCATCATATGAATTCCAACCTACTGGGAATTCCATTTGTCTGGGAACAAAAGCCAAGCTGGCTTAGTTTGAAAGAGAAAACTTCACCTCTTGCCATAAAGGCCCACGCTGCTGTCACAGGCAACATCGGCTTGGGCAGTATGTCAGTAGACCAGCCTTGCCAAGTCTTGCACCTTTTCCTTATGCTGGAAAACCACTCTTACCTCTGACAGAGTGGCTATGTGGATTATGCTGGGATTTGTTAACAGATTTTGAGAGCTTCAGGGGAGCAAGACTGGCATAGACTTAGCATCTAGATTCAACCATCTCAGGACTAAGCAGAAGTCAAAATGTTTACTGTCTTCTCACCTAGAAGAGCTTATCATCTTAGTCTGATTAGTGTCTGTTATGGCTTTGAGAGGACACCAATTCCAATAAATATCCATTCTGTAAAAGAACAAGATAAGTACCAAACACAATACCTAAAATTATAAATGATTAACAAGCTCTAGATTCTAACAATAATTCAGGATATTATAATTAAAACACTGCAGTCATCAAACAAGGAATTGGGTCTCTTACATATGCCCCATATTTTATTTTTCTTCAGGTGATATAATTGTCAGGTGCAGGTATCATCATTCAAGTCACGTGCATGAAACAGTAACAAGGCAAGGCTCATCATATTATCGTAAAATGCATTACCATCACTGCTGACTGTATAAACTGACCTCAACTGAAATGTATTGGCTGCAGTCCACCAAATGTTTCCCATGATTTACTTTTCCATTTTGGAACAAGCTACAGAGGTTCCCATTACCAACAACAACAACAAAAATGTTATTTAGACAAAATAATTCTCAGTGAGGCCCATCCTTAAAACCAGTTTTGTTTTCCATTTCAATTTCAATGTCAGTCACAAAAGAGAATTTATTCCACATCAACCCTTGAAATCCTGTATAGATAGTCCTCGTTTAGCAACCACAACTGGGACCAACTTGGTCATTAAGCAAAACGGTCTCTAAGTGAAACCATGACTGTGCTTATGATCTTATTTCAGCTTTCCTTTGCTTTACAGACCTGTGAAGGTCGTAAATGCAAGGATTGGTCATAAAGTTACTTTTTTATCACCATCGTAACTGAGAATGGTCACTAAATGAAGCAGTTGCTAAATGAAAACTACCTGTATTTCTATGGAGGAAAACTGAATCAAGTTACCATTGCCAGTGCAACTAACTTGTCAGTATCTAAAGAAAGGAAGTTAATTCATGATCATTATTTATTAGAAAGATTCCTCCCACAAATTCTACTACAGTATTTAAAAAGCTAACTTACTATTACTTGGAGCTGTTTGGCACAAATGCAATTAGACTATAAAGGAGTAAAGCTGTAACAATAAGACGAAAGAGTAAAATATCTAGAGAAACGTTTGAACAAGTAGATCTCTGCTTGAAGTTGAACATTTTGAGGTTTATATACCTTTAAAAACAATGATGAATTCGTTACGCATTATTTATTCTCCTCTTATACAAACAGCTCAGCATTTATTTATAATTTCATGAAGGTGGACCAATCCAGTACGCTTAAAATCCAATTATTGATTGGGAAAGGAAAGTAATTAATATACCAAATCCATTATGCCATTTTCTGCCTAAACCTGATAAATAATAAAATCAAAGTCTGACAGTAAATCTACTTATTAAAAAAATGATTGCTTACACCTGCTGCAGGCACCTCAGTACTAGACAGAATATTATAAGCAAAATCAGTAGCAGCCATGCTTAATTTCTCAGAATGCCTCTGAGACATAAAAGGGCCCTCCAAAAACATTCTGGGTAAAATAAGATAATGGTAGCCATAGCAGCCTTTTCCATACATATGACCATGCAAACCAAAATGATATTGATATGAGCCTTCACATCTACCCAAATACATACATACATGGGCCCCTACCTTCCACTGGTATCCTCCTAGAGCAGAGTTTCTCGACCTCAGCAACTTGAAGATGTGTGGACTTCGGTTCCCAGAATTCCCCAGCCACACATCTTCAAGTTGCTGAGGTCGAGAAACGCTGTCCTAGATCCTGTGGCTAGCAATGTGCCTATTAGGTAGAGTTAGTCTTTTATCTTTATCTTTTAAACTAACAACTTCTTTGCTAACTTTAGAACTCAGCTTTATTTCAGAACCTAGGACTCCCAATTATTATTTGTGATTATTATTAGTATTATCATGTTTATTGCTAATTCAGACTACACGGTTTGTTGATATTTATGTAACACCAAAAGATGAAACAGATCTTGGTAATTTGGTTTGCATTGTATGAGCTTAGCTATTTTTGATGCTTCTGTGCATCAATAAAGCTTATAACCCAACCTGCTATTTAGACAGAAAGTAAGCATCAAGAAGAGTGGTTATTTATTTATTATTATTCTTTTTGGCCTACTGCAATGTCCTACCATCAATATTATTGGAACGCAGATTTTGCAATATTCCAGCCTTAAAATGCCTCTGTTCTGGTGGTCAAGTGAAATTGACCACTATACGGTACTATTTCACTGTTTGCAGTATAATGAAATTCTTAAGAGATAAATAACAGGGTTGTTCAATGTTTCTGATTCAGTCCCCCAAAAGTGGGGGGGGGGGGGCGCACAGGAGCACAAACATCACATCTGTCTGCAATACTTTAAAGCCTTTTTCCTGAGACCACACAGCAATGGCAGAGGGCTGTTGAGCCCAGGAAAAGATAAAGCTACTTTAAAGTGTTATGGGCTTTATATCTGCATGCCTGCATTCATTCATTCATTCATTCATTCATTCATTCATTCATTCATTGAACTTATATGGGCCCCTATCCCATATCATGATCCTAGGTGCTCACAACACCCAGTAAAAACAAGAATAAAAACAAAACCTTTCCACCAGGCACTTGACCAACCACACAATTAGCCTCTTGACTCAACCCCCATCCTAGCTGGATGCTTGGAGGAAGAGTCAGGTCTTCATGGCCTTCAAGAAGGCTAAAACCCCTTGAATCACAGGTGGGAGGCTACTGCAAAGAATGGGGAAGGTGTGCCTCCAAGGTCCCATCAGATGACAGCATTTAAGGGCGGGGACCTGGAATGCACCCATCCTATATGACCTAGCGGGATGGGTAGGTACCTTGGGGAGAGGCGCTCCCACAAATAACCACCGTTCTTCCAAGTTCTGGAAGAAGCAGCAAGGAAATTCAAACAATTGTTTTTCTCTTATTAGAGCAGGATAATAGGATCCCCAATAATATGCTTACATTCTACAAAAAGTGCATAAAAAGGCGATAGTATCTGATTTGAATATGACAGTGCATACTGTAATAATTGCAGTCAACCGATACAATTCTTGCCATTTTAATTCTATATAATTTCATTCTAACATACATTTTGCTCCCTTCTATGCTACTGTCTGATCTGACTATAACAAATAATAACAAGCAAACATTTTTTATTGTTATTGCTTTGGTTTAACACAGTGATTCTCAACCAGGGTACTGTGGTGAAAAGGTTGCCCAGAGGTGCCACAAAAGTTTTACCTTAAATTAAACCCTTCTAACCAGATCTTATCTGTAACTGCTAAAGAACCTCCCGCAGTTTCCAAAAGAAGAAAAGTTCTTCCACCTGGAAAGGGAGAAGTTATGAAGCATCTCTCCTCAGGAAGATCCTGCCTGAAACAAGAAGGCGTATATTGCCTGCCTGGAAAAGAGCTGTCAATCTTGTGAAAACCAGATGGCATTATAGTTACTACTTTGTTCCAGATATATCCATTGAAAACTATGACTAGTTGAAAACCCCCTTTCTTGAAGCAACATCAAATCAATCCCAGCTTAGTCTCACAGAAAAGAGGGAATTAGTGGACCTACCCAACAATCAACATTTGTAATTAAAGCATATGGAAGAGACTTTTTAAAATCCTGGATATAGGTGAAGAATGAATACCCTCAGATTGTTAAAAAGGGCAGGGGGGGGCCTCTGGCAATCCTCATGTAGTTTTCACTATCTTAACTGTGCAAGCAAGGATGCTATGAACATAAATATTGCAAAAAGGGATAGATTACAAATGGTCAAAGAAATGAAAGAGCGTTTGTCCATTACACCACCTAAGATCAAAAGTCTGTGTAAATCTCATCAACAAACTCACTAATGACAAAAGACGTTGATTTATTTGCAGCACAGTTTATTGAAAGCAAACACTTTCCTTAGCCTTGAGCCCTTATAGATTCCATTGTATGTACTCCTAAAGTAACCACACTAGTGGAAAATGGTACAAGGATGCCACAGAATATGGTATAGGAGCTTTGGGTACTATCAGCAAAAAAAAAAAAAAAAAAGTTAAGAACCACTATTTTAATGAAACACATAAAAAAGAATAATTTCTGTACTCAGAATTTCCCCACTTTAAAGGAAAACCTAAAATTTAAAAGTAGTATTTGTTAACCTGAAATTGATTTATTTAATTTCAGTTAATCCCTTACAAACTGATAAAGTTGTTGTTAAGAATAAGTTTTTCTTTTTCTTGCATATGCCACCATCTTCCACATGGGCTCATTGCACTGTACAATAAAAATCAAAATAAATATAACAGCAATACAGCAAAAATAATCCTGAAAAATGGCAAACCCTTTCATAAATTATGATAAAATATAACGGTAGTAATAAGCATACTGATGGCAGTTCTTAACTTCGTGTGGTTCCAAAAAGCTGTTTTTAAGTTTTTTTCTAAAGATCAGAAGTGATGGAGTCATGTTTTCCATAGGATAGATCCCATGCTGAGAAACCAGGTGATCTTGGTTTCCCCAGATCTCACATTGAGAACACATCAAGATCCCAACATGAGATCTGCACACTAGATGGGGAGCATCCTGTTGAAGTAGACAGACCTGGATTCACTTTTAAGCTATCCAGGAGACAAGCAACGTAGAGCTTTACAGGTCAAAATCGGCACTCTGAATTGTACCTGGAAGTCTATTATGAGCCAATGCCCAAAGCATTGGCGTTATATGAGAACAGGACCTCTCACCCACCGCTATGTAAGAAGTTGCATTTTGGACCAACTATAGCTTCTTAGTAGTTTTCAAAGGCAGCCTCATTGCAGTAATCAAACTGGGAAAAGACAAGGGCATGAGTCACTGTTGCCATAGCTCTTCCTCCAGGAATAGGGACAACTGATGTACCAGTCAAAGCAGACAAAAGGCTGCTCTAACCACAGCTTCCACCTCTTATTTAGCAGTAGTCATCAGTCTGAGAGGACCACTAAATCAGGGATCTGCTCCTTCCCAAGCAGAGTTATCACTGGAACACAGAGAGAGCCAGATGGTTTCAGGACAAACAGTAACTCAGTTTTGCTGCAATTCAACTTCAGTTTGTTTTTTCCCCATCTAAATCCTTACAGGTACCAGATTAGGATTTCTACAGCATCACTAGCATGATCCAAACTGATCTCTATGCTACCTCACCCCAAACTGATGACTGACTTCTCCAAGCATCAGGGACTTCTACAGGGGGATCGAGAAAGTCAAAATGGCTATCCCACATGTACAACTGAAGCCTTGCCCCTTTTTTACATGTTGTGCATAATAAAAAGGGAGTAGGGCGTTGATTGCATGAGCATGACTGCCATCTTAATTCTTTTTTACCCCATGTCCCACAAGAACATGTTAAGAAGTTGTTAGCATTTCTAAGTATGTGCTGAAGATGTGTGGGATGAGGATGAGCAAAAAGCACTGCATGTATTTGTTAGCTATGGGTGCATGTCTGACTTTGCTTCTATCCATTTCCATCCTTCAACCCTGACTGCTCATTGGAAGGATTGATAATGAAGCTCAAGCTCAGATACTTTGGTCACCTAATGCGAAGAGAGGACTCTTTGGAAAAAACCCTGATGCTGGGAAAGATTGAAGGCAAAAGGAGAAGAGGACGGCAGAGGATGAGATGGTTAGATAGCATCACTGAAGCAATGAGCATGAAACTGAGCCAACTCAGGGAGGCAGTGAAGGACAGGAAGGCCTGGCGCAATATGGTTCATGGGGTCACGAAGAGTCGGACACGACTTAACGACTAAACAACAACATTTCCATCCTCTGAAAGAAACCACTGTAAAACAGTGTCCTCATCTCCCAACCCCTGCTGGCCCAAAAGGATACCATAGTTGATGTGCCACTGAGAGATTTAAGAGGACCACCATTCACATCCCTCTCAGGTTATGCACCAGTACAACCAATGCAGACTCTGTCCAATGCAGAGTTAGAACATCACAATGTAAGAAGAATGCTCTTCTGCAATTATACTGTTTCTATATAAACATCAACACATAATCTGGAACACATTTACCTAACTTACATTTTCCACCTAGAACATGCTATAAAATCCATGGTTAACATCCACAGCAAAGTTCTATGATGCAACCATACTGTACTAAGTCAAGGTTTAACTGCAGTTTACTGAATAACCCATAGTTGGCTGAAGACACTCAAAACACTGAGCAAACCAAAACAAACCACATTATGGCTTAACAAAATGTATAAATTGTATCAGTGAGAGTATTTTCATGACATGCTCAGCCACATCTGGTATTAACTATAAGTAAAACATTTATATATTTATAACATTTATCTGGCTGCCCAACTCAAATGGTGTGACTCTGGGCAGTGTACAAGAAAAAACATCAAGAACAAATGCAACATAAAGAGAACAACACAACACATAAAACCCAACTAAAATAATAAACTTGCAACCAGACTAAGATATATTGCAACTCACCCAACTGGGCCTCTACTCAACCTGACCCAAAGGCCTGGAGAAAGAACCATAAGTACCTGCACCATTGCATTCTGGACCAATTGAAGCTTCCAGAAGGTCTTCAAGGGCAGCTCCATGTAGAGTGCATTGCAATGCAGGTAGTCCTCAGTTAACTATGGTAATTGGGATCGGAATTTCCATCACTAAATGATACAGTCATAAAGCGCAACATCACATGACTGTATCACTTAGTAACAGCAATCCTGGCAGTCCCGGTTGCTATTGTTAACCGAATCCCACCCGGTTGTTAGTAGAGGACCTACCCTGATTCAAGCCATTCCCAGCTCGGTCCCTCACAACCCCAAGCCTTGGTAAGGTAAGGACTACTTCCTCTTCGACTTCTTCCACCTGCCTATCTCTCTCTCCATCTCTGCCCTTTTGGTTGCCCTGTACTCTCCTCCCTCTGCTAGCTCTGCTGCTCTACACTTTGCTGGCTGTGCCACCCTGCTGGCCCTGTCGCCCCCAGCTGATCTTTACCATCTTCCCCCTGCTGCTAACAAGGCACACCCAGCCTGGCCTTTCGTGAGGCAGCTGCTGGCTGTGCCAGGCCTTCTTCCTAAGGGCGTGCACGCCTTTGTCCAAATCTCACGTGCCCTCGTCCAAATCACATGCAGCTTTCTCGCAAGGCTTTGGAAGGCCAGTGGAACCCAAGGCAGCACGGCCAGTGGAGCACAGGGCAGTAGGGCCAGCAGAGGCGGCAGAGTGCAGGGGGGATAGGCAGGTGGGGGGAGCTGAAGTGCCCCTGAAGTGCAGGTAGGCTGCCAAGTGCCTGAATTTTGTTCATGTGACTGCGGGCAGCTGCAACGGCCATAACTTCGGGGCTGGGAATAACTACTATTCATTCAGCACAGCCATAACTTTGAACGGTTGCTGAACGAATGGTCATTAATCGAGAACTACCTCTAATCCAATTGTGAAGTGATTAAGGCATGAGTAACCCTGAACAGGGCCTCCCAGTTCAGGAATAGACACAAATGGCACACAACATGAAGTTATGCCAAGTCCTCCCTTACCACAGTTGCCAGTTGCTCTTCCGGCAACTACTGTTTGCTCAGGAGGACCCAGAAATTGCACAGTGAATCTAAGCAGGGCCCTGCAACCCCACTCAGAGTCAAGGGTGAAATCCCTCCAGTTCAGGACCCAAACCCCAAAGGCACTTGGTCTTGGAATGGTTGAGACCAACCTGTTTTCCCCCATCCAGACCCTCACAGCCTCCAGGCACTAGGACAGAATAACAACTTTACTTGAATGGCCAGGGGCAGAAATGTACACACTGATACCATGCCCTGTGCCAATAGATAACCTCTCCCAGCAGCTTCACATATACGCTAAAAAGGAGAGGGGAGAGCCCTGTAGCACTCTGCAAACAGGGATCTAGGACTATTTCCAATCAGGCCAGCTTCAGACAGCAGAGCAAACCAAGATCAGAAAGTTTGCCAGAAAGTGTGAAAGAGGGTGGCAGCCGTTATGTAAACAATATCTAGACATATGTTGGCCCATCTTCTCAAAAGAGACAGGCTTCTTTCTCCCATAGCATAAATACGGGAGAAAACAAATGAACAAGAAGCTTAACAGCATTGAAGTACCTATATTTAGAGTTCACATTTGAAAGCAAAGTCCTGGTCAGAATTCTTGTGCTGTCACCTCGATTTTGTTTTTCCTAATAATACTTACTAACTGGAGCTGCACTTATTTCTGATGTTCACTTCCTGACTGCTGCTAGAAGGATCTGACAAATCATTGTGAGGATAACTTTGCAAGCTACTCTAAGCTCTTTAAAAATATGTTATCTTATAAATATTAATACCATAAAATACGGCATTTGTGCTCTTGAATATTTACCATACAATTTTAGAGCTCACAGTATTACATTATTAAAAAGTGGTTTTCCTCTACTATAATGGAGGTTTATCCATTTTGGATTTAAATGTTTCACCATTCAGCTATAAAATCTTAGTACAAATTCACATTAAGCCAAAATTAAATAAACTATGTTACAGCATTCCATGTCCTGCAGGCAGATTTAATCAATAAACTGTATTTTCACACACCATGCTTTAATGTTGATGGGTTAATCACAGAAGAGGTCATCTTGCCAGAATCTATAATAGTTCTACTGAGATATTCATATGATGTATGATTCCGCTGGAAATTCTCAGTAAGCAAGCACAGAGCATCCTTTCAGCCCTCTTTCAGGAATTTTGTCATATTACTGAAACTAAATGGACCACCATCTTGGAAAGGAATGATCATTAATTAACAGTTCTTACTGAGAAAGTTACAGTTATTATTAATGTGTCCAAGCAGCATTTTTGAAATTGGGAATACACAGTGCTCTAAGGTTAAAAAGATTAAAAAATACTATTTGGGGAAAAACTTAGGCATATATAAGGCTTATTAAGTACAACATCCTAAATAATTCATTTGCAGTGCTCTGCTTAGTTCCAGGGACTATGTTCCCCTAAATTTACTAGTGGAGTTTATTGTCAAGTAAACAAAGTGAATCAGACTAGTCTCTAATTTTAAGCATTTTTCTAAATTTAAGCATCCCACAAGAACAGCTGATTGGCTTGTACAAGATATTTACAGCAGAGAAGATGAGAAGATTGCTGAAAATCCCTTTAAGGGGTTCTAGGCAATTATAGGCCATTTTGTCTCTCCATTAAGAAGCAAGAAAATTTTGTCTTCTAGGTAAAGACATATCTGAAGTTTAACAAGTGCAACCACTGTTAAGAAACTGCGTAACTTTCAAATGTTTAGTACAACTGGCAGAAAATAGCAGTAGGATTTTTAAAAGGTATTCTGCTGGAGTATGCCATACATTCTCTATAATTTCCAGGAACATCATAGTGATGGATCTAGGTAGACAGAGATGTGTTACAAAGACGACAGATCTTTATTCTGAAATAGATAGACAATGAATGTACACTTAACTTTTATTTTTTATTTATTTGGTGCCTTCGAATCAGTGCTGATTCCTGGCAACTGCGTGAACAGGTCCCTGCAGTTTTCTTGGCAAGATTTTGGAAGTGGTTTGCCATTGCCTCCTTCCTAGGACTGAGTGGGAGTGGCTGGCCCAAGGTCACCCAGCTGGATTTGTGCCTAAGGCAGGATTAGAACTCACAGCCTCCTGGTTTCTAGCCTGGTGCCTTAACCACTACCCCAAACTGGCTCTCTCCCTTAACTTTACACATCCTTAAGCATTTCTCTAACATTCAGGATACAAGTTGTTTGTAAACCGAGCAATGTTTACCCTACATTAACTGTTTATTTCCCATGCTAATTCTACCTTCATACTGGGCATTCTCCAGAAGCCTTCCACCTAAGCCTATATTCATCGCCCACCAGAGTGCTGGGAAAGGAGACGAAAGGATCTCTGTGGAGGCCTTGGGTTCTCTGAGCTTGGTTGTTTTCTTGCAAACGTTTCGTTACCCAGCTAGGCAACATCTTCAGTGCTACAATGGGATGGGGTTTGCTCTCTGTTCATGCACAGTGGCATGCCCTGCCAGGGTTGGTGGGGGTGGGGGTGCGCTGGATGAAAGGAGGCACCGTTGGGGAAAAGCTTACAGGTGCATGCTGCAGAAGAGTTACAAAGGAAGGCGAAGCGCTTGAAAACAACAACCGGGAGCAGGAACAGGACCGCGGCTGGGAAAGAAGGAGGACCCAAACCAGCTTGGCACCGCGTGGGGGAATACAGAAAGAGCCTCCTGGGGGCTTGCGCGCCCCAGAGTGGGAATAGCAAGCGGGGGGGGGGTGGAGAAGGCAGCTGTCCGCGCTCCGACTCAGCTCCGGAGCTGGGCGAAGAGATCCCCCCACTGACTTCCAAACCCCGCGGAAGCCGCGGCCCGCTCCCGTCGGCATCTGCCCGCCCACTGCCCCACTCTCCCGTCCTTGGGAATCCCCCCGCCCCGCCTCTAGCCTTACCTGCCGGGGCTCCCGCGGGACGTCGCGCGTACCTCCCTCCGCAGGGCTCTCCGGGGAGAGCGAGACCAACGCGCGGCCGCGGGGGAGGCAGCCAGGAAATGTACCGCCCCCCCCAGGGCAAGACGAAATGCGGAGCCCAGCTCTTGACTCCGCCCGCGCTGGGCCCGGCCCGCCTCCTCCTGTCATCGAACGCAGCGTGTGACGTTACCGGAGCGTTTTCCCCGCCTCCATGAAGGGTTTCCCTTTTCCTTAAAGAGTTTGCGGGGGGTGTGGCTTCTCGCTGTTAAGCCAGTGTTCCTCAACCTTGGCCATTTGGAGATTCCCCCATGCTGGCTGGGGAATTCTGGGAGTTGAAGTCCACACATCTCCAAATGGCCAAGGTTGAGGAACACTGATTTATTCTATGTTAACTTTCCTGAAGGAGAGGTCGCCTTTGTCAATTACCATAATAAAGGTGTAAGAATCCTGGGGGTTTAATTCTAGAAATTAAAAAGCTGAGACCCCCGTTTTGAAGACGACACTGAAATGAGAAGAAACAGCAAACAAGCAAGCCCGTTGTTGGCTGAGAAGTCTCCAGAGTATTTCAATAAACCTCTCCCGCAGATCTGGTCTGAAAATGCGAAGTTCTATGCAGCAGCTTCGGCATCAAACCTGGATGACAGCATCACGCAAATGCCGCTGTCACATCCTTGTGTGCGTCCTCGTCTTGGCATTCAACGCAAGTACAAAAACCGTGGCGTCTGTGTGATGATATCATCGTGCAAGCTTTGCCATTCCTCTGCAGATGGCCGTAATTCACCCAGATGGGAGAAGTTGTAATGACAAATCAAAGCAAAACAATAATATGGCCATTGACCAGAAATCCAGTTCAATAAATAAAACCTGATAAAGCATTCAACAATGTTCAAATGTAAGCAAGGCGACCTGTAAGTGGTTATTCTGTCTTGTCATGGTGACCTTCTCATGGCACATCTGTGTCACTAAATAGCAAAATTTTGCCATGGAATAGGTGAGTTTAGGATTTCTGTCAGCAACAAAGTAGCTTACATAAAATTATTTAGTACAACCTGGGAAATGTTTTAATGATGACAGAATAGCTGTGGCTTAAATGGGGATAAAAGCTGCATTCTAAAAAAAT
The DNA here is from genome assembly GCF_059951505.1 of Python bivittatus. Taxonomy (NCBI): domain Eukaryota; kingdom Metazoa; phylum Chordata; class Lepidosauria; order Squamata; family Pythonidae; genus Python; species Python bivittatus. The sequence goes on from NW_028277073.1 coordinate 7,297,064, forward strand.
CTAGTGCATGCATTCAGCCATACCTAACTGCATGGACAATGTAATACTGTTGATTTTGTTTAAAATCAGCCCTCTAGGATGACTGAAGGGGGAGACTAAAACAAATCCTGGGGAAGGTCCATCTATAAATCAAATAAGTAAAAGAATACAACTGATTTGCAGGTGCAAGCCTCTGTATTTCCATCCGTGAGAAAACAGTTGGGAGATATTACAATGGGGACTTTGTACAGCTTTCCATTAGTACCCAACTGAGGACAATAAAGAGAAAACGTTTTGTAGTCATCAAACATGTTGAAACACCCACCATTCCTTTAGTTGCTGTAGTGCTGCAGTTCTCAGAATTACCTGGGTTTCTTCTTAGAAGCGTCAGGTTCAAATTCTAAAAATTGCTTTTAGACTTAACTTTGGGAAAATACAGATGAGTTCATCCACTCCCTACTTCATGGGGTTATGGATTAAGCCCATAAAAATATGGACGAGTTCATACATTTCCTGTTCTTGGTTCGACCGAATGGCTGAGTATGATGCCTCATTTACTGATGGAATCAGGTGCTGTTCTTTTGATGGTAATTATATCTATAGCAATTGCTCTGTTATCATGAACAGGCTAAACAGCCAATGTCTTGCCCATCAAGTCCTCTGCTGAAACACAGGAGCAAGTCAAGTCTCCTTCCTTCCCTCCTTCCCTCCTTCCCTCCTTCCCTCTCGTCAGCTGGCAATTCACTATTCAATTTACTTAATTTTGCTAACTGCTGTATTTCACACTTACCTTTGATCATCGGTCCCAATTATATGTGAAGACTAGAATGTCCTGCTCATTAAAGTATTGTTCAGGTTCTGGACAGCTGTGGATGTTTTAATCCAAAGCCTATTTATTTGGGGGAAATGAAAAACATAGCCAGATATTACTTTAAAATCATAGGCTTATTTTTGCAAAAAGAAGCTAAGACCAGATTTGTAGCTGACTTCATTATGAGGTATAAACTATTTTGAAAGGACAAGAAAGAGCACTTTTGAGTTTGTAACTCCTTTTCCTGTTGCTCCATATACATAACTTCCTGTTTATATATTCTTCTCTCAATGGTATCTGTTTAAAAAAGGGAACTTTTTGCTTATTAAATAAGCAATGGTATTATAAACATATTTATCTCTCATTCCAGATTTGAATTCCATATCTAATTTGGCATGTAGTAAAGATTTTTTTGTTTCAATAAGAATTTAAAACTCTGATGGCTGGTACATTATCTTAGGGTTGTGTTCTATTGGTATGATTATATTATTTGAATACTTTTGTGATAAATTCAGCAAGTTCAAGAAAAGTGAGATGTAAATATAAACAAGCTAAGTGCATTCTTGGGAACCGATAAAATCTTTGCAATAAAACATATGCTAAAAACTTCAGATCAAAAATAAAATGGAAGTTCTATGGTCATAGCAAAGATTTTCTTCCAATGCACCACCTGCAGATAGCTGAACCAAACATTATTAATAGGCATGAGAATTCTATCAATTGTTTCCTATTGGAGCATGTAATGAACAATATGTGTGTGTGTGCACGCGCACAACATGCTCTTGCTCTTGTTTCTAAAATGCATAAAGACTTGCAAACATGAGATTCATTTAGAAATCAGCAAGAAAACAGAAGAAAGTAGGTTTGCTTTAATATTTAGGCTCTTACTGTACATATTATTTGAAAAAACATCAGAAGAATGCTAAAAATATGGTGACACTTGTTTGCTATTTCACAGTGTGTTATTTCTTCTTCCTCTTCCTCTTCCTCTTCTTCCTCCTCCTCCTCCAAAGCAGGCTTGGCCTGACAATGTGCAAAAGGCTATTTTGTGGAATATATTTATGGTTCAGAGCACAATTTTCTAGTGTCCTTGGCCAACAGGGGGATTTTCTATTTTATGGCTTTTTATAAATGGAAGGTTTTCCCCACTGTTTTAGGTTGGCAGCCAGTGGGTATCGGGGTGTTTATTTTTATAAAATAATTAACACAGAATTGATCTATATTAAAGCAAAAATGCAGGCTGCTAAAATTTTCAAAATCCATAAACAGGAAATAGTACACCACTAAATCATTTTATTTAATGTCATTGCTAATGTTATTATAAGCTATTGAATTCTTCTTATAAAAAAAATCTGTAAAACACTGGCTGGGTTCACAATCAGCTAAGTGATAGTTTCCTTAACTATCATTTATTGAATAAATCAGAATTTGTTGGGTTCACACAGCACTGACTGATTGAGTGTTATCAATGTCACTTGTCAACCACATATATTCAGCATATAGGTTGAATAAATAAGGGGAAAGCATACAGCCTTGATTCGCTCTTTTGCCAGTCTTTCTCACCAAGTTCTGTCCATCCTGTGGCTTCCTGTCAACCCTTCCAGGGAAACTGACAGGAAACATGACCAGATGAGCTACTTCTACTTTATTATTAGACTACATTAACAAAATCTTGTAAGTCTGAAAGTACAGATCTGCCCCCATCCCTATTTACTGCCTGATCAGTTAGGGCGGGTCCTTTCTAAGTTCCTTACTCTGCCTATTATGCAGCTGCAGCCTCCTCCCCCTTTTATCTGATCATTCCCTAGGCAGCATCTCTCCTCTCCCCCCCCCCCCCCGCCCCGCATCTCCCAAGGTCATTCTCACATCTCATTATACTTCCTGACTTGTGTATAGGTTTCATATGAGGACAATGAGATGTCCTGGAATTCCCATTTTTCTAAGAACATTCCATAGCTTGACATGGTTGACACAATAAAAAGCTTTTCCCTAATCAATGAAGTACATATTAATTTCTTTTTGGATTTTTTAAACTTTCTGAATTATCCAGCGTGCATTAGCAATAATGTCTTTTGTTCTCGGCCTTTTCTAAAGCCAGCTTGCACACCTGGCATCTCCCTTTTCATCACACCACATCAAAATACATAGCATAATTTGCAGATCAGAGTGGCTGAGTGCAGGATGTACTCTAAACCTCAAAACAATCAAGGAATACTATGACTAATGTTTGGTAGGACAATCATTCACCACTTGTTCTGAATTATTCACTAAGCAATCAGATGTTCTGTTTGGCTTTGTTTCAGCATGTTGTATGAATCCAGTCATTATGACTTGTAAGCCATACTTTATGGTTTAATTTGTTATATATACCCAGTTGTTATATATATCCAGTCAATTGTAGCTTATTCAATAAATGTTGGTTAAACAAAGACTTCCTTAGCATAATCTCTGATAATTTTGCTACTTTTTTATCTCTTATTATTACATTATACATATTGTATGTTATGCCATAAGCCACTTACAGTAGTATAGTAGTACAGCATAGAAGTCTTTTTAATAAATAAATAAATAAATAAATAGTGTGTGATCCTAGCTCAACTTGCAACTTTGGATGCAAACCTATGGACCCTGGATTGCATTTCAAGGCCACAGAATATTTTTGAGAGAAGATTCTATTTTTTAAAGAAACAGAGCTTTGGATCCTCCATTCCAAGCCCATGGGCATGGAAAGTTCTATTTTCGGATGCCTGAAATAAAAGATGAGAAGCGTGGCAGGAGGGATGGGGGAAGTTCAAGTCTCCTAGATCTCAATTACATCTCCAACATGGTTATTGGGGGGGATTTATAGATAAGTAATTTCCCTTCCACCAGTTGAAAATTGAAAGAAACACATTCAACATTAATAACAGACACGCAAACAAAAAGGAAAAGAAAGACCAGTTCTCCCTCACTTCCAGGTGGTCAGCCTCAGTCCAGCAAAGAGCTTCCACAAGTCAAGAGCTTCAGAGATGTCAGAACTCTTTGAAAAGGCAAGTAGGTTTGCTCTGTTTGGTATCTCAATACTTAGTCAGTTTCGTTAAACATTATATAATGCATTAGACCTATCTCTAAAACAAACTGACATCTCTGTTGGCCTCTTTTATTTGTTCCTGGCCAGGCTGATTTTGCTTGTCATAATTCATTTTTCTTCTGTCACCATACTTGGATGCTTCTGACCATAAAGCATTCAGCTCTGCAGCACAATACTTACAGTCTTAGTTTAAATATAAACAGTTTCCACTCTGGTGCATATGGCTCCAAGAGACCACCTGTCCCTGCTACTGAAAAAAATACAGGTGCAGATGCTTATAATAGAGGGGAGCTAAAAATAGCCCCTTTCCCCCAACATCTATAGCAAGACCTACATTAATGGCTTCCTAAATATTATGATAGCAAGGTTTTAAAAACAAATTTGCAATTAGGAAATAGCAGAATACAACTATTGCCAATATTAACATTAAGCCAATAGTTTTCTTCTTTATGAAGTCCAGTATGGCTGTAACGTTGGACAATTTATTTTTGCTGTCAGACAGACTTTCATGAAATCAGATGCAGAAGAATCTTCCAAATAGATCTGTGTGGCAATATTTAATTATTTTTATGATATGATATGATAAAAGTTTATAGAATCTTAACTTCTGACACCATTCAACCACTCAAAAAATGGTTGAATATTTTCAGCCCTGCTCCTAGTCATGTTACATCTGTGGGCGGGCTGCCAAGCCCCCAAATGTTGATCATTTGACCGCAGGGGCACTGGAATGGCCGTATCTTCAGGCACGGGTCATAAGTCCATTTTTTCAGTGCCATCGTAATTTTGAACTGTTGCTGAACGAATGGTTGTTAAGTGAGGACTACCTGTCTTTGTTAATATATTATAAATGTATATTATAAATGGAGTAAGGGTGGGACCACATTGAGACTCTGAAGTTACCTATTGGGGAAGCACAGTAAATCTTTAAAATTTACCATAATGATAAATATAGTAACAAAATGCTTGTGAAGATGTAAACGTTCTTGGAATAAATGGGATATTTGTTTCTACCAGGACTCAGGTTCTTTGACAGAGTGATTATTGATGGGATTTGAAAGTTTGTGAATCACAGCTTTGAGGCATTTCATGTCTGTAGAAGCTTCCTCATCCTGCCTGCTATCACAGTTTGTCTTTTGTAGAGGTCTGCTATGTGGGAATTGGTTGGCTAAAGCTTTTCAACTTTTTCACAGCCAAGGGCCCCGCTTAATATGGGGTGGGGGGAATAAACGATTGCACAGTGGATAAAGCGAGAGTGTTATTTGGGGGGAGTTTTGAAGGTTGTCCTTGCTATTTTAAAACTATAATATGCTTATTTCCAGGCTTACTCCTTTCAGACTAACAATTTTTATAGAAAGGCATAAGCTCTTGTGAAATGTAGCTTAGTTCATCAGATGCATGGAGTGGATAAACTGATTAAGATTTAAATAGGGATGAGGCGCGAGAGGGAAGAAAGGGTGGCTTTACAGATGCAGGGTACTTGCTCACCCTTGACATAGAGCGTACCACCGCAGATCGACCGCTATTAAAAGAAGAGCTACAAAGATGGGGTCCATGTGATGGGTAGGACTGGATCTACACATCATGCCAACCTATGGTTTGCTTAACCATGGTGCTCTGAATAAACCACAATGGGATGAATTTGAACAACATGCTAAGCTACAGCCAAACAAACTTGATTATGCTAATGTGATAAGTAAACCCACCCACAATGGCTGTGCTCCTATAGCTCTTAAGCTAAAAATCCATTTAATGTACTTGTGCATCTTATTCTCCCCATCACATGTGGTTCTTTAGCCACAGAGTGACATTTACCCCGTCATCTGGATCCAGCGCAACCATCACTCATGGGTATATGAAAATAAATTCTAATTAGTAACCAAAAGGAGTCATAGTTATATTTTCAATTTCTCTAACCCCTTGCCCACAAAGGGCGCCTGCAATAGTTTTGTATGCCCCCTACATTTGGAGTCTCCATCACAGCTTTATTTTCAACCCCTTCTCCTATTTATTATTTTCTAGGCACTTTCTGCATATGCCTGCATCCAAGCCTTCTCTAGTCACTATACCGTCTACTCACAACAGATGGTCTTAAATGCGTGCATTTTTAAGAAAAGGAATCTGTCACACACAAAGGATAAAACAAAAAGGGATGAGTAAGAACAGCTGTGGCAGCATTATTCAATAAAATTATAATTTTTAAAAGCAATTCACTGTATGTGAAGAGGGTGAGTTATTCTTCATCAGCAACAATAGATCATGTTTACGATCCTTGTCTGACAGCATTAATTTTTCCTAGGGTTTTGCCCTTTAATAGTAATGGCTCTGACATTCTTCTTCCTAGAGATAAACACAAACTATCCTTCAAGTCAAGTTTGATTGCTGGTGACTTCATGGACCTGAACACGGACCTGCAGCTTTCCTGGCAACGAGATGAAAATGCTTCTGGGATATTTGTAGACTTTCCAATCTAGCCTACAGCCTGGTAGCCTCCCATTCAAGTACTAACCAGGCTTAATCCTGCTTAGCTTTTGAACCCAAATAAGGTTGGCCAGATCTTGATGGGAGCATTAAAAAGAGTAAGATTGTGGGTCAGAACCATCAGTGAGGAAATGGAAGGGATGCATTGAAGTATCCTTCAGTTCCACCCTTATTTTGTTCTCTTTCCTGTAATTCTAGTTTAGGAAGGGAGGCAATAAAAAAAAACAGTTAACAGTGCAGTCTTATAAATATTTACTTATAACTGTGCCAGTGAACTCAACCAATTTTTTCCCCCAGTAAATGTGACTGGAATTGCAGTCAAAGTTACTCTGAGAGTGCCTTGTAATATGTGTTTCCTTAAAGAAAGTCTCACTGACTTCCCCAAAGCTTGCAGTGAAGCTACAGGAATGGGGATTCTGCAGTCCCCAGACTACACATGGCCCTCAGACCACATCGTGGCCTTTGGGTGCCCTCCAGTTATGCTGCCAAAATCCCCAGAAAATAATTGCTCTGCCCAATTACAAAATATGGCGTAGCTTCCCTTGTTCAAGCAATCTGTCCAAAAGGACTGCTAATCACAGAAAGCCCCAAGCACCAGCTTATTCATATGCATTAAGGTAAAAACCATACTGTGTTCAGTGAGATTCAGTGCGATATGTACAGGATTATGGGCTTAATGTGCTTGCTGATTTTGGGAGGGGGAGGGAGGCCTGGAGAAAAGGACCATTGGCAGCATATCTTCAGTGGAGATATGGTAACCAAAAATAGTTAAATCAGATTCTTTGTATTAAACTGTCCCCATGGTATCAATAGTACAGTAAGGGCACCCCAAAGCAGGTGCAATGTACAAATTACAGCTGTTCCATATGCCCAAAGATAGAGAATATCCGTACACACATACACACAATCTTGAAAATGAGTCATTCATACTTACCCCTTATGATGCTTTAAGATGATAAATGCTTATGCACTAGAATATATTCTTATGCAACATTTCATATTATTCCATTGGGTACAGTAGTTGAACAAAAGCTGCCTTAAAGGCTTTTGTACCAGTATTACAATCATAACATAGGAAAGATAATGGTACTTACAAAGCATCTCAGAATAATATATTGAAGGATTAATCTGGTAAAACAAGTTTTACTGTCCCAATCCATAATGCTTGAAGAATAATTCAGTTCTATGAAATGTTGCTACAGAAAGAAACAATAGTGGAAGATGGTAAAAAGAAATTAGAAGAATTGTTTGAAAATAATTTAGGTACTGATTTAAGAATGGTTTGGGATGCAAGTAAAGCTTTTATTAGAGGTTATTTTATACAACATAATAGTGAACTTAAAAAAGAAAAGAAAGCCAATAAGCTATTTTGGATGAAATAAAGAGAAAAGAAGAATTAAAGAAATGTCCAGAGAAGATAAGTATTTCTGAACAAATTAGCAATGTTGTTAATTTGACAATTACCTATGTTAACAGTAAGAGAAATGGAAATAAAAATGAATTATGTAAAGCAAAAAAAAATTTGAGTTTGCAAATAAACCAGGGAAATGCCTAGCATATAAATTACAAAAAGAAAAAGAAAAGAGAATGATACTGAAATTACAAGAGGGAGATACAAGTACTCCCCAGGTTAAGAACGCCCAGTTTAAGGATGACCCATAGTTAAGAACAGAGAGCATTGTAGCAAAATTCGAGTTAAATTTATTTATTTATGCATCACATTTATTATTATAAATACACAATGATTTGAGTAAAATACACAATGTTTTGAGTTAATTACACAATACTACTTATACAGTATTATACAATAATACTGTCCTGGCTTACATACAAATTCAACTTAAGGACAGACCTTGGGAACGGAACTCATTCTTAAACTGGGGACTACCTGTATTATATTAATGGACAATGTGGCCATACAAAAAGCACTTCATCAATATTATTCCAATTTATATAAAGGAAGTGATATCTCTCTAGAAAAAATAGATGAATATCTAAAGAAACAAAATTTACCAAGGATTACAGAAGAACAGAGACAAATTATGAATGGACCTATAACAATAAGGAAAGTTTCTGAAGCCATAAAAAAGATTAAACTAGGAAAGGTGTCTAGACCAGATGGATTATCAGGTTCTTATTATAAGCATTTTGAGGATGAACTTTTACAACCTTTAAAAAACACAGTGAACTCTATCCTACTGAAAGGAAAGCTGCCAGAGAGTTGGAAAGAGGCCAGTATAGCATTAATACCCAAAGAGGGACAAGATCTGACTTTAACAAGAAACTATAGGCTGATATCATTATTGAATAATGACTACAAGTTGTTCACAACCATTCTAACTGATAGACTGAAAATAATGTTGAAAGAATTTATTCATGAGGATCAATGTGGGTTTTTACCTAAAAGATAGTTAAAGGACAATGTTAGAAATGTGTAGGAAATTTTGGAATATTTGGAGCAACATAATGAAAAACAAGCCGCATTGATCTTCTTAAATGCAGAGAAGGCCTTTGCTAATTTGAATTGGGCTTTCTTATTCAAGGTTTTGAGCATGAAACTGAGCAAACTCAGGGAGGCAGTGAAGGACAGGAAGGCCTGGCGCAATATGGTTCATGGGGTCACGAAGAGTCGGACACGACTTAACGACTAAACAACAACAACAACAATTCAAGGTTTTGAAAGATATGAATTTTGGAGAGAACTTTATGATATGGGTAAGATCGATCTATAGTTCAGAGAAAGCACAAATTGTTAATGGAGATCTAACAAAACCCTGTGAGATACAAAAAGGAACAAGTCAGGGATGCCCAATGTCTCCTCTCTGGTTTATTTTAGTTCTTAAAATACTCAGTAGAGATAAAATAGAGACAAATGAGATGAGAAGATTGTGGGAGTAAAGATTTAAAAAGAAACTTATAAATTAAAGGCTTTTGCAGATGACTTGGTGTTGGTCCTGGAAGATCCTTTAAAGGGAATTGAAACATTAATAGGCAAATTAAAAGAACTTGGTACATTAGCAGGTTTCAAGATTAATAAACAGAAGATGAAGATGTTAACAAAAAATATGAAAATAGAGGATCAAACAGAATTAATGAATAAAAGCGTTTTAAGATTGAGGAGAAGGTAAAATATCTGGGTATCACTATGACAAATATGAATTGTATGTTCTTTCAAAATAACTATGTTTAATAAAATAGCATGGAATGAAGTTTAAAAAGATAGGTTAAGATGGGAGAAATTACAACTGTCATTGCTGGGGAGATATTTCTGTGAGAAAAATTAATGTCTTGCCTAGAATGATGTTTTTGTTTCAGACAATACCTGTTTTGACAACTGATGCACCATTTAAATAGTAGCAGAAGGATATATCTAAACTTACATTGCAAGAGAAAAAAGCAAGAGTTAAATATAAGGTTTAGAAGATGCAAAGGAAAGAGGAGGATTGGGTCTACCTGATTTGAAATTGTATTCTGCAGCTTGCTGTTTGGTATGGATAAAAGAGTGGGTGTTGCTGAGAAATAGGAGGCTTTTGGAGTTAGAAAGACACAATGTGAGATTTGGGTGGCATGGATATTTGCAGTACAATAAAGTCAAGGTTAATGCAGATTTTAAAAATCATTATGTTAGATGTGCCATATTGTAAAAAAGTCATGGAACTTTGTTTTTGTACAATGATAACTGCAACGAGATTATTGTATGCCCAAAAATGGAGAGATTCAGCACTATCCACTAAAGGAGGAATGGTTGGTGAAGGTGATGGAACTTGCTTAGGTGGCTAAATTGACTTCTTTGATCAGAGAAAAAACAATATCTACATTTATTGCTGACTGGAAACCCCTTATAGACTTTTTGTATAAAACAGAAAAAAATGAACTTATGATTTATGGTTCTGATGAATAGACAGGATAGATTATGGAAAGAAGAGAGTTATATTGTAACCATAGAGTAAGAGGTAAAATTATAATTGCACTTATATCTGCTGTAAAGAAGATTGGAAGCTACTTCTTTGTATCTTTTTTCTTTCTTTTCTACTTTTCTTTTACCTTTTTTCCCCCTTTCTTGCACTTTTAACTTTCTCAGATCATAAGATATTTTTATACCTGCTGTGTCCAATGGCATACCAAATGATTCCTGTAGCCCTCCAAATTAATTCAAATAAAATAATAATGGGGGAAAGTGTGTGATTTTGATGTTCTGCTGAAGATTGCAGATCCAGTGAGTGGAAGAAGAGAAGATGACCACTTGGGCCAAGCAGGTGGTGAAAGAGATGGAAAAAGGTTTGCTTATTTGCTTTTCTACTAGTGGAAAACTGTTTCCATGCAGAATCAGGCATCTGTGTGTTTCCTACAGAGGCTTTTTGTCCAAGATTGTTGACTTCCTGGGCCTGGAGCAGCAAGGTCATTATCAAAGAGGTTGCCACCACAGAAGCCAATCCAAACATAAGAGTCAATCTTGGACTTTACTCAAACATAGGCGTTGATTTAATGTAACAGCCACAAATATATTGGCTGGTTCAACCAACAGTAGAAGTGCTGTGTTCAGGTTTCCACAATTTCGAAATTGTTTTTAAGCATGTACATCTACAGTGGCTGTTATTTGGCTCATCAGTTTATTTGCCCGACAACTTTTTAGGGATTTATTTTATGCATTATTTCACTTTTTAATATTCTATCCTTCATAAACAAGACATATTTTTGTTTCCTTTCTTTTACTGAACATGAATATAACACAATAGTCTCAAATATTGCTGATTGTTCATTCCCTTTTCACTTCTTCTTCGGGTCCAGCCTATTTTGAAAAACTTTTTATTCAATATGTAGTTCATGGCATAAACTAAAGTTATCATTTGACTATTAGCAACAGCTAATTTTTATAAGAAATTCCTGAGATGTTGCATTGATCTTATGGACACTACAAAGAGAATTAATACTTAATAGTTAGTAGAAATCTGTTGTGGCTTACTCAGTTTTGAGTGTACTTCTACAATGCTTAATGCAATTTTAAAGACACACATATACCATATTATATGCTAGAATAATTTATCAGCTTTCAATAAATGTATAACCATATTTTCCCTTAAAAATTAAACTGTCCTCTATTGTCATTTAATTTAATTTTCCTTCTTGGATTGCCTTATTAATTTTTTATTTTAAAAAATGGTAGAATGTTCTATTAGTTATGAATGAAAAAGGCTGATAGTACAGTTATCTACTTAGAATAAGTCTTGATGAATTCAGTAGAATTTACTGCTCAACAATTATGATCATGTTCCATATATCAAAAGTGGAGAACTTGTGGCTCTCTGGAGTTTGTTGTACTACAGCCTCTAGTAGTTTCAGACACTAGCCAATGGTGAAGTATGCTGTAGTTTTGGAGAGCCACAAATTCCCATCTTTGATTGTGTTTATGAATAATACAGTAAGCATCAATAATTATCACGCTGATAGTGTGTGGGATATTTTCGGATCCAGTTCTTCTTTGGAACTACTGTATTTGCTGAAGCTCAACTAGTCTATTTTCAGTTTTAGTTAATGCTCAATTTTATATTTAGTGAGAAGTAAACTCCACAATTTTGGTATGGAAGTTATCCCTAATATAGCCTTCTCCAACTTGGATCTCTTCCAGATGTGTGGAATTTAAGTCACAGAATTCCTCAGGCAACATGGCAATTGCTAAGAATTCTGGAATTCTACATGTTTGGAAGATGCTTTGATTGGATAGACTTCCCTAAATAAATTGATATAGGATTATTTTCTTAATCTGCAATCCTGGGCATGCTTGTTGGGAGTAGATTCTGTGAACTCAAAGAGACTATTTCTGAACAAAAATCTTTAAGATCAGGCTGTTCTCATATTTTTTTATTCCTTTTTTCTCTTTGTACTTCATTTTTTGAGTTCCAGGCTATCTTACTTCATTTTTAAACAAATCTATATTTAGGAAAGAAATGGGGGCTTACAGAGGTCTTTTCATCTGACCTGCTTTTTTGTAATAAAATCTAATTGGAAATGCTTTTGGTAGTGCTGAATAAGGCTTTCTAAAACTATAATCAGCAGAATTGTGGAAGAAATGCTTTATAGCCAAGCCCACAATCCACATGATAGAATGCTTGTAATAAACCCAATAAACCAGCATCACGGATAGATTTATTTTTAAGTTTGTGTTGTTCACGTTCTCTTTAAATTGTGTAGTACAATCTCCCCTCTCCAAATTCATAACTAGAAACTTGATCACAATCCTTCTGTGCAATAAAGTGTTGCACCACTGGAAGCTGGTATTTGCATTGGGAATATGTTGTTTAGGCACCAGCCGTGCTAACACAGCAGATGCCCTGTCTCATCCTTTAAAGTTATTTATGATGCTTTTATTTAAAGGAACAAATTAAATGGGAAATTGGCATTCGCAGTGTCACTTTTATTTCTAAGAATGCTTTTGTCCAGATTAACTTATTTCATGTGGTGTTTATTTATATGATTGTCTATGAAAAAAAGCAAAAACACCACCGTTGGGGGAAAGGGATGCTGAAAGGCTATCACTTTGTGATACCTAATAGCCCAATTCCAGCCCACGAATCATGAGGCAGAGTGAGGCAAGGGTTTCCAGGAATGAGACATATAAGAAAAGGAACGTGGAAATAAGCTGAAAATAAGTTCACATACCAAACAGGGATGATATTTCAGAATTATTGGGAGAACAGCTACAGAAGCACGACATATGGAGGTGCCCACAAACATGAGTGTCCAAATCTGCTTTAGTGTTCTCTTATTGTGATACGCATTATGAATTAGCTTGTGTTACACAGCCAACATAGGCATTTAGTGCCAGCAATAAAAGGACAAGACAACTTCTAATATGGAGGCAAATAAGATTAAACTACTATAGCCTTTGTTGAATAAATGAATGATCAGGAAGTATTGGGTATTAATGTTTTTCATGATTAATGAAGTATCATGCTGGGTTGAGATATACATATTTTACTGGTCTCAAAGTAATACAAATGTATGTTTTTACTGTTGGGGTGGGGTCAGGAGTGATGTATGCAGAGGACTTCAATTGCATAAGGTTGGCTGTCATTTTGACTTTTTTTTTTTTTTTTACCACTGTACCCCCTTACCCTGTCCCCGCAGAAACTCCTGGGTGGAACCTGTGTAAAACTGAGCAATTCTCCAATATCTATCTATCTGTCTGTCTGTCTGTCTGTCTCTATCTCTATCTCTCTATCTATCATCTATACCTCTGTTAACAAAGGGAAAATGTACATACTTTAGAAACTGTAGCATGTGGTCTTATCTCTCCCCTCCCCATTGTATTGTAACAGGGATTTAAAAAAATAAAATAAAACTTGAATGTACCTATTGCTAATTGCAGACCTCTTAAACAAGCAAGAATAAAGGTATATATTATAAATAACAAACAAACAGAAACCACCTAGTGTGAAATTCATTTGGCAGGCAAAGTAATGCATACATATCGTCCTCTCCCCTGCATCTTTCCTGTACAACACCAGATTATTCCTTCTGAAGCGGTTTTTTCCTATGAAAAGCAACTATTTGGGAGGAGTGCAAGTGTAAGGTGTGGTTGCACAATCTCGACTCAAAGGGATAGGCACCACACAACTCTTTGGTGGCCAGGGGTCACACTTTGGGGGAGATTGCACTAGGTGGGGTGGGGTCAGAAGACCTAGTTTTTTTCATGCATTTAAGGGGAGATTGGGGCATTGTGTAAAAATAAACAGTCAGTTGCACCTCCATTGTTTAGCTCTTTGTCCCTGAACTTCAGGAATGCAAATTTTGGAGTCTCTGGTGGCTGCAGAAATATGATTTGAGAACCACATGTAACCTGTGATATGCCTATCTCCTTTTCTCTCTTTGTTTTTGGTGCCTTCAAGTCAGTGTTGACTCCTGACGACCGCTTGGACAAGTCCTTGCAGTTTTCTTGACAAGATTTCAGAAGTGGTTTGCCACTGCCTCCTTCCTAGAGCTGAGAGAGAATGACTGGCCCAAGGTCATCCAGCTGGCTTCATGCCTAAGGCAGGACTAGAACTCACAGCCTCCTGGTTTCTAGCCTGGTGCCTTAACCACTACTCCAAACTGGCTCATCCTTGCTGTACCCTAATGTTTGTTCATTTTGGTGGCTGGTATATAATATTTTGGAACAATGTCTGTTGTCTTTCATTTTTTCCCCAATAGTGGTATCTATTAATATTTCTAATTCTCCCATCACCAGGTAATTAATTAAATGCTGCGTTTTGATGAATGTTGCTATTAAGTTCCCGTCACAGGAAAGGCAGAATATAGAAAGTTGGTCTCGTTTGAGGTCACGTAAGAACCTGGAAAATGGAGTAAAATATGGAGCCTCTCAGATGACAGGCCCCTTCTTTAATCATACCTCAAGGCCTGGCTCTTTGAAGTGAACCAGCCCCTGAAACCACACTCTTATGATAGACAGTGAGACACACATTTGGCAGCCCATCTCTCATTTTAGTCATCACAGGTCTTTCCTCAATATATCTCTCAAGTCTTTGAATATGTACCATTTTTTAAAAAAATCTATAAAGTAGGGATAGGAATAGGATATCAGTAGGCATCTTGGTCTATATTCTCAGGATTTTAGAAGTGCATGAGTATTCTTACTTAGATATGATACAAAGGCAGAACAAACCAAAAACTGTATTGCAAAATGGATGCAAAATTTCAAAGAAACAGTTACCATCCAACAACAGGAAGACGTATGGACTAAAGCTATAAAATTTACACCAAGTTGTAACTTAGAGGAAAATTGGTACAAAATGTTTTATAGATGGTACACAACTCCATCAATAATATTTAAGATGGACAAATCATACAGTAATAAATGCTGGAAATGCCAAGATGCAGAAGGAACGTTTTATCACATGTGGTGGACATGTAAAAGAACTCAGAAGTATTGGAAAGACATACATAGTATAATACAGAAAATGTTGGAATTTAAATTTGAAATGAAACCACAACTGTTCTTATTAGGTATAATCTCAGAAAAAATTAACAAGAAATATCATAATTTAATGAGATACATATGCTTACAGCATCAAGAATAAACATTATTTATTTATTTAAAAGATTTATATAGCCGCCCATCTTAAACAACTCTGAGTGACTCACTAACTTTGCTCAACACTAGAAGGAAAATCACAATCCCAACAATATTTGATTGGGACCTTAAACTTGGAGAATATGCACTGGTGACAAAACTAACAGTATGTGTGTGTGTGTGTGTGTGTACATGTACACACACATATACACACACTAGAAAATTAACTGTAAATTTAAGCAAGAATGGTTCCCATACCTACAACACATCACACAACATGGCAAATATAAAAACCTACAATCTGGCTTTAAAGGGGACCTGAATGCTAACAAATATTGCAAATTAGCAACTGTATAAAAATGGGGAGATAGAAATCAATCTTTTTCCCCCCTTTTTTAAAATTATTATTACTTTCTTTACTTTTTTCTACTTTTTAGGTATTTTAACTTTTAGGTATTTTAACTTTCGTTAAATTTGCTTCGTCTATTTTTTATTTCCTTTTATCTACATATAAATATATAGAAATGCATGAATATGTAAAACAGGTACCACTTCAGATTCATTAAGGGATTTTGAGCAAGGCTTGAATTTAAAAACTTCATACTGCAAAAGCTTTGGCTCAGAAGCAGGTAATCTGGTGCCCTCCAACAGAGCTGTTTTTACAGCTTCTCTCTTGCCATCCACCAGACTCCTTGTCCCATCAGACATAAAAAAATGACATGGATGAGTTAGCCCGCTATGAAACAAAGCCGGGCCATCAGCCTGTTTATTTCCAAGAGTGTTTCTGGATCTCACTTAGGCCTCCTAGGCATTCTGTGAAAAGGAAAAAAGATGGTAGTGGCTGCCCAATTAACATAGTAGCTTGCTGTGAAATATTAGACTTAATTTTGAAAGAACATAAATGATTAAATAGACCTCTGTTTCAGTGGTTACCGTTGTAGCGAATTACCTGATTTTGCAATAGTCTAACAAATAGGTTATCACAAAACTCTTTCACCATGTTGTAGGGCAGAGGAAGAGGCAGAACAAAGTTAATTTTTGCTTGCATTCAACAAAGCCCTCAAATTTTGGAGGCGTTCCCACAAAAGGACTTCTTGCTGGTTTGAAATCAGCTCTGGATTACTATGTTCTCATGACATCTCAGCAGTCTTCAAGGGCTCAGCTGCTGCATCCTTGAAATTGTAATAAAACTTATGTTGCCTAAAAATTCTGCAGATCTGGCCAGGGCTTTTATGGGCCGTTTGCTTCCCCATTTGCTGGAACGTGGAGCTAAGTGTGAGAAAGATGAGTATGCAAGCTTGTTATTGGGTAACTTAACTATATCCTGTTTTGTCTGAGTCCAGAAGAGAGGGTTAATTTAAAGAGACATGAGAGCAACGGGTAAATGGGGCTGTTCCAGACACACTGTTTCTGTTTTCCTCATAAAAAATTATGCATAGATACACAACGGGAGTGAACTAGAGAGAGAAAAGGGGTGAAGGTCTGGCTCCAAATCTCGCTGAGATACATTTCTTAACTGTGAAAAAGTGGCAGGAAGTTACAGCTGGACAGCTATCACTCAAGAGATTGGCTGCTGTCCAGATGGTGACCTCCTTGCAAACTCGGGGTGTCCTTGGTTTTCAGGATCTTCTCACCTTGGATTACTGGACAAGTGGCTTCCCACAGTGGTTTACACCAGATGCAGCCAAGCAAGTCCTGAAGCCATGCACATAAGCACACCTTGGCTGGACTATATGTTGTGTTAAGACAACATCTGTTGTAAATAGCAAATATCTGGGTTCACACCTTACACTGAACCAGTGCAGCATAACTTATTTTTAGGCTAAGGATCATACTTGGCCTTTGAGTAATACAGTGGACATTCTCCAATAAAGTGGGACTTGGACAAAGAAGAAAATGAGATGTGGAAAAAATTGAAACCTGATTTTGTGCAATTTTTATATACATCAAGTTAAAATTCAGTACTATTTATGGGATTATTCTCTGTGTTGTTAATTTTTCCCCCTTCTATCCCTTTAAAAATGACAGTTTTATGGCTATTTTTGGAGTGTTTCAAGGTTTGGGTTGATTTTTTTATCCACCTTTATTATTTTTATAAATAACTCAAGATGGCTAACATACCTAATACTCTTTCCTCCTCCTATTTTCCCCACAACAACCCTGTGAGGTGGGTTGGGTTGAGAACAACTGGCCGGTTTTCATGCCTAAGGTGGGACTAGAACTCACGGTTTCCTGGTTTCTAGCCTGAAACCTTAACCACTAGTCCAAACTGGCTCTCTGTTTAACTTTCATATATACATGTATTGTTATGATACTCGGACCAACAGGGAGGAACTCACATCATGCTGCACACCACTGCTTTAGTCAGTCTGCCCCCCCCCCCCACTTGCCCCTCCTGCAGATGCCTCTGATTGCATCCATAACTTCTAGGGATTGTGACCTGAAATTGTACACCCTGACCTACACACACACACACACACACTAGGGTTTGTAAATACAATGTACTAAGCCAGAGCCGAACAAATCACATCCAAATCACATTTATTATGATGTGGAAATTGCAAACAAATCTGTCTGGATTCTCTACTCAGCCTCCCTTCCATGGCCCCATTTTGCTTTTTCATATGCACATATCTTCCTTCTAACGAACTAGGAGGAAGGGCTGGTGTAACCTTCTCTAAGCTCTGGTGGTTGTGGCATAAAGAGACATCACCAGATATCTTCCATCCATTAGTTCCCATGGAGAAAACATTCATTGTTCCCGAGTCATTAACAAGAAACCTGGTTTACAAAGGGATGGCTGTTCAGTACTCCTAACTGAAAACCAACCGGCAAATGGTGAGTTGATAGATTCTCTAAATGTAGAATGGCTGGATTTCCAAGCATTTAAATATTATGCTCCCTTTTGTTTAGAACTGAGTATGTTTTAATAGGTTCACCTGAATATTTTTTTATGCTGAAGATAATAATGCACTATTTGGCACTTTAAAGATTAACATACTTATTATGTCAGAATTTCTTACACATTTATTTATGGTGTAATTTATCCGATATAGTTGATTAATCCATGAAAATTTATGAAAAATGTTGCTTTAGCTCCAATACAAACATGCTTTATTGCTCTGAAGTCATCTCATTACTATTGGATGTCCTTTACATATGTAGTATGCTCTGGGGTTACAGGTAGGATGCCTATAACATGGGTGGGGGAGATGGTTTTGGTTAATCTTTCTTTTTTACTTATGGAGCGAGCTGCCATAAAACCAAGGGGAAATCTATTTTATCAAGGGCACAATATCTCTTATGCTGGACATCACACCCTCATTTGTGCCGAACAATCTGCATTTCTGCAGCCAGGAGTTTCAGAAGTGTTTAATTTCTAAAGTTGTCAGAGCCTCCTCCTCTTTCTCCTCCTCCTCTTCTTCTCCTTCTTGGCAAAATGACCTAATAACCTTTAACATAAAAAGCAATGTTTTTCTTATCATTTCTTGTTGTGAGGCACCCAGAATTGTGTTTAAGATGGGCAGCCATACAAATCTTTTAAATAAACAAACAAACAAACAAACAGACAAATAATCATCTTCCTGAGTTCTTGAGTAAATTTGTGATCACTGCTATAAATCCATTCCACCAAGACAAATAAAGTATTTTAGGGCTGCAGATGCAATTACTTTTGGGGACCTCATTAGCTCTGTTTCCCCTTTTTCAAGGGTCTAATCATTGCAGACTTGTATATCCAGAGATTTTGTGGGAAAGACATTTGTTCCTACATTGCAGCATCTGTAGCTTATCAATCCTACCTGCGTTCATTTATTGAAAACAGATTCATTTAGAATTTAATATAGTCACCTCTCCTGGCATAGTGAAGTCTGTCCATCGCGCAGGACTACATGCAGGCCAAAGTCAGGGAGGAGCAGCTGGTCTCAGGAGTTCAGGTTCTTTGTACTTCAGCCTTTAATTTATTCAAAACATTTTAAAAATTACTTATCTCCCAGCTTAATATTTCTCAGGATATTCTTGTTCGGATAAAGAGGGGGAGATCTTTCACTCCCAAAGAGAGCAAATACAGATGTAATAGGATTAACTAATAATTACAGGGAAAAAAAAGATATATGAACTTATAGGAATTGGTGTCCATCTTCAGGAATAAGATTTCTCCTTAGGATCTCCTTTAGATAAAGTTTCAGGTAAGTTTGAGATGCATCTTGCTTTTTCTGGACTTATATAATGGGTGTGACTTTAATGTATGAAATTGCACACATGCATTAAGCAAGTCATTAAGCAAGCACAGTGTGCGTGCCTTACCTCCCTTGGCCTATTTACACTCCCTATCCTCAACACTCCCCTAAATTTGAATTGCTACTTTCCTAATCCTTCTTTATGGGATAATAATGTTTCCAAAGGTTCATCAGCCGACAGTTCATTAATTCCTTCAAAAAAATTTTTCGAAGTGATACTACAGAATAGGGATGTTCAGTTTAACCAAAGGTTATTTTGAATTTGTATAAAGTGACCTGTGGTTAATCAAAAATAGAAATATTTTATGCCTCTTCTTTGCTGCTAGGCTAGAGAGGGAAAAGGAAGTAGAAAGTCTCAAGCCTGAGTTTATATTAATGTCAAAATTAGCCACAGAATTTTGAAAACCCATTCATTCTAAGTATTCACAGCTCTGCATCCAACACAGAGCTTATCTGGCCAGATAATGTCAGCTTTTCACTGCTCAAAGCAATCAGCCCTATGCATTTCTGAAGCATCTGATTTAAAACCAATATTTAGGCAAATCAGGCACTTAATCAAGACTTTTTATTTATTTGATTTATATCCCACCTTCTGTAACAGAAGCTCAAAGTGGCATATGTAGTCCTCCATCTTCCTATTTTTCTCCAGAACCACGACACTGTGGGGTATGCTGGGCTGAGAGCGAATGTGACTGGCCCATAGTTATCCAGGGACTGCTGAGGCTGAGAGTAGCCTAGGACCTGGGTCTTTCCACTTGTAGCCCAATGCCTTAACTGCTACACCACAGTGGCTCTCACTCACACAGAGGCTCTTTGCCACAATGGATGCACACTGGATCTTTAATGGGGTCGAAAACAATTTTAAGTAGATAAGAGTGTTGTGAGTAGCTCTCTCCATTTGGCTCTGTTCTTTGGCCATGTGTTCTGGCCCATTGTTTTACTTGTTGGCGATGAAGAAGAAGAACTTGTTACCAAGAAGGATAGATAAGTCGTCAGGAAGTGGAGATACCATGGTGACAGCTTTGGTGTAAAAATCAAAATAGAACAGAACAGCATGTCCTTGGGAAAGAATCCCTGGTGATAATTAGGAGATATGCCAGGAGAAAATTTGGGTTCATTGAACTGCCCTCTGCTGTGAAATTCTAGGTGGGAAATATCTATTAAGTTTGCAATGCTACAGAATATTTTTAGTTCAGTGGAAAATGTTTGAGTATCAGGATCTTCAATTTGAAACTGTTAGAAGAAGTGAGAATGTCCATCAAGCTGGAATATAAGCTTAGCATCAATATCTAAATATTTCCATGTAATAATTGCATGTGCTTTAGTTACAAAAATAAAGTTTGGGAAATTTGATTTTTGTGAGCACACATTCCAATCTAATGATAAGGCCGTTTATATTTGGTTCAGGTATTATCAGCTTGGAGCTTAAATAACTGACATTTAATATAAGATGAATTGAGACCACAGAAGGATGTATTTGCATTTTGCAAGAATAAGATGTAATACTTGAGTGCCACAAATTTCTGGAAAACACATTGGGCATCCATGTTCATTCTTTGCTAGTCTCGTGCAAATAGATTTGATGGGCATAGCTGGAGTTGGTACCAAGACTGACCAGTGACACAGTGAACTAAATCAGGATTTAGCATAATCTCTGGGTTCGTGTTTCCCACTGTTTGTGAAGTACAGATAAAGGATCAAAGGAATGCATTTGTACAATGAATTAGGATTGGCATATTGAGTTCAGAAGTCTAGGACCCTTGGAAGTTAGAATCTGGATTCACACCAAGTTTAGAAGATGTAGTTTATTTGTAGGTCTTCCTTCCATGCAGTCACAGAGCCTTTCCCCACTTGCATCTAAACATGGTATAAACATGCCCTAGTAACTGCTTTATTCAGCCATGTCCCCATGATATTGTCTTCAGGTTGTCATCACCTGATGAGTTAGATGGTGCTAGGTGTTAAAGTTGTATTTTCTGGTGTTAAAATTGTACTTCTTTTTTCCCTTCTGCTTCACCAGTCATTTGGTTAGCGACTGTCAGAACTCTGTTCAACCAACCAAACTGGAAATGAATGAGCACTGAAACTAGTCTCTCTGAGTTCTGATTAATTAGATTGTTAAGGAAAGGGTTTAAATGACAGCACTTCAGAATTCTGGCCAATACCTTCCTTTCTTTGCCCTGGGGCATTCTGAAATCTTGGTCTGGATCAAGGATTAGCTCTGCCCTAAGTACCATTTTTCTCAATAAGGATGACAATTATTGCCTTACCTCCCATTATACCCAAGTAATAGGTCCTTTCCTTACAAAAGTGTACTTCATATGACTCTTGTTTAATGTGATATTTACAAAGTTATAGTTATGATCTGATCTGGGTCAGTGCAAATCCCCTTGAAAATGCAATTCCTAACCTTCACTACCAGTGTGAATTGTTGATAAAGAACAAGCTAGCCGAGATTCCTATGGATCAGACCAACGTGGCGTTCATTCTCAGCCTTTTGAAAAAAAGAGTAGCCAGGCAGGCAGTTCCACTCACTGAGAACAATGATGTCATCCTACAGAACTATGGAGATTTTATGCAGACCTTTTGAGCAGCCTTCAGTGATTTCACAAGAAGAGTGACCACTAATGGGGAAATTTGTAAATTGTGGCAAGGAGGGTCCAAAGTACATATATATAGCAGACTTTCAGTTATATGCCAGGGATGTGTGCTGAAATGATTTTGCCCTGCTCAACCACTTTTGGGAAGACCTTTCCAATGAAGTGATGAATAGGATCTACCAGAGACCTTAGTTCAACATTGCATGGTGATTGATGGCAGGCTGGACATGTTGAGGCATTAAGGGAATAACAGAATTCTCCCCATTCTCCAATTGGACACTAATGGGGTGGAGCCCATGCAAATAGGGGCAATGCAGAGATCTTTGTCTGCAGCAGAGAAACAAAGAAGTCAATACCTCAGATTATTGTGTTTTTACTGAGACATCCTTAGGCACTTACCTATTTCTTGTCCTGATTTGGCTGGGAAATGTCACATTGATAGAAATTTAAGCTAGCTCATGAGTAAATGCCCAACTTGCTCCAAAGCCTTGACTTCAGGAAACTTTACAGGCCCCACTCCCATGAACTCTATAGACACCAGGCAACTGCAGTTTATAATCCCAATTAATCTTCTCACCTGCACAGGGTTGGAAATCCAATCTATTCTGGGGCGACTACTAATATCATCACAGAGGCTTTTGTGGGACAGTTGGCTTGCCTACGTGAGTGGAGATGTTTCATGGTAGACTGCTCAAGTCAGGTCCTATCCTGCAAGCTACAACCTCTCTGCAACTGAGAATAAAGACCACAAAGAATTCCTGCAACTGTACTTGAGTGCTTCCTTGTACATCCCTACTGTCTTGGAGATAGACTGGCTTCAGACACATAACCCTGATAATCACTGAAAACAAAATCTCAAAAGCACGATTTACAGACATTGGACTCTTTTTCTTCTCTTTGGCCCACATGGCTACTTGAACCTCCTTCCTTGCTGGAAAATATGCAGATGTTGCTGATGTTTTGGGGAAAGAGAAAACTTTCCTTACCTTACCTCCTCATCAGGCATGTGACTGCACTATAAAGTTGCTACCTGGAGCTCGGATCCCAGCTGGATGGCAGTATCCCATGCCTGCTTAAGTGTTAGAAGCTTGAAAGGAGTTTCTGGACAAGAATCAGAAGAAAAGATTTATTTGTCCTTCATCTTCCACGTATGTGCCACTGTTTGGCTGTTGTTGCTCTTGTTTATTTTATTAACTGAGTATTTATTTATTTATTTATGAAATTTGTTCCCCGCCCATCTCCCCCCAATGGGGGACTCTGGGTGGCTCACAACACATTAAAACAATAAATAAATATAATTTTTTTAAAAAAGGAAAATACAACATTATAAAGAAAAATAAGGCTAAAAAAATGAACAAAAATATACAGTGCATATATCACAGATACACATACATATATAAAAGTTATATAATAAACATTTAAATGAGTGGAAGCATAAGTCATTTTAACTGTCCATAGCTAAACTATATTGATAAATTTGTAAATTGCTGGTAACAACAATTCTGCTGACCTCTGAATCTTTGGGGCCATATATTTATTTTTCCAATGCTGAACAATAAGCCTTTTAGCTGTAAATAGGGTATAGAAAATCCATTTTCTTTGTCAACATCCATGTGATAGGAATAAACTTCAAAAGAATGTGAACATCTGAAAATATTGAATCTCAGAGCCAAGTTAATGCGTGTAATAACTTCTTTCCCAAATGAAACAATTGTTGGACACTGTAGAAACATGTCTTTAAATGAAGCATGAATTTCATTGTATCTCCAACAATATAACCATTTACTCAAGCCTTTCCTATATAAATGCAAATGGAGTCCAGTAAATCTGAATATGTAAGTTTTTGATTTTTTTTAACATCTTTTTTTAATTAAGTAAAACTTACCATAAAAAAAAGCCAAAACAAAGAGATAGGAAAAGAATGCTTATACATACATTAATGAGAGTTATTCAAAGATTTGGGGAAAATATCTCTGTATGTGCCACTGTTTTTATTAAAAAAAAGAAATTTTTGAGACCAGATCATCACTATATATAGTTCTCAGTTCTGTTACCATTAGAGAGAAGAGTTATTCTTGAGATGTTAGATCTGGTTTCTGCTTTGGAGCAGATGTAATATGGATGTTGGCTGGGTTAACATCTGTCTTCTGCAACGGGATCACTTTCAGATGAAGCTGCAGAACAGAGGAATGGATCTCTATAAATGTGGAGGACTCATTAAGATGGTCTGCCTCACATGCCTCATGGATCCCAAGGATTTTCAGAGAATGCTTAAGGATTTGTGTGACAGCTTGTACATGGTTGGTCTCTGGAATACGGAGATGGCGAGAGATGAACAAGATTGATCCTGTAAGGCATCTTCTCAGTCACTGATCCTGCCTGTCTCCCTGATAGCTATAGAAGATGAAGCAATGCAAATATGCCTGGAATGATAATGGCATAAAGGCAAAAGCGAATATAACTCAGCACTGGTACATGCCCATCTTTACCCAGCTTACCCAGGGGTGATAAAAGCAGTGAAACGACTATTCTGCACCATTATCATGTCTGCAGTTTCCTGGCCAGTGGTCCTGTTTACCCAGGCCCTTTTAGAAAGGATAGATGGGACAAAATGCCTAAAAGCAGTGCAGATGTTTTTGTTGGTTTCTTTGTGGATAAAGTCCTCACATTTGTTCAGGTCTGGACACCACTTGGGCAGAACCAATTAAAGAAGCAATATCTTGCATTGTGATTAGGGGATTTTTTGAACTTGTGGAACCCAAAGAAGTTGATACAGTGTTTGTAGCTTTGCCCCCTGTGGCCTGGATTCATGTCCCTCCTGCTCCTTCAAGCAACTAGGTGGTATGTGCAGCTGGATTTGGGAGAGTGTTAATGCCTCTTTGAGGAAGGATTAATGCCTTTGACAGAGATGGTAGTGTGCCTTCTTCTGAAGATGCCATCTGTCAATCCAGAGTTAGGGAAGGTTATTGAGAGGGTGGTGTGGATTCAGCTACAAAGGATGTTAGAAGAAATAGATTATGTAGTTGGGATCCAGGCATGGGTGTGAGATGGAAGTAGCATGGGTTGCTCTAGTAGATGACCTTCATCAAGACTCAAATAAGAGGAACGTATCCTTCCTAATCCTATTGGATCTCTCAGTGTTGCTTAATTCTATTGACTATGGTAGCTTCTGGATCATCTGCAAGTTTGGAGGCTAAGGGCTGTGTTCCACAGTGGTCATGCTCCTACCTGAGCAGATTGTTCCAGCTGGTAGACATAGGGGAAATAAAAAAATACTTGTTTTGTCTTGATATTTAGAATATGGTGGTAAAAGTCATCCTTTTTTTTTCCTCCAGAGGCCTTTTGCCACAGTCTTCTACACAACTTCTTTTCCCAACAATCCTGTGAAGCAGGCTAAACCAACCGAGCCAAAGTCCCCCAGTAAGCTCCATGGCTGAGCAGAGATTTGAACGTTGCCCTCCTCAGTCATAGTGCAAAATTTGGGCCAGTACAAGACGTTCTGTGATCCTGTTAGAAAAGCAATGATAAGATTTGACAGCACCTGTAAGTCTAAATACCCTCTCACACTTACATTATATAATTTGGGCCAATTCTGATATTAGGGATGCAACTTACAGTAGCAAGTCTGGAGCTTCACAAAAAAAAAGGGTTCTCTGCCTCTGGTACCAAGTTGCCCTTATGTGGGAGTGGAAGAGGGAGGCACTCTATGTGCTCCATCTCTGCTGTAAAATAGTTTTGTTATTTTGATTTTTCCCAATCAACAGTCCCCATCCAACCCTCCAAGTCAGAAAAGAGATCCAGCTGTTTCATTCTGCAAAGCTGAAGAAGGGGAACTCTTTGCCCTTTTCTTACAGGGTCTGATTGCTATGGATGAGATGTTTGAATTAGGGGTTCGTTGCCCCCTGCCACCTCCCCTTTTTATGCCTTTCAGCTTCAGCTCCTGAAACAAATGATGTGCTCATGACAGAATTACCCGCAAACAAAGCGCTATGTAAACTCTGCTATATGTTCATGACCTACATGGCTGTGCTTGTCATTTTTGCTCTGCGTGGAACTGGTATGAAAAGATAATGATTCCATAAGCAGCTGGTTTTCTTCCCTCCTCCTGCATACTATTTGCACACACTGTATTTAAGACAAGCCCTCCCTCTTCTTGGCTGATGTGCTCGTTGCTAGCCAAATTACTAATAAATATTTGTCTACGCATTCTTCAAAGGCTTGGCAGTTCCCAGCATTCTGTACAGAGAGCAGATCTTCTGTCAGTTAAAATTGCAACATCCATGTTGATTCACACAAGGTGGAACTGAATGCCACACCTGCCAGGTGAATCAGGCAGAGTGCCTTCTTCAGCTCCAAGGTTTCCATATCTGCTAACAGAGTGTGTATGAATAAAAGCTAAGGAGATGATACAAACATACCCAGCGGGCATTTGGCAAGCTACCAGATTGTTTCTACCAGGAAGCTCTTTCACTGTCGCTATAGGAGGGGGGGGGGGAGATGGGGGAAATGAAAGTGTTTCCAAGTAAATGATTATAAGGTGGAAACTAGTTTTACCCTCAGTATCAGCTAATTATCTAGGTTGCAGGGTTTTTAAAAATTATTTATTTATTAGATGTATATCCCATCTTTCCTTTAGGAGCTCAAGGCAACATACAGTATGTAGTCCCTTCTCGTCCTGCTGCTCAACCCAACAGCAACCCTGTGAGATAGGTTGGGCTGAGAGAGAAAGGGACTGTTCCAAAGTCACCAGGGAGCTTCTACAGCTGAGTCTCCCTGCTCCAAGTCCAATGCCTTCACCACTAGACTGCACCGCCTCTAAATTCCCAGGTGAAGGAAGAGGTTGGGACCGTATGATTTTAACACTGAAAAATATCATCTTCTTCCATGGAGGAAATTCAGTCTGCTCTTTGATTGCTAGCCCTTCTTCAGTGAGAAAAGATCTTCTTTTGGAGAATTTGGCATTGCTGTTTTGAGATTTCATGTTTTCCCATAAGAGATGGAAAAGTTACCATGGTTTGCTAGATTAGAGTTCTATTCTTTTTCTTATTCTTTGGTTGTAGGACTATTCAAGGTATCTAGCATGAGATTGGGATTTAAATATTTTAAGTAAACGTGTGCTATTTCCAAGAAGATTGAGTGATGAGACCTCAAAAGTAGAAGGGCTGGGAGCCACTTCTCCTAGATCATCAAGGAAAACCAATAAAAGTAGGATTTCTGAGTTGCAACCTAGCCACCATGCACTGGGTCAATCTAATTTAAGTCAAATCCTAGCCCTTGGATCAGATTAGAATGTCAGAGATCAGTCTCTGACCATCTGAAATAATTATAAGATACAAAAGCAGGCAGAGACTCTGTTTGACAGTAACTCAGCCAATGATATATCTCTAAATAGCCTAAAACAGACTTTCCAACATGCTGCCCTCCAGAAATATTGGACCAAAGACACAGTAAAGGTTCAATGAATATATTTGATCGTTTGTACATTTCCAGAGAGCATTGCCAATGATTATCTGTTAGGCAGCAGAATGTATATCTTACCCATTTTATTCCTCCAATAAAGTCTGTTCAATTGTTTGTATTCCCCTGCCTCCTATCTACCATTTTCTCCCTTTAGGTTAAGTAAAAGGTGTGGCTTCTGAAGCATTCATATTCATTTCGGTGACATCTTAGAACCTATAATTCCAACCAGAACCACGAACTTACTTTGCTGAATACACCTTGTGATACAACATAAATATATTCTAAAGAGCATAAATTATAACCACCCCTTCAGTTGTGCTTTTTGTTGAAAGGGACTCTCAGTCCTCACATCTAATTTAGAGAAGGAGATTCATTCTTTAAAAGACATCTTGTTTTTACTTCCTTTTCTTAAAATTTGCTAACTTTCTTTTCTATTCTCTTCAGTCTCTGTCCTTTTCTCCTTATGTTCTTTTAACTTCTCTGTGTTATGCTTTTCTTTTTCTTTTCAATTAGGAAACATTATTCCAGATTGTATATGGAATAAGGACAGCACCACCTTCACATGTATTTCTGGAAAAAGCTTCGAATAAGCCCTGACCGAACTAAGGGCATTCGTTAATTTCTGTAACATTATCTTGTTAGTAATTAAAGATGCTCCATAAATTGTATGCAATGTTAATGGATCTAGTTTATAATTAGCTGGTAGAGGTCCTAGGGATTGTGAAAGGCAGTACCTACTGTAGATAATTTGCACATTGGCACTGTTCATTGCTTGACTTTTGCTCACCGCAAAGCTGTTTTCAGATCAATATTAAAAAACTGCATTATGACACTTCTCCATCATCCACAGCTTCTGTAAATGTTATACACCCAGAGCATGAATACACATCTCTCAGTTCACTCAATATACTATTGCATCAAATGTCTGTGCATAGAATGCTTAGAAAGCCATTCAACATTATGGGACTTTTTTTTTCATGGATGGTGATGTGAAGTCCTTCCCAGTGAGCGATCAATACTTTCAGAAATGAATCTGTTACCCAGCCAGGTAGAATAGTGATGCTGAAAGGAACTCAGTTAGCAAAAAGTAAATGAACTGACCCAAAGAATAGCACCAATGTATATCTGACAGGAGAGATGTTGATATTGTCTGTAATGAAGTTGTTGACTTTCTTGTTTGGTTCTTGAATTGGCCCTTTGAAGCTGATACTGCTGCTGATTATAAATCCTTTTGCCACTTCTCACGCTTCAGTAAATCAGGAAGAAGTACTCCAGGTGTTTGGAACAGATATTCATCTCACAGAACTGTCACTGGAATATAAGGAGAAACTTCAGCTTGACAGTATCAGTGAAGTTTGCAAGATAACATCTTCTCATCGGGTTCATTGTTTTCTGCTATCAAATGAATACAGACATGTGTCAACACTCCTGGTGCATCTCTTAGCATCTAAGGCTCATAGCACTGAAACTGAATATTTCACTAGCCCAAGGAACATGTTTAAATCCATAAGGAGAAACAGAATCCTAACTGAGTCAGAATATAAATATCTACAGTACAGTGGTACCTCGGGTTACGAACGCCTCTGCTTACGAACTTTTTGGGTTGCGACCAGCTCCGGCCGCAAAAATTTACCTCGGTTTGCGAACTCCGCCTTGGGGTACGAACCGGATCCGTGGCCATTTTCCACCATGCCACGTGGTCTGTGGCCATTTTCCGCCTGTGCCACGTGGTCCGTGGCCATTTTTCTGCCTGTGCCACGTAGTCCGTGGCCATTTTCCGCCCGTGCCACATGGTCCGCGGCCATTTTTCCGCCCTGCTGTGTGGTCCGCGGCCGTTTTTCCGCCCTGCCATGCAGTCCGCGGCCGTTTTTCTGCCCTGCCGCGTGGTCCGCGGCCGTTTTTCCGCCCTTGACGCGTGGTCCGCAGACGCCGGAACGGATTAACGGTAATTACATTGAACCTTATGGGAAAATTTGCTTCGGGTTGCGAACAAATCGGGTTGCGACCAGAGTCACGGAACGGATTAAATTCATAACCCGAGGTACCACTGTATATAACTATTGCAGTATGACACCACTCACTGAATGGAATCCTAGGGTATTAGTTCTCATGTGTATAACTAAAGGAGACCACAGGACCAAAGAAACAGCAAAGCAAGGGGACAGTTGTGGTTTAAAGAAACTTTCTCAGAGGACTGTATGCACCAGTGCTTCTCCCACCTATTTCTAGAAAGTAATGATCCAGCCATCTGGAAACAAAGAAAATTTTGAAGTGTTCCACATAATGCGAGAGAAAGCATGGCCCATGAGACGATAATCGAGATCTATTTTCCTTACTGTTATATAATTGTCATATATCTAGTGCATTCATACAATTCAAGCAGTTAATAAATGAATTTGCCTTGTCAAGTGACCGGTCCCAATAATATATTATTAAGATAAAGTCATAAAAATGGAAAAGAATCAATACTAATTTTCTGTTTCTTTAGGGTTTTTTCCCTCAGATATTTCTACAGCTATTCCTTGCCTAACCCCATATTTTCAGCTGCACAAAACTCTAGTTCCTACTGCACAGTTTTATGACAGCTGCACAAAATGTGTCCAGCTGCATGTTAGAATAAACTCTGTGTTTAGTGAGAGGCTCCGAAGGATATGGAATCCGAGAACATCAAACAGGCCTCTTTCAAAACCTGGAGTGATCTTGTTCATGTCTGAAATAGTTCCAGTGGCTCTAGAGCTTTAAAACCTCACTCTCTGGTTGGGGCATATCCTCTAATACAGGGTTCCTCAACCTTGGTGACTTGAAGATGTGTGGACTTCAACTCCCAGAATTCCCCAGCCAGCATGGCTGGCTAGGGAATTCTGGGAGTTGAAGTCCACACATCTTCAAGTGGCCAAGGTTGAGGAACCCTGCTCTAATAGTTGTACCTGCCACAGAGTCTTTCAAACCCCTGTAGAGAAGCCTATGATGCCCTTGGCGCAAGCAGCAAATCTACAACATGGGGCACGGAAAAAACCCAAAACCTCTAGCACCAAAGAATTAGCCTGTGGCAAAGCTCATGGTGAAGAGGAAACAACCCCATCTTATTCTGCTTGCGGCTGTTTCAAAGTTTTCCTGCTTAGAATGAAAGTTGCAAATTAATTAGGGAAGGGTTACCTGCTTTAGTCATGACTTCATCTGCAGCTGGGCAAAATGGTTGGAATCAGCTGCTGGTTCTGGTCATTTTCTCTCTTCATGTACAGTATTTGTTCGGGTTTTTTAAAAAGACGAAACAAAACACTAACTGTGATGTTGCCATTTTTGTGGATTTATTTTATTTATTTTTGTTCAGTGTATCCATTTATATAGCTGCCAACTTACTGTGCAGCTCAGGGTGGTTAAATGATTAATAATAATAATCATCAGCAGCAGCAGCAGCAGCACCTTGGGTGCAATCCCAAAACATCTGGAGTACCACTTGAAGACCATTGGCATTGATAAAATCACCATCAGTCAATTGCAACAGGCAGCTTTACTTGAAACAGCTTATATCCTACAATACCTTTAGCACCATCAAACAACAACATCTGCCTATCCCAGGTCCTTGGGAAGGACTTGATAGGTGGATAAAAATGCCCAATCTAGTCTAAACATCTGGATGATTTGCAATCAACCACAACAATAATAAATTTTTAAAAATTAAAACATATTGTGCCATGAATGTGTCCATTCATTCAAACAATTATAATGGATTCCCATTACCTCCTGACCCAGTACCTGGAGCAATAGCCAGGTTTTCATGGCCTCTCTGGATCTTGGGGAGAATGATGTTCCAAAGAGCAGCATGGTGACAGAGAAGGCATATCTCCTTGGTCCCACAAGGAGAGTGATGCTTAAGTGATAGGCTCAAGAGCATGCCAACTCTGTCATATCTTACCAGATAGGCAGAAGTAACTGGAGACAAACGGCCCCACAAATATCCAGGACCATGAAGGGCTTTATGGGTGATAATCAGCACCTTGAACTGCACCCGGAAGCCCACTGGCAATCTAATGAGCATGCTGGTAGTATGTTATCCAAAAAATACTAATTTTTGCAAAGCATCCTAAAATATATTGTGGTGGGGCTAAGTGTAACATCTGAACCCAAAAAACACGAAATTGTAGTTAAAAGGGAAAGTTGTAAACACAATTTGAATCATGACTTTGCAGTTGAACCTCGGCTTTGATTAAATAGCCCTTAGTCCTCTGGGAAAATGAAGTAAGGTACAGAAGTCTCTGTCGCTCTACTTTTACTGTTGCTCTACTTTTACTTTTCATCATCTACACATAGAAAAGCATGAGACTTCCCCACCCGGCACAGGAAGTGCCATGTGGCCAACTGCTACAAGTGCTATGGGGATACAAGCCACACTTCAAGGAGATAGGGAACCAACAAATTAGCGGATATATTTTATTGTATCATCTTGTTTGGCACTTAGCTATTGCTTAAGTGTGTCCTATGAACAAATTTGTATGAATGGCTGTCAACCATTAAGGCTATTTCCCCACCAGTAGGTTGTACTGTCTTCATAGTATCATCTAGTCTAGAGGTGTCCACATGGAGTAGTCAAAAAAGATGGTAGCCACGATGGTGCAAATGAAGTTCCACTTGTTCTTTAGGTCCAAATTTTGACCATATCCTGGAGACACCCCTGATCTAGCTGTTTGCTGAAGTGATATCAAGTATGGCTGGATAATGTGGGAAAACATATAACACTAGGGCCCATGTGGTTTCTTTGTTTGTATTTGGTTTTATGTAAAGTGTGAACTGGCCGGGATGTTTGAAACCATCTCCTGAGATACTGCATTGTTGATTTCAATGGAAATTTCCCATCTCATATTCTGCTTACTGGCATGAAAGGCTGAGTAATTTTTTTGCATATTCAGTAGTTGAGGCAAGTGACCAGATAATGACAGAACAGTATGGAATGTGAATAACTGTAAGTGTGAGAATTGTTCCAGCACTGTGGGAGTTGCTCTCATATCCACTTCCCTTCTTCAATCAACACAGAAATATAAGCACTCCGTATCAAGTTGTCTGTTGAATGCCCATCATAGCAGCAAACAGAAAGCTTTTGCTCTTTGCTCCAGTGCCACTAAAATTCTGCCTGCTTACCTGCCTATCCTAAATGCATCTGTAAGTTCTATCCAAATTCATGATTTTGGAAATCAAAGGTTGGCAGCCCTAGTTATAGTTTCCTCCTTTGGAAATGTTGTGGCTCGCTGCAACACCTGTGTAAGCAAACCACTCACTTTACTAAGTAGATTGTGAGGAACGGATCAAGCCTGACTTTGACAAGTAAAGGCTTACGCCTGTACCAAAACATGGGACACCAAGATTAGCTATTTTACAGATCATTCTTCTGACCATAATAAAATTGCATTTTACTTTCTGCACTATGTATTTAGTTATAGCATGAAGCATGAAGATGGACTAGTTCTCATTGAAATAGCTCTTGACTGCGTTCCAGGATATATGTATACAAAGAGCTCCTTGATAGATATTGACAAAGATGTACAGCCATATTATCCTTAGTAACACTGTGCAACTGAACAGAACAGGTGATTTTTAGTTGGTGGGAACACCCAAGTTCCTATTTACACAGTAGCTGTGCAGATGGGAAAAAAAGGTTATAGCAGCTATGCACCTTAGCTAACAAGAGGTTGATATTTAGTTCTATTGAGATATATCCAAGAAGAAAAGAGGAACACGCTATAACAAGAGAAAGAAGGGCTGTTTCCATGATAATTTTTTTTAATTAATTTTTTTATTCTTAAAAACAATCTTATCAAACATCGAGCAGCGAGTCAAAACGGATTACAAATACAAATGTGCATAATCATATTATCATATTACCAATATATCCAAATACATATGTATCATCAATAAAAGTAAAACATCACATATTATCTAATTAAACTCCTTAACTTTTTCTATTACTCTTTTTCATATTTATTCTCTAGTCAGGCATAAAATACCTGCCATATTTTATAGTATTCAGTATCTTCCTTATCTCTAATCTCCAGTGTCAACCTATTCATTTCTGCACAGTCTAATATCTTCATTATATTTTCATCATTCGGTATCTTTTCCCCTTTCCAATTCTGAGCAAATGCAATTCTAGCTGCAGTCAAAACATGGATGATCAAATATACAGTATATCTTCTTTACTATAATTTTCTGGTATCATTCCTAAAAGGAATATCTCTGGCTTCATTTCTATGTATTGAAGTGTCATTATTTCTAGCCATTCACGTATTTTCATCCAATATTTTTCAGCTTCTGAGCAGGTCCACCACATATGATAATAGGATCCTAATTCTTGATGACACTTCCAACATTTAGTAGATTTATTCTTAAACATCTTTCCTAATCTTGAAGGGGGGAAATGCCATCTATAAAACATTTTATAAAGATTCTCTTTGTATGCTGTTGACATTGTCAAAGTATAGTTTTTCTCCCATAAATTCTCCCATTTTTCCAAATCTATCGAGTGTCCAAAATTCTTTGCACATGCAATCATAGTTCCTTTAACTTGTTCTTCCGCCATCTTAAATGTTAATAAATAGTCATATAGATTTTTAATCATTTTCTCATCTTTCCCTATCAATATCTCATCCAATTCTGTTAATTTCCCATAAAGTCCATATTGTTTAACATCCTTCTCCTATCTTGATTGTATTTGCCATTGTCCATGATAAATTTTAAAGGGTAACTTGAAACCTATCTGTTACAGTGGACACGACATCTGTGGCAACTTTCTCCAGCCTTATTGTTTGGACTTCAGTCCCCAACGTTTGAAGAGTTGCAGTGCCGATGTGTTTGGAAGATAGACATTTGAAAAGGCTACATAGAAAAACCATGAGAAAATCTTGCCCAGGATGGCAGCATACATAATGCTAGTGCCAGTCAAGTCTGGTTGCTTCCTAAAAACTTTTGGCAGCCACATTCAGCCTTTGAGGAGCTGGCCAAGAAGCCAAAGCAGTGGATGAGGAAGGCAGAATCTAATTTCATTTCATTTACACATAATCAAATTGTATTAATTATATAAAATTCATTTGATCTCTTGCAATGTATTTCATAGTCTTCCTCTTCTGTCCTATCAAATTGAGGAGCACCTGAATCAATTTATTAACAAACTGTTAGAGGCTTTTGTAAGCCATGAATGAGCTTCAGCTAGAGTTATTCCACTGTCATCACTGTGATTGGGCTTTTGGTTGTTAAGAATCAGCACTTCCTTAACTTGCTAGCAGAGGCTAAAAACATTGACCACAAAGGCTTCATAGGCTGACCGCAAACACTCTATACATAGACTAGCTGGCAGGTTGTTGCCCTGACACCTTGCTAAAGAAGTTTTGTAAGTGAGCCCATTACTGGAATAAAGAAAGGAGACATGGTGTTCAGCTCTAGCTGCGGTTAGAGGTGTTTGGGCAAGGGTCCAGAGGTGAAAAAAAGTTTATCATTAGCATGCTAAAAAGCACACCCAGAGGTGGAAACCTCATATGCTAACGTCCCCCCCACTGGACTATCATGCTTTTGTGTGCATGTCTAAGACGTGTGCCAATCAGCTTATTACTTCCTTGTTTAAACTGTATAAAATATGGTTTTGGATTCATGAAGGGCTCTTGATTTGGACTTGGGTCCCGAGTGTACCTCTTTGCTTCTGAGCAGAAATAACGTGCTGGAATCCACTTTCCTCAACTCTGCGTGATTTATTGGCTCATCGCGCCAGGTGAAAACGAACCCAGTGTTGGGCTGGGCCAACAAAATGTTATAATTCAGTGGCAACTTCTGAAGGGGCGCTGAGATTTTCTGGGCCTCATATACTCCTGAGGTTTTAGGCTATGTGTCGTACCATTGGACAGGGGTTTTAGAAGAGTTCCAAGGTCGAATGGAGGCCCAGCATAGTCTGTCTTCCCATACCATTTTTCCACTTCTTAAAAAATCTACAGAGATAAGTAATGGCAGGGTGTATGAAATATCACTGAGTTCCAAGCTATCAATTTAATCTTTTAGCTTGTTGTTTGTATACACGGCGGTGTTATGTTGGGAAGAATTCATAATAGTGCAGTTTTAAATGTTATTTTCTGCTGGCATTGGACGGAAATAAAATAAATGTGAATTTAAATATTGTTGAAATGAAAGCAAAAGTATATCTGATGACATGAAAACAAAGTGAAACCCTGTGAAATCATGCAGGATGGGATAGGAAGTGCTTTCCTGTCTGAAGCTGCTGTTTGAAATCCATTTCAAAGGAAGTTCCTGTTGATGTCTGTGGAAACCTCCCTTCAAAGCATATAGTAGTTTCAGAAACAGAACCACAGAAGGAAGAGAAAAAGATCTTTTCCATTTGGTATGATGCCAAAGTTGCCCAGATTTTCTCTCAACTGCTGTTTACTTAACAAAAAATGCATTTGTATAGCTGGCTCTGAGAACACATGCTAGGATAGGATAAATCTTGTTCTTACACCAAGTTTGCAAAATTCTGGAATCAACCATCTTTGGCCATAGGCAACATGCTTTAAAGCTGGCAAAAGACATTTGCTCATTTTCTGGAGCAGATTTCTGGGAGATATGCCTGCAATGTACATGGCTGCCATTATTTTGAAGATTTTTCTCACATAAACCTAGAAGTGGTTGATTAATTCAAGGTATGCTAGAGAAAGAGGGAAGGAAGGGAGGGAGGGAGAGAGGGAGGGAAGGGAAGGGAAGGGAAGGGAAGGGAAGGGAAGGGAAGGGAAGGGAAGGGAAGGGAAGGGAAGGGAAGGGAAGGGAAGGGAAGGGAAGGGAAGGGAGGCCCAGCTGTTCAGTGTTCCACCATTGGACCAGTTAAAAAGGAAAAGAACAAAGGTCCAGCTGTTCACTGATCCACCATTCCACCAAAAGGAAGGAAGGTGCTAGCTTCTTGTGGGATGATCCCTTTAGAATAGGGCAAGGAGCCCAAAATGAAATCACCATGAAAGGTAGCAACCAATCACTGGAAGGGAGGGTGTCTTCCCACCATAATGCGCATGAGCCAGTTGGAGCCAAGACCTTGCCAACAATGAAGTAAAGTGCAGCAGATGGACCACACAGCACGGCCTATGCCAGCAGAAGGAAGAAAACACCACTTCTGCCATGTAAAAATGGGTGGAGGTTGCCTTCATGGGGGCTGGGGCAAGTCAAGGATGATATGACATGCGTTCTTGCTCTCAGGGAACAGCGGGCCTTCATTACGCCAGAGTTAGGAGGATGTGCAGATGGGCTCAGAGTGAAGGAGAGGGGGAGCCAAGCAAGGCCAAGTGAGGAAGAGAAGGGTGTGACTTTTTTTGGGCCCTGAAAAAACGCCAAGACTGGATTAGAAGGTATCGGTTGTGCTTCCAGTATGCAACATCAAAGCCTAACAGGACAGCTCCTTTACAAAACAAAACTAACAGAGCAGAGGTTTCTTCAGAGAGAAGGCTGTGTTTACATATGGTGCTAAAACAAGCAAGGTTCATTTAAATAACAATTTATTGAATACTCCAGAATTGGCTGGGTTTGTACAAGCAAATTATAAACAAATCACATCAGGCGGTTCACCCATGATGCAAAGCCAAAACCAAATAAACCTGATCATGCCTTAGCATGATTAAATGGGAAAAGGGCACCTAATTAAAAGCTTTCTATCCCCACTGCATCCCCCCTTTCATTTCCATCAGTTCAGGGTCCATATCTGTGTTTGCAGCAGAAACGTATGCCTATAACTCAGGGGCAATGCGATCATTTCATCCGAAAGATTGTTCCTTGGAGTTGAAAAGAAAAAGCAACTGATGAGGGGAGAGCGAAAAGCATTCTTCCCACTAGTGACTATTGTTTTCTAAATACCACACTTCGCAAAAGAAAAGTTGTAGTGGCTTTGAGGAGAAATTATATAGCTATACAGTAGACTTATAAGGAAATCTACATCTCCCATAATTGACAGATGATTAACTCTAATTTTAGATCTACTTATCTTAACACGGTTGCTTTGTGCTCCTCTGCACTTGTGCTATAGAATTTTAAAGTACCCTCAGTTTTAAACATGCCTCTTTGCTCTCTAAAAGATACCGTTGAAATGTCACCCCTTCAAACCAAAATTTGGTATGAGTGTTTTGTTATGAGCTGTTGTAATGGTCTCTGGACAGATTTTTAAAGATGTGGGTCCATTACTGAGTGGCCATCCACTCATCTTCCTAAGTTGCAGCTTGAAGATGCATTGCAATTGCTTATTAAGAGCGGGTTCTCATGACACAGTCTTCCTCTCATCCCCAGTCCGTAGCTGAGGCTGCCTAATTTTATATTTAGCTTAGGAGCCAATTGGGCAAGGCCTGACTTTAGTATGCACAAATGAACCAAATCTTAATGATGGTTATCGCTGTTCAGCCCACAACTTTGGCAGTTTGGGGTGAGAGTTGGATTGCTTTCTTTTCTTCTCCGTTATCAGATGTTGCTTTCGGGGAAGTTCCAGAGAGAAGGGAAAACCCTTCATCAGCTTCCTTCCTTGCCGTTGCTCAGAGAAATAGCCAACCCTTTTCTGTAGTTACTTTATTAGAAAAAGGTCTATATATCAGTTGTGGGTATATTTTGATTCTGTAATTCACATCTCAAAAAATTTGCCACCCATTGCTCTTTGTCAGTTCATGATTTATGGCTTAATGTTGTGCATCAACCTGGCATTAACACAAAGGTTTTTTTTAGTGTATAAATCAAGCCATTGTAAGCAAACAATCCATTTTTGAGAGCCAGCAGATGAACAACCTTTTTTTTAAAAAAAAATGGATATCCTCCATTTCCTTCAAGGTGCTCAAGGTGACATTTCATTGTCACTCTCCCCTCCATTTCCACAATAGTCTTGAGAGATATTTTAGGCTGAAAAATAGTAATTTAGGCTGAAAAATAGTAATTGAGTGATTCAAACTTCATGATGAGGCTTAGAGTCAACAGAGGCCTCAGAAGACAAAAACAGCCATTCTGAAACACAACGTTCTTATTGCTGTTGTTACATGACAAAATATACGCATGTACACATGAAGTCCTGATTCTAGAGTGACATTAAACTGCCAGATTGTAGATGGTCTATACCAGTGTTGTCCAAACTTGGCCACTTTAAGATGAGTGGACTTCAACTCCCAGAATTCCCCAGCCAGCCATGCTGGCTAGGGAATTCTGGGAGTTGAAGTCCACTCATCTTAAAGTGGCCAAGTTTGGACAACACTGGTCTATACCCTCAAACTCTCCTGTAGCTATCCCAGTAACTAGGCATTTTCTAGGGATTGGTTACATCTTTTGTAGATCCACTGGGTTGTTTCTGAGAAGGTAAATAAATAAATAAATAAATGGTAAAGAATTTTTTGTTTTTTTGTTTTTCAAGTGCCTTCCGTCTTTTATTTTTTTCAGTCTGAAAAGTTATATTTGTTCCTGCCAGAAGAAATATGTGGTGTTTCCCAGGGTTCAATCCCCTGTTTCAGGGTAAGGTTTGCATATGTATACCTAGGCTTAGTTTCAATGTTTTAAACAAACTGCTTCCCTGAGTAAGCAGCTTACTGAGAATGCTTGGAGCGATTGGAACAAGAGGTGGGTTTTCAAACATATAACATAATTGCCTTGTATAGTTCAGTGACTGCATGAATGAATGAGATTATTCTAGAAGGACCAACTATTCTCAGTTGCGTGGATGCCCTCAATTTTCCAGAGAACACTTGTTTTTTAGCATAGCAGTCAGGCAATTAATTTCAGAAGGATCTGAAGGTGATGCTTATTGAAAAAAGAGCCCTTGATGGGAAGGTCAAGTCTTTTCTCTTTGCCAGGGAAAACGTTCAGGCAGAGCAATCCTATCACTCTGTTGGAAGGCTCCAAAGTCAGAGCTCTCCAATATGCCCTAAGGGCTTGCTTGGTTGCAGACTGGCAGGGTAGAAAGAACAACGCAAAAGCTTACAGGTGAACAGAGATAAAACTGAATCGCTGGCTTTTTCTTTTCTTCGCTGCTTAAACTTTTTCCATCCCTTTGCATTGCAGTGGAGGGGAATCTATCTAACTCAGCTCTCAAGGAGTGAAAGGGGACCAGAAACATTGAGTCTCCTTTGGTTGTTCAGTGTCCCCCAGGACTCTTCAAACTTTATCAAATTCTGTTGGGGGATTTCCAAAGGCCACTTTTGCTAATCCAGTTATGGCGGCTGATCTATTCATTGATTTTCTTCCTCTGAAGATGGATCTCTAATCCCTGGTACATACAGCTCTTGGCTTCGGAAACTGTAAGCTTACCAAAAAAAAAAAAAGATGATAAAGTCGTGTGAGGACTGGTCATAAGGTACTTTTTTCAGCGCCATCGTAACTTTGAATGGTTGCTAAACTAATGGTCGTAAGTCAAGGACTACCAGTATGTTCTATTATTTTGTAGAATCCATTATATAAGTCTGTGTTATGGAATTGGGAAGGAATTCAGTTAAGATTGTGATTTCCAGAAATTCATAAGAACTTGAACTGGTTGAGTCATTTGTTGCAAGTAATATTAATGGCAATCTACAGCGTTTTTTAATGGTGCTAATGATCCACAAAGTATTGCCTCCTATGATTCCACTAGTTCGAATTATAACTGCATGAAT
Source organism: Python bivittatus (assembly GCF_059951505.1). Taxonomy (NCBI): domain Eukaryota; kingdom Metazoa; phylum Chordata; class Lepidosauria; order Squamata; family Pythonidae; genus Python; species Python bivittatus. The sequence continues at coordinate 7,337,393 of NW_028277073.1, forward strand.
TAAAGCTCATTGGTTACACGCCTGTTATTTTTATTTGAGGTTTTTAAAATCAATTTCTACTACTCATGGAAGTGTGTTTCATAGAGATGTTTTGCGTTTGACCTTCATGATACTGAGAGAAAGATTTAAGAAATATACTGTACTCTATTCTGTGCATCTTCTGCTTCATTTTTATTCTTCCAGAACAATCACTGCAGAGACGCAAGCAAATAATATTATAAGTTGGCAGAGGAGTATTTGCAGAGCAATACAAAGAGAAGGGGGTACTACCATCTGCTTCTGAAAAGCTGTAGAAATAGTCATACTTTGAGAGAGATTGATAGCAAAAGCAAATAGCAGTAGCATTTGATTTACGCTGCACGAGAATACTAAGTGTGGTATTAAAATATGTTAATCTTGGTCTAGGAAAACTTTGCAGAGGGACAGCAGGTGGAATAAGGCAGTTAACATATTAATGAAATGAACTCATAAAAGCACCGGACTAGATTCAAGCAAGTTTCTTTGTACTTTTGTACAGTTCTGGGGTATTAATTGAAAGGGTATAGATTTATACAAAAATGAAAGAGCCACAGAGGTGAGACCCTTTATAGAAGGGAGATATTTGAATTTCTTCATCTGTTTCTCTTTCTTTTAGATGTTTTAATCTAGTATATATTTTAAAGGAACAAAAGCTTTTTCATACAGGTTATCAAGCAGCACAGCACACTGTGCATTTTGCTATCATGTACCCAAAGTCATTCAAATTCTTTATGGAATTTAAAAAGAAACAAAACAGAATATGACGCTGTTTATGTCTGCTCCATAAGATGTTCTGAAGCAACTCCAGTTTTTTGCAACCTGGAATTATTTTAATGCCATTTCTTTAATTAACCCCTTTATTTCCCATTACGGTGATATACGTGAATTCTTTAGCAAAATGTTGACCCACCCGACATGTATATAGATCTGTTGCAGCATTATAGGCCTCAGATTTCAGTCTGAAAGTATGGATCCCTGGACTGCCCATAATAGCAAAGACCTATGTATAATTATGATTTGTAGAGCGCCATTCCCTTAGCTGTTCGTAGATTTCAACATATCAATATTCTCACTACTGTTTGCACTGCATTATCTACAGAACAAACACACATACAATACACATCGACATATACCCTTATCTGTCTCCTGTGCGTGATATAAAAAGTTATAATTATCTGAAATTAGAGAAGAAAGAAAAAAGATAGAGGGATCCGTGATTTAATGAGTTGTAAATTTGATCAGCTCTCCTGTCCAGGTTAAAAGAACAATTCCAAAATTATATTAAAATACCAAAGATTTCCAGGTTTTGCAAAGTGACCTTGTTATATAAAATTGAATTTAATGTGCAAAAGCATATGGATTCTTATCTGCATGTGCACCGTTGCATATAGTTTGATATTTTTATAATTAAATATGTTGGCATTTTTTATTTGGCATAACCAGCAGTTGGAAAGATAATTTATCAGGATGGGGGGGAGGGCTGGTTTTGAGCAGAATGTACCCCTGTGCATTGTAGCCCCTTCTGAGTAATGTGTACTTACATAGCCTCTATGACAGTGTTGTCCAAACTTGGGCACTTTAAGATGAGTGGACTTCAACTCCCAGAATTCCCCAGCCAGCCATGCTGGCTGGGGAATTCTGGGAGTTGAAGTCCACTCATTTTAGGTGCCCAGGTTTGGACAACACTGCTCTATGAGATAGATTAAAATGTAATTTGCAACCATTTACACTGGCAAAGTGTCTTTAATTAGAACTACAATATCTAAATAATTCCACAAAACGTACAGTAACATCCTATAAATCCAGGACTTTATAGCTAGAAATAAGACCTCTAAGACCTGTGAATCAATAAATTATTGGACTCCATTCCTTAGGGCCTGGTCCTAAATAGTTTAATCTGAACTTTCTTTTTCTTTTTTTAATTTCCTTTTTCCTCTTTCTGTTAAATAAATCCTAGTTTTTAATGTTCCAATAAGCAATGTACAGTACTATTTTCCTCTCAATTCCACCTCTACCCCACCGATCCCCTCCTTGCTTTCAGGATATGGAGGCCATGTAAGACTACATGCTGTTACGGGGCCTATCACCTTTTTTCTGGAACTTTTCTTTTGTATAAATCCAGTTCCTATACTACAGTTCCTATTACCTCAAGAGATTAGTGGTAGGAAGGGCAGTATCTTATATATGTACACATGTTCTTAAAAGATGTACCGTATTTTTCTGACTATAAGACGATACTTTTTTCTAAAATCCTTACGCTAAAAATTGAAGGGCGTCTTATTCAAGGAAGTCAGCTGAGGAGAGAACCGCGCGGTGGCAAAACTGCCCATACTTTGTCTCTGCAAACAGGCTTCCTCCTATTTCTAGCCTCCAATCATGAGTGAAATAGCTTGACTCTGCAAACAGGCTTCCTCCAATCATGAGTGAAACTGCCCATATTGTCTCTGCAAACAGGCTTCCTCCAATCACGAGCCTCCAATCACGAGTGAAACTGCCCATACTGTCTCTGCAAACAGACTTCCTCCAATCACGAGCCTTATGTAACTGATGTCAGCTGTTGCTGAACAAACCAATTAGAGGAAGTCTGTTTGCAGAGACAAGCTATCGGCAGTTTCACTCGTGATTGAATGTAATCAGTTATGCAAAAGAGCCTGGAAATAGAGCTGCAGGGAGAAGGTTTGGACCTCCTCCCACCGAGTGTATCAGGTAAATGTTAACTAATTACTAAATAAAAATGTGTTCTGCACTATCTTTAAAATATTGATTTCTTAATTTTGGGTTGGAAAAGTGGGGGTTGTCTTGTACACGGGGGCGTCTTATTGACGGAAAAATACAGCAATTCACTTTAAACCATCTATTGATTATGTAGATTCAAAGTAGAGAAATATTATACCAAATTTTAAAAGCATAATACCCCAGCTTCTACTTTTCTTCAGCTGCTTCTTAAGTGGATGAAAGGAAGACCCCCTTGGATTTATTTTTCTGATACATGATTTATGATTTATCAGTGCTGAATTTCATCTGTTATTGTGCTAATTGTCTACTCTGAGATCATTTCACCAAATAAGCAAGTAAGCACAAGAAGTAAACATAAATTAGTGTTTTTTTTTAAATGCCATCCACATAATCTTGAACTGTTTTGCTAGGGTGAATGCCTAATGCTCTTATTCAGACTGACCGAAATCTTTCCCATATTTTTCCTGCCATATCTGCCAAGAACTCTAGCCTTGTAGGCTCGGACTAAGTTCATTACTTAATGAACTCCTACTTAAGAGTTCCTACTTAAGCATGCTTTGATTACTCAAAAATTGACTTTATTTTTAATAATATATTTTTTAAAAAATTACTTTATATGCCTCAAAGATGCCTGAGATACTATCATTTTTTTATGGAATTGTTTCTTTTAAATCACTTTGAAATTATACTGGAAAATTTAAAATGTCTTTACAGTTGAAATTACTGACCTTTATGACATACGGAATAAAGAGTTGGAATACCCAATAATGGAACATGCAAGTCTTCAAAAAAAGTTAAATTTGTTTCTTTGGACTTGAGGTTGAAATTAGTTCATCAAAAGATTATATTCCAATTTTACTGGATCCCTCAAAGAATGAATTAGAAAGGATAGAGTATAAATGTTCTTTTTCTTTTATTTATTTTTTCTTTCTTTCTTTCTTTCTTTCTTTCTTTCTTTCTTTCTTTCTTTCTTTCTTTCTTTCTTTCTTTCTTTCTTTCTTTCTTTCTTTCAATTTGGATGCTGCCCGACTCCAGCTGACTCTGGTAGTTCACCATAGAATAACATAAAAACAGCAAAATATATATATAAAAAAATCAAAACAAATAGAAAAATAGCCGCAAAATCACTTCCACCCAGACAGGACAGCGCACTGATGCGTTTCTCGGAGCTCCGGGGGCGCCCGAGCTGCATTTGATCAGTGGTGGGTCTAGAGGAGAGAAGACCACCAAAATACTCCCCTGGATAGGAGGAGTCCGGAAGATTAACCACGAGAGACCCGGACGCTGTTCCTCCTGACTTTCCTGGTCTCCACCATGGGAAAGCTGGTGAGTAGAACAGCGAAGGTGGCTGGGAAACATCGTGCTTTACAAATGCAGAGAGCCTCATGAACGAGAGACATCAGCGCTGCAGTCCAGTATCTTAGATCACTTTAGAAGAGGAAGGGGGTTTTTTTCCTCTACTCTCCTCCTCTTTGGATTACTTTTTTTTTTCTTTTTTTGTTTTATTAATATCTAAGATCTATCTCTGGACTACACTTTCAGATGCTGGTGAGTTACTTTTTTATTCTCTGTCATGGAATGTAATGGGTGGAAACTGACAAATGAACTTTGCTACGATATGGAAATGTTTTATGGATTTTAAATAGAGGATTTTATAAATTGTTAATGGTTTGCCTTTTTTATGGAATTATAATTTTTTCTTTTTTTCCCTTTTTTTGTTTTTTGTTTTGGCTTATAAACGTATATTGGACTACGAATCTGCTGTTGGATTTTTATAGCTGAGTTTTCCCTTTTCTTCATGTTGAACTTAAAAGCTTGAGAACTGAGAATTGCTTATATATTTTATTATCTATATTTGGGAACAATAAGAGACAGCTTTCTATAGCTGGGATTATAACTGCTGTGTTGTTAGAGAACTTGGAAGAAAGCTTTGCTATTGGATTATAAGATTATATGGCAAGGGAAAAAAATCAAGAATAAAATATAAAGTTTTACAAGATGTGAAAGAAAGAGGTGGTTTGGGTCTTCCTGATTTGAAATTGTACTATGTAGCTTGCTGTTTAGTATGGCTTAAAGAATGGATTACCTTGAGAAATGAAAAATTATTAAACTTAGAAGGTTATAATTGAGATTTGGATGGCATGGATATTTGTGGTATGATAAAGTTAAAGTTAATGTGGACTTCAAAAACCACTATATCAGAAGATCTCTATTAAAAGTTTGGACTAAATGCAGACCACTTTTATGCCCTAAGATGCCGATGTGGACCTCTATACAAGAAGCTTTTTATAGAACTGAAACAAGAGATAAAAATAAATGGATGAGATACAAAGACTTATTAGAAAAAGAACAAGGAGAATATAAAATCAAATCAAAAGAGCAATTGGTTTTAGAAGGATATACTTTTCAATGGCTTTCTTATATGCAATATAAAGAACTTTTTAAAATTGATAAAAAAGAATTTGGATTTGAACAGAATAAATCGGAATTTGAAATTCAATTATGTGAAACAGATGAACACTTAATAGCAAAAATGTATAAATTATTGTTGAGAGAAGAAATGGTTGAAGAACAAGTTAAAGAATGCATGATTAAATGGGCAAAAAATATTGGACATAATATACATATGCAGCAATGGGAAAATATGTGGTCTAAAGGATTAAAATTTACTTTATGTTATAATTTGAAAGAAAATTTTTATAAAATGTTGTATCAATGATATATGACACCCCAAAGACTATCAAAGATGTATGGGACAATTTCCAACGTTTGTTGGAAATGTAACCAACAAGAAGGGTCGTTTTACCATATGTGGTGGACATGTAAAATTGCAAAGAAATTCTCGATTCAAATACAAACCTTGATGCAGAGCATACTACAAATACAGATTCCATTTAAACCAGAACTATTCCTGTTGGGGATAATGGATTTTCAAATAGGAAAACATCTTATTAGAATTACTCAATACATGATTACCGCAGCAAGACTTCTTCATGCACAATTTTGGAAAACCCAGACACTACCAACAATACAAGAATGGTTGTTAAAATTGATGGAAATGGCAGAAAATGATAAACTGACTTGCTTATTAAAAGAAAGCTCAAATAACTATTACCTTAAAGAATGGAAACCATTGATGGACTATTTGCAAAATGCAGGTGGGGTGAAGCTTACATGGGGATTTGAAGATTAGATTATAAATGTAATGGGATATGTTTTGACAAAGAATTACTCCTACTTAATGTATTAAAAACTAGCACTTATGATAGTCTCACTATTCCTAAGACCAGAGATAGATTGGAAGTTATCTATTTTTCATATCTTTTTTCTTTTACTTTATCTCACTTTTCGTTTTCTTTATAATTTGTATTTTCAATTTTCTTTTTCATTTCTAACTTTTAACTTTGTAACTTTAAAATTTCAATAAAATATTATTTTTTAAAAAATAGCCATAAAATAATCACAAGAGGGCAACACAACAACAAAGTTGCAAGAAACGTGAGGGTATGTTAATACATATGATACAATCATATGGCTTAGCATATTATGTTGATCCAGCCACTTGTGGTTTTTAAAATGTACTTTATATTTTAGCATCTGATCTGAACCTAAATAATAATGATTGATTCAACAGGTCATGGTTAACCAATGGCTGAACATGATCTATGTACCCAGGTTCCAGATGTGTTTGCATGCTATGCTATGCCATTGAGAAGGATTCACAAGTGCACAGGCGTTACTTTCTTGCCTCCCATTACATGTAGATCATTGCCCAAGGGTAGAGGTTTAGCCCCTCCACCCCTTCCTATCTTTTTGCTTTATTTTTCCCCTTAGGTGTCTCTGTTTCCAAAGGCTAGAAGGGATTGTTACGTTTTCCTTTGGGTTCACAAAACCTGTGCTGGCTGGGTTAGCGTAAGTAACCTAGTCAGCACAGGTTCCAAACCCAAATCAACTAAGTTTCTGGTTTTACAAGACAGGCTGAACCTTTAAATTACCCAGTTTAAGGCATATAACCAGGGACCTTCTATCTCACGGCTTTGTGCCTGAGATAGTAATCTCATCTTCTCATCTGTTCAGTTTCTGTGTGTCAAGCTATTTTTAAATTGCCAGGACCTGGGCCAACAGGACGAAGCTCTGCACATTGTTTCCCTTCCAACTATACTTTGTTTACAATTAGGGAATGAAGAAGCTTTGCATATGTCCAGGTAGGACCTACTATCTTTGCCCGTATCATTCTTTGAGCCAGAGGTCATGATTTCCATTGGACTAACATGATTTCTCTTACGTTGGAAGACTATAGCAACTTTTCCCAAACTGGTATTTCCAGAACTACTACTCTCAGAATTCCCAATCACCATGGCCAAGGTACATATATTTTTCACATATATTGCTCTTGCACTTATAAATGGGAAATCCAGAAATGTGGTTCATGAGCTAATGAAGGTGTAAAGATCTTTGCAGTAGTGCACAAAACAATGACTCATCAACTTGGCCTGGTTCTTATCCTGTTTTCCAGCGGGGAGCCATAGAACAGATGGCAAAGTTGGAGGAAATGAATAAAAGCAGATAGTGATTAGACTGTTTTTTGAAGGAATAAACACTTCTAATTCTAACAGCAACTAAATATATGTTGGGCACTTCCTACAAATGGTGGCCGTCTACAAGGACCAACATGAATGAGATCTGTGGTGTGTTCTTTTTTAAAAAAGCACAAAATAGATATTAAATAGTTCTTAAAACAGACATAATCACAGATGAAATTTGTGATGCTACCATAACTGCAGAGGTACCTCAGAATAACTATATACAAGATATGATTAAAAAAAAAAACCCAAACTTTAAAAACCGAAGAAACTATGAACAACAGAACCAACTGCTAAACTGAAGTTTCATGTGAACGTGTCCATAGAGTGTGCAACTGTCATTCCTGAAGCTATTGTTACACAATCGGGGAGGTGTCATGCTTTGGATTCTGGGCAGTGGTAGGAAAATTATTTTAGACTAACAGTCAAGCTGGCTGTGAGCAATCCTGGATGGATTGCATACCAGCTGTCAACTTCATTGCAAGTTCCTGGACCAGTTCAGGAGTCGTCTAGGACATCAGCAGGCCAACGAAAAAATGTAACAAGGCTTTCTTCTTTTCAGGCTGACCTCTTCCTTGGTTCAGGAAATTTAAATTCACATTCTAGTGTTCATCGGCAGAAATTAAATAGGTGTGCAGTGTGTTTTTACGTCTATCAGAACTCTAGACGGTATTACTGTAGCAAGAATAGAAACATGCAAGAAGAGTTCCAAAGTATTTTATTTATCTATGCAAACTAAAGATGATGATAGTGTTTTCTTTCTTCTGATGGTGGTTCATAAATCACTGTAGCTGGATCTCATAAACTCTGAACACAAGGCTGGAATTTATTCCTTTAATCTATTTTCTGAATTTCCCCAAGGAAAGATAAGGATAATTTAAGCTTAATTCGATTTGGTCCCAACTGTGCCTATAGGAACAGTTTGTGGCACCTAAAGACAGTTCCTGGAACCAGAATACAGACTGCAAGGTTCGGCCTCAAATGTATCCCTTTAAGACCCAGTTCTTAACTTATTTGCTATTACAGTTCTGATCATAGGCTAACCATGATAATGCCAAAGTGAAAAAACATGCAAGCTCTGCCCTCCGAATTGCAACATTGCCCAGAAGTACCTACTGCAAGGGGCAAAATTTACATTGCAACCTATTTCATCATTTTCCCTGCCCTCTAGAAAGCTATGATTTTGAGCATGTGTTCTCAACACATGTGACGTATTAAGTGTTCATATGACATATTAAGGCAACTGGGATACACAGTGAGATGACCCAGGCTACCATTGTATCCCTTCCCACATGGCTTTCTTTAACCACAATCTGTGCTTTCTTAGAGCTCAGTATGCCATACAAATCCAGAAGGGCCACCATGTCTAGTTAGCAAGCTGATATTTTCAAGTGCTGCTTCATGCTTACCAGAAATTATGGCCACTCAAAATTTGGACAGTACATTTCACCACAGTAAAGCCATCTATCAAAGAGCCACTTGGCATACTGTTCCAGTAACCAATCTTATTGACATAGTGTGTCATATGATCCACATAATTTGTTTGATAGCTAGGCCTACTCCTTGAATAGAAAGCAATAGCAGACCACTTGGCACTGCTGCCTACAAAACTACATGGATGTTTCTGTGTACCTACCAGGAGTTCAGCTCATTAATCTTCACCTTAGCCTGGAGAAAAGACTACTAAGAGGAGACATGATAGTGTGTTTCATTTATTTGAAGGGTTCTTATTCAGAAAATCGAGCAAACTTGTCTCCTATCGTGTTAGAGGAGACCTAATAAGTGGGTATTTCAGGTAAGCAGGTTTCAATTGTAGGAACTGTTTGGCTGTAGAATAAAAGTATTTGTCCACTGAGTGAGCATTGGTGTTTTAGTAGAAACTGTGTTGCCATCTGCCAGGCTTTCAATACCCTTGAATTGCAGGTGTTCCATGGACCAGCCTAGACTAGATGCCTGCCTTGATCCTTTCCACTTCTAACAATCTGTAATGGATAGCTCTCTTCTGATGCTGTTTCCATTACTAGACACTTCTACAGGATCAAAAGCTCTCATCAAAATGTTACACAAGGTTTGGCTCTTTTGAACACACATGCAGGGTCACAACATACTTATGTACAAATGGAGCAGAGTTTGCACTACAGCAGTGTGATGTGATGCTGCTTTTATCATTTGGGCTTCCCTTGTCCTTCACCATGGGTCTTCTGTCCATTACATGCTACTTTTGAACACAGAGATTCCCCTACTCACTTATCCTTATTGCTTTAGCACAAAACTGAAAACATGAAACAGTGAAATAATATAACAAAGAAATAGCACAACAGTGTGAAATGGTATGACACTGGAATGTTGGGATGTGCACCCCACTGCTTCCCAAAAAGAACATGGTGGAATCTGGAAGTCAGTATTTGTCACTTATATCAAGAAAGAAAATGAAAAGGAGAGAGTGAGAGGTCTTAAGTAACTTGTGACTCAGCACACTTTGTGATTCTGCTCTTTCTGCTTTTTTTTTTAAAAGAAGAAGTGGTGTTGGGGTTATAACAGAACAAGATGAGGCCACAGGAAGGAACTTAGAGATAATGGACAAACTCCTGCTGTCCATCCCACCCCATTCTTGCTGCAGTACCAAGATGGGTGGATCTTTTCCCACCAGCTGGTGATGCCACAAAGAGAGACGGCAGCCAAACTGGAGGACTCAACACATTGCTTTGCCATTATAGACTCCAAATCAGTATAGAAATGTTCAGTAGTCACTTGGAACAAACCACAAGGGAGGCAGGATAGGTACTGGCAATGTGGGAAGCCCTCTAAGTTTTAGCTGACTCAGGGATGGGTGGATTGCACATTAACTCAGCAGTGGGAAAGGCCCTATGCGTGAGAGGGTTTGGCTAAACAACAGGACATTTTCATAGCTGATAATCTCTTTCTACTCAGAGCCAGGTTGTGGACAGCCGGACAGGTTGTAAAATCAGGGTGTTGGAGTTGGGGAAAGTTGAAGGGCTGAGAAATGAAACTTTCCAGATAAGGCATTTATTGCACAGGTACTTTGACTCATTCACAGAATGTTACACAGAGATCAGATCCAGACAGCTCACAGAATAGCTATGTTCTATCACAATAATTGAGCAGTCATATACAGTCACGATGACACATGCTTATGTCATTATTCTACTTTTTTTTTTTAGTTTAATTGATCATATATCCGTTATTTCCCAGCTTCACTTTTTTTCCAGGGTTTCAGCCACTTCTGTTTTTGCTACAGACCTAGAAACCAAAATTTCTAAATGTATTGAATATGGAAGCTTATTTTTTAACCTGACCCTAACTAACAAATAAATTCTAAAACTGCATTCTTAGCATGACTATAGACCAGCATTAGTATTAGACTTTATTAAGTGGGATATATGAGTTTGAGCCATGGTGGTTGATTTTATGTGTGGGAAGGAAGCGCCATTCAAATAAGGCAGAGGAATAAGAATTACTGTTTGGGATGAGATTTGAATAAAAAACTGCACAGGTTTAAGTTACACTCTTTACAGTTAAAGTACACCATTTCAAACTGTTTCCTGGTAGCAGTGATTCTGTCCACCAGCACCTTTAAATTGTGGTTTTAAATCAGTTGGGTTCTGTATCAGCAAAAATTTATGCAGGCGGTTTTTATTCATGGAAAATCTAACTTCATACCCTTCTTCTCTAGGTTCATGGTGGGATTGGAAATAGGGCAATAGCAATATTGTAACTTACAGATTGTCTTGGGGCAGTTTTACACTGCAGGCTAAGTTGCTGCTCCTAGCTGTTTCTTAAGCCAACTTCAGAAATTCCAGCCTAGATTGCAGCGGGCTAGTAACAAGGCTTGCGGGGGAGAGGGCCCAGTCCAGACTATAGCCACCTCAATGTCAGAAGCCTTGCAATCAATTAAATAGTTAATTGGCTTGTTTGCTTCGTTTCTGGCATTATGGAAAAGGGGGAGAGGGAGAGGACCGTTAAGTGCAGGTGGACTGTTATCGGGTTCTCAGAGACAACCAAGCTCGTACCAGCTTGAGACCCAGGAAGAGCTGAGATCATCAACAAGAAAGGGATGGACTGGGAGGAAAAGGGGGGTTGGAGAAAGGGGAAAGAAAAAGGGTTTTGGTGCACGCAGACTTTTAGTCTTGGCAATGACTTAGAACTGTAGACTGCTCTTAATAAAGAATTCTTCTGTTTTGAAACCAGCACATGGTTCAACTGGGAATTTCTTTTATTGGGATTTGAATTTGGCAGATTCTTATACTCAGGACCATTGGTTGTTCCCTTGCTTCTTGCCCTTCCCATCTAAGCAGGGAAGATAAATCTCATTTGCTAGCTCCTGTGTGAACTGGTCTAACCAAGCCTGTCTTTTCCTTTTAGGGATTGTTCCATTCTTACTGACTCCCATAACTTTCCTTTGCTTTCCGAGATATATGCCACCAGATCCTCTCCCCATGTTATTTCCTTTGATACAAAAGCAGATCCTTTCTTTTTTCCCTTTATTGTAGCATCATCGCTCTGATGCTACAATAGTCAAAGCCATAGGGAATAAGTTATTCTTTCAGTCCTGTTTTTTTCTGTAGGTCCGTGAAAATCTAGGTAGCAGTGAAGAACTGATAGTTCAGCTTCATAGAAACAAAGCAATAGCGTTCCTACACTGCAATTTAAAGATGTTTTAAAAATTGAAGGAAAAGGAAAGGAAGCTTCGCAGTACTGAAGGCAGGAGGTAAGACAGCAAGAGGAACATGCTTCACCCAGCCTGAGAAGAAACTGAAAGGGTGCCCACTGGGAGATGTAAAGGTTGAATGGAGCATGAGTTACTAGCCTTGAAGATGGTTCACTGATTTAATAGTCCCATTAATCTTGTGGTTAATTCATAGTTGGATTAACCCCAAGATTACAAAAAACAAGTGCGGAAAAACAGAGAACATAGCACCCAGGATGAAGTGGGAGCCCAGGGCAGCGACCAGCCTCTGCAGATGAAGGGCTTGCCAGCACTGCACCCACTCAGAGCTGGGCTGCTATTAGAGTGGAACAAAACGCTGGAGACTAACTGCTCCAAAGGTCTTAAGACACCTCAGGCCAGAAAACAGCAGGTTTGAACTGAAGCTGGAACACACGGGTGGGAGGGTGCATCTGCAATGAGATGGGAGTGGGAGATGGATGATGTCATCTGTGCCTGCACTTGGGAAGGGGTGAATGACCCATGCTAGTGATGGGCCAAGCAGAATGTGCAGATTTGCCTTGGTAGCAAATAAGAGACCAAACAAGGGAAGGAGAAGCATTCTGTTTAGGAGCTGAAGACTGGTAGAGCTGATGTGATCAATGTAGCATGTGTAGCAGCTCTTAAGGCAGCATCCTAGGTACAGAAGTTCACCTGCTCAAATCTAAGCCCTTGGGGATCTGCCGTGCAACAGAAAGGGCAGAGCAGTAGGTAATGAGGCTTAATTAGCTACAGCAGCAAGAAGGTACACAAAGGAATCCAGTGGATGCTGGAGCTGGCTGGTAGCAGCTCATAAGAGCCAATTGTTGAATTTTCTGGAACTTTGAGAGCCAGTTGGGAGCACAGCTGAGCCATGACTCCTAACACGCTAATCAGCTGTTTGCTGGTTCATGGAACAGCACAGTAACGATCTGGCAGAGCCAGTTATTACGAATTTATCAGCACATCACTGTAGGTATCTCAAGGGTCAGCATGATGCCTAAATACTTGCTCCTGGCTCAGAGATAGCAGGCCTTTGAATACCTGCAGCTTTGCTTTGAAATAACTGCAGCAGGAAGTTGTGTCCTACTTATTGGTTCTCATAAGCATCAGGTTGGCCAAGAAAGAAACTGAATGATAGACTAGATGGGCCTTTGGTGTAGCCTAGCAGGGCATGTCTTATGTTCTTAAAATCAAGGCCAGATGACAGCCAAGTTCCAATCTAAGGTGATCCTATATATTGCTGTATCACTAGTCAATGGACTAAAATACTGCTGTGATGTCTTGTCCTGGTCTTTTCTTCCCAGGTTTTTTAAAAAATGATGCTAGTCTCCCAGAACTTTTAGAAGTTTAGATCCTGGGCTTGGAAAAGCATGAAATTTAATATTGGAATTATAGTCAGTTCAGCCACGGTGAACGTAATACATTGGTTTAAGAAGTTTTTATATTGCCTGTCATCTTCAGGTTATATACAGCTCTGAAATACATTTTATATATAAATTGTTAAAGCATAAAAATATTAAAAACTATTTGGGAATTTTGCTGCAGTGGGACAAACATCAACCAGAAATACCTGGCTAGGGTTTATTCTTCCCTAGAAAATGTGCTTGGAGGCAGGCAAAGGCCTATAAATCCTTTGTAAACTTCAAGGTAGACAAGAACCTTTTTAAAATTAACCATTGCAGCAATTGGATGTGATCTTAAATTGGTTTTAATATGTGATTATATCAATTTGCTGCTGTATTTTATTGCTGTATATTGCACATGAACAATAAAACAACTACTTCATGAGAACCCAAGCAGCTTCAATGTCAGAAAGATCTCCAGTGTATTGTGGATGTTGAATAGATACCTCTTAGGTCACAGAGTTTGAGATATGGATCTGTGGGCTTTCTAGATACACAGAGCAACTAGCAAAGGGTCCAGATTATCTAGCTTAGTTCAAAGAAGGAGCCTAAAGGGAAACCAGCCAGGGAATCCTTTTTCATAACCACAGTGACATGCCTGCTGAGCTTTTAGTAATCTGGATTAATTGTGCAGACACCTTCATCTCATTTCCCCAAGTTCTCATTTTACTCTCAGTTGAACAGAAATGGGGTATGACAGCTAACTGCAGCCAAAGAGTTTGTAGCATGCCACCTTTCTATTCCATACACACTATCTCTTCCCAAGAGTTTGCAGGGAAGGCAAGCAGACCATGTTCAATCTTACAAGAGGGACGCAGGATCATTAGACCATGATGTAATCATTGCCCAGTGCAGGGTTCAAAGTTCACAATGCTGGCAATCACAATATTAATGAAGAACGAGGAGCCATCATCCAGCCCAGGCAAAAATAAGGGAGATTTCCAGATACTCAGGTAAGTCTGGGAGGCACAAATACAGCCAATACAAGATCTAACTATTCCAGGAGGTTTTTGGTTTGTTTTTATTTGCTTTCTTTTTGTATGTGTGTGTGCCTTCAAGTCAATCTTGACTCCTGGCAACTGCCTGGACATGTCCCTACAGTTTTCTTGGCTGAGAGAGACTGGATGTGATGGACTGGAATGGTGGGAGGGGAGTAAAGAATGTGCTCTCATCTCCAGAGGGGTGAGGAAGAGATAAGCGGAGGAGACTGGCACCTCCCTAAGAAATTCCATCGGTGTGAACTGACTGAGCCTGGGAACTGGTTTTGATTCTGGGAAGATTGATGTAAGGCCTAGCCCAAGGAACTCCAGGAGACCATACAGAATCAATCCAGCTAGGTTTATTAGCTACAACCCATTTACAAGAATCTTCCCAGAATGAAAACCAGTTCCCAGGCTCAGTCAGTTCACACCCTCCCACCATTCCAGTCCATCACACTGGCCCAAGGTCACCCAGCTGGCTTCATGCCCAAGTTGGCACTAGAACTCACAGTTTCCTGGTTTCTAGCCTAATGCCTTAACCACACCACCAAACTGGCTGCTCATTTTACCTAGTTTCAGGAACAGGACCACTCAGAAGCAATACCCCTAAGTCAACCACTAATTCTAAAATGCTCTTCCAAACAAACTGATACTCCTATCCCTTTTTGCTGTTGTATGGCAGGAACGATGTTCTTACAAGTTTGGTAGTTAGATCATTTGCCAGAATGTCAGGTTGTAGAATCTGGAGTTGTGTTGATTCCACTCTGTGCTTAGGCTTGGATCTCCAGAATCAAGCCTGCTTGATGCCTCACTCAGCCCTTGCTCTTCTTTCTCATATAAAGATCCATTAAAGGTGTACATGCACACAAATAATTCCACTTAAGTACAGTGTGAGCAGAACTTTTGGATAAGGAAATATTGACACAAAATGCAAAGGATCTTACTAAGAGAGCATAAGAACAGGTAGAAATCAGAGCAAGAACTACGTAGGCACATGATCAACTCCAAAATCTAGAAATAAGCTCTTTGCAGGAGATAAGGTGGAGATCTGCATACTGAGAAAGCAAGCAGTGAGAATCCCCACCATTTTACCACAAATCTTCCATGCAAAATGAACATCGTAATTCATTCTCAATAAGAAACCAATCATTCTGGTTTTTCATTAATAGAGCAAGGGACAGGGAAGTGGAAACCCAACTGCTTTGGAACCAAATATTTTCTTTCATTCACAACCATACATGTGGGAAGAAATGGTACATTTCTGGAAAACAAATTACTTTAATGCACCAGCTCTGGGTGAATTCCAAAAATAACATTAATGTTTTTTAGATTGTGTGCCTTGAAAACAAAACAGCACTACCCAAAGAAAGAAAGAAAATTCCTCCTAAGAGAAGTCAGCCAACTGAATAACCCTTCAAGGAATTGTACACCATCTATTTCTCCTGTGCACATTGTATTCTAGGGAAGGTATCTCAACTATTGTTGAGTCACATCTATTTTCACTGAAGGGAAAAAAAAGATGACTATGTACTCACAGGGCGAGCAACAGAGTACAAATCCAAACCAACCTGCTTGCTGACAGTTCTAGGTGTGTTCACATTAGAAGGTGTGTAATATTCCTGTGGATTTTCCACTTCACACCCTTACCGATTGATTATAACTATTCCTTAGTTCAAAATAAGCCCAGCAAAGACCTCCAGCAGATGGCGGATCTCAAAATGTTAAGCTGGATCACACCGACTTAGCATCTGGATGGGAAGCCATCAGAAAATCCCACAGTGCTAGACTAGAGAAGTAAACAAACAAGTAGAAAAATGGTAAACCATTTCTATATCGATGCCAAAATAAAAATATGGTTGTGTCCATGAAGTCACTGGGACCAGGCTTCTCCAGGAAGACTTTCTTAATTCTGACTTAACTTTACTGAGACTTACACCCAATAGCAGTAATAGGAATTTTTCTAATGATTGTAGCAAATGTCACTTCAGAGTTATGGGTTAAAGGTTTAAATGCAGCTAAAATAACCAAGAAGCTTATTTTAAAAACATTTGACATTGTTTTTTCCTGTGTATTAATGTCTGACTTTGTATACTGAAGATACAAGGAAAAAAAAGATTGCTAAGCAAAGAAAAATTATTTTGTTTAATGAAACCTAGCTCTCATGAAATCAGAAACCCTAAGATTGAATGTAACATGTAGCATCCAAAAGTTATTATATAGCATATTTATTATGATTAACAGGAAAAAATGCATGAGTAGAGGGTGGTAAAAAAAGTTAGATTTGTATTAACTTTATATGGAAATGAAATAAAATAAATTTTAGCTTTTGTCCTGACCTTATCTACTCCGAAAAAAAGAGTACATCTCCCAGCATGTTGGTTGAAGACCAAGTATAGCCTTAGCACAAAGTTATTTGTCCCTGTTTTTACCAAAAACTGTGCTATACAGCTTTGCTTCTGGTCTGCTTTATTTTTGGGATTTCTGATGTAAATATCCGCAGAATGTATATGGAGGAGGCTCCTTTGTTTTTGCCTTATGCTTCTACATGAACTTAAAACAGAAGTGTGAAAAAGCCCCTCCCAAAATCCCAGCTGGGGACAGCCTCCCCAAGTGGGAGTAAAAAGATAGTACTATAAATGCTACACCAGCCTCCTATGAAGAAGAAGAAAAGGGGAGCAGTCAAGAGATTTGTGACTATAGACTCGTAACAGGCCTTGAAAGATACTGAGATCTGGATGGATGCCCTATTTCCAAGGTGATGTGGTCACAAACAATGCCTCTTGTGGGAAGCTGAGAAACTACTAGGATTAAGGGCAGCTTACAGAGTCTATTTTAGAAAAATCAACTTTTAAATAAGTGAAACCTTGACCACTTGAAATCATGTTGCCCAGTCCTTCCATTATATTGATTAAAGAGCCTGTTCAAAGGGTGCACATTTCTTGATGTCAACCTTTGTTATATGGTGCACATGCGTCTTTCCAAGAACACATAGCAGTCTTTTATGCAACAATCCAAAGATGATCCAAATTTCTTCTTGAGAAATTACAATTTTAGGGATACAACTCACCAAAACATTAGCATCTTTAAATCTGAAGTTTTGGCTTATGAACACACCACTGCTATTTGTTAAGCACGGATGATGGCTCAATCAACAAATCATGATTAAAGCAAAAATGTGATTTAGTGCAATGTATGAGCTCAGCCTGTAACTTGGCGCTCAAGTTCCTAGAGGCCCTTAGAAACAATTCACTCACTTAGCTCACTGCCCTATCTTTAACATAAAGATGCCCAATTTATGCATCTAATAGCACATCAGGTTCTACAAGCAGCAAAGAGTGCCTTTTTGAGGCCAACAGCCTCTTATCCTAAACTTGCATAAGATGTGAATGCCTTTTTAATTCCACTACTTTCAGTTGCTGTTTTAGTCTTTAAATCTGACCTCAGCATGATGCCAATGCTAGGTTGGCATTGTTTTTGCACCAGTTATGCAAAGTTGCTGTATGATGTGGCAACAGGCACATGTTGATAGAGGTTCATAAGGTCATTGCCCAACTTCCAGCCTATTACCAGAACTACGGGCGATGATTCTTTGCTTATTCTACCACACTACAATACAGTTATCAGTCAACTGACCAAGAGTGTGTGAACAATCCTTTTTCTCCTGCGACTTGCTGAGAAGAGGTTCTGTTGGGAAATTTCCCTTGACCATTCGTGGCTTCATTGTATTTCCTCCTTGTCAGAATTGGCTTTAACTTCAGCATATTCCATCTTTGCAGATTCATGTTTTCTGGGTTTTTCCTCCTTGTCACTCGTCCTGCTCCATTTACATCCCTAATGATTTCAGCTTTGCAATCCTATGATGAGCAATGCATTAATTTCTTCTTTCAGCACATTGCAAATGCCAGAATTGTAGATTCCAGCCAGATTTGCTCTATTATACAGAAATGCCCACAAATTCTTCCAGTCACTACATCATCTGAGCTATTCAACTCAACCAATCAATTCATTCTGGGTTGCTTTTCTCTGATGCACTATTTTAAGTTCTCTAATGCTATTCCCCCAAAATGATGTGGTAGCTTCTTCTGATCTGTGTAAGGTCTCAGGAGGGTGGCCATAAAGGGGATATTTCTTTCTTCTACATCCAAGATTTGTCTGAAGACCCCCACTGATTTATACTGAAATTTGTGGTCGTTTTGCTATTTGCCCTAGTGGATGTTGGAAGAAAAGAGTTCAGAAATAGCAGTTATTTTATTTATCCAATCTTTGTATGGATTTTGTTTATATTTCTGCAAAAGCGTTTGGGTAACCTCTTAGCACAGAGATAGACTTGCAACCCAGGACTGCAAATAGTTCCCAACTCCATGTTTTTGCAGCCCCTAGACATTAGAGTGGAATAGAGATCCAGATTTGAAAGGCAAAATGTGACTCAGAATAATACATAGATGCACCTATTGAACTATAGATAGCAACTCCTCTCTTCCCCAGTTTGCACAGCTGCGCTCCAGAGTGGATTCATGATCCTAGGAAAAGAGGTATCGGCTTAGGGTATTCGCAACAGATGCTACCTGTGAGTCCATGTATGCACCAAATCAGATTTTGCCCTCTGAATCTCGGTCACTTGCACAGTCCTACTGGATATCTCTCAATATCATTGAATTTGTCAGCTGATTCCTGTAAAACAAAACCTCTATTTAAACCACAAAATAGGTTTAACACAGCTTTTTTTTTTAAAAAAAAATCCCCAATATTTCTATGGGATTCACACTCAACTGAGGAAATTATACTACAGTGGTACCTCTACTTACGAATACTCCTACTTACGAATTTTTTGAGATATGACCAGCTCCGGCCCCAAAAATTTACCTCCACTTACGAACTCGCCTCAACTTACGAACCGGATCCATGGCCATTTTCCACCCGTTCCACGTGGTCCGCGGCCATTTTCCGCCCGTTCCACGTGGTCCGCGGCCATTTTCCCGCCCGTGCCACGTGGTCCGCGGCCAATTTTGGGCCCGTTCCATGTGGTCCGTGGCCATTTCCCGCCTGTTCCACGTGGTCCGTGGCCATTTTTGGGCCCGTTCCATGTGGTCCGTGGCCATTTCCCGCCTGTTCCACGTGGTCTGCGGCCATTTTTCGGCCCGTTCCACGTGGTCCGCGGCCATTTCCCGCCTGTTCCACGTGGTCCGCGGCCATTTTTGGGCCCGTTCCATGTGGTCCGCGGCCATTTCCCGCCCATTCCACGTGGTCCGCTGCCATTTTCCCGCCCGTGCCACGTGGTCCGCGGCCAATTTTGGGCCCGTTCCATGTGGTCCGTGGCCATTTCCCGCCTGTTCCACGTGGTCCGTGGCCATTTTTGGGCCCGTTCCATGTGGTCCGTGGCCATTTCCCGCCTGTTCCACGTGGTCTGCGGCCATTTTTCGGCCCGTTCCACGTGGTCCGCGGCCATTTCCCGCCTGTTCCACGTGGTCCGCGGCCATTTTTCTGCCCTGCTGTGTGGTCAGTGGCCGTTTTTCCACCCCTGACGCGTGGTCCACGGACGCCAGAACGGATTAACGGTAATTACATTGAACCTTATGGGAAAATTTACTTCGACTTGCGACCAACTCGACTTGCGATCAGAGTCACGGAACGGATTAAGTTCGTAAGTAGAGGTACCACTGTACAGCAATTTTTGATCAAGGGCTGTGAACTGGTCCCCTGTTGAAGGAAACAGTAACTTTCAGACTGAGCTATCATGTAACACCCTCAGCATGAGTTTCTTCTGAAACTGCCTGGAACAGTGTTTCTCAACCTTGGCAGCTTTAAGATGTGTGGACTTCAACTCCCATAATTCCCCAGCCAGCATGCTAGCTGGAGAATTGTGGGAGTTGAAGTCCACGCATCTTAAAGTTGCCAAGGTTGAGAAACATTGGCCTAGAAAGTAACATTATTCTGAAAAGTGACCTGCTTTGACAACAGGAAATAGACAGCTGTGCTGAAAGATCTTTCTCAGAGCCCAACTAATTCCCTTTCAAGGTGAACACAGAGTTATCAGTTTGTTGCCAAAAATATTTTGCTGGGGAAATAGAACTGCCTTTCCTTCATAGGATTTATCTTCAAAAGATTTTAAGGACTGGTGATGTCAGATTCCTATGAGAAGATGTAGCAAGAAGTGGATGGTATCATGATTCCTTGTCTACTTAGGGATTCATTGACCAGCCCTGCATAGGTCCGTGTCTTTAAACTTGTGTTGCTTTTGATAATCCATGATAACACTGGATTCCAATCATTTATTACAACTCTGGAGAAAAAAAGAGGATTTTTTCCTCAAATGCTTATGGGAATAAATGTCAGGTGACGTTAATAACAAGAGCATTTAGTTGTAGAATACATGTGGAAGGTCCCAAGTTTCATCTTTTTAATCCAAAACAACAAAATATGCCAAGCCAACAAAATAAAATATGTAGAAACTTCTGCAGCAGCTTGCAATGAAGGTAAGCAATGAAGAAAAGATAGTCCCTCCCTGCTGGTTTATAACCCAAAAGTAGGGTTATCATTTCTGAGTTGCAACAATCCATATGACCACTAGATGGGAGCAAAGATTTTGAGGTGTCTCCCCTAGCTGGTTACTTCCTTCTAGTGGGCATAGAATTATTGCAGCCATGGTATGGTAGCCCTATTGAAGGACATAACATTGAACCAATTTTTTTAGGGAAGAGAAAAAAGCGACCTCAGGCATACAGTCCTGAAATATAACCTTCTTCAGATCTCAGGCTGACAGAACTGATGAGCAGTTGCAGCCTAAGGATAGTTTAAGAGAAAGCTGGATGGAATCAGTTGTTCAGCAGGGCCATGATACAATTCAGTTTTCCACCTTCTGACTGCTAAGCTTTGGGATCAAGTCATTTAGGACCTTTCTTAAGTGTACATCTTCTCATAGGAATCTGACATCACCAGTTGTAAGATACACCTTACCAAAGAAAGGCAGGTCTATTTCCCCAGCAAAATATTTTTGGCAACGAACTGATAAGTCCCTCTGCCTCATTAGGGCTTCATTTTGTATAGCCTTGTACTGAAATGGGTTGTACTAGGGTTGAAGTGGCTTTACCTTAGCTTAGAAAGTCATCTGACTGTAAAGCAGGAAAGCAGAACTGTGGCTTTTTAGTTGTGAGCTGAGCTACAGGCCACTAGCGTCCCTTACTATTGGTCATGCCAACTGGGGCCACTGCACTTGTAATTCAACTTAATATGGCGGGCAACAAGAAATCCCACCAGTTTCACTGGGACACACTTTTAAAGTGTAGGATTTCACGGGAGGCTCCCTCTTAATACCAGAAGAGATGTGAAACTGATCCCTCCCTTTTAATATTTAGGAAGCCTTTAAAAGCATGGCCTTTTCCGTGTGCGTCTGGAGACTGAAGGCAGAATGGGTGGAGGTATCTGAGTTTGGGTTGAATCTGATTGTCTGATGATATATCACCTCAAGGTTTCCTGACTGTAATGTTGTCAGTGCAGATTTTACCCTTTATTTTTGATACATCGATTTCTTTTGCTGATTATTGCAGTATGCTGCTGCTGTGTGTTGCTTAGAGTCTCACACCTGAAGCTGCATAAAGCATTAGTAATTAATAAATGAATATAAATGAAAAATACAGTGCGATGTAACTGGCACCATCGCCTATGCCTATCCAAGGCAGAACTCGGTGGGAGGACTCACTACCAGGTCAGTGGGCTTGGAGTAAGTTTAATTGGGGAGGTCCAGGGCTCTGATCCCTTCTCCCCTTGCCTTTTTCTTCCGCCCCACAGGCCATCACCCCATCTCTGAGCCTTGCGCGCCTCACACGGCCCTTCCCTGCCTGCCTGCCTGCCTGCCTCGTTCCTTGCCCACCTAGCCCCTTACCCAGGAAGCCTTACTCCTCCTCCTCCCCGTGCCCACCACCAGCCGCTCTCGCTCTTCTGCAATAGCTGCAGCCTGGCGCTGGGCGAGGGCGGAGGCAGAGGCGGGCTTGGCCTGGGATTGACATGCGGTGCCCGCGCCCTGAACACGGAGGGCCACGCGATTGGCTGGCGCGCGCGGGGATCCTTCCCCACCCCCTTCCAGCAATCCCGCAGCGCTGCCTGCCGGAGAACGGCGACTTCCAGTGGAGAGATGGCGGCCACCGCGGGCAGATCGCTGCTGCTCGTCCTCTCCAGGGCTCCCGGTGGCGGAGGAGGACCGGCGCTGACCGCCGCCGGCTGCTTCCTGGGGCTGGAGCGGCGCCGTCAGCAGCAGCAGAGGCACCGGACGGTGAGTCCCTTGGGCGGCGGGGCGGAGGCCAGAACCGGACGGGCAGGCGGGGGCGCCGGCAAGGCTGCGGGGCTCCGGCGCGGGTCGCTGCCCTTCAGCTGAGCTCTCCGGCTGGGACGCGGGGAGCCCTTGGGCTGTACAGCGGGGAAGCCCTTTGACGCCGGACTTCCCGGTGCCGCCCGTCGAAGCCTCCCGTTCTTCCCTCCCTCAGCCAGGGAGCCCTGCCCAGTCCTCGCTCAGGGTCCGCCCCGCCAGCGGAGGGACCGCCCGCCCGGGACAAGGACGACCCTCTTCCTTTTTCTCCTCGGTCCCGGCGAGGCGGAGCGCGGCAGGCTGGAGGAGAGAGGGGGAAGCGGCGGACCCGCAGCCTGCGGAATGGGGAGGAAAGAGGCGCGGCGGAGGCAAGCGCCGCGGTTGCTGCTGCTGTGCTGCAGTGCCTTGAACGCCTTTTCCTCTCCTCGGCGCTCTGCTGCATCTTTCCTTCCTTCTTTCTTTTTTTTTAAATCTTGGCCGAAAAGCTCCGGGTGGGCGCGGCGGCGGTGGCGGCGGCGCGGGGGAAGCCGAGGCTGGGTTGCCGAGAGAGGAACGTGGCCGGGCTTCTCCGAAGTGGTCGTGCGTGCCTGGAGCGCAAAGGGAAGCGCTCGCTCTTTCTCGCCTTCGCCCCAACTTAGGAAAGGAAAGGGAGCGGAGGCAGACACGGGTTTCCCTCGCCGCAGGCTTCCTAGAAACGGACTGGGCTGGACTCCAGTGATTTTTCACAGTTTTCAGAAGTGCGGTCTCTGCTGTCCCCGTCTCTAAGCAAAGGTGCCCATTAGAAGCCGAGTCGGGGTCGTGAGCGATTCTCTCCGCAGCCCTTTTCTCGGAGGCTGTTTCGCTTGTCACGTTTCAGGCTCAAAATGATGGCAGTGTATCGATATGCCAGAATTCACAGGCCACCTTGAATTCCAGCCAGCTGTTTCAGCCCAGTGCTCTGCAAAGCCTCTCTAGGTCAGTCAGTCTGTGGATCGCTATGTTGTGTGAATAGAGAAACCCATTAGTAAAGGCGTCCTTCAAATTCAATGAATGGGGTTGGAATAAAGCCCTGGTTAAATCTGAAAGTTGACAGCCATCTGGATGTGATTCCAGAGTTAAGATAATCTAATAAAATGAAGTACACCTATGAAATGCTTTTGATGGATTTGTACCCTCTGTGTAGTTGCTTTGGGTAACTATTTCCTGATTATATACATCTTATCGTTGGCTTGCCTCTAAATATATAGTAAAAGATGGTTCATATGTAAGTCATATGTAATTCACTCATTTTTGTTCTGTGTTTTAAGATTAATATTACAGCAGCTGTTTGGGTGCTGTCCCCAACCTTCTTGAGAACATTCTCCACAGTTTCCTGCTATCTTGCTCTGCCTTAAAGTTGTGAAAGTAAAGTTGAGAATACACATTGTAACAATATTTTTTACAAAAAAGAACCTAAGGCCCATTGTGAACTCAAACTTTTACTATATTTTAGCTTGTTAATTTATCCTGCCCATTTGAAAAGCTCTTTGGTTTCTGTACTCAAAACAAATGTATTTTATAATCCCTTTGTGCCAGAACAACTTCAGTGTACTTTATGGTAGTGACCTCTGCTTTTTTATTTTTTTGTGACACTCTTCAAACAAAACAGTTTGTGAGGCTACTA
This sequence comes from Python bivittatus, assembly GCF_059951505.1. Lineage (NCBI taxonomy): Eukaryota > Metazoa > Chordata > Lepidosauria > Squamata > Pythonidae > Python > Python bivittatus. Next base: position 7,361,762 of record NW_028277073.1, read on the forward strand.
GGTAGCGGTGAATTTTCAACAAGAGTCATACTTGTAATTTTGTAGTACATCTAGTAACTCAGAATGCTTTCATTAATGGGCCAGAGAATACTGAATTGGATAGGCCGTGGGTCTTCAAACTTTTTCAGGAATCTGTTACTTTAAAAAAAAATTACTAGAACCCTTGACAAAGTTCTAGTGATAGAAAACTGGCAATAAAATGAAGCTTATATCACTGTAATTTATATGCAAACGTGTGTATTAAAGTTATTTGAACTTCACAAAAATCGATGCCCTAGTTACTGTTCTAGAAAGCCCTCCACTTATTTTAAGTATAAAAAGTAAACTGCAAAATTAATATTTTTGGTGTATACAGATTAAAACTTGAATGTCAAAATTACATAGTAATTCAATGTTTTAACAAAACAAATTAATGCCCACTCACTGGGATAAAATTGTTTTTCCTTAGAAAAATTGCTGTGGACATTCCTGACTGTGTTCAAGTGAACTTTTTTTTTTTGCCCTTAGTCTCCTACTGAGCCCTATTTTTACTTATCATAGATAATAGTTTTGATACATAGAGTCCAAAGAAACAACTTGTGTCAGAATGCAGGCCAAAAAAAAAAATAGTCTTTATAATGCAATAGGTATCTGATGGTTTTGTCTTATAAATTTATTTTAGCAGAATATTGATAGTTTTCCTTATCCTAGCTGAAAAGTTTTAGTCTGAAATGAATCATACCTGAAAAAGTAGGCATGATGTTAACTGCTTATTAAAAAAAAATCATAATGAAGTTAAATGGAAAGATTTATTAATATAGATTTATTAACACATAAATATGGTATTAATCACAGTCAGCCATGAGGTCAGTTTTGTATTGGTTTGTTTGTTGAGAAATAAAATAATTGTAATGCACATAACTAAATGAAAATATTCCTTGATTCTTACGCAGCAATACAAATAGATATATATGGGAAACCAGGAAATATTAATTCTCTGCTCATGTTAAATTCTCTCATTGTAACAAACTTATTTTTCATTCTTATGAATTAAAAAAAAACGAATTGAATGTTGCATTCATTTTGTTTGAAGGTTACAGTAGATTCCACCGAGCAGTCAACCTGTCTGTGCGGTAGATGGCACTGTGCGTTCTGGTGGCTTTTATAAGGCCAGAAATCAGATAGTTTTCACTCTTTTGACTCCTCTAGTATTCAACAGAAGACATGTTGTAGCTGTTTGATTGAATTATGGCACACAGCTCATGAATCACAACTGTAATTTATGTATATAGAACAGCTTCCTCCACTAGATTTGAAAGTCTGACATGCTTTTGATGACACAAACATCCATGGTGTAGTAAGTATGCTTTATTGTTTGTTATAGACATTTCACCCTGTGAATGTGTAAGCTTTAAAAGCCAGGCTACTTGGGGCCTGCCTCGGTGTTCAGTTATTCATTGCACACTGTGAAAAAAGCAAAGTTTTTTCTTCCTCTTTCACAATGAATAAATGAACTTAGCAAAGAATGGGGTCCTCTGGGACAGGGAAAATTTTCTTACCTTCCCTGATGATTACAACTACTGCTGCTGCTATTGTTGCGAGAGCTCCCCAGCGTCATTTGTCACGTTCCTCTGTCTTGTAAAATGGTCAGGTGACAGTGAAAGCATCTTACCTTATTATATCATTATATTACCATCATAATGATATGCATGGTTGCTATGGTGGCAGTGCAATGTTCATGTCATAATCTGGCCCCATCACAATGGTTGTGTAAATGTTTGTGTTGTTGTCACCTGACTGTTTTAAAGGAAGAACAGGGAAAGAACAGTTGTAGTAGAGAGCTTTGTGCTTGTATGTAGATGGTTTATTGGTTTAAGAAATCAGGCAAAATTTGTGCAAAAAAAAAAAAATGCTCCTTTTTATGAAGTTCATGTATACTTTATTCTCCACAAGTGTCACGGCATTGCTGTATTGTCAAGCTTTGATCTTTACAACCAGAATGTAGGCCAGTCGAAGCAATGTTTATCCAAACTTGGTGGTGATGCAGAATTCTTTTTGCAGGGCTTTGTGTGTGTGTGCATGTGTGTGTGTGTGAGAGAGATCCCATTTTTCTAATTACAAAATTGAGCCAATAGTGAAGCTGTCATGCAAACATGCCCTGTAAATATTAATATTTTTCTAATTCAGCAGATGTGTATCAAAAGTTACAGTTTTTATTTATTTATTTAACAAAATTTAACTTTGGGCAACCGCCTGGATTAAGTCCTGCAGTTTTCTTGGCAAGATTTTTGGAAGTGGTTTGCCCTTGCCTCGTCTTCCTTCCTAGGGCTGAGAGAAAGGGACTGGCCCAAGGCCACCCGACTGACTTTGTGACCGGTTTCTAGCCAGGTGCCTTACCCACTACGCCAAACTGGTTCATGTTGCCTCTTACTGTATGAAATAAAGAATTTGGCAATACATTTGTATGAAAGATGTAAGTTGTTATTTAAGGCAATTAAATATAGTCCAAAAGCCGCAACAATGTTATGATTATTTAAGTTCAATAAATTGTCACAAAACAAGGAGCACATTTGCTGTTATTTAATGCCAATGGTAGGTAACCAACAACTCATGAATGTTACGTGACCCTTAAACTTTTTCCTTCTCTTTTTTGGTCCACCAAACTCTCCGAGATTGTGCTAATGCCATTCAACAGCAAACTGCTAAAGAACAGTGGCATGATTTCCTATGAAATTTTAGTGGGGAAAAAAGAGAAAAGTGGAGTGGTAAATCTTAGACTTTTAACAAACCAAGCTCTTAAAAAAAAAAAAAAAAAGATTTGTCCCAGGGTGAAAAAGGTGTTGATTCATCATCTTGATGTCATTACTCAATGGCCCTTAGTCACTAAAGCAACCATAATAAAAAGTGCAGCCACTAGCTGCAAAAAAATTGTCCATCTTGTTTTATGACAAGAATAAATATTATTCTTTGTAATTCTTTTAATTTGATCAACCATATACTTTTTCTTCCCAAGGCAATTACTTTATGGTTTTTAAAGAAATATTTGGATATTTATTGAAGTTGCTAAGCACCCAAAACAATGCATGGTTTAGAGCAAAGGATTATGTGTTTAATTTAGGGTTAGGTAAGAAAGGTGGATGGACTCAGTTACAGTAGCAATGGTGCACTGTTGGGCAACCTGAAAGACCAACTTAGGGACAGATCTTCATGGAGAAAATCTATGTGGTTGCTAAGAGTCAACACTGACTTGATAACACATAATCAGTTTAATACATAAGGACTTTTGCATGGAAGCCTAAAAATAATAGCAGATGTCTACAGGGAAAAGCATTGAGGATACAGAAAATAAAGGAGGTTTGCCCATCCCCAACCTAATGCAAGAGCAGTGTGGTATAGTGGTTCAGGTGTTGTACTGGCACCAGGAAGACCCAGGTTCAGATCCACCCCTAATCACAGAAGCTCCCTGGATGATTTTGGGAGCTGTCTCTCTTTCTCAGCTCAACCCACTTCATAGAGTTATTGTAGTGGGGAGAAATGGGGGACAGAGTGCTATGGGTCCTACCTTGAGCTCCTGAATAAATCTAATATAATGTCTAACAAAAGTCCTCTTTGCTGCTAAAACTAACAGTGCTAAATGCTAGCCCTGAGGGCTGTTTGTTACTTAGCAACATTTGATTACAAAATGAACACTTGGGGTGCTCCATTTCGACATTTGAATAAAGTGCCCCTTTGAAGCCCATCTGTGATGTGGCACCCTATTTCTAAGAAGCAGAGTGGAGCAGTTGCACTAATTTGTTTTGCTTAGCAACACCCATGCCCGTGCCCAAGCTCTGGGATCAGGCAATCAGGGTCTTGCCTTGACTTTATACATACACTAATGACCATTATTCATAGCCTTCCAAAAGCTGAAACTCCTTTCACGCTATTTTCACTCACTTGTTACCTTGAAATGCTTTGTCTAATATATATTGTCTTGGCATGGCTATTTAAAGATTTGAAGAACATATTACAAATGGAAAGAAAAGCGTCCCTGACTGCTCTTAACAGCAGTATTCAACACATAAACAAGTTAAGAGCAGTCCCTTTGGAAAATCTCTTTGGGTCTTGTAAGCTCAGCTGTAATGCCCTATAATGTATCATAGCTTACTGGTTTTGATATTCTGCTGAAACTGTTGGGTAGGTTCAGATGCAATTTAAAAGAGTTGACATCTTAGAACCAGAGAAAGAATATTGAGATTCTGGGAGATACAAGCAAGCTCTGTTGTCATGAGATTATTGTATCATGTGGGTAACTTTGGTTCTCTTAGGATTACAAGACTTCAGGCTTTGTGGAGGAGAATCTTGATGAATCAAATCAACATCTTTACTGCAATCACTGACCAGGTTCTTGGCCTTTGGGCTAGGATCAGATAAGTTTGAATGGGTCTATTCATGCTAATTGTCCAGCAGCAGGTGATCTGAAGGCATGCTGAAAATGTCCTGAACAATGCTGTTCATCAGTGCTCTTTCAGACATAGTAACATGCTCTTGCAATTACACTTACATCAGGAATTGGTCTCTGTGCACTGCTGATTATATGACAAGCCTGTGATTCTGATTTCCAGTTGGTCTGGAAATAATCCTGTTAGCTTGGTGCTGGTTAAAATTATGACACAGTCAAAGTATATACACACACACACACTTTAAAAAAAAGAGGAAGCATGAATGTATTAGAAAACTCACTGATGTTCATGATTTAATAATTTGGTCAATTTAGGAGAATAAATGTCCTAATGTTTTCAGTCATAGCACGTCAGATAAGAAGTGTGGCATCTAAAAAGCTCACCAGTTTCATTAAAGTACATGGATCTTAAAAGACACTGTTAGAGAATGAAACAGGAGGCTTCAGCAAGTCACTGATAGCAATTAAGCCGCCAAGATGTCTTTAGTCTACTCTGTAATGAATTGTGGGTTTGCAAAGCATTATGTTCTGAGCTTGAAGTGGCCACTTGGAATACTCTGAGACTGGAATAATATACATTTTCTGGAATTTTGTTGGGATCCTGACCTAGTATGCTGTGACTTCTTCAACCAACCATGCTAGAGACAGACCATAGTTTTAACCTAGCCCTTCTGAGTCACGTTTTTACTAAATAAATAAATAAATAAATATAAATAAATAAAATCAGCAGTGGATAAAAACAGCTGTATTGATAAGGAAGTCATTCGCTCCCTATATAGTTCTTATTAAGGCAGACTGCAGCTTTTTAAATCAATTGTAATTTCTGAAAACCTGTTAAAGATAGCCTTATCTTTATGTGCAGAGCACATTGTAATAATCCAAGCCTGGTGTAACTAAAGCATATACTATTGTGGCAAATCTACATTCTTCAAGAATAAGCATTCTGTACTTGATTCATCAGGCTTAGCTGGGCAAAGGCATTCCTGGCCTTGCTAGTGTGTGGGGCTTACACATCATACTAACACATCACTTGTTTAACCATGGTTTATTGAATGAAACAAAGGGCATCATTCCAGTGATGACCTAACCTGATGTACTCAGCCATTGGTTCTTTAGCTGCTACTCCTTGATTAGCCTTTTTACGTATAGTCTTTAGACTTAATTATTGAATAGTTTCAGCTGTGAATTTTTAAGTTATTTGCATTTATGCAAAGCTTTCATGTTCCTATATTCCCTGGGTATTAATCAGCTGAACATGGATGCAAAGCTGTCATTTCAAGTGGGAAACAAGTATTGTTAAGTTTTGAATTTGTATTAAAAGAAACTGGGGGAAGTGAACAGAAATGTTTTCTTGGTACGCGCTGGTACAATAACTGATCCCATATTCCAGATGTTAGCAACCCTGTGCTCTTGAAATTGTAACCCTCATAGTCCTCAGCTACACAGCTGGAACTCATAGTATTTTTATTACAAGCATCTGATGCCTGCCAGTTCTCTGACTCCTTGCAGGTAGTTTTATGATGATGACCACCTGGAACAAATACGGCACACTTTCTAGATCTGCATGGGTGTTGAATATTTTTCACAGCATCTGTTGGCTGCCTGGGGGAAAAGAGAAATATAGATAGAAACCTTAGTTCTGTTGCTGGTAAAATTGTGTATCAAACTAGAGATTTAGAAGGAAAAAAAGCATTAAGCATGGTAAGGTAAGAGATGAGAATGAATCCAGGTTGCACAGCCAGCAACCTCACGTAGTGTACCTGTTGCTGTATTCTGGACTTAGAAATGGAGGGACTAAGAGGATCAGTTGAAAATCAGTTATAGAATCAGAAAGCAAGAGTTGGCACTTGAAGATCTGTTGCAATGTAATCATCATTGTGAATGAATCCTACAGTCCTATCCAAATGTTCTCCTCAAAAAGGCATTTTCTGTAAAACTCAGTTCCCAGATATTAGCTCGAACTACATTGTTTATACAAAACAGATAAAAGAAATATGCATTACAGTTCATGTAATACTTCAGAGTAGAAGCATGTAGAGAAGATGGAATAGGTAAGATAAATGGGTAAGACTTTCGTATGGTCATAAACCACAAGAAAGAAAACACCATAGTAAAACATTGCATAAGCATTAGGAATTACAGCTCATTGCAGGGCCTTGTTTACACACAGTAAAACAAACTTTGGCAACATTTAAGAACACAGATTTATCTTTGTTATCTAATAGGCAATGTAAGTGGAATAAATCAGAACGCCCTGGGAATTTTGGAAAGGGGAGATCAACTACAAACGAGTCTCCCTATAGAATCGGCAATATAACAAAACATGGGTGACAGTTTCTATTGCACCTGCATCACAAGGGCACCGTAGTTTAGCAAAGGGGATTTTCCTATTTTTCCTTTCCAACCTGCTGTAGGGAAAGAAGGCAGAGTTTAGGAACAATGACTGTATGTTGACCTGCAACTTAATCTTAGGGATGGATTAATGCCTTGGCAGTTCCTGTTTATACATTATGCTTAGGTGTGGTTTGCTTTAAGTATAAAGATTGCTGAATAAAACTTAGATTCTGGGTTCACGAGAAGCAATCAAGCATTGTTTGCAAGATACAATTATTGTTATTGTTATATATTAAATTTAATACTGTAGCCACTCACTCCAGCGGACACTGGGAAGCTTACAAAATACAATACATGATTAAAACAATTAACAATGTTGACAAAATGAAACAAAAAAGATTAGAGTTACACTGCACTATAAAATAGGTCATATTATAGCTTAATAGCTATAATAACAGCCTGTAGTAGAGTTATAAATCTAGCCAGGGTTAGGGTTCTTCTTTTGACCTTGAGTTTCCCCTGCTATATGCCAGTTTAAAGTTTGTTAACAGACCAGGATAACAAGCAGGATCTGCATTGTTCATGTTTGTTAAAATAGAATTCTCCAGTTCAGATGTCATGAAAACTAAAAACGTAATACAAAACCCCCCAACATTTTATTTTTATTTATTTATTTATCATATTTATATAGCCAACCATTTCTCATGAGTTTTGGTCAAGGGAGAAGGTAAGAGAGGGATTCATTCATTATGTCATAAAGCATGGGCTTGATGCAGAATAAATTAGATTTCAATCTGTTTTAATCAGTGGGAGTGACATGCAACTTAAGCAACTTGATTTGGATCTAGATCCAAGTCAATGAAACTTTTACCCCATTTCTACTCGGCTAGCATCTCCTATATTATATATTGCAAGGAGAAATGTCATTACATAATGGCTATTTTCACTCGTTTGATATGTTTAGACAGAAATCTTCCCCTTGAATTGGGAATTAAAACTTACCATGTGTGAATGTAATACACACTGAAACTGTTTGCTGTGTACAGTTAATTTGGCATCAAGTACCCTTCTGAAATGAGCATTAAGTAGGAAGTGCTCCATTTTATGATCCTCATAAAAGTTGCAGTAGGTGGCATTTTCTTGATTTACCTCTATATCCCAGTTACAGTATCTACTAGATGTTTTTATAAGTATTATTACAGAAGGGCTGTAACAGCACAATGTCAAACCAAATCATATATATCTATATCTATATATATCTATATCTAACAAAACAACCCCCCCCCAATGTTTTTTAATGGACAAGATTCATACAAATTGAAAAATATGGCAATTGAAAAAAGAACTCCAGATTAAAAAAAGAGAGAGAAAGAGAGAGAGAGTAAAGGTGAGTGTTTTCTATTGGAAAGTCCCTGTTGTACTGAATCATTAGCTTGTAGGGAGAAAAGCTGCAATGCTGATTGGCGGTCTGTCTGAGCTAGTGTGATGCATCGTTTAAAACTGCTCAAGCTGCAGAAGGAGTGATCTCTTTAGGAGCTGGAACTAAAATGAAATTGAAATGAAACTTAGGCTGTAGTATATGGTAATGTCTGACTGCTTCGAGGTCTTCCTTGTATTGGAGATGAGTGAATGCTGTTCTACAGATTGAGGATACCAATGCAGTTAACTTAATTGGACACTGAATTTGATAACTTAACAAGAGAAGGGCTTTACAATGACTTAACTATTTTGACCAGGTATAGCCAAAAAAACAAAAACAAAACCCATCCTTAACTAAGTATTTTATTGGGAAACTTTAAACAATAACACCTGGGATCCATATTCAGAAAGCAACTCTCAGAAACATAGGAGGTTTCTGGAAATAAAGATCACCATTTAATTTGGCAACTCCTATTTCTTAATTTTATTAGTTAGATTTATATCATTCAGGAACTCTTATCTATAGCTCATCAGATAGCTAGTTCATCTACCGAATGAATGAATTCTAGAATGGAAGACATTAACAAGAGTTGCACAAACCAATCTAGACAAGACATTCATTGAAGTGAATTATAACTGAAAGCCCACGAGTGCCAACTGGCTATTTGCTTTAAGCTGATTCTCTGAAATTCTCTTTATTTTAAGCAGTATTCTGCTGTTCTCAAAGAACACTGAATTTAACTGAAGAAAAATTGTATAGACATAAAATTGGTGTAATTTTTACCAAGTTATTAAAATAGGAGTTGAGAACATCAGAGCAGGATTTCCAGTATGGAAGAGATGGCCATCAGTAATATCATTATTTACATACATTTTATCTCTTGGGAATAATGGGATATGGATGAGAAGTTGTATCTATTCTTGAAACTACCTGCTCATTTAGCTATCAGCGAAGTCACTAAAGCTTGAAATGGCGTCATAGTATTGTGAAAATGTGGGTGTGATCCTCTACAGCCTCAACCGCTTGGCTAAGGCTTCCTTCATAGGATGAACTAAATACTTCTGTGTGATCATTTATACCACACACATACCTTGATTGCTACATGGCCTTGTATGGAATATTTTAGGAAAGTACAAGGTACAAGTAGTGATGACATCTATAAGGAAACAAATTATATGTCCTTTTTTAACTTTTCAGTAGCATTTAAGAAAAGTAATGAAGTGGGTATATGTGAACACAGTCAACAAGATGGAAATAGAACTTTGCAGTCTATTGATATTTTAGAACTGTAAGCTTTTAAAGTCCTTATTTAAGTTCTTAGAATTGATCGCTAAATCCAGATCTTTCCATACTAGTATTGCTACTGATATGATGTTACAGTCCAAAGTCTCTCATTTCTTTAATATCCTTTCTTTAGGTGAAAAATAAAAATGTGATTCAGCTATCAGATGACGAGACTAAGAAAGCAAAGGCTGACTTGGGCTGATCTCAGGAAACTAAGCAGGGTCCGTTGTGGTTAGTATTTTGGTGGGAGAATACCGGGAAATCCTGGGGTTGTAGGTTAGACTGGGAAGTTGAAAACGCATTCTGAAAGTAAACGGTGACAAACCACATCCATGTTGTTGGTGTTGAGTTTGATTTGAAGAAGATTTTCTTTTTTATGTAAGTTGCAGGCTTTAATCCTTCTTGGTGGTCTTTCAGGCAGAATCACTGCATGTTCCAGTCTTTTCCAAATAGGTAACTTTGAAATTTGGGTCATCTATAATTTGGAATTGAAGCATATGAAGTAACAGCTCTGCTAATGCTACGTTAAAGTATTTTATTACTAAGATATGACTTAAGCTAATTTCCATATTTATACAGTTAGATTCATTTAAATTCATTCACATAAATGTCCAGTTTCGCCTTTTGACCTTTCCTAAACCTTTTGTTTAACAGAGAGTTCATATTGAGTAATACTTTTAGGATGAATTTTGACATTGTCTATACAGTATGTTATAAAGAAGCTCAGAAACACTGTATGTCAAAACAAAACAAAAAAATCTTACTGAGAAAATGTCTTAAGAGGATTTTTTAAAAAACACGTACCTAAAATTCTTTAGAAAAAGAAGTTTCCTTGTTGAGGGAAGAACTAAAGATTTGCTCAAATCTTGAGCAGTAAGTGTGAATAATTCAAAATAGTATTTTAAAATAGAAATTGGCTTCATAAATCAATTAGTGGCTGCAAGCAGCACTCTTAATTTTTTTCCCCAACATCTTCATGAAAAACATTACGGCTGTTTGAGTGCTTTCAGTACAGTTCATAATTATTATGCCAGCTTTATGCCCAGTGCCTCAGGATGTGGGAATACAACAGTCAAAACAGAGTTGATTGAAATGTTCAGGGGATATTATATTATACCTAACCTGTGCCACCTTTGCTAATTACCAGTTTGTTTTGTTTTAGAGAAAGGTTGCAACATTTACCTTTATAGTTCTAAATAATCTGTAACCAGAGATATCAGAAATTGAATACTTCTATAAAATTGCAAACAGTAATGATATTCTGGGATACTCTGCCAGGATCAAAGGCCTCACAGGTGACCGGATGTGAGGCCTTACTCATGAAGCTGGGTTCTAGGGACATGAGGAAGATGGGCCCGTTTGACCAGTCTCTCTCAGGTATCTAATGGAACTTTGTTTTCAGAGGCATTTGGAGAGTTTCCTGAGGTGATGGTGGGCAGTTCTGTTGAAGCCTTAGCTGCCTGTTGAAACAGGAAGGTGGTGTCAGTCCTTGATTAATTTGCTCCTCAATGACCTATCGTGGCTTGCTAACCGGGGGGTGGGGGGGGGCGGCTCTGGTTTTTCTGAGAACTCCAGGGAATGAAGTGAACAGAGAAACACCTAGACTGTCACTGACATAAATTAAGGAGTGATTCTGACTGACCACAGATAAGAGCCCATACTGGGGCCTACACTGATAGTAAGAGTGACAAACTGCTGCTATTTCCCCACTCTTAGTGCATCCACATATTACTGCCCAGCAGCCCTCTTTATAGTGACACAGAATCTAAAGAGACAGGCAGAAGGAACCCCTAAAGGGCTGCTGTGAGGAATTCTGTAGGGATCTGGAGGACAAAGTCACTCAGATTCTCTTGGAGTTGGATGCTAGCTGGCCAGGTCCAGAGGAGATGCTGAGACTTTGTCTTATGAAGTTGTCTGGGATGAGTTTGATCCTGTGAATCCTGAGGAAGTGAACAGGGTTCTCAGCAGCATCCGCTTAGCCACTTGCAGTCTGGATCTTGTTGGGTTGTGAAAATTCCCAAGGAGGTAATGGGGAGCTAGATTGGGACAGTGGTGAATGTATCCTTCAGAAATGGAGTGTTACCTCCTTCTTTAAAAGAGGCAGTGGTACACCCCCTCCTCCAGAAGACGTGGCTAGATCCAGACAAACTGGAGTACCATCAACTTGCTCTCCTCCCCTTTTTGAGGAAAGTTGTAGAGAAAGTAGTTGGGCTGAAGCTGCAGAAGACACTGGAGGAAACAAATAGACCCATTTCAATCAGGTCTCAGGTCCAAGTTTGGCAGAGAGGCAGCATTAATGCCTAATTGATGATCACTGGCAGGACTGTGATGGGTATAATAGATCCTTCTTCTCTTGCTTAGCTTTGAATACCATTGATTGTGGTATCCTTCTGAGCCATCTCCAAGGGTTAGGAATGGGGCAGTGTTTCTCAGCAGTTCTTCTTCTTGCTCTTTCCCCCGCTTTCAGTCCAAGGAGGGACAGATGAAGCTGTAGGCCTCTTAATTGTGGGGTGCTACTGTGCTGTGTGAAACTGCAGTGTGAGATCATCCATCAGCAAGGGGATAGGTTTCATTAGTACGCTAATGATTCCCAATTTTAAATCTCAGGCTCTGACCAGATAAATGATGGTGTGAAGCACTGTCCGCATCTGGCTGGATGCGAACGGGAGACTCAGTCCCAGCAAGAGGAAGTGGGTTTGGGTTTGAAGGCCTGCTTATTCTGGTGAGATTCCATCATCAGCACTGGAAGGGATTGCAGTTGGAAGGTCCTCTTGGAATCACAGCTCCAACCCAGCAAGAGGACTTTTCGGAGCTTCAACATGCGCACCAACTGTTCTTTCCTGGAACAGGAGGCATCACTCCCCATCACTCAAGCCTTAGACCACATTGTAGTGTCCAGTTAAGAATTGACGACTGCTGTCCTTGAAGAGCATTCAGAAGCTGCAGCTGGTCCAGAATGCAGTCTCTGGAACACTTAAAGGTGTGCCTCATTATTCCCATATAGCACCTCTACTCCAAGAGCTGCAGGGGTTGCCATTTGGCCTCCAGGTGCAGCTCAGAGTTAACACACGTTGTTTAATGGAAATTGTAGTTTGTCCAGAGGAATGTATTGAAAGAGTGCAATTCCTGAATGATTAGGGTCTTCTTGAAGTTACCAAATAAATATGTGAAAATTATAAAGAGCATAATAAATTTTAATACCCTTGGGAATGAGGTGCTACTTTTGGGGTGGAAGCTCTAATAGCCTGATTGCGTAGGCTTTAAAGGTTTATATTTACATTTAGCAGTGTAACTGCTTAATTTTACTGCTGTCAAATGATTAGTTCCTGTTCATTTCCTTTTAAGTGAATTTTAGGAAATAAATCCCCTGTATTTTTAGACTAGAACCAACTAGATGGTTATAATAGTGTTGACTCAGAAAATCAAATCCTTGAACATCAGTATCCACTTTGAACGAACCATAGTTTAGAAGTTGTGATTCTGCCACTGGATTTTTTGTTGGACTCCCTGGCCCACTGGCTCAGCTGGTTCACTTTTAAATGTGATACGGCTCACTTGAGTTCAGATCATACCAGCTATGCCCCTAGCAAACCCAGATCTTATTAAGATTTTTGGCAGTTTTATATAAATACACAGTATACTGATATTTTGCTTTGTTTTGCTTTATTGAATGAATGCAGAAGAAACAGCAATCTCAGACAAAGGAAACAGATTTTTAATCTGAGCTGAATGTTTCTGCTTACTTTGAATGTCTGAATAATTATGATGTATAGGTGGCTGTTTATTTGTTTTTAACAAGAGGGATCAAAGTATTCTTATTAAACACTTCCCATATTTTTCTGTTTTCTATGCAAAGAAATGTAAATAGTCTCATCCATTAACTTTACAATGCAAGTCAGTGAATTTTTTGTTTGGAAAATAATCTGTCTATAAATAGCAAAGTAGACTGAAAATATCTGCTAGGCTATTTTTAATTTGGATGGTTAAAAGCATCATGTGGAATAAATCAAATTTAGATGGTATATTTCAAATCCTCTTTGTCCATAGGTGTGGGGGTCTAATTAACACTCTATCCAGATGCATTTTTTACATGAAGACCATTTGCCCAATAACTGCATACAAAATCTATTCATACCCACACTCACATGCCTTTTCTATGAGAATTCAAAATACCTCACATAGTGGCCTTCCCTAAATAATGTCTAGCAATAACCCTGTGAGGCAGGTTGTACAGAGAGTAATCGATTTCCGGTTGCCCAGGGAAATTTCTAGCATCTTAATACTGCAGTACACTGAATCTCTGGTATATTGAAATGAGGATTAGAAGCTAGTAGCAGTAATTTCTATTTTAATTTTTTTCTTTAAAAAAAAATCAAATTGCAGCCTTTTTTTGGCAGATGTCTTTTGAGTATTTGGTTACAATGTCACTAGACTAGGAATTAACCTTGAATGGTGTGAGAGATGGGAAAGAAACAGAAGAGGAGTTCAGCTTAGGTGAGAGAAGGCAACACGGTCTCACAAATGTGAGAACCAGGGGAAGAAAATGTTTCTGCTTTAATTAGCTCACTATAATTCTGGGAATTCAGTCATGCTGGGTTTTTTTAATTCTGTTTTTACCCCAGAGTAGCATTAAAAATACCTTCCTGAAATCTCTGTGTTTCTTGCTTCTTTGATTTGCCAGCTACATGGAGCTTGACAAATGGCCAACCTTGTTTTTTTCCTGAATGATTCTTTCATTCCCCCCCCCCCCCACCAATGTTTGATATCTAGGTTTAGGCAAAATTTTAACAGGCAGTGACAAAATTGTTCTAGCCCCATACCTTTCCTGCTCGTTCCTGCTGTTGGTAATTTTGTACAGGTAGTCCTCAACTTACGACCAGTTGTTTAATGACCATTCAAAATTATGACAGCCTCGGAAAGGGTGCTTTACAGCCTGTAAAGCATTTCTGGCCGTCACAAAACATTGCACTGCCCCCCACCCGCGGTCTTGTGACTGCATTTTGGGTCCTTGACAACCAGCTCGCATTTACAACTGGTTGCCAGGTGCCCCATGATCATGTGATCATCATTTGCAATCTTCTCTGCTGGCTTTCCCAGAAAGTCAGTGGGGAAGCCGGCAGGGAAGCTTGCAAGTGGAGGGGACGGAGGGGAGCTGAAATCCTTCTGTGGGCTGCAGGAACAGAGCTCAAGAGCTCAAATCCTGAAGATTTCAGCTCCGTTCCTGCAGCCCCAGGAAGGATTTCCCCTCCATGGATGGAGGAGAGGGGAAACTCTTCGGTGGACTGCATGTTGGGAGGATTTCAGCTCTGGGTTGAGCTGAAATCTTTTAGCAGACAGTTCTTTCGTTCTGTCCGCTTAACGACCCGAGGGATCGCTTAACAGCTGCAACCGGGAGTGCCCAGATTGCAGTCATTGAGCAAAGCAGTCACATGGGGGTCTCACTTTATGACCACTTCACTCAATGATCGAGATTCTGGTCCCAATTGTGGTCATTAAGCGAGAACTACCTGTATACAAAATTAGCATATTGGAGAAGAGATATCAGCCTGGCTGATATTGATATTTTTAAAAAGTGTTTATATTATTATGAAACATTTAGATCCTGCATACTGAATACTGAACTGAGCTGTATGGTTACAACACAATTCTAGTCTCTCTCCTCTCCTCCCCATTATAGGAAAATGCACCAAATATGAAATTTAAGAAACTTTTAGACATTTTTGAAGACTTCAACATTTCTGAAATCATCAGTATTACTATCTCCTTTAAACACCCTCATCTGAAAATTACATCTTTGTTTTTATGCAAGACATTTGATTATTAGCAAAAAGTTACATGAAGTTGAAAACATGTGGGTGATACTGCTCTAACTTCCTAGGTTGTTATATTTGTAGTCCTGAGTACTTAGCACTGTTGGGAGTAGTCTAGGAAACTTAATTTCTAAGAAGGGTGACTACGGTAAGTCTGAGTCATTCATAGATTGCATTATTTATTTATTTCTTTATATGGCACCCTATCTCATATGATGACTCTAGGTGGCTCACAACAATCCATAAAAAACATGGTGAAAAACAAAATGACCCCTCCCTCCAGTCACCAGACCAATATTCCTCACAGTTCAACCCAATGCTTGGGGAAGAACCAGGTCTTTAAAGCTCACCGGAAGGCTAAAAAGGTATGAATTCCTTGGATCTCAGGTGGGAGGCTCTTCCAAAGGTACCAAGAAGACGCATCTCCAAGGTCCCATCAGATGGTAACATTTAAGGGAGGGGACCTGGAGTACGCCCACCTTATCTTAACTTAGGAGGATTGGCAATACCCTCAGGGAGAGGCAGTTCCACAAGTAACCTGGCCCTGTGTCATGTAGAGCTTTAAAGGTGATAACTAGCACCTTGAATTGCCACTGGAAAGCCAGTCCAGCTCATACAGCAGTGGTGTTACTTGGGTGAACCCTGGGGCACCAAAACTGTGTGTGCTGCTACATTCTAGACCAGTTACAGCTTCCAGCTGGTCTTCAAGCGCAATCCCATGTAGAGCAAGTTGCAGTAATCCAAATTGGAGGTGGCTAAGGCATGGATGACTGTGAACAAGGCCTCCTGGTCTAGGAATGGGTGCAACTGTCACACAAGAAATGATTTAATTATGGTTTGTGGAATCACAGTGTTCGGGTTAGGGTTTTATTCAACACACTCATAAACCATGACTTACAGAACACTGTGCTTGGATTCATATAAAGCACTAAGTCAAAATAAACTACCCTACAGCTTAGCAAAGGGATAGGCAATCTTTGGGGCTGGGGGCAGTTAGACACACTTGTACACCAAGAAGCCTAAGTCCTGCTTTTGGAGTATTGAGAGACATAGGATCAGATGAGCTCCGCACTTTAAATACTTGGGGGTGCTTCTCCATGCCTGTGGCTCCAAAAAGGCCCACACTGATCATGTCACTAAGATTACACAGAGGAGCTCCTCTGCTGTTCTCAGATTCTTGAGATCAAGAGGTGGTCAGTATATCCCAGCAGCACTCAAATTATTTGAAGTCAGAATGTTAGTTCAGCTTCTCTTCAATGCACAGCTGGGACTTTCTCTCAGCTTTGCCCCACTGGAATTGATCCAGTCCAAATTTCTTTTCCATGAAGCCCCTCAATTATCACAATGTTCCTCTAAAGCCATCCTGCGCTTGCCCTGATCTTGCCCTGTTGCAGTTTTAGTTTAGTCTTACTTTTATAGGAATACTGGTCTTGAACTGCAATAATAAAGATTTGATTTGATTTGATTTGACACACTCACAAAATGGCCGACATGATCAACACAGTAGTCATAAAATATCTGGGGTGAACTTGTGTTTGGAAGCTAATGGTTATTGGGATTTTCAAATCAAATCTCCTGCTGAGTGTGTTATGGGGTTATGCCTAATAAGTCACCCAGACTACATTCATAATCTGGTTTGGATTTTTGGTGCCAGATAGAAATCATGAATTGTTCTTTGTCTACAAATGGGACCTTAAAACAACACACATAACCTCCCTTAGCCCATATGCACATCCTTATTTTATTTTTGAATTAGCATTTCCCTGCTTGATCTTGAGCTTTTGTGACATATAAATGAAAAGTCCTCATTGTTTCGTCAATTTGACAGCTATTGAATCTTGGTTCCACACAGTGATTTACTAAGAATAAATCCAGCTCTAATGGTTAATCTTTCACTTTATTTATAGTCCCAGGCCAATAAAACACAAATACAAATTTTAAAAATGGTTAATCTATGGACATAAAGATTACCTTCTGATTAGGTAATGACTGTGATAAGGACTAGAGTCAAAAGGTGACTCAATCAATGTGGATCTTCTTGAATAAGCAAGTGAGTTGCCTCTTCAAGAGCTTTCACTAGGATGCACAAGATGTGAGCCTGTAGCCAAACCACAGATATTTGTAAAATGGTAGTATATTGATCTTGCAATACATCAGTGTGTAGCAAACAGCACCCCGAATTCTGATGAGATTCCAATGGGACTATTGCAGTATGTAACCTGGATTTTGATTCTTGTTCATGCTCTTAACCAGATTTTTGGGTGGTTAGGTAAGATATGACAAATCTGATTTTAGAAACACCTTATGAACAAAAGATCTTTTTTTAGTTTCTAGGCAGTTCTCTTCACACACAAAACACCAAGGGGGGGGCTTCTCCAATGTGAGTTTGAAATTAATTCAGTAATTACATTATATTATTATAGGATTATGAATTTCCCTCACTAGAAATGCTTTTTAGTAGCAATGAATCCAAGGAAAATGTGTAATGAAATTGGCATTAGAAAGGAAGTAATTATAATGTGCTTATTAATCAGGGCTTATTGCTCTTACCTTAAGTCAGGAATAGCTCACCCTGCTTTCCTCCTCCTATTTTTTCAGATCTTTCCATGTTGTCTGCAATTCTCCAGCTATTTGGCTGATTTTAATTGAGCTGCAAATAGAAGATGGCAATTTCTTGATTATATGAATGCTTATGTCTTGTTTTTAGAACTGGGAAGCAGTGAAAGCATCACTAGTAATAATGTCCCATCTCACTTGTTGAGTTTTCCAGCTTAGCAGCCATAAGCCATTGTTTTATTCATATCCCAATGCTCCAGAATGGAATTTGACACATGAAACAGGAGAGACTATTTTAGAATCACAGCACATATTATATGTAAAAATACTTAAAAGTGTGGTGTGTGAACTGAGCATTTGTACCAAGATGAAGTGATACTTGGGGGGGGGCTTTAAAAATTAGAGTCATTTAAAATTCAAATAGGATAATTGACAAGGTTAATTTAGTAGCCGACCACACTGGTTTTGAGAAATATAATTGGTTCTTTTAAACTGGAGTCTACATTCCCCCAGTAAGCTATAAATAATTAGTCCTGCATGCACCACATATTTATTTTGCTAAAATAACTTTCCATCTGACTTGCTAAACTCACATTTGCCTTAACTTAGCAAGAGGACAAAGTAAGATATGATATGCATACAGAACAACAGATTACCATTTTCTTGTCAACAGCAATTGTATTTCCTCTTCCATCTATAAAACTACCTTCTGAACTACTGCTGGAACCGGACAGATATTGCCCATACTGTATTAGAAAGACATTTAAGGGCATGCACAACTTAATTGTAGTTTGATTGCATTCATACATGTCTCTAAGGGCGAATGTATTGAATAAGATACTCCTGCAGCAAAGCATATCATGGCTGGTTTAGAAAGTTCCTGATTTAGTATTCTTAAGTAGAATTTGTTAGAACCCAGATTGTATCCTAAACATTCTTTCAAATTACTTGTTATTGCACTGGAATCCACTTTTAATTACACGTTACAGGAAATGAGAAAATCCAATGAAAATGTCCATGTTTGATGGAAACATTTACAAATAGCTTCTTTGGGGAAGAAGTGACATGATTTAACTGTGATTTTTATCATATAATGCCAAGGGCTTTTATTATTGGTTCAGGTAATTATTGTTTTACTTGCATACATAAATTCATGAAAAAGAACAATGTTGAAAGCAAAGTAATAGCATCTTAAGTGATCAGTTTGTAAGAATATTCAGTATGGAAAACAGTAGCCTGCAATGATGGAAAGTAATTAACAATATATTTGTTTCTTAATGCTGAAATGACTTTTTGTGTTCTCAGTCTCTAGAAGATTGTCTTGCTTTTGCTGTTTTAGGGAGGGCAGCTCAGTTAAGAAAAGTGGTTCACAAAAAGCTTTAGTGGTCAATATTATGGGCAGTCTGTGTTCTTCCAGATGTTGTTAATATCAACTCCTGCATCCCAGGCAGCATGGCCAAGGATGAGGAATATTGGAAATTTTAATTAACAGTGTGGAAGAGCAGGCTGCTTAGCAAAATTGCAGGCATCTGTGCTGCCTTCCTTCCCTCCCATTGCAGCCTTTCTCCCAGCATCAGCGCGGTAGAGTTGCCAATAAAGTTACAACCTTGACCCAAGTGTGAGAGGAGACAGGAGCAGAACAGAGGAGATGTGTGTTTTGGAGCTCTGCAGCCACCAGCAAACTGAGTACAGCAACCGAACAAAAGGTGCTTTTCCTGCAGAAGGAGTGGACAATCTAAAAGAGAGGAAAAGAAGTTTAGCAGCCCAGCAAGACAAAGCAGCATGATGTATAAGAGGTGCAAGAGCTCTACATGCTGGCCATTAACAGAAAAAGAAGAAGAAAACTCGGAGAGAGGGGACTTGACAGAATAGGCTTAAGAAAGAAATGTTGGTGCATAATAGTACAGAGCATAATATATAGGTAATTGTAATAGGTAATAGAATAATAAGCAATAGCATATTGAATAATAGTATATAGTATAAGCATTGTCATGGTTATTGAAGAGTAATCATCATCATATTTATTTCGGTCATTGACCAATAAAAATACATACAATAAAACAGACAACAATATTACCCCTTCCATCAATAACTATTAGCAACCATTTGTGGGCGAAGCTTACACATTATGTAGCAAAATTTTGCAACTTTTAAAGAAATAGATTTGTCTTGATT
This sequence comes from Python bivittatus, assembly GCF_059951505.1. Lineage (NCBI taxonomy): Eukaryota > Metazoa > Chordata > Lepidosauria > Squamata > Pythonidae > Python > Python bivittatus. The sequence continues at coordinate 7,381,761 of NW_028277073.1, forward strand.
ATTTAACAAATAATGCAAGTAAAAATTATTGGAATGCAAGTATTGAAGAGTAGTAGTATATTGTAATAGTAATAATAGTAGAGATAGCAATAGAATAGAATATAGGAAGCACTTGCATATTGTTTTTATATGTATGTTTTTACAAAATAAAACATCTCCCCAACCCTTATAGGGAGATATGAAGAAACCACCTTTGCAGGGTCTGTCTTGAGTCTAGGTCAGTCTAATTGGATACAGTTAAAAAAGACTGCGCGACACACAGACCTGCTATCTGCCCTTTCTCTAAAGGTTTTTTCTTTAAAAAGTTATTTAATCACATCATAGCCAGTAGCCATAGGCATTGACTGGTACTGCTTCTGTAAGGATCTTGCAGCTGAATCAACATTTTTCAGTGTGGGAAGTTTTGTATTAGAGAGTAGAAGGAATCAGCAACATAATATTTTACAGCCATGTAGTTCTAAATGGAATCATCAGATTGCACAGGAATGTCAGTTCCAGAAAATCAGTATAGAAAATGGCTATTTTCAGATAACACCAACACTCTGTTATGGAACTGGACAGTTTAATATCTCCAGAAACACCACCCCGGGGGGGACTTTCCCCCCCTCTCATTTGGGGGATATTTCAGGTTCTAATACTGAGAATGGGAGTTGAAACCTTTCTTACTTACAAGCTCAAAAAGCTGTAACTCCACCAAAGTGGTTTGCCTTCTGCTCTCATTACCAGCTATACTTCTGAGAAAAATGAAATTTATACTGCTGAAAATTGGCGATTTTACTGCCAAAGTTCAGCCATATAGTCTCAGTGCTGGAAGGCTGCACATAGCCTGTGGGCAGTTCATCCTCTTCGGCTCTGATTTGTGATATGTAGCTTAAAGACTTCCAGTGCAGCTGCTTTTGATATGGGCTGTATTTTCTGTTTTAATTTGGCACTTGGATTAATAGCTGTGCTGCAGTGTTATGCAATTGAGAATACCATTTTCAGACCTCGGAGCGAGCATGAATATGTTACACATTTTCAAATAATATTCATAATGATATTTCACATAAATATGTATACTCACAAATACACAGGTGATATACGGTAGTCTCTTTGTGGGGCAGTTCTTGTTTTAACTGTCTTAATGTATGCAGTGTAAAGCTGTTTAGTGAACTTATTACTTTAACAATTTAAGCTAATTATCTTGTTTTTGAAGGATTCATGTAAGAGCTTTCAATGCCATTTAAATGGGACATTCTATTGCCAGCACCAGTTTGCCTTCCATTTGAAGTAAAAACTTCCAAAGCTTTTCATAAGCAATATGTTTGGCCAAGTTTATTGGAAAATACACGTAGTTCCATACTGAGAGTTCTTAATGCTGACATGTACTAATGAAATATTTCTGAGAGAATTTAGGGCTTACTGTGATCTGATAGTGACTACTCTCATAGATCTGTAGCTAGCCCAAAATATTTGAGAGGAGCATCCAAAGAATTGGGGAACTTGTACAGTGATATTAATAATTCTGCAGACAAGTTTTAAATCGAGATTAAAAACTTCCATTAAACCTCTATTTTTGCAGCTGCATTTATGCTTGTTTACAGCTGTAGTTGTACTGAATTCTCTTGTACCAATTAACAAAAAATGTATCAAAAATTAATCAATGCACGGCATTAATCAGGCTTATTATCTAGTATGCCTGATTATAGAATATTTTCAACTTAACTAAAAGTTGTACTAGGGCTGTCTGAATCTGGCATTGTGGATAACCGGCCCTAGATCGTAACACAAGTCTTCTGGACTTGGATGCTGCAACGTTCACAATAATTTCCTACAAATCCAGCAGACTGGTAATGTCTTTGTTGTAACTTAGGAGAAAAGGTCAGCTTTATCTTTATGGAACATTAACAATCTGTGGATGTAGAACTGCTTTTCATTTTCTTTCACAGTTGCTCATGTTATTTTATCTTTTCTAAAAAGCACATTCAAATAAGTGCAAAAGCAGACCATCTGCATGTCGCCCTACTTTTTCCATGGTCTGAGTCATCCCTGAAAGATAATTGATTGACCACTGAAAATTAAATTATTTCAGCAATACAGTTTACATAGAAACTTGTTTTTTACAACCCCAGTAGACATTATTTTTCTGAATGTTTTTTTTTTAATTAATATTCTCTCTCTTTCACATTAGCCACGGGAGATTTATGGGTTTGTAGCCATGCATGATTCGAAGATCCTTTGTCCTCATCTACTGTGTGATTCCAGACAGTGTATTCTGTACTTAACAAATGTTGGATCAGAGTTTGCAACAAGAGATTTTCTACAAACAATAAAAGGCAGTGTCTTTACTGAGTATTCAGCCTCATTGCCATGGAATAAACCAGGAAAGATGATGGCTTCAAGTATGGTCAAATATTATAGTCCCTGGATTTAACAGAAGATAACCCTGCACAGTTTAGAGTCAACTAGAATCAGACCCAATTGAACAGATTAAAAAAAAAAAAGATCATAAGCGCTTAGAAGACAGAGTTTCAGTAACAATAAAACAATCTTCATGGGCCCAATTAACACTTGGGCCTGAGGCCTGGGAGACTGACCAGGTTTTCAGTGACTTTCTGAATGTCATTAGGGTGGGAGTTGTATGGATTTTGGAGAGGGGATACTGTTCCAAAGAGCTAGTGCTGTGACAGAGAAGGCATTCCTTCTGGATCCCAGTAGATAACACTGTTTTATTGATACTACCAACCAGGCAGAAAAGTCGGAGATAGGTGGTCCCTCAAATACCCTGGCCTTAGGCCATGAAGCATTTTATAGATGGTAACCAGTGCCTTGAATTGCCCCTGGAAGCCAACTTGTAAGTGCAAGTGCAGCTTGGGAAGCAGTGGGGTTACATGGTCATAGCATGGCATGCCTTTCACTACCCACACTACATTCTGGACAAGCTGTAGCTTCCGAGTGGTCTTCAAGGGCAGCCTCATGTAGACTGCACTGCAGTAGTCCAGGTGACTAGGGCGTGAGTGACTGACTGAAGGGCCTCCCAAGAAGAGACACAAGTGGCACGTTAGATGAATCTGCAAAGGCGCTTCTGGCCACCTTGACCCAACCAGGTGGACAAGAATCATAAACATATGTGGTCAGGTAGCAATGTCTCCAACCCCTAAGTCCAGAAGAAAGAACAAATGGATGATGCCCATACCCAAATCCAGAGGGCAATCTTCCGGAACTGTCAAAGACCATCAGTGGATTAAACCAGCCTTTCAATTTATTTACATTAGCTGATTCATTTACTCTAAAAATTCTCCTGCTTTTTTTACTCACAGTGTAAAGTTCAGTCAGTCACTCGCTTTTTTCCTACCACCACCCTTTGAAAAACAAACAACAAAATGCAATTGTTTATTTATATTAAAATGTTCCATAGTCTTGGTTCCTGGTTTCCTTGCCTCCCCCACCCACAACCACCCCAATTTTTAAAAATCCTCATTCTTTGCCTCAGTCAGATCCTTAAATAATCAGCCTATTTATACTAAAATGCTTCTTGTGATTTATTTGCAAGTTCTCCCTCCCTATAATCAATAGAAAACACCATACCTGTTGGTCACTCCTCAATGAATTAAGCTCTGTCACAATATAAAACATCACAGCAACACAACAAGGCATGCGAAAAACCTTTCGTGCACAGGCGGTTCCATGCATGGAACAGACTGTATTGGGTGGTCCATGCCCAAACTGAAACATGAATATTTATGCATATTTGGCCCAGGCATGGACCCAGACCACATGTACCCCTGGCTAGGAGACAGGGAAAGTGTAAAATTATCAGCAATGGCAACTAAGCAAAGTTAAGGGAAAAGAATATGCTGGGAAGCTCAGGGGGAAGTCAGGGTGGTGATTGGGTATATGGTGCTGGAATTTAAGCACAGCAGTAGCTAAGGAAAAGGAAGGTGCTTGAAGGTAGTGGAGGAATGGGCGAAGTCATTGAGTATGTCATGCTTCAGTTCAGGAGTGGCAGTGAGGATAGGAGGAAGTAAAGCTCCAGAAAGATTCATGAGTGGGCTGCTGTACAGTCTGCAGAAGAGAAGGGTAACACCCAGTAGCCTTTCGCTACTTACCCGTGAGACCCAGTTGAAACCCGAAATGTTCTGGATTTCAGTTGAGCCAGATTGCAACCCACTGAACATCTGAGCCACAGCGCACAGAGCAAAACTTTTTCTTATTTGTATATATCCCCAAACACAAGGAGAGATCCTATTCTTGGTGCAAGCTTAGTTGCCCTGCAACAACAAATTAAACAAACTTGTATGCCACCCCACTTCAGTGACTCTGGGCATCTCATAACAATCAAAGACATTACAGTAAAATCAATAAAAAATAAAGATAAAAGATAGCAAGCACAATAAAGTGAGGGGTCTCCCTCTCCCTCGCTGAAGGCCTAGGTGAAGAGCCAGATCTTCACAGTTCTTATAAACAACAGCAGAGGGGGGCCATCCAAATCTTGGGGGGAACCTCGTTCCAGAGGGCTGGCACTGCTACAGAGAAGGCACACTTCTAGGTCCAATGAAATAATGTCTAATTGAAGGAACCCAACGTGTGCCAATCCTGCAGGTTCGAATTGGCCGAGCAGATGTTTTGGGAGACGGGTATTCCCTCAAGTAATCAGGCCCTGTGCCATGTAGGGCTTTATAGGTAATAACCAGCACCTTGAATGCAAACCAGCAACCAGTACAGCTCGTGAAACAGAGGTGTTACATGGACATACTGAGGCATGCCTGTTACTGCTCACACTACTGCATCCTGGACCAGTTGAAGCTTCGAGGTGGTTTTCAAGGCCAGCCCCATTTAGAGAGCCTTGGGGTGGTCAAGCCACAAGGTGACTAGGGCACGAGTGACTGAGAACAATAAGAGAAGAGGCTGATTTGGGGGATGGGCAAATTTAGGGGGGCAATAATATTTGAAGAGCTCAGCCCACCTAGCTCCCACTTTTCCCATTGGTTCTCAGTCACTGAAATCATCTTGAATCAAGCATTAGTCAACAAAAACCTGCTAACTTTAATCACTAAACACTAACTTGAGAAATAGAGAAGACATTACTTAGCAAAATTTACATCCTTTAGGGAGATAACTGAATCCTGAAGTACCCCACAAAGGAGTAGCAATCAGCTCAATTTGTTCTCATCTAGCAGAGTCGAATAGTAGTGCCTGCTCAGGACCACCCACTTCAAAATTTGGAACAGGACCACCCACTTCAAAATTTGCAAGTGGTGCAGAAGAATTCAATTGGTTGATAGTATCAGGTGTCACTGAGAGATCAAGAAGGACCAGGAGGGTTGAATTCCCTTGATTCAGGTCCCACTGCAGATAATCCACTGGAATGATCAATATAGTTTAGGTCCTACACCCAGGACTGACACACAACTAAAAAGTATTGAAGTAATTTGTTTCCTCTAGGATTTTCTGAAATGGGTGTCTTACCAACTTCTCCAAAATCTCTCCTACAGACAGAAGGTTGGAGACAGGATAGTAGTTATCCAAGATGGTTGGTGGAAGAGATGGCTTCTTTAGGAAGGGGCTTACCACTGCCTCCTTAAAGGCAGCTTGCATGATCCCCTCTCCCAAAGAAGCATTTACTAACTCCCCCCCCCCCAAAAACCAACTGAAGGTGCTTGGTGGAACATGGGCATGAATCCAGCCTGCATGGGTCAAGCTCATGCTGCAGAAAAGTCTGTCAGTTTTCTTGTAATAAGCAGGCCTAAATAAATTCCAGATAACACCAGATGTTTAGTCCAGACATCTCATTGGATTCAGCCCATTTGGAATCCAAACTCAAGCAAATTCAAGTGATTTTATTAACAATGTATTTAGAGTATGTCTCATAGTAGTCTGCTGGCAGATCCTTCTGCTTGTCCCTTCCCAAAAGGTCGATCTAACAGAGTTGCTGGACCGCATTCTCTTGATGCAGTAAATGGAAGGAACAATTACACTTTACCATTCTTATTGCCTGAGTAAAGGCTTGAATGTGGGGCATCTCAGAATTGGTGAACAGGAGAGGCTGCTCAGGAGCAATCAGATCCAACACCATAGTCTTTCTGAATTCCAGAGATTGACCAGCCTGAATTCCAGAGACTGACTATGGTAGAACTGCCTGCTAAATTACTGAGAAAATCTTGAAGTGCTTGTTGGAAACCAGGCAGATCCATTATGTTTGTTGGGTGGGCCATATTAACTGAGGACCCTACCTTGTGAAGGTCACAGGTAGTAATGAGCCATATATTAACCCAGAAGGGATGGGCCACAGTAAAGCGCTAAATACTGTATTATTATAATGAGGGAAATTAAATAGTTACTTGAATTCAGAACACTCCTGCTTTAGTGATTTCAGGTCAGTTTTGCAATGTTAATAACTGTAAACAGGACTTTGTTACCTTGTTTAAAGTCAAGTGAAATAATTATGTGCAGAGTTAGAGAAATATCAAGAATTTGATCAACTAAGCAAGCTGTCTTTTATTCTACAATTGCAGGGCTGAGATCAAGAAATTAGATTTTTTCCCCCCAAAGTAAAATATACCTTTATTGCAAAACATTTTAATATAGCTGTAATACTCTCAATGGCAAGCAGAGTCATGGGTGGAGTGGGGGTGGGGGGTTAGTGTGTGGTGGGAACAGCTGAGCCTACCATCAACATACTTGACTGTGGCATAAAACCACTGTATCAAGTTCCGTTATGCAAGTTATGCTGGAAATAGTAACGCCTGCCTGCCTTTGTGCCATGAAGCTGACACTAGAGAAAAGTTTTGGAGAACTTTGCTTGTTCTCCTTTGGACAGCAAGATATCTGTGTAAAATCCAAAATTCGGCTTTTGTTTTTCAGCAAATGCTAGCAGGCCATTTTGCCACTTCTAAACTCACTAAGATGGGGTTCTTAACATCTGAGGGACCATGGAGCCCTAGAATGTGAAAAGAATTTGTTTGATTCCCAAAGAATAAATCTAACGATTTAATTGGAATTATGGTGGGCAAGAGAGCTTCCATGGCTGAGGATGCCCGTGAACTGGATCTCCTCATTCCTGGCTTGACACCTGAACCACTACACCACAGTGGCTCTCAATCATTTCTACCTCCTTACGGGTCTAAAATGAAGGCTGGAGGGTGAGAATTCTGCCTAAAATTGTGCTGACCCTCCTTCACAGTGGCACATACATGAAAAGTGGTTGTGTATGTTTCAGAGAGTTTCAAAAGATCGGTGTGAAGATGCGCTGCCCTCTCCTTTGCTATTAAATCAGAGAAGAGATTGGGAGGCCCAGTCTTCCCTAGAGAAGAGGATAAGGATTGTTTCTACAGATGCCTAGTGGTTCAGCATTTCTACCCACAATTCCCCTCTCTCTCTCTCCCCCATTCCAGAGATTAAATAGGAAAATTGAGACCCATCTCACTTGCAGATAAAATAGTAAACCTTTGCCTATTGTTTAACTAGTGAGTGTTATTTGATTGGGTCAAGTAAAAAGAGCCTATGTCTAAATACTAGATTTAATGCTAATTAATGATATATTTTATTCTGATCCAGGGAACAAATACTTTCAAATCTTTGACAACTGACAGAAAAGATAAAATGTCTATATAGACTTAAGTATTGTCTTAATCAATACAAGCCTGCAGTTAAAATAAATAAATGCATTTGATAAGTGGGAGCAGTGGAGAAACTGTTCAACATTTAATGTTCAAGAGAAAACTTTGGTGCATAATAAATGTCATAAGCATTTTTCTATCTTGCTTTTCAACATGTAATTAATGTTCACCACTGTATGATCACATTAACCCTGTAATTCCCCTGTTCTCCTCCTGACCATCCCCCCAAAGGATATTGCATTTTTAGTCTATTGTATTGCCAGAGGTCTGTTGCACTGCCAGACTATAATTGCAGGGAGAAACTAATAAATATCCGGCCTATTTGAGAGTAGGGAGCTACAGAATGAGTCAACCTGCTGAAACTGTTTTGTTGAATTACCACATGATGATCACTGGCAAGGATATTTTCAGTGAATCCTGTAATGTATACTCTATTCTCTGACTCCATAAAAGATTCAACACAGACTTGAAAAATTGAATAAATAGCAAGATTCCTATTGCTATGTCCATCCCTAACTATTAGCTGTAATTTGGAGATGATTTAAAGGGATTTACAATTGTTGAGTTGTAATGTTTGCAAAAGATTGTGTGAGCTTTTACTAATACGCTATTTTATTCATCAAGACTATGTAACATTAACTGGAATAATGTAATTTTGGGCTTTATTTGAAACAAAACTCTGCCTAATCAAGGTAGCTCATGAAGCTATACCTGGAGATTTTTTAGTCTGTTTTTTTTTAAGAGGAAGACAATCTTTTTGATTTTGTGAACTTTTCCTGTTTGTGCTGCAGCTGTGCCAGTAGAAATGACTGAACATCTGTTGAAATTACTTTCCCTTTTGAGATAGCTGGCCTTGCATTGCTTCAGTTATCAAAAAGGAAGCCTCTTGCCATTCCTTCTTTGTTTTTGCCTCTCAGATTATTTGTGGAATTCTTTGCCCCAAAGAGTTCCAGTGAGGTTCATTAGGTATGCACAGAAATGTCCTTTCTGAAGATGGATGTTCAGAGGAACTTGGGAATGTATAGATCTTCCTCAGGACTGTGTATTATCTGGGGTGGTCTTACAGTTATCTGGGACTAATCTTCCAGAACAGGAAGTAGTTCATGTTGTTCTGGACAGGGTTTGTCTCAGAAACCTTCCTTTGGCCATCTGCCAAACGCTCAGGGAAGACTTCCAGAATCCTCCAGTAACTAATTTCCAAGCAAAACTGAGTCTGCCAAAACGCTCAGGGAAGTCTTCCAGAATCCTCCAGTAACTAACTTCCAAGTACAACTGAGCGGAACCAATTAGTAGGGAAATAAAATTCATTCACACCCTGATCTTGTTGCAAGCTGATTTCTTCTTACAGTCCTTTGATACTTCCAGATGTAGCTGAAGATCTCTTGTCACCCTCACAGGTGAAAAACATTCTTTGTTATGCTCAGTGAGATTAAGAGCCTTGAGTAGGTGTCATTGGGACCTCTGCTATGTCAGAAGATAAGCTATCTCTCTCTTTTAGTTTATGATTTCTTATACAGAGTGGAACAAATGGCTCTTAGAAATAATTCAGATTGTAGTAACAAGATTAAAAGTAAAATATCCGTTTATCAGATGCAACAACATCTATCAATAATATTTAGAAGTTTCATATGAATAATATAACCTTAAAGTTCAAGTATGACAGTAATTTCAATAATTCATTTTAAACTTATGGCTTCTCTTGCTTTAGAATTTTTTTAAAAAGAGAATAGAATAAGACTTCAACAACATGATTTCTATGTATTTTCAGCCATTTCAGAGTCCAACATCTACACAACCTGTTATCCAGTAACCACAGTAGACTTCAATACATTTTCAGATCTTGCTGCATGTGCAATAGGCTGCTTTAATCGTTTTATTTTGAATTTACAGCACTTATAATATACCCCAATCTTATGGATTCTGGACAAGGCAAAACATCAGACAAAAAGAAATAACTAAATCCCAGTCAACATCAGAAACAGAAAGTCAACTACAAAAGAAAAGCCAAGATAAAACCAAAGATCGGCACCCACTATCAGTGAGTTGGATCCTTCAATAGGTTGAAGTAAAACTGCTTTAACTTGTTTATGGAAATGAAGTAAGGTAGGGACTGGATGTGCTTCTGAGAGGAGAATATTCCATCAGAGAAGACCTGCCACATCAACCTTGTTTCCTGAATGGAGGAAATTTCTGTAGGCCCTTTCTCAATGACTCGATTAGATGGGCAAAATCATTTCTGGCAATCTTGATAAGTAACTTGACTTAGCTTGAACTGGTTTATTTGTAAATCTGTTTATAAGTCTCTTCTGGCATGCTTAGTACCAAAACTGAACACAGCACAATTGTACAAATGGTTTTCTTAAAAAAAAAAAAAAAAAAAACCCTCCATGTGAGCATATTGGGACTTTGGTTTGAGAATAAGAAGCATGAAGCCATTCTTGCTGTATTTCCAGCTCAGATTGAAGCCCTGCAGTTATTCTTTATACTGTGGTATAAGAAGCTCCTGTTTGCTCTATGCAGGTGCAAACTTTCCTTCTGATCAAAACCTCAGCAGGGAGCAAAGGCTTAAAACCCTCTATTCCTTGGATTAGGTTGCAGTCCAGGTTGGGTCCTCTGTACCTATAATTTATTTACCAAATATCAATTTCATAATTGCTTGTTAATTATGTGAATGCTGTTTCATCTAGTTTGGCTTTTCAGACACTTGACTGAGATAATCATCTTGTTTCATAACGAACTGGACGGTCAAATTTTTCTTCTATCTGATTGCACGCTTGAGACATAAAATTATACCATCAAAAGGAACTTTGGAAGCCATTTAGTCCAACACACTGTCCAGAGTAGGAATTCCCAGACCGTCTCAGACAAATGGCTGTTGAACTCTACTTGAAGCTCTCCAATGATGGAGTATCCTTGACTCCAGGAGATAGGCTGTTCTACTGCTTAATAGCTTTCACAGTCAGGAATTTACTCCTTATTTCGAATTTGGATCTCCTATGTAAAGCTTCTTTCCATAGGTTCTTGTCCTACTCTCAAAAGCTATGGAGAATAGATCCACATCCTCTTCCCTGTGACTGCCTTCAAATATTGGAAGGCTGCTGTCATATCTTCTGTTATCCTTTTCTTCTTTTGGCTAAAGTTACCCAGTTTAAATTCTTCATAGGATTTAGCCTTCAAGCCCCTTGGAGTTTGTTTAGTGCATGCTCTTTATTTGATTAAGGATTCACCACTGTATTGATATCAGTGTTTTGAAAGTGTTGAAGTTGTGGTTGCTTTGGTGTGGAGTGTCACAAAAAACTATGATAGGAAAAAAAAATAAAACGTTTAAGACTTCCCCCCTCTTTAGGTTAGTACTTTCCTGTTTTCCTGTAATGAACATGAATGAAATATTTGTGTTGGATAGGAATAAATCGAATGGGGAAGAGAGGTGAGTGAATTTTTAGTTGATTAATGCTCATGGCAGCATTTGAATGTCAGAAAGAAACCCTATACAATGACTAAACATTTAGTATCATGCGTGAAAATAAAGGTAGAATAACTTGATCAAAAACCTGCAAAAATGATGAAGGGACATGGTGTAGAACTAGTCCATGTTAATTTCTGGCATACTTAAATTTATTGTTTCTAGAAAACTGCATCGTATTTAATTACCTTTGAAGTTGTTCTCTTTGAGTGCATCACCACAAGAAACCCCTTTCCAACATAGGTGTCTTTTTATCCTAAACATATTTCTGATATCTATGACCTATGTGATTTGGTAAAACTTATTCACTGTTGATTACAGTAACTTGTAAGTAACTTGCCTCAAAAACTGGCAACACCTAGTTGCCCTTGGTTGATCTCATAAGTTAAGCAGGATCAGTCCTGATTTGTACATGGATGGAGACCATCTGGGAATTTCAAGGCTGTTGGCTGGACTGGGAAATAGGAAAAAAATCCCATATAACAATACAAACCAATTCCAATACAATTATTAGGAGTACTGTAAGCTGATTTGATGGTATCTTTACTTTTTTTAAATTGTTTGGCATTTGGTAAAATTAGCATTTTCAGTTTAGAATACTGTATATCTTCTGTTAAATGCAAAATCTGCATCTTTATCCAAAAGAAGGTTTTGGGACATGAGATCTTTCTTATAATAAAAGATTATAAAATGTATGCAGTAAAATCAGACATTATATGAACCATAATGTTATTAAAGCTTTTTATCTTTTTAAGCTGTTCCACTTGTAAAGTAGTTCCAGGTCCCTACTGTTAAAAATAATATTAAGATCCTTATGCATAGTTTGGAGATTCTTGTACTTCCATGAATTTTTTCCATGCGATTATATTCATAGGCTCTTATTTAGCGATATTTAGTGTTTTCTGTCATTTAGGAGAGGAAGCTGTGACTTATAAAAACATGGTGAATCTCCTTAAAAAGTCTGAATAGTTAATTAATTTTTATAGTTTAGAAGGAAATAACATTTAAATGTAAATTATGACTGCCTGAATATCAATGAGAGATGATACATTTTATGCCTCTGAGGCTGCCTTTATTTTGCTTACTTATACAATTATTTTTCAAAGGGGATGTACAATTTAAAACCATAGCATAACATTGATGCAAAAGGACAAACCTAATGGAGGAATTACAGAATCAAAAATGATTTTACCCCTTTCTCATAGCAGATGAATCTTTATGGTCAGGAGGCCTGCAGGGGATTATATTATTTTCAATATAACAGACTGTCATCCTCTAGTAAGGTGATGATGGCAGCTGACAACAACCTGTAGAAGTGTGTTGTAGAACAGTGTTTTTTAAAGTGTGGTCCTGGGACTCTGGGGGTCCCCCAAGACCCTCTCAGGGGTCCGTGAAGTCAAAATTATTTGCCAGCCTATGTTGAAAAATAATACAATATTAAAATCCCATCAAACAATCATGAGAAGCAGTAATGGCAGCAAATGCATCAATTTTAATTTTTAATACAGTAAATATTGATAAATATAACCCATACAAATAAAAGTTCTTTTGGGGTCCTCCATAATTTTTAAAAGTGGGAAGGGGTCCTAGAGAAAAAACTTTAAGAAACACTGTTGTAGACAGAAAACCTATTACATCATTGCTGATACTGGACAATTAAGCTTCCATAAAGACCTTGTAATGTGGAAGAAAGGAATGTTATAAATAATGTATCTGAGACTGTCAACTGTTCTCTCTCTCTGGGTTTTCCCTCAGTTTAAATAAAAATAAATGAACTGCAGCAAAGGATTACATTGCTATTCCTTGAGTTATTAATACATAGATTATTTTTAAAGCCATATCTCTCAAGTAACACTTCTAATAGACCACAGTACTTTGTTGAAAAAACACTCAGTTGTTAGGGTTGTGGCACGTAACTTTGTACTTTGAAGCACAATTTTTATAGACCATGTCATCATTGTTTGAAGTGGGCACAGTGTAATGTGTTGATGACTGTAAAACTACTGAAGCTCTTTAACTGGTAGAATATTTATTTCCATAGTGTTGTTGGGTCAGTATCTTAAGACAGATAGTTGATGATCTCAGATACATTATTTATAACACTGCTCACAAGAACAGTTCCTGGGGATGATTGAAACAGCCATTTGGAAACTAAGAGCTCTTATAATCAGCAGGATGCTACCCACCAATTTCATTTTAGGGCCTTAATTAGGCAGCTGGTAAATCCAGTGATTTCACTACAAGTGTGGATTTCCCTCTCTAACCCTCTCCCCCAATAAAAACATCCCTAACATCCGTCCTTTCCCAGTCCTTTCTTCCCAGACTTTGTGTATTGGAGTATTTATGCTGACTTCTAAAAATTAATTTGACAATGCAGAAAGGCTTCTCATTTGTAGTTGCATATTCTAGCCACTCAGCAACAAAATGGAGATGGTAATGTCTTGTCTATTTCTACAACATAGTATAACATTAATCTATTATTTGGAATATGTTTTCTAAAAACATTCACGGTACAACATCTATGTGGTGGGTAGCAGCCCGTAGGTCAGGAATTTCTGCCCAGTTAGTAACTAATATTCTTACTATTGTTTGGGAAACTTTCTCTCTCTTCTTCTGAAAATTCCAAGTACTGTCCTATTACAGGGAACTCCAAACTTGATGGCTGTGTGTACATATGTAGTTTGCATGTGTATAATTCTTTTGCATTATTTTGATAGCCTGGCGAAAGGATTTGTTTTAAATGTTTGTGCTCATGCAGTACCCTGGAAAAGTATTTCATTTACAGGTGGATAACTCAAATGTATACATGTGTGAATGAGGACACACATACATTGCTCTTTCCTTTCCATTTGGATGAAAAATTACAATACGAAACATATATTACTCCCACTGTAATAAAATCATATCTCTGACTTCTGCAAAAGATCTGTCTCATGATGCACTGTTTGAATGTAAATGATTTGGCATACACTTTGCCAGAGAGCCTTTTTTCCATGCAGTCAGGTTCTCTTAATACTCAGAAGACCTTCTTTAAACTGTCTGTCACTCCTAATAATCAGAGAGAGGTGGTTTTGCAAATAATCTGTTCCTGAGCTTCAGAGGTGAAAACCAGCCGCTTCAATTGTGCTTGGATTCCTACTGAGGGCCAGTGCAGCTTGCAAAGTGGTGGTAGTCAGTCAGTCATTTTATTTTGGTTATCGACCAGCAAAGCTAATCTTTGAAAAAAAAAAGTTACATTTAACTCAGTGAATATCAGTGCAGCCTATACAGCATAGAAATTGACTTTACCAAGCTATACCAGTGTTTCTCAGCCTTGGCAACTTTAAGATATCTGGACTTCAAATCCCAGAATTCCCCGGCTGGAGAATTCTGGGAGTTGAAGTCCAGACATCTTAAAGTTGCCAGGGTTGGGTTGCACACCGAGCTATGCAGTCATATAACAATATGCAAAACAGTGGTATTATCTAGGCATGCTGTGGCATGCCTGTAACAATCCACACCGCTGCATTCTGGGCCAGTTGCAACTTCTGGAGGATTTTAAAGAGCAGCCCCATGTAGAGTGCATTGAAGTAGTTCATACAGGGGTGACCAAGGTATTAGTGTTCATGAGCAAAGGCTGTTTTGACCAAGGTTGTCGCTTACTCTTTGAGCAGAAGTTGAGAGTCTAGGAGGATCCTCAGACTGAACACCAATTCTGCCTGGGGGAGTAATGCAAGTTATATTGGAAATGTATTGTCGAAGGCTTTCACGGCCGGCATACGATGGCTGGTGTGGGTCTTCTGGGCTGTGTGGCCGTGTTCTTGAAGTTCTGTTTCCTAATGTTTCGCCAGCACCTGTGACCGGCATCTTCAGAGTGCAGGGCACAGAGAGAACTGCTCCTGTCTGTGCTCCTGCACTCTGAAGATGCCGGTCACAGGTGCTGGCCAAACGTTAGGAAACAGAACTTCAAGAACACGGCCACACAGCCCGGAAGACCCACACCAGCCATTATATTGGAAAATCCCCCAGATCTGGGGCCCTAAGACTCACAGCCACTCAATCTTGTTAGAGTTAAATGACAGCCTATTCTTCCCTATTCAGGCCTCTACAGCTTCCAAACATTTGGAGAGAACCTTGACAATATCACTTGGTTGGCCAATGGTGGGGATATATAATTGAGAATCATCAGTATACTGATGATACTTTACTCAGTGCTGAAGGATGACTTCACTCTGCCGCTTTATGTAAATGTTAAAAATGGGGAGAAAGTAGAGCCCTGAGGAACTCCACAAGACAAGGACTTAGGCAAAGATTTATTTCACCCCATCCCAACATCAATTGGAACTGGCCCTGAAAGAAGGACAATGGTCAATGGTATCAAAGGCTATTCAGAGATCCAGGATGGCCAGATGAATGTATCCCCCTCATCCCACAGATTATCAACAAGTGCAGTCAATGCTGTCTCAGTACTATACCCAGGTCTGAAACCCAACTGAAAAGGGCCCAAATAATCTCTTTCTTCCAGAGTCCTCTGAAGTTGCAACTTGACTACCTTCTCAACAATATTCCCTAAAAAGGGAAACAGATATTGTCCTGCACCATCAGATCCAGCAATGGCTTCTTGAGGAGGGAATGGACTACCCCTTCCTACTCAAAGATGAATTTACTTTTACCTTAATCCAACCACATATCATCACCTAGGAGGCCTTGGCCAACCAGGAGGGGTATGGAATTAATACACAGGTGGCTGCATTTATCAAATTCTTCCCAGTAACTGAGCCAGACCATGCCTCAGTCAATTCCATAGAACCTGCACAGACCTGCATCTCAGAGTAGTTCTCAGTAACTTTATCAGACAAATGCCTTGAAGAGTCCTCACAACAGTCCTGTAAAAATTCCTCTGTCCCTTTCCTTCAGAAAAGGACAGCTCACCTTGAATATCCGTTATTAGATCCTGGATGGGAGAGGCTCATCTGCCATGCATGAGGCAAATGGCCCACGGACTGAAATGTTTCAGATGTCCTACAATCTCTACTCCTCAAAATTATATTCCAATTCTGTGCTCACTAAATACTGCTGCAGTACTTCCATGGTAATTATCAGCTGTATCAGGTAGATCAGAGTAAGAAACAGATACCATGCAGATCTAAGCTACTTTTATTGCAACTCCAAATGTGCTACTTTTCCTCCATCTTCATGGGAAATTTGTGGGAGGGGGGGCTATCTGAGGCAATAGGTAATTTTCGCAAATTAGTTTCTTGGCCTGGGATCAGGTTTCATTTATCTGATTGTTAGCGGATCTTGGTAGCAGATCTTCCTCCTTCCTTCAGGACCATTCATTTTATCCACTACAGTAATTTTCACAATCACTTGGTCATTGCAAGCATTGTGTAAAGGAATATAATTGATGCTCCATTAAACTTTTATTATGGTAGCATTAGTTGATCTTGTATTGTGTAATAATCGTATCTGTAAACTTTCTGGAATGCTTGTTAGAAAAATAGGATGCAGAGTTTTGGTAATGTTGCTTGTGTAGGATTTTACACTGTGATCCATTTTACTGTTTTAATAAATATCTTCTGTGGTGAGGCATCAGAATGTAATCAGACTAAAAAGGGCATCTGAGTAGTTGCCATAAATAGAAGGATATTACTACGTATGACAATGTTAAGCACTGCTTTGCTATAACAAATGTTTCTGCTGATAGCAGTCTAGGGTATCTTTACAGTACAAATTAATTTGTCATAGCTGTCTTTTAGAACACTATAGAGTCCTATAGAGGTTTGAAACTTGTAGAGATTTCTGTTAAAGACTGTGGTAGGTCCTCCAAGTTCATGGTGGGACAAGTTTTGAATTGGTTGATTTATGCTACTGTCAGTGGGCCAGCTCAAATGTGATTATCATCATATTAGCTTCAAGCAACACTTTGCATACCAGCTGTGTATTAGACCTGGTATCAACTATATGTGAAACCTAGTCTGTTTACTTTGGGCCTTGTTTTAGGTTACATTAATTGAAAATGATGTAGAATACATCGATCCTGTACTACATGTTTGAAGAATTCCAGGCTTAGTCCAGAATAAAATTTAAATGTATTGTTCTAAGAGAATTGTTGGCTGGCACTGAGTATATTGTCGGTTCTTTTGTGACGTGTCCAAGCTGTGTGACTACACAGAATAATATTGGATTGTTTTTCCATTGCATCAGTAGAGAACCAATTCATAAGCAGAGAATTTTCATCAAGGTTGTAAGTCCAGGGTGACACCGACTTTCTATTACAGTTGAATCTTTACTGATGATGGCTAATCCCAAGTTTTTTGTATATTCATACATTCCAAAATTTTGACAAGTAATTCAACATCCCATTAACATCTTTAAAACCCATTCTCTTTCCCAAATCCATATTAACAAATATTAAACTGAAACAGGATAATCGTGGGACAGATATTGCATTTATCTCCTCCATTATTTTATATTTTCAGCATAATGAAGTCAACACTTTCTCAGTGTTCTTTTTGTTGTCCAGTCAACCTGAACAACATTATTTTTGTTGAATTACTCTCACCTTAAGATAATAAGAAACATATTAAATACTCTTTAAATATTTATCTTTTGCTATAGAATCACTGGAATTTTTAAAGATCTATTCAAGATCTGTTCGACATCTCTGGTGAAATCAGTTCAAGATATCAGAAAAGTGATAATATTCATCTGATACAAGCCAATCATCCTTCTAATATTTGTGGATTTTCTTCCACACTGATTTTCCAGCTTCTCCATTCCGTTCCCCATCTATTTAATGCAAAAGCTTTTTTCTTTTGCATTCCAGGTAATGGTTTATAACATTTAATTTTATGTAATCTACTTTGCTTATCATCTTGTTAGGGCTCCCCCTCACCTACAACTTCAGGATTGCCCAACTGATGAGACTTGTATCTTGTGGATGAGTGATATAGTTTTGACTGTGTAACCCACATAATTAATTCTAAGAAATCAGTAGTTTCTTTAGGAAGGGAAATAAAATCTGGGGGGAAAACTGCCTCAGATTCCTTTCTCTTTTCACTCTGAGGTGCTATTCTGCATGTAGCAGTAGTTCTGTTGTAGATCTCCATCCCCCCTCTATTGTTGAGTGGTATTGGTACTCCTGCTGATTACCAACAAATTGTTCTTCCACCCATTTACACCCAGTATAGTATGAGGAACTTTGTACATACACCAAGATTTTCCATTCTGCTTCTATTCCATTGCCTATTTTCAGATATCCTACCTTACAGAATGATGCTTTGTAGAGGTGTTAGTATTTGGTGTTGGGTGCCAACTGTAGAAAAAAGGATAGTTCCATAAATTTATAAAGAACATAAACAAAAATACATGGAATTGGATATGTAAATTGTAAGGAGATAAACTATGCTATGAAAAGATTTGTGGGACTCAGTACCAATCTACAACTTTATATTTAGATCAGGCCTTGGATTAGCAAATTGGCTAATTATCTTCAAAATGCAGAGCAAGGGAACCTCTAATTTTGAGATGTCCTTGTGAATCAAGAAACCTTCTCTGTTATTCATAGTTATTTGCTGTGAACATTAATGGAGCTGCCAAACATGGAACTCAGTGAGAAAAGTGGGATTCAAAAATGCACTTGTCTGTATTGCAAATGTTTCAAGCCTCTAGTATTGGAAAGATCTGTAGGAATTGCCTCACCTTTCTAAGACATAGTTGGGAGTTCCCTGCACCAAAAAGTAATTAATGGACATCTTGGGGACATTTTGCAATCAATTCTCTTTGGTGCCAATTGTGGAGCTTGATTGACATCTTCCTGAAGGAGGAATCCTTTTAACAGTCAGGGAAGTGGGGATTCTGACCATTCTCGAGTTCCTT
Organism: Python bivittatus; assembly: GCF_059951505.1. Classification (NCBI taxonomy): domain Eukaryota; kingdom Metazoa; phylum Chordata; class Lepidosauria; order Squamata; family Pythonidae; genus Python; species Python bivittatus. The sequence goes on from NW_028277073.1 coordinate 7,400,682, forward strand.
CTCCACTCTACCTATTAAGTATGCAGAGGGAGATTCCATCATCCAGCAGAGTATCTTCCCGTCTCTCCTACATCACATACTCAGCAAAGCAAGCAGCATGCAGAAAACCCTGCCAGTAAAAATGCTAGTGTTTGGGGAATAACCTTGGTAGTGCTGCAAGGTTACTGGCTATATTGACAGAAACTGTAAAATTTCTTTCAGTTATTAGATGCCTCTCTTTTAAGTCTTGCCATCCTAGGTTTTTTTTTTTTTAAGCTTAATCTTTAAGTTTGCAGGTAACATCTTAGACTTGATAAAAAGCTTCCTGAATATACTAGACATTAAAGTAAGAAGATGCATCTGGAATTGCTGCAATCTCTTGAAACTCAATATATTCAAATTCTGAGTATTGGAATAGGCTTCAGGGTATACATTAAGGTTGTTGCAAAATGATTTGCTAATATCACCTTTTTCTCAGGTCTTGCTGTTGCAGTTGTACAAGTAGTAGATGATTTCCAGTTTCATTTGATAGTGTACATTTTGTAGTATAATGTTTGACCTCTGATGCTTATTCTGAACTGAATATAACTGTTTATACATTTCTAAACTATGCCTCTCTGGGCTGTGACATGTGCAAATGATTTTATGTGAAAAGAAAGCAATAAAAGAGTAATAGCTTATTAAGATTTCTTTGTAGTAGTGATACTTCCTTTTTATTGGAGATATTTTGCTTCCAGATGTGCAGTTCCTGACCTAAGTCTTGTTCCAAAGCTGTTGAATCGACTTTGGGGAATTCTGTACATGTATATTGTTAAAGAATGACTTTGTAAATGTTTAGATACATCAGGGTTTTTCTACCGTCTGACCATTTTCAGAGGTTCATATTCCAATACTGGATGTCATGATATCATAGAAATGGATGCTTTGGCCTGTCTTAAACTTGAACTTTGCAGATTTCACCTTCTGTTAGAGAGATGTTATTTGAGATGTGTTGAATGTAAAACACATTGTAGGTTTGAAGCCGTTCTGATTTTTCAGAAAGTGTTTTGAGTGCAAAGCTGCTGCTTCAAGCTTGCAACATTTCCATTAAGCACAGAACAGTATTGGAAATTTTCTAGTGAGGTTGGAATAGCAGTTTAAAGCTACAAACAATGTTACAAACCCAAATGTTTCAAATTCAAAACACTTTCACAGCTTTAGATTTTTTTAAAAGATAAAGATTGTCTGGAATTAAGCTCAATTCATGTGACTGCATAGATGTTTTTCTAAAGTTGCTACTTTTGAAACTGTACAGCACTCATGAACCCCAGCATTTTAGCTTTCCTTAACACTCATACAAAATAATATATGTGTATAGAGTTGCATTGTTAATATGGGAATAATCCTCATTCATTATAATAAAGTTTGCTTCTACAAGTTTCAAATTCTGATAACAAACATCTGGCTTTTCAACTTACATTACTGCAGAACCACTTTCTGCTCTTTCAAATACAAGTCATACCAGAGTCTTCAGCATCTTTCTCTTCCAGTGACATGAAAAGTATGGTTTCAGTTTTTGAGTGCTGTACCACTGAATGTAGGTATCTTTAGACTTTCATACAAGTTTTGGGAATATGAACATTGTTCATATCCAATATGTTTCTAAAATGTTTTATTATAATAGAAAGGAAAACCTAAGACTTAAGATAAATAGATACAAATTACTCTTGGTAGAATACTAGTGCGGAATAAAGGTGGATGGGCCTTGTGGGAGCACCTCTCACTTTTGGCATATTTTTCCTTCTCCTGACTCTCTTTGGAGCACCCATTTTTAGTTCTCTTGGTTGCCCTTCGTTCTTTCCTTGTTGCTCTTAACTGAATTATGATGGTAGGATCAGTTCTGGAGATTAGAGCACTATCTCTAATGCCACTCTAGATTTTCTTTTTTTTTAATTTGGATGTGTAGAGTTCAATAAAGTCTCTAGGGCAAGAGTAGGCAATCTGTTACATTTGATTCTTGTGGCTCAGTTCATAAGATACCAGTGGAGAGTTTATAAAATCGTGGCTTGATTAATAAGTCATAGTGACTTATTACACATAAAATTACACAGCAATGGATGGATTCCCGTTTTATGTTAAGCCAAATGCAAACGAAGCACGTGGTCAAATTATAACTTTTTCTAATGATGGTCACCACTGAAAGTATCAAATTTCTGCTTACATATATTTATTATTTGGCATCTTTATGTTGCAGCTTTTTTCTTTTTCTTTTCGCTAAAAGTCAAGGAGCCAATGCAAAATTAAAACAGTAAATTGTTAAAGTATTAAAACAGCAGAGCTTTCAGTTTAACAGAACTTTGGCAGAAAATTAAACAGAGGAGCCATAAAATAGTCCACTTAGTACTGAGCTGAGTCATAACACCATAAATCAGTCCATAGATTTCCATCAATGTAGTAAAGAGTCAGACAGCCACAGCACCCAAGATTTCAGCAAGTAGCAACATCAGGTTCAAAGGTGAGATGCAGGCAATGATTAAGTCTGGTCCAGAGAGTAAGGAGTTGGATAAACAGGCAAAAGATTTTCTGCACCAAAGGTATTCTAACAAGGCATCAGCCTTCTTCTTCTTCTTTTTTAATCCGCACTCAATCGTTACCGATTCTGCGGAGACTGCCTGGATGAGTCCCTGCAGTTTTCATGGCAAAGTGTTTCAGAAGTGCCTTAAATCCCTCCGTCCTCTATATTCCTCATCCAGGCGGAGCTGAAGCTACATAGTGCCAATCTTATTTATTTTTATTTATCAAATTTATATAGCTGCCCATCTCACAAACGTGACTCTGGGCAAAGTACAATAAAATCTTATCGCAATCTAGTCTTGAACAGCTCCAGCTTTCATCATAAATGCTTCTTGGTAGTTGGCCATTCCTTTGTCAGGCTAGCCTTTGGCTCTGCATGTGTTTGCCTGCATTTTGGAGGCCTTCATAGGCCTTGAGTCTAGTTCCAGGTTCAAGCTTTCAGCATTGGAATCGGGTATAATGAAACCTGCATCTGGCCTTTCAATGACCTTGGGAAACAGGATGAACAGCCACAGACTGTACAACCATCATATAAAAGATATCTCAGTCCACAGAAGGAGAGGAGGGGAGTGGGAAGTGCTTCAGAAGGGGCCCTCCCTAGTTTTCCAGAGAGTAAAAGGAGAGGAGGGGAGAAAAATCTTGCAACAGTCTTGCAAGGTTCTGTTAATGTAACCTTACAATAGAGTTAATACTCATAGTTGTGCTTCTTGTCTGGACTACCTTGAAGAGCCAGCATCAATATATGATCTACCAGATTCCTCAGCCTAATCCTTCTTTAAGGAAGATGACATGACTGGCTGGACCCTGACAAAAATGCTCTTTGGTGCTTTGAAGGCATGAGGACCAGCTATAATTCTGTTTGTTAGCAACACTGGAGGAAAACCTTTTCAAATAGTCAACTAACAGGACTATAACTGCAGTGTCCTCAGGATAGCTAGACATCTTTAAATCCTTTAAGTATCTAGATCTCTATTTTCAGTTTTTTACCTGCTGGTCTACTCAGACAACAGAGCTTCTAGTAAAAGCTCAAAAAGCATCCTTTGTAATTGCTAAGTTTGCAGGTCAGTTTGGTAACAACTGTGTCTCGGCAGCTGTTAAATTATTTAAAGCCAGAGTTTTAGGTTTGGTAATATATGGCGCTCAGTTACATATTTAAAAGGAGTTTTCAAGTTCAAAAGCAAAATTGTTGAAAATCTTACCATGAGTTCCTTATTCAACTTCTGATGCTCTAAACACAACTAAAATTAGGCATTTCCCCTGGGGCACGATTAAGACTTTGTCGTCTTAGATTCTGGGTGAAACAAGTCTATTGGGGAATTTCCTCAGCTAATCACACCTTGCTGGATAGGTTCTCTTCCAACCTAAGAGGACAAATTAATGACAATGTGGCATATTGTAGTCTCACCCTATCACCACTACCTGCTTTGGGACTTCATAAAACCTTGGCTGAAGTAAAACAGAGATTTTGGATCTTGATATCCAAAATTACAGAGGTAAAGTCTCTCATTCTTTTAATTGTATAATTGTCCCTCCTCCCTGAATTATCCCTAGATATTTCTTTAACATTTTATGTTCCACATAGAAAATTATTTACTTTGGCCTGAATTGGGGTGCTTCCTATTAGGACAGCAACTGGTAGATATGTAAGTCTCCTATATGAAAGCTGAACTTCTTTCTGTTCAGACTCAGAGGTAGAATCTGTCTTACACGTGCTATTAAAATGTCCCCGGTACACCCAATGGCGATCAAGTTTAATACTTCCAATTGTTAATAACTCTAATTGCCATTGTGACCAGGAGACTAACTCTCATCCTGAGTAGCCACTCTTCAGAACCTTCCAAGAAGTTTGCAGAATTCATACCAATATGAATAGCAATAGCTGTTAGAAACTGTCTGATCCCTCCCTCATGGTATTAACTGTTCACCGCTAATTGTTTTAGGATTTTCTCACAATTTTAAAAATTTATTTTTATAGTTATTGTACTGTATGCTGGTCTTTTGTTGTGTTTGGTCTTGGACCATAAATAAATTTTGATTGATTGAACTAGACACCTTCATAATAAGGCAGCCAGTCCCTCAGATAATCATGCTGTAAGCTATTTAAAATCTCGAACCCAGTCTGGAATTAGACAGCTGGCTTATCTTTCAATATTGGGTTCATATGAGCTTGATATCATGCCACAGATAGATTAGATTTTGTACCCTACTTAAAGGGCTTTTTGAGAAAGGCATACTTCTCAAATACAACTCAAGAATAATCAAAATTAGCACACTAAATATAATTGTGTCAGCATGCTCCTTCCTAAAGTTATTATTTAAGAATTCAGAGACAGAATTAAATCATGTATAAAATAGCAAATCTAAATAGGCTGGCCGGAAGACCACAATCTGCAAAATCTTAACGGGGGAAGAACCAACTAGCCAAGTACAACTGCAGATGTAGAATGGCCATTGGATACTGGTTGGTTAGTATGGAAAATATGGAAATCAGTAGAGGAAAAAATTAACATGGAATATCTTACAAAGGGAATGGTTGATTAGGAAGACTCCCAAAGAAGACCTATTCCAATTATATTTCTCCTGGTTCTGCTGGTTTAACACCTCTTCATGTACTTGGTTGCTTATCTACAACAATCTGGAAATGTATTCTGTTAACAGCTATAGCATTATCTCTTTAATATTAAAAGATCACTGTTAACAGAATTCACTTGCAGAGTACTTTTGAACTGTTATTCAAAAATGAAGTTACAAAAGTAAAATTTGAAGGAACAATAATATTTTCACTGCGAACTCAGAAATGTTTTTTTACCAGACAACTTTATAGAATCAGTACTGTCTAGAACAGGGGGCTTGACAAAATTAATTCTGTATCTTTTTCTAAACAGAATATCTGTTTCCAAGTTAAATTTTGTGATCCACTTTAATGTATAAGATTGACTTTATATTCTGGATAAGAAATGAGTAAACATCTCAAGCTGGATCAAAGAGCATTGCAACTTCCCTTCCTAAATGTTAAGATGCATAGTAGGTGTCTTATTTCACTTGCCCCAATTCTAGGACCAATATTAAGAGTTTGACCACAGGACAGGGATTGGCATCTATAGAAAGTGTCTCCATGAGACAAATTATTTCCTCATGGGATTGACTTTAGAGACTGATTTTGGCCTCACTGAAAAAAATGACATTTCATTATTACATGAAAGTTCATCTGGTTTTCTGTTTACCTTGGTTGCTGGATTACTCCATTGTCTGATATTTCATCAATGAACTAATCCCCATTTCTTCAGTTTTTGCCTTCTAGTATTCCAACTAGTTTTTTGTCTTAGAAAACTAATACTAAATATGGTGTCTTCTTCCTCTCTTTGCTATCCCCTCTCTATTTTTGAGAGTCCCATTTGAGAATGTAATTTTTAATTCATAAATGTTTGTTGCATATTCCTAACATTTTATCTTTAAAGTATTTGTTATAGAAATTCTATCTTCTCTGTTCACTGGATTTTTTTTTTATTCGGCAGTAATTAAAACAGTGCTCATCGAGCTTTCTGCTAAATCAGTTGTTTGCAAAATAATTTGGTGTATTTCAGAATCCTACTATTTATAAAAGATTATTCTGGGACAGTAATGAATAATAGCCCCAAACAATTGGTACTAAACAAAAAGAAAAATGTGTTTGCTGTAAAAGGCCCGGCTGGTAAGATTCCACACTTGAAAAGCTAGCACTAGTGCTGACAAATTGGGATGTCATAGGCGGCAAATATAATATTTCTGAGACTGTCATCTTTAATTTTAAAATGAAGTTGTTCTTGGCTAGCAAGTTTTTAGATCTATTACTTTGGCTTGGCATTGGGGAATGGTATTAGGCAGCCTGAAAGCAACTTTTGTTCTTCCAGGATGGTGGACTGGCAAAGTATGAACTTTTGAACTGCTTTTATCTGAAATTCTGTCAAGTTATCATTCCCACTTCAGAGAAAAGAGAGAAAACACCCAAACTTTATGCAGTCTTCAAGCTATAGTTAAAGGCTCTGTGTGACAGGTTTTGTGTTATAATCAGTCATGTTCTAGTAGCAGGAATGGTTGGACTGTTGCAGTGTCAAAGATTGGAAAGAATGGGATGTAAATGGATTGCAAGATGAGAAGATCAGGCTTTTGTATAAAATCTGTGCTACATTCTTCTTTGCTCCATGTTCTTTGGACTGAACATCTGTAAAGAATAAAGGAAGGCTTTTTTATTTCAGAAAGTGTATCTGTGTATCATTATCCTGAAAGAGCCTTTAAATAATAGGTCTGTAGCTAGCAGTATTGTATGGTGCTATTACTAACTTCAGTACTATGAATTAGTTTTTTTATGGTATTAAGACCGTTAATTTACTAGTTTTTAACTGGGTTCTTTCACTATCGAATTGCAAAAGAACTTAAAAGTTCTTAAAACTGTTCTACGGTTCAGCCTTTTATTTATTACTAGATGTGAAAAGATAGCATGAAGTTTTGCAGTTGTTTTTCTGGAAGCTGGTACATTAGAACTCTGCAGTAAAGACCAGCAGGCGTAAGTGGTTTGATGAATTATGCGCAAATTGCAAGTGATGTGGCATTTGCCAATCCTCTCCGCAGCCCTTTTCCACAAGAACCAAAGAAGCTTATGGATGAAGCAGGCATGCTTAACAACTTCTCCTGAGCATGATTTTTATCCTGTGTTGGCAGAGTCTGTGGGCTGTTCATTTCTTGGTTCTATGAAAACATCCATTGTCAAATGGATCCCTAGAGGCTACTTTGCTCTGGCAACCCAAAGGAAGTCTTATCTGTGCACGCACATATCTCTGCTGATGATGGGGACAGTCTTGAAGCAGACATGCAAACCATCCCAAAGATGAGATGGTTTTACAGCTCCAAACACCTATTCTGAATGCTTTGCACCATCCTCATGTATGCCCTGGGAGCCTTAACCTGCTGTTCCTTGGATACTTTCCACAGAAAAACTTTCTCAGCATTTCTCTGGATAACTTCTCACCATAAGTCAGTGTGGGGTGATGAATGGTGAGGGGCAGTCAGTGTAACAAATACGCTACCATATAGCCTTTGGAGCTAGCAAGGCAAATAGTCATGAGAGTTATTTGCCAAAAAATTTAACTTGAATTTGCTCCTCCAGTTAGGAGATGATGTGTTAAAGCCTTGGACTTTTTCAGGATGGATATTTTAATGTGATAGGCTGGATTACGCTTTATCAAATTGTGCAGGGCTAACCAAGGTATTGGCAGAAAGGTCACTACTTCTCAAAAATGGAACTATAGTTCATGAACCAGCAAACGTGTAATGAGATTGTCATCTTACTAGCAATAGTATGAGGAGAGGAGAATATTGTAGCTGGCCTGTGACATGCAATAATGAGTCAACTTTATACGGCCATATTACTAATCTCAAAGGTCAATGGAATACTGCTTAGAGAAGTCCATAACTGTTAGTCACTCAGAGTTATATAACTTTCTATATCTAAGGAGTTGAAACTGAGAATAGAAGCCAGATTGTGGGAAGAGAACATGAAATGAAAATTGTGTGTCATTTACATCATGGCATTTGGTCCTGTCTCCCCTCTGGTGGACACCCACTAAAAGGCTATGAAATAAGTGCATTCTGTGTGACAGATTGCACCAATCCATCACTTTTCTCTGAATTCTCTGACATGGTATGTCTCTTTGCCTTGTTACTTTACAACAAAGAGGAAGGTGGTATTTTGACCATTCTTTCTGCTTCTGCAGTCAGTGAGAAATGATTGGGATGGAGGTGGGCGGAAGTCCTTATTTTTCCCAACAATCTTCTCAGCTAATTCACCATCATGCAAGGCAGCACAAAACATGACTTAACATGATGTGTAAACTCTGCCACTATGTACAGAAGACTAAAGAAAACGGTCCCATTCTTGTCTCACTTGATGCTGAATTCTTACAGTAAGCTAGATTCTGTTCCTTGTTTACCTTTATTTTCTGCAAAACCAAGAAAATAAAATGCAGGCTGTGCTCTGTTTCCAAATTCTCAATAGTAAAATCAGGAGAGTAGATCTTCATCTATCCCAGATAGGGCACTTGCTGGGCAGAGTGAATCTGTTGTCACTGGTGACCCATATTTATGTGTGCTGAGATACTACAGTCAGAGTAGGGCAGCAGTACCTAATTGGAGGACTATTCAGTATGAACAGCTGAAGTATAGAAATGCCTTAAATAAAAAGCAATCCATGCCACACACAGCAAGAAGACACCCTGTAGGAAATTCTTGCCATTTATCCTTCCTCAGGAGGATAAGGATAAGGAGGATAAGGAAATTCTTGCCATTTATCCTTCCTCAGGAGGCCCTCTGCACAGCCGCTCATGCCCTGGTCATCTCCCATTTGGATTACTGCAATGCACTCTACATGGGGCTACCCTTGAAGAGTATTTGAAAGCTACAGCTGGTGCACTTGATCCAGCACAAGGGGCATGCTGCGGACCCCACCAGTCAAGGAATTTTGGCTGGCAGGGTCTAGGAAGAGAGCCTTTTTTGCCATGGCCCCCATCCTGAGGGACAGCTTACCACCTGAAGTGTGGCCCACCCCCACTCTCCTGGCCTTCCGGAAAAGTGTGAAAACATGGCTATGCCAAATAACCTGGGGGCCTGATGGGGGCTCGCATTGTTAGAATTGGCTGATGGAATAATCAATACTTCTCCCCCCCATCATCTTGAATTGTATATAGTCTTTTTGTATAGACTTGTTATTAGTTAAATTTTAATATGGATATTTATATTTTTATTGTTTTTACTGTTTTGGATTTTAATTGTGAGCTGCACAGAGTTACCCCTGGGGGAGATGGGGAGCATATAATTTTAATAAATAAATAAATACATTTATGCTAAACGTCGAATTGACAATTTCTGAGGAAGCACTATATTAAGCTTTAGTTGCTATTTCCTAGTCTACTTTTATCCGAAAAGAATTGTTTTTTCTGAGTTGGTAGCTTCAAGTAACAATTAGCTGAAATATTTCAAGTGTAGTAAAAAGAGTAACTAAGGGCAACAGCTGTTATATAAAATATCTGTAACGAAGCCTAGGTTTTTCTGGGTTCTTTTCTTTGGAATCCCCCCCCCCCCCAATTATTTTTACAGACTAGAGAAGCTGTGGGGGAATGGGTTAATTGATCATGTCATTACCAGTTATTTTTTCATCAGTTTTCCACTTGTTATTTAATGCAACCACATCTCCAGATTTCAGGTAAACTTATAAAGAACTTCATGCCCAAAACCAACTGCCAGGTCATTTTAGTAGTTTTGGAGCGTTTCTAATGTGAACTACTGGTTTTGAGGGCTGTGGGTTTAAGTTTTAAATCATAACTTAAACATAAACCTAATTAAATTCAATAACAATGTTGGTGATTTTTTAAAAATAATTACTTAAAAATGTATGTTCCTGTGGGAACAAGATAATGACTTTTTCCCAATCAGGATAATATTTATCGAAGAAAGGATCTATCAAAAAGTTAGCTTTTAATGTTTCTTATTAGGTAGCCAAGATTTACTAACATAGTTTAGATGCGCTTGGCTTGTTAATGTTTGCTTTAGCTTAATATAAAATCCTACCATATATTTTTATTTCTTTTTTGAAGGGAAATATTTCTCTACCTCAGACTTGAATTTCAGGGAGTCATTGATGTAGTCTTGATGCTTTTATTTGATTTCAATTAATGGTTGTCAAATTGATATGTTAAATTACTTAAGCATATATTACCATGAGGAACTTTATGCTTTCAGTTTCATATCTTCAGCTTGCATTTGTTTTCTGTTAATGTCAGTGTTTTACCACTTTAGTAAACAATATTGACAAATACCACTGAAATATTTTGGAACTGAAGGGCACTGTTAATAACCTTTTCTTCTACAAACATTTCCTACAGGGGTTTGTCAAAACATGCTTAAAAAAAGCTGTCTCTGTGTGCTTCCCACATTCAGTAGTTGCACATTATTATCTAAAGCTGTTTGAAGAAATCTTGTGCAGTGTACATTGTTAAAAAGAATCTTTATGAATGAAATGTGAAAAATGAGTCATGCCTAATGTGAGCCCACTCACCCTCTGTTTACATTGCTTATTTTCCTATTTCTGCACCAGAAGTGGTATAAGCCTCAGAATGAATAAAGTCTTTTACCAAATCAGTTTTTGCAAAATTAAAACTGTGCAAGAGTTAATAGTTACTCTTCATTTACTCTTACTCTTCATTTCTTATAGCCGTTTATCGAAGCCCTGTCATTTAGTAACAGTTAAATAAGCACATCGTGGAGTACATAATGTGTTAATATCAAACTCTTGGATATTGTTAGTTGTTAATTGCTTCCAACTTTGTGGCCTGATAGACAACATTTTGTCAGTTAACCTGTACAGGTTGGTTTAAAGAATATTCTGTGAGGATCTTGCTTGAAAGAATTACTTTTGATTTGAGGGAGCTGACAGAAAGCTTGACATAAGCTCATGCTTGTGTCATCAGTGATAATAGATATCCACTTCATGTCATCCTCTAAAAACTTATTTAAGTCCACCTGAAATTCTGGTGACTTCAGGGACACGTTTGTGCAGTTTTCTGGGCAATTGTACAGAATTGGTTTGCCTCTGTTTTCTTCTGGGATATTTTTCAACTTTCCAGTCTAGCTACAACTTTGGTATACTTGATATACCATCAAAATACTAACTTAATCCCATCTAAATTCTAATCAGGCCCACTCCTGCTTACTTTTCAGTCTAGACATGGTCAGTCAGGTGCTCCCATCTGCTGAGACAACCAGAGACAACTGGTCTTTTTGAAAGTAAACTGAAAACATAAATTGGACAGCTCTATAAATGTAATTACATTAGTTAATAAATGAGGGAGATAATAGGATAGAAGTTTATTTAAGGCTGGGATTTATGTACAAACTGTTCATTTGTCTGAGCCTTGCCAGAACGGTTTCTTTATGGTTTTGTTATAAACATGGAATTTAAAAACTGATTGTTTTTTATTTAGCCTAAAACCTGCAAACTCCATCATAGTCATTAGTTGTCAATAGTATTTCAGTGCATTCGGTAGATCTGTTGGTTTATATTGTTATAACAATTCATTCTTGTAAGAATATATTATTATATTACATAACATTATCATATTGTATTTTTGGAATGCAGTTGCCTGTATAAAATTAGTATTAAACAAAGGGTACATTCCAGTGAAAGATAGGCATCCCAGTAACATCAACCAGAAAAGTGTTTCCGAATCTTGGCAGTTTCTAGCTGTGTGGACTTCAGCTTCCAGAATTCTCATCCATAGCCATCCTGGTTATGGATTGGGATTTGAAGTCCACACACCTGGAAACTGTCAAGGATGGGAAACACTGAACTAGAAGGAAGGTATGCTTAAGTCACCCTGTGTTTAATTACAACTTACAAGGACACACCTTTGGATCATTCCCAGAGTCTTTATTTGAATCAGACTGGTCTTTTATAAATGATCTGCTTGCAGAAATTCCTTCTATAGCATAAATTCCTGTAGATAATACCTCACCCTGTGCCGAGAGATTACCTCTTCAAGCTGTTTCATGTAAATGTAGAATAAAATGAGGGAAATAGCTGAATCTTAGGGCACTCAAGAGCTTGATCTCTTCCCTCCCACCCCCGCCGCCATTTTGGAATTCCCACTTAGGAAGAAATAAAACTACTAGAAACCAGTATTTCCAACTTCCAGCCCTTGCTTATTTTATTTATAAATTTATATAAATAAATTAAAAAATGGACTAGAGAAAGAACTGAGATTTTGAGCCAGAAGGTTGAGATGTGCTGTTTTGAAGGGTGGATTTTATTTTTTTAAAGCTTAAGGAAGGTTTTTAATAGATAGATAGTGTACAGTAATGTTTGGGGAGGGCAATGATGGGAAGAGGAAATATTAGAAATTAATTTAATTTGCATGATTGGAATTACATTGATAATTTAATTATTCATTCTCCTTATTTTTTACAATAAAATGTAGAATCTAAATTAAAACCATAGATACAAAAATGTATTTAAGAAGCAGTTACATTCATTTTATTTATAGTTACTCATTCTAAATATTACATCACATTTCCAGATCTGAATAGGTTTATTTAAGGCTGGGATTTTAACTTTAAAAGTTATTAGTAACTGTAATACTTCTTAAATATTAGCAAAATATCATTTGTTTTTTATGAATGCATTTAATGATATATTTAAGCTTAATAACTACTCACTTTTCAGGGAGTGAATTCCATTAGACTCAGGTAGACTTTCTTAGGAGTTGCTATCAGTAAGATTATGCTGTTAGATAAACCAAAGCAACTTCAGAGATTCAATTTACTGGTAGACCGTAGGACTGTGATTGATTCAGAAGAAAATGGAAGTAGGTGTACATAGCCTGACAACACAACATATATTTTTTAGCATGAGATAACAGATTCTTTAATAAAAGGCCTAGATTTTGATAAGAGGATATGTATCTATTTGTAATTATACAATTTATGACATTATTATTAGTGTGAATTTCTTTGGCAGATAGTAGTGCTAAGTGTCACATATCACAGAGGGATCAAAAGAAGCTTGCTGGACAAGTAATTAACCCTAAGTGTATTTTAAAGACCAAAGTTATTAAGCATCTTTAATGTGTTTGTGGAAGACAAATCATAATCATTCTTCTCAGAGATACAGTTATAGGAGTCTTTGTTCTCTCATCAAACATTCCTCACAGCCCCTTAACCAGGTTCATAACTAATTCTGCTCTTTAATAGAAAAAACAACAACATCTTAAGATGTAGCTTGCAAAGTCCTTCACATCTCACCAGTTCGCTATGCTGGGGTACTTCAGTGTTTGATTGGTGTGGCCCTTGCCAGCTGTATTCTAATATACTTGGGAAACAGAGAAGTGGGTGTCCAAATTAATTGGCAGCAGTATAAATGTATGAAAACCTCTGTCTCACATTTATGATTGTTTATTACATTTTTAAGCTAATCCATTGGCTACTTCTCTTCTCAACTTTCTGTCTATATACAGCGTTAAGGTTTTTCTTTCAGAAATAGGTATGAATCTCTTTGGAGGTTGATTGGAAAGTGTCTTCTTTAAGCATGCCAAATCTCAGAGTTTAAGAGTTTAAAATATAATCTGTATTTGAAAGGAAGACTTCTTTTCCCAAAACCATTACTTACCATTGGGGGGAGGAGGGGTGTGTGTCATTTTACATTCACTAGGAAAATGGGAAACCTGAGGAGAAGCCAAGTGAATGATGGGTGGAGCAAAGTGAAAGGGAAGAATGATAATGGGGAAATCTATAAGGGGCGTTAGAATCAGCATACTAGGCCTGTCCTCCTCTTATCACCATTCAGGTATAGCAAGAGAGCGTATGTGATGGGCAAGCCTCCTTTATCCAGGCAAAAGATGACACTGGAAAATCAGGATCCTTATTCAGTGGAAGGTCTCTGTTGAGAAGCCCTCTGTTGCAGACAGTCTTCATCTGCCCATGGAGGGGGAGTGAGAGGAGAATAGGATTAGCATGCTGATTCAACCAGATAACAATCCTCAGCAGGGTTACCTGGAAGCAGTGCCAGATCAAGGTTATATGGCCTCCCTAGGCCACATTGACTGATGGTGCCACCTCCTGCCAATGCAAGGATTTGCATTTTTAGAATGTTTTGGAAGGAGGAACGGTGTTGGTGCCCCCTAAGCTTTGACACCTTAAGCCAGCACCTACTTGGCCAACCCTGCCTGGGAGTAACTGAACTCAAGGTGATGAACTTCAGAATGAACATGCACTGATTTTCATGTGCTTTTATCAGCCCGTTTCCTTGTTTCAAAGAGAAGGGGAGAAAACACTCAATAGCCTCAAGATTTCTTTCCTAGCAAGCTAAACAAATACATCTCTAAAACAGCAGGAACAAATGCATACTTACCCAAGAGTGCACTTAATGGGACTAATTACAGAATAAAATGTATGGTTTATTTTACTTTACCAAGTCAACATCCTCACAGACGCTTTCTCTGTGTGAGACTCTCTGTATATATGCGAGCATCAATCAACCAATTTTACTAATTAATTAAACTGACTAATGGGATTATGATGATTTTGCCACTTTTCCGTCCCTTGTTGCCTTTTGTTTTTTCATATGGAAATAGCGTTGTCTCGCTTTGTGTCAGGTTAGAGGTAGAGGACGTGTTCTTCATTTATTCCTGGTGTTTTTAATGTTAGTTCTACATTCTTGAAGAATTCTAGTACATTTTCATTTTCTATACTGTACTTGAGTCTTTTCTGGAGGATGTGCTCTGTAGCAATAAGGAGCAGCTGGAAAGTTTTACTCCTATCTATTCCAGTTCAGTTTTATGCTTGTTTGTTAGTTTCAATATTTTTATGTTCGGTTTCTCTTTCTCTTTTTTGGCTTGTTTTTGTGCCGCGTTTTTGATAGCTCTACTGTAGTTAACATTACATGCTTTGATTTCAAGGTATGTTCTGATTTTTGGTGCACACTGTTGATTATTTGGGGTATTTGCATAGTCAGAAGTGCACCTCAGCTATCATCAGTTGCACAGTTTTTCAACCATGTTCATTGTGCTATTTTCCATCCATGTACAGCTGATTGGTGGTCTTTAGCAAATGTGGCAAGGGCATCTTCTCCTTCTGTGCATGAAAGACGTTAGCAGCTCATTACTGAAACCTGATTCAAGAACGGCAAGCAGGCTGTAGAGCAACAGCATAATCAGCTATTTTAAGGTTGAGTTTATCCTGATGAACATGTGGAGGAGAGAGAACGAGTGTGTGTAAAATAACCTATTATTTAGAGCCAGGCTATAGATAGCAGATTGTATGAATTGCTTGAACACTTTCATTTTTCAGTAATTTCTAATTGGAGCCTCTCTTGGAGAAATTTCCCCACTTCTGTGTGCATTTTGTGCTTATCTGTTGTTGCAATAGTACTGAAAATATGTAGTTGGGGTTGGCATGTAGCATTCTTGGAGTGTTCTGACTTTCAGTTAAGTTTTATATTGGTCAGTGATCTGCACATATGTGTCTTGAGCTTGGTTTTGGTGATGCAGATGTTTCATTACTGTACTAAGTAATATTATCAGCATCTTTCTTGGGGAAGCATTTTAAAGGAGAAGGCTGTGAGTGAAAGCTGAAAGAGCATTACAATCTCATTTTAAATAGAGATTAAGGACCTTGTTTTTCCTGCACGTGTTGCTGGTGTGTGTAAAATAAGTTGAAATAAGGTGAGAACTGTCTATGTAAATGACATTGCAGGATCTCCAGTTTTACATGCAACCTACAGTATGTGAATTTGGAAGTGATACAGGCTGCTTTAAAATTCATGCACAATAACATTTCTGAATTGGCAGATTGTTTTTGCACTGAGTATAGTATTTATAATTTCCTCAGTATCTAACTATATTAATCCTTTGTGGTAAAGGAAACTTAAATAGAAAGCTTGGGGCTCTTTATACATTCCCTTTTTTGGGCAGAGAAGTATACTATGCAGTATTTCTGAATAATTTTGAATAACCTAGGATATTTGTTGTGTGTGGCTCATCTCTAATTTGATACTGATCCTGCTTTGTATTGATTAGATAGAATGGAAATCTTGGTAGCAACAAGTTGCACCTCTTTGAACAAGTGAATTAAAAATGGAGAATACAAAAAGGACAGTTTGGTTTTATGTTCTTTATTTCATGTCTTTTCTTTTAGATACTAGTATTTCTAATCACGAGAAGTAATTAGAGAGTCCTTGGCTAAACCTTGTTCATATTGTCTAACCTAATTTACCTATGTTTAAGGGTAAACATTTTTATTTTTATGGCTTAAAGGACAAGTTAGTACTAATTTTAGTTAAGTTTTATTTATAATTTCACTTATGGAAGGTTTTCTTTTCTTGTGTCTATAGTAGAAATATGACCAAAGCATCCCTATTTATATTTGTTTTCTTGTCATCTGTATATATCTTCTGCATTCACTCATTTGAATCTTATTTGATTAGTTAGCTAATCTGTTGCATTTTGAAAAGGTTATATGAAGTGTGGGTCTACAAGAATCCAATCTCAATGAAATGCAACTCTTTCACACATTGTAAGTCTACCAACCATGAAGGCTTTTATGCCACAGATAGGTTTAAGCGAAGGAGGAAAAATTTAGTTCTTGCTGTAATTAGGAGAAAGAGTTTTACTAAACTAAATACACTTCATTTGACTTTGCAGTCCAAGGGAACCTTAACAATATTTCTTGGTTGTTAACAAAGTGGAAGTCTTCTTTAGGTAGGATAGGAAACTTTAGCACATGTAGCAAGGACATCTTCTCCTTCCATGCAGAGATGTTAGCAGCTCATTAGTGAAACCTGACTAACAATTGCATATGGGCTGTAGAGCAGCATAAGCCAGCTATTTTAGGATTGAGTTTATCCTGATGAACATGTGGGAAAGAAAGAGTGTGTGTAAAATTATTATTATTTCTCTTAAAATTATTATTATTTAGACTCAGGATATAGATGATGGATTGCATGAGTTGCTTGAACATTTTTATTTTTCAGTGATTTAGATAAGGAAACAAACCACTGCATAGCCATTTGATATAAACCACACTGACATCAGGTGTATCATGACATTGTTGTACAAATTACATCATTTAGATCAGGAAACATATCACACCATTTCCTCACTCCACCTCTGCAGTTGCCTTTGAACCAGTGTTGCCTTTTGGGATGCTGGTGTAGACTACTGTCAAGCCAAGAGCTAATATAACATTTAAACCAGGGGTCGGGAACCTATGGCTCGCGAGCCAGATGTGGTTCTTTTGATGGCTGCATCTGGCTCGCTGCCAAATCTTTAATAAAAAAAATAATGGGGTAAGGCTTAGAACACGTCTTCTATCCGCCAAGCGCAGGCCACGCCCTCCTCCGCATCGCATCCGCATCCGGCATCCGGCATCCTTGGGACTCACCCTACCTTGCCCCGCAGCATCCGCGGCCGAACAGGCCTGGAGCCGCATCGTCCTCCACAGGCAGCCCCAAATCGAGGCCCCGGCTTCGGCCTAGCTCCCGTCGGCGGCCCACGCAAATGCGATCCGGGTGCACTGCTTTGCATCCTGCTTCCGCTGCCCCTGCTCTGTTGGGTGAGTCCTCATCTTGGGCTGGCCCCCTGTTTGTGGCCCCAAAGAGGTACGAGACATATTTCAGGCACGGTGCCACTTTCCACCAGTGGCCGAAAATCGAGCCCCTGGCTTGGGCCTAACCTCCTTGACGGCCTGTAAGGGTCCATCCCACCAGCTACACCCGCAATTGGCTATCCTGCCTTTACCTCTGCCCTGCCCCACGGACCACTACCTGGGGTGGTATCCTCCTCACCTCAGTCAGCTAGCTAATTGCAGAAACCCTTTTATTGAAGAAGATGCCTAAAAGAAAAAAAGATGAGGAGTATCGTACTTTTCAGCAGTGTTGGTCTTACATAAAATGCACACATTTACTTGTATTTAGTTTTAAACATATTGTATGGCTCTCACGGAATTACATTTTAAAATATGTGGCGTTCATGGCTCTCTCAGACAAAAAGGTTCCCGACCCCTGATTTAAACAATCTGCAATGCTGTTTGAATAGAAAGGATTGCGTTTCTGGAATAAACTGTTTTTCTACTTTATGTCAGAAGTCATGTCTTTGAGAAAACTCTAGGGATTTCTACATTTTCCTGGAGAAAAAATAATAATAAAGCTTGGTTCCATCAGGTCACTTGAAACCCAAGAAGTAACCTGATGGAACCAAACTTTATAATTATTTGGGCTTTATTATTATAATACTCTTAAAAAGCATTAATTGAATCGTTATTTTCCATAGCCGTGCCCGCGTTGATGGAGTTTCTTAGCACCTGGAGGGACTGAGGTAATGCTTGCCCCAATCATGATATCAAGGGTGATTAAAATAATATCAAATTTAAAATTCAAATGTGTTCCATTGCCCTCCACGACAAAGTTTAGATAAGAATATTTGAATTTTCCAATATTTATCTGTAGTGAACTAAGATGCTACCCAGTCTAACACATGAATAGGTAAATGGATATATTATTATGGTATTTCTCCTAATGGGAAAGAGTCAGATAAATTAAATAGAAAAGATTAAAGGCAATGATTCTGCAAAGCAGAACTTTGTTCCAGGTGCTTTAAGTGTCATATCCATGTTTGTTGTTTTAGCAACAATACACAAGTGATTGCCATTGCTTTGTTCCAGGATATATTTTCAAATTCCAGTTCTAGCCTACAGCTCTGGAATTTCCTGGTGGTGTCCCACCCAAATACTAACCAGGTCTGATAATTGATTATTCAAGATTAGCCCAGGTGGCTAGGTGTGGTCTCTCGTTGGGGCAACAGCATATTAATGCTTATGCATGTTGGAAACAATGAAAAGTAACTATGAGTAATTGGTGGAAAGACTTGAATGAGGCACTAGAAGTTGGCCTCATTTATTTAGGTAGGGAAGAATATAATTAAATACCCTCTTTAAGAGAAATTACAAAGTTATAGACAAATGATCATGTATCACCTCTGTATAAATTCAGTGCAGTGATTCAAACAGAGCAATAGGAAAATGTTCACCTATGTGCCCCTTTCAGCTGATTCTGAAAGCTGGTAAAGAAAGTAATCTTTTAAAAAATTTAATATTTTATTTCAAATCAAACCTTTATTAGGGCTATAAGGGCAGTACTAGTATTTTGTTCATACATAGTATTCTTAAATAATGAATGGGAAAGATAAAGTGCTATGAATTTTTGCTGCTAGTTTTACCTTTAGCCCAAAACTAGAAAAATGGGCAACACCCAACAAATGAACAGTAGACAAGTAGATTTAGTTATCTAAAAGGTACCTGACATGAGCATGCAGATCAGAGACTTAAAAAGAAGAGCAAATCCTTGGAAATCCAGCACCTTGTATAAATGTGGAAAGAATCATAAGAAAGGGAGTTCAAAATAGGGTAAATAATATGATTCTGTGCAAGTGTGGGGCCTGGAATAAGTTGAAATGTTTAATTTGCATTTTCATAACATAAATAAAATGTAGAAGTTCAGATCCCTGTTTATAAGGAAAAGAATGCAAAACCTTTAGAATACTATTATTCAGTCTGCATTTCCACATAGTCCATGATATAACAGTTTCCTTGCCACATATTAGGCTTAACGTTAACTACTAAAATTTCTCCACTTCCTAAATATGATTATGTCACTTTGTCATTACACATCGCAATCTTTAGAGCATTCCCCTCCATCAGTGAAAGACGTGCTTTCGATGTATGTATCTTTAGCATTATGGCCGGGTTTGCATGAGTTTGCATGCCTGATCCATCCTGTTTCCGCATCAACTATGCTGTTTTTAAAAATATATTTACAATACAAATTATGCATTTATCTACAAAATGTAAACCTTTATTTTGATAAACATTTCAGTGTATCTTTTTAAAGGAAACTGAGTTACAACATTCAGAGAACTACAAGACCAAGAAGAACTGTATTGTCCAGAAAGTACAAAACAGAATAAAACTGTTTTAAAACTGTGGATCTAATCAAACTCTTAAGTGTGCTTAAACTTAGCTAACTAAATATAAAAGTTTTTTTTCCCCCCAGGTGAATCTGACTATTATGCCTAGTATAACTTTAACGTAAAGCATCCTTAACTGGTGCTGTATTTGTTATCAGGTTTTTCACGTTGTTTCAGATAGAACTTTTCCACCATTATCAATCTAAAGGCATCGAACAGGAAATGGTCTCTTTTTCTTCATAACAGATTTACTCTGAAAAAGAAAGAAAGAAGAAGAAGCATTAGGGAAAGGTGTGAGCACTCACAAACGATAGATGGTTTCATTTGCTCTTATCAGTCATCTGAATCTGTCCTTGATTCCATGTTGATGTCCCATCCCAGTGGTTCACATAACAGTATCAATTGTTATTAAAAGCTTTTTAAGGCCAATCTGTTGTAAACATTGGTGGCTTATATCTGGAAGAATATATTGAGTGTGCTAAATACAAGACATTTCCTGCTTTTTATTCCCACATTCCAGCAACTAAATGCAATTCATGTTAATTTCATCCAAGAGGGACACGGTTTAGAATCAGGGACTCTAATATTACATAAGGATGTTTGTGAAGCAAAGTACATTGTGAACCATAATGTAACATTGAATATGATACACAAGAGATACATTAAATTATATTATTACATTACCTCATTCACTACTCACTTAAAAGCACCTGCCATATTATAATTATTAATATTAAACAGTTTATAGGCATGTAGCTAAGAACAAAAAAACAAAAGAATTAAAAGATAATACCCTGCACATTTCCTTTTACTACATATTGATTTTATTTTGCTGCCTGTAACCAAATTAAATCAAGGCTTTATTGAAAACATTGATCAGAAATCCAATATAATAAACCTGATGCAGAATGAAACAGTCAACAGTTTTCATGTATATGCAGATGGTCATTCTGCTTCATTATGGTGACCATTATGGTGACCATTATGGTGTATTCATGTCATAGGTAGCAAAATTTTGCCATGGAACAGTTGACTTTAGGATTTCTGTCAGCTCCAAGGTAGCTTACATAAAAGTGTGCCTGGAAAGACTGCACAGTGGTGACTGGAGTATCTACTGCCTTAAATCAGAATAAAAGGTACAAGCTAGGAAAACATGCTCCGTGGATTTAGTAACACTTGACGAGCATTGCCTCTACAATTCTGCCTGTCACCATACGTTAGGGTTTGATTTTATGTCAGGCAGCTCTCCAGAGTATCTGTAGGAAATTTACTCGATTAGAAAGGGATCTAAAATGAATAAAGATGAATGGGTAAAGGGGGAAATTATTAGAGCTTGCAGTGTTTCATATTCAGAAGTTTTTTTTAAAGAAGTGTTTGGGGACATACAGGGACACACATTAGAGTCCTGTCTAACTCTTTAAAACAAAGAGAACTTTCCGTGCGTTTGTGCTGATATTTTGGAGGCCAGCCAAAGATACAAATGCTTAAAGGAGTTGCAGATAGATGCTATACCAGTGGACTTCAACATGTTGGCTGGGGAATTCTGGGAGTCCACACATCTTAAAGTTGACAAGTTTGAAAAACACTGCGCTATACAAATGCCCCATACACACTGAAACACCGTTTTGGCTTTGTATATAAAGCAATGCGCAGCCCTAAAGAAGATGGCTTCATTAATGCTTGAATTTCCTTTTCCAACTTCTTGTGTGCAGCTAATTTTTATTGAAATTTATACTAGTTTATTGTATTTTAATTAATATTTATTTGTTGTTTTTATTGTAAACCGCCTAGAGTCACTTCCTCGTGAGATGGGTGGTGTCCAAATTTGAAATATAAATAAATAAATACTGTTTAATAATAAGTGAACATGTTGCTGCATTTGTTTCTAAGTGCTGATAAAGTAGGTGCACATTCTTACATGCAAACTCTGTGTTACCTTAGTTTTGAAAAACTATGTAAAGTGTGAAAATAAGCATATCAGGTATAATAGGCTTATGCTAGCTTGAATTGGGATTTGGAAGACCTGCAAATACTAAAATTATTTTAGTGGTTAGTGTCTACAATTCTATATGGTTTTCTAAAATAATTTAAATTTAGGGGCAAGACAGCATTTAGAGTTGCTCCATTCGCTTTTGTAAATTGGCTCTTGGACATGAAATAATTACTATGTACAAAGACCCTGTGTTAAAAATCTTTATATTATTTATATAAAAAATGTCAAGTTATTCAGCTGCTCTGATGATCAAATCAAATCAAATCTTTATTACAGTCATAGACCAGCATATCCCTGGTGGTACCTCTGAAAGTATTTCCATGACTCACCAGGTATTCTGGGCCCTAGTCCAGGAATAATTGAGTATTGGAAGCTAATGCCCTCAATCCAAAATGAAAAGAATATATTCTCTATTTGAAAAAAAAAAAAAAATGCAATACCCATTATTCCCTGTATGCCAAGTTCATTTTTATTTGTTGACTACTTATAATCTTTCTTGTATAAAGAGAAGTGCTTACATTAGGTGATATATAGATTTTTTCTGGTTTAATAATAATGTCATCAGATATTATTTAAACTATTAAATAATAGTTCTTTATCAGATTTTTTTAAAAAAACAATAGTTTGATTCATTAGACATTGTTTAAGCATTTGTACATTAAGGACAGACATTGTCCATGCAGTGTTGGAAGCTTTAGGCTATAATGCTGTATATTTTCAAAATAAGTCCTATTGAGCATAATGGGGTTCAATTGTGAATGACCTCATTTGCCTAAGGACAGCCTATAGTCACTGAAAAACTCTGTGTTCAAGAAAATATGGAGAAAAGGTTGCAAAATGGTCATTGGCTTTTTAAAAGCTTTTTTTTTTTAATAAATGATTATTTTCTAAAACTTTTTTTAACCTGAATAAATCTGAAGTATGTTTAAAGAATTTAATAAGTGAGCTATACCTTGCTAAGTGGTTTTGAATGTTTATGTAGGAAAAGGATGCAGGAAATAGGGTGTAAATAATTATGATACGGAATGCATTACATTTTGGAAAACTTGAATGACACGGACTCATTAGTCTATAATTCCTTTTGTGTCAAAGTGGTGATCGTAAAGTTGTTACAAAATAATTCAGTGATTCATTGTTCTTAATCGTAGAGCAGATGAGTACATATTTTGTGTGAATGGGTGTAGCTTGCATTGAATAAAATGGATATGAAAAATCTATGAATATAGATTTATTTCTGTCTATGTGTATATTTCTGGGCAACTTAAGTGTAATATTACTGAGCAGAAAAAAAAATTAACTGACTCTACCGTTACTTTCTTTTCTTCAGCAAGAATGGATCTTTTCTTCTGCATTTGTCGCTATTAACAACAGTGTCTTGGAGGATGATTCAGAATTAAAGTGAATTAGCCTAAAGGTCGGGATCCTGAACAGTAGGCTTAAATGCACACAAGCTTACATATAGAATAAGGAAGGAATAGGAGATGCTGGTACTTGCTGCAAGCAAACTTCCTAAAAACATTGTGCTTCCCTGTGGATTCTAAGGGATGTTTCCTGTTTGTTTCTAAGGTGATTCCAAGATAGGTTTTGTGTTCCGTGTGTATAGTCTTTGCCAGAGAAAGAAGCAGCCATGCTGAAGATCCACCATCCATTCCTTCAGCTTGTCCTCGACAACATCAATGAGAGCAATATCCAACTCCCTCTACAAAATACTTATGCCACCATTACTGCACCAACCCAGCTACATCAAACTTATTAGAAGATATATATCTTTGTTGTTCTTATTGGGTGGGCATTTCTATCAAAAGACAATTAGAAGACAAAACCTTCTCAAATGTATAATAAAAAGTGAAACAAATGCAACTAGGCAAAAATATAGTGTTGTAGTCTTTTAAATGGCCTTATAAAATGATATTGATGTTGAAATTTATTATAAATAAGGATTTTGTTATGTTCATTACGATTTCTTTATGGACATTTACAATCAGCCTTTGCTTGAAAGCACTTGTTGTCTAATTGTCGTTGCTACCCCATTTGAGTTAATGATTTAAGGGGAGACGTTTTTAGGGCATCAGGAACATTTGACTTAGAAGTTTTAACAAAAATGCTATTTTTCTTTATATTTGAGTTTTAAATTATACGGTTTTGTATGGAAGTACTAGGTGCCTTTTTTTCTTCAGTTGGACTAATTTGTTTCAAAGATAATAGTCAAAATTTTACAAGTTTTAAATGCATCCAGCAAGCTTTACATGGGCAACTATTGTTACATGATCTCTGTAACAACACAGAATGTACCTTTTATAGAGGATCTGGAACAAAAGAAAAGATCAGATTAGTAGAATATCATTTATGGGTTGACTGTGGTACTAGCTACTTTTCCTGTGGCTTTTGTAATACAATGACAACATGAAAAAGCAAAAATTCAGTGTGTCTCTTTGTAATAGGAATAATTTCTGTGATAACTTACAAGCTAAATATCTTGGCCACACAGTTCCCTTCAGAATTGCCTTATCAACATGTCTTGGCTACCTGAGTTCCAACTAATAGGATATGGGACACAGAGCATAGGAAGGAATTCTTTTTAATGGTCTAACTAATCATTGAAATTGTTTTTAAACTACACAAGTTTGGAGTAAAGAAGGGAGAAATGTTAGTTTCTCAGAGAAATTAATCCAAAGAAAATCTGTGACAAGGAAGGAGATCCAGTTTGTAAAACACTGTGAGCTTCCATTTCACTGCCCTCTTCTACATCTAGGTAATTTTTCTAATTCATCTAAATTCATATAATTTCCTCTTGTTCTGTGACAGAGATGTTTACCTCTATTTACCAATGACCTTTGAAAAAACTGCAAACTATGCTGCTAATGCAATTTGAAATCCAAACAATGACTTCTCCACAATTCTTTTGTATGCTTTACATCGAACTTATTAGAAGATATATGTCTTTGTTGTTCTGACCATGTGGCATTTTATCAGAAGACAATTGTTAATTTTTTTAAAAAGAAAAACATCTCAAATGCATAATAAAAAGTGAAACAAACACAACTAGGCAAAAATAAAGTTTTGTAGTCTTTTATATGGCCTTATAAAAATGACATTGATGTTGAAATTTATTATAAAACTGGTAATATTAGCAATTGGGGCACATTCAGATCATGCTATACCAGTGTTTCTCAACCTTGGTGACTTGAAGATGTTTGGACTTCAATTCCCAGAATTCCCCAACCAGCACACTGGCTGGGGAATTCTGGGTGTTGAAGTCCACACATCTTCAAATCACCAAGATTGAGAAACACTGTGCTATAAAGTATTTAAAAAAAAATGATTTCCCCAGGAGCTAAGGTATTTATTGCTCAGCAGTAATGGGAGTTTAGCATCATCATTATTGAACCAAAATTACTGCAGGAAATAAGAGTATTAAATAAGGTCTATAGTGTCAAACATAATGCCTTCAAAATTGACTTTCCAATATCTTAGACTAGCCTGCATTTAGAAACCAGGTGGAAAAGATGTATAATTACATTTTTCTATTCAGAGCAATGAAATGAATGACTGGAATGACAATAAAAGAGTTATCTTCATTTTTTTATAGTTCTTGAGAACAATGCAGTTGAAAATAATGTACAATAGGTTATAAAAAAAATATAGGTAAGAGTAAATTGTACATAATTTGGAGAATGTGTGTTAAGGACCACAGTTTTAAGAGGAAGTGACATATACATTACTTTTATGTATCCATAGATTATTTAGTTTCTTCTGGCTAAAAACACATAGAAACTTCAATGTGAATAGCAAAATTAATGTGTAGTTAAGCTACATTTCTTAAATGTTTTTATTCTACATTATATTAAACATATTTATGGTTTTTACATGCCTGGGAGATAATAAAAGTGCATATATAAACTGATGCATTCATTCTTTGAGGGCTGATTTCAAATGGTTAATTTCAAACGCTTCTAGAAGCTTCTAATTTTTTTTCTATGTAAATTAAACATGCCTAAAACCATTAGTGCATCTAAGAATCCTCTTTCACTTGTTCATGTCGGAATGTTGAGTTAAAGGTAGCACAGGAAAAGCAAGGGTCACATTTCACTACTTCGTTTTAGTGTTTTAAATTTTCCTATGAATGGGAGAACTTTCTTGATGGCAGTAGAGGGTGGGGGTGGAGTTAAATCCAAGCATAGGGTTTAATTATCTCCACGTGTCTCCAGTTGCATGAAACAGAAGCTTACACTACTTTATAAACAGGGGATACAGAATAATACACATCTATCCTCATCTTTGTCTCACAGATGAGTTTGTCATTATCGTTTATATAGTTTTAAGTAAGAGATGAAATAGCACACTCAATGCAAAAATGCTTAGTGGAACATTATCTTTCCTCTCCTGGTAGCTACCATCTGTGGACAATGTGGCAGGATCAGTCTGAGGGCTCTGGGTGTAGTAATAATTTAAGAACCTTCTTTGTGTTTATTATTTGGTTAATAAATATTTATTTGGTGTAAATATTAGCAGAAAGGAAAGAGGAACTTTGCATACATAAAGAACTATAGAAAAGTATTTGATTTTCTTACATTTGAAGTTTCATTTCAACTGTCAGTTTCTCACATTATTATACTACCCACATCCTGTTTACTAAGAAGAAATGTAATAAGGGTAGGTTAAAGATGCTAATTCTTCGTTCATGTATGGCTGTGCCTTGTGTTTTTCTACTGAAGTTACCATGATAATTTGGCTCAGGAATCATTTTGTTCAGTAGAGCTGCAAAACTAATCACACACAGATGTGATCTTCCTCTCTGTTCCCCACCGGAGTTCTTACTGATCCCCTTTTTCCATATGTTCTTATCTGCATGATCTGATAAGGCATTATGCAGATTACCCATTAATTTAGCAGAAAAGAAAGGATAAAAGGAAAAATACCATATTTTGAATCAGTATAATAATAACAGAAGATATAACCCATTACATTTTGAACTCTAAGCAATCTAATTATATAAAGGTGTCATATATGAATATTCCTAAAGGGCCCTGGAAGGAGAATTTGCACATACTGAAAGATCCAGAATTTGGCACTAATCAAAAGATATGTATAGTGCTATAATTTAAGATTCATAAAATGATAATTACTTAGCATATCTATAGAGAATTCTTTGCATACTAGCATAAATTCTGGCAGACTGAATATCATACCTTTTGTCCAAATGTGTTAATCGAGTGCACAGAACCTGAACTGAAGTATGAGGTTCAGAAACAACATCAGCACATATTACTAATATATCATCAACATAATGTACCAATTTATATTCTAATAAATTATGCAACACACAAACACCCATGGATATTATATTTTTGTCTAATAGTACAAACTAAGGAGGCTAAACAAATCTCAAAATCAAAGGTTCTGAGGAACCTTATGTATATATCTGTATTGTATATATATGAGATGTGCATAGTTAAATGTCCAATATGCCTACCCACAGTTACATTTGTATAGACAAAGGTCCAGATTTTATCATCCTAACCTAGTCTAGCAGCTCATGTTATATCCAGCTTCATTAAGATAAAAATTTAATGTTTCTCACCAATAAAGGATATGCCTATCTCACCTAAGATGGAAATAATTAATTCAGTACATATGCTAAAATGAATAAACAAGTATTTACCTATAGGTATTAATTCCAATTTGGAACAGTTAACAGAATATCCTGCAATTTGGCCAAAGGGGTTAATCAGATGCATCAAAGCCAGAATCGAAGTATGAGGTTCAGAGATACATTAAAATATCAGCATATACAGTATATTCTAATCTTATCTAATAGCACAAGCTAAGGACTCAGTATAAAAAATCATAGGGGAAAATGGACATCCCTTATCTAGTACTTTTATAAAATGAAAAAGTAGGTTAAAAAACCCATTAATCTCCACTTTGGCTTGGGAGAGGGCTCATAGAGAATATGGACTCCCCTTATAAATTATTTAGGAAATCTACATTTGGGTGAAGTAATATGCATATATTGTCTATAATTTTCTACATTTAGCGATAGAATAGCAGCTTTATCTTTTTTATTTTTATTCAAATCATTCAAATCTACAGTTGACTATTATCTGCCTACCTTTGATAAAGCCCTGTTGATCATTCTACTTGTTAAGAGAATACTTGTTGAAATCTGTTAGCTAAAACAGCAATTAAAGTTTTAATATCAACATTATTCAATAAAACAGCTTGATAATTAGCATATAACATATGATCTGTACCAAGTTTTGATATAACTGTAATATACGCTTCATTAAATGAAGAAGATAAAAGTTCATTTTCTAAGATCTTATTATATAGCCGATGGAGTTTAGGAGCAAAAATATAAATGAATGTTTTATACTATCCCACAAGAAATCACTCCTGGTACTCTAATATTATTCATATTCCAAATCACTTTATCTCATCTATGGTCAAAAGAACAAATAATAATTGTGAGGAATCCAACTGCAGAACCTCAATTTTAGCTAAAAAGCCTCTTTATCTTCATTGGATAAGTTCTCAGATTTAGTATATATGTCCAAGTAATTTTTTTTTTTTTTTTGGTATCATGCCAGATCTTTCACCATTTTCCTAGTATTTTTGATGCAAACTTGTCATATCAAACTGAATTTATGTTAACATATTATTCAATTCATACTTAGCTTGTTGTATCTCCTGTATAGGCTGGTAGTGGGACACTGGTGTCCAAAGAGTTTTTAATTTGTCTTTCAAATTAGTTCCATATTTTTTTTTCTAGTGTCTTATATGATATGGGTCTAATAATATGACCACACTTACAAGCCTTGTAAGCTTCCCATTCAAATAATAAGGAAGTAGCCATTCCTGTATTAAATTCAAAATATTGAAGTGTCTCAGAACTCATATGCTTTATAAATTCAGTAGAGAAACATTGAAATACCACCTTCCAAATGGTTTACTAAATTGTTGCAGCTGTAAATTTAAGCTGATTGGATTGTGATGTGATATATCAGCAATGTTAAACATGCACATTTGAGTTTGTTGAAACAATGTTGAAGAAACCAAAACATAAGCAAGTCTAAAAATTCTGATGCGGAATAAGAAGAGTACTGGCGATTACCTATAAAGCCGTGTATGGTATAGGGCCTGGATATCTAAATGACCACTTATCTCCAACTATTTCTGCCCACCCAGTATGTTCAAGCAGAATGGGTGCACTCCAGATCCACTCCATTAAACATTGCCATTTGGTGGGACTGAGGAAGTGTGCCTTCTCTATTGTGGCCCCCACCCTCTGGAACAGCATCCCCCCAGAGATAAGGATGGTGCCCTCTCTCCTGGGGTTCCAGAAAGCTTTGAAAACCTGGCTGTGGTCTCAGGCCTGGGGTTGATGTGTATTATTTGTTCAATGGCCCCTGTTTTGTTTTGTTGTTTTTGCTATCTATTACATTACTTTAGTCTGGGCTATTTGTGTAATTCAATGCTTTTAGCTGTTTTTATGTTTTCCCTAGTTCTGTGCACCACTGGAGTTGGGTGGCCAATACATATGTATGTATGCATGCATGTATGTATAAATAAATAAATAGCACTTTGTTTTGGTGGGATGTAACAAATATCAGGGATCAATAAAATTGAATCATCCATGTATGATCTAATTGTACTCATTAATTATTGTCTTTTGCAGGCAGTGTATTCCTATCTAATTTATGATCTAATATTTCATTAAAAGCTCTCACTAGAATTTTATGGTTGTAAGAGATATTGTTTAAACAATAAAAATACTCATAGAGCATGAAAGAGTCTAAGACCACACTGATCACTGACTGACTGATTAGATGCCATCAATCGAGTGTTTACTGTTAGCAGCTACATAAACAGATCCAATTTTCACTTCCATAAAGTGTCACAGGAGCAAAAATTATTATAAACACTTATAGATTTATAAACACATTCCAGCATCTGAACATTTTTTCCAGGGCTTTCATTGCTACCCTACTAAGTGCTAGTCCATGACATACTTCTTGACTGCTGATTCTTCAGGGGTTGGCTTGGTTCTTCCACATTAACTTGACTTGCAACTCGTACATGAGCAGTTGTGATTCATTCCACAGTCGGCCCCTGGCCAAATTTTGCTCTTATAAATGAGCTCTCCCACCTCCTTTTATCAGTAATATAGCCAATTAGATTCTGTGTGACATCATCTGGTGATGTCCATCTGTGTAGGAAATGTTTTGGTTGTTCGAAGAATGTGTTAGCAATAAAGAGATAATTGGATTTGCAGAAACCGGTAAGTCATTTTCCTATCTCATTTCTGTTTCCTAGGCCATACAGTTGAAGCAAGTTTTCCTCCTTGCTGTTTCCAACTTTGGCATTCCAGTCTCCAATCACAAGCAGCACAACTTGCTTGGATGTTCCATTGATTTCAGATTCAACTTGACCATACATTTGTTAGCTTCCTCTTCTTCTGTATCAATGGTTAGAACATAAACTTGGATAATCATCATATTAAAGATTTGTCCGAAGTCTAATTGATATTATTCAGTCACTAACTGCACTGTAGCCAAGTACTGTCTTTGCTATATCTCCTGACTCTGGTAGCATCACTGTTCCTTCTTTGTTTTTTCTGTCCTGAGTAATAAACAGTAGGAGCTTATGACTAAAAGTGTCCAATTCCAGTGGATTTCAATTTGCTGATGCTTTAGGATATCCAAGTATAGTCAATTTGTTTCATCTTTTACTGTGTAGAGCTTTTTCACATTCATGCTTTGTACATTCTGTGTTCCCACTCTGATTCTGTCTGTAGATTTTCTTTTCCTGAATGTCAATATCAGCAGCTAAACATTTCAAATGCTTTAATCTAGTTGTGTCATAAACACCATTAGTACTCCAAAAGATCCTCAGTTCTTCCTCAATAGCACATTAAGTGTCATCTGATCTGAAAAAAGATGCAAAACATAACAGAAAAGGAATTTATTTAAGTTTCAGCATATTTCTTTGTAGGAATATTAGTCTTCAGCATATCCACCATTTTTTTGGATATAAACCATAACACACTTTTGACATTTTCTGAACATTTCTGCAGTTGTGTTTGACTTACAGCACTGATCCCATTTGTTATCCTAGCATTTTATCCAATATTCATTTTATTTAAATCTTGAATAGATTCCCTCTCTGTGGCACTTTACATTTATCTTATATAGAAGTGAAATTATTAAAATTTAAACAGCACAAAACTAACTTTATATAAACTACGTATAAATTGTATGTGACCTGGACATCTTTAAAATTGAAACCCTTCAAAAGTAATAGTTGGATCCTGCCCCATCCCAAATATGTAATATTGGAAACTGAAGTGAGGGAATCAAAATGTCCTTTAATGCTTTTTTGGTTATCAAATATCTCCACTACATTAGTGCAACTTTTCACCTAATGTAACTTGTTTGGCAAGAAAACTTGGTAGGAAAATTATAATTCCAGTTGTGATTCTCTGTCCAAACTTTCTACTTGTCCTTAAACTTCACCTTAAAAGGCAAATTCTGGGTATTCAGAGACCAGGAGGAATCAAGCTATTGGAACAGACACACGAAGTAAGAGAACTGTAAACAAAAAGGATGGTTTGTAATATTGAAGAGACAGTTGCGAATTGAGAATATTTTGTATAATTCCTAGCTGAAGTAGAGAGCCTTATAAAATTATAAATCCTATAAATAGGATACAGGAGTCAGCATTTGGATGATCTGGAAAGACATTCTGTTGCCTAAATATTTAGGAATTGGAAGAAAATATGTACCCAAGCTGTGCTCTCATCTTGCTATTTCTGTGTTTGAAAAGGAGAGTGCTTATCTACTGAACATGTTATATGCATTTTCTATTCATATATACAATACATTGCATACATAAAGTTTTATCTGTGTACTCTCTGGCCTTAGAGCATTAGGCTAAGTTAGCACAATAAGGTAGACAACGTTAGATCTTTAGCAGCCAACAATATACAAGTGAGATGTTTTTCAGTATTTTCTTTCATATTCAGGACAAAAGCACTTTCTATATTCCATTATGCTCAGAGAAGTTATTCCAGCCTTCAGAACAAACAAATTACTTCCTGATAAAATTCAATGGAAATAGGAACTACATAATTTTTAACATCCTGATTGTATTGTGTTGGCTTTTAATATCTTAAATACTACCCTGAACTGATAATAATAGAAAAAAAATATCTTACTCTCTATCTTCAGAGTTATTTGCTGTTTAACTGAAATGAATTTAGTAATAATTGTTCAGGTTTTTTTTTATTTCTTAACCTCTACACATGGTTTGTTAAATTACCCCATATAACCTAATGACTACTACGCAATAAGACATAAACGCACGCACGCGTGCGCGCACACACATACACTGAACTGATGCATGGTTTTGCACACCATTTACTTGACAGCCAAAGATTGCTTGAGGAAAGCTTGGAGCAATCTCTAATGTCACTGGGATTACAGCCAACAGATTTTGAGGTACTGCTTGCCTGAGCCAAAAATGGATTTTTATTTCATAGTGCAGAGCTTGGAAGCAATTTTTTCTTTTCTGCCATAAGCAGCTAATTGGCTGAACTCTGGTTCAGCTGTAGCTGAATTCATTTTTGAGGACCTGCAACATTATGATATAAATATTTTTAATTTTCGTATGTACTGATCTTTGTCTACAAGTACTAGGGGGTGGAACCCTTTCAGAGGTTTGGCATTCAACTGACTGTGTGCCAGTGCTAGATTTTGTCCTAAAACAAGAAATTGGAGATGTGTAAAATTATTCCCATGTGGGATTTTAGAATATGTTCACTAAGTATTCTAAATATTAGAAGCAACTGCAATCAGCATGTACTGCTTGCAGTTACCCTACGTAACCATGTAAGTTGCTTTCACTCTAATAAGAATCTGAATATAAAGAGAAATTTAATTTGTTCTGAGCTAGGCCTAACTCATGGAAAATGTTCTATGGAAAGAATCTGTGGTTGGCTTGATACAAATGCAGCATTGTAGTGTGATGAATGCAAATATTAGTTTACAAAGTTCTTTAAAAAGCAGATTTGCATTCCGATTTGCAGTTAAGTTTTAATCATGCAGTAATTATTCAGTGCACAGCCATTGATGAAAAGTCAACAAGCAGCAAGGGAGGTGAAGATTCAGTACTTATTAACACTATGAGGAAGTACCTAATGCCTTGTTCAGAAAAGAAGGTGAGAGTCAGAACCACTTTGCAAATATAGCCCAAAACTACTAATCTAATGCCCCCCCCCCCCCATGATGTCCACATGTTCCCAATTAAGTCTTATTGCATAGTAGGACTTGTTGAACCACTTTGGAAGAAGAGATATCCCATTAGATATCCATATCTGTCTGCGGGTTGTGCATATCTTTAATATTTTTAATTCTAAAGAACATTTCATATAAAAACAGGTGTCAGTATAGTTATGCCTATATGAACTTAGGCAGAGAGTGAATTAATCTGGTCTATCTGACCCCAACAGGCCAACATACACAACTTAGAAGTTCTGCACTAGGCCAGATAACAACAGCAATACAGGGACAAAAGAGTACAATTAACAATATCAGAGGGTTCAACAGGAAA
Source organism: Python bivittatus (assembly GCF_059951505.1). Taxonomy (NCBI): domain Eukaryota; kingdom Metazoa; phylum Chordata; class Lepidosauria; order Squamata; family Pythonidae; genus Python; species Python bivittatus. The sequence goes on from NW_028277073.1 coordinate 7,434,357, forward strand.
GTGTTCTTCTAAAAATACAGCAAGAAGGATGAAAGTTAATAAATTAGGGAGGTTTATAACTTGTTAAACCAAAGAATGGAAGCTGAAAAGCTCTTAGTAGGAGCTTCCTATAAAACATACCTTTTTACAAGTGAGAAGGTAGACATGCAAGATCTCTGCTGTTTTAAAACTGAAACACCCATTCAAAATGTTAGAAGGAAAATGTATTGTTCTAGATCTGGCTGGTAGTATAGGCATTATGTTCACTAATATATCAGAATAGCCATTATTATCTTTTTGGCATAGCAGGAGCTGTAACATTGAAGATATTACCCAAATGAATATGGACCATAGTGATTATGTTGTATTAGCCCACAAGACTCTGAGATTGTTTGTGGATTTTCTTGCATACTTATATGTATGCTATGCTGTGTATAGCTGTGTCTAAGTGCTCTTCAATATTCAAGCCTATGTAACTACACACTTACTCATCTATGAGTTCTCTGTAAGATGGGATGAACGAAAATGTTGGTCAACATGAAAATGCTGTAGAGATATTATACTGTACCTAATACATTGGGGAGAAAGACTGATTATTTGCTTTGTACTTTAGGGTCCTCTAAATTTTATTTATGTATTTATTTAAATTGATTGGCCACCCAACTCCAGTGGACTCTGGGCAGAGTACAAAACACAAAAACAGCAAGAAACATTAAATCAACAGGCAGCCCACACTAAAATACTTTGCTAACAAAACCCACAAAACAAAACAGGGGCCATTAAACAACCAACATCAACGCAGGCCTGGGACCACAGAAAGCCAGGTTTTCAAGGCTTTCTGGAACCCCTGGAGAGAAGGTGCCATCCTTATCTCTGGGGGGTGCTGTTCCAGAGGGTGGTTGGTCCCTGTATTAATACAAAATAGCAAGAGGATTTCACGTGACTGCTGTTAGTCCTAGAAAGCTTAATGCTGGCACATGCTACTAAACTGCTGAATTAGTGATCTACTCTCACAAACAGTAAAATATCTGATATTCAGATCCTATGCGGTTGCAGCTGCCGCTTTTCAAATTAGAGGACCTTGTATTTTTCAGTACTGAAATAGTATCTTCAGTCCACAGAATGGTGGATGGTCTTCCACAAAAAAGTATTTTTTCATAATGTTGGTGCTTGTTCTGAGTAAATATCAACTACTCTCTACCAAGTTTTTCTTGTTTCAGGTATACTAATATAGATGATCTTAACAAAATATAGATACTGTAGATTTCAGCACAACTTTAATATTTCTTTGAAGCTGTCCTGAAAAGCAAAGGTTTCATTAAGAATTGATTTAGAAATGAAAACTATATTGTTTTACTTGTAAATAAGCACTTTCAAAATAAGACTTATATTTGCCAAAGAATGTTTAAGTGTGCAATTGTAAGCTTTGTAGAATGGATCAGATTGCAGATTCTTAATACTTAAAGAGTTTGTGTGAAAGAAAAAAAAATATGCCAGCCTGATTTGCAACAAGCAGTTGTTTTTTTCTGCAAAACATACTGAGATTTATTAACAAGTCTTTGAGGGAGAGATTATTTGGTCAGTGTCTCCAATGAATGAAAACCTGTCTTGTTTAACAGATGTATATGCCTTTAAAGTGCAGCAAGCTTTAATTGGAATTATTTGCAAATTCTGTATCTTTGTGATGTGGTTTAATTAATTCAATAAATAAAAAAGGCAAATATGTACAGTTAATTCAGATTGAACAGTACTTCCAAGTATCCCTCTTAATCTTTCCTATTATAACTCTATTTTATCTGTATATATTTCCCCATTTCTCTTGTAAGTTTGCCTGCATAAAGTGTCCCACACTGACCAATGGGATTAGTTGTGCTGGCTGGGATTCCTGAATATGCTCACTCCTCATTTAGTGACTACCTCGGTTAATGGCAATTTGCAAATATAGTGGTAATAAATGGTAATAAAAAAATTCATTTTCTGACTAGTGCACACATTTATGACCAAATTTCGTGTGCTTGAAAACAACACACACTGGAATGAGAGCAACGCTGGCATAGCTGTACGAGAGAACTTTATCTGAATGAGATGGCAGCAACCAGTGATCTTCACAATGTCTCTCTCTCTCTCTCAGTCATATGTTCACTTAGTGACCATTTCACTTGGTTGTTGGAATGGAACGTGGTTCCTAAACGAGGAGTGGGTGTATATGATTCTAAATAATGATAGCCCATCCTGTTGGCGCAATATTCCCTTCTTGTTATGTCCAATATTATAAAATATTTCAGCCTATGGATGACCTGCCTCCGTTTGTAGCTTCAAATTCATCCCCATAGTACACTTAAAGATTTAATGTCTACCTAAGTTGACTTTTAACAATCCAACAATCAAAAATAAAAGGTATGAGAATTGGTTTAGGAGAATATCTACTTTAAATATCTACATTAAATTAAGAGAATATCTACATTAGAGTTTTTCATCCATCGTTAACCTGATTGACTGTCTTCCATGCAGTAGATGGTAGGAAGTGGCAAGATTAGTACCAGGGCATGGGCCATCTGAAACAACTGAGCATTTACTGTTTTAACAAGAAAGCTTAACGTGCTGTGCTCATTTTTCTAGGCGCACCAAAGGTTTCCTCCCTTGCAGACTATGAGAGTAGTCTATTGCAGTACTGTAGTGCCCTCTGACGGTGAGTACAATATATATAAATTGTTCATGAAGGGATTTTTCAGATGCTCAAGGATTTGGTTTTTAGTTTAATTAGTAATTGTGTTTTTAAAATGGAAAAAAAATGGAAAAGGAGATTACCTTAGAGCCAGTGCAGTTCTTAGTGTGATTTTAACCATTTTTCTGTTCAAAGACATGAATGAGGCATCTTGCTTGCTCTAGTCTTTCCACAATACTGAATTGCAAAATGCGGTGCATCATTTTTGGGGTCAGTTGTCATTTTGTTTCCCTTTGCATATTCTGCTTAGATAAGGATCTTTCTTCATGGCTATTCATGGCAAAAACAAATAATTCCTTTCCAAGATCTCGTCTTTGTAAGCTAATGGAGGGCTATTTCAAGCTTCTGCGTTTGTCTTGAAGGTCAGATTTCTTTTGCAGGCAGTCGGTGTCTCGTACCTGTGCTTTTTCCTCTCCTTCAAAAGCTAGCTTGTATATATTCTGTGCATTTATTATAGTTCTGTGTTCTTTCTCTTTTGCAAATACATCAGTTTATGCAGTTTTCACAACTGATGTTTTAAAACCTTTGCTTTATTATCTGCATCTCACATTGAATTTGAAATGCAAATGTGATCCCAAGCTGACAGATTTCAGCTTTCTCTACTGTATATTCACATCACCTACCATGCGTGACGAAAGAATATTGCTTGTGATTCTTACCCAAATTCCTTTAGTAGTATTTGCTTCTTAATACACCTGGATTTGTATTTAAGAATGGTTGTGGTTGCTCTCTCTGCATTTTTCTCCTACTGTCTGTCTGTGGCTCACCTGGTTGCAAAAAATAGTGCAAAACAATTCTAAGGGCAGCCTTGTACTATCAGAAATAGTAGTAAGACATGGAGTCTACAGCACCATGTTGTAGCAGATTAATAGCCACTGAATCTTTCATGAAAATATAAAATCCAAGTAAGAAAAAAAAGAACTTCATAGCTCTCTAAAAGAAGTCCTGGGCTGTGTAGACAAATTTCTGGTTTTTAATCTCTAAACATTGCTCAGTCTTTTGAATGTTATGAGATAAGGAGGATTATTGTGGGGAATTTAAAAATTCCGTTCCATTCTCTAAAAGGCATTTTGAGACATGCATGTTATTCTACCAAAAATATTTGAGAATAATCAGTGTCTAAAACTGTTTGTTTTTTAAAGCAGTATGTTAAAATGCTGAAGGGCTTAAAGAGAATACAATGTTTTAAAAATAAAATAGATTTGATATTTTATTGTAATGAATAGGTATTTGTCATTTAAAATACTAAAAACCATCATGCTGTCAAAATGAGAATTGTTCTTGGGGATTCCCTGTCACAGCGTTACTAGTAGTATATTAAAATTGGTTTGCTATCGCATGCAAACTTCAGGTTTCCCAGATGGGCCATAAAACCAGTGACTAGATCGCTGATGAATTTCTAGTGGTGTGTCTGAACAACTGCCTGCTTTGCTAAAAGGCTGGAAATGAGCATTTACTACATTTTTATATAGCTCAATTTAAACTATTTGTAATTTGGACAGGTACTTTTTGTGATATTTCCCTTAGAGGAATATATATGTAAAACAGAAGAGTTATGCATATTTAAGCTGGAGGAATAGGAGGCATAAAGTTATTGCTTTTTCTTTGGATTTTTATTTTATTTTATTATTATTATTATTGGTAAGCAAGTTAGTTAGCTTTAGGATAATTTTTTCTTTGAGAACTCAACAGGTACGATAAGGTACAATAATTGAAGTGTTAGTTCAATATCAATTTATTCTGATTTTCAGAAAAAAATAATCTGGGAAACATCCATCCATTGCATAGGATACTATGTAGGTTAGAAGTCAAGATATAGTTTCTCAGGATAAAAAATTAGTAAGGGGTCCTAGCATTCTACTGTCTCTGCAGAAAAAAAGTATAGTTCAAACAGAAAACTTACTTTTTTAGAAGCAAAAGATAATTAGAAGGAGTAGATTTTTCAGTTCATCAAGGGAAGGCACTGGCCACAAATTTTATGTAGCCATATTTTCTTATGTAATCAAATTGTTCCACTTGTTTCAGATTATGAATGATGGGTGCTACTGCTAATGCAAATGACATTGCCTAAATTCAAGAGAGAAAATATTGGCAGAATTAGAAGAACTGTGAGATTGCAGAAATACTGTATATTTAAAACCTTTAAACACATAACCAAAGGATAAAATGGCCTGTGGGTATTTACATGTTGAACAGGAAAGGAAGAAGAAATATTGCATGAAGTTCTAGAAAATGTCATGTGTAGCAGCCAGTCATTCCTCCAAGTATTTGAAGCTATTGATCAGGCCTGGCTCAGCCTTCTTTTTTTCAAAGGCATGGCTTGTGCTCTATTTATCTCTCTGCTAAACCTAACTGGCTCACAGATGCTGAGGACTAACTTTCCATAGGGAATATCCTAGAGATAACCCTTTGAAACCACAGGTTGCATCATCTTATCAACATGCAAAATATTATTTCAATTGTTTTATTGATTCAAGACTGCATTTTGCCTTGCCAAGAATGAGAAAGGATGGAAAAGCAAGATGACTGAGGAAATATGCAAGTTTAAGACCTAGATTTCTAATATAAAGTGGTGGTGGGTTGTTGCATCATAACCAGCACATCTAACACAGATGGTGGGAGGGCAACCTTAACTCCCTCTGAAGCAATGGGCTAAATATGGTGATGTCCTACAGCTCTGTTCTCCAATAACTTGGTGCTATTCTTCCCCATTTCATGGACCACATCTGTTACCTAAAGCAGTCATCTCATTCTGACCTGCATATAAAACTCTGTGGTTACTTATAGTACATTGCAAGGTGTGGACCACAGAAGACTTGTATATTATGTAGTATCTAGCCCTACTTTTACAGCAGTTAGAATGTGCTGCTGAAATTGGACAACAAAACTGGTTTTTTTTCCAATTTGGGAGTCAAATAATGCATTAAGCTTTACACACACACACACACACATCCCTTAAAAGCTATCCAGATCCCAAATGTCTGACATTTCAGCCCTACCTCTATATGTGTGTCAGCCCCACTAGGTAGACCAGACCAAGAAATCAATTCCACAGGAAGGCTAAAACTACTTTTATTGAGATTGGCTGTAATACCAGAATCTTGCAAATCTGATTATGTTGTACTTCCTCTTCTTTCCTGAAATTCAGTGAATTAGGGAGGTGTCTGTCTGAGCCACTTTCAAACATTATCTGGATGTTCTGGACTTCAAAAAATGTTTTACTCCTTGTTGCCGTAGCAGTGGAGCTTGCATATCTCCATCAAGGTCATCTTCTTTACAGTCTATAATGTGGCTTCAAACATTTTAAAAATTAAACCATTTCCCCCAAATACAAAATGAGAAATTCAATTTCTATATTCAATGGGATATAAAATTGATCTTTGCTATGATCTCACCCTTCTGGGACATGGATAACATTTATTTTGAACCAAGTAGTTACTGTTTCGTGACCTATGTTCAGAAACTATTGTTACATGAAAAACCCATTTTCCTAGGCAGCACTTAAGGCTGATTTATTTATTTATCCACATAGAAAAAAGATCAGAGCAATACCTAGCTATCTTCAAAAAGAATAGTGCTTGCCTTAGAAATCATAGAAGTATAAAGTTGGAAAGGCCCTCAAGAAACCTTGCCCAGCCCACTGCAATGTGCAGCAAAACCAATTAAACTATCCATGAGAGGACACCTAGTTATGTGAATATGTTCCTTTTGTCTGTAGGCTTCAACTTAGCACCATTTTAACATGTCTTTCTGAATCTGTTTCATTTGTCCATGGTTATCCTTCTTAGACGTTACAGTGGTTTACCAAAACGGGTTACCGGTGATATCTTTGAGTCTTCCTTCTCGTCGTGAACGCTGCCAGTTTACACTTAAGCCTCTCTCAGATTCCGTCGGAGTATTCTTACAGCAACTCCAGGCAGAGGACCGGGGAATCGATCGAGTTGCAGTTTATTCACCAGGTACTATTGAGCATTACTGGAGGAATCCAATGAACTCCTTCAGCATTACATTAGATCAGCGTGCTGGCTGGGGAATTCTGGGTGATGAAGTACACAGTCTTCAAGCTGCCAAGGTTGAGAAACACTGCTTTAGATTCTGCTGTTCCTTTCTATATTTACAACATACCCTTTGTTTTGGTAATAAATTTACACTAAATGACTTTTCAGTTCAGTTTTTCACTAAATGACTTGTAAATCTAGATAAAAAGAAAGCTTTCCAATAGAAAATGTTGACCTTTGGCAAAAAATAGGGATAGATAGAATGTTTAAGCTTATTTAATAAAAGATATTTTTGAGGTCTCATTTTTTACATTGGTTAACCATTGTTTCTATTGGTTATCTTTTGTTTCTTGGTGAACAATAGAATTGCTGTAATTTAGATGGCTTTCTAGCTGAGATGATGAAACTGTTGCTGTTCGTGAATTATTTATACTCAGTGCTACTGATGTAGCTATATTTCACTTTTTTTGTTGAGGTTTTTTGTGTTACATTGTGCTAAATCTGTAGAGGTTGGTGTTGTGCAAGAATAGCCACTTGGTTTTTGGAGAAAGAAAAATAGTATGAAGCTTTTTGGCCTACTGTTTGTTACAAACAAACTGAAGTTCCGAAGAAGAAAATGTTAATTACCAAGTTGTAGTTACCACCTAAAATATGAAATAGAAAGTCTTAATTATATCTAACACGTTCTCTCTGTGTTATAACGTGTGTTGGCCAAATGTTTGTCAGTGGATGAGGATAAAAGCAGAAGAGAAGTGGACAAAAGATGTTAAAACAGTCTCCCCATTTGCCATTTCTTGCTTGCAATAAGTATCCATCAGGAAACATCTCTTCTCCTCAAGTCTGTTTCTGGTCTTAGGGCTCCACTGGGAAAAGCATTTGAAAGTAGAAAGTTGTTTGCAACTAAAAAGGTAGAAATAGGTTCCTACCACTATTATGTCACTTTAAATCTATAGCCACTTATTTTGGTTTATATATTTGGTAATGAACTGTTTTTTCATACACAGCTCTGCTTCTATCAGGTGGAATTACAAAAGAATAGCTTAGATTCTGAGATATTGAGATTATATCTTGGAAACATTAAAGTGTAGTTTCAAATCATTTCTCTAATGTAGAATATGCTAATTTGCAATGGAACACTGCTGGAATATGAATGTTAATAAGTCATATCTAGCTCTTAATACATCTGTTCCTGTTTTCCTTTCAGATGGGACACGAGTAGCAGCTTCCACAAGCATAGATCTCCTACTCCTTGATGATTTCAAACTAGTAATTAATGACTTGAGTTACCATGTTCGTCCACCAAAGAGAGGTAACAGCTTCATGCAATTGGGATATATTTCCAGAAGTCATTTGCAGAAAAATCCTCCATCTAGTAATTAAAAATATAATTTCATTTCCATTTGGAAAGTTGCATCTTCGGCAAAGTAGTGCATTCAGAATTCTGCATAAATATGCTATTGCTGACCATCATGAACATCCATGCTACATCTCCAAGCCTTGAGAACAATGCTCTAATATCCTGTTTAGTTGTGTGTTCTCTGTGTGTTGGCTGACACTTTTTTCCTATATACTCATACATTCTTCTTTCATTCTACTTTTCCTTGATTAAAGAATAATAGAATTCCATTTTCCATAAGAAAGACTTTATATTGAAAACGTTGCAGGGAATCTGGTAAAAAGAACCCACACTCTTGAAGGCAGACTACTGATTACCTACTTATGATCATTTGATAAGAGAATGATTCTAGTGGGGGATCCTATCACTAAGATACTATATAATTGAAATAGTGGCAGATGAATGGACTTCATGGTGATTTAAGTTATAGCTGCAAAGATTGCAAGCCCCATAAGCTAGTTAACTTACTAAGGAATATTTTATCAGAACTGGTAGTTGTGAGATATGTGAACTTGTACTCCAAAAGCAGCAGTAGAGCCCGGCTCATAGACCAAAAGTGTTTCTTCACATTCTCTGAGTTGCCTTACAAGCTTCCTGAAAAGTCAATCTTGAAGGACAGAGGTTAGAGATGGAATGAAATTTAGCCTGAGAATCAATGGGAAAATGGAGGCATCTCTTCCTGAACTGAAATTCCTTTTACTTGTATTTAATATGTTTGGAACCAAAACAGAAATAATAATGAACGTGGATACTTTTTTAAAAGAAAACATCCTGTTGCCAGACAAGATCACTAGAGCAAATTATAAGATTATATTAAGACTGTGAGCTTCTATGCCATGATAATGATTGGGATTTCAGATATGAACTGATAACTGCAAGCAGCATCCATTTATCACCTGCTAAAATCCTGGGTCCTAATTATTCTGGAAGTCAGTTGAGATAAACCTGAATGAGAAACTGAATGAAAAATTGAAAGATGTTTTGTGCTATAAAGTGACTTCTACTTTTGAGAAAAGGAGCTGTTGCAAAACACCTTCAATCCGATGAAGTAGAAGAGATAATATTGTTCTGTAAAGGCTGTCTGTTTTAAAGGTGGCTATAATGCATGACTATCAGAAAGACTTCCCTTGTTTGGCTTTATGCTGTAATTGTTTTCCGTACCCAAGTTGTTTCAAAGCACTAGGGTTCTTCATTTTTAGTATAACTGAAGTATGTTCTTAGGATCTTTTTGTGGTAAAAAAAAGGGGGGGCTTGTTCTTTCAGACTGATATGCTTGCTTGCTTGATTTTGTTTATTTATGTATTTATTTAGGGGATTTATATGGTCATCCATCATAAATGCATAAACCTAGGAGGCTAACAACAATTCACAAAAAACGTAAAATAAAACCTCAAAACATAATCTAAATTAAATAAAAATAACTATAATACAGTGATACAATAGTCAATGCATCATAAAAACCATTTAGTTTAATTTGTAATCATAATAAGAAATTAAAATTAATCTGCTGGGCTTAAGTAGTATTTTGGCCAGTGCCTGGGGCAAGAGTTAGGTCTTCGCAGCCTTCTGGAAGGCCAAGAGGGTCAAGGATCTCTGTATCTTGGGGAGGCTGTTCCATGCTACTTTTCTCTTCACAATGAACAGTCAGTGTCACATTTTCAAGTAAATGCAAAAGATAAAAACAAAGGGCTTTTTAACTGACTTTGTCATTTGTTATTTATGTAAAGATACATCTTTTAAGCAAAGATAGATTTCCTTACCCATAGGAGTAGCTTAAATAGACTTTTAAGGCTGCCTTGTACATACTTCATATACAAAGATACAATTTCTGTTCAGTAAAACGTGCATAACAGGAAGCATGAAAGCTCAAACAAATTGCGTTGAGCCCTGGTGTATAAAGATAAAGTTAAGCAATATTAGCTTGGATCAAAGTCTTACAACTGTAGCCTTCTGGGGACTCTTTAGTTCAGATACATAACAGGAAAAAAATCTACTTGAAATGACTGGAATGTGTGCTCACTCAAACTTTTCTTATGGTGGGTAGCTTGTCCTGTCCATTGTGAACTTAAGCACATCTTATCTTATGTGGTTGTTTTTCTTTCTCATATCAGAAGTTCTTGTATGAATCAGATGGGGCAGTAGCTCTACATTCATAGTTCTTTAGAATATTACTTCTCTCAAAAGTCCTCCATTTCTTCTCCCACCCTTAAACTTCCTGCAATGTGAGCCAAAAATTTTGGGCATACTCCTGATGTCGCCTAATGACCTTCACGTAGGGCCCATCTCTGGATTATATTTTGGTTTTATGTTCTAATTTTATCATTACATGAAGCAAGACATGAGTGATTTCATACATGCTCTGTTTTATGTTGCTTTGGTTTTGTAAACGGGTGAAACTTGGCTGCTTTTATATACCCTTATAAACCTTAATGTATTAAGAGGGAAATGAAATGTGAAATAGGGTGGGATTGAATGCTAAATAGATGGAGAAATCAGCCAAGAGTGATATAGGCTACAAGTACTCTGGCAGGTGCTTACATTTGTGGAGGAGGCTACATTTTCATTGTGTTTACTCCAAAGTAATTTGAGAAGGTTGTTCAGAAAAAAGGCCACTGCTTTGCTCTGAGGGCTCCATATGCATGGTTTTATAAGGGGAGGGGAGGAAGATCCCGCTCAAGTTTTATTTCAGATTCCAGTGTTGATATTTTCCTTTGATCCACAGATCTTTGCATGCAAAGATCATGTTGTTTGAACATAGTTGCATGCATACAATTTATCTATGATTTATTTGTTAATCATCCTTTTACCCCGCCATAATCAAAATGACTCTCAGTGTCCTCCATAGATTATTTTTAAAGATGAAAACTTCATCAGAATGCACAGAAGTGTAATGTGTTTCATACTGCCTGTCTTTAATAATCCTGCCTGTAGAACCACATAAGTGTGACATTTCCTAGTCCTTATGGAACAGGGGTGCTTTTCTGCTGGCATGGAAAATTCAAAACCAGATCTGTTTCCTAAGAGATGTAGTGCTACCTGATTCTGGAAAGAAAAGTTTAATTATATGTGGCAATTGCATTGCTTCTTTGACATTCTGAAACATATTCATATGAAAATATTTTATATCATAAGCAAACTTATTGTTTATATTTAAAAGATTAGAGCTTGCAAGTCTTGGCCTGTTTCAGATGTTGTGTTCTCTTGATTTATAAGCATTACCAGCTATTATATAACTTCTGAAATGATGTCTGGTTAACTTGGTTTCTTCTGTAGATTTCAATTAAAATTAACTAAGGCATGCTAAGCCTGAAAACTGTGTACTGAAATTTACTGCATGCAAGGTTCTATATATTTCGGTTTGTCTTGACAGCATTTATTCTAACTTCATTTCAAACTAGAAATTCGGTGTATGGGTCTTAATGACCTGAATTAACATATTTTGTCATTTTTTAATATTTACCAACCTATAAATAGAAATCATAAGACAAAATAATTATTGATTGCATCGAATGTGAACTATAAGAAAGCAAGGGTGGACTTCACTGCTCAGTTATATGTCGACTTCTAAGTGCATCCTCTGTTTTATACTGAGATATTTTATTCCAGTTGATAATGCAAATTTTGAAAATATCTCCTGTAAGTCAAACTTGACATGATAAGCACATGGAGACGTGGCAATAATACAAAAGTGGATTGTTAGTGCCTTCTGAAATGCTTTTTTGACTTCCCAATCCAACCTACAACCCTGGAGATTTTCCATCCAAGTACAATTTCCACGTAGTCATGCATTCCTTATTTATAGTACTATTATAGCTATCTGTTGTTCACTGATAGAGTCCAACAAGCTAATTAATGTTAAATACCAAGACCTAACATTATCAAAGCTTGTAATTTACTGTTTACATTTCTTTCTTTTTTTTAAATGTTGCAAAACTGGTATGTACTCAGGTGACTTTGAGTTATTTGCCGTAGAAGGGACTTTTAGCTTAACAGATAAAAAATAAAGGCAATGTTAAGGTATGGCCCAACAGTGAAATTATAGTTTTGATACTGAATTTTAAATGGAATTCCTGGCTTTCCTGTTTTGTAATTTGCCAGTCCAGCATAGAAGCTTTTTCTTGATTTTTATCACAGGAGAGGCAAGTATAAGCCAAATTCTTATACTGGAACAGGGTGTGATTGTTTTAAAACTTCTCAGAACATGAGTTGCCATGGTACGCATTAAGTCATCCAAATAATTCCATCCTCTATGTTATTTGATTTTGTAAATTTCAGTCCTATGGAAGAACTGTATCAGAATCTGTCTTTTTTTTTTAGATCTCTTAAGCCATGAAGATGCCACCACGTTGAATGATGTGAAGACCCTGGTTCAGCAGTTATATACCACACTATGTATTGAAGAACACCAGCTGAATAAAGAGAAGGAATTGATTGGGAGGTTAGAAGACCTCAAGCAGCAATTGGCACCCCTGGAGAAAGTGAGGGCACTGAGATTTGTTTCAGTTGGCTTGACAGCTAAACCCAGAACCTGTATTGTACATTAATAGCTTTAGCAACCTTATCAGATCTTTGCAAAAGATGGAAAAGAAGATACTCATTCACTTCTTTTTCACATGTAAAATTATTTCTTGGACTAATATTCAAGTTGTTAAGGAATATCTATTACGCATTCCAATAATTGACTTAAAGATCATATCAAGGAAACATAAACTACCACAAAAATCTTCTGACCCCCATGCAGCCAATGTTTACAGGTGATTGGCAGATATTCTTGAACCAACTCTTCCGACTGCAACACATTGAGACTTATCTAATGAATTGGCTACAGCTGGGTTTATCCATTTTTACTGAAAAAGCAGTAAAGGGAGGGGGGAGGAACATGAGTTGCTGTAAAGCACTGTTTCCCCAGTTTATTCAATCTTGGTTTGGTGTCCTCAGCTAAGTATCAGGCTCTCAGGTGCACATGCACAAACACACGCACTCCTCTTGTGTCTGTACTGGCTTTGCTCATCAGTCTTTATCAAGTTTGCTAAACCACTCTGTTCAATACTGTTCAATATAAGGAATGATGTTAATGTCTGTTTAGTCATCAGGATCTGAAACCCCTGTTTTGAACGTCAGGGTTAAACCATAGTTCCTGGTTTTGGACTAAGCAAGATTGGTGCATAAGAGTGATCTAAATGCACCATGGAAAAGGAATGGGAAATTGGGGTTGGCTGTGCTTTCAAAAAATGAAAAGGCTTGTGACATGTAGAAATGCCAAATCCAGACCAAGAACAAGTGCTGGCTGAACTTTCTATTTATAACTAGTAGCCTTCCTTCCAACCAGAACCTTTTGGCTGACTCCTTTTACCACAAGTAACAGAAGAATCCTGGCTCCTACTCGGAGACTGGCCCAAGAGGGATTATGATGGGGGAGGAACTCTATTCCACTGTTGGAGAAGAGGCCTCTGTTATGCCAGTGGAATGGTCCGTGGGAAGCCAGTGATGTTTTTGCCAGTAATAGATCCTGAAGGTAGACATTCCAAGGACATGATGGAGTACTCCCTCCTCAGGTTTATCTGTAAGCATTCCCTTCTTTCTGTAAAAATTGGAAGCGGGGGCATCTTAATTTGAACTATTTTATTTTAAAATGAGAAGGACCATATTAGGGCACTGTTGTTAAGCAGAAACAAATGCTAACTACACAAAAAGAATGGACAGTTGGTCATTCTACATTTGAATGATCAGTCCTTTAGTCCCCTGTCAAAAATATCGACGTTAAAAGCACATCTGAATAGGCAATGCTTAGGTTATGTTTTGACTTCTTTAAAAAAGCAACTCCTCAATGCTGTACAAGTTCTGAACAATGTTCTTTTGTAGGTTAGGATGGAAATCTGCAGAAAAGCAGAGAAGAGGACCACCTGGCTACTCTGGGGCGGGCTGGCTTACATGGCAACCCAATTTGGAATTTTGGCTCGGCTCACCTGGTGGGAATATTCTTGGGACATTATGGAGCCAGTCACATACTTCATCACATATGGCAGCGCCATGGCAATGTATGCATACTTCGTAGTAACACGTCAGGTAAGATTTACTTTGCATTTAATTCAATTCTGTAGGGAATTCTTTGGGGGAAAAAAAAGAAGTTGCATAATTTATGTCAAGCCTGGGCAAAATGATATAGCTTCACTTCAACAGAGAGATGTGCATTGTGGAGCTGACGTGATTCTCTCTGCCAAGGAAGGCCAAAGAACAATCTGTGGCACTTCAAAGACCTGCCCTCCAGTTTTAGTTTGCCAAAGCTGGCTACTCAGAAAATGTTTGGGCAGAAGGGTAAAAGGAGCCTTCTCTCACCACACTGACCTGAAGAGGTTTGAAGTGATGCTTCAAGATGAACTGCATCACCTCCTCTACATCTTCTCCTTCAGTATTTACTGAAAAAGTCTCCTCTCCCCCTATGGGAGCCCCCTCTCATAATGTTAATGCTGCAGAACAAGACTCAAAGAGGCTGCAAAGCAGAAAAATGCAAATAATCTGGTTGCTTCAACTCACCCTTAGAAGTGGGTGGGGCAGGGGAAGCATGTTGTTTCAAAAAACAATTATGAGAGGGTGCTTCACTTGAACCTTTGTCAGAGAAAAGAGTCACTCAAAGCTTTGCATAGCCCTAGTACATAAACTTGTGTGAACTGGTCTTTAAGGTTCTAATTTTGTATTTTAGCTAATACTCTCTGGTAACGATCTGTACTTCCTTTGGGACTTCTATGTGTTTTTTCCTACTGCTGCACTGAACCACAAAAGCTCCTTGAATAGGCAAAGAATATACTGAAGCTAAAGGATGAGTGTATGGGGAATCCTTCTCAAGTTATTACAGGTCACTTTCAGACTTCTGTCTAAATTTATAGGGTCATTTATGTTATCTTTTTAAAAATGTAGGCCAGGAACTATGTTCTCCAAATCCATTGCAGAGATGTGTTTAGAATATTTGCATTTTGTATCTTAACCCCAGTGGAATGCAGATCAGTGGTAGGGGGACCTGCCATCTGGTTGCCATCACACAGCTCCCTCTTATTATCCTGCTGCTAGTGGTGCCCCACTGATCATTGGTTTTCTGCTGCTAAGAGAATCAGGAGGCCAGTGATCTATACTGATTTGATGGCATTATCAGAATGGTATATGCAATCTACCTTCCCTTAAGCATTCAGAGAAAAGATACAGGTGTATGTTATTTCATGCTCCCGTGTACTAGGTTTTACATTACTTCCACACCCTCTCCTTGTGGCAGGAGTGGGGAGTAGGAGGGAAATAATTTATTTTTACATAGTTTACATCCTGTGTGGGGTTTTCAGAATCATTCTTCTCTGAGAGCTTAAGGGAAGGTGGGCTATATATGCCATTCTAATAGCACTTCTAGATATCACTTCCAGCAACATCTGAGTGCCAGGGCCTGGATGGTTCCTAAGGTTAATATAAAGCTAATCCTGGCTTCTTTCTTCCCCATTTTTGGCACTATTTGGGATCACTGAATATGAAGAAGTACGAGATGGCATGTACAGGTGTGAATTAGCCTCTGTGCATCTGCAACTTCAGTCCAGTAACTTGTGTAGCCTTCAAAAAAGATTGGCCATCTATGGAGTAGTTGGTGGTGGGACTAATGAACATCAAATAAGCTTATAGTTTGGGTTCCTGTCCCTTCTCCACAATAACATACTCGGCATTACTGTACCAGAGCAAAGTTTCATATCCTAACAGCTGTTCTCTAACAAGCTATGTAACCATTTATGTATGTATGTATATATGTATGTATGTATGTAGTTTGTAATACATCATTCAGATTCTAGGTGGCTTAAATTACTCAACCAGTATTGAACAAAATTAAAATTAAATTGACTAAGCTGTCAAGAATTGCTTTCCGTTGCATATTTAAAATGACATATTGTCTGTTACTTTGCTCAGTTCCTGCATGTACAGCTAATCGTAAGTATGCCAAAAGGACTTCATATATTATCACTATTCAGTTGATAATCAGATCTGATGCTCAGATTCATAGCTGAGGATTAACTTTATTCTGTGACATATAATTTGTCCCTATTCTATGTTGAACTAATGCAGATACAAATTAATCAAGAGTTTAATTTCTTGTCCTTCCTAATCGGTTATTGATAAATAACTATTCATGTCTAGGGTTTCATTTAATTTATTTTTTCATTCAATAGGAATATGTATATCCAGATGCTAGAGACAGGCAGTACTTATTATTTTTCCATAAAGGAGCCAAAAAGACACGTTTTGATCTAGAAAAATACAATCAACTCAAGAATGCTATTGCTCAGGTAATGAAAATAAATCCTGGAAGAAATTAGGGGGAAATAGGAAATTGTCCCATATTAGTTCTTGAAAATTCAATAATTCATTGATCTGCTTTCCTCAATGTTTCTCTCATTTTGTATTCCAAAAGACACTGGTATTCACAGCTGATTTTATAATGTTAGTTGTAAGCCCCAAAGAAAGTTGAAATAGCTGATTAAACCTGCAAGACATTGGAAAGACAAAACCCTAGTGTGTTTTGCAATGACAAAATAAGCAAATGTATATTCAAAAATGTATGTTTTTGCCTGCGCATCTGAGATCTCTTTCTTCAGACAATTGATTATGTGTAATAGCAATTAAACTCCAAATCTTTTGTCGACAATTTGTGTGAGGGGCTTTCTAGGGCAAGTAAGACATGGAGATTAAATATATATAAGAATTTCATGCAGAGACTACTATAGCTAATGTTAATTTGAGATGCTTGGTGTAACCTTGAATTGAAATTATTCACTGATTGAAATTTGGGGGTTTCACTAGGTTGTGGGAGCATAAAGCAAAAAAGGGAACATTTGAAGAACTTGCAAAAGAAAAAAGTCTATCCATAAAACCTCCCCTTCTCTTCTGCATCATTTTCCATTTTTGGAAGCTGTTTTCAATCCATGGCATCTGATTTTCAAAATTGCCAGCTATCCATTATTTTACCATCCAATTATTAAAACACCTTCATTCCATGATTTGACCATATTGCAATGCAAAATCCAATAAAGTTCAAGATTGAGCCAACATGGCTTCAATTTCTTAATTTTATCAGGCCCACCGTGGTTTGGCTCTACTCCATACTGCCTTACTTAGTTGGCTAGTATTTTTGAAACTGTTGGTCACCATGCCTTCCTGTTGGAAATGCTATTCTTACTGTCACTGGCATTATCTTGGCTTCCATAGAACATTACAGACTTGGTTGTATATGAAAAGTAAGAGTCTGTGGAGTCCTTGGAGTTCTCTGAGCTTGGTTGTTTTCTTGCAGACATTTTGTTATCTGGCTAGGTAACATCTTCAGTGCTACCTATCACTGAAGATGTTACCTAGCTGGGTAACGAAATGTCTGCAAGAAAGCAACCAAGCTCAGAGAACCCCAAGGACTCCACAATTCAACCCTGAGCTACATATATTCTCTTCTATAAGTAAGGGTCTATTGGAATGGGGTGTGCATATAAGTCTAAAATGGGTTCAACAGTTTCTTCTACCTCTTGGAAAGTTCCTGGGTTTCCAGTTCCTGTGCAGACCTTTTGTGAATGTGGATATGGTGGACTTAGAATGAAATTATTATACTTGTTTTCATGGCATTGCATTGTCCTTACATTGATTTGACTATTTTCAAGTATGTATTTCTGTAGCGATGTAATAGTTATGTTACTGTGCAGTGGAAAATGTGTTACTCCACAGCACAAGGGAGAGAAATATGGTCCTTATGTCTTCATTCTGTTGACTTTCAGGCAGAATTGGACCTTAAGAGGCTTCGAGATCCCTTGCAGGTGCATCTACCCGTTCAACAAATCAGCGATAAAGACTGATCATCAGGGGACCTCTGTATCTTGGCAGAAGTGGCAGATCTGTTCTAGTTCTTGCCTCTTTAATTAGAAAGCATTTCAGGTGGAAGATGGGAGGTCTTCTTGGGGTGGAGGGTTTTTTAATCATTAAAACAAAGACCTTGACTAGGGAGGGGGTAATGTGTTCAATCAAAAAAATAAAAATAAAAATCAGGCACTGTGGAATGTTAAGTCTTTCCAAAGGGCTTAAAGATTGTCTCATTCAAATGTTCTTTCTTTTGGATGAAAACATATATAATGAAGGTGGGCATTTCATGAAGAAATTGTATTGGGGGCATATTTTTCCAGCTTTGCAGTGTCTGCCTCTTGATGAAGCACCAGCAGCCTGCTCAGCATTTTTTTTTAACTCTTTCAAACTACCAACAATAATACTGCACTAAACAAGAGAAGGAAACAATCAAGCCATTTTAAGACACCATGATTGGTGATCCAAATTGAAGTAATGTCTCCATTAACATGCAACCCAAGATTATCCCTTGTGTGTCTTTTTTTTTTTGTGGTAATATTAATGCAAAATTACTTTTTACTTCTTACTCAAAAAAACCAAATCATGACCTTTTCCTCCCTATCCGTTTCCTATCAAGCAAACTTTATCCTTTACTGAAGGATTATTGATGTTATCAGTTTTATCCGTATCACAAACTGAATAATTCATGTTGTGAACATTTGATAATTAACATGGGATTATTCCTGAGTATCTTCTTCAACTTCACTGCCCTGATCAACTTTTATGCATAAATGGTGATGTTGCATGAGAAAACTCTTCATATACAGTCTTAAGGGAGGAATGTTCCTTCCCCCTACTCTTTCTCCCCCCAAATATGGTAGCCATCTGGGTTAAAGCAGATCAAAGAGTTTGAGCATAATGCATATATGTATGTGATACTTGGCTTGAGATCATGATGCTTTATGAAATCCCTTAAAACGGGGATGATTAAATACTACGTTTGCCTAGCAGAATAACCATGTCTTGATAAGCAAAGGCTACAGTTGCACTTTGATTCACCATCCCCCTCTTCTTTAAGTAGCTGTAAAAGAATGGTCTGATGCTGAAGGGTCAGGGTTTCTGCACAGGAGCAGATGCAATCCCTCCCCCCTTAAAGGCATGGGAGAAAGGCATTTGTCCTCCACCACCTTCTGCAAGCTTGATGATCTTTTCCTGTGCTAAATGGAATCTGTGGCCTCCTCTGTCATCCTGTTCCTGGGAAGACAGGATAGATATTGGAGAAGGTCTCTAAGCTCAGTTTTCAGGAAGACTTGGAATTTCCTTTCAGTTCACTACTTTTCACTGTGTCAAGGCAAGAGGCTCCCGCTTTCTGGGGATCCATGTTTTAAAGTGTAAAATAAATATAAATCAGACGCCAGGTGCCTTGCAGATGAGATTGTTGCTGCCTCCTCGCCCTCGATGGCATGTTGAGCTGAATGGATGCATGTTCCAAGATGTTTTCTCTCCCTACTTTCTTCCTGTCTTTCTCCTTTTAGTTTTTTTTTTTTTTTTTAGAAAAATAAAAATTGTTAAATTATCTGTTCATCTTTGTATGCAGCATTTTAAAAAGGAAGAACATGAACAGTCCTGTAGCAGAATTCTTTGAGTGTGTTTGGGGTGAGGGAGGGGGCATGGAGAAAAGACCTTAAAAATAAAACAAAACAATGAACATGTGTAAAATCCTGTATCATTTATTAAATATGTATAAAAGAGAAATGTACTTCTGGAACAATAAATAATTATTCCGTTTTTGAACTGTTGCATTGAAATTGTGTTGTGCCCAATTCAAGGGAGGGTCAAGGAACTTCTTACTTGGGTGTAGCAAACCTCCATTCATTCAGTCTATAAACAAACTTTCTTGAGCTCTTAACATGAGCCAAAGTCTTAGTGTCTCTTCATGCATTACAAAAATCCAGCACAAAACATATTTCAGTATTTCAGTATATGGGATCATCGTTGATCCCATAAATCATAGTATACAATGATTATTTAAAGGTTTTTAAAATGTGGTTTATGTACATTATGGCTAGTTCCATAATGAATATGCTTCAGCTCTCTCTTTTTCTCTTTCTTTCTCTTTTATTTAGGTATCTTTACTTGTAAGTCATTCAGGTGTAGATCATATTACTTTTAAGTTTTCTAAATTAAGCACATGCCATTATGGGTATCAGAGCCCTTTGCACACAGTTTTATTGTCTAGCTATTCAGCTGGCAATCACAGGCCAAATCAGAGTCTTGCACATGGCACCAGGCAAATTTGTTAGATGGAGACATCAGCTCAACTCCAGTCCTTTCTCGGTGACCTTATTGCAAAATGAATTGCTAATCAAGGGGCTGAGTAGCAATAGCAGAGGATTTGGGAAAAACAAAACAAAGCTATATCTTGCTTTTACATAGAGAATGATATGCCAGGAAGAAGAATGTTAACCTAGCATTATCCCTAATACCACATTTTCTCTGTGCGCAATTTTTAAGCCCTTTTTTAAATTTGACACTACTTCCAGATACAACAATGTGTGATCGCATAGCACCTGCAGGCCCTGTGGCAACATGTGAGAGCATGAGATGATGCTCGCTGCCTTTTTTTTAATGGCTGTATGCAGGTGCTACTTATGTTGATTCCATCATTTTGTAAAATACAAATAGTGGATTCATAAAATATACAAACAATGTCAGTGCCTTCAAATCAAAGCCTTTCCTAGTCTAACATTGAGTTCCCATTATCCAGATGCATATGGGAAGCCCACAGGCAGGTAAAGATAGATTTCAGAATTATATGTAACTTTGGAGTTTTCTTGGCAGGAATTCTGTTTATTTATCCAATTGGCCCCCGTGGGCTCCCAGCATGGACAGCCGAAATGTCCCTGTCTTCTTCCAGGACACTTTCCAGCTTCTCAGCCTAGCCAACAACTATGGATTTCCTGGTAGTTTACCCTTTAGGTACTATTCAGGTTTAACCTTCTTAGCTTTTTTAGCCAAGATCAGGGAAACTCGGCTCAAGGCTGCTACCTGCTTGCGCTCACTGTAATAACCTTTTTCAGTGTGCAAACCCAGCAACTGGTCAGGAGAAGTAAATTACATCGAATGCTGAAAGTGACTTCTAGGTACTTTAAAAGTTGCCATGGGTGCAGTCATAACTAATTATGCAGCCATAACATCCTGCGGGTGCAAGTTTGACATATGCTATGCAAAAAAGAGTTGCTTTTATAGGCCCAAATCTTCTGCCAATGTCTTTTGAGCCATTTTTCTACCCTGGAATATTTTTTTACATGTTTAACATATTCCCCATTGCTCTGTTTTCACAACAAATGTTAAAAGACCCAAACATGAGGAAAGCATATGAGGTTTTCCACCCCCCCCCCAGCTGTTAAGCTTTCTGCTTCCTTTTCAGCTCTGTATGAACATGTTAAGGTGCTGTAACCAGAACTGTATTAAAAGTATGGATGTGCTATAGAGTTATATAAATACAATGTGAATTTGCAGGTTTATTTTAGATTCCTTTCCTAATTATCCCTCATGATGTATTAGTGTCTTTTACAGAAGGCACACATTGGCACATTTTCTAGAACTCCGAGATTCCATTTTTGATTTCTCATTGCCAGTTGAGAGTCAGCACAGAACCTGGATGTTGCCTAGGTTTCTGTTCTTTAATAAGTTACAGCTTTGTAAGACAACTTCTCTTATCACGCGATTGCTAAGTTTGCTAATAAGACTCTGAAAAGTTTTTTGAAAATCTAAAGAAGAAGAATACCCTGCTGAATTTCTATCCACATGCTTGTCGGCATTCTGAAGAATTCTGAAGATTAGTGAGGTAGGACTTCCAGATGCTGGCTTGTTTTTCTTTATATGCTTCATCATTGTATTTTAATAATGACTTATGTGAATTAATCCAGAAAACCTTAACTGGCTTGTAATTTCTTTCATCAGTATGGTATGCTCTTTTACATTCCTCCAGAACAGAGGGCAATATTAGAATACTGTATTTCTGTTAAATATCAATTTTGCATTTGTTCTTTTTGAACTCTCAGATATAATTTGGACCCAGTCTGTCAAGAAGGCCTAGAAATTCTAGGCCTCAGATTCCTTTTCTGAAAACATAAGTACCTCTTTTGTACTGAAGACAAATGCAAGTAATTCATTTAACTTCTCTTCAGTCTTTTGATGATTGTCATCCATTCTAATCTGATCACCTCCTTTGCTAGTTGAATGCATTTTATTATTGCTTTTCAAGTTACCCTCTTCAAAATTCCAGTTTGCATCCTTTTTTTTTCCCCTTACATTTCTGTAATGCAGATTTCTGGGTCTTTGCTTTTGTTGTTACTGTTCTTGCATGGACAGCAGTTGCATTTTCTGGAGAACCTTTTCTTTTAATAGCTTCTTTGATGCTATTCATTACACTGGAGGCCTCTCAGATTTAATGTAATATTTCCTCTAGTATATGTAGTAGCTTCATTGATGTGGTTTTTAATAACCTCTTGAACATTGTGGAGACATTTGACCATCCTGATTTTCCTTCTTAAATTCCTTTGAACATCAATGTTCATTTTTCAGGTATTTCCTCTTTTGAAGTCAAACATTTTGGCCATTCTTTGTATGAGAGACTTTGAAAAGGCTGAGAAGAAAGGAGGAAACTCTGAACATAAACAAGCCACTGTTGGAGGAGAGTTTGTTGATAGTCATGTAAGCTGCAGCTCTGTCCAGGCTGCAAAAAGCCCAGGAAGAAGTTATTCAAAAGATTCCAGGAGACTCTATCTTAACAAGCTTACTGATTTAAAAAAAGACTCGAGGTTCCTATCACAGTTACCATACCTCTAATTTTTGCATTAAAATTCTTTCTTGAAATTTGTGTGATTCTTTCCTCCTTGATTATACCCTGCAATTTTCCATTAATTGATAACATGATGATTATGCGCCATCAGGTTAGTATTAGCTAACTCTTCACACAATGTGATAACATTGTAGTTCCATTAAATTTGACAACATGGTAGTCACTCTTTCCTGTTGGTTGAACTAGTCTCAAAATTCACACTAGGCCCAGGCTGCCAATTAGGATTAATTCTACAGTCAGTTCTAGAGCACAGTTATTGAAATGTTGCCTCTTTACTGTGACTGGAGTATGCATTTGTCCAACCCATGTAAACCTGTGTGAAGCACCCAGTAGAACACTTCTTCGTTTGGATGTTGATTTCACTATCTAATTCCATCTTGGTTAGGAGAATTAGCATCTTCCTGATGGTTACTTTTAACTTATATTATCACCCATAGTAATTGTATGAAGATGTCTACACTCTGGATTTTTCACTTGTTCTGCTCTCTAGGTTCTCTTTGGGATACAGAGCAGCATTTTATTATTGGGGATCTGTGTGTGGAGCAAGCTCTTCTATGCAGCTTGAAATCCAGAGTTCAGTGCTCTACCGTGGTATATTATCTACCACACATTACTGGAATTGTCAATAACCAAGTACTTCAGCAGCATGTGATGCAGAGATCCATGCGTACAAAAGTCCAACAGTTTTTTTTCCTTTTTTAATTTGTATGTCATCAACTCTCACCAGATTCACAACAGCTTTCAAACAATCATACAAAACAAGCATCTACAGTACATAAATTCCAAATATACAAGAACAATAAAATATTAATTACAATATCAAATAATATAAATAACAATATTATATAAACAAAGATAATCAGCCAGGCAAGCAATAATTCTCCAAAGGCTAAGGCTGTTGCTAAGGGCTCCATTGCCAATGTAAGTACTCACATAAAGTACATTTTTTAGTTTCTTCCCCTCTGTGGTTTCTGTTCTTTTTCAGGAAGCAAGGTACATCGATAAATCCTTGAGACTTAAAAGAGAGGAAGTGAGAATGTAGAATGTATATCCTATTAAAGTGAGAAAGATGTTGACCTTCAGCTGACTCCTCTTTGCCTCTAGCAAAACTCCAGAGGCATCTTTTTATCTTCTCACAGAGACTTGAAAGTGTTCCTTTGCTTTCCAATCCCAATGTGGTCAAAGTCTATAAAACTCGTGCCATTTTCCAGTGAAATCCTCATATTGTTGACGTGCAGAGTTCAAGCACAGCATTGTATGCAAACATGTTCCCATTGTTTGCACGGTGCATTGAAAATCAAAAATAAGTATCAATGGGTTAAACACTTGCTTTTTACTGCAACTTCATAAACAATAATGTGCAACTTAAACTGATCAAACTTTTCATTCTGTGGATTAAAGGGTGAAAAGATAACAGGGCAAATAGAATTGATTCAGGACCAGGGAGCCAACTAGACGTGATATCGACTCCAACTATCATAAAGCTGTGCAAAAGGGACTGCTGGATCCAGTCTATTGTATTTAGTTCACGTTGAAATAAATAGAATTTAAGTCTTAACTAACTTATCCTGTTGATTTCAATTGGACCCAAATTCAACTTCTGTAACTTGGCAGAGGTCTCATCGAAAATAAATAATCCAGTATGTTGCAAAGCACACATGCAGGATCCAAAGAGGCGGGGGGCTTCTAAAAACTTTGGATGCTCCAAAACCCCTCCAAAAGTTGCCACCCAATTGTATTTTTTAATGTGACAGAGGGGGAAGCTATCTTTATGCAAAATAAATCAAAATTACTACTTTTTTCTCCTGTCGTGGCCATAAGTGGAATGCAGTCCTGGAATGACACTCACAGACCCTCAGCCAAAGAAACTTTGCTTACATTCTGGCAATTCTTTTTGTCCAATTCTTTTTGGTTCTTCCCTTCATCCTATTCAAGGCTCATTGCTGTGAAAAACAACTTACTTCTTCCACACAATCTTTTTACTGAAGGATTCTCCTCCCCAGATTATTCCTTATTTGGTTTTAAATATTAGGACAAAATAAATAATTTAACAGTCATACACAATTACTATTCCAGCTGCCTGCTTTTACCGAATTCTTGCCCATGATGAGTTATACAGTATTTCATCCTGTGTATTCTCCTTTTCTCTCTTCCTACCACCTACCAAAAAGCAGTTGAGGATTCCTGCCATAGTATTAGCAACAAACAATTAAAAATGTGATGCGAGTATAACCTCCAAAGCGAAGTGTGAGGTTGGAGGGTAGGTGTAAGATTGCAAGAGAAGGATTTGGAGATTTAACTGGAAAAGCATAAGAGAGGGATTTAGAGATTTGGATTTCATTTCCTACTTCCACATCACACTTATTTTTCTATTTTTCCAAAATGCTTATTTGATTCATTTTTTGTATACTGCTGCTTCAGCACTTTGCCTTAGATTATTTTTACATTGTCTATCTTGGTCTTCAGTTCCAGTAATGTTTCCGTTAAAGCCAAGTAAATTCTCTTTTCTTGCTTTTGCTGCTGTTTTTACCTTTGCCATGGTGGAATATGAGCTCATAGTGTTGTAGTCTCACTTGTTCTAAAAAATGTGGTTTTTCCTAGTTCTTTGACCCTCAGCAATCAATTTTGGAAGTATGTTTTATCTGGAGGGTTCAGCCTTGAAGTAAACAGCAGCCAGGACATTGTCACTGAAAGCTTCACAACAGCTACAAAAATGGCAATGCTTCTCAGTCCCCATTCCTGAATTTTGTTACTCAATGTTGCTATTTTTTACATACATACATACATACATACATACATACATACATACATACATATATCACCACCAATTCTTACTGTTTGAATAGTCCAAGATTTACTAATCATCTAAGCTCTTATGAAATGCTCTCTTGGATCTGGCCAAGAATCTCTCTTGTCCAGTTGTGGACTCAGTGTCACAAAGTGGACAACCAGCTACATTCAAGACATTCACAAGGATGGGTAGAAGGTGACATTGTTAGTTCCCAAAAGTTAATATGTAAGGTATGCTGCTTGTGATCCAAAGTAGGACAGGGGGTTAGTATCAGAAACAATCACAATTTGAAAATCTGGACAAAGGAATCTTTAGTTGATTTTAGTCTTTAGGAAATCTGCATTGTTATTTGCTCTGAATCTATGCTTCTAAATAAATACTTCTATATCAATGCAAAGTTTGAATCAATCCTCAGTTTGAAAGAGATAACCTTCTGGATAACAATCACTCTTATGTTATGTTATATATTGTTTCTACTTACCCAGAAACAAGGCAATTCTTAATTCTGGAAGATACTTCTCAGGAGATTAGAAATCTCATAATATTCTTCTAGCATAGAATGGGGTATAGTATTACTTCTCAGCTGCTGTCTTTAAAGAAGGGCAAACTTGAACTAGTGGTCATTGATCCTTTCATTCTAATCCTTTCTCACTGATCAACCAGAGAGCTGCAACTGCTTTCAAAATGAATAACGTGAGCTGGAGAAGCAAGTGATAGCCAAGCAAAGGAATCTTAATAGGTGCTGCTATTTCAGACTTGACATTTGTCATTTCAGACCTGAAGATTCAGCTTTTAGGTGATTGTGACAACCTGGCATTTGCTCTGTAGTTGCTTCCCCCGTATTGGTCTATCTTCCCAAAGTTCAAACCAACCATTGTCTGTAAGGGTTCTGCAAGTGAAAGTGAAAACTATGTTTTCATTCATCAGCTCCCTATCAGTTTTTATCACAGGCCTTTTCTTCCTCTTCCCCATCACCCAGTTACATGTAGAAGGAAACATATGGCCTCCAGGGTTAGCCATTTTCAGCATCTCTTTCCAATGGCCATGCTGGTTAAGATTGCCACCAATGGTTGTTCAGTGATTTCAGCTTGCCACAGTTTTCCCACCTATCATATACCAAAAAAATAACCATTTTTTTTCCTGATTGGCCCAAAGGATATCTAACTCTTTTTTACCTTTCAGATTTGGAGGGGAGGAGGACAGGCTATATCACAACATCATTTGGGACAAACTGGTGCTTCTCCCTTAATCTACTTTCTTTTCTTGAGTAACTCACTCATCCACCATCTCCTCTGTTCTAACACCCAACTCACTCATTCTTGATTAAGATGCATTTGAGCTTTTATAAAAGTGTAAGAAAGCATTGTGTGTTGTGATTTCTTCCTGAACTACTGTTGCTTGCATTAGGTGGAACCAAGCAGAGCTACCAGAGAGATTTATCAGACTTATCTTCTGATTAATTAGACCAAAATAATATTAGGTAGCTAGGTGAATCCAGACCCACAGCAAGGCATGCAGAGGTCACAGTTTTTGGAGTGGTGGGTGGGCTCAGAAGGTTCCTGGGGTACAGCAGTGAAGCTGGCAGAGGGAATGTGGCCAAAACGTTTAGATGGTTTGGAGACAGATTTGGGGAGTTAAAAAAATACAATTTAGGCTAGCTAGTATTCTGCTTGTTTTCCAGGGTCCAACACAGGAGATCCATTTGGTTCCTTTCCCTAATACCATTAGACATTTATTATTGTGTCAAGCTGAATATATGACATGTAGATTTCTGTATCTGATTCTGTATTCTGTTTCTCTTGCTTGCAATGCTATATTTCAGTATTTAATGTAGTGTTGGATTGTTTCAAAATTTGTTTTTGCACTGCCACAAATTTTATTTATTTATACTTCAAATTTAGATACCGCCCATCTCACAAAGAAGTGACTCTGGGCAGTTCACAATAAAACAACAATAAATATTAATTGAAATACAATAAAACAGTATAAAAATACAGTAAAAATACAATAAAACCAAACAGATACACAAATAATAATATCTTCCAAGATGTTGATGGTCAGTAAGATGTTAACATATGGGAGCATCTTCATGCTAGCCACCCCCAGGGCTGGTTGCCCCTTTTTTCGCCCCATGCCAGTTGGCAGAGCCAGGTCTTGACTTGCTTCCTGGATAGGCAGAAAGGGAGATAATAATTCCTGAATAATGTTCCTTTCAGCAGAAGTGTCGCAACTTCATACTTGGTTCAACAATTCCAAGGAAATAGGCAGACCCTTTCAGTTTGAAGCTGACTGACAATCCATGTTTACAGGATTTGCAATGGCATGCAAAATCACCGGCTACTGATAATAGCAATTCATCATCGTCAAAGAGCAAGGACAAAGTGGGGCAGGAAAAAACACCCTCCCCAAGTCTGAGTTCTGTGTGCTCCAGCCTAAAGTTGCTGATTGCTCTTACTTGAATTCCTTGCTCAGAAGTTCTACACTGACACACCGGAAGTAGATTATAATAGTGGAGATTGCCTTTAGCTTATTCATTTTGCTTAGATGTATTACCTGGTACCCTCCAGATGTGTCAGATGATAGCCAGCTGGTGAGGGGGATGGCAGTTGTAGTTTTGCACATTTGGAGAACGCCAGAACTGGGGAAGGCTGCATGAGGTTCCCTCCACCCCGATCTGTTTCCCTCCATTTTGGCAAAGCCAGGAATGAAGTCTCAATCTCCCTTGCTCTTCTGTTTCAGAGTTGCTTTTCTTATTCATAGAAGCAGAAAACCGAAGATATATAAGGGGCACCATCTTTCCTTCTTCCCCCATCTCCACAGGATGTCTCTGTGTCTCTTCCTTAGTTGTCCTTCTGGATAAGATAGCAGATGGGTCACTGCAGGTCACATTGCAAGCAAACAATTGGAGGATGGCTTTGCAAACAAAATGAATGTCTCCAGAGAAAAACAGCCCCCTTTGTCTCTGAAAGGCATTGCTGCTGTGGGCAGGTCAAGGCTAGAGTGGAGGCTATTATCATCTTGGCCTCTTCCTCTGATAAAACCCCCAGTCCCCACAAGACTTTCTTTCCTTATGTACACTTTGCTTCAAAACACCAGAGCCTGAAGGTACCTGGTGGGATTATAAGAAGTAGATTCCCCTTGTCTTCTTCAATGGGTCCTGTTGATACTTCTCAATGCAGATGCCTTTGCCAGCAAGAGATGCTCCTGCTTCTTGTATTGTCCTTTTGCCTCTACGCTAACACACAGCCCTTGCAGGAGAATACAGTGGGTGAGTACTTGCAAAGCCATTAACTGGGAAGTCCCAAAAGGCCATGTTCTTGTCCTGACCTAGTGTTTCTTCTGAGGTCTTCACAGGCCATTCACATGAAGTGGACAAAATGCATAGGTGCTTGCTTGCTGCATGCAGTTTGGAAGGAGAGTTGACTTGTTTTGTTTTTGCAGGGAACTTGGACTTCTGTAGCATTTAGTGCAGTACATTGGTCTTATAAGTACTTAATGGAATCACAGAGATGTCAGACCAACCTAAGCCATCATCTGTCGTATGAGCACCTGCCTCATAAGGGAGTGAGATTTCTTTCAGTTCTCCTCACATCTACAGTTCCCTGCAATATATATGCCATACCTTGCTAAAGGATCCTGTAGACTCCCTGTAGCAGCAGAATTTCAGATGGCTACAGAGAAAAGCAATGAGAAGTGGGAAGGAACCATTGTATGAATGCAATTCTATTCCATCCATGCCTTTGATGTGTATTAGAATATCACCACTCACAAGCATGGGTACTTTCTCCTTTACTTTCTCTTAAGACCAACAAGGCTACATCTTTGTGTTGTAATGCCCAACAGTTCCAGTCTGTTCTATTTTTATTCAATTCTGTAAAAGTGGGACTCTATCCTACTCTAGTGCTAAAATGTACAAAAAAAATAAATACATAGGATTCAGCAGTATCCCCAAATATCAAGTCATGTCTCTCTCTCTCTCTCTCTCTCTCTCTCACACACACACACACACACACACACACAAACTATATTGAGCTAAGATCTTGTTAGGTTGACTTTCTGGGACAAGGCAGATATTAAAATTCAATGAGATTATCTGATTTGATATAAGATAATACAAAATTAATGTAAGTAGAGAATTATTGCAAATAGATTCTGCTAATTTAAAGCATATTATTAGAAAATGATTCTGAGTTATAAAATAAATCTCATTCAAATCATGACTGAATAACAGTTGAGAAGGGTTTTATATATGCTAATGTATTTTTGAATACTCTGTTGTATTTGTGTGATACCTTTTGTTCAGAGGCTAATACGGTGTCCGTAGGAATTTACCAATTTTATTTTTACCCCTTTGGATTAGGTAGGTTATGTGCAATGGTTCAAAAGACTCCCCCCCCCCCCCCAGCATAAGGTTCATGACAGATTTGTGATTATATTTGGGAGGGCAAGCAAATATTGAGCACTGATGTGTTTCCATATTTATTTGATGGGCAGTTCTAAATTAGAATTCAATGAAGATGTCCACAAAGGTATGATAAAACATGGGAACATCCACACGCTTACTGTAATTTTGAAATCAGGGGCATGAATTCAAAAGGGAAATTGATTGATTGGCTATGTGCCATCAGGTCAGCATTGACTCTTAGTGACCATATTGGTGGATCTCCACCAGGATGATTGGTTCCCAGCCTGGCCCTTCAGGTCTTTCAACGGTGCACTGTAACTGAGTCCATCGACCTTGTTGCTGGTCGTCGTCTTCTTCTCTTTCCTTCCACCTTTCCCTGCATTATAGACTTCTCAAGGGAGCTAGTTCTTCACATAATATGTCCAAAATATAATAATTAAAATTAAGATAATTAAAAGGGAGATTACTATTGATAAATTCCAGCAGCAACAATCCATGTTCAAGGAAAATCCAAAGATCAGTCCATTCAGAGATTTTTGAAAAAGAAAAAAAAAACCACAACTGGGTGAAATCATTCGTTATTCTAAGTTCTATGCAACCATTACACAGAGAAGGAAATTTCATTTTTAAAACATGTAATGGTAAAAAAGGGCTAATGGCTGTAACAAACTACAGACCAGCCAATCACATTTTAGCCTGGTATGAAGCTATCAATCTGGGCTGCAGAATCTGGATGTCTATCTTCAACAAATGGCTACTTGAATTCTTGTAGCCTTAGCCGTGTATGTATAGCCTTTAAACCAAACAGGACTGTTTGTGATCTGCTGCAGGGCTGGTATATATCCATAGAGAAGCCAAGTTGCCTAGAGGGGCAGAATGGGTTAGACAGAGTGACAGGCAGGAGGGGCTGTGAGTGAGCACAGTGGCCAGACTCAGTGCATACTGACTAGACTGACCACTAGATGGCAGCAAAGAGATATAACCCCGCTCCCTTTGCTGCCACCTCATGGTCATCTGGATACCTGCAACCTATATCTGATAACCTAGTACTAATACAACTTGGTGGCACTGATCCAACCCCAAGAGAGTGCCCTGAATTACCATTGCTGCAGTTCTTCCTCAAGAACATTTTGCGTGCAAATCCTGGGTACCAATGCATCTGCTCCCTTGAAATTAGCCATTAGCTCATAAGATGATGCTTAAAATTAACACAGAGACTCCATCTGAGATTTGCCTTGGGGCCCAGAAAATCTGACTTACTCTTCCGCTAGTAGGTTACCTGAACTTAGCTCATATGGTTGGTTGCAAACCCAGAAAATTGGTTTAGATTGAGTAAATCATGGTTAAGAGTCCTGTGAACATAGCCATTGACAAATATACACATTTATTTATTTGTAAGATTTATGTAGCCACCCATCTCATATAATTGTAACAGAAAAGAAAAACAAAAGCCCATAGAGTTAAAACCATGACACACAAGCAAAGTGCCATAGTGCTCCCATATCATGTGTACATGTATTGGGCTCAATACTTCCTGGCCCTGGGAACCATTGACCCTCCATTTCAATCTTTTTAAAAAGCCAGATAAATCAGAAATTACTTACATAATGCAGTATATTCAGTGACGAGATGTAAATGTTGACCTTCCAATAACATGTATCAGGGTTCAGTGTGTGTCAAGCAATCATCCTTTTCATGTTTTGCCACTCCAGTCTTCCTCTCCAATTTTTCATTCCTTTCCTTTGATGGTACATTCCGTTTCTTTTCTTCTATAGATTATTTGTGCAACTGCAAAACTTGGGGAGGTTTTATTTTGACTCTAAGAAGCGATGTGTATGGTCTGAACACTAGAAACAAGGAATATGATGAATTGTATCCACTCTACAATCTATAATCATAAGCAAATGAAGGCAGAGGCCAAGGCAGCCCAGTGGGGAATCAAATTTCAAAAGGGAAGAAAATATTTTTTGCTTTATTTTGATGTGCCAAATCAAAGCAAATGGCTTCTTTAGCAAAAGAAGAAGGAAAACCATTCATTTACCTTAGTCAGAAGAACATTAATATAAATCCTTCTCTAATTCACAGCCAGCTGGAGTTATCTGGTGCTTAATCAGGTGTTAAATATATGCAAAAATAAATGGCAAATTTTAGCTGCAGAAGCTGCAGTGAGAAGATTAAGTGCATCCCTGATGAAAAGTGTAATGAACATGTTTATTATATTCTCTTTTGCAGCTTTCACTTTAAATCTTGAGAGTTTTATGAAATTCTGTTTGCTGGGAAGAGGTTGACAGAGACGTCCTTTGCTCATCCAGAGCCTTGCATTGCAGGTGACAGGTTGTTGGATAATCAAGATCTAAGAACTGTTCAAAGACAGCAACTCCTAGGAGAGTTGCGTTGCAAGAAGGCAGACAGGGAGAGCTGGAAAGGAAGGCAAGGCAAGGATCAGTGTTTGAGGATGGCTCATTATCTTCAAATGACACAGAACACTGACCCTTTCCTTAGAAATGTTGCCTCCAGGTTGTTTACCTCCACGATCTGGGAATCTTTAGCTCTCAGGTGTAAATCACATAGGCTTTGCAGCCCCAAGGAATTCCCCCTCCATATATCCTACATATGAGAGCCTGTTTGGTGTGGTGATTAAGGCACCAGGCTAGAAACTGGGAGACCGTGAGTTCTAGTCCTGCCTTAGGCACAAGCCAGCTGGGTGACCTTGGGCCAGTCACTCTCTCTCAGCCCTAGGAAGCAGGCAATGGCAAACCACTTCTGAAATCTTGCCAAGAAAACAACGGGACTTGTCCAGGCAGTCACCAGATCAACACTGACTTGAAGACACACACGCACACACACATTCCCTCCAGGCCTACAGATCAGAGAAAAATCTACTTCTGCTTACTCATAGAAGATTGATTGCAACATATAATGTAACTTTCCTTTGGTGGCAAAAGAAAAATCATCCAGCTTGCTTTGTGCATCATTCAGACTACTCCTTGCTTTGCTATTAAAAGCAACTCAGGTAGGGACCTGTGAGAGCTTTCCTTGATTACTACCGTAGCAAACTAAAAAGACATCCTAACCACAAAGCCTTGCATTGCCTCTCTTTATCAGGAGTAGGGAAGTCTTCCTTCTACTCAGAGACGCTCTCGCTCTCACCTATTGGTTAAATAAGTTTTCCCCAAACTGGAGCCATCTAACTATATAATTCCCACAATTTTCCAGCCTGCAAAGCCATTGGCCATGCTGGTGGGACTTTCAGTTATACTGCAACAGGTTGGGAAAGTCTGGACTAAAGATATCCAATGTATTTCCCATTTTCTCTTTTTAAAAGAAATTATTATTAAATTAGAATGATGATTAATGATGATTAAATTAGAACTGTGGATTTTTAAAATCAGTATCTTCATATCTCAGAGGTTTCTGAATAAGCTCACCAAAGCTAAGCTGAGTAGAAACATTGCTCCCAGTCGTACGGGTTAGCAGCATTTTAGAATCTCAGAACCTAGTTGGATTTGGGTTTTCAGGTACTATTTGAATGTTAGGTGCTGTAGGTGCACAGAAAGAGGAAGAAACACTGTTTTTATTAAGTCTTCCATATATGGGCATTTCATTTTTCTCCCATTACAGCAGCTGAAATCTGCAATAATTGTTTCATCAAGTTAGTATTGGGCATATTTTCTAGAAAGGAACCAAATTGGTTTAGCAGAGCCTTCAGCCAGGTAAGTGTGCATGAGAGATTGCTGAGGATGGTGAATTTATAGTATATAGGCAAGATTCCATGTCAAGATAATTTCTTGTGGACCTCCTACTAAGTTTCAATTAAACTACAAGAAACCATCATAGAATCATGAATTGTGGAGTTGGAAAGGTCCTCAAGGATTATCTAGTCTTAAGTAAAGGAAAAATCAGCCCTGTAGGCTCCATAATTTAAAATTAAATCTTATGGATTTTGAATGTAGTAATACAGCCAGATTCCCCATAAGGCAACAAATCATTATCAGACCAGAAGATCTATATACTACTAAAACTCTTGTGTCTGTAACCTTCAACTGGGCGAAACGATAGGTCATAGGGCAACCAAGGTACCTCAAATGGGCTAACTTACAGAATGTGTCCAAAATCTGGGACCCATGAGATTGAAATTTGGGGAATTTGTGGCCACTTCAGCACTGCTATGCTGCTGCACTGTCAGCCCAGGTCATGTGATTGTCATGGGTATCCCTGACCTCTTTCTTGCCTCCCTCTGTCTCCTGTGCCCAATTGGCTGGAAGCAAGGCCTGATGGGCAAGTGGTGATTGGCTGCTTTGGAAACAAGGCAGAAATTTGAAATCTCTTAACGGTGGTGGGCATTGAGGGAAGGACGAGGAAGTGACTTGGATACCTGCTGGCAAGGTAGGGCTGGCTGGGGGGTGCTGATGGTCGAGGGTGAGCCCTCTTCCTCCCTCGAGGGAGGAGATCCTTGGGGACATGCCAGAATGAGCAGTGAGGGTGCAATTTTCCTCATGGCCTGTGGCTCCCTTTGTTCCATGTTTCCCCAGCAAAGTGGCAGGCAGTTCCACAGGTCAGCAAAGGAGGAGGCTTCACTGGGGGTCTACTGAGGGTCACGAGGGGAAGGCAAATGGTGCAAGCCTATATTATATGTGGAAAGGAAGGAGGGAGGGAGGGAGGGAGGGAGGGAGGGAGGGAAGGAAGGAAGGAAGGATGGATTTCTGACGCTCCCTGCCAACTTCCCACAAGCAAAATGAATGGGGAAGCTGGCAGCAAGTCGTAAGATGCTCACACTGCTTTTTTGCCCTTGGTCGTTCTGTTTCTCTGTTTAGGTAAGGAAATATCCCTGAAA
This sequence comes from Python bivittatus, assembly GCF_059951505.1. Lineage (NCBI taxonomy): Eukaryota > Metazoa > Chordata > Lepidosauria > Squamata > Pythonidae > Python > Python bivittatus. Next base: position 7,469,195 of record NW_028277073.1, read on the forward strand.
CAATGACCCAATGGGTCATGGACTATCTAGGAAATTCTAAAGTGAAAGATTGAGGGAACTAGGTTTATTTAGCCTTTGGAAGACATAAATGAATAATAGAAAAAGACGATGACTTAAATCTGTAACACACAGAGTTCAATCTAAATAATATTATGGAAAAGCAGATCCAGCTGAAACTACTTTTTAATAGGAAGACCAGTTCAATATCAAAACCAATTACCTAGAGAAGTGGTGGGCTTTCCATCACTGGATATATTCAAGCAAAGGCAGATTCCTATACTGGGCAGAAGATTGGCTTCAATGGCCTCTTCCAAATTTATGATGCTATGTTAGTAAACATTTTATAAAGGAAATACAGCCTGTTACTATGAGATGCCCCCAACTTTACCAAGAAGTCTGACTATGGATAAATACTTAACCTTGTGTAGTTATGTAGAAAGTAAAATGCTCCCCAAAATTTAGCAATTGGCTGGTTCTATTCCTGCAATCAAACATTTATTTATCTCTTCCTAATTATTCCTACAAGGTTCCAGTATGAATAATCTACTATTGATAATGAGTAGATCTCCTCTTCTTATATTCCAGCTCTCGATCCTTGTTCTGCCTACATCAGTCTGAATGAACCTTGGAGGAACACAGAATACCAGTTCAATGATTCTACTGACCAGCCCGAGTGTGACAGTCACGTGGACGGGGAATGGTACCGCTTCACAGGGATGGCTGGAGATGCCATGCCTACCTTCTGCATTCCAGAGAACCACTGTGGCACCCATGCCCCAATCTGGCTGAACGGCAGCCATCCTCAAGAATCAGAGGGCATTGTCCAAAGGCAGGCCTGTGCAACTTTCAATGGAAACTGCTGCCTCTGGAATATGACTGTCGAAATTAAGGCATGCCCGGGAGGTTATTATGTCTACCACTTAGCCAAGCCCAGTGTCTGCTACCATGCCTATTGTGGACGTAAGTGACCTAAACTTAATTGTTCCTTCTTTCACAACTCTTCTTTGGGCAAAGTATAACAAGAGGAATTCCACTTTGGGAGCCTGTAATATGGAGTCCTTGGGGTTCTCTGAGCTTGGTTGTTTTCTTGCAAACATTTTGTTGCCCAGCTAGGTAACATCTTCAGTGCTAGAATGGAATGGGGTTTGCTCTCTTCTCTTGGAGCCTGTAATATTTCTGAAAATAAAAGACATGATTAGTGAATCACATGATACAACTTATCCAAGACTAGTTCGTTTGAGAGTACAAGTACATACTCACATGCATGAATGATTCCTCATATAATTTTGTTTCCCTCAAACAAATGAGCAAACTTCTTTGCATGAATATATCTAGTCTAGTTCTTCTCTCGATGTGATTCTTCTCACTCTTCTGTAATTTGCTTATTTATTATGAGAAGTATATTTTTCAGCTGTACAATCTTCAAACCCCTGACTCCCTGAAATTGGAATAATACACCTCTGCAAAAGAAGATTCCCACCAATTTCTTGGCAAGATCAACTCAAAAATGAAGTTTATTCCTGTTCATAGTAAATATGTTGTTGGGAACATGTTGCAAGGGAGTCAAAGATGATAATCCTCCTAAAGCAATGACTCTAGAAGATAACTCACTGAAGAAGGCTGTAGCTTCAGACGCATTCCTTCGCTGTGACTGTCTCATTTTTCAGCTCCAGATCCACCAGATCCACCAAGACCAATAGCAGTGCTATGTCCCAGCAGAAGTTCACAAAGCACAGTGCCTTGTCTGGCATTGCAAAGTTTAGCATCCTTGAACACTATTCATGACAGAATGCTAGAGTCTGCATTCCAGACTGGGGTGATTCATCAGAATCAACTGTAAGGGTGATCAGTTAGCATCTAGCTTCTGCTGAAAGGCTGCTTGATTTTATTGTCCCTCTGATTGCTGGCTGTACAGTTTCCCCACTACCCTGAATTTTCTTTGGGGTTTTGTTGCCCAACCCTTTGGATTCCAGTCACAGATCCATTCAGCAGCTCCTTCACTTCTCCAGCCTGGTAGAATATTCAACCACATGGTAGAGTTGCTATAAAAAGAAAACCTACCATGATTATGTGTTTCAGGTCAGAAAATTATGAATACTTGTGTTTTGACAATAGAAGCAAGTGCTCAGAAAGCTACTTGCTGCATTTCACAAACAGTACATACATACACTTTTGCATATCCCTTATCTGTTACAGTATGGAAGTTTTAAATCTACAGTGACAGTGTATATAGCATTAAAATGGCCCTCCTCTGCTTTTCCCCCCCACTTTCTCACACATGCACACAGACATAAATAGCACTCAAAAATACATTGAGGTTGATATGAAAAATGCCTTCAGTCATTGGCTCAGATTACAATGGTTGCTTTTCATGTATAACTGCCCCAAACTAAATTAAAAAAAAAAAAAAAAAGCTTACCCTGATTTCCTTTAGAAACCAGGCTCTCAATTTCCATTTTAGTTGCATTCTTGGGCAATGTAGTTAATAGCATTCTGTTGCATTACTCATTGACCCTTTCAGCTTATAACTGAGAAATCATTTCAGTAATGTATCTCATCTGGAAAATCTGCTCTGTGCATTCTTGTCAGCTGAAGAGGCTCAGTTCAAGGTTTCCTTGCTGAGCTGGGAGTGAGCAGATTCAAATATCTGATCTTTTCTGCTGTAGCATCCTTTCCTTTGAATTATTTTTGAGCAATCTAGTCTATTCCATTGTGATTTTTGTGAGGACAGCCATGCTCTTTCTTTGGGGGAAACGTTTGGACTGTCAAATTTGTCGGCACGCTGTTTTATTTTAGTGGTTTTGCATGTTGTTTTAAAAGTTGTGGTTGTTATTTGCAAATTGTCTAAGCTGCAGCACTGATGAGATAGCTATCTGCAAACACATCTTTGTGCATGTATTTATGCGTGACTACATTTGTGGATACCTTAACGGAGGGACTTTATCACTGTGAGGAAAATGCTAGACTACAAGGGGCATTCGGTTCATCAAGTAAATTCTTATGACCTTGATCCAAAAAATTCACAACAGATTCTCCATACCCCAATAATGCTTTGAGTTTTTATTTCTTTACATTTGTTCTATCCAATATCTCCAATGAGATATCCATCACTAATCTACAGTATGCTATCTTGTTTGATCCAGGATCTGCTCAAACATAACTTTCATTTTGTGATTTGAGCCAACTGGCATCTCTGAAGTATGATCTTCAAAGATTCATAAGGATTGGAAAATAATGTAAACTTCTTGGAGAAATTTTGGGTTCAAATTTAATAAATACAAATAAAAAAAATAGAAGTAGCCATTTTGACGCCACCCATGTTTTGAAGAACTAATTTATGACTGTTTTTCACACATTTCTCTAATAGAACTGGTTCAGGTCATCTGCCAATGATGGAAAGTCAACTTCTCAAAGCCTAAGAAAAACCCTGTATAACTTTTGTTGCATTGATGATCAATTTAGCATTCCATATGAATTAATTTCAGCCCTTCATTCAAGTTCTTGTCTTTCTAAAACAATGCACATGGGCCAGTGCTGATGCAGTAATATACCTGACATTGCAACACATAAGGCCACGATGGGAGATTATTGTTACCTAGTTAAATTACTCTAAGACAGTGACAAATACATTTAAAAATTAAGCAAATATACGTTTAATTAGTAGAAGGAACTATGTTGGATTTCAGCAAATCATGGAAGAAAATATACTAACTTTATGATATCTCCAGACGAGTATCTACCTGACCTTGAAAAATACTTTCCTTCTTTTTCTCTTGCAAGATAAAGTATTGATTTCCTCCCTTCTTGTTCAAAGACTTATCAAACTGAGTTTGCACATATAAGTAGACTTGATGATACTAAAATAGTTACAAATCAATAACATCAAACTTCTGCAGGGATGTCCAGTCTTTCCGTATTATAGCATTTACACCTTGACAGTTCTACAGTAACAGGAGACAACATGGGGCCCACATGTCCCAATATGCCCTAACACATCTCCCTTGGTCTCCTCTCTGCCACATCAGCTTTTTTGTAAAGTTTATTTTCATTAAAGAGAGAGAGAGAGAATGAGAGAGACAGAGACCAGAGAAACTTAGGTTCAAGACCATGGAAGCTCATAAGGTGACTTTGGATCAGTCACTTTTTCAGCTTAACCTAACTTAACAGGATACTGTAACAGGATACTGTAGCTGTGAGGAATAATGGAGTGCTGTGTATATCTCCTTGAGCTCCTGCATTCAAGACAAGCTATAAATCTCTATGTAAATAGAACCTCTATGTAAATAGAAACTGGTGTGCTGCAAATCAAAGTACAAAATTCATACGTGTTTTCAGAAATGTATTTAGTCCCACAAAAGTCCCACTGGCCTGGTAGAAAGCATTCTGATGGCTAGCGTCACTTCTGGTAAATGTATTTTATGACTGACTGTGCTTACTCACAATAAACCTTTTATGAATTTGCAATGCTCTCATAGTAGCCATTTTGTGAGTGCATCTACAACAAAATCTCAACATTCCAAATATGCCTCTAATCCAAAAATATTTCCAACAACCTTCCTACAAGGAAGAGTATTTTGATGGGCAGCTTTTCAAATTAGAACCAGTTCTTCTAGATATTCATAAGATAATGCACTGAAGTCCTTTTTGATGAATTAGTATGTGAGATCAGAAAAGTTCCTTCCCTGGTTGCATTTAGAAAGACAATCTACTTTTTTAAGCTTTTGAGCGACCACTTTCAAGTTTTGTCTACTGTTAGTTTTATTATTTGTCGTCTTGTTCTTTTATGCTATTTGCTATATATATATTTAATCTTTCATCACATACATTATTCTGAATTTAAGGAATCGTCCCAACTGGCAGTTAAAATAGGCTGAATTTTAAAACTATTATTTGCAATATAACTCAGAACAAGCTTGAATTGTATAGCAATACAGAATTATTGCTGTGTTGTTCTACTACATAACATTTGTCACTATGATAAGTAGAAGACTGCAATTTTAGGGATACTGAATACATTACAGCCACACACATTATGATAGAAATAGTCAAATGCCTATAAAATGGGTTTTAAATGAAATTTAAATTGTAGTATGAAAGTGGGAAGGGGTTAAAGAAGGTCATCTCTTTCAAAATCCTATTTTCTCTAGTTCTGAGGTCTCCACTGTGATGACTGGGGCACCAGTGTACCCACAGCCAACTGCCTTAGCACCCAGTTGATTTTCTTTCCCACCCAACTTTTTGCATTAAAAACATTTGTTTAATTTAAAACATGGTTGAAGTTGGCATGTTCTGAACCAAAGCACCAACTTCTGCCTTAGTTTTTATTTTCCTGAATGCTTTTGGTCCCTGAATTTGCTTTGGAAGCATTCTTTAAAAATAAAAATGGTGGGTAACTGCAGCTAAGTGTTTTATTTGAAAAAAAGTGCCCTCCTGCTCAGAAGAAAAGATGAAGATAGGCAGAGAGAAGGTCTTGGAACAGTGTTTTTCAACTTGACAATTTTAAGCTGTATGGACTTCAACTCCCAGAATTCCCCAGCCAGAGTTGAAGTCCACACAGCTTAAAGTTGCCAAGTTTGAAAAACATTGGTCTACAAGGATGCAGAAAAACTGGGGCTTTGTGACTGCTTTTATCCCTTGTGGCAGTCATTTTATGAATAGACTAGCCCTGGCCAACTTGGTCATTTTCTCAACATTTCAAATGCATTTTCCTCAAACAGGTCTCTTGCTCTAGCTCTTTTCCTCCTGATTAAAGTTGCCTTCAGTCCTTGAACCCGCTGGAAGAAAATGGTATCAGGATAAGCAATTTTGGGAAAGGGCAGGGGAAGTGTTCACAACCATTCCTCACTCTTTCTGCTTGATAAAAAGTTGGCGATGATCTGATTTATATATACACATTCTGCTTCTCCTTTAGCCCTTAGCTTAAGCCCAACTAATTTATCTAAGTATGCCCAATCAGTTAATCTGCTTTTCTAATGACCTTCCTTTGTTATTCTGCAGATTTCTATGACATCTGTGATGTGGTTGATTGTCGGGGTTCCTGTTTGGACACTGGAGAATGCATTTGTTCTCTAGGGACAATTTTGGGACCAGATGGACAGACTTGCCTTGGTAAGAAACTTATAGAAAAGGAAACATGAGAACCAAAAGGAAAATACCAAGTCAAGGGAGAGATCTGAGATGGGGGAAAACTAACAAGTTGCTTATGGATTGCACCACCCCACAGTAATAGGGTCCACTTTTCTTAAATGATAAGAGAAAAAAACGAGGAAACTAGGTAATGATTATCACTGTGAAAAGGAACTAACTTCCATTGTAAACGTCATCTACTCATCACTCCCACCCATGTAAACTGATCTCTGAAAAAATAATTAGAACAGGAACATAATTACCTAGCCAACATTTTGAGTGAACTCATCTTTATGAAATGGCCTGGAGCTCTTCCAGCACTATGTATGCAAGCTACAGCTTAAACTGACAGATTTTTCAGGGTAGAAACAAAGAGTATTGGGGAGCTGATTACATTTTATTTGCATGCCTTGGCATTCTTTGAGCGAAATAGTAGCCAATTATCCCAGCCTACTCCAGGAGACTAGATAAAGATTCGGGGCTTATGATTAAAAACAAAACTATGTAGAGTTCCATGAAGTAGTCAGAGTGCCTCAAAGCAGCATTCCAATTCATTTAACCAAAGCAAGCCATACATACAAAGAACGCTAATAAAAGTCAGCTGCTGGTAAGAAAAAAAAAAGTTAAATTCAATCTAAGCTTTGTTTTAATTAGATTTTTGGTTTTGACAGCTGTGCCAATAGTTTTAATTTGCTAAAGTTGTAGAAAAGGCAGTCAGAAAAGGCACTCTCCAGTTCAACACCAATTGGCAATCTAATCGATTGCCTTGAATCAGATGACAGCTGCATCACTATTAGACTTTAATTTATGTTTCAGAATAATCAAACTCATGAAAGATATACTGCTATCTCTTAGAAGTCTGGAAAGCATTCAGATGAGATGCTTCCCAAAGCATGGATTTCATCTTTCCAAGCAAATCTTCTGCTTCTATCCGTACTCCCCCACCCCTAAAACAAGCCCTTTAGAAAGCCCATTAGAAGTTTTCTCCTTTGATGATCTGATCAGCTTCTCTCCACCACCAAAATCTTTCTTTTTCATGCATGTGACCCTCTCCCCCCCCCATACATATATACGCATACCTGCTGTGGTCCCAAAGCCATGCCCCCTGCTCCCCCCTGGTCAGCACTGTGGGGCAGATTAGAAGGGACTCTAAATTAGTGTTCACACAAACATCAACTAGCTCAGGAAAGATCTAGCAGATTAGAGAGGAGGGCAAGGAAAATAATGCAGGGACTTGAGGATATGCCCTGTAAGGACAGGGTGGAAGAATCTGGGATGTTCGATCTGAAGAAAAGAAAATTTAGGGGAGACATGAGGCCAACAACTATATTTAATGGCCACAGAAAGTAGAACCAGGAATAATGTCATGTATAAGTTTCAGCTGCCTCGATTTTGTTTAAACATAAGGAAAAGTTTCCTGACCGTAAGATTGGTACAATGGTGGAAAACTCTACCTATAGATGCTGTGGGTTCTCCATTTCTGGAGGTTTTTAAGAAGAGGTGGGACAACCACCATTCATGGATGGTTCAATCAGCTTCCCTGCACAGTTTGGAGGTTGGGACTAGACGATCCTTGTGGTTCCTTTCAACTCTACAATTCTATGATTCTGCGAGATGTATTCATGCAACATGCTAAGTCTGATTCCTGTTCACTCTGAATACATAGCATGTTACAAGTTACAAGATATCTGAACAGGCAAAGAAGGTCAAGGACAATTGGAAGGAGGACAAATGAGGGGTAAAGGACACTAACTGTTTAAATTTCTTGGTATCCGGGACAAAAATTACAGTGAAAAACAAGCAAAAACTCTCCAATTGTCCTTGCCCTCCTTTGCCTGTTCAGATATTTGGTAACTCTAATACTGAGGTCTACAGGTATATTAAATTACTTTTTCCAGCGTCAGAAACACTGATTTTTCCAACAAATTCCAAACAACATTTTCCCAACAAATCTTTGTTTTCAAGAACATATGCTAAGTGTTAATATAGAATCGATAACAACACGCTCTCCAAATTTCACCATAAAAACTTGTGATGAGTCATGTGATCTCCAGACTCCAATGATCATAGATTTGAAGGGGCTGGATTAAAGCTGATTGCTGGGATCAAGAAATAAATTAAATAATGTAAATCTAGGCTGTTGAGCCTGTCGATGGACAAGAGGAAGAAAGAAGCAGACAATTTTCAAGATCACAATGCACAAAAGTTTGAATGACTACTGTTGTGAAAACAGTCCAAAATTTAAAACAAGAAGACAAAAACCAACACACTCAAAAAGCTGGACAATATTTGATTTTAAGGCTATGCTTGCCAGACAGGTAGTTTATAGTGCACTGAATGATACAAACACAGACATGGGTTAACTCAGTAAGCCGGCTTAGCGTGTTGTGTTAGTTTATAGCCTATTGGTGGCAACATTGGTACAGCCTCTCCTTACTTTTTAAAAAATATGTGGAGTATACTGGACAGAAGATGGAGCCTCAAAGAAGGTGGAGCTTTGTACATTATTTAACTTCATAGAAGAGACAGGTGGTGTTTAGTCTGAGCATTCATATAACGGCTGTCCAAAATGAACATTCTGCCTCATCCTGATGTGGCTTATTCATCTTTCTAATTAATTTGCTTAGCTCTGAGTAATAACATTTCAAGCGCAGACTTTTCTTCTTCTTTTCCTAGCCCTTAAGCACTCCTTATTTCCTAGTTGAGGGTCTACACAATTAAATTAGATTGGTAAATAGACAGTTCTAGTTAGATTGATTGGAATATTAGTCCTGAACACTTTCATTCATCATATCAATTGGACTAGCTTTTCACTGCAACTTACAGGGTGTTGGCTAGATCAGCATTTTTCACGCTTGGCAACTTTAAGATGTGTGGACTTCAACTCCCAGAACTCCCCAGCCAGAACCCAGAACCCAAGTTTGAAAAAACACTGGGTTAGATGCTATGAATCTTAAGTGTCAACTGCGATTTCTGAGTTCCTTCTGGTTTTCTAATGTTCTGCAGCAATCTCCAAGCTAATGAGGTTTATAACATTAGAATTTACAGTAACATTTTTACACTTACAAATAGCTATGTTTAAGCTGAATGTACAAACGTTCAAACCAGAGCTGATCTACTGTATATAATCAACTAGTTAATGCTGGAAAATTATGGGGTGTAATTTGCAGTTTAGTTTGCACCCAACACTCCTGGTCATTCTCTACATCCAGATAAGAGCAACACATATGCCACTCAGTTCAGCTAGTGAAAACATAGCTTGATGCTTATTTATTAATTAACGGATAATTGGCAGAAGGCGGGCAAAAGCAGAGAAAAAGAGAAAGATATTAACAACAGGCAAAAAATTGCATTATCTATATAGCTATATCAAAAGGACACAGAACGTTATAACACAGTGAGTCATTAATACGGACAGACCCAAAGGGAATGGCTTTGGTTGGGCCATCTTTATGCACATAGCAGCAGCAGAAAAGAGATGGAAAATAGGTCACCAGCTGACCTTCCTCCATTCTGCACACTAAATGAAACAATTTAGTGGAAAGGGATGATGGATCCAACATCTAAAACAAAGGGCAAGACTTTTATATAATTACAATTATATCATTCTTTTATATTTTGAAAAACATTTTTGGAACCCTGGTTATAATTCTTGATTAAAGCTGCAATCTGTTAGAACTAAGTCCCACTGATTTCATTGGGACCTACACTTACTAACTGTGCATAGGACTGAACTGTAAACTATCAGGCGGAAATAGAGTGCTCGTAAATCCCTCAACCTTAACCCTAACTGTTTCCACCCCACCAGCCATATAATCATTCAAAATGGAATTTGCAAAGTAGAATTAAGATGTCCTAGGAAAAAAAACCCCACCAAGTTTGTGATTCAACAAAAAAAGTCCATTATTGGATAGCAGTGAGTGCAGTTTTTCAGACTGGGTTCACACATTAGACTAGGCTATACTTTGTTTAACCACAGTTTACTGGTTAAATAAATGATAATTACCTGGGGGCACAGAACATGTGAGGCAAACAGGAGTCTCCCAAGTGGTGCCTGCAGGACTCTAACATTCAATAAAATGTAATTGGTTTTTAAAGAAAACAAAGAATAGGAAAAATCTCATAAGCTTACCAAGCAAATCCTGGAGATTTGGGTTGTTGGTTTATAGCAAGACAGAACATTATATATTGCACATAGCAATATTCTCAGTGCCCAGCACTAGGAAAATGTACTGGTATCACCCTTGTGCTTCTCTTTTGCCCTTTACATAAGATTCTACTCTTTGACCTTTTAATGCCCCTTGTAAATTAATACACCCAATAGAATAGAGAAAGATTTTGTTTTCAGACTAGTGCCCGAGACTAGTAGAGAGCTAAAAAAATCTGTCTATTGCTGTTGTGTTGTGTCACATCTAATTAAAACCAGCCTAGTCAACAGTACTGGATCCTGATGGATGATGTTCTTCTTCTTCTCTTTGTTGTTTCTAATCTTACTTTTTTATATTTTTCTTTTTCTTTATAGTATGAACTTTAACTGAAATAAATTATTGCTGTTGGGATTGTGACCTTTATACATTCTGATCATCATATTCTTGGCTATCCTATTTATTAATGTATTCCATGGCAGCAGTTGGCCAAGTTTAGCTGATCTTGACCTGGTTATTATTTAGATAGGAGGCTATAGGAAATGCAAGGATTGTAACTGCCAGAAAGTTGAAAAACATATTTCATATTGGAGGAAGTAGATACTGCTGAGTCCAGTGTTTTTCAACCTTGGCAGGTTTAAGATGGGTAGACTTCAACTCCCATAATTCCCCAACCAGTTGGGGAATTCTAAGAGTTGAAGTCCACCCATCTTAAACTTGCTAAGGTTGAGAAACATTGGCTTAGTCGATGCTTCTTAAAGAGAAATTGATTTCTCATGTCAAGTCACACAGATTGTGATGAAATGCCAACAGACCTTGGGAACACAGGGGAAGCAGCAGGACAGTTACAGGAGAAAACAGGGCCCATTACAGAGTCTAGGGGAGGGGGTAAACATGAGAAGAGACTCAGCGTAACTCCACCTACATTGCTCTCAGTATAGGTTGGGCAGGAGAATTGCTTTGAGAGGCTTTCAAGCAAGATCTAGCAAGAAAGATCTCAGAAATCCAAGTGGTTCTGGTTTCCTGAACTTGCCAACCTTGCAGGGCTTAACACAAATGGAGTCACTGGGTTTTGTACTGTTGTGGGGGGGGGGGGGGGGACAAAGCTACACGCACAAGCCAAGGACATCTAACTTTTATGAATCAACCATCAAGAATGCTGACAAAACTCCACCCAACAAATACAGGTCTTTCAAACCAATGAGCTGCAGTACTCCAAAAAGTAGGATTACCACACCTTGCCCCTAGCACACATGTTCTGCACTCCAGCTCTTAGCTGCTTTTAGCATTGCTGCTAAGTTGGAGATCTCTCACCCATGTTTCCCTGTAGATGAAAATGAATGCGAAAGGAATAACGGAGGCTGCAGCGAATTCTGTATAAACCTAAAGAACTCCTATCGCTGTGAATGTGGAGTCGGGCGTGTTCTGAGGGCGGATGGAAAGACTTGTGAAGGTAAGGAAATGACTTAGAATTGTTTGGTGAACTTTTGTGTCTGACTAGGAGGTTGATTTTAATTAACGCGCTTTAAGATTCATTTCTAGTAGGAGAGGATAAGGTCCAAAGTGCCTGAAAATACCCTAGAAATCAGAGAAATGGCTGTGAGCTAAAGGAAGGGAAGGGGAGGGGAGGGGAGGGGAGAGGAAGGGAAGGGAAGGGAAGGGAAGGGAAGGGAAGGGAAGGGAAGGGAAGGGAAGGGAAGGGAAGGGAAGGGCAATATTGAGGTAGCTTTCTGTCTTTGCAGGCTTCATCCAAGAACAGGTATTTGAATGCCAGTTGGGACTTGCTTTAGGGCTGAGAGGTGGGTGGAATAAAATTGCATAGATAGGCATACATTTTCATGCAACTAGACCTTGCCTTGAGAGTCCAGAATTCACCAGGGCTGGGCACATGTCCAAAGGGCTGTTTCCTTTGCTGAGGCTTTGATTAAGGCATCCCTTCAAAGCAAAGCAATGAAGTGGTGCCCGCCTTCTCTTGGGCAAGCTCAAGTGACATGCTTCCAGAAGGTGGACACCGGGCCAAGGAGCATCCACTTCAGAAGTGTAGTAGAACCTCTGCTTCCAGTTCCTTCACACAGTTTATCTTCATTACAGGGAATGGGAACAGCCCTGAAACTGCACCTGTTTGTTCTCTGTGCTTTTCCACAGCTCTCATTAATTTCACGGTGGCTTTCAATGCAGAATTCCTTCACAAATCTTTGCCCAGCATGATTAAGAAGTCAATGAAACACATATGTAGTTTTTAATTACTGTTGAATATATGAATGTAATCTCCCCTCATGTTACTTGCTCCTATAGCTTCATTCTACTTGAGTAGATAAGGGACATGGTTGCAGAAGCAGATGAATGGCTGGGTGGAACAAAGGTTGTTATTTGTCTACTCATTATTTCTGCCTTAGAAATTGAAGGGTGTCACAACAACAATGGAGGCTGCAGCCATATTTGCAACATGGTGGAAGCTGGTTATCAGTGTGAATGCCCACGAGGTCTTATTTTGTCAGAGGACAACCACACCTGCCAAGGTACAGGGGAAAAAAGGGATTTCATGTTGTGGCTGGTCTAGGGTAATTTATTAATTTGTTTATTTAGTAGATTTATATCCTGCTTTCTCTTCAGGAGCCCAAGACAACAACTATCATCTGGTGAGCTTCCAGGGTTGAGATGGTACATGAACCTAAATTTCAGTAGTAATTATTCTTATTGTTGTATTGCTACCTTATTGCTGTGCCCTAGCCCCATCCTATCAGAATGGAAATGCATTTTGAAAAAGCTGAATCAAAACATAATTTTAATCTGCAGATTATTCCCATTCCATTTTACCAGCCAGTCCAGGACTTGTAATCTGGTTCCTTCTGGATATTTTAGATTTCAGTTCCCATCAGCCTTCGCCAGCATGGCCAATAGCTAGAGACTATAGGGAATAGCAGCCTAAGAGAACTGGAGGACCCTGGTTTGATGGCTTCCTGAGGATGGTAGAACAGGTTGTCCAAGACATCTGGAGGGCACTGGCTTGAAGGAAGCTAATCTAATGGATGGAAAGAATGCCATGTTTGGGGGAAGTTAATATTAAAGGGCTGGACACTGCTTTTTATGAAGGCTATGAATTGCATATCCACACATATGCACCCAGTTTGATCATTGCAGAAGGGCCTGCTAATTGTTGCCCCACTTTCTGAAATATGTGGAGTGTGGATAAGGAAATAAACAGGATGTTTTGGGTTTTTGTTTTAATTGTACACCTAATTGGGACATGGCTGAATACATCAAAAGGAGAGAGAGAAAGAGAGAAAGAGAGAAAGAGAGAAAGAGAGAAAGAGAGAAAGAGAGAAAGAGAGAAAGAGAGAAAGAAAGAAAGAAAGAAAGAAAGAAAGAAAGAAAGAAAGAAAGAAAGAAAGAAAGAAAGAAAGAAAGAAAGAGAGAGAGAGAAAGAGAGAGAGAGAAGCATGAAGGTTATGCAATTTTCTTGGAGACTTCCTTTGAAGAAAAATGAAAAAAGTGGAGCTAGACTTAGAATCAACTAGTATATTTACCACAAATGAAGTTCTTTGAATGTGCTTGGAAAAAGGCAGATGTCTTGGACAGGAGTATTTTACACTGTAACAGGTTTCTGTTATTCCTTGTTCTAATACAAGCTGAAACAACTAGATCCATTAAGAGATCTAGATTTCTATATTTATTAAGAAATTTGCCTGGCAAATTTAAGCCCAGATTTCACGCATTTATTAAGGTATATAACAAATTCCTTGATAAATGAGCAGCACCTGGTGCTTTTCAGTTCTTTGGGTCTAAATCTGTGGATCTTGTTCATGTGACCTGTGAGCTGCTTGGGATCCCCAGTCCCTCTTTTGCATTCCATTCCAAATGTTTCATTGCAAGAAAAGAACCAAGCTCAGAGAACCCCAAGGATTCCACAGTTCAACCCTGAGCTACACATATTCACCTCTATTAATTCCAACAGTGGCAGTGTTGTGGCAGCTGGAGTTGGCATTGCCACTGCACTGCTGCTATTACAGATGTGTGATGACTGATGAACTGGAGGACAGTGAGATTGACTGGAACTGAGAGTTGAGGCAAGCATGGCCTCACTCCACAGGGGATCTGTCTTTTGTTTGGCAGGCACCTGGCTGGATCTCTGTTCCGTCTGGATCATAAGCTTCAGATTTCCACTTGAAGTGTTGACAAGCTGGGCTGGCTGGTTTTAGAGCTGCTGAGCCTCAGAAGGCTGTCTGGATTACAGTACTGCTGACAGAGGGCCAGGAGGGGGTGTAAGTGAAGATCTCTGACACCATCCTGCCTAGGCGGGAAGCAGAGGTCAGCAGGTTGGTTGCTTGGGAATTGTAGAAGCTGCTGTCCAGTACTTCTGGTCAACTACAAACCCACAGAGAAGATATCAAGAAACCTTCGAGACTGTCATACCTGAAACAGCCCAAGGTTCACATTCTTTTGTGATGAGTTAATTGATGGAAACAAGTTGTGAAAACTCATCACAGTTTTCTGGGGAGAAAAGAAAAATACTTGTTAGCCTGAATGTTAATGACAAAATTACACTTCTATCAATATGTAGAAGGTTGCTCTGTCATACAGTGGTCCAATAACACTGTGACATGTGACAGTAGGCCTTCTCAGTCCTTTGCTGTATATTTTAAATTGCATAACCCAGATACCATTGCTTTCTATAGCAATGGCCATCCTACCATTTATATTCAGGCAGATCGAAGGGTCATTTCCCTAGGCCAAAACATGGAAACATTTGATTCAGAAGTGACAGACATTCAAAAGGACCTCATCCTGCTTCTCTAACCATCCTTGAAAGGCTGTGCATTTAACTTCCAGCTCACTTACTAGCTGTGCTCCTTCTTCCAGTTCCAGTTTTATGTAAATCTACTTCTATAGAAGTGAATATTCCCAAGGATCTCGTTGGGGGGATGGACCTCTCGCTTACCAATGGCTCCTGCAAAGGAATATCCAATGGCACTCATGTCAACCTCATCTTCTCTCTGAAAACCTGTGGAACGACTATAGATGTATGTATTGATTTTATTTATTTGTTTATTTATTCTTGCACTTCCATCCTATCTTTGCTCTTGAGATCTCAAGGCAGAGTGCATGGGGATCCCTCCTCACTTTATAGGCATAATATAACCTTTTGAGATAGAATGGGCTAAGGAAGAGCAACTGGCCCAAAGATGCCCATTGAGTTCCATGTTCAAGTGAAGAGTCAGCTTGGCACTCTGCACTCCAATTTAGCCACTATACTTTATTCCTTCTTTATGAATTTTCCATAGGGGCTTTAGCATACTTAAACATATGGAAACATCTGTCACTTGAGGTGCAGACCTAAGTAACTGCTTTATATATAGATTGCCTAGCAACTGTGTGGAGCAAAAAACCTCCCAATCTTTTGATTTCAACCTGCTTCTCTCCTATGGTGTGAAGGACGTTGTTTAAAAAGCTGTACATCAATGGAACAGACTTAGAGTGTTTTTTATGCCAGGCCCACTGTGTGAGATCCTAAGGAATCCTAGAAAAGGAGATTTCTCCAAGCCTTCAGAATGTCAGTGTTTGTTCTCTTGTTATGTGCAAGAGCAGACTGAATAGGTGAAAAATATAAAAATAATTACTACTGCTGTTATAATTCTTCATAAAATATCCAGGCAACAGGAGAATCTGAAACAGCACCCACTTCCAACTCCACACCACTGATTTCAGGATAGCGCTATTCAGCAGCCTTGCTGTCAGCCAAAACTGATCTATTTATAGTTTTTTTAATGAAAAAAAACTGATTTTTTTCATACACACACACGCACACACACACACACACACACACCCTTTGTCTGTCTCTCTAGGGCAGTGTTTTTCAAACTTGGCAACTTTAAGCTGGGTGGATTTCAACTCCCAGAATTCCCCAGCCAGCATGCTGGGGAATTCTGGGAGTTGAAGTCCACCCAGCTTAAAGTTGCCAAGTTTGAAAAACACTGCTGTAAGGAGACAGTGAGAGATAGCTGTCTCCTATCAGGTCCCACAATTGTATCAGTTCTTTGGTGATCAGCAAGTAGAAACCATTTAAATGAAACCAGGATGGAGTGTCTTGTTTTCTCCTTTTATTATTATAGGCTGGGAATATTCATTATGCTTCTCTTTTGCCTTTCTTGATCAATTTTGCAATCAATTTTGTAGCTCACTAAAATCTTACTTTTGTGCTATGTGGTTATGGCATAATCCTGTTAGCCCAAACAGAATTCCAATTTCTCTTCAGAGTGGCATTTTTAGTTAATTGTAAACTATTTTTAATGAAAATAATAAACTCTGGAGTATTTTACTTTTCTAAGAAGTCATTGTCTAAGCAGAATTTTGATAATCTAAGGGAACTATTAATTTTCCTTATTCTCATAATGTATCTAGCCCTGCTCATTAACCCTAGAAACCTTATTGGTCATCCATAGCTTATTAGCAGAGACTCCATACAGCCCTTCAAATACGTGGGCTAGAAATGTATTTTTAAAAGAGACAAATACTGGAAAAATCCTAGGTGGATGGTTTCTGGTTCTTGTGGTCCCTTTTTGGCTATTTGCTATTTTTTGTACTCTTGCAATTGGTTACACAGTCCAGGTTTCAATAATGTTGTTTCTGACATATCCTTTTATTCATGTTGTCCACCTACCTTCACCATATCATCTTTGCCCTCTGTTTACAGGTAGTAAATGATAAAATAATTGCTACCAATATGGTAACTGGCTTGCCAAGGCAAACACCTGGCAGTAACGGGGACATCATTGTTCGCACAGGAAAGCTGCTGATCCCTGTAACTTGTGAATTCCCTCGCCACTACACCATCTCAGAGGGCTATATCCCCAATATGAAGAACTCTCCGCTGGAAATCATGGGGCACAGTCAAGGTGTCTTCCCGTTCACTCTCGAGATATTCAAAGACAAAGATTTTGAAGAGTCCTATCGTGATACCCTTCCCACTCTTAAACTCCGAGACTCTTTGTATTTTGGGATTGAACCCTTGGTGCACGTGAGTGGCTTGGAGACATTGGTGGAGAGTTGCTTTGCTACCCCTACATCCAAAACAGATGAGATCCTGAAGTACCACTTGATTCGAGATGGGCAAGTGTTGATTCCTTTCTTTCTTTGATCTGAGATTTAAAACCCAGGTCCTTTGGTTGTTTAGTCATCCTAAGCTTGAGGAAAGAAGAAGAGACAAGACTTTCCTAAGACAACCAGCATGCCTTTTGGCTAGCAGAGAAATCAGAACAATGGCCAGCTGCCATGACTATCCAGGCAAAATCTTTCACTTCATAAAAAGGAAGCAGAGGCTGACCAAATAGATGAATTAGATGAATAGATGAATTACCGGAGAAAGTCCTCTTTCCGATGGTAATGCTTGATCAATTTGGTGAACATAGTTAAAGACATTTACCCTTTCTATGTAGCCCAGATGTTGACCTACCATTAGAGCATATTTAACCAATTAGCAGAATTGCTATCTTTTGTAGCTACTCCAGACCTCAAACAGGGCCCAGTTCTTTTGTCTTTGAAAAGAATTTGTTTTTAGTATCAGAATTGTACTTTCAGTGTTTTTTTCTTGGTTTCTACCCATTTTTAAATTATTATTATTACTATTACTATTATTAGATTTGTTTCATATATATATATATATATATATATATATCCATTTTTATCCCAATTTTTTCCATTGGGTAAGTCTTTGTATTGTAAACCCTAAATTGTACAATTAGATGTATATGATGATATATTATATTATCCTATATATGACATTTGATTCAAAATCTTGTTCTCCCTGTGTTTAGGTAGCCAAACCCAACATGACTATGAACAAGAGAGAGAGACACACACATTGGTAGACTTGGCCTGTAGATGTTCATAGAGTCTTGAGAATGGAAACCCAAAGTTGACAAAAGATCTCAAATGAACTTCAAACTAGTGCAGGGACACAGAATTTGAGCAATAGAGAGGAAAATATGACACAACCAGGTGGCAAGAATGATTAAGTAACACAAGCTGGTAGAACTTACACTTTTTGGAGTATGATAAAAGGACATGCAAGAAACATGGGAAGAGATACACTGGTCTCATCTTATATTATTTCCACATGTAGTGCCCATATGTCCCCTAATCTTCTTTGTCATGACCAGGGCAATCTAGAACGATTTTCTACTCATAATTGATTGAAAGGAGTAGAATTTTCATGCAGCTGGGAGCCCTGATAAACTACCATGTGAAGAATTATACTTGTGTTTAACTGGTGGTGAATAAAACTCCCCCAACCTATGGTTAAATCTATGGTTTAGCCTCAAGTTATATATGGACCTAGAGATCAGAGGAGGGATTATTTAAAAGAAGTAACAAATTCACAACAATATCTCTAATTGCTTTCCAATGAATTGTTCCTGGACTGGTTAGCAGGCCACTAGTTTCAGAATAGTAAAATTAATCACAGCTTGGCCCAAGAACTGTAAAATACTTCTGAATTTCTTATCATTATCCTTGGTTGGTTCAATGTTTCAGGATGCATTTGGACACTCTCAAAATTCAGATTCCAAGCATTTGTATGCCCTGCTAAACATCAGCGTCCACAAATAACAGAGTGATAGGAAATGCAAATAAAAAACAGAAGCAACCGTGACAGGAAAGGGCAATCTGGGGCCATCCATCATTGCAAGTTAACAATAAAGTACTTAGGCATTTCTAAGGGTATAGTGTTCCTTTAGAGAAATGGGAGATTAAAAGAACAGTTGGGGTCTCTTAAAATATAAATCCTCTAAGCAGATGGAAGAAAAGAACCATTTACTCATCGCGCTAAGTTGTGCTTATGATTGATAAGCTGGAAGTTCTAGAAATTATTATCCTAAGAGGTACTGTATAAAGGCTAAAGTTTGGGGACAGCTCCAACAAACTAGAAAGCTTGATGCAAAGGAAGTGTGATTAATAACTCCTCCTTTGAAACTCAGCTTGGAAACCAGGAGTCTTGTCCATTTACTCTGTAGACAGGAGTTAACTCAGATCTTACACAGGGCAGCAATGATTCTTTCCTCTGCTGCTCAGATTCATTTAGAAACCATCCTGGTGCTAGAGGAGGTCCATGCACAGGAATGCTATAGAGCCAGTTCTACCTGCATAAGCCCTGGATTCTTAATCATGGGGGAGTGGCATCTCCTTGCCTATGGTGTGTGTGAACTTACACAATGGAAATTCTGCAGGAGCAAAGGTGAATTAAGTCACGGCTTTTGATGAAGAAAGACACCCAGGTGAAATACAATAAAAAAGATTCCCCAACTGTGTTCTTAAAAACCAGATTGCCTGCTACTGGGGACATCTCTCTTGCTAGACTAGGCTATTTCAATAGCAAGGGGAAGGGATGGCATTTTTGTTTAACCCAATGGTCTAAGAGTCTTGTAGCACTATAAATATTAACCAATTTCCTATAGTATAAACTTGAATGGGCTATATTCCACTTTAACAAATGCAGTTCCTAAAATACAACATCCTTTCAGAATAAGCAGCTAATTACATTCTCATCCTGAATAAACTATTGCATCGTTTTATTTTAAAAAGAAAGAACATGCCCTTTTAAATCAATGTAGACTCATCATGCTTTCAAGGAAGGTCTTATGTGGCATCTGGTGTTTATCCAGTCTCTTAATTTATATAGGTGTTGTTGTTTTCCGGTGTACTTCATACATTTATAAGTTCCCCTAGAGATCATTTTTGTATCTGTTACTTCTGAAACAATTTTAGAAGTATTATCCCTAAACTCATACCGTAAGTTAACACTTTCATTTGTGAATAACAATGTTAAGCTCCTTCATGAATGCTTTATGCAGTTCCTTGAATCTCACTGACATAATGTGAAATGGGGAAATTTACTAAAGACATCTGGTGTTCTTATCCTTGTAATGCTAAAATTATAACGTAATGGAAATGTAGGTTAAAGAAGTTCAGTCCTGGTGTTAGGCAGTCTTTTGGGATTCCTTACCATTGCTTCATTGTTCCATCTGTCTTTGGACTAGTTTTATTTTTAATCACAAAGACACTCGTTGAGCCGGCATTAGAGAAATGGAGAAATCTGTTGGGGGGGGGGTGTTAAAAAAACCAAGAGACAGCTCTGATTGTGTGATCAAAGCCCCACCCCTTTTTATCTATAATACATGTCCAGAAATGGGCTGGGCTTTCATCTCACAGCCACCATTTTGAATTTTTGAATTTCTCTTCACACACAACGCCCCCCCCCCCAAAGGTTGGCCTTGAAACCACTACTCTCTGGAGCAAACCTAGGCATGCCTCACAATCCAAAGCAGCTCCCTTCCTGCCAGTCAGAAGGGAATTTTCTGCTACTCAGCTTTCTTTGCAGAACATGGCTTGGAAGCAATATAATCCATATTCCAGGTGCCATGGATTTTTTAACCTCTCAGAGACCTAAATACTCAGAAAGTATTCATTTGAGTTCTTTCTTTCTCTCTGATCAATTAAAACCAATGGCCTAATAAACAGAAGGGTGTAGGGAAACTGCAGAGGGAAGTAATCCTTGAAATTGTATTTGAATGGATAGGTTTTATAGTTGTGACTTACAACAGTGATCTATCTGATCCTTTAAAATGCTGAAGCATATGTTGGATGGATCTTACTCGATGCGTGGGACTCCACTTCTGCTTATAAAAAGTCTTCGACAGTTGCAAGAAAAGCAAAGAATCTAGTGGCACCTTAAAAAATAATTAATTTATTATAGCATAGGTTTTAACTAAAGACAACAATACTTTCTTATGTAGACTATTTTATTCTTCAAAGCCTGTTCTGGGTGCTTACAACAGAAATAATTGTTGAACCTTTCTTGATATGTTTATAAAACGATTTTTTCCCCATATAGCAATAATATAAGCAACTACAGTTCACATTATCCTGAAAATTCAAGTTCTGTCTGGTAAGCTCTTCTCATTCAGGATAAATGTAATTAATCAGCTATTGATGCCAGATTCCAAGTAGCAAAGGTTATTTCTATCTGGACATCGTTGTCCACGTCTACTAGTTTTCCCTTGCATTTTGTGCTATGTAGCAAGTTTTATAATGTTCAAAGTCTACATTCTGGAGATTAGATTGCTGCTAAGCAATCTGTTGTACTATCGTTCACCACCAAAGAAGGTGGTTTTTATTTGAAGACACAGACACAGACAAGAAACTAGACACTGAAAAATAACACCACCTATCAATTAATTCTCAGTATTTTTAAGTCCTAAGAATGACATCTAATTTTTCAAGGGAATTCATTTTGCCATCCTCAGTCTACTTTCTGTATATTAATTCAGTTGGTTTTGATTCTGGATTAAGGCTTGGAAGGTATTTCACATTGATGAAATAATAAAAAAAAAGAGCTGTCTGTAATGATTTGATTAATTCATCTTTGGTCTCACAAATCCTGAAACTTTATAAGGATAATGGAACAAAATGACTTGGGAATAATGCATTCCATTGCCCATTTCTTGGCTCAAATAAGCGTTTTAGTTATTTGCAGGAGTGTCTGGCAGGGAGTCAAGATGGCAGCCACAACTCTCTGATTGAAGCCCCAGTCTTTTTTTATGTGCATCACAGCATACATTAAAAGGGGAGAGGGCTTTGATCCCAGGATTGTGGCAGACATCTTGATTTTTTTGACTCCCTCCCCTTGTTCACACCTGTGAACAACAAAAAAGCCAAATGTAGGATGTGGAATGTATCCCCTACATACAGAAGTCCCACTTCCAAACAATGTTTAAAAACTATTTTCTCCAGCTCTAGGATTTGCAATCCACTTTAAAGAAATATACAAAAATTAACTTGAAAAGTTAGGGTTAAAAATTGCTAGGAAAATTTATTTGACTGTGTTGTGATTAATCCCATGTATTTGGGAACCCGAGAAGAAAGGAAGAAATGTTTCCTACAATATTTTCTCCATTAGCCCTTTGGTTTTGCCACGTCCCTGAGTCATCTATGTATCATTGTTGCAGAAATCAAAGGTTGGCTAAATATTCCTTTGATTTAGGATGCTTGTAGATCCTTTGGTCATTAAGCAGACTGCAAGTCCAGACTGTGAGAGAAGCCATATGAATTCTTTTAATTATTTTTTGTTGCTGTGGGTATTTTATTTCTGGCAATGCAATTAGACTCCACTTCTGTTTTTTCATCTTCAGTCTTGGCTGACCTACCACTAGGGCCAAAGACAGCAATAGGAGTGCCTGCCAACCTCCCTGTCTTCCCTGGAAGGCACTGAGATATCTTCTTCCTTTTGGACATCACTGTATGAAAGCCGTTGATATTTCTCTTCTCTCCCTTTCTCCCCAGTTGTGTTTCTGATGATTCCATAAAGCAGTATACATCAAAGGATCATTTGGCTAAACACTTTCAGGTCCCAGTGTTCAAATTTGTGGGTAAAGACAACAAGGTAAGCAAGAACTATACCACAGTTCAAATTCCTGAATTTCAACAGAGTTGACAAAGACAGGTGGCCTTGGCATCTACTGAAATGGACTAGCAGAAGATCCAGATGCCACCAAGATCTTCTGTCACATTTGATAGACTTGACTATGAGAACATGAGAATGAATATTATTGGTAAATGGGGGGTTTAACTAATTAGGAAGCTGTTTTTAAGCAAAACCAAATCAGGGAAAGCTAATCTTAATAAAAGGTTTGCAAAACTCTTTCAAGACTTGCCTAGCCCTGCTGTTCTCTTCTTCTAATTCCCAGACCTACCATATTTTCTTTCTCCTGAGCTGTGTTTCAGTGTTTCAGAAATGGACTGTCTGAGATACGGTTGCTAAATACTACCCCATTGCACCACAAAGATGATTTCATAGCTTGCTTCTCTTGGAAATTTTGTACCATTATTTTAGATTGGATGATATCAAAACTCTCTGTTCTGAAGTGAGAGTTTCTCACGTGCAAGCACTTCTTAACTTTCTAGTCATTACAAGATAAATAAGTATGAGTGGGCTTATCCTAAGAATTCATTTAACACTACGCATTTCAGTTGATGCCACTAACCCATTGCATTCAACAAGGAGTTTCAGATACCTGGCACCCAGCAGTTTCAAAATTTCAAGGAAAGAATGATAGAGAAACCAGCTTTTATTCTACAGCGTAGAGATATCATCAGCTTTTCTTAAAAAAGAGATGACATTACTTCTTTTAAATTTTTGCTCCAGAGTAAAATACTGTTGCTACCTAAAATGAGATAAAATCTGGCTGCTTTTAAAGATCTCCAATCAAAATGTTGTGACTCAGTCTCTGAAGCTGACATCTAGTATTGGACAACTTCTAGCAGATCCATTTATTTGCATTTGCAAGTGTATCTGATGGTTGAGGAAAAGGTTGCTGCTGGATCAGTGCCTTTATGGGATTATATTATGGGATAATTATAATTATGTTTATATTATATTCTGGGATGGCTGAAGGTTCAGTGCAAAGAAGATTGTACCAGGCTAATGTTACTTCTACTTTTTGTTTTTGTCTTCATATCCTGTATGACAGAAGTTTCAAAATACTGTACCAAGAACTACAGCCAAGGCAGTATAAATACCTGCCTCTTAGACTGACAATCTCCTGACATAGGAGTCTGCTTCTTCCAATTTCTGGCATGAAAATCCGTAGATGTCAGTCAGAAGCTTATACATTCCTTGTGGCTGAAAAGCAAAGCAGTATGAGATAGCATTTTTTCTGAACCACTGGTCTTCCTTCCCCTATCATCTTTGTTTGGCCAGATGACTGACTGACAGACAGACAGACAGACATATATATGTATTTATACATAAATATGCATCCTTTTTATTTAGGAAGTGTTCCTGCATTGCCGGGTCCTTGTATGTGGAGTAACGGATGAGACATCTCGCTGTGCACAGGGCTGTCATAGACGGATGCGCAGAAGAGCTAAACCACAGGAGGAATGGGATCACATCACAAATCATATTCTGACAAGTGGCCCAATTAAAATTGATGTGCAAGAATAGATGTATGAATATAAATATATATATGAAAGGGGTATAGCCCATTTCTCTCACAAGCATATGCTCCTCTTGAGATCAAATTAGATGTAACCCACATCTCAGTACTGTTGGATGTGTGCAGTGACACTGAATGGGAAATTTGATTTTGCAGAGTCAAAACAGGATTCACTCCAATTAGACATGATTTATTCAAAGCACAGCCAAAAATGCACGGACATCCGCAGGAAGGGGTTCAAAAAAAGTCAAGATGGAGCTACAGCTGTACAGTGGAAGCTCTACCCCTTTTTGTATTCATCTAAATAATTCTTCATACATATCAAAATCCTGAGTTTCTGTAAAGCAGTACAGGCATACCTCGGAGATCTTGTGGGTTCGGTTCCAGACCACCACAATAAAGCGAATATCGCAATAAAGCGAGTCACGTGAATTTTTTGGTTTCCCAGTACATATAAAAATTATGTTTATACTAGACTATCGTTTATTAAGTCTGCAATAGCATTGTGTGTAAAAAAAAACCCCAGTGTACATATACCTTAGTTTAAAAAAATCTTAAGATTAGGCAACAATTTCTCCATTGACTGACTCTTCCTTTCACGGAAGATTTCTCTGTAGCATGCAATGCTGTTTGATAAACGCAATATCTGTGAAACGCAATAAAGTGAAGCGCAATAAAACGAGGTATGCCTGTAGTGACATTGGGATAACAGCTGGGACAGGGACTGTGGCAGTAATGTGTCAACATATTAAATTGTCATGCTTGTTTGTTGGATTGTTTTCTGAAGAGTTGAAATCCTCATAGGCTTAATTATGATTTCATGGATCGAGGACCTTTCCCTACTGATCTCAGATAGGCACTGTCCTTGTATGCCCTCCCGATGCTTTGATGCTCCTGGCAGTCTTTTCTTCTGAGTCAATTAATTTCAGAAGTTAATTGGCTGCTGATCTAAAGGAGACACAGCAAAGACAGTTGTGTCCTCCTCCCTAGCTGTGAGATAGGCAATTCCCATTTGGAATTCCTATCTTCCCCAGCCTCCCCATTCCTAAGATTTTCTCTCCCCTCCTGAAATGAAGGTTTTGTGATAATTTGCACTATTGCTCTACTACTTTGGGGCTGTTTTGAGAGATGTTTTCTCTGTGCCACTGCAGAATAATAAGTTTCTTTGGGGGGGGGGGAATCCTAACCCCACGAAAAGCAAATGTTAATATACCCCCATTGGCCAGCTGCAGCAAAGGGAAGGGAATCACTCTTGCAAAGCAGTGGTAGAAAAATGTTAGTGATGATTGGGTAGTCAGCGTTGTGGTTGTGTGGAAGGAGCACTAGTCATTTCGAATGCTTTCTTAGCACTTCAACAGATGGTGAGAGTGTTCTCAGGGATAACTGAGAAAATCTTGCAAATGGGAAGGAAAAGAATGGTGATTTGCAGGTCATACAAGGGTTGAAAACTTTCCTGTTCCCAGATTAATGCACAGATTAATAAAGTTTTCAGCATGCCCAAATTCATACTGTAAAACTTGGCTGTGCAGCTATGGAAACTGATAGGATAAATTTTGAATTATTCAATTTGCTAAAGGGAAAATTGGGACATTTAAATACATTTTTTTCCAGAAAATTTTATAGATTTCACTGTTACGGAGTTTGGAAATCTGTTGCTACCACTGCACAGCTTACTATTATCTCTTTCTTGCCCCCCTTTTTTTTCTTTATGGAATTATCAGGAAATGTCTTCCAATGACTTTATTTATGCTAGCTCTCCATGCTGATTTAAGAAACTATGCATCAGTCTATATTGTCTGTAATCACCCCTGCCCCCACCCCCAAAAATAACTTTGGAAAAAAGTTCTTGATATTTACAGTGCTGAAAATTGCACAAGTTTTAACTTGCTAAATATGTATTTTTTGAAAACTCATATTCTCACATGTGAGAGCTGATTTCATGCAAATTTTCTCTTTCTCCCTCTTGATTCAAAAAACCTTTGCCGCTTGTATACTTTTCATCAGGATGCTATGATACTGCTGTGTACAACGATAACAAGAATTTGGGGATCCAATGAAACATTCCTGATAGACAGCATCTCTCTCACAGAATTGCAAAAACAGAGGAAGGGGAAAGTTTTCTTGCGGGGATTGTGAGAAAGAACCAATCCATCTGATGTAAAAGGTTGGACAACGCAAACCCAGTTGCTGCAGTACAAAAAGCAGCTTCAAATACTTCAATCTCATCAGAAGGCAGTTTAATTCCATTAAGTTATGTTCAGAGAAGAAATGTCAGTTCTCCTTTCTTCAGAGAGCAATGGGCAATCTATCAGAATGCTTCAATTTTAAAGTGGAGGGTATAGAAAAAGAATCGTGAGGGCCCAAGAGTTTTACGTGTCTCAGATATATATAGTTGTGCCACTTGAAGTTGTAGAATACTAGTACTTCTATTCTAGAATTAGAATAGAATGATTCTAGAAGTTTCTTGCAATCTCTGATATTATTTTAAACTATATATGTTATTTAATAAAAGTTTAGAATGCTCTGCATTTCATATTTTTCTTACACATGTACCATTTATACCTTTTTCTTATTATAAGATAATCCATATTTTTTCTCTTTAACTGGAACAATGTTCTAGTGAAAATAAAATGAGTATTATGCAATGACTTCATACTCTGATCTTGGTGTTCTTCTCTCGTTTATCTTCAAGCAGATGCCCACAACCTCATATTCTGTGTCAAACTGAGTACTGTACTTGGTAATCTAGTAAATATTGATGGACTTCTTTTTCCAGGAACGTCAGATTTCCATGGTTTTGTTTCACTTGAAAAGCAAAAGCAACAGTATCTGGTGAAAATCAATATATATGTATATTGGCTGCAAATTAGTGCACTATTATCAGTGTCATCCTGCAGCCTCTAGATCTTCTTTTATGTCTGGACTGCTCACACACATCTCAGATGCTCTTCTTGCATTAAGCGTCATCTCTAAGTCAAGCAGATGCTCTGGGAAGTGGACAGAAGTCATCGGATAGAACAGATGAGGGTGTCAGACCTCGGAACAGATTAGGGTGTCAGACCAAGCAATTCCATTGCTTTTTGGAATTGCTTTCTCAATCATGTTCACTTGACAAACTGCAATTAATGCATTTGTGGTCACAAGAAGCTTATTCCCAAGCCCCACAGCTAAGAAACTTGCACCTGTTCCAGAAGATAGAAGACCAAGCCTCTTGTAAACAAAGGATGCCTGAAGCTACCATTGTCACACTATCAAACAGCCTGATGCTCATTTCACAATTCATCTCGTTCTTCTTCATTACAGATGCAGGCACTTCTTTGGCTGTTCATGAAGGGGCGGCAGCCCAGGGTCCTGACCGTTTGGAAGATCGTATCCGCTACTGATTCACATGCTGTAGCAAAAGGGAAAGAGGTCAAAACCAATCATATCTTCCTTCTATAAGCTGACTGGGGCTTCATTTCCTTAAACAATAGGGAAGTGATCAAGGATCTGGGTCAACCTCCAGAACCTGTGCCTAGGAGGAGCTAAGTTTCCATGCCCCACAGCAAACAGGGCCCTGCCATTCCCTTGGGCCTCTTTTTCCCAAGACAAAAGAGTCTTCTACTCATTTTACAAAAGCTTCCAAAAATACATCCAACATTCAATTATGAAAAGGTGCATTACTCACTTTAAGAACATTTGCTATAATAGTGTTATAGCTATACCATTGAGAGAAACATAGGATAAGAATATATTTTTTTTAAAAAAAGCATTTTGTCCCTTTATTTTAGCATACAAGGCCATTTTCATTTTTATCATATTAATCATTTAGTATCAATGAATCATAAGCTGCCCAGAACTACATTCTCAGGAGTCATATATATGCAAGGTTTTTATCACCATGAAAGGGCATTCCTTCTGGAGCCCCAAAGTGCCTATATTTCTAAAGGTATTGCCATCATACTGGTTCATCATAAGGGGTGGATGAGCTGGACTTCATCCTGTGGTCCAGGCTTAGCAGCACCGGTACATATTTATCACTCAGCCAAAGTCCATCTTATGGCAGTTCTTTGGCCCCTCCTCAGACACGTTGGATACAGTCCAGTCTCTCTATTCTTTGGCACCTTTGAGGTAACTTGGACTACAGATTCTTTCCCATCATCAGGAGAAGGCATTAAGCTGGGAAAGGCTATTATATTCCTTGTTTCCTTTAATACTGAGGATCAATTTGGCATGATGACATGTTAAATATGTAGGAAAGGTTGCCATTTTGAAAATAAAAATAAAAGCAACTGTTTTCTGTGCATGGGAGAGAGAACAAGCTGAACTGGAACCATAGCAATGACAACGGTGGTTTTAATTTTTTCCCCCCATGCCATTTTCCTGTTTTAAAATTCCTCCTCTCCCAGTTGTCACATGGTCATCCTGTGGCTAAATTTTAGTCCTGTTGATAAGTTTAGGATCAGTTTATCCTGAATGTGGGTCTCCTTTATGCGGTTAAGACAGAACTTTTAATAGGCTTGCCTAAACTGGACT
This sequence comes from Python bivittatus, assembly GCF_059951505.1. Taxonomy (NCBI): domain Eukaryota; kingdom Metazoa; phylum Chordata; class Lepidosauria; order Squamata; family Pythonidae; genus Python; species Python bivittatus. The sequence goes on from NW_028277073.1 coordinate 7,497,969, forward strand.
TCACAGAAGCACTTTGGAGAACATTTCTGGTTGTCTCCATTTTGCCAGCTTGAAAAGCTGTGAACAAGAGGTGCTCGATCCCATTCAGAAAGAAGGGAAGGAGGGCAAGGAGAAAGGATAGCAAGAGTATCTATGTGGAGGTCAAAAGTCAGTATAAGGGCTGCAGCTGGGTGACCAGGCATGCATGTAAAAAAGTGGCAGAACTTCAATCATGCAGTCACAACCACCATCTTGACTTTTTTTACCCTCTCCCATGCAGCCCCTGGAGGGAAAGAAAAATAGTCTGGCATTTTAGATGCAGAAGCAGAGGGAAAAGGGAGAAACTGAGTCAAGCCTGGCCCTATGGAAGAGGATTTGCAAAAAGGGCTAACTAGCACTTCCCTTACAGGCTCTGAAGTAAGGAGCTGGAGGAGAATGGCAATTGGAAATTGGAGGCCCAGCATCTCTAAACATTTCCAACATGGTGGGAACACAGAGGGACTTTCAAACTCAGGAAGAACCCTTGTGTAGAAGTGCCCTAAGTCTTGGTGAAAGCAGGTTGTATTTCCCCTACTGTGATCTGTTCCTCCTTGCTTCTGAAACAATGTATGAAAAATAGCTTCTTCTTTTCAGACACTGTTTCTTACTTCTTTGTGTTCTAGCCAATATTTATAAGTATATTCACCTTTATTAACTAGTAGAAGTAATCTGGAAAAGAATTTTGGCACTGTGATTTTAAAATATATAGCTTTATAAATATGCATGAGACATTTGCTATAAGAAAGAGAGAACATTTCCTTCCAGATAAATACTTAAAGGAAGATTAAAAAGAGAGGAGAGAGAGATTCAAGGGAAGGAAAATAAATACAGAAATCAAGGACTGCGTATTTAGAAGGGCGACTGGATCTGTGAGACAACAGAAGATAATATAAGTGCAAAAAAAAAAAAAAGCTTCATAGTTAAAATATGGGTTTCATTATTTCTTTCAGATAAATTAATTCAGAAGGCAGAATATTGTAAAGATTTGGAATCTGGAGCCAAATATTTTCAGGGTTAGCTTTAATACATTTGGATATCATAATTTTTAAAGAAAGTGTGTATGAATTCAGAAAAACAAGTTAGATTTGCTGTTCTAGCTGGTATGATTCAGCATTTCTGGAACTTTTACTCAGGCTAGCTGGATGGTAAATTTAGCTAATGTGGGATAGAGTTTATTAGCTACCCAATCAATTTTTTTCAAGAGGATGTGCATTTATGATCTGTGGTTTTGTTATTGTTTTTGAATAATTAATTATATTAATTATTCCATTTTCATTAATAAAAATACATACAGAGTTGAATTCTTCCATATTTTTCTTTAAACTGAGGCTGATTTAATGATATTTATCTCTAAATGGAAGCAGATTTAATGATCCTGCTGATATTTCCATTTAAATCACTATAATTAATAATTCAATAATTGTTGAATAATAGCAAATGATATAAAACAGCTAGCAAACATTTTCAGAACAAGTTGGCGGCCCCAATATGGTATTTGGGCAAAATGGATGCAAATTATATTATTAAATTCATACTTCATCACAATGCTTTTAAAAGGCTACATTCCATCATCCTTCCTTCATCTTTCCCTTAGAAGGATAGGCTAATCAAACTGTTTGTCATGTAATTGCCTGTTTTTGTCTGAGAAGAAAGGATTGAGGATATGATGGGAAGTTCTTTAGAAAGGATAAGGTCAAAGTTCCTCTGCGTACATTGAAGGAAGATGTATCTTTCTTTTGATCACAGCCATAATTAAATGTGGTCCCTCTCTTACATGTTACTCTCCAGTGTTACCCTGCTGGAAAGGTCAGCAGGGTAGATGAGTAAAATAGCTTCTCATGTTCCTAAGCGCAGGAACAAATTTTGCTAGAAATTAACTATGAAAATGGGGGTAATGGGAAGCTTACTAAGAGAGCACATGTTCTCTATACAGAAGATCATATGTTCAGTCCCTGGGGTCTGCAGAAAGTGCTAAGAAAAATACTTGTCTGAACATCTAGGACAGTGTTCCTCAACCTTGGCAACTTGAAGATGTGTGGACTTCACCTCCCCAAATTCCCCAGCCAGCCATGGAGTTGAAGTCCACACATTTTCAAGTTGCCAAGGTTGAGAAACACTGATCTAGAAGATAATGCCAGTGAATGTAGCTAATACTAATCAAGGGCAATCAGCAGTCTGATTTTGTGTATTAAGGTAAATTCCTAGAGTAATCTCAGGGAGAACTGGGGCTACGTAAACAGATCTAGAAAACAATGTCCTAAACCCAATCTTCATGGAAATCAAATCAGTCCTCTCCTCCATTTATAGATATGTAAATAATTACTGCTGAAATGATGAACGGCACTGAGGAATAGAGGAGACATTTGAGTAAGATGCAATGAAATAGTAAAACCACACATTTGATCACCCTAATGAGTCAGGAAGCCAATGAGCTAGTGAACTACTTTCTTAGGGAATGTCCTGTACATCAGTAGCTCAGAAGTATGAACCTCCTAATTTATCTTAATTGTTACATTCGAAAAACAAATTAGCAACCCCTCTGCCATCTAACTGCTTCTGATTGAACCAAAGAGAACTTAATGGTGTATGGGAATGAAATGCTGCTTTCTGCCTGAATAATCTTTTTCAACATGTCTTGTTGTGTATTTCACACCCTTTTTAACTTGCAAGTATTTTAATGGACCCCTTTATCTTACAATGCAATAGCTTTTATTCCTTTTGTTGGTTGGTTGGTTGGTTTGGTTTTAGAGGAAGAATTGTTTTCACTTCTCCAGATGGAAATATGTCCTCCAGACATTCTTGGGCTTCAACTCCACAGTGGGAGTTGAGGGCCAAAATGGGAAGAATCCCAGCTTCCCCATGGATCCTTTCAGGGGTGCAAGCACTGCAGTAAAAAATAGTTTAACCAACTCTGTAACACCCAGCTGAAAATGTAGGGACCACACAGAACCCACACAACCAGAGATACTCTGCAAGGTTTTTTGTGTACAGCTTACATCCGTTCCTAACTAATTCTATCTTACAGATCTCATGGGAAAATTGGCCCTTTTTTGGTCTGGAGCATGCAACTTGGTACACTTTTTAATGCATTTCAGGATTAGTACAAATCTGGTCTAGCACTACCAGTCAATCCATGTGATAGGTTTAAAAAATATTCAGATAATCTCAATATCTGATTTTTGAGCTGATTCACAAGTGCCTGAGTCCAAGTCTCTATATCTGTCCCTTCCCTACCTGCAGCTTAGAAAATGGTCTGGCACTGCAGCTACGTGTTGATGTGCTTAATGTCTGTCCCAACAAGAAACTCACCTTCGACCTTGGAGACAAAACCAAGGCTACGTTTAAGGTCAGAGCAGATGGACTGCATGCACCAACGAAACTTGGCATCGCAGCGATATTTATTAGCCCCACAGGTATCATAACATATATCCAGCTGGTTGCAGCACTTAGTCATGGCTGGGATGCCCATATCAAGCTGGAAAAGAATGTAAAAAGAAAAGGCTAGGGGATGGAATGATTCCCTCTTCACATATTTCTCCTGTAAAAGCTCTTCATGCCATTTCATAATGAATATTTTAACATATGAAAGTGCTATCTATTTGACTGCCCTGCCCAGCAGGAGGACTGCAGTGAAATGTGAGATTAAGCAAACTGATCATCTATTTATTTTGGTCCTTAGGAACCAGGAGAGTATCTCCTGAGTTACATCTGCCTATGGCTTTTAACTGCATAAAGAGTGTCAAGATATTGTTCATCATCCAAGAATGCATTCAGCTAACCTGGATATATCAAGAAAGTAGCAACTATCCCAGATTTCTTGGAGATTTACCAGGAAATTTCATGGTTGTAGAGCAATATTTTCCTTCTGTTGCATCATGTTGAAGATACCAGTGATCAGTGATCAGTGAGCCTGAAGCTGGTGCAGTGTAATATCCCATCCAGTATCAGACAAGGATGAAGTTGCACAAAGGAAACATGGAATATGGAGAATGCAGGTACCATTCAGCCAAATACAGATCACTCTTGCAAAAAAGGATTGTGGAATGTGGGGATTCCACTGCTAGAAAATTTTACATCTGCCAGGAAATATCAGATGCTGGGTAAATTCTTAGGTCATGGCAACAGCTGACGTGAGACTAGATACACACTAATGGAGTCTAACTTGAACCACACTTGAGTGTTTTAGCAATCCTCTTGTTGCTAATATGCATATTACTCTGGGCCTTTAACTTTCATTATTAAGATGATAGGGGTTTTCTAGCTAGCATCCATTTCCAGATCTTCCATTTCTAGAAGATATATTTTAACACGGCAGCTGTCCCTAACAGTTGGGGACTAAATATTCTGTTGCCCAACCAATCAAAGAATAAAATATATGGGCAGTGGTCAGACAAAAACACAATAATTTTGTTTGCCATAAGCAGCTGGCCATCCCCCTTGGCATGCACAGGGAAACAGCTTGCATGACATGGCATGAATGACTGTCTGGACCAACTTTGAATAAAAATAGTTGAGCAATTGCAACTATTTCCAGCAAAGTCAAATGCTTCTTTCTTCCTGGAAGTTTTGATCAGTTCATGATTTCATCTGGGAAATGGGTTATTAGCAGTACATACACTTTCCGGTACCTTGAGACCCAGGAAATAGGAGCTACAGCCATTGGGTTCTGGAGATTTATAACTTGGTCTAGGCAGTGGAGCTTTCCCTAGAAACAAAAAAGCAAAGAAAAGTGGTTTGTGGCAGCTTTGAAAAGAATTATGTAGCATAAAGTCCTGTACATGTACCTGGTGCCCTTCCAGATGTTGAATTCCAATTTTCATCAGGCCTAATCAGCATGGCCAGTGGTAATGGATGGTAAAGTAATCTCAGCTTTAAAGTTCAAAAACTAGACATTGCATGTCCCTCTTTTACAGTGTTGTTGGAAAATAGGAAAGGCATGGTTAGGCTTTGCCAAAGACAAAGCCATAAAGTTAACTAGGGATCCTTGAAACAAAATCCAACATGCATATAGAAGATCAGAACTTTCTTTACGTTAACTCTTCTGACTAGAGCTGCAATTCAATTTTGGGCATTCAAGTTCTGAATTTCTCATAGTACATCTGAAATGTAAAAATAGGCTTTGAAAGGGATTCCTTTTATCTCAGAGTTTTAGCCCTTTAGTTTTAGCCCACTGCAATTTTCGCAGATGTAAAACACAGAATTTCTGGATGTCAAAGTTCATGATCAAATACTGTATATGCCACTTCATGTTACCTTTAAAGTATTGTCAGATTTAACAAATAATGCTTTATACCAGCAGTCAAACACTGTAGTTCTTCCACTTCATGTTTAATGTTGCAGATAATGCCCAAATTAGAAACTCAATGAGTTTTTAAAAAGACAAAATACCTTGCTTTTCTTTATATATAACAAGGAAATACAACTCATTTACAGAAGGAAAACATAACATTTTGTAGACACAGCATTAAAGAAGCACGTTTTAAAAGCAGGGCATATACAGGAGGATTCAAAAGAGTCAAAATGGCAGTCACAACTGTATAATTGAAGCCCCATGCCCTTCTTAGGTACATCGCACGTGCAACAAATTTAAAAATGAGTGGGGGGTCAGATATGTGGTTGTGGCCACCCTTGTGACTTCTTTGAGCCCTGCTGCAGACCCCCTGTTTGAGGGAGTGGACGACCATCAAATAAAGAGGAAGACATCAGCTGCAAGCAAAAATTAACACACTCATTACTTATTAACGCAAGAGAGTATAACAACTCTATTTGGGCTGGCAAAACAAGCTATTTTGAATCTTAGTACTGAAAAAGAGTTGAAAAAGTAACCCAAGCGCAGGTTGAATCTGTTCTGGAAAGCAGTGAGCAGACAAGTAGCTGATCAAAGAGATGATAATGTCTTTTTTAAAAAATCTCCCCATCCTAGCCCCTTTGTAGATGATTCTCCTGATACAGTTCCATCTGCTTGTAGATAGTGAAAGATGAGACATTTCACATGTTGTCAATATCATTTCAACCCACTCACACAGCAAAAGAGTTCATCTTTGGACAGAGATGACTAGTATAACTGGTTATCTGTCAAACATTTGCTTAGTGCAAAACAACCTGAAATCTGCTTTGCTTTAAATATCAGACCACTGGTCTGTCTAGTTCCAGTACTGTCTGAAGGCTGTTAATGACAAGTCCTTTTTATCAATTTTAGGGCCAGATATGCTGACTTAGCTTATTTAGAGCTCATCTAATCATGGGTGGTACATTCCGTCTTGATTATTCTTCAGTAATTTGCATATTTTAAGAATTATTTTTATCCTTTAATTTCTTCAAAACATCCTTTGGAAAGAGTAACCAGTACAAAATATGGCAGCCAGAATACTTTGCAGAAGCTCGTAGCTCAGAATATATTACAGCTATTCCAACCCTTTTGTACCTGCTTTTTATTTCAGAAGATAGTTTGTAAGCAAAGTACAGTCTCAGACATTGAATTGTGCCTCCCCCCTCCACCAGTTTTGCATGACAGGTAGGTGACTACTTAGTAGCTGTTCAGATGAAAAGCGTGGAAACAGACAACGGGTTTGTCAAGTGGCTATGCATAGCGTGTACATGACTATATGTTACAGCTTAGCAAATGGACATCTGTGTCTATTCTCTATTGGCATCACTCAGAAAAAGGGGTGGGGTGGAGGTTCAAAATACGGCATTACCTATTAGCAACTTAATAGTCTACAGAACTCCATGCAGTCTAGAGGCAGGGAGAAAGTTGTCTGAACTTTCACTGGTTGCCAAGGGAGATTGGCATTCCAAGGACTTAACAGGAGCAGGATGACCTCATCTTTTGTCATGGCCTAATAGGTTGGTTCCCTCAATTTTCCAAGCATCTGCTCCTACACTTTTGATAGGGGCTCTTTATTTTAGGAGGCAAGAGCCATTCTTTACACTGAATCCCCATTTAACCCAGATTTATGGCTGAATGTACAGTTTATTTGATTTTTGTAAATTCTGATGTCATTTTCAGTTTATAAATTGCACCCCAGTAGGTGCCTTTAGCAATGTACAATGTAATCATCAATTAAAACTTATCATGGCAATCTTTTAAAAAATGAACAGAACAATGCAATGTAAAATTAGAGCACACAGATCATACAGTAATAATGGTAGAAGTATTTGAGGGACTGCCTCTCCCTGATTGGTCTCCTTACCTCATCAGATCTGCCAGGAGAGGCATGCTATGGGTCCTGCCTGTGAAAAAGTGCCATCTGGCAAGACAGAGCTTTTCCTGCTGTGTCACTTGTTCTTTGGAGCATTATCTTCCCAGAAATTAGATTAGTCCCAACCCTGGTACAGCTTTGAAGACCTGGTTATGCCCTGGAGTATACAGATTGGAATATGTGACAGAGCCCATGGGATGCTCATGTTTGTGATGGCTTTTGCCTTGGCTGCCAATTTGTATTTAGTGTGATATTATTATTATTATTATTATTATTATTATTATTATTATTATTTTATATTTTTAACTGCTGCTTGCCACCCAGCGTCATGAGGTTGAGATGGGTGGCTAGATACATTGAAGTCAATGATAAATAAATGAAGTGATGTGGTCTGGCATCAAGAGGCACTTCATGACACAGAGGTAATACAATTCAATAAGGAGTTTTGCAGAAACAACCCACAGCACCTCAACTGGTTGCAACAGATAAGGAGATTTTGTGCCCTCAAGGGGCTTTTGCAAAGGGCTTTTGTTGCGAAGTGCAGCCCTGTGGACTGGCTGTTCTCATCTGTTTATAAGCAGGGAGCCACTTCTTTTCACTGGGGCTCTCTGATGGGGTGCTTTGGTTAAAACTTCACTGAAACAAAGAATCCCTGTGGAAGATCTGCAAAACCTTAATTACTGTTCACTGAAAGTGGAGCAAGAAAGGAACTATGTTCATTTCCCTAGGAAGAGAGTTCTACAATCAATGGATTGTTATTGAAAATATTTTGTCTCATATACTCATCAGATTATATTGTCTAGGGGTAGATCTGCACCAAAGTTTGTATCCCAGGACTGAGAGATCTTGCTTACTCAGAAAGTACACAATGCACAGCCCAATCAGTCCTCCTGGAGATACTTTCCTGGAATATTCTACTCCTAGCTTTCTGTACTTTATGATTTCTTTTGTGTGATCACAACTCAACTGATCACATACTCTGCCAGTTAAAATGTGTCTCCATCTTCTACTACTGTAACTTTACTTGGTGAGAATGATTTCAAGACCTAGTCTCCTCTGAGGGCCATAGAGAAGCAAGACCCTGCTGATACTGATTGGAGGAGAAGAAATAAATCTCTTCACCCAGAACAATAAGAGTAAACTATGTGAAAAGTTGTTGGAAAGCTAATTGCAATGTTCCTGCTGAGAATAAAGGGTTGGAGGACAAGTCCTTATTATATGTTTGTTTTAAGGTACTCAGAGGTACAGGAACACAGATATAAACCTATGCACAAACACACGATTAAAGTTTAAACGTAACCTTTTTAATGTTAAGACTTTATTTCTGTAATGCCAGATCTGCACATTTGAAGTGATTTAATAGACTTTACAAACAAACACTACAGCAGAACTACAGGCTGTAAAAGACGAACAAGGCTTTATATTACCGTATGCCTTGTGCTCATGTTTTAAACATAGTGGATAATGTGCTAGATGGTTCAATATATTTGTCTGCTGATCAGCAGTTGCATTTCAAAAAAATAGCACCTCAAAAGGGACTCCAACGTAGATCCTGTTAAAGAGATGGACTTAGAACAAGGCTGCTGATAATTGTAATAGGTTATGGGTAATTTAATATGAAAGGAAGTGATCCTTCAGCTGCCCCAGAGCTAACTCTAAGGATTTTGTAGATTAAAAAGAATCAGAACAAATATTTATCAGCCACACAAGCGGGAAAAAGGAAGAAAGTAAGAAGTTGATAAACAGTGGTTGGGAAATTAATTAGTACCAATTTCAGAGGCTAATGGAGCATGGAAAATATCATTTAACAATATACATAATCAAGCCAACCAGAAGAATGAAGAGAAAACAGGAATGTAATATTTTGCATCCATCAAGATTATCCATGTTTCTTTCTGTCACTGTTTCATAGCCACAAGGGGCTATGTGGGCATCACAAGGATCTCTGTGTGTATTAATTCATTTCCCTGATCCAAAAATTCATCTTTAGCCAGTAGCTTTTGCCAAGGGGGCAGAGTGGAATGTGTCTCCATATTCGAAAAGAAGAAATCAGTGTTGACAGCATCACACAAAAGAATGACACAAAAGAATTTGCCATTCCAGAAAATACCTGAACCCTGAATCTATATGACTAGTCGGGGGCAAGTGATTTTCCCCAACCCATGGTAGACACCTTTCTAGTTTTGTTTTTTGTTTTTGTTTTTGGTGGGGGGGGGGACTTACTATGATTTCATACTGAGAAACCATTCAAGGAATGCACAAATGAACAAGGCTGATGGATAGGACCATAACAAGTATGTGTGCATGCCCCCCCCCACATTTATATACTATATCCATTCTCTCACTCACTCACACATCCTGCTAAGAAGGCCTCACTCCCTTGCCATCCCGATCATTATCACTGTTGTTCCATTGCTCTTTGCGTTTAGAAAACAATGATGTGTTACCCGTCTCCTAGATGAAGGGTGGTCATTGGCTGAGAAGTAAAAGAAGGCAGGGATTATGGGTCTATGCAAGAAGAAAGGACAGCTACATGTGGCTATAGATATCCATACTGTTCTAAGCCAACATTTGAAAACCAGATTCCATAAGTGTGTAATCTAATCACCCTTCCTCAACCTTGTACCCTTCGGCTGTGTAAAACAACACCCCATTTCCCCAATCTTGTTGGCTGAGGATGAGAGATGTGCAGTGGTCCTACAAAACTAGAAGGCACTCAGATGCTCACCTAATACACAAATAAGTGGGCATTTTGACAAGTCTGGCCTCTTGAAATGTTTGGAAAGTAGAACAATTCAATTTGTAAGGCGAAGTAAACAATCATTTGGAGTTAGTCCTGCCAATATTCCATGTTTTAGCTACAGAAACATACTGTAAAGAGTACTGTCCCCTGTGCTTAGGTTAAGACAACTTGTTAGAAAAATGATACATGCTCCAGTCTTTGTGACTAAAGAGTAATGCTGACTGTTTGTTATTAGTAGATTTGCTAGAACAAATGGAACAACAAATAAGATAATTAAAGGACTATCAAGATATATTCATTCTTATAGATGAAATGAAAATATGTAATGATGTTATTAATAATAGAGGCAGTGTGGAGTACAAATACACTAATTTGCATCACAAAAGTTCAACAGTTCAGTGAACTAAAGTAAAACATGACAGTAAGAATATAATATTCTGGTCAATCTTCATCATTAAGCATCCATTCATACCAAACAAGGAAACATTGCCTAGTGTATGGAAACAACAAGCGTCAACACAGAATAATAATGTTGGGCTATCAGGGACTAGATATGAAAGCAGCAGCCAAGAAGAGCTTACCATATCTGCACCTGTATTGACAGACTCCATTCTTCCCTCCTAACAGCTCGGAGACAAAGTCAAAATAGCTATTAACAGCTTCAATGCCATCCCGGATGGTCCCAATCCCCCAGTCAGAATAGGAGCTTTCCTCTGGCAGTGGAGGTGGGGGAATGGCAGTATCCTGCATAGTTTCTTCGGTGCATTTCCCTCCACTCAGAGACAAGCACAGAATCAGTGCCCCGATGAAGAGCTTCATTCTGAAGTTGTACAAAACAAAATTGGGCCCCAGGAAACTCAAGGAACACAAGCGGTGCAAGTGGGGTGGTGGTAACAAGACTGGAGCTATTTTGAATGTGCTTTTGTGGTGGACTTTAAACACTGCTGTGTTAACAGGATGAGGTCACCATAATCAGGGAGCACAAAGTTCATATGAACAGCGTGTGTTGCCCAATACTTAAGGTCTTTGATATGCTCTACCCAGGTGGACACTGGGGTGGCAGAATTCCAAGGCAAATCATAAACTCCCGTGGGCAAACTCATCCTCTCCCCAAACCTTTGAGTCCCCCATCTACCCCTCCATTATGGTTCCATTTATTTCTTTATGACTTTTGCTAAAATGCCTGAAGCAGGAAAAGGCAGTTTATGTTGGAAGCATAAAAGAAATGAGCCTCTGATCTTCCTTTTCGAAAGACAGATATTTGCCCTGTATCTCAGGTTGTCCTCAATCTCAGAGCCCAAATGCTGCTCCAAAAGCACATGCAGGGTTAATGGCACTTAAACTATATTAAAGAAAAAGCCAGGCTTCCCCAAGTTGTGCATCACAAAACAATAATCTGAAGTTGAAAATCTGGCAGGACAACTCTGCACCACCTAATGCAGAGTTTCTCAACCTTGGCGACTTTAACATGTGTGGGCCAATTCCCAGAATTCCCCAGCCAGCCATGCCATGCCATTTCCCATCCTGGCTGGGGGAATTCTGGGAGTTGAAGTTCACACATCTTAAAATTGCCAAAATTGAGAAACACTGACCTAATGGAACATTGGAATGGAGGAGGCCACATGAACCTCCTGAGATAAAGAGTTCCACAGAACAGAGGCCACAACTAAAGAGGTCTTTCTTCTTGTCCATTTCTCCCTAATCCCCTGTTAAGGGGTAACTTGGACTAGGCCCTCTTGGATCCTTACTTTATTGGACACACAGATTCAATCTTGGTAAAGCAGAACCTGTGCACCATCCAGATTTCAATTCCCATCTTCCTCTTTAACTCCCCAGCCCTTGGAACAAGTCAGTCTACCTCACTACACAGCAGTGAGATGGCCACTTACCCCATCAAACAACAAAAGGGTTATCCCTGCCCCCAAAGAAGGTATACTGATTTGAATAAAAATTACATATATTGCTGCCTAAGTAGAAATGCAAATTTATAAATAATTACCCTAATTTCAGTAGAATTACAAGGAAACATTAGGACCAAGTTCCTGGTATATCTGTTCAGTTTATTGTTCAGAAGATAACTCCTGGTGGGCAACTTCAAGGATCCCATTCTATCAGGGATGGGGAACCTGTGGCACTCCCGAAACTGCTGAAAGGCTACCTTCAGATGTTCCAGCCATCAGGGCCAATGGTAAGGGATGCTGGAGTTGTTCCTCAAAAACATCTGGGAGGGTTATAGATTCTCCATCTTTCTTTCAGATCTTTCAAATGTATTTAGCCTGGATAGTCTTTCAAACAGAGGATTGCTTTCCGTAAATTTGGATGTATGGCTCACCCTACCCCATGGGCAGCCACAAGCTGGGTTTGCTCAAGAGCCCTCTCTTATCTTTGTTTGCTTCATTTACTCTTATGGCAGAAGTGGTGGCAATCAAGGAAAACTTAAAGATAAAAACAATGTCCCTCTCACACACCCATTGAAAGTGGGAAAAAGGGAGGAGATGAAATTGTCTCCTTGAGCAGCAAAGCAATTGAGCCATTTGTTTCAATGCAGAAGTGCCAGCCAGGTTTTGTCTAGAGGCTGTCCATTTTAATTTGATGAGTGTTACCACAAGTCTGGGGGCACTTAAATGTTCATCATACAAACCTCTACATTTCAGCTAATCAATAATCCCTTATTAAGATCGCTGAGATTTTCTCACAAGTAAGGATATACTGTATAAGGTTGCAATGTGACAGATTTATTCCAGCTTAAGTTTTTGCAAACTAGAGGGCTAAGTGTCTGCTACAGTCTGGGAGGTTTGATGGATGCCTCTGTGATTTCACTCTCTTCTCATGCATATATTGGAAGGAAAACATCTTCTGTCTTATCTCTTTAAGACATGCTATAACCTTGACATACATCACTGACCTTTGTCAGCCTCAGGCCACAATATCTCATCAGAGGTAGATACTTTCAGAGAGTCTTCCTAGCTCTGTGACTCCCAGTGTCACAGAGAGTTAGCACTTCATTGCTTCCTTCTAAAGGCAGACTATCTCACTGGGTCTGGTATTCCACAAGACATGGGATTTCCACTCAAGGCTTGTTCAACATACTTCATTACTTGAGGCAGAGAAGCAATAAACCATGTTTTGCTCTATGTCAAGGGCACAGTGCCCCAAAACCAAGTGAATTATTTTAGCCCATGAGGCAGGAAATAATGTAAGAATCTGTTCCAATCCCTGACAGTAAAACTACAATAAGAACAAATTATGTTACTAACCATCTGATGCCCTTTTTTGACTGCCAAAATCTGATACCTCAGGTACTTTGGCTAATGCTAAGGGCCTAACTTGCTTAACCCAAGTAATGATTGGCTGTTGTTTCTAGGCAACTGAGGTTTCTAGGTTAGGCTGAGCAGTAACTGCATCCATAATGCTGAAAAACTGAGGCAAATACTGACAAGAAATGATGTTCCAGTCAATAGTTCCTAATCTTCTCCTTTGTGTGGACCACTACATTGCCTCTGAAACATTTTGAGGACCCATGCTTTAGACTGGAGTCAGCAACATAGTGGCTGGTGGTAAAGTGGCACATATGATGATCCCCTGAAGATGTGTGCAGGTCCCTGAAATCAAAGAAAAATTAATTTAATTTAACTTTTCTTTTAAATAGTTGAAATCTGATGAGACTACCAACTCTTGCAAGATGTTAGTATTCCTGTAGAATATTCTGTAAGATTTGGGGCAGGAATGTCAAAACTTGCAAGGTTTCAGTTGAAATTTGAAATGGAACTAGAAGTTGAATATTTCATTTAAAAAATAGTTGGACACCCATTTATAGTATCCTTGGGAACCACCAGTTGTTTCTAATTCTCAGATTGAGTATTCTTGTTCTCGTCCTTATTGATAACCAAATTAGATGGCATCCCTCTAAGAGCCCTTTAAAAATTCAAATGTGAATTAGCTGAAAGATTGAGCCAGGAGACATCTTGAAAACTACAGGCTAGTTTGCTGAGCATCCATTCCAGGTGAATTGGTGAAAAAGTATTTTAAATGATAACCTCATCATGCATACCCCAAAATAATGACTAGTTGAATAAGATATTTTGGGGAGTAAAAATTAGCACATAAATAGAAGTGAACCCATCAATGTAGTCTACTTAAACTTGAGAAGACTTTTGACTTACCAAAGAATCCTGAACAAGCTCAATGGCCAATGGATTGTTAAATAGAACAAATGTATGAACATGTAAAACAAAATATAACATTGTTACTGTGATTGCTGCTTGTTTTATCAATTCATGAATGATTTCAATTAGAGTTAAAAACCAAGTTGTTTTGGATTTTAGGGCAACAGAATTATGGCCTGGATAAGTCTCATCTAGAGGGCACCTCTTATTTTTTTATCTGGTTTTCTACTAACCAAGTTACCCTTTAGTAGCTTATATTAAAACCAACCAGAGTCGTTCTCTGATTGAGATGGGCGGTGACTAAATTTGAAATATAAATAAATATATAAATAAATATAAAGATCAACTGCCTAGGATATATTTCTCAGTTCTGAACTAAGATGGTATATTTTAATTAGAGCTGAGCTTCTATTGCTCTGCAAAATGACACTTTATGAAAGGTTGCACTCAAAAAAATGTGGTCAGATAAAGCCCTTTTTCTTCTTACATTATGTCACCATCTGTTTGTTTCTCCTGTTTAGTCACATACTACAACTTAAAACAGTTATAGTTACCAGATCAATTTGACCCGAGCACAGCAGACATTAAATGCTTGTTTTCCTTTCCTTCTACTTTTAAATATTATTTGTAATTTTGAGGACCTGCTATCAATAAATGCTGAACAGAGGAAAGCAGGTCCGAAAGTCCACTCTGCTTTGCTTCAAGGAGCAATAAAAGTACTTCCTCAGTGAATCATCTCTGTGTATATAATACTAGGTGACAACTTTCAAAATCTTTGTAGAGATCCATACTTTGGTTTATATGGATGGGCCAAAGGCTATCACTTATGACCATGGAAAACACATCTATAACCAACTTGTCTCTGTGCCAGCCCATTCTTTTTACAGTAAGTAAAACTTTTTAAGTTTTTTTCATAAGAAATTTGATCATTCTTGTGTCACATGATGAAGAACTATACGAATGGGCATAAGTAATATATTTCAGTGAACTTTTTCTGCTGCTTTTATTAGTTATGCTCCTGAAAGAGCAACAGTGGGTTGACTGTGTTGATATTTATGGTATTTATTATATATTCATTAATGTAATGCAATATTCATTCATTCATTCATTCATTCATTCATTCATTCATTCATTCATTCATTCATTTATTTATTGGTTAGATTTATATCCTTCAGAAGCTCACCATCCCCACAACTCTTAGTTGGGTTAGACTGGAGCTGAGAGAAGGTCTTCCAATGAGTTTCTATGACTGAAGACAGATTAGGAGTTAGATCTTTTCCACAGTCCTGATCCAACACTTTAACCATTACACTAGACTGGCTATGGTATTTGTAGTACAAAAGTGTACTATAACATATGCAGGTATTAATTATTTGGTTTTCTTTTGAAGAATGATGCCTAGATGAACATTTCTCGTTTTAATTATCTCTAGCAGTTAAAAGAAGTAGATAAAATGGTTTTTTGATTTATCCTTACAATAACCTTGTAAGGAAGGTTGGATTGATTGTGTTTAGGCTGCAATTCTAGGCCATGGAATATATTATTAAAGTAACATGCTGTTTTTAATATGTAAACTGCTTCAGGAACCATGTGATATATTGTTTATTTTTGCCTTTATTTATTTAAACAGAACAAAGAAAAAATAAAACAATAAAAAAGAAGAAAGAAGGACAACAATAAAAAAGAATAAAACAACAAATGAGATAGCTGCTTAGGGGGGTTACACAACATTTTTAATAAAGGATGCCCATGTTTCATTATAATCATCCATATGTAGTCTATGACTGTAAACATAAGTTAAAAGTAATAGGTGGCTCCAATTACTTAGTGGATTGAAGACCTGATGTTAACTGCTTCAGGGGTGTGGTTGAAGGGTGATGCAGAAATAAATCTAGTAATATGTATGTAGAGTATGCGTGTATTTGTAATTTAAATTTCTAGAGCTGCCTACCCATCCGTGACTCTGGGTTGCATAGAAGGATTACAGTAGAGAAGCAATACATTAGAAGCCATAAATTGCAAAGCGACATACCAGAGGAAAAGGCCGTAATTGTTGAAATACATGAACATCTACTGCATAGTGTGTATACCTGCATCCTAGCCCAGAGCCTGGGGGAAAACCAGGTCTTCAAGGCTTTCTTCCAGGACAGTAGCGTTGGAGTTGTGTGGATCGGGGAGGGGGTGGGATACTGTCCAGAGATTAGGCACCCTTTCAGAGAAGGCACACCTCCTGTGAGCCACAAGATGGCACTCCTTAATAGAGGGAACCCAAAACATGCCAGCCTTGTCAGACTTTACAAGGCAGAAACTTCTGGAGAAAGATTGTTCCTCAAATACCCAGGCTTCATTCCAAATAGGGCTCTGTAGGTGACAATCAACAGCACCGGAATTCGTCCCGGAAGCCTACTGAATTATGATTTAATGCAGAGGCTTATAATATGTGTGGCCTGAGGATGTTTCTTGCTTAACTTTGTGGCTCTGAGATTGTAAGTCTCAGAATTAAGGACATTTTGTAGAATTAAGAAAATACAACACTATTCATTTCCCCCCATTGATTACATTTAAAAGTGATTGTTCTATTAGAACAATCTATTCTACATCCATTTACAGTTTTAAATGGATGCCATTTAAAATGAAGCCCCAACTTGAAGGTGATTGACAGCAATTTTGAATAAAAAGTAAAGCAAGCAAGCAATCAAAGGAAAAAAAAAAAGACTACCATGGAAGTTAAAATTGTATCTGTCCCAGCCTCACAAAATGGACATGAAAAGAGCTTCAGGGCAATTTCAAGATAAATGGTGTTTCTCTATCATTCAGATTGCTAGATCAGGTTTCTGGGTTTATAAAACGTGCCCTAAAATTGCTTTGAAACGGAAGAGTTTTCAGAAGGAATTTCATTAATATTTGATAGAGTTAGGGATGGGGAGTACAGTATATTGAATGATAAACATTTGTCGGAATGACACTTCTTTCAGTGTCACATACAGTAAGCTTACAATCGCCATAACAATTATTCACAGTATTTCTTGCAGGCACACTGAATGTTTGCTCTTCCAGCTCTGCACCCTTGTTAATCATTTCTCCTGAGATCAAAAGTTCTTAGTATAATCCAGTGTTCCTCAACCTTTGCAACTTTAAGATGGGTGGACTTCAACTCCCATGCTGGCTGGGGAATTCTGGGAGTTGAAGTCCACCCATCTTAAAGTTGCAAAGGTTGAGGAACACTGCTATAATCCACAGTCAACTCTCTTTGCACAACAAATTGCTTTAGAGCAGTGTTTTTCAACCTTGGCCACTTTAAGATGTGTGGACTTCAACTCCCAGAATTCCCCAGCCAACATTCTGGGGAATTCTGAGGATTGAAGTCCACACATCTTAAAATTGCAAAGTTTGAAAAACACTGCTTTACAGCAAGGACAGACCGGCTTTATTCCTTGAGCTAACATCATGTAGTGCTCATTTTAGTATTCAGTGGTCCATGCTAATGACTTCAAAGTCATCAGGAGGCCTCTGTTGCTCGTATGGACTACTAGAATGGGAAGGGACTTTTTTGCCTATCAGGTCCTGTGTCCCAGGATTCCTCAACCTCAGCAACTTTAAGATGGGTGGACTTCAACTTTGGGAGTTGAAGTCCACCTATCTTAAAGTTGCTGAGGTTGAGGAACCCTGCCGTATCCCATCTATCGTCTTCCCCATTTTAGTCATTCCACAGGCAGAATGATCCAGTAGTGGATCTAAGCAGTTCCCAGCATATTCTTTATGGCTGTTTCATATCTAACATGTTGATAATATAACAAGACTTCTAAGCTTGGTCTTCTCCAAATAAGATGGGGATGTGCTAGGACTGGAGAAAAAAGATACAGACGTATCCTGAATTGAGTTTAGCCTCTGGTGAATGCGGATGCATCCATAAAGCTTTCTTGGCAAGTGTGAACGTACTTGGCCACTGCATTCCTCCACAATGTTTTTTCACGTCACAGTCTAGCTACATTCTTGAGATTTCCTGATGGTCTTCCATCCAGATGCTAAACAAGCCTGACCCTGCTTAGGGTTTTTAAGATCAGCCAGGGTCAATGAGGTGGGGGCACCTACCAGAGCCAGTAGACCACAACTGACAGTATTTTCAGCCCACGTGACCATTGGGAAGACAGAAGGAAAGTACTATAGAAAGGCTACCCCAACCATTCAGTCAGGAGACATCCTATACAAAGTTTAGTTCTAGCTTTCCTTGAGGGCCAGATGATTGTCTGTATTTGCATCTCTATGAGAGTCCAAGATAGTATTTATGGGTTGAGGAGTTAAAGGAGAGATTTGTATAACCCCCGTTCAGTCAAGTCCAAGATATACATTGAAATATGATGAGTGATAGCATGGCTTTCTAGGAATTTGAAAACTGGAAATAAAATTGTCTGGCTCTATTGCTGCTGAGAAATTTCATTCAAAAATGCTCAGCACAGCAGCTCCCCCTGACGACCTCACATACCCAGTTGCACAGTCTCTTCCAGATGTCCTTGAATTGTTTAGCTTCTATCCCCTTGACAGATGTTGATGCAAAGGAAACATTTTAGCTCTGCAGCACAGGGAGGAATCTTTATTTTGTGTAAGAACAGAGGACAAGGCCCTAGCAACTTCACGTGGTTTTACAAATTGGCTGAGTCACAGACCATTATATTATGTCCGATATTTTTTTTTAAAGAAAACATAGTAGGATTTTTTTTTTTTAATGAGGTGATGATAAATGCATTGAGCTTTAGAATAAGTTGATTTTTTCCCCCCCAGTTGGGCTAAACCTGGATGACCTTTTGCTGCTGTTTAGTTGTGTCAAGGATTTTTGCTGTCCAGATCTGGTGGCCCTATTTTTAGGCCATTTGGATCCCTTGGAATTTTGAGGCGATTGACAATGTGAGTGCCATGATGGATAGACTACAAAACGAATTGCAGATGTTGTGTCCTGGCATCATCATACTCCATACCACCATCACAGCTTCCATAGCATAGCTCCATACTGAGTGTACAAACTAATGGGTGATGCCACAATCAATGAACTGCCTCTCTACAGAACACACCCACAAGTCACAAAGTGCAAATTGATACATGAGCCAAGATACAAAAACCATTTTGCACCCTTCCTTCTGACAAGTTCAGTATCCAAGTGCAGCTAATATTAAGGTCCTATCAAAAAATTCAACCCAAGGGTTTAGAAGAGTGTGATGATTAAGTCTTTTCAGAAATGCTCATTACAACACTAAGAGATGATTATATTAAAAGCATAACATAATTGTAACATTAATCCATCCATATTTCAGTGGCCGGCTAGTTCTCTTTTATGAAGTACATGATTACAAAATGATATAAAGGGTGTTAAAAACACATCTAACTTTTTCATATCTCAAATTTCATCATGAGAACAGAAATCTTGTTTTTCTATCAGAGGCCATGGTATTGGTGTATATGCCCAACTTTTATCAGACAGCATATAATTTTCTTGGCATATTTTGAGAGACGTAATTCATAGCCTAACTTTTCTGCTTTTATTTTTCTCCATTATATTTTTTATTCCCATTCCCTATGTCTTAAGGGATGCTTACCTGGGAGTAAGTCTTGTTATGTTCCATAGGATGAGCAATCACAACCCAGAGAGATACTGGGCCAGATCCAAGTGAGTCTATACTCAGAGAACGAGAGGCCCCCAGTTTCAGTGGCAGTAAAAAAATCACAGTACATGACACACACATGCACACAGAAATGCCCATATTCAAGTTTTTTTTTTTTTTTAAGCCAGTACCTAAATTGGAGGCATGGTTTTTGCTCTGTGCTAAATGACTCTACTGACCCCACCCCACAATGGCCCTGTAGCCAGTAGACTTCTCAATTCAGTGTCATTGCAGAAAATGAGGGCATTGGTGATCCATTAAAAATTGGCACAGAAAGGCCATTTGACTATTATATTATAGCTCCTGGCTTAGCAAGCCAGCAGCTGGCTAAGGAAATGGGCATGGCCTAACAAGAGACCAACATTTGGCAGCGAGGAAAAAGGTCCATTTGTAAATTAACTCCCTCTGCACCAAGAAATAAAGAGTTGTGTGGATCACCTGGGTTTCTACCTTTTCTGGAGGCCATCTGCTCTGCATAGCAACATTTTACATAAGTGTTTTGTTTGGTGGGAAATTGCAGCAGAACTGAACTCCCAGGAACTCCCTTATGAATAATGCAGCCAAATGGTTTCTGCCAGGCTGTAGAACAGCTGAATGGTTTGAAGTCGGTTCAACAAAAGCTTTTAGAAAAGATAGGAGAGACTTGGAAAGGCTAGTTATCCTTCCTGCGGGGGCCTCAGCTTCATCCCTGTTGGTATGCCACCTGGAAAAACATTATGTAACTCAATATTGATTAAACTCTTAGAATACTGCAGTTTATACAGTAGAATGGAAACAGGTATCGACAGTCTGGGATAACCGCCTACATTTGCTGCAGAAGTATCAAAAGAAAATGTCTTCAAGGAAAGAAGTGTTCAGTAAGCTGGAGATACTGACTGGGAAGGGAAAGGAATAAAAGTTGGGGTGGGGAGGAAGCAGAGTGATTTAGTGGTACCTGCCAGTTCACTGATTTTCTTTTGCCAGTTGGCATCTGTGTACTGAACTTTCGTTAGGCAGGATCTGGCCTGAGAGCGCTTTGAAAACTCTTGCCACACCCCAGCCATGCTGTGTTTCAGTGTTCAATTTTATAGAAATTACATTCCTGTGACAACACTCCTGTGAATGGAGAAAAACCCAATAATCTTGATTAGTTGGCATATTTGATAACAGATTTGCTTAGTCAGTGAAGGGGCAGCAAATGAATCCAACCAGCTCTTCCTTTCTTATTAATTTTTATTAAAGAATTTTTTTGCAAAGTAAAAGCAATACAAATTAAAAGAAAAAAGAAAGTAAAGAAAAATGAGTAAATAGAAATTAAAGAAAAAAGAAAAAAAAAGGAAGATATAAGGAAGTGGCTTCCAATCTTCTTTACAGCAGTTATAAATGCATTTATATTTTATCCTCTCTCGAAAATTACATCACAGCTCCCTTCTTTCCATATTCTACCCTTTCTAATCACCCATAAATCACAAGTTCATTCCCCCGCTTTCAGTAAATACAGACCATAACGGGTTTCCAGTCACTGATGTAGTTATTGTCTTTTCCCTAATCAAACAGCTTTCAAAGAGCAGATGAAGATTGTTTATGGGTTTTACCACAGTGTCCCCTAGATTTGAATTCACATGACTTACTAATAGCCCCCTCAAAATCCCCTTCAGGCAGCGGGTTCATCATTCTGAGTTAGACAAGACACACCGGACGCATTTCCAACACTGGTAGAGCCACCAATACATATCACTGTATCATGGTGCTACTTGAAATTCACGAGGTGCTACTTGAATGATTAGCTCATCAGAACCAGTGAACTGGGTGTAATTTTTTTCAAAATTATTTCCTTCCTTTCAATTTGTCGCATTTGTGTTATTTCTATGTTGTGAGCTGCCCAGCCATTCTGGAGTTGGCTAGCATTATAAAATAAATATCACAACCCATGGAATATATTCTTCCACCTATTCAACCTACAACCCGCAACCCAGGGTGCTACGTGTAAAGAATATGTCAGAAATTACATAGTGCAGCTCAAAAATGGATAACTGTTTGGGCAAGTTCAGGGAACATGCAATCAACTGATATTATTTTCTAAATCAGATCAGATTGATTTGAAAGAGTGAAGAGAATTGGACACATTTCAATGTTTGGGGATTGGGTGATTTTTTGGGGGGTGGGTTCTATGGTTTTAATTTAAAATTAATATATTTTAAAACACTACCTTATCAGGAAATTTTAGTCATAATTACTACATTTTTGTTTAATGTTGCACAATTGGGTCAAAATTCTCAGCTTCGTCACTCCATTCTGAATTCTGCTTCGTGTTGCAACAACAGTTGAGGCCAGTTAATTTTGAAATGTAGTTGCAAGGCAACAAAGTCCTAGCACACTTAACCATTCAAATTCCATGAAATCCTATTTGTTCCAGGGCAGGTTTTTCCTATCTAGCTAGAATCCTCTTTTGAAGTCATACTAATAGATCAAGAAAACTGACTTAAGAAGTCGCAAAACTTTCTCTGAAAAGGCTTGTTCACGAAACAGAATCTCCTTCCTTCTGTGCCAATAACCAACAGGGAATTGTGGCAAGTAGCTGAAGGCAACACTCCTATTTTCCCTGCATACTTCTTCTTCCCTTGGTTATCCTGCAACGAAACCATTCCAGGATAACTATCTTTGGAAGCCTAAAGATGCATTATGTATATGTGCATAACTTGTGTTTAGAGACACCGGATGCCAGTTGGATTCTATAAATGAAATATGAATGAAAAAGGTCGTGCCACAATTCATGATGCAAGATTCTTCCCAACAGAGTTTTTATTTAGAACTTTTCTTTATATTAAAATGCTATTATGAAAAAGGAACACAGGAAGGCAATTTGTACAACACCGTAAATGTAAGCCCAAATGATTGTTGTCTGTGCTTCACACGGACTCTCCCTCCCAGCAAGTTATGCTCTGGCTGTTAAAGCAATGGAGGAGGCAGAAGTTCTAGATCTTAATTGGGTAATCAGAGATATAGGACATCAAGGTGAGAAGTGAGTTTATCACAATAGGCTGAAAATGTTTCTTCAATAATTGGGAAATTTTCTGCATAGTAACAAAACTGTTGTTCCCCAGTAAGAAAGGCTTCAATTTTTTTACATGAAAAAGAAAAATCAACCTTAAGTTTCATTGAGTCAGATATTTTTTATGAGCAATTAGTGGCTATGATCTGGTTCTTAAATGTTCTAATGCTCAGAAGTTTCTGGGGCACCATCATGTAGTTACTGTTTTAAGTTAATGCAGATGAATTCTTCCTTATTTGAATTCGTTTCCAGAAAGTTTGTGAAATCTTATTGCATGTTTCAAAAACCACTGTATTTTTCCCTATGTTTTTTACGGGGAGAAAAGACATGGCCTGAAAGTACAAAGTAGATTTTCAGCTGAAATGTTGTGTTTCAGAAACAATATTTAGAAAATCAAGCAACAGACCAACACTGAACAGTTAAACACTTACCTGTTTTGAACAGACACTTGAAATATAACATTAATTTCTTCCAGGGGAGGATGGTTTAGCAAGCTTTCCCTCACCATTTAAAAGTGATGTGTCCTGTCATCACCTCTTGAATGAAAACTGACCTCTCCTCACCCCATTTCCATTATCTTAAATTCTGTAAGATGAAAGGCTTGCCATTTCAATTCAATTCACACGATGGAACAATGCTCTGCATGAAAATAAACCAAAGAGCATTCCAACTCTTCACCGGAGGGTGTAAATGTGTTCCTACCTTGCTGGTTACAATGAGTTTAGGAACTGAGTTCTATGTGATTGACAGCAGCTGATTATTTCCAGTGCTGGCTTTCTGCTGTTGAGAAGAGTGAGCGAAAAGGATTCCTTTTGAATCGTATCTTGCAAGAGAAGGCATATTGATGCACTTTAATCAAGATGAAGTTTGCCATTTTGCAGTTCTTTTCAGAACTTTAAGTTACAGAAAGAAAACTACTTAACTAGGTATTTACCCGCAGTTCAATGCAGAGCATCAAAGGGCAGCTCTAATGGATTTGGCACTCTTTCCATCCATATTTTCCTAAACATGAGGCTAGCACCCTAATCAAAAGTGAATTAGTATCAGTAGTAAGGGCAGCATCATAACCATTACTCACAACACTTCTGCCTAACTTATAGGTACTCTTTTGGCAATACAATCCATAAGACAATTAAACCAATGTGCTTTAAATCTGCAAGAGTCACGAAGAGCAAAATTGTTAAAACAAGCTTAAGCTGCATTACATACTGCTGTAACTTTTAAGATTTGCCTAATTGAATCCATTTCTTCTGTTTAAGAATCTACGTTTCCCTATACATAGTGACGTTGTTCAGGATATTATGTGCAAAGCTGATTTGGTTGTGCACTTCCTCTAGCTCCAGCACAACTGGAGATCAGAAATACTTTCTTTAGCTTTCAATTGTCATTTGTATCCTTATTTAAACATATTGTGGTAAGTTATACAGTGGAAAAAGTAGTTTATTAAAGCATTTCCAATCTAAATAATAGTTAAGGTGGATATACCTTAATCAAGTCAGGTTAGGAAAAAAATTCCTTAGCCCTGGAGATCTGCTTCAAGTCAATGTAGAAAATGAGTTTAATGAGTTTAATTCAACTTACTAAGTCCATTATTAATGCAATTGGCACTTCATTTTCAAGTATATCTCATGTTACAGCTTTGCTGGTTTTGAATGCAACTTTTCACATGTTTGTTGCTTAAAACCAGGCACAGGCAAAATATTCCATGCTGAGAAATTTGGAAATATTCCATTCTTCCTCTGCCCCACACCAATTTGACCATGTTCTGGGTAGTCCACCAGGTTTTCAGAAGTTAATCTTACAGAAAAAGAAGTGGTTTGTGTTGTTCTGGACATTAAATATTCTTCCATACCTTCCCAAGGTTATAAAGATGAAGACAGAAACATTTGTAAAGCAGTAGACCATTCTGGAAATGCTTTGGCTACACTGAATCTAGAGCATGTCTGTTCTTCTCTAGAGCTGTGCTCAGAAGACAGAAAATGTTCTGCAAGTATGTAGAAAACTCCAGCAAATAAAGGCTAATGGACTTTGTTGCTCCTGGGGTGTCATGAACTAAGTTCCCTTCTCCCAATCCCCAAAGCAGTTGTGCACTAAAAAAGGCACAAGCAACTGGGGGGTGGGGTGGGGTGGGGGGACCCAGACAAATATAGTTTATTTTAGAAACAGAAAAAAAATGAGCACCTGCTTGAAACACATGGAAATGGAACCACTGGGACTCAAGAGGAACTGTGAAAGCATTTGATTCACTGATGTTTCCGTGCATTATTCGAATTGCAAAGGTGGGAGAACTCACTTCATGGCAAAAATCCGTATTATGTGTCACCTTCAGGGACATCTGCAGGAGGTGGTCAAAAAAGTCAAGATAGTGGCCATGACCCTACAGTTGCCATCTTGAGTTTTTTTACACTCTCCCCTCAACACCTCTGTTTGTCTTTTACCTGATCTGGCTATTTTTCAAGTATGAAAATGCAGCACCATTGATGGATACAAGAGATTTTTCCTTCAAACTTTGCTCAACACTGAATGATTTTACTAAAAAATGCAGCTTGTAGCAATTTGGGAAAGCAAGCCTTATTTGACTGTCATGCTACAGAGCCAAGGTGATATTTATTGCTCTCAGAGGAATCTCGGATTAAGCTGGAAGGCCTTACAACTAAGTATGCTCAAGTGAAGCATAAGATCCTTCTCAGTGATCCAGCACAACAGCTCCTTCTATTTAGAAATAGTAATTTAACAACTAATGAAAATCAATGTATCTGAAGTTATTAAACATCCCTCTTTATTCAGCTACAACTCTTAGGAAAGATTAAGAGAGCTAAAAACTCTTAGTGGAGGCCTCTACAAAAAAATTAAATAAAGCTTGAAATGGAAAAATAGAGAAGCTTGTGCATATAGGTATATATAAACTTTTCAGAATTATGTGTGCTAAATATTTCAGATACCATCCTGCGTGAAAAGAGACTTAGTTTAAAGGCTTGAATCAAAGGCAATGTGCACCCGGGGTTCACAACATAACCATTTTCCACAACACAAAAAACGTTCAAAAGATTTAGTATTATAAATATATTGTCTTTTTCACAAAGCCCCTCCATTGGAAAATAAAGTTTGGTATTGTTGGTTTGGAAGTATGTGTTTTCTTATCATACAAATAGTTTCATACAAATTCAGGCTCCCTAAATAAGGCACAGTGCTGTGTGTTTAAGTCAGAACAGATCTTGCCTCCATGCCTTCATGGGGATTATTATTCATTACAAAATAAAAGCAGCAGTACATTTTAAATTATAATGTTGAATCACAATAAAATTTAAAAAGGTGAGTCATACCTAAAAAAAAAAAAAAGTAATTTTCTACCACCCTCCCCCAAAAGGTATCCTCCGGCATATGCAGTTGCAGAAAGAGCAGAACTGCAGTTCTGTTCAAGCCATTTATATGTGCACAATTAGCGGCTCATTTCTTGGAATTAGTTCAATTTATTTGTGAGGCGTATAAAAAACTACATTTGAGGGAAGAATTTGTGTCTGAAGTTTTATGGCACTGGTAAAACCAGCCAGGAACAGACAATTTGAAGCTAAGGCCCAGGGGCACAATTGGCTTTGAGTGGAACCTTTGAAGTCAATCAGATCTGGCTTATGAGCCCTTAGCACAGTTTTATAGAAGTGGTCAGGCATTCAAAACAGAAGAAACAGAAATAGAAGTGATATATAATATCTTACCATCCAAGCAAAGTCCTTGTCAGATGATGAAAAGTTCATATATCCATTCTGCTTTCTCCACAAGCTTAGGGTCTCTACAGAAGAATTTTTTAGCCATGACATTTTACAGACATTAGAAATGAAATATATTTTTCAATAAAAACATTTCACTGGGTATATTTGCAAAAAATACTTTGTCCATAGATAAAATATTTGTCCATAGATGAAATAGCGATTGGCACTGGAGACAAAAGTTGGAGTGGAGTATTAGTGTAAACTATCAGTGTTAATCAAGGCAATGAGGAAGGGAAAAGTAATCTGCACTAAAAAAATAAAAGGGGATTGGTATCATTCAGACTCCGATAAGGCACACGGTCTTCGAAACTCTTGTCCACGCTCATGGATCCATTTATTGGAGACTATAAAAAAGAAGAAAAGGATACATATATTAGTTCATTAAATTTCCATCCTGTCTTTCCTTCAGAAGCTCAAGGCCGTGTATAGAGCATTAATTCCTCCAATTTTTCCCTACAACATCCAGTCAAAAAGGTAGGTTGGGCTGAAAGACAGCGACTGACCCAAAGTTAGCTAGTGAGCTTTCATGGTTGAGAGTGGACATTAACCTGGTTCTCCCCAGTTCTAGTCCAAAACCATAACCATTTCACCATACTGGTAATTCACACCTGGTTATATTTAATGAACAATCTAACTATAAGTGTCATGATAAATCGTATCATACAGTACTTATTACTGGGATGAAGAGAATTAGGGTGCTATGTTCTGGCCACATCCTAGGTGTCATACTATTTTTCTAGTTAGAAATAGGTTCTGGTCTTGGATGGGGGATTCCCAACCTCCAAACCAGACACTGCTAGGAAGAAGAGGCCCTCAGCATGACGGATCGTACGTCACTCTCTACCCATTTCCACTCAGCCCATGTCATAAGGTGTGGACTAAACAACTTCTCTTCACTCCTTGCAATGGGAGAAAGCAAAATAAAAAAAAAAACATGCGAGCACGTTTCCATTCTGATTCCCCCTTACAAAGAGTTTAATAAGTCCTACTTGGGACATTCAAGGATGTTCCATATAAGATTTAAAATGTGGCTACTAAAATCTTATCTTTCAAATTTCACACATACCCCATTTGTTTCCAACTAATACTGGACATGCGGCGTGCCTGGTGCTGTAGTCTCCTTCACCACTTGGAAAAAGATTGTACCAAAATACCGCCGTTCCCTGGTAAAACACAAAGTAGCAGCACCTCATTTTGTGGTTAACTTCTGAAAAATGCAAGATTAAAGGGGGCATACAAAAAGTAACTACTCCCCAAGTGGCCGAAAGGATGTGGCAAAGCACCATCCATCACTCCCTACCTTCGTTTCTAGTATTCCTCAAATGCTACATTTTAGGGGATGTGCAAAACACAGAGTCCTCAGTGAACTAGGTTAATTGGGACCAGAATTTCCATCACTAAGTGATGCGGTCGTAAAGTGCGACGTCATGTGATTACATCACTTAGCAATGGCAATCCCGGCACTCCCCACTGTCATCATTAATCAAATCCCACCCAGTCATCAGGCTAGGACCCACCCTGATTCAAGCCATTCCTGGCTTGGTCCCTCCCAGCCCTAAGCCTTGGTAAGGTAAGGGATGCCTCCCCTTCAACTCCCTCCACCTGCCTATCTCCCCCCGCATCTCTGCCCTTTTGGCCACCCTGCACTAGGCTGCCTCTGCCAGCCCTGCTATCCCCTGCTGACCTTCACTATCTTCTTCCTCCTGCTGCCGACAAGGCGCACCCAGCATGGCCCTTCTTGAGGCAGCTGCTGGCCATGCCAGGCCTTCTTCCCAAGGACACGTGCAACTTTGTCCAAATTGTGCATGGCTTTCTTATGAAGCTTTGGAATCAGAGCACAGGGCAGCAGGGCTGACAGAGGTGATGGAGTGCAGGGCAGTCACAGCAGAGATGGGGGGGAGATAGGCGGATGGGGGAGTTGAAGTGCCCTTGCAGTCATAAATGTGGGTGGGCTGCCAAATGCCCGAATTTTAATTATGTGACCGTGGGGGTACTGCAACGGCCATAATTTTGGGGACTGGGCATAACTACCATTCATTCAGTGCCACCATAACATCCAACAGTCACTGAACAAATGGTTGTTAAGCAAGGACTACCTGTATCTCATTTCAAATGATTTCAAGTGTGAATTTTCACAAAAGGATCCATCTCAAGCACAAAATGCTCAAAGCAACTCAAAATAAAAGGCTGATGAAATTTCACCCATGAAATGGTTCGAAACAAAATGGTTTGCACATTCTGACTACATTCCTCTCATCCCAGTTTAAACAGCTGGCATTAGTTCACTTTCAATTTTATTAAAAGTGATGACAGTCCCAAATCCTTTAATATGAAAATTCTAGGGCTCATTAAGACTCTTTTCTCTTATATTTCATAAGCCCCAGGACTGTTGCGTCAAAGCCTGCAACAGAAGAAAGAAAAGAACACATGTGGAGTAACTATTCACATGTACCTCTAAATAGCTTCCTATTCTTTTTTAATGGAAAACATGTAATGGCTTTCATTATTCAGAGGAATCTGAGACTGCTTCTACATACCTGCCTTGAAAGTCCAATTTCATACCTTACAACTGTGGCCCTGTGGATTTCTTATACTGTAACTATGCTCAAGCTCAAGGCAGGAACTTAAATCAACCCTGGCAAATGGCTGTCTAAACCTCCACCTGAACCAGGCCTCCCAAGTAAAGGGGAGCCCACCACGTCTTAGATTAATTCAAAGAAGCTAACTGTAGCTGAAAGACTGATTAAGCACCAGGCTCAGAGAAAAGAGAAAGCAAATGGGCCGGCCGTGACTGGTACTACAGACTGCCAACACCAAAGGTGAAGGCTCAGAAAACAGGAGCTGTTACAACTGCTTCCTGACCTGGCAACTCAAGCAGTTGATACAGCTTCAGATGTTATCAGAAGAAGGCACAAAGAATCCCGAAGGGCCAATGTATGATAAGAAAAACACAGTGGCATTAATAAGGAGGCCTAATAACCTGCAGCTGTCCTATATTTCCTCTAAAAGTATTACTTCCAAAACTCAACTCTTTCTGTATTGATTGTTAGCAAAAAGGAAAAGACACCACAACCTTTATGAGGTAAGTGGATAGAATAGTCAGGGATGGTGACCTTACGTGCACATCTTCTGCTTACCTTCTTTGGCCAAACACTAGCTCCGACTTCAGGGAATACGGTTGCTCCTCCTGCTGCCACATCACTCATCTGAAAAGGAGAAAGAGCGACTATCCATTGACAACTCTCTTTTAACCATAATCGAAAAGTAATCCCAGAGATTCCACTAATGATCTGGTAAACAAGAAGGCAGAGTTTTGGTGGCACCAAATTAATTATGCTAATTGAAAGAAAACAATATTCAAGGATGGCAAAAGGCTCCAAAAGTTCTTTACTTGGGAAGATGGCAAATACAGTTCAGTATCCACAGGAGTACATATATACTGACCATATGTATGCTGATGGAAACTGTTTTGTTGGGTTATGGACCAAGGGAAAAGCCTTTGAGATTGTGGTGGAAAACTCAAAGAACATGTTTGTTCTATGGACATTTACTCTGAAAAAGACAAATTCCATATTGGGAAAATAAAAATAAAACCACCAACATCTCAACGTTGTTGTAAAGCTTACTATATAACTTGATTTGGTGTATTTTGTGCTTTTGTGATTGCCATAAAAATATTGTAAGACCAGAAAAAGAGCAGAAAATGATAACCAAAGTAATGTATTATCTGAAATAACATCATGATGAGGAAAAAGTGAACAAAAAGGGACATGACCGTTATAAAGAAAGTCAATCAAGAGATTTTTTCCCCCATTTTCTCAAATCTAGAACTGAGATCTTCCAATGAAGCTGAATGATAGGAGATTTAGGACAGGCTAAAGGAAGTGCACATGAGACTATCAATGGCCCCTTCTTATGAATACCTCCAATATCAGAGCCAATATGACTTTCAATACCTACTTGCTGAAAAAAAAATAGAGGAGGAAATCTGTTGCTCATGCCTCCTTGATGGGTTTCCCAGAACCGTTTGGCTGGCCATCATGATAACAGAACAATGGCTTAGTCCACAGCACAATGGTAAATCAAATGTTTTGCATGTAGAAAGTTCTAAATCTTCAATTAAGTTAAAATTGAAGTACTGTACTGTGGAAAGTGCAGCTATCTGCTTGACAGACTTCAGAGAAGTGCTATCATTTAGAGTTGACAGCCTTAATTAAACGTGCCAATGCTCTGACTCAGGATATGCCTACCAACATGGTCTGGTACACATAGCGTAGGATGGGATGACCTTTGATTTGATCAAGTGCACCTATTATGTTCTTACAGGATATTTACAATAAGGGATATCTTACTAGGGACACAGTTTTTAAAAAATCAGTCCATTCCATTCACCTGTAAAAATGTAACTCAACCAACTATAACTAAAAAGTATAGACCGATCTCTTTGTTAAATAACGATTATAAACTCTTCACATCAATACTAGCAGAGAGATTGAAAAAGATTTTATCAGACTTTATACATGAAGATCAGTGTGGCTTCCTACCTAAAAGACAACTGAGAGATAATGTAAGAATTGTTCTAGATATAATATTTACAACATCATAATGAAAAGCAAGCAGCACTGATCTTTTTGGATGCAGAGAAAGCTTTTGATAATTTGAACTGGTCATTCCTGTTTAAAGTTTAGGAAGATATGGACTTTGGGGAGAATTTTCTGCAAGGGATTAAATCGATATACCCTTCCCCAAAGGCAAGTATTATTGTTAATGATGAATTTACAAACCATGTGATATACAAAAGGGGACATGACAGGGTTGTCCCCTGTCACCTCTACTCTTTATTTTAGTCTTGGAAGTGTTAAACAGAGATATTAGACAAGATGCGAATATTAAGCGTTTACAAATCAAAAAAGAAGTCTTTAAATTAAGAGCTTTTGTAGATGATTTAGTTTTGATTCTACAGGAATCTCAAAATGGAATTGAATGTTTAATGAAGAAATTGAAAGATTTTGGTGCACTTGCTGGATTTAAGGTAAATAGACAAAAAACAAAGATGTTGGTTAAGAATATGACTATGAATGATCAAGAAATATTGATGAAGTCCGGTTTTAAAATTGAAAAAAAGATTAAGTATTTGGGAGTTACATTGACCAATATGAATTGTATGCTATATCAAAATAGTTATGTTAAAGTCTGGAATGGTATTTAAAAGGACCTATTAAGATGGTGGAAGCTCCAACTGTCACTGTTAGGTAGAATCTCAATAATTAAAATGAATGTTTTACCTAGAATGCTTTTTCTTTTTCAGACAATACTGATATTGACAAATGATGTACCATTTAAACAACAGCCGAAAGATATTTCTAAATTTGTGTGGCAAGATAAAAAACCAAGAATAAAATATAAACTTTTACAGGATGCCAAAGAAAGAGGTGGGCTAGGTCTTCCAGATTTAAAGTTATACTTTCATGCTTGTTGTCTAGTATGGATGAAAGAATGGATGACTTTACAAAACAAGAGGTTATTGGAATTAGAAGGACATGAGTGAAGATTTGGATGGCATGGATATTTATGATATGATAAAGTGAAAGTTAACATTGATTTTAAGAATCATTTTATCAGATGCTCTGTATTGAGAATTTGGAATAAATATAAGGTAAGACTGTTTCCAAAAATTCCTCTATAACTGTCACCTCAAGAAGCTTTCTACAGAAGAGAAATGATGGTTAAGCAACCATGGTTGATGTATGCAACTCTCTTATCGTTTTCTGAAGGAGGGCCTAACCTGAAGAGAAGAATTAGAATTGGAAGGTTTTGTTTGCCAATGGTTTACGTATGCACAGTTGCTGGAAAGATTTAAATTAGATAAGAACAATTATGAATTTACCACTGAGAAAACTGAGTTTGAATATGCTTTGTGTACTTACTGCTAAAATGTACAAACCTCTGTTAAAGATGAATTTGGAAGATGAATATGTTAAAGATTGTATCGTTAAATGGGCAAAAAACTTTGGATATAATATAATGTTAGACCAGTGGGAAAATATGTGGAACCAAGGGTTAAAGTTTACTCTTGATTATAGGTTAAAAGAAAATGTTTATAAAATGATGTACCGTTGGCATTTGACACCAGATAAATTGTCAAAGATGTATAAAGGTATCTCAAATGTCTGTTGGAAATGTAATACTTGTGAAGGCACATTCTATCACTTATGGCAGACTTGTGAAAAGGCTAAGAAATATTGGAATGATATGCACTTTGATTCAAAAGATTTTGAAAACAGATTTGCAACTGAAACCAGAGACTTTTCTTTTAGGTATGATGGATAAACAAGTGGAAAGACAACATCAAAATGTATTTCTTCATATGATAACTGCGGTGAGACAATGTGCAAAAATTGAAAGATATACAAATACCTACTGCTGAAGAATGGACACTGAAATTAATGGAATTGGCTGAGATGGCGAAACATACTGCTTTGCTCAAAGACAGGGCACTGTCTAACTTTGTCTCTGATTGGAAACCACTCTTAGACTTTTTGCTTAATACTCAAAAAAATGCAACTCTGATTTTGGGATTTGCTGATTGATGTTATAGAAATACCTCGTACACATTATATGTATTATTCAAATAGATTAACTTTAGGAATCTTTCTGAATATTAGATTAAAAACTATTTTTTACTATGTAAATTTTTAGATATTAGAGTAAGAGGCAAATATATTCTCTATCTATACCTGTACCAAGGAAAGTTGGAAGCTACTCTTTTTTTCTTATGCTCCCTTTTCTTCCCTCCCCATTTTTCTTTTCTTCTTTTTCCCTTTTTTCCCCCTTTTTTCCCCTTGATTTTTCTGTATTTTAACTTTTGTGGAAAACTTAATAAAATTTAAAATAACAAAATGTAACTCGTGATGTATAATATACAATGTTTCTCCAAATTGCTCATTGTGTACTATACAAAACACTTGTACTTCTATGGTGCCATAACATAAATTGGAACAATACAAAAAACTCTGTGTATTCTTCAGCAACTCATGTTTTCTATCTCACTGAGATGAATTCTTTGACTGCATTATTGAGTTTGGATATTCTAGTATCTTATCTTACTTACATAGAATAGCCACGTAGCAATTCTATTGCCTGTACCCAGCTCTTTAAAGGCATCTGGTTCATCCTTCTGTGTTCAAAGACATAGATGGTATTATGAGTAAAACAACAATGGCACACAGGAGAAACATTTCTGAATATAATTCTTCTTGGAATGTATGAAAAGGAAGAAAAAAGTATAGCAGGGTTTTCTCCTTGAAGTTAAATTTTTCCTATTTGGGTGATAAATCTTTTGAATAGCTGGGTTATATAGTTAGCACACAAAATTCTT
Organism: Python bivittatus; assembly: GCF_059951505.1. NCBI lineage: Eukaryota > Metazoa > Chordata > Lepidosauria > Squamata > Pythonidae > Python > Python bivittatus. The sequence goes on from NW_028277073.1 coordinate 7,531,928, forward strand.
AAGACACAAAGCATGCTTTTGTTATTCCTGAACATTATATTCAAGGGACAAGCTCTTTAAATGCACCACTTACTTGTTGAAACTCTCTTCTTTTTAGAGTTGGATAAGAGAGCCTGGGTTCATGAAGTTGATCAGCAACTTTTTTGAAACCCATCCCAACAACGCCTCTTCCCAAACCAACAATGCTAGAGATACTTAGTAACACGCTCTGCATTTTTGATGTCTTTGCATGAGGTCACTGAAATGTTTCATTTTTTGACAATCTCATAAAATTCCAGCCATTTTGAGCCACCACATTATTAATGCCCGTTACAGAGCATGGATAATCTACCATTTTCCAAGAGCTGGTGTGTTTTGGAGAATTCATTATGCAATTGTCTTTAATCTCCTGTTGACATTTTTAAAACCTGTTCTATTGCTTTTATGCATTTGGCCAAATTTGACTGGTTGTACAGTCAAACTAGTGATATAAAGTCTACTTAAGGTACTATTACTCCAATAACACAGGCATTACTGAAGGAATACTTCTCTAAAGCAGGGGAGCTTTTTCAGAAAGCCCATGAAGAAGCAATCGTCAGTAAACAGGGCAGACTCGTGCAAATCTCTTTACAGTTTCCAGTGTGCTAGAGTTCCTATAAAGCAGCCTCTCCTACATCTAAAAATAATTTAAAGAAATCCAGACAAGGGATTATATGCTGTCCACCAACTACAATTCAAGTCAACCAAATACCTAAATTATACTTGACAGCTTAAGCAAGTTATGCCAATGCAAACAGGATGTCTTTCATCCTAGAATTACAAGATAAACTTTTTCATGCTGGTAAAACCTAATTACTTTCATATGCCCACGTTTAAAATAGTCTGCAGCGCTTCTTCCAGAAGTACTATTAAGTACTACAATACCTTCCAGTCTTTTATGTGTAGTCTTTATATGGCTTGAAACAACCTCACCTGCAGGAAACCCTTCTCTATGTATACTTTCCGGCACAGATCTTCTTTAGAAGCCCTCCTCCAGGGGTAGAGAAACTTTTTAGTGGTGGTTTACTATTACTCATTCATCCCAGAGAAGTTTGTTTGACATCTGCACTCTAATATTTTAGGAACCAGGCTTAAACCTTCCATTTGCTATTTTTTAATCTTAATTGTTTTAGAAGCTATAGATGCTGGTTATCTTTTGATTCATGACATTTCTGCTGCTGCTGCTTTATTGCATTTATCTTCTACTGACAGTTTTAACACTGACTTTACATTTCCTGGTTTTCTCTCTTCTGAATCACTATTTTGCTGTAAGCAGCCCTGACAAATTCTGTAGTGGCTGGAATAAAAATTTCATTAAATAAATAAAATAGTAAAATAAAATAAATTGGGCACTATGTAGCATAGTGGAATTTACAACTTAACACTGTATAGAAATTCATAGGTGCACTGCAAAAATATTAGGACGAAATTAAATTCATGCACGAACACAAAAATGTATATTGCAAGTTATACTGTTGATTTGTAAAGTACATAAGAGGTTTTCAAGCAACAGGGCGAATCAAAGTTTTATCTTGTGTTAAGGCAAGAATTTTTAAATTACTGTCTGACAGGTTGGTTCAAGAAAAATGTTAATTGAAAATGTTACTTTACACAATGCTCAGTAAATCACCATCTGAATGTATTTGCCATCACTTCATCCATCTTTGGATTAAAAGATAGTTCATTAAGAAAAAAATGCAAACAGGCATTAAAAATGCAGATACAGTAATATCTCGGTTCACAAATGCTTCTGTTCACGAACAATTCGGTTCGCGAACAGCAGCGTTCACAAAATTTTGCTTCCGTTCACAAACTCCACATCGGGTGACAAACACAACCCGCGGCCATCTTCCTTGCTCTGACACGTGGTCGTGGCTTCCTCTAGATCGCAGTTGCAGACAGAGACTTGCTGTGAAGCTTTTTGGTGTTGCCTCAAGCAAGGTTAGTGTTCTCTCTCTTCATATTGTACTGTACTGTACTTCATTTCATATTTTTGTGGTTAAAAAAAAAATACACATGGTTCAGAAGGGATTAACCTTATTTACATTGAACCTGATGGGAAAATTTGATTCGGTTGGCGACCGATTTGGTTGGTGACCACGTTCGTAGGGGTCAGAACGATTAACCTTATTTATATTGAACCTTATGGGGAAATTTGATTCGGTTCGTGACCGATTCAGCTTGCGACCAGAATTATGGAATGAATTAAGTTCGTGAACCGAGGTACCACTGTATATTGACACTTCAAAATCATTTGATTTTTTTTTTTGATCAGGGCAACACTTTAAACCAGAGGTGCGAACTGTGATTGTTTTAATGACTAAATTAAAAAAAATATAGTTAAAAACAAAAAAGCTCACCGCTGGTTTATCTATATGCCACTGATACTGCAACATAAAGTTGCTTCATCATTATTCCAAATGGGTTAGAAACCTTTTTTCTGTAAAGCAGTTTTTATGAAGTGACCCTTTTAACTCTTTCTTTCACTTAATAGTGAATTGCAATTGGCTCTCTTTTTATAGTTCAAATGGTGGTTTAAGAGGGTTTATCCATTCCAATGGATTAGACGACTCCATAGCCCAAATTTAATACAGATACAAGACATTTTTGCCAGTGCCCAAAAAGCCTAAACTATGCAAAAATTTTCTTCACCCATCATTTTACTTGCCCGAGCAAAGTCATAGTGGGGTTCATATTGTCCTCCCACTCCATAATTTGCTACCTGGAAAAAAGAAACACAGCACATATGAAGCGCAAAGGCAAACCAAGACTTACCCTTCCAAAATCAAAATGAGGCTCGTACTGGCCTCCTACTCCGTAGTTGGCTACCTACAGTAGAAGAAGCACAAATACCCGGTAAAACATCTAAGAGGTGATCTCATACACTTGCTTCATTTCTAGGGTGAAATTTGGCTAAAAGATAGTAGAACAGCTTAAGTCTTCAGAGTGAACAAGTCTCCCTAAAGCAGTGCTTCTCAACCTTGGTGACTTTAAGATATGTGAAACTCCCAGAATTCCCCAACCAGCATGCTAAAGTGGTATACTGGCAATTGCAAAAGCTGAAGCATGCTCTATTCAGCAGCACTGCAGGCTTGAGTAGACTTGCAAATAACACATAAATGCAACAGTCCAAACATTTTATTTCAGCTGCCTTTACAGATGCAAACACTTAATACAGATAGAACACTTAATATGGAAGATTTTGTTTTTATTCTTTGAACTTCACTCACCATAAAGTGAAAATTCTGAACTGGGTTTGATTATATATTTAAGGGTTGGCATCAATTAAATTCTATTTTTTAAAAAAAAAATGAAAAAAAAATCACATAAGAAGAACGGTTTGGGGCAGTATATAATGAACTTTTGCTGTTTTGCCTTCTGTTTTCTCTAAGAAAAGAACAAAAAAAAAAACATAAAATTGATGAGTTAAACAGGTTCTAGCAGTTTACCTATGATGAATACCATGTATTTGGACAATGCCAATGAAATACAAGATTAGGGCTATATGACAATGAAGACAAGATCCTCAATTTACAGAAAGTGTGGAGATTTGACATGTTTTTCAATCCTTCTTGGAGCCATGCTAGTGTGATCAGTCACATACTTTTATTTGCTTTATAAACTCACCTGGAGCTCCTCTGCTGTGGAAACATCCAAGCCTGTTAGATCCTGTATCCTTGTATTTATGCGTGCCACCACAGGGTTTTCATATCCAGAGAGCCAGGCACTAAAAATGAAATTAGAATATTATTCCTGAACAGTAAGATCTGAGTATTAATTTTCACGACTAATCAGAAACTATTTTTAATTGTGCAAAGAAATCTATAAGACTTAACCTAAATGTGATTTACAAGAAATATTTTTAACTCTGCACACTGTTTTGCATTTACTGTTATTCAGTCTCCTTTAGCTGGAGGCCATCCTTGATTAAGCAGAAAAAATACCTTCTGAGTCAAACTTCAGATAGCATGATGTCTATTACATTGCAACAGGAATTTGCAGTTCTTTGGGGACAATATATTCTGTGATGAACGTATTACTTTCTGTATGGGATTTCTGGTGTAACATGAGTGGAGTAAATGAGTGAACCCAGGATCCCATATGTTGCATGTGTGAGAAAAAGTATTACACTACTGCTTTAGAGCAACATGGTATCTTTGCCGTTAACTATACTGAAAAAGGGAAAAGAAACATTAACTATGTACTCCTGTATCCAATTCTTTTCATAATTGCCATCTCTCTACTGAGAGCTATGAAGCAAACTTTCTTTTCTTTTCTGCATCATAACGTATACTTGAACACTAAACATATGGATTCAGCTGCTCAACCAGCTGTGAAAATAAAGACATCTCTTCTTGGCTATGAAAATAAAGATGCCTCTCCAGACAAGTGTTCTGGAAAGAAGTATCTAAAAGTAGTTTCACACTTATATAAAAATTCACAACCACCTCAATGATTGGATTGACTAAATCCTGTTTTGTGCTTGTGAGATGTTTGTAACTGGTGGAGTACTTTTAATAAACAGCTACTAAACTACTTTTTTTTAGTTCCACATTGCAGAGAGACTTGGATGTGCGCTTTTGCCAGGACACATTACAGTCATCCTCAAACCATTTCATTGATCTTTACTTGTACTTACCTGCAAAGTAGTGGTTAAGATTGTAGCCATGTTTATAAATTTATATTCAATCACTGATTTCCATTTCTAGTTAAGATGAGAATGACAGGGGATATTGTTTCAAGCAGAGAAGTATATAGTCTCTTCTCTACTTAAAAAGCAGAGTCCATAAGAAGTATTAATTTAAATGGGAAAAAACTGACATCACAGCTATATATACTTCAAACTGGAAAATCTGTGAAAAGTTTGTCTTTCTTCCTGGCCAACCACTACCTTCTCTGATGAAAGCAGGTCTCTTTTTTAACAGAAAGTGTTTTAGTCTGAAGTTCTTTGTTTCAAACCACCTTTTTCCAAGCTAGGTTTTATGTTACTGTTTTTGTTCTTTCAGATTATATTTTCTTTTCATTACTCCACTTATAGCTCTTTAGCAACTAGGAACTGATAAAAAAAATCTTTCAAGGTGTGGAAGCTATACTTGTCAGGTGTATGCTTGTATACAGCATTGCTGTTAAAAGCAGAAGACTCCTATGTAAAGTGTGATGGCAATGCTTGTTGCCTTATATCTGGTAATTTATTATCACCAATGACCAAGTATTCTGGGGTGTACATTTCAAAAAGATTAAATGACCCAAAGCTGCAAGTGAACCCAACATACTTTTACAAATCATCAGCGACCACTGATGGAGAAACTGGAGAAATTCAGCACATTCTGCTGGTTTGGAAGGATGAAGTCATATCTTTACTCCAGCAGATTTACTGTCTTCCTTTTCATAGGATTACAACAAATCTCTAATCAAGAGTAAGAGAATATGATCCAACAGAGATTACAGAATCTCCAAGAGTATGGAGGAAATATAGTTGAATATAGAGTGGATTTTTAAAAAAATGCTCAGTTAATATACCTGTTAGTATACTGCTGGCATACTGTTAGTGTAGTGCACTGTTAGTATATGAAACAAAAGCAGACAAAAAATGAATTTCTTACAGCAAAACAAGATGAGATTACATCAAATGCAAGAGTTATCTCCTAAAGAAGGAAAGTAAGTTTATAGCAACCAAGGTGTTTATAGAAATGAGTATATAACATGCTCCGTTTTTAAACAATGAGTAGCTTGTGCACTGTAATTGGGCCTCCTGGTTGATCTTTCATGGTGACAGTTCAATACCTCCTAGCAACTAAACTTTACAAAATTAATGTTTTCTCAGACTACTGCTTTCTTACGGAGAACGAAATAAGATAGCTCCATCAAAACAGTAATACTATACTGTTGGGCATCAGCAACCTACAATTTGTCCATCCACAGTATATACTCAAAAGTCAGTCCCATTGATTTAAATAGGATTTGCTCCCGGTATATCTCTATGAGACTGTAATTCAATGTATGGTCCTGGCACAACGGGGCACAGCAATAACCAAGCACAGAACTGGCTTTCTAAACAGTCTGGGATTGCATTGACAACTGACCTGCTTTTAGACTCACTTTAAAATAGTGGTTATTACATTCACGAAGTGCTAAATGACCGCATCTAGCATATCTGAGGAGCACCTTATCCAATATGAACCTTCACATGCTCCCTGTGTGCATTTGGAAGCAGTCTGGTTTCAATCCTGCTTCAATCAGTGAATATCTGGATATGGTGCAACACTTTCCTGATAAAGCTGTTACTAGTTACCTCCAATTACTCACTACTGCTTCAACCAACATTACCCTGAAATTGTGAGTTTCAGTAGCGAAGAAACTGGATTTCTTAGTTTGCTTAAAGAGCAGTAGGGTTTCATTAGAGAAGAAACTGGACGTCTTAGAAGCATACATCCTTAGTGGCATCTTGCAGAAAGCTGGGCTAGACTGACTACGTTATTCTGACACAGCACACGGCTTGGCTTAGAACGCTGGGTCAGTTTATACAGCCTGCTCATACTTCAGAATGAACAGTAGTCCTGTCATTAACAAGGACATACTATAATATGGAAAGTGTTAGCTAGGAAAAAGTGACTGGAACGCCTAGGCAAAGAAAGTGGGCTTCTCTTAAAATTATAAGAGGCAGTTATTTTGGGTTCCTAGTGGGTGTGTTTTTTCAAAAAATCAAGGAATTGTTCTAACATCCTTGTTAGTTTTGCCAACGCAGCTTCTGCTTTGGAAAATTTTAGCTTTCAACGTATTGCTGTAAGTTTTCTCAACGTATGTAGTATTTCACCAAATCAGATTTAAGCTAAACAGTAAAAAAAAAAAAAAAAAAAGGAAGAAACAGTAAAAAAAATAATGTTCCACATTCAGTGGCTTATTAAAACACCTCTTTGCAAATAGTCTGCAATTTATTTTTAAAAAGGTAGCTAAGGTTCATGTATATTTTGCACACTCCCTATTTAAAAATAGATGTTGAACTAGGAATTTCAAGCTATCATTATCACATATGGTTTCCTGTTTGTCATGTGCTTCTTAAGAAGTCTTAAAATTAACATAGATGTTGTGACACCATACTAAAAAGCAAACAGATGGTACAGTATATCCTCCCCCGTCCAGGCACCAGGTTGGGCAATTCACATGGACTGTGTTTAAGATGAAACAATTCAGGATATTAATTTTATTAGGCGCATGCAGAGAAGAAATACCCAGAATGCACCAACTGGCTTAAAGAGCACGAAAGCCCCACTGATTTCAATGAAAGAGAGCGAAGGACATGCTTCGACAACTTAATTTGGGTTAGCACTTACATCTGAAAGCGTCCTCTTTTAAACATTCCAAGGACCCCACTCCCAACCTTTGACATGAACCGCTGATAAAGAAATCCCATAGTAGTTCAGACATACCAGTCTCCCCTTACCTCTTAGAGACTCTGTAATGTGCTGTGGTCAGTTTCCCAGTCTGAGGGTCATGCACAGTAGCTCGGCTCAGCTACGGAAAAAAAAAAAAAAGAGAAAGGACAAGGGCTTACTCTAGTAGCAAGCATCTGGGCCAAGCCACAGGCAATTGGGAGGGTTCCGATTGGTCTGGATGGAATGTAATGCTCAGATCAGCAGGAACGCTTAAAGGATTGCAGTAGCTACTGCTACGTCTCAATTTATTTCAATTGGTTGAATCAAATTTGGTTAGATTGTCCTTTCACTTTTTCTTCCCCAAATGGAAAGCTTATGCAAGCCACTTGTATCTGCCAAGTTTCACAGAGAACTTCTTAGGATCCAGAAGTTAAATACTCTTCATTTCTTCCACTGCCTCCAGTTATTCTTTCTTAAAATGGGTGTGCAATGTTGACTGAGTATTTTTTGAAAAAAATAATAGGTTACATATTTAAGCTTTCTGAAAGTTAGGGTATTCTAATAATTGACAGGCCCAGAGGATATGCTATAAATATCTGTAAATGTTCTATCTCCACTAAGAAATTGTTTTCAAATCAAAAGTGGGGTAGGCATTTAAAATAGAACAAATAAATGGAATGAATTAACAAAATCAAAAAGTCTCTAAACAAAAACACATTTCATTTTGTCTCTATAACGATGTCTGATCAGAACCAGCATAAGAGCTGGATTTTAGCCAGAGAGATTGGAAATTCCCAGTATAGGAGACATGTTGGAGTTCCACACAGGAGCAGGATAGAATTATTTTATAATTTTAAATTATTCAAATTGTGTATACTCATAGGAGGCACCCATTTTCAGTAGTTATATATGGAACAACTGAGTAATAACTAGCAGTGGCGTTAAGAGGAGTTCATGTGAGCAAATAGGGTATTTTGAGATTCAAACATTATATAAATCTATACCAAGCTAGACTTAACAGTATACATGGCTCCAATAAAACCAAACAGGAATTAACCATAGAAGGGCAGAATAACAGTTGGTGTTACAATCAACGCACTGTTGATCTTGCTGTTTGTCACCGAAGACAAATTCCTTGTATATATTTTATACTTGGTCATTAAAGTATTTTGTATTGTATTGTATTGTACAATGGATATATAGAAGCAGTTCATATTTTAATATCAGAAACCCAATTTGCAGTACACAGGAAGCAGAAAACTCTGCATACTGGTAAACAAATTATTGTTCATGCCCATATCATCAAGAAAAGTATCATTCCAAAACAAAAAGAACCTAGACAGATGGGAAAACTTTCAAACCACAAGGCAGAAAGCAACATGAAATCTCTTTGTAAGTTATACCAGGCATATAGAAATAGACAAGAAACATACCCTAAATAAGCAAATAAGGACAAAACGTCTGGTTACAAGAAGTGTCTGAGAAACTCAGCAGTAACAGAGTGTTACAGTGTCCGTGAATAGCACAAATGACCAGAAAACTTTTAAACCGGCTTTCTTTTTCTGGCCACTTTCTACACAAATGAGCACCGCAGAAGGCCTCATTACAAGGACGGAACATATGGCAAGTAAAGTCTTACCTTTTGCTAATTCTGTAATGTGCAGTCTCCAAGACTCCCGTTATGGGGTTTGAAATGGTGGCTCGCCTCAGCTGTGAAGCGAACCAATCAGAATAGTTGCATTACAATGTATATATTGCATCGCATTAATCCGACCATTCAGAAGCCTAGGGCAGAGCCCCACTTCCAGTAGGGTTCTCTTTCATTAAGGAACAAGAACCACCACCACCAAACAAGAAATGTGGAATACAAAGCAAATAAGAATAACAAAAATAGTAATATTAAGTACAATGCAGTACTGAAATCTTTTGCCGGCCCAATGCTGCATTTTTGTAGTGCGTTAGAAGGAAACAATCTGGGCCTTTCCTGAAGCAGCAAGCCGCTGCACTCTCATTCTGAAGTGGGGAGGCGTTACAGAGTGCAATTGAGCACTGTACGCGCTACTTACCTTCCTGGTGCCCCTAAAATAAAAGCAGGGAAAAATCACCCACAGAGATCACTGAGAAAAGTCAGCTAGATTAAAGCACAACTTCGAACTCACAGAAGTGCTGCTGGCCGAGCCAGCACATACACAAAACTGCTTATGGAGTGACATGGACAAAGAAAGAGAAGCACGTCAGAAGCTAATCTCAACGTAGAAGGATGGAGCTGCATCATAAGTTAAACAATGCATCATTTCTAAAATTTCCTCTTTCCAAAGAAAGGCAGTCTTTGGATTCCTATAAAAGAACTCCTATCTGAAACAGGTGACAAGAAGAAAAACTTTACTGGCAACTTTCCAATTCAGAATCTTAAATCCAGGCTTCCTTAAACGTTTAGTAGACCAAAATTTGTTTTAAAAAATGCCTTGATACTGTATGGACCAATCAGACATACCTTCTAATAACTTGCTGTGTGATAATTTAGTCATAGAGGAATAAGAATATACACTACTGTACAGAAATAATCACATATACAATTATCTAATATTATCATTAGAATTATATCTGAATCTACTATTAGAATTTGTCTTGGCAAAGGGAAAGCATTACAAAAATTAAACATAGTACGAATGGTAGTAATATTTACCAGTTCACCTGTAATAAAGTACCCTCAAGCTTTTCATTACTGCTTTTTACAACAGCCTTCCAACACAGCATGCCTACATTTTATCTAACATAACTGCTGGACAAGCAACAATTGTTCAGAGAAAACTAGGTCAGACTATTTGTCAATCTATTCTGGCACTGCCTAACCAGATAAGCAATAGCTCCTCTGTATTTCAAATATAAGATGGAGATGCCATTAAGATCAGGGACTGCAAGAGAATATTTAGCATGGCGCCAAGAGCTGCTATCAAGAAGCAAGAGTTGGGGCAAGGAAATTATTCATGGTCGCATTGTTTAAAGAGTGTGGACAATTTAGATTCTTTACCCTTGGTTTGGAAAGTTCTTTGACAGTTTCTATTTCTTCATCAGAGATTATTTCAAGAAAGCGAACAATCCGAGGGCGGTCCCACTCATCCTCTTGTTTGACAGGTCCTAGTATGTACTTCGGGTTTCCATTCCCATCATAATAACGGCAAAACAATTTCTTTTGTCTTCTAGGAGTCTAAAGTTTTGAAATGAAGTGTTAAGCGTTAGTAACCCAATGCTTACTTTTCATAAACAAGTATTCTGTAATACTGGTATTGCATGCAAGGGACAACTACCATTTTAAGACCTTCACCACGGCACAACATTTCATACTTCTGTCTTTCTGGCAGATAATCTTTGGGAGGCCCTCTTTTCTGAGTTTTAACTTCTTTTCCAGTCTGCTCATCTGTTTCGGCAACAGATTTGTTTGCTTCTTTTTCTTTAGCCATGATGTATTCAAAGTATTTCAAATTTCCATTTGCTCTCTGATGCTCTGGATCTGTTGGAAAAGCATGCAGATGACTGTTTCGCTCACTTAAGGAAGGCTATTTTTAAGAGATTTTGTACTTGTTTTTTGGGTTTAGTTGTCATCGTTAAGGCCTGATGAAATCTGAATATATCAGCACTTAATCCACTTATGTCAGCTGGAATATATGCACGTTTTCATATGTATAAATACCTAACTCACAGAAGCAAATGACATGTACAGTGATGGCAAAAGATGGCCAAAAAATTAATGCTTCCTTAAACCATTTGTAGTTACAGTGATTCCCAACAGCATTCTGTCCTTCACTCCATTGCATCAATTAGTTTGAAAAGTCTGTACATCCGAGTGGAAAATGTGTGGAACAAAAGCAGTGCAAACATGCTGAATAAAAGAAAAATTAACCTACCCAGTTCAAGTAACCGTTTGGTGAGAATCATCGCTTTGTCCAGATCCCCCTGCTGGTACACGGCGTAACTCAAGTAATCTAGAACAGAAATTTTGTTGATAGAAGAAGAAATCTCTCCCTCATCCAACTGCTTCAGAGCTTGCTCCATCCACAATTCAGTATGGTAATAGTCTGCTTCAGTGTATGCGATCTTTCCCAACTCAAAGCAATCTTCAGCTGTTAGAAATGCCTTATGTTTTACTCCTGAGGGGAATAAGAATCCAGCAACAGCTGTTAAAAACCTCTTGAAATCCTGTGATTCTGCACTTATGCTTTCTTTCTGCAGCTACACTGTTTAATTCTTATTTCCTCATTAAGAACACTCGATAGACTACTGCAGTTATTTAACTATTTTCTCTACTGATAATTTTTCATTTTGCAATTATTGCAATGAGCTGGATATATTCAAATATAATTTTTCAGATAAAGCGTTCTAAACTGGAAACTTTTCTGTAATTTTGCATTTACGTTAATATTGCATTTTTCTAACACGATATTCCTAAATATAATTCAGTGGTGCATCTGTTACTGAAAGTTTGATTAGTAAAGATTTTAGATGACAAAAAGACTTTTTAAAAGCACTCTATTGCTTTTTTTTTCAATTTCCTAAGTTCTACCAGTCCCAACAGAATCGTGTGACAGAGTCTACCTAATGGCTTTGAGAAAGGGAGGGGGAGCATTTTCACACAGAATTTTTAGCACACAGGCTAGATATGCCTTTCATCGTGCAAGAGCAACTGGCCTCTAAAAAAACAGAAGATCAAAGGGAAGCAAGTCCTGTCAAAGCAAATCTGGGGGGAAAAAAACAATTGCAAGTTTCAAATCACATGAGGAGCATCATTTGCACCTGACCCTGAATGTTATGGTGGGCTTGGTGGGAGAATAATCTTGATACAAATACTACTCAATAGTTTTCCTCTCTAATTCTCAGCCACCTTCAAAAATACAATGATCCTAGAACATTTTCTTAAGACAAAAAATACGCTGAGAAACGAGAAATCTTGAAAAAAGCTTCTTTCTTTGAAGATATTCAATCTCTTAAAATGACCAATATATTGATCTAGACCAGTCTAGACCAGATTTATTACACTATGCATTGATCTGAAAAAAGCGTAATATACAATCCAATTCCCTTCTCAGCTTCAGTTACTGATAGCAGCAGGACAAGGGCAAAAAACAAACAAACAAGCACAGAATGAAAACTTTTGTACCACAAGAGAGAAAACCAGAAATATTTAATACTAAAAAAAAAAAAATGATACCTATGATAGTAAACCAAATGCCTTTTATTATTTACACATGTTACGATGGCAATGCCCACACTTTTACTTAGTTACAGAACAAGTTCATGTGGGAGATCATTTGGTCCCATAAAAACTGCCATACTGTATGTTATCTTTAGTTACCATTTTTTTAAAGTAAAAACAATTGTTTTTCTTCCCCTCATTCCCAGCAAACTACGATCAGTGACTGTCCTCAAAAACAGAATTTTAAACAAGTTGAAGTGATAGTACAATCATGGTTTTGGGGGCAAACACAAATCACTGCCCAGCAGTTTGGATGGTGATGATGATAACAAATTATTATTGTTATGACTATTATTAATAATTATCATTATTATTATATTAATAATATATTATTACTCTGGGCAGCTTAGAAAAATTCAGAAACAATAAAAAACATTAAAAACCATTAAACACACATAACCATGTAAAAGCATGAAGCTTGGATGGAAATAACACCCCCCCAAAAAATAGACCATGCAGATACACCAGGGGTCCCAAGAAAATGTTAATAAAGCCGTTAACCCCAGGCCTGGGAAAAGAGCCAGGTTTTAAGAGCTTTCTGTAACCCCAGGACAGTGGGTGCCATTTGTATCTGTGGGAGGATGCTGTTCCAGAGGGTGGGGGCAACAACTTCCTCGGTCCCGCAAGATGGCAGCATTTAGCAGAGGAGACCTGGAGCACACCCACTCTGTGCAAATATACTTGGCAGGCAGAGACAACTGGAGATAGGCGGTCCCTCAGATAAACAGGCCATATGCCATGAACGGCTTTAAAGGTGAAGACCAGCACCTTGAATTGCACCTGGAAGCCTTCTTGCAGCCAATGCAGCTCGTGTAGCAGTGGGGACACATGGTCATATCATGAAGTGCCCATTACTGCTTGAGCTACTGCAATTTGTACCAGCTGTAGCTGCTGGATGGTCTTCAGAGGCACGTAGAGTGCATTACCATAGTCCAATTCTGAGGTAACTAGGGCATTTAATGGTTTGTGCTACAACAGAAAACTGTCATTAAAAGACTGTACAGTAAAATGGGCTGCAAACTTTGATTATAATATAAATATGGGAGAAAATGTGAGGAATTGGTGTTAAATTTACATTATGCTATAATTTAAGAGGGGACGTGGTGGCGCAGCGGCTTAATGACGCTGAAAGTTGCCGGCCAGAAATGGCTGACACTTCGGCGGTTCGAGTCCAGCCTTCGCGTTAAACAGGTGAGCTCCTGTTTCCTCCCCAGTTCCTGTCAACCCAACAGTTCGAAAACTTACGTGAGTAGATAAATGGGGACTCTCACTCTGGTGGGAGAAAAAATGCTGGCGGTGCCTTGCAAAAAAAGGAGTTGGGAGCAGTTGCCGGTAAGCGCGAAAAACCGCGCGCGCCCTAAAAGGGCGCGAAGCAACAGAAACCCCGCCTCCTGCGCTCGCCAGCTGGGCTCTGCCCTAGGAAGGAGGCTCTGGCAAACCACTTCCGAAAAACAGTTGCCTTGAAAACTGCAAGGACTCGTCCAAGCAGTCACTGCAGGGTCAGCAATGACTGAGCGCAGACAAAAAAAAAAAAAAAAAATTAAGAGAGAACTTTTATAAAAATGTACTGATGGTATATGATAACGGCTAAATTGTCTAATATGTATAAAGAAACATCAAACCTGTGTTGGAAGTGTGAAAACGAAAAGGGGACTTTTTATCATGCATGGTAGACTTGTGAAAATGCAAAAAAAAAAAAAAAAAAGGGAGCAAATCCATACAGTGATGCAAAAGATATTGTGGACTAATATTACGATGAAACCTGAATTATTCCTACTGGATTTTATGGATGAGGAATTCAGAAAGAATATGGGAAATTAATACTGTATATGGTAACTGTGGCAAGATTATTGTATGCCGAAAGTTGGAAAAGCAATGAAATAACCACAGTGGAAGATTGAATTATAAAACTGAACTTGCAGAAATCATGAAGCTAACCAGAGAAAAAATTTTGTCAGAGAAAAAATGACAAAGATCTTTTTGAAAGACTGGAAACCTTATATGGATTTTTTGTTGAAAGAAGAAAAGATTGAATTGATGATTTCAGGATTTGGGGACTAAAAAGGTATGAAGAGGATGGGAAAAAGATAATGATTACTCAACAGAGAGATGGGTGGAAGGCATAATTGTATGTTTCCTTTTTTATCATTATTCCTTTCTTTATTCTCTTTTTCTTACTATCTTTTTGCTTATTTTTACTGTATTGAAAAACTCTTTTTTTATATATACATATGTATGTATGTATGTATGTATGTATGTATGTAAAAACAGAAAACTGTAATTAAAAATCAGAGCATCCTAGAAGAAGAGAAGAGGGGGGAGGAAACTATGAGACCATTTAGATCTTCTCTATAGCTCAAATCATATACAAATGAGCTCTGTCCCTCTGAAACACAAGAAAGTTGTCTGAGGTGTTGTTTCCCTTTAATGCTTGTTTCTTACTTTACCTGGAAGATTTCCCCTTGAGATTGTGTCAGTGTCTAAATTATATGTATCTTGGAGTCGCAAGAGAGCTTTGCCAGCACCAGTCTGATCTTCATCATTAGGGAAAAACTGCCGTTGAATCGTCATGTTGGAAATAAACCCTAAAAATAAAAAGAGGCTGTTGTAGTTTTCAGTTCCTCTGCATGGATCACAATTCCAACCAATCTCCCACCTACAGGTCTTCTTCCGCATCTTTGTCCATAGTTTATCCTCCTCTTCCTCCTCTAGGTTGCTTCCAGACTTATCACTGGCTCACTGATTCCTTAGGCATGACTAAATCTGGATTCAGTCCCAGATTTTTTTTGGGGGGGGGGGAATAACTGCAATGCATAGAGCCTTCTTGTTATAAACCATCTTCTTTTTGATAATGAAAGTAATATTACTTTGTAAGGCAAAATGGATTATGGCTGAAATGTGTACATAACTGCAATAATGCTAAAAAATATTCTTATAGTTCAGTAACATTTTCTTCGGCTATTTCTGGAATACAGAGGAGCAGTATAAATATATATGGATGTGCAAAATAAGATTGTTTCAGGGACAAAACTTTTGGGGGAAAACCCAACGTTCTGTTTTTCCCACAGTCCATGTCAATCTGGCTCTTCTGGGGGGTGTTTCAGCAGTTTTTAAGAAGCAACTCTACAAGAATTGGAAGCACTTCTGAAGAAAAAACAGAATATTTCATTGTCCCAGAAAACAGTATGTTTTACATATCCTTAATATTGTTTTGTTTTACCTTATCTTATCTAATATATAAATCACCCTCTTCTGGGGGAAAAAATGGGATGGTTCCAGAACCAGGTTGCTCAAAAAAAAAAAAAAAAGTGTTTTACACTTCCTTTATTACAATTGATTGCTCATGAAAATATAATTCAATAGTTAAATTAAATTCAACATGCTTAATGCAGAACACTTAGTTGTCAATAAAGAGGCATGTAACACTGTTTGTTCTTTCCTGGCCAGGACAGGCAGGTTCAGAGGGATGGAAGGAGGAGGCATTCCAACCAGAAGAATGTTTAGATTTGTAGGGGAGCCCACAGGCAAAGAAGGTACTCAGTTGTTCCTTTTCTTGTGAACACGTGAATGTTATGAGGCCAGAGCTGATAATCACAAAGGAATGAAAGAAATTATCGACAATGACATTCGTCAATAAGTTGTAGTATTATACTTGACGCAACGCCAATCTCATCACTAAGGAAACCAGCCACTGTTGTGTGCTTTATTATGAAGAATATCAACTGAACTCAGGAAGAGAGATCCATCCAGAACTAATCAGTAAACATTGCCATGGTTTGTTCTACATTTATAATTACATCCTCTGTCACTTCTAGCCAGAAGTATCCTTCCCCCAGCATTTGGACAATACACTCAACCGTAGTTAGTTGCACTGCTTAGGGTGCCGCATCTAACATCAAATCAGTTTTTATACTTAACCATACTTGGAACTCTTCCCAGTGAATTCATTGTTAAGACATGAATTGAAATCCAGATGTCCTTGGCTATCCAATCATTTAATGATCAACTGCTTCAAAGGATTTCAAAAACCCTACCATCAGACATGTCCTTCAAGACCAAATTCTCAAGCTCATTCCACTCTGTGTTCAGTCGCTTCATCAACTTGAATGCATTCACAGGATGTCCCAAGAATCCCTCTGGGTCTTTTGTCGCAGTATCTGTCAGCTTATCCAACCTCTCGGCCCACCTAAGCAGAGAAAATGAAAGCTTAGTAAATTGTTAAGCCAATGCCATGGATACCATAAATGCTTACACACACACATACACAATACTATACATTGTCATGAGATACACATTTCTGAGTTGGCTCTTAATAAAATTAATCTTGTTCACATATTTATATCCTATCTTTTCAAGGTGGCTTACGTGAAAATCTCTCTTCATTTTATCCACTGTGAGGTAGGTTGTGCTGAGAGAAATTGACTAACCCGTGATTTTAACAGTGCTCCAGTATTTTTTTCCTAAGATATGAAACAAATGAGGGAATGAATCTCAGGAGGACTTACTGATATGCTATTACTCACTATATATATATTTATCTCTGAAGATTTTCAGTGAGCTTTCACCAAAAAAAAAGATATAGTCTTACCCTCAAAAAAGCCACGAATTATTTAGCATAAGGATTTTATTTTTTACTTTGGGTGGTGGGACACTGCTAAATATTACCATTCAAAGAATTACATACTTCCTTATCTGTTCCAACTTGTTTTCTTCTGCCTTGATATAGTCTTTCAGTGATGTCACCAGGTCCTTCTCTGTATGAATCAGGTCTGTCATATGACCTAAAAGACAGATCAGTACAATCAGTATGTTCATGAACATGGTTATGAAGTTCTAACTCTTTAGTTTTAAAAGCCAACAAGCCCAAATAAGTAAATTTGCGGTTACTCTCTCCCAGTTCTTGAAAAAAAAAATGTGAGGAGCATTGTTTTCTTCACCTAGGAACCTTTAAACTAATCTTTCCCATTTTGCTAGGTAAGAAGAATATTACACCAATAAATTACAGCTGAATGCAAGCTGTAAGGCAGCAATCGGTTTTGCCACCCACGTCTTGCAAATATTGCAAAAATAATTTCACATTGATCTGCTTAAATTAAATTACTCCTGCGTACTATCCCTATAGATTTTGAGTGTTCTGCACAAGTTATTTTCTCAGTGGCAGTTTTATAGTATATTAATCTTCACTGATAGTTTTGCAGGTTTGTATTATCTGTTTGCTTTTTGTAGCTCGTATTGTCATTTCATGGGCAAGACAATGAAACATGAATTTAGAATTTCATACTGGCTAGTAAGCACATAGCTAGAACCTTATTTTTTACTCTTTCCCAGCCTCACATTCATTCAAGTTAATCCTAGATATTAAGTCTGCAACCCCAGCAGGTAGAACAGGAAACCACAAATACTCTACTATGAAGCCACCAGCCAATTGAAGCACATCTACTTTAACATTTACTATCAGAAATGGAGAAAGATGAATTATGTCATTTTTTAAAGTTCAAATGACAAGGCCATTGACACTTATAATTATTAAATAAACAGCCATAAAGTATAGTCATATTAATCATTCTAATGTAAATAATATGCCCATATTAAATGCTGACATAGTATTAATTCTTATTCTCTAATACTACTGACATAGCATTAATTCTTATTTTCTATAAACAGAGTGAATGCCAGAAGTACCACGCAAGCAAAATTGTGATATGTACAAACAGGAAGCAAAAACTAAGATTTTTTGCAATTTACTGATTGTTGACTGAAATAAAATTAATTGTTGGAAAAATGCTTCCTGCATATATTTATGAAGTCAGGTTATAAGCCCAGCCATTTTGCAGGACAGTGCAAAGACACCATCATATACTGAACCAATTCAAAAATGTCACCAACAGATCTTAATACACAGATGTTATGATTCTTGGTAGTTCTCCCTTTACAAATAAGGAAGAAGCAATATTAAAATATAACCAAATGCAATTGTTTATGTAAACAACAGGTAATAGTACTTCCAATATATTTCTATTGCTTCTTGAGAGCTTATACCTATGGCATTTTATTATTTCCTGGTATTTTTATATAACACCTAAATTTTGTGACTGATCATATTCTAGCCTTCAGCAGATAGCAGATGGATAACTAATAAACAAAGCAATTAATTTACTAAACTTTTGATACTGTTATTACTGAATCACTTAGAAATGCTTAAAAGCATCACTTACCAATTGAAGTGAAGAAATCTGTGTGAGTGTGAGAAGAAGGCAGTAGAATCCAAAGGATCAGAAGACACAACTTCCTTGAGACCAACATAGTTTTTGCTACTGATTTGCTTTAACACACCTAAAAAAAAGAAATATAATTATGATGAAAGGTTCATTTCTGGATTATCCCAACTATTTCCCCTGTAGATTTTCATTCTACAAAACACATATATCACATGACGGTATCAAGCACCAATATTTGTCCAGAGCAATATTTCAAAATTTGTACTGGCAGGACTTCCACATCCTCCTTCTGTAATTAAAAAGGAGAATACAGAGGCTCTTTTCAGAATACTTTGGTGTTTAAGATTAGTAAAACTCATGGGTGAAAATAAATACTTTGAAATCCAAATTCAGGCTTTGTTTCTATAGTCCAGAATACATTCAAGATCATAATCAGTTCCTAGATATGCCCTCCCATTATGTGTGCATAACACTGCTTCTCCCCACAATACATCAGACTATCTAGTCCAGTAAACAAGCTACCAATGAATCAATGGATGCGACAGCTAAACATTTCTGGAGATACATAGTAGCAACTTAATTTCTTCTGCGGCTCCTCTCTAACAGAACAGGTGATTTAATATTACTATGATAAAATTTAATCAACCTTGTAATCAGCTATCTATTAAATATACTTGGTTTAGGAACAGTCAGTGTAAGGACCTAACTTATTTTACTGCATTGTGTACTTTCTGTAAAAGCCATGTTTTCTGCTAATGGCTTATTCCAGCTGCAGTCCTATCAAATCATATCATGGTCACTATACCGAAGGAATGTTTTATCTCCAGAACCATTTAAGGCTCATCTAATATATACTGCTCTCTCTCTTTTTAGCTCCTTCTCTCATAAGCCCATTATTTCAGATATTTTTCATTCTTTCAATCAAGAAAAAGCATTTCTTATTTTGCCACATCTACTCTGGCATTTAGAAATGATGCAACTATTAACCATGCAAAGGCTGGGGAAATTATCTTGTTAATAAAAGGGGTTCTGATTTTGGAGTACCTATACCCATACATATGAACTGGCCACAACTATACCTAAATAGTTTGAAATAGGAATATGCTATCCATGATTCAATTTACTGAGTTTAAAGTGAAACAAACTGTGTGAAAACATCAGGGAACAATCAGAAAAACAGTATACAGCCTTTTAAGCATGTAATTGGTAACTTTTTGCATCAACTGAATGTTGACATTTGAAAACAGAGTAGAAGAAAATTAAGAAAAAGTTTTAATACATAAGATTCAGAACAGAAGGGCGCTGAAAACAGCAGTGCAAACCAAAAGCAAAATTGCTCTAGGCCTGGGATTACTTTTGAGAGACGGACTGGAGGCCACAGTCCCAAAGTAATGTGTAGGGACAGGACAAGAACTAAATCAGACTTTATTTTATTTACATTTCTATTGAATAAAATTTAAATATATTATTATTCTCCTGTCAAGTATTTAATCATTTTCCCTTTTCCTTAGGAATCCCATGTAGCTTCAGTGTCTCAAGCTGTGCATCTTGGAGACAAAACCTTGACCAGATGTTCACAAACTCTGAGTTTCTCATATAGCTGATTAATTCCTGATGATGGCCTCTTTGCTTTCTAAGAAAAAAAGAGAGGAAAATCCTTTGGAGTTCTATGAATCCAGACAAAAAGATGCCTTGGAATAGTTGATATCTTCTTCTAGGACTGCACAGCTAGTCATCACAGAGCCAAGGAAGATGCAAGGACAGCGTTCTCCTGCATCTCTGCATCCTCTGAAGCCCCTTTTGCCTTCAATTCCAAAGTGCTAGGTAGCCTTAATAAACCGAAGGGTTTGTTCTACAATACTGAAAGGGATCGACAAACATACAAAATACAATCATGTCTTGACTTTAAAAAGTGGATAATCTAACCATAACTCTATCTCAGCAGATATGTTAGCTATACACTAACAACACTTTAAGAAGGCTTGAGAAAAAAGAGTTGTGCTTTATGAAAGTTTGTGTTACAAAAATGTAGTTTTTAAATTCCACCCTGTGAGATACAAAAAGGAACAAGACAAGGATGTCTTTGTCTCTACTCCTGTTTATTTTAGTTCTTGAAATACTGAATAGACATATAAGACAAAATGAGAGAATTGCAGAAGTAAATATCAAAAGAGAAACTTATAGATTAAGGGCATTTGCTGATGACTTGGTGTTGGTTTTGGAGGATCCGTTAAACAGAATAGAAATATTAATGGGAGAATCAAAAGAATTTGGTATGTTAGCAGGTTTCAAGATTAATAATCAAAAGACAAAGACGTTAACAAAAAATATGAAAATAGAGGATCAAACAACTGATGAAGAAAACTGGTTTTAAGATTGAAAAAAAAGTAAAATATTTGGGTATCATTATAACTAATATGAATTATATGTTATTTCAAAATAATGATGTTAAGACATGGAATGAAGCTAAAAAAGATATGTTAAGATGAGAGAAACTACAATTGTCATTGTTGGGGAGAATTTCTGTGAAAAGGTTCAGCCTAGAATGATGTTCTTGTTTCAGACAATACCCGTTTTGACAACTGATATACCATTTAAACAATGGTAAAAAGATATATCTAAGTTTGTATGGCAAGGGAAAAAGCCATGAGTTACATATAAGGTGTTAGAAGATGCAAAGGAAAGAGGAGGATTGGGTTTACCTGATTTGAAATTGTATTTTGCGGTTTGTTGTTTGGTTTGGATGAATGAATGGGTGTTGCTAAGAAATAAAAGACGTAGAAGGACATGTCCTGAAATTTGGGTGGCATTGATACTTATGGTACGGTAAAGTCAAGGTTAATGTAGATTTTAAAAAATCATTATGTTAGACGTGCCATATTGAGAATATGGAATAGATAAAAAACGAGGTTGTGCCTGAAAACACCTTTATGGTTCTCAGCACAAGAAGCATTTTATAGATGAGAAAATAATAAGCAAACACAAATGGCTAGCGTATCGTGAGATACCAGAATTATATCAAGGGGAATATAAAATAAAATAAAGAGAACTGATGACAGAGGGTCATAGTTGTCAATGATTTTCTTATTTACGGATATCAGAAAGATTTAAAGTAGATGAAAGAATTCATGGTACTGAACAACGTAAGACAGAATTTGAAATGGAATTGTCTGCAAATGATGAACATGTAATTGCTAAAATTTATAAACTTTTATCGAAATTTGAAACAGAAGAACAGTTCAAAGAATGTATGATAAAGTGGGCTATAAAACTTTGGTTATAATATACAAATGAAACAATGGGAAAATATGTGGTTGAAAGCATCGAAAAGCACATGTTATAATCTTAAGGAGAATTTTTATAATTTTTTAAATAATTTTTTAAATAAAATTTTTATAAAAAAGTATATGACACCAAAAACATTTTCCAGAATGTATAAAGGTACTTCAAATTTATGTTGGAAATGTGAACAAGAAGGGTCATTTTATCAAGCTTGGTAGACATGTAAAAAAGCTAGAAAATTTTGGGCTCAAATACATATAATGATTCCAAGGATATTAAAGATTAACTTTCAATTGAAACCAGAACTATTCCTCCTGGGACTGATGGATAAATAGTTAGAAAAGAGCCACGGAACACTGCTTTTATATATGATAACTGCAGCAAGATTATTGTATGCACAAAGATGGAAAGATCTGGAAATAACTACAATGGAGGAGGAATGGTTGGTGAAGATAACAGAACTTGCTGAACTTGCTAAATTGACTTGTTTGATCAGAGAAAAGACAATATCTACATTTATTGGTGACTGGAACCCCCTTATGGGCTTTTTGCATAAAGAAGGAAAAAATAAACTTGTGATTTATGGTTTTGATGATTAGACAGGATAGATTATAGAAAGAAGAGAGACAGAATGTAACTTTAGAGAGAGAGGTTAAAATATAATTGTACTTATAACTGCTGTGAAAAAGATCAGAAGCTGCTTCTTTATACAGTATCTTCCTTTATATCTTTTTTCCTTCTTTCTATTTTCCTTCTACTTTTTTTCTTTCTGCACTTTTAGTTTTTCTCTTTCTTCTTTTTCATCCTATTTTAGTTTGTATTAGTCTTTACTGTTAAAACTTTCAATAAAAGTTATATATATATAAAAATGTAGTTTTTAAACTCTGTAAGAATCTTCTTTTATTATAATAGAAAGGATGAGTTTGGAAAAGAAAGCAAAGCTTTCCTTGTATTAACTTCATGCAAATAATGTTTTCATTATGCTCCAGAGCTTTTATGATGCCTCATTAAAGCAGCCACTCACTGGTACAATGCAATCATGATGCCTAATTTCCACTAGAGAACACCTATTCTCAACAGCAACACCATTACATTTTTCTTTCCCATAAATTTACTATGGAATTCTACATTGCAAACCTGCCTTTTGCTAGGCATAACAATGTGTTTTCAACCAGAACTGCAAGTAATCTGCAGTATCTTTTGCAACATTGGGATAGCTCTATAACTTTTCACCTCTGCAGGTTCTCAGAGGTTACTCAGATAACATTCATTAATCACCAATCCCAGTGTTAAAATTAGTTTAGGATCAGTGGAGTCACTGATAGCACTGAACTAGCTATTGAAGATGAGACCAGTCCTGCCATGCTTTTCCTTCTATTCCAAGCTTTCCAAGTGCTTTTTCCAGGCATACAATGTAAAATATTGTATAGTATACAAAAGTCATTGTTAGGAAAAAGTAGTTCTACTAAGCAATCCTAAAAGACGCAATCAGAATGACTTTTAATTGGAACATACATCAAACCGTAAAGTTTCCCAACCATCACTTCATCATCCCCAACCTGTCATCCTTTAACCTCATCCATTCCACATGGACTTCTTCATGCTCATCTACACCTTTCTATTTGCCTCACTGTCTTTTCCCATGGCAACTGGGATTCTTTACTGTAAACATTTAACCCTCTGTTTCCTTGTTAAGCCACCAACACTCAACTGCTGACTACCGCTGCTCCATCCTTAATATGTTTTCTGGACAGAAGCCACATGGATACCAAAGCCAACCTTCTCCAACCTGATGCATGCAGGATGTGTTAGTATAATCGTAATCAACCTTAAGGCTCTGAAATCCTGCTTTTGTTTGTTTGTTCATAAAACCTTCTCTGAACTATGGTTCCATTGTTCCCTGTGATTTTGAGTGAGTGGCACTCAATACATAGTATTATGTCCTTAAAATAGTCTTAACGTGATTTATAAAACAAGCTACTCCAAACTTTTCCAAAAAAAGCTCAAGGGGAAAACCCCCCCAGAAAATCCTAAGTTTGCCTCCTTTTGTCATTCTGCCCACTACAACTGGGAGACCCACAAAATATTATGCCCAGTTTGTGAACATCAGAAAAGTTTAACATCCCTGTATTAGGATCATAACTCAGAATTCCTAATCAGTGGAGATCACATTGGCTAGGAGTTCTGAGAATTGTGGTCTCATGCATTTTGAAGTCACCAAGGTTGGAGAAGACAGTTTGAGGAACTCCTACTACTACTCTGTCCCATACACACATTACTAAATCCAATTGCTCCACGCAAGGCAACCCTGACCACTCAAATGACACCAGCTTCCTGAACGTATTTAGCTCAGCTTCCACAAAGGAAAAGCTGCATTATCTGGGTCCTACCACACATGAAAACCAATGCAGATACACTTATACACTCTGCCCCTATCCTGCAGAGACCACTAATGCATGAGTTCAGAATTGCAAGACTGCAGTGGGATAAATAACTTAATAAATCACTCTCTGGCAGGAGGATGACATCAATTTGAGGGCAGAGGCTAGACATAATGTGAGAATGGGCCCCTAGAGTCAAGCTAGGCTAGGGCTCTGAACATATATTTTACTTATACTGGCAAGTTTATAGTCTTCAATTAATTAGGTAGATCACATATACAATCTGCCCTTTCAAAGTAATTACCAGGCCAGCAAACTAGAAACCATATTTTAGTTTCTAATTAAGAGAACAGTATTTTACTACAATCTTAAACATACTTCCCAATAGTATTTTCTATTTAGAAAAAAGCCCTGAAGCATTTTGGGGTTAGTGGTTTTAACAAACCATTCTCAGAGATGAAGCATTTTCAAGGGGTAATTTGAAGGGACAGGATACTTCCGTTCATGGAATAGAAAAATATCCATTCACCTATCTATGGCTCCAGTCCATCATTCTCAAAGTTAGTTACATCCTAAATACAATATGTATGTATGTATGTATGTATGTATGTATGTATGTACACACACACACACACAAAGCAAATTTGTATTTGCAATAGTATTATTTTAGTACACTGTCTTCACTGCCCTCCTTCTATATTCCAAAATGGTTTCTATAGGTTCAACATTTTCCAAAATGGAACACAAAGCTATTTATAATACAATCCAATAAATATTTACTCAGAAGTTCCCAGATAAATGTGAATGACAGCTTCTCAAAATGGTTGCCTTTTTGCATGTGTTAAGCCTACAGTTCTCAACATTCCCACCAAGCATGACCAATCCATATGCCAATGAACTTTGGGAGTTGAAGTCCCAACTTATGGAAAGGCCACCTTTTGACCAAATCCTGTGCACACCCCTGGGTAACAAAGTCACCAGGTTGATAAAGAGCACTAAGATTACATTGAGTGCTGCATGACTTAGCTACATAGTATCTTCAGCTTCTTTTATGCAAGAAAAAAAACTGCACCTGCCATTTCAGGTTTGTATCAATCTGAGAGTTAGTTAATGAAATGTGTGAAGAAGTCAACCGATGATGCCCTGCCTGTACAACTTTTTATGAGACATAAGCCGTATCACTTTTCTATACTCTTGAAATCTCATGCAGATCCTCAGTAACTCAAAAGTGCTCATTCAAGTATGATGCAATGCAACATTCTCAGAAAAGTATTGTGAAACATTTGGAGGGAAATCAAATACTACAGAAAATCCAATACACTATTTTATCCTATTTTTAATTTGGATTTATCCATCCCCCCCCTTTCTATCTAGATTTACCCAAAGTGGCTTGATTTGTTAAGAAAAACTGGTTTTACAGAATTACACATTTTTGAAAGCACTGGCCTGAAAGTTCATATTATTCATATTTAGCAAGTAAACAGTAACAGAGCGCATACTTTCTTGCCAGAAGTTTCTGATGTGAGCAAAAGGTTGATGGAAAAATGCTACTGCCACGTCTTTCACCCTCCCCAATCACGTACTGTAATGGACACTTGGCCTCAAGATGCTTTCTTAGCCAAGTCTTAAAAAGTACAACTGAACAAGAAAGGGTTAAATTCCTGTATAAACCATTCTTTTTATTAGCTCTTCTACCCATTCTTACATCTGTTCCTTCTTGTTTGCCAGAAGATCGATTTTCAGTCCTCTTCAGAAGGGAGAGGGAATTCCAGCACAGAGATTGTCTGCTAAGAATTTCTGCAAATACCAGTCTAATGCCTCTTCTAGAAGGTGTATTTAATGTTTTTTTTTTCAAAAAAGGAATCATATTACTAGACTGACTTGGCTAACCTTGAAAGCAATGTTTAAGATCTAGTTAAGCAAGAGGATTATTTAAAAAATCGGTTTTTCAGCCTTGCATCCATCCTGGTATCAGGGCAATGCGAATCATGTTTAGAACTGGATAAATCCACCGTTTTTTCCCGGGAATCTCAGGAGAGATGGAGAATCTAGGAAAAATCAGATTTCTTCCCACGGGGCGCTCAACCGTTAAATTTCTCGGAAAAACGAAGAACTCTGAACTGCTGCCTCCGAAGGAAGCCTGAAAAAAACTCGGAGCAGGCACAGGGTGGGAGTTAATATAAAGGATCCGCTTCCACGTCAGCCACACATTTCTTTCTCCTTCGGGGCACAGGAAAGAAATCTCTGCTCTCGACAAGAGTGGACAAGCCCGGGAGTCATTCCCGGGAAAGGGCAACTCGGGGGCTCGCACGCTCCTCGGCGGCATTTGGGATGGTCCCAGTAAAGGTGTTGGCCCAACTCCGGGTTCGTGGAGAAAGTCTCTATGCGGTTACAAGCGACTTGGTGGCACATAATCAATCAGTCAATCAGTCAATCAATCAATCAATCACCTCCGGGCGCCAATCTCCGGCACTCCCGACGAAGGGAGCTCAGAGCGCCTCTGCAAGGAAAGGGAAGCGAAAGCGCCTGAGCCAAGCAGGACGGAGGAAGCCCGGGGACCCTCCGTGGCGAGGCTCCTGAAAGGGACACAGCGGGCAGGGGGCTCAGCAATCGAGGCACCGGCTCCCGGGGAAGTTTCGCGCGGCCCAAGCCAAGGAGGATTCAGACGCGCGCTCGCCCCGCATCCACCTTGGCTTCCCCCGCTGGGAAGCAGGAGGAACACGGCGAGCGGCCTCGGGGTCGGGGGTGGAAGAGCCCGCCAGCGCGGCCACGTACCTCGGAGAAGAGCAGCCGCTCCGTCCCTCACCGCTCGCTCCCCAGCAGGCCCCTTTCGGAATGCTGCTCCGGACTGGGCCCCGCCCACCCGCCTCCGGGGCGGCCTTTGGAACGCGGCGGCGAGGGGAGCCGCGGGAGCGCTACGTGAGGTCGGTCACACACAGCAGCGCCCCCGCAGCTGCGCACGCGCGAGCGGCGCCTCCCCGCTCCCCAGCCTGCTTCGCCCCGTTCGTTCTGAGGAGACGCGCAAGGGGAGGGGCGGGATCGGGGGGCTCGAATGGGGTTAGGCTAGGGTGGGTTTCTCTTATGATGGGGAGGGACTAGTCAGTGGGGGTTAGAATTAGAGAATTCGAAGGGACCACCAGCATCATCTAGTCCAGCGTTTCTCAAAACTTGGCAACTTTAAGACGGGTGGACTTCAACTCCCAGAATTCCCCAGCCAGCCTGGCTGGCTGGGGAATTCTGGGAGTTGAAGTCCAACCGTCTTAAAGTTGCCAAGTTTTGAGAAACGCTGATCTAGTCCAACCCTCTGCAATGTGTGGGGAAAAACCATTAAACCATCCATGACAGCAATGTTTCGCAACCTTGGTGGCTTGAAGATGGGTAGACTTGCTGGCTGGGGGATTCTGGGTGTTGAAATCCACCCATCTTCAAGCCACCAAGGTTGAGAAGCACTGACTCAGAGGTAGCTGGCCAGCCTCTTTTTAAAAACCTGCAGAGTTGGAGAACCTGCGACCTCCATTTTTATTTAACGAGTATTAACGCTGGCCTTGCAAGGCTGGGCTAATAACACATGCCACATATCCTATGCAAAGCTGGCTAGAAAACAAAAATAGAAATGCATAGTGTGGTAGCCTAATGCCAATATCAATAGAAGAGTATGTGAACTTTGGGAATGGTCCTCAGCTTGGGTCTGAAAAGCGGACCAAAGCAGAAAAAGCCAAAAATCCAGACAATTAGTCATATGATTACTTTGTCCTTTGAAACAGGAATCCTGTTTCAACCCCCATTCCCACTCCAATGCAGTTGAAAGAAAGGAAGCTAGCGACAGTAATACATTAAATAAATAACATTTTATTGTCTTTTCATGGCACCCCAAATCATGCTTGAAGCACCCATCTCAAGGGAAAAGGAGTTAAAAGTATGGCCTTATTAGCATCAAGTAAGAAAGTATCTATTTGTATACCATCTTTTCTCCCCTTTTCTAAGAGCTTAACATGGCACACAGAGGAGTCACGTTAAGGTTTTGGGCTGAAAGATAATGTCTTGTTCTAAGTCATCCACTAACTCCATCGTGGAGCACAGACAAGAACTTGAGGTTCTGCCATTCCAGGCCAATCTTAACCAATTCATTACATTGGATTCCGTAGAGAATAAGGAAGATAACCCTGACAGAGATAGGCCAGATCTATTACCAAAGAGACAAGGGGAAAAACATGGCTTAAGTCCAAAACAAGAAGGCATGCACAAAAGACTCAGGCAGACACCTCCCTAATTCACATGAGTATAAGGGGTGGGTGGAGGTAGTAAAGCACAATTAAGACTTGCAACATTCTGTTACTATAGCCAATATTAATAAACATAGTTTTAGTCTTTGTGTTAAATTAATTTCTTGGATTGGTCTACACAGTGAAGCTGACAGAGCCTTCCTCCAAGTACCTGCTGATAGTTGGTCCCCTTCTACAGTTGGGGGCGGGGAAATGGAACTTTCAGGCAGGATGGAAGGATTAATAACTTGCTGCCATATATCCTTGCAACCTACTTGACTGCCCCTGTTATTTTTTGTACTTGCCTTGTTTAGCGACCATTTGAAGTTCCAGCAGTTGGAAAAAAACAGCATTGAGACCAATGCTCGCATTCACGACTGTCACAGCATCCCACGGTCACGTGATTGCCATTCCCATGCTTCAGAACCGGCTTCCAACAAGCAGAGTTAATGGAGAAAGCGGACGTGAAATCTCAAGTTGTGGTCACGTAATGTCTTGCTTAACGACCATGGTGATTCACTTAATGACGGAAGCAGAAGTGATGTTGTAAGTCTGGCATGGTCACGTGATGTCTCACTTAGTGTCTGTGGTG
This sequence comes from Python bivittatus, assembly GCF_059951505.1. Lineage (NCBI taxonomy): Eukaryota > Metazoa > Chordata > Lepidosauria > Squamata > Pythonidae > Python > Python bivittatus. Next base: position 7,561,305 of record NW_028277073.1, read on the forward strand.
CTTTGCGATGGAGTTGCTGGTCCCAGTTGTAGTTGGTAAGTAAGGACTACCTGTACTGTAGATGCAGATCCTCTTCCATGCCACGTGTATATTAACTCAAAGGACTATCCATTCCTGGGTCTATGATACCTTTCCATGTGCAAAAACATCTGGCTACTTTGCTGTAATTGTGATCTGCAATTATTATTATTTGGAATCTTCCTGTGTTTCACCCAGTTGGTGAACTTGTAATAACTTGTAGTTTAATTTTTTTTATTTTGAAACTGATTTTTTAAAAAATGCTTATCATGTCAGTCATCATGTATTTTGATTTCTATATTCTTCCTTCCAAAGTATTATTAAATGGGTTATAATAAACTAAAAGTATTTCACCCTCTTTTCTAGTAGCTGAAGAGCCATAGATTATTTTCCAACCTGAAAGGGTCCCTTGTAACTTTTAGGAAATTAGTTAGTGCATATCAGTTAGAATGTCTGGTATCTTCTTTGTCATAGTGCGTCCATGCAAACTATTTCACCATTTCATTTGTGCAACCAACATAATGCTGTTTTTCAGATGTTGCTTCTTGCCATGATACTTAACCATAAAGAAGTCATCCGCTTTTAAAATGAAGAACAAACATTTGCAAGTTCATTCGATCTTCTTGGAGAAAGATCCATATTATCTTACATTGTAGGAGACCTTTATCATCCCCAACACATACAAAGGGTGGGAGAATTCTATCCCTGCCCCAAATTCAAAGTGGTCTGGATTTGGCTGTAAGGTCATTAATATGAAGACACAGTTTAATTAATTAGAAGAAAAAAACAAGAAACTTTCAGACTTGCAATCTAAAAGACAGAAGTGTCATTCTCTGCAACATGTTCTCATAATTATATAAGTTCCTTATTTCATTTTTGCATTTCTTGTATACAGATAGAAAGAACAGGGTGCTGGCAACAGGAAGCAGGGTAAGTTTCATAAATACAGGACATTGTATTCAGTATACAGACATGTCGTATTTCATAAGAAGGTAATGTACATTAAATCCCTCATGATTACATGGACACTGGCTATAAATATAAATCTGGCAACCAGAAAACTGCAGATGCTTTGTTTAAGGAACTACAAAATTAAAGTCCAAAATAATATTTCCTGAGAAATTATGCCTGGCCAGCATATACGCATGAAGTATAGATAGAAGTATTCCTGGGATGAAGTAAAATGGAATGTTTTCCACATTTAGGATTGCGTTCATTCCAGGTGATGTGGTAGAGTAGATAAAACCACCAACTTATGTGACAACGATATATGTGAATGCTTTGGAGCAGCACAAAGAAGTATTCACATCAACAACTTCATCACCATCAAAATGGTGCAAGTCTCTTAAACATTTAGAAACAAGATTCTCAAACTTTGGGGCACCCCCTAAAATGATAAATTGATTTTTGTGACTCTCCCATGAATAAAACTAATTATTTAATTATAGTTAGGGTTGGGCAAAATAAATATATTACCAACTTTAATAATTAAATGTTCACCTATATTTCATGGGGTTCTCATACAGTATTTTGCAAAAACACAACTGCCCACTGGGCTTGTGCAGACGAAACAAGGAAGAAGGCCAAAAATTGGTGTTTCCATTCTGCATTTGCAAAGCTGATCAAGTTTTTAAACCATCTGTGACTCCCCTCTGAGTTGCTCATGATCCCACAGTTGAGAACCCCTCATTTAGAGATATAATAACAATGCAAAATAAACATTATATATTTTGGGATGATGCTGATTATACTTTTTTTGTGATAAATCAACTGCTTTAGCCAGTTAATTGCTTACATGTTTAGAAGCTCTCAAGAGTAAAAGAAAAATATATTGATGTATTTTATGAGCTTAATAGTTTATATTTATGGACCAAACTTTTAGATTTTGTATAAAGCTTTTTTTATCTCTTTTAGTGTGCAGCTGATTGATTAATTAATGACTGAATTCTGGTATTATGACTTGTAAAATCAGCTTCTCTCACAGTTGGCCAGAGAAAAGCAAATATCTTTTCAAGTTAGCTGTGTTAGAATATGCATATGTTAATAAGTGAAAATATCTTTCGGCTAACCAAGCTGGAAGTCTTTATAACAGTTATAACAGAAATTACTCTAGCTTCTCCACCCATCACCAAGGGAGAGATTAACGTGAGTGGTTTTCTCAGTTAATCCTGTTAGCTCATAAGAAACCATTGAAGCGTTGTACATCATTTTAATAAGTGTGTCATATATTGCCTCAATAGCTTATTTTTTTTATGAAGATATGCCTTCTAATTAAATGTTTGACAATCTTTATTACTGTCTTGGAAGATAAGACAAATAAAGGGATGACATTACACCAATATACAGTACTTTGAAAAGATCGTATTTATTTTTGTATAAAAGTCAAAAGCGTGGCCACAAATGTGCGATTGTAGCATATGTGTAACACACATAAAAAAGAGATGGACTTTGATCACATGGCCATAGCCGTCATTGTGTCTTTTTTTTACCCACCCCCCCACAATGGACCCCCCCCCCCGCATGGACACCTAGCCAGAGTGCTTGGGCATACAAATGTCATTCTCAGCATAGTTGTCCAACAAAACCTACATACAAGTACTTTATTTACAGGTAGTCCTCACTTAACAACCATAATAGGGACCGGAAAATTGGTTGTTAAGCAGGGCAGTTGTGAAGCAAATGAGACCCGATTTTACTACCTTTTTTGGGGCGGTTAAGTGAATTACAATAGTCATTAACCGAACCACACGGTCATTAAGCAAATAATGTGGTTCCCCATTGATTTTGCTTGCTGGAAGCTGGCTGGGAAGGTCACAAATGACAATCACATGACCCCAGGACACTGCAACCATCATAAGTGCAAGCTGGTTGCCAAGTGTCTGGATCATGATCACATGACCCTGGGGATGCTGCAATGGTCATAAGTGCAAGGACCAGTCTTAAGTCACTTCTTTAGCACTGTTGTAACTTCAGTCACTAAACAAATGGTTGTTAAGCAAGGACTACCTGTATTTTTGTTCTTGTACTTGCTTGAATATGATTATGTTTTCAAGTTGAATTGATTGTTCATTGGTTAAGATCAACATTGGCTGCAGTTTGATAGGAATGTAACTGAAACACTGTGATCCCACACACATCAAGAAATTCCTGCTAACAGGTAACTTCTAATAACTGGATTGTTAATCTACAATCTCCCTAATACAAATAAAACGATGTCACCTAAAACTACAGTACATTCTTACATTCATTGATTGGAAGGTACAGGGTAGCCTAATTTGTGTGGAAGCTAGAGAAGTTGTGAATGTGAAGAACTTGCCTTTAAAATGTTCTGCTAAATAAGCCCTGTTTTTTCTGAAGCCACATAATTCTATGAAGTTGCACCCAGTCAACATGGAATCCTTCTAAAACATGGCTGACATCAGGGGTGCTTGTGCGGCTCTTGGATGTTGAGGGTAAATTGTCCCAAATTCTCTCTTTTATCCTTAACTCCTGATAAATAATACTAACTTATTGTGTCACTTATTTCTTTCTTGTTCAGGACCTCCTCCTAATACATGCACTCTCTCTTTCTCTCTCTCTCACACACACGTATCTTCTCATTTATCATTCCAGTATTTTAGCTCCTCCTGCAACTCTTCCCATTCCCAGCTCCAGACTTCCAACTTCTTCATCTCATGTTGTCAAATTACCCAAGCCTTCTGGCTTCTCAACAGTGAAATTGGAGGGTGCATGGAATAGCATTACAAAGCATGGATACCATTTTATTTTATTTATTTAATCCATTTTAATTTGTTTTTCAGATTGAGAATTACTTACTAAAAATGTATCTGTGAAATAAAGATGTTAGGTGGCCATAGGCCAATACTTCATTTTCAGCATCCTTAGCCACCCAGCTAAAAATAATTTAAATATAAGAATGAATCACAGGCATCAGCAGAGAATGTTATAGGCACCTGGGGAAATTACTTGTAGGCACTCCAGGTTTGCCGCAGTTTATGTTTTTAAGACTATTCACATATTTCATTTTTTAGTTGATCTACACAGAAGCTTAGTGCATCAGTCTCTAAATTCTCTTATAATTTCTTTATTTTGTTTATCCTATTTTCCTATTTGCCGCAGTTGAGAGACTTGTGGTGAGTTATAATCACCACAATGTAAGGTCTACAATTAAAATTACATAACAGTAAGCACTCCTCCAAATTAAATCAGAGATTCATAAAACAAGCAAGCAAAAAGGAATAAAAATAAATGGTAACATCTACTTTAAGGTGAACTTGGAACACTGTGGTGGTGAAGGAACAGGGTATCTCCTGAGAAAGTAAATAACTTTCAGGATATTATTATACTTTGCACCCATAGTGAATACCCACATAGTTGACTATATTTCTTGTGTGCTCTTCGTTGGGGACTTTTTGACTATACTGTGCATTCTGTTTCATAGAGCTGTCAACTTCACATTATTTTTAAGGAAACTATTTTAGGTTCCTATAGTCTTAAAAATGATATGAATATAATAAAAAGACTTATGGGTTGGTTATAATTGCCTTGCCATTGGAGATCCAATATTAACTCGCATGGTTTGGTCTTGTCCTATTATTGTCACAGATTGGGATGTTGCTAGGACTTTGTATCAATTGCTGCGTGTTAAAGATGTGTATGTTCTTTGTCTATGAAATATATAAATTGCCACAATCTCAAAGACTCTAGTATATGTCCTTCCTGGTATTTGGAATCTATCAAGATATGAAGAACTACAGATTTTGGGGCATAGGGATTGGCTAAAAGAATTATCAGACACTAGAATAAATCTAAACCCAATTTGCAGCTATGGACTGATGATATGTATTATCTGCCAATATTTGAATGAGGTTATATGGGGCTTGGTTTTTATGTTTTAACAAAGGAGCAAGAAGACTTTTGAGCAATATGGTTAAAGCTTTTGGAGTTGTTTATAACGTAATTTGCTAGGGACCTTTTTCTTTTAATGTTATTCCTAACAATACTTTTGTTATGACCATTCCATCTGAAGTTACAGTATATTGTTCCATCAATTCTGCTCTATGTATGTATACATTTCTTTTAAAGTAACTTAGGACCTAACATTGATTAAAAAAACATTTGTCAGGAGAATCCCACATTCTAGCACGGAGACTCGACAAGCTGTTTTATACTGAGTTAGCCTTTCCATCTAAATCAGTACTGTCTACAGTGACTGGCAGCAACTCTCTCCTGGCGATTCAGCCTGGCGGGGAAGCTACAGCCCTTCCATTTATCCTGGAAACATCTGGAGTATGCAGGGCAACAGAGAGTAGCATTGGAGTCTGTGGGAACGGAGACACGTTGTCAGACTTGATCATAGTATTGTCGAAGGCTTTCACGGCCGGCATACGATGGCTGGTGTGGGTCTTCTGGGCTGTGTGGCCGTGTTCTTGAAGTTTTGTTTCCTAACGTTTCGCCAGCATCTGTGACCCGCATCTTCAGAGTGCAGGAGCACAGACAGGAGCAGTTCTCTCTGTGCCCAGGGTGATGGGACCCTTTTGTGGGTATTTATAGAGATCAGCGAGGGTGCCTGAAGGGGGTGGGGGTGGGGGTGTTGGGTTAACGAGTGGCTGCTTGTTTTGGTGTCATACTTTTTATTAATTAATTAAAAGACTCGATCACAAGTGGGAGCACCCTTTGCTTTCATACTCCTGAGCAGCCTGTCTTGAAACCAGCCCACAGAATCAACGTCTGCTTTTTTGCATTTCATCTTGTGCAAATGCTCCGCGCACCTCCAGCGTTTAAAACACACGTCCTGCACGCTCACGCGTCTTGGGAGTACAGAGGCGAGGCTTTCTGGGCAAAGCGGTTTGCCGTAACCTAGAAACTCCGCGGAGTATGTCCCGCGTGGCGGAACTGCTGCGCGATACTTCCTGCTGACGGAAGCTGTCCGATCTGGGAGGCTAGTAAGTGAAAGGCGTACCTGGCTATCGTCGGTATAAGATCAGTGCGCCAAAGGAGTGGTCGCGCCTGCCCTTTTCAGCTCTGCCTTGACCATTTTGATCCTGCCGCGATTCTGCGTCTCGGTGTTTTTCTGCCTTTAAAAGCAGAGCCAAACTTTTCTGCATTTCGCGGATTAAAGTTTGGGGAGTTACTGATATGTTGAATATCCCTTACTTCCAAATTAAGGATCCCTGCCTGCGCCCCCCTCTTCCAGTATTACATACAGATTAAGGCTCTTCGTCGCTTGCTTCGTTAGTTTATCTTCATAGCCTCTTCTAGAAGCCCGCCGAAGAGCAGTTTCGTTAAAAAAAAAACAACCTAAAAAGGAACGCTATAATAGTTAATTATATATTCATTCTTCACTTGTAAACTTTGCAGCCCTAAAGACATAGCCGGAGATGTTGCGTTACATTTACTGCGGTTTTATTCTGAATAAAAATGGTTGGGATTGCTTTGCTGGTCTGACAGTTTGGTGTAATCAATAGAGGCAGGAATATTTTTTGTTTTGTTTTATAGAAACGTTCAAACTTTTAACAGGAAATGGGAAGTAAAACTATTGATAGTAAATGGAAAGAGATGTAGAACCTCCAGGGAGAGAATCCAGAAAGCTCCTATTTAGTTTTTGTTACTATATTTCAGGCGTTAAAAGCTTCATAGGGGAGCTAGTAATAATAATAATGAAAAATGCTTAAAATCTAAATAACAGCAGAAGGCAAAATAATATATAATAACAGTTAGTTTGAGCTTCTGTGTCTGTGAGCAATTGCTAGCAGACTCTTCTGGTCTTCTAATGTCAAATGGCGTGGAGTATTTCCCCTCCTCCTTCTCCTCCTCCTCCCCCACATGAATGAATGAATGAATGAATGAAATGGCTTGCTCCTTCCATAATCAGGTTAGGAAACTGGCATTTTACAACTTGTTTTATAGCTATCTTGTTGTTTTTTTTCCAGTTGTGGCATGCAAGATGGTAATAGGTTTGGTATGTCAAGTGGGCTATAGAAGAATATCAGCTCTATGTTATCGGATTTATTCAACTTATGTCAGGAAAATGAGGTACGTAATCTGAGATAGGCTGGTTAAATCAAGTCTTCTCAAAATAGATCAGCTAATGAGAAAAATTAAGAATTATCCTACATTATTGTGAGTACGGCAGTAGATTCTATCACAGAATGCTTTGGGCTTTAGTCCTGTATTTATATACAGAAGATAAAGCCATACTGAACTTAGTCATTCCCTTCCATGTGCCCAAGGATTGTGCCAATTTATAATCCGTGCTGCCCTCCTGTGTCTCCACAACATTGTGCAGCCTATGCAGCTCTTTGCAAGCTGAAGTCCGTTTGTTTATTTAATGGATTTATAGAGCCGCCCATCTCAGTGCGACTATGAGTGACATACAATAGAAACAAGCAATAACCAACACTCCCCCCCCATATAGCATTAAAAAAGAACAATCCAGTATATAAAATATAAAATGGTGAACAAATGTGGTAATTAGACAACCAAAAGGAGACTCCACTCAACTGGACCCAAATGCCCAGGGGAAAACTACATCTTAATGGGTTTTCTAAAAGCAAGCAGAGTTGGGGCTCATCATATATCAGGGTGGAGACCATTGCAAAGAGGAAGCCTGAGAAGGCACACTTCCTAGGTGCCATAAGACAGCAATATTTAAAGGAGGGAACCTGGAGCATGCCCTCCTTATGGGAGTGTGTGGGGGAAGCATATGTTCTTGGGAGCAGGCAGTCCCACAAGTAACCTGGTCCTAGGGCATGTAGGACTTTAAAGGGGATCCAGCACCTTGCATCATACCCAGAAGCCTATAGCTTGCAGTGTAGTGGAGTCACGTGGGCATAATGAGCTGGGTTGTGGACCAACTGAAGCTTCTGGATGGTCTTCAGGGGCAGCCCCACACCACTCAGCTGCTGCTCCAGAGAAACACTGCAAAGATAATTTGCAGCATTTCTTGAGCTGCAGGATGGACAGTCCTGCCTCATCTTGTCACAAACTCCTCAGGATTCTTCTCTCTGTCCTGAAGCCAAGAGGCTTTTGAGCTTTGCCGTGATTTTCTTTGCACTCCCACACTGGCCAGCTAGAAAAAAGCAGTGGTCGGATTCCAAGGAAATACAGAGAACAGCAAGGAATGCTTGCTCTGAGGGCTTGGCAGCCGTAGCCAGCAGCTGTGTGAACAAGGCTGCACTTCTGAACAGACATAACAGGACTAGATTGTATTGTTTAGCTCAGGGATCGGCTGAGCGAATGCAGGGAAAGTGTTTTTGGTTTGGACTAATTGTGTGGTGCTCCTTCTAATCCTTTCCCAATGACAGATACATGTTCAAGCTGAAAGAAGATGATGATGCTTGTCGGCAGGCCTATAACTCTGGAACTTTCTTCCTGTTTTACAACTTGTCTCCCTTTGTGCAGCAAAAAGGAAAAGCGTTATTAGCCCCCAAGATAAAGACAGCAGGTATTTAGCTTCTGTATTATCAGACGTAATTCGACTAGATGAATGCTGATATTCCTATATCTACAGGAATCATATGTTGATGAAGATTCTCAGTCATCCAGGTGGAGTTATCTGGAGGTTGAGTCATGGCAATTGGACTTCCTTTCTTTTGGTTTGATACGTTTCGCTGCTTGTCCAAGCAGCTTCGTTAGTCTAAAAAGTTGCTTAGGAGGGACCCCATAAGGGGCATTTAGGCCATCAAGGCCAATCTTCTGCTCAGGGCAGGGATCCAAATTAAAGCATTCTGACAGGTGGCTTTGTAGCCTCTGGTTCAGTGTTTCTCAACCTTGGCAACTTTAAGATGTGTGGACTTCAACTCCCAGAATTCCCCAGCCAGCATGGGAGGGCATTCTGGGAGTTGAAGTCCACATAGCTTAAAGTTGCCAAGGTAGAGAAACACTGCTCTGGTTGAACACATCCAATGGCATGGAGCCCATTACCACTCTGATTCATTGGTTCCACTGTTAAGCCTCTTACTGCTTGGAAGTTTTTTCTATCCTGCAGTCAGAGTCTACTTAGAAAAAACATCCTTGACATCCTGTAACATTAAGTTACAGGAAGTAGAAAACAAGGGCATCCTTGACCTAATGTTACAGGGTGTCAAAGAGGCCCTTGTTTTCTACTTGCAAGCAACTTGGGTGATAGCAATTTAAGTGGTGAGGACAATGGAAGGGAGTTGGAGATCTTTAATAGAAAATTAAATCTCCGTGCTGTTGTAAAACTGCAGTCATTGGATTCCTTTGGGAAAATCTTTATTATAACATTGCTCCCATATTGATCCAGATTTGTGATGCAGCATCTGTGCATTTGTTTTAAACCCACTATCCTAGATTGTAAATATGATAATGAATAATTGCAGTGGTTGTGATTGTATTTTTTAATGCATCCCCTGATTCTAATGTTTTTCAGAAATTAAAAGACTTCTGCAAAAGTTTCAGCAGAAGGAGGAGATAATAGAGAAGTCCATGCTGGTTGGCTGTTCGGAAGAATGCACTCCATATTTTGCTCTTGATCTAGGTTAGAATTTTATGCATGAATGTTAATAACCTGACCCTCATTGCTACATTATAGATGGTGTGAAACTGAATCTCACATACTAGGGATGCACAAATTTGTCAGCCTGGGAACAGATCATTCCAAAGGGTTCTGGTATGATTCTCCCAAACTGTGCCATTCCTGGTTTCTGGAGCAAATTCTCTGCACTGGAACTAGTTTGAGATATTCTGGACCTTGTACATTTGGTTCTCTGAAAGAAAGTTGTTTTGTATTTTTGAAGTATTTTGAGAGAGTGATAAAAAAGCCCTCATTATGCTTTCAGTAATCCTCTGCCATGTCTTTGCTGAGTCATATTTTTAAAAAAATGAAATCCAGAAATCCAGTCTCCTTTTTAAAATGAAATAACCAGAACTGTACAGAATAGTTCAAGGTGGATGTGACATATCCTCTTCAACCTTGTATACACTGAATCGCATGTGCAATGCTGGTGCTCATTCATTCGCTTAGGAGGGAGATTTTTCAGATGTCCTGAATAATTTGGTGACATTTGCAAACTTGATTTCTAGTCTTAATTATTTGTGTGTTCTCACCAAATACAGCTGGACCTATATTTTATGAAAACACTGTTAGATGTATCTGAATTCTGGAAGGCTCTATGGGATACAACATTTGCCCAGGGCTCCTTTACAAAAAAAAGGAATGACATTTTATATATTTTGAGTTTATTTGTAAATATTCAGAACAGGTGGTTCTGTTCACTATTTCACTACAGTATTTCTACAGTAATGCTATTTGCTTTTTCCAACTTCCTAAAAATTAGTTCCCTGATGCTGGCTATAGCCTTCCTCCAAAAGTGGTGGTCTGTTCTGCTTTTTACCCTGATAATCATGGGTTACATCAGGATGTGTAGCAGAAAGTCAGGAGAATGGGTATTTCAGGAGCAGTATCTGCTTATTTGCTGTTAATGTGAGCCATTGATCTCCATTTCTGTGATAAAAAATATAATTGCCAGTACCATTAATCTTGCTCATACCACAGTTTAGGTCGCATATAGAATCACTGACCTGAATAATTTCTGGAATGATTATTTAGTCTAATCTTATAATACAAATATTGATTGGCTGTATCAGCAATAATACTGACTCTGCAATAACTGGTGGTTTACTGCATGGAAAGGGTGTGGGGAGGGGGTAATAATCAAAATGTTTGATTCCCACAGATTTATTGAATTCCAGGATCCTTGTCAAAATCTGCTGTTGAATCTGAACTTGATGGATCCTTTGCAGAATTACAGAAAGCTTTCTTCCAATTAGAGGAGGAAGATGCATCTTTGATTTCCAGGGTATGATTTTATGCATAAAATACTGTAAAAGCGTATGACGTATATGAATTTGTATATAATATTGGAAGCTTGCTGATAAAGAATTGGAAGCATTTCCAAAGAAAGTTATGAAATTCAGCTTTCTGATGTTGGCAGTTTTTGACTGTCTGCATTTATTTTTCCCCTCTCTTTTTGTTTTTCTGTCCTCTTCTTCCTTTCAGTTCTGTGAACCACCCCCTTTTCTAACTCTTCTTTGGCTTTCTTTAAGTAGGCCTGTTGGGTTCTTATCAAAATAGCTCAGTTTTGTCAATACCATCCAGAGATGTTGATTGGAGCAGGTCAATTTTCATTAATCTGAAGAACCTGGACTGTATCATTCTCTTCCCCAGTGAGATTTATGACAAATCAGAGATACTGCATCGTTCCATTGATTTATTAGAACATGTGAACACAAGGAAGATCAGAACTGATTCTTATTTTTGTTTAATAGCTTCACTCATTGCATTTGGCCATTATGTGTTTAACTGTGGTTTGTTAAATAAGGCACAGTGGCTAGCTTCTCACACTACACTAAGTGATAAACCATGGATTGCAAATTGTGGGGGCTGACTTTAAGGCCAAAACCAAACAAATCCCATTATGGCTTAAGTGCAGTGCTTAACTCAATCATTACAGCTTAGCCATAATGACACCTTTCATATTGATGACAGTTCTCTTTAGCACAGCCCTAGGAAAAACAGAAAGGTTTCTTTTGTCTGATGCTTCGAAACACAGAACTTAACAAATCTTGTGCCAGTCCTGAACCACAGGAGCTAGCTAGCTGTGTAATCATGTAGTCTTGCACTGAGAAGGTTTTAATGAGAAATTCCCTCATTAAGTCAATGAAGCCAGATCTCTAAAGACAAAAAGAAATGTACTGGGAAAGAAGAAATCTAAGAGGGGAAGCAAGAACCAAACAGGCAGTTCCAAATACAATCAATGCAATCAATTTAGCTAAAGTAATTAACTACTACTTGTTTGCCTAATATCTTGGGTTTCAGCATATGATCAAAGTTGATTTCAGAGAGTATAGTTGGAAAGAGATCAACTGGATCTCCTGCATGTATGTTAATAGGTGGTCACCTCCCCGCTTCCTCCTCTGTCCATTTTTTCTTCTAAGCACTAAGCTTAGCTTATAGAATATTTGGGCTAAATGAAAGCAAGCTTCTTTGGAGAGATTCTTGCTTTGGCCATGGGCAGTGCGCCATCTAACATAACCCAGGTATATCCAGTGTATCAGAATTTATCTAATTGCTAAAACTGTCTAATTATAAAAGCGCAGTCTGGTTTTCAGCAGTTGGGCTGTTGTATAGATGGATTTATAAAGAGGGACTTACATGGAGGGGGTGGGAGGATGGAAATAAAGTCCATTTTTTTCAGGTCTCTCAACATGGGATCAGTTTACCAGATGCTTTGGGGATACTGTTGTGTTCTCCCATAACTAAGGATCTGTCACACAGAGTGATATTTTAAAAGTTAGATGCTGAGAATGCCCAGATATGAAGACAAAAAAGTAGTCCACAATTTTAATTCAGAGCCAGTTTATGAGAATCACAGATTGCCACTTGCTTTGAAGTTCTCTTAATTAGCCTTGACAAATCCTAATCTGCTCATCTAGATTATTTTATGTAGGGTTCTTGTGCAGATAAAATGTATGATGTGAATCAGATAATTTTTAAAATAAATGTCGATTTTTGTGCTTCTCATGTTAGAAACATGAAGGAGATCCAGTTCTCCTAGAGCTGTTCATCAGAGCCTTTCATATCCTGACTCACTCACTGAATTGACATTTGTAGTCTCAGGCACTCCTTCGGTGGCATGATAATAACCAATATTGTGGCAAAACTGGAGAGCCCACAGTGAAGAACTTGGCTGGGAGCAAATGAATCTGTCATAAAAATGGAATCATCTATTATCCACAGGTAGGCATCTGAATGGAAAATGAGGTTCTAGAGCCATAAAGACAGCTAGCTAGACTTGTTCACACTGGCAAAAGCTTTCTGTAAAATATACTTTTTACGCTAATTGTGAGTTATCTTTAGGATGATTCTTGCGGAATAGGAGAGAATTCTTCTTTTCATTAAGTTAAGGGTACTTCCATATCACCACTGACTATATCCCCAATCTGTCTAAAGCTGTTTGAAGCCAACGTGTCACTTCTGCTGATTTCTAAACACTGAGAACATGGAGAGAATTCCACGAGCCAATCAGTGCTCCTACCGGTGAGCAGACAACAGCATGAAGTTGATCCCTGCCACAAGCTCTCGGTGGTGCCAGTATAATAAAAATCCTCTCACCCACTCCATCCAAAATGAAAAGGAAATAAATGGTTAGCTATCCTCCCTCACCATTCATATTCTTAATTCATATTCTCTGCATTTGTTTGTTTATAAGCAAAAACACACACACACACACAAAACCCACACACGCAAGCAGTTGATAAGAGGGGGAGCTGCCAAGTTGCCAAGCTGCCTTTCTGCCAGTGCATTTAATTGTCCCTGTGAGCTGTGATGATGGAAGAATAGCATGTTGTGATTTCTGCAACCTTGTGTCTTTCCCAATAGCTGTAAACCTGCTTGCACGTTGCTGTGGTCTTTGGAATGCAGGAGGGTCAATATGTGTTTTAGATGACTAGGACACCAAAATGTGCATCAGTGGGACAGTTGCCTGGAAGCCAGGAGTCTGGTGGCATACTGAGGCAAAGGTTCCCAACAGTGGGAAAATCCTCTCCCTACAGGTTCTACAGAGCAGCAGCTTTGCAAAGTACAGTAGTTTGGTTTCCGCAGCTTCTGCTTGTCGTCTATGCGAAAGAAGAAGGAAAACAAGGCCAACCCAAAGATAAATTCTAAAATAGTTCAGTAATACTCTTTAGGCAGATAGGCTCATGCTGCGAAACTTGAAGAAGCAAACTCAAGGTGTTGTTCCCAATATGTATGAAAAATGTGAGGTTTTGGCCAGTTAAAATCAAACTCTTTTCTTATTAGAGCTGGTCGGAAGAGAGAAGTTCTTGGCAGAAAGGCTTTGAATGCTTCAGCTGCCTAGACTAGGGTATTTCTGGGGATTCAGTCTCTTACGGAAAGTTGGCTTTTGCCATAATTGGAAAAACAGATTTTATTGATATATTTATTTGTGCCGTTGATAGGCCGCCCAGTTCCAGCAAGGCTCTGAGTGGCCTACAGTAATGCAGAGTAAAATAGAAAGGAATTAATAGAAGAAAAAAGATAACCAGAAGCCCGGTCTCCTAACCGTTGACACATCGAGGGAGATGTTCCAAACGGCAAATGTTGCCTGTTGCAAAGAGGAAACTCACCAATCCCCATCAAACCCCAAGGCTTTGTAGAATAGCCTGGCCTTGTTGGCAGGGTTGGCGCTGGCTGAGAAGGCATATTGGAAGGGTTTGTGAGAAGATGTATTTTTGCTATTGGGACAAAGAAGGCTACTACGTACACATCCGTGCGTGTATTGGCACAAGGGAAAAGGCACCAGATAGCTCGATTTAATTCCTGAATTATGATGCAGGCTCTGAGCAGGACTTGTGTCCCCATGGATGGGTTTGGAAAAACATGTAATGAGATATAGTTGTAAGTGCACAGTTATCTCATCTACTCTGATCAGTCTTTTTAAATTTTTTTGCTTTGGCTAGCAAAAACTTTAAGGTTGATCCTGACAGCAGGATGATGTGTTCTGGCTATTGTTATTTTGCTCCAGGATCTGCCTTTATGTGGATGCTGTTCTAGAAATCACTCTTGCTGGTCTGATATTCCACACTTGTGTTATTTTGGTCTGAATTGCAACGTTTTGCTTTATATGGTAGCTGGCTGATACGGTCAATGTCTTGATGTGTTTTGTGCCTTTTTTAGATGTCTCCAGTGATTATTACACTGGTATCTGATGGGAGTCGATGTCTTCTCATACGGCAAACGTCATTTCCTAAAGGGATGTACAGTGCTTTGGCCGGCTTCTGTGATATGGGTAAGGCAGCACGTCTACGGTATTTTAATGATAGGCTACGGTGTAGCTTCAGAGCTGGTAACCCACTCAGAGCAGGGATGATATATGATAAGTTTGGGGAGTCTTAATGAATTTATTTATTTATTTGTTTATATTTCAAATTTAGACACCGCCCATCTCACGAGGAAGTGACTCTGGGTGGTTTACAATAAGAACCACAAATAAATATTAGTTAAAATACAATAAAAATAGTATGAAAAAACAATAAAACCAAATACATACATAAATAATATCTTCCAAGGTGCTGGTGATCGAAAAGATATTAAAGTATGGGAGCATCTTCAAGGTGCTAGCCACCCCACTTTTCTCGTCCTATGCGAGTAATCATAATTATTAATATTAATTACAACAATTATTGTAATTAAATATATTTAATATTTAATATATTGATATTAAATATTGATATTAATAGTTAATTATTAATTAAATGTTAAATATTAATATTAATTAGTGGTTAATATTAATAATATTATTAATATTAATTAATAATTACATAATTACATAATAATTACTAATTGTGTAATTGCCATAATGTTCAAACTTGGCCAAGCAAGTTAATGGATACTTGGGGTTTGTTCTGAAATGAATCTAAGAAAGGGGAAAAAATTAAGTCAGCTCTTGAAGTACCTTGATAGATTTGGAACTTAAGAAAATCAGAAACTTAGCCTTCTTCAACCTGATGCCGTCAGATTTGTAAGACTTGCCACTCTCAGTTTTAACACACGTTGAGACCAAATTGGCTAGGAATTCTGAGAGTTCAGTCTCAACATCTGGAATGTGTCAGTCTTAATATATCTTCAGGGCACTAGATTAGGGGAATATGTTTCGTTTTAGCTATTGTTTTTTAATATAAAATCATTCAGCCTAGGAAGTAGGCATGATGTGGGTTGTTTGCTCTTGGCTTAGTATGTTTTATCTGCCCAGTATTTATGATTTGTAAACCATGATTTCTGGTATGGCATGTTGTATGAACCCAACTTTTTTGATGGTCCAAAACATTAGAATTATTCTCCAGAAAATAACCAGCCAGTGGAGTGACTGTCATTCTGTATGGATTTAAAGGTATTGTTATCTAAATTCTCAGCTCTTTAACATAGCCTGCATTTATCCAACATGTTTAACTTGGTTACTGAATTAATTTATTTTCTGACTTTACTTAACATATTGACTCATAAACTAACCAAATACAGTGAATTTGCTCAAGTAAAAATGTAACCATTATCTAACCCTGATCAATTTAGTATACTGTGTGATAGTGCCCGCCAGATCTTTACCTGACCTGTTTAAGTTTATGAGCACTAGAGATATATGTTTGGTCAATTGAACAAATCTTTTTTGTGACTCAAATCAAGCATCTTTATAGCTTTTTCTGTTAGAACAACAAATAAGGCAAAAATCAACAGGTTTTACATTAATTATAAAAACAGGCAGTTTTTTTTAAAAAATGCTGGCTTTTAAATCATGAATGTAACTGGCAGTGTTATTAAATAAATTTCTGAAAATTTATTTATTTAAAACATTTGTATAGCTACCCCTCTTAAAACAACTCTGGGTGGCTTACATGTGAGCGATTCATTAAACATTTCTAGTTGGCTTTTCTGCTGACATACAAGAACTAGCCTAAGTGGCATTAAAAAAAGAAAGGAAAATGAAATACATTTTCTGAAATAAAGCGAAGTAATGGCCACTTACAAAAATCAGTATTTAAAAGGTAATTGGGCCAAGGTGGTAGCAGACTTCAAGCATCATCATGATCATGGTTGCATGGAATGTTGATAACTGTTGGCGTATTGGCAATACTTCATTGGTGAAAAGAATGGCATGTCAACTTTACTTTCAGTATATTATATTCCATTAAAAAAAACAAACCCTGATACTCTCATACTTTCATATGTGAGGAAGAGATTTTATATTTATGCTATCAAAGCTAAAGAAAGATACAAAGGTACTGGGTATAAAGATGTCCTTCATTATGTTTTCTGCTCCCAGGTGAGAGTTTAGAAGAGACAGTCCAACGGGAGGTTGCTGAAGAAGTAGGCTTAGAGGTGAAATCTCTCTGGTATTCTGCATCTCAGCACTGGCCATTCCCAAACAGCATGCTCATGATAGCTTGTCATGCATTAGTGCATCCCCTACAGAACAAAGTAAGAATGCTGGTAGAATCCTAGTTTGGTTTGATGTTATGCTGGTTTAGGAATAAGAAACTAACCTTTCTCGAATTCAGCTTTCCCTGACTTGATGCCTTTCAGATATGTTGGACTACTACTCCAAGAACTTTCTGGAACTTCTGAATATTATAATTCTATACATTTTGAGGCCACTGAGTTCCAAAATAATTGACAAATAATCCTTATTCACCTTGGTTCTTTGATGTTTTATAAAATTGCTGAAAAACAATTCTGGATCATGTCCTTCCCCAACTTTTCTATCCATGCTGCCTGGTGAGCATATTATTGTAATAGTCATGGATAGCTGTTAGATTATATTATGGAACTTTTTGCTCGAAGAGAACACTTAATGTATGTATCTTACCTTGTAGCCTCTGCAGTATTTCTCTAAGGCAGGTTATAGGCTGTTCTTGCGCAGCATGTGGGGAAGGAGATGGGTGCAGTAAAGTCTTGCCTTGTGCTGAACTTGTGATGAAGATGAGATTTGAACTGAGACAGTGTTGTGTTGCTCCTCAATATTAGTTGTAGCTATAACTAATGCAGTAATACACTTTCAGTAGAACACAACTGTTTCTATTTTGCTTTGATTTTCAATTATTTCATTTGCAGTGTACAATCAATACTCAGGAACTTGAATCTGCCAGGTGGTTCAGCCATGAGGAAGTGGTGAAGGCACTTGAACGGGAACCAAGGCCTTCCAAAGAAAAGGATGACAATACCTCTTTTTGGGTGCCACCTAAACAAGCTATAGCTCGACGGTTGATCCAGGAATGGGTGAAGAAGCAAACTTCTCAATCTCCTTAGATAAAACAATTCACCCATTTATTATTCTATGTTAAAAAAATCTGCAGGAGGCTGACGGTAACTTTATATCCAATGTCTTTTTTGCAGTGGCCCTCCATATTCTGCAGAGCATTTACTGGTAAACTATACTAGATCTCTTACCAGGTTGTCTTGAGATTTCATTGCTATAGGCTATAGAAATCACTGAGTGGGTTTGGAATGAGGAATGTTGGTATCCCCACATGGTAGTAATATGTAGCAAAAACAGACTAAGCTCCTATTGCTCCCTGGAGGCTAATATGAAATAGCAGTATTCCTGGGATTTCTTAATAAAGCTATTTATATCAGAGTGGGCAAATCTGTGCCTTGAATTGTTTACTTGTGGTTCCTGGAACTTCCCTGGCTGTGCCACCAATTTGGGGCAGTGGGGATGGTGTCATAATTACTTGACTACCAGGAAGCTGTGTATGACCAGTTTTGTCCTTACTGGGATTCATCAGGTACACAGAGCCATTATAGTTAGTATAAATCTTACATTGGTTGACACTCCTCTACTGGGAATTTAACTCATGTGCTTTGTATGGTACCCCAAGCTCTGTGAGATGTAATGGCCTTGGTCTAGGATGGCAGGAAGGGAGATACAGTATATGGACAGTCTATGAGTAGTATACGCCTTCACCTTCCTTATATGAGCTCTCATTCTAGGGAGAGAGAGATGTTGTTGTATCATACTCTCATACTGGAGGTTTCATAACTCTAGCATTCAGGTGGGGGTGGAATAGATTCATGTGTTTACAAGGTAGTATTCTCTTCCATTTGGAGGCAGCAAATACATGGAAATAGTGCTTTAAGCCCTAATACTTTAAAACCCAACTGCCACTGAAAAATCTGAGGGGAATAAAAAAAGGCAGCCCTACCCACGCACCTGATGAGGATGATATGTTGCCTCATCTGCTGTGGTCCTCATCTCTGTCCCCTTTCACCCATCTTAAATGTGACCTTCAGCCAGCAAAAGATACATAATGGAAGACTTCCATATATATCTGCAATATTAGTTTTGTGATTTAAAGTGTCATAAAGGCATGGATTTGTGCATTTGTCAATTTTAAGAGATGCCTTCTCTCTGTGAAAATAACTCTGCGATTGTTTGCTGTACATATGTGTCCTCCCACCCAAAGTTCTGCTTTCTCAATTTTCCAGTGGGAATTCATGTAAACTCAAAGGCATTCTTGCGGGGGGGGAGAGAAATCATCATTTATCTTTGAAAAGTTCCCAGTGAGAAGGGGAAGGGGAAGGGGAAGGGGAAGGGGAAGGGGAAAGGAAAGGAAAGGAAAGGAAAGGAAAGGAAAGGAAAGGAAAGGAAAGGAAAGGAAAAATGTTGAGGATGGAGGGTTACATTTACCCAACATGCTTAATGGGGTAAGCTAAAGACCCAAAAGTTGCATTCGCAAACCTGCTAACCCTGCTTAGTTTTAACCTTGGTTAATTTCGTTTTGGTTTGGTTTGTGGGCAAGGGTCATTTGAATAGGTTATCATTCAATATTTTATACAAACACAGTAAATGGTTAATTTAGCAACCAGGTTAAGTTGTGTGAACGCAGCCAGAGAATTGGTTTAGTGTGCTATATGGATTTTACTGGAGCGCTTTTGTATTTTGGGGTAGAAATCCTAGCTGTCTCACTCTCTTGAGGGCTGGATGCTTTAGTGTTTTTTGGTCTTACTATTTTGCCTTTCTATACAATGTATGATCTGTTGAAGCAGAAATCTCAGGCGGAGTAGTTTCAAGTCCCCTTCCTTCATGGGCAGCTGTTTTTAAAATTGCAATGCTTCCAGCAGCAGCCATTTTGCAAAAGAGAATATTTTCTGAAAATGTCAGTTACACCCAGATGCTTCCAATGATTGTCAACTCTAAGAGAAATTATGGCCGATAAGCACCAGATTATCCTTTTCTTTTACACAGGAGGGAATGCCTCTTCTCTGATCTTTATTGTAACAGTATCTGCTTCCTGCTTGCTAGTGGGGAGAGAACTTTGCTCTCAAAGCAGAGATTTATTTTCTCCAGAAGCCTCTGTACTTCTTGTCTTTCTGCTGGTCCACCAAGATCAGGGTTATAAAAACAAAGGGGGTGAGGAAATGAGATGTAGGCAGATTGAGGGAGGTTGTGGAATTCTGATCTCTCCCACTTCTAAAGTACGCTGCCAACCCAGGAAAAATGTAACATATGTCAGTTCTGTGGTGGCAAACTTATTTCCCCTCATTTAGTATTTTTATTTCTTTGTAACATTTGGATCCTGCATTCTCCAAGGTTTCTAAACATTCAAAAGCAGTTTGGAATCAGCAGGAAGGAAATTAGCAAAGAAAATAGGGAAAACTGGAATAAACCAGGATTGCTCTTTCGTTGTTTTTGTTTTTTTTTAACTGCTGGTATAAATTTTGTATCACTCAAAAGCTGGTTTCTCCATCTGTGGATATTTCCAGCCCCACCATAGGATTGCTGTGCCCACTTCGTTTAATCAAATGTTATCTGTGATACACATGGGTGACAGTAGGGGAGAGGCTCTTTTGCAAAATAAAAGATGAACGTGGAAATACTATAAATAAACTAGTTGTAGATTTAACGATGGGAAGATGTTAGCTGGTCATTTAATTCTTGCATTTTTTGTTAAGCGAGTCTGATATAAAACCAAATCCAGATTTTGTCTAGGAGTCTTCCTGCCAATTCCTATATGGATTTTACCATTTTGACATCGTATTTTCGGACTTTCTTTTCTCTACAAAAATTATTCTCCTAAAATAATGCTTTTATGTCAGCTGGCACTGAGTTTGAAATCTTTTTCAGTAATGTACTTTAATGTAATGTAAAAAAATTTTCTAGATACAACTGTGCAGATAATAAATTCCCAAAGCTTACAACATAGTGGACAGCTGAGCTGATAACTCCAGTTACTCTTACATAAAGCTCCTGGAGTAAAAAAGCATTGATCCTCAGTTATATTTCACTGCCTCTGTGATAGTATGTGATGAAAATTCTGTTTTTCTGTCAAGATGATTTAAAATTGCCTTTAGAAAGTTGCTCATGGTACAGCAGTTTCCATAGCTAAGATTCAGGCTACTCACTTATATCTTAAAGGAGCTGAGATAATAAAGTTGATTTTTTTTGTTTCTCCTTTTTGTTTTTTGTCCTGAGTGTTATTTTTGGATGCTAGAATGCTCTCATAGTGGACTGGATTTATATTGCAAATTAAAAAAAAATCTACCCACTTATTTCTCCTTTCATTTGGGAATGTTGCCTGTGTAGTCCTTGCAATGGTGAATGTTAACAGTGTCAAACTTAGGCAATTCCCAAGTACTGCACTCAAATTAGGAATTAATTTCATACTCACTTTTTCAGTAGTAAAGGGTGGAGCAGAATTCGGTGAACAATTGTGGATGACATTAAAGAGAAAAAATACCAGACATAAAATGAGATATATACCTGTTGATTGCCAATGTATCTTGTAAAGTCCAAGTACAAAAGATACTATGGCTTTACCAGGCAAAAGAAAAGAGAAGGCAACAGCTGTACTTGGTGTCTCATCATCGCTGATGAGTACTATTGTTTTTCTCTGGTCTGTGTTTCAAGCCAACTTGTTCATAGCAAGTTTAAAATGGAGCAGTAATCATAAGCTGACGGATTTCAGATCAAGCCAGATCAAGTTTCAGAGTTCCTTTAATATGGCCAACTAGAATTCGCTCATTTGCTTCAATGAAGTTTTTCTGACTGTGTGTACCTTCAAGTCCATGTTGACTCCTGGCCACTGCCTGGACAACTGCCTGCAGTTTTTTTGGCAAGATTTTTGGCTTGCCCTTGCTTTCTTCCTAGGGCCACTGACTGACTCAAAGTCAGCCAGCTAGCTTCATGCCTAAGATGGGACTAGAACTCAGAGTCTCCCAGTTTCTAGCCTGGTGCCTTAACCACTGCACCAAACTGGATCTCAGTGAAGTGACTGTTTTGTTAATAACTGTGTATTTCTATCCAAATAAAGCATGCTATTGCCGTAATGTAGTTTGTTTGGTTGCCAGGTTTTCAGAAAAAAAATGAAGCTTGCTGCAGGTAAAAAAATGAATATTGATTTTAGCTGCTACAGTAAGAGCAGAGATCAAAACTTCATTTTCTAGAATAATGTAAGATAATGGGTTTTCAAGTAGAACCTAAATCCATTGCATTGAGGTCACATGCAATTTAGCAGTCTCCTTACCAGGCTAAATGTGAAGACCCAGCATTTGTCCTTTCTTGACAAGGTTCAATCAATATCATACCTCTGTTTCTCCCCTATAAAGGGAGACAGATCCCAGTACCAAAACAATTATCCATCAATCACAAGGGTTGCTTGATAAATGAATGGGTTAGATTTGTTTCAGCTGTGACATAAGCAGGAATCATTGTTATGTATAATAGCTAGATCAATGCTAGGAAAGTTACAAAGGGGTGTTCAAGTGATAATAAATATAAGGAGCTTTTATACAGGTAGTCCTCGACTTATGACCACAGTTGGGACCAGAATTTCTTTTTGCCCCTGCTGCTGACAAGGCATGCCCAGCCTGGCTCCTGGGCCGGACTAGGGCTGACTTTATGCTGCACTGCAGCTTGGGCTGCTTTTTACTTTTATTTTTTGCAGTGCGAAGCCAGCCCCAGCCCAGCCCAGGAGTGCAGTGCAAAGGGGCTTTTTTGGCATGCTGTGGCTCTGGGGCTGCTTTTTGCTTTTTTTTTTTGGCAGTGTGAAGCCTGGCCCAGCGGCCAGGCCAGGCACACCTTGTCAGTAGCAGGAGCAAGAAGACAGTGAAGGGCAGCTGAGGCAGCAGAGCACAGGGCAGCAGGGGGCCAAAAGGGCATAGATGGGGGGGGGGAGATAGGTGGGTGGAGGGAGTTGAAGTGCCCCTGCAGTTGTAAGTGCAGGTAGGCTGCCAAACACCCGAATTTTGATCATGTGACCATGCGGGTGCTGCAACAGCCATAACTTTGGGCATGGGTTGTAAGTCCCTTTGTTCAGCGCTGCTGAACTTGAACAGTCTCCAAACGAATGGTCGTAAGTCAAGGACTACTTGTATTTTACTTTTTGTTACATAACTTTTTTGTGGATGTGTTCCAATGTGGGTGGATTTGGAACATAGTGGGGAATGCCTGTAGCCTTATATTGTGGTAACATATTTTATATGAAGACTGCATTCTTTTTTAGGTCAGAAGAAAATAAGGGGCTTATTGATTCCCAGATTAAGAGTAAATTCTTCAAACATAGACTGCCTAAACATTTAAAAATAAAATGGGGAGGGAATCCCAAGATAGACTATTCACTCTAAATTTTAAATAAGACCAATCCTAACCACCTGTGTTCATCCAGCTTATAAAAGAAAATCCAAAAATAGAAAAAAAAGATCCTCTCCAGCAGCCAATGCCCAGATAAGCAGACGTTACCACCAGACAAACTATCAAGCAGAAAACAATACCCTAATCAAGGCACTAGCAAGGAGAAAACCACACCCCCACCAAAATTGGCACGGCAAGCTATTGTATATAAACAGGGAACAAACCCCACACT
This sequence comes from Python bivittatus, assembly GCF_059951505.1. NCBI lineage: Eukaryota > Metazoa > Chordata > Lepidosauria > Squamata > Pythonidae > Python > Python bivittatus. The sequence continues at coordinate 7,584,702 of NW_028277073.1, forward strand.
CACTAGCACTGATGACGTTATCTAGTTGAGTAATGAAACATCTGCAAGCAAACAACCAAACTCAGAGAGCACCAAGGACTCCACAGTTCAACCCTGAGCTACATATATTCTCTTCTACTGAAATATGATATTCTTTACCAATGATATGTTTCCCATATTAAAGGTGTATTAGAAGCAGCATTACATATCTATATTTTTAAGACATAACCCTCAGATGTTAAAAGGGATAAAACAGTTTTAGCTAATTGGTGGGATGCATTCTGCTGAAATAGTCTGACATGATTGAGCAAAAGTGACTTAGTAATAACGAATAGGTTGATGATCACTGTCTGCATCAGGAAGCACTAAAGAAATCCATCAGTGTTATAAATCTGAGACAACAGTAGGCAAATTTACTATCATGTATGTAATAATACATGAAATCACCATTAATATCACCTGGCATCTGATAGTAACAACTTTGTAATTGTGATTTTTGGCATTTCTGTATCTTCTAGGTAGGAAAAAAATCCATATTGTTAACTAAAAGGTTGTCATAGCTATTGTTTCCTCTGGAATCAGCAATTAAATTAATAGTAACATATGGTATGTATCTTCAAAATGTTCAACTAAATGCTGAAGGAAAGCCAGATACATGTCGGAATAATATTTAAGAAGTGGCAAAAGACTAATATTAAATAATGCCCTTCGAACAGTCACTCATGCCCTTGTTATCTCCCAGATAGACTACTGCAATGAGCATTACATGGGGGTACGCTTGAAGAGTATCCGGAAGCTACGGCTGGTCCAGAATGCAGCCACGTGGGATATTGTTGGAGCCCCAAGGAGGGCCCATGTAACGCCTCTGCTCCGCAAGCTGCATTGGGTACCAGTTTGCTTCCGGGTCCAATTCAAGGTGTTGGCTATCACCTTTAAAGCCCTACATGGCATGGGACCAGGTTATCTAAGGGATTGCTTCTCCCCTATGACTTCAACCCGTCCCACCCGATCACACAGAGAGGGCATGCTTTGGACCCCCTCAGTGAAAGAACTTCGACTGGCGGGGTCCGGAAGGCGGGCCTTCTGGGTGGTAGCCCCTGCTCTTTGGAACATTCTGCCCCCAGAGGTGCGATTGGCCCCCACACCCCTGGCCTTCCGTAAGGCTTTGAAGACCTGGTTCTGCCACCTGGCCTGGGGTGGGGTGGGAATACCTCAAACATGGGGATGGTTAGCCCCATAGAGGCCTTCTGCCTTCAGCCTCAGATTTTTCATCCTCTTGGTCTCTCCTTCTCCTTTTTAGTAATGTTTTTAATTAAGGTTTTATGTATTTATATATTTTATGTTTTTAATGTTTGTTGTGAATCGCCCAGAGTTCCCGCATTGGGGGGAGATGGGTGGTTGAAAAATTAAATAAATAAACAAATAAAACAAAACAAAACACAGTTGGAACAACTCCCTTAACAATACAAATGGTAATGAGTTGAGAAAATGAAAGACATGCTAGATCAGGATTCCCCAAAGTGGTCAATGGGACTATCCAAGTACTATTGGTTAAAGTAGCATTTATTAAATTATTTTCATATAATAAATGCTTAGGGGTTGATGAATAACCTTCATGAACGGGTCAATGAGCTGTAGAGTTTGGAGACCCCTGTGCTAGACAACTGCAATTCAGAATATATGTAAAGACAACTTTAACAGGACAAGCCTTTTTACATTTAACTGAGCATCTGTAAAAAGCCATTTGAATTCCTGTTGAATTTTGTCATCTGAAGAGATTACAAAACCCTTTGGCAATCTGTAAGATTTGAAAAAGAAGTCCTTACATAATAATTGGATTCCTGGCAAAATTTATGCAACATCTAGTTTGGAAACCTTAGTAAACTCGGCCTGATCTTTATGTAAGTTGTAGCCAAAATGCTGATATGCAAATTCAGTTTCAGCTCTGAAGCTGAGGCAAAAATGCTTATTAAAGAGCACACCTTTTTTTGCAGTTTCAATAAGTAATGGCAACAGTAGCCTATTACCTTAACTATGTTACCCACCAGTATTTAGACATTGAAAAAAAATCTTTGTTCCATTTTGGCTGCCTCATTACTTTATAAGCAACAATACTGCCTGCCTTCTATCTATGAAATCAGTGTTCTGTGTCTGAAATTTGCCAGTCACTAAGATCTTCAAGGGTGTCTTTTCTGATGGTGCTACCATTAGGAATACTCTCCTCTTGCTAATTTGGAGGCATCTGTAAAATATTTAACTCTACATCCAGGCCTTCCCTTTCTGAATGCTGAGCATTGTGTTTCAGAGATTTAAAATATGCACTTGCTTTTCTAAGTATTTGTTAAATTATTTGTGATACACTTGTTTTGTTATGTTTTATATCACTTCAAGGTATTCTCAGTGTAGAAAGTTCTGTAATGTTTATTAAACATTGTAGATAAAATTTCCTCTGTTTCAAAAAAAAAAAAGTTTCAAGATATTTGCAAGAAAATTCCAAGTATCTTAACGAATATAAGATGTCTTACAAAAATATTTGCATGAGTCCATTTTCTCACCACGTTACAATTATTTTTTGTTTCAGAAAACAGATTCCACAAGGGTGGTTAAGTAGCCGATGATGATACTCCCATTGATTTAAATCTGCCTGCATAATGCATCTTCTGAGAACTTAATTAAAAAAGGGGTTTTTTGAATAATGCTTTTACTTAGCAAGGTATCCTTTAAACTAGGAAACCAGTTTATTGCATCAATGAACTGCTAGTGAGGTTTGTGGTCTGTATTTTCTGGCAAATGTACTCCCATGCTTTGCAGAATGTTAGAAACAGGTCCTGGTAGTCCAACCTGAGCGTTATAGGATTCCAGCAAGTTAGTCACAAGGTTCAAGTCTACGTCCACAGGTGGTACATCAGGGTCTTCTTTACTCCGACTGCCTTCTAAATCTGTGTTAGGGTCTTCATGTGAAAATACTTTACTGGATTTTACCTATGTTAAATAAGGACAATGAAAATATAAGAAATTTTTGTTAACACTGGACTCAGATGTCTTTTAGACTAAAACAAACAAACAAAAAAGATATGCTATGTAATTTCATGTTGTAGCTGACTTATAGAAAAAAGTCACCCAATGGCTATTCCTTCCTCTTAGTCACCAGAAAGGTGGCCTAAGTTAAACATACCCCTTTCTTCTGATTGGTAAAACTTTTGCCAATACTGGTGAATGCTAATTCATGATCCATTTCATTCATGTATGATTGGAGACTTCCAGCCGTTTCATTCCAAGATGCTGTATCTCCTTGAGTATCAGCTTTTAAAGCAGACTCTTCATCGCTGTCTAAGAATTCAAATTCTTCTTCTTCTTCTAAGTCATCAGAGTCCAGCTCTTCTGAATGTGGCCCTAGAAGCAGCACAGAAATGGTGTCAAAATAAGACCAAAAACAAGTGATGTTTGGAAAGAGGGAAAATGAGGTATCCAAGCCTGGTGCCCTTCATGTACGTGCCTCCAGCACAGAGATGAGAGGGAAGCTTTGTCTCAAATCACTTCATTTTGCTAATCCCCTTGCCTCATCCAGGCAACTCACCCAGTATTTTATCCAAAGCGTCTGTGAATGAGTCAACATCAAAACTGACAGGGGCCTCAGCAGAAGACCTGAAAGTTAAGAATTCATAATTACATTTTATGCTGTTGTTGGTATTTGAGGTAAATATATAGTGCAGAAGACTTTGGAAACTATTTTCTTCTTAGAATCAGCAGCAGCTTCTGTGAAGAGAAGGACTCCCCCCGTTGCCTCTCCCGCTTTGTGGAACAGATGGGAGTGGTACAAATGCATGGGATTTGGCAAAAATTCCCTCTCTTTTCTGTTGAATGTCTAGATAAGCTCATTACAAGTAAAGAAATCAGCATGGAGTTGCAGCATGAGCTTTCATATGCAAAAGTAACCTTTATCAGATAAAGGCTCCAAGGTTTATTTTGCTCCTCCTCCTGCTGAAACAGAGTAATACTTCTAGAGGCAAAGATTTATCATATATAATCTGCTTATGAATGCCCAAATAATGGAGATGAAATATAACAGAGAAAAAAAATAAAACCAGACATAGGGCCTGGTTATTTGAGGCACCACCTGTCTTCCACAGTATCTGCCTGGCTGGTTCAATATGGCAGGGTTGGCACACTCCGGGTTCCATCAGTTAAACAATGCCATCTGTCTGGACCCCGGAAGCGCACCTTCTCGGTAGCAGTGCCTGCCCTCTGGAATGAGGTTCCCCCAGAGATTCGAACAGCTCCCTCCCTGCTGGTATTTCAAAGGGCCTTAAAGACCTGGCTCTTCGCCTAGGCCTTTGGAGAGGACAGCTGACACCCCTTTCTTCCTTTCTGTTCCCCTCTGGGTTTGTGTTCTTTGCCATTGTTGTTCTTTTGTTTTGTGCTGTTTTTATGCTTCCTATATCATTCCTTGTCTTTAAATGTTTTAACAACTATAAACCACCCAGGCTCACTGGGAATCGGATGGCATATAAATTTAATAAATTATTGTTGATTGCGCAGTCAGCCAGATGTTTAGACTGGATTTGGCAAGGACCTGGGGTAGGCAGATGCTGTTGTTTGATGGTGTTAGAGGTATCATTGCAGGGTGTCAGCTGTTCCAAGTAAAGCTGCCTTTGGCAATGGACTGACGGGGATTCTGTCAATGTTGATGGTCTTCAAGTGGTGCTCCAGACGTTTTGCGATTGCACCCAAGGCAATGATGATGATTATCATCATTATGCTGGTCCAAAGAGAACAGGTATGGGCTAAGGAGACAGAGGAATTATTTGAGATTCAGAGTTGAAAAAAAGCTTTCATCTGGATAGGAACCAATAAAATGTGAATGTTAAAAAAACTGAAGCAGGTTCATTCATCCACAGCTGAGCCTAGGTTGCAGAAAGTTCCAAGGGATAGTTGAAGGAGAGAAGGCACACTAACCTGTGAGAACGCAAAAGTGCAAGATAAGGGATGCAAATAAATAAATAAATAAATTAGGAACAATTTTGCATGGTTGAGTAAAGCAATATAACGGGCATAATAGAGATGGAAGTTCATCCCTGTGATAATGGGAAAAGAAAAGGATGAACTCAAATTATATAGTGGAGAGGAATTCAGAAGCCTCTAAATAGCAGAAATGACGGCAAGGAGCATACAAAGGCAGAAAAAAGGCCCAAATCATAATTGTAAGAAATGTTTTGTGATATAGCCCTCTTGAGCTGCTAAAATATAAAAATATCCTGCTGAATGTTTTGAGTTGCACATTCCTGACACAACCATTTTGAGTAGACAAATATCAGACTATACTGCTGGCATATCTTTATATTGCAACAAAAGTTAAAAAAAACAAAACAAGCCACAATTAGAAAATAAGGGTTAATCTTCAATATTAATCGTGGCAATGGGGTTGGGCAAACTTGCATATAGAAAAGATAAATTAGCTTACAACAGTAAACATACACTATTCTTTGTTATACAATTTGCCTGAATCTTTTCTCAACCTTTGCTAAGATTACTTGAAAAGCTTAATTAATAATCCACCAATACAGAATGATTACATTATATGGAAGCATGCCCCCATCAGTTATGTAACTACCTACCATGGCACTTCTGCTCCTTTGTATGTTGAGACTTTGGATATAAAAGCCTTCATGCTTTCAGCAACCTCAGTCAAGTCACAGTTCTGGTCTTCCGCTGCAGCAGAAGCAGATTTATTCATGCCAGATGTCTCCTTAAGAATCTGATCCAGAGCATCTGGAGAAATCTCCAGCCAAGTGTCATCTGTAAGAGTAGCATGTAGTGTGAGGATAATACTGCTGACTGTACAGAAAGAAAACATCTGTGAAAGTTGCAAACAGTTGCATACATATTATGGAGAGCTGCATATAAAATTACATATTAGGAAAAGATGAAATGTTCAAAAATGCGTTTAGTTTTTTCAGAAAATGTGATGGAACCGACTAGTGTTTGAATGAAGCCATACTGCTGCGGGCCAAATTCAGAATGATCAGAATACCCTGAGAGTTTATATGCACATCTGGCTCATACCCAATGGTTCCCCTACTGCTAGATCCTCAAATGTCACTAAAATGGAGTTGGAGGGTTACCACTGTAAGATAAGATAGAAATGGTGTTGTAAGCCTAATTCAACTGCCTGATGCAATGTTATTCCAGGTTAAAGGGTCAGGAGCACATCTGCAAGACCGCCTGATCCTTTTTACATATAGATTTCATTCAGTTCCTAGTTTAGCTATTGTAATAGACAATTAATAAACACTGGTTCAAATAAGCCTAAGAGAATTCCTAACAGGTAATGAAATTTGGATCTGGCAAAGATAAGCACAGCTTTTTCTGGCCTATTTTATCTAGTGTTAATAAAGATCATATATAACAGTGCATGTTGTAAATTCAGGTGATAGACAAAGAAGTGGCTTGCAATGTAACATATGATTTATTTTGATTTGGTAATACCACATTTGTGTTGGGCCATAATTATATCACTCACACTAAATGAGAGCTGAAGAAAAAATTGGGGGGTGGGGAACCAAGTGATCTAAAACATGCCAACAGTGCAGAAACTCCTTTTCACTTTCCATCTTACTCTCTGTAACTGAAGAAGAAGAGCGGGGTACTTTTCCATTTACATCCACTCCTCGTTTAATGACCACCTTGATTAGCAACCATTTGCAAATACGACGGTAATAAAATAATTTATTTTCCAACCAATGAGCGCATTTAAGACCAAAGTTTGTGTGCCTCACAACAAAAGCATTGTGTGAAACTGATTAAGGTCTGGTCAGTTTCAGGCAGCAGCTCAGCTGGCTAGAGGGTTCTAATTAACTAATTAAGGTCACAGAGCTGAGCTTGTTATTAACTTTTTAGGAAAGTGCTCCACTGCTGAGAAAAGCAGCTTAGGAAGAGATAGCTTGTTTAAGCAATCTCTCTGCCCTGCGAGGGGGCAAAGATAGGGGGAAAAAATCAGGTCAGGCACAGGACACTGTAGGAGAGAACTTTATCTGAATGAAATGGCAACAAACAGTGATCTTTGCAGCATCTTTCTGTGTCATGTGTGTTCACTTAGTGTGATGGAACGGTTTGATGAAGGCCGCGCTCGGGGAGATAAGCATTTCCTTAGCCCCCAGCAGGAGCATGGGAAGGTTAAGAAGATGAGACTGGCACCACCCTAAGGAATTCATGGTGTTTTGGCTTGCTGGCTTGGGAAGTTTAGATTGAGTCTGGAGAGATTGATGTCAGGTTCAGCCCAAAGAACTCCACGAGACAGTACAGATACAGTTCTGTTGCTTCCACCTACAAGACAGAATCTCTCCAGACTGAATCTAAACTTCCCAAGCCAGCAAGCCAAAACACTGTGAATTCCTTAGGGTGGTGCCAGTCTCATCTTCTTAACCTTCCCACGCTCCTGTTGGGGGCTAAGGAAATGCTTATCTCCCTGAGTGCGGCCTTCATCAAACCATTCCATCACACTTAGTGACCATTTTGCTTAATGACCAAGTGGTTGGAACGGAACGTGGTCACTAAACAAGGAGAGGGTGTACTTTTCCTTTTTCTTCCTGTATTGTATTTTCGAAGAATGCCAAACTCATCAAAATAATACACAATAAATTAGATGGAGTAGATCAGATTCTGGTTGTACAATCTAGGTTGTAATCTTATATATGCTTATCTGGGAATAATCTTACAGGGAGTCCTTGCTTAATGTCCACTTGTTCAGCAAGGGGGATTTATGATGGGTCTTCGTAGTTGTGGCTGTTGCAGTGTCCCCACGATTGCGAGTCAGGTGCTTGGCAACTGGCTCACAATTACAATGTTGCAGCATCCCGCAGTCACAGGATTGCCACTTGTGACTTTCACTGCTGGCTTCTGACAAGCAGAGTCAATGGGGAAGCCAGCAGGAGGTCGCAAATGGCGATCATGTGACCGCAGGATGCTGTGACTGCACGGGATTCGCCTAACAATAGCAACTAGGACTGCCAAAGCTGCTGTCACAAGTTGGTGCAGTCACATGACATCGTGCCTTACGACTGCATCACTTAGTGATAGAGTTCCCAGTCCCAATTACTGTCAGTAAGTGAGGACTATCTGTACTGAACTCAGTTCTCAGTACACTTACATGGAATTGTAGTTAGATACTTAAAAAAAAAAATCACTATCCCATACATTTTACTAATTCCAGCAGCAGCACTTAAAACTTTATCCCATGACATCCTAAGGAGGAAGAAAGGTATTTAATACCCTTAAGGTATTTAATGTTCATGTTGTTTTAATTCCTTTAGGATGTCCAAAAAAACAACAAACACAAAAACAAACCAATCAATAAAATAACAAAAACACAACACATAAACATATCTACAGGATTTTGTAACTCTGATCATTATTTTTAAAGCTCTTCCACTACTTACCATCCTCTGGAGGTAGAACATTTGAGCTTTTTCTCAAATCCTCCAAATTAAAGGAATTTGTTTTTAATATTGTTAGAATTTCTTCTCCTGGGCTAACAGCAACTGAACTATTATAGGAAACACAACACCAAAATACAGAATTTATTGAATCGTCAATGTTTAGAATTACTTCTCCACAACCGATCCAATCATAATGTCACTTGTAGAAAGAACTGCTCTCCATCCAGTAAATGAGCTTTTCACAAAGCAAATGGTTAAGTATTTGGTTATGATTACACATTATTCAGAAACCAAAACTGCTGAAAAAGAATCATTCAATTAATATGGTTTCAAAAGTGTGATTTGTTTGGTTCTGACTTCAAGCCCAGGCACCATCATTTGTTATAACATTTGTTATAGTTTATAATTCAATAAGGATAGCTTAGGAATAATTGATAGAATTCACTAATTCACTAGACGTAAGACTGATTGATGGAGGTGGTTGTGAGCAGATGTTGAGAACAACAGTTAGAAAATGTAGGTGGTAGGACTGTTTTGTTGTAAATCTTATTAACAAAGTTAGACAGCAGGTTTAGGATTTTATAACTGTGTAAATATTTTTACTGTGATTGTAATTATATCATGATATATACTGATTTTACAGCCTATGCGTAAGTTTAACTATAGTTAGTGTTTACTTTTGACTGGGGTTGGACATTGCCCCAGTTGAGTGTTATAAATGAAAATTTTCTTTGTGTGGACTGTAAACCCATTTCTCTCCTAGGTGATTTGAAATCTATCCATGAAACACTGTACAGTGCTACCCTTAATACCTTATTTCAGCATATTTATAATATTTTATTTTCAGAGTTTATAAATCAGATAACATGATTTAAATATATTAACTTTTTAATACATTTTAATTCTATATTTATTCAAAAGTAATTCCAATTGAGTTTAGTACCGCTTTCTCCCAGGCAATTCCAAATATACCTGTGGTCTGCATCAAACTGATACAATGTCAGTGTTTTCTCACTGTACTTATATTGATTTCTAGAAGACCACACATCTTCCTATGGGGGAGGAACATTTATGAGATTACATAAGCAGGAAGTGCAATGTAGAAATACCTTTAAGTATTGTATTCAGCCAAATTGAGTAATACACGTTTATATTATACTTACACATTTAATCATGTCACAGAGATTAGCAATGCCAAACCAAGAAAATTAAACACAACTGACTTTATCTCACCTTTCTGGGTTGGCTACAGTCTGTAGAAAATAGTTTTCTGCCATTTGCAACTGATGAAGATACTGGGCAGAACCTTCTAGTTCACCCTTTGAAAAAAAAACAATTTGTCAATGCATTCTTCTTTAGTCAGACATCCACAAGCAAATATACAGAATAATTGTTAAAATCTGTTAACCTACAATAACAATATATTATACCAAAACAGTGAAACACTTCCTGCAAAAGCATGGAAGTGGTTGCTTCACTGCTAACAGGTCTGAGGAAGTCAAATACTTTGCTGTTTGCAATTAAATCAGACCTCCATCACACAAGAGAGAGCAAAGTTAAAGCTTGTCCCTGGCCACATTAAACAGGCTGAGATAAGAAAGTGAATGAAATCTAAAGCAATGTTAGACTTCTACCCTGAAAGAATTTGGATAGCCATGAATGTTACTGAGGTGATGAAACTTATGACTGGTTATCATGTCACTGTCATAGAGCCTGTCCTTCACTCCTCACCCCCAGCATTCTTCTAATAGAAAAGTGAACATTATGTATTGTCTGTAACCAACCCTCAGAAGCAGCAGATAAAGCCATCAGAACTGCAAAATTCTTCACAGCCATCCAATTCATTCCACCCCATCAAAGTGAGTTCTTCTTTTGCTTGCAAATCTGCCTTGATGTCAGCTTCCATTAAAGCTATGTCAAATCAAATCACTTTGGAGTTTTGCACAACCCTAATAATCTCTGCTTCCCTGGGTCTTAAGTTTAGAACCCAGCTGTAATGTCTTCAAGAAAGTAAGAGAAGATACTACATACCATGATAATATAATCCTATCAAAAGAAGACATGACTGTTGAACGTAGTTATAAACATTAATGATAAAACAAGGGCTGAACTGTGCTATTAGAAAGCAAGCAAGAAATATTCCAAAATACCCTCCAATCAAAAGTTTGAGTAGATAGAACTTCTCCAACCTTCTGTTTGTGGGTGTGTGTGTATATAAGGAGTTGCACTTTTGTCTATGGTCAACAGGAATCAGATAAACATTTTGTAATGTGCAGTCCAAAAATGGCTTAATTCCACGAGGGTGAATGGTCTTGTTAGATTCCTGCGATCACCTGTAAAACCCAGAAGTAGCCTAGAAGAATGAATCCTAGCAATTGGGATGACTGCAAGCTATCCTGATATCCATTTTGAATATCAGAGATGAAGGTATTATTACTTTATGATTATGCAGTGAATAAATCTTTTATTTATTTATTAATTTATTAGATTTATATCCCACCACTATATTTACAGCCCAAAGTGGTACCCACATTGCTTCTTTTAAAATATAAATCTAGGTTATATTTTAAAGTATGGAGACATTAGATTGGCAACAGATGATTTCATTGAACAGTTAAAGCAGGTCTGTGTTCTTCCAATTCATATAAATAGCTCACCTTAAAATAATTGTTCTTCTTCAGGGCACTGAGAAATCTATCCCATAATGGAACATTCAACACTTGTTTCTTGGAATCAGGAGAAGCTGAATTATACTTTGAGCATAAAATTTCAAAACCATGAGCCTGTGAGCAATATGGAAAGAAACACTTGTATAATATTTGCATCTTAATGTAAGAATTGTTGCAATACATTTTCAAAGTAAAGACAACATTTGGTTTGCATTGCGCTTAACACCTGGTCACTGTATGGAAATATCCAAGTTTTCTGCTTAGCAATTATACAGAAGTAGTTTGCTACTGCCATCTTCTGGCATGGCTTTCTTTTCTTTTTTATTCCTAAATCTACAGTCCTAAAACTGCCTAGTGGTCTCTCATCCAACTATTAACCAGGTCCAACCCTGTTTAATTTTGTCAAGATTAGCCAAATCCAGTTAGGTGCTGCCACCTGCCAGAGGGCAATCTTTAGGTGAAATATCTTAAAAGAACATTCAGAATAAAAATGCACAGGGAGAATTAGTGTCATAATCCAACTGATTGCAAGGGGAGGCGTCCTACTATATTTGGGGAATACCTATAGTACCTTTTTTATTCTTTTAATGAAGAATTAAAATGGAATATTAGAGGATAGTGTGTATGTAGTTTTCTGTCATGTTAAGAAGGCTGGATAACGTGATAAATGGAACATTATCTTAATGAAGTTTTAACATTAACTAACAAACACCTTATTCAGAAACAAGCAAAATGTTTTATGTGCAAATTCAAGAGATTATCTTGCAAATTACTTAAAATCACTTACCTACCTTAAATACTGTTGGGTCTTCTCTAGAGCCCATGTTAATGCCTTCCCTTTGGCAGACATACCGTTTCAACCAGGCAAAGCCTTTCCCTTTGCAAAGCAGGAGATGTTGAATTGACAGAGCACATGTAGGTTTTATCCTGCTATTCAGGTAAGACTATTACAGTCCTGAGACCCAAAATGCCTTGGCTACCTCGATAAATTCTATATTTATTAATTTTTGACTGACAGAAACCCAAAGATGACACATGCTATGGCAGGTTGCTGCTTTGAGCGTCTAGGTCTTATCCAAGTTCTATTATATGTATTCTCTTTGATGGATTTATTTTATGTATGGATTCTGGTCTGTGATTGTTTGTGTGTCTCTCTCTCTATATGGTACATTGAAACTAATACCTTGTTGTGAAAATATCAAGGGTCAAGGTAAACACTTACCAGTTTCATGCCTAGTTCATATGCTTTGTACTGAGGATGTGAACGAGGAGGCAACGAGTAGCCACTCCGTCTGTCTGGTACAAATGTCTGTTGAATCAGCTGCGCATACAGACACCTTGTAAAAGTAACCTGAAAATATCAAAACACTTTACTAAAGATGTGCTTGTCTGAAAATTTATTCAAATCTTCTTTGGCCTATTACAGGTAGTCCTTGTTTAGCGACAATTTGGACCAGCAACTTGGTCACTAAGTGAAGCAGTTGCTAAGTGAAACATCATGATTTAACAGTTTTACTTCAGCTTCCCTTCACTTTACAGACCTGTGAAGGTCGTAAATGCAGGCATCGGTCGCAAAATTGGTTGCTGTCTGGGATAGTCACTAAATGAGGACTACCTGTAGTATTATTTCAAGAATTATACAAGAGATGATTATAATGAAATCAGAAAAAGCACTGTAACATATTAGAGACAACACATTAGGGACTACTAGAACCAGTAAGATAATGGAATGTTGTAACCAACAACTCCCTTGAACAAATACAGTCAAAAGAGAGAGAAAGTATTAGTTCCCCAAATATGCAACTACTTTGATCCGATGCTGTGATTACTTAATATGTTTTTAGTTTCAGTGTATACACATTTTAAAAATATAATTTTATTAAACCTTCTTTTTTTAAAAAAAATCAATGGATATTTCTTTAGAAACCTTAGTTATTAGTCTGTAATACCATAATCAGCAGAACTTCTGAGGGAATTAACATTTTGCATCTCTGCTACTTAAAGGACCTTGACTCTTGGTGCTTTCATGGACAGAGCCCATATTCCACCAAAGCCAACAAAGCAGTGCACAACTAATGATGTCTTCTGAGCAGCAATTGGGTTGACCAGGGCAATCCTAGGCTAGGGGGCAGCTTGAAGAAGACACTGCCAGGGGTAGCTTTACCCCAGAGATTCCTTTCCAGTCTCCACACTTCCAGCCAAGCTCTGACCCAAGGTTTCCCAGAAGGCTCAGTCAGGGGCCCCTTGCAGGTTTTCTGTAATCAGCAGGCATGGATGCTTCTCAGATCATAGGTACTTGAAGGAAGCAAAGGAAAGGTGCTGAAGGCAGTGGTGTCTGTGTGTGCAAATTAGTGCTGGACAGAGAAATAAGGACGTGCCCCTCAACATGCTTAGCTGCCTATGCTTGGGGGTCAGTAAGTATCGGCACTATGTAATGGCACAGGGGCAGCTTAGAGGGGACACTGGACATAACCATATTATTTTTTTGGCAACCATATAGAAGTGGTTTGTCACTATAGGTAGTCCTCAGTTTACTGTAATTGGGACTAGGAACTCCATCACTAAGCAACGTGGTCATAAAGTGAAAAATCATTTGACTGTGCCAACTTACAATGGCAGTTCTGGTTGTGGTTGCTAAGCAAATCACGCACGGTCATTAAGCAACTTGCGACTTCCTGCCAACTTCCCTGCTGACTTTGCTTTTTGGAAGCCAGTAGTGAAGGTCACAAATGGCAATCACGTTACCACAGGATGCTGTTGTGACCACAACTTTGAGGACCGGTCGTAAGTCTCCTCATTCAGTGCCATCATAACTTCTAACGGTCACTAAGCGAATGATCACTAAGCAAGGACTACCTATACCTTCTTCGGGGATTTTTTTCTGATTTTTTTACTCTAGCTTCCAGGTTTGAGATTTCCTGGTGATTTTCCATCCAAGAACTAACCAAATCCAACCCCACCTAGCTTTTGGAGATCAGGCAAGTTTGGCTAGACTCGTATTCAAAAAAGATGGAATTAAAACCCAAAATAAATCATTTGTAAATTACTTATGATGGTGTGAATTAATTGTCAAGACTAACTCAGAAGTTTAATTCTCACTTACTGATGTCATTACACGTGTCTCAGGGGGGAAGGTTTGGAAAACGCGGCATGCTTTTAAGTCAATGGGATCTCGAAGGTAAAAAGCTTGGACTGCTGCTGACACTAATGCAGGACGCTGCTTCAGAACTATCGCAATGCCTGCTGGAAGATAACAGTGAGCTCGATGAAGAAAGGTCTGGATCTTCTCAGGATACCTATGGCACAAAATTGTAACAACGTGCAAAATATAAGAAACATAATTCTGATAGAGGCATCTTTTTGTTCATATTAGGTCACTCCCACCTTTTTAAAATATAAATATCTGTGCACTCCCTATATAATTTAAGGTAGCTAACATGCACACATACGTACATATACGAGGGAACACTTCCTAGAAAACTCAGGCTGCTTATGATGGTTGTCTTCTCAGTTTGCCCAAACCAAAGAAAAATAAAATTTTCTTGTTTGTATCACAAGTGGCTCAACACCTCAGATGCACGTTGCTACCTAACAGAGACACCTGTCTGTGTTCTACTTTCCTTTCTCTTCAGGGAAACAGAACACTATCCACTGCTGAAATCTATTAGCATGGATGTGCTATTTTCATATTTTATCTAACCTCTCAGATTTTCAACTGATCTTTTCTTTTCTTTTTTAAATCAAGTATAAGTGAGAGCCTGCATATCAATAGTTATACTACCTCCATCTCCCCAATAACATTATTTATCTAGAAATCTGGCAATAGCAACTTACAGTGAGAGGTCAACAGAACCCCCTCCTGTCTGTATCATAGAAATTATACTATAATGCATCTACTGTGAACTGCGCTGTAGGAAGGTGTTAGAAAAGCAAGCAAGGGAGGCCTAAATTATCTTCTATTCATAGGAGGCCACTATCACCAATGGTTTGGGGGAAGAATTGGGTAATTTGCCATATTTTATTTACTTTTATTTCAGTAAAATGCTGCATGTTGTTACTTCCAAGCTGGATCTATATCATGAACAGCAGAACAGAAATAACAATCATAAACAAACGTGTATGAATCAGCATGTAAAGTATATACAGTTGGAACAACAACAAAAAATCTTTTCAGATTCAGTCACTTACCCATTGATTCGTTTAGATACTGCTGCTTTAATAGATTTTGAAGCCACAAAATGCCCAGAATGGGTAGAAAACAATTTTAGCACCTGGGGAATTGTAGGATTTATAGCAGGCAGTAATTCCTTCTCTTCAGGAGTCTTCGGTAATGGAATTATGCATAATTCTCCACTATGAAAGAATACCTGACAAAAATATATATTAATTTATTAAGTCTGAAAGTTTTCCACAGTCTCTCAGAAATTATCCTCATTAAGTCTATATCACTGAAAGGGCAAAGGCTTCCAAGATCTCACAGAAAAATATAATAACATGATTTAAAGAAATTCAAAATAAGATTACAGTATATATTCTTAAAATTAGCTTTTTAGATATTATTTATTTATTTATTTATCAATCATATTTATATAGCCACCTATCTCTCACAAGGTGACACAAGATATTTGACATTCTTAAACCTCTCTTACCCGATGGATGCTATTTTCAGGATTCAGCCACTTTGGAAGGTAATCAGCTGCTTCTATCAGAAGGAATTCACCATCATTATCATCCACTCTATTCAAATAAAAAGTATTCACATAAATACAGAATTCTTGTATCCTAATTTAATTCAATGCATATGGCTACCATCTTGTAATGCAGTCTTAATTCACAGAAAAATCCCTTTCCCCCCAGTTTTATTCCAGTAAAGTGTCTGAAGTGAAAAGACAAATACCTTAAATTATGTTCACAAGGAACAGCTAAAATTGTCATGTATTTAAGCAGCAAATAAAAATACCTAGCTAATAATTCTGGAAACTCCTTTGTAATTTCTTTTATGAGGTAAATGATAAACCATTCATCTTCGATATTATCGCCAAACTTTGTGAGACCAGCAATATGAGCAGGAATATTTCCTAGAAGAACAGAAGTTAGATCATTATTATTAGGCTATTTCCAGAAAGCATTTGGCAGTCAACCCTAGTATCAATATCTTATCAATTTATATAGCCACCCATCTCACAACAGTGACTCTGGACAGTGCATAGAGGATTAAAAGCAATGAAACTTAATACAAAGAACCTAAATTATTACTATTAATAATAACAAACTTAGCATATACCTGGGACTAAAACATTTCATATTCAATCCATACATACTAAAACAAACAAACAAACGTGAGTTACAGGGAGTCCTCAATTAACAACTACAACTGTTAAATGGGACAGTTGTTAACTGAGTCGTGCCCGATTTTACAATCTTTTTTGCGGTGGTTGTGAAGCGAATCACAGCCACCATTAAGCAAATCATGCCATCGTTAAGTGAATCATGTGGTTCCCACTGATTTTGCTTGCCAGAAGCCAGCTGGGAAGGTCACAAACGGCGATCATGTGACCCCAGGAGTGTTGCAATGGTCGTAAGTGTGAGGTCCAGTCTCAAGCCCCTTTGTTCAGCACCATAACTTTGAATGGTTGCTAAATGAATGGTCATTAAATGAGGACTACCTCTATCTTACTGTAATTATATCAAAGTTGCCAGCCAGAAATGGTCGACGCTTCAGCGGTTCGAGTCCAGCCTTCGCGTTAAACAGGGTGAGCTCCTGTTTCCTCCCCAGTTCCTGTCAACCCAACAGGTTGAAAACTCACGTGAGTAGACAAATGGGGACTCTCGCTCTGGTGGGAGGAAAAATGCTGGCGGCGCCTTGCAAAAAGGAGTTGGGAGCAGTTGCCAGTAAGCCCGAAAAGGGCGCGAAGCAACAGAAACCCCGCCTCCTGCGCTCGTCAGCTGGGCTCTGCTCTAGGAAGGAGGCTCTGGCAAACCACTTCCGAAAAACAATTGCCTTGAAAACTGCAAGGACTCGTCCAAGCAGTCACTGCAGGGTCAGCAATGACTGAGCGCAGACAAAAAAAAAAAAGTGTTATTGAAATAACTGCAAATTTTCTACACCTACATAGTAGCTTCATTTTTTCCCCTTCCCCTTGGTACCCTGTGCCTGCTTTAAACCTTTATGCCTTTTGGGTTAACAGTTTGTTACATTTTTATCCTACATAATAAAACTGAATCATTTTTTCAAAATTCTGTATTCAGTACTAGTTTGGCAGGAAGATAATCAGGACAAAACAAGTTAACAGCTACAGTAAGAGAAAGGAGGAATACAATTTTCTCATAATTAGGAAAACCAACTGAACAGGGATGGGCAATCTTTTTGGCCTGACTGTACTTCAAAGGGCCTAGGAGCATATCTAATTGAAGTCACTGGAGAAAGGTTACAATTTTCCTACTTTTCCCCATTTTTTTTATGCTGTCAAAAATGACTCCCTTACTGTGGAAAATCACACTGCTGAAAGGTGGAATTTTCATTACCAAATTTTGGCATGTGATTTGGGGATGTTATGGGTACAGAAAAAATGGGGGCTGGGAAATTGTTTGCAGCCATGGCTTAACCACCTTTGGCTTAGAGTTTTTGTTCATTTTATCTTTTTAAATAACAGTTAAATATATAATGAAATAACTTACTATAAGGCCACTTTTTTTAAAAAAAAGTTTGATATGACAATCAAATCTTGAACAGTTCCAAGCCATCTCACTTTTGAAACATAAAAAACAATAACAGTCATGTTGTTTCTTGGGAAAATAAGAACACTTCTACTAGCACAGTGGGACTGCCAATTATTTTTCCCCCCCTGCACTTTCCAATACATCTGCCACAAAGGGGCTTAAAGAGGAGGAGACTGTTGTAGTAGCAGATGGCAGTGTATATAAAGACACAGTTAGATATAAATCAGTTTTTTTACCTTTTGCAGGTTTGTACTTTAGATTAAATGGTTCATTTTGCCAGATATAGGAAACCAGGATGGGGGCAAAATGTGCTAGTATTCTTTCAATATATTGCTGTAGAATGTCTTGATGATGCTCTGGGTCTTCTGATTCATGTACTAGGAATAACTGGTAATGGACCGCATCATCTACAGTCCCAAAACTTAACTGCTTCTCCATTCTGCATCTCACAGGCCCCTTTTAAAAGAGAAATATTTTAAAGCCATTTCTACACACTGCAGCAAGTGCCCCAATATCAAAATGCCAATAAACATGTCAAATCAAGCTTTTCGGCAGAGGACCCACCATTTTCGTTTCATAAACCCGTAAGGAAAGATCTATTAACACAATCTAGAATGAACTGTTTGCTACCCAACTGATTTGTCAATCTTCGAATGAAATATCCTTAAAAAGAATCTTGTTATCATTTCCTCACAGGCGCTATTTTCAGTTCAACTAAGAGCTATCTTAATAGTGGGCTTTTAAGCTGCTTTAAGTCTTTGCAGAGCGCCCTAAAAAGGAACGAAGGCAACTTTTATCAAGTATTCATAACACTTCCTCTTTCTAGATCAATATGTATATTCCCATGCTTGTGTAGATAAACCTCAGGAAAAATGTATCCCCGTCAAGAAGAACCAGCCCTGCCCCCAGAGCAACCCATCACCCGTAACTCACCGGACAGCCGACAACTCCACCACCTCTGCGCCCTCAACGAAGCGGCTGCTCTTACGTCATCGCCGCGCGCCGCGGCCTATGTCTCTCCCCCCGCCACCATAGAGAGGAGACTTCCGCTGGGCCGGAGAGGGAGGGGAAGGAGGGGGCGTCGCCATGGCGGCCGGGGCCGAGCCGGCCAGCCGGCTGCGCCGACGAGGACCGAGATGAAGTGCTGAGGCGAGAGGATGATCTCGCGATACACCCGGAAGCCGGTGCCCCCCGATGCCCAGGGGATGTGAGTGACGTCCTCCTGGGTAATCCCAAGGCGCGGGCCCCTCCGAGCCTTTCCCGGCGCTCCCAGCCCTTCCGGAGAACCGATCTGACTTCCAGGGAGCCCTGCCGCGGCCTGACAAGGCTCTCTTCGCCCTCTCCGTCTAA
This sequence comes from Python bivittatus, assembly GCF_059951505.1. Classification (NCBI taxonomy): domain Eukaryota; kingdom Metazoa; phylum Chordata; class Lepidosauria; order Squamata; family Pythonidae; genus Python; species Python bivittatus. The sequence continues at coordinate 7,603,855 of NW_028277073.1, forward strand.
TCCCTCTCTGATATTCCCAAGTTCTGTTGCCCGAGCGCTCCCACAGGGCTCCCTCTAGCGGCTCGAGGCGGCACTACACTTGCGGGCTGGTGCCAACTGTTTTAAAGACAAGCGGGCGTATCCTTGGGCGGGAGGGAGGTCAGACGTCTCCGGGGACACGGGGCTGGACGGGCTTTTCTACAGAATTGGAGTGAACCTCAGCTCTTTCAGGTTCATAAAACTGGTTGGGTGGTCGATAAATGTGCTTTAAGAGAGAATTGGGCAAAAGCTCGTAGCTAATAAACTAGGAATGTCCTGTTGAAATGAATGAGAACACTATAATGTTTAATACTAGTTGCTTATTGATTTGAAGAAATTCAGTGTCACCAAGCAAATAACATTTTTATTTATTTTTAGTCGAGGACTTACAAAAGATACCTTAGACCATCATCCCCTGCCAGACTCACTGGATGACAGTTACCCATCCACTGAAAGTCAAGAAGATATTTCAAGGTATTGGGATAGTACAGTTATTTGTGGTGGAGGATTGGGGGAGAAAAGAGCATGATTATATCCACTTTTGTTTCCTTTTTTTAAGCCTGTGTTCAAAAGCTGTGTTAAAACGGCTGGGTTGCCTGTGGTGCTAAAACCAAAAGAAACAAGCCGCACTTGTAATCGGGGCTGTATTTTTTGGCCATGATGATAGAGCACAACCTTTCTGGAAGCCAGCAAAGATCTTATGTACAAAGTAAAATATGTTTTAAATTGACATCATTTCAGTGTTCCCAGATCAGGCCTTGTTCATCTGCATCCAGTTAATTGAGGAGAATGTATTTATATTAGGATCAACCTTTTAAAGTTTTTTTAACTTCAGAATCAGAATCAGAATCATCTTTATTACGGTCACAGACCAGAACCACAAACAAAAAGTACGTTGAAAAATTCATTAAAATGAATTAAAATACATTAAAATAAAATAAAACTAAACATAATGATATCTTGCAGATTGGTGGGATCATCAATGGGCAGTTAACGTCTGCCTGATTTTACAAACAGTGTAACAAAATTTAACTACGTTCAAGGAAACTAAATCATTCTGATCAGATAGCAACAACCACACATAAAAAAGATCAGAATTTCCAGGATATTTTACCAAATGAGGAGTTATTAAATGGGTTCGTGAATCCTCATAGAAAATACAGTATAGCAGGACATGTACTGTAGTTTCAATAGCTCCTTGTCCGCAGGGGCACAATCTCAGCTCGTATGGGACTTTTTTGTATTGGCCCTCCAAAACTGCTGTAGGAAGAACATTACAACGTGCTAGAGTTAGTGCCCTCCGAAATTTGGAGATGGTTATGTGATTTAGGTATCTCGCTGGCTTATAAGAAAAGACTTGACTGCTCAAAAAAACATTCTTAGGAAGAGCGGACTGGTCCTGCTGGACTTCCAGGTCTTTGATACGCTGTTTGAATTCACTAAGTGCGTGCTCATAACCCATCATTAGGAACGCCTCCCTAGAAAAGCCAAGATGTTGGAGTTTTTGTAGAATTGTCCTGGCCCATATTGATTGATAATTGTCCTTAATAAGGAAAGAACTGTTTTTTAACTTTTAATCATATAATTGTAACTGAGTTATTCCTGTTCTAGGATAATAAGACGACAGTTCTTAAAAAAAATGTTTGTATAAGACATATTTTATTTATTCATAAAATGTATATCTCCTATTTGTGTTTTAATAATCACTGGTTTTTAATTATAATCATGGACTGCAGTGGTTTAAAATTTGACTTCATTTTAATAATTTAATAAATGTTTCTAATCAATTATTACAGTTGCTATAACTATAATAAAATATCACAATAGTAATAAATCAATGCATTATCTCATTATTATTAACAAAGTTTTGTACATGTATATGTTTATAATATCCTGAAAATGTGCCTTCAGATGTGGATGTATTTTATTTAAAATGCACTGTATTTTCCAAGGCTAAACTATCGATACGTATTATATATATTGTTTTTTATGTGAAAAAATTAAGTCATCAATATGCATATTATTTTCTCTAAGATTGATTTACCCTTTTTCTCTTCCCTCCAAAATGTGCGTTTTAGTGAGTCTGAAAGTACAAAAGAGTTAAACTACCAAATAGACAATGGAAACTCATGGTCTGCTAGTCAGAGCTTCACAGGCACCTCCACTGAAGACAGTTCTGTTTTTTCTTGGGGCTATGATGTGAGTATTGTCCTTTAATTTTAAATTATAACATTGATTTGGTTGAATAAGTTTAGATTCTCATAAGAATCTATGTATGCTTTTACACATTGATCTCACAAATGTATTTGTAAGATAGCCTTTACGAATTTTGAAATATTTCTGTTCCTTTTAAAAATCAAAACCAGAATCGAATGACTTTGATAATTATTATTATAATTCCCAAAATTAATTATTTTGTTTTGCATTGGGTTTCTCTCTAAATATTTTTTTCTGATTCTGTAAACCTGGAGATTCCATTGAGCGTATGATGCCTCCATTTATTTTCTCAGTCAGCAGTCACCTATTTAGGTGACTTTATTTTAGATGCTCCTGGAAAGATGTTCGTTGGGCTTTTCTAAAAAAGTAATTTCATTTGTCTGAACAATCTTTTTGCATAGTACTATAAAAAATTAATTTGATCTCTATATTGTAAGAAAAAAGCCTTCTGAGGGCATGATTAATGTCATACATTTTCCCAAGAAACAAGTCAGCATCTTTCCCAACTAATTTTTTGCCTTCCCCTCCCCCCCAGGAATTTGATAAAGCTGCTACACGTCAAGTTCAGCAAATATTCAGACACATTGATGAGCTCCTTTATGAACAAAGAACATGTCTATATGTTGGCCTAGAAGAGGAATGCCAACAATGGATGTCAAGGTTTCCTCATCTCAGGTATCTCAAATATATATTATTACTAGGTACTTCAGTATACTAGAGAACAACTGTGTTATTTGCGTGCTGTTGCTGTTTACATGGGTGGTGCCCTTCGTAGCATGCCAGCTGCTTTTTGGGGTTGCTGCCTTAGCATATTGATTGGATGTTTTTGGTGTTATGTTTAGGCCAGATAATGTTTGACAAGCTAATTCAAAGCAATTAATATTTTATGATTTTCTCTTTAACATCAGGATTGTAGGGAAACAAGTAGTGTTACCCACTGATGAAGGCTATGGATGGTATATTAGTTCAGCCTGCAGCGCTTTAACTTCATCCGACGTGAGTCCCACGCAAGAGAAAGACCCTAGTGAGTAAGTGCCTGCGATCACTAACTCTTCACAAGGATTGCAGTTATTATTTCTGACCAACTAAGCCCTTGTCATCTGCAGCAGAAAGTGAACTTTTTAAAATTACAAGCTTTTTTTCATGTTAAGCGGTGAATATTCAACTATTCAGACCATTTATTTTTTTGAGACATTTTCTATACAAACCACTTTTTTGTTAAAAAACAAAACAAAACCGTAGCATCAATAATGCATCCCTTCTACGTATGATCCATATTCCTAACAAGCATTGACATTATTGGCCTGGCTCTAGAAAACCGGGAAACTTCTTTCTTTGCCTGCCTCCTATATTAGAAGGCATACTGGTTTTGAAATTGGAAATAATTTCTCTAGAAGCTATATGGGGAAAAAAAAAAAACCAGTGGAAGTTTAGTTACTGTTTGCAAGTGTGCTGCTCAGAGGAAAACAAGAAACAAAAAATCCCGGGCTAGTATTTAATTTATTGTTTGGATCTGAACTCTTGACAATAATAGTAATTCAAAAATTGATAGAATGGTAGTTGTTGCTCTGCCAATGGATAATCACATGTCATGTACATAGTAATATAGCAGTGGTATAAACAGTCTAATGAATTAATGTAGAGTCTAGCATTGTAGCTACCAGTTTTTCTGACTCCAGTATTTTCAGAATAATCATTTTAATCTCAGCAGAAACTTAGGGTGGGGATGTAAATGCTTTTTGGATAAATTAAGGAAACTGCTCCAGAGGAAGGGAGAGAATAAAGTTGGATTAAGGATAGTTAGAGTATTTTGAGGGTGATAGTTGTCCAAATTAAGTCTGTATGTCCAAAAGCCTAATATTTTCAAAAAAGGCTATGAATAAGTTTTTGTTGCTTTCATATTATGACTGCAGCTAAGCTCACCCTCTCCAGTACAGTTAGAAGGGGAAAAGTAAGATCTTCCATGTGTGAAAAGAATATCAACAGATTCCATTCTTTGTATCCGATTCAGGATTTATTTGTACAGAATTCTTAATGTTGCAAGCTTATACGTACAGGTAGTCCTCATTTAGTGACTGCAGTTGGTGCCAGCGAAATGGCCTCTAAGTGACATGGTCACTAAGCAAACCATGTGACTGAGAGAGAAAGAGAGAGATGCTGCGAAGATTGCTGGTTACTGCTTTCTCATTTAGATAAAGTTCTCTGTATAGTGTCCTGTGCCTGCCCTGTTTTTTCTTTCCCCCCTATTTTTGGCCCCTGGCAGGGTGGAGAGATTGCTTAAAGAAGCTATTTCTACCTGAGCTGCTTTTCTCTGTAGTGCAGCCCTTTCATAAAAAGCACTAACTAAGGTCTGTGACCTTAATTAGTTGATTAGAACTCTCCCTTAGGCTCTGCTGCCTGAAACTGACCACACTTTAATCAGTTTCACACTGAAGGCTTTTGTTGTCATAAATGCCTGCATTAGTTGGAAAAGGAAATTATTTATTTATTATTAATAAAGTTCATTACTGATGTATTTGCGAATGGTCGCTATCCAAGGCAGTCGCTAAATGAGGACTACCTGTACCTTGATTTTGTTTTCAAAATTGTATGGAACTACAATCTTTTGCTTATTTTTAAAACTAATTAGGTAGTGTGCACATTGAAGTACATACACTGTATAGAGCTGTCTGCTTTTCTTCCTTTTTTTCGTTGTATTGAGCCTGAATTGTAACAGTATGTGTGGAGACAATCTTTTTTAATCTGTAAATTGTTTGAGTACTGTTTTCTACAAAAAAGCAGGATATAAAAAGTGTAAATACAAACGATAGATTCTCTGTATATTTGATGTTGAAGAGAATGAAGCTAAACTTTCTTGATTATTGCCATTAAAAAGCCTTGTTTGTTGTTCAGGTTTACTATTTGGGGCAAAAAGGTTCCCCTTTCTGTTTCTCCTATTTGTAAAGAAGATAACTTTTCAAAAATCTCTGAATCGAATTTGTTTGAGAGCGAAGAAGAGGAAGATGGAGTGATTATCTCTGAAGGAATAATGGAGGAATACTTAGCATTTGACCGCAGAGATGTGTAGGTATTGAATACATTTCACAACAACGTATTTAGTGCTAGTGACTTAGAATGGTATCTGTTTGTTCTTAAAAAATATTAAAAAGATATACTGTGAACAGTTATGCTTGCTCCAAACAGGATAAACTTGTATTTTTTTTTTTTAGTTTTGAATAAAATAATTATTCTGTCTTCAGTGTTACTGGTAATAGAAGTTTATTGATTATTTATTTATTTAAAAGATTTATATGGCTGCCCATCTTCAGAACACAACTGGGTGGCTCACAACAACAGTAAAACCCAGAGAATGATAAAAATAAAAACTTGGTGTCTGAGCTATCCTCCTTGGATGCATCCAGCAGAACCATTCCCAAGTTCCCACCTCATCCTATCCCAGCCCTTGGGGGAAGAGTTAGCTCTTTGTGGCCTTCCGGAAGGCTGAAAGGGCTTCTGCAGGACAGGGGCTGCTATGGAAAAGGCAGGTAGTTTTGTAATGTGCATTATCAACTTTCTTTGCCCTCAACGTCATGAGATGATTTGAGTGAGAGAGAGGAAGGGTGTGTATGCTTAACAGAGATGGGAAATTTACTGAACATCAGGGATTGCAATTTAGAAATGTATGAGGAACTGCTCATGTATAGTATATTTTACACCTACATAATTTAAATAAATAACTCCCACTATGGCAGATCGAATGCTAATTCAGTATAGCTTTTTTAAAAAAAGTTGTTTAACTTATTTCTCAAACTTATTTCTCATTTTGCAACAACTGCAAGTTCTAGTCATTTTTTCAGGGATAGCTTGACCTAGAGTGTGTTGCAGTAGTTGAGCTGGGATGTAATCAAGATGTGGATGACTGCCATATTCAGATGGCTGGCTGTGCCCCTTGTCACAACCACCACTTGCAAATTCAGCAACTGCTGAAGATCAAGGACTGCTCTTGGACAGCAGGACTTTCTTTTAGGGGATTGCAACTCATCCAAAGCAGGCAGTCTCTGAATTCACTTGCTTATTTACCTGCATTATTTCTGACTTAACTTGGAACAGTTTGGTTTTCCTCACTGGGAAACCAATACTGAAATTCACCATTCAATTGCTTTGTTGGAATTGGATGGTAAGGGGCAGTAGATATTGTCTAGCAACAAAGCCTGTTATGTTTTCCTTTGGTGATTGCGTAACTTGCTCTTCCCCCATTAGAGATGTATTAACAGCGTGGGAGGCTAATAAAGGCAGGGATTCAATCAGATGGATTGATCCCTCATGTAAAGTAGACAAGAGCTCTAATAGTTGTTTTTCAGTTTCTGTTTCCAAATCCCAATTCAATATATCATAACTATTAGAGGTAGAGATAGAATGGAGAGGATTTGTTACTATTTTTACTCACAGTTTTCGACCATCGTGTAGTCATCAATTTTTGGCTACTTTGTTGACTTAAGTAGAGTCTGTGAGCCTGGACTTGTCCTGTTGCATTTCTTCTTCTTCCCCATTGCTTCAGTGTTGACATATCGTACCTGAAAACTTTATGACATTTTAGGGGCTTGGGGTTTAGATTTAAATATCTCTCACAGAGAATGTCTTTATTATATAAAACAGGATAAAAATTAAGGATGTATAGCTAAGCTGTTTGTAAAAACAGATAAAATATAAGGAGCAAAGCAAGGAAATTGCTGCTTCATTGCCATCATAACCCTGCCCCAGCAGTAGAATTAGGTGTCATCAGTTTACTAACACCATCTCACTCTAAAGATCCAAATGACCCCCCGCTAGCAGTTTCATGTAGATACTAAACAGACTTAGGGACAAGATGAAGCTCTGTGGGAACCTGTAAGTCAATAGTTTAAGTATTGAACAGCTGTAATATTTACATGCTTTTTTCAAAGGGAAGAAGAGTTGCATGAATGGAAAATGGGACTTTCACCAGACAGACGGAAATTAGGGTTTCCTCCAATCTCGCCATCATGCTGCATGAGAGATGCTGTTCTTTCCTTTGTATTTGATGATGTGTGGAGCGAAGTCTTAGGCTATATGGAGCAGTTAATCTGCAGACACTGGGAAGGTCCAACCTCAGGTTTGTCTTTAGGCTGCAATTTTATCTGTATAATGGATGTCTCTTCCAAAGCTCTTTCCCAAAATGTACTTTTAATACAAATATAGCATTAGTAAGTATGTGCTTTTGTAATATCTCATGGGCCTGAATACAGTTTGAATACAGTAAATCATATTTTAAGAAGGTATTTGACAGTGTTCAACAGCTGTTACAACAGTATTGGGCTTTCTGATGCTATATTTGGGCCTTTCTTATCTCTAATAATGCTTAGTATTAATGTTTTAAGCTATGCTTGTCAAATTCATTTTATTTATTTACCATCCTTCTAAACTTTTATTGGGCTAGAACTGTCTCTGCATTTTCCTTTGAAGATGGTTCTGCTCACAAAGCAGGGTAGTGTTACATTTTGAATCCCAGATGTCAAATCTAACTGGAGCCTATCTTCAAACTCTTGTCACCCTTGTTCTACCTCTGCCAGAATTACATAAAATGTCTGTAGTGTCAACCTGCAAGAAATAGTTCTCTTATGAAAGTAAACAGGTGCTTCTAGGGATGTGCACAAATTTATGCACAAATCATTCCATATATTGAGCAGCTGCTTTTGAGTGGTTTACAGCTGAACCAAAACATGAAAGTTTGGCCTGGATACGGAATGAAATGGGGCTGCTTTGTTCTGGATTTGAACTAAAATGAGGTTGTTCTGGACCAAAGTGTTTCGGGTGTGGGAAGAGTGGGAAAAAGCCAAGGATATTGGTGATGGAGGCAAGATGGAGGGAAAGGAAGGCTCTGGGAAGAGAAGGGGGTGAGCACACTAGTGGGATATGCTGTGCTGGGACACTGGTGGTAGTGGCTGAGGAGACAGAAAGGAGAAGAGGTGCTAGGAAAATGGGGGTGGGTAGGAAGGCCAGTGGGATATCCCATGATGGGGCTTTGATAGTGGCAACTGAGGGGAAGCAGGAAAGTAAAGCGAGGAGGGAGGCAGGCACTGGAGATCAGAGGATGAAATATGCTGGGAGAGAAAGAGGGAGCGACTCACAACAGACTTGTCCAACCCGCTTGTGAAATCATTCCGGGATCCTTGGAGGTTTCATTTCAGCTGAAGAACAAAACCACACGTGCAGTCTGGGTTTTGTTTCTGCTGAATCGTGCCCCAGCTGGAACGTTTCAGAAGAACTTCTGGAATGAGATGCGTTTGTTTGGGACTAGAAAGAAAACGCAGATTCCATTTAGCGTACGCCCTAGCTGTTTCTGTGAAGGTCTGGATTAGGTGCTTAAAATATGAGAAGGAACCTATGTTGTACCCTTGAGATCTCATTATTTCATTTTGTAAGCGGCTGTGTTCTTACAACTTCTCATAATAGGGGGCTTTGAAAAAAGTAACTATAAAAATACTTAGTGCATTATTGATTCCAAATCAAATTTACCAAGAATATCATGCTATATTTAATTTTTTAAAATCTATTGATACTTGTTAAATTATCAAGTATTAAATAAGTATTAAATTATCAAGTGTTAAATCGATCAAGCATTGCTGTAGCTCTTTAAGCAATTAAATATCTTAATATCTGAAAATCTTGCTTATGAGGATCTCAGTCAAATAATGCCTACTGTTGTCATTTGTTTGGATATTGGTAGATGATGAGAAGAATGTCATTTCTGTAGAGGCAAACAGGACAGATTCAGGAAGTCCTTTTATGCAGTTTGAACCTTTGCCTTTGGTATTACCTCGAATGCCACAGACCAAGATGCCCTCTATCCCTTCAAATCTGGTAAGTTTAATAAGTATCATGGTTTGTACCAGAGCTGAGACACGAAATGATGTCTCATTTAGGCAATGATAGTTGTCATGCTTATTGCCTAAACAGTAGAATTTGCAATGCCTTGACAAACTGTCCTTCCAAAACGTTCTTTTTGTCATGCATTATCCCAACTTTTAGAATTCTTTTTCTTGTGTTGAAAATGTTCTTTTTTTATATTTTGAGAAGATTGAAGTATACAGAGTTGGAATACAAGCATTTAGTTTCTTTAAGAGTACTATGTGAGATTTTGATTAACCATAGGAGATGTTAACTCTGATACTACCCAGCCTAACAGAGATCAGAGAGGAATGTGATTTCTCTAATTTAAAGTTAACCCACATGGTTTTTAAAATAGATTCTAATTCTTGCTGTGCATACTCTGCATGTGAGTAGATCCTGTAATAGTATTGTATCCAATTTGTGTTTGATCTCTTTAATTCAGCTTGTTTCCTTTTTTAATTCTTTCTCTTTCATTTCCCATACAGTCCTCATGTATACCTTATCATACAGTATGGTACTCAAAAGGCGGATACAGCCAGCCCCAGTTGCTTGTCAAATGCCCATTCTTGGGATTGAGCTGAGAGTACTTACAGAGTAGAACTTAACGGTTTTATTATAGTATTTACTTACAAAGGTGGCATAAAAAATCTGAGCTTAAACTATTCATTTATGTTACATTTACTTAAATGCTTCAGATAAATTAGTGCCTTGTTTGTGAAGTTTTATTATAAAACTTCATTTATTATAAATATTATTTATTTCTTCCAAAATGAAAGCATTTTCTGTCTATCTTTGTGGCTTATTGCGTGATATTTGGGAACAGTTGCTTTACAAGTATAAAAAATAATGTCGTCTTTTCTTACCCTTTTTAGTAAAAATGGCCACTGGGAACGAACTTTTGTTGTTGTTGTTGTTTAATTGTGACCTAATTTAATTTCTTGTAATCTACAGGTAAATATTTCTCAAAGTACAAGTGCTGGCCCACAACGTAATTTGAATGGCTTGATGGTAATTCATGGGATTCCCTTGCATCAAAGGAACTTGCCCTTGATGGACAAAATATTGTAAGTTTTAACAAGAATGTGTTTGTTCTGCGTAAAGTTGGCTTTCCAATTATAGAGATGAATCTGAAGTATTCAGAGTTCGATTTTTGTTCAGACAGAGGTCAATTTTAGAGTTGACCTTTGAATATTTTTTCTTCTTGCATCCTATGGAAGTAGAATACATCTGCAAATAATTAGTCAGGTAACTAGTTAAAACTTGTCTAATTTTAAAGCCTTTTTATATTAGATTGTACTAAACCAGTAAGAATGTGAGATGGTTTAGTTTAAACACATGATTTATTATGTTATAGAATTGGGATCCTTATTTATAATATGCTTTAATAAAGATAGTTGATTAAAATATAACTAGATGGTTATAAGTAACAGTAGCTAAAATTTAAATACAGGGATAAAATGGTAAGAGATCATGTAAAGATAAGGATTCCCTTGCATCAGGCTTGATTCCTGGTGGCTATATGGATGTACCCATATAGTTTTCTTGGCAACAATACAGAAGGGAGTTATCATGGTTGTCTTCTAGGATGTTATGTCAACTTTCCAGTCTTGTCTATAACTTGGGGTTTCTTGGTGATCTTCCATCCAAGCTCCAGCTAGGTTTGATGTTGCTTAGCTTTATGATCAGCCAACATCAGGTAGGCTTTGCTACTTGGTATGCCATAAAACAGAAACCATGAACAGTAAACACCACCATTCAGTCTCACTAATCCAAAAATAGAAAATATCCGACATCATAAATAATTTTTCATCAACTTTGTAAAAATGTGTATACATTAGATTTTTGTGGATATCCATTAAGCGTAGGTGGAACTGACAGTTTTCCACTCCTGGCTAGGAGCAGAGTGCTGTTTCTTGAGCAAACCTGTGGAACAAACTTACTGATGTTATTTTGAAACAAACAAACAATTTGTATGTGTATGTATGTATGCATGAGTGGGCGTGTATGTCTGTGTGTCTGTGTATTTCAATTTGTATGGCCGCCCATCTCAACAAGTGACATCTCAACATACACTGAACTCAATAAGATTTTAAATTTTTTAGTTAATATGTAATGGGTCAGTGTCATGGTAGCTAAGCCAGAATAGGCTCTGATTAACATCTTTTTGCTTGTAATACTGTCTTAGTTTGAACAGAACAAAATTTGTCAGCAGTTTACACCTGTATGCTTCATGGAGCAGAAAGATGATTAATTTGTAATGATAGACAGTTTTCATCCTATATCTAGATAATTTACCCAAATAGTATGAAAGTTGATTAATAGTTCATTATATTCTTGTGCTGTTTCTCTCTCTCTTGGTTTTAGAGATTACGATGAAAGATTGCTTCTGAGACCAGGATCCAGTTCTATCTTGTCAACCAGAGCTCGGCCAAATCGTCCCCTTGAGCTCAGTACATCTTCGCTGTCCTATTCTGCACAGTCTGCTAGAAGGCGTAACCCACCACCACGTATCCTGCATCCTATCAATGCCAGCCATTCTCGCTCAGGAACCCCAAGACCCATAGATGAAGTCATCAGGGGAACTCGACTGTATGTTGATACATAAAATTAATTGAATCCCTTCCTCTCCTAGTATTATTGATTGATTGATCTGGTAAATGTATGTAGCTGCCCATCTCACAGACGTGACCCTGAATGGCACAAAGTTATAAAACACAAAATGATACCAAATAGAGCCAACCCCCCCCCAGCAAATATAATTAAAAAACATTAAAAACAATAAAAACCATAACAAAACCCATTATGGAATCAAGATTTGTGGAAATCAGAAATGAGGCAGATGAACAGACAATCAAACATGAGAAAATAGTAGCTGTATTGACCTTAGGAATAAAAACTAACAATCAATATTGAGGCATTACTTTTATTAGGCCAGTTGAAGATCTACAAAATAATTGTAAGCTTTCCATATTCCAAGAATTACTGATCAGGCAACCAGATTAAAAATCTAGGAAAAAAGGGGGGAAATGTGACTGTAACTTGAGCCATGTCTGTAGGGTAGCATTTTGAAGTGAATTGGAAGAGAGGAATTGGTACCAGGGTGACCCAGGTTCAAGTATCTCCTTAGCTACAGAGGTTAACTTAGTGACTTTGGACCAGTCTCTCTTTCAGCAAAACATACCACACGGGATTATTATTGTTTAGAAAACTAGGAGGAGGAAGCGCTGTGTATATCGTCTTCTGCTCTGAACAAAGGGCAAGATAGAAATCAAATAAGTAAAAGCAACCATGTCATTACTTAGTTATGAAATTAAAAATGAGGGTGCTAAGTTTCCTGTAGAGCAGTGTTTCTCAGCCTTGATAACTTTAAGATGAGTGGACTTCAACTCCACACATCTTAAAGTTGCCAAGGTTCAGAAACACTGCTGTAGATAAATGATCATTATGCTTTTTACATATAATTTTGTTCTTACGTTAGGGGGAAAATTGGTTATGACCATTTTGTATTACAATTTAATGTAATACTAGAAAGAAACCTTGATAAAATCATGGTAGGCTCTCCATTTCTCATCTCCACTGGAATGCACCTAATGTGGAGTTTACTACTTGCTTAGTCTCATCAGCTCCCAGGCCATCAGGCAAATACTGCTTCAATTTGCATTTCATATAGTACTTAATTTATCATATAAAGAAGTTCATGTCAGCCTTGCCATTTCTAGTAGAACTGGACAGTTTGTAGTAATTGCTGTTTTTTTTTTCCAGCTCTGCTGCAAATGAGCAGCTGTCATCAACTTCTCCAATGCCATTAAGCAGAAATAATCTCCTGCCTCCTATTAGTACCATAGAAGGGACAGAACATGTAGCATTCCAAAAACAAATGGTAAGTCAGCTGCTTTTTTTTAATTTTTAGTTTCATGCTTCACCTGTAGATTGTCTCCAGTTAAAAAAAATCTTTAGAACATAACATTTTAAAATTAAAACTCTGCCCCACATATACTGTAAATACAAAACAGTGATTTGTTTTGAGTTTGTGGGTGTATTTATTTGTTTATTTATTAAATATATTTATGTGGTGGTTCACCTCAACCAGTGTAACTTTGGGTGGTGAATAGAAAAATTAAATCACATAACAACAGCCATCATTTAAAAACATAGTTGAGGCACCCTGCAAAATTTTTCAACAACATATGGCTAAAAAGTTTTCAGAAAGCATAAACTAAAACACACACAGGCCAGGCTGCTTCTTTAAAACACATGTTTTTACAATTCCCTATACTTACTAATTTTGGGGAGAAAGTAGTGGACCATATAAATGTGACTGTGTGACAAAAGCCAAAATTTTCAGAGGATAATATTCTTTTGAATTACATACCAAGTACGTGGAACTTGACAACTGGATAACGTAAATGGATCTCTGTGCTCTTACTATGGCTAAAAGACTGATACTACAGTATTGGAAAGGTAAATGTATGGCCCCATTTAGTCAATGAATTGAAGACCTGATTGCGCTTGCCACTTATGAGCTGATTGCCTATAGACGTAGACTTTGTATGGACAAGTATAATGAAGTATGGGATTCATTTATACAAAATACAGTAGGAAAAAAAAATAGTCAAATAAATGTATTAGAAATATATGCGTACTTGAATAATATTTGCATGAGATAAGTGTATGTAAAATTGTAACTGTTTATATTATAATGACATACTGTTTTTTTTCTTGTACTTGTTTCACTTTTTTGTAAAGCACTTTTTATGTTTTTTTTCTCTTTGACAGTTGTATGTATCTCCATCATTATTAGCATTGTGTTTTGCTCTTTTTTTTTCTTTTTTGTTATTAATTAAAAGCCATTAAAATAAATGAATAAATAAAGTATCCTGGCCCTAATGCCTGAGAGAGAAGCCAAGTCTTCAAGGCTTCTGGAAGGCCAGCAGTACTTGTGTGTGTCAGTGTAGAACAGTGTTTCTCAAATTTGGCAACTGTAAGATGTGTGGACTTAGCCATGCTAAGTGCAGAATTCTGGGGGTTGAAGTTCATACATCTTAAAATTGCCAAGGTTTAGAAACACTGGCCTAGAAGCACAAACAAGCATTGGGTTGATCAAGGAAGAGTAAAGGCTGCTCTTTCTTCTAACTGTTTATGCTAAATTGTCTAAATCATTGATTACTACTCTTACAGATCTTGAGTGCTTTATCTTGAACCCAGATGGCTTACTTAACTCAGGGCAAAAAGTCTGGGTTTGCTAGGTATTTCAGTCTGGCTTTTTTTTTTTTTAATTTCCCCATTGAAAACAGTAGAGAGAGGACACAGTAAATAGCCAGAATAGTTCCAGAGTGACATAGCTAAGGTGCCTGCTCCAGGACTGTTGTAAAATGAAGTAGATTTAGATTCAGCAAAACTAAAGCACATCCCAGACTTCCAGAATGTCCTGTTTCAATGTCATATATTGTGATAATTGAGGGTACCTTCTGAGCATCTTGCCCCGCCCACTATCCAGTTGCAAGCTATGCTGTCTCTTATCTGACCGTTCCCTTGGCAGCATTTCTTGGCTCAGTCTCCCAGGGTCTTTCCCACATACCATCATATATATTATCTGCATTATTGTTGAGAGGAATGCCACTGGTGGTGGCTTTCTGCAGGGAAAACTGCACTAGTCGGGTTGACAAAGCCCATCTCCCAGCACACCTATTTTCTATTGGTCAGGTCTTCTTCCCCATCCTAACTTCTGAAAAATAAATGATTAACTTTCTGAATAAGAGTTTGGTGGAAAGAGGTATTTGAGCCTAGAGAACAGTTTTTAGTTTTGTTTACTATACGTAAAGTTTGCATGAACAGAGTATGGTAGCGACTGATTCTGGAGTCAGACAGTTAGATGCTACCACCGGCATAATGCCCATAATGTAAGGCTTTTCTCTAAGCTGCCTCCATGGACTTATGGAAGGGAATTTTCCATTAGTAGCTTTCAGGTTTTTGTACAAATAACTCATTGAAATATGCTAATAAGAATCTACAATAATGGGATGCACAATCCTTGAGAGATGCTGTAGGAGGTAAATGATCTAGAAACTGAACAATGTTGATATTGTTTGTGAATTAGGTAGAGTTCATCTCAACTGTCCAGTGAGGCTGATTGCTGTGACTCATGACAACATTTGCATTATGTGTACAGAAACTTTCAACTTTTCTCTTTCTATATGGAAATATAATATCTCTTAAATAAGACCTTCTAAACTTTGTAGGTGTCACTGAACCTGGGCAAAGGTAGTAGACAGATAACCACAACAGCTGTATCCCAAATTCTAGATTTTAGGTTAAATCCAGACTTAGGGAACTGGTAGGAAAGTTGCATGAAATATTCCTATGTATCCTCTCTTCAGCCAGGCATCTGGGAGCTAGAACTGCTCTATATATTCAATGCTTATTTCCAAACTTTTAAATAGCTCTTCTAGTTATAAAACCAATTCTCTTTTGTTATGTTGCAGAAATCCTGGGGAAATGCTAGTCGGGCTCGTAGTGCAATAGCAGATGAAATTAACCATCAACCAGTACATGAGAGATTTTTATTACCTGACAGTTTCTCCAGGCCTAATACATCACATGCATTTTGGGTAAGGTGTATCAAAATTGCATTCATACTAGAATACAAAGTTCCTTCTTTTTGGGACCTCTCAGGAAAATACCAAGATACATAGGTTGTTGGAGGTCTAAAGGGAAAATATGTTGGCTGAAGTACAAATATATCTCTGGAACTTACCAGGAAAGGTCCTAGATCAAGCAGAGAGATTTACTTGCATCCAAATAAATACATATGTGTTCCCTTTAGAGAAAAACTTGTAGACCGACCTCAGTGAATACTATGTGCAGTAACGATGGGTGGGAACCAAGAAGTTTCTGCTGAATTCTGCAGCATGATTATGTCTGCTGTATATGTTGGGCTTGTATGATTTGGTCCAGGACGTGATATAATAATTTTATTTGAACTTTTTAGCCAGAATCACAATATCGTCGTTCTTGCACTGTTATTGATTATGCTAATCAGCCACGAAATAGTAAAGGATCTGCTGGTACAGGTATGTTGATGATTGAATACTTATTCAATTATAAATGACTGTTTAATGTAGAGCAACTAACACAGCCACTTTTATTAAAATCTTTAATTTGAAATCTTTATTATTCTACAGATCCTGTCAATGTAGGTGTAATGGGAGCCAGTTTAGGGATATCTAGCTCTTCCTATATTAATTCTTTCCACCATCAGCCTCTTGGTCATTTTCTTGATGAAGATGAGGAGGACAAAGAAGATCATCCTCCACAGGGTAAGAAGTAAAGAAACAGATTTGGAAATGTACATCATCTGTTTGGTTGCAAGTCATAAAACATTTGGCATTTTTTGAAATGTGTTTTGTCATTTTTGCCTAGAGTTTATTTATTAATCTGGAATAACATTTTAAATCTTATTTTACCGTTTTGATAATTCAGGATACACTCCAGGGTTTGTTCCAACTCATTCAGTCTAACAAAAGATGATAGCAGCCAAATCCTATCAAGGTGATTTCAGAAAGACAAATCGTAACCCATCCTGCTGGGTTATGCCACTTGAAAGAATAAAGCCACTGACAGATGATAGTTAGACTTAGCTCAATCAATAGAACCTTAATATCTGAAACGATTCTTATTCAAACACAACCGGGTCTGGTTTTAATTCTTGACAAAATGCAACCATGTAATTTTGCAGAGAAACCTACATGATTTTCCACTCTGACTTGGTTCATGCAAGATGTGCACTTGCCCAAGAGGTGATACAGATGCATTCTTGAAGAATCTACAACAGATTTATTGTCTCAATGTCTTGCAGGCAGTAATGAAGTTTTTTACAGGTACAAAGTAGACTTGAGTTGTATAGTTGCTTTCAAGCCTTATCTCATTCTTGCTTAGTAGGTCTTCAGTTATATGGTTCTGTAAGAACTCACAGTCGAACTGGATCAAGAAGTAGACAGGGATTGTAAGACATTAGGAGAAAGAGCCATCCATCTCCAAGATGAGGGAGAATCTACTGAAGCTTTTAAAAGAAGTATTCAACTACAGCAATATCAAATCCGTTTACAGAAGAATCTGAAATCTTTCTTTACAAGAGTCTTATTTTTGTATAACAACTGCCAAAGACTGTTGTATTGGAATTTTGTGCCAGCAGAACTGTCATGCTATTTTATGGGGCACTAAAAGTTTGTGTTCTGTTGAACTCCAGTATCATACTGTTGGTATGTTCTGTTACAAAATGTCTGGCTTAAGGACGCAGTGGCAATATTGGTTAAGATTCAATGACTTGCTAGTTATTGATACTTAATAGCAATATGCTTAGCAATATCATTTATAATGGTATTAAATTTGATTATTGCTTGGCCTGCACTTCCAGTAGTTTCCCTAAATGTTTAGACAGTTGAAGGTTGTCATTGCTAGTTCACATATTCACATATTTGGAAAAAGCTGATATTTGAAAGGTGGCCAGGATTAAACACAGTATATTTGAATTTATTAATATATTTAAATGGAGGATACCATTATTTCCCAATTAAATCCATACATGTTTAACCACTTTAATAACTTAACTTTGGCTAAGATTGTAAGGAACTGCTTTGGTTGTGTATTCTTCAACTGCACTCAATACATAATATCTCTTTTAAGTAAATGAGAAAGTTTGGTGAAAACCTATAAGAAATTTTTTCACCGTGCAGTCAAATTCAACCATTTAGGGTTTTCTCTTTGGGAAGAGATAATACTTTCTACATTTTGTAGGAGACAAGCCTGGTGAGATATGTTAATTTAGAAATAGATAAAGCATAGCAACACTGAATATTGTGTTTAATGTCTAATATAATTTTAATGTAATTCAACAAAGACTGACTAGTAAGATGAACTAGTAATTGTCAGCCATTAACTGCTGAAGCTATATGTAAAGTAAAGGTAACTTTGCATTTTCCCTGATACCATGTGAGAGATGTAAAAGATCCAAGATAGGGAAAGAGTCTTATTAAGTTGTAAAATGGAGTATCTTTTCTATGCAAATAAAAATATTTTCTAGATTGTATTTGAGTTGAAATTAAATATCATGGTTGGGGCCTATCTCCTGGATTTAGAAATGGTGACTTCTTGAAACTAATTTCCAGAATATTTTTATATTTTTCATTCTATTTTTTTTTTTCACCAAAGAGCTCAATGTGGATAAGTGTGCTATGTAGTTTTAACTTCATGGCAACCCTGTGTAACAGGGCAGGCTGAGAACAGCTAGCTCAGGGACACCCAGAAAAGTTAGCGTTTATTTATTTGGTAAATTTATATACCCACCCATCTCACTTATGTGACTCTGAGCAGCATACAAAGTTAAAAACACAAAACAATGCAACAAAATAACCAAAAACATAACAAAAATAATTTAAAATTATTAAAAAACAAACCATAGTTTGCAGGAGCACACACTTAATTTCCCTAGCAACACAGCCACTTTGTAGGCTCCGTGTTACCAGATCCCCAGGCCAGATGGCAAAGCCATGTTTTCAGACCCTTCTAGAAGGCCAGCAAGGTTGGGGCCAATCAGACCTCAGGGGGAATGATGCTCCAAAGGGCAGGTGCCGCAGCAGAAAAGACTCTCCTCCTGGGACCCATCAAATGACATTCCTTCGTGGATGGGGTCCCTAACATGCCCTTCCTGCCAGACCTGATGGGATGGGTAGATGTGATTGGGAAGAGGTGACCCCTCAAATATATTCGATCTCTTTAATGTAATGTTACATATGAACATGGTTAAAGAATGTTTGGGACTCTTCATACCCTTACTCAAGTTTGCTCCTTTAGTAACTACATCAATATTGTCTAATTTTCTGCTAGAACCATCAGGGCATTTCCATCTGTTGGGATTGTGCCTCCCATGCAATAAAGCAGCAGGATAAGCTGCCCTCTCAGATCTCCTGAAGAAGGCCTGACCTCCCCAGTCATGCCTAACCAAAAAAAAAAAAAAAATAGCTTTGTGTTCTACAGCAAATAATCAAGCTATTTCCCCCTGTTTCTTCTTCCCTTCTTCCTCTGTTGCCATATCCTAGTTAGAAAATGTTATGGGCAAGAACATGTTATGGGGGTTATTTCATGGCATTTCTGGAGGCTTCCTTTTACTTCAAGACCAGAACAGGAAAACTGGGCATAGATCACATTATTTAGTGGTAGTCTTTTTGGATTTTATCAAGTTCTCGCTTGCAGTTTTCCTCATTTTGATCCCTAAACTCCCTTTTCTGAGCTGTGCATGCTGGTTTATTTCACTCCTCACACACAAACATATGCATCAGTTTGCTTAGGAAGACCAAACTGCCTGAATGACATGATAAAGCAGAATTGCGTCTCCTATCAAGAAATAAAAGCTGATTTTTTTTTCCACTAAGGGACAGTAAGAGAATGGCGAAGTTCATGCACAATACTAACCCACTCTTTCAACTATAGTTTCCTGAGGAAGTCAGACTGGGTTTCATACAATGCACTAAGCCATAAATCTTTTGCTGCCTATGAATTGCACTGCACTTCTTTAGCTAAAAGCTACTGTGGATGGGGTAACGGTGCAGCTGGTTGAGGAACATCATGGATGCAGATACTCTCTTAAGAAATGGAAGAATGTCTGTTTTTTAGAATTTATCAAAACTGTTTTTGTGCTTCCTGTCTCTCAAAGGTTAGAAAATCTTGCCATTGAAATTCAATTAGTGCCATCAGATTGATTACAGCCCTGGGACTGTAGGACAATTGGATCTATGCACGTAAACCCTCTTGTTTTCCTCTCCATATTTGATGTTTCTCCATTTCTTCTGTTCCCAGGCCAGGGGTTAGTGTATTT
Source organism: Python bivittatus (assembly GCF_059951505.1). NCBI lineage: Eukaryota > Metazoa > Chordata > Lepidosauria > Squamata > Pythonidae > Python > Python bivittatus. The sequence continues at coordinate 7,623,848 of NW_028277073.1, forward strand.
GTGGAGCTCCTGTCATATTTTTTGATTATGGTTTTTTTAATCTGAGCTGTCATGTTTTGCTGCCATTATATATTCTGATGTTGTAGACAACCCAGTCTTTTAGATTGGGCGGCCATAATAAATTTAATTAACTGATTCTGTTTAAAAATCAGATGAATCTCTATGTTCAAAGCAGTACGTGTCATTGGAATTGTAATGCAAATGCTCACACTTGCTGTATTTTGGAAAGCTGACTTCATTTTGAGCAGCTGATCTGTTGATTATGCAGTCTGCCAGTGCCTTCTTTGCTTTTAGAACAGCTTACTCCTATGTTGCTCTCAGCCTGCAGTGATTATCTTAACAGTAAGTTTTGCCTTGTGTTTGTAATTTATCAAGCTTGCTGGGCATTTACTGTGTGAGTGAAAAGAACTAGATTGACTAGATTACTGACAGGTGAATACACATTTCCCAGATTACAAGTTACTTAACTGCCTGGGAGGGAGCAATCTACCCACCTGCCCTTAGGCCAGGCAGGCTAACCTATAGAGGCTGGGGGCTGTAATTGAGGAGTACGAAAGCAGGGCAAGGGTTCCCGTGAACGATTTGGCACATTTATAACAGGATGTTGGTTGAGATGTGATGTGTGTGAGAGAGAGACAGACACACATACATACACACATTTCCTGTCCCAGCCAATTTGGGTTTGAGCATGGCAAGCCAGTTGGAAATGGGTTTTGCCACAGCTAACATCTCTTCCAGAGTGGAATTTTAGAGGTAAGATACTGAAAGACTGATCCCCATCTGTAATCCTATATAAGCCAGAATGAAAATGCACACTCTTCTTTACATCAAATATATCCAGAGAATTCAAAGAATTGTCACAAGCACTGATATATCTGCATATTAATTGCTTTTAAGAAATGTTTTCCCCCAGATCTCTATCTTGCTATGTTAACATTAAAATTTCAGTTCATGCAGCATTGATGAAATTGGTTTGTAGAGTTGTCAGAAATATTAATATATAGTTCTTATGTATACAGGTAGTATTGTGATAATAGTTTATCTATTGTATCTGTGAAAAGTTGACTTAATATTTTATTTCAAAGAAGTGTTTCCAAATATCTGTAAGTTTCACCTACAATAATGTTTTTAGTATACTTCTGAAAAATACATTTAAGTTTAAGTTTATTTTTTTAATTTTAAAGAGGGATTTACATTCAACTCTACATATGAACAATATTATTCTACATAAATATAGTATAGTAAGGTTTTGATCAAGTTTTCTGTACAGAAGGGCTTCTCTTCCAAGTGTTCAAAGCTATTTTACTGGAAATTTGTTAATTGTACCTAAAATCCTATAGCATTTTCATAGTATTTTTTGTTTTACATCAGTTAATTGCTGAAGGTGTACTGTATTAGTGGTAAATGAAGAACATTTATAAAATCAGTCATTTTTTAGCTGTTGTTTTCTTTCCTCCTTTTTTGGATTTGTTTCCATACTTTGCTTCCATCTGAGCCAGAAAATCATCCATTTCCTTTTTTCGACTATCAACTCTGCTCTGTTAAATGGAATAAAAACAGGTTGGTTAAATATGTTAAAAAATATTTTACTAGCTTCTACAGGTAGTCCTTGCTTAACGACCATTCATTCAGCGGCTGTTTGAAGTTACGGTGGTATTGAATGAAGGGATTTATGACCAGTCCCTGAAGTTACAGCCACTACAGCGCCCCCATGGTCAACATTTTGGTGCTTGGCAGCCCACCTGCACTTACAATCACAGGGACGCTTCAATTCCCCCCACCTGCATACCTTCCCATCTATGCCTTTTTGTCCTCTGCATTCCATGGCCCCTGCCGCCCTGGCTGACCTTCACTGTCTTCTTGCTCCTGCTGCTGACGAAGCATGCCCAGCCTGGCCCTTCGCGAGTTAACCACTGGCTGCACAAGACTTTCTTCCCCAGATCATGCACAGCAGTTTCCTGAGAGACCTCGGGAAGACAGCCTTGCATGACCAGCAGCTGCCTTGCAAAGGGCCAGGGTGGGCAGCCTCGTCAGCAGCGGGAGCAAGAAGATGGCAAAGGTCAGCTGGGGCAGCAGAGGGCAGGGTGGTGTGAGCGACTGCGGTTGGGACTGGGCTGTGGTTTCCCAGGGTGCTGCAGCTTTCTGCCACGCTGCTGGGGCAGCTGAGGCTTCCAGGAGCAGCTCTGGCTTTGCACTGTGGCTCAGGGGCTTCTTGAGTTGCTTGCTGCCCCTCAAAAGGCAGGGTGCAGGGCAGCCAAAAGGGCAGAGAAGGGGTGGAATAGGCAGTTACCGGATGCTGAAGTGGAGACAGTCCCTTACCGCCAATGAACCGAGGTTTGGGGCTGGGAGGGACCAAGCCCGGAATGGCTTGGATTGGGGTGGGTTCTTGGCTAATGACCAGTGGAATTCAGTTAACGATGGCAATAGGGAGTGCTGTGATTGCCATTGCTAAGCGATACAATCACATGACATCACGCTTTATGACCACATCTCTTAGTGATGGAAATTCCAGTCCCAATTACCATTGTAACTCGAGGACTACCTATATTATAAAAGGCATTACAGCCACTCCTCATTTAGCAACTACCTCAGCGACCATTTGCAAATATGGTAATAAACAATACTAAAAAATTAATTTTCTGACCAATGCACACACGACCAAATTTTTGCACCTGATAACAACGCATGCCAGAGTGAGAGTAACGCTGGCATACTACATGAGAAAACTTTATCTGAGATGGCACAGCATTTCAGTCACATGTTCGCTTAGCTACCGTTTACTTTAATGATAAAGTTAATGGAACATTGCCATCACTAAATGAGAAGAGGGTGTACAATTCATCAAAATAATTCAGAAGCTGTACAATAGTATAATATATGTTAACGTATTTAAAATAATGTATGCAGAATTAAAATAAGATTGTTGAAAGAATAAAAAATATTGTTCAAGAATTATAAGGGAAGAAACTACAACACCTATGAGCCACTACAGTCAAGATGCCTGTTAGTTAGATATGCTAAAAGATCAGAAGCTGATTACCAGGGGGTTGTTGCTATGCTTTGTATAAGAAGGTTACAGCTCAATTCAGAACCCCTACCATATATCAAGAAGTAAAATTCTTTGTCCCAATGTGAATCACTGTATACTAAATTTTATTTTGACATTTTATGACATCTTCACTCAGTTTAGAAAATATTTTTTCAAAGCTCTTTAAGCATCTTTCCATAACCTTACTTGAATTAGTACTTTCAGATCATCATCTCCTTCACCGAGCCCCATTTTTTCTCTGGATTCTTCTGCCTCTTTAGCTTCTTGTTCTGCCTGAAACAGTAACAATATTGAAATGAACTATAAATTTGTTTCCAAATCAACATCATCAGCTGCAATTTACTTAACATTTAAGGAAATATTCCCACAGTAACAATTCTGTGAGTCAAGGTAGCCAAAGTCATACACAAACTTATGATAGAGTGAGGACCTGGACCTGAATCCCCAGGAATAAGTCCAAAACCTTAATTACTGTTTTAGTAATCTTCAAATAAACACACATTTATATTCTGTACATGTAAGGATTTATTGACTACTAATTTTAAATTAATTATGCTCTACCTTTACTTTCTAAAAATCATTAGGAAAAAAGACAATACAAAAGATAATGGGATTAGTCACCCTCAACAATTCTACCTTGATTTAAAAACATGAGGGTAATGATGTAAAGATAAATGCTGAATGCTAAAAACACTGATATATATTGAATGTCCCTTATATATATATTTACTATTACATATTACACTGATATATATTTAAATATTTAACAGGTATATATTTAATGTAGATATATTTAATGCCATGTGTTACAAGCTTTATTAATAAATCTTATCACCAGTTAAACATACCTTCCTTTTCCTTGCATTTATCTTTCTCTTAGACTCATTTACAAAGGACTTATAAGATGGAAGTTCTCCAGAATCAATGGCATGTTGAATAATCTTTCTTATTCTTGGCTCATCTGTATAATCAACACATAGCACAGAGTTCATAATTTTGCCCATATTGCCTTTAAAGTCTTCATATGCTGCTTTAATGTCCTCCAGCTCTTCTGCGGAATCTTTGTATTTCTTTTCAAAATCTTCAATATCTTTTACAGTTATCTAGTTGATTAAAGAAAGTTAAATTCCATAAACATTTTTAACAAGCTCAAGTTAGAAATACTTATTTCCAATCCTAAATTCAGTTATTTAAAAGGTTTTTCCTATTATTCAAGCTTATTTGAACTAAGCCGTTATGAAATAGAAAGATACTCTGTAGAGTCTGGAACCAGAGAAGACAGTCTTAACTTGAGTAAAATCAGCAATCTATTTAGTTCAGTAATGTAGCCAACTGACTGGAAGCAGCTCCTGTGAGCTTCAAGCTGAACATTTTCCAGTTCTATTTGGAGATGCCAGTGTTAAACCTGGGAAGTTCATATGCAAGACACATGTTCACTAGTAAGTTCAGGATTTCTAGGCTGAAGTTCAGAGTAAAGGGAACAAAATTGACAAGCTACTTGTATTTTGATAAAAACAGATTTAAAAATTAATAATTTCTGCCACTTACATACAATTCCAGAAAGATCAGAACTGCTTCTCTTTAATTATAGTCTTCATTAACTAAGCTTTTCCCTGATAGGGAAAAACGAAGTAATGAAAAAAGAACCAGTGATCTGCTTTAGCTATGATAAAAGCCCATCATAGAATGCATGTATTATACAAAGCTTACACAACAGTAAGATGTACAAAATGCTATCCTGGAAACATTAATTCTGGCAATTTAGTCATATAACTGGTATCCAGTGAAGACACCCACTTTTTTGAAAAGCAGCCTCCAGTATTCTTCCCAGTTATGATCTTGGGTCAGCACAGACGATTCCTCATCCACAATCCCTTGCTGATCATACAGAGCCCGCTGCTCCTTGTCACTTAATACTTCATACACCTTGCCCAGGATCTAGGAAGATACAAGACAAACCTCGATAATCCAGTAAATCGCCTGCTCCCTTCATCTTGCCTCTTCCAAAGGGCCTATTTTAGGATAAAGGATGTTATATTATCCTAATTCTTCCTAGTAGTAAGTCTACTACTGAATATGTTATCATTTAGTAAATTAAGGCCACCCTAAATAAGCAGAATTTAAAATAGTAACTTAAAAAAAAACAAAAACTTCAAAATACATGGATTGTTTTTTCTTTAGATATATAACTTTTTATAAAAATAACATTTTTATTTATTGCAAGCGCTTTTATGCCACTTCAATCATTTGACTCTAAGCAGCCCACAATTCAAAGTCAAACACCGAAACCACAGGATGGTAATAATTAGGCAAGCCAGGCCACTACAGGCATCTTGTGAAAAGTTCCTGATGAAGCCAATTTATATTTCCCCTTGCTTCTTGTATGAGGTGAGGGGTCAGGAGGCTTAAATGTCTACATTTAGCTTATGACTGAGAGGCAGAGCCCTGGAAATCACTATAGCACGGTGGTTCTTAATCAGGGGTACAGCTACTACAGGTAGAAGTCAGAAATAGGTCACAGGATAAGCTACCCAAAATTTAGTCCTTAAAATTTACTTGTGGGATTAGCAAGCAGGAAACCTTAGAGGACAGTTCCTCTTCAAACCTTAAATAAGAATGCTTTTATGGGTCTGAAAATATTCCACCACAAGTTGGGCATATCTAGGATATTTCTCTTTTATGCCATAAGCTTGGAATGGCACAAAGGCGCTGCTTTTTCCTGCGCCCCAGCCCTGTGAGATTACATCAGGCCAACCTAGCCCGGGAATATCAGCTAAAAGAGTGGCCAAGCAGGAATTGCAACAGGGCTAATCACCACACTAGCTGGACCTCCAAGATTTATATTCTGCCCCATTTTTCGGAGCGGGGGACCCTTTCCTGCTACACCGAGGAGCAACGACTGGGAATGTTCCCCTTGCCAGACTCCTCTGCCTCGGGCAAGGTACCGCACAGGATGGGAAGAAGTCCCTTCCCTCGCCATCACCTGCGCCTGGGATAAGCTGTTAAGCTTTCCAATCTAGTCTTCTCCCTAACCACCAGGTCCAACCCAGTTTAGCTTTCTTTTGAGGTTAACCAAGGCTGTCACCTATTTAAGCAAGACTAAAGCTTCCCTCGAGTTCAACTTATGGCGGCCAAATGAAGATGTTCGCGTAGCTTGCCCCTGCTTCTTCCAGGATGCTTTTTTTTTAAAGCTTCCCAGCGTAGCCTGCGGCCCTGACATTTCCTGGTGGTCTCCCATCCACGTACTGATCCAACATGACTTCTTTCCGCGGTCACAGCCAAGGTGCTCAGTCGGAAGACAAAGCGGCCCCGCGGCTGGGCTCTACCTGGAAATGCCGGGTGGCGCGCTCCTTATCAGCCAAGTCGGCGCGGTCCGGGTGTACCCGGAGGGAGACCTTGTGGTAGCCACGGCGGATCTCATTGGCCGACGCCTGCCGCCTCACGCCCAGCACCTGGTAGAGGTCGCCCGCGCCGAAGGCCGCCTGGCACAGCTCGAGCAGACCCATTACTTTTTTCGCGCCAAACAGCAACAGCGTTCGACTCGCTCGCGCGCACGCGCGGCTGCGGCTGAGGCTCCGCCGCCACTCCTTCCCTCTCTGCAGCGCATGCCCGGGTTTCCCGCCAGCCATGCCCTCTTTTATTTTACGGCGCGGGTTAGGAGGTGTCGTAAACAAAGGGAGCCAAGGGACAGGGAGCGTGAACGGTAGAGATAGGAACAGGTAGAGGCGCGCGCCAGCTGCCCAATCGATCCGGAGCAGTGCGCCCCGGAGGGGAAGCTGCATCAAAGTTCTCGCTTTCTAAGCAGTAATGTCGGGGAAGGGTCTGTCGCCCTTACCGCCGTGCGTTATCCCAGTTTAGGGCTACCAGACTAGAGTTTGCTTGCAAAAAGCTGGACGGCCGCTAGGTGAGAGCCGAAAGGTAAGGCTTGCCCGCCCGAGGTGATAGGCAGCCTATTTCACCTCGCCTTTTTCCAACCTGGGGCCGTCCGGGGCGCCCTCCCAGTGCTTCGTTTGCCGCTTTTCTTTTCGTGGTTTAGTTATTTCCTAAATAAGTAAGCAGTAATGGATTTTCTGGAAATGTCACCGAGGCCTTTGCAGTGCGAAATAACGATTTAATTACCCTCATCCGGAGCAGCGTAGGCGAATAGAATACTGTGAATCCAAGCGAATGTTTGTCGGAATCAAGTTGATTTGGGCTGCATCCATCCCCTTGAATGTCACTTAGGGGGAACTTTCCTGTGGTTTGGGTTTCAGTCTCTCTTGATAACTCAGCTTCAACACGCTTCTCCTTAATGGCTGCGCCTAACAAAGCAGTTTAGAGTAGTGTTTCTCACGGTTGGCAACTTTAAGGTGGGTGGACTTCAACTCCCAGAATTCCCCAGTCAGCCATGCTGACTGGGGAATTCTGGGAGTTGAAGTCCACCCACCTTAAAGTTGCCAAGCGTGAGAAACACTGATTTAGAGTATACAGTGGTACCTCGGGTTACGAACTTAATCCGTTCCGTGGCTCTGGTTGCAACCCGAATTGGTCACAACCTGAAGCAAATTTTCCCATAAGGTTCAATGTAAATACGGTTAATCCGTTCTGAAACATACGCATTTTATTTTTAAACCACAAAAACATGAAAAAAGTACAGTACAGCACAGTATGAAGAGGGAGAATGGGGTGGGGAGGCAGTTATTGTTTGGAGGGAGAGTCCCTCTCCAAAAGGACATCGGGGAGATCTCCTTCAGGGGTTTCCTCTCTTCTTTGCCTCTTAGCTGCAGGCTTATTTCTGGGGAAAACCTGTCTAAAGTCAGTTGTTTTTTCCTGCGCTGCATAACCCTCTGGAAATGAGAGACCACGTGATCGTTCATCAGATTCAACACTGTTTGTCACAGTTCTGTTGGGGTGGTGCTTCTCAAATAAATCCTGGCACTCATTCCATTTCTCCATGATGGATTTTATCGCATCACTGCTCACCTCCTCCCCCTCCTCCTCTTCCTCAGTGGAATGCTCCTCACCAAGCGCTTTCTGTTGCTCACTCTGGAGCTCAGCAAGTTCTTCTGTGGTCAACTCCTCCTTATGGTCCTCAACAAGCTCCTCTATGTCTGCATCATCGACAACCAGACCCATGCTCTTGCACACGGACACAATCTCCTCCACTACCTCTGCATCAGACCCTTCAAAGTCACGTTCAGCGACACATTCTGGCCACAGTTTCCCCAGGCTGAGTTTAAGGTCCGGCAGGTGACATCTTCCCAGGCTTTGTCAATGAGGCTGATGCAGTGAAGGACATTGAAATGTTTCTTCCAGAATTCTTTCAGAGTCAAGGATGTTTCCTCAGTGACATTGAAACACCTGGTGAAGAGCGCCTTTGTGTAGAGCTTCTTAAAGTTGCAGATCATTTGCTGGTCCATGGGCTGCAGAAGAGGTGTCGTGTTGGGGGGGAGGAACTTGACCTTTATAAAGTCATACTCAGCGTCCATATCATCCACCAAGGCTGGAGGGTGTGCCGGGGCATTGTCCATCAGAAGAAGGCACCTTTCAGGCATCTGGTTGTCAGACAGGTATTTTTTAACGATGGGTGCGAACACCTCGTGCAGCCATTCCATGAACAACTGCCTTGTGACCCACGCTCTCGCATTGGCCCTCCACATGACAGGCAGTCTGGCCTTGTTCACATTGTGTTCCCTGAATGCACGAGGGGTCTGGGAATGGTACACCAGTAGCGGCTTAATCTTCAGGTTGCCGCTTGCGTTCATACACAGCAAAAGGGTCAATCTGTCCTTCATGGACTTGTGCCCTGGCAGTGCCTTTTCCTCCTGCGTGATGTAGGTTCTGTTCGGCATCTTCTTCCAGAAGAGTCCTGTCTCGTCGCAGCTGAACACTTGCTGAGCGACATATCCTTCCGCCTTCATGAATTCCTCAAATTCTGTCTTGTAGGCTTCTGCAGCAGCCTTGTCAGAACTGGAAGCCTCACCATGTCTTGCCACACTGTGGATGCCACTTCTTTTGTGGAATTTATCAAACCAGCCTCTGCTGGCTTTAAATTCCTCACTTGCTGCGCTGGTAGAGGGGTTTGTTCGCAGTAAATCACTGTGCAGTTTCCTGGCATTTTCACAGATGATAGCTTCACTCACGCTATCACCTGCCAGCTGTTTCTCATTCAGCCACACTAACAACAGCTTTTCCACCTCTTCCAGCACTTGTGTCCTCTGCTTGGTTAACATCATTACTCCTTTTGCCACATCAGCTCCTCTGATGGCATCTTTAAAATTCAAAATAGTCGAGATGATCGACTTTGCCATCTTGTACTCCAAGGCCAGATCAGTCACACGAATACCACGATCGTGCTTTAATGTCCTTCTTCAGTTCGATTGTCAATTTTTTCTTCAAAGCCTTATTCTTGCCAAGCCTGCTCTGCAGTTTCTTTGGAGCCATGCTGACAAGCACACCAAAAACCTTCACAAAACACCGCAAAACACACCACAAGCCTCACCGAACGTCTCCTTGCTACCGCGATCTCACCCACAGGAAGTGGGTGAGCAGTGGTCGCGTGTCAGCAGGGAAAATGGCCGTGTATCCTGTTCGTAACCTGAGGCGGAGTTTGCAAACCGAGGTAAATTTTTGCAGCCGGAACTGGTCATAACCCAAAAAGTTCGTTAACAGAAGTGTTCGTAACCCGAGGTACCACTGTACCTGTTTTTTCTGTAATAAAGCTGCAACTTTGTGTTTCAAATTCAGAAAGAGTAAAATGGTTATAACCCAGAGTAGGAGCAAGATATTCTGCAAACTCCAAATATTTGGGACAATTATTCTCTGTCCTTGGCCAGCCATGCAGGCAGGGGCCACTGAGATATAAATTCTGAAATGCTACCATGCCAGTTTGCTATCCCTGACTTAGAAAGGTTTAGTATGGCAAACATATACTGTTTATATATTTTGTTAAAGGCTTTTTCAGCATCTAATGATAAAATTATAAATTGATCTTTATTTTTATTCGTCTATTAGATCTACAGCTAACCTAATGTTATCAGCTGCTTGCCTAGTTTTTATAAACCCAGCTTGATCATTCTTAACAACAAATGATATCATGCTGTAATGTTTGCTAACAAATAGCAAATAGACCAGCACCAGCACGAAAAGAAACAATCATTAGTGAGGGAAACAATTAAGACTTATATGGAAGAACTGAATTTAATAGACCCTGTCGTTTGATGTACAGTCAGGTCCAGAAATATTGGGACATCGACACGATTCTAACATCTTTGGCTCTATACACCACCACAATGGATTTGGAATGAAACAAACACAATGTGCTTTAACTGCAGACTGTCAGCTTTAATTTGAGGGTATGTACATCCAACTCAGGTGAACGGTGCAGGAATTACAACAGTTTGCATATGGGCCTCCCACTTGTTAAGGGACCAAAAGTAATGGGACAGAATAATAATCATAAATCAAACTTTCCCTTTTTAATACTTGGTTGCAAATCTGTTGCAGTCAATCACAGCCTGAAGCCTGGAACGCATAGACATCACCAGACGCTGGGTTTCATCCCTGGTGATGCTCTGCCAGGCCTCTACTGCAACTGTCTTCAGTTCCTGCTTGTTCTTGGGGCATTTTCCCTTCAGTTTTGTCTTCAGCAAGTGAAATGCATGCTCAATGGGATTCAGGTCAGGTGCTTGACTTGGCCATTGCATAACATTCCACTTCTGTCCCTTCAAAAACTCTTTGGTTGCTTTTGCAGTATGCTTTGGGTCATTGTCCATCTGTACTGTGAAGCGCCGTCCAATGAGTTCTGCAGCATTTGGCTGAATGTGAGCAGATAATATTGCCCGAAACACTGCAGAATTCATCCTGCTGCTTTTGTCAGCAGTCACATCATCAATAAATACAAGGGAACCAGTTCCATTGGCAGCCATACATGCCCACGCCATGACACTACCACCACCATGCGTCACTGATGAGGTGGTATGCTTAGGATCATGAGCAGTTCCTTTCCTTCTCCATACTCTTCTCTTCCCATCACTCTGGTACAAGTTGATCTTGGTCTCATCTGTCCATAGGATGTTGTTCCAGAACTGTGAAGGCTTTTTTAGATGTCGTTTGGCAAATTCTAATCTGGCCTTCCTGTTTTTGAGGCTCACCAATGGTTTACATCTTGTGGTGAACCCTCTCTATTCACTCTGGTGAAGTCTTCTTTTGATTGTTGACTTTGACACACATACACCTACCTCCTGGAAAGTGTTCTTGATCTGGCCAACTGTTGTGAAGGGTGTTTTCTTCACCAGGGAAAGGATTCTTTGGTCATCCACCACAGTTGTTTTCCATTGTCTCCTGGGTCTTTTGGTGTTGCTGAGCTCACCGGTGCGTTCCTTCTTTTTGAGAATGTTCCAAACAGTTGTTTTGGCCACGCCTAATGTTCTTGCTATCTCTCTGATGGGTTTGTTTTGTTTCTTCAGCCTAATGATGGCTTGCTTCACTGATAGTGACAGCTCTTTGGATCTCATCTTGAGTTGACAGCAACAGATTCCAAATGCAAATAGCACACTTGAAATGAACTCTGGGCCTTTTATCTGCACATTGTAATTGGGGTACTGAGGGAATATCACACACCTGGCCATGGAACAGCTGAGAAGCCAATTGTCCCATTACTTTTGGTCCCTTAACAAGTGGGAGGCACATATGCAAACTGTTGTAATTCCTACACCGTTCACCTGAGTTGGATGTACATACCCTCAAATTAAAGGTGACAGTCTGCAGTTAAGGCACATTGTGTTTGTTTCATTCCAAATCCATTGTGGTGGTGTATAGAGCCAAAGATGTTAGAATTGTGTCGATGTCCCAATATTTCTGGACCTGACTATATATAAAGCTGCAAATTTGTTTCAAATTCAGAAAGAGTAAAATGGTTTCAACCCAGAGTAGGAGCAAGAGAAAAGAGAACATACATTTTATTCAAGTGTGCACCAGAATTTTTAAAGGTTTTTTTTAATATCATTGACTTTATATCATCAAATTCAAGAATGTAATATTGATGTTTGTTGTGTCAGACCATAGTGCAATTACCTTGAAATGTGCATTTCAGGAACCGGTTAAGGTGTCAAGAAATTGGTATTTCAATGTTTCCTTATTGAATGATAAAGAATTTGTACAACAAATGTGGATAGAGACCCTACAATACCTTGAGTATGTTTGAATACATGTTTGAAATGAAATAGGAACACTGAAATATTTTGCATAAACCTTGTTACAGTACTTTATTCTTTGATATAGATAGATAGCCTGTGTGTGCATGCGCTGTTAGTAGATACACATTAAAATGTATACTGAAAATGCTATTGAAAATTTGTAGACCAGTGTTTCATGACAGGAATGAAATTTGCCATATATATGCTTTCTTTACTAACAGCATACATTATTCACACACTAAAGTAAATTAACTGCAATAAATATTCAAATTCAATTCCTAATAAATCACAAGACACAATGAATTTGTAGATCAGGGTCTTTTAATTAAAAAAAACTAGTCAATGATTACTTAGACATTTTTGAGAAAAAAACACAACCTACTCTCTCATGATTAGCAATCACTTAAATTTCCACAAACCTGATTTATTATAAATGCTGTTTACAAAAAAGTAAAATACTCATATATATGGGGAATAACCCTCAATAAATGACAAATGCTTTTCACTTGCAGTCAGGAATAATGAATAAGACATTTTTAAAATTACTCCTCAGACTGCTTTACCCTTGCACCAGTTTTCTTCATTGCTGATGAGACAATATTGTTTTTGAAGTATTTATTTTCCGATTAAAGGTTCTGTTACAGTTTTTCTTCGTGTTCGCCTTCTTGTGATTTTAAAATTTAGAACATCCTCACGTCCAGCTTCTTTCATTTGCTGTTCCCATGATCTCTGTTCATTATCATAGCGAATTTTATCATCTTCTGCAAGCTGACAGTAGATCTGTAAAGTAGTACATGAAGTAATCAGATATCACATTAAGTCTCAATCTTTAACCATGTTTTACTGATTAACTCACAATTGGAAGGGATTGATATGAATTGTGCAGACATAAACCATGATTTACAAACCTTTATGCCTAGGTCTGTATAACACTCTAAACCAAAATCAAACCTCATTATAGTTTAGCTTCATGTATAAACCCAGTTATAAAGAAATGAAGTTCCCAGAATGGTAAAGTTGTCTGCACAAACTGCTGTTAAAAGGAAAAATACCATACAAACACTCAACAAATGAAGTATTTCTCTTTCAGACCTCAGCCATCTCTAATGAATCTCAGGATTCAACATTAAATAGGAGCTGTTTATACAAATCATGCAAATTTCTATCCAGAAAAAAGAAATCAGAGCATGATAAGGTATCATCTTTTTTCTGTATGAAATAGATGCATAAAAGCCTTCATATCAGGCAAACGCAGGCATGTTTTAATCAGAAAGTGAAGTCAAAAGCAGACCTTAAAGCAAATTTGCTCATATAATTAATTCAAAATTTATGTAACTAAGACATTGTCAGAATTGCAAGTATTTATTGTTTCTGCTTTTGAATAATATTATTGAATTTCACCATGTCTAACAATTAAAATACTACTTGCATTTTTAAAAATAAGAATTTAGTTGATGAACTTAATGGTCAAAGAAGACAGCTTCCTTTAAATAGTTATGTGTGTTATTTAATAATTAATAAAATGAGGCCTGTAATTGTATTTTTTAAGTGATAGGAAAAGCTGCTTGAATTTCCCTGGGTCTCAGTAGTCCCATTTCAGCCTTGAAATTACTGAACCTGTTCCCACAGGTAATTGGAGGAAACAGTTAGGCTCTGGGGTACAGGTACTCTTGAACTTATGATGGCAACTGGGACCAGAATTTCCACCACTAAGCAATGCAGTTGTAAAGCACAACTACATCACTTAGCAATGGCAATCCCTGCAGTCCGGGTTGCTGTTGTTAACTGAATCCACAGTTGTTAGGTGAGGAAAGTCAGCAGGAAGTTGCAAGTCCGAGGCTGGCAGGCAGGTAACTGGCTGCTGCCAGGTGAGGGAGGGAGGGAGAGGGGCACAGGAGGGTTGGGGAGAGTTACAAAGGGTGCGGGTCAGGGAGGGTGCATGAGAGGCAAGTGCGGCATGAGTGCACAGGGGCTGGGGAAAGGGTGCGTGGGTGGGGGAGACTTACCTCAGCAACTTACAACCTTCCCTGCCAATTTCTTCATTGATTTTCTGGGATAGCTGGCAGGGAAGGTTACAAATGGCAATCACATGATCATTTGGTGCTGGAACTGGTCATAAGTGCAAACCGACTGCCAAGTACTCTGATTGCAATCATGTGACCATGGGGGTACTGGGACAGCCAGAACTCCGAGGACCTCTTGTAACCACTTTCTCAGCACCTTCGTAACTTTGAATGGTCGCTGAATGAATGGTTGTATGCTGAGGTCTACAAAATCAAGAGTCTGGCATACCTTTTCCAAATAACAAATTTTATGGAAAGGCATAAGCTCTCATGAAATGTAGCTTATTTCATCATATACATGGAGTTGCTCTATGAACAAGTACATATAAACCTTTGGGTAATCCAATCTTCCTGCATTCTTTTTTCACCTGATAAACTAGGAGTCTAACATTTCTGATCTAAGTAATCCTAATTCCCAGACATAAGAGATCCATAGCTCTAGATTCATATACTCACCTATTTTCAATAATCAGAGCCACTGACTCCTTTCACAAGTGGGATGCAATTATCAACATTCTAAAAACACTTGGCTGCAGACTTAAACCTGAAAGACTCCTAACAGATATCAGCTTAAACTTAGCACTGATACCAATTTTATGATAGTACCTGCTTTTGAGAACTGGGCAGGTTTTTCCATTCTTCAGATAAAGCTGTCAACTTTTCCTACAAGAAAAGAAAACAAAGGAATATTTCACTAAAATTATGTGGAAATCTTTTAGATACTTTATTTGTTCTGTACTTATAACAGACAATATGTATTACTCTAAAGCAAGATTCTTAAAAGATCCAATGTAAATAAAAATTGATATTATTTAATTTTATACTGCCCTTCAATCATTTTTTCATGATGCTTGTGAGAATCTGCAACTACAGCTATAAATAAAACAATGATTCATAATTGACGAAATTACAAATACAGCACAAAACTTAGCAAAATTAATTTACACTGAGAGTTATGGGTGAAGGAGGAATGAAAAGAGGAATGGTAAAAGACGAGTTGATAAATTATCTATAAATAGCTTTGCTTAATTCTTCTCTATTACTTGTTAGTTAATTTGTTGACTAAACCACCCTCACATGTGATTTGTTTCTTTTCCATAGATCAACAAAACCGGAGAAAACACATGTGTTGAAATTGGGAATATCTCTAAAAGTTTAAACTAGCTGCTAAAAAAAAAAAGAAGTTTAGCAAGAAGGATTTTCAAAGATAAGATTGTCACTGACATTCTCTGCAAGCCAATTCAGGATGCAGTCAGAATACAAGGAGGTCCTGACTCCTGGGAAAAGATGTAATTCAGTGAGATTTTCTTATGTTCTTGAATGTAGTTTAGTTCTGACTGCAAGAATTCATGTATTGGGCCTGACAATCCTAGGCTTATGGAACATGTACAATTTCAAAACTCAAATCAATGGGTAATTGATCTCAGAAATAATTCTTTGGTGAAAAGCATAATGTTTGAGTCTTTCCCAGCTCCATGAATATAGTTCAGCTTTGGCCACTATGTGTTACTGTTGGCTTGACCATCCTGATTAATAGGACAAAAAATATTCTAGGGGATTCTAAAGATTATGGCTTACACAAAACACATAAGCAGATTGTGCCCAATCTGTTAGGCTTCAAGGAAGAGGGAGAAGCCTCCAAAGACAGGTATAAAGAAAACTTCCCTGTTCAGCACATAACATTCCTGCCAACTTAGTCCTTATGACAGGAATCAATCAAAATTCACATATCCATTACAACAGCTATTAAGTACGGACAGAATTTCAGTATTTATGATGAATTACATGAAAAATTATTTGCTGTTTTGTACCTAGTAAAATAGAATCACTGTAAGTACAAATAGGTAGCAGTTCATAAATATATGGAAGATTTACAACTGTTAACAACTGATCTACCTATCTGACATTGCATGAAGTACGAAGTAAGCAATTTCTTTTGCAATAAAAATCATATGATCTTGTATATCATAGAACTCCTACTGAAATTTAAATCTCATGGAATCACAAATGAGTAACAACCAATTTTGTTTAGATCTAATATGCTCACATCAGTGCACAAAACAGATGCACAGAACATTTCATTTTGAAATGTGTCAAGTGCAAAAAATAACACCATGATTTGAGCGTGAAGTTGGCTGTCCTGAAAATTACAGCAAACTATGAGTTTGAAACACTTCCAAAATGCCTGAAACCACTCATTTGATGCTGAGACCATTACAAAATAAAGTCTTGTATGTCCCCCTATAAAATATCCTTTATGATGGGAGTTCTCAAACTATAGGACATGAAGCAACTTGGGGAAACCTATCACTGTTTTTTAAAAAAATATTCTCAGGCTTTAAAACATGATTAAGCAAAGCTTGAATTGTGCCAAAACTCATTCTGGGGTTTGGCCTCTTCTTTGCTTGCACAAGCCTATAAAGTCTGAGAACCCCTATGATACAGAAATTAAAATTCAATCATTAAAAATAGGTGGTATATTAATTTTTTGCCACCATTAGTTTTATTCATGGGGGGGGGCTTACACAAATTCATTTTAGGGTGTTGCAGTAATTCAAAGTTTGAGAATCTCTTCTTTATGCTACTTGCCATCTCATTTTGTTTACCTTATTTGAGGTGCCTTTAGCTTCTTGGAAATTTTCAGAAAAAAAAATGTTGAAAGCGTTACGACTTCTTTTTGGTTTTCCAAGTGCTACTAATTCCTACAGTAACAAAAGGACATCATTATGCAAACATTTCATGTGAAATTGTATCCAGTTGCAAATTCAGTGTTGAACAACACAGAACTTAAAGGACCCTTGAAAACAAATGTGCTTATTGATAAGGAATGGCAATTTTTCATGTAAATAATGTTAACAATTTACATACTTCACAAAGTACTGTTTTGGAAGGCCCTCTGATCTTGCAAACTCTAGGGAAGTCAGTAAGAGCCTGCATATTAAGGCAAGTTGGAAGCACCCCATATCTCAGAGCCTGCTTTGAATTCTAGTTCTTCCTAGATACACCAATATTCCTAGTACAGCATTACGAAGCATTTTAATCGTATTATTTAAAAAAAGGTTTTGATTGTAAAGATTCATATAAAACTGGGTTAAATTATAAAATGGCTGCCATTTCTGCGAATTGTGCAATGGCATAGTGTGCTCATAATGGAACTGTGCTTAATTTGCACTTGGAACACAGAGTTCTGCCCAAATGTTCTGCTGAAACATTTCAAGTTGGCTCTGTTACCCTAGAACAAATCTCAGAACAGCTCATGCTTTGTTCTGACCTTGAAATAAAACTCTCTGAATATGATTCCAGTGACTGGAACACTCGGAACATCAAAAAACTTGATTCAGATATGTGTTCTGAAGTGTTCAATAAATGACTGAGACTAAAAGTGGGGAGTAGGACCAGTGGAGCCACTGTGGTGTAGCAGTTAAGGTGCTAGACTAAAAACTGGATGTTCATGAGTTCTTTTCCTGCCTTAGTCATGAAAGCAGCTGTGTGACTTTGGGCTAGTCACTCTCTAGTTACTGTTGTGGGAAAAATATGAGGTAGGAGCATTAAGTATGCTCCCTTGAATAGGTGGGATATAAACAAAACAATAAAATACTTAAAATTTTATTTTATATTTTATAAAAGAATACATTTTAACAATATATAATATTTAATAAATAAGGTAAAGACTCTATTGAGAGGAACTCTACTCATGATGACAAGCGTACATGTCCATACAGGGGTTTGCGGGGGAGAGGGCAACTATATAGATATGTTCACTATTATCTTCCTCCAGGATAATTTCTTAATTTTATAGTCTAGCCTACTTTCTGGGATTTCCTGGTGAACTCCCATCCAAGCCCCAAGCAGGCCCAACTCTGGTTAGCTTTCAAGCTCAGACAAAGTTGGCTAGATGCTATCATCATCTCAGACTATTTTAGGGAATGAAAATCTTAGCAGAATGACAGTGATGCCTCACAGACTTCTGCCACTATTGTCAACTTTTAAAAATGAAGATAAACCATTTTGAATCAGATACAGTAGAGTTTCGTTTAACCGACTTTCGCTTATCTGACATTCCGTCTTATCCAATGCCCCTATCCTAAAAGATAGCACAGAAATAGTTTCAGTAAATACAAATACTGAGTTAACATTAAATAATAATAACAATTTATTAATTTATAGGCTGCCCAACTCCAGTGACTCTGGGCAGTCTACAATTGTTAAAATATTTAAGAACAAAGAACAATAAAAAAACACAACACGCATAAATTGGCGACGAGAAAAGTGTGCCGCTTGTTTGTGAGCGTGAGTGTACTCTTTCTTGTTGCTCCTGATGGTGTGGCGCTGCAACGCAAAAATCGATTGCAACAGGCGCAGTGGATCAGTTTTTTTTTTTTTTTTTACCGCACTCGATCGTTACTGTGTGTAATCCGACATTTTCGTTTATCCGGCGTTCTGCCGGCCCGTTTATGTCGGATAAGCGAGACTCTACTGTATATGCATACACACATATGCATACATGTGCATGTCTATGAACATACTTAGGTCACATGCCATCACATGG
This sequence comes from Python bivittatus, assembly GCF_059951505.1. Lineage (NCBI taxonomy): Eukaryota > Metazoa > Chordata > Lepidosauria > Squamata > Pythonidae > Python > Python bivittatus. The sequence continues at coordinate 7,642,685 of NW_028277073.1, forward strand.
AACATTTCAAAAGAAGAAAACACATTTAAAAGGCAAAACAAGTCCAAAATATTTCTCCAGTTTATGTAAGTTTCATCCAAAAGCTTAAAGTATTATCCTGATTGTTTTTTAAATCAGTTCCTTTTCCAAATTTCTATAGATTCTAATGTGAAGAAAGAACCCTGATAAGAAGTATCCTAAAAGATAGCACAGAAATAGTTTCAGTAAATACAAATACTGAGTTAACATTAAATAATAACAACAATTTATTAATTTATACGCTGCCCAACTCCAGTGACTCTGGGCAGTCTACAATTGTTAAAATATTTAAGAACAAAGAACAATAAAAAAACCACAGAAAAACGGCCCAAGACAAAAGAACAATGATGGCAAAAAAGCAAACCCAGAGGGGAACAGAAAGGAATAATCTGAATATAAGGATACTGGCTCTATAGTTAATTCAGACAAGAAACAATTACTTTTGTTGCTGACCAATACATTTAAATATGATGATGATGTTCTCTTAGGTATGGGGCTTCGAAATTGATTAAGCCCATCAATGTGATTCTGAGTTTTCACATGGTTGAGTTGGGTTTGCCCTTGGGTGCCGTTATTTTATTTTTGTTTGGTTTTTAACCCTGTGCTTACTGCAAGATGGACACCCATATAACTTGAGTTAGAAATAATACTGATGTTAGTATATGAAATGCATTAATATATTCAATTTTATTATGATCTCACGATTTCTAACTATATGAAATTTCTCTTTTGATATTTCTCCTTTGATCACATACCAGTACTCAAAAGACATGCATCATGTCATTTACTGTTAGCGCGAACAAATACCACTTAGAGGTTTCTTTACCAAAATACTCATAACTAAGCACAATGGGTCACAGCTTGAGATATTTTGAAAGAAAATATCTTGCATATAGCCAAAAACAGAATAAAATATATTTTGTGCTGAAGATTTGATAGTACAACATATTTAAGTACCCTCATATATTTCGATAATGAGAATATCACTTACTAAGCACTAACCTTCTTTATTTTTGCTTCTTTTCTTACTTGCTTTTTCATCTTTTTTTCCTCTTTCAAAGCTTCCTCCTGCACAGGACTTAGCTCAGATTTATATTTGGCCATTTGTTCTCTAAATATATCCCATTCAGCTTTTGAAATTGCTTCATAATGCTAAAAATAAAGAATACTAAATTTTACAATTAAACACGTATACACACATCTGTCAAACAACACTGAAAGGTGAAATATTATTTTAAAGAAATAGCATTCTATATTATCCATCAATACAAAAACCATTTCTTCTCAGTTCTAGGGAACATGATTACTAATGAAAATAAAATTCTATTTGTAAGCAAAAAATAATGCAGAAGACAAAATCATACATACTTGTTTTTCAGACTCTGGTAACTCCCTCCAGAGATGCCCCAACTGCTTTGTAATCTGCTGACTGTTCAGTTCTAAATAACAGTAATGATAAATAATCTATAAAGATTTAAAGTTTACATTCATGTACATCATGGATCTGGCAGACATATGTATATCAGTATAGTGCCAGACAAAGTTAAACGTTGGCATCCGTACTATTCATAATTACCCTGATTATCTGAAAAATCTAAATGAGATTTAGTGAGCAAACTATATTTCTTTAACAATGAAAACATAGCATATTGACCCATCCCAGCCGGTCAGGCAGAGAAGGTATGTTACAGACCCTCTCTACAAAAGAATGTCAACTGGTAGGGCCCTGGAGGAGAGCCTTTTCTGCAGTTGCCCCCACCCTATGGAACACTCTCCCCCAGAGCTGAAGCAGGCCCCCCCTCTCCTGGCCTTCCAGAAAGGGGTGAAGTCCTGGCTCTGCCAATTTGCGTAGGGTGTGAGGAGGGGTAACCAACCCTGGGGGTGGCTGGCACCCTGAAGATGCTCCTGTAGGTTAATAACTTTTATTTACCAGCAGTGCCTTGGAAGACATTATTTATTTATGAGCATTGTTTTACTGTATTTTAATCAATATTTTCCTATTTTATTGTAAATCACCTGGAGTTGCTCACTGAGGTGGTTGGTGGCTAAATTTGAAATATAAATATTACTCATAGTTCTTCTATATAACAAGAAGAAAAAGGGGATTATGGCTTTATAAGCAGATTGTCCCCTGAAAAAAACATAACAGTAGATTCCAGTAGTATGATTCCTTGAAATAAAAAACAAAAAATAGCACTTACAGAATCTGAATTCAAAGAACTGGAGGAGGTTGTATAAGTTACTACATTTTTTTATTTGTGGTAATTCTTTGCCACACAGATAAATAGTGTTTTGAATGACTGCTTTCAGTTAGATTCTTCCTGATGTTGGCCAAAAGTATCTGGACTTAAGTTTCTTCGTCTCTTTATTTAAAACTGGGATGAAAGCATTTTTTCCACTTGGACCAACAGCTGGAATTTATTAAAAATTACTGATTATGAAAATATATATTTATATATTTTAATATTTAAAATATTTATATTTGGGTAGGAAAAATGTTATTTTCACATGTTTTGACTCGCAGAAAAATCTTTAAAATCAATTATCCCCATTAATTTGTAGAATCACACATTAAAGCTATATAGGTTGATGGCATTCACTCCTTCCATACTTCGTATTTTTCTTGCTTATACTAGCAAGTCAAAAGCATATGAAAATCACTTATAAAACAGTGATACGTATGTCTTTTGCACTATTCCTCAAAATCTTTCTCACTTGCATCTGCAATTTAACTATATGCATGACTTGTAACAGATTTTGTGGAGTCATTTGTTTTAATTTTGAAGGAATTTTATTTATTTAAATATTTTTACAATATTTGTAATCCGCCCTGGCAAACTGAGCAGGTTACAACTAAATTCAAAAAATTATATTAAACAGATATCAAGAAAACTAATTTTTTAACTCTAGGCAAACTTTTAGTTTCTTACCCGGAAATTTTTTCTGGTAAATATGACGTTGATCCTTAAGGAAATGAAGGTATGGTGTCAGAGGACGCTTTGGACAACTGTCAGAACTAATATATTTTAAAAAACATTTTTCCAGTGAACAAGTGACACCGCATCTAAACAGAAACAAAAATATCAATTATTAATGCTTCTAAATTGTAATGGAAGTTTATAAATAATGGGAAACCATGCATTGTTAAAAAGGAGACATAGTCTTTAGTCTAATGGAAAGCAGTCAGTTACAACTATATCATAATCGCAAATATAGAAAGAATGTTCTAATTTAAACATATTTTGCCTAAGCCTAGAACAGAATCACCAAGATTGTACATTGCATCTGAACTTCCTCTAGGCTAGATATGGAATATAAAAGTGAAAACAAAGGAGGAAAACAAACCAAAATAAAGAAATATTTCATGCAAGATGTTTGTCTGAATTCTATATAAATTAATCATAACGTTAAACTATAACAGGAGTTCACACATTGCACTAAGGTAGCCTTTCTCAACCTTTTTACCCTGGATGAACCCTTCAAATAATCTTCAGGTCTCAGGGAACCCCTGCATAAAAACTGAAAAAAAAATACAAAAGCTTCACAATACAATTCAATTCTAACTACACAATCCACATTTTATGACACCACAGCAAAGCGGTGGGCTGGAAGGTGAATTGCAGCGTGTAAAATTTCACACCACTGTGAGCGCTAGCACCATTCAGGGCACGAAGTTCAAAAAAGAATGTTTTTTTCTTCAACCTCTAGCGGAACCCTAGAACCAATAACAGGCACAAAGCCATACAAATACAAATACAATACAAATTTAATGACCAAGTATAAAATATATACAAGGAATTTGTCTTTGGTGACGAACAGCAAGATCAATGGATAGCAACAGAAAAATAATAGTAACAATAACACTACATAGTAAAATAACTTTTTCAAAGGGAGAAGCCACTGTCCAGCATATATCAAATCATGTAGTATTTAACAGAACAATGGCACAAGGGAAAAAACTATTCCGATGTCTAGATGTTTTAACACATGGTGCTCTGGAGCACCGTCCTGAAGGAAGAAGTTGGAACAGTTTATATCCAGTTTGTATCCATAATACAGTATGCCTTGTTTTTGGCTGAGCACTATGTGTCAATTACAGCATAACTGTTAGAGCAGTAAATCATAGCTGGAAAACGTGGGATTTTGTTGGCTTATTGATTGCAACTGTGGAGATGCATGAACTCTGTTGTGTGTCCTGATTTAGTTTTGCACTCTAGCCCAGACACTAACCCATCCATATAAGCTAAACAAAAAAAAGTTAAAAAGTAACGAGCAAGGTAGTTACTAATAAAGATATACCTTTCTCAAATCCCTTAAGTATATATTAAAAACCAACACATTCTGATAAAGGCTTGTTCACACAAACAGCTATTTAATTCAAAAGACGTGCAGGAAGGAAACGATTGTGGAGACATTCCAAATAAAATAATCGGGGATAAAAGGCCAAGATTCATAACTGAGGCTCATGTGCTGAGAAAGAAAACAACATATTTCTTCCGTAATTTAGCGCAATTTATCCTAAATAATGATAATCTAAATCCAGGAGGGTTCTTTCTTCTCCGGAGACCCAGATTCGGAAAGACGGGGAGGTGAAGTTTGGAATTACAGGGATAGCGTTACTGCAAGAAAGTATAAAATCACTATTTTTTAAAGCTCGTGTTTTTATATCCTGCTTCATGCTCATTCCCCATAAAGAATTACTGTACCTCCCCCGTTTCTGGAACAGACGCCTATCCCCCATCACGTTTCAGCCACGGAAAGACCACCAAGGGTAGGAAAACAATGGAGGGAAGCTGAAAATGAGTCTGTGGGCACGAGCTGCTTCTCCGCTGGCTAAGCCCAAAAGGGCTGGACCTCCTCACGCCGGGAATTACGGGAGCTGGAAGCCCAGCTCGTTGGGGGGAAGAGGCTGTCGGAGGGTCGTTTTAAAGCGGCGCCAGGTTACGCCTACGCGAACCATCCCGATCCCCGCCAAACGAAGGTCAGAGGGACGGACGAACGGACGGACAAGCGCTGCGAAGAAAGGGAGATGGGGATGGGAGGCGGGGAAGGAGAGATGAACGCCGTGATTTGCTCTACCTGAGAGCGCAGTGCGGCCCGGACACGGACACGGACACGGACGCCAACATGCGAGCGAGCAGCGCCGCCGCCATAAGTCTCGCCTGGAGCTGCCCCTCAGGCAGCCCTCGCGCCTCGAACCCGCAGCGCGCCACCGATACGATCCAACGGCGACCCGGATGTTCCTTAACCGCAGGCATAAAGAAAGACGGGCTCCCGCGGACGCATGCGCCAGTCAACCCGACGGAGACACATTTGTGGGTTACGCCAAACGTCCGGTTTCTATGGGTGGCTCATAGAAAGGGCCGCAAGATAGAGAGGAAGGAGGAGGTGGGCGATCTTTTTGCCGCTCTATTTCTTTTGTTGCCATGGCCCTGAATAATGCTGGGGGCCAGGCGTGACCAAAAAAAAAAAAAAATCCCTTTGGCGAGAAAACAACGTACACGTGCACTCGACCCCTTTGGCGGGAAATGAGTTTTGTGCGGCAAGACCAATCAGGGAACAGGGAGAGGTTATTCCCGCCCATGATAGGAAGGGAATTTAAAAGGATAGGTAAGGTAAAAGTGGAGGCGGGCTCATCGGGTCACGTGCGTCAAGTCCTGTCAGACGGAGCGGGACTGGAAAGGCAGGGGGAGCATGCGCGTTGCCACCTGCAAGCGGCGACAGGAGGGGTGAGGGCTCGGGCTAGAAGCGGGTGCCGTGTCAATAAGCCGCCCAGAGCCATTAGAGGGGCGAGCGGCGGACGCATTTGGCAAACGAGTCTCTGCAGGGCAGGCCGTGGTGGCGTTTGAACAGCTTGTGCTTTCTCGTTTCTGGAGAATTTTTTCACCTGGGCTTCCGGGTCCTAGACCCCGGAAATCTAAAATCCACTGTATTTTTCATCTAACGTTGTACCGTTGCCTTCGAAGGCAGCAGAAATCGGCGGATTTTGCTCAAGATCATGAACACTGAAGGTTTCTTTGTTATGTTTTGAATTAACATTCGAATATTAAGTTTGCTTCTGTACCTTGGTTTACGTTTCTAGTTCTTTAATGGCAAGGGCATAGGTATCTTATTTCTGTGAACCATATTCAAGACGTAGCCGCAAGTTTCTTTCAGTATTCCTGCAGAATGGAGGAGCCTTTATATTCCCTTTTGGAGGAGCGGTGGGAATACTTTGCTCAAAGCCGCCCCACTGAATTTTATCTTATGTAATAATTCAACAGCCAACCTTATAGGGACGTTACATTCTCCAGAGCCCGTAATCCAGGGTAGCAAAAGCAGAAGGGCAGATCTACAAATACATAACACCGAACTCACGTTTGGAAAGTACTACCACCACTCCTTTCTCCATTCATTAAGGTGAAACTGTTGTGTTAAAAATACAACTTTACAAACTCCAAGTTTAAATCAAAATTTTATTTTCATTCAAGCCTCAGCTGACATCTTTAGGCAGAAAAATACCACATCAGAAGTAGCGAGAAAGCACGCCTTATTTAACATTAGCTAGAATGACTAAAGGTTACATTTTAAGAATTTCAGTGATACAGAGATCCTTTGCTTTAGTCATGCCAATAATGCCAAGTGAGGATTATACAGAAAATGGGATGGCTCAGTTAGTGCCCTCGCTAAGGCACTGTACAGTATAAACTGGCATTTGGTGGAGGGACTGAAGTACAGACACATTTATGCCACCATAATGGATGCACCAGGACTGAGCAAATCTTGAGAGGGGGGAAAATAAAACCAACTTTCATAAAGACTCACAAAAACAGAAAATGACCATTTTCCAGAAAATGCAAAATAGTACAGAGAATTCTCAACAACTTTTAGTTAACTGAATCTCTGGTCCAGATGTCTGCTTAAAGATGTTACTGTTACTTATTAAGATTAGTCTGGAAGTTCAGTTTGTGAAACCAGTCTCTGAACTTGTTTTAATTGTCGATTGAAGACATTTAAGATACTTAAATGATACTTCATAAGCCCAATGAAAAATAAGCAGCTTCCTGATTTGCACCTTTTGCTCAGTCTGAAGATTTTGCATTATGGTAAGTAAATTCCTCTTTGTACGAGGTATACTTCAAAGCATAATAACATCTAAACAATTTCAAACCAGCCTCCATATAATTTCAGCAAAGCAGATTAAACACTCTTTCACTTAACAGCCATGCAAATCAAACTACCAAATTTCACAGAGCCTACTGTAAGAAGAGATATGGGATATTCTGGGACAAACCTATTTTAAACATTTAATACAGATAAAATGTGGAAAACCAGAATCTTTTACCACTGTATTTAAATGGTGATGACAAAATGTTAATAGCTTCACAAGCAATGGCATCTCTTTTTTCAAGTATAGCGAAGTGTTCGTTTACTGCATGGAAACATGTATTGGCTATTTGCAGAGATGGCCTATTTCACAGTAAGCAATGACACTTGTAATGCAGTGAAGTTTCAGTGCTATCTTATAAAGCTTCCATCTTTAGATTGTACTGAGGTAAAGCAAAACAAACAAAAAACCCTCTGAAGCCCAGCTGATCATTATGCATAAATTGCCCGCTAATGACTTTTTCCTAGGCTATTAGAATTATCCAAAAATGTTGAGATTAAAATGCTAAAAAGGTTATTTTTAAAGCCAAGTAACAGAAAAATAGCCTCTGGGATGTTTGCCACATTTTAATGCATTCCAGTTACAGTATGCGTTTTTCTTTGAATACTTTTTGGGTAGTAAAGCACTAGGAAAATATTGCCTTCTCTAGAAAGGGTTAAATGATATCTATGGCAGCAAAATCTTCTAGCTAATTTTTTTTTTAATTTAGAATTACTTCAGCTACAAACTAAAATGCATTTCATACTGATTTAGTACCACAACATTTACATTAAAAAAATAATGCACTTATCTGTAAGGAACCAAAGGCTGTTTTTCTCCAAACATGCAGTATACATATACTGGCTTTAGCATTAGTCTGTGTGTAGAAATATCAGATCAAAATATTGTTATACAGCTGGGGGAAGAAGCTTTCGTGATTTTTTATGTTTTCAACATAAGCAAGTTTTCAAAACTACTTGGCAAGCTTGAAGGTACATTTTTATACTGGATAAAGGATCGATCAGCTTAGATCAATGAAACACAATGAATAAATATATAATAACATTGTTTAAAAGCTACTATAATGCTCTCAGGAGCATTTTCAAGCACATAGGTCAGTTATTCCCAATAATAATTCATATATTGAACAATATTTTGATCTTTTCAGAGCATGCACATGTAAAGAATGTGCTAGACTTAAAGAACAGCCAAGACAAGTAGTAAAAAACATGTTTTATTTATACGGAAAAGCTTCAAGTCAATTTTGTTAAAATGTCAGAGATTATATTGCCCATATGGGATAAAAAGTCAGCTGTGAATAGAACAAAATTAGTTACATTTCTTTCTACAGAGCAGTGCAATTAGTTCACATTGCAATAAAAGTATGCAACAGAATCAAAACCATGTGTTTCCCCATAATCAGCATACTGAAGATTAGAGTGCAAAGTTTGTTTTTAGAAGTCTATCAGTTTATAGAATATTCCTTTGGGAAGGAATATTTCACTCATTTAATAGCAGTTGTATTTTTCAATACTGTGCAGAAAGTCTAAAATGAGTTGAAATATATGGTAAATAAAATATAGTCTATACAGTAAAAAAATACAAATTATACAATGAGCTAACAAAGAATGACATTCAACAGACTTACAGGACTGACATCTCAAAGACACAGAATATTTATTATGTACCACCTAGTTTTCAGCAAAAATAATTTGGTTGCTCTACAACTGCACTATGAATCTTGTAGGCTGGAGATGCAGATGTCCAAGTATCTTTAAAAAACATAATAAATGTCTTTTGCAAAGCATACAGAAAGGATAAATACTCTCATCACAGTCTTCAGGTTAATTTTTGTAGTTAATTTCCTTGTTCCAGAAACACACTTATATGGGTAAAAATCAAAAAGGGCTTCATGGTACACTGAAAACAGTAAACTGTGCTCCATTTACTTCTAATTTTGAAAAACCCTAAAATTTACAGTACTCTGGTATATAAGAAAATGTCTTCAAAGTTTACATTGCATATTTCTGTGTCCATTCTCTTGCATGTCTGTTATATCTGTCCAAGAAAAAAAATGTAAAAATATACAAGCTTATGATTCATATATTATCAGATACCAAATACAGTCAACTACAGATACAAGAGATTAAAAAAACCTTCCTTAACCTAGTGCCCTCTAGATGTATTAGGGCTACAACACCCAGAATTCCCGGCCATAACAGCCATGCTAAGAGATTCTGGGAGCTGCAATTCCAACACACGTTGAAGGTGCACAATTGGGAAAGCTGTCTTAAAATAGTCATGGTCTTCTACAATACTGGAAAGAATAGACATACCTATTTGGTGAAAATTTAAATAGCGTGAACTGTGGTCTGCAGCAGTCTATCTGCTCGCAGTTGGATAAAAAACAGATGTTTTGGAGGAACCAGATTAACTGAAGTGGACAAATGTGTAACAGCTGGAATACAATGTGTTGCTGATGATGGACAAGCAGGGAATTGGATGGAAAAAAACAAATCCACTAATGACAAAAAGTCTGGATATGCATTTGCTGTTTCCCGTGCAAAAAAAAAAAAAAAATGGGGGGAAGGGTAGAATGTGAATGTACCCATTGTGATCTCAAGAGGCTGAATGCCCAAATGATAAAGTGCTGACTCAGTGAGAAAACATGGATTAAACAGCAATCTATTTGTACAGCAACTTTTTCTGATATGGTGGAGTTTTACAGGGACACCTTAGCAAGCATGTGGTGCCACATAGGTACATGGTCAACACTTCAAGAGATAAGGGAGGCTCATACCTTCCATAATAATTAAAGGATGATAATCAGTACTATAAGTACTGTCATCCTACTGTGCCTTCATGTCTTTTCTCCGGTTCTTATCTTAGGACAGTTAAGGAGATGTTTTAAAAAAAACCCAGCTAGTTCAGTATGTGAAACATTTTCCAAGCTTTGAAATCGAAGTGTATTTACAATTTGCCTACTTACCTTCCTTAGATTAAGAACAGATAAAAGATACATTGTCTTGCCACTCCAAAGCATAACAGTCAACAGTTTTAAGACAGAGGATCTAGTAGCAAATTTAAATCAGTTTAACCCTTAATTCAAAACTTTGGACTTGTTAAAGACTTCAAGTTGAACTCAACTCATGCTGTTTACATGAATAGGGCCAGGGTTGTGCAAAATGTTCCATGTACAGGACAGTTTTGGGTAGTCCATGCCTGAACTGAAATGTGCATGTTTTCGATATACTGGTCTGTACATGGAATAAACTAGAGAATGACATAGTGGCCAACAGATTGGAAGAGGTTAGTTTACACGCTAATTCCAAAGAAAAGAGATTTAATAGTGTGCAAACTATTATACAATATCCTTAATTTCACATGCTAGCAAAATAATGGTTAGGATATCCAATGCAAATTAGAGCCCCACATGGAAAGGAAGATGCCTGATGTTAAAGGTGGCTTTAGAAAAAGCTGAGCAACAAAAGATATTATTGTTGATGCCTACTAGATAATGAGTAAGCCAACATATTAGTCTGGGGCTGTAAAAGAAAGAATGAAAAAAGGCGAAAGATTACCAAAAAGACATCAATATGTACTTTATGGATTACAGAAAGGTCTTTAATTGGAATGTGCTTAGGAACATGGGAATCTTGAAACATCTCACTGTCCTCATGAGAAATCTATATGTAGGTTAGGAAGCCACAGTCCAGACCAAACATGGAGAAACAGACTGGCTTGGCAAAGGAATGAGACAAGACTGTATACTCTCCCCTTCAACCTATATGCTGAATATATATTAAGGGAAGCTGGATTGGAAGATGAGCAGAGTTCTAAAATTGGAGGAAGAAACTTCAATAACCTGTGCTTATGCTGATGACACTGATAGCTGAAATGCAAATGATCTGGAAGCTTTAATAATGAAAATCAAGGAACATAAGTGAAAAAATGAGGTAAGGCTAAATATAAAGGCCAAACTAAAGACAACGTGTATAGCAACTAGTCTTAGAAATCACAATGAAGTGGTAGCTAGCTTCTGCTTTTTAGGACCAACCATCAACAATAAAGGAGTCAGCAGTCAAGACATGCATCACAGACCAGTACTCAGCTGAGTAGCAGTGGAGCCCTTGGAAAAAGTATTCAGATGCCGTGATTGTATATACCTACAAAGATCAGAACAGTGCAGGTAATGGTTTTCCCTGTGACGCCCTATGGAAGCAAAAGTTTGACTTCAAAGAAGCAAGACAGAGTATTGATCCTTTTGAACTTTGGTGTAGAGAAGAAAGTGAACAAATGGATAATAGAACAATTCAATCCAGACTTCTTACTTGAGGCACAAATAACTAGGCTCAAATTATCATATTTTGGGCACATTATGTGAAGACCTAGCTATCTGGAGAAGTTTGTGATACTGGGAAAGGTGGAAGGAAAGACAAAAGGTACAACCAGCAGCAAGGCAGATGGACTCATCAGTGGTAATGGGTGCGCTGTTGGAAGACCTGAAGAACCAGGTTAGGGACAGATCGTCATGGAGGAAATCTACCTATGTGGTTGCTAAGAGGGGATACTGACTTGATGGCACATAATGAATCAATAAATCACTATATTGGAAACAATAAGGGGCTCTTTTGCTCTGGATATGGAATGCAGCTGTTCCAGGGAGAAAAGGCTTGTTGGGGAGGGGGGAAGGGGGAAAGTGAGAAAACACCAGGGCTGAGGAGCTTCCTTGGTGATGGCATGTGTGGACACTGGCAGTAGATCCGGGGGTGGGGGGAGAAGAGAAGGCACTGAGAAGATTGGTAGTAGGCTGGTGGGATATGATACACTAGTACGCTGATGGCAATAGTAGAGGGGATGCAGGGAAAGGAAGGAAGCTGAGAAGATTGGAGGTGAGTAACTGGAACACAAGCCAAGTAGAGGAGGTGAGAGAGGGAGTAAAACACATCTATCTCGTCCTATTTGCCCTGAAAAAAACTCATTAATATCCCTCTGGATTTTGATTTTGGCTGAAACCTGCAATAACTAAAACATTATGGGTTTTGACTGCCCTGAAACAGTTTGGCAGGACTTCAGGAAACAGGTTTGCTTTGGGTTGGACAAAGCACATTTTCCATTTTGTGCACACTCCTAGACAGGACAATGTAGCATAAGTGGTTTTCACTGCCAACTTCTGTAATATTTTTCGCTGATCTGATCTGCCGCTCAGACCCTGCTTAGCATTTTAAGATAGCCAAAGCTGTTGTGGTGCTGCCACCTGCTATAGACACAGAACTTATTCTGAACAACAAATCAATGATAATAAGACTCATACAAGTTCATTTTAATGATATCCAAAGCAATCAAATGAAGTTATCTTTCAATTATGCTAGGGAAGTTAATTCTGATTTGAGTTGGGCTTTCAAAACTTAGTAAAATAGTTTATATTCTAGAATCTAGGCACACAACTTACATGTGCCCAATCTGTCTTGTTTTTTGTAGTTTGTAGCCCAAGAATTACTGATTTCTGGTAAGTAAATTCAAATTACATTTAGTAGTTTTTGACTGAATAGTCTAAACAAATGTTGGTTTTACTCTGGACAAATCTATTTTATAGTTTGATTACAAGCATATTTCCCCTTGCCTGTCTACATGCAGTCTAATACATTTGCCAAGGCCATTTGTGGTCTCTTATCCCAAAAAGAATTTGCGCCCATAATCTAGAAGTTTGACTACATATTTTAACCAAGCTGACAAATCGTCATTCAAGATAAAACTCACACTTGTGACAAACGTTAATTGCTACTTTGGTTTAAGAAATCTGAATTTAAGCTATATAACAAAGGACGAGTATAGGAAAAGAAAATTCAGAATGTAGACAAAAGTGCAAAATACTATTAATAACAAAATCATTTTTCCAGGGTTAAGACCGCTAAAGTGACTGAAAAAAATGCCTAGCAAAGTAACTGAATCATTTCATATCTTTTGGGTGCAAGGAGAAAAAACAGAAAAGAGCAAACTAGTGGCTTACAATTTTTGAAATAATATTGATACGTACTTTTCCTTGTCTGACTTGTAGATTTGTGCAATATCTGGTACTAAAGGGTCATCTGGATTAGGGTCACAAAGTAAAGAGCATATGGACAAAAGAACTAGAGTGAAAGGAAAAAAAATCAGAGTTTTCATGATGCTAAGATACTAATTAGGCCCAAAAAGTAGCTACTGATTTTTCATTTGTTCTAATTCAGTAGATCCTGTTTTCCAACATTTGAGGAAACTAGGTGCTTCCCAGATTTATAAGCTCCTGCACTCACAGGTATTCTAGCATAACTGCAACTCTGCCCAATTCCAGTGGTGCTTCCTAGTCACCTGAGGGAAATTTGGCCTCCTTATTCTAGCAGTACGAGAGAAATCACAATACACACTTCAATACATCCTAAGTCTTTACTTTTTAAAGATCTATTACCAAAATAAGCATACAATATTCCCTTTTTTTATCCCACTTCCAACCTTAAAAACAATGCAGCAGTTCCAAGTTAACCTCATCAAAATTCATTACCCATATGTAAATGTGCATAAGCAGAACCAAATACCTATACAGCTAGTCCTCGCTTAATGACCATTTGTTTAACAACAGTTCAAAGTTACGACAGCCTCAGAAAAAGTGCTCTACAACCTGTACTCACACTTACAACCATATCAAACTGTCGCACCCCCCCAGTCATGTGATCATTATTTGCGACCTTTTTTACGATGGTTGTTAAGTGAATCACATCATTGTTAAGTGAATCATGTGGTTGTTAATTCTGGCAAAAAACATCCATTCTTGATTTCAAAGGCATTGATTGGAGAAGCATGATTTGTTTAATGAACACATAATTCGCTTATGTGTTAACCACGTGATTCGCTTAACAAATGTGATTCACTTAATGACCATTGTAAAAGTAGTCATAAAATTGGGTCTGATCACGTGGTGACTCACTTAATGACCACCTTGCTTAACAACCAATTTTCCAATCCCTATTGTGGTCATTAAGTGAGGACTACATGTATTAGGCCAGGACATGCTTTAGGGAAATATTTTACTTTTTTTCAGTAAAACCCCCCCCCAAAACACTTTATTACATGGGAGTTACTATTTTAAAAATGCAATCCTCAATTCGCTGCTGAGTTTTATTAGTAACTTGTCACTGAACAAATTATAATTATAACTGAACACTAATTTAAAAGAGGCTGTTTCCATATCTCCTTTTTTGGCTGGAGTGTCTCCATTTCCAAAATATTTTTAAAAATTATTAAGCATGGTAGTTTTCTTGGAAGCAGCTGTTCAAAATGACATTATACTTCTAGTGAGGCCAGTTCCCCTCTTCTGACCCCATTTTTTAAAGCAAGGATCTGGCCACTAAGAAGTATTTTTTAGTATTGCTGAGTAAGTGAAATGCATGAAATGGATCCAAGGTACTGAAACTGGGGGAAAAAATGCTATATATGAGTGGCAACTCAAAGTTGGGTTTCCATAGGCAAAGGATATTTAACCTGAAGGCAGCCTTGTTACTCATCCATGTACACACTACACAATATGACAGTAACTACACAATGTGAGAGTAACAGTGGAATAAAGCAAAATCCTGTGGAATTCTATTATGTTTCATTCTTAATATCTGAGACCTAAGTCAATGGAATTCAGTGCTACATTATTTAATAAAACCTTAAACCACTGTCACCAAAATAACCCCACTATACCTTAGAGAAACTCAGTAGCTTGGTTCCTATGGCTTAAGCATGGGGTTGACATCATTACTACAGAATAGCTCAAAAGATGAGTAAAATTAAGATTAAGAAGTAAAGTGTTGCTTTTCAGATGGTAAGATAATATTGCTTAAAGTGTATAGTTCTTAGTTATCCAGGGATAGTTATATTTAATGCATTTCATGTATAATAAAGTCTTTCCCAGCTATGTAAGCTATCATAACTTATGGCTTTGTCCCTCAGGTTAGGTCTTCCTAATGTTTATTCCAACTAATCCCTCACAACCTAGAACAAATACCATGTAGCAGTATTCCTCTGCCTCCAGTTTGTTCTGCTGCTTCTGGCATCAAGGATGATTTGGGTATTTCAGATACTATTTGCTAAAGTCCTTTTTGATTTGTTTTTTGCTTAATATGTCTGATACTGAATTTTGCTGCAAGAAGTCAGGAGCCTGGTAGCACCTTTTCCAACTAACACATTTTATTAAAAGGTACACGTTTTTGTGAGCTGCGTGAAATGTGTGCAGATTAAAAAATGTTAATCAAAAAATGTGCTACCAAACTGATTTTTTGCTACCATAAGCTAACTCCTCCTACAATGGGTTTTGCTGCCTAACTGAAGCTTCAAAACTACTGTACAACAGTCTCCTGCTCTCCAGATCTTCTCCCAGAAGAGCTCTCTCAGGCTATGCAGGCTTCCTTCCTCTGAAGACCCCACTTTGATCCCTACAGTCACCAACTTTAATCATCTTTTAAAATCTCCTTCAAAGACAACAGCAACTGCTTATGCCCAATGCACAGTAACAAATTCAGGCTTCTTGGCTTGGTTATTTAATTATCTCACTCAGGGATTCCTTGCAGAATATAAATCTAACAGAATATATACACAAAAAGGATATTGTTAGTATGCTTCACAAATAGAGTTACCTTTAGATACAGTCAGTGCTGGTGACCACTGTGACCTCAAGATATCAAGACAAATACTTCCATTACTATTTATGTTTGGATGGTATATTTTTGTAGTGAATGCAATCTGCAACATAAGAATGTAAAAAAGAAAGAAATTAAATTGCTTGTACCACATATACTAGATATTTTCTATTTTATTGATTCGGAATTTCAGAAAAGTGTCTGACATTTTTCAAAGCAAAATACCTTTATGAATAAGT
Organism: Python bivittatus; assembly: GCF_059951505.1. Taxonomy (NCBI): domain Eukaryota; kingdom Metazoa; phylum Chordata; class Lepidosauria; order Squamata; family Pythonidae; genus Python; species Python bivittatus. Next base: position 7,658,725 of record NW_028277073.1, read on the forward strand.
AGTGAATAGTCACGCCAAATCAATAAATAAGACTATTTGTTGGATGGATTTTCTGAAGGTTTCTCAGAGATTATATATACTGAGTAATATCTAATAGCTTGACCTCTCTTTGGAAGGACTGAGCAATCCTCATGCCCAAATCTGATCAAGGTCATGTTTTCATAAAACACATACTCATTCTTTTTTCCAGACCCAGTTGCCCCTAAGAGATCATCAGTGGTGATATTCATTATCTTGTAGGAGTTACTAGATCTGGAAAAATGAATGAATATGAGTATTATGAATTCATTCCAACAGACATTTTTGCAATGTCTTAAGAATTATTATATTTGGGAAGAAATCATAAAATATATTAACTCGATTTTGAGACAGTTTTTAATATTTTTGGATGTCCATATTCTTCTGCATTGTATACATATTACACTGAAATTGATAGCTGGACAATAGAAATAGATTCTTCATGCCCTTTTTATTGCCGAGAGACTTATTTAGCATTGGAAATATAAATTTAGGGCCCAGTTACATTGAGTCCATTGAGGACTCAAGACGATGTTAAGTGTGATTTATGAATAAGTTGCTTTTAAACATAGAATATGTATAGCTGATTATAATGAAATAAGATAATATTTTATTCAGACTTTTATGTAAAATTGTGATATGCATATATATCCATAGTACAACCAATTCAATATATAGCATAGAAGCAATTAAAAGCAACAGTTATCATTAGCCTAAAACAAGCAATTGAAGCAAAGTGCCCCTTTGAGGCTTCGTACAACCCTAATATATGTCTATGCAAAAATGTCAAGAAAATCAATTTCTGTGATGTAGCTGTTATATGTTATTTTTTCTGCTGATTTGGTAGGGGATGAATTTAATTCTTTTTCTTCATACTGTTGTTAACACAACAACAGTTATAACTAAATTATCTGAGTAAAATACACTACCACATAAAACGATTGAAATTTTAAGTCCCTTTGATCTTTATATAGTTTTCTATTAAATGTATGTTGTCAGAGTAATTTTCAAGTCCACTGAAAAATTAAAATTACAATAATGCTAGCAACAGTGCCACCAGATGCAAGTTCAGACCACTGCTCTTGGACAGCCAACGTATTCAGTTTAGTGCATCAACTGCTGCCTTCCTATCTGACAGAATTTCTCTGGAAAAAGAAAAAAAAATGCTAGATATGACTGCAGAGAGAAAAGGAACATGCCATAAGGGGGAAAGAGCACCAAAGAACAGACCTGAATGGTAGGATGGCAAGAGTGGTGTGGATCCCAGGAAGGCACCTGGAGCATGAGCCTCCCAGGCTTGGTAGCACCACTGTATATTAGAGTAATATCCCTATTTTATATTGCATATACAGATCAGAAACCAAGGACTAACTTCCTTAAGCAACAGCTTGACCCTTTTGTTCTAAAATGCACATTGGCAAGCAAGTGTTGAGAGTGGAGGAGCAGATCTCAGGCTAATAGGATCTGTTTCCTATTCCCTAGGACCTCAAAGATCCATCAACCGGAATCTGTTGTAAAAGACATACATTTAAAAATGATTTTTTAAAAAAATTAAGCACAGGAATAGCTGAACTCACCATGACAAATGTAGAATATTGTGAACTAATTTGTGTTTGAATTCTTCTGCAGTTGTCTCAAAATACTCTGTGCTCTGATCTATTTATTCTATTCTCTTATTTTAATAAAATATCTATGCCTAGTAAATTTTCCCATCAGAACATGAGGCCAAGCCCTGATATTAAAATGAATACACTGTATTTTTAAAAATAATGTTTACCTTTGGTGGTTTGAATGGGTAGTCTGTTGGAAAATGGACTGTAAGAAAAAAGACTCCCCCTTGATAAGCACTGTCAGGCTGGAAAACAAACAAAATAAAAAGATAAAGCTTTTCATCTTTTGCATGAAATTCATACCTAATTTGGAGTGCAGATTGTAGGCTACAGTCATTTTTTAGCCAATTTCCATCCAAATGTGACAGGAAACCTTTATTATTTTTTTCTTCAAGATAATAATTGGTTATCACCACTATTTTAATCTTTATAACAATTCACCAATTCACAGAGATATCATTCAGGCAGCAATTTTAACATTATTTCCTCCACTGTCTGAGGCAGTGCTCTTAGCTTTAGCCTGACTGCTAAGCTCTAATCTGTCTCAGTAACAAGGCTGGCAAATGGTGATTTCCTCACAGCTTTAAAGTATAAGAAAAGTGATTGGTGGATTTCTTGCTGATGGGAAAAACATCCATCAATTGCTCTCCCTAATATGGGGTTAGGCTGGGGAAAAAGGAAATTCTGACAGATGGCTAGACCCATGAATGTAGCCATCTGTCAGTGCCTGAACTGTGGGGTAGCTGCTTTCTGCCTCTTCTGCTTTACCAGGAATCCCATGGTTGAGCCACAGATGATCTCTCTCTCTCTCTTTCTCGGTTATGCTTACTTGCTGCTGCTTGCTGATTCTCTCATTTTAAAAAGAGATGATAGGGGGCTGTTGACAGTACTAGCAGGTGAACTCCTTGCTTCTCCTGCCACCCCTTCCTGTCCTGACATTGTAATTCATCCATCCACTCTGCTGTTCCTACTGCAGAAAAGCAGTCAAAAGCTGCAGCACCAAAAGCAAAACAACACCGGAGGGATTGCTCCCCTCCAGATTAATGTAGTAGTAGTAATAGAATAGTAGCTAGAGTAGCTACATGCAGTACGAGCAAAGCAATACATATATAACACAATATAAACTAACATTAGCAGTAAACAGTTTAATAATAAATGGAAGAGATTTCCTAATATCAACACAACCACAGTGTAAATTTATATTGGATATTGATAGTTCTTCTGACTTCAGAAAGATCTTGCTAAAAGCAGCATTGTAAGGGCTTTTAACCTTCACGTAGTCAGATGCCAGACATAATTCAAGGAGGAATCTATTTCAGAGGATAGGAACTAGAAAAAACCCTAAAATGTGGACATAGTAATTTTGACATGAGGAAAAACTGATTGATCTTGATTGCATGATGGAGCCGAGTGCATAACAACATGAATTATAATCCAAGTTATTCAAATAGCTGGGTGTTCCTGTATACATGGCCTGTAAGGTCAAAGCCATCCATTTAAACTGATCACATTCCCAAAGACTCAGCCAGCATAGGGACTGGCAAAAAGAAGAATTAGAGATGAACTAAGAGAGTTCTGCAAGCATAAACTCCACTATTTGGGACCTTGGAGAGCAGAATCATGAAGTTTTGTCAACAGAGCAAAAAAATGAATTCTCCAGATATTTAAAGAGCATTTCTAATCAATATGAATTCCCAAATCACATACTACTGATGACATATCCAAATGACAGTGCTGAAAACCAAAAGTAAATACAGAAGGGGAAAAAGAAGGATGATCAGGATGAAAAAAAAACAGCTTGGTTCTTTTAAAGTTTAATGTAAAGTGGTCAAAACTCAGCTGAAACCAACACAGAACTATATCTTCAATACCTAATGAACTCAGAGAAGACAGCAAGATTTTGTGATCAAGGTGGTCAAATACCACAGACAAAACCAGCAGCACCAGTGCTGACTAGTGATTTCCCTTAGCCACCAGGAAATCACTGACAACCAAAGCCAGTGCTGATTCAACAGAATGGCCCTCATAAAACCTCCCTGAAATGGTCCAACAAAGAAGGAAGGAATTGGGTGGGAATAACTTGTTTTGGCTTGTTTTGGACAAAAACAAAAGGGAGATAAAAGCTAGAACAAACTGAAAGATCCAAGAATTCCCCCTCCTTTCCCCACCCCCAAGAATAGGGTGAATGTTAATGTTTCAGAGAATCTGGACAAATATTTGCATTTAAAAAATTAACCAACCTAGTTAAGAATATAGAAAAAGAAGGAAGAATTGATGTATAAAGGAAGGAATGGAAAAGATCTAATGGTGTTAGATAACTTCTGAAACTATTTTACCTACCACTTCTTCAGTAACTGGGGAAAATGAAAAACTAGAAAAACTTGGACTTATGGGAACAGCACCTAACTTTGCATAGGAAAAAAATCCTAAAGCTTTTCCAGTTTGCCCCAAAGACTCTTCCAAAAAGTCTGTAGTCTCTGAATAGCAAACTTTTTGATGAAATCACTAAACAAATGAGGAGAGAAGACATACTTTTGCACAGGGAATCTTCCTTTTTCTTTGGGAAGTTAAACTCCACAGGCAGTTGCCAGGGCTGAAGACTGTAGCTGTGTGCACTGTAGCTGTAAACAGCTATTAGGAACTGGGTGATCCCAGCTCCTGCTAGTCATTGCTGATGGGCAAGAAACCATGTATAGTGAGGCTTAGCAGATTGAAACAGCAGTAGATTTTAATCTACTGTATCAGCTAAATACAAAGTTTGGTGGACTAAGATGTGGACTAGGAATAAGATGAAGACAGCATGAGGACATATCCTTAATTTAGTAAGCATCTTTAAGCCAAACTGTGGTGAAGTATGGATGAGCTCTGAGATTTAGACGTAGAAAGCATGACTATCGATCAGATTGCAAGTGATTGGGAAAATTTACAAACCAATATACCATTATGAATCCAAGAAGAGAAACAGTGCACATATAGCAATTAAGGCATTCCACCACTCTTATTTTGTGATATTCTTGTGTAAATCTTAAGATGTTCTCACAAAGCAAATGAGAGGAACTGAAAATTAGAAATTGGAATTCTCATAGGGAAGCACCATGAGTTGGGCATAATGTTGCAAATTTATTCATTTCATTTCATTTCTAAGGCCACCCAACTCCATAATGACTATGGGCAGCTTTCAATAATAAAATCATTACATACACACACAGAGAAAACACCACGGGTATTTGAAAGAAGAAAAACCATTCATTCTAAAAACAAAACAGCACACAGTACCCGCTACCTAGTCTAGCCCACGGCCTGGTGGAAAAGTTTTAAGGACTCTTTTAAACATGGTCAAGGTAGGAACCAGATGGATCTCAGGAGTAATGTTATTCCAGAGGGCAGTACTGTGATAGAGAATGCACATTTCCTGGGTCCCATATGATACTGCTTAATTTATGGAACTTGGAGCATGCCAACTCTGCTCAATCGTACAGGTCAGGCAGAATGACTAATTAGCTCTCTGGCCTTTTGGTTTACGGTTTGGTTTTAGATGAGGAAGGTAGATCAATCAAATATGTGAATTATGTTTCTAATGAGTGAGAATTCATTATGATTTTTTCCTTTGATGGAAACAGTAGGACACTGATCTGCTAAAACAGGTTGGTGGCTACAAAAAAGGCTGTAGCATTAGACAAAAGTAATGTAAGGAGCCTGTATATATTATTAAATTGCAAAACTCTTCTGTTAGAAATGTACACTTATAGAAAATTGCATCAGGATATTTAACAATTTAATATTAGGGGAGTACAAAAGTCTACTGTCAGGATTATTAGGCTAGTACAAACAGATTCAATAAAATCCAGTTGCTTCTAGATCATCTTCATAATCTTATACAATGATTCTAATTCCAGGCTAGACTAAACGCATGACATATACTCCAATTTCTATATTACAAAAGTCAGGCATGATACAAATGTCCCCAGTAAGCTGCCCAAGTCATGCACCGCAGAAATCAAATTTATAAATAAAAATAAATGTTTGGTTAAACTAATCTTGTTCTGCTTAGACACAGGAACAAAGTAGCAAGATACATTGCTACTAAATAAAGTAATGGTTGAAAACAATTTTGCAATATCATGACCCCTTAAATGATAAATTAATTTGCACAGCATCCCCTTTTGAATTAGGATGGCCTAAGAGAATGTGAGGGGGATGCGGTGGCGCAGTGGCTTAATGACGCTGAAAGTTGCCGGCCAGAAATGGTCGACGCTTCAGCGGTTCGAGTCCAGCCTTCACGTTAACAGGGTGAGCTCCTGTTTCTCCCCAGTTCCTGTCAACCCAACAGTTCGAAAACTCACGTGAGTAGATAAATGGGGACTCTCACTCCGGTGGGAGGAAAAATGCTGGCGGCGCCTTGCAAAAGGAGTCAGGAGCAGTTGCCGGTAAGCGCTAAACCACGCTCGCCCGAAAAGGGCGCAAAGCAACGGAAACTCCACCTCCTGCGCTCGCCAGCTGGGCTCTGCTCTAGGAAGGAGGCTCTGGCAAACCACTTCCGAAACACCTTGTCTTGAAAACTGCAAGGACTCATCCAAGCAGTCACTGCAGAGTCGGTAATGACTGAGCGCAGATTAAAAAAAAAAAGAGAGAGAGAATGTGACTAGCCCTAAGTTATGGGATATCTTCTCCAAGGCTGAAGACATACTTAAATCTGGCTCTCCCCACTTCTAGTTCAATACTTATTACTATACCATGCTGGCCCTTATTTGTTCTTCCCTGGAACAAATTCTCTCTGCTCTATCACCTCTAACCACAGTTAAGGCAGATGAGTATTTCTGTTTAATCAAGATCTGATATTGTAGAATGAAGAGAGCAACTTCCCAGATCAGGGGGAACCACAACCCATAGCCACTCAGTCTTAGCAGGGTTGAGCCACAACCTGTTCTTTCTCATCCAGCCCCTCACAGCCTTGAGACATTGGGACAAAACGTGGGTGGCCGGGACAGAGATCTATAGCCGTGTATCACCAGCATATTGATGATACCTGACCCTGAACTGACAGATGACCTCCCCCAGTGGCTTCATGTAGATATTAAAAAGGAGGGGGAAGAGCCATCCTGAACTCACTGTAAACCACCAACAAGCATGACGAAAGCTGCACTGTATCCAGGTCTGAATCCTGGCTGGAAAGGGCCCAGATAATCTGCTTCCTCCAGGGCCCTCTGAAGCTAGAAGCCAACCACCTTCTCAACAACCTTCCCTAAAAAGGGAAGGTTGAAGACTAGATGAAAATTGTCCAGATTGGCTGAATCCATGGATGGCCTCTTGAGGAAGGGGTGCACCATTGCCTCTTTCAGAGCTGGCAGGACCACCCCCTCTCTCAAAGAGGTATTTACCACTGCATGGATCCACCCATATGTGGCCTTAACCAACCAGGAAGGGCAGGAATACAGAGGTGGCTGCATCCACAGCTCTGAGGACCCTGTCCACTTCCTCAGGACTAACAGGCTCAAATTCCTCCCAGATAACGTCACAAGACTGTGCCTCCATTACCTCCATAGGACCTGTCCAGTTGGAGTCCAACTCAGAACAGATCTGAGCAATTTTATTCAGCAGGTATCGGGAACAGTCCTCATAGCGACCCCACAGATGCTCCATTGATCCCTTCTGACCTAGAAGGGACTGATTTGTCCTGAAGAGGGCCACTGGCCGATACTCAGAGGATGTAATAAGGGCAGAGAAATAAAGCTTTTTCATTGCCCTTATCACCACAAGGTAGGCTTTAACAAAGGCTCTTAACTGCATCTGGTTGGATTCATTCTTAATTTTCCACAAGCAGTGCTCCAGGCATCATTTTGCTGCTTCATTCCCTTCAGGCCCTCTGAAAACCAGGGGGCATACTGGGGTCTGTGCCCAGAGAGGGTCCACATAGGCACGATCCTATCTAAGGCTGCTGACACCACCTTATTCCAGGCAGTGACTAAGGCCTCAGTTGAACCAAGTATCAAAACTTCAGGAAAAAAACCAAGCTCCCTTTGAAACCCATAGGGTCCATTAGGTGTCTGGGGTGGGCCAATCAAATAGACCCTGCCTCCCTGGTGGGGGGTGGGGAGGAGATATGCTATGGTAAAGGGACAGATGGCAATATCCCCTAACTCCAGATCATGCATCCACTACCCTGGAACAAAAGCCAGTTCCAGCATGTGGCCTCCCCTCTGGGTCGGACCTGCAAAAAGTTGGGTCAGGTTCAATGATGGCAGAACCATACATTTGGGGAACTCCACTGCCAGGCTGGAGACAACCTCAAGCAGAGCAGGTAGGAAGGCCACTATGCAGCAGGGAAGCTGTGCAGTAGCAGAACTCCCAACTGACCCCTCATCCCAACCTCACAAATAGGGTCTCACACCAGGCTATTTGTGAGACAGTGCCCCGGCAGCCTTCACAGTTCCCAATAGACAACAGCAACCCCACCCCTACCCCAGCCATGGAGTTGTGGCTGGTGCCATACCCAAAACCCCAATGGGCACGTTTTTGAGAGGGGCACTCCCCTTTCTTTGCTCAGCTCTGCAAGACCCCTCTGCAGTACATGCTAGGTTAGCCCTCTCATCCAGGATCACATTCCAGATGAGATTAACTTTATTAGAGACCAACCTAACATTAAGTAATACCAGCTGGAGTCCAGCACTGCCTAAAGTTTGATAACTGGTAAGTGGGGATGTAGGCAGAGGGCTGGAGTGTGGGATAGATATAAGACATCACTCCCACACTCCCCGTGTATGGCCCACCCTCTGCCTCCTGCAATATCTCCCATTGCCCATCACCACCACAATCCTATCCTGTCTCTGACTCCGACTGCCCCACTCCCCTCGCCCTCTGTCCCCCTCCCCTAGCCACCATGGGTCCCATACACAACTACTCTACTATTACTATTTAAAGCCAACCAAGATTTATCCACTGACTTCATTCACACATCACACTGTGCCAAAAATAAACAAAATCCATTACAGTTTAGGTTGAGATGCATATACAGAAATGAATTAAGTTAAAGCTTAGTTTATCATTAATGAATAAACAGAAGATTAATTCAGTTATGAAAATTACATACTTACAGGTCCCATAATAGTTGCTTGCCAATGAAACACTGAAAAACACAAAATATTATTTACCTCATTAAATATTTAACTACACTATAAGAGGGAAAATATATTTTGCTATCAATTATAAAGATCTTACAGTCATCTCCAACAGGTCCGGCTGAACAATGTGCAGGTGGATCACGCTGCAGATCACTTAGTTCCTGTAAGAAACATAAAAATATTTCGAAGGTTACACAAGCAAACTCAAGATTAATTATCCAAATTTGGATCCAATTTATCAATTTGTTTAAGTGTGCTCAAAATGTACAATCAAAAAAATCAAAATAAATTTTAGTCAATAGAAGATAAAATTCAATTATATAGCTGATCTCCACAGATTTACTGCATATCTTATACATTTCAATATCATTAATACAATCAATGACTCCCACATTATTTCAATTCTGAAGTTGTTAGCCCATGTGGAAAGACATAGATGCAGACCTCAGAACACTCTGTTAAATAGAGTTAAGGCAAAAGTGAAGCAAGATCTAGTCTGACAAAAACAGTGCAATGAATTAAGTCATCCCAAAACACTGCATGGGTCAAGGAAAGAATCAATGACATTTCATGCTAGCATGTTTTCAATTTATTATTTTATTGACTACCACACAATTATCCTCACAATTTCATTGATGTACTCAATTTGTATAGCCACCCAGCATTATGAGGTAGCTCTGAGAGAGCCTGGGATCTTTATTTTATCTTTGTTTTTTATGTTTTGTTGATTTTATTGTAATTTTTTTGATTGTTGTGAACCACCCAGAGTTGTTGAGAGTCAGGTAACATCCAAGTTTATTAAATTATTATTATTAATCTTTTACCAATTCTGGATATTACATAAGATGATCCTAGATTACTCAAGGAAACTAACCATTAGGTTGTGAATGTTCTATTACACTTTTTATATAGAATTGTTACTAGGTATTTTAATATGGATATTTATATATTTATTGTTTTTATTGTTTCGGATTTTAATTGTAAGCCACCCAGCGTCACCCTCTGGGGGAGATGGGTGGTATATAAATTTGTGCAGGTAGGTAGGTAGGTAGGTAGATAGAAGTTTCTTAGGTAAAGATGAGATTCTCAGGCATACAAAATGAACAGGAAGACCCAATAAGTCTATGAAGGTTACAAACTTTAATTCTAACAGAGTATACACAATTTAATATACATTGTATTTCACTTACTTTTTAAAATGTTTATGTTACAACAGGAGTGAATTGCCATATACTACACTTACAAACTTCCTGAATATATACAGGTAGTCCTTGCTTAATGATCACTTGTTCAGCAACCATTCGAAGTTACAACAGCACTGAATGAATGGTACTTATGCCCGGTCCTCAAAGTTACGCCCGTGTGCTCACATGATCAAAAATTCAGGCACTTGGCAGCCCTCCCACATTTACAATTGCAGGGTGTACTTCAACCATCCCCACCCACCTATTTCACCCCCTGCATTCCATGGTCCCTGCCACCCTGCGTTCTGCTGCCCACAGCTAATCTTTACCATCTTCTTGCTACCACTGCTGACTAAGTGCGTCCAGTCTGGCCCTTCGCGAGGCAGCTGCTGGCCCCGCAAAGCCTTCTTCCCGAGGTTGTGTATGGTGGTTTCCTTGTGAGATCTCGGGAAGAAGGCCTCATGAGGCCAGCAGCTGCCTTGTGAAAGGCCAGGCTAGGCGCACCTTGTCAGCAGAAGCAAGAAGACAGTGAAGGTCAGCTGGAGTGGCAGAGCACAGGGCAGCAGGGGCCTCAGAGTGCAGAACCGTGAGGGCAGCTACAGCTGGGTCTTCGCGCCATGCTGCTGGGTTGGATCTTCACACTACACTGCAGTGCTAGGGCAGCCATGGCTTTGTGCCATGCTGTGGTGCTGGAGTGGCTGAGGCTTTGTGCCATGCTGCTGGGCTAAGGCTTCACACTGTACTGTTGAGTTGGGGCTTTGCGCTGCACTGTGGTGCTGGGGCAGCTGCACCTTTGCGTTGCAGTGCTGGGGTGGCTATGACTTTGTGGCACGCTGTAGTGCTGGGGCAGCTGCAGCTTCACAGCACACTGCGGTGGCGGGCTGGCTGGGGCTTTGTGCTAGGCTGTGGCAGCCACTTGCACACCCTCCTGCCCTGGCAGCAGCCACCCCAGCCCAGAACCTCTTTGTGACTTCCTGCCAGCTTCCTTATTGACTGCTCATTGGAAGCTGGGAGGAAGTTGCAAGGAGGTCCTCGCTTAACGACCCACGATTCTCACTTAACAACGGACTGCCGGGATTGCTGTTGCTGAGCGATGCAGTCATGTTACATTGTGCTTTACAACCGCATCACTTAGCAACTTCCAGTCCCAATTACTGTCATCACCTGAGGACTACCTGTATGGGTCACTGAACTAGACAGGTTGTCAGCCTGATCTAGTAGGGCTGTTATGTTCTTATGAGTAACAAGGTACAAGTAACAGAATTTAATCATACAAAAATAATCATATATTACAAGCACTATCATAAATCAACTTTGAATTTCAGCATTAATAGCTCATACAAGTACAGGTAGTCCTCGCTTAATGACTGCCTTGTTTAGCAACTGTTCAAAATTACAATGGCACTGAAAAAGTAACTTTACAACCGGTCCTTGCACTTACGACCATTGCAGCGGTCATGTGATCATCATTTGTGTACTTCACAGCCAATATCCAACAAGCACAGTCAATGGAGATGCTGGCAGTAAAATCGCAAGTTGCAATTACATGCTGTCTCGCTTAACAACTGTGGGTGATTCACTTAAAGACCGCAGTGGAAGTAACCTCATAAATCCAGTGCAGTCATGTGATATTTCACTTAATGACCATGCTGCTTAGTGATGGAGTGGCCAGTCCCAATTGTCATTAAGTGAGGACTACCTGTAGATTACCTGTGTAAGTCATGTACAATACAACAGAATTACACTAAAATTTAAAAGCCAGGGGATCAGATATAGAAAAACTGAAAAATAAAATAGCTTTTCATATAATGGTTTCAGAATTAGATATATTTTTCCTTTATATTAAATGGAATATAAAAATACTCACCTGCAAATTTTTTATTCTAGAATGTCTTCAACTTCTGCTTTATAGTATTATAGCTTACACTCCATTTTAAAACTCAAACTATCTTAGTTTTCTACAATTTAGATAACTTTTCCACCTTTTTTTGTGTACAATGTTAGTACATCATTCTTACTCTGTACCTTTTCTTCCAAAACGCCTTTAAGATAGCTTATAAAAATTATATGCAATTAATAAAAGCAGCAAAACAAAGTATATTAAAAAGTATCAACATAATAAAGGCATAGTTGCATTAGCTCTCCAACTTCCTGAAAATTGAGGCTTCCAAAGGTGCCAAATATCAAGTGATGATTGGGCCAAAGGGGTGCTTTTGTGAAAGAATTTCATAAGCAATTTACTATAACTGAAAAGGCTCAATTTTTCATGCCCATCTGCTTCATTTTTGAAAGCAAAGGAGCTTAGATTATAGCTACCGATATGATTTGCATGTATAAATAAACATATTGTCAGCCCAGAATTACAGAGATGCTGTCAGGAAGGCTACAGCTCCAAATGAGCAGATATTGGCGAAGGATACAAAAATCAATAAATCAATAACAAGAGCTTCCAAAGTTATATTCATAATAAAAGGAAGAGAATCAGCATACCAGCTGCTCAGTGAAGATGGCAAAATGCTAACAGGTAACAAAAAAGGCAGAACCTATTCCTGTAGGTAAGCAGATGTTCCATTAGGCAAATATAAAGAGCAGGATGAAAGGGCAGGATGAAACAGTCATGGAATGCCTGCTCACTTTCAGTGAGAGGAAATCTCCAGAGTCAGATGAACTGGATCTTAGGGTTTGAAAGAATTGATTGTCTGGCTGAATTCCTACATAACATCTTTGACAAATCTTGGAGAAATCATGAAATACCAGACAACTGGAGAAGGACAAATGTTATCTTCAAGAAGGGAGAAAAAGAAGTCCAGGGAATTCCAGACCAATCAGTCTGAAATTGATATCTGGGAAGATTCCAGATCATATTTTTAAAAAGTTGATCTGAACACACCTTAAAAATAAAACTGTGATTACCAGAGGTTATCAATGGATTTGGTAGATTTTGGGAATGCTGTAGACAGAATAGATTTTAATTTCATCAAAGTATTTGACAAAATACCCTGCAATATTCTGTTTAGCAAGATTACCCATTAAAATGACAATGAATACATAGCTGGTTCAAGAAATGTACTTGAAGCCTGCTCAATGGTTCTTCCTCTACCTGAGGGTGATATCAAGTGGAGTGATGAAATGAAATTCAGTCCTGAATCTGGTACTCTTCAGTAATTTTTTTCATGACTTTGAAGTTAAGGAAATTCTTCCAAAATTTGCAGGCATAAAATTGGGCAGGTTAATACTGTAGAAAACAGAAATAAAATTCAATATTATCTTGATAAGTAAGAAAAATAGATTGTTCTGCTTTATTCTGTAGTAGTCTACCATCTCTCAAGTATTATGTGCAATTTTCAGCATCAAGTAGTAATAATGATTTAGAGAAACTGGAACAGCTACCGGGGGGCAGGGGCGGGGACACAAGGATGATCAGCAACTAGAAACTAAGCCCCATCACTAAATATCTAGGAATATTCAGCCTGAAAAGAGAAGCTTGGGAGAATATATGACAAAACTCATCAAATTTGTCAAAGAAGATGGCTATGACTTGGTCATGCCCCAGGAAGTAGGAAGCAAAATTATAGATTTAAATTCCATAAAGGCAGACCCCACTGAATCTTAGGAAACAAATTCCAAACAGTAACAACAGCTTGATTGTGGACCCAATTACTCAGGGAGGGTAATTCATTAGATGTGTTCAGTTATAAGCAAGACAACCATCTGTCAAGGATGTTTTAATCTGGATACCTGCATGAAGCAGGGAGTTAAACTTAATGGCCCAAATAGTTGGAATACGTGTCCAAATGAATGCAGTGTCACAGAAGCAATTTCCTTGAATAGGAATTAATACCTAGCAGAACATATATTAACTGTTAAATCCAGCTCCAGGAGAATCATGAGTTTGATCTATATATTTCAGTTCTGGCCAATTCAAGTTCAGATACAATAATGAATATGCATAATATTTTCTCTTTTATAAAATAAATTTTACATACAATATAAAACAAAAAGCAGTGTCTTTGGTGATATAAAATGCTACAATCTCTCTTTTTAGATACTGAAGGAGGTTAGCTGTTTTAACACATTGTTTATGTGTATTGTAAATTTAAGTGGAAAATGTTTTAATCTATTTCTTGTCATTGTATTCAAGTTGACACAAACTAATTCACTCAATACAATATAGCAGTGCAGTAGGATAGAAATTTTTAATTTTTTACACAGTTTTGAAGAACTGTATCATCAGTAGTTAATTAATTCTTGCCTAAAAGGCAACACTAAATTAGAAAATGTAATTAACAGCATACTAGAGTTTAGAAATCTACCCATAAAACATCAAGATTGAGTTTCAGACACTGCTACAAATTGAAACTAAGCAAGAACCATTCTAATTACCATCAGAATTACTGAAGATTATTTTAAACTGGAACTTTAAAAAATACATGCCCTTAAGTATAAACTGTGTGAAGCAAAAGGGTAGAGAGATAAGAAGCTAAAGTTGTATCTAGAAAAGTAATATGATAAAGCCAAAATGTAACACTTTCAAATGCTATTGATTTACACTGGAAAATGTCACTGGAACCAATAGATTCCATATCTTCTTCACACACACCCCATCTGTTCTAGAAGCTCATCCAAATTTGGGTGGGGGGGAACTGTGCAGTGGGAAAGCTGATTGATGTTATTATTTCAAACGAATAAGTTAATTGAATTCCGTAGTCAGAATAGTATTAATTTTTGACTGATTCATAAATACTTTACTAAAGTTTCCTAGCTTGATCACCCAGAGGCTATTCATTAACTAATTAATCAGCAAAGTAAAATTATTTTAAGGTATTTCCGTGATGGCTTACATAATAATCCTATCTGTAGTTATTCATGAAACCATTTTGTTAAATGAAGATTACCTCCAGATAAGAGTAAATAGGACTATAATTTTAAAAGTGTGAATACCTTTGTTTTATATTAGATAAACTCCTAAAATACTCAAATACAAGAATACTATAAGTCACTTTACAGTAGCCTAACTAAACTAATTTAATTATTTATAGCTTAGATGTAGAAAAAGGAGCTGAAAATTAGAAACTAATTTTGTAGTATGCAAAAATAGAGGGTATTATTCAGGCAGAACCAGAGTTATAATATTAAGGACTAATAGCATTTCTTAAACACAATAAAATACTAAATACAATGTAGCCATAAATATCTCTCTTACTATAATTTTACATAAGTCATTCTACTACCCATTTTTGTAAAACAAAGCATCAATTCCAGAAGAAAAATAACCTTTGGAAATGTTTTCTATGGTCTTCCTAGAATTTCTAACGTGTTTCTTGGGAAAACTGTGTGTCTAAAAATGTTTTTTACTTTTTTTTTTTCCTCCTTGGGGCATCACATCTCTATAGGTGGGTAGCTATTTACAAACTTGACAGTGGCTGGGCTCTCATATTGTGTAAAGGTAGAAAATAGTTTTTGGATTAGCACAATGTGTAAACCCAGCTATTATGGTTTGTGAGCCTTGTTTTATGGCTTAATGTTATTATGAACCAGGCATTATGGTTATTCAAGAAACCATAATTTAAATTAACTACAGTCAGTGCATCTGATTTCTGAAACTACCTTGCACTTTCCTCACATTAATAATTGTTATAACCAATCACTGTTTACCAAAATTCAATTAGTAAAATTAATCAAAATGAATATTCACTCTGACACCTGAATACAAGAGCCACATGTTTACTGTTTTTCACATAATTCCCGTGACCTAGAAAAACCATTAAAGTTACTTGCAATTAATTTTATTCTGAAAAACTAGTTGCATGCCACTCCTGAGAGGTCATTTCAGTGTATACTTGTCCAAAGAAACCAATGGCAAAATTGTTCCAAAGTACAATTCCCTTTTAAATCCAAGAGCTCAGATTTCATGGAGAAGAGAAAATAACTTATTTATGCAAAGCGCTGATACTACCAGTCCAAAAGAGAATCCACAAGTGTCCAATTTCCAAGTGTCATGAAAGCTGAATCCAGCAATACACAACAAAGCTGCAGAACTGCAGGCAGTGGAAAACCTGTTGATGTCTTTACAATTTTCAATTCCAGATGAAACCAAAGATCCTTAAAATGCTGGCTAGCCTAAAATCTTCCTAGAGGTCTACCTCACTGAAACACAGAGATACTCTTAATTATACAGGAGGTTGTATGTGTTAATAGTCCCCGTCTACGTAAAAAATTAAATGCTGACATGAAGTATTTAGTAATAATAAATCAGTTAAATCAGGCTTGTACAGTCTCTAAGCTAAACACAGCCAATCAACCACACACTGTTATCATCCAGATTCTCAACAGTGTTTAAAGGATAATTAAAACTACTCAGACTACTAGGCTGCTTTTAAGTTTGCCCGTTATTTTGCTTCTGAAATGAACATTGCTTTTAATTTCACTATTGTTATTAAGAATTGTTGGTTTTGTGGTGGTTTTAAAACTTTTCTCTCCTTTTGTAAATTGCTTTGGGGCTTTTCTTTGAGAAAGATTGATACAGAAATAAAATAAGTAACTTGCTTGTTTTCCTATCATGACCAAGCAGAAATAACAGTACAGGTAGTTCTCAGTTAACAACAGTAATTGGGACTGGAATTTCCATCACTAAGCGATGCGATCATAAAACACGACGTCACGTGACCATACCGCTTAGTGACAGAAATCCTGGCAGTCCCTGTTCCCATTGTTAACTGAATCCCACTGATCATTAGGTAAGGACCCACCCCGCCCCGAGCTATTCCTGGCTTGGTCCCTGTCAGCCCTGAACCTCAGTAAGGTAAGGGTTTCCTTCCTCTTGAACTCCCACCACCCACCTATCTCCCCAACTCTGCCCTTTTGGCCACCCTGCCAGTGGCACTCTTCACTGGCAGTGGTGGTACTGGCAGGGCTGAAGTAGAGGCCCAGGCCTTCAGCTGTCTCAGCTGGCCACTGCCGACCCAGGACCTCCAAAGCATCATGAGAAGGCCACATGCGATTTGGAGAAAGGTGGGTGTGGCCTTCTTGTGAGGTTTCAGAAGCCTTCAGAAGCCTTCCAAAGCATCATGAAAATTGCGTATGCAGCCTCAGGAAGAAAGCTTCCTGCAGCCAGCAGCTGCCTTACATAGGGCCAGGCTAGGCACACCTCTCAGCAGTGGGAGGAAGAAGATGGCAAAGTCAGTTGGGTGCAGCAGTGCTGCAGAGCACGGGGTCCTTGTGCTGTGGCGCTGGGGTGGCTGGCTGCAGGGCTTGAGGTGGCACTCCCTGGTGGCAGTGGTGGCACCAACAGCACAGTTCTAGTCCTGCCTTAGGCATGAAATAGAGGTTCAGGGGCAGCGGCAGCCAGCTGAGACTGCTGAAGGCCCCAAGCCTCTATTTCAGCCCTGGTACTGCCTGGCCCCCACTGTTGCCGAGGAGTCCCACTTGCAGGGCAGCCAAAAGGGCAGAGACTGGGGGAAGACAGATGGGAGGGGGTGGTTGAAGCACACTCTGCAGTCCTAAGTGTGGGTGGGCTGCCAAGCACCCAAATTTTGATCACGTGACCATAACTTTGGGGACTGGGTATAAGTAGCATTCATTCAGTGCCTCTGTAATATTGAATGGTTGCTGAATGAATGGTCGTTAGAGCCAATTTGGTGTAGTGGTTAAGGTGCTGGCCTAGAATCCAGGAGACTGAGTTCTAGTGCCATCTTAGGCATGAAAGCCAGCTGGGTGACTTTGGGCCAGTCACTCTCTCTTAGCCTAACCCACCTCATAGGTTTGTTGTTGTGGGGAAAAAAAGAGGAGGAAGAAAAATTAGATATGTTCGCTGCCTTGAGTTATTTATAAAAAATAATAAAGGCAGGATAAAAATCTAATAAATAAAATAAATACACTACTAAAACTCTCATGTCTGTAACCTTCAACTGCAAAATGGTGCGTCACAGAGCAACAATTTTTGAACCACGGTACCTCAAATAGGCTAACTTATAGAATGTGTCCAAAATCCAGGACCCATTACTCCTGTGGGATTGAAATTTGGGAAATTTGTGGCCGCTTCAGTACTGCTGAGCTGCTGCGCCGCCATGATCAGCCCAGGTCCAAGTACAGTTGTAGTGTTTCCTAGATGTAGCAGATTATCTGGATCTTTTTCGGGCAAGATTCAGGCCTCAGGATGGGGCAGAAGCCACATTGGTCATTCTAGTTAATACCACTGACCACAGTATCCTTCTGCGCTACATGTGAGGACTGGGAGTGGTAGAGCTATTCCTTCCTGAGTGGGTCATTCAAGATGGCAGCAGAATCACTGTGGCTCACCTCGGGGCTTGACTCTCACCTTTGCTTTTTAACATCTATATGAAGCTGCTGGGAGAATAACCTGCTGTTTGGGATGAGATATCAATATGCTGATGACATCCCACTGTAAATCTTGATCTCATACCTAGCTGGAGATGCAGCAGATGTCCTGATACAACGTCTAGAGCTGCAGGACACTGGGTGAGGAGAAACAGATTGAAGCTCAATAACAGCAAGATGAACATGCTATTCATCTGAAAACCATCTGGCTATCAGCTGCTGTACTGACTCTGGAAGGAATTGAACTTTCCATGAAGAGGAGGCTGGTAAGTTAATCTTCTTAGACTGACAGCTACTGCTGGATCTTCAGTTAAAGCCACAGCCAGAGAAGACTTCAACCAGCTTCAGCTGAGGTACCATTTGGGGCGCTACATGGAGGCGGAGGCGGCAGAGGAGGAGGAGACGGCGGCCTTTGGTGACAGCAACACATGTCCTTATTACCTTTAGAGAAGGTTGCTGTAATGCACTTTACATGAACTGTCCTTGCAGAAAATTTGAAAACTGCAGTTGGTATAAAATGCAGCATCCCATCTATTGACAGATGGGAGTTGTTAAAGCCATACAGCAGCAGTTTTGCAAGTACTGCACACATTTCCAGGTTGTTCAAACGGCTGGTTTTAGGCTGTAAAGCTCTATATGACTTGGCTTCCAGGTATCTCCAGGACTGTCTTGTTCAACTTGCCTTCCTTGTTTGCTTAATCTGGGAGGGGATGTTATGGGTACCTTTCCCCTGAGAGGTTGATGAGGGAGGCCCCAGAGATGGGATTTTTGGTAATAGCTACTATACTCTGGAATAACACCTACATTTCTATCTTTCTGGAAATGAGCTATTTTGCAAATGTAGTTGTCTGATGGCAGTTAGCTTCACCTGTTGGAGCTGGATGTTGTCAATAGAGGTGGTCTTAGCCTTGTTATTATGAACTGGTTTTTAAATATTTTTCAGTTTTTATTGTGTATTGTGAATCATCTGAAGTCTAATGAAGTGGGGCAGTATATACAAAATTGTACATAAATTAATAAACATGGGATTGAATTATGTGCATATTCGAAGAAATAACAAAACATTCAAATATCAATATCTTACTGAAGAAAAATGAAGAACTGGATATAGAAGAAAGGAGCAATTAAGAAGAGTGCATACATGGGCTAGAATTATAATTATATAATTCTGCTTAACTATATGGATTAAAACTTCTAAACATGAAAAAAAATTAAGATGCAAAGAATTGTCACAATCATATGCATACACACACCTGGGTTGCAACTGATAAATCTCTTCCAGCCAGCCAGGAAAGCTTAATTAAGCCACCATTACTCAACAAATGTTTAGGACATAAATTATTCAAACAAACATTAGACTTACTTGTACATATTTTTGGAGCCTAGTAAATTGTGGTCTTAATTAACATGTTATTTAAAAAATTAAACTATATTTCACAAAATTTGAGTAACTGAGCTTGACTAAGAGAACAATTTTCAAATAGCAGAAGCCTGGATATGTATAACTAACAATAAAAGTTTCACTGTTCATAGACTGTGTACACATTTTTTCTTTTGTTGAATTTCTGATTATGTGAGGAGAAATTGACAAGAAAATCTGTACGCTCTATGGCTTAATATAACACTGTAATTTCTTCAACTACTGTAGATAACTTAAAAAGCCAAGCTAGTTATCAAAAGCTCACGGACAGTTCACAAAACTCACAGAAATATTGTCTTAGAAGTCTACAGGATGATATAACTTGAAAATATATGCTTCTCAAGTAAATATAACTGTCATTTATTTGTTCTTAGATATATTAGATACATTTACAAATTTAATTCCCGACTGAAATCTAAATGCTGTATAAATATATTTAACATTTTTAATTTTATAGAATATTGAAGTAGAAATATAATACAATTTAATAAATTTAGAAATATGGTTTGCAATATTTGAAAGCTAATGCTGCAAATGAATCATCTCATTTGCATTCACAAAATACATATTAAAATGTATTGGTAATTTGTATCTTTTCTTAAGCTTCTAGTAATGGGAACCTCAATATCCTTCCTGGTATCCACAATTAAACATTAAACTGACATGTTATTTTTCAAAACCATGGCCCTGTTTCCAGTTTAAAACACTACAGGAGGCAGCTTGAGACTATCAGAAGCAGGAATGTTTCTGTTGTTTTTGAATGTTCTGCAAAGCATCTGAGAACGGGGCACTTCACAAATGGTACTGGTGCAAGCAAAATACTCCTTCTCAAAGCAGCAACATTCTCTTAGCCCCAAAAAGTTCTCTATCCCTATCTTCCATTAAGACTTCCATTAAAAGAAAAACATGGTAGTAGTTTCCTTATTTGTAATGTTTATTGCAAAGTAAACCTGTTTTTCACAAATAGTTTTCTCTTGTATGTTTAGGACACTTTCTGTCTGAAATAATTTAGAAGCTGGCTTATAAGCACTGAAAGAAAGAGGGAAATTTAACAAAACAGATATAGTACGAGAATATTAGCATTCCATAAGTGTTTTGTCCTCTTCACCATTTAATTTAGATATATGTTCCAGATGTCTGGTAAACATAAGCAAGCAAATGTCTTTCATCTTTTGCAGGCAATTTGAATTCCTTCAGTTATGTAACTCCCTGTGTATGTTGTCAGTTTTTCAGAGGAAATCTAGAATAACTAAACATCAGGACTCTGGTACAGTAGATATTTGGCTGCCACAGACTAACACTGCTCTCCTAAAATGTCTAAAATAGTCTGGCTTTCTCGTTGGGATTTCCAGATTCTTCAAGATTACTGATGCTGTTAAAAATATAGCCCCTAGTCATTTCACTGGAAGTGGTGCCAAATACAGGATTAGTTTCTTTTATAAATCTAAGAGAAATCACAGCAGATTATTAGTATATGGAATTATCTAAAAATGCTGATCTTAACTGACTTAAACATACCACTCAGTATTTCCTTTTTCAGTTTATGTAAAATGTTCTTTATAAAGTATGCAAACTGCTTCATTTGCATAGTATTATTTGTTATTGGTTGTATGAAAGTTCTACATCATTTCAAAATAATTTATTGGTTTAAAATGAAAGCAAAACTATGTTGAGAATATAATTTAATCAAAGGTCATTTACATAATGAAAATCAGAACTATGTCAGAGGGGCAGTAGCAGGGTTTTAAAGCTTCTCATACTTTCACAAAAAGCTGATGAATTTGCCTACTTTTGTGATGCTTGATATTTTCTACTTTCAAAAATCAAAGGTACCCAGCCATTAATTTCAGATGATTTATCAATGGTAAGACTGCTCTTGCTATATCAGATGAGTTTCTTCTGGTTTTGTCATTTCTAAGTATGAGAACTGTAAAAAGTATGATGTTCTACATATAGATTTTAATTAATTAAATTAATTAAATTTGAATCCAAATCTCATGTGTTTAGTTAAGTATTGAGAGGATACATTTTGCTCATTTCTCCTCTTAAGCAAAATATAGCTATTAAATTTGTTTCTGTCACTTTGTTTGCATCACGGTCACTACTGGTGCTTGGCTTAGCTATCACTTTAATTTCTAAGCAGAGGAAAAAGGAGCAGAAAACAGAAAATACAGAAATACCCACAATGGAGGAGTAGACTATAAAGATGGTAGAACTTGCTGAAATGGCTAAATTGACTTGTCTGATTAAGGAAGGAACAATTACTTTTATAAAAGACTGGAAATCCTTTATGGACTTTTTGCTGAAAATGGACAAAAATGAATTGGTGGTTTCAGGATTTACTGATTAAAAAGGGTTGTTTATGGGAAGAAGGGAACCAAGGTATGTAATTTGGGAGGGTGGAAATGGTAATAATCATGCTAGTAACTGCTGTGAAGAAGATTGGAAGTTGCTTCTTTTGATATCTTTCTTTTTCTTTGTCTCTGTTTCTCACTTTTTCTTTTACCTTTTTATTTATTTTGCTTTTTTCTATTTTTTTTCCTGAGATTCTGTAGTTTTTTTAATTCTGTGTAAAATTCTTTTGTAATAAAAATTATGTATTTAAAAAAAGATGGTTGGATTGCAGCTTTGGAGGACCCTGGAAGATGTGGATTATCCAAACTCTTTCCAGTCAGGTTTCAGGTCTGGACATAATTCAGAGACAGCAATAATTACAATTATTGATGACCTCTAGTAGAGTCAGAATGGGGGTGACATGACTGTCCCAGTTCTCCTTGATTTCTCAGCAGCTTCTGATGCAATCAATCACAGTTTCCTTCTGAACAGGATGGGACAAGAGGTGCAGTGGTTCTCCCCTCTCTGTGGCCAGTTCCAGTTGCTACTGATGGTGGGGGAGAGGTGAAACCTGAAATCCTTGGTTTGCAGGGTGGCATAGGGCTCAATTCTCTTGCCTCTTCTATTTAACATTTACATAAAGCTACTGGGTGGGGTCACCAATTGATGGGGATAGGTATCATTAGTATGCTAATAGTACTCAGTTGTACACCTCAACTCTGGGTTGATTTAAGTGATGTTGTCAAGATCTTGTCCAGTGTCAGGAAGCTGTTGAAGACTTGATGAGGAAGAACAGGCATAAACCCAGTCCTTTTTATAATTTTATTAAATATTTTTAAAAAGGAAGATAAAGATTAATACAAACTAATATAAAGTAAGAAAAAGAAAAGAAAAAGGAAGACAAGAGAAAGCTAAAAGTGCGAGAAAAAATTTAAAAAATAGAAAAGAAAGAAAAAAGATACAAAGAAATACCTTCCAATCTTCTTTGCAGTAGTTATAATTATAAATTTACCTCTTACTCTGCGGTTACAAGATCTCTATGGTTACAACATAACTCTCTTCTTTCTATAATCTATCCTGTATAATCATCAAAACCATACATCATAAATTCACTTTTTTCTGTTTTATGCAAAAAGTCCATAATGGGTTTCCAGTTAGAAATAAACATAGATACTGTATTTTCTCTGATCAAAGAAGTCAATTTAGCTATCTCAGCAAGTTCCAACATCTTCATCAACCATTAATCCATTGTGGGTAGTGACAAATCTTTCCATCTTTGTGCATACAATAATCTCACTGCAGTTATGTACAAAAACAAAGTTTCATAATGTTTCCAACTGTTTGTCTATCAATCCCAAAAGAAAAACCTCGTCTCAATTGTATTTAATCTTTAAAATCCTCTGAATCAGTGTGTGTATTTGAATCCAAAAATTTCTAGCTTTTAGCATGTCCAAACATGATAAAATGTCCCTTCTTGTTGTCCACATTTCCAACATACATTTGAAGTGCTTTTATACATTCTAGACAATTTCTCTGGTGACATATACCAACGGTACATCATTTTATAAAAATTCTCTTTAAGATTATAACAATGTAAATTTCAATCCTTTGTCACTTTGCATATAGACTACTGCAGTGCACTATACATGAAGCTACCCTTGAAGACCACTTGGAAGCTACAGCTAGTCCAGAATGCGGCAGCGCAAGCAGGTATGGGCATACTTCAGTCCACTCATTTAACACTTCTGTTACACAAGCAGTACTGTGTACCAGTGAACTTCTGGTTCAACTCAAGGTGCTAGTTGTCTTAGGGACTATCTTTTTTTTTCATTGTGCCTCTCCTGTCAGATCTAACACACAGTGGGCATGCTCCAGGTCCAATGCATAACAAATGCTACCTGATGGGACCTAAGAGGCATATTTTGTTACAATGTCTGCCCTCCGGAATAGTATCTGTCTGAAGGTTTGAAGAGCCCCAACCCTGCTATCTTTTAAATGAGCCTTAAAGACTTGGCATCATATTTTTAATTATTTTAAATACTTATTTATAAAATATTCATACTTTAAAATACTTCCATATTTTATGAAAAGGAATGTATAAAGCAGCTTCATTTTTCTGTAGATAGCAAAAAGCAGGATCATTGGAACATACACATTACAATTCTGACTTTAGTGTTGGGATTTTTAATTACAGGCAGTCCTCGACCTATGACCATTTGTTCAGCAACCGTTCAAAGTTATGATGGCGCTGAATGGTTATGAGTGGTCCTCAGAGTTCAGGCTGTCCCAGCACCCCCAAAGTCATGTGATCACGATCTGGGTGCTTGGCAACTAGTTTGCACTTATAGTCACAGTGCCCTGCAATCGCGTGATCGCCATTTGCATCCTTCCCTGCCAGCTTCCCCAGAAAGTGGGGAAGGCTGTAAGTCGCTGGGGTAAGTCTCCCCCAGATCCTCTGTGCTTGTGCCATGCCAGCAACTCATGCATCTCCATGCACCCTTCCTGACCCATATTGCACACCCTCTAACCCTACCCCCCTCACATCTTTGCACACTCTCACACACTCTTCCTGACCTGCGCTGCGCTTCTTGCGCATCAGTGTTCCTCCTTACCCTGTCATCTACAAATCTGGCTCTAGTTCCTTAAACTGATATCATGAAGATGATTTCAGAAGGCTGAAATACACACACTTATTGGAGCATTGGTTTTGTTTTGTTTTTTAAAAAGAACCAGCCATTTAAGATAGAAGAAGAAAAAACTTGGGTGGATAACTAAAAACAGTATTATACAGTACATTTAGCTAAGAACTCCAATAGGTCTATACTGGTTTCAAATGTGCTAGTCATGGTATACAAAGTTTGCTGGCAAGATACCTGGCCATACTGCAGTTACAGTTTGCTAATCAACAAGAAGACTGACAGCTGACCATTCCTTGACTCCCTCCCCTCCCCCCCCCCAAAAGCTTCAAATATGGGTCAAATATCAATTATCAGAAGGGTAATGGGGAAACTATCTCAGATTCTAATCTCTCCCAGAAGCCTCACAAAATTCTAACCATCTATGTGGAGATTCCTTCATATCAACAAATGGAAGAAATACTGGTACACTTGCAACATCAATAATACACATTTATTGAACACAATGTATAAGCGTATTTGTATATACCAATCATAGCTATAGAAATTAAACTATGGGAGTCAAGTGGGAGACAGTTCAATTGGCTAAATTAAATGGAAATTCCTTACAAATATCCTTACCTGCCTTAAAGACACAGCTGTTATCCACTTCTTAAATGTTCCCTCCTCAATGAACAAAGTAATAATTTTATATTTAGACCAAGGATAACAAAGATCATGGAACATTTCTAGTTTGCCACTCTATATTTTTAAAATCACTTAATCGTCAGATTTAAGAACATAACAAAAAAGAGAAGTTTAAGAGAAGTTTAAGAATCTCATGAAGTTGATTTAAAGTATCTGTGTTTCTACAAACCAATCAGATAATACTGAATCAAACCTTTTATCAATATATGTATATAGAAAAGATATACATTTAGGAAGACAAAGTTAATGTTGAAAGCAGAAAAGAGGATAGAGTTTTCAAACATAAAATTATTAAGTGCATTTTGTGTGGGTAAATAGGTTGGTTACCCTTACAAAATGTTCTGTTCCCATGCAACTCCAATCCCTTCCCATCTGGGGTATGGGAAACATTTCCAGAGTGGGTTTTTGACTGCTACTTTTTAACCATTTGGTGGACTACTTGAGAAATACAGGGGAGTGAAAAAAAACTTCTGATACCCTATATTTTGCAAACAAATATGCCACTAACTAGATGGCATGAATATATCTATAAAGTAAATAAAAAAATATCCCAGCATCCCCAAAAGAAAACTGATAATCTGTCAAGGGGCAATTTTATTAAAGAGCAACTTTAACTTCCATTATTCATACAAAAATTACAGCATTGCTCACCCTTAATTAGAATATACAACAGATGTAAACATATGTTTAATCCTTAATATACTTATAATAGGGCTTGTTTAAAAGCATTTAAGATTTCAGCCTTGACATAACTTATAGCGTGTCCTAAGCACTCTGTTTTTAAAAAGTAATTTGATTTAAACTTTGCCTTTCTAATCAACTGAGTAGTCAAGGTGGCTATAAAAATTATTCTCACAAAGATCTAACAGTGAAGACTCTTAAGAACAAGGTATGGTTAGCCCAGCATACTATTTCCCATGGTAGCCAACCTGTCCCAAAGCTCTCCCTGGGAATTCCAGAAAGAAAAAATGAGGAGGGTGATTGTGTGAACAGTTTTCTGCAACCTAAATCTTCACCGAAAAAATCTCCCAACAATCAAAAGAATGCAATTAACTGTCCATGGTTGGAACAGAGTACACTACAATAATTAAAATGGTTTTCTGTAATTTTTCCTTGCCTACTTTTGCAGATAAATTGCATTAAATGACACCAATTTCTAATGTCATCAGTAACAACTTCATTTTCTTTTTTGGTAATTCAGCTGTTCCTCATCTTCCTTAATTTAACACCCACAAATAGCAAATGACAACATCTGAATCAACCTCTCACATTTTAACATTAACACTAAGCAAGCTTAGTCTAAAGGATGTAATTTCTTTAAAGACCAAGTTAAAGCAAGACATTTCCCAAGAACTGGCAAAAGCAATGGCTGCTTGAGAAGTAAAATTCTCAGAAGCTGATTGAAGCAAATTGCTCACAGACTACTTCTTCAGTAAGACAGACTGCTGATCTTCACTTTAAGTGGAGTGCACAAAATCACATCCTTTTATTTCAAACCACAATTACTTTCCCTGCTAGGCAGAGAAAACTGCCAAGTAGAAAGAACTACCAACAGCATGCTCATATACACTCTCAAGAACATCACAAATAGCTGCAAAAATAATAGCAAAGCAGGAGGCACTCTTGTAACACACTTCAACCTAACTAGGCCTGGTATGCATGTTGACTAAGATGGCATAGGAGCTGGTACAGAAACAACCCTTTTTTTTCTTCCAAGGCAATGCTAAAAGTGTAAAGAAAAATCTACACAAATATAATCTGGCAGCATTAAACTAGTTTCATACGGGGAGCAGTTGTTTTGCTTCATTGGGTGGTTTGAAAGGCTACATTCCCTACAGCAATGGAACATTATAAAAAAGTCTGTTATTTCTCAACATCCAGTTTCTACATGAAGCATCCTGAAACAATACTGTTTGGGAAAACCATCAATACTCGGAACAGCAAATGAGTTGGGGTCTGGGTGGTTCAAACTTTGGGCAGGAGAAAATATCCCACCAGAGAACCAATTAAGAACAGCTAAATCCCTGACCTGCCAGTTATGTATGAACAAGCTTTCTTCTTTTCTGTTGTGGAAAACTGCACACCACTCCTTGACAATTCTACTAAATTCGGGGAAAATAAAAGGGTACCTATCGAAAAGGGGAACGAAGCATTTTTTTTTTCAGGGTGGTCTACCATTTGCCAAACCATCCAGTATCAGGAGCTCCTGAAAGCTGCCATAGGGAGCTTCTGCGAGAAAATGCCTCCAAAGGAAAAAAAAAGGGGAGGTCATTCTTTCAGATCCCCTTCGCCCTCAAGTCCTTTCGTGTAGGCCCGGGTGCTGGTCCCCTCCCCCTCAGGGACGCCTTTTTCCCGAAATGCCAAAGCGGTTCTCCCTCAGTCCTCTCCGGCTCAACTGCTCCCAGGCCCGGGAAGCTCAAGCTCACCCGGTTCCCAACGGACGAGGGGCTGCCTGGCCCGGCCCATTCGGATGCGCTCACCTTCTGTATCCGCTTCAGCGCCATGGGCAGCGGGGGATGCGGGCGGACCGGTGTGGGGAAGCCGCGAGGGGGAACGAAGAGGAGGAGGCGGCGACGAGAGCGTCGGCTGCTCCAGGAAGGGGGGGAGCGGGCGCTCGCGGGGCGTGTTAAGGCCGGAGCCGAGGTGCCGCTCCGCTCCCAATCGATGGGTCTTTTGTTTCCGCTCCTACTCATAGGCGGCACACTCCACCCACCACCTCCTGCCGCCCGAGATGCATTCTGGGACATGTAGTTCCAGCGGGACAGGCGGGCGATGCCGCATTCTCTGGACTTCTGCTCGGCAGAGTCGAGTAGTCGTAGATCGGAAGCGCTGGCTGTTCGTTGGGGCCGGGATTCTAGTTGTGGGCTCGCTGCAATATGGGGTACTCTGGGAAGACTTTAAACATTCCTCATTCTAATTAATTTTTATTAAATAAGGGTTTTTTTTTTTTTACAAAAACAGTACAAATCTAAAGAAAAAAGTAAAAAAAAGAAAATGGTAAGTAAATAGGAAAGAAATGAAAGAAAAAAGAAAGGAAGAGGAAAAGACAAAAAATATAAAGAAGACTTTAGGATTTCTCAATTGAGGGAGTAAAGATTTTGTATTTCTGCAAATTTTAGTGTCCCTCAAGTCAACTGATATTTCTCTCTTAGACATGAGTGGTGCTGTTTTGGTCACACGGTCAAGACCAATCTCCCAACTACCCTCCAAACTTTTCAATTTATTTCTGCTGTTGTGTGTGAGCTAAAGGGGAAGGTGGGGAGGATGTGCTTCTAAACTGAATCTGACTTCAGGGTTTTGGGTTTTTTTAGCTTGCAAACTTCTCAAAGTGCAACATTGAAATCAGAGGGGGGCTAAAACTTCTGCATTCATTTAAGTCACAGAGGTGAGCAAGCAACCTCTAGCCCCAGAACTACATGGGGACCAAAAGTCATTTTATTACTGTTCTGGAAAACCTCTCCGATCATGACTGATGGGACAATATTCCACTATTTTAGGTGAAAACAGGTAAAAACTATATATAGATCTTCATTCAACCCTAAGAAGAGCTGGATTTGGCTTGGGAAAAGGATAAATGGGGCATTTTAGGTACCTAGATATTTTTTCCAGTCTGAGATTTATGGAGGATTATATATTGGCTATCAAATCAAACTGTCAGTTCCTTTTTTAGTATTAAATATTAATAAAATCTGCAACACTCTGTAAATTTATGTCTCTCAGCAAAGCCCAAATTGTTGTGACTGGAAAAACCTTTAAGCTATCCAGTCATTAAGTATGGCTTTAATTAATACTTAATTCTTCTGGCTTCAGAGAAGAGAAACCATACTGACTAACAGATCCCTTCCCTTGATTACAAATTAGTATGCATTAGAAAGCATAGTTTGATTTTGTAAGCAGTCTGCTAAGGCACAATGAATGCAGATGCATTTATGAGTTCTCAGTCTGCCTGCTGGAATATCTGATGAAGACAGAAATTGTGCAAATTTAGCAATTGCATGATAAATGGAAAATCAACAAGCACAGTATTCCCTCCATAGAATGAGAAGTTACATTTTCAAAATGTTAACCTGCTATGATTCGAAGTAGATCCTCTTACAAGCAAGATGGTAAGCCTGTCTGGAACAAATAAGATGAGAATGACCCTAAGCATGTTCAAATAGCCCTTTGATTACTCCAGTGTTGTCCAAACTTGGCCACTTTAAGATGAGTGGACTTCAACTCCTAGAATTCCCCAGCCAGCCATGCTGGCTGGGGAATTCTGGGAGTTGAAGTCCACTCATCTTAAAGTGGCCAAGTTTGGACAACACTGGATTACTCAGTTATAGCCCTAGCTGCTGCTACCCGTATACCTGCACAGCTGATAATAAAAAACCTGACTCAGTTTTGTGCATTTCCTGTGTGTGAAAGTTGAGAGATCCATTCAGCTTCTTACCAGGGAATTTTAATACCATCATAATAGAATTATGAGAAATTCAACTAGCATTTAGCAAATTTAGCTAAATGCTAGTTAAAATGAAATAAATTTAGCAAATCTGCACTAAATCTCAGTTATCTCAAGGAGTGTAAATTCCAGTTATTTCAAAGAGTGTGCCATTGTGAGGATATTTATATGTACATAACCCTCCCAGTCCCCCCTTTAACAACAAGCTGTGAATGATGACCGGGTTCATAATACGGCTTGTGTGATTTTGACTTGGCATTCTGTCCAAACCCAGGTATTCGCACAACGTGTGAATCCTTGTTGCGTATTCAAGGAGGTATGACTAAAACTATTATTGAAGCCCAGCCTAGGAGTTCATTTCAGGTCATTTGTGGGATACGATTAGTCAAAATATGACTACATTCACACATGGCATGCAGCCATAATGTGTCCTGGAATTATTTTATGTGAGCCCAGCCATTATGGGGATCATAGCGAGTCAGAGTTGACAGTTCGTTTTAGACGACCTGCTAATTGTGGTCTGTTCAGGGGCCAAGCAAACCATGGCTGAGTATCTTGCGCGAATGTGGCCCATGAGAAGGGCAACTCGGTTCCATAACGTGAACCCCGTTAGCATCCCTTCCTCTCAACGGTGGGCCTCGCTTAGGGCTTGAGCTGGCCCTTTAAGAGCAGAAGCTCTCCCTGCCCGCCATGTTCGGGACTTTCGCGCGCAGGCGCAGCTCGCCCGCTGGGTGCAACCTCGCGTGTCCTTTCCTGGGGAGCAGAACGCCTGTGGAGCGGGAGCCGGGCGAGAAGATGGGGCACGGCTCGAATTGCTCTGTGAGGGGTAAGAGCGCGCGAGGGGAGATTTGCCGCAGCCCAGGCGGGGGCGCGGGGCAGCCTCGCTCCGTTTTCTAGCTGCGTGTTGTGTGTTTGGCTGGGGGCTACCTGTTCTCCACGGCGGTACCTGAGGGGCCGGTTTCCTTCCTCCCCAAAGGTGCCCATCGCCGTCCGGCGAGGAACGATCCACGGATCTTTCTCGCGCTCGTCCCCACATGCGCGGCTGCCCTGTCAAGTGACTGCCCTGCCCGTAATCGGAGGGAGGAGAGCGCCTTTCTTCGTTCCCACCCGGTTTTTCCTCTGCGACCTTCACACGTTCTCCCCCTCCGCCGCCGCCGCCGCCGCCGCCGCCGGGTCCTCGTCCGGGGCGCGTCTGGAGATTGACTCCCGGCGCTCGCGGGTGTGAGCCCGCCGGGGCTTTTTCCTCACGCTCCTCCGGCGTGACGGTGGTTTTGCAGCAGCCTCGACGCCCCGAGTTTTCCTCCTTGCCTCTTATCTTCCCAGGAGCTGAGTCAACACTTTTGATCGTTTGTTGCCGAGGAGCCCTCGGGCGAGGCTTTCCCTGTGGCCTCGTGCTCCAGTTCTTGTTTATTTTTCTGGTGTGCTTTCTTACTGAAACTCTTTTTTTTTTTTGACGTCGAAAACAAAGAAACTCGGATCTGCGGTCAGGCATGCTCCATTCGGAATTAATAGGAAGAGGTCTCCTTGTTTAGGGTGGATTTCGTTTTCAAAACGGGGGGGGGGGGGCTCCGACAGATCACGATGCCATGTGTCTCTCTCTCAAACCACCTTTGCCCGTGCTTCTCGCTCCTCCTTTAAATTTTAACATAATTGAGTAATTTTGTCCTACGCTTTAACTAGGAGTCAAAAACGACTTGACGGCACGTAATGAATCAATGTTTAACTAGCTAGTGTGATATTTCAGTGGTGTGCCTTGTCTTCAGGACAGTCACCAGGGCATTGTTTTCTTAGAAATACTAGGTGCTACAATGGGTATTCTTTATTCACCATGTATGAGGACTGGCGTTTTGTCAGTTGTGTGAAATAGATGCTTTGGATGTGCCCTACGGTTGGCAGGCTTGTGTATTTGAGTGTTCAGGGGCTGCTTTCCAATTCTGAAAGCAGATGCTAAAGGGCTGTACTCAAGTGGGGTAACTTTCCCAAAGGCTGAGCTACATATCTGTCTGAGGGAGCATGAACCAAGCCTGCCTTGGACTGCATTAGAAGGTGAATCAGCCAAAAACTGTTCATATAAAGTAAAGCAGAAGAGAAAGAGTTTTTATTGTGTGCTGTTTACAGGTATGAAGATTAGGGCACCATGCTGTAAATAACCTTGAACCTGCCTAAACCTTTTTAAAAAATATAATTGTAAGTGTCTTTGTGCAAACAAGAACAAATAAAACATTCTCTGTGATAAGGATGTGGATGAAACAGAAAAAATACCACTTTGCTTTGAGCTCAGACAAAAGAGTCCAACTCAGAATGTTCCATTATTGTCTATGTTCAGAAGGAAGAAACAATTCAAATGTTTTGATAGGACAAAAACTCAAAATATTTTCAGTGTTCTGCCATAGCAGACAATGGCATTTCTAAGCAACCCTTGGTCCCATGGGCTTCTTTTGCCCTTCAAGCCCTAAAATTGTGGGACATTGCTCCAGGTTAATTGCCCCTTGTAACACAGCCTATAGAAAAATCCTACATCAGTCTGGCCATTCTCTACATCTGATGAAGTAAGCTGTAGCTCATGAAATCTTATGCCTTTTAATAAAATGTGTTAGTTGGAAAAGCTACTACCAGATTCATTCTGATGTAAGTAGTCCAGAACTATAGAGAAGGTATCAGAAAAGTTAACGCTCAGAATGCTCCATGGTTGGTGATGGGTGCTAAGAATGACATAATGAATTTATTTGGAATATATTCAAAATAAGAGGAAGAAAAAAATAATTAGTATCTCAGCAGCTCATTGAAAGTAGTAAAATGCTAACAAAGAAAAGGCAACTCCTATTTGTTCTCAGCCTTCTCCAATAAGAGGCTGTGCAATCCACCAAGTTGTTTTGAAGAGCAGGATGAAGGTGTAAGATTGAGACTGATTGATACATAGTCAGGGAATACCTGTTTGCTTTGAATGAGATGAAATCTCAAAGGCTAGTTGATTGTATCCTAGAGCATTTGAGCAAAGGCTAGTTGATTGCATCCTGGAGAATTTGCCAATGTTCCAACTAAATGTTTTACTCTTACCCATCAAATCATGGAGAATGAATGAATGATTGGAGGAGGGAAAAAGAATCCAGACCTATCTGACCTCAATACTTGGGAAGATTCTAGAGACCAGTCCATAAGCACCTTGAAAACAATGTGGTAATTACCAGAACTTAACATGGATTTGTCAAAAACAACTTACCATGCTAATTTATCTCATTTTTTAATGCAGTACTGTAACCTTCTAAGTAAATTGTGGAAATGCTGTAGACATAATATAGCTGGATTTCAGTGAAGTATTTGAGAAAGTTCTCCATGACATTTTGATTAAAAACCTAATCAAGTATGAGCTGTAAGGCAAAACAATTAAATGGATGTATGAATTGCTCAAATTATACTAAAAAAATGTTCATCAGGATTTTTTCTTTTCTCTTTTTTATAAATGTTATTAAATTTCAGAAAAATTAAAGTACAAAAAAGTTGAAAAGAAAAGAAACATCAGAAAAGAAAAAGCATAGAAAAAGAAAAGTAACTTCCAACTTTCTTTGGTATGGGTATAAATGTAGAATATATTCACCTCTTCCTCTAATATCTAAAGATTTACATAGTAAAAATAATTTTTAATCTAGCATTCAAAAAGGCCATAGAATCAATCTACTTCAGCAATACATATGATTAGTACAAGATATAAGTATAAAATAAATCAGTCATCAAATCCCAAAATCAAAATTGCATGTTTTTGAATATCAAGCAAAAAATACAAGAGTGGTTTCCAATTAGAAACAAAGCTAGACAATGTCCTTTCTTTAAGTGAAGTAGTCAGTTTTGCCATCTCTGCTAGTTCCATTAATTTCAATATCCATTCTTTGGCTGTAGTATTTGTAGATCTTTCCATTTTTGCACATATTTGGCTTGCCACTTATTTCTTTATATGATAACTGTATATAAACTGTGTATAAACAGAGAGCGAACCCCACTCCATTCTAGCGCTGAAGATGTAACCTAGTCAGGTAATAAAACGTTTGCAAGAAAACAGCCAAGCTCAGAGAACCCCAAGGGCTCCACAGTTCAACCCTGAGCTACATATATTCTCTTCTAAAGAAATACGTTTCCATATTGTCTTTCCATTTGTTTATCCACCGTACCTAAAAGGAAGGTCTCTGGTTTCAATTGCAAATCCATTTTCAAAATATTTTGAATCAAAATACGTATCATGTCCCTTGAAAGCTCATCAGGGATTTTTCATCAAACTGGAGGGAGGTGTTGAATTACAAGGTTCAGTCCTGGGTCCTGTATTCTTCAATAATTTAATTGATGACTTAAATAAAAAGGATGTTTGCCAAATTTGCAAAGGACATAACATTGCTATGATAGAAGACAAAAACTCTAATTCAAAATCTCTAGGTTAGAAAAATGAGCTAAAACCAATGGGATGAAATTTAACAGAGACATGTGGAAAGTTCTTCACTTAGGAAACAGAAATCAAACACACATTTAGAATGGTGGGTACCTGGTATGTTAACAAAACTTGTAGAAAAGATCTTGGAATAGTATTTAATTGCTGACTCATTCAGTTTGTGATGTGATAGATAAAAAGGGCAAATGTAATTTTAGAATGCATCAACAAAAATACACTTTCCATGGAAAGTAAAAGTTTTCTTACTGTGGTAGGAGGATATCTTTAATATTCTCCTGCCACAGTAAGGGTTTCTCTTTCCCTTGTTCCAGGGAACAAGACAGAACCAACAGAATTTATTTTGTAATTCTTAGGTAGTAATAGAGAGCACCCTGCCAACCAATTCATTGGTCCTGCTAGTTCCCTAAGCAGTTTGCTACACTCCTCCAGACAGGGTTGGTGTACAGTTTGGGGTCCTCCTTGACTCACGACTCCTGAGGAGCAGATGGCAGCTGTGGCTGGGGGGAGCCTTTGCACAGATTCATCTTGTGTGCCAATTGTTCCCATTCCTGCACCAAAAGGTGTGCCCTTTAACCTTCCAGAAGGCTGTAAAAAACTGGCTCTTCCCACTAGGATAGGGTGAGATTAGAGTTTGAAGATAGTAGTGCAGGTTGTATAAAAAGAGATTGGTTGTGGCACCAACTTTTTGTTTTTGCTTTTATTAGTTTTATATATTTGGCCTTATACAACTGTTGGGAGTGGCACAGAGTTGTATTCCTTAAGATGGATGGCCATATAAGTCTTTTCAATAAATAAGAGTTCCCAGCTCAAGTTTATTTTGCATTCTTTATGTCCATTTTTCTGAATTTTTCATTCCCCCCCCCCTTTTCTGTTGGATTGCCAAAGAAGCCATTTTTTCTCCCCATACAAAGCAGGAGAGTTTTCAGATAGTTGAGGCTTCCATTCTTAAGGCTTTTTCCTTTAAGCAGCTGCCTCATTGGATCCCATTGGCTGCCAAAGCGATTCTCCCTCCCACTTAAATGGCCATCTTCATTGGCTACTCAGGAGGCAGTAAAGGTTTCCCATGCTATCTTAAGGGGCAGCAGGGGAGCTGAGTGATACCCAAATTGGACAGGATGAAGCAGCACATTAGAGGACATCATTTTTTTTCTTTCCCCAACCCACTGATCAGTGGATGTCAGGACCTGGAAAAGCAATTCCCCACCTCCCCCCTCCCGCCCCACAAACTGGTTGCATGGCTAAGCACATGGTAGCTGTCATCTAGGAGAGTCCCAAGAGAAAGAAATGCTATCCTGCCCAGCTCTTTCAGTGTTTATCAGTAGAGGTGACGCTCATAAGCAGGCAGCAAAAGCATCATCATTTCTTCTTTTGGCCTTTTCTTCCATCTCTAGACAGGTCTCAAAGAAAAGGAAATGAAGCACCTAGCTCACATGGTCAGTTGAGAAGAGAGAACGCTTCTTAGGATCCTGGGCATGAGTTCTCCTGGTGCCAACTTAGCTGATAGCTCTCTCTGTCCCAGGCCTTTAGACAGGGATTAAGGAGGGCTATTAGAAGATGTGAGTATGGAGAAATGGGTGCTGTAGACTTTGAGGCTGTTTTTTTGAAGCAGTCCTGGCCACAAAGATTTGGTGAAATGCTTGATGTCAAGGGAGCCCAGTCTCAACTATCCACTGATCTGTTTTGGATTCTGGAATGGCTTAAGTATTCCCTTTATCCTCAGAGCCAGTGGCAAGTATCCTCAGATGCAGGGTCATCAAGACAGAGTGGGCCTTACCAGTTGTAAGAAAGCTTTATGATACACATTCCCAGGTCATTACT
Source organism: Python bivittatus (assembly GCF_059951505.1). Lineage (NCBI taxonomy): Eukaryota > Metazoa > Chordata > Lepidosauria > Squamata > Pythonidae > Python > Python bivittatus. The sequence continues at coordinate 7,694,763 of NW_028277073.1, forward strand.
GGACTCTAAAGTTTGATGCCCCTAGTTTCAGAGGCAGTCATTTTAAAGATGGAGAGACTCATGCAAACATCCTGGGGATAGGTACAATGATGTTCCTTTAACAGGTTTGTGTGACTATTGCTTCAGCAGTCAGATAATGGGAGCTATAGCCATGCTTATCTAATCCAAAGTACTGTGGTCCAAACAATATTTGGCCAGAGCTGTAGCTACAAATACTACTATGCACAGACATCTGTGGCTCACAATTTGGAATGCAGATCCAAACTAGTCTTAGTAATCCAAGTATATGATTAAAGTAGCATGGAATCATTTATAACAGATAATTTATAAAAACTAAAGGAAAAAGAGCCCATTTAGCCATCCACCAGAATGATAGGTGATTTACTACAGCCCAAACTTGCTCACTTAATGTTTTTCAGCCCCAGTCTAGTAACACAAATACAAGGAGGCCTAGAGCCATTTGACATGGGTCAGACTACCAGACAAAGCATCACTGGAAGGCAGGATCCCCCTTTTTTGCCTCAGGTAAAGAGTATTCCAAGTAACAGGGACATACCAAGATCCACCAGTAGAAGGCAGTGTTGCTCCTCCATCACCAGAGGTGCCCGGGTGTTTTGTACAGTTGGCCCTAGCTGCATCGTAGAATTTGAAGACATAACCTCACCACTGATTCATATTGTCTTCCAGGTTGCAGTGGCAAACACTGATGGCTTAGGCCATTCAATCATCTGTTTGCCATCAAAATTGGTTCAACCAGCAGAAAAGTTCTCAATTCTGTTCAAGATGTACAAAGAGAATAGGGACTGGAGAGCATTCTGGATCTCAGAAGGGTCAATTGACATGTGCAATATAGCAAGTTCTGTGTAGAAAACATGAAACCCATAAGGTAGGCATGGTTCTCCACAGAGGGCAACTTGATTGAAAATGCCTTGAACATCAAATGCTTCAAAGGTTTTCTTTATGCTTCCCCTCCATTCTTCTCCTGACTTGCTTTCTGTGTAAGATGTACATGAAGAAAGCAGAAATTATTTTGGCAGCTCCCAGCAAGCTGAGAAGACTCCAGGGTGGCACAATTGTCTGTGAGTCTTCAGCAGGTACTTTCCATCAGACTTGACTTATTCTGCCTGTTTTATAGACCGTATATTCATGGGTCAAGTCCAGTGGAGTAAAATATGCAGGATAGCAACATAGTCCATAGTCTCTTTCTTTGAGAAGTGCTACAAGGTTAGTTTACAGGTTTCTGAAAGACTTTCTTTGGCAGATGCGTCTTGCAACAAGTAGTGCCTTATTTGTAAACCTGCCCAGCAAGTAGCTCCACCTGTTGGGAAACACTCTGATTAGTCATAGCTAAGGATACTCTGTAACTAGTAAAATTGGACACTGGATTTACTATGAAGTTCCTTTTTTCCTTTAACTAGTTGTGTGTGTGGGGGTGTTCTTTACTGCTACCTAAGGATTGCAGAAGAAGATTATTTGAGCCTGTTTACTAGATCAAGGGGACCATCCACCCAGCTGATCATAGTAAAAAAAAAATTCATGGTAAGTCCAATACTCCATCCCACTTTATGCTGAATCAGTCAGATTCTGCCTCAAGTGATGTTTCCAGGTCTCGGTATTTTAAGAATTTAGACAAGCTACATTTCTGAGAAAGGCAACAAGGATGTTCAGAAACTTAAGTACTAGAAACAAGACTGAAAGAATTGGGAATGCCTATTTTTGAGAAGAGAAGGATTCTTCAAATACCTGAAAGGAAATTGCACAGAAATTAAAGTTGTGCAAATTAAAGTTCATTCCAGAGCACAAGACAAAATCATAGATTTAAGTTACAAAAAGGCAGATTGATTAAATGTTTGAAAAGACTTTTTAACAGTCAGAGGGAGGCTAACCTTGGATTCTTGTACTGAACAGGGGTTTGCATCCTACTATATTATTGAATAATTTAAATATTTTTCAATATTCAATTACACATTGTATTTTTCTTAAAGAGCATGGTGTTATTAACATACATACGCATCTATTATAATTTGTATCCTAGAAAATATTTGAAATCTTTTAAAATAAAATTGGTGTCTGAAAAACCTATACTCTGTTTCATTTATTTCCAGTTTCAGGGACTTTGGGAAATTAAAGGTTTGCAAGAATTCAGACAATCGTCTCAGCTGTGTTTTTCATGTTACTTTATTCTTTGATCTCTGAGTAGTTTTTCACTTGCTGCAAAAGGCAGAGAAACTGAGAAGCAAGAACAGTTAAAGGCAGTCTAAAGGTGCTACAAATATCTTTGGCAAGCTCCCAAAATGCATCAGATGCCTCAAGATGCTTTCTAATCTGCAACAATTGAAAGTGCTTTGGCAACATTGCATGCTGTTTATTTATTAGATGCATTTACTGTAAGCCCAGCTCTTGAGCCTGAAATGATCCCTGAGAAGTTTGCAGAATAAACAATAAAAGCAAAATGGCCTATATCTCTGTTATAGACCTGTTGTAGAATTCTTTGTGAGAGGGCAGATAAAAATCAGTTTAAGAATGGGTGGGTTTTTTGTTTTGTATCTTTTCTGCTTGTTTGTTTAAAGTAGATTAATTAGATTTAAATTAGATTTTTAACGTTTTTAATGTTTTGTGTAAAAAAAAAAAAGATCACAGATGTAGAATGAGTATAACTTCTAATTTTATTTTACCTGCTAACATAAAGATGAGAGATAAAGTAACAGACCTGGTCACATAATTCTCTAAAAGTGCAAAGACAAAGAAAATCAGAAATTTTGAGGTGATGGAATAGATGTAGGCAAGGAAGAAGAATCTAAATAGAAACACAGGGGAGAGGAATAAATAGTGAAACAAAAATATTCAAAACATGTTCTTGCAAGCTAGAAGCCTTGAGAAATAATTTTCTGGTCTGGAGTGTACCTTTTATTGATTAAAATCTAATTATGGAAGCAAGCTGTAAGAGGAAACCCTTTGGGGAGTATATTAATTAAGTTCCTAAAATCAACCTCTCTCTCTCTCTTTTTCTTTTTAAAGGAAGCTAGCCAGATCAAATGAGTGTATTAGTATAATTTAAAAGCTGGTGGTAGTTCTAGTATATCATGATATAAGTATTCTCCAAACGTCCACCACAATTGAATAAACTGGTAGTTGTCCACATCCTGATGACTTCACAAGAATGTATGTTCTTACTAGGCACTAAAATAATTCCATTTTATGAAGAATATTCATTTGAAACTATTCAAAATAATACATTTACATACTATGTACCTTCTAAAAATGAAAGTGACATCTCTGAGTTCTGAAGACTATATTTAGGGCTAGATTATATCACATGCCATCAGTGTCATTTTTATTAGAAAGGAAGAGTATTTTTGACTAGTGAATAATTAGTGCTTTAGATTATGACTTAAAGCAAATCTGCCATTCCTTGTCTTTAACTGATAACATGGGCAAAGTCAGATCCTGCTGAAAAAGTTATACACTGGATTGTAGTTTAAGCAAGTGCAGTTCCAGATGATCTCATTAGCCAGTAGAATTTGGTGGGATCGGCAAACTATAGTAAGAAATAGGAAACAAAATTAATTCCAAATCAAATATGTTTTAACATTGCTGTTTTATAACTGGGAGTCAGTTTTTGAAGTTATAATTTGTATCACATTTAGAATTGTGCTACGTTAATATTTTAGATTCTGTTATTTATTGAGTCCTGAATGATTGATTTGCAGTGAGTGACTTGACTATTGAAATTTCTCTTTAGACAAAATGATTCTACATATAATCTAGTATTTTATTCTGGTGGTGGATTTTTATTTTATTTTATTTGGCGGGGGGTGCCTTTGAGTCATTGTTGACTCCTGGTGACTGCCTGGGCTAGTCCCTGCAGTTTTATTGGCAAGATTTTGGAAGTGGTTTGCCATTGCCTTCTTCCTTGGGCTGAGAGGGTGTGACTGACCCAAAGTCACCCAGCTGGCGTAGTGTCTAAGGTGGAACTACAATTCATGGTTTCTCAGTTTCTAGTCCAGCAGTTTAACCACTATATCAGATTGGCTCTCATTCCGTAGCTGTGTGTAACATGAAGCCTACCATATGTGTTTCTCTTCCTAATATCTTCCCAAAATAAAATAGGCTCTTCCCCTGAAGTGGTAGTCTAGCACATGTTTCTTAAAGTCATTGATGCAAACTGATATAATTAATTAATATTCTACTATTAGAACAAATAATTAAGACTGCAATTATCTACCACTTACTGAGGAGTAAGCTTCATTTGTTTGACTGGAATATAATTCTGAGTAGTCACATATAGGACTGCATTTCACAGCTTCAGTCCTATACATATTTTGAACAATAAGAAATAATGCATGTTCTGAAAAAAACATGCAGAAACCTGGACAGGTTTGGGAGGAAAGGGGAAATCTATTAAAGGACAGGTGGCAATCCATGAACCATATCCAAGGAAATCAACAGGAAACATCTTGAAACTCTAGACTGTGTAAAGCTACTCAGTGAAAATTTTGACTGGTTTTCTGTTTTTCCCTTTCAGTTGAATGGATTGTTGCAGTCACATTTGCTGCAGGAACAGCAGCTGTTGGGTATCTTGCTTACAAAAAATTTTTTAGCAAGCGCAAAGGCTGTAATGGAATGGTGAATCTCCATATTCAGAAAGATAATCCGAAGGTAGTTCATGCATTTGATATGGAAGATTTGGGAGAGAAAGCAGTATACTGCCGATGTTGGAGGTCTAAAACGGTGAGGGAAGAGAGTGGTCAATCTCTTGTAAATGTTTATTGTGAATGTATTTACTGAATCTCCAAAACAAAATAATGAGTGCTAGTTTATAATTAAGTATCAGGGGAAAAAAGTGAACAGGAAGCTGATACCGAAGAATGATTTTTCCATTGATCCTTGAAATAATGATCAGGCAGTGTTTTATACAGAGAAATCCTGATGATTTCTTAGGCAGAGGTGTGAAGGCCCAGAAAAATTAGGAGGAGGGAAAAACAGAAAAGATTTCTGCAAGAACTCTACAAAGAACTGGCATATCCCATGTTTATAAATCAATGGCTAAGAGTTCCAAAGAATATTTAGTATGTTTCTTATGATCTTAAGAGGGGACTAATTCAACAAGATATTCTTTTTCATGTTTGTTGGATGCCCCAGAGATTGTTTTAAAAGGACTGGCTTTCAACACCTTTATGTTGGGAGGATAGAATGGATCAGGGAATACTTACTCATATGGGCTTGTCCTACTGTTGCCCTATTTTGGTTTGATAGCCATGTGTTTGTTAACCTGGCGTTACAAAGATCAGTGTGGTTTAAAGATGTCAATCTACTTTTGAATTATATAACCAAAACTTGGAACCTATAAATTTATTAAGAATTATAGATATATTGGGCATTGGGACAGTAAAAGAATCACTCTTGGATGGAAAGAAAGTACAGTCCCAGGACTGTAATTCAGATACAAATTCTTTATGAACTGGCAGTCAGTTGACAAAATGGAAAGACTAATAATATTTTGCATGCTCAAGATTTAATGGTTTGTTTAAAAACTAGACTGAATACTCTTATATGCAAAGGTTTTTTTTTTCTTTTTTGCATATTAAAACGATGAGAATAATAATTAAAAGGAAGAAAACATTGTTCTCTATTTTTTCTATGCCTTTGTTTTGCTTTTCTGATAAACGAAACAAACTAAATATGGAACATTTACTAACATTTTCTTTTTAAATGATAGGGAAAGTGAAAGAAATTAGTCTGTATTTGATTGCTGATAGCAATGGTGCTTCATATTCAGAATATGAAATGTATTACTATTTTATGTGGCAAAATGTATTCTCAAAGCTTTGTATTTTTCCTACTTTTTCTGAAAGTTAATGCTTTTTGTCTGTTCAAACTAAAAAGACGTGATAGATTGAATGATTTATGTGACATCTAACCATAGTTACTACTTTTCTGCCTAGAAATATTTATCACCAAGAAAGGAGTTAATCCTCTTCTTATCAAGGCTTACAAATCCAAGTTTTTATACTGGTCTTGGGAGAGATCTACTTTTATTTACAATGAAAAGTGAAGAATTGGTAGGACTTTAATTCTGGTATAGCAACATTGCCAAGGCTAATATCATTTGATGTCCCAGGGCTGCTTGTAGCAATCAGCAGGATCAGCACTATTTTCTTTCACAAATCTATAGTTAATAATAAAAGCTCTCTGTCAGGATTTAGCCCAGACCTCTGGGAAGAAGATACGTCCTTTCCCTCAGTTTGCAACTTTTGGAGGAAAAGACAATGGACAAAAAAGCAGACAGCTTTCTGCAGAAAACAGTTGCCTACAATTGGCTAGACTACACCATTTTCTTTCACCTGCAATTTACTTTGATGCTGACTAACTCTTTATCTTGCTGAAGAAGATGTACATTTAATATATGTTTTCCTTTCAGTTCCCCTTATGTGATGGGTCTCATACAAAACATAATGATGAAACAGGTGACAATGTGGGACCTCTAATCATCAAGAGAAAAGACGTGTGAACAGCAAATGGTTGGGACGCCATCAAAATGATCTTGTCGCAGTGTTTTCTGCTCACCGGTGATTGGTGTGAAAGAAGATCTTAATTTCACTGAATATGTTTAGATGTGGTATACAATACACAGCAGCACATGTAGTTCATGTTGCTTGCTTAAAACACTACAGTGTATATGTTAGAAAAAATACCTGTGACTTGCTGATTTTTTTGTCTTGTTAAATGCACATTCTCATTAAGTGTAAAAATAAAAAGCCTTTAGAATGTACTTGAAACAATGGAGATAATACATTAAATTATTTTCAAATACATTGTGTTCTCCTAAACTGTCCTTGCCAAGAGCCATGAGATTAAACCTATATTTTAGTCAATCTCTAATGAAGAAATATATAGCTTTCCACCCTTTTGAAAAATAGATTTGCAGTACGCAACTCATCAAAAAGACCAAAATGAAGCTATGATTACTAGATTAAAATATATACATTTTAGGTATGTAGAAACACTGCAGATGGAAAGTACCATATTGCATAACATTGGTGGGCACACAGCTTACTGCTTTATGTACTTCTTCTTTTCTTACATATCTGTGGCAGGGTGAAGTGCCTGGTTGGGTTGTTCCAAGGTCATGGAGGTTTTTTTTTAGAGAAGACAGATGACTCAGCACAAGACCAAGAGCATGTAGTCAGAAAAGAGGAAGATGCTAGAATGCACCTGTAAGTGGCACATACATGCTTTAGATATCGTATAAAAGGAGAAAGAAAAAGCAGGAAGAGGGTTATATTTCAGATGCTGTAGGGCATGCTACTGGAGAGGACGTCACCTGGTCAATGTGGAGTGGAATGGAGGAACAACCCTGTCTGCCAAGTCCAAAGATTCCAGCCCTGGGATATGGAAGACGACCAGGAGGAAAAACCTGGAGTGGCTTGTGAGAGTGTGGAAAGATGAGGGAGGACTGGGTTATAGAAATTCAGATGCTAGACAGTAGAACTTTGTGAATTAAAAGCTTAGTAGGAAGACAGCCAGAAGAAAACTCAAGAGACATTCCAGTGCCACTAATTGAGATAAAGAGTGTGAGAAGAAAGCATACTATATGTACTCATGGATAAGCTGAGAATTTTAGGTGCCAAAATGCACCCCCAAAATTGGGTTCAGGTTATCTGTGGATGGGCTTATCCACAAGTATATATGGTAATACTTTTTAACAGGACCCGTATTTCCCATATATACTCATGGATAAGCCCTTCCACAGATAAGCAGACCCTCAAGTTTTTAACCAAGATACCATAAAAAAATGAGGGTCAACTTATCCACAGGTTGTACATTTTTCATGTTATTTTGGTTAAAAATTCAAAGGTCAGCTTATCCAAGGATGGGTTTACGTGCAAGTATATACGGTAATAAATTACAAGCAGAAAGTGAGAGAAAGAGACAAAAGGAGGAATATTAAGTAGGTTAGAACTTGATTTGTATGTATTATTCTGTTCTGGACATACATAGAAAAAATACTGGTTTTGCAAATGATGTTTTCACTTGTATACATTAGTAGATCACCCTACTTCATTAGTATAGGTATCAGTGCCCAAAATAAAATCCCTCATTTGTTTAACTACTGGCTCTGTGTTTGTCTGTATTAGCTCCTATCCTGACCTACCCTCTGACAATATTGACTCCTTCAGCAGCAAACCAGTATTCTAAGTCCTGCTACCTCAGCTGGCTAGTAGGAACTAGAATGCCTGGTTTCCTGTACTTCATGGTAGTAATAAACCAATTATACATTTTTTATTGGCCAGTGTATTGTGCTATTTATGAATCTGAAAACTGCATATTTTGTAGATGAGCTCCAAGTTACCTACCCACATTCAAAGCAATTTCCCCTTTAACGTTAAAGTGCCTGTTCTAAGATAATGTTTGATGTAGCACTTCTGTGTAATTTAAAGTAATAGGTTGTATCCAGTTTATACCATGTTTAGAACTCACTGAAACCAGTCATAAAAATTATTTTTTCCCATTGGCACTGATATGTCTCCTAGCTTAATACGTAATTTCAGAATAGTTAATATTTATTTATTAACAGAAAAACTATTTCAAACATAAAATTATTGGATTGAATCCAGATTTAATTCTATATTTGGAATAAAACAGTTTTTCTTCTTGTAAGAATACATAGATTTAATTGGCTAAAAGTTAGGGTTACCCACCTGGGATTTCTTTCATAATTTATTATCTCATTAGCAGTGAATTACGTATGAAATCTTGGAAATTAGATATGTTCATTTTGTTTGTTGATTACAGTATACCAATGTGGTCTATTTTTTTTTCTGTATAGAATAATATAGAATACTGTAGGTAGCATGAATTCTCAGAATCCAGTATTAACACTTGGCAGATAATAGAGATATGTCACTAAAGAAAATCTGGACACTTGTCTGAATCCTAACAATCTTTTGTCTTACATGTTCAAGGAAGTTTGGACTTGTGATTCTCACAATACGGTTGTAGTGGGGAGCAGGTGACCCTTTAAATCACAAGCCAGCCTTATGTGCCCAGAGGGAGTCACCTGACCCCTGAGAGCCAATAAAGGAAAAGGGGGGGGGTCTGCCAGTTGTGGGTGGGAAAATTTGGGTGGGGTCTTTGGAGAGAGAGTTGGCTGGGTGTCCTAGGTGAAGAGGTTACCTCAGGCAAAGTTGAGTTATTTAGCCATAGTTAAAATTGCGTTAGGTTTTTTTGTGTTTTATCTTTTTAAACTCTGAGTTGTGTGTAGAGGCTTACCTTCTTTTGGTACCTTTAATAAAGTTGATTTTTGTTTAAATTCTGGAATTGGCCAGTTGCCTTCTATCACCTGCCTCAGCTTGGCTGAGATACTGACTCCCAAAGTTTTTGTCTGGTTTCCCTTTCTGTATTTAGCCAAAAAGGGTCTAGTTGCTGTTCACCCATAGGTGCTGAAGTACCTCAGAGGAGGGGCTGATTCAACCATGAGGGTGCCTTTTCCCTTATTACAACAGTATTGCGCACCGACACACAATAAGCTTTACAAACTGATATTTCATATGCCATTTGTGATACTAGCAGCCCCTACTGCCGTTTTGAGTTGCAAGTAAAGCTCCTCTGGCACTTAGCTAAATTACATTGTAGAAACCGAGCAGGTAATAATACAGTCTTTTTTGCACAAATGACGAGAGAATGGAAAACCTTAAACTACTCATGGTATATCTTCTTTGGCTTACTCTTTGTAAATCTTACAAATATATAACTTGTGTGATTCTAAAGTGTTACAATCCCTTGCAGACGATGGGGATTTTTATTAGGTCACTTAGTTTGGGCAATCTGTTGCTTATATAGTTGAGCCTGGGTGTGGTGAACATACATAATCCAATGGCTTGGGATACACATTATTAAGCCATAAATGGCTTCTTTGGTTTAGCATGCTGTTGAAAAGCTATGGGTTGTGTGATTCATACACATATATACAGTTTGCAGTGTTTCGGAGCTTGGAACATGCTGTTTTGATCTTGAAATACAGTGTTCCAACCTCAGAAAGTGTTATGATGATCTGTGCTTAATGGAAATTTTCTGAGCTCAGAAAATTTCTGGTAAAATCAGAATAGTGACAGAACAATTTCTGTGGGATCAGAATGTTACTTTTCAAACTCTGAACACTTTGAATTGCCAATGACCATCCAATATTGCTTCCTCTTTTTGTACATCATGGTAAAGTAGGGATGAGAATCTATCACCTTCCACTTGCTTTGTATGACAGATCCTACAGTCTTAGTATTGCTCTTTACGCCTGATGGGACATTGAAAGTAAAAGCGACTGGAGAGCATAGATTGGTTATCCATATAACAGAGATATGATTCATTCCAAATAAAAATGTACTTGATTTACATAAAATTGTGTCTTTGGTATATAAACTGCAGCTGGGATCTAGGAGTCCTTCTTCAGCAGAAGACTTGCTGTACATTTCATTTCTTAAAAAGATGCATCTACTTCCTGTCACATGTAAACATAGTCAGGCAATGTGCCACAATAAAACTACAGTAGATTATGAATGTCTTAAAATAGCTATGCACTACAACTGAATCAATGGCTATAAATTAATAGAGATGGGCAGTACTTTGGATTCAATTTGGAAGTTCTTTGAAACAGGTGGTCTGCATTTCATTAAAGCAAACCTCATGGAAGCCTAAACCTAATGCTAGATTCTCCCTACTGCTAATATCAGTATTTTATCTTCCCAACAACAAAAACCAATTGTAACAAGGAATCCAAAAAGTGCCACTAACAGAAAAAAATCATCCTCATTCTAAATCTTACAGATTCCCCCAGACCTCATAAAAGCCTATCCCTAGCTTACCCCTACTGTCAATGCTAAGATTTTCCATCCCAAAACACCAAAATTTCAGAGGTGCCTTTAAGAATACACAATCAGACAGAACCCAATCCTTACATCTAATCTTCACACAGAGGCCTAACCTTAACCCTAGCCTTCCCCTCCTGCCAATATCAAGATTCTTCTTTCCTGAATAACAAAAATCACTGGCCACTATAAAGTAAATCTAGATTTGCCTCTAACCATAAAATCACCCTTTATCTAATCCTATCATTCAATTTTAATCTAAAACCAATGGAAAAGTAACCCTAACCATAACTTCAACCTATTGATGATACCAATATTTTCCCCTCCCTGAATGCCAAAAATGTTTTGCAATCTAATAGTAATACTGAAGTACTTCACACCATAAAAGATCCCCCTAATCTAATCCTGACATTCACTTTTCCCTTAGACCTCATGGGGGCATAACCCCAACAATAGCTTCCCCCATCAATATTTTCCTTTCTCCCCACACCAGAACCAAAAAAATCACTCCCAACTAAAACAGAATTGCCTCTAACTATAAAATCATTCCAGATCTAATCTTAACATTCAATTTTAGCCTAGACCCCATGAAAACCTGATTTTAACCTGAGCTTCATCTACGGCTGATACCAAAATTTTGCCTTTCCCAAACAGCAAAAATAATTTTTTTCAGTTCCAAAAGTGAATCCAGAAGTGCCTCTAACCATATAAAAACATCTGCTAACCCTAAACCCAAAATTCCCCCTGCTTTCTTTATTAATATATTCCCTTCTCTGAACAAAGAAACTCCCAACAGAAATGTGAATCCAAAAGTGGCTCTAAACATAAAAAACCCACCCAAAATCTAGCTCTGACATGAGCTTTTTGCCCAAACCCAGAGAAGCCTTACCCTCACCCTAGCTTCTTCCTTCTGCTGCTGGTATCAAAATTTTTCTTTCCCCAAACACCAAAAATTGCTCGCTAAATAAAGTAAACTCAAAGTTCCACTAAGTATAAGAAAGCTCCTGAATTTAACCCTGGCATTTGATTTTCCCCTAGAACTCATGGAAGCCCAGTCATAACCCTGGCTTTCTCTAATTGCTGATATTATTCCTTCCCTGAATAACAAACATGGCTTGCTAATAAAAAGGAAATAAAGAAGTTCCATTAAAAATAAAAATCCCACTGAACCTTGACCTGGCCTTTGATTTCCCCCTAGAACCAAACTCTGACCCTAGTTACCTCACACTGTGATGGAATGGAATTGTGAAGGCCAAACTCAGGGAGGGAAACATCCTCTTTCGTCTCCTGAGGGGCGAGGAAGAGATAAGAGGATGAGGCTGGCACCTCCCTGAGGAATTCACTCTGTTTTGACTGGCTGACTTTGGGAACTGAGTTTCAGTCTGGGAAGATTCTTGCTAGAGGTTGTAGCTAATAAACATTGCTGAACTGAATCTACATGGTCTCCTGGAGTTCCTTGGGCTAGGCCTGACACACACTGCCCATCAGTGGATCCTATGAAAACCTAACCTAACCTTGGTTTCCTCCTACTGCCAGCATCAAAATGGGCTCTTACCCAAACGAGAATACAGGAGAAGCTCCTAGCATAGAAGTAAAAGTCACTATGAGCCAGATAGCATAATATTTAATAAATCATTACTATCATAATTATTATCATTAAAAACATATATGAAGCCATGTAAAACTTGGTACATCCCTCAATATTCTTTCAAGAATTGATGGGTAACAGCCACTTCCGGATTTTCATTTGGTGAATGGCTGATTTTTGGTCCCTGGAGAAAAAAAATCCTGATGCCAGTGGTAGGCAAGTGGTTTGGAAGGGAAGAGAGAAGATGAGGCTGAATTCACAAACAAAGCCTGGGGTGAGATTCAGGGTGGAATTTTATGCTTAGAACCCATTCTGGATTCTCTTTTTGGGGGGGAAGAGCCAATTTTTGGTAATCGGAGTGGAAAATTCCTGATGCACTCAGTTTGGGGGAAGAGGAGGTTGGGAGAAGTTCAGTTGCCGGCAGTAGGTAGGCGGTTGGGGAGCTCCGGAGAAGTTCTGCCTGAATGCAAAGATGGAATCCAGGATTAGATTTGGGGTGGAATTTTATGCTCAGAACCGATTCGGGATTCTCTTTTGGGGAAGGGCTGATTTTTGGTCCCTGGAGAAGAAAATTCCTGATGCCTGTAGTAGGCTTCCAGTTTAGGGGGTCATGAGAAGGTGAGGCAGAACACAAAAATGAAGGGTCGGGAGAGATTTAGGATGGAGTTTTATGCTTAGAGCCACTTCTGAAAACTCGTTTCAGGATAGGCCAATATTTGGTCCTCAAAGAGGAAAACTCCTGATGCTGGTGGTAAGCGTGTGGTATGAGGTGGTTGGGAAAAGATCATGTCAAACTCAAAAACGAAAGCCGGGATTAGAGTTGTGGCAGAATGTTATGCTTAGAGCTGCTTCTGGATTCTTGTTCTGGGAACGGCCTATTTCTGGTCCCCGTAGAGGAAATCTACTGATGCTGGTGGTAGGCCTGTGGTTTGGTGGTCTAGAGAAGTTTGAGGCCATATGTGAAAATGAAGGCCAGGGTGAGACTCAAGCTTAATTTTATGCTTTGAGACATTTCTGCATTCTCATTTGGGGAACAATCGAGTTTTAGTCTCTGGAAAGCAAAGTTCTTAATGCCAGCAGCAGGCATACATTTAGGGGCTGTCGGAAGTAGTTGTGATCGAACCTGAAAACAAAGGCCTAGATGAGATTCAGGATGGAATTTTATTCTTGGAGCAGCTTCTGGACCCTTGTTTGTGGATGGACTGATTTTCGGTCCCTGGAGAGGACAATTACTAATTCCAGCAAGAGACACTCAGTTCAGGGTGGTTGGGAAAATTTGAGGTTGAACGCAAAAACAAAGGCTGGGATGAGATTCAGGGCATAATTTTGGGTTAGAACCACTGTCAGATTCTAGTTTGGGGAATGGCCGATTCCTGGTCCCTGGAGAGGAACATTCCTAATGCCAGTGTTAGGCTCATGGTTCAGGGGGTTGGGAGAAGTTGAGTCTGAAGGCAGAAACAAAGGCCAGTATGAGATTCAGGGTCTACCTTTATGATTAGAGCAGCTTCTGGATTCTCATCTGAGGAAGGGCCAGTTTTTGATCCCTAAAAAGAAAACTGCTGATGCTGGTGGTAGGTGCATGGTTCAGGGGTTGGGAAAGTTGTGGCTGAAGGCAAAAACAAAAGCTGGAATTTGATATTTGGGAATTTTATGCTTAGAGCCACTTCTGGATTCTTATTTGGGATGGGCTGACCTGTTGACCTTTGCTGCAGGTTCTTCTTTGAACCACCAATAATCAGATTTATCAATATTTGTTAGATACAATGTACAGGAAATTGACTGGGTTTTTGTGTCTCCCTTCCATGGCTGGAGGCCAACTTTTATTTTACAAAAGGAAAACTTTGAAATAAAAGATTGGAAGTTTAAGTTTAGTGTAGAAATGAATCTTAATAATAAAAGTATTTTCTATTTTAACCATCTATTTCCTATATGTTGTTTATCTACACTATATGCTTTAAAGTCCAATTTCACTATACTCTCATATCTTTCTCTTCTTTATCTTTAAGATGTCATGTCTTCTCTAGTTCTAACATGAAGAATTTTCCTCCCTGGTGAACCAAAAATCCCTCCCACCCCAAATGATAATCTAGAAGTGCTTGTAAGCAGAAAACTCAGTCCCAAATTTCAAGCTGGCCTTCGATTTTCCCTCTGACTTCATGTAAACCCCATCATGAGGTTTTCTCTAATGACTTCATAAAGGATTTTCTCTCCTTCCTGCTAACTGCAAATTGGTTCTGGATGAAACAAACCAGAAACATATCTAAATTTAGTCCTGAATGACATCTTTTTCAATTTTACCTTCAATGTCATGGGTTGCCAATCACAATCCTAGCTTTTTCTTATTACTGGCATCAAGTATTTTCTTTCCTAAAGGACCAAAAATCACTCCCAGCTGAAATGAAAAACAAGAAGTGCCTCTAAGCATAAAATTCAATCAATCTGGTCTTCAATTTTCTCTTTGATCTCACGGGGCCTTACCCCTTCCCAAGTTCCTCCCTACTGCCAGCGTCAATAATTTTCCTTTCCCAAGAACCAAAAGTCACCACAAAGCTACATGAAAATTACATTTAGAAAGCTAAATGTACCTCTAAGCATAAAAATCACTCCCAAATGCAATCTGGAACTTTGTTTTTCCTCTGACTTCATGGAGGCCTAGTTGCTCTCTTCTGCCACCATCAATGCCTTTCCTTCTCTGAGTGCCAAAAATCACTTACCATCAAAACAGAAACCCATAAGTGACTCCAAGCATAAATTCACCCCTGAATCTCACACCGACCTTAGATTTTCCCATAACACTCATTGAGGCTCAATCCGAAGCCTAGCTTTCCACTCCTGATGGTATCAAGATTTTTCTTTCCCTGAACCCCAAAATATCACTTGTGCCACAAAAGCAAATTCAGAAGTGTCTCTAAGCACAAATATCACCCTGAATTACAACTTGGCCTTTGATTTTCACTTAGAACTTATGGAAGCCCAATCCTAACCTGGTTTCCACCTACTGCTGGTTTCATGATTTTTCCTTCCCTGAATACAAAAACCAGTTGTGAGTAAAATTCAAAAGTATGTCTAAGCATAAAAATCATCCCTGAATACAATTCTGATCTTCAATTTTTCCCTCATGGAGGACCAAACCTAACTCTGCCTTCCCCATACTACCTTATCACAATTTTTCTTTCCACAAAGACCAACATTTTATTTTGACCAAAAAGTAAATCCAGAAGTGACTCTCATCATAAACATACTCCCTGACGGTAATCATGACTTTCAATTTTCTCTTTAGACATCATGCCAACCCTAACCCTAGTTTCTACTTACTTTCAGTATCAAGATTTTTCTTTCCCTGAACAGTAAAAATAGCTTGCTACCTAAAGGTGAATCCAGAGTACCTCTATGATTTTTTTTTTAAAACTTAATCTAACCCTGACCTTCTATTTTCACCTACAACTTCTGGAGGCCTAACCCTAACCCTAACTCTCCCTACTACCAATATTAAGATTTTCCCTTCTCTGAACAACCAAAACATAATTAAAGAGATGCTTTTAAACATGAAAAATCCCCTTGTATGTAATCCTGACATTCCCTGTAGATGTGATAGAGGCAAAACCCTAATATGAGCTTTCCCCTAGTGCCTATATTAAGATTTTTCCGTCCTGCAACACTAGAAATAACTCACAACTAAAAAGGAAGTATGGGAATGCCTTTAACAATTAAAAAATCAACCAGAATGTAATTCTGAATGTATTCATTTTTTCTATAGACCTTATAATTCTAATCTTAACTTTTGCCTCCTTCTCCTGCCCCCTCTCTATTTTTCCATCCCTGAATACCAAAAATCACTCATGAATGAAAATTATATCCAGAATTGCCTCTAACCACTACAAATCACCTGGTATCTAATTCTGATGTTTATTTTTTCTGCAGACCTCACGTAGATCTAACCCTAACCCTAGCTTCCCTGTATACTATCATTATCAAAAATTTTCGTCCTTGAATACCAATAATCATTTGCAACCTAAAAGTAAATGTAGAAGTCCCTATAAGCATAAAAATATCTCCCTGAATCTATTATTGACCTTTTTACCTGGACCTCATAAAGGCCAAACTGTAACACTAGCTATATAGAAGATCTTACTGTTAAAAACAAACAAACTAGAATCTAATGTTAACATTCAAGTTTGTGGGACTTGCAGCTGCAGCCAAAACCTCTCTAGGGTGGGTGGATGATCCTGAAATGGTCCAATCTATTTTAATTAATTGCAGATTGGTTGCTGTCCTCTGACACACATCACAGTATTTCTTTGGAATTGAATGCAAAGGACTTCACAACGGATAAATTAACCACAGCAGTAACAAATTTTCGATTATATTAGAGACACTTTAATATTGTATTTAAACTGCAATGGTTCATGCTTTGTTTCTGTGGCAGAGGTATTCAGAACAAAAAAGGCCCTCTGACTGGCTTATACTAAATTATTATTCCCAGCATGTGCATCTTCTGGAAAGGCTCTGTTGATGACAGCAGGAGCCTGATGTCTGTTTGTCTTTTTCAATCTGTTTAGAGGAATTCTAACCTATGAGAGGATGGTATCTTAGTCCCTTGTAGCTTTAGAGGAATGCCTCTCAATCACCCCTAGACATATCACTGGTACTATGCAAAGTTGCTTAGATGAGATGCAACCCCTTCCCCAGTTCATGAGAGAAGGTGGGGAGAGGGGGACAGACCTGCTACTCACTGTGCTAAAGCAAAGAGCAAGACCCTTAACTGAGTGAGAAGCCTCTGAGAGCCTTGAGCTAAGAAGCCTAAAGTAAAGTAATACTTTGCACTAGTTAACTCTCTATCTCATGTTTTGCATGTGGTGCGAGGTTGAGAGCTTAGTGGATGAATGCTCTCACAGCAGCAACTCTGATTTCAGCCAATTATTTCTTAATCCTTATCTTACAGATACAGCAATATGGACAATAGCATTCTTGCACTATTTATGTTCTTAAGGTTTAGCATAACTGATAAATATAATAAAACAATGGCTATGGAGTCCTTGAGGTTCTCTGAGCTTGGTTGCTTTCTTGCAAGCATTTTGTTACCTGCCTAGGTAACATCTTCAGTGCTAGAATGGGATGGGGTTTGCTCTCTGTTTATATACAGTGGCATGCCCTGCCAGTGTTAGTGTTAGTGTTAGTGTGGGTGTGGGTTTTGTTTTATTTTGTCCCCCTCTGGTAGTTCCTTGATTAACAATGGCTATAATGTATTTTTTTTTCCAGCTTGGAAGGATCCAGATTCTTTCATAGAGTGATTGGTGGTACCCAAGATGCTAAAGGTTGAGTACTACCGGTATAAAGCCGAAGCATTTCCAGATCTTAAACCTGGCTCCATAGCATATTGGCAGTGAACAAACAACCTTGGAACTTTAACTGAAATCCTTGGACTTTGCTTTGTGTTAATAGAACAACGCCCAAGTTCATTTGGAATCAGTCTTTGTATATCTGGGAGTAATCCCCCAACCTCCTGTTATCAAATGGTTTTGAGTTTGAATCTTGCTTTGTCCTAGCTCATACGATGCCTTTATATAAATGTGGAACTTCCGTTTTTTGAAGAAAATAGCAAAGGTTGTGTTAGGCATACAGCAAGCCATGAAATCATGCAAATGTTTGAGTGCCATGGTGCCAAACTTTTAGTATGAAGTTGTGAAGTATACAGCAGTTTGTACACTAATATTGGACAAAGACAATGTAGTTTTTCCTTGCCAATGTTTGACTTCTCTGATGACCTTGAGTTCAATTTATCCAGGTGAATAATGAAATAATTTCTATACTGCTGCCTATCTTTAGATAAATGATTCTAGATGGAGCCTATAATTTATCGTTCAGTGTGTTGTGCAAACCCAACCAACTGGGATAATTGAGTAAATCGGGGTCATGTTGACCGCGAAGAAGGCACTGGCAAACCGCTTTGTGCTGTTGGCAAGAAAACTGTATTGATGTGTCCATGCAACCACTAGAAGTCCAGCTCCGTCTTTACTTTTTAAGTACAGGAAAGAATCTGATGGGAAACTCAGCCAAGTGGGTTTAATAAACCAAGAACAAATAATGATTTAGCGAGTTGTATGAACACAGCGTGGTTTATGGCTAAACGTGTTTCAAAAACGTAGACAACTCTGATTTTTCAACCCACCACGGTGAATCGAGCCATGGTTTAGCACGAAGTGTTAACCGGGTTGCAGAGCGGAAGCCACTTTCAGAAATAGCAACGAAGAAACAGCACAAAACACCTCTCCACCAACGACTAAAGCGCCACCGCCGCCGCACGTTTCGGAAGGCACAGGAAACACATTCAGGGCACTCTGAGCCGAAGACGGCTTCAGTCGCTAGCAGTGCGCAAGCGCAAGGTGCGCCGCGCGTGCTCAGTAGTGCCCCGGGTGCTCTGCCTCGCCAAGCCGAGGAGAGCTTAGCTCCCTGAGGGAGAGAAACGGACGCGGACGCGCGATGGAGCCGCGGGCCTGGCCGGGTCCACGAACGGACGGCCGAGGCGGCGGCGGGCCTTGAAGGCGAGGCGGGCGTCGCAGCCATCGCGGCCCTCTAGGACATGGCCACCGAGCCGCCGCGCTGT
Source organism: Python bivittatus (assembly GCF_059951505.1). Lineage (NCBI taxonomy): Eukaryota > Metazoa > Chordata > Lepidosauria > Squamata > Pythonidae > Python > Python bivittatus. The sequence goes on from NW_028277073.1 coordinate 7,713,817, forward strand.
GCCGAGAACCGGGAGGCCGAGCGGTTAGAGGGACTCCCCAGTTCGGCGGCGGCGGCGGCGGCGCCGAACGGGGAGGAGGTTGGAGCGACGGTCCGGCTCCTCGACGGCTGCGTGCCGCTCTCTCACCAAGTGGCGGGGCACATGTACGGCAAGGATAAGGGCGGTAAGTGGCGGGCGAGGCGGGGGGAGGAGAGGCGAAAGTTTGGCCCTCGGGGCTCCGTTTATCGGGTGGCGGGAGAGCAGTCCGGGCGCTTGGCACCCCCTCGCCGCGGTGTAACTTCCTCCTGCCTGTTCCCGGGAACTCCTTTGCGTTGGAGCCGGGAGACAACTGGTGCTCCGTCTCCCGCCATGTCAGCCCCTCTTTCTCCTGGGTTTCTGTCTCTCTCCTCTTTCACCGTTTTGTATTATGGGTGTTGCAAGGTTTCGGGGTGGGGGAAGGACCGGGTGGATGGGAACAGCTGCCCGGTTGGTGGTGGTGGGCACAGCCCTTCTGGTGATCAAACCATCCAGCCCACCCATTATGGCACGTCGCACCACTATCTGCTGCCCTAAAGAGCTCAGGACAGCCTGCGTGATTAACTTCCTTTTGTGTACTAAACAATACTGTCAGAGCTGTGGGAATGTGACTTACAAAGAGCGAGGAAGTCAGTAGGGAATGATTTAATGGTTTTTCTGGCTCAGTAATCTGGCGAAGGAGAGGCTGAGTTTTGTGAGGCAAGCGAGGTGGCAGAATAGGGACTTCCAGTTGAATTTCCTCGTTCTCAGGATCAGGAAGTCTAGCAGCACCTTTTCTGACTAACAAATTTTATGAAAAGGCATAAGCTTTTGTAAGCTTCAGCTCACTTCATCGGATACATAGAATGGCTAAACTGAGGTAGGGTTTAAGTTGGGATGAGGGAGGAAGGGAGAGGAAGACAGGTTGGACATGCAGATGCAAGTTATATGACAGGCAGATTACAAGTACTTGTACTTTGTATTTTGGTGAATGTCTCATCAAATTCCATCGTGGCTTCAACAGCTTCCACCCCATCGTCAACCTCAGTCTTGACGTATATACAGAACAAATTAGAAGTACTTGCTCTTTGTAATTGATGAATGTCTCATCAAATTCTATCATGACCAACAACTTCTACCCCACCATCAACCTTGACCTATATACAGAACAAGTCCACTTCCTTGATGTCATTGTATTTGTAGTCTGACTCACATGTAACCTGCATCTACATAATCAGCCTGTCTTCCCCTCGCATCCCAGTTTATTAAATCCTACTTTAGTTTAACCACTCTGTGCATGAAGAGAGCTAAAGCACACAAAAGCTTATTCCTTTTAATAACATTTGTTAGAAAAGGTGCTACCATATTTCTTATTTTGGTTAGCATAGGCTAAGATGACTGTCCTCCTACTTGTTCTCAGGCAATCCTACTCTAGCTGACAGTTTTTGCAGGAACACAATACTAACTCCATGAGATTGATCATTTAATTGTTTTAGCAAAAGTACCAAAGAAAAATAATTGAAAATCAGAAGATCTGAAATTCTTATAAACCTGGCCTTGCTTCTAGCTTTTTTGTCAATATTTTATCACGTTATTTATAATACAGCATGGTAGCTTATGGTCAATATATTTTCATTTCTTTATATTTATTAGTGGAAGTAATAGACTAGTATCGTGTTTTCTTTCCTGAGGAACAATTTAATTCCTTATCTTGTTATAACTTCTGTACTGTGTCTGCTAAGAAACCTGCTTCTATGCTTGGTTTTCTAAATGGGAGGGAATTTACCTAATTCTCTGTCTCCCCCAATGATTTCTTAAAATGGCTTCAAAAATAATTCCAGTAATTCTCCAGGTGGTTATAAAACTAGTCATTGAGTTAAGTTGGGATGAGATCTCTTGTAGGTTTCTACAGGAAATAGACAAAATATAGGATAAAGAAAGTGATGTGCTTTTCTTTTTTTAAAAAAGGAAGGGTCTATATTCATGTGTTAACTGAACCATGTTGGTGAGTTTTTATCTGGGTGCTCTCAGTCTGTCTTATATGAAATAGACATGGGTGGTAATGACCAAAGAAGAAGAATGAGAACAAGGAGTGGGAAGAAGAAAATAATGAGCCATTAAAGTATTTATTTTTGTTATATTTGGATGGTATCAGAAGGTTCGCTATGCCATAAGATAGTCTTAGTTATTTTTCATAAAGTCAGTGAACTTCAAAAGGGTTTACTGGAAATGTTCTCATAAAACAAGAAATGAAAGAAGGCTTGCATGCCCATTTAGAAGAATTTCTAAAGCAGCAATTTTTGCTTTGTCCATTTTTCCTAGTCTGCTTTTTATAGACTTATATCAGATGGAACATTGTAAAACAAGAGTTTAGAAAGAGCTTTAATTAGCTAGTAAATTGCCACCATTTGAAATGAAAACTTTTATTAGTTGCAATCTCCAGAAGAAATGTTCATTGCTACTACTGCTTAGGCCAATCCTCTTAGACTGGAGTCAGTATTTTGTCTAACAAAATATGTGGTTAAATTATCCTGACTGCAGAAAGACTGACACAATTTGTGTAGGTTTAAGAATAAAATTTCCTTCATGTTGACCTCAAACTACTAGGGATTTTATGGTAGAAGCAATATGGAAGAGGTCTACCATTGCTGTTTTTAGGATATGTTTTTTTTCAGTGTAGCCTACAGCTCTGGTATTTTCTGATGATTTCTCATCCAGATATTAGCCAACTCCAACCCTCCTTAGCTTTTTTCAGATCAGCCAGGGGTGTGTGGATGAAGGCACTATAAACCATGAGTAATAAGTTTATATTCAGGGTGCTGTGAAAGGTATAGCTTTGTTTGTAGAATTCAACTTTTTTAACAGTTTGGTTAACTCTAAACATTTTTTTTTATAGAACTTGGGATTTTGAAGATAGGATTGAAAATGCACAGAGAATGGCTTCTTAATTCTCAGACACCAAAGTGATAGCTGGAAAACATTTTTTGATCAGAGATGGGGCCTTGGTGCTCTGCATGGTTTTCTCCCAACCCCATCCCCTCTAGAACTAGCAAAAGCAGAATTATCATAGTTCTGTGATAATGCTAAACTATCATGTATAAATCTTTTAAAATAAAGATATGGGAAGGAGTAAAACCACAATATTATAAGCTGAAATAATACCACAAATCACTATTGATAATATTGATACATAGTTCAGTTGTACCCAGAAAATATAATTTTCATTGTGCTTTCTCTAGTTGTAGAGTTCAAAGAGTATTTTTTATAATCATAATAAATATATTAAAATAGGAACCTTGGTTATTTTTTAACTACGGGTGTAAATAGTTAAGGAGCCAGTTTGGTCTAGTGGTTAAGGTGATAGATAGGAGTGTGGAAACCTGTTCTAGTGCTGCCTTAGGTATGGAAGCCAAATGGGTGACTTTGAGACACTCTCTTTCAGCCCTTGGAAGAAGGCAATGGTAAACCACTTTTGAAAATACTGCCAAAAAAATTGCATGGACTTTTCCATATAATCACCGGGAGTCAAGAGTGACTTGAAGGCACATACACAGTGCAAGATCATTGTTATTTTTTAAGAAGAATGTGATTTCAGTTAGGTTTGTCCAGCCATATATTATATGAAATTGTTTGCAATAAGTGGGGTTTTTAATGGCTAGTGTTCACAACATCTGGGGAAGCAGAGTTCTAATCTATGAAATCATATATGCCATAATTAATGGGTTACTATTTAAGATACCATGATGCTTTATTTTTGCTATAGCCTGCTAAAATGCTGTCTCTCTGAAAAAAACATGATGGTAGAAGAGACAGATAGCCAAACAAGAAAGGCAGATAACAATGGACTTGAAAGTTAATGCATTACAGATGTAATGTAGAGATGTACAGATGTAAGATGTACAGATGTAAGATTTATGGAAATGAAGGAATGTGCATCAAATAGAAATATACTTCTTGCTTGAAGTATGCTGATTAAATGGTACTCTTACCTTGGTTACAGAGACCCACATTAATTCTATCAGCGTTTCAAAATTCAAAGTTTGAACCAGCTAGATAGAAAATTTCTCAGTGTAAGGCAAGAGGCCAAGAGTTGCAACAGATAAACTAGGATAAAGTTGTATACAGTAGTACTATAGCCTGCTGTGAATCAAAATGGCTCTACTAATGGACAGGCCCCATGTCATGTGGGCCAGCATAGGTCTAGGTAGCGTCTTTTGTGATGTAATTCTTCATAGAATCTGTGCATAACACAGTAGGCATTAAATGTAATTTTCTTACATAAAACAAGCTGCAATTCAGCATCACAGAATATTACAATTGATACAACTGAGACTCAGTGCTAAGTTTAAGTTGATGTCTAAAAGTGTATGGATGTATGAGTATGATGGTAGTTTTGATGAAATAAATAATCTGTGTGCATCCTTCTTATAAAAGGCAATAGTATGATTTCTCATTAATTATCCAACAAGCATTATTAACACACATTGTCTAAATAAAGTTACTAAGCATTTAGTACAAGAGAATGAAAAACTGGTGTCATAGTTCCTGCAGTTTGTAAAAGCCAAGGGGACATTCAAGCTAATCTTAACTAATTTCTGAGCTTCTTAGATCACAAAATCACTAATAATGGAATATATAAAAAGTTTCTAATTAGTAACTTAAGGATTTAACCTGTTCTGTTGATTTTGAGAAGTTGTATCCTGTGCTATTCAAATTTAAATCACAAGGTACTGTAAACAAAGATAAAAACTATTTAAGCTTTGCCTGTACCACTGAGCTCTGGATCAGCTGCAGCTTCTGAATGTTCTCCAAGGGCAGCCCCATATAGAGTGAATTACAGTAGTCCAAGTGGGAGGTGACTAAGGCATGAGTCACTGTAAGGCTGATCCAAAAATTGTGCACAGTTGGTACACAAGGAAAACCTGTGTAAAGACCCCCTCTAGCCACGACTACCACCTGTTCTTTGAGCAAGAGTCGTGAGTCCAGGAAGAACCTCCAAATCACTCACCAACTCTGGGGAAGTACAGCATTACCCAGAATTAAATATGGAGTGTCTCTGAAATGTGGAGGGGGTGCTCAAAACCCTTGCAGCTACTCAGTTTTGCCCGGGTTGAGATGAAGCCTGTTCTCCATCCAAACCCACCCCCAGCCCCCTTTCTTGAGGAAAGAACCTTAGTCACATCACTTGGTCAGCCCATGGCAGAGTTGTACAGCTGGGTATCATCAGCATATTGATGCTCATGAATGACCTCATTCAGTGGCTTCATGTAGATGTTAAACAGAAGTAGGGAGAAAGTAGAAAGGGGCCTTGGGGGTCAATCTTCCCCTCCCTCAACACTGACTGGAACTGGTCTCGGAGAAAGGAGGAGAACCACTGCAATATTGTACCTCCCACTCCCAATCCCCTGAACAAATCCAGGAGGTTACCATGATTGATGCTATTGAAAGCACTGAGAGATCAAGGAGAGCCAGGATAGATGCACTACCCCAATCCTGAGCCCATCAGAGGTCATCCTAAAGGGCAATCAATGACGTTTCACTGCCATACCAGGTCTGGATTCAGGCTGGAAGGGGTCCAGATAATCTGTTTCTTCCAGGGCCCTCTGGAGCTGTAAGCCAACCCTCTTCTCAACAACCTTCCCAAGAAAGTTGAATGTAACCAATAATTAGGTTGTAAAATTGCCATATTCTTTAGGTATTTACCATGTGAATTACAGTTAATTCTGTAAGTCAAATTAAGCTCCAGAAATAACTTTGCTCTGCAGTTTGTAGTTCTGGTCTGCTGCTAATCAAGTTGTGATTAGTTTGCAAATAATGGGAAACTGCAGGTCACTTTCCTTTTATGTAAGCAGGATTGTATCTTGACAATAATATTGTTCGTTAAATCTCAGTGAAGTGAAACTCCCCAGAACTAAAGCAGTTGGTTAAAGGAATGGAATTAGTTTAAAAACATTATTTTACTCAATATGTGACAGGCTTATTTTGCCTATAGAATAACTACTAGACTCAGAGGTTCTTAAATGCTTCTGTCATAAGTATATTGTTGAGTTATCTCTCTTCCTTGTCTTTCTTCTGAGCATTCTGGGCAGTCTCAGAAAACATTTATTCAGTACAGTATGCTGCAAAAACTGAGTTACTATTAAAATTCACAAGTCTGCCTTCCCTGTTTTATTTATTTCATATATAATAATTAGAAATTGGTTTTCTAAATTAGCTTTCTTGGGCTTTTATGTTAAAATTACTCTTCTGTTTTTGACTTTGTGTTCTTTATGAAGCACTCAGCAATACTGAAATGATACTGTAGTTTGAAGATCAGCATATTAGGTTTTTTTTTGTTTTTTTCTCTCAGGTATATTGCAGCATCCAGATGGCACTGTCCTCAAACAATTGCAGCCCCCTCCTCGAGGACCCAGAGAACTAGACTTCTATAATAAGGTAAAATAATTCCTTTTCTAAAGCAACTGGAAGCAATTTTTTATGTGGAACTGAACCACCCATATTATCCAGGTGAATGTGTCTTGTATTTTATTTTATTTTTGTGCTGCTTTCCATTATTATAAATTGTATAATGATTCTGAAGGCTTTAAATTTTTGGCCCAATGCATTTAACTGTTGTACGTCTCCATCCCTTATGTACTTAATCACATTTTCCAAAGCTGATCAGTCTATATCATCTTGACTTGTCAATTTAGATGCCGTCCTGTGATAGTAAAGGGTATATACAGAGTTATGTGTATCGTTAGAAGTACTGCTGTTTTGAAACAACTTCTTGAAATTTTCTCAGTTGGTTACCTTTGTTGTTTAGAAAATATGGCATTATTCTTTCTGAGGGAACCCAGAATAGCACAGAACAATAATAGAAAAGAATCAGTGATAAAACTATTCATAAAGACAATAATAATTAAATCAAAATTCATTTTAAAATAGTAATAAAAAAGAAATCATTTGTCATAAACAAAATTGTGCTTAGTCTACTATTTTTGTTGTTTAGAGAGCATAGATAAGCCTTCTTTATTTAGACAAATTTTGTATAGGCTTTACAAGGTTTTTTGTTTTAATTACACATAGAAATTATAGTTTTAATTTCTGTGTATATCAGAGTTGTACCAATAGGTGACATTTTTTTAAAAAATCCTCAGATTTAATTCTTGGAAACTACCTTCAGAATCTGTTGTGTATCCAGTTGAGTATATCTGAGAGTGTTTAGAATGAAAACCTACTTAATGGGAGGAAAAAGTAATTTATCAGTAGTATGAATGATCAGTCTCATTTCAAAAATTAAACATTGTCAAAAGTGTTCAGGACTGTCTCATATTTTTACATAGCAGTTATTCACCATGGGAATTTAATCATGTGTTTTGTTGTTGGAGGGTGACTTATAGTGTTCATGTCCTTTTCTATTTTCTAAGAATAAAATTTTAAAAAGGGATATTTAGACATTTGAGCATAAAGTAGAGGTGATATCGTGATAGAAGCTAGTTTAATTTTAGTTTAATATTCATGTTCACCTATTACCCTGAAATCATAAAGCCAGAGAGATAGTAACTAACTGTATCCTTGAAGTTATTTTCTGGCTGTCTGGAACCCGCCCCCCCGCCGACCAACTAGTATTTAAAACATAAATACTTTTTCTTTTAGAAATAAGATTGTGAAGTCCTTCTTGCTGAGTTGGAAAGAGTGCATAATGTATCTCCCACTGGAGTTACCTAGAGTAACAGTAATATGAACATAGAAAGAAATGTAAACAGTTAATTACTGTAAGAGTGCTTGAACAGCTTGCTCTGAAACATTCAGTTGTTTCAGAGAACAGAACAGAAATGATTCTGTTCCCTTTTCAAACCGAGATTAGTGTGCAGTTGACCCATTTAGGATGATTTTCATGCAGCAAAGTGTACTTTCTATGCATGCTGATTAGATTCTGCAGTTTCTGAGTATAAATCATTTGATTATTAGTTTACTTCTGCAAATTGAGAGTTTGGAGAGGAAATGCTTGTGAAATGAATAAAATAATTTATGGTATATTAAGACTAAAAATTTAAGCTATTACAGTTCTAAAATTAACTCACTAACAAGCTTCATCTCTTTCCTAATTTATATAAGAGAAAGATACTGCAATCTATATTCTGTCAGCTATTTTTTTCTCACCTAATTAGTTACATTTTCTGTCACAAAAGGATTGAAAACAAGTTTTATTCAATAATTTTCAGGTAGCTTTCCAAGGGTATATGGCCATTGCACTATAATCTAATTTTTTAGCTGTTGATACAAATGCAAATGTTTAAAGGCTTGACTAAACATCCTCCTCATACGTGATTTTATCACAAATTAAGATTATAGAGGGTCCCCATATTTTATCTGCCCTTACTGCCAGCCAGTTTTATGAAGTCTGTAAAAACCATTTAACCTATTTAGGTTACTTATATTTCAGAAGTCCCTAGGGAGTTGTGTGCTCTAGTCAGTGACAAAAACTATGAAATTATTTTTTTATAATAAAATATTCAGATCTGTATTTTTGTTAGGAATAGAACAGTTAGCAACTCGTTGATTGTCTATATCCATATTGTTCATACTGGAGATAACCCTCATTTTTATTCCTATAAATTTGGTATTTATAAATGTAAGGTTTAAATTTCCAAAGTTGCTATCATAACAGATAAGTGGATAATTTATTACAGGTTCAAATGTATTTCACTAACATTTCTTTTATTTCAGGTATTTGCTGATGACTGTGAAGACTCTGTGTTTCTAGAACTACAAAAATATTTGCCAAAATATTATGGAACCTGGTCATTGCCTACTGCACCCAATGGTACTGTTGCTGTATTCAGTGTGCTAGGCATGAATTTTATGGGAATTTCTGTGGAAGTTCTTCTAAGAATATATACATTAAAGTTCTGTCACATAGAACTTCATGAAAAAAATATGCTGATGTATTTAATTGAGGAGAAAATTGTGTAAATAAGGATTACTTTCTGTAAAGTAAACAGATTTTTCTGTAAAGTTGAATTCAGCCTATTTAGAAATACAATAGTACTTGTACATCAAAATGCATATCCATCTTTTCCCAACATTATATATTATACAATACAATTATATGAGAATTATGTATTAAGAATTATATATTAATTTAACATAGCATTAGGGTCAATTACATTTAAGTTTTTCACATTCACAAACAAAGCATTATTATTCATAGATGTATCAAAGTGTTTAGATCAAAGTATGTAAACATATTAAGTGTGATTTGATAGGTTTGAGCTTAGGAAAAGTTAAAATTAAAGCGATAAGACTCATAAAGTTCTTATGTGAGTATCATGGGTTAAAGTACCATGCATGGCAGTTATCCTAAAATATAAAGGATTGTTCATGGGGTGGGGTTGTTGTTGTTTTTTTGCCACTGATTTTTCTCATCATGCTTCTGTATGGGTATTGATAGGCACAAGGAGATTTTGTTCTCTTTACTAGATGATTTGTTGTAACCATCATTGGTTCTTCATTAAGGCTGAGAAATCATTTCTGCAGGGAATTATGAGTTTTAAAAATTTAAATTCCATCATGCAATCTAGTCCAGCCATGTGACCAGATTCAAATCTTAACTGTATAGATTGATTCCCTGGTCCCAAGCTAGTGAATCAATAAGTGTTCTTGATTTCGTACCATGATTATAAGATCTGAAGCTCTCCCCACCTTGCTCAGAAGAGAATTTCTGTTAGAAAATAATTTCTCTTGTTGTTTCTCTAATGATCTTAACCAACTTTAAATATAATATCTGCAGTGCTATTAGCTATGGTTAATGTTAACCAAGATTTGAAGTTAGTTGCAAATATTGGTTAAGAGGAACTATGACTAGACATAACTATGGCTAAAGTTGATAGAGAAAAGGAGCATGATTGACAATTAACATTAACATACATGAACTGAAGAAATGCTGGGATTTTGGCCTTCCTTTCCAAGGTATTGAATCATAGTCTGGTATATGGTAGTCACATTTTTTTTTTCCAGCTATTGAGAAAGCTGAATTGCGAAACTTTCTGTTCCTCACCTTTTGTTTGGGAAGGAATAGTCGTGCCAGATTTTCAGGAAAGTACTTTGGTTCACTTAGTATTCTCTTGGACATCTCCTTGCTGTCAGACTTTGTTTCACTAAAAAGCTTGCTGCTGTAATCATTCATGAAGTATTAAGAAGAAAGTTACTGCAGAATTCAAAATAATGTTGTGTGTAAGCTGCATATATATTTAGTGAAAATGTTTGCATGATACACTAAGCATGGTTTTATGTTAACTAGGGTTATGTAAAATGTTTTGAGTGTGAAACAAAACAGAAAAATGCCTTTCTGTTTTGTGCACATTTTTTGTATTTACTGTATTAAAGGAATTAATGCTATCTCCCTTCTCAACTGTTAGCCAGCAGGCAATCCTGTAGTTGGTCACTAATCCCAGAGAACATATATTTTGTTTTCTTAATTCATCCTTGTATAGTGAAAGAGGATGCTTTATAATTATTTCTGAAAACTAATAGGTACTTAACTTAGCCAGTAATCATAGCTCAAATGACACATTGGAGTTGGCTAAAGCGAGCTAACCAAATTATAATCAACCTATGATTGAAATGCCTTGATTTAACATTTGTTTGATTCATTGTCCAGATTCAGATTCCTGTTAAGCCAAACAATGTGTTTAGCATGGAATGAAGTTATAATTTCTTGATTTATTCTTAATTGTTTATAGATTTGTACCTGAAACTGGAAGATGTGACACACAGGTTTAAGAAACCATGCATAATGGATGTAAAAATAGGCCAGAAAAGCTATGATCCATATGCCTCTGAAGAGAAGATTAAGCAACAAATCAGCAAATATCCACTAATGGAAGAGATTGGGTTCTTGGTGCTTGGCATGAGGGTAAGCTGTTCCTTGGATTTTAATTAGAGGATGCTCTTGAAGAGATGTGTGCAGCATAAGTGCTCTCTGGATGATTTTTTTCTTGTGAAGAGAAATTAGGAGTTGGTTTTGGGTTCATATATTTTTCTTATATACATGCAGCCTACACACAATAGGAAACATTTCCTGTTTCCATCATTACAGTAAAATATAGGACAAAATGCATCCTTATTTTCTCTCGATGGAGAAGTAGAATATGCATATCTGAAGTCTGCTCTTGATCTTTCAGTACAGTCAGAGAACAAAAACATCTGAACAGGGTGTGCAAGATTTTCTTTTTCAAAAGAGATATGTAGAGATTTATAAGTGTCCTGGAGCTTTATTTATATTCTTGTCATTTTACTTTATTACTGCTTTACTTTTCATTCTTTATTAGACTTATTTTCCTGTGCACAACTTGTGGCCATGCTTTCTGTTACATACGTGTGCATGAGTGGATAAGTATTCCATTTCTGTGATTCTTTATCACCCTTTCCTTTTCCATATTGTGGAGATTCTGACTTCCATTTGCATGGAATCGTGGAACTCTGGTTAAATGTTAGTTATCAATAAGAATAGGTAGAGAGTTGAGGGAAGGAAGAGCATTCAGCTGCAACCCCATCCGTGATTATAAAACATGGCTTTATAGGTCTTGGCTTAGAAAGCTGTGGACAAATGTCCAGAATTGGCCCTTGCTTGATTTCTTTGGAGAGAGAAAAAAAGAGAAGGCAAGAAAGGTAAAGTAATTAGGATTTTTTTTCACTTTTTGCTAAAAGGATGTGTTGATTTAGAGATTTATGTCACAAAGTCATTCATAACAGCTGTTTTCTCAGCAGTGTTTAGTCAGTTGATTCCTTTTTATATCCAGCCAGATGGAGATATGCACAAGACTCCTTGAGATGTGTTTATTAGATGTGCATTTATATGTGTGAGTATATGTACATATACACATATACACATGCTAAGATTCCAGCAAGTTGAGCTAAGTAAAGTTGAGAATATTCTGGTTTTGTTAAATAAATATATTTGTTGGAAATGGAAGGTTTGTTTGTTAAATAGATGAAATATTATCCCAGCAGGTGCCTCGTTAGTATTGTTTCAAAACATTGATCTAATTTAGCTTTGTGCTATCTTTCCTGATTAATAACAGCATTTTAATATGACAAGAATAAATTAATAACCTTATCTTAAATCTAGTTAAGTCATATCCAGCTAATACCAGATTTATTTTAAAAGCCACTCTATGACATCACTGTTTTAGGATCTTTGTGGTTACCTTCTAGTTTATTTATTTATTTTATTTATTTATTTATTAAAGTGATTTGAGTGTAATACTGTATAAGCCCAGAAAATAAACACACTAGATAGATAGTTTATCTCTCTACTGTGGGAGGATAAATATGTTTGCCCCTGCTGGAGTCTGGCATAGATTGTATATCATTAAAATGGGTCGGTTACCTTACATTATAGACACAGACATACCTTGTGAGAGGTTTATATTTGTTTGTTATTGTTTCAAGCACCTCCAAGGGGTTTACACTAGGAACATTATTGTCTAAAGACCTTTGACAAGTTACTTACAGCTTTGTTGTAGTACTTGAAAACTAAGAAAATATATTTTGGAATTCTTTTAAACTTGTTACCTTATTACATCAAATTGATGGCTGGACAAGGAAAATGGATTCTCCATACCCTTCTTATTGCTGAGAAACTAGGCTTTCAACATTGGAAAGATAAATCTATGACTCCACTTAGTAGATTGAAAACCTAATGTTACTTGTGATGTATGAAATGAGTTTCTTACACATGTGGATTACACAGGTAGTCCTTGTTTAGTGACCACAATCAGGAACGGCAACTCGGTCCTTAAGTGAAATGGTCACTAGGTGAAAACATGACTGTGCTTATGATCATACTTCAGCTTTCCTTTGCTTTACAGATCTGCGAAGGTCATAAATGCAAGGATTGGTCATAAAGTTACTTTTTCATCACAGATTTAACTGTGAATGGTCGCTAAATGAGGACTATGGATGATTATAATGAAATATGGTTATCTTTTATTGAAATTATTGAATAAAACTTTATATGCACGTATAGATGCATGAGAAGCCCTCAAATATATAATGTGATTGTTTTGCTGTTTAAATGCATTTTGCTGTTTAATTAATTAAATAAATGCATTTTGTAAAGGCACAGAATTTAAGCAAGGCCTTCCTGTTTTCTAGATCTTTTTAAAATTTATTTTTTGCTACTGTATGTGGTTATATACATTTGTATTTTTTGTTCAGTTTCTGGATACCTGAATGCACCATGTATTCATATTCTCTGAACCAAACTTGTTTTGTGATCATTTTTAGTTAATTTAGATTCCCAACAAAAAATTAAGCTATCCTTTATCATTGGCTCATGTTTGAATACTTCATAGGGCAAATGATTTGAAGGAATCTTTCTTGACAATTCCTCATTACTCAGAATATTTATTTGCATTGGTTTCTTTGATTTTTTCTTGGATTATATAGTAAAGAAAATATTATGATATTCCTTCAAAAAATGTTTTCACTCAACATACTCTATTCATATGTTTTGCAAAGTGATCTTACTGAGCTAACTAGGTCTAACTCCTGCAATTCTCTCAGACTTCTGTGGTCTGAAGCAAAACCTTTTAATATAAGTGTAATATTACATTAGAATTAGAATGGAAAAAAGAGTTCAAGAAATGAGGCAGAAATTTCTCCTTTTTTTTTTTTTTTAAAGGTTTATCATGTCCCTACTGGCAGCTATGAGACACAGAACCAGCACTATGGAAGAGGATTAACAAAAGAAACTATAAAAGATGGTAATCTTTGTATAAGAGCATAATTTTTAATATGTCTTTAATTACAGATAACCTTTTTAAAAGAAACAGCCAGGCTAGAGTTTGTGTTACAGGCTCTGATCTATATGGTGTTCCTGGTAGTTAAGAAAATTGATATTAACAGGAAAAAAAAGGAATTCTGTATATTGGATTGCCAAATGAGAGAAAGAAATGGCATGTTTTTTTTTTATCGGGGTTAAAATGAAAATAAGAGGCTGTTGTAAAATATTGTTGAAGATATTTTCCAGTAGTATTTATAGAAGGGATAAAGCTGTTTTATGCACAAGTCTTCATGATGTAGCACATGCTGCTTAAACCCATTTGTGACTGAAGTAGCACATAAGCCTTAGTAATAAATAATAGTATATCAGGAGACAAAGGGTATATAAATCCCTGAAGTATGGCTTTGGCTATGGATCTTATTTATTTATGGATCTTATTTATTTATTTAGATTTCGAAGGCCATCTGAATCCCAAATGGCACTTTCTACATAATTAAAAGAAAGGAAAACAAAACAAAAAGGAAAGAGCTCATGTACCTGGACAAAACACGTGTTACATGATAAAAAATCCACCAGGGGCTCAACAGTCAATCCCAGGCCTGGAGTGCAGCCATGTTTTCAAAGACTTGTGGGAGCTGTGTGGAACTCTGGGGGGATGCTGTTCCAGGGGGCAGGTGCTGTGACAGAAAAGGCATGCTTCTGGGGTCCCACTAGATGATATTGCTTGACAGAAGGTGCCCAAAGTGCCCCCATTCTACCTGATCTTACCAATCTTTTAGCTATGTTTTAAAAAAAATACAGACTGCCAGTAAATACTTAGTCCTGCAGATTGCCTGTCATTTATTGCTCTTCTGGTTAATGACAGTGAGAGAAAGTTTATGGACCCTTTAAAATTATCTGCACTCTTGCTGTACTGTAACCTGAAATAATCAGAGCTTCATTTAGGCCCTGTTAATAGTTACAGAGATTCTGGTTAAACAAAGTACACTTAGAACAACGTACTGTGTCATATGTTTATTGGATACACGGAGCCAATGTTCACTGTCCTTGAATAAATATGCAAAGCCCTAAGATTATCAACTGTTTTAAGTGATAAAAGTTGAATCAAATGTTCTAATCTAAAGATGATAATTAGGGCTTTCTCCTATTAAAAAACAACAAAGAAAAACAAATCCACAAAAAACAAGTTGCTTGTCACCACTGATTTCCAACATGGGTTATGGAAGCAAATTATCCCCTGATTAAAAGAGATTTCTGCCAACCTCAGAAACAGAACTGTTGATGCTTAGCGGACTGGAAAGGGCAACAAATCACAAAAAACTTTGGCCACTCTCAGTTTCTAGTCTGGTAGACAGTGTATAAATTGAGAAAGTACAACACCATTGTTACTCTGCTAGGAATGGTTGCCCAACAAAAATCATGCCAAGAGCAAGATGTATAATACAGTGGTACCTCAGGTTATGAACTTAATCTGTTCCATGACTCTGATCGCATCTTGAATTGATTGCAACCCGAGGCAAATTTCCCCATAAGGTTCAATGTAAATACGGTTAAACAGTTCTGAAACATATGGATTTTATTTTTAAACCACAAAAACATGAAAAAAAAGTACAGTACAGCACAGTATGAAGAGGGAGAATGGGGTGGGGAGGCAGTTATTGTTTGGAGGGAGAGTCCCCCTCCAAAAGGACATCGGGGAGATCTCCTTCAGGGGTTTCCTCTCTTCTTTGCCTCTTAGCTACAGGCTCAATTCTGGGGAAAAACCTGTCTAAAGTCAGTTTTTTCCTGCGCTGCATAACCGTCCGGAAATGAAATTGCCATGCTGACAAGCACACCAGAAACCTTCCACAAGCCTCACCGAACGTCTCCTTGCTACCGCGATCTCACCCACAGGAAGCCGCGACCGCGTGGCAGCAGGGAAAATGGCCGCGGATCCGGTTCGTAACCCGAGGCGGAGTTGGCAACCCGAGGTAAATTTTTGCAGCCGGAGCTGGTCGTAACCTGAAAAGTTCTTTAACAGAGGCGTTCGCAACCCGAGGTACCACTGTACTTTGCATTATAAGGAAAACACAGAAGACTAATATGCATGAGAAGATCCAACGAAGGAATCTTCTGCTCTCCAGAAAATACATTGCTGCTCACCTCACGTTTTCTGAAGACCACCTAGAGGCTATACTATGAGCAGATGAAATGAATGGAAATTTTGGCATTGATGAGAAATACTACGTTTGGAGAAAAAACATTGCATTCCAACAAAAGAATCTCATTCTTTAGACAGTCACTCATGCTCTAGTCACCTCAAGTCTTTTGCAATGCACTTTATGTGGGTCTGTTTTCAAGTAGCTTGAAAACCACTTGGAAGCTTCAGCTGGCTCAGAACGCAGCAGTGCAGGCACTGATGGGCATGCCTTGGTATTCCTATGTGATGCCTCTGCTCCGTGAGCTGCACTGGTTGCCACTCCAGTTCTGGGTGTGATTCAAAGGTCTTTTATTACCTATCAAGCCCTACATAGCATAGGGCTAGGTTACTTGAGGGACTGCCTGTCTCCCATGGTTTCTACCCAGCTGGTACACGCCAAGAGTTGGCACACTCTGAATCCTTCAGTAATCAGTGTCATCTATTGGGACCCTGGAAGGGTGTCTTCTCTGTTACAACACCTGCCCTTTGGATTGAATTCCCCCCTGAAATTTGCATGGGTCCCACTCTGTTGGCATTCCATAAACCCCTGAAGACCTGGTAGTTATCCCAGGCCTTGGGGTGAGATGGATGGGGCCCCTTGGATGTGTTTGTTGCTTTTGTTTTCTATTTGTATATTGTGCCTGGATACCATCTTGTTTTTGGTTAGTATTGATTTTTATGTTGCTATTTGTGAACTGCCCAGAGTCAGTTGGAGTAGGACAGCATTCAAATTGAAATAAATAAATGAACAAACCTGCAAAGCTTGGTGGAAATATCATAGTTTGGGTTCTTTTTCAGGCTCAGGGTCAACATGGCTTGCAGTCCTTGAGGGAACAGTTGTTTCTGGATTGTACCATCAAATTCTACAGGAGGATGTGAGGGTATCTGGGAGCTAAAGCTTATGCAAGAGTTGATCATGCAGCACAACAGTGATCCTAACCACATTAGTAATCTGCAACAGAACGGTTAAAGCAGAAAAAAAATCCATGTTTTGGAATGGCTGAGTTAAAAACCTGACTATAACCCTGTTGAAAAGCTGTGGCATGAGCTGAAAAGAACAGTTGATGCAAGACATTCCAACATACCAGTGAATTAAAGTAGTTCTGTAACGAGGACTGGGGTACCTTTAAACCATTGTGTGAAATTGATGAGTGCAAGGTTATAGATAATTCTAAAGAGTTTACTAATTCACTAGTGGTTTATACACCACTGTATAAACTTGAGTTGTGGAACCAGAAGTATATGAAGTGCTATATACTTTGTAATTGGATGAACTTCTGATTATTTCAAGCATGTCATTTGTCATTTCACCGTAAATTATTGCAGTTAATTTTGAAAATTAGAAATGCAAATTTAGGGTAGTAATAACATATTACTGAACTTTGTAGTGCTGATTTAATCCTGAATTCTGTTAGATTAAGGTATTTATCCACTAATTAAATTTTTTCTTTTTGTAGGTGTGGCTCGATTTTTCTATAATGGATACACCCTGAGAAAAGATGCGATAGCTGTTAGTATTCAAAAGATTAAAGAAATCTTGCAGTGGTTTGAGAGCCAGAAGCAACTTAACTTTTATGCAAGTTCTTTACTATTTGTCTATGATGGTTGTTCTCCATGGCTGAATGATGGCTGTTTGGTTGAGAAGAGCAAAGTACCCAAGGACCAAGTGCCAAGAGATAGTACAGATAATACTTTGGAATATAACAACAATATTCATATAATCAATGCCTCAGAAATTGGGAAGGTAGAGACTTCAGTTGGCAAACATTTTTCTAAAACGTATGCATTTCACAAAAGGCACCAGAATCCATTTTTGTTAAGAGACAATCTATGGAAGCGCAGTGCTTGCTTTTCACAAAAACATTTGAATGGAAATGTTATACCTCAGCTGGAAAAAGTTTTCAGCCATATGCCCACTACTCTTCCAGGAAATGGAGAAGTTGAAGTCCGAATGATAGATTTTGCTCATGTATTCCCTAGCGATGCACAAGATGAGGGCTACATTTATGGTCTGAAAAACTTAATTACTGTCCTTCAGAATATTTTAGATACCTAGATTTTTGCAGTGATTTTTATTAAGGGCCAAATATAATGAAAAGCAACAACATTTCTGCACTTGTGATCCTTGGTTTATATTGTTCTACATTTTCTTGTCTTTACACTTTTGGTAGAATTACCAGGTATTTTATAATGTTACTCAGGAAAATTATTCTGTAATTAGTAAAAGAAAACCTAATGAGATTTAACTGGTAGTTATAGGAAATTACATTTAACAAACAAAGCTTACCTGATATTGGAGAAATCTTGCATTGGTTGAAATGACTGAGTTATTTTACATCCTTATGTATTTTAATTGAAAACCTGTCATGCAGCCATAATGTTGAGCCATATCTCTCATGGAATATTAGAAGATCATTAGAGTATAGTAAAACCACAATTTAATAGACCATTCAGGATGAAGGGGTTTCCATTAAATCCAAATTTACATCACTTTTGTGGATTTATATTGTTTGCATAATTACATAATTGACAAATGGTGTCATTTGCAGTATATAACAGAGAAATCCTTCATTTGACAAACAAACCTGAATTGGAGTCTGAACAAAAAGTTTGTCCATTGTATCAAAAATCCACCAAACTGAGGTCCATTAAACTAAGAATTTACTGTATTATTCTTGAGTATTTAATATATTTTTAAAACTGGAGCTAATAATATTTTTAAGGAGTACATGTTTAAAATCTATTCTAGTTTAACAGACTTTTTTTAGTGAGAGATAATCATACTTGTGCATTAAACCTGGGTAGAGGTGTTGATCTTTTCATGGCCAAATACTCTTACTGTGTAATATATAACATTTCCCCCCAAAATGTATGAAATAGATATGAGCCATATAAAGAACATAAGATAAATACTGTTTTGAAATGTATTTCAGAGGTTCTATTAGAAAATGAATAATCAAATAGTCAATCAAAGGTAGCTTTAGTTATTGCAGAGGAGGAGCAAAGTGTCTGAAGTTACTTTTTAAATAACATGTTGGTATGAACATTTTGTATGGGCAATTCATTATACAGGTTTGGATTTGCAAATGGAATGATTGATTTGCTTTGTAGAAGAAACATGGATATTGTAAAAAGCTTCCCCTGGAGGAAAGGAGAACGTGATAGTGATTTTCATTTAACTCTTTTCCCTATTTCATTCCTAAACAGTGTGGGAAGTCGTGCTGGGGATTGCAGAGAGAAGGAGGAATTAGTAAAAATCATCCTTACATTCAACTCCTTCAGTTCAACAGAACTTTGTGCTGATATGAATTTAACTTTGAACTGGTAGATAGTAGGTGGTAAATAGCAGTAGTTTAAATTATACATTTATATTTTATATTCCAAATATGTTATAAAAATCTCTATTAAGTAGATTTGTTATAGGTTATGAAGAAAGCCTTAATAATATCAGATATTCAAAGGTAATATTAATTTAAGAGTGATCACAAGAATCCGGTGTTCTGTTAAGTAATTTAAGCCATATTGTTGAAAAATATTTGCTATGCGGAATTGTCCAAATCAGTTTTCATGATCATTGGTAGCTTATTCTATAGTAGTCATTCTCTCATTAACTATTATCAGTTAACTTGGCTATATCTATATATCTGGTGCGGGCCAGGAATGTTTTCATTGTGAGCCAGTGAAAATATATAATTTTACATCTTTCAGGCAATAACTTCTGTGCTTCATAGTATTTGTAGTGTAATTGTCTGTTGTTCTGCTAACAGTTTAAGGAGCTGGAACAGTAATTACTCAACATCTAATTTTCAATTTTTATAATTGAGTTATTACAAATATATTTAATGTAAACACATTTCCTTTTGGAAAGTAAACTTTAAATTGGAAGCTAGGGAGAGGTGGTTATAGTTACAGAAGTAACCCATCAAATTTTTTACCTACTGAAAAGAATATGCAGGTTAATTTTACTGTCTACTAATGTGTAAACAGTTGTGAAATAAGCATTTTGCCACTTTCACATGTGAACAAGAAATTGAAAACCTTAACTAGAATGGTATGGTTTCCTAGACCTTACTGGCTTATTCCATCACTTCCATTTGCTGTTCATAGGAAGCACTGTACAGTGAAGTCCCTTGGATATATAAATGTAAAACTGATCTTTATATTTCATTTTCTTCCCTGATCCTACAGCTTATTCTGTATGTTACAACTCTGTGTATAGAGGATACCGATGGAGTCCTTCATAGTCACATTATGGAAGAGTTATCTCAATTTTACCCATTTAACTGCTTGCTTCTAATTGAAATGAATATGAGAGTCTGCATGTTAAGAGTCTGTATAATAACAATTATTTTGAGCTTCAGATTTAAGTCTGTAGATAGAGCAAGGAGTACGTTAGTGTCTAAACTGTGTTCAAATTAAGTTACATTTCTTTGGAAGGAAGACTTCCAAATTCTTTAGAAATAGATATAAACAACTAATGACAACTACCACTGACTCAGACAAGCTTGTCCTTGCCACAAATGCAGAATCTTAAATATTGCTTCCAATGAGATTATGAAGATGCTCCTTTTAAATATATTATGTGGAAAACTGTGTACAAACTATTATAAGAATTTTAATTGTATAATTTTTATAGCCAAACAGTTTCATTCTTGGTATTTTGGATATTTTGCTTCTTGTTGCATAGATCTATTTAGAGCAATGGTATTATGAAATGTTAAAACTATTTTACTTAACTAATGTTGCAGAATTATGCAATTGTGTATAATCATGTTCACATGAAGGGCATATATTGAGATGGGAGCTATTTTTGTTGTAGAGGAAAACTGCCTTTCTGCTTACCCATATGTTAGATACCATCCCATAATAGATGCTTAAATTTTAGGAAGGGACTATTTTCAGTTAATGTGCACCTAATTCAAAACTTGGTAAATTACAGTCTGATACCATGCATATCTGAAAGTAAGTCCCCTAAATAAGCAGTAGTCATTACTTTCTAAGTGTGCATAGAATTTTAGCCCTGGTCTGAAATAGCAGAACTAAGGGTTATATAGAAATGTTACATCTTTATCAGAGTGCAAAGGGCTGGCTAAGTTTTGAGAGGCAAAAGCAGATCAGATACTAGTTTAGGAGGAGAAAAGGGCATAACCACTAAGTCTTTCATGCAAACCATTTTCGAGTGGTTTACATTGCCCTTTTAAAGGACTGCAGCTTGTATAAATGGTAATTCCATATTATTTTTAAATTTACATTATTTGCAATAACAGCCCCTGCTGAGTGCCTTCTGCTTCATGTTTGAAACCATTTAAATGACGTTACGCAGCATCCAGGGTGACAAAATGAAATGCTTTAATTGAAAGCTTGAATATAGTAATATCCCACAATAGTTAGGGAACACTGTTGTAATATTTTATATTTATCCTAAAACCATTTTTGCTGGTAAAAGCTCTATTTCATCAATTTTGAATTGTGTTTACAATTCCACAAATTAACTGCATATTCAGGAACTGAAGATCTTCCTCCTGCCAGATGTGGGGCTCAAGGGATATTGTCTAGGTCTCTGTTTACCAGCAGAGGCAGTGACATCTGTAGCAATAGTGCTTGGGAGTGGTACATTTGACAGAAAGAAAACTGGGGCATGGACTGACATACTGCCCCATCTTCTCTCAGCTGGATCTCCCTCATACCTGACCAGGATACTGCAGTCTACTCAAAAACTGGGAACTTAATATGCAATCATATGGATCCCTATGGCTTGTTGATGCTCAATAAGGATCACTTAATTAGAATTTCTGGTAAGAGGGACTTCCATCTTTATGACTATGAATAGGCCTTTAGATTTATGAACATAGTTGAATGTGAGCCTCTACATCATGCATGGTGAACAGTTTGAACATACACAAGTTCTACTTGGAGGCTAAAGTAAGCAAGATTCGGTTTGTAATTTACACTGAATTGAACACAGTTTTTTTCCGTTAAAGTGGAATTCTTGCAGATCATCTCCCTTGAGAAGCTTTATATCAATTTTTTTACTTATTTCTGTACGAACAGTTCTTGCTGGCAAATCACTGAATTCAATTGTAGAATGATAGGCCATTCAACTGTGAAATATTACTCCATTACATATCCACAAGATAAATACTGCACACTTATAATTGTGAATTACAGTTCTATTAACTGAAGAGTTTATGCACATTTAAAACTTCCATACTATGAATATTCATATTAATCCTGCCTCATTTTTAACATAAATTAATTTATTTGTCCTTAGTTTTGTAGGCGTGGCTTCTTTATATTTAAAATTTATCATTATGTTAGATATTGATATATAAGTTAGCAACAGGAAAGAGAAAGCAACAGTGATATTGGGAACAAATATATTTTTACACACTGTCTAAATGATGATCTACATACGCTCTCAAAACATATATCAATATTGGCACTGGATAGAAAATCTCAACTGGCTGAACTGACTTTGATTCAAATATCCAAATATGATGATATTGCACATCTTAATACGAATGATATGAGTGACATAAGCACTTTAATGTTGTGGGAACTGTACTGGAAAATACATGGAAGCATATGAAATTGCACCTACAGTTACTGTGTATTAATTTGCAGTTTGTGATGGGTGGGTGAAAGGGAGACTTTTACTACTTAAGTGTATTGTATCTGAATGAATGTACTTTGTCTGATCTCATTTATTTCCTATTCAAGAAGCCTGAATTGTGTTGTGCAGTATTTGACGGGTTTATGTGTTTGATTGTATTGTAAATGATACTTTAGGCGGGGGGTACTTACTGAACTGCGGAGATTTGTTGGTTACTTTATAGTTTAAAAAAAAAAACTATTATGCTATATAAACCAATCATTTTGTAATTTATGTGATATTTAGATAATTCTAATAGCTGTATATTTGGCTGACTATTAAAATTTCTTTTAATTTATCTTGGCATTTTCCTTGTTTTTTAAGAAATATTTCTTTTGGTATAAGAAAGCATTTTCCTAGCCTTTCAAGATACAAAAAACCTCTCACAAATACTATCGAGCCTTTCATACTTTCCTTGTTTAATATCAGTAACCTTGATGATAAAATAAATTAGGTAAGATGGAAGTCCTGAGAAATTTACAGATAAAAGTTGAAGACGGAACACATAGCAAAAGGTAGGTGATAAAGGGGGAGGATGAGCAAAGGTAAGCTGGCTCCCTTTGATTCAGTTGTGTCTTTCAGGACTTCTCAGTAAGGAATGTCTGATAAGTTCCTTTCTACTGTTAGGTACTGCTGCTTAAACATTTTTATTGCAGAAAATGTTTTGATTGACACCATTGCTTTTACCACACATATTAGTGTTTCGTTATGTGGTAGTACTGTGTAGGGACTTAAGATGCTAACCTACACATATGCTTTGAACAAACAGAATCACAAACTCAGAGAAAAAGAAATTAGATGCTTGGAATGCAAGTTTTCAGAGAGCAGCTAAGCTAAAATAATAACTTTAGACACCAGTTCTAAGACCCCTTTATTTAATTCCAAGAATCCATTGGATACTCCACTCCTTATACTTTCCAATACCCAGATGAATTAATGCAATCAGTATGGATAACCTTATCAAACACATTGACTACATCCTATCACATGACTAATGATTGTGTAGTTGCATGATAGCCTCTGAAATGAAAGGATGATTTGCATAAGTCTGCCAACCACAAAGGGTTGACACTCTATGATGTCAGGAAACAGACACCACAAGAACTACCATAACTCTATTGTTGTAGGGCATAATATCAGTCTTGAAATCCTGACAAAAGTTTCCCTCTGCCCCCTTTATATCAAAGAGAATCAAGGTGGGGTAAACTTGAGTTTGTTTTTTTTCCTCACCCCCCCCCCTCACCCGCCTTCCCCTGCCTGAGCTGGTGTTTATGTAACTGTTTTTGCATTCCTCCTTCAAGGTTATCTCTTCATGCTCCTCAACAGCTTGTAACCCCAACCTTCTTTAGGCTCTTTTTAACCCCCAGTATCAATCTTGTTAATTCAGTGCTTCAGTGTAATTGTGTTCTGGTCTCTGGTTCAAATGCATCTCCAAAAAATTGTTCTTCAAATTGGTGTGAGTAGTGGGAGACCAGGAACACAGAAGCAGGGGTTCTGCAACAAGCATCAGAACTTCACATTGAGGTACAAGTTGGTGAGACTGTCTTCCCTGTATGTCTGTGGGGATACTATGGAATGCTGCTCTTGAGAACTCTGGTGGCAGCAGGTGATCAGTTTTTACTCTAGGTATTCTTATATTGTGAATGTACAGGTGGGCTAGGTGTTGAATAGACATCCATGTTGCATGTGGGCCTGGGTGGATGAGTGGCACCTTAGAGATGAGCGGGCACTTCATACATCTTTGAGTTGATGGAATTGTAATGACATCTTGGAGATGAGTTGATGCCTGAGGTCTAGAAGGAGGAGGCATCATCTGTGTCTTACTTCAGGGTGTATACAGTGTATCTGTATCCAATTTTGAAAATGGGGGATATTTGGTGTAATTACACACGAGAAGACTCAAGTGTAAAGTGTCAAGCTAGACGTTCCTGAGTAAGGAATTGGGGAAAAAAATGTTCCACATGAACGTATGTGAAATATTTATGATCCTTGGGCCAATAAATATACAAGTGGCATGTCTACACAAGATCCAGCAGAGTTTCAATTCCTGATGGACAGAACTTTTGAGGATACTGCAACGTTATATGTGATTTGATCACTGAGGAGTGGGCCAACCTGGTATGTATTACTGAGACCTGGCTGGGCCCTGAAGGGGGGGTTCCCCTTTCACAAATGTGTCCAGCCAGGTTTACAGTTTGGCACCAGCTGAGACCCCAGGGCAAGGGAGGAGGGGTAGCAGTTGTCATCCAGGACTCTCTATCGGCCTTCGGGGCGCTGCTCCACAAGTGGCCAGTTGTGAGACCCTGTTCCTGAAGCTGGGTTTGTAAGAACTGTTGGGATTGTTGCTACTGCACCAACCTCCCTGGTGCGTAGAAACCTCCCTGCCTGAGCTGCTGGAGGCAGTCATGGGGCTGGCAGTGGAGTTCCCCAGTCTTATGGTTCTGGGGGACTTTAATCTGCCATCCCTGGGATGTGCCTTGGAGGCAGCCTGGGAGTTCACAGCCACCATGGCAGCCATGGGCCTGTCCCAGATTATTTGCAGCCCGACTCGGGACAGTGGCCTCACACCGGACTTGTGTGACCCTAACCCTAACTCCAACCTCAAACATGTCCCATCCAGAGAAGGGGAGTTCGACTATCATGCCCACAACTATTGGAAACTCAAACTTCTGACACAATTTGTTTCTACTGCAGGACATCCAATTACCAGAGAGAATATACAATATTCATGCTCCGGTTATACACTCAGACCCTCAAACAACCACATCAACACATTCCCAAACCATTAGTATTTCAACTTAGCCTCTTCAACCTGAAAGTCTAGAGGAAAATGTCAATGTTTTCTGTTAGGAAAGCTGAGACCCAATTCCACTAGCAAAGAGGACATTTTTATAACTGTTGATCGGTCTGGTCCCTTTGTATGTGCATCGGTATCTGCCAGAAAGCTGCTTTGTCAAAACATACTAGTGCAACTTAATTTTATAATTTTATTTCCTTTCCTGAGCTTCCAGCCTTGGAGAAATCTACACAAGCTGTAGGGGTAGGAGGACGGCATGTTTCTTATTCTTTTTGAACTTTTTAGAATGACCACTGAACATGCTTTCTTATTCACTATCCTCTGACTCCTCACTGAACTTATTAGGAAGGATTCTATTATGTAAATTGGATGCTAACATTTTGCAACGAAGGATGAGATGGGAGGTCAGCCGGGTGGCCAACTAGAATATTGTATCTCTCTGATCTAGACTACTTTGCGGGCAACCTCTTCTCATGATGTAGGTCCCTTGCAAGGAATGACTCCAGTGAAAATACACGTCACTTCTTCAGGAAAAAAAATCCTTATATTTTGCAACATAAAATTTCTCCTGAGGCAGAGAAGATGGTAGCACCTCTAAAAACCTATTTTGCCCAGAGAATTTTAGTTCCTATACTATCACCTGCAAATACCCCTATCATCTCCATTCCAAAACCAGGAAGGGTGGATAAACAGGGAAGACCTCCATATTGTTTTGTTAAGAGCCCTAAACCCCTATGTGATTCCTCTTCATCCCATTGTTCGGAACCCTAATGTAGTACTTGCCACTCCCAGCCGATGCCACTTACTCTACTTTTACAGATCTTTGCTCTGCCTTCTTCAGCATATCTTTACATCCAGGATCTCAGTACTTGTTTGCTTTTACCTACCAGGGAAGCCATTATATCTGGACATGTTTACCCCAGGGATTTTGGGATTCTCCAATATTATTTGGAATGGCTTTATGAGTAACCGTGCCTGACCTAACCCTTCCTGAAGGAGAAAAAAAAATATCCTGACAACTTCCTGGTGATGGATTCTTCTGAAGAGCTATCTTCATTGGTTTTGCTTTTCCACCTGGCATCAAAGGGGCATAAAGTACCTAGGGAAAAATCCAAGAGGTTTCTTATTCGGGACATCTCATTTCAGCCAGGGGACATAAGTTAAAACCTAGCCCCCATTCCTCTACAAAGAGCTTTGGGAAGATTCCTAGGGACCTTAATTACGTTTGTTTGGTTATTCCTGATTCTCCTTTGACAAAGCCTCATCATGCTCTAACCTCTATTTCTACTCTGCACCCTTTACAATGGGATGCTGAAGCTGAACTTGCTTTCATTTCTCTGAAGTCATTGCTTTCTACCAACCCTACTTTGGGAAGACTTGATTTAGAAAAACAGTCTACTTCACATTGCCATAAAGAGGAGGGATTTTCTAATGAAGGAATGGTGCAGCTGGATGGACCCCATCTTAAACCTATAGCTTATTATTCTATGGACTTGATCATGGCAGATCTTCTACCCTTTTGTGGGCTGTTGCTATCATGCTTTATTAACTCAAAAATTACAAAGTGTGGAATCAGGATACCTCAGTCCAGGAGCTGTTCCTCATGCTGTTTATGCCCTCTTCAGACACTGTTTTTTTCCCACCAGAACAACTTTTACGCCCTGAAGTAATTTTGCTAGTCACTAAAAGTATTGCCTTAATTCTTTGCCCACCTTTGAATACTGCCTCCCTTTTCCTTGATCCAAAAGAAGCTTTCCCCCACAAATTGCTACATGACTGTATTATTTTAAGCTCTGATTATGTCCTGATTTGGGTATATCAGTGGAAGGATTTCCTGGGTGCCTGGTGGATGGGGTCTCACCAAACATTGTTGACAACCCACACTGCTGTAAAATGTGAGGGATGGACCTCCTGGATGCATGTATTATATTGATGGAAAGTTGCAGCCCTAGAAGACCAGCAGACCTCCACTCCAGACCATGCCTGAGGACAGCTAGTTCATCCCTCTTTCCATGGAGGCACACCAGCCCAGCAGCAGACATGAATAATCTGACCTTTTCATCAGACTCATGGAATTAGCTATGCAGCCTTGAAAATCTTTGATTCAACCTACCGTGGGGCAAAAAAGTATTTAGTCAGCCACCAATTGTGTAAGTTCTCCCACTTAAAAAGATGAGAGAGGCCTGTAATTTTCATCATAGGTATACCTCAACTATGAGAGACAAAATGGGGGAAAAAATCCAGAAAATCACATTGTCTGATTTTTAAAGAATTTATTTGCAAATCATGGTGGAAAATAAGTATTTGGTCACCTACAAACAAGCAAGATGTCTGGCTCTCACAGACCTGTAACTACTTCTTTAAGAGGCTCCTCTGTCCTCCACTCGTTACCTGTAGTAATGGCACCTGTTTGACCTTGTTATAAAAGACACCTGTCCACAACCTCAAACAGTCACACTCCAAACTTCACTATGGCCAAGACCAAAGAGCTGTCGAAGGACACCAGAAACAAAATTGTAGACCTGCACCAGGCTGGGAAGACTGAATCTGCAATAGGCAAGCAGCTTGGTGTGAAGAAATCAACTGTGGAAGCAATAATTAGAAAATGGAAGACATATAAGACCACTGATAATCTCCCTCGATCTGGGGCTCCATGCAAGATCTCACCCCGTGGGGTCAAAATGATCACAAGAATGGTGAGCAAAAATCCCAGAACCACATGGGGGGACCTAGTGAATGACCTGCAGAGAGCTGGGACCAAAGTAACAAAGGCTACCATCAGTAACACACTATGCCGCCAGGGACTCAAATCCTGCAGTGCCAGACGTGTCCCCCTGCTTAAGCCAGTACATGTCCAGGCCCGTCTGAAGTTTGCTAGAGAGCATTTGGATGATCCAGAAGAGGATTGGGAGAATGTCATATGGTCAGATGAAACCAAAGTAGAATGTTTTGGTCTAAACTCAACTTGTGTTTGGAGGAGAGAGAATGCTGAGTTGCATCCAAAGAACACCATACCTACTGTGAAGCATGGGGGTGGAAACATCATGCTTTGGGGCTGTTTTTCTGCAAAGGGACCAGGACGACTGATCTGTGTAAAGGAAAGAATGAATGGGGCCATGTAACGTGAGATTTTGAGTGAACACCTCCTTCCATCAGCAAGGGCACTGAAGATGAAACGTGGCTGGGTCTTTCAGCATGACAATGATCCCAAACACACCGCCCGGGCAATGAAGGAGTGGCTTCGTAAGAAGCATTTCAAGGTCCTGGAGTGGCCTAGCCAGTCTCCAGATCTCAACCCCATGGAAAACCTTTGGAGGGAGTTGAAAGTCCGTGTTGCCCAGCGACAGCCCCAAAACATCACTGCTCTAGAGGAGATCTGCATGGAGGAATGGGCCAAAATACCAGCAACAGTGTGTGAAAACCTTGTGAAGACTTCGTTTGACCTCTATCATTGCCAACAAAGGATATATAACAAAGTATTGAGATGAACTTTTGATATTGACCAAATACTTATTTTCCACCATGATTTGCAAATAAATTCTTTAAAAATCAGACAATGTGATTTTCTGGATTTTTTCCCCCATTTTGTCTCTCATAGTTGAGATATACCTATGATGAAAATTACAGGCCTCTCTCATCTTTTTAAGTGGGAGAACTTGCACAATTGGTGGCTGACTAAATACTTTTTTGCCCCACTGTATTTCTGCACTTAAAAATGTCTCAAAATTGTTGATTTTTAAATGATTATTGGTAGTGTACCCATTATGATCATTTACAATGGGAGGGGAGATTACAGCAGGGAGCTGAACCTGAAAATTATGAAGCTTTTCAAAATCAGAACGATACAGCTTGGGAAACTGCTTTTATTCCTTGTGATAAGAAATGTTTGGCTAATTCACATCAAGCTGGTATAGCCAATGCCATTTAATTTTATTTTACTCCATTCCCCTTTCTGTTTTACATTCTTAAACATGATTATTCACAAGAAGTGTGGAAGGATAATGGACCCTCAGAGACCTATTACTGTGGGAGGAGACAATGCTCATCAAAGATAATCTGCAAAGATTCTTTTAATTCTACAGTTAAGTGACACCTTAACTCTGAGTGACAAGAGGTCCCAGTTTCTCCTCTTCTTTGCCAAACTTATAACTATTGCTCTAGTCCACTTCTATAGAGAAATGTAAGTAGTACTGGAGAAGGATCTAATTATCAAATACATTGCAGTTATCATGTACTCCCCCTTTACTTTCAAAACAAAGGTCTTCTCAACCTTTTCCTCTACCACATTTCAGCTTGGAAACTTCATGTTAGGCACAGAACACATATAGATTCTTTAATCTTAAGAATAAAAAGATCTTGACTCTTATATTTGTGGCAATGCAACATATAAAGCCTGCCCCCAGGATGGATAGGAACTTGAAGATCTGGATGGTGTATCCTAATGTTTCTTTTGTCTGGGGTCTTTCTTCAAATCAGGTTTTCCATTTGGGTAGTTTTGCCCATAGGACCCAGAGAGCAAATTCTGGAAGGGTTTCTATTTTAGAAACCAAGAAACTGGGTTTTCATAATTTTTTTGAGAGCTTTAATTCCCAGGTTGGGCATTACGGAAATTGAAAGAGCTTTTATGGTATATCAGCAAACCTGGAGATTGTTTTTGATACAACCCTAGACTCTATTGAAACTCTGCAGGATGAAATAACTTCCTTATGAAAGGTAGTCCCATAGAATAGAAGAGCCTTAGATTTATTAACTGCAACCCAAGGGGGATCTTAGGTTTTATTGCAGAAGTGTTATTTTTATGTTGATTTTATGTCAGGATTTTCTCATGGGAAGAAATTCATCCCGTTATCTGTACAACAATATTATATCTAGCTTATGTAGCTTATGTAAACAAAACAACTTGTGATTTGTGTGCTGTGCACGTATACTGCTAATTACTGCCACCTATTGGTGTGTGTATGCTAGTTACCCAGTGGGGGGGTATGGAGTGACAATATAACTGGAGCACTGTATGCCCAGCCCTGCAGTAGCAGTTGCAGTTATAGTTGCAGTTGTAGTAGAGCGTTAGCCACTATGTAGGTATGTAAGTTTTATGGGTTATGTAGTTGTAACAAATAACCAAGTAGTGTACCTCTTCTCTGAGAGTTTTTGGCTAGAGACTTTATGTTTGTGGATAAGTCTTGGATGCTGAATTTATGAGAAGAAGAGTTTTTTCTTATATTTTGTATACAACTTGCATTTTATGGAGTTTTGTATTTTTATCAATAAACAACCAGATAGTGTATATTTTCTGGCTGAGTTTCTTTGGAGAACAAGATATGGACATTGCAGTTTGCAAACCTATCATGCTGGTGTTTTTTTTTTCCCTGGGCAAAGGGTTTCTGGGAGCACTGCTGTACTCTGCTCAACAAAAAGTGGGAAGATTGGACAAAATGCTGAAGTTCTTAAAAACACTATCAAGTTTTTCCATAAAGCTGCTAATAACCCCCAAGTCAGCTTCTGGAGTTTTTCATGGTTAATTTAATTTTTCCCAAAATTAAGTGCTTGAGGGAAAACTTTCTAAATTGGGTTATAATCCCCTTTTACTATTTTCTGTTAATTTTGGGGGGGGGAAGGATTAATTCTGGTAAATACCTAATAAGGTTGCTTTATTAAATATACTATAAAACAAAGAGTTTCCAAATAAAGTGCTGGGTTTTATATAATCAAATGATATGTATATGAGGGCCAAATAAACCTTGGGAGGAGAGCTTTGAAAAGCAGAGGGGTTGTGTTTTATTGGCATCTTGAAACCTACTGGTAACTCATGAAGCAGAGGCATTGCATGGGCAAACTGTGGTAGGCCCATAACTGCCCATGCCGCTGCATTCTGGATTACTTGTGGCTTCTGAGTGATCTTCAAGGACAGCCCCATGTAGAGCACATTGCAATAGTCCAAACAGTAGGTGACCAAGTCTGTCCACCTGCCTTAAGGGCTTCTTGGCCCAGGTAAGGGTGCTACAGGAAGAAGATCCTCAAATTGCACAGCAGTTCTGAAGGGGGAAATGCAACCCCATTCAGGAGTAAAGATAGAACAACTCCAGACCTGGATAGTCCACTCACAGCCCCTTGGTCTTATCAGGGTTAAGCCTGAGCCTTTTCCTCCCCATCCAGATCCTCCATACACTGAGACAATGACCCCAAATCCCATATGGCTGTCCCTAGTTAATGATCTGGGGTTAGCCAATCACCTTGGGAAATGAATAAGAATTTTGGCTTCTTTTTGCCTGTTCCATATTGTTGGGTGTCAGGATGGCTTGTGTGTGCATGGGTTAACATTTTGTTTCAGTGTGACAGGATATAAATACATAAATAAATTACTTACTCCATGCTCAGAGAGGTATGTAGCTAGGTGGCCAGTTCTTAGGTGGAGGAGATGTTATCTAGCTTAACTGTCTTTGGTAGCCAGCTAAAACAAGTCCAAAAAACCCAAATAATGCAGTTCAACATCACTGCTAAAAATGTCAGATATCAAGAAATCTGTTTGACAAAAAATAACAAAGACCTATTGAAAAATAATTATGTATTGATTTAGATACACACACACACACGTTTGAAAAAATACACAAAATTGCAAAAAAAGAAACCAACTGAGTCTAAAAAAGTTCAAGAAGAAACTATAAATAAAAATAAAACCAAAATTTATTAAACAATAGTGAAATAAGAGAAGGGGAAACAAATGGATTTATTTATATTTTCTTTTAAAATTGAAATCATATATTACTTCATGCTTGAGATATGTGTTTGGGCTGTTTATAATTTGGGGAGAAAACCCCCCCATAATGGTAGATATTTCAAGATGGAGAAAGTTAACATTCTCTTCATTAGGAAGAATTTCAGGCATAAAAAAGAATGATCTACCAAAGCTTAATTTTTCTTCTCCAAATAATTCCAATAAAAATTGGAAACAAAGTACTAAATGATTGGCAGAGACAAGTAACCCATATAGTCCAAGGATTAAATTTAAGACCCTACAGGCAATCTAACATCTGTGAATTTCAAACCGTATTATCAAGCTAGCTGTTTTAACTTGGATCACAGACTGGGTTGTCTCTCTCTCTAGGGTTTGGCTACCTCTACTGAGGAAGCAGGATTTCCAGATGATTTGCACAGATATATTTGGACTGATACAAACAGAAATAAACAACTCATAATGCAATAATAAGCAGCATAGTAAAAGTTTGGAGTAAATTATGTCCATATATTTATTTTCATGCAGAGGAAAGCACAAAAAACTTGTTCAGTGGAGAGACAACAAATTGTATAGACTGCAATATTTGATTATCAGTAACTCTCTTTTGAGAATTCCTCTTTGGTTTGGCCCAAACCTCCTAACTTCAATTTATTTTGAAATTGTTGGTGAAATATGACTTGGAAACTGAACTAGTTACAAACTATATGATTAAATGGATGCAGAATCTAGATACAGTTATTGACATGCAACAATGGGGATCCCAATGGAAGAAAAATATTAAATTTATGCTGAATATTATACTGAGAGAAAACTGGTATAAGATCTTTTACTGCGGATACATTACTCCAGTACTGATTGCTAAAATGGACAGTTCATTCTCCAAACATTGTTGGAAATGCATTAACCAAGTTGGATCTCCCCCCCCCCCCCATATTTGGTGGCAATGTTATAAAGCCCCACAATTTGGGAAATGATTTATACTAGAATGAAACAAATTCAAAAATGTGAATTTCCTTTTCAAGTTGCTATTTTTAAATATTACTAAACCTTATATTCCTACAAAGTATATGGAACTAGCACTGTACATGGAACCTGTGCAAGGATATGGTATACCTCCTACTGGAAAGTATGTACAATTTCCTCTGTGGAAGTACGGCTGATTAAGTTGTGGGAGTATGTCTTGATATCCAAAATAACTTCTTATATCACAGGTAAGCCTGACATAAAATTGAACTCAACTTGGAAACCCAAACTGACATTTGGGGCTCGCTTAACATAAAGCAGTGATTTTCAAACTTGCTGGCTGGGGAATTCTGGAAGTCCACACATCTTAAAGTTGCCAAGTTTTAAAAAAAACTGACATAAAGGCTTAATATTCTAGCTTTAAAAATCTGTTAAATCAGAATAGATATTTAGTAACCTGGAAGAATTTACTGTATTTTTTACTGTTTTGTATGATTTATACATTGTTGACTACTGCTGTTGATAACTGAAAGACGATGCTTTCTCTGCTTAAGGCAGGGGTTGGCAACCTCCAGCCCAACACACAGAGTCATCTGGCTTGTGGTCCCAAAAAGAAAAATATCCACCTGGAGCATGCACGAGAAGGAGAGAGTGGCCATCTGGTCACCAGCCTCCTTGGCATGGTAGAGCAACAAGTCCCATGCCCAGGGCTGGTAAGAACAAGCCTTAAGGCAGAAAAGGAGGAGGAAATGGTGGCAGTGGTAGTATGGCCTTTGACCCCTATGCAGAAGGTCGCCAACCCCTGGTTTAAGGTGTTCAAGCAGAAGCTGGATGGCCATTTGTATAGGATACTGTAGTTCTGGGACGGGGATTCTGTAGCCATTCATAAGTTATATTCCAATTCCGAGCAGCTCTAGTTATCACATCCAACTTTCAAATGTTGTAAATTATAGCGAAAGAATATCTGGATGGCCACAGATTCAGCACACTTGCTGCAGCTTATAAATCCCTTCTTTACACTGGTGTCAGGCTCTCTGATATCTGCCTGAAGCAAAAATAATTATTTCTCAAGCATGATTCCCACAGGATGTGTTTAGCAAGATTTATTGAGAAGAAAGGATAGGGTTACAAACTATTTCCCATTTAAAAATCAATATATCCGTATATATACCAGAACAGAGATGCCTTTATCTTCTTCCTAACTCCTTTACTGTGAACGAGTGAAGTGGCAGGTCTCTCTATTGATAATGTAGGATTCTTCATCTGGTTATTTGTATAACATCACCTTTATCAGTCTGAGAACTAACCCGTAGAACTTCATTTGGGCTAAGTAGTTTCTCTAGAAGAAAGCAAAGATAAATCAGTTCTATGTTGATGCCACAAAACAACCTGGTAAATTACCAGGAATTGAGTTTGGTGTAGGAAAGTTTTGTTTTCAAGTAATTTTCAGGTACTTTCCAATTTCAAATTTCAGTGGCTTCCCTGATGTAGGAGATGCTGATCAATGGCAGTGAGGGGTTGTTTCTCTTAAAATTAACAACATTTTAAGAATAGTTTTTGGAACAAAATATTTTTATAATGATTCTGTTCAGGGTAGGACATTGCTTTACAATTAAATTGTTTCAGTTTCTGATGGAGAGGAAAGAATGTAGGTTTTGCTGCAGGCAATCCAACTAATACAGTCCTATATTGTTTTTTCAAAACTCATTTATTGCTGTCTGACAGAATAAGATTTTCTAGTGATGGGAACAGAAATCTTAGTTGTTGGGTGACAAGATAGTGGTAATGTTAAATTTTGATGGAGTATGGAGTCCATCATGAAAGTGTTGTCATGATCATAGTTCTGTATGTACCTAGTGCTGTGTTCAAGCTGCAATTAATGCACAATTTGTGGAGTTGTCATTGGATGTGATGTCAGTGTACTCATCTGGCATCTTAAGCAAGCTCATTAAGACTCATTGGATCGCATTGTTTGCTCTTGAATATTATTTGTCAGGAACAGCTTACTACACATGCTGCTGTTGTGTGGTGTACATTATGTGGGCAATTGTGGGTTGTCATACTAACGACAGCTAATGACAGCTCAACAATAAACAGGCAAACTGTGGAAAAGACTTTTCTAAGTCACCACTAAGCTTCAGAATCAAAGAGTATCTGACCAGCTTACAATTCTGTTTAGAAGTTATACCCATTGGTTCAGAACACTCTGAAACTCTTATTTTTGTCAGTAGTTCAACAAGGGTACATCTCAGAGATGTATTCTGATTTTGCTACTAACATTCATAAACCTGAAAGGAAGAAGAAAAGGACAATGGAAGGTTTCTTACTGCCTGTATAGCTTCTATTTTCTTCAGGAGACATACATTTTATTCTCACAATGTTATTCTCCACCACCACACTTTTTATCCTGGGAGATAGGTTAGGCTAACAGGTTAGGCCTGAGATCACTCAATAAGATACTTGAGTTGGGATTTGGACCAATCCTAATTCAATATTCAGTGGCTCAACCGCAGTGGCAGAATCAGTGTGCATATCTGAAAGATCTTTTTTAAAATAAAAAATAAGACGCCAATGACATCTAGACTGAAATACAGGCAAATGCAGTCTTCTCCAACCTATATATACCCTCCATATATATTGGATCAGGATGCCAATAAAGCTCAATCAGCATGACCCTACTGCTATACAAAGCTGTATGTTGAAAAAACCTGGCCCAGGGAATTCCCAACATCCAAAGCCCCAGAGTGGTGGGTCATCTTTACCATTAGGCAGAATGAGCCAGCTGTCTAAGATGCCACAAGGATTTATTTAGATCTGTTTAAAATTCAAAGATGAAAAATTAAAAAAATATATCAGCGCTGTGGTGCTATGAAGCAATAGACATTCAGGTCTTCCTAACCATCAGTCACTTCTGGCTGAGAAGTTTCCTGATGATCAAACTCAGCTATAAATGAAGCCATAAATGGCCAGTTCAACCTCAGTGATTCTGTGTCCTGGTGTCTTCTGGCCATTCGCACATGTGCACTGATAACTTTTTGATCAAGTTTTTTTCCAGATGGTTGAAGCAGTAGAATCATTACTCACAAGCAGATTTTTGCCAATGCTGTTATTATATACACATCGAATGCTGATGTAAGAAGTCTTAGCATTAACCTGTTTGCAGTTTGTTTTCCAACTACTGTCTGTGGTCATGCATAAAAACACCTTGGGATGTGCTGTTCATGATTTCTCTTTAACAAGAGCCACCACCAGATGGTGCTGTGCTCAAATGTTTGTTACTTAAGTTATTTGGTGAGTCTGTGAATTGTTATTGATGATGTGGTAGGTTTTGGAAACCTTTCTACACAACAGATGTGTTCTTTCTTCAAGTTTCATTCCAGCATGATCTTTTATTTAGGAATCAGAGTATTCAGCATCCACCTAACATGCAAGACAGCTCATTAAACCTGTCCTAGATGAGTTTACTGCTGTAAGCATTTTTTATAAATATGAGATAGCCCCAACGTAAGAACTTTAATGAAAGTACTGCAAAGAGCTTCCATATTATAGGGAGTTATAGTGAACCAGGATGGTACTGAATTATTGACTAATATTGAGAAAGACTGTTTTCTCAAGGGCAGCTGCTGTACACGTGCCTTTGTAGCCATTACACTCAGGTTTTCATTTAAATAAATGGTTATACAATAACTGGCCATTTTAAAGCACTTCCATCCCAGATATCTCTATAAAGATATTCTGTTCTTTCTACTGAGTGGATGTTGGCATGGAACTGCGAGTTCATTTCTGGGGAGTGGGGAAGCAGGATAGATTGACACTGAATGTTTGGCGGAGTTGTTCACATAGCATGTTCCTCCATGGTTTACTTAATCACAATAAATTAAGGAAATCTGAGATTCACTTTTAGATCTAGGCTTTGTTTAGAGCAAATGAGGGGAATTTAAGACTGTCCTGCTGTTACTAAACTAACTTTCCTAGTTTCCACCACCATTGGCCATTCTGTCTGGGGCTACTTAAACCTGGAAGGTAACTAAGATGGTGGCTGTGCATATGTAATCGAAGCTTTATGCGTAGGAGCAGGGCTTTGATTGCATAGCCATGGCCACCATTTTACTTTTTGGACTCCCCTATGGACAACCCTGAATCCAAAAACAACTGGAGAGCTAATTTTGTACTCCTGCTTTAAAGCAAGCTGAGAGTTCCAATCCATAGTCATCCTCCATGATTCCCCATAAAGAAAGGCACTTTCTTCCTAAGAGAGCCTAAAGCTTGTACAGGGGAGGGTGGTAGCCTATGGCAAAAGTTGGAATATTTAAGAACTGGTGGTGTCATATTTTGTAGGAAGTAGCAAGATGGTTTGTGTTGATCCTGTTTTGCTTTAGTTCCAGATTAACTTAGGCAGAAGCTCAAGGACACAAAAGATATGGTACCCCCATGTTCTGCTTCTTCTGGGGAATATTTCCCCAACATGTTACCAGTGTTCAAAGAAAACCTGGGCAATAGTGGTATCTGTGGGGGAAGGGCAGTCAAGATGGATGAGATGGTGGAGGAGTGTGATGACACAAGTCTTACCCCTTTTGAACATGCGTGCAACATCTTAGCATCATAGGATTAGAAGGGACCCTGAAGGTCTTCTAGTCCAACCACCTGCCCAGTGCAGGAATCCTCATACCATCCTGGACAAAGGCTGTCCAGTCTCTTCTTGAAAGCCTCCACTGATGGAGCATCTGTGGCTTCAGGGGACAGGCTGTTCCATTGCTTAACAGCTCTCACAGACAGGAAATTAGTTCAAGTTTGAATCTCTCACTGTTGAGCTTCCACCTATTGGTTTGTGTGTTATCCTCAGGTGCTTTGGAGATAAATCTACATTCTCTGTGCTGTGACATCCCTTCCTGTATTGGAAGACTACTATCATGTCTCCCTTAGCCCTCCCTTCTTTAGGCTAAACATACCAAATCCTTTGCCATATCTATCATTCTTCTCTGCACTCTTTCCAGGTCTTCTGTATCTTTTTTGTACTGTGGTGACCAGAACTGGATCCAATATTACAAGTGTAGTCTGACTAATGCAGCATAGAGAGGTACTATCACTTCCTGTAATCTTGACACTACACAATGCATGTACCAAAGGACTGGAGTTTGCATCACAACATTTCAACATGTCAGTTTTGTCCACACCTGGGTAATGTCACTGCTCTCCAGTTTAAAGATCAACATTCATAAGCGGAGAGAAGAAGATCTCTCAAGGAACTACCAACTTGGACAAGCAATCAAGCAGTAAACACCAACCTAACCTAGGAACTACCAAGGAGAAAACAACACCTCCGCCAACACTGACAGGGCAAGCTACTGTATATAAACAGAGAACAAACCCCACTCCCTTCTAGCACTGAAGACGTTACCTAGTTGGGTAATGAAATGTCTGCAAGAAAACAACCAAGCTCAGAGAACGCCAAGGACTCCAGAGAGAGGACCCTTGATATGTCTGTCAACAGTTAGCATCCGGGTAGTCATTTGAGGAAACAGAGGCAAGTTCACAGGCACTGCTACTAGAGTGAGATGAAATACTCTATAAGAATTATGCTTTTTATACATTTCTTTTTTTCAGCATAAATCATCTAATGGGACACTTAACAGATCTGCATTTGAAAAAAGCTGA
Source organism: Python bivittatus (assembly GCF_059951505.1). Taxonomy (NCBI): domain Eukaryota; kingdom Metazoa; phylum Chordata; class Lepidosauria; order Squamata; family Pythonidae; genus Python; species Python bivittatus. Next base: position 7,752,564 of record NW_028277073.1, read on the forward strand.
TTTCATGGCCACCCTAATGGAAGGAGCTATCCTAAATTAAGTTGTTATAAAAACATTGATCATGGTGGCTTCTTATGTTTCATCATTGAGTTTTTGGAGGGTGGGGGGCAAGGTGCACGGAAACTTTGACTGAGGCATTAACTGCTCGGCTCCTTGTGTTGTATTACGGTTTTCGACTTTGCCCTAGGAAAGGACGTTCTGCTGAAAATGAACCCTATTAAGATTTTTAGGTAAGACATAGCACCCAAACGTAGCTCTCTTTTATTTTGCCTGAAGCTCAGCTAAACATTTAAAGAGATAATGCCTTGAACAAAGAATAATGTGCAGTAGATTATTAGATTCCAAATCCCCAGCAACTCAGCTCTGGAGCAACGTTCTGTTCTGGGGCTTTGGTTGCTACGAAATGGGGGAGGAAGATTAAAATGTGGCTTTTCCATGGATGCTTACTTTTGATCTGTGAGCTCATTGTGGAATTAAGGTTGTGCTGAGTCTAGGTCAAGGTGAATATTTAAAGAAATAGTAATTGTTATCGATTTAATTCATCCTGAAGCCATTTAAAGCAGTCGTAACAAATACGTTTTCCTGTGTGTAGTTCACAATAATATCACATTGTTCCAAGCATTTACATACAGAATGCGACAACCTATATACTGTAACAAATGCTCTCTCTCTCTCTCTCTCTCTCTCTCTCTCTCTCTCTCTCTATCTCTATCTAGGACAGTGTTGTCCAAACTTGGCCACTTTAAGATGAGTGGACTTCAACTCCCAGAATTCCCCAGCCAGCATAACACCCAACCTGGCTGGGGAATTCTGGGAATTGAAGTCCACTCATCTTAAAGTGGCCAAGTTTGGACAACACTGATCTAGGAAAAGAAGGAAAAGGTAAAAGCAAATAATGGCTGACAGTTCACATGCAGATATAGGCAACCTGGAATGTAGAAACAATTCTATACAGCCATTCTAATTTCACCTAATTAGAGTAGTCCATTACACTACTTTAAATTCATTTTTAATTTTTCTTAATGAATGTCTTCCAAAATAAAATGTCTCTGTTTTCTGGGGATAAGTCTGGAGGAACGTGAGTGGTGATATTTATTAAATCTCCTTTCTTGCAATCTTCTTTCTCCCTTGAAAATTTGTGCTGGAGAGCAGTGTGGAAGCTTATGCTGGGGAAGATCTTTTCCAGCCCCTACGTCTTCCCTGCCTTTCTCCAAATTGCTGGAGCAGAACCTGCTTTGCTGTCCAAGGCACTGTTGATAAAAAAAAAAAGGTGTTTATTTTAGGTCTTTCTTTCCATCTACCCCCTCTTCCCCCCCCCCCTTTATATGACTCCAAATCTATATATTTGGGAGTAAATCCACTGACCTCATTGGAGCTTATTTCCAAGTAGATAGAATTGAGGTGGAAAGCTGGCTTGTGCAACAATTCCTGTTGCAAATGCGGTATGATGTACAATTATAGAAATGTCCCAAAATGTCTCCATTAGAGTTAACAACTGTGTCAGCCAAAGACTATGGCAGAAAATGAAAGAACATTGGGGCCCACTGCTAATGACAGTTCTCACAGTGCTACATTAAAGTTACCAGGGATAACCCCAGGGAGTTCAAAAAAGTCAAGATGGCAGCTGTGCCCATGCATCTGAGGCCCCATCTCTATTTTACATAAGTCACAGGCATCCATGAATGTTATTATCTAATTATACATTGCTTTTGAAAATGATAGGAGGCTTAGCACGCCTTATAATTTATCAAAGGAAAAACCAGAGTTTTTACTGAAGTCACTGTTACACCCAAACCAAACAAAATAACATAACGAAAAGAACCCTCTATTCAAATATTTTTTTCATATAATCATATAATGATTCTGCTAGGTTTTCATTTTACAATTACTCTGCCTCCAACATTTCTTGAAAGGTCTTGTATTATATTGCAAAGAAACCATCTGGTCTTAGAGATTTATTCTATTTCAGTTTCTGTTCTGTAATTAACTTCCTAAGGATTTCCTTTTGTTGATCTGTAAATTTAATAAGCTGTGTTGTATTTAAATATTCTTCAATCCATTAAGTCACATAATGAATAAGATTCAACCATATCAGATCTTTCCTTCTTCATAGTAAGAAGCTTTTATTTCTTTGATTTATAAAAAGAGGAATGACTCAACTCATTCAGAGTCACACAGACTTATTTCTTTATTGAATGTAGATTACAAGTTTTTTATGGCAATACTTGCAAAGAGATTAAATGGCCTTTTAACTGAATTAATATACACTGATCAAACTGGATTTGTTCCAAAGAGATACACGATGGATAATATTGTATATATTTTGAATGCTACTGATGATATAAATCAGAAAATGCAGTTGCTCTGTGTTCAGTGTCTTCTATTTGTAACCTCCTGTATCTTCCTACTGTTTCTTATGTCTTTTTTTTTTTAAATCATGTGATGGGAGGTTAGAAGAAGCAATCATCACAGAAGCAACATGAACCATTTAATTCAAGGAGGTGAGAGGCTAGTGGTGATACCGGTTTCTCCAGCCCGTAGAGCCCCAGCCACCAGACCCTGATGCTAAAATTTATCAGCCAATTGCTAAAGAATGGTGTCAAGATTCCTTGCTGGTTTTAAGTGGGGAACAAATAGAAAACAAAAATATCAAGATGAGGATAAGGCAACCTTCTGGTGGCTGAGGACTGCATTTAAGTTTTTTGTGGAGACTGAGAGCTGCAAAACTATGATGCAAAGTGGGTGGGGCTGTCCTGGGCAGGGAGGGGGTAACAGTTTTTAAAAAAATCCATTTTTGAAGAATAGTTGAGGATTTTCTTAGTTTAAAAACAACATGGGTCTATTTTGGTACAGTTTTGCGTGTTTCTTGTCTCAGTATGATAGAAAGTTATATTACCAATTTTCATCCATAATGATCAAGAGGTGGTTTGGGGCCTGCAAAAATCCAAGCTGGAGTTGAACCTTTGTCTGGAGATCTCCAATGGAGGAGAGGACATCTGCCAAGTTCAGCTACTCCAATCTGTACTTTCCTGATGCGTGGATTTCAATTCCAAGAATTGACTGGAGGAATTGAACTCCATACATCTGGAGAGCAACCAGTTTGGAGAAGACTGTCCTAGTTAATTGATTCTATTGTTGAATTGTCTTAATACTGTATTTTGGTACATTGAATACTACCCACCAGCTACAGGTTAATATTTTTAAAATGAAAAGCATTTATAATTTGTGGGTTTTTTATTGTGAGTTGGGGGAGAGAAGTGCATTTACCTCTTTATTTCTGCTTTGGCGTTTTTGTTGTTCTTCAAATAAATATCCCAAAGGAAACCAGCTGTTGAGCATTTCAAGTGTGGTTAGGTGGGGGAAAATAAAAAGATAAATTGGGAAGGAAAATTAGGATTCCTGTTTGCATGTTTATTCTTTTCTGATATTTTCCTGTTTATAAAAAGCTATTATGGAGATGGCAATTTATAAAGAAAGATTTCCATGGCTTCTTAACACTTCTATTTCCTGTGGTTTTTTAAACAGAAAATCAGTTGTTTAAGCCTCCCACTAAAAAGCCAACAAATCTGATTATAGTTGAGGGATGTTATCTGATCTCCAAGTGGCATGTTCCGTGTTCTGGAAAGTTCCAGGCATTGAAATTCAGCATATCTGAAGGGTACCAGGTTCAGAACGGATATTGTAGAAGTTCTTTGTAATAAATTGGATATTGTAAGCGGTAAGCTGCATTTATCCCTACTGTAGCAGCCATAGCGGTCGCTGCATCTTAATTTGAAACCAAAGGAAAGAAAGAGCATTCTGCTTTCCTCATTGTCTTCATACCTACTGAATGATATCCAGCAACATGACAAATGAATAAAATTGGGTCCCAAGTAACAATTTGCTGAGTTGCTAAGCAGCAGTCAGAAGAGGTTATTTAAAGGAATGAAAATCAATTATCCTGCTAAATCGATAGAGCGATATTTGAAGTTTAGCTGTTCCACTCCATGAAGGCCCATCAAAACTTGTGATATTTCAGGGAGGCTAGTCAATAGGATTATTTATGTAATGCTATAGCTGTTTGATTCAAATACCAGCTTTGTGTATGATGGAGTTAGCAGAGAGCTAAAAAACTATCTTCTTGTTGATTTTCTGTTGTTTGGTCTCAGAATAAAGGTAGGCTGACACTACCATGATGTATTTTGTGGAAAGTCTGCATAACAGTATGTTGAAGAGCAAACTGTGTTAACAGACCACAAATTGATCAGGTTTCTGAGGAATGCCCTGGGTGATAAATGTAATTACTCTGCAATAATTTATCCAACAATTATTTAAAATCCCAGATTTCTTCCTCCTTTTGTGGCTAAACCTGCAAAACCTAATTGGCTTAAAATATTAACTGAAATGTGTCTTGCCAGCATAGAGAAATTACAATGGATACATCACATCATAATGCCCTTAGTGTTCATAAATGGATGTTCAGAAAACTAGGCACTAGATCAAGACTAAATTTGTCTCTGAGCCCACTTGGAATAGTGGCTTCTAAAGTACAGTTCTCCAACTTGGTTACCCTCAACATATGTGGGCTCTAGGCCACATTTTCGTAGACCGTCCAGATTGGGAAAGGCTGTTTTGGCAAGCTTGAAAAAAGAGCACATCACTTAATCCTGATGAAGATGAGGATGGTGAAGATGGTAGCTTCTACTTGGTTCTTGTTTGAAAATGTTCTACTAACCAGTTTAAGAGGTAAGCCTACAAGTGAGAGTTAAGCAATTTTCTTCAGTTCAGGAAAGCCTTCATTTTCTAGAAATGTATGATATGTGAAGGAAATGAAGCTCAAAACTCAAGTTCAGAATACTCAAGTTCATTGTTTCTTTTAGGAACTGGTTTGAATAAAAGAAATGAGTCAAAGGAATCATGCTTATGGGTGGTAGCTTATTTAATCTGCTTTTAAAACAGTGGTCTGCAGCTATTTTAGTATGTCATTTTGAAAGAAGGTTCTTGATGAAGGTATGTTACATAGCTATGCAGGCAATGGGATAACACGCTAAGAGCAAATCTATTTTGCTACCCATTGATTTTAACATATTCCCAGCTCTTTAACTTAACCAACAGCATGTTGAAAATGACTACTGATTTTCGATAAATTATTCTTTAGAGTGCCTTGGTTTGTAGCGATAGCTATCCATATCACTGAGTGGCTATTTGGGCTTTACTTTAGAGCATAGAAGGGGAATTTCAAGAAGCTAGCAACTTAGCAACGCCATTAAATTTCTTCCCTTTATATTGTTCAAAGTTTCTATCCAACGTTACTGATTGTGCACACAGATCCATAACATGGATCTAAACCAAAGAGATATAATCATTTAAAGAGGACCTGCTCCCAGTAGATAATCAGTCTTTGCCCCTTTTATGTTGGCTAGAAGAAGAAATACCTTGCTACATCAAGCTGAGAATCTCTCTGAGATCCTGAACATGGAGCCTACAGGCTTCAGTGTATTATCAGTTGGCCCCACATCCCCACTGGACTTTGTAGATTTTTAGTTAGTATTACCTGTAATATTAACTGTAATAGAATAGGTTTGGCAAATTGATGTTCTCTTCTGGGAAATATCACAGAAGTATGCAAAATATGTAAGTACTGAATATGGTTCTTGTTTTAAAATGTTATTAAATTCAGTGAGGTTTTTTTTTCATGTTTGTTGGATACTTTACAGAGTGTTTGTAAAAGATTGGTTGTCACCTTCAGTATGCTGGAAATGTAAAATGATGGAGGAGATGCACAGAGATGAAATGGGCTTGCACCACTCTCACCCTGCTTTGGTTTGATGTGGTTTGGGTAAGAGTAATATGGTTAAAAGACATGAATGTGGTTGTAAATTTATATCCTTGTATGAAGGGGCACAGCAAAAAAGATTACTCGTTTATGTTAGAAAAACAGTGCTGCCCCCAGTTTACGATCTTGGATTAATAGAATGTGTTTGCTTTCTGATTATGAACTGGTGCTGTATAGATGTAATGGAAAGACTGGTCAATATTACTCTGGGTGATCAAAGTGTAATACTATATTTAAAATCTGAGCTGGTTTCTCTATGTATTATGTTTCTGCAACTTTTTCTGATAGTTCTCCTTTTTTGGATCAGGCATTTGTTATTTCTGCATATAAAGCAAATAAATACATACATTATTTTATAACGTAGAGTGGATTCTGTATGTGGCAGGAAGATATGCTGCACGTCCTACAGGTAAAAATGATGTCTCCTTTGAGTTGGGCTTGACCCCCAAATAAGAAACAGATACAGGGGCAGCTTGTGAAGACCCTTCCCATAATTTATATCTTGCCATCACAGTAATAGGCAGAGTTGTTGCTGGACACTTCTAATTATTCCAGGATTTTCTTAAAATGTTAGTTATGCATTGCTCTGCCTTTTATAAAAAAATATTTTTACAACTGTGGAAATAACTCACTTGAACCATAGGGTAACGTACAAGTTGCTGAGATTGAGAAACACTAGGCTTTCTATAAGTTATCACTGAATTTTGATCTGCCCAGAAATTAGCAGGTGCAACGGCCTCTAAAATACATTTTAAAAAGTATCTGGAAATCTGGTCTGCCTCTCAGTTAGGCACTCCTTGCCAGACCAACAAAAGCCACTTTTATGCATGGCCTTAACTGCAATGCGATGACTGCTTGAAACTTATTCTAATAATTTGAATAAGTCTGGCCTACATGTTGCAGCGCCATAAAGCCTGAAATATAATTACCACCTCCTTTTCCCCGTATGTGAGCCATAATTACTTGAGTGAAATAAATTTGGTCTTCCTGATATAATGTAATCAGATTAATTCTATCAGGAGTTGTCCACTGAAACATGTGGCTTGACAGGCACGTAGTGAAAAGCTTAAATACCCTTAAACTAGAAGTATTCTTACAGGGAAAATAAAATCTCTAAATCCTGATTGACCCAGATTTCTTTCCACTTTATTAAATTTAAACCAAAACAACTGTCAATCAAATAAATCAATAAAATGCCCTTTATTATACCCTAGGAATTTGGACAAGGAGAAGGAAGTGGTAAATAAATTGTTGCTGACATTTCTGATTCCCATATTTCCCTGGTGATCTTAACTTGGTATGCCTTTAAAACATCATGGGAGGGGCAGTAAATCTTTTACTGGAGTTTGGATAATGTCCCTAACAGTAATAAGAGAAATACATTTTTGCAGGTTGAGCAGAAATGTTGTGGAATAAAAATAGATCATCGTGAATTATTGCAGCATATCTTCATTCTGTTATAAGTGATATTCCAGTTTAGGGCTGCAGACATCTGGAAATAAGAGGTTTTTCTGGAGTAAGTTGGTGAATTTCATATTTTCTTCTCTCCATCTCTCTTCCATAGACCTTCCTCCTTTCCTCTCTTGTACAACATGGTGGTATAACTCTTGCTTTTATTATTGGACAAGGAAAAGGAATGCTTTTCTTTTTTCCTTCTGAAGCAGCATTGTATCCATGAAAAACGCTCCAGAGCCTCAGATGACTACAAATAGGATCAGGAGACCTGGGGCACTCTAAATATTCTGCATGACAACTCTGGCAAGCTCCAGAGGTTTGCCAATGGTGAGGGTTGCTGGGAACTGTAATTCAGTTTCTAATCCCTGTTTATATCCTTACATGGTTTGGGACCAAGTTCCCTAAAATATTACCTCCTTTAGTGTAGGTCTAATGAGATCTTAGATTCATTTTCTGAGATTGATTTCTAACTGACCTTGTTGAATGAGGTGAAGAAAGAATCTTTTCAGTGGTAGTAGCTAGGTTGACCTATCAGACTCCTTCCTGGAGAAGTTTGCTAAGCACCTTCACTATACAGAAGTCTCTACTGTATTAGGAGAAGGTCTTATTTTCCCAAGCATTTTAAATTTAAACTCTCCTGCATTTCAACATTGTTTCTCAATTTTTAGATATTTGAACTACTGTTGCTTATGGTTTAATTCTGTTTTATGCTGTTTTTGTTTTAAATTAACCTCATATTTGTGTTTTTGCTTTTTGCAGTTTTCATTTTCAACTATAATCCGCCCCCACCCCCGAGAATATTTGCTGTTGTACATTGCATAGATATATAGTAAACATAGTGCAAGCAGGAAAGGCTGAAGAAGATACACCCCCCCCCCCATATCAGGGAAAGTTGCATGGAAAAGAACACAGAAAGATTACCTTTCTAAGTTACAGAAGAAAACATACATCATGGAAAGGTATATGCTAAATGCATATGATGCAGTGACTTTTTTTTAAAATTGTTCAATAGAATATTGACTGGAACGGATAGATACGTGAATACACATGGACTAGATTAATTCAGCTCTATGTATCTGTTGTAGAAGATTAATAAACCGAACTCCCGATGGGCTACATATATTACTTGTATTAAAAAAGTTGTCCTGAGTATCTGAGAAATTTGTTCGTTTACATTAGAGCAAACGTTTCTCAACATGGTTCCCATTATCTTTAGTCAATATGGTGGTTGATCGTTTTGTCTGGGGAAGTTGGAAATAATCTAATACATGTTGAGGACCCTAGATTGGGGAAAGCTATTATACAGCAAATAAAGAGGCTGCAATGACTTAAATGATTGTTTCAGGAGAGTTCCTCAAATATGCAGCTTGGATAAAGTATAAAATTTTTCTCCTTACATTGTCATCTGTTGATCTCCTTAAAATAATGATGATAATAATAATAATAACAACAACAACAACAACAATAATAATAATAAAAATGTATATGTTGCAGTGACTTTGGGTGGTTTACAATTGTTAAAAACATTTAAGAAGAAAAATCCATACAAAAAGACATAAAAAACCAGCACAAGACAGAACAATGGCAAAGAAAAGAAAAAACAGGGAGGGGGAATGAAAAAGAAAAAAGGAGTGTCAGGCATCCTTGCCAAAGGCCTGGGCAAAGAGCCAGATCTTTAAGGCTCTTCAAAATAGTAGTAGGGTGGGAGCCATTTGAATCTGGGGGGGAATCTCATTCCAGAGGGCAGGAGCTCTTCTCTGAACAAGTATTCAGCTTCTTTTCTATCCCACTCAGGTGATACAATCACACACATGTTATCTTTTTGTCAATCACACATATAAAAGCATATTGCACAAAATAAATCTGTTTTAAAATAAAACAGTATTCTGACTCAAAATGATTCATTAATTCAGAAGAAATTGCTCTTCACTCTGGTGAGCTACGTAAGAGTTTCTTGAAAAGGAAAACACTTTGCATTTGCTTCAAGTGCTGGAGTGATTCATGTTGAGATGAAGCCAAGCACAGTCTCCTTAGCAACTATTTCACCTACACATTTTGGTACATGAACATGTTCTTCAAATAAGATTGATGGCTTCTGGTTGACAGCATTTAACTGTTTTCATCTAGGCAAATATAACAGTCAAATCCAGGTGTTGAATCTTCAGGGCTGAATTTTAATCTATTTCTAGTTGTTAGTTTTAAATCTTCCTCTTCAGTGCATAAAGCTGTATGCATCAACAGGAATCTTGTAAATGCTGAGGTTTAAAATTGGGACTTGAAGCTGGAGAATTACAATTATTTTTTAAGTTTGGCGGAAGTGCTGCGAGAGAGTTTGCTTTCCTTGATTTGCATAACTTTTTATCTTATCCTACTGAACCCACTAGTTAATCAATTTTTTGCAAATACCAAATGCAAATACTGGTGAAAAAGTTTACTAGAGCTGAAATCTTGGATAATCACACCATCATGACCCATATTTTAAAATTGTTTCAACTCTTTGGAGAACTCCCTCCCTCCAAACTATTGTAAAACATATCCCTTTATTAATTAATTTGCATTTTTCAATCAATTCAATAAAAAACATCTGGGCAGATTACAAGGCATTTAGAAGAATCAGAACAATAAACAATTGCACCATAAATACTTTCCATATCTTTACCGAGGCAGAGATCCTCTTCTTTAGCACTTTCTAGGTTGTTTATGATTTTAATTAGCAAATCCTAGAGCTGAATATATTATTAAGGGCTTTTCTGCCCTGCATCATTAAGCTCCTGGATTCCTGTGCATAAACCAGCTAGATAAGAAACCTGATTAAGAAATCTCCTTTCCAGATTTTAGCCACTTCCCGAGCTTTAGTCCCAATGATGACATGATGTTTTGTCTGGACCGTGCTTAACATGCACCCTGATTGGTGGATTTCTCACTGTTTTATTGCTTTCACTAGAAAGCAAGCACCACCTTTCTATATTTTAGGAGGATATCAGTTTCCTGTCAAGTCCATGATGTCCAACTCTCAGTTCTGAAGCATTCTCACGCAACCAGGCTTGGTTCAGACAAATACTTCTTTATTAAGGGATACAAGTAGCTTGTAAACAGAACATTGCTAAAACTAACGCCTTGGGTAAACCTCCCTCTATTTATCCCCCTCCCCTTATTGCCTGGTGTCGTGACTCCTCTTCACCTGTTGTTGACCTCTCTCCTTCCTCCCCCTCCTCCCCGAACTTCTTCCTGGTTCTTTGGGCCCCAGCTGCCTGGCCGGCAATCAAGCCAGTCTAAATTGCCCATATATGGTTAAGCTGCTTCCCAACTCCCCTTACAACCATTAACAGCCACCCCCCTCCTTAGTTACAAGTGGCAGAAACAAATCAATCCAACTCCCAACGAATGCAATACAATGGAAAACAACAACAGTTGGGTGATGCAGGTTCTGACATTTCCACTGAAACACCTTTTCTATGAGTCTCTCTTAGTTAACTCCCCTCCATACCAAATACCTTACCATCTGATGTGTCACTGGCGGGTCAGTAAAAAGAAACCAAACTTCATTATTCCCATCACTTGCCTTAGAAGGGAAAGCTGGTAGAACTTTTGTTGATTTGACCTTGCAATAAAAAAAAAGGAGGGGAGGGGAGGGGGAAGGTCTAGCTTTTTACCCTTCCATCAGTGAAAAAAGAAAGAAAACATCAGTTTTACCATTGTTTCTGCACTTGGGCTATAAAGGAAAACAGGTAGAACTCTTATCAATTTCACCTTCTGTTTAAAGAAAGAAGCCACCTTTCTACATTCTCTGGAAGGAGAAGGAGAGAGAGTCATCCCATCTCTCACTATATCATTGTTGAACTTGTTTTATTTTGTTTTTCAAAAAGAGCTACAGCATTTCACCGGTCCAGCAGCCTCTACAGCAGTGCCCAGAGAGGAGCGGCCATTCTACCCCAGTGCACAGAAGCCAAGTGGAGCAAAGAGGACTTTTTCCAATGAATTAAGCACAACAGACTTTGAACACGTGGTAGGAAAAGAAGCCAAGGAAAATGACCTTTCAAGTTCCTTTTGATCATATGACAATGAAGTTTAGCATAAAGACATACATGGAAACCAGCTTTTCTAGGTTTTCTCTGTAGGGTAGCATTGGAAGAATAATCCCTTGTGTTATAATGATGTAAAAATTACCACAGCAGAACATTTTACAACCCAACATCATAAGGCATTGATGAAGAGGTAGGATTTTAAGATAAAGCTGACATTTTGATTGGGGTTAGCTGAAGTCCTGGTCTCTTCATGGATTGGTGCAGTCCTTTACTTCACAACAACATGGAGGTGGTTTTCTATTTCTTCTAGAATGTTTTTTCAACTTCCTAGCTGAGCCTACAGATATGGTGTCTTCTGGTAAGTTCCTCTAAGTGTGAAATAATTTATCCTATATTAGGGTCTTTCAATTGAATGTGATCCAAGGCACAGAAAATGGCATACTAGTATAACTTATAATTGATCCTGTTATATCATATGGACTAAAGGTGTAAGATTAAAAACACCTTTAAAATCAGGAAAGATTACCAGCAGTGTGAAGAGACATTTAATGTAAAATTATTTCTCTTGTTCCCTGTTGTAATTTTTCCACCTTGACTTGTCTCTTTAAACAAGATAACTGCCTTTGAGTTCACACAGATTAGTCTTTTGCCATTAATTTAATTTTAAGAGAGGCTATGAATCAGTGCACTTAATTCTTTCCTCATCAACTTCTTGTGAGGGATTCCCAGTCACTCTGCAAAATGATAAAACTATTACAAACTTTGAACCTAAACTTTTGAAAAACAACAAGTAATCCAGGTTAGTCACAACTTTTTTTCAAGCCAAAGCAAAATGCAGATTGAGAAACCAAGTTAGTGAACAGATCTGCAGTGATCTGAAAAGAACACACAACTAAAATTGACAGATTTAAGCAAGCTTTAGAATTGATCCTTCCACCAAGCAGGGAAAAACAGTCACTCAGGCAGAAAATTTGGACCTGTTAAAGATAGCAAATAGTGGATCAAATTTAAACCAACCTTCCCGATGCTCATGTACCTCAGAAGTATTGTATTACAGCTCCTAGGATACAATGGCCAGTCTTCAGGTTGGTAGAGAATTTTTTGGAGTTACAGCCCAGTATATCTGGAAGGCACTATTTGAATGAACTATCTATCTATCTGGTTTATATCTCACAATTCCTCCAAGGACTCACAGTGTTGTACATCCTCCAATTTTTCTTCATTCTGTGAGGTGGATTAGGCTGAGAGATCATGGCTGGCCCATAGCCATCCTGTCAGCTGCCACAATTTAAGCTCACAGTGAATTTGAGTCTGGACTAAGATTTGTGCCCCTTGATCCTGATTTGTACCTTTCAGGCCTGGGCTACTAAACTGTGGAAATAGCAAAGAGATAAACCTTTTAGCATTGTAGGTCCCAAAAGAATAAGCCTCAACACGTAATAATTATTTATTTAATTAATTTTACGTCACCATCATCTCAAAGGACGTATCACCTAATGTGAAGCAGATGACTGTAACCTAAAAAGGTAGGGAAAGCATGGTTTTTGGAACCGTTTCCCACCCCTTTACTAACTGGCTACAGAAGGTGTCTGTATTTCTTCTGTGTAACAAAGTAACATGTTGCATCTGTGTGTGTTTCTGCTTTCCCCTCATGTTGCGTGTTTGTGCTTATTGTATATTGGGAAGGACAGGGTGAGCTGGATGTGATCTGCATCACATGACGAGGAGGGACTGAGGCTTTGAATGCACCAGTTGATTCCCTACCCAACTGCCTCTCCCAAAAGATGTGTGGGGGAATTTTTTATTAATTTTTTTTCCTCTGGATCCCTTAGCTGGATCTAGCCAATTCAATTTTTCTCTTGCTGGCTTTTTTTCCTCATAACAAATTTGATCTCATCAAAAAGTTCCGAGTCCCTTAACATTATTCTTTCTTTCCAATATTTTCTTTCCAATATTCTGTTGGGTTGGAAGGAATAAAAACTACCTCATTCACCAAGGTAATTCTTTCCAGAATGAAAGAGAATTTTCTGGTCAAAAGTAATTCATTCAGATGGATTCATAATTTTGCCTGCCCTTCCCTTGATATATATTTTAGAAGTGAAGCAGCAACCTATAAAGCCGTACATTTCTGGCCATTCCTTTTTCTTTTTGAATAACTAGTTTCATAGCCTAGTTGGACATACAAATAGGAGATACAATCTATTAAGTTGTGGAATCAGATCATGGTCCTCCTCTCTGATTGTCCTTTGGAAACCCTTTAAAATCGATTCCTGAAAACTATATATTGAGTTGTCTACATTTTCATTTTCTTCAGTCCTCCTTTATATGGTAGTCCTTCAAACCTGCTGTTGTGCAATTAATTTGTGGACACAGTGGTGGTTCTGCAGTCCCAGTCTGGAAGCTCAGAGTCTAGCATAATGGGGACACTGTGTTCCCGGCACTCTCAGGTTTGGCTTATGGTCACGCACTCTCACGCTCACAGCCTGTTGACGCATGTGGAACTTGTAATCCTCCCTTGCTTTCTGTCTGGGTTTTCCAGATAGGTACTGTTAGAGTAGACAAGACACACAGCCCTGGTCAACAGGCAGGAAATAATTAGGGACACACACAAATAATTTTCAACTGAACACTGAGGCACAACAGGTTCTTTGGAATACACAAAGATCCAGTGAATTTAAAGTAACAAGCAAAACTTTACTGGTTACAATGTACATATGCTCTTTCTCACACACATTCATCCACACTTACCCATGTCCTTCTCAGCTAGGCTTGCCAGGCACTAGCTAGAGGGATGGAAGTCTTCAAGTCTGGATCCAAAGATCACTCAAGGAGTGGGTGGGCTTCAAGACTCCTTTTTTCCCCAAAAGCCCTTGCTTTGTTGATTCATAAGACTGGCAGCTACTCTTGCTTTGTTAATTTACAAGTCAATGAAGACAGAGTAAAGAGGCTTGTCTTGGAATGCCTATGAGGCATTCGGGACTAGTGCTTTGTAAATTCTGGATAAAAAGATAGGAACCAATAGCTGTCTGAGTCCCTAACCAAATAATTCAATCCTATTATGAGATAACTTACATATAAAACCTGTATCTGTCCAATATTTCTATTACTATGATAATTTTTAACAATGAATTTGGCTAGCTTCTTAACCCGTGCAGATGAACATTGTGGCTTATAAAATCAAGCTCACTAGTTCTGAACTCCTGAACCTATTAATTAGAATTGTCACAGTATGGGTGTTTTTAGATAAATATAGAAGGGACAGGTACTTGTCCTAAGGAGTTTATAATTTATATTTCAGCACTGCAGAGAAAGAGGAAGAAAACAGTATGTATAGCAATTCTCTCTCTGATGTATATGTATATATGTATGTATTATGTATACACACACCCCATCATTAGGGAATGAATGTGAACAGAGACAGTAATTCACAAAATATTTACAGAGAAAACATACCCTGTTCATGAACGGAGATCAGGGCCACATAGACTAGTGCGGACCATAGTTGGGCTGTGTAAAAGTTTGGCTTCATTTGGAGAAAGGTGTTTTGGAACATGTGTTATATGACAGCAGGAACCCAATACCTGTTTGGGACTCATTAAAGCAGTTGTGCTTGTTTCCAGAATCACATTTGTATTATTAATTGGGTTGTGCAATGCTGTGGGTCCCATTAGGTGCTTCAGAAGATGCATGAATGCAGTGCCTTACAACTCATGATTTATTGATTTGATTTCTCCAGGAGCCCTCCTCCAAACTTCCCACCACAACCACCTCAGAAGGTAGCTTCTGCTGCAGCAGTAAGTGGCCCAAAATCACCCAGGTGGCTTCCATGGTTGAGTGTTGACTTGAACCTGAACAGCCCTGTTTTATTTCAACTCATTAATCAGAAGTTAAAACAGCCAGGATGAATTTTCAAAATTGCAAAGCTTATAGAAGGATAAGCTTCACTTCAGAGAGTGAGAGAGAGACTATTCATATTAAAAAGAGGTCAACGGCAATACAAAGTGACAAACTCTATTACAAAGAGATCTCAGCAGCAATGCCATAAGATAATTTTTAAAAAGCACATTCGATTAAACATGAGCAGGGACGGAGCCAGGTGACTGTTCTTAGGAAGGATAATTTGGTGCAAATAAGTGCTCTCCCTTCCATCCCTCTGCTGCATTGCTGGTAACAGAGAGATGCAACATTTCTACATTTAAAAAAAATTTTTTTTGCTGAAGACACATGCTAACGTATCCTGGAATGCCAACAAGGGTATGTGTTTTAGTGGGATTTAGTGATGGTGTTTAACTTTAAACTTCAAGCACGATAACAATTCTATCTCTTAGATCCAAGTGATTCTTTAAAGCAGAGTTGACAGTTCCCTTTCTTATAAACCCCAAAGTTGAGTATTGTTTTCATTGGTTCCAGGGGCCAGTGAGTAATGGTTGAACATTTTCTTTCTCTTTCAGAAGTCTCAGTCATGACTGGGCTTGACATCCTATAGATATGTAAGACAATGCAAATTGGAAAGAGAAGAGAGAAAATGAAATGGCTGGTTCCATAAGGCAGCCAAGCATATGATCAGAAGTACTTTGTTCCTTTATCTGTCTGGCCTTATATTTTACACCAAAGTGTAGTGGATAGACTTTGGGGTGCTAGTAAAAACCAGAGTAGATTCTAGGCCAGTGTTGTCCAAACGTGGCCACTTTAAGATGAGTGGACTTCAACTTCCAGAATTCCCCAGCCAGCCATGCCACGTTTGGACAACACTGTTCTAGGCTCACCATCCTCTGTTGGAGTCTACTGCTTTTCTAAGTGTTGCAGCATGGTGCCACAAGCTCTGCCCTTTTGTACATGTGTGTGACATTACAATACATGTACACAATGGGCAGAGCTTGTGGGGCAATGCTGCCTTCTTCATTCTGCCTCCCTTACTCCCTCCAAAGACTTTGCCCATATAGAACCTGTTTGTTTCTTATAGCCTGCCTTCCTCCCATCTTGAAATGAAATTGGAATTTTTGTCAATGTCAAGAAAGAGGAAACTCTGCTGCCTTTGGGCATGTAATATATTTAGCTAAACTGATGACTCTTACCACAAAAACAAGCAAATATAACTACAATATTTTCTTAGTTATTTCTTTCATATCAAGTGAGCTTTGCACCAAATCTGGGGAAAGCTGAAGATTTAAAGTCATAATCTCTCCTTATCAGAGGAACAAAGCTGACAATATCCCACCCCATCATGACCTGAGTTTGAAGCCTTCATAAAGGCAGAGGAAGGAAACCACTTTCTACTGAATAAATCAGGCTCTGTAAAGCAATGGGCCTCAGCAGCAAAGCTAAGTATAAATGCAAGGTACTTTTCTTGACAGCTGCAGGTAATATACCAATAAGTACCTTAGAGTGAGTGAGTGACATCTACTGGGGCTTTCTGATGTAATGCTGTCCCAGATACATATAAAGCTACTAAATCATGCTTTTCAAGATCATTGAAGGTCAAAATGTTAGTGGTTTCTCTGTACAGATTTTCCTTCTTACTGAACATTCAAGCAGTCCAAGTCAGCGCTTTGTGTCCTTGAATAATAGCTGCAAAGAGAAAACGTGTAGGAAAAGGCAGAAACTGAAGCTGGGCAAATATTAAAACTTTGCGATTCTGAAAAGTAATGGATCTGAAGTACATTGCTAGGAAGGAACAATGGGTGATGTCAAAGAACAAGAGAGATGGTTCTCATGGTCATTTAAATCAACCTTCCCTACCTGGACAATCTCCAATGAACTATTGTTTGTTCTGGTTAAGTATTATGGGATTGAGATTTTGACACATCATATCATTCCAAGTTGAAGCAGCTTGATCTAGATGGTATTTGAAACCTATTTGGCTGTATGTACCTTAGCAAAAGTAATATGATGATGAAAGCAATGTGGAGATACAAGGTCAGTGTACAAAAATTAAAAGAAAACAATATGAAGTGTCCTTAAATGAAGACAGAAACTATAGTTTCATATAACAAAAGAATTGAGTTTGTCTATTCATATGGAAGTGGAATGAAAAAATGTTTTGAAGCAGAATTTTTTAATGTGAAAACAATATTCATTTTTGAATGTAACAGGAATACAAAACAGAGCCACATAATAAACATGAAAGTACCCATATTGTGAACGTTTAAAAAGTGGAATTATAGTCCTAAATACCTGGAGTATTTTTCTCTTTGGGAAAAGCACAATATGAATCAATTTATACCAACAGCAGACTGTGTTTCATAGAGCTTGCAATATATATATCAATTTCTTCTCTTCTCCCAGGGCACGTTTTCCAGCATCCTTGTTATTATAGTAACACTGAAAAAGGAAGTAAGACTTTCATGGTATCAAGTAACGTTCTTGCAGAAATTCAAATGAGTTGCATCTCTTTCTATAATCTTGCGGCTTTGTTTGCTTCCCTTCAGTACAGGTAATTATTTCTATTTCAGCAGCTGACAGCAGGAAACAAAAGTGTCACATTATATGGAGGATTCCTGCACTGAGGGGCCCTTACTTGTAGAAGCCAGAAAGATTAATTACTCTTCCTTGATGACCCCAATTTGCACAAGGTGGAGAAGATACTACAGGTGCAAGATCCCCTGTATCAACTTTGTCTTGGTTTAAACTCTTGTTGGGTTTCTTGTCCTCCCAAGAATACATTTGCAGTTCTTAGAACAATTCAAGTTGAGTGAAAGCATATATCAAACAATATTTCATCACCAAAGTTCCAAAATAGATAGACCATTATGTCATACACCAAACTATAAGACGACTTTTCTTTTGTAGCACCTGAAAGAAGTCTACCACTTTTTTCTCCTTATTTTTATTGTGTGAGTTCTCAAACTCTAGATTGAAAATGATGGAATTTGGAAGAGCTGGTTGTGTTAGGTTGGGATTGCTGTATATAATTAATAAAATGGGGTGAACAGTTGAGATTTTTTATATTCATTCATTCATTCATTCAAAATATTTTATCCTGACTTTCGTTGCACGTAGCTCTTACAAGATACTATTAAGACTCTAAAACAAATGATTATAATGACAAAAATCACATTTAAATTATTAAAGGCATCTTAAAGTAGTTGCCTGAACCAGCAACAATTCAATAACTTCTTGATAGCTAAATGTGTCATCAGAGGTGTTTTTTCTTCTGATGATACATTTAGTATATTGCTGAATTCTGAGAGTTGTGATCTGAGAGGAAATATGCCCTCCCCTTCCTTTTTTAGAGTATTAGAAATGTGTTTATGTACACACACACACATACTTCTTGATCTTCTCAATGAGTGCTGGGTCTCATTGGGCCTGGTCATTACAAGGAAAAGTGAGAGCTGTACAAGATAATAGGAAATGGGCTCTTTTATTGTCCACATGAGCATCTCTTAAGCATCCACTGGATATTTATGAACATGGATGAGGATCTGGAAGTTGAGCTGATAGAAGGCCTAAAAGACTGGAAAGCTGAAGATGATGAAACTGAGAGGCAGATAACTGAGAAGTTGAAGGAGAGGGCAAAGTAGACAAAGGCCTGAATAACAGGAACTTGAGGAAGGATAGGTGAAAATGAGATGCCTGAGGGAGAGAAGAGCAGAAGAAATGAAGGGGTTTTCCCTACCTGTATTTAACCATGGCATAAACATTCCTTGGGATCAACATGCCATGACATTGTCTACATTTCATCCCCAGCCTGTGAGAGAGATGGGCTTCTGTAACCCTTAGAATAGTCCTTCAAGTTGTGTTCTCCCCTTTATTCAGGGCAGCCTGAAGATGTCTAGAATCTGTTAGGGTTCATTACCTCTGACCTTGGAGGGGCATCAGATCACTGCAGAGGCAACCTGGGATTGGCAACGGGACAGCAACTTTCATGCCGGTACAGTGTTGTGCTGACTCAAGGATGGGCAGAGAGCACATCAACTCAGCAGTGGGGAAAGACTCCCAAAACTGAGAAAGGGAAGTACTCATGTATGTGTATGTGCATAGGAGAGAGACGAACCATAATAGCATCAAAACTGAAGGAAGGAAAGAAAGCAGGCAAGGGATTTAAAGGCCTGTTCTGATAACATTCTATTTCAGGGAAGAAGAGAATCTATCACATCCAATTTATGAAGTAAAAAATATGGAGGGAAAAACATGATTTATTTATTTGAAGGAGGGATGTGACCACTGGTTTGGGGTTGGGGGAAGAAATTCAGCTAAAAGCAAAATGATTACTGAACTAGAACCTCTTGTGTTAATTGACAGTGTTGGTGGAATTATATATTTGTTCCCTGTTTTATCATACAGGAATTTATCTAATCCTGAGAACTGGCCAGTATTGCCTTTGTATGCAGTGAAAGTCAGGCTAAAAAGCTAAGAGTAAGTCTAGGAAAGAGACATGCATAAGGCTTCAGGACTTATCTTTCCTGTCCAATCTCCTGTTCAGGGATAGCTTCAGGGGGATAAAAAAAAGTCAACATGGTGGTTGTGACTGCACAAAGTCTTGCCCCCTTTTTATACACATTGGATGTGTGCTACACATCAAAAGGGGCACAGCTTTAATAACAAAAGTCCCAGCTACCATCTTGACTTTTTTGAGAGCTCACCCCTCGACATTCCTGCTCCTATGCCAAAGTCCATTGTATTTCTGTTCCTGACCCTGGTTTCTGTAGCAGTAGACCTGCTTCAGCCAGCCAAAAGCCAATCTATGTGACAGACCATTGGCAGTGATGACAGACAATATTTCTTTCATCTGTAAATACTCTGAAGTATTTACAGCTCATTTCTAGGAGCACATTGTTTCTTTATACAAGCATAATGTGAAAAAAATATATGCTATGAAGCTTAAAATGTTGTTCAGTGCAACCACCCAAGTGATGAAACAATTTAAAAAAATATTCTTGGGAGAAATGCTTTTGGGTTTGTAGAAGTGTTGTTAGCACACAAGAGGTTGCCAATAAATAATAAGTGCAACAGAAATCTTGCAGCTCTGAAAATAAATTATGGTATATCTTTGGACAGCTGGAATTGTTAACACAGTTCCCTCTGAAGTATGTTATTTTTGAAGTCTGTCTCTTTTCTTATTTGAAAGTCTAAAGGAAGTTTCCTTAGGAGAGGCAGAATAAACTACAGCGTTATGCAGCACAAGACAGACATCATGCCCTTCTCTTTGTTTGTTAAAACAACAAAATTATTTGCTATCTAACCAATTAGATGACTCTACAGCTGTTAAATAATGATGTGTCCCTTGGAATCAAGCTATTAAATTTAATTAAATGTAAAAAATACTCCAGGGAAGAGATTTTTGAAATATCCCCAAAACAAGTGGGAGAACTTACTTTTGAATAAACATTAAAAAAAAATAAATAAATCCTTCCTAGGCAGTCAGGACTTACTTTTTTTTTTTGTTAACACAATGCTCCCGTTCTGAGTTTTTTTATATGAGTTCATCTGATCAGATGAAAGAAACTACTGTTCTAGCTCATCAAAATTGATCTGGGAAATTTTTCAAGATTTTGCCACCAACTGGATTTGTAAATTATAAAACACTTCAGAAAATGATTGTTTATTATGGGAAGATGAGTCAATAGTACATAGATTTAACCCACCCAAGTCTAGTTTTCATCAAATACAGAATTGATAGACCTCAATTCACAGTGCCAATTTCTCTGTTTAACTCTCCAAAACATTTAAATGAAGTGCTTTAAAAGTTACATGCATTCAGGAAGACAGAAATAGCCTTAAGGGGTGACTTTAATAGAGGAATGACTCCTAAAACTTCGAGAGATACCAGTCAAGAAAGGGAGGATATAGATTAAAAAAGGCAGAGACAATTTTAAGGAAATAAGAATCAAGGAACACTTAGAGATATTTGAATCCTAACACTAAGGATTATACGTACTACTCAGTGAGCAGAGGTCATATTCTAGGACTGATTGTATTCTTCTTCTGGATTCTCTGAGCATCTGGAATCTGCAAAAATGAGATCTGACTATATCAAATGATGCATGGGTCTTAGTGAAAGTAAATTTAACAAAATATATCTATCTGATGTCCCTTGGATTTGGTCTCTCCTGGCCGTTAAATATCTTCTTCGTTATCCTTACAGTATTAACTACTGAAATTGAAAGTATTAGGAGCTGTATTAGAAATTGATGATGCTGATCAAATTACTAATCAATCATATTATAGCCAAAGGAAAAGCAACTGATCTTTTTTGGTGAAAAACACTTCTTGGCTTTGGCATGTAACTCCTTGTAGTAGTATTGGCCATGCAAATAATTGCAGAAGGAAAAATAGGATAGCGCTGACCTGCTAGATCAGTGTTTCTCAACCTTGGCAACTTTAAGATGGGTGGACTTCAACTCCCAGAAATACCCAGCCAGCCATGCTGGCTGGGGAATTCTGGGAGTTGAAGTCCACCCATCTTAAAGTTGCCAAGGTTGAGAAACACTGTGCTAGATGATGCCCCAAGTGGATGAATCCATAACACAGAGACCCAACCAACAACCAATGTGAGCTATTTCGTGATGTTTAGGTTTCCACTTCCACCACAGGAACTAGATTGTTAGCGCTCATGCATTTTGTTAAGGCAGTATATGTGAATAGTGAGGTTCTCTTAATAATGTTATTTTATGCTTGAATCCTGTTTCCTTCTCTGGGCAGCCTAACTGACAGGACACAGCCTGCTTATTTATACTGATCTGAACCACAGTCCTCAGGATCAATTGGCTTATACCAATATCTCACTAGGCCAGGTCACTCAAGCCGACACTGACATCTGGTGGCCAGAGATGAATGATTCCAATAGAAGAGAATATCTGTAGCTCAGGGTTGAACTGTGGAGTTCTTGGTGCTCTCTGAGCTTGGTTGATTATATTGTTAACACCAGACAAACAATCAGGCAGAAAACAATACTCTAATCAAGGAACTACCAAGGAGGAAACCACACCCCCACCAAAACTCCCGGGGCAAGCTACTATATATAAATAGGCAGCAAACCCCATTCTCACACTGATGTTACCTAATTGGGTAATGAAACATCAGCAAGCAAAGGACCAAGCTCAGAGAGAGCACCAAGAACCCCACAAAGATGAGTGATATTCAGTGAGCTGGGAGAGTCTCGAGGAATTACACCTTTCCCCAAAGAAATTCTTCTAGAGATGAACTATCTGGTGATTGACTTATTCCTGAATATTTTATTCAAGCCAACATGTTATCTCTTATGGTCACAGACAAATTATATTCAAGAACTTAAGAGAATCTTTGAGAATTATGTCTTTTCCCAGATTCAGGACTTTCTTGCTCCTTGCCTGAGTGCATTCACAGAACGCCCTGTCAGAGTAACTGGAAATTGTATCCCTAATTGGCTCATAGAGAGTGTTGTAGTACAGCTTTATCCTGGAGAAACCACATACTCAGATGACATCTTCTTTCAGCAGCTGCTAGATTATTGCAGACACTTCCACAACTGAGTGCACAAATTTGGTAACCTGCTGTAAGAAAGAAAATCACACCAAATTTAGTGATTTATTCAAGGATTAATATAAGCAAGCAAGATACAAAATTAAACAGATTCAGCTAATAGCTTCACACAAAATCTTTACTCAGCTAAAGATAATTCTAGTTAGATCGCCAGTTTAACCAGGATATAGAATGGTATAGGAATGAGACAAGTGTGATGGAAGAACCCAAACCTGGTTGGTGATGGAGTTCCTCTGAAGCCCAAGTCCCCTGGTTTGCCATTTATGTATCGTCCTTCAGACTCAATGGTCCTGCTTTCCTGATTACAGTTGGTCAGAACTCAAGGCATGTTGACATCTCTGGATTGGCCAAGACTCTCAGGATATTGTAGAAAGTAAAAAAGGTGACCTTGATGGAAATATGTGTTATCTAGACAAAAGGGGCTAAAATATTTTTGAAGTCCAGAAAAATGGGATAACATTTGGAAACAACTCAGACAGACATTGCCCTGATTCGCTGGATTATAAGAAGGGGGAGGAGATCCAGCACAATCAGACTTACAAGATTCTGTTATTACAGCCATATCAACAAAAGTAGTTTTAGCCTTCTTGTGGAGTTGTTTTCCAGGTCTGGTCTACCTAGTGGGGCTGACTGGCAGAGGGAAACTCTGGCACGCTTTCAAGATTTGATTATTCTACCCTACAACAATAAAGAGCCTTTCTGGAATGCTTGCCTATTTCTTGATCTTGCCTACCCCAGATGGCTGACAATTATGCTGATCCTAAATGTTGATTGGATGATCTCTCTCAAGCCACTTAGGAACAATCTGTTCATCCTGATAAAGTTTTGGGGTCAACTGCCAACATCTGTCAAGTCTTCCATCTTCTTCCACACCTTTTGCTGAGGGTCCTAATAAACTGTTTACATCATCTTTTGCTTTCTCCACATCTTACTTTTTGAGTAACTTGGCTTGCTTTCTTTTAATTTACTAAATTCCTAAGGAAAGGATAAAAGTGCCCATCTTCTCATACAACCAATTAGAGAACAAGTACTCCTGCTCAACTGAATAACTCTCCCCTCTATTTCTCTGTCCCCCTCTTTAACCAAGAGAAACTAAACCATCTTCTGTCACACCCAAGCCAGCAATGTAAGTCAATGAACTCCAACCATGCAAGGAAAGATTCTCTCTGTCTCCTGATCTTACTCCATTCATGAAAGTAAACTTTTTATTTTTCATTCCCAAGGTAAACTGCACCCTTGCAAAAGTAATAATAGTACATTGTTAAAATCTTTGGCCTTTCTTGCTGTAGCAAGAAGCCTTTGTACTATATTTTTAAACCTCCTACTTTATTTGCCTGGTAGAAAACCTTGCATAGATTTAATCTCTCTTATGTTTTATCTATACCTGAACTCTATGTAAGCTTCAATTCTTTCATAAGCCGCCTCTGTTCTCTGATCTTTTCCCCCCCCACTCTTCTTGAAGTCACTCTAATGAATTGCCTGCAGTCGTATATTATATGCCCATTGTTTTCTATTATTAAGATGTGTTAGTAGAGGATCCCTGTGGTAACTTTAAGAGTGTTAGCTTGCAAACTTTTAATTGTATCCATTGAATATCAAGTGATTACTTGAGTGCATTGTGCTATTTGTCCAAATATTTATGAATTATATAGTTTAGTCAACACTTATAGTTTTGGACTTTTTGAATGCATGAGCTTGTTTAATATTTTAATATCCTTTACTGGCTTTTCCTGACAGTGTTGGCAGAGGTCCCAATTGATTCTAGTTACAGCATGCACAGAATTCACATGCACTCCAGTCTAACCAATGAACCAAGTCAACACTGTACTAACAGTCTCTACATTTACACAACCTTAGGCAGCAATCACAATTCTTAGGTAAAGCAAAGTAGTGCATACACACAAGCCCAAACACACCCACTGCATTACCTACCTGCAAAATAAAGCTCCATACCACACACATAAAACCCACTGCTCAGGTGCCAAGAATCCCTGATAAGTTGTCTTCATAGAAGATTAGTTAGGAAGCTGCAATCAAGGAGTTCTACTGACTACTGTGTTTGAAGAGCAGTATATATGCAGAGCAACAGTATTCAAACCTTTCTGTGACTCTTTTTCTTGTTCTTGTCCTATGTAACAGACTGCCTAGCTCCTTCTTTTGTGTTTCCATCTGTCTTGTTTATGCAACAGTAAGATTTGCTGTCATGTTTTTCACTGACTGTGTGAGAACTCACCCTCACACCCCTTCCCCATATCATCTCTGTCCTCTTCCTTGCGAAGTGTTCTAAAAATTAGCAGTAACTCCCTAGGCGGCTGGCAGGCATCTTCAGTCTGGCCATGTACTTAACTATTGGGTTCCTCCTAATTCTTTACCTTCTCATAACTCATCCAGTCCAAACCAAATCAGAGATATGATTGGCCCTCTGTCTTTTTTTAAAATAAAAATAAAAGCAGTCTAATCATAAGCCACAAAACACCAGCTCAGTTATAGTGCTCAGAACAGTCAAAGCAATAATTCCCATATTTATAACCTCAGAATAAAATTCTCTAAACACAAGTGTTTAGTTTCACACTCAGAACAGTCATTTTAAGATTAAACATCTTGAGGGAGAAATGTTTCATGTACCTCTACTAAGTAGTGTTCTGAGGATTAAGAAGCCAATTCTCAACCTTTGTTCAATAGGAGTAATGGGAATGGAGACATTCATTGATTCATTCTATCTGAAATGTGTTTCTTCAATAATCATGCTCACATTTTCAACTTTTCCCCAAAACAGGCACTATCCTCAGCTTTATGCAGCACTTTCATTGTTTAATCTTTAAGTTTAGAGCCATGTGACCATTTGCAGGAAACCTTTTCGCTACATTCTTTCACTCAATTGCACCCAATTTCTCTGATCAGTAGTTTGAGTTTAACTCAGCAGTCATAAATTTATTAATTCAACAGATAGAAACAGAACAGAAGAGAAAATTGTGCCTTGTATGCTATGAAATAGGTATCATAGATCAGGAGATACACACACACACAGAGGGAGAGAGAGAGAGAGAGAATGATGGCTTGTTAATATTAATTTATCAACTGAAAGAAGGAAAAAGCAGGAGTATTAGTTTCCTGCATAGATGGCTGTTTTTGGTAAGAAACAGAAAATTAATGGCTTAGTTTGTGGATTTGCTACTTTGCTGTTAGAATCCTCCTATGCTACTCTAAAAGCAAATAGTGTGATTCTTAGGAAACAATTGCTGGATGACCTTCAGATAGTTTTTTTTTTTTTTAAAGATATTCACATTACTACAGATAACTGGGAAGAACTCATCACTAAAAGTGATTCTGGATTTTGATTAGGTGCAATTAGGACAGACAGCAAAGAGGAAAAGTACATGCTTGGTAGGCAATGTATTTTCTTCAGGCTACTTCAGACAAATGTATGTTGTTCAGACTTTTCCTCATTTTATTATTTAATGCACAGTGGCTCCAAGCTAAACAAACATCCATTTAAAAGACTTGTACCTCTGTTTTTGAACTAGGCTTTTATTGAGTGATTATCCTGCCTGAAACAAGGCTTTTATTACATTTGAGATACAGATGGCATTATTTTTCCACAGCTACTTCTGTCTTTCTCCATCCCACACTGTTGAAAAACAAACTTCCATCCTTATTTTAACCC
The DNA here is from genome assembly GCF_059951505.1 of Python bivittatus. Classification (NCBI taxonomy): domain Eukaryota; kingdom Metazoa; phylum Chordata; class Lepidosauria; order Squamata; family Pythonidae; genus Python; species Python bivittatus. The sequence goes on from NW_028277073.1 coordinate 7,778,986, forward strand.
TCCCCCCAATCTTTTCTGGTTATTGCTGTTTCATTCAAACAAACAAACAAAAAATTCAGAGATCCAGAACTATAGCATAGTTATATGATTAGGTAATTCAAGAAATACCCTGCAGATTAGTACTTGGCAGAGCAACCATGAAGACCTTGGAAAAGACATTCAAATGCCGTGATCCATACCTACAAAGATCAGAAGCATTGCAACATTGTGCAAGCAATGATATTCCCTGTGACACTCTATGGAAGTGAAAGTTGGACTTTGAAGAAGCAGAACAGGAAAAGAATTCATGCTTTTGAACTCTGGAGTTGAAGAAGGCTCCTGAGAATACCATGGACAGCCAAGAAAAGAAACAAATGGATCATCATGCAAATCAACCCAGAGTTCTCATTTGAGGCACAAATTACCAGGCTCAAATTATCCTACTTTGGGCACTTTTTGTGAAGACCTGCTTCTCTAGAGAAGACTCTAATGCTAGGAAATGTGGAAGGAAAGAGAAAAAGAGGATGACCAGAGCAAGGTGGATGGACTTAGTTACACTGATGATGGTTGCACCATTGGAAGACCTGAAAGAATAAGGACAGATCATCATGGAGAAAATCTATGTGGTTGCACTGACTTCCTGGCACAAAATCAAATGATCAGGGAATATTGTTTCTACACAAAACAAAAAGCAGTAGCAAAGAAAGTACTTTGTGATCTTACAAGCTGATAGATATTAAAAAAAATCTATTCTGCAAAGGTATGATAACATTCATAAAGTTCATAATAAAAGCCAGTGTAATGAAGTGGCTATGGTGTTCAATGAGAAGAAACAAATTCATGTCCAGTCTTAGCTATGGAAGTTCATTGGATGATTTTGCCAGTCACTATCTCTTATGTCAACCTGTTCCACACGACTGTTGTGGGGGGAAAAAAAAGAGAGGAATGATTGCTATGTACGCCATCTTGAACCCCTTGATTAAAGGAAGGTTATAAATCCTACAGATTAACTAAATATTGGACACTATTCTAGCATGGCAGTTTTTTTTTTTAGCGAATTAAGGAACCCTAAAGAAATAGTTTGTAACCAGCTGTACCTTCTAACATAATGGAGCCTATTTACAAACCTTCTACCAACTTATTTTTTAATACAAATTATCCTGCTTTTGGTTTTTCACACTTTATGTTTCCTTGATGCAGAATTTTTAAGCATAAATTTCTATGATGTAAGCTATTTATATGACATATATAATATCTGGCTTTGAATAGGGAACTTCTGCAAAGTTAAGTGCATTAAAAGATTTTTGATCAAAGAAAGGCTATTTATTTATAATAGAGTTCATGGTGTTGTAAAATCCAATGGCAGAAGGGCACCTAAATTCACTTCCAGTGAAAATGATGGAGTTTGTTTATGTCCTAAAATAAAGTTGCTTCATATCCCTGTAGCTAGCTAATCCATGATACTCTGCAGGTGGGAATAGAGGAAAGAAAGCAAGATTTGATCATTTAAGAGCTTATTTTCAATGTATTCAAATTAACCTAAGCCAGTTCTATTTCAATCAGTGTTTATTTGATTTTATTTGATTGATATTCTATTTTTCTGTTTATGTTGAATATAACAGCATTACTTAGAACAGTGTTGAGAAACACTTAGAATATAGTCCATCAAGTTCATAAATTCAGATTAAATCATCCCTGACAAATATCTACTCAGGCTCTGCTGAATGACATCTATTGAAATAATGTTATCACCTCTCTTTGAACCTGGCTCCACTGGTGAGCTGTTCTTATTTGCTAGAATGTTTTTGTTTTAACATTCAGCAGAAATCTTCCTTCTTGTGACTTAAAACCATTATTCCATGTCCTGCATTCTGGGTTGATAGAGAAATGTGTAAGTCCCCTTCAGGTACTTAAAATAAGTTATGATATCCCCCCTCACTTATATATTTTTTTCAGAATTAAACATAATCAATTCACTTGATCTTTTCTTGTCGGACTTAATTTCTAGTTCTCTGATCCATCCTTGTTGTCCTCCTTATTCTATACTGGCTGTCAAAGGTCTCCATAGGGTCAGGCAGTGAGAAGACTTTCCCATCACTTGTCATTTCATTGTTTTATTTGGAGACATAAAAAGGAAAGAACCCAGCCTTGCAAACATAGAATCTACTGGTACTATAGATCTGTGGTCCCCTCCAATATTTATGTTTGATGCAGGTAAGACAAGATCCAAGGTAAGTTGTCCATTCTATTTGAATTTATGTGCACTGTCAAATCAAATCAGTCTGAAGATTCAACTTGAGAAAAGGGTCCCAGCTGACTAGAAGGGACCTGAGTTTGTTAAATTAATCAGCCAATCTGAAGTAGCACATTGGATGGAAGTGTCTTATAACCCTGATTTAAGTCCTTTCCATAATGGCCATCTCAGTTGAGAAATCTGGGCCACATTCTATAAATCAGGGTGATACTCTAATAGAGGCAGAAGCTAGACCATGTCTGCCTGGGCTTATGCCATGGGCTTATTCCCCAAAGGCACAGGAAAGAGAGCTGTACTTCAGGATGGGCTCTCATTTGGCATATTTTAAGATTAAAGTGGGAAGGCAAGAGCCCCTCCCCCCTTTTTTGAAATACTGGTTTCCTTTTACCTTTCTAAGACTGAATGTTACCACTATGCTTTTGTTCATTGTTTTGAAGTATGTGAATATAACATAGGCTAAAATGGAATAATTCTGTTCATTTTTCAGACTGAGCCTTTAAAAATGGATGACAGTTTTTGCGGAAAGAAGAGGAAAAGCTGAAAAACAGCCAGATGGTGTTTTCATTGTATTGCATGTGAAAAAAAGAAAGAAAGCTAGATTGGACAGTTGGAGCAGTCACATATAACCATGAATTGATAATGTTTGGTATCATGTGCAGGAATTCTCCCACACCCCTTCACTTAATCCATCTCTGCAGATGTGAATTTGCTCAGATGGTCCATTCAACAATGACACAAGTGGATCTCCAGATAATCCAAACTCACCAGTAGTGTTTCTTCTGTTGGATTACGCACTGCCTGCACATAACACCCCCAAACCTATGAAATAGTGTTGCCAGAATTCACCAGCTGATGTGCATGATGCCATTATATCATACTAATATATGCATGGTTTTATGTAGTGCAGTGAAGTCCTGGCAAACATTGTATTTATTTTTAGCAAATTGCCTCAATTTATATCACCTGCAAGTAGGGAGATGAAAGCCATTTTTGCTGATACACAAAGTATGGAGTCTGCATGGGAATCAACAGGCCAAAGGAAATAAATTATAGACATATACACTAGAACATAAAAGAGGGGGAGAGAGAGGAATTATACCAGACAAAAGCTGCCAAATTCAGAATTCTGTCCACATGGTAGCTAAGCAGATGCCTATCAGAAGCTAACAGAAGTATCAATTGCAGCCAGTATTGCCTTCCTCAGGGTAGCAGCTACTACTGTTGACTGTCATCCAAGAGGCAAGGTTTTATCTATGAGTGCACTATTACAACAATAACAAAAGAGCAAAGCCAATGTTCATATCTTACGTTGCCACCAAATGGGCATGAGGACTCTACTGTTGAGTGGAGAGACAAGATCCTGCACATTCAGATGTATTATTTTAGGGATTTGTACTACAAACCTCAACAAATCCTAACAAAAATTGCAATTACCATGAAACAGATCTGAATGTGCAGAAATTCAGTATAACAGGATAACTAAAGCCTTCTCTTACTCCTGTGCCTCCTAATTGGATCATGGAGAGCTTTCCATTTTCCCTTTTCTTTTTTCTTTCTCCATCTTCTTTGCTGTCTGGGCATTCTCAGTCCTTACCTCATTTTTTTCTCGCTCAGTTGTCGCTTCCTTTCCTCCTGGGTGTGTGCTTAGTCTTTTGGGACCTTGATCTTCAGATAATGAGTGATTCATTCTTTTTCAGATCTATGCTTCTCTCTCTCCTCTTCACTTTTTAGTCATCTCATTTTATTGTTTTTGCCTCCCTTCTCCTTGCTCATTATTCCACACTACTGTATTCTTATTGGGATGTCTGTGGCTTCCCCTTATGTTTATGATTTCCCCCCAAAAACAAAAAAGATTGTTTCTCTCTCTCTCTCTCTCTGATGCACAGAGAGAGAATCTGTAGCCTTTGTGTTCCTCTGAGTCTATATATACCTTTACCCTGTATGTGGTTGATACATTTAGATTCCACTTCCAGGGATCCAGGAAAACCTGAACTGGAAATATATAGACAAAGTAGCATAAAAGGGATTATCATAGATAAAACAGGTTCAATTTGAAAAGCTTGGAAAATTAGAAAAGACTTATAGTGGCTCTGAGACATTATAAAAATAGGAACCAGGTAAGTCTCTCTGGGCTCAACATTTTCTAAGATGTCCTTTTCCTTGCTAGCTACCTGGCCTATCTCTAATGGCAGGGATTCTTTTAAAAAAGGCCTCCATTGTAAATCTTCAGATATAGACAGTTGGAGATAAACAGGTCAGTGGTTAGAAATCTGAGTAAAGAGAATGTTTGCCTTCATTTTTCAGGCTTATCCAGTGACATGTAAAGAAAAGTTCAGGGCAGCCCGAAGGGAGACTCGGTCTACTTTCATCTTTTGAAGGAGACTGCTAACCAGTCACTCACTATTTTAAGGAAAAGCCACATTACTGGCAGACCCTTTCAAATAACTAAAAGAAGATGAGCTGAGATTCTTACCACCAGCATGGAAGAATGTTGTTTCCTGCTGGAGGAAGGGAAAAAAACCCAGCTTAATTAATAACAGGATGGTTTGTCAATTACAAAGGTTGATTTCATATAAGATTTGACATCATCAAACTTGACGAAACTAGAGGTCTGCCCTGTAATTTTTCTCTAGTCTCTTTCCTAATTCTGTGATAGAATACTGGATTTCCAACACATTTTCTTAGCATTTTGGTGCATTTAGTATTTCCCAGATTTATTAAAGGAAGTCAGTGACTATCTAGCTGCAGACCAACCATTTTGTGATCCAGTGTTAGAATCTATTTTAGATTCATGTGCTGGAACTTGCAGCCAGAAATCCTTCTGCTTACTGCATTTTCTACCCCCAGTTTGCATATTTCGAAGGAAAAAGGCATAGTATGTCTGTTCTTTCATTCAATAATATTGATGCTGTTAGACTCCATCTGCTTCGCTTCATAGTGAGAAATGTCAGGGTGCAATGTTGGCCTGAGTTTCTGAACAGTTACTGTAAAGTCTAAGAGACTGGGCAGATATTTCTGCAAGATGGCCCATATTGATGATACAACCAAACAAAATGGTGGGAAATCGAAGCATCTTAGTTTTTCCCTTTCTCCCTTTGTGTGTGCATGTGTGTGTGTTAAAGTTAACAAACTAACCTAACTCTTTCTCCCTCTGTGTGTGTGTGTATGTGTATTAAAATAAAATTCAGATTTCTTTTGCTAGTGGTAAGAAAGACCAGATTTGACCCTGGACAAGCAACTTCAGGAACTACTTTCCCCAAAACATTACCCATTCTTCAGAATGAAGTTTAATGAAAACCCTTTTAAAAAGCAGCTATAGCTCACTTTAGATGGCATAATGTGGCTGATGTCACTATAAATAAACAATTTTGTGCCTGAAACAGAAGTTGCTTCTTTGCTTTCATGATGATTTTGTGCCATAAAAAGGGTTCTAATGGAACTTTCACTAATTAGCATTTAGCATTGCTAAAACCAGATCTACAACAATTGCTTCAGCGCAGTGTGCTGTTTAAAAATATGGGAGATGTGAGCACTGCAGAGACACCAGCTCTCCTCACTAAACTGACCATGAGACCAGGATGTTACAAATAATGTACAAAGCCAAGCTCACAATGACGGGGTCAGCAATTCCTGAATCCCAAAGAGGGACGGCTGTCATCAAAGAGACAGCAATGTTCTGCACCAGGAAACTGCCTCTCAGGATGGATTTGAAGTGTCCATTTTATGTATGGAAGTCTGCAGTCAGTAAGGGGAGAGTTTGTCTATCTTGCTAAAAGCATTCCATTAGAGAGGCTGCAGATGTCTCTTACGGTGGTCTTGGAAGATGGGAATCAATAAAAAAGGCCATACAGAACATGTACACTGAAGTGATATAGCAAAAAGGAAAGGTGCCAGGTTTAGGAGAAATCAGAGGAGGCACATCTGCATAGATTGACACACACACACACACACACACACAACACTCCAATATTTATTTTGCCTTTTCTCCAAGGAATTGTTCTTGGTAAATTCTTTAGCATGCTGAAGTCAGAGTACATTGATTCCTAAGTGTGCCATGGTATACTAGCCACAATGGATTGGCCATGCAAAACTTGAACCTTCAGGTTTGATCTAGTCGACTGTCTATGACTTTCTGTTGATATAACATTGATTTTCCCCCCACCCTCCATATGATATATGCCAGGACAGGATGAGATTCCAGGGAAGAAGAAAAGAGATGCTCAGGTTAACAGGTGTAGTAGAATTGCAGAAACATTGTTATTATCCAGAAAACGCAATCCCATCTTCAAACTCTGGTTTCCTGAACAAAGAATAGAATGAGATACATCATTGCAAGAGGGGGCTGGCCCATTGTTTGAGAAGCTATTTCGCCTTTATACTGAAGGAGTATTTGTGTGTGTGGGGGTCAAGCTAAAAGCCCGTAACCCAAATACACTATCCCAGGGAAACTAAAATTGTCAGCCCAGTCATAAAACATTTTAAAGGCCAAGGAATGATGATAAGCTGAGAAAGATACCAAGATGAGCAGAGCTCCAGGAAAACATAAGAAAGCAACTCCCTAGAAAGAAACTATGTTTAAGAAATACTGTCTCTTTGTTTTTTCAAAACCCCATTGTTTTTGTAGTCCTGTCCAATTATCTCATAATTAAGCCCAAATGGTCTCACTGACTTCACCGGGTACATTATGTGTTAGATCCAATCAAATACCTTGCTGTTATGCTCAATCACATGTATGCATACTCTAATTTGCATAAATCTATAAAGAGTGATTGTAACCCCTCCCCACTTTAAGCCTGTCTTTGCCTCTAGTAGTATCAATAAACCAATATGTGCCATTATAACAGTGTAATGTGTCCTGGTCTCCAATTCAGATGTATCCCTGGGAAAATTCTACAGACTGCTGTCAGAAATGGATCTGAAATGTAAAAAACACCCATATTGGAACAGATCAAAGCATGGTTCTGCCAATGTGACATCTTCCAGCAGAACAAAAACACTTCCTTTTTTGGTTTTCTTTTTTTTGGGGAGTGATATTGAGAGGCCAACTGACACTGATATTCAAGTATATATGTTAATCATCCTGTGAGGTGGTTTGCTTACATCCATCTCAGTCTGTCTTTTGAAGCATGAAGTAGCCATGCAAAAGATTTGTGTGGTTGCTTCCAGATCTTCATGTCCAGAAGACCTCTGAAGAGCACTGTTGCAGCTCCACAGAGTCTTTGAGTAACTGATGTTGCTTCACAGCTTTGAGGAGTGGCTCCAGATGGGCAATTTGCTCATAAGCGAAGCACCTTGCTGAATGTTTTGCATAAACCTTCATGACAGAAGCCATTTATTGGTGTATCCTAGCTGTATAAGTTGGTGAACACCATTTGCATTTTATAAGAGTAAATTCCACAGTTTCATTAGTCTTGAACATCCCATTATTTAGCTTATTTGGGTGACCATATGTTCTAGTATTACTAGAAAAGAGAGAAAATATTTCATTGTCTTCTTTATTTGTACTGTACATATATTTTACAATTCTAACATGTCACTTCCTTCTCCTCCCTGCCCACCTCCCCGAAGATGAACAGCCCCAACTCAGAACTTTTCTTCATAGCATAATTGCTCCTATTCATTGATCATTTTGACTGCCTCTTTCTGCATCCTATTTTTAGCTTTGCAATATATTTTTTGAGATGTGGTGGTAAAAGTGACACTGTAAAAACAGATACCCATGTTTTTATATTGATGAATGCAGAGGATCTCCAAATTTAACACCAGCACAAATTGAATCCCACAAGAAAGTTAGAAAACACGATCTAAAAAACAGAGGGCCTCTGTATACTGCATTGTTATTTATCTCTTAGAAATTCAAGTTTAGCCTTATATCTTAGAATTATATTATCATAATAACTCATGAAGGGAACTGAGATGAAATTTATGAGAAAACTGTGAACTCCTATATGAACACTAGGTGGTACTCTCAGTCTGCAAGGAGTAAATCCACTAGCATAGCATTCTGGTTTTACTAAGCAAGGACTTGGATCCATTTCACATTTCTGCTATTTGCTCAGGTAATAAGCTATATGCATTATTTGCATGATACTGTATGAAAGATATCAGATTAAATAATTCATTTTTTATGAATGCTTGATATTAATTGACCTTGAATTACAGAATCCTTTTAATAAAGCCTGGCATTGGCAAACAAGTCATCTGAATCAAAATTAAATATCTAAAGAGCCAATAACTTTACTTTTTATTAGGATAATCAAAATGTTATAATTGTTGCAAGCATTTATATTTCTCAAAACTCTTCCTCAATCCAGTGTCATCAAAAGCCAGAAAAATGGAGAATGGGGAAAAAATTGTGGCAGGTGTGATGAGAAATTCCTTATACTAACCCTGTTTTTAAATGGAGTGAGGGACACATTTTCAGGGAACGTAATTTGAGTGTCATTTACTATAGGATAGTGCAGTGTTGAACTGCAGAAAAGGCTTTCTCTAAGAATATCAGGAGAAATAAATAAAAATATTTGATTTTTTAAAGTTCCCATGATTGTATGATCCTAACAGTCAACATCCACGCTTTTTTCAAAGTATAAAAGATAAAAAAATCCCATGGTGGATGGAAAACTGAACCAAAGTCAATCAGGCAGACTCTTTACTCACAAAGCTGGAGATAATTTAAGGAATATATTAAGTATCTGTCAATTCAAATCAAATTGGATAAAAATGCTAAGAGGTAGTAGACCCTCGGCAAAATTATAGCAGTTGGACAGTTGGGACTGAAAGTGGAGGTGGAAGCTGGTGAAGTGGCTGAAGATGTAAGAAAAGAAGAATGAATGGTGAGAAATGTTGATGGTGGAATAGAAGAGGCTGGAGAGAGAGGAAAAGAAAGGAGACGAAATTGAAAGGAAGAGAATGTGATGGTAGAGGGGAAAAAAGCAGAGAGAGGCAGCAGATTATCTGGTAGGATGGTGATGTGAAGAGAGATCTGGATGGCTAAAGGTCTGGCAAAGGATCATGGAGCAGAGTACAAAAGGATGTTAGATTTCAGAGTGATTGGACTTAACATTTAGAATGTGAGGAGAGCATTATTTGTCTTCAGTGTCAATACTGTGGAGATGGAAATAGCATTCCTGAGGATCTGGCCTTTACTTTGCAGCAGTTGGAATGTGATCTGAAGGTAGAGGATGTTACTATCTGTTCTTCATCATGCCCAGTTCTCTCTCTGTTCATAAGGCTAATAGGCAGTTCTCACCTCTCTGTGGGGATGGAACTAGGTAAGACGGTATCTCCCAGGAACCCAATGAGATGTAAACTACCTAGAATCATTCAGTGAGACAACATGCAAATAACTGCATTAATATAAACAAATGAATGAAAATGAATGAATGATGTCTTTTTTTTTAATGCAGAGAAATACTGAAGCTCCATTTCAGTGCCTCTGAGTACAGAAGGTTTTGAAACTTATTTCATGTCATTCATTAGGCTGAAAGACATACATTTTCCAATAGCATTCTCCAACTTTTTCTCAATGACCTCCAGCAGTGACAGTACATTGAGACTTGTTTGAACAGTGCCTTGACATGCGAGAAACCCTTCCCCAGAGCTTTTCCTGTTATTCTGTCTCCAGTAGAGATGCTCAAAGATTTTATTTGGCTTCATTTTCAAGAGAGCTGACCTAATTCACACTTCTGGTAGTAATATGCAGATCAGAATGTAGCTATCCTTTGCTCTCAGTATTCCCTTGATTTTGCAATATAGTTCTTTGCTCAAAAAATGTATTGAACAAGGAATATTTTAGGATAAAAGGCATATTTTTCAAGAAGTATCCAAAATTCTGGATTTTTGTGCAGTTTTTGTTAAGCCTGATATGCAGTGAACATGGTGAGATTGGCCCATCACTTGTCTCCAGTTTTAAAGTCAAGAGGTGGATGCGCTAAAATGAATATGACTGTCCTCTAACATCATTTAGTACATCCACCTCTTGACTTTAACACTCTAACAGAGGACAGTCTAAACTCCATTTGAATGCACCCAGTGAAAGAAAATCCACGACTTCTTTGGACAACAGTTCTACTGTCAAACTACTCTTCAGTTGTAGCACAAGGAGATTTTGGGATCTCTGTTCACCTTAGCTGTGAAACTAATTACACTTGTGCAGCTTTTAGAATGGTTTTATATAGTGCCTTAAAGGTATATTTTCAAAGCTCATTTATTTGACTGAGGGAATAAACGATGTACATTTGTTTGGTAAGAGTTTAAACATCTGTAGATGGTTTTAACCATGAAAAGGAAACAAAGAGAGTGAGTGAACCAGTGCCTGTATCACGTTTTTCTTTGGACACATTCTCAAGTAGCACCAGGCACCTGCACATTAGGTTTTTCCCTCCCTCTTATTGTTTCATTCCAACAACACTATAAGATAGGCAAAACAGAGACAGCGATTGACCTAAAGCCATCCAGTGAAATGCTTGGCTGCGTGACTATATATTTACTGGTCTCACCATCTAGAACTCAGATAGCTTCACCACTTTTATTCTATGCCAGCAAATTTTTCTCTTCTGACTGACCTAGGCATATAATCTACTATCCAAGTGACTACTGTTGGAAACAGATGCTGTACTATGCTGTAAGAGTTTTAATAGTCTTACCTTGTTTTATTCTTTTCCTAATTCGCTGCTATATAAATTATGTTTAGATTAAAAGCTAATTTGCTAGACTTTCTATGATCTTCCAGGCATGTCAATATAAATTGTAGCCTTGTCTCCATGCCTAGCTTTTTGGGTATGACATCACACAGCTTTGAGGTGAAGGATACCAGCAAAACACAACTCTTTATGACAATTACTTGTAAGAGTTTATTCCCAGACTGATACAGATTCAAGAGACCATTATGTAAACAAGCAGCTGTAAATCTCCATATTATCTGGTGTCCCATCTCCTCACAAGTCCATTGGAAGGCTGTTAGGAAGAGAATTAGAAAATGTCCATTCTAATATTTTACATGGGGCTATATTGATTCTAGTTTGAAAATAGCTGAATTGCTGGAAGTTTTGTAACCCCATCCCATGCCTCTAAGTGAATCTTACTAAAGATATTTTTGTGAGAAATGTGCTTGAAAAAGAGTCACTTTTGGTTTAGGCAGCCGACAAAGAGTCTGACATTACTGGTGATTGTTGGTTATGGACATGTATGAGGAAAAACCACATGCACAATCCTAATTTTTTGTCTAATGATTCCCACCTAATGATTGAATTAATGGAGTCTATAAAGTACTTTATCCAAGGTGCAGGTTTAAGAAGAGCTGATGGTCAGTCAAACTCCCCATCCATCACCATGAGAATTGATTGGTAGATGTTGAAAGCTAGGGTACATTTTTGGAAAAAACGTTGAAGCTTAGTGAGAGACAAGGCATGTGTCAAGATTCTTCTTGCTAGTAGATTTTCAGTAACTTTTATTTTCTCAAAGTCTAGCCTGCTTTCTGGAGATACCCCATTGCCAGGCTCTGTTTTGTTCCATTCCTTTTCTTGCTCTGGGTTGAATCTCCTGGGTATCTATCTGATTTTGGGTAATCAGAATTGCTTTGAGAAAGTCCTGCTTACTATCGATGGAGACATTTGCTGGAACAGGAGTCATATAACATTTTGTGTTATTCCTCAACTTTTTACTAGGTTTTGTTTACATTTTCCAAAATGCTAGCTTTATCTCTTCCCTTCTTTGCATGGTATTTATCAACATTTATGATACAGAGATAAAATAAGCAGAAGCTGTGATGTTCTGGCAGATGTGATGTTATTATGGATGATGTGATGAGTATAATCATACAATATACAATACCAGGAAAAGGGTTCTAGCATTACATTCTTAAAAAAAAAAAAAGCCAAGATCTTATCTAAACTTCCATTCCATTCCTTTGGAATTGCTGTTTGTAAATTCTTAATTGACAGGTGACTCTCAATTGTTACTTGATTTAGACGCCCTGGTTGAACCCACTAATCTTTACTAATCTCTCATTACTGGGGAGACCAAAGTATACACCAAAATTTTGTATGTATTTTAACTGAAGTACTAAAGTATGTATGGGTCATGTTGAAGCAATACTGATTATGCTCAAATATAGATGGCTTTCATTTGGTCATTAAATGTTTTTAAATGCATTTATATAGGCACCATTCCAACAAAAATCTTCCAGCACATGTACTGGAATGGTACCCCAGAAGTACAGGAAATAGGTTTAATTAAAATTGTTGAATCAGTAATAGTAATAGAATCAAGTCCAATTCAAAATCATGCAGCCCAGAAAACTTTCACTTAGAAAAAACTCTTTCTTAAATATACAGTTTGGAGGAAGAAATAAAAATACACTGTTCCTGTTGGTAAAGGTCATGGCAGAAACAATATTTCTTTCCATTTTAAGATGGTAGCTTAGAAAGCACTTTGCCATCTAAATTAAAGCATGCTGGTCCTTACATTAGGAAACCTGAAGCTTAATTTCGAATGCCATACTGGATATTGTTGCATTTTTATATAATACGTGTATTTTCTTTTCTTTCCAGAAACTCAAAATTTCCCAGATACTCTAGGCCTTCTTAGCTTCTAGCAAGTCCTACAATCTCTTGATACACTGAAGATTTGTTATTTGCTTTTAGTATCAAGTTAGTCAGTATGGGAGATAAACTTTTGGAGAACGTGGGTGACCCTGATAATCATTTCCTTGGGCAAGAATCCCTATTCAGTATGTTAACTGTTAGAGAACTAGACTACCCAAACATTATGGTCCACACTTTGTTTTGGTCTTTGCACCTTCTTTTCTATATTTTTGATGTTTTTGTGCCATTAGGAATCTTGTAGTCTGGCATCCTTTCCCCAATTTTTTCTAATGAATCTGTTTTTGAATTAAAGGCAAAAGTAGAGCTGTTTGCTAATATCAAGATTCAAAAACCTGCTAAAGAGGTAGGCATTAACTTTTGCTTCTTTGCGTTGCTATTATCTAAAGATTGACAAATCCTGTCATAGCTGACTGCACTCAGGTTCTGTGATTAACCTATCTCCTTTGACATTTAGAAATGTGAATGAACTTACTTGGAGAGCAACCACTTTATACATAGTTTGTCAGCATCTGATTAAACTTCTCTTTAAAGCAGACTTGATGTCATGAAAGAAACATGCCTAATTTTTCAGACGCACCTTTTCAGCTTGTGATGTTCTCTAATTGTCTGATCCTAATCAAACCACAATTCTGAAGTCTACTCACACATGCCACTTTGATGCTGTTCCATATTTTTTCATGAACTATTCATGATTTTGTACTGCAGCTTCTTTGAACTATGATACCATGAAATGGGATCCAACATTCTGGGGCAGACATCTATTCCCCCCCCCCCAAAAAAACTTCCCCTCCAAGTTCCTTGAGCACATCCCAACCCTCGAGAATACATCTGCAGAGCAAGTTTAGAGGTTCAGAAATAATTTCCATTCCCCAGGCAATTCTTTTTCTGTTGTCAGATTATCACAATTGGATACAACTAATTGTCCTTTACCCAGAAATATTTATCTTTAATTTGAAAATTCATTTCATTCACTTTCAACTGAAGCATTACACCACTGGATTATTTTAAAATACATAGGTTGGTTATTTTAATTTAGTGCCCTCGCTGGATTTGAGGTCTTGAAGTCAAAACTACAGTGGATGTTGTGCTAAAGTGTGTTTGGGCAGTTTCTTAAGGACTTGGTCCCTTTGAGTGAAAAACATAATTGCTTTCCCATATTCTTATATAAAACTTCAGGTGTGGGGATGATGGCCTTACAAAAACATTTTTGACAAACAAACAAACAAACATAAAATTGATTCTCTGGTGAAACAATAACATTAGAAAATTATGTGGTGCCTGATTCCACTGGTAGCAATATTTAATGCAAGCCTATGGAGATGTTAATGCTTTGATGAATGGCAAATGTTTTATCAGGCAATTTTGAATGCAAGTGCTTGGGAATCCTATTACACCCTGATGACAATGCTTTTACAACATGAGATTTTGGCAATGTAGCATTTCAGAACAGCCTATCTGAAAGCTGAGGTAATGGTTCTATTATAATTCAGAATTATTAAAGTAGAGAAACACTTATTATGCAAATCTATGACTATCAACTGATAAAACTATCTAGGTTGATTAAGCAGCAATTTAAAACAAATTAATTTTTTTGCAAAAATAACATTGGCATAAATTGTCATAAGGGATGTCTGTGATGATGTGGTGGCTATTTTAGGTAAGGGTCTGCTTTGATATCAAAATGATCTAGGGATTTTCTTTTTATAGCATTCAAAGTAAATATATTCTTGGAAACATTGTCATTGAACTATAAGGTTTCAAAGGTTGGAAACTTAAATTGGATTGGAAAGATATCTCCCATATGAGGCACCACTTGTATAAGGTGGAAGATTATAATTTTGCTTGTTTTGTATTATACATAAGGTTCCCTTAGAAACTTGTTCTAGTTGTTACAGATAATGGAATAAGTGTTTATATTTATTCCCCTTGAAGCAAGAAACAAAAATATTGCTTCAAGGGGAAAATTTGTGCCTATTTTCCCTTCCTTCCTTCCTTCCTTCCTTCCTTCCTTCCTTCCTTCCTTCCTTCCTTCCTTCCTTCCTTCCTTCCTTCCTTCCTTCCTCCCTCCCTCCCTCCCTCCCTCCCTCCCTCCCATGTATATGGCCACCTATCTTATGCAATGATAATCATGGAGGCTCACAACAACATTCCATAAAAACGGAGATAAATGAACCCACAAAACCCCACAACAACATCATGTATCTCATCACAGTACCACAACCTCTCACCAACTCTACATTTACATTTGCATTTGCTGGGCTCACTTCCATCCTAGCCCAAAGCGTGGGTCTTCACAGCCCTCTGGAAGGCTAGTAGTGTGGGGGCCGTCTGAATCTCATGAGGGAAGCTGTTTCAAAGACCCAGGGCAGCCATACTGAAGGCATGTCTCCGAGATCTCCCCAGATGGCAACATTTAAGGGAAGAGTCCTGAAGTGGGCCTACCCTATTTGACCTGGTGGGATGGGAAAAAACCCTCAGGGAGAGGGTGCTCCACCTGGTGCCCTATAGACATTGTGGGTCAGTATAGGCCCCTTCTTTCCCCCCCACCTCCAAAGATCCCAAAGTACACTTTAGGGCCCATCTGACTTCTATCTCCAGGGTACAAGGGACAGCAGCTGCTTGTTTAATTCATTTAATTCATTTTCAATCTCCTGCCTTCCCTGGTATTTTCGAAGAGAAAGCTGGCAATTAAATGAAGGTGAAAGCTTGCAGATAAGGAAGGGGGAGCAGGGGAGCATTTGAGTCAGTGCTTCCCTCAGGGTCAACCCTGACAGAGAAAATGTTACTGTCTCCTATAAGAGTTAGAAAGGGAAAAATGAAAATACCCTAAAGGAAATGCCTGCATCTCCACCATCACTACCAGCACCTAAATCTACACAGCATGTTCTGAATATTATTTTTTCTGGTTTTAGTCTTCTCCCCACCCTCACCTCCTCTCCAATTTAAATGTAGAAAACCTGACACACACTGATAAGGTGATAAAGAGCACAAGGCTATAAAGCACATCAGATTTGGATCTTTTTAACCCCATTCACCACTGGTTTGTCTCTGTCGAAATTATTTAGAACAAATGTGCTACTCCATTTTCTCTGGGTCACTCTTGGAAATAAGCAGGAAATGTAACTGTCCCACCTACCTCCATTCTTAGTACCAGTTTGGTTCTACTGTACTGGCATATCTGATATTGTAGAATGTGCTCAAAACTCTTTTTCCCCCAGTTCCCTAGCTAAATTAGCTATTTTCCATGTATTGAGCTAGAGTGCATTAGTTTATTTTATTTCCCCTAAGTCTGAGAGCCTTGCAGGATTTACTAGCAAGGGATTTGGCAAAGTAGTATCATTTTGTGAAATAAATTGTCCTTTTCTTACCTCTTACATCCCCCACCCATGGCAGCCGTGACTGGCTGTTCCCCAAATTTTAATCCTTGTTTAAATGATTTGGGAGTCAATAAATACAGTGGGTGCAGGGAGAGCATTTGGGATTATATGGGTATTAAATGCTCACTAAGTCATTCCTCTACGAATCATGAATGCTAGCTAACATAGCTAATTGAGTCGTTGGGTTTTTTGACTGAATATATAAAAGAAATCCATAAACACTTTTCTTTCAAGAGGAATGGTGTGATGTGCCAAAATGGAATCTGCTGTGGCATGACTGGATGTGTACTTTACAGAGAGTGTTTGTGTCCATCTTGAACAATTTTTTTGGCTCCAAAAAGAGGTATAAGAACGCATCCATTGTTGAAATTGCATGGAGGAGAGGGGAGCACAACATTAGGGAAAGATGCATTGGATAATTGTGAATCCATTCTTTGAATCCATTTGCTGAAAGTTGTCAGAACGGATTTAAATCTCAGGACACAGAACAATGACAGAATTGAATTTAGACCAATCTGCACATTTCTACTTTTGATCCACTTCCCCCCCCCCCCATCTTTCAGTTGTCTCATTTTTTTGCTTTCTCTCAGGCTGTGGTTTTAAACATCTCCCAAGGTAAGGTAGTTTTTTCTCAGCAAAACAATACTTGTTTTAGTTGTCTTTATTCTTTATGACACTAGTATCCTGCTTTTCTTTCAAAATGCTCAGGGCACTGCATATGAAACTTTAAAACAACCCAGAACGGAACAGCCAAGATACAGTGATAAAACTTGTAAAAATAGAATAACTCTGAATGCTTAGAAATGGATTGTCAGACTGTCAGGAAAGGAGTTAGTGCACTGTTGATATATGTCACCAGAGAAAATGTCTAGAATGTATAAAGGCACTTCAAATTTATGTTGGAAATGTGAACAACAAGAAGAGACATTTTATCATGCTTGGTGGACTGTAAAAAAGCTAGAAAATCCTGGATTCAAATACATATGCCAATTCAGAGGATTTTAAATATTAATATACAAATGAGACCAGAGGTTTTTCTTTTGGGATTCATAGACAAACAGTTGGAAAAAAGTCATGAAACTTTGTACATGATAACTGCAGCTAGATTATTGTATACACAGAGATGGAAAGATTTGGCACTACGCACAATGGAGGAATAGTTGGTGAAGATGATGGAACTTGCCGAGATGGCTAAATTGACTTCCTTGATCAGAGAAAAGACAATATCTACATTTATTGCTAATTGGAAACCCCTTATAGACTTTTTGTGTGAAACAGAAAAAAAAATGAACTTATGATTTATGGTTTTGATGATTAGACAGGATAGATTGTAGAAAGAGGACAGTTATGTTGTCACCATAAGCAGTAAGTAAACTTATAATTATAGTTATAACTGCTGTGAAGAAGATCAGAAGCTACTTCTTTGTATCTTTTTTCTTTCTTTTCTATTTTTCTTTTACTTTTTTCCCCTTTCTTGCACTTTTAGCTTTTTCTTTGATTTCTTTCTTTTTCTTTTTCATTTTCTTGCTTTATATTAGTTTCTATTAGTTTTTATCTTTATTTTAAAAATATTTAATAAAAATATACATATAAGAAAGGAAGGGAGTTAGTGCTTGGGTTGGGGAGAAACTGGAAGTCCTAACTGGGAATTTAAAACACCCTCAAAGTTCACAAGGGCAATCAAAAGAGTCAAGATGACAGCTGTGACTATGTGATTGAAGCCCCACAACTTTTTCACGTGCATTGCATAGGAATGGGGCTTTGATCACACATTCACAAGTACCATCTTAACTTTTTCATCACCAACTCTTCCTCAAAGCTAAGATGTGAATAATGGTTATCCTGCTCTTATAATGCTAGTATTCTGGGTGATTGGTTCAGGGAAGTATTTCAAAATGGTTTTGTGTTCTGTTGTGGTTGTTTGTTCTGTCTTCAAGATGTAACTTGCTTTAAGGTTTTTAAGACAGGAAATTTTTTGTATGTCCATCTGTGATTATTTTGAAATGAAATTGAGTATTTTTAATTGCTCTTTTATATATGTATTGTTTTTATTTGATTATTGTACACCACCCAGAGTCACTTCTCATGAGATGGATGGCTATATAAATTTGATTAATAAATAAATAAATAAATAATAGAAATGTCATTAAAAATATTAGAAAAGTAGTTTTAGAAAGAACTGCCCTCAGTAGACACATAGCTCACCACTAACTCCTGTCCCTTAGCCATGAAAATAAAATGAGTTCAACCACAAGGTCAGCTAACCAAGTGGGGGAAATGGGCGGCATACAAATTTAACAAATAAATAAACAAATAAATAAACTAAAAAGTTGCAAATCTTCACAGGTATTCTACTATTTGCATTCTCTTTTGGCATAACATCCTACCTGATTGACTTTGGCTTTGACTAACTGGCTTTGATTTGCAGACCAGATGCCTTTACAATTCCGCTCACTCAAAGAATGCAGACAATAAATTCATTTGCTACTTCTCTTGTTTGCAGTGTGAAGAGGCTCACACTGTTACAATAACAAAGTAAGGGCAATTTACATGGCATCTGTGTTTCTGATACATTACTGTCTGTATACCATAAGCTATCTTTGTACTGGGCAAGACAGCACCCTGTTTCCTTGGGCAACACCAGCTGCAATTCTTATCTAAGCTGTAAACAACTTATTCAGTCATTATAACGCTCTCTGAATTCTTTACAAAGATCTGTATAAGATCTGTACTAATCAGCTTTAGGGCTCTTTGCTCTTGCTGGCTGGGAACTCAGTTATTGCTCTAACTAGCAATCACTCTAGCTTACTTATCCTTCTCTGAAACACAACCAAATAAACTCCCTCCCCCCCCCCATCTGGGAAGGGGTAAGCAATTCCAGTCCCCTCCAATGCCCCCCCCAACACCTTCTCCCAAAATCTTCTCACAGCAAGACAGTCAATCCAAAACATCAATCTTGTTTCTCTCTCAAGTTTTGGAGGCAGGAATGATTAACACTAGGGGTACCATAAGCTGCAAGTCTGACAGCAGCAGTAAGCTGTTGTAGTCCCAAATCCATACCATGGAGTGAGTAAAAGATGATAAATAAAAGGCTGAAATGGCTACTATTCCATGTGGCTGGTCATTCAGCAGCTGCAGGGTGCATGTCTGTTCTCTTGCAGGACCACCAACCTGTTCCTGCTTCCACTTCCATCTCCAACCCAGGTGCCCCCCAAAAATCACCATGTCAAGGATGAGCATACCTAGGTCACTCTCAGCTACTGGTGCTTGCTAGAAATTGGCCAGTAGATCAATATATGACTATTTGTTATGACAGATACTGTATATGTCATAAAAAATGATAGGCCAACAGCACTGAATACCAGTAGTTGAAGGAGTTATGCTGTTGGTTGCAGCCTGGACTGGAAGTGGTTAATCCCAATAAGACACTTTTTTCTGAGTTTAGATTAATAAGAGTTATAAAAAAGAAGGTTAAAGTAACCACACAAGAATTCCAGGAAGGGTTCTACTTTCAAATGACAAACATGTATATAAAGAACTTTGGAAAGCATCTGGTTCTGTTTTTGCTCTTTTTTTGATATAAAGGCAAGGAGGTCTAGATTGTTTTGGAAGTGGCTACTAGACTTCTTATCAAAATGAGAAATAGCTCTCAGGGAGGGAAAATAACTGGCATTATGGAATGCCAGATGTTGACAAGGCAGAAAAAGGCTGTCTTGCCTTTTAATTTTTTAAATATCTTTGTAAAATGCATGAAATACTACAAAGCAGGCCACATCTCTTAGAAAGGTTTCCTGATTGACCTTTCTGCAAATTGTCCTGAATATAAAGGTTCTTCTTCCTTCTCTGCCATCATATTTTACTTTTTAACTGAACTGTAAATCTTTTTGTGTTTCATACAGTCTTGTGTCTGTTGTATACGTGCATGTAGATAGGAATAGCTTATCAGTTACTGCTGTTTAGCTGCTGATATTTAAGCAACTGTTTTAATGAATTATCTTAGGTTAAGGTTTTTTTATATGAATTTTAAATTATTTTTATTCATTTCTATTAAGATTAATTTTATATTGTTACTTTAGATTGTACATGTCTAAGCTGTGGTTTGTTAGACTATGGTTATTGAATAAACCATGATTAGCTGGTTGACACAGCTGTATGTCATGGTTTACAGACCACAGTATTACGTGTCAAACAGCATGCTTAGCCAAAACCAAATAAACCATCTTATGGTTTAGTGCAATGTATGAACCATTTCATTGGTGTCTGTAGGAGAAAGCAAATGTAACACATGTGATGACAAAACTAGCATCAGATGTAGGCAACTGTATAATTGTGGTGTTTGTGTAAAGATGTCATCATACATTTGATATCCTGTTGACATCATTGCAGTTTATTAGGGAAGCCACTTGAACTATTCTTTAATTTCTTAGGCAGTAGCTTTCAAATGTTTATGCAAGCTAATTTGGGGAAGTTTTTTTTTTTTGAAAAGTGGAGTCTAAACTTTTAAACCAGGCATTAATTCTAACATTCTATTCTAAGATATAAGTGAATAGCAGACAATCTTTGCTACCCTTGGGCAGAAGGGAAGGCATGGCAAGATTCATCAACTCTGCCTTACTTATAAATGTACTGTATTGTGGATGATAACACAGATTCAGTAGTCATTCATTAGAAAGACAAACTTTTCGACTTTTGCTGGCTGTGATGATCAGTTTCTCATTTGCCCCTGGAAATCTTTTTTTTTTTTTGGTGCCTTCAAGTCAGCTTTTTGACTCCTGGCAACTGCCTGGACTAGTCCTACAGTTTTCTTGGCAAGGTTTTTTGGAAGTGGTTTGCTATTGCCTGCTTTCTAGGGCTGAGAGGGACGGACTGACCCAAGGTCATCCAGTTGCCTTTGTGCCTAAGATGGGACTAGAACTCATGGTCTCCCGGTTTGGGTAGGGCTGAGAGAGAGTGACTGGCCCAAGGTCACCCAGCTGGCTTTGTGTCGAAGGTAGGACCGGAACTCACAGTCTCCTGATTTCTAGCTGGTGCCTTTAACCACTACACCAAACTGGCTCTTCCTGGAAATCTGGACTGATCTTTTTCCCATTCTAGGCTGATCACTTCACTATAGTCCACAGAAACAGCAGTTTTATACAACATCATAAGTAATTTTGTGTTGTTTTGCAATGTGTAAAAATGCATCTTCTGTGGTTTAATAGTTTTGGAAGGAAACATAATTGTACAGAATAAAAATAAAATGAAAGTAAAAGAGAGAATCAAGTGGGCACTTTCTGTGCATGGAGAAAAATGTTTTAAGGGCACATATTGTCAGTCACCCCAGGTAGACCAGACAGGAACTATGACCAGATGAGCTAATTCTACTTTATTGTGAAGCTATATTAGCAGAATCTTGCAAATGAATGAACATACAAATTTCCTGCTATCTCTTTTACAGCCTGATAAGTTAGGGAGGTTCCTTTCTGAGTTTCTTTGTCTGTTATATAGCTGTGGGCTATGCCCCCTCTTATCTGATTGTTCCCTAGGCAGCATCTCTTTCCCCCACTTCCCAAAGTCATTCCCACATACCATTACATATATAGACAATAAAAGTGATCAGCAATCAATGTTAACAGTGCTTCTTTGGATGCAGTGTAAAGTTTCCCAGTTAAGAAACTAACACTCCATAAAATATGTACTGACAATGTAGTAATGAGTCAAATCCACACTTCTGGCATTTTTTTTAGGTGGTTGGGGAAGGCAGTGGGAAGAAGCATGAGAAGGAATTAGGAAAGAAGCATCAAGTCTGTTATTCTCTCTGTTTCACATTGGAGTGAAATTATAGTTCACTCTTAATAACAAGATGGTGAGTGTTGAGGTGTTTCTTCAATAGCAAAACCCAATGCAGGACAGAATCTTTATTAGGATGAAGCAAATTGGCAGAACATGTGCAAAACACCTGAGGGTTTTATTACCAAACCTGGGGGTGTATGAACTACAAAGGCCATTATAAATGTCTTCATAGAAGTGGAGAAACTGGCTTTCTACACCCCAACCGATGCATTGCGTACTGTACAGGGCCAAATGGGGTATATTGGCCACCTGGGTATGGACAATAGAATGGCCTTTGATTATTTACTAAAATTACAAGGGTGTGTGTGTGTTGAGATATGTAAATGAGTAAATTCCTCCTGCTGTGTTTGGATCAACCAGCATAGCTGTTTTGAAGCTGACATTGCGGTAATCCACAAGCAGGCACAATTCTTAGAGATGGTCAGTAAAGCACAGGTGTTAGAAGAAAGCCTGGAACATATGCTACAGTCCTCCATACCTAGCTTGCCTCTATCTGAATATTGATGAAGGACATCCTTTTCATTGGATTACTTGTCTTCCTTATAGGGATGCTGATATATGACTGTATAATGTGTGGGCCCACTGCTGTAGGGACTGTTGTACTATTTGCAATACTGGCTGCCAACACTGTAGGCCAGTTCCACCTGATTACCAGCTTCCAGGATGGTCTGCATATTACCATAAAGGCCCCCCTCCTCTCTACTGTCCACCTGAAAGGGGGGGGGGAAGAAATGAGGGAGTGTGGAGGGTTAATAATATGTACATGGGACAGAAACAGAAAAAGGAGCAAGCAAATCACTGGATGATCCTGGAGGGAGAGGAGGAAGATAAGAGAAACCAGACCATCTTTTCTCTGTGTGAAGGGATATGTGCCCAGTAAAAGTCATTGTTTATGGTACATGGTACATCAGTTGGGAGAGGGATGGAGGTCATAGAGTCCAGTTAATAGAATGGAAGGGCTTGGGCAATTGGGACCAGCAACTTGGTTGCTAAGTGAAGTGGTTGCTAAGTAAAACCGTGACTGTGCTTATGATCTTACTTCAGTTTTCCTTTGCTTTACAGATCTGCAAAGGTAGTGAATATGAGGATCGGTCACAAAGTTACTTTTTCATCATTGTTGCAACCATGAATGGATGCTCAACAAGGCAGATGCTAAATGAGGACTACCTGTAATGTTATTCTGGGCGTAAAATGTCACTGTATGCTACATTCTGGGCATAAAAGGTCACTGTATGATTTACACTGCTTTGTTTATCATCCTTATGTAACATTTCTGAGGATACATAATCTATAACCTTGCTTTAACTGGGGTTCTTTTGTATTTTTTTTGGCCAGGAGCCCAGTAGTCAATATACACTAGTTGTACATGCCAATAAAATATCTATCTTCAAACACTTTGGTTCTTTATTTAAGTGGGCATTTTTTCCCCACCACAACATTCTTCAGACCCAGGCAAGATGTTATGAAACACAGCATGTTGCAAAAAAGCAAGAAAGTCCAAAATTGAACCAGATTTTAATTTTGGATGAAGCTTCCATCCAAAATCAGATACAAAGTGAAGACAGTAGAATCAGTGCAGTAAGTTGTGGAAGTGTTACTGGTGTACATTTGTCCCCAGAATGGCTGCTTCTCCCAATTCTGATCATTATATGCAGAGGCTTAGAGGAGATCTGAAAATTTCCAGCAATTACAAATACAAAAGTGTTGAATTGGACTTACAATGACTCACAATGATAAGAGAATATTGAAGCATGACAAACAGCTAGATTTTCAATGGCTATCAGTAATACTCAGCTTGAAATGCAGCCTAATCCTTGGGTTGCTAAGCTTTTAGTTCTAAGGCTGTACCCAGTTACTTCATAGATTCTATCTCTGATCAGCGTTCTCTTAGAAAGTAGGCTTTAATGATAGCATTTTGGCAGTTGGTGAAGACAGAGCTGTTCTAGAGAGTGTTTGATGGCTAATTAGACTGACGTTATTTGTACTATTATACGTACTTCCATGATTTGGTACGTTCAATCTGTATGGTTCCATTTTATCTATATTATTTTAATTTTAATTAATTTATTGCCATATATTCTGTAGACATTTTAATTATTACCATGGACATGTTAAGTTGGGTATTGCTGTTCCATTGTTGTAACTGCTTGGAGTCTTTGTAGGGGATGGCGATATGAATATCAAACAAATTGAATCAAATCAATAAAGGATTATGTTGAGTTTAATGGGTGATTCCCAGTTGAAGTGTAGCTGATACTGCTGCTTTTTTATCCCAAGCAAAACTGAAGATTCTTTACTCTTTCATTGCTTTGAATAGCAAAGCAGAAGAGCGAAAATCTCTCTCTCTTTCTCATTCTCAACCCTTTCATTGATAAGATGTGCTATATTCTAATTAAGGATACTGTTAGAAGCCTGGCCTAAAGTGACTAGGTGCTTATTACAAGACTTTGATTTCAACCCCTGGCTGTGATTTTTTTTGTTTTTTGGTTATATCCTGATAAGAAACCATTTTCATCCCAAACTTTGAAGTTATATCTACTGTGTAGATATGAACTTCTTAATTTAATGCATAATTAACAGCCTGGTTTCATAACTTGTTTGAAAATTCAGTTTTTCTATAATGCTATTTGCTAACATATCTTCACTCAAAAGCAAAGCGAGGGTAGTAATTCAGTGCTAGAGGACATGCTTTGAATGAAGAAGGTGAAGCTGTCCAATTCAGTTTTTGGCACTTGGTAATGCAGGGAAAGACTTGTCTGAAACTCTGGAAAGCTGCTTTTAGTGCAGACAGTTCTGAGAAAGGTGGACCAATGTTTTGACTCTATATAAGACATGATCTAATCTTCCTTTCCAGGGACATCCAAAGAGCAGTTCCAGAAGCTATCTTTCCTCTGGAGAGATTGGAACGTAAAACTTGGAAGTATTAAATTGCAGATTGTTAGAGTAAGACTGAGCTGTATCTACTTATCTGGAAATAAGTCTCTTGAATACTTCTGAGTAGGCCTAAAATTACATTATTTAAAGCTTCCTTGGAGAGAAAGTAAATGGAGAGCATGTATTTGTGGGGAAGTTGGATGAATGAATATGTGAATGAAAAACAATGTGAGCAGGTTAGGATTTGGGTAAGCAGGCATACTAATCCACTGGCTATAGCAAAGGTACAGCAAGGTAAAGATGCCCTCAGCATGGACTCCTGGTGACTTCACTGATGTATCTATGTAAATTGCTTGGGAGTTTTCTTCCAGGAGGGGGGGGGAGGGAGGGAGAGAGAGAGAGAGAGACCCATACACACACACATATATCCCAGTCTATCTATGTCAGTCCTTAGAGGTAGTCCAGACAAGAAGCACCAACTGTGAGTACTAACACTACCTTTACTGTAAGGTTACAGTAAAAGAATCTTGCAAGTCTGAAAGTACATCTCTTCCCCCCAAGCTTTACAGTCCAAGAAACTAGGGAGGGGCCTTTCTGAGATGTTTGCCATGCCCCCAAATCTTCTGTGGGCTAAGCTGCCTCTTATCTGACTGTTACCTAGTCTGCGCTGCCTCCTCCTCCTCCTCCTCCTCCTGTCTCTCAAGGACATTCTCACAGACCATTACAATCTACAATTCTGGCATTGTTTGGTGGTCTAGTGACCAAGAAATAATCTTTTTTTTTTTTTTTAATCAGCCAAGGTTGAGAAACATTGGACTAGAGAACTGAATCATAAAACTGGAAGGGGATGTTTAGACCATCTAGTTCAAGTTTCCTCCCAGGCAGCCAAATAAAGCATCCCCAACACTCTACCACCTCTGAGGATTGGCTCCGTTCCTGAACTGCTCTTACTGTTAGGAAGTTTTGTATAACATACTTTCACCTGGAATCTGCTTCTACAATTTCAAACCCTTATTCCATGTCTTGTATACTGAGCCTCTAGAGAACAAGTCTTGGCCTTCTTCTAGATAACATCCCTTTGGATACATGAAAAGTGCAGTTATATTCCCCTCAGCTTGTCCTCATAAGACTTGGTTGATTATCCTTGTTGCCCATCTCTGCACCTTTTCTGGTTTCCCTGAATCTTTCTTAAAACGTGGCTCCCAGAACTAGAATGAGTACTTGAGATGGATCTGATCAATGCAGAATGTAACGGGACTGGGGATTACTGTGATTTGGAAATAGCATTTACATTGTTGCTGCCTAAAATCACATTTTTTTTTTTAGCAGCCATATGCCAATGCTGATTCATATTCAGCTTCTGATCACCTTACATACTATTATAAAGGCAGATACTTACCTGGGCACTTTTCTCCCCCTTAAGTGAAGACCTTTACATTTCTCTTTGGTAAATTTCAGTATCTTATTCTTAGATCACTTCTCCAACCTGGGAAAATAAATTTGAATGCCATTTCTGTATTGTAGAGTATTAATTAACCTACCCAGTCTCAAGATAGCTGCAAATTGATGAGCTTTCTCTTCCCATGTTCATAAAAGTCATGAATGAAAGTGTTGGAAGAATAGCAGGCACAGGACTAAATCCATTCTCTTGATATCTCACTCCAGTTTAATGAGGAATCACTTATGAGCACTCTTTGAGTATGCATCCACCTAATAGAGACACCATCATTTAGCCCCTACTTAATTAATTTTGTTGATCATGATGTCAAAGGGTACTTTGACACATGCATTGCTGAAGTCAAGATATATTATGACCACAACCCTCCCAAATTTATTAAGGAACTTAATAAAAAAATGAATCACTTTATTGTTTTCAGGATTGTTACATAGATCAATCTGTTTGGGACCTGTTCTCAATTTTTCCAGCTTTCAGTGTCAGGCTGACTGGTCTGTAGTTCCCTGGGATGTCTGTCCCCCTCTTTTAAAGATAATTGCTTTCCTTCAGTCATCTGGTACTTTACCTGTTCTTCGGGATTTCTCAAAGATAATGGATAGATACATAAGCAGGCCATTAACAAGGGCCTTCAGAACCCCAGGACATCTGGCTCTGGAGATTTGAATTCATTTAAGGTGAGTACATTTCTATCAGACATGAACTAGGATCTTACTCCTTTAACTAGCTTTTCACAATAGCCTGATGGAATGCATAGGCTTTATTCAGAGATGATGAAGCTGAAATAAGAGTTGAATGGTTCGGCATTTTATTATCTGTTACTCTTTTGCCACCTTGACTTAGCATTTGATGTACCATTTTTTGTTCCTCTTTTGTTTTAAACACATCTGAATAATATTTTGCTAATCTCAGCTCATTCCTACTTTAGCTTTCCTGATACCATCTCCAGAAATCCTGGCAAACTTGTCTGCACTCTTCCTTGGTGACCAGATGTTAGCCCTTCAAGGTAGGCCAGGCCAAGAACAGGCATGGCAAGGATTCCAGGCATGGTCTTTATTGTTATAGGGTAGAATAACAGAATCTTGAAAGCCTGTCGGAGTTTCTCTCTGCTGCATCTTATTCAAAAGAAAATCAAAGAAGGGTTATTTTGAATTTCTTTCTCATGTTTTCCTCTTTCTCAGGACCGAGTAAGCTTTTCTGAAAGCCCCCCACCCCCCGTTAATAGTTTACTCTTCCCATTCTCAAAGCTAGATCTATATTCCTTCATACTTTGTCCTATTTCCTTTTGATTTTCAGATTTCATTACACATTTATTTAGCTATATTGTTTTCTTCTGCTGTCTTCCACCTCTCTCCCCCACCACCCAAAAATCACTGGAACTTCCTGCAGTTTTATTTTAGCACTCCTTTTTTAGAAATTCACACCCATCTTAGGGTTTCTTTTCTCATTAGATTTTCCTGTCATGAAATCTGACCTATCATTCCTCTGAATGTATTAAAGCTAGTTTCTTGAAGACTAGGTATGCCTGAGAACACATAGTTTTAATTTGCACACATATCAAGATTTCCAGTATTACATGGTCACTTTCCCATAACATTCTCACCCTGTCCACATTATCAATTAATTCTTTCCTATTGTTTGGGATCAAAGCAGGGATAGTTGCTTCTTTTGTGCCTTTCTCCATTCTTTAAAGAAGAAAGCAGTCAGCAAGATAGATGAAGATCTACCTTGCCGACTAATCTTCTAAGATCCACACTTGACAGAAATGGTGTCCCAATAGAAATGGGGAAATTGAAATCCCCCATCACTATTGCTCTGTATCAATTTAACAGATCTTCAGTTTGTTTCTGGAAAGCACTGTGTACATGTCTTTAGCTGGATGGTTGGTAGTAGACACAAACAACATACTGCTTTTATTTCTTCTTCCAGTTAATTTAACCCAGATGTTCCCAGCAGTGCCATTCATTCATCCCTTTGGATTTCTGTGGAGCAATGGATAATTTTAGCGAACAATGCAACATGTCCTCCCTTTAATTGCTGCATTATGATCCGTCTACAATCTACATTATGTTGAACATAGATCATAAAAATCAACCAGCCAGCTTTATTTAATACCTATTAATTCATATCTGTCTTCTTTTAATAAGAGATCAAACTCGCTTTGAGGGATCTCTCCCTTAAACTCTCTTACCAGTCTTCACTAACATATTCTCATTACATCTCTCTATTCCTTAATGGCACTTTGGAATCTCTTTGTGAGCTCTGGCACTGAAGAACTCAATTAGGACGGAATCTCTAACATTTAAAGATTTATATTCTATCCAGTACGCTGGCTTAGAATGTGCATGTTTAAGCAGGCCTTTCATGCCAACACACGCCGGTTATGCATGCTTCTTACACCTGAGTCAAACTTTATAAGACATGTGGGCCTATCTGAGGTGGAATTCATCATAGATGCTTGGAAGATATTCTATGGTCCTTCCCCATTCCCTTTACATGTCTGGGGCCAATAGAGTTGCTATTACACTACCTTGCAACATTTAGAACTCATCAACAGAAATGTGCCTTTTGTGGGTAAGATATTTGACAGTGACAGATCAAAAGGGTTAAGTCATACCATTAACTGCATAACTTCTATTGTTTGAAACAAATTAGGCTTTGCCCTGGATTGAGCCCAGATTAATTTATTACTATTTGCTACGTGTTCCGTTATTAGCCTACAGTGCTTCCTGTAACTATTGTCCATTGGTGCTTTTAGGCAGTTCCTTTCAAAAGCTGTTTTTAGCTTTCTAGACAGAATACGCTTTATTTAGCACTTCCTCAACCAAAATGTGCTCTTGAAGTAACAAGCAGCTGAACATGCACCTATAAACCTAAGTAGCCTGAGGCATAAGAGGAGCCATTGATCTCAGCACCCTATTCATGTGCTTAAGGGTGGATGTGCTCCTGCTACAGCTGAGCAAAATCTTGTAAACAACCTGAGCAAATGAGAAGACCACTGCCTTACATGCTCCTGAATGGTTTCACTTAGAAAACGATTTGCTCTAATTCCTGAGCTGCTTCCTGCACTTCAGGCAAAAGGATTAAGAGGGAAAAGGTCAACTTGCAGGACTTTTTTCATCCCTCTATGCAGTAACCTGTGCCATCAATTTGCAGATTGGTCCACACGGGACCACGGTCTTGTGGAAGACCCCAACAATCATTTGGCTGTAGCTTGCCCAATCAGATACCTTCCAGCAAAACCAATTTGGGGGACTATGCACAGAAAGAGACATGTTCCAGTGGGATAAATTCAGGTTTGAACCTTATCCCGTAATATTCATTTTGAAGTAGAGAAACCCAAACAAGCATCTGCACTCTCTAGCCCCCTGTATATATTTATTGTCTGTATTACAACTTAAAGTGTTTTTAGTTCTGTGAGTAGGTAATAAAAAATAAATACCTCCTTTACTTCTGTTATGGGTGCTTCAAGAGGTGTAATGCCTCACCACTCCCCAGTTGACCTCCACAGTTATGGTGCTAGTGCTAAGTTGCTTGGAGCTCTGCCAGTTGGATAAGAAGATGATAAAAGTAAACATCGGAGAGATCTATGGCAGTAGAGTAAAAATGTTATTTTATTTCAAGTGAAGCGATAGTCAACTTTTTGTATAATTTGATGGTTTCCTAATAATATGCATATAGGGGTTAGTTGATGTTTTCTGAGTTTTTTTTCCCACACTGCAGTCTTCAGCTTCTGTCTCCTGTGCATAATTTAACATCCCTTTCTGGATTTCAGCCCCTTCCTTTGCTTTGGCCATGGTGACAGCTTGATGTTCTGTCCAAACCATGTTCACCATGGCTCCTAATAGGTGGATTCCCCTGCTTCTTTACTCTCCCTGGATTGCTTTTGTTTTAAAATTACTTTTTACTAAAAAAAAAAAAAGAGAGAGAAAAGAATAAATACCATTGTTTTATACCATTTTTCCTCTTACTAGAGCTAGAAAAGGAAAGTGGCAGAATTCTTGTCAATATTGTTAAAAAACAAAATGAAGACAGCTTCATCCTTGCATTGTTCCATCAATACCTTTGTAAACAACAATGAAACTTGCATTTTTCCATTGTTCCATTGCTGAACTTGTAAAAAAAAATGGCTGAATGTTTATGTTAATGTCTCAGTTTTTCCTCAGAAGACCACATCTATTTTTCCTTCAAACTCATCTGTAATTTAACTCTATATTTAACAACGGCATTATATCCTCCTTTATACACCCCTGGTTTGCCTCTCTTCCATTGGCTGTTCGGTCTGTTTCTTGACAATGCCTCCTCTTGGGGCAAAGACATATGTATGGATGTAATAGCCGTAATGCTAGTACTAACAAATTGAATGTACTCAAATGATTTGTGAATTGTGTTAATGGGCATTAACTGGAGCCATACAATTATATCTTTCGTTTAACTGGTAAAGGTGAGCAGGAATAACCTCCCATGTCTGTTAACATGGAAAGTATTTGAAATTTTTTTGAAGAGAAACAATGAAATAAGTCCTCTTCCTTAACATGTAGATGCAATTTTCCACAGCATGCGTTCCTATTGGATGTATCTCCCTTGTAGGCTTCTTTCCACCATGAGAACTTCTAAGCATCTAGGTTAGCACAGACAGAAGTGTTTTG
This sequence comes from Python bivittatus, assembly GCF_059951505.1. Taxonomy (NCBI): domain Eukaryota; kingdom Metazoa; phylum Chordata; class Lepidosauria; order Squamata; family Pythonidae; genus Python; species Python bivittatus. The sequence continues at coordinate 7,810,008 of NW_028277073.1, forward strand.
CTTTCTCTCAATTTTGACAACTTTGAAAAGCAGTAATAGCATTTACATGAAGCACAGATGGACTCAGCTAAAAAAAGGATTTTTTAAAAAAATGCAAAGATACAGAATGATGATTAAGCACAGAAAAACAATAATGACATTACGTTGCTAAATGTCTGAAATTCAGCCCAGGATTGGTCATTCAGCCCACTCATTATGGGTGGACCAGAAGAGAAAGAGGGTGTTTTACCATTATTAGACAAAGAGGAGACCTTTGCCACTTTGCTGAAAGCCTGTTAAATGGAAATAAACATATAAAAAGGGATCAGAGAACTGTTAGCTGCTTGAGATAATAAATATAATATGAAAGCATTAGTGCAGAAATCCCTATGGTAGCAATTTGTGTGCATTAGATCCACAAAGAAGCTGGTTGTCCTTCCATTATGGATCGCAAGAAGAAATATTCTTTCATAGGAAATATGCAAAATACTGGGCCATTCTCATTCTACAAAACCCTGACAGAGCTTTTAGTTAAAACATAGCAAGAAATACCACTCATGAGACCTAGGGGATAGCATTAAAATAATTTCAAAATATTTATATTTCAGTGGGTTTTTTTTTTACAGCCAGGGAAAGATTCTTCAGTCTCTGCTGTAGCTCAAGGTAATGTAGAAAGAAAGAGGATGTTTCAATAAAAATGACATCATAAAGAACTGGGGGAACCCTTAAGTATTTTACATCAAATTGGCAGTGGCACGTACAAATACATTAACTAACCCCGCTTTCCAACATACAAATTGCTGTAGATCGAATTCTTAAAACTCAATCTTATATAACAGACTGAATAATTCTTTCCTCTCTAAGTCCCTTCTTTCTAAGAGTCTTTATACAGATATTTCCAATATTATGATTCCCACTCAGGTTCTTTTTTTTTTTTTTTGCGAGGGAGTATCGGACTTTGCTGAGTAAATCGGTAAAAAATTCTGATATTTGGGAATTTTGTAGCCAATTAATACACTTTTAATACATCAAAATCTCATAATCTAACTTAACGGAATTCAGTGAGCATTCCAAGGGGAACATGGTATAATTTTGAGACCCGGATGTATCATGTCTAATCCATGAAGAAATAAATTTGATCCAGAAAATGAAGTTGAATTTAATTAGAGGTCAATTCAGTTTGGAGAGCCAAATCAAATACTTGAATCAAAACTATCCAATTCCATTTGACTCTCAAGAAATCATTATGAACTAAAACTTCACACACACATATATATATATATGTATGTATGTATGTATGTATGTATACTGTATATCCAGAATCAAAATTATTTTTGAGCAAATGATGCTTTTAGCATGCCCGAATCACCTAGTTTTATGGAGGGTGCTAATTATTTTTTGTAATCTTCTTATGCTTTCACATATTGCCTATTTTCTTTTTTATTACTAGAGAAAGGGAAGAACAAAATAGTAGTGTAATTTATATTATAGTAGCAATATAATCTAGTAGTATAACAGTACAGGTAGTCTCGACTTACGACCATTCATTTAACGACTGCTTGAAGTTATGATGGCACTGAAAAAAGTGACTTATGACTGGTCCTTGCACTTATGACTGTTGCAGCCTCCCCATGGTCACGTGATCAAAATTCAGGCACTTGGCAACCGGCATGTATTTATGATGGTTGCAGTGTCCCAGGGTCATGTGATCACCATTTGTGACCTTCCCAGGGGCTTCCAACAAGCAAAATCAAAGGGGGAAGCTGGATTCACTTAAAGACTGGCAAAAAAGGTTGTAAAATTGGGCATGACTCACTTAATGACTGCATTGCTTAGTGATGGAGGTTCTAGTCCCAATTGTGATTGTAAGTTGAGGACTACCTGTAGTGGGAGAAATTGTTCCTGGAAAAGGTGGGAGGTGTGTTTATTTATTTTATTATAGCTATAATCACCACAATCCTTAATAGACAGGCATTCAGGAAAAGGAGGGCATGTTCTCCTTTTTATCCTCATGTCCTCCATCTGGCAGGCATAGCCTCAAAATCAAAATTGTCTGGCTTTTTGACTGGCTTTCCCCCCCCCTTTTGAACTGTTTCACAACAGTAGTCATTGAAATTTTTATGTATTGTGACCTTGTAAATTGTTTGCTTCTTTCTTTCATCCCTCAACAGACTTAACAGCCTAGATTTACAATATTAAATTTATTCCAGCAATCAACTTCAATCCAGCCCCTTCAAATCTATGATCACTGGAGTCTGTAGATCAGATGACTCATCATAATTTTCTATGGTGAAATTTGGAGAGCGTGTTGTCGTCAATTCTACATTGCTAGCATACTGTATGTTCTTGAAAATAAAGATTGGTTGGAAAAGTATTGCAATTGAAAAACCAGTCTTTCTGATGCTGGAAAAAATAATTCCATATATATATATAGGCCTAAATACTTTTTTTTTTTTTTGCTGCTTTTGCTGTAATTTTTGTTGCAGATGCCAAGAAAGTTAAAGAGTTAGTGTGTCCTCTTTTCTCCCCCATTTGTTCTCCTTTCCAGTTGTCTGTGTCCTCCTTTGCCTGTCCAGATATCTGATAATGCTAATGCCATTCCCCTCCTAGTGGTGCATCATGCATGTCTGGTTTACAGCTGAGAAAGATCAAAGATCAGGTTTCAAGAGCTACATTGAGAAACAGTCTTGATCAGACTGTGAAATTGTCTGTGTTGGATTGGTTGATCAGACCTAACTGCAAAATTAGCTAGACTAGAGGCATTCTTGTGTACAATTGTGTAGGACTAACCGATTCATACCCATGTTTACTTGGAAATAAACTTAGGTGGTTTCCTTGCTTGTGCTTTTGAGAACTTCACACAGGTTTTGCAGCTGAGTGGCTTCAAAGCCTGTAAATTCCAGTGCCCTTGCAAAACACAGGATATTATCATGCTGCAGAGAAGAAAAGGGGACAATGCTATTCATATATTTACGTCAGGCCTGCTTTGTAGAAGGAATGTACCAAGTTGTGCAATCTTCTAGTGTCCAAAGAATGCTCCATTGCAATTCCACTTGTATCCTGAAAACCTTTCAGATGAAACTGAAATTTCAAAATGGCAGAAGCTTCTCAGTCAAAATAAGAAGCCAGGTAATGAGCAACAATCAGCCAACTCTAGTTTCAAGGATGCCTCAATTTTTCCCTGCCTGAAGAAAAAGATTTGCATTGTTGACAGCAAGAATTTTTACCTGAGCTTTAGGAACATTTACAGTTGCTCACTGTTATACATACTTTCTATACCTTCTTTTTAAATATAGGTGTGTATACTTGTATGTGTCGGTGTATCAAGAAAAGGAGAAAAAAAAAAGAAGAAAAAAGACACAAAAGGAAAAAAAAATAGAGGCAAAAAGGAAAAATAAAGCATAAAGTGAATAAACAGGGAATTTACAAACCCCACAGAATTAGGTTAAAATTTTCAATATTTCACTAGTTTTGAATAAATGAATATGCTATATTGTTTTTTTTTAAACTACCAATCATTGTTCAAATCCCCAAGGAATATATGAATGTCAACAACAATAATGAATGCAGTATGAATCATAACATGAGAATAATAATTACATTAATTATTAATAATTTCTAACTAAGCAATTGAAAATGTTAAGAGAAACTCACATTTCAATGTAGTCCAAGCCTGTACATAGAATTGCAATTGAAAAAGGGTTTTCGAGTTGAATTAAATTCTGTATCAGATTTACTTTTGAAATGCAAAGTTATTTTGGACCTTGAGGAGTTCTCCTAGAGCTTAATTAGCCATTCTGCTGCAGAAGAAACTGTGCATACTTTCCGATAGGAAGAATAAAGTATGGCTGCAGCAGTTGCCGTTTACAAAACTAGCTCAATATAATTATGTGAATGTGAGATTTAGTAGTATTTAATAATAATAATAAAAAAGTAGGTAGAAATATAATTTAGCTTTTGAAATTTGTTTCATTCTAGTGTATTATATATCAGTCTCCAAAATACTTGAGCTTTGCAATATTGCTAACAAGTACAGGTAGTCCACGACTTACAACCACAATTGGGACCGGAACTCCCATTGCTAAGTGATATGGTCATTAAGTGAGTCATGCCCGATTTTACATCCTTTTTTGCCATGGTCATTAAGTGAATCACACAGACGTTAAGCGAATCCAGCCTCCCCCATCGATTTTGCTTTTCAGCAGCCCCTTGGGAAGGTTGCAAATGGTGATCATGTGACCCCAGGATGCTGCAACTGTTGTAAATACATGCTAGTTGCCAAGGGCCACACACACACATTTATTACAGCCCTAAGGCCAGATACAATCAAAGTATACAATTACAACCATCTTACATTTATATATATCTATAAAACAAAACAATTAATATTATTTAATCTAAAAATTAAAATAACAGTGCTAAAATATATCAAAGTAAGATCCTATGTTATGGAATTTTAACTCTAAATAATGGTGGAGCATATTGTACAGATGGTAGCACAAAACCGGGCAAGAAATGGATATTTCCGGTTCTTTGTCCGAAAGGAGTAGCATTAGATGGAAGTCACACTCCCTCCCAGGAAATCTCTTCAATATTGGGTATATATATTTCTGTCTAGAATCCTTATATATCCTTATATATATATATTAAGCCATATAATAGCATATGGCTTAATGTTTCTATTGAGCCATCTCCACATGGACATAATCGAAGGTGCATGGGAATGCCCTTAAAATGTCCAAAAAGGACTGCTGAGGCCAATGTGTCCATTCTAGCTAGAGTGAAAACTTTGCAAAATTTCAGAATTGTAATAAATGTTAAATAAGAAGCTGGAATGAACCCTTGTGGTAGAAACTGACAAATATTGGGGTGGAGAACCTTGCTTAAATTTGTTTGTAAATCTATATCCCAGATACGTTGTTTAAGGGCAGTTCTAGCATTATCAAATCCTAATAAGCACAGAGTTTGCATAGAGAAGCCCAGCAATTGAATTCTATCTAAGGCTTGTTTTTGCCACGATGATTTGAAATGATCCCTAAATACTAACGGGGCTAATTGCCAAGGGCCCGAATTTTGATAACATGACTGTGGGGACACTGAAACTGTCATAAGTGTGAGGACATTTCATAAGTCACTTTTTTCAGCACTGTCATAAGTTCGAACAGTCGTTAAACGAATGGACATAAGTTGAGGACTACCTATATGGAATGTCACAACATAGTCATTATATTTCAAAAAAATAGAGAATGAACTGTCCAATTTTAGCAATCAATACTGGAATAATATTTTATAACATATTTTATACCTGCGTTCATCTGGGCCAGTTTCCTCACGTAGGGTGATAAGATCCAATCTGTAATCCAAATATCAAGCTAGCTTGATAATTCAGTTTAAAGTTCAGATTACCTCATTTTTTAAACCCTATAGTATCTTAAATTTACTCAGTCTTTTATTAGTCCATGTAAAATTTGTTACTTGTCTCTACCACTAATTTAATACCTTCTATACATCTTTGGGTAATATTCAGTGGCACTGATCCACATAAACAGGATACAGTTATATCTTCTAAACTGAAACCTCTGATTCTACAGGAAAAGAAAAAAAAGAAAACCAAAGCAGGGGAGCCAAAACCTTAATCACTAATTCTTAAATGGCCTCTCGTGGAGGAAAAAAATCTTCCTTTTTCAAGTAGATTAATATATACGCAAGGGAGAAAAGGTTATATTCACTCCTCTCGCCCCTACTGTGTCTCCTGCATGTATCTGAAAGAGCATTAAAAATGACACACTAGTTTGAAGTGATTCAGTCCAGAATCTCATTCTACGGAATAGACAGAGTAACTGAGATAAAACAAAAATACCACTGTGAGCTGACTCATTTTGGCCTAGTACCATGTTACTAGCATGGCCAGAAGTAATGCCTTAAACACTGAGAGATTCTTTTAAGGGAAACTTCTCTAAATCACCACCTTTCTCAAAACATAAGGAAAAACAGTCAAAATCAATAGTAAGGCAATGTCAAAAACAACCACATTTTTAATGAGAAAATTTTCAGGCTCCTCAGAACTCTTAATCAGGCACAGCTGAATGTGGAAATGTGCTATTAAACTCCAATTACTCAGGGGATTGAAGATCAACTGCTGTGATGTAGACTATGTACAGATGATTATAATGAAATATGGCCATTCTTTATTGAAAATGTGTAATCTATCTATTTATTCATCCATCCACCCATCCATCCATCCTCACATTTATGAAAATCCAATACAGATGATGATATAGATATAGATATACAGATACTTTGCCTTCCTTCCTTCCGGCCTATCTCATTTATTTTTCTTTTATTCTGTTTAATTAAATAAATAAAAGCAAAACAAATAACTCACATTATTAACAAAAATTGTTACATCTTCTGCTTATACACAACTGAAAATAATGCTGAAGTAGCATTTTCGGATTTCTGCATGACCAGCTGGCTTTGAAATGCATGGGTTCTTTCCTGTTTGTAGATAAGAAAGGAGTAGATGTGATCTTATCAATGAAACTGTACTTGAAAAAGTATTTTATAGTCACAGTTGTTTTGGTCACCCAGAAGTTCTAATTTTTGTTAACTGAATACTTTTACTGTACTTCTATTGAACAGGTGAATTGAGTCAAAATGGTGAAAGGAGCCGAATGCAATGATTTAGGACCATGACTAATCTGAAGAGTCCACAAGATGAGGGGGCTACAAAATCGATAAGATGACAGACATACACACAGTTCAGGATTTTGATCACATCACTACGCCAGCCATCTTGCAGATTTTGACTCCCTTTGGAAGCCCCAGTCCCTAAGGTTTTCTTTTCCCTGTAATAAAACAGAGCAAGTGTGGGTAAAAACAAAGCTGTGCTTCCATAACCCAAAAGACTAACAAAAATATGCCAGTATATGTACTTACTGTTGTCTAAACTGGAGCAAAATAATTGCTATTTACTTGAGGACAGGAAAATGGAAGTTGTAGCCCACCAGATGTTGCTGAACTAGAACTCTCAGCATTCCACACAGACCGGCTGAAGCAGTTGAGAACTTTAGTTCAGCCACAGGTTCCCTCTTCTCTGCTTTAGAAGTCCTACAATACATGTGATTTGAAAATTCACCCTCCTCCCCCCTCACATTCAATGGGGAAGCATTCATAGGACAGCCCAGGAGATTTCAAGTCTTCTCTATAAATAAGGCTTTCTCACACCCGCCTTCTTTATGCAACAAATACTCGTTGGGAAGGGAAGGGATTCTTTTACACATCTCCCCCCCTCCCCCCCCCCGCCTTGCAGAGATTTATATCCAGCCCTTCTAATGCAATGCATTATTTAGCTGGCTTAGAACAATTAATATATCACAATTATTCATACAAAGCAAGGCAAACACTATAAGGCAATATAAAATTAGAGACAAGTTCAGCAGATAAAAACTGGATTCATCACTTCAAGTGGCAAAAGCTTGCTGGAATAATGATATTTTCTCCAATCAGTGAAAGACCACTTGGTTTTTTTTGGGGGGGGGGAAGAATCAGAATTCACAGTTTAGATTAAGGTACTCCCCAAAAGGATATTTCTCTTTTCCTCATCAGACATAATTCTATTATAGAAGAGATAGAAATCAGAACCTTTCTGCTGCAACTTGGGAAGTAAATACGCTCAATGGGAACCCCCATAGGAGCTTTAAATGTAACTGGCAAAACTCTGAATAGCATCTGAAAGCAAATTGGTAGCGAGCCCAATTCTAGTGGGCTGGACATAATATAATTCCTAGGAGAGGAACCCAGCAATAATCTTGCAGATGTTCAATAGCAAGTCAAGTTTCTGAAGCTATGCCTACACTAACTCCACTGCTATGATCTTAAGGTTTTGCCCCTTTTCCTGAGAGTTGGGTAAAATAATTGATCAAATAATGGGAAATATTGGTTGGATCTCATATTATGTTAAAAAATAATGCAGTTTCTTTGGTTTTGATTGAAGAGTCCACAGAGTTTTGGCACCAAAGGCTTTTCAATGGCATGCCAACCTGATAATTTGTGGTCAGAATAAAAACTGAGTTAAATATAAGCTTTATTAAAATTATATGGTTCATAAAATCACCACATACATGCACACATACATACCCATCATACTATCTCTTCCAGGGTAAACAAGGTTATCCAGAATATGGAATAGGAATTAGGAATAGTAAGCAGACGAAATTAAAGACACAGAGTAAGAATAAAAGGAAATATAACTAACTCTAGTTCACTCTGAACACCATTCACTTTACGTCTCTGTGTCTTTCTATCTGCTGAAACCATGAAAGATTGTGCACAGAACTTAAAAACATGGATGTACCTGACCTGCACACTGAAGAATGTGCATGCTGAACAGGAAATATAGACTTAATTATAAACTATTAATTGTTCTAATATTTAGAATAGAGCATGAAACTACAAAGTTTTTTTCAAAACTGGGAAAAGAATGCACCACGACTGTATCACCTTAGATGTTCAACCTATATGCAAAAGATATAATGAGAAATGCTTGACTAGAAGAAACAGAAGCTAAAGTTAAAATTAAAATTACTGGAAGAAATATTCACAACCTCAACTTTGGTGAGTTGGTGACTGGACATGAGTAGGATCTAAGGAATCTCTTGTTGAAGGTGAAAAATGAACTTCTAAAAGACTGTATGATGCTCAATATTAAAAAGAAATCCCAAAGATTATGTCAGCTCACCCAATGTAAATAGGTAAAGACAAAGGTGAAAACATGGTTTTAATTCCTATCTGTCCAGTGTTCTGCTATTCCAGGAGATGAACTGAAGGTTTTCCTACAAAAACCTAATAACAGTGCAGCACACTGTAATGATCTGGTTTTTAAAAAGAGGGAGGCTAGACACTGCTGAAACTGACAAATCTTTTCACCTGCTTAGTGATTTTAATTAGAATGTGGAGACAGGACAATGAAGGAAGGTGACAAGTGACTAGATCCACCAACCACTTTAATCAACCCCTCTCCAAAGTATCACCAGTGGAGACAGTTATGCTAGTTAGTATTTATTCTATAGGGCTGCATGTCAATGTCAGTGTACTTCCAAGCGTAATGCCTAACCCAGTAGTTTTTAAAATAGGCAACAACGAACCAAATGCGTGACTCCATAATTTGGGATGAACATTGCCTTGACCCACCATAATCAGTCAATGTATAAAGCATGTAATTACTCTTTATTGCAAGAAAAGAGAATGTACAGAAAGATGGACTTTAAAAAAAAAACTGGTGCTGTCTTTTTCCTCCCTAAAAGTGTGATATTGCACTATTTGTTGTCTTATAGCTGAAAACTCTGTGCAATTATAGGGGATCACTACATCCAATGGTCTCAGAAACTACTCTCATTTAAAACGTGCATACTGACTACCTATTTTGTGATCTGCTCTTTTCAGCGTATTCATCTTCAGTCCTCAGGTCTAGTATATAAAATGAAACATAAAATATGCATTCAGGGGTTAGGTTGACCACCAAATAATACAACTTTTCACTGTCTGCAAGTATGGACAAGATGAAGCACTGAAGATTAAGTTTATACTGATTAATCAAAAGTGACTCCAATTCCTAGAATTCAAATAGATTTTAATTCTGTGCAAGAGTTGTTATCACATTATGACTCCTTAAATCAATATATACATATTGCATGCTAGACCCATTATATATTTACCTGGGAGTAAATCCCACTGGATTTATGGACTTTCTTCTGAATAGATATGGATTACATTGTAAGATTCAATCTGGAAAAGATAAAGGAAACTAAGTTCTTTAAAATCAGCAAGACTTGTTGCCCTAACCTTGGCCTCTTCATTTAGAATTCAGTCTTACTGAGTTAAGTGAAATTTACTTCCAAGTAAGTAGGATTGTAAATAATCAAGAGCTAAAAGCACTTGTTTTGCTGAGCACGTAATTAACGCCTCATAAATCATAATACAGTTATGATTGCGTGAAGGCAATGGATAAAATATCTAATGGTGCAACATAAGCCAGTTTTCCAGTATTCTAATACATGAAAAATGTTCTTAGCATCAGTACTTACTGCTCCTTGAATCTATTTTTCCAGGTCCCTAAGGGAAATGCTGCCGGAATAGCATTCTTCTTTATGAATGCATGCAGCTTTATCCCTAGAAATGCATCCTCTTGAAGAGCATATTTTCTAAGTTTCAATGCAGCCCCCCCCCCCCAACTTTACCCTTCCCAAAATGTTGGACTATAATTTGTATCATTCTGGAGAAGCATAGGCACAAGGAAGTCACAACATTGGACATATCTGGAACATTGTATTGAATTTAAACTCTGGTTTAAGTACACATTGATACAAAAGGAAGAAGGAGAAAAGAAGGGTGAAGAAGGGATTAAGAAGGAAAGGCAGGAGTTTGGAACGGAAAGAAAGAAAATGGAAGGAATACTGTAAAATTAATGAGAATAAATTCTTAAGTGGGACTCTCTTTGGCTTTGCTCATCTGCTCAAGGTTTATGTTTCCTGCAGTTAAGAGGGAATCCAGGGTGTCCCCAGAAAGACACCCCTAATATTACTCTGTTGTCTTTTCAGTGCAATGTAGTACACTATTTCATTTTTCCAGGTTTTTAGCTTTTAATTTAATGCTAATTTTCTGTGCCTATGGTGTAACCTGGTCTGTACACTGATTTCAGTTTTGTAGTTTAACAACTGTTAATTGATCATTTTAATTTATTACCTTTTCATGCATATATACACACAGAGCTTTCCTTCGTATGTCATCCTGAGACTTGCTAGTACAGGGTAAGTAATATATTTTAGCCAGAAAGAATAGAACACTGCTGCGTCCACATTGCTTAGGAAATTTCCAAGAAAACACTTCCCAAAAGAATATATTTATATATGATTTTATCAGCTCTAACAGTGCTGCATCAGTAGGAGTTAATGCATGTTAATTTTGCATAGCATTGACCAATTTAACAGAATATACTGAATAGAAAATGTAATATTGCATATATTGTATTCACTTTTGCTCTTATTACCAGTCTGGTGCCACCCCTTCTGAAATTTTCTTCTATTATCCATTTGCCCAAATTATAAACATAATTCTCTTTTTGTGACGAAAACTTATAATCTCCAAATAAATGGATTCATCTATGTCACACTGTGAATGTAACAAAATGTTATTTCCCCCTTTAAAATAGAATAATGATTTTAACAATCATACATAATTAACCAAATAGCATAATTAAGCAAAAAGAACGTCTTCCTTTTCAGCTGTCTTAATTTCCATTCCTCAGTTGTGCAAATGCTTACAAATTCCAATCTTTTCAGAAAAATATTGATAAAATGAAGTGCTTTACCATCTAATATATATATATATATATATTAGATGGAAAATACTTTTACCATCTTATATATATATATATATATATATATATATTCAATGGAAAATATACTGCTATATTCTGTGGTAAAGCACTTCATTTTATCAATATTTTTCTGAAAAGATTGGAATTTGTAAGTTCATTCTGGCCATATATATAAATAGACATACATAGATACAATACAGAAATTGAACTTTTCAGAACCCAGCAATATCTTATTTTGCTATGGTACCACATCCACCACATTACTAGCTTTCATACAACAATTAATGGTTAGATCAGCTTTCTTACTTTACTTAACAGTAGGTCCAAGTCTCCACCATTTTTACGGGAACCACAACAGAGACACATAGAGAGAAATCAGCCTTTCTGTGACACCAGCCATATTGCTAAAACAGCATAACACCTTTTCCCATTGCCTTGAAATATAAGCTCCCATTGGTGGCGAGGCAAGTTTTTTTATTTTATTAAGCATAATCACTGTCCTATATGGAGACATTTTTAAAAAAGATTGTGTTGGTGGAAATAAAGATTCAATCTCTTCTTCTCTTGGGCTTCATTAAGGTCACCTACTCCTCAAACCCTTTTTGAATAAAATACTTGATGCGGTTTCTAATGATGCATTTAGGGCCATATCTCATTTGGCCTCTAACGGAGCACTTAATTCTTATTTTGCTAGAATATTAATTGAATTGCTTTAGTCAAGTGGCAAAGCAAAAATGCTTTTAATTTACCTTATGGTTGGGAATAACATAGTATGTAAAATAATAGAGACTTACATGAAGGTTTTTAGAGCATCACCAAGTAGAGTTCATTTAAACACTGGGCAACTGTCATTAAAAACTGTTCATTCTAAAGTACAACTTTAATCCTCTTGCTCAGTTTTATCAGCTTTGTATGCCCTCTATTCAGGTGTATATTTCCAGTTCAGGTCAACCAGGATAAAGTGTAAGAAACTGAGTAGCCTTTGTAGGCTCTCCCTGTATCAGTGCCATCATTTTGAAAGATATTTTTCTTTTCTTTGGAGTTTCGGATCAAAAGGATTACCATCGAGAAACAAAAAAAGCACCTGTGCATTTCCAGATTTATATTCATAAGGTTTCTTCAATTATTTTAGAGTGATTTGTCCCAAGTTAAAATAATTTTGATTTAAAATTGCACTTTGTAAGTTCATTCTGGCCTCTCCATGTACTGCCCATAGATGTAAAAACAAAAACACTTTTATGTTCAGTGTCTGAACTCTACACATTTGCCAGATGATTTGTGTAAATGTTTAAAAAAAACAAAAAAACAAAAACGGAGGTGGTGACTGACTGGGGAAAAAAAAAAGGATCAATATGGGCTAAAGTAATGAAACTTCACAAACCATCCATGGTATTCCAATATGCACCTCTGAATATAAATTCTGTGCAGACGAGTGACCAGGCTGATGGAAGAAAAAATATGACTACTGCCCTTCTCTGTCCTCAGCTACATATTTGTGGGCTTATTTACAACAGAGTGATCAATATGCCATTAAAAAAAAAAATCACAAAACTTTTTTCCATTCTCTGTGCAGTGGCAAAGTTGACCATGTGAGGTAGAAGATAAGAAATCTTAATCCTTTTCTCCCAAAGTCCTCTGGGTCTACAAACCCTGAACCTTCCGTTCTTAATGTTGCTGCTTGTAGTTATGGCTGCCACCACTCATTTTCCTGGGGGATACTTTTACATGGTGTTTCCCCCCCCCCCCCCCAATCCTGGTGTGTGAGACAGACACAACCACTACAGCAGACCTGGATTAAGAATGTTCAATTTATGAACAACTCGTACTTACGAACAGGCTGCCTATTACTAAAAATGGTGAATGGCATTTTCCTTCCTTGAGCCGACAAACCGCTGAAGCCATGCAATGTTTTTGTGAACTGCTGAAGCTGCCCATTTTTAATATACAGCCTGGTTTCAGCAGTTTTCAGTGGTTCATGAAAACATTGTGTGGGTTCTGCGGTTCGTCAGCTCAAGGAAGGAGAAAACTATTTTTAATAGTATGCAGCCTGTTCGTAAGTATAAGTTCTGACTTATGTACAAATTCAAGTTAAAGACATAATTAGGAACGGATCTAGTTCTTAACCTGTACAGTCTATCCCCAAAAGATGATAAACATGAAATAAATTCTATGACCACTTTCGTAAGTCTGAGGTAGGGGGCTTTGAAAGTAGTTCAATTACACAAGAGTTAAATAAAATGATATGTTTTTTAAAAGAGGGAAAAAATACTATAAAAATTCCTTTTGTTGCTTTAAGCAATCCCATGTAAACCAATCAGTGTTGGAGAATTAAAAGCACAGAGAGTGTTTTAAAGAAATGTCCCCTACATAGCTACCTGGGAGGATATAAGTTTGTGACAGATCAGTAGATGGGAAGGGTCTGCTTCCTGTTTTAGAGGAAACTTCATCCTGCCTAGGTGAGCAGGAGAATGTCACACATGGGAGGGTCCTGCTTGAGAAGTTTGTGTGTTGGGGAGTCTGCAGTCTGCGGTCTACAACTTGGTGTTTGGCTTGAAGAACTGGCTTGCAGGTTGCTGAGAGGGGTAGTGGTGGTGTAGCATATGTGCATTCTCTACAACATGACTTTTACCTGAGCACCTTGGCAGACTCTGGGAACTTCAAGACTGCTATTATTTCTACTCCTTCAAGCTTCAAAAGCAGGTTGAAGTCTGCTTGTGATCACTAAAAGGCTGCTTGTTCCAGTAAGGCTTTTCCAATATTAGTCAGAGTTTTTATTTCTAAAACCAACTTATTGTTTCAGTCCTTTTGATACAGAACAGAGTTTTTATTTTTAAAACACTGTCTACTGCTCCTGTATGGCTTTTTTCTGAAACAGAATGGAGATTTATTTTAAAGATTTTATGCTGCATAATGTCCAAACAGAAATCCAAGCAAAACCATAATGAGATTACGTTCATATTCTGCAGAGGACAGGGGATTTATGAAGCCACCTGGAAAATAAAACTTCTACGTTTAGAGCTGATTCACTGTAACTTCCATGTGTATTTAGACATTTATCACTTAATCCTGGAGACCAGCTGATGCCATTGGCAGAATCAACTAAATAAGAGCAAACTGTTGCTAGAAGAAAAGAAGAACTGATATAAAAAAATTGCAGTTGACATAATGAGATTTAACTAGTTAAATGGGATTTAATTTGCTTTGTTCAAACTTCTTCCATCCAGCACATATTTTAGATTCAGTTGTGTCCTAATTGGAGAATTGTTTCCTTTAATTTCAGAATGAAATCTCGGTACAGAAGACAGATCTTGGAAATGCAAGAAAACAAGATGAACCATGGACTTTATAGTACTAGAAATAACATCAAAAAAAGTATAAATGGATAGCTTTAGCCATAGCTGAAACAATCCAAATATTAATCGGTATTAAAACGTTAGGCGTGTTGTTAATTTTAAACAGGAAAGGTGAGGGCTGAGTTTAATACAGTGATGATTCAGACTTTTCAGAATTTAATCCACCATTTGTGTCTTTCATGGAAGGTTGTTCCTTTCTGCCCTTTTGTATCCATTGTACTATACTTAAGGCTACAGCAACATCTTGGCATTCTGATCCCAAGGACTCTATCTTGTGATCCCCACTAGTTATAGAAGTCAATCAAATCAGATGCATAGCCAATCTTTTGCTTGCTTTGTTTGTAATTATTTTATTAGTGTTAAAATTATGATCTGCTAGCTTTGTACATTTGTCTTCAGCTGTGGTACTATTCATCATGGGTGTCTTTTTAAAAAATGGTGGATGAATGGATTTTTTATTTATCTGATTTATAGGACACCCTAATCTGTTTTGACTCTGGGTGCTTACAAAATGCAACAATAAAACACAATAAAAATACAAAATATATTGCCCAAAAGAGATTCTGGAGAAAATCAACATTCAATTAAGCAACCACAGCATCCTCAAAGGACTACCACTCATCCAACCCAGGGCCTGGGAATAGAGTAATATTTTAAGGGCCCATTTAATGGAGCCTCTTTTAGATGTCAATCTGTAATTAGTCCCCAACAGGTATTTGCTTGATCTTTTCTGGGTTCTGAACCTAAGCAAGGTTTAGTCTGGTTAGTACTTAGATGAGAGTCTATCACGGTAATTCATGGCTGGAATCTAGATGGAAAGGTGTATGTATGTATGTATGTATGTATGTATGTATGTATGTATGTATATGTCCCAGAAAAAGGCAGTGGTAAACCATTTCTGTATTGTTACCAAGAAAACCACATAGATATGTTCATGTAATCATCAAGAATCCAACTTGATTTGTTGTTACCTTTAATTGTAGCTTAGATGATTAAGAAGAAACTCACAGTGTTACTTTTTCTTTCTTGGCTGACTTCTACAGTTGAGGGTGGCCATATAAATTGAATGAATGAATGAATAGTAATGAAGCTTAAGGACACCTGCCATTGGTTCCAGTTGGAAGTATTTTCCCCAAACCTAATTCCTGAGAGAGAGGAGGAACAAGATAGGCTGATTCACTGATAAACTCAATGGGGTGTATTTGTTCCCTGAGGTCCTAGCTCCCTCATCCTGTTATAGACATCTGGGAGCAAGTCCCAGGGCTTCAGAACAGATTCAGGCATTATATTGGGCTGCTAGACACCATGATGGGAAGGAAGATTGCATGTGTTCTGTTACTTTTAATGCAGATTTTTTTTCTTGCTTAGGATAATTTAAGTGATTTTTAACTGTCCTTAACTTTCCTAATAAACATTTCATGATTATCTTGGTATAATTCTTTCAGCGTTTCACCCATTCATATCCTCATATATATATATTAGATTCTCACTGAATTTTACATTAGGTCTTTTCATTAAGTCATTTTATTGCTAGTATAAAGAGAAGCAATATGGGCCAACATTTGGTTGATCCGGAAAAAAAGCAGACCCTCTACCCGCAGGAAAAACACTAGGAAGAAAAAAATAAATAAATAAAAAGAAGCAACATGCCTAGTTAAAAGCAAAATTTATGTGACAGATTAGAAGGATAACTTTTCTGAATATTTGATCTTGTGTATTGTAAATTATTTCTATAGACCCATAATTCCCAGTTGCTCCTGGAGCAACTGTATTTGGGAACTCAAAACAAGTTGCGTGTGTCAAGATTAAGATACGAATTTCAAGATGCTCTTTTTGTCTTCCATCTACAGATGTTCTTGGTGCATTGGGAGATTATAGGCTCCTATTAGTGATCATAAATGCTTGAAACAAATATTACTGCAGTTTATTGCATCAAGAGGCTATGATGCAAATGTTTGCAAAGTTTTTTAAGAACAGCCCTCATACTGATTTATTCATGATTAAACAATAAAACCGTGCTGAATTTTTTTTCACTGTTAAAAGGCTTTATTCCTTTTTCTTTTCTTTTTTAAAATATACATCAAACATTGAAAGAGAAGAAGAAAACCAAATTCAGAAAGTAGAAATGACTCAAAAGCAAACAAGCCCATCAAAATCACGTACAGATACATAATTTGTAATCTGAAGCTTAAAATGTACACCATATACGCTATTTCTATCCTAAAAGATATTTGTGTAGAAGACAATAGAATACCAGGATTTATTTTGTTGAATAGCTGAAAAGTGGAAATCAAATGATCACGTTGTCCAAACTCTAGCCTGCATAAATCAACCACCTAACTAAGAGCAGATCCACACAGTCTCTTTCCTTGCATGAAGACAGCTTTTTAACCATTTCCTAAGCAAATGTATGCACGTATCTGTCTACATCTCAGTGACAACCCACAACAGTGGCAGCCCAAGTAGTATACAGGATGCTATACTTTGGAAACAGTGTGTTGGCATCTTCAGTCCATCCTTTCTTCCCCAGAAGTCCAAGGGATGCTATGGTCTCTTGATCACTACATAAGCTTTGCCTTGCCCCCTCTCAGTGGGCACAACCTTGTATTCTGTTCCCTACACCGTTCAGTAGACTCGGTCAAGCAGATTGTGTGATCTCCACTTGTACATTGGATCAGGGGATTTTCCCCCTTCAAATGTAACTGGGCAGAAAACTGCAAATGTTCCATTCTAAATTGAGGACATACGCTTAATCTCCCATGTTCCACCGCTCATTAATGTGGGCGACAAAGGGCATTTCCCACCACTGCTCTCTCTCCTTTGAAAAGGTACAATTCTTCTTCCTCTCATTAACATGGAATAAAAATAGTCTAACCCCACTCTTTGGCAGTAGAAATCCACCAGCAAATCAGAGCCTTGGAATTTCCTGCTTCTCAAGTCACAAGTTCTATAAAAGTCCTTACCTTTTTTTCTTTGTTCTTGTTCTTCTTTCTTCTATGAAGTGAACACCAATGACCATTGCTAGCAAGAAAGTGTGATCTTCCCCCTCAGTGTCACACTCCATTTTTTGCATCTACAACAGGTGTTTTCTCTAATATCCCAACTGAAGGATGCTCTCCAGGTCCCTTCGGTTGAAGAATGTCATAAAGGAAGTCTGCCTTCTCTGTTGTGGTTTCTGCCCTATGAAATAACCTCCCTCTTGAAATCCAGAGGGGCCTGACACTCTTGACCTTCCAGAAGGCTTTGAAGATCTGGCTTTCTCCCTGGGTGTTGTTTGTGCAATGGGGTTTTGTAGTGCCTGGGTTATGGTCTTATGACTTTTTAAATTTAGGTGTCTTTTGTTTGAGTATTAGAGGTTTTATTATAGTGTTTCTGTTTTTTGTTGTTACCACCAAGAGTTCATATGTCAAATGGGCTGCCATATAAATTTTCTAAATAAATAAATAATAAAACAAAAGAAAATAAATTAAAAAAAATGCTGCATGTGGGCAATGTAGGCCACACTTATATGGATCTTTAATAATGTGCTTTATACTGGTCATCTTGTAGCTCCAACTAGTTCTTCTATTTATTTATATCACATTTATATAGCCACCCATATCACACAACCTGACTCTGGGTGGTGTACAGTTAAATAAAATAACAAATGGATAAAAACAATCATTATAAAAAGATCAAAAGTGATTATTAAAATGAAAACATTATCAGAAACTTTAAAACTTTAAAATGTTAAAATATACAAACCCCTGGGTTTCCTCTGGGATGGCTCCTTCGGTCTGATCCTTGACATCTTCACCATCCCCCAATCTTCTTTTGGCTGTTATGGAATCTGGATCTCTGGATCTCGCAGCCTCCCACTCCCTCATTTTCTTTTTCCTTTGTAAACGAGTTGATTAAGCAGTCATCCAGTGAACCTGCAGAGCACTTGTCCCTGACATTGACTAGTTCCCCTTGGTTATATGAACACTACAGAAAGTGCAAGTGAAAAACATAGTTCTTTGGATTGCTACGTACAACCTTTTGGTTCTTTTTGTTTCATCGTATGGTCAATCTGTTGACCTAATAAGCAGCTGAACAAGCAGAAAAGGGATTCAGAAGGAATACATACTTTCCAAAAGCCTAACAGTCTACCAGTCAACCCAAAGTGTGTGAAACCCATCTCTGGCTTAAGACGTGTAACTGAAAGGGTAATATAAAGAAATCAGCTTTTGTACTTCTGTAGCCTGTGTGGCAGAGAATTCCTGGCTCCTTATTTCTTCTCCTCAGGTTATCGTCTTAGGGTAGCTGACCTATCCCCACATCAAAAGCCCTTTGTCAAATACCAGATGTTCAACACTTCTCCAGTGGCTGCATCATGACTGCACACATCAGGATGACCGCTAGATGGAAGACGAGATGTACTAGAGAAACTTTTATGAAAACATAGCCTGCATTCTGCAAGTTTAATGTTCTCCTTCTGAAGCACTTCATAAAATAACTTCATACTAATCCACTTACCTCATTATGTCTGTAGAGGATTTTAATCCCTTCTACGAGAAAACTCTGTGGTTTTATCAGAAAGAACCTGGTGTTATGGACTGGTATAGACAAAGTTTCTTTGTCACTGTTGTTTTCAGCTTATCTATCATTGAAAGTTAAATAAATGTCAGTAAGTAATTGGATATGCTTTTATTTATTCATTCTTAAATTAGAGGAACAGTTTTTCTTTGTTTAAAGTTACCTGGCTGGAGATATTTGTGGTGTATTTAAAAACACTGAAAGTGGAACTTAAATATGGTTGCAAATAGTAGAAAATTGGTTAAAAATGCAATCGTATACCAACATAATTAGAAGTAAAATTCCCATTGAATTTAATAGAACTTTTATGAGTAGGCATACATATAGTTACATATTACTATTCTAGGAACTACTTTTGATTTCAGTGAATGAGCTGTGAGAGGCAGTTCCTGTTAAAATTAAAAATGATGATGATGATGATGATGATGATGATGATGATGATGATAAGGGTTAAGATAATGCAATTCCTGGTTTCATATCAATACAAAGAAGCCCAGTAAAAAAGATATGGATGATTTAGTGGACCAATATCACTTCCACTGTCCCTCAGCTGCAATATATCTACAGTTTTTCAGTTTTTCAGAAGAATATTTTATGTCAGAGGTAGCTAGTGATTAAAGGATGTTAAGCTACAGCTGCTTACACAGAGAGGCCACTACGATACAGGTCTACTTGTTGTATTGTTCTGGAGATGAAATTGACATCAGAGAGATGCAGGGGATAGCAAAAACCATTGTGAAGCCAAGCCAAGCCAAGCCAAGCCAAGCCAAGCCAAGCCAAGCCAAGCCAAGCCAAGCCAAGCCAAGCCAAGCCAAGCCAAGCCAAGCCAAGCCAAGCCAAGCCAAGCCAAGCCAAGCCAAGCCAAGCCAAGCCAAGCCAAGCCAAGCCAAGCCAAGCCAAGCCAAGCCAAGCCAAGCCAAGCCAAGCCAAGCCAAGCCAAGCCAAAGCCAAGCCAAGCCAAGCCAAGCCAAGCCAAGCCAAGCCAAGCCAAGCCAAGCCAAGCCAAGCCAAGCCAAGCCAAGCCAAGCCAAGCCAAGCCAAGCCAAGCCAAGCCAAGCCAAGCCAAGCCAAGCCAAGCCAAGCCAAGCCAAGCCAAGCCAAGCCAAGCCAAGCCAAGCCAAGCCAAGCCAAGCCAAGCCAAGCCAAGCCGCCTCAACTAATAGTTTTTGTAATTATTTTTTTTTGAGATGTTATAAAACTGAAAAAGCTGTCCCAAAAAGAATATATATTTGTGGTATAATAAAAGAATGGGTCCATGGGCAATGCAACATCAGGCCTAAACAATATGACACAGAAAACAAATATCCAATAACTCTATTTTTATTTATTCAGTGCTAGGAACTTTACCATCTTTTTTTCAGTTATTAATTTTGAGGACAGTAGTCAGTGAGTGGGTGGGCTGAGGAGGAGTTTTACCAGTCAAAACTATTTTTTGCAACATGGGCAGCTGTGTCTGCAAGGTATGGTCAAAAAAGTCAAGATGGCAGCTAGGGTGGTGCAATTGGAGCTCTGTGTGATGCCCATAAAAAACAGGCAGAACTTTTTTTTTATGTGCAAAAGTGGGAAGGCTTATGACTTCCCATTTAGAGGTAAGTTATGTTTTTGCTATACCAATACAGATTTACGGACAATAAATGCATTTGTGATGGGCACATCACATCTCTAGAAAAGAACACTCATGTCTCTGTGCAAACATATACCTTCATATGCAACTATCTATGCTAGTCTTTGACAATAATAAAGATTTGATTGATTGACTGATATGCAGCTATAGTTTTAGAAAAGGGTTGCTCATTAATAATTTCACTATCTGAAACCTTTTGCTGCATGAAGAAGAAAAGGATCATGTGTGTTGGTAGAAGTTATATTGTGTTATAGTCTAACCACGATTCTGATAATGATTGGCTCCAACTAAAGCCTTTGTGAGCAGAGTGAAGGTGAGAAAGTTGAGATATATCTAACCATTTTGCTTTAGGATTAACTATGAATGAGAAAGACTGATAGGTCTAGGGAGGCACTGAAGCTCATTAAAACCTTTCAGTGCTATGGGAAAGAAATATGAGTAGATTCCTGATTTCCTTAGGACCTTTCTTCATAGCAGTAAGAGAGATTTCTATTTATTTTAAATTGGATCCATATGATCTCACTACAATAACTGATGTTTCCATCTTTGCCACTTGGAAAACCAGTATGGAGCAATATGGAACATTTCTACTTCAGGCATAAAAGAAGCAATGGGGTGCTTGTTTGGACACAATAAGGCTGTTGTTTTCCTCATCTGTTGAAAATGCAACGAAGTTGCAAAAAACTTCAGGATTAATAAAGAGAGCTTATCTGGCAGATGGGAGAAAGAACATACCTTCTTATTCATAGAGATCAGAATAATTAAAGTAATGATCTTCCCAAGGGTACTACATGGTTGGGAAAGCTGGACACTGAGAAAGAGGGAGAAAAAGAAGATAGATACCTTGAAATTATGGATTTGAGGCAGTTAGTGAGAGGATCATGGACTATCAAAAGAACCAATTAATCAGTAAAGATCAGCAAGCAAAACTCACATACTTTGGGCAAATGATGCAAGCAGATAATGGAGTAGGAAAAAAATTGTTGGACAAGCTTGAGGAAGATAGAAGGGGAAGACAGTGGAAAGACTGAATGAATGGGATCAAAGACATTATTGGAATGACCTGGGAGGCCTAAAGTAATTACTAAAACCAGGCTAATATCGGATCTGATCTGATGTCCTTTGATTTCTGGTCTTTGCCAGAAATGACTATTCTACAGGACATTAGAAGTCTGTTGCTTCAAACTATAGAATGTTGAAGTGATCTTTAAAAAATAATGTTTCCTAAAGAAGTACCTTTTTATACTTGAACATTTGACCTTCTCAAAAGAAAGCTCTGTTCTTGGAGCAATTTCTATATTTCAATTCCTGATGTTGGGACAGCATAATCTTTTCTAAACATTGCATTGGCAAGAGGAAAATCTAATGAAACTGTAGGAATTGGAAGGATATTTAATGGGTGGAAAGTATGCCTCCTGTGTTTTTATTATCTGGAAAGTTCTGTGGATGTCCTTACTGGAAGACTGTTACAAGTACGTTTCCTTCAATAATCCGTTGTGAAATGAAGTGGGAAAGATCAGTTCTTGAGTCGCTGCTGTTTTTAATTGCTGCCTGTTGGACAAACCTTCTTCCTTCAGCCTGAGTGATAGTTTAAAAACCCATCCACTTAGTTTATAAGTGAAACATGACAAGATTAATGTCTCATGTCCCCTGAGGAATAGGCACATATTCAATTTTATAAGCTCAAAGGGAACACTTGACAAATGCAAGATCTGCAAGCTGAATAAAGGGGATGCCTACCTACAGCCCAACAGGCCAAATATTTCCTATTCAAAAAGAACAATGTTGGAGGGAAAATAATAATTATCATATTTCTAAATAAGGAAAAGTCACTGAAACTACTGGAGCTATTGTCCTCCACCTTCCATATAGCTCCATTAATTGTGGGGGAGGGGAGGGGATGTAATGTATGGGAATGAGAAGGTGGCATAGATACTAAAACAGCAAACCCATCAAACTCATGTCTGCGAACCCATCAACTCTAGTTATACTTTGTTTTGTGTATTTTATAATCCCAGATAAAGGGATACATCCTCAGATGCAGCAATCATACTCAAGAAGGAGCAGATAATGATTTAAATCCATAGTTGTATGCAAACAATATTTATTCCTACAAGGATCTCCTCTGCATGAAGCCTTGTTGCTTGGTGATAGAGCACACTCTCTGCATACCAAAATTCCCAAATACATTCCCTGGGATTTTCTTCTAGAGCTGGAAAGTGTCATATCTGAAACACTGGGGATGTACTGCAAGGCAATATGAACCAGCAGTTGGTGATTAGTATGTTGTTGGGATGGCTAAGAATTTTGATCCATTCGTTCAATGTTCTACAAGAACTCACCAAAACTCACAAACACTTTATTGAACAGATGGAAATAATCTGACTCTTCAAAACATGAGTAGGAGAAAACAAAATCTATTCAGCCTGAGAGAACTTGGAGTGCTTTGCTCTTCAGTGTTTGGATCCAAATCTCTGCATACGATTAATTTGTGTTACCACTTTCTTCTGACAAGTTGCTCTTGTTTAACAACTGCATTCCCAAAACATACAATATAGTTTTGCCTATGGTGAGAAGAGCTACACCTTTTGAATGCGGCCAGTGCACATGATAAGGAATATGCTGTTTGTTTTTTTTTTAATTATAGCATATTTAAGCTCTTTGAAAAATAAACATTTTGAATATGACAGGGCAATGGGAATGTGGACTTTTACTCTGGCTGGGGAATGGAAATGCTCTCTTGAACAGTCTATGCTGAAATATGAACTGATTTGTTCTTTGTATCTCACCAGTTTCTAGTCTTATCAATCATGATATCCTTTTAAGTTGTCTTTCTATAATGGGGGCATTGTGTTATGATGGCTCCAGAGTATATGACAGACATTTCAGTGACTCTTCATGATTATTGGTTTTAGAGTGCTTTAGGGCTCTATTTTACCCTTCATGCTTTGCTCCGTGTCTACATGAAATTGCTGGGGGAAATTCAAAGAATTGGGCTAGGATGTCATCAGTTTATATAGACACACATGTCTTTCATTTCTACCTCATAATCCTAGGAAAACTATGGAAATTTTGAACAAGATGCTTGATAGCAATTTTTGGTGGGGTAAAGGCAAAGAAATTGGAACTCAATCCAAGGAAGAGGAAAGATTTATGGGTAGGAGACTTTGGTGGTCTGTATATCAGCTTGTAGAGAAAGTTGTGTTTCTTTTAAAAGACCAAAACCATAGCTTCAGGGATTCTGGGTCTTGTGAGTATCAGTGGAAAGTCCAATGGTAGCAATATTTAGAAGTACTTTATAGTACCTTTCTCTCATGTCATAGTTCTGATGCTTTGTAGAAAGTAATTGATTTTGCTTCACTTATTCACACCATATAATGCCCTATTGCTGGGGCTACCTTTAAGGACAGTGTGCCAGCTTCAGTTTGTTTCTTTAATTAAAGTGTTTTATCCTTCTTTTTAGAATGCAGCAACATGGATTCCCGAGGAAGTCCAAGCATTTAAAGCAAATTACACCAATTCCGTATCTTCCACCAATCCATTTCTAAACCCACTTTAAAGTGTTGGTATGATGTTAAAGCATTTTAATTGATTTGGGTCACTTGAAGGACCACCATGGCCCTTATGGATCCTCTTCATTAAAGTCATGCAGATAAACTTTGCTCACAGACCTACCATTGTTGTAATTCAGCTTGCAGCCCTTAGAGGTATGTTTCTTTCCAGTGATGGCTCTAAATTTGTGGAACTCCCTCCTAAAATGATATATTTAGCTTCTTCTCAATTGTTTTTTAAGTGGGCTTTAAACAAGGCCCCCTGCAAGAGCCTGCTGGTTTCATCAGAACAATGCATGTACAAAAGGTGCATTGTGACACTGTAATGCTATAACACATGTTGCCCCTTCCTGCCCCACTGAAGATGCCATTGATTTTAAACATCCTTTTATTTCTATCAGTTTCTCATAAAAGAAATTGTTGGTTTGCTTATTGGATAGATGTTTCTGGCTGCCCATCTAACCTGTGGCAAACAGAGACAAAAACATAATATAAAACCAAGTTAGGATTAGAGATGAATTTTAATAGGCATCGTCTGAGGATAGAAAAGGCAAAGAGACTGGGAAATATCTGTGTTTGGTCCCAGGCTGTCCACAGACTGAGCTCCAATTTTAGGGTTCCTGCCTGCAAAACCAGATCTGTTGACCAGAACAGCAACAGTCTCCATGAAACAGAATGATAACACCTGGTTGGAAAGACAAGATTGCTTGATGAAAACATGGGAAGATGTCAGCAGGATTAGAAATGTGCAGATGAATCAACATTCAAATTGATGGCTTGCATTTTGAGAGTATATATTCAAAAATTGATCTATGCATCATTCATTTATGTTAGTTTAGCCCTTTGACTTGATGAACTAAAAAGATATAAGAGTAACTTACGAGTATTTTATGTCTACATCAGAAGTGTTTTTGAAAAATGACTTATTTCAGACTTCTGACATGGGGGAATGCAATGTTCAGGCTTTCTAATTTGTATTGTGCTGGCTAATTGTTGTAATGGGATGAATTGAACAATGGCTTGTGTCATCTGCCCATCTTATAGATAATACAGAGTGAATTCCTCAGGCGCTACCATTTGCTTTCCAAGCAGCAATCACTTCTTGGCAATTAAATAAGCCAACAAATCATTTGTCACTCTTGATGGCTGCAAAGAATCAGTGCTCATTATTTTAATTAAATGTATCTTTTAACTTAAGCCAAAGAAGGAGATCTGCCAACCTGGTAGCTTGGTGAGGTGTCAAAAGTGTTTTGTAATGTAATGCCAAAAGAAACAGATGAACTAAAAAAATAAGGTTGGATAAAATTTATTTATATTTATGTGTGTCTGCTGGCTTCCCATGAAACTATCAGCAATCCCAGTTCTAGCAAACGTGATGTGTTTTATTAGCTATGGGCTTTTATAACTTTTACACCACAGGTTTTGATTGTACAGATGCCTCCAGATAACTGACTGTCCTTTGCAGACTTCAAAGGACTGTCCTTTGTAAAGTGGGATTTATGATCCCCCAGTGATTTCTAAGCCTCTATTCCTATTATTAATGAATGCATGAATGAAAAGATAAGGTTCATGCAGCTGCTTGATGGAAATTGTTCTATTGTGTCATTGTCTTTGCTCTTTTGTAATATTTGACTTGTGCTAGTTATTAAGCTATTAATTGGATTTTAATTATGCATTATTAGAGTTTACTAGTCTTTGAAAAACTTTTTGAGAGCGCCCCTCTCCATGTATAAGCATGCCTAACTGGAAGATGTCTTAGAAAAATTATTAAACAACATTACCCTACTTGACAAATAATGTAAGTGAAGTACCTTGAATGCTCAGAATGCCTTATAATTCTCTAGTCTTTCTTTGTATCAGTCCTATAAACCTTGATGACTTTAGATAATCTTGGGGAATAGCTTGATAGGTTTTTAAAAAGTAGAGAGAGAGATATCAGTACATATTAGACAATATAGAGCAGGAGAGTAATTATGTACATGTCTACTTTGAAGTCAATCCCACTTCATTTGATGGGTTTTAATTCCAGTTATACATATAGAACTGCAGCCAAACATAAATAACAAAATATGTTCCTGTCTTGAGGAGTTTACAGACAAGAAAGATAGAGAGCATAGGAAGAATCTATGCAAATACAACTGCATATGCTCTGAAGCCTGATTTCTTTGTTAAGTGAGGGTTAAAGGATAAAGGGATGGAACTATGTGAAGTTTGATTATGCTTATTGTTTTATTTGTTAGAACAGTTTCGCTATTGGTACAATCAGGCTGATTTGCGTAGTAGTTCTGCAGAAGTAGTGAACCTAGAGCTTAACAGGAAGAGTCAGGGATGGAGGTCAGACATGAGGCGGTAGGCATCATAGAGAAATTGCTGATGTTCATGCTTAGAAGGGAACTCATTGAAGTCCTTTGTCACAGCATTTTCTCTTCCTAGTGATCACTGTTTGCAAATGTACCCCCATGAGTGTATGAGCAGAACAGATGCAGTTCTGGATCAGTTTAGAATCTGCTTTGTCTAACTGTCCACCTTTGGGACCCGAATTCTGACCTGACTTTTTCCCACAATGGATTATTTGCTTAAGGAATTCATAGGACCATTCAGAGGGCACAGTGACTTTTTAAACAGGTTAGAAATGCATGATGGGTTTTCCTTTTTCTTTTCTTTAACCATTAAAGTATTTTGTAGTTTGGAAGCCTTTACAGAGATGCTGCTTCTCTTGCAGTACTTCCTGGAATGACCACGTGACATTGCCTATGGAAGCAGAGGGGAGGCTACCTCTGCAAAGAGCCTGTGCTACTGTGAATACAAGAGGCATCCTCTTGTGCATTAAAAATAAGATGAATCCTCTTAATACTTAAAAGAGTGTGTGTCAATGGCTGGGCAGACTTCACTTTTAATGAGCATTCATGTAGCTGTAAGTCATGGATCTGCTGGGGATAAATATACTGCCAGCATATCTGTGGTGGTGCAGCCATCACCTGTATCCAAACACTAGCAGGACAGATCCAAAGGAAGATGACAAATGTTCTCAAACACTGCAGGCCTTTTTCCCAGGGACTCCTGTAAAACATAATGCCAGTGCTAAAAACTGCTGAAAACTCTGCAGAACTGAAAGGGGATGATGAGGATGATGAAGAATCAGGTCTCTTGGGAAGGTCTGGAGAAGTTCTAATTCATTCTCACTCAGACTTGTTCCAAGCTTGTTAACAGATCTGAGCAGGGGTCAGGACATTCACCTCATTATTTTATTTAGCTTGTGATTTCCAAGGCTTTACAAGGATGGACGTTTATGTAGAATAAATATTTTATTTTGTTCCACATAAAAATGAAACAGTGGGCAACTTAATCACCTTTTAAGTACTGCCGAAGCCATGTAAAATGCAGCAATCTCAACCTCTGATATTAGTTTCTTTGAGGACTTACCTGGTGGTGCACGGCTTTTCTGTGATATCCTATAAATTAGAATGGCTGACAGCTTAGATTTGCATATTGGACAACCTGATGCTCCTGCATTCTCCATCTTGCCCCAAGAAGGTGCATAATTCCCCTTCTTGATCCCTGAGTTCTCATAACTCAAATTCAGACAAACTACCGAGTATGTTATAAATCGACAGAGAGACAGAAAGGGATGTTCCAAATGACTTCAAAAACATGATCGCTTGTGCATAAAAAGCCTGTAAATTTTAATCACTGAATAACTCATCTGAGTAGGGGCTGACAGTAACGTAATGTTATAGGAGAGCTGGGGGCTGAGTTCAGAGCAGTCTTTTGGGTGCTTATTTTTAAGGATTATTTTTTGTGGTGTCTGGATTTCTCTCTAATTTCTCACCTTGCTGCTCTCTTGTTTCTCTCTTATTAACCTGTTCGATTTTGCTGCTATTCTTACCATCAGTTGCTCTTTCATTTCTGACAGAAAAAGGGCCTTAGAAAATGCCGTTTTGGCAAAGGGTGTCTGTCGCCAATCATTTTAACAATTGCTTATTTTGAGATTAATGTCTGAGTGAAACAAGGGAAGTACCTTTCTAAAACAGATTTTGGGGAAAAAACAAAAAAACCAGACTCTCCTTTTATAGCCAAGAGCTGTGTTTCTCAAAGTGTGAGTCATGACCCCCACAGCATTAGCATTGTCAGAATCTTCCTTCTACTTCTTTCTGACTAGGCTTACTAGTTTGATGAACAAAGGAAAGAGAGAAGGGAAAGAAGATGGCTGTGATTGTTATTTCATTGAAACTGACCTGGGAGGGGGGGAGAGAGAGGGCCCCAAACAAGGTATAGCCTGCCAGGGTTTTGCAAGCTGCAGTATTCTAAGAAATGCAAAAGAGAAACTGGTTTAATGCAAGGAAATACTTTTGTTTTCTTTGTTCCTGTCTTTAGTGAATGAAAGTGGTTGCCTTCAAAAGGAAACTCAGATTTCAGGAATCAGGCAGAAAGTAAGCAAGTTCCTCCTTCCTCCTAAAAAAATACAGTTTTGTTTGTTGAGGTTTCTTTTCCGTATTTCTAATGAACACATTAAATATATTCATTAGGCTAAATTAAATTATTTTAATTTGTACAGTTGCTCCATCGCTGTTTTATTTGACATCAGGACTGATTGGCTGATTGCCCAACTGTAACTTCAGTGAAATCATTAATTTTATCCAGGAAGGCGGGGAGAGACATCATAGTATCACAAAGTTTGAGAAGCCTTGCTTCAGAGGTTGCATATGTATAGTGTTTCTGTAGAAAGTTTGAACCCAGAGTCATTCTTCATCCCTGTTTTGGTCCTTTGAGTTTCCTGAGAGTGGGAGAATGACAGCAGACCATTGATGTTGTTCATGCTGACGACATCTCCTAAAATCTGTTTGAACATCTGCCAGAATGGAAGCTTTGCAGCTTCTATCCCCAAAGGTTTCACTTAATCTGGAATCCTGCATAATAGCTGTATTCCTGCAGACCTTCAAGCTATACATAATGAGGCAATAATGGCATACATGCAATTTAGAAGGCATGGTTGTTTCATGTGATCTCAGTAGGGATGATCCCAAAGGGTAACAGGTGTTCCCCCTGGACTATTTCCTGTTACCCCATTTGCTCCTCCAGCTGTCAGTCATGGATTTTATATGCAAGTTACTGAATAAACCTCTCTCGATAGCACTAGAACTGCAAGCAGGTGCAAGGAGGAGTTAAAGAAGGCAAATCTCTGATACCTAGCTTTGTTGTAAGAAGAAAAAAAAGCCTGTGGCTGCTATGTACCAAATTCAAGCCCTGTTTATAGTGAAATCAGGGTTCAATTGCTTGTGCCCTTTTCTCCCACCTGTGAAATTCAGTAGTCTTGAAGCCATTATGTTTTGGGCAGGATGAATGGTTTCCATCTACTCCTGGTTTTGGTAGTGGATGGAACTGGTATCAAGCTGTTTGCTTCTAACCTTGTGAGAACTGGCTCTCACACTATCTATTTGTGGTCTTTGCCCCCTTTCTCACCATATTTTGTTCATGGATTGAGAGAAACTGTGCATAAAACCTCTAAATAGAAGAGAGTTAGTGCCATGTTTCTCTCACTACAATTAGATTAAATACCGTATATACTTGGGTATAAGCCCATCCACAGATAAGCTGACCTTTGAATTTTCAACCAAAATATCATAAAAAGTGTGCCATCCACAGATAAGCCAACCTACATTTTTCATGGTATTTAAGGATCTGCTTAGCCACGAATCGGCTTATACATGAATATATACGCGATATATGGGTACTTTAAAAAAATGTTACCATATATACCTTTATATGGTATATATGGTATACCTTTAAAGCCCTACATGGCATGGGACCAGGTTACCTGAGAGACCGTTTCACCCCCATTATATCTATCCATCCCACCCGGTCAGGCAAGGAGGGTATGGCAGGGATCCCGTCGATGAAAGAATGTCGACTGGCGGGGTCCAGAAAGAGAGCCTCTCTGCTGTGGCCCCTGCCCTATGGAATACTCTCCCCCCAGAGGGCCCCAACTCTCTTGTCCTTCTGGAAAACCAGTCAAAACCTGGCTCTGCCAACTGGCATGGGGAGCAAAACCAACCCTGGGGTTGGCTAGCACCCTGAAGATGCTCCCATATATTAACACCTTACTGACCATCAACATCTTGGAAGATATTATTTGTGTATGTGTTTGGTTTTTATTCTATTTTTACTGTATTTTATATTGTTTTATTCTATTTTAATGTTTATTGCTGTTTTATTGTGAACCGCCCAGAATCACTTTTTGTGAGATGGGCGGTATCTAAATTTGAAATATAAATAAATAAATAAAAATACTCATGGATAAGCCTAACTGCAGATAAGCCAAACCCAATTTTGGGGGGTGTATTTTGGTACCTAAAATTGTCAGCTTATCCATGACTATATACGGTGTCTCTTCATGAACCAAAGGTCAGTGATTTTTTAAATGAATTTTAATGACTGTTATATAAATCTTTGGATTACTTAATGCTTCATGTAAAACAGAGACATAAAATCTAACACTAGACTTGTAATTTCATTTTTGAAAATCATCTTCATCTTAATAATGCTTTTCATTTACCCAGATCACATATTGCCTACATGTCCACATTGACGTAAAGATATTTAAAATTTTGCTTTAGTATTAGAAGAATGCCTAAACCAATGAGATTTCATCCTGCAAATGTTTTAACAATTTCAGATGAATTTTTTCTTCTTGAGTTTCATTTACAATAATTTTGCAGGAAGAAACAGCCATAATCTCTCTCTCTCTCCCCCCACCCCGCCCATATGTGAGTTGTTTCATTTCTTTAATTTTATTTTCTTTACTTAATTTTAATGATTATTTTCAAAAAATTTGAGGAAGATTATTTAGTCTGAAATAATCTGCTCTGTTGCCATTATCTCTATAGTAGGTTTGATGACAGCTTGATCCATATATTTAAACCTACTGTTTATATTTTATTTTCCTTTTCGCCCATGTGGGTATATTCTTGACAACGGAGATTAATATTTCATGCATCAGATGAAGTCGACTCTAGTCCATGAAGGTTTATGCCATAATAAATTTTTGAGTTTTCCTTCCATGTGTTACAGCAATACTCTATCTTGATCCTTGGCTTGATATCATTCATAAAATGATTGATTCTTTAAGTTCATCTGGTGGCTGTTTATTTCTTACTGGGATCTATGGAAAGATTTATTCATTTTCCAATGATTGTTGTTGTTTTTGCAGAAGGGCTATAGGAATAGATTAACTTTTTAAAAAAGTATACTGTTTTATCTTTCATTGTACTATGGCCAATTTTATATCTATAGGGTGAAAGGGTTGTGATTCCTGGGGTTTGTGCCCATTTATGCAATTTGTTGTTAAGCATGACCAAGAATCAAAAATATGCTGTCCAGATCCAGCCTTAACTAAATGGATTATGTTATGAACAAATTTCATGGCCCAGCTAACTGCAAACATTTCACACATTATGACCCCTGGACTCTATCTAGGAATGTAAGATGTGATTTTTAGTAAGGTATCAGTGCTGAGAAGCATATAGATTGCCAATTTTCACTTCTGTTCATGGATGAAAATCTGCCATTATAATAACATAAAGATATATAACTTGTAAATAAATGTGGGTAATGAAATATATGTTCAGGACCTCCCCTGTAAAATAGTACTTAAGACTGAATATTTTGAGCTTGTGTAGGAAATTCTATGGAAGACGGAAGTGATGCATAGTTTTCATAGAAACCCCCAGAAGGATTATATACTTCCATTGTGACTTGTTGCTTCTACATTACAGGTAGTCCTTGTTTAGTGACTGCCTCATTTAGTGACCATTTGCAGTTACGACAATGATGAAAAAGTAACTTTATGACCATTCCTTAGATTTATGACTTTCACAGGTCTGTAAAGCAAAGGAAAGCTGAAGTAAGAACATAAGCATAGTTGTGGTTTCATTTAGAGACCGCTTCACTTAACGACTGAGTTGCTGGCCCCAGTTGGAGTTGCTAAATGAGGACTACCTATAGTGGGAAATTTCTTAAAAGATCTTAACAGTTAGTGGATTTGTTCTGGGAAATATGTATGTGCATGTTTGCATAAGAGGAGGATTTCATATATGGAACAATCTGAAAAAATGTTCAGTGCATAAGCTATATAAAAGCTTCATCGCTGACACTGGTGCTTGTCATCCAAAAGGCTAATCAGCCAGTACATCTTAACTCTTTTATCTTTGGATAGCGGCTAAGTTAGTTTTAAAACTAAATCAGTTGATGGTTGAGGCTGGGAAGCAAGAAAGGAAGAGCTTCCATACACAGTACTTGATTAATGCAGGCAATTCACTCTGCCACAACATACAATGATGGATGCTAGGTTAACATGGCTTTAAAATAGATTAGACCATTTCATGGTGGATAGTTCCATCAATGGCTATTAGCTATAATGTATAATTACTAAAAATAGAATCTCTATGCCTAGAAATAGTGATGGTGTTGGTGCTCATAAATAACTATTTCTAAATAGGAATATGTCCCTGTCATAAGGCTTGGAAGGTACGACGAGGTTTTGTGAGATTCTGCATATGTGAGGTCAAAAATGGCTAGATCGAGCACCCATAAATTATTGCTTTGTAGTTATATGTTGAAATGTTCTTTAATATTTGACCCCTGCTCTTTGAAACTTGTGGACTGCTAAGAACCTAAAGAACCTTCCATGTATTCAGTTGCATGGAAGCTCATGGCCCTTGGTCCTTTCCAGTTCTGCCTGCTTATTTGGGATGATGATGTGAATTAATGATGATTATTATGTTATGTATTATGCCTGATGATGATGATTATGTGCCATCAAGTCATTTTCGACTTCTGGGGACCACATAGATTTTTTCCATGATGATCTATCCCTAACCTGGTCTTTCAGGTCTTCCAACAGTGCACTCATCACCACTGTAACTGAGTCCATCCACCTTGCTGTTGGTCATCCTCTTCTTCTCTTTCCCTCCACCTTTCCCAGCATTAGAGCCTTTTCCAGAGAGCTGGGTCTTCACATAATGTGAATGAAGTAGGATAATTTGAGCCTGGTCATTTGCGCCTCAGGTAAGAACTCTGAGTTAATTTGTTTGATGATCTATTTGTTTGTTTCCTTGGCTGTTCACAATATTCTCAGGACTTTTCTCCAACACCAAAGTTCAAAAATGCCAATGTTCTTTCTATCCTGCTTCTTCGAAGTCCAGCTTTTGCTTCCATAGAGTACCACAAGGAATACCATAGCTTGCACTTTGAATAATTTTTCCAAGGTCTTCAAACTTCAAAAATAGCTGTTGTAAGAGTATCATGTTCTTTAGTTTTTATATTTTATTCTCTCCCCCCATTCCCCTCCTCCCCAATGTTTGGAAAGTAAAGCGTGTGATCTGAGTGCCCAACCATATACAGGCCAATTCTCTCAAAGTTTTCCAGCAAACCTCTAATATTTTTTTTTCCATTTGTGACTAAACATTTCTCTCCATCTGATTTTATTTTATTTGCTGGATTCTTTCTGGGGGCAGAATAAAATCTCCATTTCTGCTATGTCTTATGTTTTGATTTATAATCTCAGGAGACACTAGATTATGGCAATGGATGCTTCCCCACCATCCATGTTTTTGCATTAATATTACATGCTAGGAAAACGTGCTAAAAACGGATGAGTATTTCTAAACAAGCTCCAAGTTAAATTGATTGGAATTCTTTTTTCACGATTTAGAACCAGTAAATATGATGCATCTTGGAGATTTACAAGCAGGACAAGGTGGAGGGCCCCATCTCATCCAAGCCTGGTGGGTTATTGCTTGAGATAAATTGTTGGCTGGAAAGACTGTTGAATTGAGCAGCAACATAGATCATCCATTCTTAATTGGCTTGGACATTAGATCATGAGGATGTCTCTGCATGAGACACAAAACCACCTGAAACAGAGAATGATTCTCTTACAAATTAATATCTGGAGAAACAGTGGTGGCATTTAGGTCAGATTTATGCTTTAAAAGCCACAGTTTTGTACCTCTGGTTTCTAAATTTATTTTGGTATACTAATGTGCTATTTGGCAATACAGTTAAAGGCCTTGGCGCTAAGAAGGCCAATTTAGCCATACATTTTTTCTTTGTTTGTTCTGTGCCATGATAAAGAAGAACATGTTAGCCAATCCTCACATCGACTGGTCCTTTTAAAAGATGATGCTTTCTCACAGTATAACCTTGTATGGACGTTTGCTGCACCTTGCCCTCTTGAAATGTAAAATGGTGTCTTGTTGGAAAGAAATATGGCACATAACAGTAAAAATATAGCATGTAATCTAAAAACAATTTCATCTGAGGGGAAAGATGCAGATTAATTCCAAATTGTAATGTCCTATTCTGCAGTGTTGTTCTGAACAGGTGCATTAATTATTAACAATTACAGTAAAGAGCTCTTTCTGGGTTTAAGGATTTCTGCAGTATATTATTTATTTTATACATTTATATCCTGCCTTTCTTTTCAGTTGAATACTGAGGGAAACTAACAATGATTAAAATGCAAAATATACAAAGAATAATGTTAAGCTCAAGACCAATACAACAAAAACAATTAACATACATCTTAACAGATATGCTAGTCCTGGAAAAAGTGGAGCTAAAAGTGACTCCTGAAGGGGTAAATTTTATATTTTATAGACATACAGGAGGAGATCCCATTCTGCACACCAGGAAAATGAACTTTTAACAAAAGAGCATCTTCAGGAGGACATCCCCTGCAGATCTGTATAGCAAATCAAATTCTTAATGGGACAGGCAGTCTCTCAAGTATTCAGGCCATAAGCCATTTGGGATTTAAAGATTAATGCCACCTTCTTAAACTGTAGCCAGAAAACAATTTATAACAAAAATAGCAATTTTAGAATTGGCATCCAGTGATTCTTATTATCTTGCATTCATGTTAAGTTATTGACTTCACTGTAAACTATCCTGAATGCCTTGGAAATATGATAAGGTGTCAGTGTTTTAATGTGAAATCAGTGATGATGTAAACAATAATCCTAGGAAGCAGCAGTCTGTTTTTGAGAAGTATTGTGAATTTTCGACTTGTAGCTTGAGACAAAGTGTGAAGGAAATCAAGTTGGTCAAATTTCTATCTTCTGAGACCACTCATTCAGTCAACTTTTACTCAATTTTGTTCAGCTCACTGAAGCAGTAAATACATTTCACCCCTTCAGTTGGCATAACCTTCACTGCTATGTGTGAATGTTTTCTCTTCTTCTGGGTTAAGAGCCCTTTTTCTAGTTCACCAATCTCCCTAAAGTCACTATGACAGATCTGCAGGTCTTGGCTCTGATGTGACTTATGATGACAGTTCCAAGACTGAAATCCTGTCACAACAATGACTTGAGCCTGAATGAACAAAAAAGATCTAAGTAGAATGTGATAAGCTGGTTACTCTTGGCTTCATTGGCCATTGACGCATAGCTTTGCAGAGGCTTTGTCAAGAGTTCAAAAAATTCATACACTTACCCCAGTTATTTTTAATGCGGACTTACAGTATATCATCAATTAAGGCCGGTGTCATTAATTAAAGTGGGTCTTGTATTTGTTTTAATACATGATTTAGGTTCTCTGATTTTATAGTCCAAGGTTAATTGCAACATAAGCACTGATGATTTTCAGATGTATTTGCCCTTGCCCTGGATGACAGGATGTGGACATCTCTTTCCAAAAGCCTAGGCAGGATTTCAGATTGGATATGCTCCTATCATGTTAAACTGAGTAAGGGTAAGATAAAGATGACTGTGTTCCACTCTGACCATCTCATACTTCTTGTTTCTTATTTTGAGTTTAAAGTCTCCTGGCTGTAGGTCTTCTCAGACACAAAAAACCTTGGAGTCCAAATCAATGACAGACTGTTGAAATCTGCCATTAACATTCACAGAATCTGCTGGTCTCTCACTACAGAGATGGCAAAGCTCTTGGTTCATACTTTTGGAAACATCATAACCAAAATGAGAAAGCCTTGGGAGTAGATTTATGAGAACAAGGATCCTCCTGCTATGGGATTTGTCCCTGTGGATTTGTTCCTTGGGTGTTATTGATCTGTGTTATCATTTATTTTGTCGTTGTTTTCATTTTAATGTGTGCACTAGAGGGTTAGTCTGGGGGGAGAGAAATCAGAAAGTTACCCTGTGGAGATCAGGGGAGTCCCCTCCTTGATGCTTTCAGTAGGTTGCTAAAAGCTGACTTATTGCAGAGAGCATTCCAGTAATTCTTAACTACTGCATTGTCTTTTACTTTTTTACTTTCCATTTTTGCAATTTTTATTGTTATGGTATTTGTTGCTCATTAATTTTTGATTCAGTTTACTTTTTGTTTAATAATACTGTGGGGGTTTATTTATTTTTGCATGTCATGTAAACTGCTGAGAGTTGCAAAGACTGGTTGGGCATAAGTTCAATGAATGAATGAAGGAAGGAAGGAAGGAAGGAAGGAAGAAAGAAAGAAAGAAAGAAAGAAAGAAAGAAAGAAAGAAAGAAAGAGAAAGCTGTGCTCCTGATGCATTTTGCTTTAAAAAAATTAGAAAAGATAGATGACCATGGATTTGCAGCTTTTCCTCTATTACATTTGGCAGGGGTGCCCACAGAAACTTCCTGCTTTTGTTAAACTAAGCCAGTGTTTCTTAACCTTGGGAACTTTAAGATGTGTGGACTTCAATCCCAGAATTCCCCAGCCAGCATGAAGTCCACACATCTTAAAGTTCCCAAGGTTGAGAAACATTGAACTAAGCATATAATTAATATCCAAGAAGTGGCTGTAACTTGCCAATTCTTGAATATTGTAGCATACGTTAATACGATTTTGGAAAGAAGTTCAACAGTTAAAGATGTAAATGTGATGTTAAATTATATTCCTAAAATAATGGAATTTGCCATTTTATGAAGAACTTTGATTTTACTGAGCCTGGCATTGAGCAAAGAGAATAATCCTACATGAATGGAAAGAAACTTATCTTCTTGATCCTAAAGGATAGATGGATTCAAGTTATGCATTTATTATCTGCTTTCATATGCCTTCATATTCCAAAAATGAGAGAGAGAACAATACGTTTCTATATTATCTAGGTGTAATGATATGCTTAAGGACTGAGTGACATATTGAAACGAATGGATCTTTTTTTACTGGGTTTTCTTTTTTATGTTTAGTTCATTTTAATTATTATAAGAGAAATAGGTATTTTTATATTGTGTAATCACAAGTGTATTTTGTTATTGTTGTAGTATCCATACTACAACAATAACAAAATACATTTGTGATTATATACAGTATATAAGATGATGATGATGATGATGATGATGATGATGATGATGGTTGGTCGCACAGTCAGCCAGATGTTTCAACTGGATTTGGCATTTTTATCTACCTATTGAGTCCTTCCCAAGGACCTGTGATAGGCAGATGTTGTTTATTATTCTTATGGCTGGTCACACAGTGAGCCAGTTGTTTAGATTGGATTTGGCATTATTATTGTTAATTATTATTATTATTAATTATTATTATTCAAGAAGTCGCAAGCAGCACTCTTATTCTGCTGTACTCTTCGTCCATCTTGCACCTTTATTTTTTAAGAA
Organism: Python bivittatus; assembly: GCF_059951505.1. Taxonomy (NCBI): domain Eukaryota; kingdom Metazoa; phylum Chordata; class Lepidosauria; order Squamata; family Pythonidae; genus Python; species Python bivittatus. The sequence continues at coordinate 7,848,044 of NW_028277073.1, forward strand.
ATCAGGAAAGATAAAAAGATTTGCAACATATTCCTTAGTCTACTTTGCATGGGCAGTCACAGAAGCGTCTTGCTTTTATTGAAATAATGAAAGCCAAGTCATGACATCCTGCTGCAAGCACTGGCCCTTTGGGGCATGTGTGTGATATCTAAGTGCATGTATAAAAGGAGGAGGAATTGTACCTACTATGATGCAAAGTTGCTTTCATCAATCTGCCCTTCTTTGACCCCCCCTCCTTCCCCGTGGACAGGACTGGTGGTTTAGTACCAACTGATGGAAAGTTTGAATTAAACTTAACAGCGATCTTTATTAAAGACTTGGTAGTGTGCATATGTCAGAGTGCAAATGGCATACTGTTTGTTAAATGATACTAAACAAAAAGGAGCGAATGTAATATTCTGATTTTGAATCATCCAAGTGAGAGAGAATAAACGGCAGAGTTGCCTAAGAATAATGAAAGCTTATGAATGAGTGAACAAAAAACAGTCCGTCTAATTTTGCATGAATTCAATGCTAAGCAAACTGAGATCATCTTAGAGAAATGCATGCATGTTTGTTTATGTGGAGAGAAAGATGTTATTGTGCATCTTAATGAGTGTTTACATGAAAAGCTGCCATAGTTAAAAAGAGGGAAGCACATAATTTGTTGAATTGCTGTTAACGCTATTTCACTGTAATTGGACCAATAATTACCTTAATTATATAGAAAGAGAGATAGGTCATGATAATATCGTGCATTTTGCTTTGTGCATATGGGCATTTCTGGGAAGATTGTACCACACCAGGAAGGTAAAAAAAAATAGCCACACATAATAAAATTAAAAATACAATTCTATTCACATATAGGATGTGATCTTTGAAAAAAGAAAGTTGAGAGAGATGGCTACACCTAAGTCTGCTGTACATCATTAGACTTATGGATGTCTAAATGGATTCACATTAGGTTTGTGAATATGGATGACAAACTAAATGCACTACAGTATTTTATAGTTGGGAATGAAAAATGGCACCTTCTTGGCCATATTTTGGGGTTAGGGTTACCCTATCTTATGCCATGCATTTGGCGCAACATAAAAGGAACGTACATGGATATGCATTGCTCATTGCTCCAATGTTCAGAGGAAGAGTTTTGCAATTGATTGCACATGTGTTCATTGCAATATATGCACATCTTATGTCCTCTGAGACGGTGGAGATGGGAAAACCTTGGTTTCACAGTCCTATTACTTTTGGGGTGTTCTCTTTTATAAACATGAACATATCCTCGCTATATGTTTGTTCTGCAGGAGCTCTACATGACCTGTTCCATTTAAAGTAGGAGAACCATAGTGGCCAACACACTCATTGCCCAATAAGCACTAGTCCACTGGTGTCCATGGGGAGGGGTGTCAAAAAATCAAAGTGTGATTGAAGCCCCACCCTTTTTTACGTGTGATGCAAAGCATGTAAAAAAGGTGGGGGTTTGATTACATGGTTGTGGCTGCCAGCTTGACCTTTTGATGCTCCCATGGACATCCCTACATTAGTGGGTTATAGTCCATGCCATTGGATGTGTGAAGTATCTTAATGGGTAGGCATATGTGGTGGAAGGATAAATCCAGGACAGATTGCCTTAAAAAAAGAATTAACTGCTGCATTTTAATTGTTTTAATTGCCTTGTTTTATTTCACCCCATCCAGACCTGAACACCTCTAGACACTGGGTCAGTACATTGACAGCTCCACCTGCACAGCCCAGGGTTGAGGTAGAAAGCTAGGTATCATCAGCATACTGATGATACCAAACCTGAAGCAGTGGATGATGTCACCCAGTGTTTTCATGTAGATGTTAAAAAGGAGAGGGGAGAGAGTTGAGCCCTGAGGCACCCCACAAGTGAGGGCCTTTGGGTGTGATCTTTCCATCCTCCCCTGAACGCTGACTGAGACTGACCACTGACAAAGGAGGCAAATCACTGCAGCTCAGTGCCTCCACTCGCAACCCCTGCAGGTAGTCCAGAAGGGGACTGTGGTTGATAGCATAGAAAGCTGCTGAGAGATCAAGAAGCACAAGGACGGATGCACCCTTCTCATTCTAGCTCTTCCAAAGATCATCAACAGGCATGACCAACAGTGTCTTTGTACTGTACCCCAGTTTGAAACTTGACTGAAAAGGGGTCCAGATAATCTGCTTCCTCTAAGATCCTCTGAAACTCCTGTCTGCCTTCTCTACAACTTTCCTCACAAAGGGAAGATTGGAGCCTGGATGATAATTGCCCAGAATGGAGGGGTCCAGCAATGACCTCTTGGGGGTGGCATACCACCACCTCTTTCAAAGCCAGTGGGACCAGTCCTTCTCTCAAAGAAGCTGATACCGCAGCATGGGTCCATCCCTTGGTTGCCCCCCAGGCTGTCTTAACAACCCAGGAGGAGCCAGGATCTAGCAGAAGGTGGCTGAACTAACAGATTGGAGGACCTTGTCCACTTCCTTGGGTGTCATAGAATTGAATTCATACATGTAATTCATGAAATAGATGGATTGTGTTATATTTGTCTTGAACCTATAACTACTGTAACATTTTTAGCCCTGTTATCTGTCTTGCAGGCCAGGTCCTATACATCAAGCTAATACTTTTTTCCTCTTTATTGGTTAGCCTCTATTCATTATTTTACAACCCTAATAAAATCAACTGTAATCTTGGGAGTTTGTTTAGTTATTCATCTTCCATTGTGATCTATGTTTTTAATGATGCACTGCTATTTTGTTATTTAGGACAAACACGGCATTCAAAAGAATAAAGAGACAAAGCAGAAATGTCTATATTCAGAAGCAATCAGGGAACTCAACACCAATTTTTCTTCTTTGTGTATTAAAGACCCATGCTATCATACATGTGATATACAGTGTGTGTGTGTGTATGTGTGTGTGTATACACACACACACACACACACACATATATGTATATGTATATATATATATATATATATATAGAGAGAGAGAGAGAGAGAGAGAGAGAGAGAGAGAGAGAAGGGGAGGGAGGGAGGGAGAGAGGGAGGAGGGAGGGAGGGAGGATCTGGCTTAGTGAGAAAAGTGGGTCTCTTTATTACAAATTGAAGAAAATGTAGCAAAGAATAAATTCAGCACCTTGGATAGAAATTGACTCTTCTTTCATCTGTAACCTGATTTATTTTTTATAAATTATTTTATTCTGTTCAGTGTAATGGCAGTTGAGAGTCTTTGGAAAGAAATTATTTGTGCTAAGCAGCTCAATGAAGTTATTTTGTTCTTCTTGTTGTTTACAATTAAGATGCCACTAAAACTTGATTAATTCTTCCAATGGCCATGATCCCTCAGAAACTGTCTGAGAAGGAATGTCACACACTGTAACTTGGATATTTTCACTCTTTGCACTGATAGATTTTTGTTGTTGTTTGTGAGATAAAGCCTTGACAAATCATTGGTAAAATGGAGCTAAAGTTAAAATGATTAATTGTGAAATTAACTGTTGATTTTCTGTACTGAAGAAATCAAGGCATTTCCTTGGCAAAAGCAATGGCACACCAACCCTTGTTAATGATTATTGTTCATTTTTTTTTCACCTTGAAATATAATGAACCTGGAAGAAGCAAATACACATGGTTGTAAGAATGAGAATCAGTCATTTTATGGATTTTGAAATAATCTCTTATGTATAATAAAATCTCACAAAACAGTACTGTTAAATTTGCAAGGTTAAAAAAAGAAAACTGTCACTTGATGCTTGAAGTAGTATGATGTACAAGGAGTGTTGGGTCTGTGAAAACAAGATAGCAGAAATAATGCTGTTTTAGAGGTCTAATCCAAGATTTATAATTGATGACATTGTGGTGGGAGTACACGTTATACTTGGTTGTGAAAACTATCCTAGCATACAAAAATATTTGAAGGTTCATTCATTTCATTCATTTTAAAACTACAGTAGGTATTTATGCTCCAGTTAGAGTAAACCATTTTATTAATAATTATATGATGCCTTGGATCACATAAAATATGACATCAGATTAAAAGGATGTAAGAAATGCAATTAGCTGAAACTCAAAGATAGTAAACTATGCACTTAAGTCAAGATGATCTATTTATTTACTTCTGAATGAACTCAAAGTATTAGATGTATTTTTCATGTCTGTCTATTGAAAGAAAACCCTTTGTATTCTAAATTGAAGAATTTATGATAAATTGAGTCCAGCAATTGACTTGTTTATAATCTGTATTTCTTCTGCCTCCCTTCTGTTCCACCTTGTTCTGAAGGAGATATCCCCAAGCACTGAGATAGGGTGCGGTTGAAACCTGGAGATGCTTATATGGATGCATGAAGTGCCAGTTTTTTGGGGGGGAGGAGGTATTGTTTTTATTGTGTTTGGTTTTTATTGCTGTTGCAAGGCACCCACAGTTGTGTTTTTTAAGATGGGAGGGCACATAAATCCTTAAAATGAATAAAATAATAAATTGGTGTAGCTAATGTCTCTTGACTTTGGGAGTTCTATCTATCTACCTGAAATTACTGTTAGAAGTCATACCAAGACTTCTTGGGGTAACGTTTCATCAGTACGTGGATGATACAATCTTGCCTTTCCTTTCTGCCTAACTATCTTGGGAAAACTGAGGAAATAATGAAGAACTGGAAGCAACTTGGAAACAGGCAAGGTAAACTAGTTCAAAAGGATGGGAGGAGGATGGGGCAAGCTAATTTGGTGGAGGTCTCCCATAGGGTTTGGATGGGATTGCATTCTCTTTGGAAAATTAGAAGCTGATTTTGCCACTGCCTTAAATCCCCTGATTAGGTTTAACTAGACTATTCTAAGGTGCGCTAGATCTGCTTCTGATGGGGATGCAGCAACAGAATGCATTTGGTTGTGGACCCTGATGACTGGGGAATTGTACCAGCTGTACAGGTTGCTAACATTGTTGGTGGTTACCATTCAGGCCTAGTCAGTTTGGGACCAATTACTAGAAGGGCTACCTATGGTAGTTTGAACTTAGCTGAGCCTTAAATTTGATTTTTGAGAGCTTCCTTCTGACCCACATTCAATTTTAGCAGAGTACTCATAGCAGATTTTTTTTTAGTATGGGCCCTGTTTTTTTAGAATTTCCATCTTAGGAAAATGTATAGTATATGGCCACTATCTCCTTTTTAAAATAGGCTTTGAAGATTTCTTATTCATTTTGTTTTTATTTATATTTTAATGCTGAATATTTAACTCATTTTTGTGCTGTGTTCACTGGTACTTAGACTTATGCTTCTTTATTCTGATGAAATAGTTTTATATTTATATCACTATTTTGCTGATTTTTTAAAGATGTTTTGTTATCCTGCCTTTATTATTTTTATAAATCACACAAGGCAGAGAACTTACCTAACATTCCTTCCTCTTCCAATCTTCCCCGCAACAACAACCCTGTGAGGTGAGTTGGGCTGAGAGAGACTGACTGGCCCAAAGTCACCCAGCTGGCTTTCATGCCTAAGCCAGGACTAGAACTCACAGTCTCCTGGTTTCTAACCACTAGACCAAGCTGCCTGCCTGTCTGTCTCTCTCTCTTGTTTTAAACAACTTTTATAATATTGTTGATTGCAGCAACAAACATTTTGAATGTATTTGTGTTTATGGAGGGTAGATTTGCTGATGGCAATACATAATAATTAAATTTTATTTTTTAATGTGGTGTGAACTATATAGGAAGGGTTAATCCTGGAAGGAGGCCTGTAACAATCAAACCAAAGCAAAGCAAATATTGTGCAGGTGCTACATAAAACTTCTGCCCTCTTCTAATGTTATTCTAGAAGCATCCATTGTCATCACAAATGTTCCTTTGTTTCCTAGAATTCATTTAGCAATAAATCTCTCAGTGTCTTTTTTTTTGGGTGGGTGGAGGGAGATGTTTAAATACATCTTACTGGAATTTAATTTAGAATTCCAAACATGTTGCCTTTTCTTTAAATGATTCAAATCAAATTAATTCTGTGGGTCATTATTTTCATTATCTTATGGCTAGAAGCTAGGTTCAGTGAGTGAACTCCAATCAGGTACAGCTGTTTAAAGGCAAGCCAGAAGATGAACAGGGAATCAAAAAGTCTCAGCTTGAAAATTCAGTTTGTTCCAGAGTTGCAGACCAGAGTGAGTAATTTAACAGGATCTAGTGGAATCCAATTTGCCTCTTGTACCCTTGTGAGGGTAATGCAGGTGGGACTTGCTGTTTGTAGGGATTCTCTTCCAGCTTAACCACTGCAGATGATGAGACCATGGATACTGAGACCTTGAAAAATGTATTTTTCACTTGCACAGAAGCCATTTTGCACATAATATACACAGAAAGTCTAAAAGTTTTTCTCCCAAACAGAACCATGTGCCCCAAACCATGGATACATCAAATCCTTTACTGCAAAAAAGTTGGTCTAGTTTCTATCTACCAATTCTGGAACCCAAACCACAGGTGATAGATCATGAAGCCCACCTGTAGCTATCATAGTACCATGTGTAATGAATGGTGCTAAAGCACGGTAGACATTTTGTAGCCATTTCCTCATCTTCTGCAAAAATGGATATCTGATTCAATGGGGCTTACAGAGTACTGTCTTCTATTTTTACCCACAGCAGAAGTTCTTGGTATAGGACTGACTGAGAGCAAATACTGATAAAAAACCAAACAAACATTCAAGTTAGTTTTCATGGCTGAGGATGGATTTGAACCTGTATTTCCTGGATTAGATAAAACTTGAGATGTTAAGGAAGATTCAGTTATGTTATGAAGTCTGGACATTGCTTTCCTACTGCTTCTCTTCCTTCCCCATTGCTAACATAATTGCCTTAGGTTGCTTTAAAAAATATCAGGTTTATCCTTTTGTTATATAGAAAATTTGTTATGCAAAGGTCTTCCATTTCAATAGAACAGAGGCCAAAGTTTCCATTAAATTTGTACCCTGAGATATGAGCATATTCTCCAGCAAACAAGGCTCAATTCTGAGACAGAAAGTGGCTATTAACTCACAAAGCAATAAATGATAATTATATTTTCCCCACATAGTTGTTATCATATTTTATTTCTTTAGATATTACAGTATCAGGAAGTCTATTATGATTCCAACTTTTGAGCAAACAAAATATAACATCCATTATACATATTAAAAGATTTATAATATTCTTTTTAAAATTTATTATGTAGTTACAATTAGAACAGAAGCACTTCAAGAGATAAAGGTTTTGACTATGTATATGATATATTTTCCTCTGTTGTTAATGTATGAAATATTGCATATCAGCAAAGAGTGGTTTGAACTGTTCACCACAGGCCACCAACTCTTCCAGGTCTTGCCTTTCTATCTCATGATAAATGAGATGCCTCATGAATGCATGGAAAAGAAACACCAGCCTGTTCTGTGCTGATGCAATGGAGGCAGAGAAGTAAGTAATCTTTGTAGATTTCACTGTGCACAGCAGGACTTGAAATGGGCCATTCTCTTTCTTGGAGTTTGTATCTTTCAATCCCTTGCAGTTGGGGATGCAGTCCGTGTTACTGGCTCTTAATTCAAGAGATGTCATGTAGCAATTAATATTGGAAGATTAATTTTCCACTTGTACTGAAACTTGTAGAACTGAAACATACAGGAATTCAATATTTCATCACTCTGTTTACTTGGAGAACAACACTGATGATGATGGCTGATGAGACAGATGGCATCTGTGTCATGTGGCAGAATTTAGTTATCCCCTTGCATAACTGGCATAAAATATGACTCCTGTTTCAGTAGAATGAATAGTTTCCATTCATCTGAAGGATTGATTATGCTATCATTTGCTGTAAAGGAAGCTGGCAGGATTATGAAAACTATTAAAATATCAAATGGGAAGAAGGGGCATGCTTGCTTTTCACGTTTGGAAAGTATTCAGCTTTCAATTGAGGACAGCTTCTTTCTATTGGCATCTTTTCTTTTGGCACACAGATGACTTCAGGTCAGAACCAATTGTCACAGTCAAATAGCTCTCTGAAAATTGTAGGTTGAGATTGACAGTTGAGACACTGAAAAAAAATGATCCAGCTAATGCCAGGTTGTCTTTGAGCCCAATCAAGCATGCAAAACTGTTCTTTCAGCAAAGCTTTGCTTTGTTCTATCATCCTTCACACTCTAGATGTAATTTTAAATATATTTTAAACATGATATACTATTCTCTGGACATAGATTTGCTGCCAACTCAAGAGGGCCAGGGCTTGAACCGAACTTGTGATGTGAAGACCTAATTTTACATCTGTGCCAATTTTTGAAGACATTGGATTGCTTCCCAAAATTGATTAACTTACAGATAGTTATGAGCATGAAACTGTTTATTGCTGTATGAACACTGCCCTAAGATTCTTGGAAACAAAACTGGTTACTACTTCAGAAGAGTTAACCTGGATGGCTCTTGGTACATTTGTATTTTTATTGACAGCATCCTCACACCTCAGCTAAATGGTCACTTTTTCCCTTTTTTTATAATTTTTTAATTAAAGGTTTTACAAAGCACATGAAAACGAGCACCAACGAATAAAGAGTCGAAACAGTAAAGAAGAAAGAAGAGAGAGAAAAAGCAGAAGTGCAGAAAAAAAGAAAAAAAGAGAAAAGAGAAAGAAGAAGCCTCTGATTTCCTTTGCAGCAAACATAAGTACAATCGCAAAATTATCTCTTACTCTATGCTTACAAAAACGAGCTCACTTTTTTCCATTATCCATTTTTTTTTCTAATCATCAAAACCACATATCATACATGCATTCTCTTCCATTTCATGCAAGAAGTCTATAAGAGGTTTCCAGACAACCATAAATGTAGATATTGTTTTTTCTCTGATCAAAGAGGTTAATTTAGTCATCTCTGCAAGTTCCATCATCTTCACCAACCAATCCTCCTTTGTAGGTAGTGTCGAACCTCTCCACTTTTGAACATATAATAGTCTCACTGCAGTTGTCATATATAGAAACAAAGTTCTATGGCTTTTTTCTAATTGCTTGTCCATTAGTCCCAAAAGAAAAGTCTCTGGTTTCAGTTGTACTTTAAGCTTTAAAATCTTCTGAATTAATGCGTGTATTTGTATCCAATTTTTTTGGGCCATTTTTACATGTCCATCAAACATGATAAAATGTCACTAAATCAGTGTTGTCCAAACTTGGCCACTTTAAGATGAGTGGACTTCAACTCCCAGAATTCCCCAGCCAGCCATGCTGGCTGGGGAATTCTGGGAGTTGAAGTCCACTCATCTTAAAGTGGCCAGGTTTGGACAACACTGCACTAAATGATCATTTTTTTTCTAAACTATTGCAGGTTTAGAGATTGCCAATATTAAGAGAGCCCTGTCAAATGTGCTAAAGTCTTTGTGCAGGCTCCACTAATTAAAGAAAATGGGTTCTATGGAACCACAAAGAATGTCTACTGACCCCTTCCCAATCTAGTGAGACAACCTTTGAAGATGCCTTTAATTTGGCTATAATAGTCTATGTGAGAAATCTTCCCCAGTACTGAATCATGTCATCCCCAAGACCGAACTTTAACTTGCTCAGATAATCAAGAAGCTCCTATAGTCAGCATATCTTTCTGTTTCAAGTACTCAGTTTTGAGATCAATATCAAAGCTGCTGGATCCTTTTGATTCAGAAGTCCAGAACTACTCTTGAGTTTAGGAATTCAATGTGTTTTCTTTTGGGAATGAGCAGAACTCTCTTGCTGCTCCAAGATCTCATTTGAATCTTTGTCCTATTCCTCATTATTCTTACCTAGCATTTTTTCTGTTCTCAAGAGCTGCAAGTCATCATGGACACAGTTCATTTACAATTTGAGAGGCAATATCATGTCAACAGCAGTTCCCAGATGACAGAAGGCTTCTATTATATTCAATATTCTGCCTGTAAGTTACCCATTGGCAATTGGTTAGCCATTCTAGACACAGAATGTTGGATAAATGGGAACTTTCATTTGTCTCTTAAAGTGAGAGGCATTGTCTTGGTGTTCTCCTCCCTCCAGAAGAGACAATGGGGTAGGGGTGGGGAGATCTTCCTAGAGACTTCTGCTTTGTGAGGACCTCCAGGCTGTCTCTTCTCTCTACTGGGAGAGGTTATCTATTGGCATGGGGTTTGGTATCATCAATATTCTGATCATACCCAATTATACATTTCGGCCCTGAGCTGAATAGGTGATGGTGTAGAAGTTCTGACCCAGTACCTGGGGGTGTCAGGTTCTAGGTGGGGAGAAACAAACTCAGAATGAATCCTTCCAAGATGGAGTGGCCTTGAGTTTGTGTACCTAATGAGTCCAGAGAAATACAGTCTTTGAAGTCCTTCTAGACTCACAGCTCTTGTTCAGTTAGGACTTTCATACAGTTACTTCTGCAGCCATTCCTTGATCAGGAGGCTCTGCTCAGTTATGCTCCCATTTGGATTACAATAAATGTGTTCTACTTGGGCTGGCCTTGAAGAACATTGTGAAGTTACAGCTGGTGCTCCTGTTTTGGTTGTTGCACTTGTTGCCAGTTGGCTTCTGGATGTGATTCAAGGTGCTGATTGTCATCTTTAAAGCTGTACATGGCTCTGGACTGGTTATCTAAGGGATTGTCTTCTCCTGTATTCATCTGCTCATCCAACTACATTGAATAGGGTTAGCTCCCTCCAGATCCCATCTTTATGAGATTGCCATCTGACAAGCCCTCAAAAATGGGCTTTTCTAGAATTGCCCTCACACTTTGGAACTTCCTTCCTGTGGAGATTGAGTCAGCTTTATCTTCTATTTGGGCTTTAGAAAAGCTGTCAAGATCTATTTGTGCCACCTAGCACAAGAAGAGGGTATGTTACGATTAAAAATAGGGTTTGCATGTGCATGACCTTTGCATTTTCTGTTTTTTTACATTTTGATTTCCTTCCTTCCTTCCTTCCTTCCTTCCTTCCTTCCTTCCTTCCTTCCTTCCTTCCTTCCTTCCTTCCTTCCTTCCTTCCTCTGTTTAGGATGAATTTGTTAGCAGCCCAGAGCAATGTTTTTCAGCCTCGACATCTTTATGATGTATGGACTTTAACTTCCAGAATTCCCCAGCCATCTATGCTGGCTGGGGAATTCAGGGAATTGAAGTCCACACATCTTAAAATTGCCAAGGTTGAGAAACACTGGCCCAGAGCCTTCAGGGCTGGTTGGCATACACATGAAACAAATAAATAACAATGAATGGATAAATCCAGCAGGACCTTCCTATGTTTTCTGACACCATGCCTCCCTTCCTAGGAGCTGAGATGCTTTTCCTTCTGTAGGATCACCCTACTGCCTTGATACTACAAATAAAGCTTCTCAAGACTTGGGTTCCTGTGGTATATTCTGTACTTTTTATGCCCTCCCAGGGAACTGTGGTAGGTATAGACTTGCCTGAGTAAGCATTGGCTCTAGTTGCTGATATGATAAGCAGTAGCTTGGGGCCTCTCAATAGTATCTGATGAATTTATCCTGCTGGCAGCTACTATCAAACAGTATGAATCTCATTTATAACAGATATAAAAATGACAATACTTTCCTTCATTTTAATCACAGCATACTTCAGTGCGGCACTTCATTAAATACAATCCTGTATTAATATTGCTGTAGCCAGCGCTGTTTCGGTAACTGGAAAAGAAATACCAATTTCTTCTTTGTGAAGGATCCAATTAAGTTTCATTCACGCTGGAGTAAATCCTGCCTCACCTCATGGAAGAACCATAGAATTGTTCTGAAGCAAATAAATTCTCCTTAGAGCTGTGGATTTCTCTGAATCCAGTACATATAACTAATTAAAAAAAACAGGATAATTGTAAACCTAGCAAATTCATGCTTGAGAAAAAACTTTAGCCTTCTTCCTCCTCTAACCTTCTTGATATAAAGCCTTTAATGGACTTCATCACCATAAAGGGCAGTGTTTTTGTATTTTTGAATAGTTGTGTGACTGTTATACCTTTCATTGTGACTGTAACACTATTGTACAACCACATGTGTTAAAATCTACTCAGCCATTTTAAAAAAAGGGGATCTGTGTTAAGGTTACATTTGTTCATGAGTACCATATGCTACGTGACAACTGGATATCCTTGGGTTAATCTTTTGTTTATTGCACAAATTTTTCTTTATGTCTTAATCCGCATAGGGATACTAGCTATTAATTAGCCATCTTTCATGAATATTAGCAAATATTGATGCAATCTCTAGCTTAGATTGACTTGGAGATGTGTACAGATATGAATGACTCACATGAATATTAAAAGTTGGTCCAAATCAAACTTTCCCAAAGGAGATTAGGGGTCAGGATGCTATCATCTTCAGCCCTTTGAAAAACAAATGATCTGATTTAAACAGTGAAATACCATCTGATTTTCTTACCCTAAACCATGCAAGGAAAGGGGGAAAAAAATACACAATGGTCTTTACAGATGAAGTTGTGTGCTACCAAAGTCGGGTAGCATACATTTTGTGACTTGCTCCTCCCAATTCAGCTATGGACAACTGTTATCATTTCTCATTCCTTAGGATGAAAATAGATACAACATACGCATGGATGTCACAGCAGCTTATTCATCCATGGTACATTGTCCTAGCTTTGCAGTTTGTATGATAAATGTACACACTAGAGAATGGGGCAGCAGTTTAGCCATCAGTCTCACCCTTCCCTTCATGCTATAGGTGAGAAGCCTGACATTATCTTAAGTCATAAGAGGCGGCCAAGGAGAGCTTCATGCACATTGAAACACCCCAGCAGCAGTATTTTCCAAAGCCCTGTTGTTTCTTCCCCACTGAACTTATAATGTAAATATGAGATGCATCCTTTTGTAAAATTAAGCTCTCCTATGGTCAAAAATAAACAACTTGATCCTATATCAGGCCATTACCTAAACAAGGAATAGATGAAAAGTCTATCTCCTACCCAAGGATGAATTGCTCCTAGCTCTTTATGTAGACTGGAGAGGAGGAAAAGACACAAGAAACTTGAACACTGATTACTATAAATAGAACTCAGGCTTGATACTCAACTTTTACTGGTATTCTCTCATAGTGGCTTCTTAGGTTTTATATAATAAACTATGCATTAGGAATTTTAGGACACGTGTTCTCATTTACAGTAAATGGTTTCACTGCTGAGGAGAAGCCTGACAGCTTGGCAGTTGTGGGAAAAATATGAGATCCTCCAATGGCCATCTATTCTGGGCAATCCAATTTTTTGCACTATAAGATCTGCTTGCTACTACGTATATTCAAAGTCCAATTGGTTCTCTACAGATGTTCAGTAGGTTTGAACCACTGATCCTTTGATCCTGCATATTAAAAGTTTAAAAAACTGCAAAGTTGATTTTGACTTCTGGTGAATTCATGCAACTTTCTTGGCAACAATCTGGAAAACCCATTTTCTGAGTTTTTTTCTTTCTTTTTTTTAAGTCTAGGGCTTTTCCTTGTTGTCATCTATCCAAGTACAAGCCAGGACCAACTCTGCTTAGTTTCTGAGCCAAGGTAAGGGCTTGCCACCTATTAAGGCTGTATTGTTAGACTTCCATATTTTTGCCAAGAAAACAACACTGATGTCTCTATGTAGTCACCAGGAGTCAAGTTCAACTTGAGGAAGTCTTGACTTTTAAAAGGATATAATATCTGAGATTATTTAGTTCATCTTTGGGTTCTAAAGATGAAAAACAGGAGGGAAAGCAACAGAAATGAATTGAATACTAAGCACCCCCTCACAGTTAGAAAGTGGATTTGCAAAATGTTATAAGGAACAAGATAAGCAAATATGTAGGCTGGTTCAGCATTTCTTTTGTGTGTGTGTGTGTGTGTGTCTGTGTGTTTGCCAATTTTAGTGGTATATGGCATTTAATGCTCTGCTTTTTCAATAGATGATAAAGAATTAGGCAATTTGTCTACAAAATAAACACCTAAACTGCAAAGTAGGGAAATTCTTTTTCATAAATAATTTAGACTAGCTCATTATTCCTTTTGCTTGCTTTTATTTTGTCTTTAAGAGATTATCCAGGCTTGAAAAAAGCTACTTTTGATCTGCACACCCAGTTATATACTGCTTTTCTCTGTCAGCCAATGTGGATCAGCCAGCTGTTAAGTGTTTGCAAATATGAGAAACATAGTAATTAAAAATTAGTACCAAGATTCTCAGAAAGTAGATACAAAACAACTATAATTCAGACAGGGTAACATTACTGGTAACTACAGGTAGGACAGCAAAAGGGAATGGCACTCCTCAATCTACAAGATGTGGATAAAAAGAATGTATTGATAAGATATGTATCCCACCATTTTCTCTGAAGCTCAGGGGGACCTGCCTAGGGCTCCCTTCTCCCCTCCAATTTCCCCTCACAACACGTATCCTGTGAGATAGATTTGAAAGAGAACGACTGGTCCAAAGTCATCCAGTTGAGCTTCCGTTGTTGAGAGAGGATAGAACTTACGTCTCTCTGGTGTTAGACCAACATTTTAACTGCTATACCACACTGGAACACTGACTTTTTTTTCTAAATGGTTCTACCATTCTATTCATTTAAAGCACAACAGCTTTCTCTTCCTTTGCAGCCACGTACACTAAAAGTTTGCCTAACTATAGACAAATTATCACAACTGATTATGTGTCCCATAGACTTCAAGCAACTAAGTATGATAGGCAGCCCGTCCCTAAGGAGGCAAAGTGACCAAGGACCAATCAAGCTGACATTAGGCAGACTGAGACTGTGATATATTCTAATCCTATCCCAGACCAGAAAGGAGTGTTTTTTTGGGTTTTTTTGTTTTGTTTTGTTTGTTTTTAAGCCCTCCTTTTAGAATCATTGTATCAGGGAATAGTTAGAGGGGATTCAGTTTAGTAGAACTTTTTGGTAGGGCTGTGAGGCTTTCAAAGATCTCGGGGTCAGATAGAAGAAGATGTTTGCAACTGACTGAGAGCAGTTTCATTAGTTGAAAAGGATTTTAGCTAGCAGAAGGGACATGTGCTTCATCCAGCCAGAAGACAGACAGACAAGCAGATGGAAAGATAGACGGATGAAAAGATAAATGGGATTTACACCAATCCATCTGGATCGTCAACTTTAAGAACTCTAAAGATAGCACACTTTGAATACCCCAGCCCATCAAGAAACATTGAGAGTTATATTTGACATACCAAGCAAAGTTAAAATTAGTAAGTTGAGTTAAAAAATTAGTCATGTAACTATATTTAATTTAAAAAAATACTAATCAGTTTTATATATAAAAATCAACTCCTACTCCATGAAAAATAACATTAATTACAATATATATCACTATAATATTTTGAGTAATCCATGAAAATGTGTATGTACTTATGCAACCATAACTACAGTACATATGACTTTTGGACTGCTAAGCCTGAGAATGAGTGGAAATTGAATCTTGAGTCCTTGATGAATTTAGATAAGTATATGTATCTTTGGAGCTGCAAATTCTATGTGTTCTTAATATATTGTTTCACAGTAGAAATGAGAATCTTAGCTGTTCAAAGGTGTATAAAATTAGTAACTGCATAGGCTACTCCATGTTACAGAAGTATGGAGTGGAAACATGTTTAGTTGTTCTTAACTGTTACAGACTCACCTAGCT
This sequence comes from Python bivittatus, assembly GCF_059951505.1. Classification (NCBI taxonomy): domain Eukaryota; kingdom Metazoa; phylum Chordata; class Lepidosauria; order Squamata; family Pythonidae; genus Python; species Python bivittatus. The sequence goes on from NW_028277073.1 coordinate 7,863,635, forward strand.
GACCTTGGATGATCTTGAAAACGTAAAACCTAAAACACTAACCTGGTTAATATTTGGATGGGAGACTTAGCAAGAATGCCCAGGGTTTAGCCTAGATTGGGAAGTTGAAAAACATCCCCAAAGAACCCAATGGTAAACCACTTCTGTAAGGTCATATCAGACTCAGAATAGGACATTTTAAGATTAGAAGGGTTCAACCTTCAAAATGCTTTGTACATTTCCAGTTCAATATCTTCTGGATCTGTAATGGATTGAATGAGGGCTAATCAACTGAAGCACAGTCTAGCTAAAGTATTAATTCATGAGGTAGGTAGCATAGGAAAGTTCTGGCTTATTTCAGATGGCATGTATTTCTCCTAAAGTAATAGAGTGTGGAGATGCTGTTAAATCTGATCATCCTGATAGATGCTCTGGTGCTCTTGTGGAACACATCACCTTTAACCAACTCAAAGCAAAACATTGTTGGTGATGTGAACTCAAGGACACACATTGCTTTCAAGAACATGGCATTTGCTGATGGAGGCTGTGATGATTGCAAATGAATGAGACTGATGACCATTGCTCTCATGTTTGGGTAGTAAGGTGACCTCCTGAAGGGAATATGCAACAACTTCTCATTGCTCATAACTTTAATATACTGTTGCAGTTTCCAAGCAGAAATACTCCTGACATGACACTTGCAAAAAACACTGAAAAGTTCTTAACAGAAATATTTGAATGTTCGTGTTGCTACACAGAGGCTCATGAAAGAAATACAAACAGAAAAGATTTGCAGCACTTGACATTAAAACGTATCTTGTTCTTCATGCTAATAAATGCATTAGAATTTATAAGCAGGAAGACCTCCCATTACGATATGCAATATGTTAGCTTCACATAAATCAGAGAAAAACTCAGCTTGCAAGTAATATTTTAATTAGTAGTTTCCAAAACTGTGATAGATGAACATCAAGAAAACTCACATCCACAGTTCAAGCTTAGTTGCAGCCTACTTCTTCACAGGATGAAGCTGTTGTATGTACACTGAGAAATACAGACATATAATGTTTCTCTTTGCTGAAAAGAAGCAGATGCTACCCTTAGATACTTTCAGAGCTGGGCTGATGTCTTGAAAAAGCAATTGTCATTTTTATGTTGCTGGGGGAGTCAAATTATGCTTTGAGCTGCTATAATAGCTGACACAATCTGTCTTTTCAGTGGCACAATTTGCTGATAAACTATTTTGTATTTGCCTTATCCTGCATTCCTCATTCAGGTGGGACTACCATTCTTTTCCCCTCTGAGCAATGTTTGGATGGAGATACAAGCTTTATTGGAAACACAGTGCTGACACTACATCTACCTCTAGTGTCTCATTCACCCTAACACTCTTTATTTTCTCCTGAGTGGCAACCTTGCTACTTAGTCTTGCTGAACAGGTGAGCTCAGGGAAAAAGGAAACTTGATCTATAGATACTGAAGTATGGGTCTTGGTGGCTAAGGGAAGTAGGGGAGCCAAAGATTGGCTGATGATCTGTGTCCTCAAAGTTCTTCTCCATTAAGATGGTGAGAATGGTTCCCCCGGTACCCAACTCTCTCCTCTCTCACTTTTCCCTTTTGTTAGAAGTGGTTATTCATGATCCTTTACTGTAAATTGCAAAACACACTTCCTGCAGAACTACAGAGCACCAAAGAATGAGCTTCTAAGTAGCATTTTGAGAGCAGCGCTTAGTTCAGGAATCTCAGTGAGGCTACATCAGTGGGGACTTCATTCTACCATAGTTAGCCATTCTCTAGGGTGCCCATGAATTCTGCTTTATGGAAGAGACTTTTCTTCTTGGAGTTAACCCTTTGGGTAGCTCACAGAACTTCTCCAAATGTTACTGGCAAACTGTAATTATTAATGTGTCAGAAAAGGGCAATGGATGAACAGCCAGAGAGTACTTGCATGAGTACTTGTTTTTAATTAAATAACTTTTAATTAAATGTAATTTAGTTTTATATATATCTTCCCATTTTTGGCAGTCTGGCTGCAAGGCCATTTAAAGATCAAATATGACCTATGGCCCCAAAATTATTTTGCCCCCACTACTCTGTTTGAAGGATTGTTTGCTCTGGTTTACTCCCAGGGCTCTTTCACATAACAGCATTAAAGTCTTGTTTCCTAGGGCAGAAGCCTGAAGAAAATCATGTCACAGCACAAAATGTGCTGACTGAACTTCTAACTCCTCTTCTGCCTCACACACAAAGCAGAATATGGGCTTTGTCTGTATGAGAAGTGGGGAGAAGGGAAGAGAGGTGGATAGGGAAAGGCTTTCTTTGGGGCCAGTTTATTGGCAGCAGAAGACTTGTGGGTTTTCTATTGTCAGTTCTCTAGAGAAATGGAGCAATCACTCCTTGGGGACAGAAAACTGTTACCAAAGAGCCCACTCTCCACCACTTCCCTCCCTTACACTTCTTTTACCACCCATGGCAAGAGAAATGGGGTCAGGTGGCAGGGAGAGAAGGAGGGGAAAAGGGTCTTCTGCTGCCAGTTCTCTATTCCTACAGAGCAATCCCTCCATGGGATGGGAGAACTAGCACTAAAAAAGCTGATCTCTCTCCATTCTCTCCATTCTGCCTTTCCTGTCCCCATAGCTAGAGAAGCAGGGGAAGAGAAGAGATTCATTCCCCACTTCTTTTCTACCACATCTTTTGGCATAGTTGCTGGACAAGTACAGGTGGAGGGGCGGGGGAAAAGGATAGAAGTTCTCCTGGCACCATAAGATCCTCTCCCCTTCCCTTAACTTTATGTTATGGGAATAGTAGTTAGGCAGCTAATTCCCTCTGTTTCCTTCTCTATGGATATTAACTCTTCCTCCCTTTTCAGCTACCAGTCCATGGGTGGAAGTAGGTCTTTTTTGATGCTGGAAAAACACCATGGGTGGCAAAGGAAGTGGGGATGGAAGGAGAGAGAAGTAGGGCAAGGAGAAATGTGATTTCTGTGATAGGACAGTGGACAGCACAAAAACTGTCTTCCTTTTCTTTCCTGCAGGACAGTTGACTTACCTTCCTACCTTTCAGGTACTCCACTGACTAAGCCCTGGGTAGGGATCCATTTTTGATATGTGTTTGGCAGTCTTATGGAAGACTGCAGGACAATCTTCAAAAACTTGCACCTCCCTTGTCCTGCTGATCAGCAGTGATGTGCCTGTTTGGCCAGTACAGGTCGGTAGCTTACCTCCCTCCCACTTCCTTTTCCCCACCAGTTTTCTGGCATCCTCAATTCCTGGTTAGAGAGTCACACAGAAGAGGCCTCAGAGGAAGAGCCATAAGGAAAGAGTGAGGGGCAGGAAGTGAAAATATAGTGTTCTTATGTAAATCAGGATATGCAAATATCATGCAAATTTTGGATTTCTTTCTTGCCAATGCCTGTTCTACAGCATTCTCTAATGGCTCATTTCTTATTTGGCATTCTCTTCCATGTCCTCAGATGTTGTGGGAAACAAGAAGATGAGCTCATTGTCTAGTAATTGTGGAAACACAAATGTGTGAACAATATGTATACACACACACACATACACACCCACCACTAGGAATCCAGATTTTAATTAGTCTTGCAACTGCCTACTGTTTCATTTAGTTTGTTGTATTATAATTGAAATTCCTCTATACACTTTTCCCTTAATGCCTGGAGTAGAAGAAGATGGATTGATATATAAACAGCAGCAGCAACAACAACATATTCTTTGATATGCGTTCCTGCACAGCAAGGACTGAATGGTAGTGCAGTCAAATTTGCCTGCCTCTCAGTATCATCCAGTTAAATATTTCTGATTTTATGCTTAGAAGTGCCTGGAGATGTTGGATGTTTGAATGCAGCAGGAGCCCTTGTTCGGAGATGTGCTCCTGAGCATCTGCAGAGTGTGAAAAGAATCTAAGTAGCATCAAGTCCCACCCAAATAGAAAAAAAATACTCATACTGAAATATAATTGTCTTGGATGCAGAGTACAGGCTTAGCCCAGCTGTCAGTGAATGTATAAATGAATAAATGTAAATAAAATACATTGATTAAAAAATAAATACAATAGGAAAGCCTTACTTCCATCTAAACAATGTTTTGAAGAGAAGCAGCAAGTTCCCTAGCTTTTTGAACATGGCAACTCCTTTAAATAATGATAGGCTTTGTGAGGGACAAACATTGGGGCAGCCTGTGAAGACCCTTCTCCTCATTCCTCCCTCTCTCTTCACCCCCACCCCCAAGTACTAGTGCTTCAACAGCTCATAAATGCAAAGATGTACCCACACATGGGGTTTTAAACTTGGATCTGGGCTGTGTTACTTCAGTATTTCCCTCTATGAAAAGCCAAACTCGCTGCACTCAGCAACTAGGTGATCAAAGGATAATTAAGAGCTAATAACACTGCCTTGTCCTTGTAATCTTATTTTCTTTATGTGTATGCTTCCCCCCACCTTTTTTTTAATATGTAGGTGCATTCAATAATGTAAGACTTAAACTTGTATTAAGATAAGCAGGCTAGCCCAGGTGTTAGTTTATTACCTGAGGGAGAATAGCGGTTTATTCCTTCACCAAATTGAAAAATAAAGTGGTAGTTTTTGAAACCAAGGCGCAGTGATTCCTACTCATGGGGGAAATACATTCCTGGGTTCAAAAATTCTATACTTTTGCACTTAGCCCTGGTTGGTGGATATATTGTCCAGTTAAAAAAAAAGGGAGAGATAATAATAATAATAACAACAATAACAACAACAACGATGAAATCCTGTCCATCTCTGGTTACAGAATTTGCTATTTAGCTACTTATGCTTTATGAGTTTAAAATTTCCTTTTTGGTTTTCTCTTTGGTATAAGAAAACATATTATTTTAAGACCACGCATGCAAAATGATTAGAGAAATGAACAGATGGAAACACTATAGATGAATTATTCAAGCACTAATTGCCATTTAACTTTTCTAGCCAATCAACCTATCTCAGAAATCGTGCCTTCTTTTCAAAAGCACAACGCTTGCCCAAAATTTTTAAAATTCATAAAGACGTCATCTGTTCCTTGTTAACATTCAGGGCCACTTCTGAATAAAGGGATATGAGTAAATATTGTCTTGTCCCAATTGCATAATTAATATATTCATTTCAGGACATAAAACAAATCCTATAAATCTCTTGCCGTTTCCAAGATTCTGTAGTATGCTTCTAATTCTGGAGTTAAACCTCCTTATAGAAGTGCATATGATTCTGTCTTCCTTGATCATGTGTTGCTGAAAGTGGCTTGACAGAGAGATTCAAATGGAGTGGTTTTATTCCATTGGCATAATTAAAATGGGAAAGACAAAGCACTCATTTCAGTAGTAGAGCGACACATTTTGCCCTTTCCTTGCTTGCACCTAATCATGGTATGGACATGCTGTTGTGGCATATGGATTTTGTAGCCTGCCCTGGTTGCTGTTCTGCTGGCGTGAGCCAGTCATGGAGTGAAGAAAAGGGAGAAAAATCAGCTCAGTTGTGGCCTTGAAGGGCAGCGGCTCCATCACAAAGGCTGATGAGCTCACCTGGCTGCTAGCCAGGCTGGCAAGGGGAGACTTTGAGTCAGCAGTCCCATTACGGCAACAAGGAATGTAGGAGTTGGGGATTAGAGCCCTGGAGGGACACCCATTTCTTCAGTTGCTGGAGGAGATGTTGCCGGTGTAACCAAAAATTGGAGAAGGAGAGAAGAAGTGGACAGAAGGAGAAGAGAGTAAAAGGTTGTCGCTGGAGTGATTGGAGAAGCTGGAGAGGAGAAGCTGGAGAGAAAAGGCTGGAGAGGAGTTGGAGAGTGAAGCGAAGTCTGCAGGGCATGTGTCGGTTCCTGCTTGGGGAGAGGAGGAGAATGGTCTAGGGGTGGCTTCCCTGGAAGTCGGGAAGTGAAGAACCAGAGGGTCAAGCTCCACCCAAGACTCTGGAGGGAATGGAGGGAGATGGCTGCTGGAATGGAAGTCCTGGTTTGGGGGGAAAAACTGGGCAGGAGACCCTGAGAGAGGTTCTTCCCCCAACACAAAGGTGGACAGCTTTTTGGCCGAGCTGGAAAAAAGTCAAGCAATGCTGAGCACAGTCCAGTAATCCCATTTCTTTCCTTTCTTTTCTTTCTCTTGACAAGCCCAGAAACAGGGGAGGGAGACAGAGGGAAAGGGGGAGGAAGCAGGAGAGATAGAGGGCGAAAATCATGGGTAAGGAGACATGGGGGATAACCTGACACTAACACTGTTATAAATACCTGTTGTAAATATCTGTATATAGTAAAAGGCACAAAAACCCTCCACTGGTGTGTCTTTCTACGTCCACTTTGATCTTTGCTATGAAATACACATCCAGTTCAAAAACGAACCCCATCACACTATATCTTTTTTCTGCCCTATACCAGTCATGTTGTCTTCATCTAGTACCCGGCCTATGAACAGGGGGAGGCATCTTCCCCTTATTCTGGCCACCTCCAAGGGGAACCTCAAGCAGGTAAAATCAGTTAGACTTTGTTATCCATTCCTGCGAAGGGAAGTCAGGGGACTTGGAGTGACTTGAAACAGAAGCAAATGTCATGCAGGTATAGTTTTCTTCTGATTCAGGGAACTTTTCCCCACTGGGCAGAGACCCCTATAAGTTAGTAATGGGGAGAGACCCTTTGCATGGAAAATGCCTCTGGTATCATTAATGGCATCCTCTGCCTGAAAAGTGAGTGGCTGTTACTCAGTGATAATATTGGACTCCATTCAATAATGCATAAAATAGTTTCCTGTGTTCCTCTGGAGAGAAATGGAATTCAAGGTCAACAGTAGCAGTAACTTCTTCCCTCCCATCCCTTTAGACCTTTAACAGCTGGAAGCTCAGAATGAAAGGATGAAAGCAGGAAGTTTCCAGTACAGCCTGCAATTCACAGGCGTGTGTGTCTTTCAAGTGAAACATTCTAAAAGTCACAGTACTACACTACATTCGACTTTTAAAATTAATTGGCTTTACCACTGAAATTTAATATTTCGTCTTTTGCCCTAGTAATAAGTAAATGCTGCTGAATAGCTCAAGTGAAATATTGAGATTATCCTGTGTCAAGGGTAGGCCAAATGCACCCCTGTGCTCCGTTTTTGTAACTCTAAGAGCTTCCTCTGACAATAACTGAAAATAATATCCCTAAATTCTTGGAAAAAGCCCTGTCCAAATGTGTGATATGGTATCCCTCAGCCTCCCAGAAAACGTTAAGTGTGACCTTTGGCCATAAAAAGTTGTCCATTCTCAGCCTAAGTTTAGATCTTGGTGGAGGACAACAAGCAAACAAACCAAAAAACCCCAACAAATTTCTCTTGGACTTTAAATCAAAATAAAAACAATTTTCTGCAAAAGGAAAAGTGGAACCGAGAACCCAGGGAGAGGAAATAACATTATTAGAGGATGAAGAGCAAAGCATGGGTCTTCAGACTCTCCACATGCAATCAGGCACAGAGATGGGAGGGCTATGTTGATGTTGGTTTATGTTTTCTTTGTGAAGCATGAACTACAAAGGCAAGAGCAAACATATTTTAATGTTTATTTCACTGATTGGACATGATGGACTCAATCGACTTATTACTGCAGCAGCCAGCTGTGAGCATCCATAAAGCAGGGCTTCAGAGAGGCATGCAAAACACTCTCTCCTTTCTCATATGGTAGAGTTTCTTTCCATTGTGGCCCGGTGTATTTGGAAGTGTAGGGAACAGAAGGAGAAGCAGCTGTCACTGCTGTATATCAGCCCAGCTTCTTCAGTAGTTGTAGTGTTCACTTTCCCTTTAAAAGCTGTTTAACGTTTGTTCCAGATCAGGAATGTGCAACAGCTATTGAGCCTATCCTCATTTCTCTCTAGCTCCAGCCAGAAGATACCCTGTTAATTGTTTTTAAAGGATGTGCCCTTTGTGATATTGCTTTTGTCTCCTCCTTGAGGTAGCTTATATTCATTTTAGCTGTTTCAGTTTCAAAGTAGCATTTTCCTCTCCTAGTGCAAGTCTTGCTAGGGACATGATCTAGGATGTTTCATTGATGGTACTGATGGTGACAGTGTTAGGGGCTGGGATCTGCCTAGTTATTATTGGCTACTTTAAGCAGGTGTGAACCCATGCATCTCCTCTGTTCCCCCAAACACTCCTTCATTTCCACTCTGGTTTTTGTTTCAGGAAATCCACCAAGGCTTGGACTGCATGGATCAGCATTGTGGGTTCAGAGTAGAGTAAAAAAACCAACCAAACAAAAAACAACAACAACAAAACAGTGGGGAGAGCAAATAGATCCTCCTCCCTCCTTCTCTTTGAAAAGCAACTTCTGGAGTTTTGGAAAGAGTTGGATGGATCCCTGGTTCCCCCAATTTGCTTTGTAAGTCCAAGCTCTTAGGGTGGAGTGGAGTTGTAGAGGGGGGTGGGTTGGACCAACTACATTTTTATTTGCCTGAATCCAAATCCATCCCTGTCTTGGAGAAGATGTTCATTGTCTTCCTTAATGTGGGCTATACAAATCCATTGCTTTTTTCCGTTACTGGTCTCCCATGGGTGGGAGATCAGGCATCTGCCCTTACACAATTCACAGCTCCTCCTAAAATCTCCTTTCAAAGGGAAGAAGGGAGGAAGATTCATAGCTGCTCTCTGTTCCTTCATGCACCAAGATGCTTGCAGTGGCTTCGGAAAAGGATCCATTTCTTGGCCTGGTGTATCCTCCTGAAGAGATTGAGGGGGATGTTGCACAGAGCTTCTCCCTGGAAAACACAAGCCCTGGTGAGCATACAGCAGAGCTTCTATGAAAGATGTGGAAGCCTGGCAAGACAATGTGAAAAAAATAGAAGGAAATGATCAGGCAGCCTTTCCCACCCCACAGAACAACTACAACTCCCGATCTACAGGTTGAGTTGGGCTTCCTCTCCTTTCACTGGGGAGTCCACACCCACCATGCAGATTCTGCTTTACTGGGCAGCCTTCACCCATCTCACAGACCAGCTGTCTCGGCACCAGGTTTTTGATAAATTGCTAAGCCCCTGGCTTTAGCCATCTGTCAAACTTGCATCCTTCCCTGGTACTACCCCCCACTCGTGAGAACAAATGGTAGATGATGGGTGACAGCAGAAACAAAAGCAGGGGAATCCAGCAATTGCAGCCATTCAATTGTTCTGCATTAAGGACAGCATCAGTTGCTCAATTTATGGCAGCAGATTTTTCTTCCCACTCAAGGGCTGGTGGAGGGCACATTAATGCATCCACGAAGAAGAGTCCATAGTCTCTTGGGCTGTGCATTGAAGGATGCTTTCAAGGGAGAACTCAAAATGAGTGGAACCTTTTTATTTTCACTTTATCATTTATCTTCCCACCCCCCCTGTTTCCTTATTAAATTTTATGTTATATTTTCTTATGTTATTACTTTTGTTTTAAAACATTATTATAGGATAATACAAATGTTTAAAATGAAAAAAAAACACCCAAATAGCATCCTGTTTACATTTGTTTTTTGTTTATACTGCTCCCGTTAGTTCATTTGTAATCATTTTTCCAGGCTATATGTTCTTTAGAGTTTAGTAAAAACATTGGATGTATTTGGGTTCATCAAAGTTTTGTTTTGCTGGCTGAGTTGCTAAAAATATGTAATACATGAATAGCCAGCAGAAAGATGAAAATGAAGATCCAGCAAATTTCCAGGTTTTTTTTACTCCCAATGGCTTTTTACAGCAACAGAATGTTGTATTGTATTTGTGTTATATGAGTTGTAAGCTGATCATTGACAAAAATAAATTACTTAGTTCCTAGTTTCATCCAAGTTTATAATGAATGTGTACATGTTGGGAAGTTTTAACAAACTGGACAAAATTATTACCCATCTGCACTGGCAAAATTCAGCAGACACAGCAGTCCTCAACACAAAGAAGGCCATATTTCTCCTGTCTGTCAGGTAAAAATTAGAGTCCTGTGAAGAAAAAAAGAAAAAGATCTGCTGGATCTTCATGAGTGAAGAACCTGAAGCAGGTGACGTCACAGTCAACATATATTCTAAGCCACCTAAATGCCCCTTTATTTACTCTGGCATTACCTTCTGACTCTCTTCTTTCTCCTCTGTTTTTCTTGTTGCTGAGCAACTTTTTGGTGTCATCTCTGACTAATATTTTATATTCTCTTTTGTTCTTACCACGTGATTTTTCCAGGCCTTATTTATTAGCCATATGAGACACGTCTTTCCATTCCTGGTCCCCCCCCCCCCTCGCCTTTTGGTACAAATAGCATTGCTTTTACATTCTGCTCAATACTCAGGACACCACTGTTGCCAAGTAAATGCTAAATAACAATTGTAGCAGTAATGTTATACTTTGTGCAATTGAAAGCCTATCATGGTTCACCAAACTACTATTATTTAGCCTTATTGATTGAATTTAAGGTAGCTGAGATGAGCACATCCACCCCAACTGATGGCCTTCACTGTTAGCCATTTTCTGTCTCTTTCCATCCTTCAGGTATGGAAGGCCCTCAGGAAATTGAACCTCAGAAGAAGAAGCCAACCTTCTTGTTTGTGCCTGTTTTCATTGGTGGTCATCACAACGTCGATCATTCGATAGTGCAGAGTTAATACAGCTCAAATGTCATTTTTCTTTTTTGCCAACGGAATTGTGACGATGTGGCCTGAACACCATTTACTGCCCAAGAGTGGGGTCTGTACTGCTACTTGTGGAAAAAGCTGTGATTTTTCAGACTTGTTAAGCAATGTCTGTTTGCTTGAACAGCTTTGGAAAAATATTTACTCGCTGTATGATACTGAGATAGCTAATCCATACTGCGTATGTACTTTAGTAAAGATATTAAATTCAGATGCTGCATTTGAGGCTACAGCAGAGCTACCATTCTCAACGGGAGTGCCCGAGGTGGAAAACAAGAGAAGAGAAGTGACTGTTATGAATGTCAATCCTCTACTATCGTTTTTTGGGGTGGGGTGGGGAGGGAGTTTCATGTTACGGTTTAGGTATTTTTATTTTTATTATTTTTATTTAAAACAAAGGTGTATTTTCAAACAGAAAATAAAATATAGCATCTATAAATGGACAGATAATTATGGAAATTATATAATTAAATGCTCAAAGGTACCAAGCAAAGTACATTGAACTGTATTCATGATATAAAAAGGAACTACAATTTTTGAGCTTAATGCCAAAATTTCCACTGTAGTATTATTTATAAAAGAAAAGAAAAATACCCCCCAAAATATTATAAATAAATATTTAATTTCTGACTTCCCCCTTCTTTGTTTTCCAACTGATTTGCAGGACCTATTGACATAACCTTTAAAAACCATACTCTGAATTCTTGTATTTACCTTGCTGCATAATATATAATATATATGGAAGCCATTCTTACTTTTAGTGAAACTTCTGTTATGTTAGTTTAGGTATTTAAGCAACTGAGAGAGCTGTGTTTTACCCAAGTATGTAATTCCTGACAGGTGAATTACAGCCCTTTTGTCAATGTTGACTTATGCCAGTGTTTTTCAAACTTGGCAGCTTTAAGATGTGTGGACTTTCACTCCCAGAATTCCCCAGCCAGCTGGCTGGGGAATTCTGGGAGTTGAAGTCCACACATTTTAAAGTTGCAATGTTTGTTGCAATGTTTGAAAAACACTGACTTATGCCAACTCCTAACTTGTCAAACTGTTTTCTTGGACTAACATGGTTTTGGAATGTCCAGCATTTAGGCCAGAGATCAAACATTGGTTTAATATGAATTTGCAGCTCAAGTGGATAAAAATGCTTGTAATTCCCTCCTTTCCTCACTACCCCAGATATCTTAAGGGATGGTTGGGAATATTGCCTTGGCAAGGGGCAATGGCATTGAAAGGGAATGAAAAGAGCCAATTCCTTGATCTGATTTGTAGGATTTGCATCAAACTTTGCCTGAATGAGAAATTCAATAAACTTTCAGAGCCTCAGCACATCTCCCTCATGAATGGCTAGCCTATGGCAATTTTAAATCTGTTGAATTTTGCACCAAAGCTCAGGTTTAATGAGTATAATTCTGACTGTCCCTTTTGAAAAAGGATGTAACAATTTCTGGAACAATTGCTGGAACAACCAAAATGATTGAGTTGGAACTCAATTGGAAATTGAGTTGGAACTCTTTTCTGTGTAAAGCAGGAGGCCCTATGCATAGCTATTAGTTGTAAGTTCCACTGAGTTTATTATTACCTATTTTAAATGTACTGGATTGCAACCAGTGGCAGTCCTGGTGCCCAGTAGAGCCAGATGGTCCCCACAGGGGTGACACATGAAAAAGACAAAAGCTTGGCAGTTTGGGGTTCAATCATATACAAGCACAAGAAAAAGGCAAAATTGGGCAACATTGGTTTACACACACAAATAAAGCACTATTTAGTTCCCATTAATGCAATCTAGTATTTTACTACAAAATCAAAATACAGTAGTAGCATTTAGTCACAGATACTAGAACCAGATATATAAAAAAGAAAAATAGAATTCATTTGGCCCACATTAGCATTACCACATTTTAATACACGGGAAAAAAAGTCCAATGTACAGATCAGAGGGGAATGTTTCTCCAAGAGATTAATGCTAAAACAGTAAGAGTTTTAAAATACAAAAACATGTTCAGAAAAGAGGTTAATGATATAAATAAAATGCAAGTAAAACAAATTGAGAAAGAGACTAAAATAAATTGTTTCCACAACCCAAAACAAGAGAGAGAGGCTACCTAAATTGGTTTCAGTGAAATAACTGATCCTTGTGCCTGGGCCATTGGTTTAAAAATCTACACCTCTCTATTATACATACATACATACATACATACATACATACATACACACACACACACACACACACACATATATATATATATATATATATATATATATATATATATAATCTCCTCTCACCCCTATGGGTGGTCTGTATCTTCCTCAGTATATCCTCTCACCGCTATGGGTGGGCTGTATCTTCCTCAGTATATCCTCTCACCCCTATGGGTGGGCTGTATCTTCCTCAGTATATCCTCTCACCCCTATGGGTGGTCTGTATCTTCCTCAGTCTCGGGTCCTCTACCACAGGCCTGGGAGTTTGAAGGTTCTGCACAGTATCTTAGCTGTTCCTAGCACTGCACTCTTCTGAACAGAGAGCTCTGATGTTGTTCCTGGGATCTGTTGGAGCCACTCTCCCAGCTTAGGAGTCACAGCCCCAAGAACTCCTACACCACTGGGCCACTTTGGCCTTTGTTTTCCACATCCTCTCTAGTTCCTCCTTCAGGCCCTGGTACTTCTCCAGCTTCTCATACTCCTTCTTCCTGATGTTGCTGTCACTTGGCACTGCTACATCTATCACCACCACTTTCTTCTACTCAATATCTGGGAATAGGCAATCATCATTAATGTTTTTGTTTGGTTTTGTTTACAGCCACTGGCATGGAAGACTCTCTTGAAATTTTGTTCAGGTAAAACTGGAGTTACCCCCCAAATAAAATGACATCAGTAGACATATACAGTAATTAATTTCTATGAGATGTTAATTATCTTGTCTGTCTTCTGGACCTTGTCTACTACCATGATGTCTGGTTGATTGGCCAGTACCTGTCTGTCCATCTGGATATGAGAGTCTCACATGACCTTAGCCCTTTTATTCTCCACCACTTTCTGTGGAATCTCCCATCTGGACTTGGGAGGGTCTAGCCTATACACACTGCAGATGTTCCTGTACACAGTGCCAGCTACTTGGTTGTGCCGTTCAGTGTATGCTGTCCTGCCTGCATCTTATACCAACCTCATTTTCTGGGGGTGGGTGGGTATGTACTGCCGTTCTTCTTGATCATGTAGCCAAGCATCTCCAGGATTACAGTGGCTGTAGCATATACCAGTTCATTGGTTTGAGTTAAGGTGGTAGTAGGAATGGTTGTGAGGGCTCTATTGGCATCTTCTAGCATATGATCTGATGGTACTTCTCCACTGAACCTTGGTAATCAGTATTGAGGGTTGGCTGTAGCTAGTTTATTCATGATCTTAGCCTGTAATGGAGGGGGTGGCAGTGACATTCCAGCTTCAGGTGTTGGCTGCACATCCAGTTGTTCTTCCGGGTCTTCTTGAGTCTGGGATGTACTGTGTAGTTGATCTATTTCAGATTGTGAGAGCAGCTTCCTCTTCACTATGTTGAAGCATTAGGTAACTAGCTGTTTCTCATTTAGTGTGGATGTAGGTCTTCTACCCATCCATAGTTCCCTCATATGTTTCATATATCCCCTCTCATTAGGTCTACTGTTATAGTAGCAATCCATCAATTCCAGGTTCTCTTGTCTCGTCCATGTATGGTTTGTTCCAGTAGCCCACTTATCATCAGATTGTCCTGGTTCCCCAACATCTGATGCAGACCTTGTTAATCTGGGCGATGTCTGAGCCAGCATGACTCTCTTAGTTCATGTCATTCTCATATTTGAAGTAGGCAGGTGAAGCATTAAGGGGTCTTTGCCGAAGGACTCCTACTAGTAAGGTAGGTACCAGCCAGCATTCGAATCCCAGTCTCCCACATCAAAGGCCAGCACTCTAACCACTACTCTATCAGCCACTGTGTGTGTGTGTGTGTGTATATATATATATATATATATTTAAAAAACCCCACTTCATTATTCTTTATTTTCTCCTTAAAAAAAAAAAAATCTGCAGAACTGACTGAGCTGCTGAGGGTGTTGGTGTTTGAAATAGCCTCTTCTGTAGTAGTTGAGGCCAAAGTCAACAACACACAAAACCTGGAATCCTTTTTAGAGATATGGCAATAAAGGATTAGAGGAGAGTAGATATAGACAACTTTCCCGAAACTGGTTACTTACCTTGCTCTACCAGTTCCCTGGCAGCCTGTTAGTGGAGTAGAAGGAAGTGCCAATATTACAATTATATCTCCTTGTATAAAAACGGAGGAACAGCCATGCAGAAAGTGACTGGCAAGAATATCATAACTGACTTCTTAGTTTACTGACTTTTAAACCATTCAAGGTGGCACACACAAAGTTGCCTCTTCCACTTTTTCTCACAACAGCAATCCTGTGAGGTGTGTTATGCTGAGAGAGAGTGACTGGTCCAAAGCCAGCCAGCCAGCTTCCATGCCTAAGGGAGGACTAGAAGTCACAGCCTCCTGGTTTCTAGTCCAGCTCCTTAATCACTTCACCAAACTCTCTTCTTTCTCTATGGCTGTATTTAGAAATAAACAAGTGTTATGGAAACTAATACATGGTTTGAAAAAAATATGCAAACTTGAGAGTCAGTGGGTGGCATTGATCCACACAGCTGTAAAGGGTTTCCTGTCATGTGCTAGAATTGAAGGCAGCACTTTATCTCAACAAAGTAATCCCCATTATTATGTTTCGTTTTAGGCCTGTGTTGAATTGGCCCTGATATAGTTGGAATTGGAGATTCAAGATTCTAAAAGGACATGATTTTATTTGAGTTTGTATTGTGAGATCTGAGTTCAGGGTGCTTTGATTTAAACTGTTTCAAAATTTCATGGGAAAAAAAAAGATTTGTGTATAGAATATAATAGGGAACTGTCAGAGTGCCTGAAGCTACTCCAGTTTTTGGCAAAATGGGATGAAAACAGAAGATTTGGAAGATGCTTTAGAGGTCTAACCTGCCAAGTTTCAGCTGAATATCTTCAAGGATTTTGCAATGATATTGGTTTGAAATATTCCCTCTGTACAGTACAGTATAAAGGCCAACATATCCGTGTCCAAATTGTCTAGACCATAGAGAAGCTGGCTGAACCAACTCAGAAATGGCCCTGCTCCAGTTTAAAAAGATAACTTTGCAAAACTTATTTTTCCAAGCAAACTCCTATTTTTCCAATTGTTTTTATGGAGTGGCAGTCTTGGAAGGCTACTGAAGAATGACCATTGCTTTGCCTCTTTTAAGTGGTGTGCTTTGCTGTCTCTGATCACTGGGATTTCTGAAGTGAGAGGATAAGCACGTTTATCCTCTCCTAGGAAGAACCTTTCATCCCTAGCAGGACTTAGTTGTGCCAGGGATTTTGTAACCTAACAATGCTCTATGTTAGTTTATTAGCAGTAACAGCAGTAGCAGGCTGGCACAAAGCAAGTGGTATTCATAGATGGTACCCTTATAAAGAGCAGCAAATGCTTAGAAGAGCACCAGTAAGTGTGGATCTCATTCATTCATTCATTCATTCATTCATTCATTCATTCATGTGTGAAGCTTAAATCTGACTGAATCATGTAAAAAAAAAAAAAGTTTGGTGAAAGAGGGTATAGGAGACTCATCAGTTTTGAGTCCATATTCAGAATACTGAGTGCTGAGGTAAATTCCCAGCTGTGTTGCCAGATCAGCATGGAAGTGTCACAATACTTTAACAAGAAACAGCAGAGCTAAGGCTTGTAGCTGGACAAATTAGAAAAGTGGAGAGCTGAGAAAGCAAATAAAGCCCCAAGCAATGGTATCCTTCTAACCCCCAGAGAGATCCAATAGGCACAGAGTTTAATAAGATAATAAATCTCATTGCCTGACTACTCGAGCCAATGTCAGGGACTCTGACCACACCACTCATCCCACTGCATTCTCCATATATGGAAATGAAGTTGCAATATTTTATATTGTTTGTGACAGCTCCAGAAACAAAGTCAAAAGACTATTGGATTGTTGAAAGATTGCGAAGCATTTCCACATTCCCTGATTCAAACTGAAGCTTTGAAGCTGGTCCCCATCAATTTGAGAATCTGTTTCAATGGGGGGATTGCTCAAAGCATCATCAAATTGAAGGACTCCTTCAAAATTTTGGACTGCCCTATTAAACTGCATTATCGTTGCACATGTTTAAATTGCTCACGGAGTTATGTTCTTCAGGGCCATAATCAACTGCTGTGTGCTTTAAATTTACTCTGAATTCATTTGAACCTGAATATGGTCATCCTTGAAAAGGGCTGAAATATTCATACAATGTGATATGCATGGAATTTAGTTTGAGAAGAATTTGTTCATCACTTTATAATTTGTATATAACCCCCTCCCTTTTAATTATGCATACCTTAATAACATTGTCTGTAGCCTGCTCCAAAAGGAAGTCTAAAACTTTGCTCAATTATTTCATGATACCTGGGCATTTCAAAGCCTGCATTATATTTCATAAGTGTAGTTTGTTTTCAATTGCAAATGAATGCTTTTCTATCAGTTCAGCAGCAACCTCTATAGGTGTGACATTTTTTCTCTTGAACATCTACAACTGTGTGCTGATCTGCTCAATGAAGTGTAGGCAACGTCTCCACTGTAACCATTGAAATCAAATGGAGCCCTCTCATTCAGCGAGCTGAGAGTATCTACCAAATTTAAGATACTGTTTTTTGGTTTGTTTTTGCTTTTCTCCACATTGGTGTGCGTGCAGAAAAAACCCCCCAAACTCTACAGCAAAAAACGTATTCATGATGTGATTGTGCAAAGTGAATTGCGTAATGTGTACAAGAAAAGCTTGGAAAGTGTATCTTTATATTGCCAATTTTTGTCTGGACATGCCAGGCTTTTAACATTTCATTAATAATGGAGGAAAACAAGACAATGTATGTGAGATAAGTTTTTAGGATGAGTAGATGAAATGAAAAACAGAACAAAACATCCTACATTCGAGTATTTGGCAGTGTGCAAGACTATCCATATTCTTTGGTAGAGTAAAGTAGCCCATTTAGGTTGTTATAGAAAGATAGCAAACTTCAGTTATTTAATTAATTATTGCATTTTCAAAGCTGGGATGGGAGAGGAACTTTAGGGATTTTCTGTCTTATGTGGTAACTTGATTGACCTTGTACTTGGGGTGATCTACCAGGGATTCCATTTGCCACAGTTCTTTAGGCAGCAAACTATTTTGGGCTAAACACGGACAGAGGTTTTATACGGTGAGTTTATGGCAAATAGTAAGAGCCTTCATGCAAGGTTGGATTAAGGCCGGACGATGTCCTAACTGCAGCCCAACAATGGTGCCTCTCGATGGAAGCACACTTTCACACCCAAAGATGGAAAAAAATGTGATCTCTGACAACATCTTCAAACCAAACTTTTAAATTTTAGTCACCATGCCAAAGAAAACTTTTTTTTTAACAAAGCAGATTAAAGTTGAACATGGCAGATAAGGACAATTTCAAAAAAATTGATTAAAGAGTTATGGGCATGATAGCTAGGGGAGAAAATTCTGTGGTGCTCCTTTTCCCTTGGTCCCCTAAGAATGTGCTTATTTTGTTTAATGGTTAATCCAGGGTTGTCTTCATGGTATCCTTGTTGCAGATTATAACTAGAGACTAACTCTGATTTCTCACTGAAGCCTGCGAAAAGGAAATGTGGTCTCCAGGTCAGTGGAGAAAATGATAGGAAAGAAACTTTCCCTGTTCATAGAACCAGTAGTAAGAAAACAGGGAGGTGGGGGTGGATAAGAAAGATATTTCAGATAGGTTGTAAAATTTAGTGAGTGCAAGCTTTGTCTGCTTCTAGGTTGGATCTGGTGAATGTTTCTTCAATATTTTAATTAAAAAATCAGATTTTCAATCTGGGATTTTTCCCCCTCTGTCCAAGAGCAGCCAAGCAGAACATTCACCAATTCTTAGTCAAGCCACCCTTAGGACTTACAAAGACTTTATTTTCTGCAAAAATGAAATATATTTTTCTAGAGACAAAGGTAGTATAAAGGAGATGGGGAGGGCAATGATATTCACTGTATCTCTTTCTCAAGACCATTGCTTTACTGCAAAGATCCAAAGAGAGAATAGCTGATAACTACATTCAGCTATTAACTCTTCTCAACCTATCATTCTCAGTTAAATAAATGGATAGTTTATTTTTAATATTAATTCATGTTATGTTTCTTGAAGTATGCCAAAAAAAGTATATGTGTGTATTTGTGTGTGTTTCTGTTTGTGGGTGGAGGGAAATCAATACTCGATAGAGACTTACAGTAAAATAATGCAACGTATTTATTTTTGGAATATACTTTGCCTGATTGCAGAAGGGGGATTGAATATGAAAATTCTCTCATATGCAAAAAAAAAAGTGTCTGAAAAAGGGTGTCTGGAATATAGCATTTTAGGAATAAAGACACTGAATATTAGCATTCTCTATATGGCACTTATTTATTAGATATAACTTTCTCTTGAGAAAGCATTCAAACAGGTGGTCTTCTTCTGTAGACCCACGTGGTATTTCAAGAATTATTTCATACTCCCTCAGCAAGGGGTAGAACTTGGCCAACCTTGTTTGATCCTGGAAACTAAGGAGGGTCAGACTTGTTTCCTACTTAGAGTGGACCACTTTGGACTTCCAGAATTGTTGGCTAAGTGAAAAACTTCTCAGAAGGCAGCAGTGGTAAACCCACTTCCACAACAATACTAAGGATATCTGGAGGTTGAGTCATGGCAACTGGACTTCTTTTCTTTTGGTCTGATATGTTTCTCTGCTTGTCCAAGCAGCTTCTTCAGCTTCTGAAGAGATGCAGCGAAGTGTATCAAGCCAAAAGAAAAGAAATCTGGTTGCCATGACTCAACCTCCAGACAATTCACCGGGAGGACTGAGAATCTTCATCAACAATACTAAGGAAAGTGCACAGATGCTGCTGTTGGGATTTGGGTTCACCTTGGGGGACCCTTTATCTTCCTTTCTCATGGTCCTGAGAATGTATGTTGCTCAGTGAAGTTAAGCAGTGTTATATCACTGCCAATTTTGAGTTAAACCTATTTACAAAGCCAGTTTGCTGCTGAAGTGCTACTATGGGTTTTTTGGGGGGGGGGGCAGTTTTCAACGAAATAGCTGAACTGTTTTAATTGGCTGGGCTTTGATGGAGGCTGCAAATTCCAGAAGCCTTATTGAATGCTGACTGCTAAAGCTGCTAGAACAAATGAAAGCATTTGTAATGGAGCTGACCTGCTTTTCATGGAAATTTACTTGCAAAAGAGCTGATCCATAGAGCAAAGGTAGAGACAATCAACATAGAATAAGACTAGAAATCAAGGTGGATCCTTACTGGAAGTATCATGCATAAATTTCTATTTATTAAATAATAAATAGAACATTATTAAATAATGTTCAGATAGTATGTAACATAGTAACAAAAATTAAGTCCCCTACTCTAACATCCTGCTTGTACAGGATCCTCCACCACATCTCTGACAGATGACCACCCAACCTCTGTTTAAACAGCTCCAACAAGGAGACCTTACACATCATGTGGCAACCTGTACAGTCAGGAAATCGTACACTCCAGAGGTCTAGCCTGTACCTGCTTCCTTATAGTTTTAATTTATTGATGCTGATCCTGTCTTCTGCACAATAGAGAGTAAGTCCACTCCCTCTTCCATGTATCAACCCTTCAGTTATTTGAAAACTGTTCTCATATCTCTTCTCAGTTGTCTCTTCTGTAGGTTAAATATACCCAGATGCTTTAATTGCTCATTACATTGATATATAAATATAAAAGAGAACCTATAATATTCAGTGTGACTGACCTCCAGAAATCTATTGCATGTCCTTATAATTAGGACTAGGTACTGCTTCCATCATAATGTGTAAAGGTAAGAAGGAACTGTTGTTTTATTTTATTATTTTTTTAAATTAATTTTTTATTTATTTAATTTGTCCCCACCCATCTCCCCACAATGGGGGACTCTGGGCGGCTTACAACACACTAAAAAACATAAATACCATTAACAGTTATTATTAATTATTAATTATTATTATTATTTTAATTTTTATTAAAATTCATTATTAATTTTCTCCCTGTCCACCAGTAAATCTTTGTGCATGTTGACTAGTATAGATAGATGCATGCCGAATCCTTTAAAGGCTAACTCTTCTTTCAGTGAAATCTTGTACCTTCTGTGTATAAAGCAGTAATGAATGAAAATTGTCTTGACTGAAAGCCCTGAGTTAGCCTTCACAAAGGGAAATAGATAGTAATGGAAAACAGTAATAAGAAGCAATGTCTTTCCAACTCACCACCAATTTTCTTTGTGCTGCAAGGCATTTTGTTTGCAATTTCTTGTATTAACAGAAAAATTATTGATCTACAATTTGTGTTTCAGACATAAGCTCTCTTAGGGGGAAAATAGTTTAATTAGATGTCCAGTGACATTGTTCTCTATGTTTTATTTGTAAAGATCATTGTCTAAAGTGCTTTGGAAAGACTCAGTATTGATACGTACACTCTGTTTATCTAGATGCATCAAGTGAAAAATCCAAAGATTTCCAGGTTTTCTGGAATAGTTGGTATGAACTGGAGAGTCCAAAAGCGGGGGGAGACAGGGTACTTAGGTATATGTACTGATCTGTCTTCCAATTTTTCATAATTTCTACTGGCAGAATCCAGCAAAAGTTAAACTGCTGATTTGACTTGGGAGAGTTATGTTGGTGCTCAAATCTTTTGTCCATTGATAGCATTATGGAATAATAATTCCACACCCAGTGAGTAAAGGAGGCCAACAGGTAAAGTTGATTCAGCACTTTGCTCCCTATTTTAAAATTCTGACTGTTCACTTCCCCATCCTAGAGTATTCTTCCATGTGTTTTAATGTATTACCTTTTTTCTTTTTACGTGAGCTGTTCACTAAGAGATAATGGATAAGGCCTTTTATTTGTCCTTGTAACAGTGATAAGACTTCAAAGTACTCAAGCATTTTTTAAAAATGTATATATTAAGAATGATAGCACAATGATTCAAGGCCATGATTATCAAGGAAACATTGCATACTCAGCTGAATAAAGTACTAAAGGAATTTTAGAAAAATGATTCATTTTATGGAAAATAAATAAAATGAGTGCTAACTCACAATACAACAAGGCAAGTATGATTTAAAATAGATATAATGAAGGTCTGATGGGATGACTCCCATGATTGGAACATAACAATTGAAGGACATAATTTGTTCAAAAATAACAGAAACAAGTGAAAGGAAGAAGGAGTTGAATTGCATGTTAAAAGCGTTTTCTCCTGCTCAGAAATCCAAGTCAATGAATTTTATACCATAGACAGCACATGGCTTAAAATAAGTGGAAAAATGAATAACAGCAATGTTGATATCTGCTAGCATCTACCAATACAAGAAGATCTGTATGATGCTTTCTGAAACCAAATAGCAGATTTTTCAGAGGTAAGAAAGAGGTCATTAGGGACTTTAATTATCCTGATATTAATTTGGAGACAAATTCTGCCAGACATGGTTCTTCCAGGAAGTTTCTGACTTATCTTGCTAGCAATTTTCTCCATCAGAGAGGGGAAAAAGGCACAAGAGGATCAGCCAAGAGTAAAGACTTAGCTGAGGAAGTGGAAAGAGCAAGAACATTAGGGCAAAGGTCTCATTTAATGCTGAAGTTATTGATTTTAAGGGAAAATAAAGCTGAGTGTGGCCAAACATGTATCTTGGACTTTAAAAAAATGGAGTTTAGAAAACAGTGGGAAGTAAATTTACAAGGCAAGAGAATGTACATGGTAAGAAGTTCAAGGAAGATGAAAGAAATGTTCCTAAGGAAGGAGATACTAAAAAATGCAGGTCCACATAATGCCACTGAATTGCAAAAAGAGAACACCTATAGCTACACATAAACCTTAATGAAGTTCTGCAAATAAAAAGGGACACAGGAGAAAGAAAGAAGACCAGGTCATGGAGTAAGAATACAGAGAGGCAGCTCGCAGTTGTAGAAATGGTATAGGAAAACTAAAGCTTACAATGAGTTGAGATCGAGGAAGGACACTAAGAACAACACATTTGGTTTCTTTAGATACATTCAGAACTAAATGAAAAGAATCAGTATACCAGCTGCTCAGTGATAATGGCAAAATGCCAGCAAGGTACCATAGAAAAGGCAGAATCTATTCAAATTCTATTTTGACTTAGATGTGTCAACAAAGGAATATGTATTCCATCAGACAGTTATGAAAAGAGTGAAGGGGTAGCATTGAGGTATGGTCAGGAAATATCTGTTGTGTTGTTGTGGTTTATTTTGATAAGTTTAAATCTCCAGGTCAGACGAGCTGCATCTTAGGGTAGTGAAGAAACTTGCCAATAGTCTCTCTGAAATATTACTGGATTGAAGGATGACAAATGTTCCAATCTTCAAAAAGGGGGAGAAGTATGGAGCAGTCAGTTTGACATCAGCACTATAAAAGGATTGGTCCCCTGTTAAACCTTCATCTTTCCCCAGTCATTTCTAGAGTTTTACACTCAATTTGATTTTACATGCTCACTCTACGCTGGAGAGTAGATTTTATCAGTTTTGTATTTTTTTTTCCATTTTATGTATTTATTAACCATTTTCAGTCAAAGGTCAACTGTGTGTTGCACAGCTTGGTGTGGGAATGCCAGGCCTTTGGCTTGATGGGAAAGTCCCTGAATCTCTCAGTTTCCTCCTAGGGAAAGCCAAATGTCTGTGGCTGCTCTCAGCTCAGCCTTCTTTGCAGAGACGGAAGAACAGGTGACAGGATGAGTTATGGAAAAGTGAAAGAGCTGCCTTATCATTCAGAGTTTTCTTAGAACACTCCACAAGGGACCAAGGGGGAAAACCCCTGCCCTAAAATAGAAATAAAACTCAAAAGGAGAGGTTAGAGAAATGGGCTAAAAGAAACAGAGTGAATTTTAGCAGAAAGTTCATTCAGAAACAGAAATCAAATGCACAGGTATGGAAAGCTGGATGGGTGGTAGCACTTGTGGAAAAATAACTTGGAATAGTAATTGGATGTAAATTGATTATGAGCCAGCAGTGTGATATGGCTGGGGGAAAAAAAAGCCAATTATAATTTTAGAATGCATCAACAGAATTGCTTCCAAATCGTGGGAAGTAAGAGCTCCATTGCATGGGTCAGACTTGACCTTGCCCCTCACTTTAAGAAGAATTAAGAGAAAATGTCAAAGATTCAAAGAAGCCCCAAATGATAATCAGGGGCTAGAAACTGTGTCCTTTGGAGAGCAATTAAAGAAACTAGGAATGCTAAGACTTGAGAAGAGAAGACTAATGGGGAATATACTGTAATGTATGTGTGCCTTTGAGTCAGTGTTGACTCTTGGTGACTGCCTGGACAAGTCCCTGCAGTTTTCTTGGCAAGATTTTGGAAGTGGCTTGCCATTGCCTGCTTCCTAGGGCTGAGAGAGAGTGACTGGCCCAAGGTCACCCAGCTGGCTTTGTGCTTAAGGTGGGATTAAAACTCACCGTCTCCCAGTTTCTAGCCTGGTGCCTTCACCACTATACCTACCTGGCTCTCATACTGTAATAGCAATCATCGAAACCTAAAAGGATATCACACAGGCTACACCTGTTTTCCATTGTTTCAGAGCGTGGACATGAAATTTGACATGAAATAAGGGATTTAAATGATAGGAAGACAGATTCTTATTAAATGTTAGAAAAAAAAATCCTAACAGTAAGAGCAGTTTGGCAGTGGAACCAATTACAGCCAAAAGCTAAAGGAATGCTTTAGTTGGTTTTCCTGCACTCCACAAAGCAGAATGTCTGCTTTGCATGCAGAAGGTTGGAGGTCTTGTCCCATCTCTGGCAAGTACAAGTAACTCTAAGAAGATCTCTTATATAAATACGATAAATAAATAAATAAATAAATAAATAAATAAATAAATAAATAAATAAAAATAAAAACTCTGGCCTGAAACTTCACTTCCAGACACTATAATTAAATACTGACTTAGAGAGGACAACAGTGTAAGAAAGCACCCTATGTTTCTATCACAGTGTCCCACAGAATAGCCATTTTTGTAGTAAGGAACTGCATCATCATCATCATCATCATCATCATCATCATCATCATCATTATTATTATTATTATTATTATTATTATTATTATTATTATTATTATTATTATTATTTGTATACTGCCTGAATCAAAATGACTCTGGGTAGCTCATAAGTAAAAACATAAAAAAAGGAATAAGAGACAGAAATAAAACAATAAAAGATAGCAAAGGTGACAAGAACTGGGCAGGAATGAAAAAGAAACCAACCTATACAATCCAAGGAGATTTCACTCACCCTCTCAAAAGGCCTAGGTGAAGAGCTGTTCTGAGAAATTCAGTAACGTTTGATCCATAAGTGATCAATAAAGGGAACCAAAGGAAGTCTGTCTCCCTTTTCCTTTTACCAAAAAAAAAAAAGAAAAAAAAAAGGATTTTTGGTTTCTGAGAAAAGTATTAGGAGGAAGACATATGTAAGAATAAACAATGACGTTCAATATCTCCTGTTTTAAATAGCAAAACTTTATTTAATCCCTTTAGAAAATTGTTTAATCATTATTCAGTAAGATACAGGCATCTAGACTTCAGAGTAGTGATTTATCTTAAGTCACTTGGCATTGTCATGTTTGTCTATGGATAATTGAGTGATTCATGGCTCTGGGAAATCACAGAATTTAGATTATACACATTATAATGTATACGGATTACAGCCTAGCAAGTTTTTTTTTTAAATGGAACATAAGCACTTTCTCTTACTTAGCAGTTCTTTCTGACCAGGGCTGCATCTATTTGTTTTAAATATATATAGAGGAGTGGATTAGGTTAGAGATTGTGTGAGAGAGTCTTTCCTATACAGATAAGCATGCTTCTCCCTACTTCATCCCAAAAAGAGAATTAGCTTTTAGTGACTGTGGAGCAAATAGCATCTCCTGACATAGTATTGTCATTGGTTTAGGGTAGGAAAAGAGCAGAAACAGCAATATTAATTAAAAAAAAAAACATTGAGTTTGAGGGGGATCAATTGTAGCCCTGTGGCAGAGAATTGGATTTGCCCAAGCACAATCTCTAGTTTTTCCAGGTTGCTCTTGAAAAGCTCCTGCTTGAAAACCTGGAGAACAGAGACAGAAGTGACCATCCTAGGCTAATGGGATGAGTAGTCTAATTTAGAATAATGCTACTCATGGTCAGAATGAGACAGGTTAGCAACAAAGTTTTCTAGGTTATCTGTCAAATTGTGGAGGTGAACAGACCAATTTTCATCATCAGCTATACTCTTTAAAATACAGGCCCTACAGACAAACAGGAGTAGATATACTGGTAGGGATAATCTGGGACCCAGAGTGTTTGATCCAAGCAAGTTGCACTAGCTATCCCACTAAATTTGTGTGTCCTTATGTGTCTGTGGGAAAGAGGGGTGTAGTGGCAATGCAGAAGACCATTGTTATTTCGAGGAGTTTAAGTGACATAGTTTGATTTCTCCTAGACATATTAAGAAAACTCACTTTGAAGTATAATAATGTTTAGCTGGCTTGTTTTTCACTTTTACTTAGAAGTGGGGAGGGGGAGGGAACAAAACCCTTGGGATTGTTTAGGTTAAGCACTAGCTTGTCTATACAGGCTCTGGAATCTTTTGATGAGCAGGTATAACATCTGGTCAAGGTCACTTTCAAAGCCCCTGACTCCATAACAGAGTCATGGGATGGCAGTGCCAGACTTTGATAAAAAGCCTTGGCATTGCCCTGGAATTTGGAGCATGGACACAGGCCTTGGGACTAGGCACTGTGTTATCTAAAGCATCTTGAGGTCTCTCCACTGTCGCCTTATGGTAGCTTCCAAAAGTAGGGGAAGACTTTTATCATCTTGTTTGGTATGTTATGCTTTGATACTATGCTCTTGTGTTCCTGTTTAAATCTGTTTGCTAGGGTTAATAATAAAGCTTAAAATCTCCTCATCTGCTGGTGCGTTCATTGTCTCTGGATCTAAAGAACTAAAAGAGCCAATTGCCTAGGCAGCTGATCACTGCCTTGACAACTGGCGAAATGGGGGAGGGGGAGGGAGGGTGGCACTGAAGGGGGATGTTGGGGGGGGGGGATTGGTGATACTGACAATAAAGCAAATGTGGTGCTCTACTTCCACAAGGCCTGAATATAAACTTAACTGTTACCTTTAATATAAAAAGAAGGCATCATGTAACAGGATCAGGGTGTTCTCCTCTAGACTGAAACTCCTATTTCTCCTTGCAACTTCCTTTCATTATTACAAAAGTCTACTTTAGTTCTTCAGATCAATATTATTGAAGTAAACGGTTGGGGCCAAAATAAGATTTGGCTAGTTGATTATAGAACTGTATTTATATTGCTGCAGTAGCTCCATTATAGAATTACATTTGTATTCCTGTGGTGGGGTGGCAAATGACATAATGTCTTCTCAATAGCAGGCTCCGTGCACACATACAACAGATCGACTTTTGTTAAACAGCTAAGGACATCTACTGAACATCTGTCCAAATCTGGAAAAATGAATGGCAGACTGCAATGCTTGGTCGATTGCACAAGCTAATTGCTGAACAAGATATCACGGTAAATATTCATTCACTATTTACAGAGATATTTCACAAAGAAGTGACAATTCCTAAAATTTTCCTATGTTTACTTCTAGTTAAAGATCATCACACAGTGTTGTAACTAATCCTTACTTTTTCAGATGAAGAGGTCCCAGGTTATGGGACCCATCCAGCATCAACTGAAAAGCATTTTCTCATACAACAGAATTTCTTTGCACTTTTCTGCCTTCCCAGCCCTTCACTCTCCTGGAGCTGTGGTCCTTTTAAAAGAGAGATGGAAGCTGTGAGCCAGGACTGGGGAACACAGGGGACTAACATAATTCTTTTCAACTCCTTTTTAAAGTTTAGACTTTCCAGGAATTTGGGGAAAATCCAGGTAACTTGAGGTAGAAGAAAATTTGCTTCTATTTATGTAGGATTTTTTTTTTTTTTAATCTGTGCTCAGTCGTTACCGACTCTGCAGTGACTGCTTGGACGAGTCCTTGCAGTTTTCACGGCAAGGTGTTTCAGAAGTGGTTTGCCAGTGCCTCCTTCCTAGAGCAGAGCCCAGCTGGCGAGCGCAGGAGGCGGAGTTTCCGTTGCTTCACGCCCTTTTTGAGCGAGCGTGGTTTCGCGCTTACCAGCAACTGCTCCTGACTCCTTTTGCAAGGCGCCGCCAGCATTTTTCCTCCCACCGGAGTGAGAGTACCCATTTTTCTACTCACGTGAGTTTTCGAACTGTTGGGTTGACAGGAACTGGGGAGGAAACAGGAGCTCACCCTGTTAACGCGAAGGCTGGACTTGAACTGCTGAAGTGTCGACCATTTCTGGCCGGCAACTTTCAGCGTCATTAAGCTGCTGCACCACCGCGTCCCCCAATTATGTAGGATGGGTAAAAACATTTAGCAAGGATTCTATGCTAAGTTGTTGATTTTTGTTTCTGTGTGCTACTAGTTGTCTTTATTTCTCAGTACAAATTAAATTTGGGTTTTATGGATACCTTGATTTAAACCTCAGGCATTCACAAAACCGTGTTTAGAAACTTCTCGTTATTTGGGGTAATTTGAATCCTATTCCACCCCTCTAAAGGAAGTCTTTATAGCAGACCCCCACCATCCTGTAGCCTGCCTAGACCATTACACTTTACTTTTGTAATGTTCTTTAGCCATATTGACTATTTGCATTTGAAGATTTAAACAGGGATTTTTGTAATTTGTCCTCTAAAGTTTGGTTTTGTTTATTTCTTTGAGATGAGCTTATCTGCCAATGTAGAGCTGAATCCTCTAGTCACATTGAGATAACACTATTTAAATGTGTGGTTTCTTTTTTAAAATGTTGATCTTTTAAATGCTAGAAAGGTAGGACAAGTTGTGAAAGCCCTCCTCCTGTCACATAGCAAGGTTATGTGGGAGGATGGCAGCTGAGGAGACTCCAGAAAGACAGGTGGGAGCAACAGGAACTGCCAAGTCAATATTGCAAGACAGGAAGTTGTGCAGGATGTGAAGACCCAGAGGGCTTCTGGGAGAGGAGAGGAGAGACCTCCAATATTCCCCCTATGGACTCAACCACTCTGCTATAGCAACCAGGTCTGGGAGCATCTTTTCTGACTAACAGATTTTATTAAAAGGCATAAGCTTTTGTGAGCTACAGCTCACTTCATAAGATGCATAGAGTCACTCTGCAGCTCATAAAAGCTTATGCCTTTTGTACCATTTGTTAATCGGAAAAGGAGTTCCCAGATTCCCAGGTTTCTGCAACCCCAGGCTAACCTGGTTCTTCTCCTACAACGTCTATAGTAACCAAAGTAGGCAGAGAAATATCTCAAATGCTATAGCATTGCTTGAAAGAATGGACTCTTCCAGAGCTTCATCCTATGGAACAGTGTCAAGGCTTGTTGACCTTGCCTTTGTGTTGTTAGTTCCTGACAGTAAGCTGGTTAACTTGAATAGAGAGAGTTATGACTTTGGGTCATGACCAAACCCGATCAGCAATTTTTATTGGTGAAAGCCTTCATAATGCAGTCATTGTGTGACATATTTGCAAAGACTCTGTTAACTTGCATTTGACAAGTCTGATTTCTGTACTGGATATTGTTATGTCAAATGTCATCCATTCCAAAAGGTGAAGAAAGGAGTGTATACTTTGCCAACACTGAGATTTTTTTTTTTTTTTGAAAATCTCATTTTTGGGCAACTTTGCAGTCAACCAGTGCTTCCAAATATCCTATTGATTTACTGTCATACTGCCAGGAGTCTTCCACAAATAGGACAGAAGAAAGAATTTATGGCTTGGTTTGATAGAGGTGACAGAAATACCTCTTTAAAACTTGACAAGTTAAATCATAGATTTCTTTTTTTTTGTCAGTGCTGAACAGTGATATTTCACCAACTATTATATGAAGGACTTACACTTGCATTTTCAGTCCTTTTTCTCCTTATTTGTCCAATTCAAATTTGAGGAAAGGATAGGCAGGTGAATTCAAATATTTTTCAGACACTGCCTTTTACAGTAGTAGTGGATGAAGTCCAATATGCATACACATACGTTAAAATAGCAGTGCCCAGACATTAAAATAGTGACATTGGGATAGATTTTAATCAATATAAAAACATTACAACATTGAAACTAAGTCATTTCTTTGTCCTGTTTGAAATTTAACCATTGTGGAGCTGAAGGCATAGAGTTTACTACAATATACTGTATGGGAGTAACTGCATTAAGTAGGCTTTAATGTAACATTCAGACTCTTTATAATATAAAGGAGTTTTCTCTAACTCCAGGCTTTTTGTAGAAACAGGCTGATGTAAAAGTTGTTAATTACAGATTAGCAAATATGATTCCAATTCTTTGAAATACAGGTGGACAACTTGAGGCCCAAGGAACACATGCCACTCTGGGCCTTATTTCAGATGGCCTTCAGAAGTCAGTTCAAGTCCAGGTAGGAGAAGGAAAAGAGAGGGGTAAAAAAGGTGCCAGAGAAAGAGATAAATGCTCCACAGAGCTTTGTCTCTGGCCCTACCCACCACCGGCTTTGGCCATGTCCACTATTGGCACTTGACACTTCCCCTGATAGAGTATTTTTTTAAATACAACTCTTGATAGAACAAATGTATAATGGTAGCAACAATGTACTTGACTTTCTTTTATATAGAATTATTACATGCATGTTCAAGACAAGAAAAGGAAAAAAAGAGGAAAATTAGAGTCCTATCCTAGGGCTAAATGTGCTCATTGAGGAAATTCCCTATAATCTGTCTAATGGTAGGGCTGGCTCTGGACACCCAACCTTTTTGCTGTTTGAGTTCTTATTCTTGCAAATGGGTAGCTGTTCAGGAAGTAAAATGCTGCAACTTTTTCTAGGCTGGGTGATACAGGTATAAATTTTTTCACTAGTGCATAATCACTTCTTTTCTGATTGACCTTCATGGTTGGTTTTCTATCTGAGCTCTTAAATTGCCTAATATTAAATTACTGAAAATTTCTCAGAGTGCAAACTGAAGAAATTAGATCCTTTATTCAATAAAGATAATGAATGATGCAATAATCATAAAGCCAAAGCCTATGAAAAGGACAATAACGCTGAAATAACTCTTGTCTCACAAAACTCGGAAGCTGAGATTGAGTGTGTGATCACAGAGACTGGAAATGGCAAAGAACAAATAACCTTTAGAGCAACTTAAATTAACTCCCTATTTAGAAATTGGTTATCCGATCTCCCTTGTTCACATAGTCACTCAGCTGCTGGGACTTATGATGATTACCTTAGCTTGGGGACATTAATCTTCTATCTTCCCTACAAGAAGATAACATGATTCTTAATCGAGAGTACATTAGATTATATCAGATATGTAATTGGATCTTTTATGCTGTGGGGAAATGCCAGGGCCAAACTGCTTTGAAGTCTTGCTTTTTAAAACATAAAGGAAGAATGCTGTATCTTGAGCTGCTGAGATATACCATGCTCGGGTCTACTCAGAGATCTGTTAATTTTTTGCTTTTGACACATTTAATTGTAATGCCTCCCTGCATTTGGTGTAGACTGAAGCTGCGTTGATAGCTATTCAGGAAGAGCTTTGCATTTTCTGACTAAGAAAACGACAAATCCCAGAACTAATGTAGAATTATTGCAATTCCTGTAATATAAATCTCATTTCACATATATTTCCCTATAACTCTTTTGCAGAAGACAGGCAGATACTTTCAGTCTCCTTCAGATGTTTTGGGTTATACCTCCCACAGTCCTTTGTCATTGGCTATCATAAGAATAGAATTTCAATATAATTGGAAGATACAAGTTTGATTGCCTTTGGTATATCATAAAGTAATATTCTTTTCCCCTCTTCTTTTATACAATAGAGTTTCCACCTGTTGTTGTTGTTTTTTGACACAGAGAAAATCAAATGCAATTAGGTTTCCAAGATCATATAGCTTATTACATACTATCAGAGTGTTAGATGCCAGTACTATCAAAGGCTAAATATAACTACATGTCAATTATGAAATTTGACAACATGTTCCATGCCAAATACCAAAATAAAATATCACTGGGTGACAAAATAGAAAAGGGGGAGGAGGAGGAGGAGGAGGAGGAGGAGGAGGAGGAGGAGGCGGAGGAGGAGGAGGCGGAAATAATAATGTAAAAAGCAGACAATATTCAGGAATTAGCAAATTTTGAGAAGTATATATATTGGGGGGGGGGATTTGTTTCAGTCCTATTTTTGCTGTATTTTTCATTGCTTTGTAGAAATACATGCTGTTTAGTGAATGCAATGCAAAAATAGATCTTAATGTTGGAAAGTTAGTTAAGAGAGGAAATGGCAAAGATCAGCATACATTTGAATGAATATTCTTAGGATGATTTTCTCTGCCTAATCTCTAACCAGTTAATTACTGAGAATATTTGGATGGAGAAGATACAATGACAGCTGCCACTTTGGATATAAAAATAGCCTGAAAATAATGACATGGGAAGCAACATTAATGAGGACAGGACCTACTTCTCTGAAGATTACTTTATTTTAGTAATTTTCTATTGTTAATATGATGATTATTATTTCTCAGCAATGCATTATTAGAGGGGGTGCTAACTCTCAAAACTTGTTAAAAAGGAGAACACAACTGGTTTTTGAAATTGTCATTAAAGTTTTAGGATCTCAGCCTCAAACTGACAAATGCATTCCCAAACTAGCATAACAACTTCTCCTTCTCCTTCTCCTTCTCCTTCTCCTTCTCCTTCTCCTTCTCCTTCTCCTTCTCCTTCTCCTTCTCCTTCTCCTTCTCCTTCTCCTTCTCCTTCTCCTTCTCCTTCTCCTTCTCCCCTAATAATATGGAAAAGAAAAGAGAAAGGACTTTATCAGTTCATAACTGAGGAGGTATTAGATTCTAGCATAACAGCCATTTGGCCTACATTAAACCTTCAAAATGGTGTCCTTCACTTGCTTTGAGGTTGCAAGACAATTCTATGTGGCTAGGAATTTTGGGTACTATAGTCCCAATGCAGTTTGGGTACAATTGCTTACATGGCAATTTTTCTGTTCTCATTTGCAGTCTTTGAAACTCCTTTGTTTGTTCTATCACACAACAGAGACTTCTATTTGGTAAGGGAGCATTTCTTGAAGTGTGTGTTGTAACTCCCCAAATAATAACAAACCAATCATATTTCCCCATCCCATTCAAAAATCCCATTCAATTTCAAAATATGGTAATTCTATAGCTACAGGTTTTGTCTTCTGGTTGCAGTACAAATGTAAGCAAGCGCATCCTCTCCATTAAAATGTGATTTTAAAATGGATTGCCTTTTTGTTTTCATGTATTTCCAGTGAAACAGTTTTATTTTTGTAAACTTGTAAGGTTATAGCAGTGTTGTGTTTGCTATCAAGATTAAAATTTAATCATCAAAAATAAGTAGGATCTTTATTTCTTGCCCAACCCTAATCCCAAAGAAAATAATTTTGTTCATGGAGAAGGAAGATTTGCACAAATATCTTTATCATTTTAGGAGTTCATGAGTATGCAGAGTTTGAGAACCCCTGTGGTAGAGCATTATGGGCTATATAACTTAAGGAAAATGAATCAGACTCCTATATAATTAGGAATGAATTATGGATTGTTACTAGACTTAAGGATAATTCTTGTGAGAATGGAATCATATTAGGAATGTAACATTTTACACCTCAAGTACTAGCTAAAATGAAGGCTGAGAAAGATGACCCTATCGTAGCCTGTGTTTTAGCATATGGAGCTCTTTAATGCTTCTTCGGGAGATGATTTTCAAAGGTAGTTTATTAATTAAAAAAATAGACTCAGTTTTATGGCCAGATTCTAAAGGTTCATTGAGACTTCCTTCCTGGTGAATATACTGAGAAATGTTATAACAGAGGGCAACCAGGTCCGTAGAATCAAAGTGAGGAGGATATTCATGCTTACTTCTAATGTCACTCATCCATTTGTGACATATTGTTTCTTGTACAGTGCTATTCCCACACAATCTGTATGGTGGCTCTGCCCCTCCACTGAAATGTGAGGGATGACCAGAACTGTTAGAGAAATTGCAGAATTTTCCTCTTCTTTCTCTGTCTCTCATTTTGACTGAAAAGCAGCAAATGTGATAAATGTATAATCATTACATTTTAGTCAGTGTTTTAACTGTACAGAAAAGTTATATGCATTCATTTTGGTTTCCTAAGGGAACAGAACTTCAGGTTAATCTATGTTTTCTCTTTTTCCTCATCATTTCCTCAGAGCCTTGTTTTTCTAGTCCTGGAGAGAGAGAAAGAGAGATGTAGACTATTTCTAATTGTGCCTTGCACAATTAACGCTGTGACTTATGCCCTTTGTAGTAGTCCATATCCCAAGATAATAACTGATATTAGTACAGTATTCTTTCAAAATATATGCTCTTTCCCCTATGTTATTAGAGCTAGCTTGCTCTGAATGCTGCTGAGCAACTGTGTTCTTTTCTATGAGTTGTTGGCTTGTTCTCATGAGAAACAGTCCAGATGCTAATTGCTTTTGTCTGATTGTGTCCAAAATGCAATCTTTTGCCCCAACTTCTTTTAGCCTAGTGCTTAATCAACAGTTTCCTAAATACCGAACAACCAATAATCCAATGTTCTCATTCTGCATGGATAATATCTTTTGCTATGAAACTGAAGATCAGTTTTAGCTACAGGAGGCAGAGTGTCCACTTTCAAAGACCCAGAAAATGGGTAATCACATCACTTAAGATAACAAATGAAGGTTCCTTGACCCTCAAGAATAAGAATTAAAAAGTTTTGCTTTTATTGGATATTTGTTTTGTTTTGCTTTGGATAACAGCCTCAGTTAATCAGAGCATACTCCTACCCTCCCAATCCTATCTTTTGGGCCATGTGGAACAGCACTCTCCATATATAACCTACACAAGAAAGGAACTCCTGTTTTGATCAACATTTCCTCTTCTGTTAAATAGCCTTATACATTGTGTTCCAGATTTATTCATAGTATTACCAAATCCAAGGCTGCCATGGGCCAACAGAGATATTAATTGCTTTGACATGGATATACAGTATATGCTTTTGAGACATGGGGGAGGTGATCCCTTTGAATGACCTTCCCTTAGAAGAACTCATTGTGCTATCATTATTCAATTATTCAAGATGAACTTTTACTAGAATCTGATCTGAGTCAAATATTTTATATGAAAGTTACATCTGGTATGATAGAGCCATTTTTCATGGCATAAGTACACAGATTTCTTTTCATTTCACTGTCAACTCTGGCATCACTTTTCATGCTTCAAAAACCCAGCAAGCACAGACAACAGAGGGAACACTGCGCTCGGCAAAAAAGAAAGTCTTTCTCTTCCCATATTCTTGAGGTAAGCTATAAAGCAATGCTTCATATACAGTATATTGAGTAATGAGAAACAAATGGAAGTTCTTGAGATATAAAAGCTTCTCTCGACAGCCTGGTGAGGAAGGAAATATCTTTAAACTGCTAGCGTAGCCTTCTAATTTGAACTCTTTTGGAAATATATAGCATGAATTTATGTAACGAATGCCCTTTTTTAGCATTAAGAGAATCACAGGTATTGTGGGCTAATTCTTTCTGGGTGCAGCCACTGGCTAGACATTAACAACTGTAAAAGAGAAGGCTAAGAACTTTGAGATAGAACATGCTGGATCATTATGCGACATCTGCTTCAGATCTCTATAGACGTCTGTGGTAAGATATCAGTTCAAAAGCCTTCCAGCATGAAAGCAACCTTGTGCCTTAAGGCAGTGCCGTGAAGGATTATTACTTCTGATTCTCAACAGCAAAGCTGACAAGTATAGATAGTCCATGGGATATCCTTTAGGTAAATATCAGTTCCCATCCTTAGCAAAAGAAACCTTCTCTCATTATGAATGGCCAAGCGGCCTATTTTCGTTCAGGGCAAGTGGGTGCATACCATTTAATGTTAGCTTTTATTCGTTTGGAGTAAAAAATGCTGCTTGGTGGGTCTTTTGGTTTTTGTTTTTAATATTGTATATCTATTCTTGTAAGCAGCCCTGGGCATATATTACTAGAAGGACATGATATAAATATTGTTACTCTGGTCACACTGTTTTTAAATTAGTGTATATAACTTTGTAGCTCTGTTGCCATATACTGAATGGTTGTGTGACTGTTGATGACATTTATTATTCTCTCAACAGCTGTTGGATGGCTGCACTGTGAGGGGACGAGCTGTCCAGTGAGCTTCATGAGTTAGTGTGGATTTCAATTCAAATTCAATTCAAGCTTGATTAATTATGGCCCAGAGCCTAACACTCACCAGATCACCTTGATCCTCCTGTAGCTGGAAGCTACTGTAGAGATGCTGACTGATAAGAACTTCAAACATTATTTGAAGTTGGATTTTTTTCCCCATTCAGAGAGAAATATCCACCTGAATGGAAAGTTGATAAGTAGGATAAGACACCCATCCCATGATGGAAGAGCAGTTGATTGTTTGGACTTCCTTGTGAAATGTAAGGGTGAAGAAGGGAGCCAAATGGGAAATAATCACCCCAATGGATGCAGAAAATGACCAATTCTTTGTAGGTCTTAACCTTCAGGTATATCCATGATACATTACAGGCTTCCCTCAGCAGAGACTTGGGTTGGCATGCTCCGGGTTCCTTCAATGAAGCAATGCCATCTATCGGGGCCCCATAAGCATGCCTTCTCTGTCACAGCACCTGCCCTCTGGAATGAGGTTCCCCCTGAGATCCAAATGGTAAGGATGATGGAAACCTCCTTTTAACCTAGGTTGCTTTGTTTTGTTTCCACCTGGTTTGTTATTCTGCCATCTCTATCCTTCTCTTTTTTTGTCATTTTAATGTCTTGTTTTTAAAAATTTGCAAACCACCTAGAGCTGCTGGGAGTTGGGAGGCATATACATTTAAACAACAACTACAGCAACAGTTAGAAACTTCACACTTAGCTTTCCAGTAAGTATGTTTATTGCAAGGATCAGGAAGAAGTTAAGAAAGAATTTTAGGCTATCAAGCCTAAAATGCAAACACTATTTAGAATGGAAGCAAAATTTAATTCTTGCACCTTCTTTTGAACAGTGTTCCACTGTTATTGAATTGCCTTATAATAATTTTTTTAAGACATCACACTACATCAGTATTAAATACTTTACAATATTTTAAACGCTGCTTTACGATACCACATCAATACAATGGAAAAAGGTGAGGAAAGAAAAAATGATTTGTGGCATACTAGGTCTTCGGCATAAACCTAGCTTTCGATGGATCTGATTTTAGGCTGAAAATGTTCAGTATCATAACTAATATGATTTCTAGTTTGACAAGTTAATCGGTGACCATTTTTCCCAGGAAAATCAATTTCTCACTTGATTTACCACTATAATCCCCATTATAGTTCCTGGAAAAAAAGTCTTAAACTACATCTTATAGATAGAAAATAATGCAGGAGAGAGGACATGTTATTTCATAGTTCAGGGACATTAAATTATGTTTGCACATTTGCAGTTCTCCTTTAACAGTTTAGCATATATTTAAGTTTGAAAACTTTACAGGTTTGAGCTGGTCTTGGATTATGGCTTATAAGGCCCATAAAGATGTCAGAGTTCAAAGACTAAAGGAAAATACCATCTCTAACCTTTCTGAATTGCATCTTTCTCCCTCTCTCTCCTGCCCCCTCTGTCTCTCTGAGCTCCGACCATATTAAATGCACAGAAAAATCAGGAACACACTCTTTTTCATTTTTGAAATTAGATTTATATCCTTCATTTTGGCCATAAATGGCACTCAGGTACAATATACTAACTTGCAACTGTTAAAGAATTGGCTTACTAATATTACACGCAGGAAAATAATGGAGCGAGAGGTGCAACAAATTTTATTTAAACAATTTTTCTATAGTTTTCTGTCTCATACGCAATCCATTGGAGATGTCTTTCTTCAAGTTGCTGAATGAATTATCCTAATGGGGAGAATATAAATTGTATCTCCCTGTAGGGGGACTTAAAATATGCTTGATGAAGAGCTGGATAGTCTTAAAAATATATTGGTGGATAGCAATGGGGGATTGATTAAAGATGGTTTATTTCATCTTTGGGCTAGACCTGTTTTTGCTACTGAAAGTGTATGATCATCTCTCCCCTTTAATTTTATTTCACCAATTGGATGTGACACTTTTTTAAAATTTCCAAATGCCACCGAATGCCATTCAGAAGATGCACACCAATCGCCTTTCATGCTAAAAAAAAATTGAAACCTGGCCTAAAGGATTTAGCACTGGTTCTTCTACCCATCACATGCTACTCATGGATAGAAATACTCCATAAGATAGCTGTATTTTTAGTATATTAGCTGTATACCTGCAAGAAAAAAGTCTTGGCTCAGAGAATGAAAAACTCAGAGATTGATGATATCTTAGCTTTTATATTTGTCTTATGGTTGAACCGATTATATTATATTTTATGAGAATTTGTGGCAGGAAAAAAAGCCATGGAGATGAAGTCCCATGTGAAATTTCTTGAAATTGCCTTTCACTTGCTGAATAAATTTGTTATTGATTTTGCCCTTTTGTAAGAATGAAAGGTTAATGAAAACAATCGTGTGGTTTGCAGCCCACAGTGGAGATTGTGTAATATATATACGAATGATTTGGTACCTCTTTCAAACACAAACATTCATATTTAGACCTCAGTCTTATGAGAGATTAGCTCTTGTGATGAAGAACTGGCTACGCTCGGTGAGTGACAGATTAATAATGCCAGCACTTCTACATTTGTCTCCTTACCTCCCCTTTTTTTAAATGCTGCACACAATTATTAACTGAATGTAATTATAGAAATGTCCCTATGATGTTTTAAACAGTAAGGTACAGCAGAGAAGGCTACAACCTAATGGTTTAGAAAACTGAAAAGTATACAGAAGTCCTTGCTTTACATGAACAGATTTCTGGAGCACCTCTATGCATTTCTCAACAGATTGTCCACAGTGAGAAGAATTCCTCTTATGACCCTAAAGTTATTGCCTGTTTTTTTCAGATACATTTAGTGACTTTTAAAGTGGGAATATGCACCCCCCCACCAAAAAAAAAAAAAAAGACAAAAATGAGCTTGGTATAAAATTTCACAAGTCCTAATGTGTATGTAAAGGACTATATTTAAATACTATGTTCTGAATAGAAACATATCTATTTCTTGGGAGGATGGGGGATAACCTGTTGTAGATGTTAATGCCTTGTCTAGTACAATGGCTGCATGGAGAAATGCTTGGACCAAATTGCTACTTTCTAGAAGACAACTGTGTGGTATTTTTAGTCTGACTGGCAATCCTTCGAATGGTGGGCTATTTCACCAAACAGAAGGATAGAGAGGCGCCTTAGTGATTCCTGTATTTATTTATTTAGCAAATTTATATAGCCACCCATCTCACAAAAAGTATACCAGGAGAACATGAAAAATGGAAGGCCATGGGTTCATTAGAATGGGGATTATGTGAGAATATAATTATTATATGTTTCCTTCCTGCTTTCTTAAATACATGATGGAAATGAAGCTAAATTCGATGCACAGTTGCTTATCAGACTCCTGTCCTTGTTGAATAGTTCCATGCTGGTACTTGAGGCCTTTACAATGTACCTTGGGTACGAACGTTTCAGCTGAAAAAAGTGAGGAGTTGACATCTGTGTGGTCTAATGTCCATTTATTGATTTTTTTTTGGTGAGGTAACTTTAGCAAAACAGAGGGAAAGAGAAGGAGAAATGACTCTTTTCCCAGCAATAATGATGAAGACATTCCAGCAAAAGGAAACATGGACCAAAATAATGCTTGGTTAAATTAGTTGGGCTTAATCCCATTCTATTGCTTTTGGTGGGATTTAACTGTGACTACCACTGTATGCCTGAGTTTGACTAAATCAAGTTACTCTTCCTCTCTTTTGATCTACTGAGGCTCACTAATGATTGATTCATTGCCTTTCTGTCTCCCACTTCAGCTGCAAAGGTTCCCAGAGGTGTTCACAAAATAATAAAAACAAAAGAAGTCAGATTATGTCCTTAGGTTTATAATATATACAAGAGAGAATGGTGAAAGATAGAGGGAAAGAGAAGACAGGGCAGAGCCCAGTCCTTAATGTTTCATGGTGTTCAGTGTGGCCATCTAAAACTTAAGTGGATTACCTGAAGTGACACAGCTCTAATATCTCCTCCCATTCAGGTAAGGTAGCTCAGCCTAACAGAACAGGTTAAATCCAGCAGATAGTAGCAACTGTGAACAGAGACTGCAATTCTTTGCTTTCTACTTTGTTCTGCTTTCTCACAAGGCATTTGATTTTCTCTACCTTGTTCAATGTCAGTTTCTTCTTATCATCACAGGACAATTACTGCAATACTCATTATAGAGCAATGGTCCAGTCCAGGAGCAAATGAAATTTATGTGCTTGACTGATCAATAAAAGTCCCCAACTCACAAAAGATGGTAGCTCCTGGCTGTCTGATTTTTTTTCTATGCTATGACAAGTTAAGGGAACATCCAGGATTATAGGATTCCCAATCATACTTAGGGAACAATATCCAAAGTGCTCTGTTTTTTAAGGCAATAACAATAATTTATATTTGTTTCCTAACAAATGTATCTAAAATAACTTGCTTTACTCATGGTCATATCAGTATTTCCTATCCTAGAATCCCATTCTGATACAGCCATCATACATTTTTGAAGTTGAAATGTTTTCAGATACTTAACATTCTAGAATTTGAGATCAATGTAGTTATTAAAGGGAACAGATGGGGGCATTTCATTGTTAGGAGTTGGATGTACACACACAGACATATGCATATGCATATGCATATTCATATATATGTATATATATATAATTTTTATTAAAGATTTTTTTAAAAAGGAAGATAAAACTAATAGAAACTAATATAAAGTAAGAAAAAGAAAAAGAAAGAAATGAAAGAGAAAGCTAAAAGTGCAAGAAAGGAAAAAAGTAAAAAAAAAGTAGAAAAGAAAGAAAAAAGGACACAAAGAAGTAGCTTCCAATCTTCTTTACAGCAGCTATAAGTACAATTATACATTTACCTCTTACTCTATGGTTACAACATAACTATTTCCTTTCTATAATCTATCCTGTCTAATCATCCAAACCATAAATCATACATTCATTTTTTTCTGTTTCATGCAAAAAGTCTATAAGCAGTTTCCAGTCAGCAATAAATGTAGATAGTGTTTTTTTCTCTGATCAAAGAAATCAATTTGGCCATCTCAGCAAGTTCCATCATCTTCACCAACCAGTCATCCATTGTGGGTAATGCTGAATCTTTCCATCTTTGTGCATACAATAATCTCACTGCAGTTATCATGTACAAAAACAAAGTTCCATGACTTTTTTCCAACTGTTTGTCTATCAATCCCAAAAGAATTGAATATTAATCTTTAAAATCCTCTGAATCAGTGTGTATATTTGAATCCAGAATTTTCTAGCTTTTTTATACATCCACCAGACATGATAAAATGTCCCTTCTTGTTGTTCCCATTTCTAACATAAATTTGAAGTGCCTTTATACATTCTAAACAATTTCTGTGGCGACATATGCCAATAGTACATCATTTTATAAAAACAATTCTTTAAGATTATAACATAATGTAAATTTCAATCCTTTCAACCACATATTTCCCCATTTTTCCATCTGTATATTATAACCAAATTTTAGCCCATTTTATCACACATTTTTTCACTCCTTCTGTTTCAAATTTCAATTCAAGCTTATACATTTTAGCAATTATATGTTCATCATTTGTACACAATTGTATTTCAAAGTCAGTCTTATGATGTTGAAAACCATAAACTTTTGTCTAGTTTAAATCTTTCTAATAATTTTAAATAAGAAAACCATTGACAACTAATCCCTCTGCCACCAGTTCCTTCATACTTTTGCCTAAAGTTGGACTCCATATTTACAGTTAGCATCACAGTCTATTACCTTTATCTTTTGTTTTTTAAAATTTGCCAGTTGTCTGCAGTCTTTAATAATAAACAAAGAACATTCCCATGAAGGTCCAGTTCATTTGTCTAATTTAATTCCAATTTGTTCAAAAACATTTTCACCAAAAAACAATCTTTCAAAATAACTATCCTCTTTATCCATTTTGAACTTTCTTACATCAACCCTTTGTTAAGCTTTTTGCCAAAAGTTTTAAAGTCTTTTAACATTTTCTTTCTTCATTCCTCTGTAATCGAGAAAAAAAATAACTCACCAAGTGACATTTTCTTATCCTTCCACTCAGAAAATCTCTCTTTAAAGGAAATTAGCTACATTCAAAAGTGGTTAAGAAATGAGGTTCATGTGAACCTTATGTCCATACAGGCTGTGTTACAGCTGTGAGCTTGATTGAAATCCCTCGACTTCCATTCGCTTAACTTATATGAGCCAGCTGCAAAAACCTCAGTTTCTGCAGTCTATGCATGAGGAGCAGCTGTTTGGAGTGCAAGTGGGTGATCTCACGATCTCTCCTTTTTCTGGAGAGACTTTACTGGCCAGAATTTGTTGGCTGGCTGCTGATCTCTGCTGCAATGCTGTCCCCACTCTTTCAGGGACATCTAGAATCCTCACCAGAATTCAAAAATTGGGGAGATTGGATTGCAATTTAGTTAGAACACTGGAAAATGATGGTAACATGGACACACTTTCTGTTGCTGTCAGCCTTGCAAGGTAGTCCAGACAAGAAGCACACTCAAAAGTACTAGCTCTATTTTATTGTAAGGTTACATTAACAGAATCTTGCAAGTCTGAAAGTACGTTTGTCTCCCGTCACCTTTAGCACTCAAGAAACTAGGGAGGGTCCCTTCTGAGATGTTTGCCATGTCCACATTATTTCTGCAGGTTAACCTACCTCTTACCCGATAATCGCTCTGGCTGCGGCTCTTCTCCGTTTCTCCCAAGATCATTCCCACATACTATTACAGCTGCAGTTTCAAATCTTACACTTTTAAGATAACTTGTATAAGCTTGCAAAATTGCAAAAGTGTAAGTAGTATAAACATTAAAAAAAGTGTAAGCATTATGTTGTGGAAAATTCAGAAGTACAGAATTCAGTACTGAGGAGAAGAACCATGTTTCTTGCAAGGATCATTGCACAAGAGAGAGGGATCCTGAACAATGGGAAAGCAAAGATTTTTATAGAAGTTGAGGGCTACAAGGTGGGAAATCCTAGGGGTGGGAAATCTGATTTGTTAGAAACCATTGAGGAAGCTAGGCTGGTCCCTGTCCCTGGATTTAGGATTATTTCTATTGTTAGGCAAAGCAGCGCTTTCAGGAGGGCAGCAGAGCTGGGGAAGCCCATTGTTAAGGAGATGGAAGGTTGAGGGAATCAGGCTGATGGAAGATGGAAGGTTATTGCGGCTGCTCTTGGGCTGTGCCGTGAGCTGGTGGGTGGGGCTTCTATTCTTTGATTTAGATGGAAATGCAGGGGGCTTTGTCTGGAGGCAGGGAGGGTCAGTTTGAGTCTGATCTAATTAAGCCAGGAGAGGAGCTGGGTTTGATCCTGGTCATGTTTAAAAGAGAGGGAGGAAAAAGGGTACAACCTCAATTTTGGTTATTACATTTATTTTCTCCACTACAATTATTTTTGAATAATGAGTTCATCTAAGAGTGAGAATGAATGTCATTTTTCTAAACATTACTATATACCTGGCAGGTTGATTATATAATAAATGGTTATACGTATCAGAAATTATTAACTTCCAGGTCCTATATAAAGTTCAGGTTAGCCTTTTTGATGAAGAATATTTGAGAACCCTATCCCACTATGGAAAATATTAAATATATAAATGAGGAGATAATTTTGTAGTATTCCACTTTTCTATTTTGTGTGTGAATCTTATAAATAGGATTTCCTAACCTGGTAGGTAGGACCAGTCTATAATTTCCATTATATATATATATATATATATATATATATATATATATATTTATAACAGAATATATATATATATTATATAAAATATTATATATAATTCCCATTATTGTACACTTGGCTGGGATTGATTTCTTTAGCTATGGAAGTGCTTGGAAATAAATTATTTTAAAGGACCACAGAGATGATGAAGTGGCTTTACATAAATTCTATTAGGGCTCAGTGCAGAAAATTTCAAGAGCCTTTTTTGTAAGGAGAGGCAATATTTAGAAATGTAGGATGTGGAAGGCTGAATTTCATTAATTGATTATATGAAACTTCATAGTAGTTTTGTCTACATCAGACAGATCCCTGATGCCTCACAAAAGAGCCCAAAGAGCAGTTATGCACATTTTTCTCCAGGGTTCTCTCAGAAAGCAAAAAAAAAAAAAAAAAGCTTTTTTAGCTTTTTGCCAGAAAGGTTTGAAGACATGACTCTTTTCTTGGGCATCAGGGTTGGGAGAGTAATTTAGCCCACATTGTTAGTCTATGGTGTCTTTGGTGGCCACTTTGTGCTTAACTTGGTCTTGACTTTTTAAAATTGTATTTGTATTGTATTCTTTAATTTTTGTTAGCCTCCAAAAGAATTGGTGAGATAGGTGGCCATATAAAATGAGTGAGTGAATGAATGAATGAATTGAAGTCATCCAAGAGCAGTTCTCCTGGTTCTAGTAAGCAGATCAATAATAATTTTATGGTGAGTTGCTGAGAGGTCGTTTAAAAAATGGTAATGATTTACTGAAATCCTTTACTAGAAGACCATCAGTTGATGCAGCCCTCAGTTCAACTTCAACTATTGCCACATATTCAAACCAACTTATGAAACAAAGACAGTCAATGTAATATCATAAGCAAAACACTCCAAGAAGATCCTTTCCCAATTTAGTCAGCTTTTTTTTAAATAAATGGAAATGAGAAGGAGTAACCTTTCTTTTTAATTATAAAATACAAAATGCATAGGCTTAAACATAGAAAACAATGCATATTTACTCAGAAGTTCCAATGTGATAAATGGGACATA
Source organism: Python bivittatus (assembly GCF_059951505.1). NCBI lineage: Eukaryota > Metazoa > Chordata > Lepidosauria > Squamata > Pythonidae > Python > Python bivittatus. The sequence continues at coordinate 7,908,335 of NW_028277073.1, forward strand.
AAATCAGATTAGTGTGCAAGGAAAATAAGGTAAGATATTTGAATTACAGGCATGCTGATACTCACAGATGCTATTTTGGGAACCCAGATGTCCTGTTAAGATTGGTATCTGTACAGATCTCTCAAACTGAGATGCTGCAAACTGGATTAATTGAAAAGTTGGTAAAGGAATGTCTGCTAATACATGAACCTCTAACTAATTATTTTCCATAGCATAGACAGAAGTTTTATTTATTATAATGTTTTCTTTGCAAAACCTGTTCAGATATAAATAGCACGAATTTCCTTGCCAAAGTTGATTAACATTATTAAGCTTCACTTAAAAAGGAAAAAAAAAATCTATTTATGCGTCACACAAACTAATCACCAAATCATTACCTGAGCCAGAACCCATGAAGAAAATGCAGTCTTTGGAGATATGGAACTAAATGTCATTTCTACACCAATGGTTGAAGTCTAATCACATTTCCTGAGAAGACAGTTTCTGACAGAATGGCAAGTTCATTTTCCTGAAGACAGTCAGTTGATATATATGAAATACACTTGGCAGATTTTGTAATTTCCAGCTTTTGAAAACCTTTAGAGTGTGGAGTGGCAAAGAGGTGCTTCAACAGACGCAGGATTTGGATTGTACATCAACTGTATCAGCTGTACAATATATTTAAAATACATATGCACAACTCTTTGTGGGTCCATTTGGGCAATTCAGAAAGTCTGCAATCACAGAAATGTTGCCAGCCATGCCCAACCATAATTTGATTGCTTACCCTTTCATATCAAACAGATTGAGACAAGGCTACCTTACAGAACATATTAAAACTTGGAATGCATCATTATTTGCTTAGCCTATAGGGCTGAAAATCCACTTTAAAATATAATAATTTTGGGTGTATGTGTGTGTGTGTGCGTGTGTGTGTAAAAGGTGAATAAAAAGTTGAACAGCTAACATCCATCTTCTAATTTCCTGAAAGTTTTCTTCCCTTGAAAGAAAGGGGGGTTGTTTTGTTTCTAAAGGTTGTTTTATTTGGTTTGTTTGATTGGTTTTCGCTCCCCCTCCCCCCCCCCCAATTTCATACTTGAGTTTCATTAACATCTCCTTTTGTGATGTTTTGGTAATTGATTCTTGCAAATTAATAGAGGTAGACATATCTGCAAGAGGGGTAAAAAAATGTTAATATGCCCTCTTTCAAAGAATGGCTAACTAAATTGTGAAAGGATGCCTCAATGTTTGAATAACCTTGTATATAAAAAGTAAATTTAGTTTTAACTGGAAACCATTTTTGGATGACAATCTTATACATGAAATCATACCACATCCAAAATCTGGGTTTCAGAGTTCATATCTTAATGTGGTGTATCCATTATAGAACTGAACTGTGTTAACCATCATTTTTAGTTGAAAGCTCAACAGCGAGACGTGGATTTGGATTAGAAAATGGATATGAAATATCTTAGAATGCTATAAACTTCTAGTGATATATTAGAACAGTTATTCTGACTAGGGAATTCTGGGAGTTGAAGTCCACACATCTTAAAGTTGCCAAGTTTGAAAAACACTGAATTAGAAGATATTACTTTTATGATAATTCAAATGTGTTGCTTATCTGCCTGAATCTCCCTATCTGTACCTGATCTTTTAATCTGTACCACCTATTTCTTATATTCTTTTAAAATATGAAGTAATAGAATGTAAAAAAAAGTCAAGAAGGGTCTTTAATTGCTCACTGGTTGGCATCATCTTGTTTTTTTTAACACTCCCTGCAGTTGCCCCTACACTGGGGATGCATAATAATTTTGGTTGTACATCTATGCTTCACTCTGCAACTTCCCTGATTTTTCTTCTTGTGAAAGAAGTGTGGAAACCAGGAACAGTGCAGACTGCTGGACTTTTCCATAAAACCCTTTGATCACCTTTTACCTACAGTGAGGAACCCCTCCCGTCCTCCCTCCACTCTCACCCCACTCCTCAATTTTGTGATTGAATGGAGAATTTAAATTCAGATCTCAGATTAAATATAGTCCTTGCTGGTACTGTAGCCACTCTACCGCACTGGCTTTAATGTTTTTGCAATATATTTTAAAACTGTGGCTATAATGTCCAACATTTATCTATATTTTAAAAATTCACTTTATCTTAATATTTCTCCTACTTTAAGCTGTCATGAAAAATTAAGGAAAACAATAACAAGAACTGGAAGCACAGCTCATTAGATTTATATACCATAAGGAGCAAAAGCAAAAGCTGGCATACGTAGCCTTCCTCCTCCAATTTTTCTCACAAGCCTGAAAGTTAAGTAAGAGTTAGGCTACTAAGATATCGACGGGCTGAAAGTTATGTAGTGCCCATCTTCATTTATGCCTAAACTAGCATGAACATGCTTGGTAACCTTCTTTTAAGGTTACTATCATGACACTGACTGTCTCATTCCCACTCCACAGCTGAGAGAGCTTAAAGTCATATTTAATTTTTTTATTTTTAAAGCAGTGTTTTTCCCTCTTCACCCAACACAATTTTTGCCATCTGTACAGGGTAGCATGTGGTCAGTAGAATTACTTTCCATGGTCATTTCAGCTTGGGCTGCAAGAGAGAGACTGGACACCTGGTTTTTGCAGTAGAATCTGCTTATTTGATAGCTTATTGCCATTTTCCAAACACTTGACAAGTCTTACGTGGGCTCCTTCGAACCATGGTTTGGCATTCAGTGCTGCTCTGTGTTGCCCAGAAGGTCCATTTAAACTAGCAAAGAGAACTGGGTTCTGCCACTTCTGTGTTGCTAATTCTGTTTGGGGTCATTATAAGTTTTTGGCCAACAAAGGGGTTGATATGTGGTTCAAGCCCCACCTCCACTTGTTCAAATCTGCCCCACCCAAAATTAGGAGAACTGATTGGCAGTTATTTTCCCACTATCAGGCAACACTTGATGGGAAGGAAAATGATGTCAGGAGTATGCACCAATCCCTTTCCTTAATTTGTCCTACATTAAAACAATAAGGAGGGCAACGGTGATCAGGCTTGTTACTGGGGCAGAATAAGGACTGGCAATCAGGGCATCAAATTTTATGCAGCATACTTTTCTGCTGGCTCAGGGACTTGTGGATAGCACTTTAATGTGGCCATCTGGCTGTGCCTCCAGTGAGCAAGAACTAATGCTGTGTGTAAATCTTGGATACTTGCATTGGCAATCTCCCATTTGCAAGGTGTGACAGGAGTCAGCTTTCCCATATGTTGTGTCCAATGTAGGTGCAATATATAGCATTCTAGTTAGGGCTGTGTGATTTGCTTGTTTGATTAGATACTCAGTAGTATTCCACTGATTTTAATGTTACTATGCTGGGAGAGACATTATGGATTTCTTTGCAGTATAAAGACTGCCTTCACGGCTGGATAATGTGGACCTCCTCATAGATATTTCTACTATTACTTTCATCATTGGTTTCTTACACATTTTTATTGTTGGTGCAATCATTTCTGGAATATTGTTGGACTATACATTTGTTCTTATGGGAACCTGGCTTAGACAGGTAGCCTAAAAACCACGCTGAATTAAATAATTAATCTGGATTGTGGGAAATTATTCGTGAGATCCACAGATAATGGGAGAAAATGTGGCAATAAACTTAGAGTTTTTTGCCCCTCAAACCAGGGGAAAACATTATTTATTTATTTTTATTGCTTTTAAAATAATAACAGAAACAGAAAAGGAAAAGGAACAAAACACAATGATAATTATGATAGAAATACATACATTGTCAGAGAAAAAAAAGCAAAACAAGTGCTTTAAAAAAAGAGGTGAAAAAAAGAAAAAAGTATAGTACAGTATACTTTTTACTGTATATCACTGTATAAACTGTTTACTGTATATCATTATAACAGTAAACAGTTTCAATTCTATATATACTTATCTAATGCAAATATTATTTAAGTATGTATATATTTATTTCTAATACACTTATATAATTATCATGCTTTTTTAACCTACTGTATTTTGTATAAATGAGTCCCATATTTCATTATACTTGTCCATACAATGCCTACATCTATAGGCAATCCGCTCATAGGTGGCAAGTGCAATCAGGTCTTCAATCCATTGAATAAATGAGGCCATACATTTATCTTTCCATAGCTGGAATATCAGTCTTTTGGCCATAGTAAGAACATGGAGAATCCATTTACATTCTCCAGTTGTCAAATTCCATGTACTAGGTATGTAATTCGAGAGAATATTATCCTCTAAAAATTTTAGCTTTTGTCGCATAGTCATATTTATATAGTCCACTATTTTCTCCCAAAACCTAGTAAGTATAGGACATCGTAAAAACATGTGTTTTAAAAAAGCATTATCCTTATTACATCTCCAACAAAATGCTTCTTAGACAGTCCTTTTCTCTACAAACATAGTGGAGTCCAATAAATACTAAATATTACTTTTTGTTGTATAAGTCATAGTTTAAGGTCCATTGACACTCTTTCTATAGAATTTAAAACACTCCCCCATTGTTTAGGCAATATAGAAACCTCTAATTCTTTATTCCACTCATCCCTTAACATCTGCGTATCAAACTGATTTATTGATAACAAATATCTATAAAAGCTAATAGTAGTCTTTTTTAGTACTAAAGGATTTAACAAGTTGTTCTAATATCACAGATGTCTCGGAAGCTGAAAATGCTGCTGGTCCAAACAATGTTGTTAACAAATGTTGTAGCTGTAAATATTGCCATTGGATTACATCTGATAGATAAATATCATCTATCAGCATATGTTAAAAATTCATCTTCATCATCTATCAATTGGTCCAAAGTCAATATCTCTGCTTCCATCCAATTTTTCCATATCACCATCTTTTTCCCAATTTTTAATGTTGGGTTTCCCCATAAAGTCAATTTAACATGGGAAAAGGGGTTGAATCCTTTTTTATTAGACATTCCATTCCATAGCTTTCTAACTGACAGTTGTTTCCAGAAATACTAGAGTTCTAGTGTATTTAGATCCTAATACTATCCATCCAACCAAAAGTGCTATATATGTATGTTCCAAAGTTGCCCAAATCGGAAAATTGACACCAACTGTTGGCTTCCAGTATTTAATACTTGAGAATAGGTAAGCTTGATGATACAGCTCCAGATCTGGAAAACCGAATCCTTCCTCATTAACTGGCAATTGCATTTTCTGTAAAGATATTCTCAGAATCGAAGAACCCCATAGAAATTTTCTAAACAAAGAATTAATTTTCTGAAAATATTTTCCGGATATATGAACTGGAACTCGTCTCAGAATGTAAGTTGATCTGGGAATAATATTCATTTTGAGAGCATTCACCTTTCCCCTAAGAGTGAGTTTTAATGACTCCCATCTATCAATATCTGAAGAAACCTCTATCTATATTTTATTTATATTACATGTTACTGAGTTATATCTTTTGGTATGCACATACCTAGATATTTAATGGATTTGGTACAAATACAGAATTGATATTCCTTAAATGGATGAGTAAAAACTATGGGAAAACATATATGGCACTCTGGTGTCCAAAGTCCTTCCAGCAAACCACAACATTTGGGTCTTTCCTTGAAGTTGGGAACAGTTGGCTTTGAAGTTTACTGGAGTGATGGGAGAGAGGGAATATCAACAATTGTGGAGAATAAGGGAGATGGCCTTGACAGAAGTACACAAGAGCCATTCCCCTAGGCAAAGGGGGCTGAAACATTCTTTAAATCCTGGAAAACCATATAATATTCAGAAGAGACTCAGGCGAGCACCTCCCTGATTCCTGGAGTATAAAAAGGAGGAGAGTTATAGTTCAATCAGACTTGAAAGATTCTGAGATAGCCAATCTCAACAAAGTCTAGTTATGGTCTTCCTGTGGAGTTGATTTTCTGTTCTGGTTGGCAATGGGGCTGACAACAATGTCTTCCTCCAAGTTCAGAATTCTAAATTCAGAGGGAACATGCAGTGAGATTATTGTATGCAAAAAGTTGGAAAAGCAATGATATACCTACAGTGGAAGTTTGGATTCTAAAATTAACTGAATTTGCAGAAATGGTGAAGCTGACCAGCTTGGCTAGAGAAAAAATGACAAAGATCTTTTTGAAAGACTGGAAACTGTATATGGACTTTTTGTTGAAAGAAGAAAAGATTGAATTGATGATTTTAGGATTTGAGGACTAAAAAGACAAGAACAGGATGGGAAAAAGGTTAAGATGTTAAGTACCATACTCTTACTTGAAAAAGAGAAGGATGGAAGGCATAATTGTATGGGGTTTTTTTTCATTCCTTTCTGTATTCTCCTTTTCTTACTTTCTTTTTGTTTGTTTATTTTTACTGTATTGAAAATTTCTAATAAACGTATATTAAAAAAAAATTCAAAGAGAGAAATGAGTCAAAGTCTGTGACCCTTATGGAACTATCCCAGGGATCATAAATCATGTTTCTACTGGCAACTGTTCCTAACCTTCCTTCTCCTTCTGTATCATATATATTTTTTTCCTTCTGAATGATCATTTCTGAGAGCAACTTTGAAAGCCACATCTTAAACATACTTACTTGTAAGTTCCAGGATATCCCATGTTGTACACATCCAAATAAGCATATTGTAAGTACACTGCAGCCTACATAAATTGTTGATCCTCATTATTTTAAATAATAATTATGTTACAATAATCCATAGAGGTTTTCCAAAGGATGTAGTTATGCAATCCTTGGCAACAGGATTAACCTCTGAGATACGACTTGACGCTCCTTTCTTTAAAATTCCCCCACTGATGAATTTAAATAGGCTTGTGTAATAATTAGTTTAAACAGTTTATTTCAAATATGGTTCTTTATTGTGCCCTGACACAGACATCATAATTTTCGTTTTGTGTGTTCAAAGATTCTTGTAGATGTGAAATGCTGGTTTAGTAATCCACTTAAAACTGGGTTCACAAATCATAGATTTTATAATGCAAGGTGCTATAATGCCCAATTTGGTATGAGTCCTGCCTGGTGCCTCTGAATTCACATAAACAATTATGCCAGAATAAACATTCCACCTATTCTATGATTTATGTCAACATGGCCAACCAAATGCTTTTAGGAACATGGCCATATCAGAGTACAGTGCAATAGCCATGTCTCATTGTTAGTCTCCAGCAACTGGTGATACACTGCCTCCAGTTTTGAAGGCTCATTTATAGCTAGCTAATATCATTTGATAGATGTATTTTCTGGGAATTTCCTTCTTTCCTCCTTTTCTCCTCGACCATTAGTCCCATGTTAAGGTGATCAATTCAAAAAATTATTGTTAGTAACTGCAGAAAATTCAACATGTTTAAGATGCTGACTTATACAACAATGTTGCTTATGTGAATGTATACCTGAAAATGTCCAAGTGACTGTAACATTACAGTGGGAACTTGCAGGACTATAGGCTATAAACTGATTTGCCTCCTTAGAAAGCCCTAACTAAATGAGACCATTCAGAAACAGCAGTTGTGGGTTAGATAGTTCATTGATACCTTCTGTCCTCTGCTTGCTATTCTTTGGCCTAAACACAAACCACTAAAAAAGACAAAATTCTACTTTGATTCAGTTTTTCATTGGTACTCATTTGGTTTGACCTCGTGAGCCTGAATGAAGGAGATTTTTATTTAGAAAAGGAATGGGATATCAGGGATGAGCAGAAGCATAGAACTGAACTGGCAATACATAATGTAGATGGTAGATGGTGGTTAATTTTGGAACCAGGAGTGATGCAAAGGTTGGTTATGCCCTGTTAATATCAAAAGTTCTGCTGCCCTCTGCTAGGGTTTGTAGGACTGGCTTTTTAAGAATGTATTTTTTTTCACCAACCAGTCTTCACAAGCTTTATTTTATAACATATTTAGGATGTTTTGATTAGGATAAGGATGGGACCAGAATTGTTGCTTGACCTCACCCTGTTGACCTTACCATTTATTTCAAATTGCTGATGCTTTGTCTTTGCATTTACAGCACTTTTTAAATGTTTTTCCTTAACCAACTGGCAAAATTCCTGCCCTCGGCATCTGATGTAAGCTATTCTAATAAACAAGTAGAATTTTTAGTTAAGCCCGGAATATCAGCTGTTGGTGGGAGGTCTCATGATTAAATGGCAGCGCTCATTGTCCAAAGATGTATGTGGGGCTACTACTAACCAGATTGGAGTAGATCACATCTCAGGGCTCCCAATGGCTGATAAAAAGCATGAACCTTATTTCTCTTCCCTTGCTTTCCTAAAATCCATTTATGCATTAACATGTAATTACTTTTAAAAAATTGAATTGGAGCCTCAGAAGAAATGAAAAGCTTTGCGCTGCAAAACAAGCTATCGTATTCTGGCTGCAAACATCCAGATGACCATTAGATGTCAGGAAGGAGTTAGATTTTTTTTTCACATTGTCTGCTGCCAACTTGTAGCTATCCAGATTTTTGATGACCAGTTATGACAGCTCTACACTCCACCCTGGATTTTCTTGCACTTAGTGAGAATGAAAGTTACCACCTATGTTTACTGTACTTCTGAACTGAACCATGTGTTGACTAGTTATTGGCATTCTTAAAATATGAGCAGTAATCTCTGCAGGATCGGTGACACTTTTTCAAACATGACATTAGGAGATGTTATACAAACCACACTGGAACGATGCTTGTTTGAATCTGACCTGGCTCATGTCAAACCTCAAATGGCATATTTTGTGTGCTTTTAAGAAGAAAAAGAAAACATGTAGGTATCTGATTTATTATTACAACAAAGCTGCTGATGGTGCTATTTTGCCTTGGGCATCAATATTTCTTGAGAGATTTCTGGCTTGAGCAGTTCATAGGAGCAAAAATCTCTTCTTCATTTGCCACTGCAAAGTTCAGTATCTGGTAAACAAGACAGCAGCAGATTATTCAACAGCATGAATTGGATCCATGCAAACCCTTTAATGTTGCAGAAGGTTTGTTTTCCCACTGTAATTTAAAAATGGAATTAAAGTAAAGGTTTACCTTTCATTGATATCCATCTTTGTGCCCAATTTTTTTCTATCCGACATTAACCTAAGGCTTTTCAATTTTCAATACTTTTCAATTTTCATCATTTTCATCAAATTATTTGTTTTTGTTTTCATCATAGCATTAATCACTTTTTAAAATTGCTTCTTGTTGAGCCTAACAGTGGGAATAGCAATCAGTAATTTTCGATTGTCTCCCCTAATTATAACTGTTCCTTTTTGTGTTTTCATGCCAATCACAAACATGGTACTCTTATAGATTAAGATGAGGTAAAAATATTGATAATTAAAGATGATTAATTACTTTAAAGGTAATTAATTAGTGATGAAGCAGTCTTCTCCTTTAGAAGAGAAGACAAGGCTATTAATCACTAATTCTATTGCTTTGTTCAAGAAGTGAACAGGAAAGTTCTAATTAAAGGAATAAAAGCCCACAACATCTGAAATATGCTTTGCTGGACCAGATTAACATTACAGTTGTGTCACACTTTAAAGATAATGCAAACCATGAACTTTAATTCTGGTATTTCCCCCTCCCATTTATTTAAAAGGAACCTGTAAAATGTTCTGGTTTTTTTTTCTTTAATTTTATCTACTCTTTTTCTGATTATTTCTTTCCTGATGGAATCTGTACATTATTGTCTTCATATGGAAATGAGCAGAGCACTTGATTGTGGCAAATCGAGCATTGGAGCACCCATGCAGCAGATTATTCAGTGTTTTTATGCTATATTTATGAAAGTAAAATGCTAACATTATATTGGATTGTACTTTGTACAATGCGGGTACATGTTACATATCCTATGGATATGGATATGGATGTGGATATAGACATGGGTATTAATTTTGTGCTCTCCAGATAAGACCAATATAAATTAAAAGAAACTTAGTTCTTATATGAATTAAAAGAAACTTATATAAATTAAAAGAAACTTAACTGTCCAGATTTTATTCTGAACAGTTAATTTCAGTGGTGCTTTTGTGTATTCATGGCTAGAATTCTCATAATCCTTCATCCATATACACATCTCCCATTCTTCCCTTTCACAAACAAGTATTTTAAAAATGAATCTGGAAAAGTTGCATTCAGATTTATGTCTTGTTCTATATTTGGGACATAGTACATATGTATGTTGTTGTTGTTGTTTAGTCGTTAAGTCGTGTCCGACTCTTCGTGACCCCATGAACCATATTGCGCCAGGCCTTCCTGTCCTTCACTGCCTCCCTGAGTTTGCTCAGTTTCATGCTCATTGCTTCAGTGATGCTATCTAACCATCTCATCCTCTGCCGTCCTCTTCTCCTTTTGCCTTCAATCTTTCCCAGCATCAGGGTCTTCTCCAAAGAGATCTCTCTTTGCATTAGGTGACCAAAATATCTGAGCTTGAGCTTCATTATCGATCCTTCCAATGAGCAATCAGGGTTGATTTCCTTTAAGATTGACTGGTTTGACCTCCTAGCAGTCCAGGGGACTCTCAAGAGTCTTCTCCAGCACCACAGTTCAAAGGCATCAATTCTTCGGCGCTCGGCCTTTTTTATGGTCCAGCTCTCACAGCCATACATTACTACTGGAAAAACCATAGCTTTGACTATGCGGATCTTTGTTGGCAAGGTGACATCTCTGCTTTTTAATATGCTATCTAGGCTTGCCATAGCTTTCCTCCCAAGGAGCAAACGTCTTTTAATTTCATGGCTGCAGTCTCCGTCTGCGGTGATCTTGGAGCCCAAATAAATGAAGTCTGTTACTGCTTCCATTTCTACCCCTTCTATTTGCCAGGAATTGATGGGTCCAGATGCCATGATCTTAGTTTTTTTAATGTTGAGTTTCAAGCCAGCTTTTGCACTCTCCTCTTTCACCCTCATCAAGAGGCTCTTTAGTTCTTCTTCACTTTCTGCCATTAGGGTGGTATCGTCCGCATATCTGAGGTTGTTGATGATTCTCCCTGCAATCTTAATTCCGGCTTGTGATTCTTCCAGCCTGGCATTTCTCATGATGTACTCTGCATATAGGTTAAATAAGCAGGGTGACAGTATACAGCCTTGTCGTACACCTTTCCCTATTTTGAACCAATCGGTTGTTCCATGACCGGTTCTAACTGTTGCTTCTTGGCCCGCATACAGATTTCTCAGGAGACAGGTAAGGTGGTCTGGTACTCCCATCTCTTTAAGAATTTGCCACAGTTTGTTGTGATCCACACAATCAAAGGCTTTTGCATAGTCAATGAAGCAGAAGTAGATATTTTTCTGGAACTCTCGTGCTTTCTCCATGATCCAGCGAATGTTGGCGATTTGATCTCTAGTTCCTCTGCCTCTTCGAAACCCAGCTTGTACATCCGGTAGTTCTCGGTTCATGTATTGCTGAAGCCTAGCTTGTAGGATTTTGAGCATAACCTTGCTAGCATGTGAAATGAGTGCAACTGTGCGATAGTTTGAGCATTCTTTGGCGTTGCCCTTCTTTGGAATTGGAACATAAACTGACCTTTTCCAATCCCGTGGCCACTGTTGCGTTTTCCAAACTTGCTGGCATATTGAGTGCAGCACTTTAACACCATCATCTTTTAGTATTTTAAATAACTCAGCTGGAATACTGTCATCTCCACTAGCTTTGTTGTTAGCAATGCTTCCTAAGGCCCACTTGACTTCACTCTCTAGGATGTCTGGCTCAAGGTCAGTGACCACACCAGCATGGACATCAGGGACATTAAGATCTTTCTTGTATAGTTCTTCTGTGTATTCTTGCCACCGCTTCTTAATCTCTTCTGCTTCTGTTAGGTCCCTGCCTTTTTTGTCCTTTATCATGCCCATCTTTGCACTAAACGTTCCTTTCATATCTCCAATTTTCTTGTAGAGATCTCTAGTCTTCCCCATTCTATTGTTTTCCTCAATTTCTTTGCATTGTTCATTTAAGAAGGCCTTCTTATCTCTCCTTGCTATTCTCTGGAAATCTGCATTCAGTTGCTTATATCTTTCCCTTTCACCCTTGCTTTTCGCATTCCTTCTTTCCACAGCTATTTGTAAAGCCTCATCAGACAGCCATTTTGCTTTCTTGCATTTCTTTTTCTTTGGGATGGTTTTAGTTGCTGCCTCCTGTACAATGTTACGGACCTCCGTCCATAGTTCTTCAGGCACTCTGTCTACCAAATCTAACCCTCTAAATCTATTCATCACCTTCACTGTGTACTCACAAGGAATATGATCTAAGTCATACCTGAGTGGTCTAGTGGTTTTCCCTACATTCTTCAATTTAAGCCTAAATTTTGCAGTAAGAAGCTCATGATCTGAGCCACAGTCAGCTCCTGGTCTTGTTTTTGCTGTCTGTATAGAGCTTCTCCATCTTTGGCTGCAAAGTATATAATCAATCTGGTTTCGGTATTGACCATCTGGTGATGTCCATGTGTAGAGTCGTCTCTTGTGTTGTTGGAAAAGAGTGTTTGCTATGACTAGCTTGTTCTCTTGACAGAACTCTATTAGCCTTTGCCCTGCTTCATTTTGTACTCCAAGGCCAAACTTGCCTGTTATTCCGATTACTCCTTGACTTCCTACTTTAGCATTCCAATCCCCTATGATGAAAAGGACATCTTTTTGGTGCTAGTTCTAGAAGGTGTTGTAGGTCTTCATAGAAGCGGTCAACTTCAGCTTCTTCAGCATCAGTGGTTGGGGCATAGACTTGGATGACTGTGATATTGAATGGTTTGCCTTGGATACGCACTGAAATCATTCTGTCGTTTTTGAGGTTGTACCCCATTACTGCCTTTCCCACTCTCTTATTGACTATGAGTGCAACTCCATTTCTTCTAAGGGTTTCTTGCCCACAGTAGTAGATATAATGGTCACCTGAATTAAATTCACCCATTCCCGTCCATTTCAGTTCGCTGATTCCCAAGATGTCGACGTTCAATCTTGTCATCTCATGTTTGACCACATCCAGCTTGCCTTGGTTCATAGATCTTACATTCCAGGTACCTATACAATATTGTTCTTTACAGCATCGGACCTTCTTTTCGCTTCCAGATACATCCATAGCTGAACGTCCTTTCGGCTTTGGCCCAGCCGCTTCACTCTTTCTGGAGCTACTTGGAATTGCCCTCCGCTCTTCCCCAGTAGCATATTGGACACCTTCCGACCTGAGGGGCTCATCTTCCGGCGTCATATCTTTTAGCCTTTTAACATTGTCCATGGGGTTTTCTTGGCAAGGATACTGGAGTGGGTTGCCATTTTCTTCTCCAGTGGACCACATTTTGTCAGAACTCTCTGTCATGACCTGTCCGTCTTGGGTGGCCCTGCACGGTATAGCTCATGGCTTCACTGAGTTACGCAAGCCCCTTCGCCACGACAAGGCAGTGATCCATGAAGGGGATGTATGTGTATACAAATCTTGAAAAAATGCGTTAAGAAAACCTTAATGATGACTTAGTAAATGGAATATATAATAACTAAATGTTTCATTTTCGGGCAGGGATTTGACAACATGATCTTTAAACCTTAGTCCAATACCTGTTAAATTATTTTAATTTAATCTGAATTATTTCAGGAGCGTGTGTGCGTGTGCATGTGGATGTGTGTAACTCAGGAATCTCTTGAAACACATGGTTAACTTTATCCTTTGAAATATTTTTTTTTTTCAATTGACAACTTTTTGAGAGCTGAGATGTCTAAGTCTTGATTTTTCCCAAATTAAAAAAAGTCACAAAAAAGCAAAATTACCAGTAACCCTAAAAACAAAGTTGCTGATATAGTAGTTTTGAAATAGGATATTAGCCAAGTCCAGGCAGCTAGATTTGGATAAGGTATTTATAAAGCCAGAAATAACACAATTCTACTGTAGGAAATATATTTAATGCACATTTATGCATTTGCTCATTAGCAGAGTTGGCACATAGATCATATATTTTATTAATAATGCTAATTAACTATTTAAATGTTGTAAAGTGCGTTCCAGAATCAAAATATAAAATGTTATAAATCATGATACATAAATAATATTAAAACTAAAAATAGATGCATAAACTGATTGCCTAGAAGTTTCCCTATATTTTTAAACAATGAAAGTAAATAACTCTATTTAAATGGCAATTCATTGATGTTCCTGGCAAACTATTCCATTGAGGAAGCAATCAATACATTTGTGTTGCTGATTGAAAACAAAACATGTACTTGAAAGGGGTGATGATTGCATAAACAGCCTTTCTGTGTTTATACATTGCAATGCCACAATCCAGTTAGGGAATATTAGAGAATTTTTGGTGCCACTGCTTCCCAGCTCTTTATAGACAGATGGATGTTTGGATGTAGGGCATAAGAGTAAATTCTTTTTTTCTTTAACTCTGTGGTGCTCTCTCTAACTGTGATGTTGGACAACACCTTTTTGTCCCTAAAGCATTACGGAGTGTATTTTCTATAGGGACAAGCTTTCGCTGCTGGTATACCGAGATTGATTCTACTGGTAAATAAAAGGACCTTAACGTTAACAGCACCTTAAACAAGCCTTTCAGGCAGCCTCCCTGGAATTATGAAACTGTGACATAGAAACAGTTGGAAGAACTTTCCAAAATGGTAAAGCATATCTCTACTAGCAGGATCTTACTGATGGTTTGGCTTGAATCTGAATGCCACACACATAGCATTATTTTTATTTTCACAATTAACTCAGCAGATGTTATAGTGACAGCTGTGGTAGCCTTTGGTTTGCTCCCATTTGGCCACAGGAAGTCCATTACTTAATAAAAGGATGTCTCTGCCCTTTTCTACCCAGTTCTCACCTTCTGACAGCTCTCTTCTCATCGTCTGTGGTTACCCAGCAATGTAGCAATTGCAGGAGAGAACAAGACCTATCTCCATTTACAGTTGTTGGAAGGGGGTAACTACAGAGTAGGAGTGTACATGCACTGATAGCTAGAGGAGAATTGATAAGTAAGAAATGATATGTAAGGCATATATACATGGTTTCTGGTTCAATTTGATCACTGAGATTTGGTGGATCTAATTAGAAAGGGAAGGGAAGATGAGTGCTGGGTTTTTGTTTTTCAGTACCTCTTTCTCCTTAACCAGGAGATTGGCATTATCTGATCAATCATTAACTGGCTACCATAATCCATAAGCAGCTGGACTGGGCCATTAGTCTCACAGGAGGTTCAAAAATCAGTCATGAAATTGAGAAGAATTTGATGGACATCTGCTTGGGGAAGTGCATCAGGCTATCCTTTGGGAGCTAGATGAATTTCTTTGAGACCAGATCATTGCAAATATCCATGTCACATCTTCGTGTATAAAAACAGTGAAAAACAAGAGCCATGGTATTGCTGCTTTTCAATATCCAAGGGCCTTCCTCAAACCTTTCTTGACGCTAAACGTAATTGACAAAGATTTCCCAAACCTTTTCATATTTTTGTAGTTAACATTAAACTTGCAGGGTAGGTAAGTGAACTGTGCTTTATGTTTGTGTGTGTGTAAATAATATTACTTTTGGCTTGTCAGAAGCTCCTTTATTCCTAACTTGGCTTCGTTTATATGCAACTGAGAGGGACATCTCTTTTTCCACTGGTATATGATCAGTATGTCACAAATCAGATATATAGTATCAACCTCAGATGAATTATAATACTATTTAAGACTATATTGCCTAATCATTCACTCCTCCTCCTCCTCCTGTTCTGTTGCGCTAAAGAATCAACCAACAATTCTCAACCTTAGAGAGACCTAATTCTTCTACAGCTGGACTCACATACTGCTCCTCTCCAGAAATGCCACAGATCTTTGCAGGCTATTTGTCACATATTGTGACAAACAGCCAGCAAATACTAAACTAATAGCCAGCAAATAATAGCTTGTTCTGGCTGATCTTTAAGCTAAGTGAGGTTAGACCTGGATAGTATTTGAATGGTAAATTTCAAGGCTAGCCCAAACCTTGTTATTTCCACCTGGAAATAAGGCTTAGGCTAGACTTAGAAGTTAAAAAAATCCCAGAAGAAAGTAATAGCAAACCACTTTTGTACTGTTTCCAAGAAAACTACATAAATCTATCTGTGCAGTCCCATGGAGAACTTTACAATACCTCTAAGACTTTACCTTTTATTTGATGGCGAGATCTATCCTCTCCTATTGCTGGATGATAAATTCTTTTGAAATCTCTGAAACTTTTGTAAAGGACTGAAGTGGCTACTTGAATATTAATTGATGTAGAAGCCGCATCCTTGCCTAAATCTGTATGCTAATCCTAAAATCTAGGGATCTTTTTTATACACCACCCTCAAAAATTCCACTACTTATATTATTTTAGGGGTTTAATAAAATTGACTAAGGAGTTTAGTAGGTCTTTGGGGTTTAATAAAATGGACTAAGCTGGAATATTTCATTTACATTATTGATAATTATGAAGTTTGCAGCACTTGGTATGTTCTGTGAGTACATGAAGTGCAATAAAGAGAAATTGGGCTTCTTCCATTAAAATGTTAAAACACACCACTTTATGAACTGCCATGCCAATGGGTTTTTCAAATCTTTCACAATTATTATTGCCATGTTGCCATTAAAGTTCTGTTTGAACTTTCATTAAATCTCACATTTCTGAAGGATTTATGAGATAGATCATTTCCAGGGGCTGATAGTTGACTTACAAATGTTCCTCCCTGGGGACACATTTTCCAGATTTTTGTTTGCTATGTTCTCTTCCACTGTAATATGATTTTTAAAAATACATTTATCTCATATTTTCATTTATACTTCCCAGCATGAATTTGCCAGCAAAATACATTGATCTTTAATAAATAAAACAATCGAACAAACAAAACAAAAATATTATTTATAACTTGCCCTCTACCAGAGCATTGATTCTTTGATAATTAATCAATATGCAACAACCTTTTTCTTCTTTCCAAGGCTACAGATAAGTTTCTAAGCTTATAGAACACTGATTTCCTGTCTGCCCTCCATGCCAGTTTCCACAAGTTTTTTTTTTTTTTAGTAGAAAGTCCTAAAAAAGAGTATATGGAAAGCTGGGCTGTGAATAGGCCTAGGCTGGGAGAGTTTCCTAAATCCTGCAATACTTTTCCATCATTTCCCATGTTTTAATATTTTAAATAAGAACCTAAGATGAGTCCTTCTGCATCAGGCCATAGGCCCATCTACTCCAGTGTTTTCTATCACTAGATGGATGTGTAAAACTCACCTGCTCTTTTCTGTGTTGCTTTCCAGTGACCTGTATTTAATTTTCCTGCCACTGCAAGCAATAGGAGGGGAATTTTAAAACAAGTGAATTGAGAGTTAAAAATATTTTGCTGTCTTCCCTTTTACCTGACAAGCTACAGCTAACAGGTTTCTGAACTTCCTGAAGCACTTCGGCGTCAGCGTGCTCCAAGTCACCATTAGGATTATGTGTAAATGTTTTTATATTTATATATACAGGTAGTCCTCACTTAATGATGGTAATTGGGACTGGAATTTCCACTGCTATGCAATGCAGTCGTAAAGCGCAATGTCAGTTCTGGCAATCCCCACTTGCTGTTGTTAAGCGAGGACTGCGCTTGTCAGGCCGAGCCCAAGAACAACGATGAAACAGTCCAGTTGAGTATTGTTCCTTTATTTGCTTACATCTTATAGACAGAATCTTGCCAAACTAAATCTATACTACAGCAACTAGTGGATATACTGTACCTTGGGAGATTCTAGGGAGTGGCTATCCTGAACCTCTTACTCTTCCCATGCTCCTCTTGTGGGCTGAATTGTCTTTTGTCCCTTTTCCCCTGCTAGAATGTACCTCCTCCCTCCTGATAGCCTTGATCTCCCACATCACTCTCTTCCTCGTAGATACATTCCATCACAGTGCTGGTCATTAAGCGAGGACCTCATGTGATCACGATTTCCAATTTCCTGATGGCTTTCCCATTGACTTTGATTGTGGGAAGCCAGCAGGGAAGATCGGAAATCATGATCATGTGACCATGGGAGACTGCAGTGGTTGGAAATCTGGGCTGGTTGCTCAGTGCCCAGATCATAATCATATGACTGCAAGGGCGCCGTGATGGCCAGAACTTTGAGGACCAGTCATCAGTACCACTTGTTCTTCACAACTTTGAGTGGTTGTTAAACGAGGATCACTTGTAAATAAGAAATTGGGTTGGATCCAGAATGAGGCTAATGGAAGGGGACAATTCTGCCTTATTCTTCCCACAGAAGTCCTCCCATGTTACTATCTGAAAGAAGGTGGCAAAGTAGTTTGTTTTCCTCAGTTTCATTATTGTTTGGTGAATGGGAAATGCTTTCTTTGTTCCTAGATCATGCCTTCTGCTAACACCTTCCCAAAGGGTGCCCTCTCTGCTTCAGTGACATTCAATAACAACATAGAACTAGTTCTCTTTGCTTCTCAGTAAATTGTGATTAAAGGTCAAGATAGTGAGCACTGAACCGTTTGTCCAGGAGTTGAATGTGATTCAATGACATCTAATTTGTTAATTATCTAACTTTGCATCCTAATCCAGATAAATTTCTTTGAACTCTTGGACTTTATTAGAAGGTTAGGCAGCATCACTGCAATCCTCTGATGCAAAGGAGTTGCTTCTGGTGCAGACATGACCACTTGTTTCTTGGATGTTCTCATACCCTTCACTGAATTTCTTGGAATCTACATTTGGAGGCTCCTCAGCTGAGCAGATTCTAAACCCATACTGGCTTTTGTTCTCTATTCACAAAACGGTGAATAGTGCTTTCTTTTACACAGTAGTGAACACTCATTTTTGCGTGTTGAACCTCTTCCTTGACAGCCATATAATCTGCTGGCATTAATTTATTGCCAAATAATATTTGAATATTCACAAGCTTGGGTTTTGCAATCTATTTTTAAGGAGTCCCATGGAAGAGATCTGATGATGATCTCATCTCTGTTCAGAACATTGGTACCATGCTAGGACCATGTTTGATCAGGCCTAATGTTCATCCTTTCTCCAGTAACTTCAGGCAATTTCCTTCTGTACATAGAAAGGACTAGGTTCATTCTGTTTTCATCTGTAAAGAAGACATGGGTGGCTGCCTTTTAAACATTTTGGACTAAACTTCATTTATAGTTTTTTCTCAGCTCTGTATAATCTTGTGGATAGCTTCAGCAGAACTGATAGATCTCTCATTTTATCTCTTCAGTGTCCAAGGATTTGCATGTTTTAACTGCAAGCTGTGTTGGACAGGCTGTCCCTACATTTTGATGTGTTGGATGATGTAGTTCAGAATTGCCTGTTCTTCATAAAAAAAGAACATAGAGTAAATTAGTGATGGCTACATAATCTGATAATTGCAACTTTCTTTAAAATTATTGCAGTATAACTGGTCATAAACATAGGCCAGTTAAGCTTTTGCCATAATGGCCCCTTTCATGCACAGAAACCATTTCTGTAAATTGGTCCACCAAATCCATTTTATAATGCATGAGACTGTCAGTGATAAAGGCTGTTGCCACCGACTCATACTATATTACTGTGTGATGACAACTCCCCATGTTAGTTATAGCACCTTGAAGCGGATGCTTATGTAATGTGTTGATTCAGTGTCCCTGTGGAAGAGGAAACTCACCACCTGGAGTGAGCAGGCATTTTTTCTTCCTCAGATCCAGAGTTTTGATGCTACCTGGGAAGAAGGGTTAAAACAGCCCCACTTAACTGGAGAGTTTGTTGAAAACTGAAAACAAGCAAGTGTGTGGGTGTGTCAAGAAAAAAAGCCAAACCCAGAAGGCAGCAGAGAAGCAGGGAAAAAAGAAACTCCAACCCAAAGGCAAGTAATCTTCAGACAGCAAGAGAAAAAGTCAGTTCTTCGAGCTGCAACGTTCGAGGATTCCACTGGTTCCTGGAGCCAAAAAAGAATGGGAGAAACCAAGAAATGTACATGTTGGTTCCATGCTCTGAGCACAGTCACTGTATAATATGGGAGCTCTGCATATCATGAATGCATTAACCATCTGCTCTGACAATCCCATGAAATCTCTTCTATATGTTTAATGCAATGATTTGTATAAATGAAAAAAGGAAGGATCTGACTATGTGAGTGAGTAACACATTTCAGCTGAGTAAAAATGTCAGCGAGTCCTAGCTGAATGAATTTCAAGCATAAACTGGTTTGGTGGCAGCAAATGGAGGGCCGGAAGGGAAAGGTTGTTAGCCAGCATATGGAATGTTGTGTGCTGTACAAATTGCACCGCAGACATTGTGATGGGAGAGAAGGAGAGAGCAGTTTTATTTGCATTTTATTAATGAGACAGAAGCACATTTGAAATGCTTATTAAGTGCTGGGAGCCCATAGAGAATAAAAAAGACCCCGAACAGGAGGATATCTATTACAATCTAAAGTAACTTTTCTGTAGTGTTTTGTTTATTTGCATATTAATATTATATACTTGATGCAAGACTATAGATACACCCATCCACGCACATCTGTTTACCTACCTATTTATAATGAGTATAGATGGAAACTTCAAACAGTAAAATAAAACAGGGTAGGGCTTTCTGCACTGAGATATAGTTGGACTGAGTCAGGGAATATACCTCCTAATGACCTTAGTAGCGAAGCTGAAAACTGTTCATACTTAATGACTAGCAATTTTCAGTAGACGCTGTGACATTTCTTTTCATTGTAATGCTAAGGTAAGTGTCAGTAGGACCCAGAGTTATAAATAGCCTTACACGGTAGGAGGGACAGCTTTCTTTCTTCCTTAGCCTGGGAATAGAATTGAAGTTGGAGTTAAAGTTTTATTCTGGCTTCTGGTTAGTTGAGAGGTTGGATTCATAAATGGGAAGTTGCATGGAAGGGGTTATGGTTATGCTAATCTTTAGTAAGTATAAATGAGGTACACTGAGAATATGTATCAGTTGTCAGTTTTCTGCAGTGCTCAGAGCAATTACTTCTGCTTGGTGAAGGCCAACCCTTCTCTGTCCACACCACCACCACCACCTTGCCCATAGGCTGAATCCATTTTCTCTTTGATAGTAAGCCAGTCCTATGCTGGCTTCTGAATCGATAAACTAGTCAAAATGATTTTTTTTTAAAAAAAGAAATGGATCTTTCCCTTAAAATCTTATGCATATTTTGTTAAAGCAAGTCCTGTTCACTCTAGTCCTGTTGACTCTACTTCCTAGTAAATGTTTAGAACAGATATTAAGTGGCAGCTTCATTGAACAGCTGAAACAATAAATATAGTGTGATTGACTTGCTCTTAGCAGAAAGCTAAGAAAATTCTTATGGGTAATAGAGAAAGTTTCATAGCCGATTCATTTGAATGTCTAGGAAGACTTGATAATAAAGATCAAGAAACTGGAAGCAGATGTGTACACAGGACTGGAGCTGTGCAATACAATTCTATCCATATTTATTCAGAACTACTTTCCAGTGAGCTCAGTGGGATTTTAGCTTCACAGTGGATCTGACTGTGCTCATTACGGAAACCCTGTAGATTCAGCAATATGTAATGTTTGGATGGGTGAAAAGAAGGGGAAAAAAAACCCAAGCTGTGTACCTCCCATGTCTAGGTCTTTGCTAACATATACTCTACATTCAAAAATCTTCCTTAGAGACAACTTCTTGAAACCTAGGAAATTAAAATTGTAACTCGGTTGAATATGTATCAGGTAACCAACATTTTAAACAAAGGTATTCCTAATGCCTGCTCCAAATGGATCCATAGGCAAATGGAGACCATACCATATATTTCCTTGTTTATAGCCAGATCTTATGATATAACAGACACACTGGATAGGGACACCCAACAAAGAGATTTAAATTAAGCACATTTCTACACCTATATCCTCCATCCAATGAACTTAAAAAAATAGATCAAAAGGACCACACAAATTCCTAAGCATAACCTTGTACAAGACAGATTTCCCCAAATAACACAGCTGACCATGACTTGCCATCTATCATTCCTTAGTGTTCCAACACCAATCTTAGATAATAACATTTCCCCTTCATAACCCTTCAGTGGGACCTGCACTTGCTCACACTCATCTACCTAACCTAGAACAACCAGTGACAACAAACAAACCCACAGATACAAAAACCAAACCGTGAGGCAGATCCAGAGGCCAACTCTGTCCTATATACATGCACATCATCTACAAACACACAGTTACAGGTTCTTCTTATACAGAAGAATAAATGGACACTAATTTGACACCAGAAATGGCAATATCTCAAAATTAGTGCAAGAACATACCAGTTCACTCTATCTCTGATTACATAGTTGTCATCCTTGAGAAGAGGGATTACAAAGATAGATTTCAACACAGCTGAGCTAAAATACATTAGAAGATTTAACACCATTTTTCACAGAGTAAACAAAGGTTTCTTATTCCATTACCTATGTCAGCTAGTTATTCAGAGTAAGAATATCTGTGTCATTTCTAATTCTTACTATTAATCACCTCTTTTATTATAATTTTTCTGCTTCCTTACATTCCTTCCATTGTGTGTGTATTTATTACTATGTGCATTTCTACATTTATGTTTGCTAAAGTTCTTGGTGAACTTATGGATATATGCATCTTTTTAGTTTTCTAGGCAGCAATACAGAAACATCTTCTTTTGGGACTTTTTAAAAATTCCCTGTTTAGCTTTCGGTCCTTGGAGATCTGGTCTTTCCTGAAAATACCAACAAGGCCCAACCCTACTTAGCTACTGGGATCAGAAACTGCTGATCTATCAAACAAGACTGTACACACTTAATGGTCTCTTGGAAGAAATCTTGAGGTGGGATGGGGAATTTGAAAGGGATGAAAGGTTTCTCAAAACGTATTCTGTGCTTGTCACTTATTTTCTCCTTTCCTCTGCCACTGCTTACTTTTGTCAAGACAGTGCTTCTAAGAATTGTTGCTGGCCTGATCTCTCCTTTGTGACCTCCCTTTTAGTGAGGTTAACTCCATATAATACACATCTGGTCTGGGCATGGCACCCGTAGGTACCTCCTTCTGTTCGCATAGGAGAATATAGCACCATTAACATGCCATTAGATTGTAGTAGTAGTAGTAGTAGTCCATTTCTAAGGCAGGTGGATCATGGGAAAAATCAACATATAGTCTTCGATACATTACATTATCTCACATGAGGGAACAGCTAAACAAGCACACTGAAATAAATAAGCTTAATCCTGCCTAAGGTTGTGAACTTGCACACTAACCTGAGAATAGGTTCCACTGAATATGGGGACATGCCGTACTTTCATTAAACTCTATTTGGAAACCCTTGTGAATTCTGTTTTCAAAGAAATGCCAAATATATCACTCATGTCAAATCAGTGTTAAATTAGGAGAATGGATGTTTAAGTCATATGTATTCACTATGTCTTTTGTAAAGAGCTATAATCTGTAAGACAGATAGTTCCCCCCCAAAAAACCCCCCACAGTTTTTTTCCTCTTAGCTTTTTATGCTTTTCTTATCCACAGCAGTGAGTGACACATTTTAACTTGGACGAGGAAAGATGATGCAGATTTAGCAATGATTACTGCCTGAATGAACTCCTTTGGCTGAACTCCTAAATCAAATATCCTCATTTTAGTCAGGTAGAATAGATGTTATGCTTAATTAATATAGCCTATTAATGAAGACTGATTGGAAGACTGCAAACGAATCCAGCAAAATGCACCTATCTCCTAATATGGATTTATTTATGAGTTACAAGAACCATCAACAGTGCGAATAAAGAGATTTGCAAGAAATGAGAGACATTCATAATGTCATACCGTGGAGAATGTATATATGGATCATGATAATCTATAAACGTGGGATTATAAAAAGGGCCAACTTCTGAGAATTAAGAGTATAACTGTGAAAACCTGTAAGGTTACTACAGGGTATCCTTGCACTTAAGCTACATATAGCCCTTAACAAAATTTAACAACAATCTATTGTTGGGGCCAAAGGTGATTCACCTTTGTTCTATTATGTTCACCTTTAACACTTAGAATTGTATGTATGAAATATTCTAGGTGGAAGACTGGCATTTTATTTGTATGTAAAATAACACAGCTCACTTTTCAATTTAATTTATTTTGCATGATGTGCTTTCATTTTAGAGCAATGAAGTGAAGCCATGTGAAGCTGAATACAAAATGGAAGACTGTGCAAAATGACTAGTTGACAAAAGTATATCTGAAAACTTGCATGGTTTAAAAAGAAAGAGCTGCAGAAATGGAAATTAAATGTGGTTACATTAGTTCCATTCATTCATGTGAATGGAAGAAACACATTTAAAAGGACTGTGGGACTGTGTCTTTCCCCCCTCCTGCAGTGTAGTGCAGGACCTTACTAAGAATGTAAGGACATTTAATAACAGGTAGTTGTGTTGGGAGAATAGCATTTAGTGGGAAGGTAGTGTTTAAAACAGTCAACAGTGTTGGGAGAACAGCAATGAAAACATGAAAAAAGATTCAGTGGGAGAAGTAACAATCAATGAGAAATGATCACAAAGGGAAAGAGCAGTCATTGGGGAAATAGAATTTGATGAGGAAGTAGCATTTAAGCAGTATTGAGAAACAGCAATAAATAATCTCAAGGGGCTAATGACTGGACAGCATGTACAGTGCAGGAAGAGAGCTAGTCAATATATGCTTTGAACACATGTTTTAGTTTGGGGAAGAGAGAAAGGACAAGGAAGATAAAGGCATCAAAGTGGTCCCTTTGTTCCCTAAATACATAGAGATAACAAAAAGACTAGGAGCTGGGGAACAGAGAAAGGGGACAGAGGACTGGTATACCTTTTCCTTGCACAATCTGGGTCCTTGAGGAATTGTGGTAGGCAGAGCCTCCAGAAGTTAGTGTGACAAGAAGGAGGTAGGTAATGGGTCCTTATAAATAGCTGCTCAAAGTGCAGTTTGGCTGGATCAATCTAGTACACTTCTTTGTTTCCCGAAGCTAAAATTCTGGAAGTGTTGATTCAAACACAACTGGAGCTGGATATTCAGGCACAACTCATCAGGAATTGCTCCAAGTACCCAAGAAGGCTGCGTAATCTGAAATATAAGGAGGAAATATACTAGATTCAGCTCTTGGGAGGCTCAACAGCATCCTTGGGAATGTAACTTCAATCCAACTTAATCGAAGGCCTCAACATGCTTTTTTTCTGCTTTATGGTCTCACTGTCTGGGCTCAAATCCAGTTCACTAAGGAGACCCACCTTCAGATCATTCAGTTCAAAAAGGGTTCTCCCTGGAATAAGCAAAGGCTTGCAAGGATGGTGAGAACTTGAAGCTCACCACCTACTGTAG
Organism: Python bivittatus; assembly: GCF_059951505.1. Lineage (NCBI taxonomy): Eukaryota > Metazoa > Chordata > Lepidosauria > Squamata > Pythonidae > Python > Python bivittatus. The sequence goes on from NW_028277073.1 coordinate 7,933,557, forward strand.
CTCTGCAGTTTTCCCTTGAGTAGTTTCAGCTACGTTAAAGAAACAGCAACACAGGATTATTATATTGTTTTGCCTTATGTGGATTATTCAGTGGGACTCTTGAAAGTATTTCTTTTGCTCGGGGCAAGTTCACAAAAGGCTTTCAAACTCTGTCTTAAAAATGTGATGTCCCCTTCCTCTTGCACTCAAGGTGGTCAGCACTAGTGAGGTTTGTAGCTAATGCATTTTTCAACAAGATGTCTCTGTACTTGCTCCATCTTCTCAGAATGGCTGAAAGGAAGGCATGGAAAGGAAGGAGACGTTGCTCTGTCCTTAAGTACCTCCTCAATACCTGCCATATTATGAAGACTTTTCTTCCTGTAGAAGCCTAAAATGGTGCAGTAGAGAGATTTCAGCAGTGAGAGTTTCTCAGGGCCAGCTGAAGTTGGGGAGGGATTAGCAACTTCATTATAGTTCTTGATAATCCAAACCACATATCAGAATAAATATAGACACCCTATACAACAGTTGTTTTTAATTTTCTTTTTTTTTTAAAGAAAGACTAAGAAGGAGAATATGAAATAAGGGAATGTCTCAGATTTAATTTAGAGTCTTCCTATAAAGCCTTCTGAGATGCCAGATGCCACCATGTATTGTAGACCAAGAGCTCTTGGCAAATCTTTTTTCTTTTTTTAAAATTCTTGAGCAGTGCAGAAACAAAGACAAAACACAGACCACACTGCAGATTATAGCTGGCAAGTCTAACCACCATGCTAGTCATCCTTGGTTGCAGCAAAATCCAACTGTACTTTACCGATTCTGTGATGGTTGTGGCAGCATGAACAAAGAATCTGGGTCTGGGATTAAATCCCCAGACTCTTCAGCTCATTGACCCCCTTCATGAAGTTTCAGTTTGTTCATTGACCTCCAAACATTTATTATATGAAAATAATTTAATAAACAATACTTTAATTAATGGCACTATAAATAATAACAACAACAACAATAATAATGGATAGACCCTTTGACTCTTGGGGGTCAATATTGACCACTTTGGGGAACCCTGGCTTAAATAGACGATCAGTAAAGTGCCTTCCAGTCTATCCCCATTGTACATGGTGGATCTTGTGATGGTCACTGGCCATTTAATTTGTTGAAGGTATCAGCACTAGCTTCCATTTTCACATCCAGACATTTTCTGGAACTTGCGTAATCTTCTGGAACATTGTTATATTCATAACCATTAAGCTTTAATCTTATGATTTTTGCTTTTACATCAGTTATCAAATGCATGCTAATATGGAAATGGGAGCATTCTCCTTTTCCTATAATATGCTAATTTACTGCATGAAAAGAGATTATGGGACTTTTTTTAACAGAAGGAATTGTTCACAAATCTATTTCCCTGTCTGCAGTTTCCCTATATATGCAGTTGGAGTAGCATGACCCTGAATTCAGTTAAGTTAATCTTAATTTTCCATGGGATTCTAGGTGAATGTATAGGTAGCACTTATAGTATATTGCAATCCAATAACCATTTTGAGTTTCTTAAATTATAGAGAAAACACCATTTGCATAATTAATTCCCCATTATCAATAGACAAGGAGCTAAATTTCATTCTATTACAATATCTGGGAGGGGCTTCCAGTGAGGACTTATGGCAGAGTAGATGTCTCTGAAGGAGCAGAAATGGCACTGTGGTGGAGATCGGGGGCCAGATGGTGAATTCTGGCTGGTGCAGTCTTTCTGAATAAAGGAAAAATTGTGAGATCACTCAATTGCACTCCAGACAGCTGTTCATAGTGAGTAGACTGCAGGAACTGAGGTTTTTTTGGTTGGCTTGTGAGTCGAGTGGCTGGGAGTTGAGGGATCACAATCAAGTCACAGCCATAATATAGCCTATATGGACATAAGGTTTGCTGAGTCTCATTTCTTAACCAATTAATTAATTAATTAATTAATTAATTAACAGCTAGATTTTCTGAGTGGCAGGATAAGATTCCACTTGGTGAGTTATTATTTTTTCGGGATTACAAAGGAATAAAGGGAAAAAAAAGGTTTTAAAGACTTAAGAACTTTTGACAAAAAGCTTAACAAGGAATTGATGTAAGGAAGTTTAAAATGGATAAAGGAGACAGTTATTTTGAAAAATTATTTTTTGGTGAAAGTGCTTTTGGACAAATTGGAATTAAATTAGACAAATGAACCAGACCTTTGTGGGAATGTTCTTTGTTTAGTATTAAAGAGTGCAGACAATTGGTGAATTTTACAAAACAAAAGATAAAGATAATATGAACTAGACTGTGATGCTGACTGTAGCTATGGAGTGCAATTTGAGATGAAAGTATTAAGGGCACAGGAAGATAAAACAGAAAAAAAGGGGGAAGCTTGCCTTTTACTCTTTCCCTTGCAATTGAGACACTTTCACTTTTGGATTACAATATTATAATGGCAACTACTAGAAAAGTGGCAAAAACAGCAGGGGGGAAGACAGGATCACTAGTGCAACTGCAGAGAGAGGAATTACACAAGTGACTGGAGAAGTAAAACTAATTGACAATAAAGAGGAAATTCTAGAGAGTAAGACAGAAGTTATAGACAGAGATTTGGAAATCAAACTAGATAATTTGTCTCTATTTGAATTCAGAGAGAGGAAATTTTGTTTTCTATTTAGAGCAATCCCAGAGGATTCTGGTGAAGATATTAGTGAAAAGGATATTAAAGCTTTAGTAAATTTTTTGGACTGGGATGAGGAGGATACAGAGGTAGAAACTAATAAAGTGTATAGAATAAATAAAGATTTACAAGAATAAGTAATGTTCCAAGGGATGTCTTGGCACACTTCGTTAGGAAGAAGATAAGAGATCAAGTTTTGTAGCAGCATTTTAATACAAGATTGAAGATTGATAACACAGATGTAACTGTTCTTAAAGAAATTCCTATTAAAATTTTGCATAAGAGAAAAGAGTATTCTTTTTTGACTGATAGATTAAAAGAGAAAAGGATTCCATTTTGATGGAACAAATTGGAAGGTGTAATTTTTTTTTTTTACTTTTAAACAGCAGAGGTTTTGACTGAATTCTGTCCAGAAGGCAAGGGAATTTCTAGAAAAATTTAAAGACAAATTGAGGGAGATTCAAATGGAAGTGTCAGAGGAGACCACACAAAAACTTCAGCAAGTGCAACAGGAAACTGAAAGGGATGATACTGCATTAGGTGCTACAGGTATCAACTTTTCTAAATTTTTGGCTTGATTATGGATTACAAATGCTTAAAGTGGAATATAAATGAAGCAAATGCTCCTCAAAAGAGAAAAAAAAATCATTATCTGAAAAAAATAAAACAAGATATAATTTGCCCATAAGAGACACATATTAGAAAAAAGGATATAAAATATTTGACTTACAAAAATTTGGATGAAGAATTTAACTCAGCAGGAACAAAAAAGAAAAAAAAATGGAGTTGTTTTGTATATAAACCCCCGGCTACAACCAGCACTTGTATTGACTGATGAGAATGGTAAATTTGTTGGGGTGGAAGTTAATTTGCATGGGACTAAGTTTTTGATATTGGGAATTTATGCCTCAAATTAGGATAAAGTACTGTTCTATAAAGGACTTATGAAAAGACGAATAAAGGACTGTTCGGTAAAGGACTTATGGAAAGACTAATAGGTTTCTGTTATGAAAATTGGTGTTTCATGGGGGATTGGAATTTCCCCATAATTGGATAGAACTTCTGAGAAAAAATATTAAAATCACTCAAGTCAAATTACCAAAAGTTTTCTTTGATCTGATGGATAACTTAGGGCTGGTTGATATATGAAGACAGAAAAATGGCAATTTAAGACAGTACACTTACTTTTCTGAAAGACATAGATCCTTTTCAAGAGTAGAGACGATTTGGATTTCAAAGAATTTGGTTATTAAGGTTTCGAAAGTAGAGATACTACCAGATACTTTTCAGATCATAATCCTGTGAGTTTGGTTTATAAAAGGAAATCTAGTTCTTTTAGATGGAGAGTAAATGAAATGTTGGTACAGGAAGAAGCAATAGTGGAGGATTGTAAAAAGAAATTAAAATAATTTTTAAAAAATAATTTAGATAAAGGTACTGATTTAAGAATGGTTTGGGATGCAAGTAAAGCTTTTATTAGGGGCTATTTTATACAACATAATAGTGAACTCAAAAAGAAGAGTGAAGAGAAAACACAAGCTATTTTGGATGAGATAAAGAGAAAAGAGGAATTAAAGAAATTAATTAAAGAGAACAGTAAGAGAAATGGAAATAAAAATGAACTATGTAAAATAAATAAATAAACAAATAAATAAATAAATAAATTCAATGTATTGTCGAAGGCTTTCACGGCCAGCATACGATGGCTGGTGTGGGTCTTCCGGGCTGTGTGGCTGTGTTCTTGAAGTTTTGTTTCCTAACGTTTCGCCAGCACCTGTGACCGGCATCTTCAGAGTGCAGGAGCACAGACAGGAGCAGTTCTCTCTGTGCCCAGGGTGATGTGACCCTTCTGTGGGTATTTATAGTGATCTGGGGGGGGGGGGGGAAGGTGGGATTGGGTGTGTGTGTGGGGGGGTTGGGTTACTGAGTGGCTGCTTGTTTTGGTGTCAGCATCTGTGTGTATCTTCCTGGGGATTAGGCAGGGTTTTTTCTTCTATTGAATTGTTAACGAGGGGCTGCTGGGGGTGATTAGCAAGTCTGTGCTCCTGCCCTCTGAAGATGCCGGTCACAGGTGCTGGCGAAACGTTAGGAAACAAAACTTCCAGAACACGGCCACACAGCCCGGAAGACCCACACCAGCCATACTAAACAAAAAGCGTTTTATCATCAATATTATTTCAACTTGTATAAAGGAAGTGACATCTCCCTGGAGAAAATAGATGAATATCCAAAGAAACAAAATTTATCGAGGACTACAGAGAAACAGAAAGAGATTATGAATGAATTTATAACAATAGGGAAAGTTTCCTAAGCTATGAAAAAGATTAAACCAGGAAAGGTGCCTGCCTGAGTATGGATAGCCAGAGCCATAGTCAGCATTAAACATTATATTCTTCTCAGGTTTGACAGAGGTCTGTAAGAGAAGTTTATAATTCTTAAATCCCTTTGGATAGTTTTACTGTTTTATTCACAGATATGCATGTGTATTACCCAGATTGCTAATATTAATCTCTTTTTTTCTTGTTGCATATTTTTAGCCTAAGTCCTTTAGCATATTTTGATTTAATATTGGTTTTTTAGCCAAAATTCTTTGTCTGTATGTACTTTTCAAACGTCCTGATATTGTTAATTTATTTTTGGATATTTTGGATAATTGAGTGCCCATTATCTTGTGCTGGTTGATGACTGCAATAAAGTTATTGTTGTACAATTGAGACAGAGGTCTTTCTTTTGGGATTGGTGGACAAACAGTTGGGAAAAAGTCATGGAACTTTGTTTTTGTACAGTACATGATACCTGCAGCAAGATTATTGTATGCACAAAGATGGAAAGATTCAGCATTACCCACAATGGATGACTGGTTGGTGAAGATGATGGAACTTGCTGAGATGGCCAAATTGACTTCTTTGATTGGAGAAAAGACAATATCAGACAATATGTTTATTGCTGACTAGAAACCCTTTATGGACTTTTTGCATAAAACAGAAAAAAAATGAACTTATGATTTATGGTTTTGATGATTATACAGGATAGATTACAGAAAGAAGAGAGTCATGTTGTAATCTTAGAGCAAGAGGTAAATTTATAATTGCACTTATAACTGCTGTAAAGAAGTTTGGAAGCCACTTTGTATTTTTTTCTTTCTTTTCTATTTTTCTTTTACTTTTCCCCCCCTTTCTTGCACTTTTACCTTGCTTTCTTATTTCTTTCTGTTCCTTTTCTTCTTCTTACTTTATATTAGTTTACATTAGTTTGTATTAGTTTTTATCTTCCTTTTTAAAACTTTTAATAAAATCCCCTCTCACCCCTATGGGTGGCATGTATCTTCCTCAATCTTGGGTCCTGTACCAGAGGCCTGGGAGTTTGAGGGTTCTCCAGAGTATCTCAGCTGTTCCTAGCACTGCACTCTTCTGGACAGAGAGCTCCGATGTTGCTCCTGGGATTTGTTGGAGCCACTCTCCCAGCTTAGGAGTCCCAGCCCCGAGTGCTCCTACCACCACTTGGGACCACTTTGGCCTTGACTTTCCACATCCTCTCTAGTTCCTCTTTCAGGCCCTAGTATTTCTCCAGCTTCTCCAGCTTCTCATTCTTCCTGATGTTGCTGTCACTTGGCACTGCTACATCTTTCACCACTGCTGTCTTCTACACAATATCTGGGAATAGGCAATCATCATTAATGTTTTTGTTTGATTTTGTTTACAGCCATTGGCATGGAAGCTCTTTCATATGGAAAACTCTCTTGAAGCTGTGTTCAGGTAAAACTGGAGATATCCTCCAAATTAAATGGCATCAGTAGACATATAATTAACTTTCTATGAGATGATACTTAGACTTAAGGCAGAATTCTCTATTAGCTTTCTGTAAGAATGGGTCTGGTGTTTCCTAATTGCACTATAAATACATCTACAAATGCTTCTTTTATTGTTAATGTGGCCAATTTCTCTGCTAATTTATAGCTTCAGCAATTAAAATTAAGATTAAATAGAAATCTCTTTAATTTTAAGGAGTTTAATTTCTATTAACCCCAAGGAACAGGCTGGCAATAGGCACTCATTTATATGTGGGAGATGGCATTTCATTTTCTGCATTTGTGTGTTTGCATATGGAAATAATTAGGTTGTCTTTAATTAGCACGTATTAATCACCATATGTTCTTAATACTGTTCTAAATATGCTTTAAATGATTTGCATTCATTGCATTAAGTGGCTGCTCTTAGAAAATGCGCACTGTGTTTTCAGTTCCAAAGTAATGCCCTTTCTCAGGCTTTTGAAAAGCCAGAGGAAATATACCCCCCATACTTCAGACAGGAAGGCTAATTTCACAGCTGGTGGGAGATGTTCTGATTAACGGAAGTACACCGTTTAGAAAAATAGATCTTTTTGATGCCTCACAAAGGGAAATGATTCAAGGATTTAGTGCCACTAATAAGAAAGATCCATTCTTGTAGATGTTTTCCCAAACCCTGTTTTCTTACCAAGCAATGCAATTCTCTTCATTAAAGTTTTTATTTCTTCTGCAAGTGGGTTGGGTTCCAATTGCCTGTTTCCTGGGTGCTGTTCCACTGCTCCATTATGACTGAATTTCTCTCCACTTATATAATACATAATCTATTCCCATTGCTACTTAATTAGCACTGGGAAACTTACAAGCCATTAGTATGTAGAAATCCAACAATTCTGTTGAAAAGCAAAATGCTTGTAACTGATAAAAATGTTGAAGACTAGCGTTTGCTTTTTAATCAGTTATGTCTGACAGGTAACTTGCTAAAGGCTATGATTCATTTGTTTTGAGCCTCTTCCCATTTTCACCTTAAGTTGAATCATGAAGATTAATTACCGTCTCTTTGAATGTGAGGGCAATGTAAGGCAAGATTTGATGTAAAATCAAGAGGACCACAAGGATCTTCTGATTATTTTCTGTGTGGTTTAGATAATATTGCCATAAGCATCACATGCAATTTTTCTCAATTAATTAGCGGCATTTAATTTTCAGCAATTTGCTTCGAAACACAACCACCAAAACTCAGTTATTCTGCAGCGACTTCCAGTCCCGTAGAGCCTAAGCGAGAATGGCTATAAACGTTCTGTTATGAACAGATGGATTTTCCCCCAATCCTTTAATTTCTTGAGTTCTGAGAAGGATCAGAATGGTGCAAGCAGTGATACCAATGACTTTCTACCGGCTTTGTCCTCTGTGGTATTCCTAAGTTGTTCAATTGCCATTCTCGGAGAAATTCAAGGTCATTCTACTTGGTTCCACTTAACTATTTAGGATATTTGTTACAGTCAAAGATGCCTTCAGATCAAGTGCAAAACCCAATGACCACATTGACACAAATGTCCCAGGTTCCTGCTGGGTTATAGAAGTTTTTTGCCACTGCTGTCTTCTTTAAATGCTATCTAGTCTACAGCTCTGGTATTCCTCCATTGTCTCTCCCATTAAGTACTAGCCGGGCCTCACTTTGCTTAACTTCCAAGCCCAGACACAATCAACTTGCTGAGATGCACTTGGTTGTTAATACTCTCCTTTCTTCTAGGAAAGAGTCAACAAGAAATGTTGAATATTGACACTTGAAAGATTGATTAGGTAGTGTAAGCATAAATATTTGGCTTTCAATCATGGAAGGATAAAGAATTTTTTCTTCTTTTGCAGAATGGTCTACATATAAGCCTAAAACCTAACATTTATACAAGCAAGTTTCTTCACTCCAAGGGACTATGGGAGTAAATCCAACATATCCAGGGATGTGCTCCACATAATGATTAATTGTCTTCTCCTGCTTTGTTCTCATTATAGTTCTGAATGTTTTTTCTTTTGTAAACCCATAATCTATGTGGCAAAGTTGTTTTCATGTTTGACCAAATCAGAGAAGTTTGGACATAGCTAGGTACATAGATGGGGGACGTGGTGGCGCAGCGGCTTAATGACGCTGAAAGTTGCCGGCCAGAAATGGTCGATGCTTCAGAGGTTCGAGTCCAGCCTTTGCGTTAACAGGGTGAGCTCCTGTTTCCTCCCCAGTTCCTGTCAACCCAACAGTTCGAAAACTCATGTGAGTAGATAAATGGGGACTCTCACTCTGGTGGGAGGAAAAATGCTGGCGGCGCCTTGCAAAAGGAGTCAGGAGCAGTTGCCGGTAAGCGCGAAACCGCGCTCCCCCGAAAAGGGCGCGAAGCAATGGAAACCCCGCCTCCTGCGCTCGCCAGCTGGGCTCTGCTCTAGGAAGGAGGCTCTGGCAAACCACTTCCGAAACACCTTGCCTTGAAAACTGCAAAGGACTCGTCCAAGCAGTCACTGCAGAGTCGGTAACGACTGAGCACAGATTAAAAAAAAAAAAAAAAAAGGTACATAGATACCGATGCATAAATGATTTCAAAAGGCAGAGTATGGCCTGGGAAACGAAAATTAAATTTTCATTAACATTAAATGTTTCCTTGGAAAATCCTACTTTGGATCATTTTTAAAACATTTGCTGTATGCTATACATTTCTGCTAATTGCCGTAAAACGTGGAGTCCAAAAGGAAATAAGAAAGTATTGGTTGTCTCAGGGTAGGGAATATAATCAAGCTAAAGTATATCATTAGATACAACTGCCTTGGCTAAATGGGGGATGAACAGAGCTGCTAAGCTGATTCAAAAAAGAAAGGGAGAGAATGAGAGAGATATTGAGATTGAGAGAAGATAACTAGGCAATATGGTGCTGTATAGGGTCAATTCTTTTTACTCCCTGAAGCAAAGATCAAGACTATATCAGGTTTACTTTCCAACATTTTATGACTGCTGGGTTACAGGAATGACAGGTGTTTTTTTCTTTTCGTCCATGCTGATAATGGGGCAACATTTGAGAGTTGTAGGTAATTTAAAGGGTGCAAGGTAGGATAAGCAAAGCTCTTTCCTTCATCACTTTGCCACCCTTCTGTATCTATTGTCTGACACACCTTTTTCACTCTGCCCAATGATGGAGCTGCCTCTAGGGCATCATTTGCTCCTCTCTTATCACAGACTAGGGCAAGCTGAGAAGAATGAGGGCAAGCAAATCAAAAATATCTATCTTCTTCACTTTGCTAGGTCAGCTGTTAACAGGTTAGTCCTTATTTAACATTTGCATGGAACCATCTACATCTCAGCTTGCTGTGGAAGTCCTGATCCAGTGCCTGGAGGCTATGACCGACTGGATGGGATAAAGCAAAATGAATCACGACAAGACAGAATGACTGCTTCTACAGAGGCTCCATCCATTGTTTAGGGCTGCACCTCCCCTGAGAAAGTTGGTGGGCAATGTAGAGATTCTCCTGGACTCATGGCTTCTGGAACTTTTGGAAGTTGTAGCCAGGAGAGCCTTTGGCCAGTTTTGGCATATCTGCCAGCTGACCCATTCCTGGATCTGGAATTGCTGAAGGCAGTGACTAATCTCTTTGTCATCTCTCAGTTAGACTACTGCAATTTACTTTATGTGGGGCCACCTTTGAAGATGACCTGGAATCTGTAGTTAGCACAGAATGTTGGGCCTATTTAAGGTGCTGGATGTTACCTATAAAGTTACCTATAAAGTTTGAAGCCTTGTTACTTCTAAGACCATTTTCTCTAGGTAGCATCTGCCCATCCTATACAATCTGGCTGAGAAAAGGCACGGTCGGTGTCCACCCCAAGAGAGATCAGAGGGATGCGAATCCAGAGAATGGCATTCTTAGTGGCAGCTCCTCCCTTTGGAAAACCTTACCCTCTGAGCTACCTCCCACCTTTGTATCCTTTAGGGAGCAAGTCAAAACCATCCTTTTCCATCTGGCATTTGGGGAGTGAGTTTTCAATGGAAGATCACAGCTGGCATTGAAAAGATTGTAATGCTTTATTGGTTTTATGGATGTTTTAATGTCTGCAGCTTGTAAGCCACCTAGAGTCATTTGAGTAAGCAGCATACAAATAATAATTGCTCAGTTGATTTAACTGCTAGTTGCAAACAACTCTTTCTGTCTCTGATCCCTGTTAAATTGTTGTATCCTGGTGAAAGTTCATTGTTGCCTTGTAAAATGAGGGGAAGCTGCTAGACAGGCTATCCAATCCCCCAAAGCAACTCCAGCATTCTGGTTTTGGAAGAGATGGGGAACTCTGTAGTTGTGATTGGAGCATAACTTTTTAAACTTTGAAATTAAAGGTCTCAAAATTCAGCTTTGCCTAGAATCCATTTCCTTGATCTCACCTTCCAGCTTCAAATATGTCAGGTGGAAGTGATTTCTCAGTGGCAAATAGAAAAAAAGATATTTTGTACATACTCACAGAATAGCATCAACTCTTAGAAAATCAATAGGCATCCATGAAGTTCATGTGGTCAGCTCCTGGACATCTTTGTTGGGAAGAGATTGACCTTTCTTTTTTTCATTTTATCCCCTTTGACCATGCATAGAAGAATTTACACTTTCCAGCAGTTACTAAATGAGGTTACCTTCAGAACAGTGTAGCATAAGTCCCCATATCTGTGGCAGCTTTTTGTGGTTTAAACTGAGTTAACCCCATCTTTTTCCCATTTCTTAAAAGCAGGTGCACATACCTACAGAGATACTTACATTTCACCATCTTTGCTTTCAGTGAGATGGTTACACTTTTCTCATTCTGCTAATAGCATGGAGTCCTAATCTGTATCACAGCAAATCAAATCAGCTCAAGTCAAACTCAAGCAAAGGAGGGCTTTGGCACAACTTCATGTTGTGTGCCATTTGCACCCATTCCTGGATCGTGAGGCTCTGCTCACAGTCACTCATACCCTGGTCACCTCTTGAATGGACTACTGTAATGTGTTCTACATGGGGCTGCCCTTGAAGAGTATCCGGAAGCTTCAGCTGGTGCAAAATGTGGTGGCACAGACAGTTATGTGTGTCCCTCCATGAGCTGCATTTGTTGCCAGTTTGCCTCCGGGTCCAATTCAAGGTGCTGGTTTTGACCTTTAAAGCACTATATGGCATGGGGCCAGGGATCGCCTCTTCCCTCTTACATTTAACTGTCCCATCAGGTCCAGCAGGAGACGCATGCTGTGGGTCCCATCCATGAAAGAGTTCCACCTGATGGGACCTAGGAGGCGAGCCTTTTCTGCCGTGACACTCACCCTCTGGAACATCATCCCTCCTGAGATGGGTTAGCCCCAATCCTTGTGGCCTTCCATAAAGCTCTCAAAACATTTTTTTCCCCCAGTAAGCCTCACGATCCTCTGATAATAGGGAGGCTGCACGTTGGTTATACTGTATGTAAACATCTTCCCTCTCATCGTCTTGTTTTATCTACGTTTATTGTTTTAAGGGTTTACAAATTGTTTTCATTCTTGGTTTTATTGCATGCCACCCAAGTGGCCATATAAATTTGACAAATAAACAAATAAATCACTGTCACCTATTTTTGTTTAATTTGCTGCAGTAAAATTTTCATTATTTTAAAACAGAAGAAAAATAACAGAATTTCCATGGGTGGGATTTTGTATTTATCAATTATATAATGACTAAGAAATGTATGTGAACATCCTGGTTTTCACTATACAGTGATCTCTTCTGTGGCTTGCAGCTATAGGAGCTTCCCTCACTATCACTACATTTTAAGGAAAGGCATCATGTGGGAAATGTTCACATGGAATTTTGCAGACTAGAAAGGCTGGGCAGCTAGTGACAACTGATGGAGAGATGTGTGATAAGAAAGCAACACGTTACAGCAATCAGATAACTGCATCAACACCATCAAAAGGAAGCTGAACAACATTCTCAAGCATTGTGAGATTAGAAGTAGACCAATAAAAGCTTGTTTTGCAAGTAAAGAAAACTTTCAGAAAATTAAGAAGAGATTCTAGCAAACATCATTGTGTGCAGATCAAACGGTAAGCCCTGAATTATAAAAGAAGTACAATTCCTTTGTGAAGCCCCCCCCCAAAAAGTTATTCCATGTTTCCTTTTCTTCTGTTCTGGGAATCTTCTTTTCCAAAATAGACTTGTCAATCATCCTTATTTAGATAATGCTATAGGAATAGAATCAGAACAAAGCTAAATGTTCTTAGAACATCTAAGCAGTGCCTTCTGAGCCTCCATTCCATGTTGCATTTTTGCTTGAAATGCATCAAGTTTCATTTAGGAAACGTTGGAGGATATGACACTGCTCTGGTTCCTTTGACTCCTTCACTTGCTGCTCGAATGGATTCTGTGTAACAGTCAGGCCATGAAACTTTGGTAATGTGCGAGAACTCCACATCACAAGTGGCTATGGAGGGGGAAACGACCCAGAAGGTGCTGCTAGACAACTTTAAGCAGGTGGCAAGTATGTAATTCCTGCTGGTTAACTTTTCCCTACCCCTTTTGTATTCAGTTCAGCAGCACCACAGTGCAGGAAAATTGAAGAAATTGAGAGGAAGCAGCCAACCTTTGAGAGTGATGGCATACTAAACTCTTTGCTCTTCTCCAACCTAGCTCTTTTTGCAATCTCAGATTTTCACTGCCCTAAAAATAAAAAAAAAAACAGCATATATGTGGTAGAAGAATATTGGGTAAAATAAAAAGAATCCAAATGTATTGTATTTTGAAGAGTCAAAACTGAATGAACTTTACTGTCCTTCTGAGGAGGAGGAGGAAAAGGATGAAAAACAGCACTGAGTAGGATGAGTCTTCATACTCTACTGAATGGCTGGACCCAAGGTCTCTTGCCCATTTACAGGTAGTGACTTTGGGTCAGTGGGGTGTGTCAGCATAGGAGGCACTGTATAGAAAAATATTCCATCAGTCAATCAAACAGCAATTCAGCCATCCAGGCCACACACTTTCCATTTAAAGCAACCCTTCTCCTGCAGCTATAAATACATCATATTGTGATTTCATTTTCTCTGTATTGGGGGAAAAAAACATGACCCTGTGCTTTAGAGTTGATGAGTTTCATCCTTTGCTCCAAACTTAGTCCAGATTCTTAGCAAATGTTCTCTGGAAACCACTATTTATTTGTTGGTTGGTTTATTTATTAAATTTTTACACCACCCAACTCCCAGTGACTCTGGGGAGTTAATAGATAAAAACATCAAGAACAATAAAATAATAGAATGATAAAAGCAAAGAACGGAAGTTGGCAAAAATGGAAGAAACTGAAAACATTACAACTCACATTACATAGAAGGGGGCTTCAATCGGTCTTGCCAAAGGGATGAGTAAAGACTCAGGTCTTCAAGGCTCTCTGAAATACCAGCAGGGTGTGGGCCATCCAGATCTTGAAGGGAACCTCATTCCATAGGGTGGGCACTGGGTCAGAGAAGGCATGCTTCCAGGGTCCCAATAGATGGCATTGTTTAATCAAAGGAACCCAGAGGGCACCAACTTTGCTGGATTGGATGGGCCAGGCAGATATTATAGGCAGTCCTTCAAGTAACCAAGCCCTATGCTATGTAGAGCTTTATAGGTACGGTGACCATATTTTCTTGGGAAAAATAAAGGACATACCTGAACAAGGGGCAAATCTAAAAAAAGATTCATAAGGATAAACATTTGTAATTGTTTATGTGTATAATTTTGCTTTACAAAGGAAAATTTAAGAGCAAAATCAAGAAAAACTTACAAAAATGCATATCCTAATAAAAATATCTAAAATCAAACAGTATATGTAAATGTATTTTAAAAAGGCAATTCAATTTCCATATCTTTCACATGAATGTGCAAGACTGTGCATTAAGTGGTACCATTTGTACGGTAAAAACTAAATGATTAAAATAAAGGACAAAAGTGAGTTTTTGAAAAAATAAGTAAACCCAAAGGGCAGCTTTTGGAAATAAAGGACCGTCCTTTATAATAAGGGATGTAGGGCCACTGTGTTTATAGGTAATGACCAGCACCTTGAATAACACCTGGAAGCAAACTGGCAAGCAGTGGAGCTTGTGGAGTTGATGTGTCACATGGGCTTGCCAATCCATGTCCGTCACTGCCTGTTCTGCTGCATTCTGGCCTGGTTGAAACCTCCTGGTGGTCTTCAAAGGCAGCTCCATGCAAAGTGTGTTGTAGTAGTCAAACTGTGAGTGACCAGGGCAAGAATGACTGTCTGAAGGGCCTCCCAATCTAGGAGAAAGTGCAACTGGTGCACCAGATGAAGCTGTGCAAAGGCCTTCCTGGCCGTAGCTGCCACCTGCTAATGGAGCAGGAGCTGTGAGTCCAGAACTCCCACATTGTGCATCACTCTTGAATAGGGAAGTGCTACCCCATCCAAGGCATCCCCTTCCCCTGAATCCTCTTAAGAACTATATTACATAATGAACATAATACTTTTCCTATAAAATAATGTATGCCAATCTAACTCACTTCAAACTATTCCAAATGTCAGCTGAAGATTCTCCCTGGACAACTTTCAGCTCAGTTCTGATGTCAGCCCTTTGAGGCAGGCCAGATTAGGAAATTGACTCCACAGGTTTGATTGGAACTATATTTATTGAAATAGGTTATAGAAACAGAATCTCAGAAGCCTGACTGTGTTTTCTCTTCCTCTTATACTCTGGGAGCTTGGGAGAACTCAAGTCTGAATTTCTTCCTAATGTTTTTCTTTGTTTCTGGGCCTTAAAGCAAGGTTCCTCAAACTCAGCAAGGTTCCTCAAACTCAGCAACTTTAAGATGGGTGGACTTCAACTCCCCAGAATTCTGGGAGATGAAGTCCACCCAACTTAAAGTTGCTGAGGTTGAGGAACCCTGCCTTAAAGCATGTTTGTTGACATGTGATTACAACTGTCTCTGCATTGTTTCACCAAGGTCATCTCTGAGACTCTCTACTCCTAGGGGAGAGATTGTCTCTATCTTTTGACCTTCTACTTCTCTTATTCATCCTACTTAACCTTCCAGGTATCATCACTTGATGATGACTGCTGTTCTGATAGAATCAAACACGAGAAGGTTGTGGGATGGGAAGTGGAGATTTCTTTTCCAACCATCCCCATGTATGTTTCTGAGCAGGGCACCAGAGCCAAAGAGATTTAAGTAAGCATGTCAGCTGCAAAATTGGGATGATCACTAGATTAGGTTAAAGTTAGTGTCTATCCTATCTCTGCTTCCATCTAATGATTGTCCAGATCTTTGTAGCTTAGATATGCTATGCCTAGATTTAACAAATGAACTTTAGCAGTATTTTTACTCATAGGTGAAGCAGATGAGGACTATGGACTCCAAGACTCTATATTTGAACGTATAGTCTGCTGACCTCCTTGGTCTGTGCCCAATATATCTACAGTGAGATATCTTAGTTTTGAAGAATTTCAAAAACTTATGAGATGTTTCCCTAGATACTCTTTTTGCTGAAGTGGCTGTAGTCCATTAGCTCTGAAGCCTTGCATTCCTGCTGCCCTTTGGGGCGAGGCTAAGGTAGGATTTATCTTTTAATATGTGGTTTAAGTTGTATTTATGTGATACATAGGACTCTGTGCACATACAAATTTCACGTTTAGTGCTTGTATGGGAAAAGCAGTGCTCTTTTCTCTGTGCATCAAGTCTGTATAAAAGACAATTGAAAAAAATGTCATCTGTTTTTGGAGAACTATTACACCAGCATCAGCTTTCATCAGAAAGCAATTACAAGGCTTTGAAAATGATTAGCTGTTTGCCTTTTGTACCTTCGTTTACATGAGTGACAGAAAGTTCAATGGAAGATCTTCCCTGTGGATTCTGTACAATCTAGCAGAAAGAGAAACAGAAAGGCAGTCTTCTGTCTTATATGTTGAATGTAATTGATATTCTGAGCCAGTAAACAACCGTAATTACTTAAACCAGTTATCTGACATTATTGCGGGCTATGGTGAAACATCTTACAGAATTTGCAAGAGGTTGCAAGGCCTGAAGGTTAGTGAACACCAGTAGCCAAGTCAAACTTGAACCCAGAGCAGTCTTCTACAACCTAGAACCTCCCAGATGGGTTGGAGACACAGTTTATATTTGATATTTTGTATTTTTGTGTTCTGGGTGTTTTGTCTATAATAAAGCTCCTACAGCTTTCCTTTGTGAACCACATATATGCCTTTTAAGACCACTAGGTTGGCCAGGCAGGCATTGCCAAAAATGAAATCAGACCTTTGGTAATTATACAATCTGAATCATTTGTATAATGATGTAATAATGCACATGAAATCACTTACCCCCTTACCCCTCTGTGGACAGCTGTGTACATAACCTTCCTGTGGTCCAGAATCCTCTGCAAAGCAAACCTGGAAAGATGATACATTGATGGCCATTGTACCTTGGATGTCTGTAAGATCAGCAGTGTTGTACCAGGACAGTTGTTCCTTTGCACAGTGGACCTCCTTCTCCTCCTCTTCCTTACTGTTGTAGTTTACTTGCCACATTTCTCCATCTGGCCTCAATCCAGGAAAGAAGCACACAGCTACATCTGCTTCCATCTTCCCATTACTATTCACTTGCCCATTCACTTGCAGAAGGTGGAAAGTATGTTGGAAACTGTAGCAAAAAAAAAAAAAAAAAGGTGGGGGGAACATCAATGAATGTTGGCTCACTACTAGGTGGGCTAGTAGTGGACCAAGTGATCCAAGAAACCAATCTCAGCCACTAGCCTTGAAACATAAATAAGATGAAGGGAAGTCAACATTTGTTTTTCGCTGGTAATTTGGACTTATGACTAAATGGAACCTTGCTTATTACATCTTGTTATACATTACCATCCGGGACATGCATCCATAAAGTCTTTCAGATATTAAAAGAGAAAAGGAAAGAAAAAAAGAGAGCTTCTCTTATCAAAGGTTTACAAGCTTGGTTCTATTACAGAGGAACAGAGACAGATTATGAATGGATTTATAAGAACAAGGAAAGTTTCTGAAGCTATGAAAAAGATTAAACCAGATGCCTGGACCAGATGGATTATCAGCTGCTGCTGCTGCTGCTTCTGCTTCTGCTTCTGCTTCTGCTTCTTCTTCTTCTTCTTCTTCTTCTTCTTCTTCTTCTTCTTCTTCTTCTTCTTCTTCTTCTTCTTCTTCTTCTTCTTCTTCTTCTTCTTCTTCTTCTTCTTCTTCTTCTTCTTCTTTCGATTTATTCTCCACCCATCTCCCCCAATGGGGAACTCTGGGTGGCTCACACAGTATACAAATTCTAATACAATTCTTAACAGTGACTAACAATTCTTAACAGTAACTATAGTGATATATTACACTATGTGACCAGCAGTGGTTGCTAGGTAGTTACAGCACATCTGGGCTTTTTCCTCCTCCATTTCTTTCCTCGCTGCTTGCATCGATCATTGCTTGCGACGGTTGTGTTCTGAGTCTGGTCCAGCCCCAGTATGTTGCTCCCTGTGCAGCACCGCCGGTTCCTCCCACCGAGATGGGAGTCCCCATTTATCTAATCACAAATGGAATTGCTTTCGAACTGCTGGGTGGGCAGGAGCTGGGACGAGTGACGGGAGCTCACTCCGTCCCGTGGAGCCGGGCCCGAACCGCTGGAGTGCCGACCATTTCTGACCAGCAAACTCCAGCGTCATTAAGCCCTGCGCCACCGCATCCCATATTATAAATGTTTTGAGGATGAACTTTTATAACCTTTACAAAACATGATGAACTCTATCGTACAGGGAGGTAAGATGCCAGAGAGTTGGAAAGGGGTCAATATAGCACTAATACCTAAAGAGGGACAAGATCTGACTACCAAGAAGCTATAGGCTGATATCATTATTGAATAATGACTACAAGCTGTTCACAACCATCCTAGCTGATAGACTAAACATAATTTTGCAATAATCTATTCATGAGGATCGATGTGGGTTTTTACCTAAAAGACAGTTAAAGGACAATGTTAGAAATGTGTTGGACATTTTGGAATATTTGGAATAACATAATGAAAAACAAGCCGGATTGATCTTCTTTGATGCAGAGAAGGCCTTTGACAATTTGAACTGGATTTTCTTGTTTAAGGTTTTGGAAGATATGAACTTTGGAGAGAACTTCCTAAAATGGGTAAGATTGATTTATACTTCACAGAAAGCAGAAATAATTGTTAATAGAGATCTAACAAAACCCTGTGAGATACAAAAAGGAACAAGACAGGGATGCCCACTGTCTCCTCTCTTGTTTATTTTGGTTCTTGAAATACTGAACTGAGATACTGTATAAGACAAGATGAGAGGATTTTGGGAGTACAGATTTAAAAAAGGAACTTATAAATTAAGGGCTTTTGCAGATGACTTGGTGTTGGTTTTGGAAGATTAAGAAGGAATTGAAACATTAATGGGCAAATTAAAAGAATTTGATGCATTAGCAAGTTTCAAGATGAATAAACAGAAGATGAAGATGTTAACAAAAATATGAAAATAGAAGATCAAACAGAATTGATGAAGAAAATGGGTTTTAAGATTGAGAAAAAAGTAAAATATCTGGGTATCACTATGATAAATATGAATTGTATGTTATTTCAATATAACTGTGTTAAGACAGGGAATGAAATTTAAAAAGTTATGTCTGTGATAAAAATGAATATCTTGCCTAGAATGATGTTTTTATTTCAGACAATGCCTGTTTTGACAACTGATGCACAATTTAAACAGTGGCAGCAGGATATAACTAAATTTGTGTGTCGGGAAAAAACCATGAGTTAAATATGTTACAAAATGCAAAGGGAAGAGGAGGGTTGGGTTTACCTGATTTGAAATTGTATTTTGCAGCTTGCTGTTTGATTCGGATGAAAGAGTGGGTGTTGCTGAGAAACAGAAGGCTCTTGGAGTTAGAAGGACACAATGTGAGATTTGGGTGGCATGGATATTTGCGGCAAGATAAAGTCACGGTTAATGTGGATTTTAAAAACCATTATGTTAAATGTGCCATTCTGAGAATATGGAATAGATACAAATGCATGGTGTGCCCGAAAGCACCTTTGTGACTCTCTCTCTCTTTTATAGATGAGAAATAATAGGCAAACAGAATGCCTCACTTATTGTGAGATACTACAATTTTGTCAAGGGAATGTAAAAAAAAATCAAGAGATGAACTGGTGGCAGAGGGATATAATTGTCAATGGTTTTTTATTTACAGTTATTAGAAAGATTTAAAGTAGACAAAAGAGTTGATAGTTTTGAACATTGTAAGACTGAGTTTGAAATAAAATTGTGTACAAATGATGAACATGTAATTGCTAAAATGTATAAACTTTTATTGAAATTTGAAACAGAAGAACAAGTGAGAGAATGGATGATAAAGTGGGCGAAAACTTTTGGTTATAATATACAGATGGAACAATGGGAAAATATGTGGTTGAAAGGATTGAAATTTACATTATGTTATACTCTTAAAGAGAATTTTTATAAAATGATGTACTGTTGGTGTATGTCACCAGAGAAATTGTCTAGATGGTATAAAGGCACTTCAAATGTATGCTGGAAATGTGAACAACAAGAAAGAACACTTTATCATGCTTGGTGAACGTGTAAAATACTAGAACATTTTGGATTCAAATACCCACACTAATTCAGAGGACTTTAATGATTAGTATACAATTGAGACTTTTTCTTTTGGGATTGATGAACAAACAGTTGGAGAAAGGTCATCAAACTTTGTTTCTGTATATGATAACCACAGTGAGATTATTGTATGCACAAAGATGGAAAGATTTGGCATTACCCACAATGGATGAATGGTTGGTGAAGATGATGGAACTTGCTGGGATGGTCAAATTGACTTCTTTTATCAGAGAAAAGACAATATCAGACAATATGTTTATTGCTGACTGGAAACCCTTTATGGACTTTTTGCGTAAAACAGAAAAAAATGAACTTATGATTTAGGGGTTTGATGATTAGACAGGATAGATTATAGAAAGAAGAAAGTTATAACTGTAGAGTAAGAGGTAAATTTATAATTGTACTTATAACTGCTGTAAAGAAGATCAGAAGCTACTTCTTTGTATTTTTTTCATTCTTTTCTATTTTTTTTACTCTTTTCCCCTTTCTTGCACTTTTAGCTTTCTCTTTCTCTTTCTCTTTCTCCTTCTTTATATTAGTTTGCATTAATTTTTATCTTCCTTTTAAAAAATCTTTAATGAAATTATATCTACCTACCTGCCTACCTAAGCTTGGTTCTTTGAATCTGACTTGTTAATTTGACCAAAGATGGTTTCCCTGAGAAACACTTGTTTTTAGTTTGGCATTTCTGTTCTCTTTTGGTTCTGGCAGATTGTACAATCTTTTCTTTTATATGATTACCTGACTTGACTTAAATCAATATTGGGAAGATGGAAATGTATTTCATGATGTTTCTTCATTGGTCAATAAAATCTTCTGCAGTGCGCTATCAAAAAATGCCGGAGTCAGCTTTGAAGAGAAGGGGGAAAGTGCCCTTCAATGGCAGCAGAGGCAATTAGAGTGATTTACTGCTTTAAGTGACTTACAGTGCATGTTGTAAAATGAGAGATACAACAGTAAAAAACAAACAGAAACCTAGTTTTTGTTCTTCTTCTTTCTATAAACCACTTGGTTTCAGCATGAAGGATGTATTAATGAAAAGCTTCAGTGATCTTTTAGAAATGAATGGATGGGGGGAAATGAGACTTTTCTTGTTGAAGGCATTTCATGTTAATTGAGTTAATAGAGATTTACATATGGTAACTGCTGTAAATATTAGGTTTATCAGATTGAGGAATATTTGACTCTGATAGAAGAGGTGTTGGCATTAATCTTCTGGTTGGATTGGCAAATACTTACTGTGAAATACTGAGGACATTCTTTGATCCACAGGAGGTCCATTGCTTTTCTTAGTTGTGTCCATGTGTGCGGGGCATAGGAGTGGGTATTCGGGGGGAAGATAGAGGTTCCTAGGAACCTCTTTGCCTTCCCTGTTTAAGTCTCACAGATAATTGTGAGGAATATAGGAGAAATGATTGGAGTTTAGGATAGAAGGAAGAAGAGGGTGTGATGGTGTCAGTGGTGGGTGGAAATAAATAACAAAAATTCTAGCTCAGCAAAGCTAGAAATAACCTAGTCTCTCTCCTTTAAGAAAAAAAAAAATCAGGTTATATCATCAGAAAGCCAGGGAATCTTGAACAAAATGTTACAGTTCTTTTACTGCTTTCTCTTCCAGAAGTTGACAAACTGCAATGCTATTTGTTCTTTTGATCTTACCATCCAAAACAGGGACGTTGTATTTTTGCCAAACCATGCATATAGATTTTTCAGCCAGGATATGTATCTTCCAGTGCTGCACTTCCCTTAAATCTTTCCTTGTTTAATTAATTGAAGTAGTTCTTATTTCTTGTAGCCTATCATGTGTCCTAAATATGCCAATTTCCTCCTCACTATTTCTCTATTTTTGTCCATACCTTGGAGAACCTTTTCATTTCATATTTGTTCAACCCATAATGTTATGAAATTCACATTTCAAAGACTTCTATTCTTCTGATGGTCATTTGGGTCATTATCCAAGCTTCTCTTCAATACAAAAAACTGGCAAGACATAACAGCGTATAATTTGCTATTAAAGCTCCAGTCTTAAGTCCTGACAGCAAAGAAGTTTTCTTTTTTGAAAAGCTACTCTCACCTATTCAATCCTGCTCTTTATTTCTAAGCTATGATCTCATCTCTCATTCAAATAACAGCCCAGGTTTTGTACTTTTTGCTGCTGATACACTTTTTGTTCAAGAATGCTATTTTTACCGGTAGTCATTATTTTTGCTTTCTTCTGATTTATATTTAGCCCACAAGAATAACTCAGCTGATATACTTGATTGAGAAAAATGTATAAACCTTGCTGGTTATTTGCTTAATAAAATGGCATCATCTCCGTAATGTATGATGTTTATTATTAATCCATTAACATTTCTACCTTTTTGACATTATACAGGTTTTTTTTAAGGCATCTCCCCCCCCCCCCATGTGACACATGTTAAAAAGGGGTGGGGATTATCCATCCATCCATCCATCCATCCATCCATCCATCCATCCATCCATCCATCCTTATGAAAACTAATTTGATGCTATACAAACTAGAAATTATCATCTAGGAATCTAAAGTTATGATACTGATAGTTAAAAAAAATAAAATAGTTGGACCTAGCATTGGCATGGCGATCTCTTTTTATTCAATCCACCCTCCACTGGCTGTGATGAACTCCAGGGAGGCAGAAAAGAGAGATAAATGCAGAACTGACCCCAGGCTTATTATCTGATCAGTATGATAGCCTTGGACACAAGGCTGTGATTCTTGGTGATTTCCTGCAAGAAAGAGTTTTCTCTTTCCCTCTCTGGCAGTGGTATGAAGTGCATTAGGTAGGCATGTTTATGACACAGGATACTCATTCTAGGCTACTGTGTGTCATTAAAATGCTGGCCAGTTCCCAATGCATGGAAAAGAGGGCATCTGTTGTGTGCATGGGGGCACCAGGAACTGTCCCTGGCCCAGATAAAGCAGAAATTTTGGCTCATATCCTGACACCCCTTTGTTCAATAAAATATTTTTTGGGTTGTTAATATGCTGATGGGCCTCATAGCATCCACAATACAAGGCTTGCATGTAAAACTACTACAACAAAAACATCTAATTATTGAGCGGAAGGATTCTAGCTTCAATTGCTAAAGTGACACAGCGCTTCCATTTTGATAATACTGCCAGCTCGTATGAGGCTACCATATTAGAAAGCATCATCTGCCTGAAGAAAGGCATGGTAAAACTTTCTGATGTGTGTATTCCTCCATGCTTCAACTGTAAGGTGGAAAGGCAGACCAGAACGAGGAGAGCCTGATTCCTTGCCAGCTACCATACCATACTGAATGATCTGAATGCTGAGCTTTACAGATTGCAGTGTGAGCATCATCATCATCAGCAATTGTTGGCAGATTTAACTGGATGGTCTGCCATTTCAGATGCATGTATTTATGCCCCAGTGCTAGTGGAATGGCAGTCACACTGAGATTCCAAACAATTTTCTAATTAATGCCTTTGGTGCTGGCAGATACAAAGATGATTCACACCTCCCAACTTAGTATTGGAATCCAGTTTTATTATTTTTTATTACTGAGTGAGAATCAAGTTCTCTGTGATTCTAATTGTTCTTCAGCTTGGAAGGAAAGTATTTTAACCAACTATTTTGTTCAAAATTATAACATATCATTGGATTGCTTTTTGTTTCATATGTATATTATTTTTCTTTAGCCTCATTATTTCCCCACTCTGGATGAACAAAGATACAATATACACATATACACAGAGTCTCTGTGTATATTTTCTGTTCAGGCACTGCCCACATAATAATGCTAAGTTGGTCAACCTACAAGCTACAGCAAAACTTTAAATCTTAGTCCTAAATTTAGGTCTGCCCTGCTTTTATATTTATATAAAACTATTTTTTTCTGTTTCTAGTGTCCTATTTCTTGCATTTTGTCCTCATACTTATCTAAGCAGAAAGTATATAAGTAGTTCCTTTGTAGCTTCAAATTTGTCCATGCAAACTCACCATAAGATATATAATTCAGCTTTCCATGGAGACATTGGCCTCTGTCCCCTCATTATAGAACCTGCTTGAGAGTCAAGGGTCAAAGTGCAACTCAAAGCTTTTGTTGTCCAAAATTTATGGGACTTGGCTCAAAAGCTCACCATGAAAAGCAATTTCCAAATGCAAGCTGCAAACTACAAGGGGTGTTCTCTTGTCAATTTGAGGTCAGTCAGTTGGATTTGTTTCTTACCTTTTTCATTCTTCATATTCAGGAAGGCAATATATAATTCACCATGGGGCAATAAATCACTCCCCTTAACGGGGAAAGAACAGTGCCTTGGTTTTAAAATTGATGGGGAGCCGCTTATTGTTATTTTTAAAGTCACCAGTGCTGGTATAGTGAGCTCTCATAAAGACAAGAGATCCTTTTATCCCACTTCGAACGTCAATAAAATATATGGGTAAAGGAAAAAAGGGGCTGCTTAAACCAGAAGTAGGAAACCAATGGGTGTCTCATTGATGAATTCAATTCCTCATTCCGCCTAGCAATGATGAGGAACACTGGGGTTGTTCAGTAATAGAATCCCTGAAGTTAAAGCAGTTTACAGATTTCATAAATGAAATAAACCGTGCCAAGTTAACCAAATCTGCCTTAAATTTAAGTAAGTTAATGTGACAGTGCTGGTATTGATTAGAGTCATTGTATGGAACATCAGTCACTTTCTTTAAATGCTCTTCTCCCTCAGCAATTTGGACTGCTTCTCTAAACTGATCTGAAAATTCGCATGCAGCTTTTCTTTCTAAAGGAGTTAAGGCAACAATCAAAATGAAAAAAAAAATGATGCTATAAAAGAAAAGGAATCACTGGTGCTCCCATATTGTCCAGTGCTCCAAGGATTCATTCATCATATCAAGACAAGGATAATTTTTAATCAGACACAGAGCAAGGCAAGCATGTCACAGGAAAACAGTTTCCAGAGTCCCCTTGGTCAGAGTTCCTCAACCTTGGCAGCCTGAAGATGTGTGGACTTCAAGCTAACTTCAAGCATGTGTGGCTATAGCTGGCTGGGGAATTCTAGGAGTTGAAGTCCACACATCTTCAAGCTGCCAAGGTTGAGGAACACTGCCCTTGGTGATTGGATTCATTTTCTGAAGGGTCTTTCCAGAGTAGCTGAAGGTGTTTAGCTTTGCTGGTTAAAGCTTAGCTTCTGTTCCCAGTTAAAAACTTGCTGGGGGTTATACATTTTGAGTGCATTTAAAACAGAGATGGATGATCTGAGTTCTTTGCTTCAAATTGGTGGGGAACCATGCCCCTGATTTTCAGTTATAATGGACAAGGAGGGGTTTTGTGTGTAGTGGAATGGAAATATTGTACAAGATTCTGGTCATCTTGTGGTGTTGTCTGTGTCACTAAGGCTCTGTGGCATGTGTGTAGGTATGTGTATATATGTATATAACAATTGATAGCTTTTTATATATTGGAAAAGCCTATAAACTTTGCTTTTTATAACATCTCAGTGCTGCTGCTGAATGCAATCAGCACTGTTAACAATAAATCATATTAACTGCACCTTGACTTCAGGGTGTTAATTACTTGACCAATTTGTAGCATTACATATATATATATGTATGTATACATGTATTGTAATATATATTATATTACAATACATATACATATATAGATATAGATATATCTGTATCTGTATCTATATCTATATCTACATCTATATTTGTTATATTTCAATATAAATATATCTCTGTGTGTCTGTCTATCTATCTATCTATCTATCTATCTATCTATCTATCTATCTATCTATCTATCTATCTATCTATCTAATCAGTGGCATGGTTATTCACCATTTGAGGCAAGGAACAACCACGACTGTAGTGTAAACATTAAAATAGCCATGCATGTGTTTATAAAATAAATAAATAAAGGCCTTAAACTTTTCTCACAAGCCAAGGGGGAAAAAAATCAGAAGATCCCAGCTCCATGATTGCTCCCCTTGCCATCCCCCTCAAAAATGTGAGCCAATTTCTGTTTTAATTTGGATTTTCTGGCCTGATCAGAAAGTCTTGATATGATCTTGCAGCTAGCATTTCCACAACTTGGGTTTATTGTACTAATCTACTTTCCTTTGGTCAAAGCCTCAAGTCATACCATTGTGATTTTTCAGAAGGACTGGTAAGTGAGGAATATATCCCTTTTCCTTAGAGCTAGTAAAAGGATCACCTTGGGTAGAACAAATGATTTTCTTTGCATGATTATATCAGCTTGGAAAATTCATGAAATTAAAAATATGATAGCTCTTCAGTGGGTTTATGATTTTTAATTAAATAACTGGAATATATTTCCAATTACTCTTGCCACTTTTGTAATAGCATATGTTTTAAAATCTGGCTAGCTGCTACTGTTAATTTATATAACCTCAAAAACTAGCAACAAAAATGATTGAAACAGTAATGAATCTCCTGAAAGTAAAGAGGGAGATTATTGTAAAACTTCTAAACACCTTAAGCATAAAAGATATATTCCCAGATAAATTTGGCAGTTCATTATTTCTATTTTAGTTTTTAAAGAAGACATTATAGATTTCTCGCATGCTTCATTTTAACATAATATTTCCATTAAGTATAATCTATCTTTACAGAAAGTTAAAAGGACAGGTTTGTTGAGTAAAAGTGATCAACTGCTTCAATCTCAAGAGGCAGATTCAACTTTAAAATATTTAAATTATATGATAGTGCTAGCAAAGTGTACTAGGACTATGGAAAACTGTTTTTTGATTAAGGTAAATTAATTGGTGATCTGGTGGCTGCTTAGATTCTCTCCAATCAGCATGATAGGCAGTTTTTTATTTTTGGATTGCTGTAGTGAGTGTGGGAAAATCCAGACACTGAAAGGGTTAAAGGGAAATGAGTGGCCTGTCAATCTAGATAATGGGCAGAGCTAACCATAACCCAGGAAAATCAACAGATGAGGATCTAATCAGGTGGGTGAGCTTTTCATCTTAGGTAGTTTTTTTTTTTTTTTTAAATAAGAAGAAGGGGCTGACAATTCTATGAGCCAATCATCTCCATGAGAAAAAGAAATAAAATAAATACCTAGTCAGTTCCAATTAGCCATGGAGCCACCAAGCCACCATTCTTCTGTTGTATTGAAAAGTCTTTCATTAGCTCTGATGATGAAAGAATAGCATGCTGGCAATTTGGCAACCAGGCACTTTCCCCTTTTCCTAGTAAATGTGATCATGGCTGTATCTTGTGGTGGTTGCTGGAGTAGAGGGAGTGAGAGAGACTTTCTGAACATTGCCTCCAGGCAGACATCAGGAATACGATGCTGAATGTTTCCTGTGGGAAGAGAAATTGCCAGGAATAGCAAAGGTAAGGCAAAGAATAAAGACTCCCAGAAATTTCTAACATACCACAAAAAAGTAGCCATACATTTGGAATAGCAGATAAACGCACCCACACAAAGCCAGTTTCATCCCAATGTCCTGGACAATGTTGCGTCTTCCTATTTTTGTGAAATGTTTAGTGCTGAGACAATCAGATTGTGCAGATCAAGAATGATTGTCATTACTGTGACTGTTTTTTAGGTAGTAGGAGTATTTTGACCTTGGAGACAGTTTAAGGTTTGCTGTCCTCTCTGCCTTTGAGTATATTTTCGTAAGTATATTTGCTTTGTCCTGATAATTTGATTCTTTTATTTTACTTCCTCCCATGATTGCTGATCATACTGCATGGATTCTCTTTGCTCAACAATATTTTATATGAGGTAGAGTGGGCTGTGAAATTTTTATCTTTACCATTCAATCTTTCACCTCTTTCATAGTTGAAGTCACAATCCAAAGTTTGATGTGCCTACTTGCGTAAATTCATTTCCAAATTCTGTTTGCACTGCATTTACATTATCTTGCTTTTTATTAGGAAGAAAATACAACATGCCAAAAAAAAAAAAAAAAGATTTGGTTCATGTTGAAGAAAACAACTACAAAAGGGTAGGAGACTATATTAAAATAGATGTAAAAGTTATGTTTTTAAAAACGCTTGATTATAAATAGTTAAAAATCACGGCTGAGTAACACCGATTAACTCACCTTTAAGACTTGCAATTTGATTTCTCGCTGAAAGAAAAAAGATGCTTTGAAAGCGTTATATGTATTTTACTGTTTCTGTAATAAATTTCAAACAGCCATCAAAATGCACATTTTCTGAAGGCACAGTCATGCATTATCTATCAGCTGATACATATCATTGGTCATAAAATGAGAGGTTTTCAGGAAAGGAAACATTTTACCTACAACAGGATAATAGGACAATATCAATCCATTGTCACAGAGTCTTATAGAGATGAAGGCATCCTCTGAAAGCCCAGATGCTCTCTACAGACTGATCAGCCCCTTTGTCATTGGCTCAGCTTAATGAAAAGCAAAGGGACAGGCAAGCCACAGCAGCGATTGCACCATCCAGTGTAGCGGTTATAAATACTGCTCAACTGTGTGTCTGGCTCTATTTATGGCTGCCTTGTGTCACCAAAGTGGTACATAACCAGACCATGGCACTGAATTTGACTGCTCAGTGTCAGAGAAAACGGAAAGGGATGGAAGGTCAGGGGGAACATCTGTATGTAGAGTATCTATGTAGAAATATTTTATATAGCTATATCTCCCTCCTGTTGCATAGTTGGCATTCTCTGAACTCAGGGGTTTCAGAAGGTTCCTTACCCAACTAGATAGCATTATCAGTGTAGGAGTTTTAGAGACCTGGGCTTTGTTGTTTGGTGGTGTGTGTGTGTGCGTGTGTGTATCTTACTCGTTTTGTGTATAGTTGGATGGGACAATCCTGTGTACAATATTTTGCAAGTGATTCATGCCTTGTTCTGGCACATTATTAACTTCACTGATAAGATGGTGGTTCTGTCTTATCTTTGTATTGGTTTCTACTTGTGTGATTGGTGATATTGATGATGCACTAGTAGAGTAATGAAATGTCTGCAGCCTAAAAACCAGGCTTAGAGAACACACACACACACAGATATATACATACAAACACTCTGTCAAACTACTACCACTTGGAAATTCAAGTCCTATTCCATCCTCATATATAAGAAAATGGGA
Source organism: Python bivittatus (assembly GCF_059951505.1). Lineage (NCBI taxonomy): Eukaryota > Metazoa > Chordata > Lepidosauria > Squamata > Pythonidae > Python > Python bivittatus. The sequence continues at coordinate 7,962,727 of NW_028277073.1, forward strand.
CAAGGACTCTTCCCATGGCTACCAGCCTCACTAAGTAGACCAGACCAGGAAATCAACTCTAGTGGAAGGCTAAAACTACTTCTACTGAGACTGGCTATAATAGAATCGTACAAGTCTATTGTCCCCCTTCTTACACTCCAGTGAATCAGGGCAGCACCTGCCTGAGTGGCTTCTGAATGTTGTCTCATGTTTCTGGATTGAAAAATGTTTCAGCTGTTTGACCCTGTAATAGTTCTTGCATATTTCCAACAAGGTCATCTTCCTTACTGTCTACAATGGCTGAGCTAAAGTGCTGTCTATTTAACCAGGAGAAAATTAAACTGGCATAAAATTTGCTGGGTTCTCTATCCTGCTTCAGGCATGATGTGATCCTTATTTATAGTGTCCAGTGGACATTAAGGACAGGGATTAGTGGATTCCCCCTGGCTTTGTTTCTCTCCCCTCTGATCAACCATCACCAGCTGGGTGGAAAACTTCCACCAATCATTCTCCATAGTGTAGCATGGGACTAGAGGGGATGAGGGCGTAGGTTATGAGAGATGGCCTAGCCATGTGTCAGTATGGTTTTGTTTCTGTACAGGAGAGTCCATCTATCACCTGGAATATTGCTCTTCTACAATAATGCTCTTCTGCAATTGTAAATCTGTACTGAAAAGCCCTGTGAACAACAGCTGGCAGGCACAGAGTTGTGTCATGAAGCAGCTGAGAGACTGCCATAAACCTCTCCTCCACTTTACTGTACAGGCCCTTCTACTGCAGTGCTAATCAGCTGCTGGCTGGTCTAGTCCAGATATCCGAGCTGGAAACTGGCTCAGAGGCTTGGCATGTACAGGGGGACAACGCAATTGGAAAGAATTGGACTCTCCCACTGCCCAGAGCAGAATGGCCCTGGAAGACAGTGCCTGTGAATTGGAAGAGAGGGCACGTGGCCATACCAGCCTAAAGTGGCCAGTAGGTCCAGGACTGCTTCAATTCTTACAGGTCATCTGACTCTGCCACTGATAGAATGATCAGTGAAGTGTAACAAAATCTATAGCAAAATGTGTGCCAAGCTAAGGAGGAAACTATTTTAACAATGACACAGCTAAGGGCAACTTAAGACGGCTTCAGGTAAAGGGTGGGAATCAGATCAAGACATCACAAGGACACAGGAAAAAAGAGAGACATTTCTAGGGCATGTTTGTGCCAGACTTGGACGAAGGCTTAAAAGCCTGAAGAACTGCAAACGTGTGTGTGGGTGGATCTCTTTTCAGCCATCAAATGGTCAGATTCAGATTTTTGCAGCACAGTTCTGCAATTTTAAAAAGACAGTCACTTAATTGGGGAAGCAGTACAATTCACCCATGTTGCTGCCTATATTGGGGTATTCTGAATTCTTAGTTTTAGAAATACTGTTGAAATTTCCACCACTGTGATTTACCTGTGCTAGTGACTCAGATCCAATGAACACCACATTTCTATTTTACTTTTAAAAAACCAGAACAACAAAATGCCATTCTCAGCTTCAGTTCCCCATCACTAAGTAATTTATTTTAGACTATATGTAGGGTCTGTAACTTATTATCTAACCTGAACACTCTCCAAATGTGTAGACCTAAATGCTCAGAATCCCCTAGACAACATAACCATTGCTGAGAATTTGGAAGTCTTCACATCTGGGTTGTACCATGTTGGGGGAAGGTCACTCCAGTCTTTCAGGTGGAGTCTATAGAGCTGTTTGCAATTAAATATTAAACTATGTTTGTTTGGTATCAGCAAATGTAGCCTAGACTCCTGATCATTTATCTCAAGTCATACGACTTTGACATGATTGTCTGTGGCTTGTTTTGCATCTTATCATATAATGTGGATGCTGGCCATCAACACCTTTAAGTGCCAAAAAATTCTCCATAATTTAGTTTAACTTGGTTTAAGGAGGCACTTTCAGCTGTCAGCTCCCAGTTTGCTGCATTTGGATGACCCAAATATATGTCTTGAAGGAAGGAGCAACCAACTGCATACGAGTGCATTTGCTGATACTGAATTAGTTGGCTTACATTCTGGAAACATGATTGTTCTATTCGGTAACCAGAGATACAGTGGTACCTCTACTTACGAACGCCCCTACTTACGAAATTTTCAAGATACGATCAGCTCTGGCCCCCAAAATTTACCTCTACTTACAAACTCGCCTCGACTTACGAGCCATTTTCCGCACGTGGTCCGCGGCCATTTTTCCGCCCGTGCCACGTGGTCCGTGGCCATTTTCCGCCCATGCCACGTGGTCCGTGGCCATTTTCTGCCTGTTCCACATGGTCCGCGGCCATTTTCTGCCCGTTCCACGTGGTCTGCAGCCATTTTCTGCCCGTTCCACATGGTCCGCGGCCATTTTTTCCGCCCTGATGCGTGGTCAGCGGCCGTTTTTCCGCCCCTGACGCGTGGTCCACGGACGCCGGAACGGATTAATGGTAATTACATTGAACCTTATGGGAAAATTTACTTCGACTTGCGACCAACTCGACTTGCGATCAGAGTCACGGAACGGATTAAGTTCGTAAGTAGAGGTACCACTGTATTTGGTGAGCTTTGAGATTTGCTAAAGGACATAAGAAATGATCGCACCAATAGGCTTAATTGGATGAAATACAATAATTAGCTAAGATACATGCCTAGTCTTGGATGTTCTGAAAACTGCTTAAAACCTGCTGATCTTGATAGTTTTTGCTGAATTTATACCTTTGAGAGAATGGGATATTTCCATAAAAGAAACATATAACTCAATAACATTATGTGGAGTCTCACAAAATTATACTTTGTGGCATTTTTTTCACCCAGAACTTTCTTTCAGGTTCTCACCCAAAGAGTATCTGATCACAGTAAGCAACTGACAGGATTGTTTCCTATTGCTGAATTTTATTTTTTATTTTTTTATTTTTTTAGAAAAAAATGGGCTGTATTTTTAAGGATATAAAACTAAATCATGGAAAGGCCCATTTCTATGGAATTGCTTCCAAAATTTGATAGCTTTGAAAATTAAGTATTTAACCCCCCGTTGTATAAACTCATTGTTAATAACTTGTTTCTTTAAAACTGTTTGCTGTCAAAGCATGATTTATTATTTTTATTTGCACCGAAGAAGTTAAAGAATATTAGGAAATATTCTTTTGAATGACCTCTTTCTCTCTTCTCTTGCTTTATTCAGCATAACATCATTACAGTCTCAAAGAATGTGTTTTGCAGAAGCTGTAAACTGTTATCTATACTTTTAACCAGCCCCAAAGCTCTCCTGAAATCTCTCATTTAAGCTATCCTGATCTATTGCTGTTCTCTGATTTGCTATAAATTTGAGAGTTTCCTCTAAGAGGGAAATTGCAAGGTTGAAAATAAAATGAATTCAGGCTGAAAGATGAAGCGATGGAAGTACAGAATGTAAATGTCCTATAATATAGTTGTGATTCTAAAAGTAGGAAATAAGCAACTTGTCCTTAAGTGGATTCAGATGGTACACCTGGCTTTTGTTCTTTGAAGGCTTCCATTCCAGCTGAACACCTGCAGATAATGAGACCCTGGAGGATGAGACTATGAAACAATATACTTGATGCATGTGCAAAAAACTTCCTGCTTTGTGTACCAACATGTGCCCCAAATCACGGATATGTGCAGCTGTTTACTATGGTTAACAAGGGGCAGCTGGATAATGAAAATGGATAATAGATGATTCAAACTGTATGAAAGATTAAATCCTGGGCTTTAGATTAACTGAATAAAATGGTATTTCTCTCCTAAATGCATGTATGTACATTGACATCACTAGAAATTGTGTGTTTTAAACAGCCTTTGGATAAACAAATGCTAGAAGCAGATGTGCAGCTCCTTCAGTGAAATGTTTGGCAGAAGTAGGAGTCATTTTGTAATTTTCAGAAAGCAAAACCCTGCCATTGTTCTCCTTGTTCTAAAGCAGCCTTCTCCAACCAGTGTTTGGGATTGCAATTCCCATGACAGCTGGGAATCCTGGGAATTACAGTCCAATGCATCCAGTGGACACCAAATCACAGTAATGTTAAAACTTTAAAGTTTTCAGTACAGGCTAACCTGATTTGGATAAAGCATGAGTACTGTTTGTGAGTTGATTGCTCAGTATTTGAACCATGTTTGGACACATTCCAGGATGGCAAAACTATTTGTCTTGTGTACATAACACATAGGGTGATACGGGAATGCTAGATATGCAATCATTTGGGGAGATGTAGGAAGCAAATTATGTATATATGAAAACCAGAGAACAGAAGGAGCATCTAGGTCACTGCTACCTGGAAGATGGCTGTCATCTTAGTCTTTTTTGTGGCACCAAGATGAAGGAACACCAGGTGCACTGCAAGCCAGGATCTCTGTGGGAATTAGAAGACTGCTTAAGGAGCTAGCCTCTGGTAGTCATTTTCTCCCTTGTGTGTGCTCTCTGAGGTCTCAGTGAGACAGAAGCTAGGGATGGTAGGATAGGGAAAGAATGTCCCTTAGTTAAGGGACTGTGAAGAACAGGTTCTAGATCACTTGTGTTTTTTCCAGCTGTCTGATTGTTACCCGCCTAATCAATCTGATTGTGTGTTACCTTGATGGGAGATGTATGTCAGTCAAGGCTGTTAGGGAGCAAGGTGTTAGATCCCTATACAGTAGAAAGAATGCACAGAGAAACACTAAAGTTAGGGGTATAATCTCCATAAGCAAGTATTCTTGAGGCTGGAGCTTGCATGAAACAAAAATAAAGCTTTGTTTATGAAATAACTTGGACTTTAGGAAGTAAGCAGATAGACAAGTAATCTGCAGGGGTGGTCAACAATGTTAAAATGGGGAGTGTGACTGGGTGATCAAAGCCCCACTCCTTTTACAGATGTATGATACGCGCTTTGTGCATTAAAAAGGGGCAGAGCTTTGATCACCTGGTTGTACCCATCATTTTAATGGTATTGACTACCCTTGTGAATACCCCATGATAGGAAAGTCTGAAATGTTTAAGTTAGCTTGCAGTTTGCTCTTCTCCCTTAAGAAAAGGCAGTGAGTCAGAAAAGTACCTGAACTACACAGGTCAGAGAAAGAAGAGAAACAGAGCTGAACTGAGAGGAAGGAAGTGATGAAAACCATCAGCGTAACCAACAGGAGACATGCTACCTAGAGACATGCAATGGAAGTCTTTTAAACAAGGAAAGGAGATAAAAGTGCAGGGTCTCTCTGTTAACTATTTCTGTGTATATTGTCCCTAGTGGTCAATAGATTTATTGGTACACCATGCAAATTTGCATGCAAATTTGAATTCCAGCACAGAATGCAGCTGTTGTAAGGAAAGCATGGTGGCCACAAATAGCCTGCTCAGGATAGAAGAAGGACAGAGAAGCACACGTTGTTCCTCTTTTTATTCTTTCCAGCCAAATGGAATGTTGGAAAGGAATAATGTGAAGGGTGTCAGGGTGTGGTCAGCAGAGCAACTCTCTGAAAACTGAATCAAGCAAGACCAAATCTGAAGTGTGTGAAAGAAGCCAACAAAAGAAAGATTGTGTTAAAAACTGGCTGGACTGGGCCAGCAGCTGCAGAGAAATATATTCCAGAAAATATTTCCCCAATGCATCTTTAAGAGAAAGGCAGTTGGATAGTGACTTGGCATGTTGCTTACTGCTCCACTCCAATTGGCTACTGGATGTTGTGGAAGAATTGCCACTTTTCTTCTGGTCACCCATTGCTTGCTTCCATGATTGTTTCATCTTGGGCTACTGGATCAGTAGATGGCAGCTGTCCCTAGGAGGGCTTTTGTACAGCTACATCTTGTGCGCCAGTTGTGGCCATTCATGGATTGGGAGGCTCTGCCTACATTCGATCATGGCTTAGTCATCTCCCAGTTGGATTACAGTAATGTGCTCTGTATTTGGCTAGTGCAAAATATGGTGGCCCAAGTGGTGATGGGTGTATCTTGATGTACTTGGGTGAACTCAATGCTTAGAAAACTGCATTGGTGGCCAGTTGGCATCCATGTGCCATTCAAGGTGCTGGTTGCCATCTCTAAGGCCCTATGTGGCTCTGCAAAAGGTTATCTGAGGGACTGCCTTCTCCCACACTGATCTACCTGTTTGATTAGTTGAATACCCCCTCCATGTCCCATCTATACAAAGATGTCATCTGATGGGGCCTTGAAAGTAGGCATTTTCACTTGCTGCTCCCATACTATAGAATTCCTTTGATATGGAGATCCTGTCTGCATCTTCCCTTCTGGGTTTCAGGAGAGCAGTTAAGACCTGGTTGTTTCTTCAAGTGCAGGAGGGTGACATGCTATAAATTTGGCAGACACGTGTTTTTTGTTGTTTTTTACATTTCCTTTTAGTGAATAATTTTGGTACTATATTTCCTTGCAGTTGTTCTGACTAGGACCATTTGAATACAGTTCCCCTTTGGGGAGAAGACCAAAGCGAAATAGGAATTCAGGAGTCATCATACATTGCTGTCCAAATGTCTTCTCGCAGGAGTGGGCCTGTGCTTTCTTCTTTTTCTTCTTTTATTACTGACATAGCCGCCCCGCTTTCATTATTTTTAGCTTCCTTTGCAAATCTAAATTTGGTGTGTTAACCTTTCAAACTTTCTGTAGCTATTAGCTACTTGCTGGTATACCTCCTTAATCCTAACCACGCTTCCATTTTTTTTTTTTTTTTTACATATATGTACCTTTTAACTTAGCTGAAAACTCCCTATGCATCCACCATGGTTTCTTAAGCTGTCCCCATTTTTATTTCTCATTGGAATAGGTGTGATTGTACTTCCAGTGTCCTATGTTTTGTTAGTTAGGTTTCTTTGTTGGTAATAAGGTTTATAAGCTGGTCCAATCGAAAATAATTCTAAGCAGATTGCATATGTTTGTTTGTTTATTTGTTTGCAGGACTTATAGGCTACTCTATCAGACCTGACTCTGAGTGGCATACAACTCCCCAGGGTGTATGAAATACAACAACACAAGTCAAATTTAAAAACAAAACATAACAAAAAATAACAAAAAATAACATAAAATACATATATAGCCCAACTAACTGGTCCCTGAAGTTACGGCTGTTGCAGTGTCCCCATGGTTACGTGATCAAAATTCAGGCACTTGGCAGCTCACCCACACTTACGACCACAAGGTTGGTTCAACTTCCCCCACCCACTTATCTCCCCCCTACACCAATGCTCTGTTGGCCCCCTGAACTCCATGCCCGCTGTGCCCTAGCTGACATTTGCTGTCTTCTTGCTCCCACTGCTGACCAAGATGCCCGGCCTGGCCCTTTGCAAGACAGTTGCTGGCCACACGAGGCTTTCTTCCCAAGGTTGTCCATGGCGGTTTCCTCCTGAGACCTGGGGAAGATGGCCTCACATGGCCAGCAGTTGTCTCATGAAGGGTCCCTCCCAGACCTCCCTCATCCCCCATGCTCTTTACCTGGGACTTCCACCTCCTCCCACTTAATGTCCCACACATCTTGGGGTTATGACAGCAACCGGGACTGCCTGGGATTTCCATTGCTAAGTGATGCAGTCATGTGATGTTGCACTTTACGACTGCATCGCTTAGCGGTGGAAATTCCGGTCCCAATTGTTGTAAGTTAAGGACTACCTGTATATCTAAACTGTGGTCAGTGGCTGGGGAAACAGATGGAAGGGATGGGGAAAATGTGTTACCAGAAGTTTTCCCATAAGGTTTTTATTTATGTTTTATTCATGTTAGTAGTTATTTCTTTGTTATTTAGCTCTTACTATTCAATGCATATCCCTTTTCCCTGTTTCATTACACACATACACACACACACACTCGAAACAAAACATTGATATCATTCTCAATAGCCCAGTGGAAGAACAATGTCTTAATTGACTGTAGGAATACTAGCAAGGATGGGTTGCCCTTATATCTGGGAACATGCTCTTCCAAAGGAGGGAGTGACAGTGGAAAAGGATCACCCATGTGGTCACTAGTAGCAACATTGCCCAGAGGTTGGGACTTGTAGAAATTCCCACCCAGATTTCATTGGACAAGCAGATTCCACTCAGTGTAGACAGTCTCAAAGATAAGCCTTCTGGACTTGAGGCTCCTACTGGAGCAAGAGGTAGAAGCTGTGGCCAGTGAATCATTTGAACAACTTTGCTTGGTGTATTAGTTATTGCCCTACTTGGACCAGAAAATCTTGCTGATATTAACTCATGACCTGATCAACATATGAGTAGCCTGCTGCAATGTACTCTTTGAATACAACTCCAAAGCAACAACTGGTGCAGAAAGCAGGGTGGCCAACATCTACTGGGAAATCCATTATTGCAGAGTTACACCCATTTTACTGCACTGATTACCAGTACATTTCTGGGAATGAGAAATCGTGGGTGACCATCTATTTTTTTTATAGCTTTTCCTATTTTAATAGGGATTGGGGATTAGTTAAGGTTAATGTTGTCTTGTTTATTGCCCATAGTCATTTGGGCTATAAATTAAATTATTTTAATTCATTTATTTTTTAATTTATTTATTTTTATAAATAATGAATTATTTTAATTCATTTATAAAATAAATTCATTTATTTTACAATATTCAAATACCACCCAATTCATAAATTGGGTGGTATTTGAATATTGTAAAATAAATGAATTTCACTAAACCATGTTTTCATTTAACAAGCCATAGTAATATTGTTTACAAATAATGCACTATAAACCTTAATTTAGAAACCATCACAACTGCGTCCATACTAAGCCAAAATCAAACAAACCTCATTAAAACTTAACACAAAGTCTTTGCTGAGATATGTTCTCCAGTGGTAATGTTCTTTATTTTGGTCAACAAGAGTAGCTTATTGTACTGGCAATGTCAAATGTAGAAAAGTGGAACTCTTACTGCTGAAATTACTACTGGAGTGAAATACTGCAATAATAAAATCTCATATAATATGACCTGATTCTCACCTCTGAGACAAATATTCAGGCCAAAACCTTTGTACTTCACAAATGTTTAGATTCAGGCTTCAGCAAAATGAGACAAAAAGAGTGTCCAAGTAAGTTTTACAGTTCCTATTGTGAGAGAAAGGGCATTTGTGATACGTATCGAGATGGGATTTTTTTGTGTGCAATTTTATCATCTTCCCAAGATTCCTAAGGAGGCAGAGCACAATGGATTTATAGTAAACTTATAATAAGGACTATGGCCTATCCTTAATGCAGACATATTTTTTCTACCATTAAAGTAGGAAGTGTTGATTTTATGTGTATGTGTACTTTTAAAAAATGTGGAATAATGTGGAACATTGATAGATTAATAACTGAACACTGACTTAGACAGAAATGTCGACATATAAGTTAAACTACATAAAGGCTAGTTTATACTGCTTGAAATATAACTATGTTCGATCTTGTGTATTACCTATCAAATTTGTATTTACTCATATGATGTTAACAGATCATTGAAGAAACTGTCTTTCCTGGATAGTTAGGCTAGTCCAAGAGTCTACCTTCTAGTCAAACTGAACCTGCATTCACATTATACAAAAACCAGCATGGAGAAGAGGGGGAAACTGGAAACATATTCCATGGTTGTCCCTCTGCTGACGTAAGATCTGCTAATGAAGGAAATAATGTGGCAGTTTACTAAAATGAAAATTTAAGAATCCACAAGGCCTGAAGAATTTGTGAATTTAAAGAATTCACAAAGTTATTTATTCAGGCTGTGGACCAACAGCAGAGTTGCCCTGTGACATCTAATGTTGGAGAAAAGGTTATCATAGATCAAAGAGCTCCTGGCACATAGCTATCTCTCAATTCTTTACATTTTAATTTTATGTAGCAAGAGAAAGCAGTGTGTAAGGATAAATAAACAGCATTAAACATTCTACTTAATGTGAATATAAATCAGGGTTCCCATTTCAGTGAAGCTAATGACTTCTTACATTATCCAAAAAGTTAAACACAAGCTAAATAGATTCTATTATAAGCATCTTCCCCCAAATCTTGAGATAAAAGTGACCTTTAGCAGAAGGGTCTTGTAACTGATTTTTTTGTAGATAGAGTACAAGCAGACTGAAACAAGGACATCTGTTTTGATGTCAGAAGAGTAATGACTGTAATACTTTAAGGAAAAACAAGTAGGACTTTGACAGGGAGAAAAGAACAGTGAAATTGCTTTGGATGATAGCCACTTGGATGATAGCCACTTGAACATCCCCACTTCAGGTTCAGGGTCACCCTGGTGGCCACATTTCCTAGTAGCACAAGATGAGGGCATTTACACAAGTAGGTTATGCTCTCTTCTGGTCTGTTAATTGTATTATAGGAGATTGCAGCTGGCGTCAGTAGGTGACTAATCTACTGGCATGTTGATGGAGTCCAATGGTTTTCCAACCAGCTTCCAGAGGAATCAAAAGAGAAATGAACAACAAAAGGCTATTTATTCTTTTAAAGATCATTTGAAAAGCTCCGTAGCAACAAGAAACTTCTAAATGATGGGCAAATTTGAAATATACTCTTGAGCTCCAAAAGCAGAGGGTATTTAATTGAAATCCACATAGAATGCAATAGAAGGAAAGACTTGCTGCATTGTTGGGGTTCCTAAACCAATGAAAATTATTATATATTTAAGAGATTCATAAGAAACATGTAAAATCTGAGTTTGTTCTTTCTCACTTTCTATGTAACATGTGGGCTGGCTTTTAGAATGAATGCAGATGTTACCAAATGGATACTGCATGAGGCAGCCTGAGCATAAAAAAGCTGATATATGGCATCAACATATATCAGTCCCAGGGAAACAAATTATATCCATAAAGCATGATGACTAAAACATTGCTTCCTCTAAACATTTGGTTTCAAGAGTCACTGCATAGGGGAGGGGAAAAAACATACTATATTTCTGAGTAGTCAAAAGATTTATATGGAGGTTATTCTTCCCAGTTAGGAGTCATTTGATGTTTGGTGTCAACTTTATTCAAAATACCTTATTATATGAATATTGAAACAAGACTAAGATTCAATTTGCAATGACAGCTAGGAATTGTAGTCCCAGCATGCAGAGACATCCTGGAATCTGACAACCCAAGTTCTGCTCTCTTACAATACACATACAATGCATATACAAAAGGGGGAGAGCTCTGACCACACAATGCTTTTGCTCCTACAAATGACAAGGGGGTGGGCAGCATATCTGGAGAAGACCAAATCATTCTAAAATAACAGGATCATTTACAGTATGCATCTGTCAGTCTCAGTATCCACAGTAGGGTATATACTGATGCAACTAGACAATTTTATGGCCTTGGTTTTAATGATCCTACAGAGGTCATCTTTCAGACAAGAAAGTATTTTACATAGGAGTAAGCATCATTTGGTTGTGGAAAATAATTATATGCATTAAAAGAAAGAAATAACAATAGTTGCATTTGTTCTAGTAGCCTGGCCACCCATGCCCAGACTATAAAATGTTCGAAATAAGAAGAAATAAAGGACGTTATGTTGGGCATTGACATCCTGTTGGGTCTCAGCAAATCTGTCATATGTTCAACTTAGAATGGTATCAAGCACAGGTAAAGTGACAATTTCTGTGAACAGAAGATTGGTTACAGGTTGGCAGAGTATTCCTTCTCCAAACTCTCTTCTAAGGGTCTAAGCTAATGCTGCCTACTCTCTCTACCCAGATAACTATGGAAATTCACTTTCAGGCCAAACTCCAGTTTTTGATTCTGAAGTGCCTAGCCATTCTTTGGTTCTCCGTTTTCCTTCATATTTCTCCAGTCATTCTTCCTATTCTCCCCACACAGTCACCCAAACTCCCTGCCCAGCAAGCAGAAACACTTGAGAAACAGCATGGATCTATGTTTATATGGAGGGAGCACTGTCTTACACTCCTTGCTCTTCACCATTTTTATGAAGGACTTATACAGGGGGATAGATTGCTAACACTGCAGAAGACATCTTGTATCTAAGGCTAAACGATATACCAACTTTTATTTTGAAAGAGACATGCATTTTGTTTTCCTTTTTAAACATACACTTTTAAAAAGGATCTTCATATGCTTGGGCTGTTGTTAACTTGTAAAGCTAAATGTTTTTAAGGGAACTGTTTGAACATGAAAGATGTCGGCTGAAATACAAATCCTGTGATAGTTTTGCAATCCCTCTGAAAGAACTTAGTCTCACTCCAAAAGCACCACCACCAACAATATGCAGAAGGAAAAAACAGGCATTATAAATCATGTAGCAGTGAAAGTTTGCCACTCCAAATGTATGGGTGTTGGAGCACTGGAGGGGGAAGGAGAAAGTCAGAAATGAAGAGAAGGAAGAGGAAGAACATAACAGTAAAAGAGGCTGCTTTTTCTCTTGTTCCCTTCTGCTTATGGATGGAAGAGAAAGTTTGGTTCCATAGCAGTGTGACAGTCAGAAGAAAGGAAGGAAAGGAAGAAGAAAAAAGGAGAGTTGGAGAATCTGAGCTGGAGAAAAAAAATGGGGTTGTATAAGGCTCACTCCTATTTGTGAAGAGTATAAAATGTTCAGCTAGGTCAGGAAATACAAATTTCATTTCTATCACTACATATGATTGGGTGATCATTTTGCCTCCCTACTTCCATGTAAAAAGAACAGAATCACTAAATATATACATTATAGTCTTGTCATGAGGATACAGGATTTTGAATTAAGAAACAGAGTCAGTCTGGACTGAAAAAAAAAGAAGGGGTAGGTTCTAGCAACAAACTGCATGTTAGGGTTTAGCCTTCTGAAATCAGGATAAAAACAAATAAACCAGAGAAGAGCTCCTCACTCCCACCATAATAAAATGGTTAATTACAAGACTGTTGTACAAACAAGCATATTGACACTCAGCTTGTGTACCAGACATTGTGTTCCTAGCCAGGCAACTTCCAAGCTTACAACAGGAGATTAAAAAAAAACAACTAACAAAAATAACACAAAAGAAGAAAAAAAAAATAAAATACATTCAGATGAAATGTCAAATATCATACGAAATGTCAGAGAAAATGAAAAAATTATTAGTAAAAATGTAAGATGGCAAACATCAGTTCCTTTCAATTAGATTGAAAAGACTGTGCTGTGCTTTAAATATATTGCCAATTACTGTAGAGTAAAAGGAGAGAGATGGTTGTACAGACTAAAATGATCAGCCTAAAAGTATGTAGCTTTGTTCTAGGCCCTGTTATGTCCTTGTCTTTCAAATCTGAGGTTGGTAGCAAAACCTGTTGTTAGCGGCCGTTATGAATTTGAGTGGGTGGCCATATAAATTGAGACAATCGATCAATCAATCAAGTTTAGATGATCTTCCCTGCATAGTCTATGCAAAAATTCAGCTTTACTTGTAGCAAGATATGCAGACCCTGACTTGAGATCCTGCAATCGTAACTCAATCTGTTCAACCATTTCTGCCTGAGTTAGTGGGGAGCATATAAGGCCAAGATAACAAGCTGAAGCTTTGCTGTTCTTGTATTTAACTGGCCAAGGGTGGGCCTGAACTGAAATTTCCTGGAAATGTGCTCTTCTTTTCATTAGATCTTACTTCCCAAGAGTGATCAACTTGCAGGATTTTCTCTTGAAAGTCTGCAGTCACATTTCTCATCACACTGGTTTGGCAGGGCAGTAGTTCTGGAATATTGTGGAAGATGCAAAATGGTGATCAGGTTTCCAGTAGAGCTGCTGACTCTTATTCTGGCTTCAAACACCTGAGGTATCAAGAAAAAAACTATTGCTAATGTTGATTTTGAGCTCCAGTTGTTGGAAAATGTTCTCTCCCCCTTGTGGATTTTTGATAAAGTCATCTCCCTAGCTTCTGTTCCCCCAAACAAGGGAGGGAAGTCTGAGAGATCATTTGCACACAATACTTATTGCAAGATATTATGACACCTGAAGTTTCATAAGTTTTAAAAGAGCTACAGTCCTACCACCAGTTCTAGGATTTTCCTTCCGTTAGACCAGTGTTCCTAACCTCAGCAAATTTAAGATGGGTGGACTTCAACTCCCAGAATTCCCCAGCCAGCATGCTGGCTGGGGAATTCTGGGAGTTGAAGTCTACCCATCTTAAAGTTGCTGAGGTTGGGAAACACTGCATTGGACATTTGGTATTAGGTGGCCCTTTGGCAGAAGAAAGCTAGGACAGAAGCAAATGGCTGGTGTCTTTTTATTTTACCCCCATGGATTCTGATAGCTGTAATCAATAAATGGAAAAAGAAAATATTGAACATAGAGACAACAGTGCAGTAAAAGCAAAATCCAGTAGGATAGTGGGTAGTGCAGACTTCACTTGCAAGGAGGCCAGGAAGAATGCAACATAATACTGTATCTAGAAGTCCCCTGCAGGAGACTTTTCCAATGTAATATCTTCTCTCATAATAACCACATGAACTAATTTACTAAAAATAAAGTACTTTACTAGTGCAGAGTCAGTCCTAACATTGCAAATAGAAGGTGGTTGCCTGAAGCAGCAGAACCTCGGAGCTTCTGGAAGAGAGAGCTGTTGGACATCCAGCTTGCTATTTTCAGATGCTGTGGAGTATATTGTACCATTGTCACTGCTGAGACATTGAACTGTAAATCCAGGCGGCTTTTGTAACTGAAAAGGGACAGGCACCTCCTTTTCTTGGCTTCAGGTTCCAAATTATTTGGACATGTCCTGAATGTGTTGTGTTGATATAATTATATAGCACTAGACAATTTCTTATTTCTATTACTAGCTTCTTGCACAAATGGGAATGAACCACTTTCTGCCTTTGTTAGGGACTAGCTTTCTGCTTCCAATTCTTTAAAATATCTGTTTAAATGGCTCTGGAGTTCATTTAGTTTTAACACCTATGTGAAATAGTTCTTACTACTCTAGATTCTTAATTATATGTTCAGACATCTCTTCCAAATTACTTGTGGGAAAAATAAAACACCCTGACCAAATGTCCAAAAGTAAATACTGAACGAATGTCTTATTCAGAAAGTTCAGCACTTTAGCATGTGATGATTAACTAAATTTGTTTTAGTACTTACTGATGAAGGTAGCTACTTGAGAAGAAGGATACAATAAGACTCTGGGAAAGGGAGAAGGAAGAGGAAATAAAAACAGTTTTCAAACTTACAAAATTTAAATGTAATTTGGCTGTGGGGGGATAGCAGTAGTTGTTCATAACAAAGTTTTAATAATTAATTTACTGCACTTGCTAACATTTGGTGGATTTTCTTAAAGCTCGGAGGAAAAAGTGGCAAGTATAATTTACACTGGCTGTGTCAAGTATAAATCTGCAAAAACAAAATGGTGAACTTGTTGGGAGGGCAGTTTCCTTGTAGTTTTTCAGAACAGAAGACTTATTCCTTTAATTGCTTTTCGAACATTAACTGATTGCTTAAAGAAAGAACACTCTCTTGAATGTAAAGGGTTACACAGGATATTAATAAAGCACAAATACTAATAAAAGCTACTGAAAGTATGCATGATTTGTATTACAGCCCTCTTGAGTGACTTCGCTATAAGTGTATAATTTGAGGATTTTCTTCAGTTCACAAATTAATCTGGGCTAATTTACACATTGGAGTGCCTTTATCCTTTTGAGTTTGCACTTTTCTAAATCTGACAGTGTAATTCTTGCCTTAAAACACAGATAGTGTTGCAGATCAACAGTTCTGCACTGGCTGTTGTTGGAAACTCAGTCTCAGAGAACTGAGTTATGATTCGTGTTCTGATGAACGTCATTATGTTTGCTTTGACTTTAGCCTTTCCTTATAAGACAGAGCACTCAGACTTCACATGGTCCAGTTGTTGGGACAATTTGACACAACCCTGGGACTTTGCTTGCCTTGGGTTTCATTCTTTGCTTTGTATTAAGCCTTCCACCCTTGCCAGGTGCATTGGCTCCTCTTTTGTTCAATGTTGGTCTACCTTTTCCAACCATAGAAAGTGCTGGAGAGAAAACTCATGAGTATCTCAGCTCCTTATTCCATCTCAGTTGTTTTGACAGTGAGGTTCACTCAGTCAAGGCCATGATCCCAATATTCAGTCTCCAAATAGTTTATTTGTAAGGGTCTGCAGAGCCTGGTTAGTCCCACAAAGAACACATTAGCAACGTTCCCCAGGTAAAAGACCCCCTCCCACCACCAAATACAGGCTATATCTACTTTACAGGAACAAAGAGACTCAAATTTCAACGATAATCTCAAAATCTCAAAAAGAATCAAATAGAGCCAGTTGGGTCTAGTGGTGAAGGCATCAGGCTAGAAACCAGGAGACTGTGAGTTCTAGTCCCACCTTAGGCATGAATGCCAGCTGGGTGACTTTGAGCCAGTCACTCTCTCTCAGCCCAACTCAGCTCCCAGAGTTGTTGTTGTGGGGAAAATGGGAGGAGGGAGGAGTATTAGGTATGTTCACCGCCTTTAGTTATTTATAAAAATAATAAAGACGGGATAAAAAAAAATGACAAACAGATTTCTGGTTACAAGGCAGGTGTCAAGAAACTTGGTACTCAAATACAGATGAAGTTCTGGTAAGATAAGATGCATATTACATTTTAGAAAAATATGCACCATGCAAGTTCTTATCTCTACTGTGCTATGTGCCAGGCTGGACCACACTGTGCTGCGTCCATAATGGCACTTAACTCTAACTAAGTAAACACAAACTTCTCTATTTGTCTGCAAAGGTTACAGCCTTTAGTTGTAAAAAAGTCTTGGGATCAGTACCCACATGCTCATATGCTGAGCATTTCCCAATTGTCCTTGTGTCATTCTATCAGGTCTCATACCAGTTACTGCTTATAAGTGAGCCTGGGTTTCTAGTTCTGTTTGGATTTTATCAAATATGCACCATAGTTATATATTTTATTGCGTATCTCTTTTGGTTTTTATTAATTCTTCTTATTATTTGTCTCTTTAGAATATACATGTGTTTGTTTCTTGCAATATTTCATCTTTATTGCTTTTTTTTAATTAGGAAGGAAAAAAGGAACTCAGAAGAAGAAAAACAAAACCCATAAAAACAAAAACATAATAGCTTATAATGCATATAAAACCATTTTTAAACCCAGCATCGAAGAAAATCTAGGTATTAGTCCTACTCTTTAACAACTTTTAAAAATAATTTATCCGTCTGCTTAAAATATTTTAAGGATTGTAACAAAGAGACACCTGTAAGTACATATATTAATTTTGAGGCAATGTTCATTCTTATATGTTATTGTTCTCCATAAATCATTGGAATTTTAACTACTTATATCATTTATTAAAATGATGCAAATAATTTACATCTACAAAGATAGCTTCATTGGAACAATTATTCCCAGATACTTAAGGAAATCTAATCCCCATGAAAAATGCCAATTTTTACAATTTTCCATGGATACATTAGAGAGTATAGGAATATACAAGACTTGTTCAGTCCTGGATTGGAGGACTCTTTGTCCCAACATCCTGGCAGTTTGGTAGATGGGAAGTAAAATCTTCCAATGACTTCCTTGGGTCAACAGATTCTGTTCTGTTTTTACTGTGAAATTGTTTTTACTGTGTATGATCAAGTTTAATCATGCCCATTATTACTTTCAAATTGATCAAAAACCCTGACTACGTCATGTTCAGTATAATAAAGGAGTGGGGGCTGTAATCAGATGTGAATTTATCAGCATATGTTCTATGAACATATACTGTTAGGGATATATTTTATATAGGTTACAATAGATTGTTGTGTACAAGTGTGCACACTTTGAAAGGAAAAACACCAATATATGTTGAAATACCAGATCAGATCAATCTTTATAATGATCATTAACCAGCATAAAGCAAATAACATTAAACAAAAATGAGATTAACAGGATTAAAAATAAATAAAAGGATTAAATTATATAGACTGAACATAAAATTACTTTTTTTGTCTAAAAAGAAAAGAAAAGAAAAGAGAAAATAAAGATAAAAAGCTTAATTTAAAATGCAAGATGTTTTGGCTAGTAGATTGGTTAGTCAGTCTTAACTTAGGGCTAACAGTAAGCCATATCCTGCAGGCCATAATCAAGCACATTCAGCTGCTGTTAGTTACCACGTGCCTTATTGTGCATACAGCCTGTCTGTGTTACATGTTGTCTCAGGTTTAGTGTCAAATTTCAGAAGCTGTACATGTTGTTGGATGCCAAATCCAGCAATATTATTCAAAAGTGGAGTAATTAGGGCTCTGTGTGGATCTCTGTACACCTGACAATAGCGGAGGAAATGCTTAATAGATTCTACCTGTCCTGATTCTGCTGCATCATCTGCATACAGCAATACAGCAATATGTCTGCCAATTTGGAAGCATGAAAAAGTACATTGTTGGGCTAGTCTATCACATAATTTATACAGAAATTGAATAAAAGCCTTGTTTTATACCTTGAGTGTTGGAAGTGGTTGCTGTTAAGTATCCTTGGAAGCTAAATCTTATTCTAAGTGATGTTTCTCATGTAATGCATGAATGAAGAACAGTAGGCAGTCAATGGTAGTGATGTTCAGTTTGTCCCATAGTTTAACCCAGGAGAAGAAGACAGCATTAAAGGTCAGTAAAGGCTGTATAAAGAGAGATGGCATTCCAGAAGGCATATTTCTCAATGAGATGTCGAAGTATGAATCACTGATCAATTATAGAGTGGCCTTCCCAGAAGCTGTTTTTTCTTCTGCGAGTCTCTGAGTTTCCATTGAAGCAGTCTTGCATAGAGTTTACTAATGGTTCTGGGAAGGCTTATGGGCTGATAATTAGAAGGGTCAGCCTTATTCCCTTTTATGTATACTGGCACAGAAATAGCTAGTTCTCAGTCTTTGGGGAGGTAGCCAGATTTGTCAATGGCTGTAAAGAGATGCCAGGATGGGAGCCCACCATGCTGCATATTTTTAATTAACTCAGGGGTGAACTAACTAGATTCATGCAGTGCAGACATGAGATGGAATATCCATATAAATTAATACATGTTCAAACAGAGTGTTTTATCCATATTTGTTTACTGTAATTAAGTTATTGCATGTACTTTATTTGGGGGCACTTTTTTGAGGTATGGGTGATGGCCTGTAAAGCTGAATGCTTTGAAGTAGGGCTATCTGAAGAATTACTTTCTCTGTGAGTTGCTCGCTTGTTAGAGGTAATGTTCTGGAGCTTTCTCATCTGTCCCATTATTCTCAAATACATGAGAACAGGACTAGAGAAAGGCTTTTTCTGCCCAGGAATGGACATTTGATTCTTAGAAAAGCCTGCCTTGCCTCTCTAATGGCATGATGTAAGACAAAACCTTTCTTTTTAGGAATGCATTTGGACTCTGAACTTTATTAAACTTAGTCGTTTCTTTTCACTCTTGTTCCTGTTTTAATATTTTAATGCTTTATCACTCACCTTCCTCAAACTTGTATCCAGATATGTTGAACTTCATTTATTCCTAAGCAGTGTGACCTTTATTATTAACAGGTGAAATTGAGATGTCTGTTTTTGTTATTAACTCTCTTGAGTCCTTCAGGAAAAACTCTCAGTGTTTAAATTGTTGAAACTTATTGCTGAATTATATCTCCTAGCTCTCCCTACTGTTGGACCATATTGGCTGGGGCTGTTGGGTTGGCATTCATCAAAAATCTGCAGGGTTTGTACACTGGGCCCTTCCTCCCCAAAGCTCAGATCAGTTAACAACAAAGGGATTTTCAAGGAGAAAATATCCAGAGGCCTGTATGTTTTTGAAAGTGGGGAAAGCAAGCTGCTGTAAAAGGTTCCCTGAGGGGAAAACAGAAGCAAAGTATTTTCTTCCCATCCACCATTCCTCCATTTACGATGGTAGACTCAGGTGATTGCTTTCCATTTTGAGAAACAAAGGATGAAACTCAGTAAATGTGTACTTTGTCCCTCATGCTCATTTACCGAGATGGTGCTGTGTTGTAACGAACCTCTTTTACATGTTGACCAGATACTAATCTACCTGGACTAAGTTTAGATGAAATGTGTCTCACTGCATGTGGGAGGAATGTTAGAGAATCACCTGCACATATTAAAGAACAGAAACGGCTACAGATTAAGCAAGTACATATTGCTATACCAGATAAGTCTGCATATTAAGAAGCACGTATGGTTGCCAGTTTGGTATAGTGGTTAAGACTGGTTTAGTGGTTAAAGCAACCAGGCTAGAACTCAGGAGACCGTGAGTTCTAGTCCCACCCTAGGCATGAAGCCAGCTGGGTGACGTTGGCCAGTCACACCCTCTCAGCCCTAGGAAGAAGGCATTGGCAAACAACTTCTGATATCTTGCCAAGAAAACTGCAGGGACTAGTCCAGGCAGTCACCAGGAGTTGACACTGACTCAGGCACACACACACACACACACACACACACACACACACACACACACATGGTTTCCATAGCTTTAGACATCACTTATTTCCCCAATTGAAATATCTCACAAGAAGAAAGGTGCATTTCTCCTTCCACATGCAAACCTGACTTATTTTACCTGACTGCACCAAACAATAGTTAGCAAGTTTAAGTCATTCCTAACATTTTGTGATTTGGAGCTTGCTTGCATAAAAGGGTACAGGTCATAGAATAGCTTTCTGCACAGATGGCAATTTCCTTCTCATAAGGGGTATTTACATCCAAATACATCTGTAATTGATGTCTAAAGAAATGCAGGAAAGAAATGTCTGTTGTATCATCTTCCCAGTAGGAAACTGGATTTAGCAGTACTCATCTTGCAAGAAATTAAAACCTATTATTTGAGCGCAGTGCAGCCTGACATTCATATTGTATGCACTGCCTATATTAAGGCATAATTTGATCTCTGGGTATGAAAATCACCATTCTCTTTTATAATTTCCCCCCAACCTTTCATTCTCTGATTTTATTTTTATAAACAGGCCACTTCTATTATTGCTGTTGATAATAATCTCTCAGCAGTGGCTGCAAATGTAGGTTTTGATCTCTCTTTTTAAATATCATCCATCTCCCCAAGGCTGTAATCCTAAACTGCTCTGAAGGCAGTGGGGCTTACTTTTAAAAATAGATATACATAATATGTGCTAACAACAACTGTGGTGTCTTTTGCACAACTGTGACATTATCTTCAAACTACTGTGGATTGAGAATAGTTGAGTCTACATGCAATTAGGATACCAGATTAATAAATTAAATACATTAATAAATTGTTGAGACTACGACTTTTCCCCCACCCTTGCACGTTGAGGTTTTTATCTAAACAGGCTGAAATATTGATGTACTTTATGGTAAGCTTTACCAATAAAAAACTATAAAGAAAAATGGTAGCCAAAATTATTAAGGAGCTGGAGTAGATCCCCATATGATGGGTTAGGTTAAATGAAGGGTAAAAGAGGACCTGAAGTTGAGGTGTATAATTATGTAAAGTTTGAAGAAAGAAGGCATGGTGACATTTTTCACTTGCTCATAATACCAGCATAAGTATGGCAGTTTGAAGAAACTGAATGATGGGAGATTCAGGATTGGCTGAACAAAGCTCGTCTTTAGAGTGTAGTTAAAGTATTGAGTTTACTCCTACTAGGTATACTGGTGATTGCCAATATAATGGGATTAGACAAATTTGTGACAGGTTAAAACTCCAGTGGCTATCCCCAGGATGATCCCTTTCAGTAACAGAGGCAGTACAGTGGTACCTCGGGTCATGAACGCTTCTGTTCACGACGAATTTGGGTCACGAACAGCACTGTTCGCAAAATTTTGCTTCTGTCCGTGAACTCCGCATCGGGTGACGAACAGGATCTGCGGCCATTTTCCCTGCCATGACACGTGGTCGTGGCTTTCTGTAGGGAGGGGGACTCTCCCTCCAAGCAATAACCACCTCCCCACCCATCTTCCTGTCCTCCACGCCAGAAGTCGCCTCGAGCAAGGTTAGCGTTCTCTCTCTTCTACTGTATTTTGTTTCATATTTTTGTGGTTTTTTAAAAAAAATACATATGGTTCAGAACGGATTGACCGTAATTACATTGAACCTTATGGGAAAATTTGATTCGGGCCACAACCAATTCGGGTCATGACCAGAGTCGCAGAACAAATTAAGTTCGTGACCCAAGGTACCACTGTATATCAGTGTTTCTCAACCTCAGCAACTTGAAGATGTATGAACTTCAACTCCCAGAATTCCCCCAGCCAGCATGCTGGCTGGGGCAATTCTGGGAGTTGATGTCTACACATCTTCAAGTTGCTGAGGTTGAGAAACAGTGCAGTATATATTTTAGTAACAACTGCTGGGGAACACAAGGGGGAGTTTATATCCATAATCAGCTGATGGGCTTTTCTATAAACATTTGTTTGGCTATTGTGAGAAGAGAATGTTAGTGTAGTTGGGTCTTTGGACAGATGCAACAGGGCTCTTCTGACACTCTTAAACTGTACTTCCTTCAAAATGCTGTTGAAGGAAGCATATCACATGGAAAAAGTACTTCGTACTATAGATAGCAACTGAACTGACCAAATGGAATGGAATGGTAGTAAGGGTCTTTTGTGGACCAGTTTAACATTTAGTTTAATCTGAATCATGAATTTAGCAGGTGGCTTTACTAGCCATAACTCCAGGCTTACAAAATTCTTCCCAGTTAATTTCCCACTGGATTCAGAGGTTCAAAAGTCCTTGATCATACAGCTTCTATACTTTAGTGACCTATCGTTCTTCTGCTTTTGAAATCAAGACTTTGTCCAAATTGCTCTTAGAATATTAACAGGCCTTTCAAATGATGAAGATCCGATTACTTGATATTGAAGAACAGAATGAATTTAATTTAATTTCACATCATATCAAGGGACACTTAGATGGGAAACAAGTAGATATTGACCCATGCTTATACCCCCCTGCTCAGCATGAGGCCTTTTTTAGAGCCAGACATGATCTTTTACCTACAGCAGTTATCAGTGGTGATTGATTGATTATGTGCCATCAAGTTGTTGTCGACTCTTAGCAACCACATAGATGGATTTTCTCCAGGAAGATAGATTTTAGATTAGTCAAAATTCCTTTTTCCAGAAGGACTGGTCCCTGCAATTAAAATTCGATATAAACCCCCCCCCCCCCAAACAGGTTTTGCTGTACTGCTCATATGATCAAGGTATCTGTCAATCTGTCATCTCTCCTTGTTGAAACATATGCCAGTAAGATACGATAGATTTTATCTTGCTTTTCTTCCAATAAGCCTAACATCACAATTTTGTGTCACAGCTATTAAAGCGTGCAAACAAATTACTACAAAATTATATCTGCGGTAATGAAGAATAAATAAGCCCAGGGTAAGTCATGTTACATGCTATGGCATTAGAATTTTACATATGCTTTTAAATTGCTTTTAATATGCTATATTATTGTAATGTAATTTTGCTGCTCAACTCTTTTATTGTTCTGATCATTGATCCAATAAATTTGAGTGTATGTATGGGTGTTCAAATTATTTAATGGAGTTTACAGGAAACTTTCACATGAGCAGATTAGGTCAAACACATAGCATGAAATACTGATATAACTAGGTGATTACAATGGACAGCTGAAGCATAATCCCCATGTCCTTATTCCAAAAGTAATATTAGGAATTCCTCAGGTTGCAACAGAGGACTGTCAGATGTATTGACTGGGGACAGCTAGCTCAGATAGTGGTGAACACGGATAGGGACTCCCCAGTGATGGGGAGACATGGCACAAGACATGGCGGGAGACATGGACAGGCCGTTCTTGTGGAGGGTGGCTTTGGTATTCTGATGCCACATTCCAGCCTCTTCACTCAATCCTGAGGTCTACACATTCTGGGTCTTCAGAGTTTCAGTGATCCTGATCTCCAGCTGCTGTTACTGAATGCAAAGTTGGCCTGTAATACAACTCACCTCATCCATGATCTAATCATGGACAGAGGATCTGCAGGGGTGCTGTGCCAGACATAACCTGTTCATGAAACTGGGGTGGAGGGATCAGTTGGGTTGCTGTACTGTACCAGCCTCCCTGCTGTGTAGCAGCTTCCTTGTCTGAGTCGCTCCACTCAGTGGTTGACTAGGTGGTGGAGTTTCTCAGGCTTCTGGTTCTGGGAGATTTCAACCTACCTTCTCTGGGCACAGAGTCAGAGGTGGCTTGGGAGTTCATGGTCATCATGGCCATCATGGATCTGATTCAGATTATTAGGGCCCCTCGTCATGGAGAGATCATACACTAGATCTGGAATTTGTTTCAAGGCAGTGGCAACATGATCTGGTGTTGGAGGACATTGACATCAGTCCCTTGTCATGGACAGATCACTTCCTCCTAGCTTTGCAGTCCGCTGTAGCTAACCCTCCTCTGAAGGGAGGAAGGACCTCTTTGATTGGTCCTGTCCAGGTGACTATTGGACCCAGGAGGGTTCCAAAAGGAACTTGATGTTGGTCCTGAAACTCTGCCACATGCTTGGAATGAGCAGATGAAGATGGCCTTGGATCCTGGATGCCCCCTGGTTTCAAAGCACTCTGTAAGATGAAATGGTGCAAGAGATGCCTAGAGCACCTCTGGAAAAAATTAAAGATAGATAGAGAGATAGAGAGATAGATATACTGTAGCAGCTGCTCATCTCTAACTCAGCATAGGAACAAGAATGGCAGTATATATAATAGAAAGTACAGGAAGTACTGGTAAGGATAACAGAGATCTGTGATGCACTTTATATTGCTGGCCTTGAAAATCATGATCAAGTGCCTGGTTCTCCTATTCTCAGATCAAGATAGACACTGTAGCCTATTAAAACCAATCAAGCTCCCTTTGGCATTTTGAATTAATTTGATCCAGTGTGAATGCACAAAACGTGGGACTAGGTTCATCTTGCAATACTATTTTATTTGGAAATGTATGATCATCAGGGATCCAATCCAGAGGTTGTATCACCAAGTTAAATGAGTATTGCATTCCCAACAAGTTGCTTTCATGCCTATGTTTTTACATTTTTTTTCCTGCTGTTGATTGTATGGTTTTAATGTGAGTGTGTACATACACAACCATCATTTGGGAGTGGAACTATGTAAATTAATTGAATAAGTATAATATAACAAAACATGGTACAGGATAGATTTCAATTATAATTATCAGGTAGAATATAAATATTGACAATGGTATCTGTTTCACAGAAACATGAAAGTAGAAAAAAAGTCCCTTTCAGTTATTTTCTACATTTTGACTCATATGTCTATTTTGAAGTGGATTTTTAAATGGATGCATTAAACATTTTTATGTCATTTTTTTTTTTTAAATCCCTACTCATTTTTCGAAGACTGCTGCAATCAAACGGATGGGCTTTTTCTGTCTTACTGAGCATGATTCATCAGCCTTAATCATCCAAACAGATGGCAGAGGATAGACAAGAAGAGTAGCTGAGGCCACATATTACGCTAACTCAGGGGTCAGTAACAGTTTCACCATTAAATATTCCTGCTATATAAGGTATTACTCTGAAGAAGACTCTAGAACTCAACCCACAGTTCAGCTGAACTTCAGCTTATTATCATGAACCCAAAACTCTTATTTATAATGGTAGGCACTAATGACAAGTACCATCATACTGACAATAATAGTCCTGCCTTTGTAGTTGTGGAGACCAATAATCTATTGAAGGAATGACCATCATCCATTGTTCTGTTGTTATGATTATGGTAGTGTTCTCAAATTCCATAATTATCAGCGCTGGCTGAGCTGTTCTGTCAGTTGTACTCAGAAGACACAGGCAGTAGAGAGACTATATACCCTATGGGTCTTGTTAACAGAGCCAAGCTTTGTTTCCCATGCATCCACCCTATCATGTATTCCTCAGGTTCATACAGCTCAAGGAAGACAGACTGAACTGCTTCTGAAGTTAAGCTTCTCAGATCTACAACTCTAGACATTGCACACAGATATGTAGAATTAAATCATATGGCTTTCGTAATGTTAACACAGATATTACAACCATTTCCAAGCCATTACAAATGACTTTTAGATGCCTTGATGCAGAAAAGCATTTGGGAATGGTTTTTATTACACACCATCTAACATTGTAAACATACTCTCAGCAGGTTGCTTGAACAATATTATGATTAACAATGGATTTGCTCAGACCAGAAGCTGTAAGTAGGGAAGCAATGATAATTCACCTAATGATTTACATGCAACAGATAAAGTTGATTGCTTATAGAAAAGCTGGTTGTAGTATGGCTGAGAAATGTAAGAAATGTCTTCTTTTTATTCAATTTCAGTGGGAGTGAATCCCATTGAGCACAGGCTTGGGAGTGAATCCCACTGAACACAGTGGGAATTAAAGAATTTATACATATAAGATTGACTGAAAAATGAACTAAATGTAAACTTGTTAAAATACTTTTTAATTCTGGGTAGAAATAAAAACAATACCTGTACATTAAAAAGAAAGCTTGAGAAGTGTTAAAAAGCTATAGTAGAAGCAGCTTTTAATAAACAGTTTTCTCATCTGCAAACCTTGTTCAGGGGCGATAATATCATTGAGAACAATGGCAGCATATTCTAGATCACTGAAATATTGTTTCAACTTTAAAATTCATGGCTTGCTTCTTTTCTGTAAAGCAGAATTTATTCTTAAGGGCATTGCTTCCCTGTGTTGTGGTGACAAAGAAATGGCTTCCTATGAGAAAACAGCAGGATGAAGAGCAGGTAGCATTTAGCAGAATTTTGTGACCAGTCTCCAAGCAAATTTAGAAACATGATAATTAGCACCGGTAAACCCCATGAACTTGTCCTGATTTGATTCAAACTAGAGAGTCAGGATTCAAAGAGGGCATGATGTGATTTATGGTTGTGATTTGCAAGGGTTTTACTGCAAGACAGTTTTGAAATATTCTTCCCACGCTTCTTTTAAGGCAGAGATCCTGGAAATAAGGACAGGACAGCCTAGCAACATCCGAACTCTTTATTAATGAGTGAACAGAGAAGTTGGCTGATGCATAAAAAGGGTCCTACTCCAATTTAAGAATGCAGTCCAAAAACTATTGGAAACCTAAGCTCTTTCAACTGTTTTCCTGCAATGCCAGACTTGACATGACACAGGTACAGAACAAGTGACATTGGTACTCTTGCTACAAACTACTCTTAAAAACAAGAAATGTTTAGAGCAGATGTAAATGTTAGCCTGATACCCATACATGTATTGTTGAAAGATTTAAATATGCCTCCATTAGGCAGAAGAAGAGAGGTACCAGGCTGGTCAGCCTTGAACCCATATTCAGAGTGCTGAAAGCTAAGGTGAAATCCCAGTTGTGTTTGCAGGAGCAGGAAGGAAATGTATTGTTCCATTAGCCCAAGAAAGCACAGAGTCACAGTTTCTGGCTGGCCACATTAAAGAAGATAAGAGAAGAAGAAGTTAATGAAGTCCACAGCAATGTTAGTCTTCTACTCCACAAGAGCTCTGAAAGGCACAGAATTTAATGAGGTGATAAAACTCATTGGCCAGCTACTCATATCAATTTCTGACAGCCCATCACACTACTCAACCCCCTTCTAAATTCTCCACCTATGGAAGTGAAGTTGCAGTATTGTTTGATATTGAGAAAGCATCAGCAACAACAAAAGCTGTCAAATCTAGAAAATGTATTGCAAAGTCACCTGATTCCATTTGTAGCTTTGGTGCTGGTACCCAATTCAATTTGGGAATTTGCTTTGATAGGGTGATTTGATCAAAGCTTTGCACGCCCCTATGGAAGATACTTCTTACAGCTCTTCTGCATCACTCCGACAGCTGTTTTTCAACACTCTTTGTTGAAAAAGACCCTAGCAGGAACTCACCCTAGCAGGAACACTTCAAACGTAAGCAGAGATCTGAAGGATGAACTTTGTCATCTGAATACACTGAGCTGTGCACAGAACTTTTATGGAGGAATTAAGAATAGAGCAACCATCATAAGCATCAAGAGTTTCATTGCAGAGAAAGATATTAGGAAAACTGTAACTAGGTTTACTAGATCTGGGTTGCAAAAATGTACAGGACTGCTAGATGATAGCAAAGGGGTTGCTCTTTGTTGTTATCTAGTAGTCCTCTGTTGACAGCCCAAATCTGGTATAGTTAGGAACATATCTTCTATCGGATGCTTTGAATGAGCATGGAAAATGAGAGATTTTTGTCTTAAGACTGCACCGAGTCTGATCTTTGTGATCAAGAGAATCTGTGACTAGAAATATGCATGTATTGGATGTTTATTTCTCTTTGGATTTGTACATTAGAATACATGAAAAATATACTTGCTTGCTGGAATTAGGGGAAGTAAGTATAGAGAAATTCAGAAGTCCCACTGAGCTTAGAAAGCTTACTTCCTAGTAAATGGATGTAGTACAATGGCCATTAAGGAAAACAACAAGAACAACAGAGAGTTCCAATAAACTAGGATTGCCTGCCCTCCAACACTCACACATATTCACATTTAAACCAGAAACTAAATGAAATATTCCTTCTGCCAAAGAAAAGCTTGTATAGCAGGTCAAGAACAACAAATAAAACCACTGAGATGTATAGAAATATTTTTATAGGCCAATAAAAATGGATAAATTGCATATAGTTTAAAAATCCAACTTAATAATTGACTCACCAAACTAGAAGAAAATTACAGTCTCTGAGTTATATAACAGAGAATTATATATATTAAAAAAAAGGCTAAAGGATGAAATAACAGGCAATTTAAGGTAACTAAGAAAAAAAAGACTGCAAGCAGCTACTAGGGAAAAATGATCCAAATAGGGTAAAAAAAAAAAAAGTCTCTGATTACTTACATGCTAAAAATGGACTCATTTTTGCCTAATATGTCATAGATAATCATATATGTGCCCCATCATGCCTCACCACATAAAAGTTGCATTTATTCCCATTTCTAGTGTTTATGAAGCTAGCTGGCCATTAGGCTGTCTAACTATATTCTCAAATCACGCAAGATCACATCCAGTTGATTATATAAATGGTTTTAAACAAATGAGTGCCTTCAGATGAAATGCAAAAATCACCCTTCATTCCAATTCTACTCCAGCCAGCCATGGTTACAATCTGAGCTACTATAAATCAGAATATCCCAGATCAAATCTTGACTTAACTACTAAACTGCTAGGTGGCCTTGGGAAACTTCTATTCTCTTAGCCCGGGCATAATAAATCAGGACTGCTATTCAGAACTTATACAGATAATATATATAAACTGTTTGTTGCACCGGAATTGTACTGCTTTTATTGTTTTCCTCCTACAATCCAGATGATGGAAAATTAATTTCCTCTTGGATGATGTCCCCCCCCCCCACCCCCCTTGCTGTTGCATGCTCACTTGAAATAATGAGCTTTCCTTTATTTTTTAGGTTGCCTTCCTCCACTTTTAAAATGTTCATAAAACAAGGTCACTTCTTGTGGTAAATTGGCTCGGGTGTATAGATAACATGACACAATCTCCTTTTGCCTTTAGAAGACATTTATGTTGAGAGCCAAAATTTATGCTGAATACTGACACTGCTGATTTCTCTCCTCAGGACTGTATAACCACCAGATGTCTCTAAAACCATATCTGTTATGATCATTTTATTTCTTTGAAGGTGCTGAAAATCTTGGATTTATATGACTGTTATATCTGTCCACCCAGAAGTCAAAGTCTCTATTAAAATTATCCCAAGTGCAGAGTCAGAAAATGTATTTAGCTGAGCAAGTAGGTTTCAGAATTTTTAAAGAAAGCTCTTATTTAATCTATGTTTTAAATTCTAATGAAATGAGGCATACTATGAAAACCCTTTAGCAGTAGTTTGATTTTTATTAAAAGTGCAAGCTAAGTATGCTGTGAAAAGGAATGACAGTTCCCAGTTTCCCAGCTGAAATAGATCCACCCCCCCCCCCCCGCTCAATTTAATTCAAATATTTCTTTGTTCAAACTTTTCTATACAAAAATGTGGCAACTGCATACAAAGGAAGGATTAAATTTTGGAAAATTGCATAGGAAAAAAGACATGTATTGGAAAAACTTGCATATACAAAGATGCGGAGTAAAGAGAGTAGCATACAAGGACAGGAAGGCTGCAAAAATAGATTTGTTAGAAAATGAACAAAAAGTTCAAGGAAGTAAAACGTAACAAAATAAACATAATTTCTTAAATGAATTCTTTAAAAAAAAGTTTGGAACAGAATATGCATAGCATGCTGATGTAGATTAGATTTATATAGTCTCAAATCCCAGTGAAAACTTTAACTAGAGAAGCTATCATGATTTTCTTTTAGATTGAAATATGACAGCCATTAATCTAATAGTACAATGTTTATAACGCCTGCCTTGTAAACAGAAGATTGCTGGTTTGCAACCAGGCATAAACTTTTAAAATATTACTATTTTTTCTTTCTCTGATCTACCTACTTTTCCCTGTGCTTTGTTCTTCAATAATTACAGCTATGCACCAGTTCATCATTTTTCCAGATACTCAAGGTAGAAGGGTTGTACCTCAGTTCCAAATAGAAACCCTTCTATCTTAAGCTGGCATGAACACAGGTCAGGAACAGCCTAAAGATGTAACTTGTATATGCCTTTGGAGTGTTCTAAAATCCTTACCTCTGTTCTAAACCTGTGTTCTAGCAAGCTGTGTTCTATATTAAGTCAGAATACTGAAATGTATAGTATTATTGAGGACATCATCCTAATTTAGATGAATAGCCTTCAGTGGATGTTTAGCCAAAAACTAAGCAGTTTTTCTGTTCCACTAATGTCACTATTTGGTTTCACTGACCAAGAATTGTTTTTCAGTCAGATATCATATAAATGACCTTCAATAACCATATATGTGTTTTTTTTTTAAATTTCCAATGTCCCTTTTGTTGGCATTACACATTTGGGGCACATTCGTAATTTTCATACAGTAGGCTTAATCACTGCATATTTCAAGCTCATTTGCTTTAGTTACACTTCATGTTAATTATGTATAACTCCAGACATCACTGTAAATTAACGTAAAACTAAATCACTGTATAGCATTGCCTTACCTAGGAAGTAGAATGCTCTGCTTATTTTATTCTACAGCTGAAATGAAAATAATCTTTGTGCTTGCCGTCTTGTTAGGAAATATATCCAGAATAGTAGTGTATATGAGAGAGTGGAGAGAGAGAAAGAGCAGAGAATCTAATATATTCTTAGCATTTTTATCATTCAGAGTTTAGATTTCATTCTGTAACTCAAGGTTATACATGTGTGTGATTCCTGCTGCACTGTTCATCCATATCTTTGCATTCTGTTATTAATTAATGTATAGTTACTCTGTTTTGCATAGAATATCATCTAGCACAAGACTGAGACAGAAATATATATATATATACACACACACACACACACACACACAATATATATATACATACATACATACATACAAACATAATTCTATGACAGCATAGAATTATTAATTCCATTATTACCTTCAGTTCAAGTCATTAATGAGTTAAAGTAGTATTGAATCCAAGGCAAGAGTGATGAAAAATGAATGGTCTAATCAATATTTTGCAAAAGCTTAAAAACCTTGGTTTGGGGAATCAGTCATCGTTAAACATAGATAAAAGCCTCATAAATCAAAAATAATGGAATAGTCCATTTCAAACTGGGAACACTGAAAAATTATGAGAGAAACAAACTAATGAACTATGAGAATATTTGGAAAATGAAATTGTCATGGAAAGCCCTAGTGCTGATAGAAAAAGAAAGACATCAGTGCCCCATTTGAACAGTTCTTCTCTTACGATATCTGTGCTTTGGGGCAGAGGAACTTAGAAAAATGAGGAAAATGAAATAATGCTTACATGTTGCCTCAACATATGCCTCAGGAAATACTTTGTCCATAGAAGTGAACAAACAAAACCAGGAATGATCATTCCTCTTCTTTGGTTATTATTATTTTTTGGGTGGTATTTACATTTATTCTGTGTATATTTAGGGTTTTTACTCCAGACCAAATGAAGAAGCAGAGACTTCTTCTGTAACCTGGAGTTTAATTCCATTTATCAGATATTGACATATTCCTAAAATTTAGTGCAAACCAGTATATGCCATGACTCACAACCTTTTCTTTTCTTCATTCTTATCTATAAATTATGTTAACCTTTTATGCTGGACTTGTTTGAGAGGAAACATTTTGAGCAGAAGAAACTGCTCCTGAATACAACATCCATGCATCATGTAACATTAATGAAGGATGCTGTATGCATACACTTAAGGAAGTATAACCCACAGAAGACTTTCCAGGCTTGGGCTAAAAAACTCTAGTTGTGACTCCAGGCTAGTTGTGTATTAATTTGTTTCTTCTTTAGCTGTAGGTTTGCTAGCCCCCACATCCCATCTCATCATCTTTATGCCTCTTTGCTCAGGGATGTCAGCAAGATAGTCAACCCTTAGATCCTCTTTCAGGTGAGTTTGGAGCCATTGGGCTTCTGGAGCAGTTTCTAATGCAAGGTCACTTTCCAGAAGAATTGAAGCTTCAGGCATCATTCTTTTGCCCCAGTAGCTAATCTTTTCTCTTTCAGTTAAATGATCACTTTGGCTTCATTTAGACCAGCTACGATCCTGATCCAACTTACTCTGACCTAATAAAATGGGTGCTGCATAAACACAATTATATTTGGCAACCATGCATAGGTTTCTGAGTGGTTGAGGACAGGTGTGTTATTTAAATTAGGCAACAACTAGTTTGTCTTCTGGAGGATCACTTCCAAAGTGAGCTAAGTGAGAGGAAGATGGGTCTAGAAGTGGCCATGTCAGCAGCAACAACAACAATAACCTCTTTGCTTTTCTACAACTGCACAACTGGGTTGCCTGGAAGGAAGAAGCAGTTGGGATTTGAGGAACTGGAAGTAGAATTAGCAGCAGCTGGAGATTTGGGAGGTCCCAGCATTAGAAAAAGGCTGTGGGCAAAAGGGAGGGGAGTAGAACATGCACTGCTTGCCATAGAAGAGCCCACATCTAGAGTCTCCCAATTGTAGAATAAAGCAGCACCTGACACCATGGGCAGCAATCACAGTGGCAGTAGGAGCTATGCAGCCACCCTGCCAATACCAAATGCTTCCTCTACATCACAACAATGAAGGTACTTGGCTGCTGAATACTGGTAGTGTGATGAACCTGGGTGTGCTCCGTGTCTGGCCAGATAGAGTTCTTAGGAAATAACAGACTACACAGTAGATAATACCCTGGTTGAGGGCCAGATGGGAAAGATTGAGGCAAATGTCTTTCATTGTTCACTGGCCTCATTTAAGAATATGAACTAAGGCATTATTAAGAAATTATTCCCATCCTCCTATAAGTTAGGGATGTGAAGATAATTAATAAACAAACAAATAAATGTGAATACCCCATTGTGTGGAGTTTGGATAGTAGAAGTATAGATCCTGTGAAGTTTAACTTTGATAGTATCCTGTTCCGTATTAAGCCATTCCATCTTTTTAGTTTCAAGGCTAAATGTGCCCTAGTGTGTAAAATGGAACTGCAACAAACTGTTTTCTTAGAAGTTCTTGATTTCCCATAAGGTTAATTTTGCCATCTAATGCTCTTCTTCTTCTGTAGAGAACACTGGTATAGGCTACATACCTCAACACACCTGGCTTGACTTTCACAAGTTTTACTTCTAGTATAGTCCTCACAGGACTCAGAAATCACACAGGAATGTCGTATGAATGGCTGTAGTTGTGTTAGGTTAAAAAGTTATCAATGTATTTTCTAATGAGAGAAAATGATTACTGGTTCTTTGGATTCGAACTATTTTAAATAACAATACATTTAGTACAGGTATATGAGTTAAACCAGCTTCATAACATCTAGCAGTAGTACAAGGGAGATTATGGGTGGAATTATCATTGTAGGATTGTTGATGCCAGAAAAGAAATGTACCAGTTCTAATTTATTTTGCTTATCATGACCAAAAGCATTTTCTCCTGATTGTGAATTATAGCTAAGGGGACAAAATGGGGAAATGTGCCCTAGTGTGTAAAATGGAACTGCAACAAACAGCTTGAGATGACCCTGATGTGAAAAAAACTTGTGTAAGAAAAAGTGAAGAAATGATGAAGTCCCCCCCATTTCATGAGTTACCCTACCAAATTATGAAGGAGCCAGGATCCTGTGCCCACATTTCCTTCCTAATACAGGGGACACAGCTCCCGTAGAGCCATTGGCTCTTGTGTGGCATGCTAGGTTCTACAAACCAAACTGTAGATAGGAGAAAAAGTTGGTTACACCAGAGGAAAAGTACATTTTATTTAATCTAGTAGACATTTAGTTGTAATTAAATTATTCCCAATACATTTAACTATTTTTGTTAAAATTCCTCTGTCCTTTTAAAAGTCGCATAGAAAATTGTGCTGGAATGCCAGGTAGAATTTTCTCTACCACCAGTGGAACACGGCTGAATACAAATATCAGTCCAAAGCATAGGATTTTATTATAATCCAGTGGATAGGAGTTTAAGATTCCTTTGTATTGTTTTATTAATAATGCCAGCCTCAGATAATTCCGTAATGGATCAAGGAAAGTCTTCTTAAATACTTTTTTGGAATCTCATTTGGTGAGAGATGCTTATCCTCTTATCTCAATTAAGGGTAGAGATAAATGCCTATAAAATGAAAGCATTTCATGCTAGTTCTACTAGTTGGCATAAATCATAGCGCCTAGCCAATAATAAGCTGCAGTAATACAATCAGTAGAGAAATTGCATTGTGTAAGTTGTTAGTCTTTTATTAAAGTTGTGTGCACAGATCAATATATATCTTGTTCAATTCATTATGTGGTGAAAGTGAAATTGTATTCATATAATGCAAGGATAATAGTAATTATAGAATTTCAAAGGGTAAAATATACAGAGCTTTCTCAATAGGAATAGGGAAGCTATTATTTCCCAGAGAGTCTTTAGAAGATTTAGAAGATAGAGGATTCTCTAATTCAGAAGAAAACCACAAAAAGTAGTTGTGCTCTTTTATTACTCTCACCGATTTATTTTTTAAACAAGATTAATAAGTAGACCTATATTTCATTCAAATAACATGCTCATTAATTCCCGTGCTTATTTAATTTCTAGAATGTAATTCTTAAAAAAAAAAATGCTTTCCTATGAATATATTTTTTTTTTAAAGAAAGAAAGTTAGTAAGTAGATAATATTCAGCAGAGGTTTTAGTCTTCCATTATGTCTTGATGTAGTTTTTTTCTGAAAAGTACATCAAGGGAGATGATGTCTGCTCAGTACTGATTGCTCCTATTGCCAGTAAGTTAGCCAGAGCAAACAGATGCAGGAAGGGGCTTTTGAGAGCTACAGGAGACCTTCTGCTTTGTGGGTCAGAGATTGTTCTAAAACATGGACCATTTTTATCAGAGTTGTTTGTCAGGGAAATGTCCTATAAGATCAGTTTTCACATATCAGGGTTTTCTTTCCATCACAAGACTGGTGAAAGATTCTTTCACGATGTCTATAGCAAAGGTCCCAAACATGGGGCCCATGGGCCACATGTGGCACTCCAAGGAATCTTTTGTGGCCCTCAAAACTTAGTCAGTGCTGAGGATGATAGCCAGCAAGATCTCAGTACAATGTAGTTGTGCAGGCTTGGCTTCGGGAAGTGCTTCAGGAAGAGGAGTGGCCTGGTATCAGCACCCTCACAATCCGGTGAGCTCCTGACAATACTGGAACCTAGTTGGCCAGGCCACCCAAGGCCTCTTATGCCAAGCAGTGTTGTCCTCCAGGAACCCCCCACTGCTGTTGTTCTCCATGGGAGCTGCTGTTTGTGAGGTTACATCATGCTTTCAAGGCAGGAGTAGCAAGGGCTGATGCTTGGCCAGGGGTGGTAGGCTGGGTCTGCCCAAGGAAAGAGGGCTGAATCTGGCCACTCCATCATAAGGGTCTCTCTGCTGGGGAAGAAGTGAAAAAGCAGTTGATAGATGAAGGAAGCAGAACAGATTTTGCCTGGCAAGGTGAGTGAAGAGAAAGGGAGAGTGAAGGAAACAAAGTTGTCTCTGCTCAGCAGAGAGAAAGAGAGAGAGAGAGAGAGAGGATTTGGTTACCTTTTAGTGGGATGGATTACATCATCTTATCTATGATTGTTTCCCAGCTGTTTTTCAAGAAGGTCTGCTTTGCAGTAAAGTTTCTTTTAATGTATGAAAATGCTTCTGTATTAAAATCCTCAGGCTAACCCTTCTAATGCTTGAGACCTCTGGTCTGTAGGAAATGCAGACTGCTGTTTTTGTCACTAATATGTCATTGGTGCTGATCTGTGATTTTGGATTTTTTTTTTTTACACTTTTAGTATATTTTTTGTAGCTTTGTATTTTTATACTAGTTTTACAATATGATCAGCACTGACCATTATCTATGGAGCATTAGTTGTGTGTTAGTTCTCTTATAATAACTGGGACATCTTATTTGATCCTCAGGTTAAGTTTCCAATGGGTGAAATCTAGTTGTATTGATTTCCCTAAGTCTACGCTGAGTAAGATTAAGTCTACATTTTACCAATTGATTTCCATGGACAATATAAAGTTTCTCTTGAAAGATTTTCAAGAGTTGTTGTTTGCAGTTTCAGCTGTGGATCATTATGTAATGAGAAATGAAGTAGTGAATATTTAAGTCTGAGCAAGTCTTATTCCACTAAAAACTAATTGATTTTTTTTCACACGCACAGCACAACCTAGAGAAGGTCATGTAGCCTTAGGACCCATTCATGATTGATACCAGTGAGAATTAAATACCTCTCATTTTTATGGCTACTGCTTCTTGGTAGAGACTCATTTCAAATGAGTCAAAGTCCTCCAAACTTTGGCATGAAAAGTGTCTTAGAGATTTTTAAATAAATATTTCATAACTTTGAGAATTGGGAATAAGCAGCAGAAAGCCTCACCCCAAAGACAAATCTAGTTTGTCACTTTCAGGCAGAATGCAAAGTAGAGCTGAAGTTTTTAATTTCCCTCTGCA
Source organism: Python bivittatus (assembly GCF_059951505.1). NCBI lineage: Eukaryota > Metazoa > Chordata > Lepidosauria > Squamata > Pythonidae > Python > Python bivittatus. The sequence continues at coordinate 7,999,617 of NW_028277073.1, forward strand.
AAGAAAGCTAAGCCTCACTATTATTCATTCCTGGTCCTGGAGAGTGACACTGTAAACCATAATCTGGAAGATTGACAGAGGGTACTTATGAGCTCCAAAGGCTATGGTGAATCTAGGTGCTCCCTCCAAGCTATACAATTTCAGGACAAGTCCTTTCTTTGCATATTTACCAAGTGCTGATACTGGAGAACTTCAATGTGCTGTAACCTTTGGTGAGCATAGAATCTGAGATGCAATGTTGTCCCCATGTCATGGACACTGGACACTAGATACTCATGTATCATATTTTAGTTTCTGGGTGAAAGATTTGTATTTTTAATCAACTAAAAGTAAGTAAGTAAGTAAGTAAGTAAGGAAGGAAGGAAGGAAGGAAGGAAGGAAGGAAGGAAGGAAGGAAGGAAGGAAGGAAGGAAGGAAGGAAAAAAATTATGCCAGGGATCTGAGCAAAAACAATATATAATTTTGAAAATTACCGTTAGGCACTTATATTCACTTGAGTATTTCAGAGATCCTGTTGGCTATCAGAAGTTACTTTCTTGGAAGAATATTTCTGAAGGCTTATGCTATTCTTTATACACATATATTCTTAGCATGTCACAGCACACTTACTTTGACCAATCTTGAAAAAGCTAATCAGAGTCAGACCTGGTTCATTCTTAGCTGGGAGATCATCAGAAAATCCCAGAAGTGTAGATTGGTCTGGGAAGTTGAAAAACAGTCCAGAAGAAAGTAATGGTAAACCATACCCAGATTGTTTCCAATAAAATAACATGGACGTCTCTATGTAATCTCTAGGAGCTGAGATCAATTTGAGGGAGAAATGAAATGTATCTTTTTATACATTTACACCATAAAATTATGAACACTCCAACAGAGGCTTGTTTCCTAACAGAGTCTTAGAGAATTTACAACTTTCAAGATTCCTTGTAGAAAGTGAAATACTTTCCCACCTTCTCTTGGTCTCACCACAGATTGGCTGCTTGTTAATGAAAACACTTCACTGTTTTCTAGGCTTGACTGTTAGGTCAAAAGGATGGGTCTTCTGTCTTCTAGGTAACTGTTCTTCAGAAGTCTGCTGTCTTGGTAATTTTTCCCTAGTCTTAATTAATAACATGAGAGAGACCTCCCGTTCACAGATATAAAGATGGCCAGGCTAAACTTGGTAACTAGCTTGTCCCAGTTTGTTAGTCTATTTTCACAACCAAAAAGACAAGATGGAGAATTCTTAGAGATCAAAACTAGCCCTAAAATCTTATTACAGCATTATTCAATTTTTCATCAGGATGCTCAAAACTGAAGGCATCTAATAAAAGCTAAGTAAGACTTCATTTCTTGTTAATGTTTCTTTTGTATTGTCTGAATCTCAGTATGGTACTAAAAGTTTTCTTTTTAATTATAGGAAAACAAAACAGACTCATTCTTCTTGTGTTCCCAACCTGAATCCAGTTTTAAAATATAAAGAAACATGGCCAAGAAAAAGATCACAGAGGTAGTAAGAAGGCATTGTCAGGAAATTTGGTGAAGAATAATAGATTATAACCTATGGATACTATACATGATTTTAAAGACTTTTAAAGGCCAAGAAAACAGGAGATAATGCATTAGTCAAAGCAGCTTCACTTGCTCTGTTCCAGAGAAGGAGAACCTACAGTTGTCAGGATGCTGCTGAACTACAGTTCCCAGCATTCCTCATACATCTGCCATATTGGCTAAAAATGATGGGAATTATAGTTCTACAATGGGCTCCCCAACTCCATGTTATATTAACCTTCATCCTCCCTTTGCTGCAAGACAGGGTGGAATTCCTGAATGCTACATAACTAGCATTACGTACATCCACTGTTGTCAGTTGTTATGATAGTTGTAATATCAAGTTTATGACTTGGGAACCCTAATAAAGGATGAGCTGTCTTCCTGTGCTATTCACCTGAAAATATGTTGTCAGTTACTGAAACAGCTCAATATCAGTCATCCTATGATGAATTGCTATAGATTGTTGGTTTATATTTACCACTGAAGGCAAATAGGATCCAAACTGGGAAATGATCAGAAGTAATGATCTGTGATGACATTTGCTGCAATGATGGATACTAGCCAATTTAAACAGTTGAACCCATCCACAGAAAATGGATAAAGAGAACTCCTGGTATTCTTAAAACCATTTATATTATGCCAAATTCTAGTTGGAGTAATCAGTCCAATCTGTAACACTTTCTTGTTTATACACTGAATCCAACAACAAACAAATAAAAATGTCACATCAAGATGACCTTATGCATCAGGTCTACCGATGTCATGTTTTATTCCAAAACTGACTAGGCTGTATGCTGTAAAATTGGTTCCAGTAGTCAAAACTATAATCACTCATACTAAGGCACAAGGACTGAAAACAAGACTATAATTGTTTTTGGAATGAATAATAAAAGACTATCATTAGGATTGCAAAGTGCTATTTTATTTTATTTTATTTTATTTTATTTTATTTTATTATTTTATTTTATTTTTCTTGGCAAGGATCCTATGCTTTCCCAGATGCAGGTGAACAAAAATTCAACAGATGAATTTTTCCCATTTCCACCTGATATTTGTCTGCAAGATAGCTAACAAGGACAGTGGCCCTCCACCAGCAAAGAGGGGGGGGGAGGAGGATGGAAACCATAGCCCTTGTACAATTGACCCCATTACAAAGTTATCTGACCTTTCACTAGTTACAGAACTGAAAAGGACACCAGTCTATTGTTCTTAAGACTCTTCTTTTCGTTGGAGCATGACAAAGGATGTCAAGTACAATTGTAACAAGTAAATCAATATTTAATTTAAAAAATGGCCAGCAAACCCATCCAACCTTAGAGTTTTACTTGAAGACAATCCTTTAACTGCTTTTTATAGAGCTTTGAATGAACTTAAATACATTTTTAAAGTGCCTGATCTCTATGTGCTTGGAGACCTGTGGGGCAATTTGAAGATTGTACTATTAAAAAAAAAAAATCTGCCGCTGACAACCTTCACAGTTGGAAAATGCTTGAATTATTTTTTAGATAGATCCATTATTTCTATACTTCCTTATATTTATTCCATTAATGTGGTACTTTAAGATAGACAGCCCTTTCTGTTTTGGTATTATCTGATATCAGTGTCAGGTTCGGTCAGCACGGGGCTTCGGGGAAGCTCCACCGGCGGCAGCTAGCAAGGAAAAGAGGAACTGAAAGCGCCGCTAATTAACGGGCCACCTGCGCCCAGCCAAACAGGAAAACCGCAGCGGAAGCTTTTAACTATAAACTGATAACGGCGCGAGCCAACAATGAACGGGGCCGCAGGCAGCGAAACAAGATCGCGCGCAGCACAGAACCCGCGGGCTTGCACGTAACGGGGAGGGACCAACCCAAGCCGGGGGGGACTGCCCATCAAGGACAATGGACCCTGACCGAACCTGCCATCATGGACAATCAAGGGGGATTATTGGGGGGGGCCTAATAGCCCACAGCCGCAACGCGATCACAAGGCGGGAAAAAGCGCGGGAAGGGGGGAATATAACAAGTGATGCAATTGTACCAAGCCAGTCCTGGCTTTGCTTGTGACTACTACGTTACGCATGAGTAAACCTTCTTTGTGAGCCACACGTGTCACGAGAGTTTCTCTGTCGAACGGGGCAAATCTCACATAAAGCCAGGACTCACATTGAGTGCTACCCGGTACACACCGAGGAGCGCTCACCTTTCTTTCCCTGCAGCCAAGACCGGAGAGGAATTGATTAACGGCACCAGGAGATGGCAAGCGATGGGGAAACCGCGTGCCAGCTGGGCTACCAGGAGCCCAGATCCGAAGGCGTGATGGCGGGACCAGTCCGGGGCGAATGGCGCACGGACACAGCCAAGAGGGCGCCAGAGGACGGGTGGTCGTTCGGCGGGGGCAGGAGCCCCAACGGGTCGCCAGCATGGCGGTCGCGACGAGTAGTGACTCGGAACCCGAGGCCCGAGAGCTTGAGGAACAATTCACCCAACTGGAGGCCAAGATCGAGCAGCGGATGGATGCTGTCCAAGTGATGTTGCAGACCATCTTCCGGCGGGGCAAGGCCCCAGGGGCAGAGTCGCAGGCGAAGAAGGAATCGGGCGATAACGGCAGCAGTGAGGATATGACCTCAAGAAACTGCACGGAGCCTAGACCAGAGGTTGCGCAGATGACTCCAGTCCCTAGCGTGAGGAAGAGGGGACCCACAACCATGGCCAGTTCGCGGGGCGCCAAGCGGGCGCTCAGCAGCGGGACGGAGCCAGAGGGCTTGACGGGACATGCGGTTCCCGGGAGCAGCGGCGCAGGGTCCGGGAGCCAGGAGCCGGAGGAGAGGCTGGACGGGCTGGAGGGCGACCTCCAGCAGCAGACGACAGCTGTACCGGGCATGCGGGAGGCATGGAGTGGCGGACCCAGGGCCCCGGCTGGGGCAGCCGCAGAGGGCGGCGTGGAGACCAGGCTAGCAGAAGTGGTCAGCCTGACGGGGAGCGCGAAGGGGGGTCGGCGGCCAGCAGAAGCGCCCCGATTCAGGAGCTCAAGGAGCGAGCTCTCAGGGCGCCCCAAGCCACTAACCTATCTCCCTGTGCAGGACAGGCTCCACTCAGAGATCCAGGGGGGAGCACCCAGTAGGGACGACCTGGAGGCTCTAGTGAAGTGGAGCTGGCTGGTGGAGACGGCGGGGGATGCCGGAGACCCAGGGAAGCGAGAGGCGCGAGCCCCGATACCAGCCACAGCGGACCAAAGTGAGGCGGCACCGGAGGCGAGGCGCAGGAACCGACGGCAGAGGATCGAGGTTGGAAACGCCCGGCAGACTGCAGGGACCTGCTACCGGTGTGGAGGCAAGGGGCATCGGATGGTGCAGTGCCCCTCGAGGCAGGGGGTCTTGGCGAGCTGCACAAAGGACGGGGGCCGGCGATTCCCGGCTATAAGGGACCCCGACCGATCCTGGGAGGAGACAGCAGCTAGTGGAGCGGTGTGCAGCGGAGCCGGCTGGCTCACGAGGAAGCCCGGCTCTGCGTGGAGGGGAGAGCGAGCCAGCGGGAGGCGATGGCCGGCGACGCTGAGGCGCACCCCAGAGCAGCCAACGGAGTGGCAGCATGAGGAAGGGCGGGACAGAAGAAGCTACTCGCCCATGAGGATCAGGGTCCACCTCAAGGGGGTGAGATCAGAAGCAGAGGCGAAAATCGATGCCTTGCTGGATTCGGGATGCACCCACTGCCTGATCCACCCGGTACTGGCATCCGCGCTGGGGCTCAGCGTGAGGAGACTCAGGAAGCCCCTCGCACTCAGCCAGTTGGATGGATCGACGGCAGGGGGAACCGGCGCAGTATCGCACTGAGCCGGTCGGTTTGACAGTGGGGACAAGCCGGGAGGAGCTAGGCTTAGTAGTTGCCCCGGGTGCCAGCCATGCACTAGTGCTGGGGCTGGCATGGCTTACGCGCCAGAACCCGCACATCGATTGGGTGGCCAAGACGGTGCGGTTCGGCGGCACCACCGAGCAGACGGGGTCGAGCTGCGGAGGTGGCACGAGAACAGGGGGCCCCACAGAACCCGGCGAGGTGGCGGCTGGGCGACGGCGAGCCGAGGGCCAGCGAGCTGCGGCAGCGGCGGCAATAGAGCCCGGGAAACCAACTGCACACGCGGCGAGGGCGGCGCCGAGGGAGACCGGCAGAGGAGCCGAGGCGGCAAGCGCACGAGAGAGCGTGGCAGCAGAGACGGTGCGATTCGACGGCACCACCGGGGAAGCCAGGTTGAGCCGCGGAGGCGGCGCGGGAGCTGAGGACCCCACGGAGCTAGGCGAGGTGGCGACTGCGCGACAGAGAGCCGAGGGCCGGCAAGCCGCAGCAGCGACAGCAGCGGGGCCCGGGCGACCAACCGCCCGTCAGGCGAATACGAGGACGGCGCCGAGGGCGACCAACAAACGAGAGGGGTCAGAGACCGCCGAGGTGGCGGTGGCATCGACGACGAAGGGCCCCGCAGCAACGCAGGGGTCGGCTACAGCAGAGACGGTGGCAGCGGGACCCGAGGGCCCCGTGGCAAAGCAGGCGGCGATCACACTGGCATCAAGAACGGGGGCAGGAGCGGCGCCGGGAGCCGACTGGTCCGCGCCAAGCGTGAGTGAAGCAACCGGCGATAGACCGGGACCTGGCCGCGGCCAGGGGAACCTGGAAGGTTGTAGGACACTGAGGGAGCCGCCGCTCGAATCCAGGGACCCAACAAGGACGACCCAGCTGGAGGCGAAAGGCGGAGCCCAACCCCAAGGGAGAAGCAGGGGAAGGGAGCCGAGCCGGAGCTGAGGCGGCGCTGTGCGGAGGCGAGCGAGGGAGACCCCTGGTTAGTAAACAACAAGGACTCCCTGAAGAAACAAGGGACCTGCTGGGAGCACAAGGGGAGGCTCTACGTTCCAGAAGCTTGCCGGGTGGATGTGCTCCGGAGAGGGCACGCCGAGGACACTACGGGACACTGTGGGTTTGTTAGGACTTTCCACCTCCTGCGTGAACAGTTCTGGTGGCCGTCTCTCCGGAGGGATACGAGGGAGTACGTGGCCAGCTGCTCGACGTGCGCAGCGGCGAAGGAAGGGAAGGAGGGGAAGGAGAACCTTCGGGGACCCATCCTATAAGTGACTTAGCCAAGGAAAGGCACACCGTTATGGCAGATGGGGCGCAACACCCTAGTAGCCCAATTAAGAGGGGGACTTGTCTTCAGGGGGGCGGTATGTCAGGTTCGGTCAGCACGGGGCTTCGGGGAAGCTCCACCGGCGGCAGCTAGCGAGGAAAAGAGGAACTGAAAGCGCCGCTAATTAACGGGCCACCTGCGCCCAGCCAAACAGGAAAACCGCAGCGGAAGCTTTTAACTATAAACTGATAACGGCGCGAGCCAACAATGAACGGGGCCGCAGGCAGCGAAACAAGATCGCGCGCAGCACAGAACCCGCGGGCTTGCACGTAACGGGGAGGGACCAACCCAAGCCGGGGGGGACTGCCCATCAAGGACAATGGACCCTGACCGAACCTGCCATCATGGACAATCAAGGGGGATTATTGGGGGGGCCTAATAGCCCACAGCCGCAACGCGATCACAAGGCGGGAAAAAGCGCGGGAAGGGGGGAATATAACAAGTGATGCAATTGTACCAAGCCAGTCCTGGCTTTGCTTGTGACTACTACGTTACGCATGAGTAAACCTTCTTTGTGAGCCACACGTGTCACGAGAGTTTCTCTGTCGAACGGGGCAAATCTCACAATCAGAACAACACATCACTCCTTTATAAGATTCTGTCTGAGATGGAAATGGCATTTAAGTCAAATATGTTGTTGAAAATATACTTTTGGTGGTATAGTACAGTGGTACCTCGGGATACGAACGCCTCTACTAACGAACATTTCGGGTTACGACCAGCTTCAGCAGGAAAATTTTACCTCGGGCTAAGAACTTGCCTCTACTTACGAACCGGATCCGTGGCCATTTTCCCTGCTGTCACGCAGTCGCGGCTTCCTGTGGGCGAGGTCGCGGTAGCAAGGAGATGTTCAGTGAGGCTCATGGTGTGTTTTGCGGTGTTTTGTGAAGGTTTTTGGTGTGCGTGTTAGCATGGCTCCAAAGAAAATGCAGAGCAGGCTTGGCGGGAGTCAGGCTCTGAAGAGGAAATTGCCTCGGGTTGCGACCAAATTCGGGCGGAGGGCGGAACGGATTAACCGGATTTACATTGAACCCTATGGGGAAATTCGCCTCGGGTTGCGACCAAATTCGGAGGGCGGAACGGATTAACCAGATTTACATTGAACCCTATGGGAAACTTTACCTCGACTTGAGACCAACTCGAGTTGCAACCAGAGTCACGGAACGGATTAAGTTCGTATCCCGAGGTACCACTGTATATGTTTTCATATCAAAGTTTTAGATACCATTATTGGTGTTTTTCAAGCATCTTAGTGTAGGCGTTGGAAAAAATCTCTGCCTGAGATACTGAAGATTCACTGCTAATTTGAGGCAATGTTAGGCTAGGCTACAGACTGCAGTATGTCTAAATATATTGTCAATGTTTACAATACAATATTTTATTGTGATATGACACTGGATGGCCTAGATGAAACAGATAATAATAGGTGATGAAAAGAGTTTACTGTAGGCACTAGATAGCCCTCTCTAGGGACATTGCTCAACCAGATAAGGGCATTATGTTCACTTAAAATAGACATATTGTTATAGGAGGTGACATATGTGATTACAAAAATAACCTTCACATTAAGTGACCTGGAAGATATTTGTACAAGCATGCATAAGATAACAGAGGAAAGCTTAATGTTTTATATATTTCCATAAAATACTATAAAGTCAAATCTTCATTCTGAAGACCTTCAAAGTGCACAGGTCTGCAAAAGTTATGGCCTGAAAGAAAAGGCTGAAGTTTGTGCTTTTGTGTGTTCTTATAAACTTCCACTTTGTGGAAGCCATAGCCTCATTAGCTACGTGTCTAACGATTGAACTGTTGTGCCACTGGTCAGTTATTGCAGAGACATGATTCACATGAACGACTCAGACTCCTGATTTGCATTAAAAATGGATCTAGGAAAGTACAGGAGATCTGTGGATATTGATTCCAAATCTTAGGCACCATCACCCCTCTATATCAAATACCACCTTAGAAGTGGGAAATTAAGCTTAAGGATCTTACTATGAGCATGATCACTGAAGAGTTGAAAGAAGTGTGGTAGACTATCTAGACTATTTATAACTAATGGTAACTTACCCTGCGTGGGCATCATGCAGTGGAGATGCTGGTATCCTATTGTAGAGGGTGACCAGTGACATAATCCAGGATGGACAATGAGGTCACTCACAATATGATCTTTGCCATAAAAGCGGCAAAGATATTGGTAGCCATTGCAACTCTCTCTGGCTTTCTGCTGCTTCTCCAACCTGGCTCTTGATTTAGGCTATTCAAGCTGGAGTCTTCCCAACATATAGTTACCTAGTTTAAGCTTGAGGATGGCCATTGTTGAACTGCTCTTCCTATCAAGAAGTTTTTCTTTTTTTTCTTTTATACTTTTCCTAATTTTACAGACTAATAAAGATAAAAGCACAATGTGCCCAAAGAAAGAATAGAAAGAAATAGAAGCTTCTGATTTCCTTTGCAGTAAATATAAGTACAATTACAAAATGATCTCTTACTCTACGATTACAAAAAAAAAGCTCACTTTTTTCTATTATTCATTTTTTTCCTAATAATCAAACCACAAATCACAAGTGCACTGTTTTTTGTTTCATGCTAAAGGTCTATAAGGGGTTTCTAGTCAGCCATAAATATAGATATTGTTTTTTCTCTGATCAAAGAGGTTAATTTAGTCATCTCTGTAAGTTCTATCATCTTCACCAACCATTCCTCCATTGTGGGTAGTGCTGACCCTTTCTACTTTTGAGCATATAATAGTCTCGCTGACGTCATGTATAAAAACAAAGCTCCATGACTTTTTTCTAGTTTTCCATTAGTCCCAAAAGAAAAGTCTCTGGTTTCAGCTGTACTTTAAGCTTTAAAATCTTCAGAATTAATCCATATATTTGTATCCAAAATATTTTGGCTTTTTTACATGTCCGCCAAACATGATAAAATGTCCCTTCATGTTGTTCACATTTCCAGCAAAGATTCAAAATACCTTTATACATACACAAGTTCTCTGGTGACAAATACCAACGATTCATCACTTTATAAAAATTCTCTTTAAGACTACAAGATAATGTAAATTTCAATCCTTTCAACCACATATTTTCCCATTGATCCATTTGTATATTATAGCCAAAAATTTTAGCCCATTTTAAGCAGCATTCTTTCACTTGTTCTTCTTCTGTGTCTTATTTCAGCAAAAGTTTATACATTTTAGCAATAACATGTTCATCATTAATACATAATTCTATTTCAAACTCAGTCTTTGTTCAAAACCATAACATCTATTTATGGGTATTTAAGGCATGATAAAGCTAAGATGAATGTAGTCTTTAAGAATCATTATGTCAGATGGGCTATTCTTAGAGTATGGAATATATATAAGCCTAGATTCTGCCTGAAAACACCTTTGTGTCTTTCAGTGCAAGAAGCTATTCATTTATTTATTTATTTATTTATTTATTTGTTTATTTATTTATTTATCAAATTTATCACTGCTCATCTCGTTAAAAAGCGACTCTGGGTGGTTTACAGAAGAGATAAAATAAATTAAAATGCAATATAAAACAATCTTAAATAATAAATAAATTCCAAGGGATGATAAAATTGGTAAACAGCTCAGAGTGTGTCATCCGGGCCCAGCTACCCCCAGGATAGACAAGAAATGATAAGTAAACATAAATGATTAACTCATCATGATGTACTAGAATTTCCTGAAGGGGACTGTAAAATGAAATCAAGAGAAGATTTGATAACAGAAGGATATTCTTGTCAATGGTTTTCTTATGTACAATTAACAGAAAGGTTTAAAGTGAAAGAAGTTTTTCCTAATATTCAGGCTTTCTGTAACTAAAAATCTAAATCTAGTTGTACCTTTTGGAGCAAAAGGAGAGGTAAATTTGCATCATATGACACTAATCCATATAGGATTTGCTGGCTAATGTTAATGTTAGCGTTTGTAACAAGATCACAGAAGCAAAAAAATTTCAATTTCTAGTTTGTTGAGTCTCTGAGAAACAGAATTTTTCCTACATGCAAACAAGCAGTGATGAGTTTCCTTTTTTAAGAGAAAAGAAAAAGCTGTTTATATGAGTGTCTTGTGGCTATTTAATCCAGTCTAAACATTAAGTTACCATACAAGGTTATGCTCTTTTCATGTAGTCTTGTTGGTATATATATTTATAGCTGCTGAGTCTAATTACTGTTTCTAAAAATATCTTGATATATTAATCTTCTCCTCCAATATGCTTTTTCTTTAAAATAAGGTACGCATGCCTGTCGTATCACTGTAACAATGTTGTCATGCGGAGTGTATGACTGAATATAGAACTGACTACTTCGCATTGTTATAACTGTTGTTTTTGAATAACTATAGTTTGACTTTATGACTGCTATAAGACATGTTTATGAAGATGCTGTAGGGTTTTGTGAAAGCATATCACATAATTGTGTAGAATCTGGTTTTATTTTGTGGAAATAAGATGCCACTTCTATTCCATTATTATTTTTTTTCCTTTTCAATAATTTGTGGAAAGCAACATTTCCCCAGCTTGCATTGTTGTGAATTCCTGGGCTGTTCAGTTTTAAATTTCTGGGCTGGAGAATACTTTTAAATTAGCATGTTAAGACCACCCAAAAGAGTCTCCCTTCCACTGTCCATAATATTTATCACTACTTATCAATGTGGCCATTGTATTAAACATCTCTGTGCCCCCACCTATGCATGCCAGCAATATAAAGCCAGGACGTAAAGAACTGATACTATATTTTAAACATTGTTATTATCAATCCCACTAGGTAGACCAGACCAGACAACGCCACAGGGAGACCAGAACTACTTTTATTGAGATTGACTGTACTGTAATACCATAATCTTGAAAGTTTGCTTGTGCTTGGCCTCCTCCCCCTTCTTATAATTCAGTGAATTAGGGAAGTGCTGAGACACTTCTGAATGTTAACTCACTGTCCTGGACTTTAAAAAAAAAACAAAACCTTCAGTCCCTTTTGCCTAGGGCAGTGTTTCTCAACCTTGACAACTTTAAGATGGGTGGACTTCAACTCCCAGAATTCCCCAGCTGGGGAATGGCTGGGGAATTCTGGAATTGAAGTCCACCCATGTTAAAGTTGTCAAGGTTGAGAAACACTGGCCTAGGGAATGGCTTCTGCCTGTCTCCTTCTTTCCTTCCGTTATGGAGACTGTCAACGAAATGGCATATAGATAATGGTGCCTTTAATTAAGATGTCTTTAGTTGTGCTGTTGCAAAGTAAAATTGCAAGCAAATACATGCAATGGTTTGAGCAACAGAAAAGGTACTTCAAGTGGGTATAAACAGAACATTTCAGTGACAGAAGGAGGGCTTAAGCCATGGTTTCTGGCTCCAAATTACTTTTATGGGACTTTACCTTAGGCTACCATATTTTTAGTTCTGGTGTGAGTGAATCCATGCATGGAAATGAGAGGCAGAAAAAGATTGAATATTCCCCTCAATCATAATTTCTGCTCCCAATTGTGCCATAATGATTGTATTCTCCAGCTCCACATGGAACTCTCTGGAAATTTGGGTATGGATTCCACAATTCCAGCCATCTTTGGGATAATCTTGACACCTGCTGGTGAATGAAATAAGCCGAAGCCTATCTCATTTCCAGTCAAACTTTTAAGCCTCAAGTTGGAGTTATGTTAAAAAAAAAAGTACTATCATGGGTAAGCTATATACATATGCATACTGCAGAAAGATGCAAAAAGTATTCAGCAATAGCAAAATAGATATTGCAGAGGCCAGGAATGCTAATAGCAACAAAAGGTGTTCACCTTTTGCTGGGAAAGGAAAGGAAAGGAAAGGAAAGGAAAGGAAAGGAAAGGAAAGGAAAGGAAAGGAAAGGAAAGGAAAGGAAAGGAAAGGAAAGGAAAGGAAAGGAAAGGAAAGGAAAGGAAAGGAAAGGAAAGGAAAGGACCCAGACAGTCTGGAATTTTGCATTCTAATCCCCTGTGAATGAGAAGACAGATTTATGCTTTCTCCTTTAACCTGCAGAGTTGCAAATCTGAAAAGCCACTTTTCCGCTTAAAGTTTGGCAGGATGAAGCTACTGTAGTTCCCTCAAACGGGAACATTTTAAAGTACTGCAAAGGAAAATATGAGCAGCTAAATGCAGCATTAAGGGTAGTGGATTTTTTCTCTATTCACTTCTATTGGATCCCCATGCCCACAGATATTTGGAAGCATGAAAAGAGGGATCATATAGCTAAGAAGGGCTCATGCCATGCTGATGTGGCTATTTCTATGCTTGTGTTTCATTTGGACATTAACTACAGACGTCAGTGGGAGACTGGAGGTGAATGATTGAGAGACTGGAAAGTGAGACATACTGGGAGGAGAGTTTCTTCCTTCTGACCTGATCTGACTGATTTTCAGGGTTTTGACTGCCAGGACTGGATTCCTTTCCAAGTCCTGTCAAGTCAATGCATGTTAAGGAGGAATGACTTCAGAGCTGGGAAGGATGCAAGGGTGATGTTGTGAAGAGGTAGAAAGAATTAATCATGCCCCTTGACATTGTTTGCACCATGATAATGACAGAAGTCTGTTGTTTGCACTCTTTCTTTAAGAATGATGGTTCCCAAAGCTGCTTTGCAGCTCTTGAGGATATTCTGGGGGGACTCTGAGATTTGTGATGTATCAGGACTAACTGAATATAAGGGTTCTTTTGGTGAATTGTGATAATAAGGCCTCTACTAGCCATACTTTGTCATTAGCTCTGAAAAAGAATTTAAAAAGTAGCTATACTTTTCAACTATACTCCAGTTATACCTGTAAAAAATCAGCTCAGCTCTCTGACGCTACTAAATCTGTGGAACATGGGCATCCATGGGTGGAAAGGGACAAAAGGGGTAAATAATGACAGTTGCATGACTATATGAGCATGGAAATTCTGTGACTTAAATACTTGCGTCAGATTTGCCGTGGTGATGCCATTATGCATGTATTATTGTTTTGCTGCAGCGGCTTCTGTGTTAAGCTACCAGAGATCCTCATTATGGAAGTTGTTGGATACATCATCTCCACCCACCAGATTGATAGTACAGAATAGAGAAATGATCTTGATGTCCTACTTTCCAACCCTCTTCTGATGCCATTAGGTACATAAAAGAGTTAAAGCTGGAATAATTAAATGCTACTCCCTTTGGAACTGTACATGCTAATTACCAGCAGTAATATTTTAAATGACTCTGAAAAGTTTCGAGGCAGATATATAGACAAGGTAAATTCTTGTTTAATGTGTGCCTTTTGCCCCGTTTTTCTAGCGATCTAGCCTTTTTCTGTTTGCTGATGTTTAAGAAATAATAAAAAAAATTGAGCTATATTTTTGCTCGCTGAATGAATGGTGGGTGTGCTTCATCTGATCTGGATATTGGGAGGGATTGGGAGGGTTCTGGATGCAAACTAAACTGGACATTACCTACAGTTGTAATTTTCCAACCAAAGTGTCTTTTGTAGAGCAGCAGCATACCATAAAGTCCACTGGCATCTATATCCACTCAAAAGGACATGTAAACATGAGTAGCTGCTAAAGTATAGCTGAACCATAAGATAAGACATTTTATGGATCACTTACTCATGATTAGACAACCTGTGGTACTCCATCTCGTGTGGGTGTGCTCATCCATACTCATTATAGGAACATGTTTTTGCTGAGGTGAGCCCTGGAGTTAAAAAAAAAAAAAGCAGGAAAGTTCATTGAATGTAAAAAAGCTTTTCACATTTTATATGTGTATAATAGATCGGAGCTGGTTTTAATCAGATGAGAAGATAAAATCATACCCACCAGCTAGGAGAGGACAAACTCAAATTGCTTCTTAAACTAACAGGTACAATATATCACATCACCTTTCACAAATGTCAGTGCTCTCAACACATGATGGCAAGGCACATGATCTTTTGGAGAGGACCAGCAAGCACTGTCTATTTTAACCACTGCATGAAGAGCTACCGTCTTTAAAATAAATTCCCAGTGACAAATGACTTGAAGTGGTGCAAACTAACTTTAGTGAAGTAATTTCACAGTTGCTTAAATGCAGCCTTAAGACTAAAGGTTGGACTTCATGGGGTAGAAACAAAAGTTTGGGCTGGTCACTGCCAACAACTGGTTGAAGAATACATTCTTCCCAGCAGGTTGGACTCATGTATTTTGTAGTAATTTTCAGTTCAGGTGGAAGCAAGCCATTCCTCTGATGTTTTGCTCCCTTGATCTTTTCCAATAGTTTCCTTGAGTTACGAGCAAGCCAAAATGTCACTAAGGGAGCAAATCAAGGTTATAGCTCACCAATAAGAACTAGACTCACAAGTAGAGGAAGGTAGAAAATGGTTTACATCTCTCCAAGGAATGTCTGCAGCTATTTTTTCTCCCTTCTACTTCTCAAACTTAGGAGAACATTAGAGAAATAAGATGTGATGGGTTTCCACCGACACGGAAGGTTCTAAAATATTCCTTATAGGGAATGTACTTGTTCTTGTGGACTAGGAATGAAAGAAAATGCTGGCCATATTTTATTCTGCTGTATCGTTGATAGAGATTACCACACCAAGCGTATCACATCTCTTTTGCTGCAGTTTCCAGGTTGGTCAGAGCAATTTTCTGATTCCCTACTGCTATCAGACCAAAATGACTCCATCACATATAATATCGCAAAAATTTGTGTGATAGCACGTAGAGTCTGGCATGAGATTAAAGTCATTAGAGTCAAAATGATGGGAGCAGCATAAAAGCATTCATACTAAATAAATACACAGAAACAAGATATCATATAGGACACTTTTGTGAATAGCCATTTGACTATTAGTGATTCCAATTTAACTTTTATCTTGTCAGTCTTGAAGTGGTTTTAGATTGTTGGTGGGAAGTGATATACTGACTCCTTAGCATGTTGGACTATTCTCTAATATGTGATTTCTTGCTTAATATTATTGCTTACTATGGATTTTTCATATATATACTTTTTATTAAAGATTTTTTCCATGAATAAAAGTAACATGAAAAAATATAAAACAGAAAATTAAGAAAAAAGAAAATAGAAGAAAGAGTGCAGGAAAGAAAAAAGAAAAGAAAAGAGAAAAAGACATTAAAAAAAAGAAGTGGCTTGCAATCTTTACAGCAGTTACAAACAAACTTATCTTCTCCATTTCATACATATTTCCCCTCTCCCCGTATTCAACCCCTTTTAATTAACAAAAACAAAAATCACCCAAGTCATGTTTTAACCATTTTCAGCAAAAGCCCATCAAGGGTTTTCAATCTTTTTGAACCATTTTCAGCAAAAAGTCCACAAAGGATTTTCAATCTTTTATAAGTACGTCTTATTTTACCCCTGATCAAAGAAGTCTATTTTGTATTCTTTTCTTGCAGGCAATCTTCTAATAGATGTTTCTTTGGGCAGAATTAAGTTGGTATTACAGTTTTGTTGTACAACTTGATCTCGTCATCTTCGTGACAGAGTGCACAGTAGTAAATCTTGAAACATTTTTTATCTTTAAGTATTTTGTATTAATTCTGCACACCCTGTCCACTTCTGGACCCTCATCTTCCTCTTCCCATTCCATAGATTTTGTTAAGACTTTGACAGCTTTCTCCTTAATGCCTTCCCCAGGTTGTTCCAAAATTACTCTCAATCTTAGACGAATTTCTTCCTCTCTTAGTTCCGATGATGCCATATCCAAATCTTCATTCATTTCTCTGGTTGTTATTTCCATCTTATTTTCTGGGATCTCCATTTTTTCCTTGAGTTGTTTAATTCCTCCAGTGATTTGTATTGCAGATTCTTCCAATTTTTAAATTCATTTTCTAGTCCATATTTGCAAATCTTTCAGCCAGTAAAGATGTCACTGTCTTTATAATATTCTTCCTCCATTCCTCAAACTTCTTTTGTAACATCCCTGGTGTAACACTTATCCGGGTGTTTGCTGTGTTAATGTTCCTCTTCTCCCTTCTTTTGCTGCTTCCCTGATAATAGCCATCTCTCTCTCTTTTTTGATTTGTCCAACAAAGGAGAGCAACAGCCAAAGGAGAGCCCTTTTCCTCCCCCCGCTCTCTCTATGTTCTTAACTCATTAGTCCCATTCGATGTATCTAGTTTATGCTTTTTAACGAGAGTCCCTTGCCTTTTTGTTTAGAAAAATCCCCCAATCATTTTTCTTGGAAGACACAAACAGTCCTCTTTCCCATGAAAATATGTGCTATTATTATTTTTTAATTAACTCAAAAATACTTTAAAATAAACAAAATCCAAATTCAGCCAAACCTTCTATCCATTTAAAATTTTCATAATCCAAATTCTTCGCAAGCTTTTTGCTGTAGATTATTTTTAAATCCTTATTTCTTTCCGTTTCCCTTTATTCATGCCCCAGGGTGTAGGAACACTCACCAGGAGGTCTAATTGCTTTGCTGTTCCAAAGATCTCTGTGGCTTTTAAATAATTATAATGGAAATATGTATTAGAAAGTGGAGTTGGGTCAGTGTCCATTACAGGGTCTGCTGAGGCTGTGAGCAAGATCTGCCTTCCTCTGCTTCTGGAGCTCTTACTCATGAGTCACCTGCAGGGTTCCCGCAGCCTTCCTCGTGAGAAGCTGCCTTCCGAAGAGTGTCTGGACAATCTCTTCAGTTTCTCCTTATCCAGAGAAGCTCCGCTGGTCCAGGCTCACTGCCCAGCTGGTTCTCTGCCTCACCATTGTCCCTGCTCTTTGAGGACGCATCAGTCAGCCATTTTCTGCACTCGGAAGCCTCGCTTCTTATGGTTAAGAATTTTATCTTACCGGACTTTGGCTGTAGTAATAAAAGTTAATTTGATTTTAAAATAAGTTATAGACATAACTTTCAGAGGACAGGGGAATGATTACAGTTCTTCTGAAATGCCACAAAGCTGCACAGATCCCAACTGCAACTGTTCAGATTAAACTTGAGTTATTCCACTTTGAGGACTTGGATGGTGCTAGTAAAGTGTCTCAGATTCCCTGTTATGACTGGAAAAAGCTGGTCTTCCTTTTCTTTTTTAATTCCCAAGGTGATATAAAAATTAACACCCTCCCATTTCTTCCCTGCTTAATATACAGTATACAATCTCTCTCCTCCTCCTCCTCCTCCTCCCAAACTTTCTTTCTTACTTTTGTTAAAGCTTTGTTCTTTTTACTATTGTTTTCTTCTCTTCCCAATATTGCAGTAATATTTAAGATAGTTGCTCCTTACACTGCTGCATAAATATTTAAATTTCCCCATTTCTAGACTTGTAGTTCTTAGCTTAATTTTCCAACTGAAGAAGCAGAGAAGGACTGCGATTTTTCTAGGAATGCAAAATATCTCTACTCTGCAAGGTCATGATCGCTTTATTAGATCATAGTGCTTTTTAGGGGAAATATTTTAAATGACTTTTAGACAAATGCCTTCAGAGGCAAAAGACAGAAGGATATTAGTAGAAACAGAAGAGCTGGAATCCGAAGAGAATCCCCCTTCCCCAAACCATAGATATATATTATTCCTTGGAGTCAGATTGGGACAAAAGGTCCCAATCTGACTCCAAGGAAGTTAAAGAAATGCTCAAAGAAGATGGAAATTATATATATGTGGAGCAAGAGTTTTGAAATTATGAACAGCATTATACAGAAGGGATAATGAATATCCTCCCGCCTTTGTTAAAAACTCTAACAAGGGGAGCTTTGGAGAGGTCCTGGAGAAGGATGAAGAGAATCATTTTTCATACTCATAAAAGACATCTAGGATAAAAATATAAAAATAATGGCTAAGAGTGGATCTTTGAAGCCATGCAAGGGGAAGACAATAGCAGGAGATCTCAGGCCCAAATGAAGCCTCTTCCTCTAGAAGTTCCAGTATTCCCCATGAAAAATACTCCATGATTCTTTTGCCTCACCAGAGATTCTGAGTCTGGTAATCTCAGTCCATCTCTTCCCAGGGCCAGCCCTACAACTGAACAAAGTAACCTCTGGAAGAAAGTTCTGGAAGATGGTTAGATGAGAGAACTACATGCCAGATGGCCTGTCCTGCAGCCCCTTAATCTAGCCTGCTGCCTTCAAGTGTGGTGGAAGATGCTATTGTCTTGTCACTGTAGAAGAAAGCTGCCTTTTGGGGTTGACATCAGGTAGCTCTTCAGTGTACATGAGACTACTTTCTTGTCTGCAATAAAGCAAGTTCTGTATTAGTGTCAAGATCTTGGGTCTCTATGTACTATTATCTAGACCTGAATGTGGAGCTGAGTTTCTAAAAGAAAAGAGATCTATCGCTGTGTCTGATGTTTGGCAGGCATAGGTGGGGGATGGGGATAGGAGTGGCTTTAACAAGGAGATTCTGGCTTCCCAATGCAATGCTGCTATCCTGTCAGCTGTTAAGTATGCTATTTTAAAACACGGGTTTTGCACTTTTTGAAAGCGCACTCAGAGCGTGTTTAAAAACAGCCTGACCAGTATGCTGTGGTTATATGGTACAAGACAAATATGCAGTAGGGACTGGATTTGCGGTTCTGCCCAGATATAAAGGGCTAAAAGTGGGAGCTTCTAGATAAAACCCAGAGAGATGTTTACTCTTCTTGAAATCAAACTATTGTTGCCTTGCCTTTGCTCCGGTATATCTGTATATGTGAGCCCTTCAAGGTAGTCCAGACAAGAAGCCCAACCAGGAGCATCAGCACCATCTTTATTGTAAAGGTTACATTAAACAGAATCTTGCAAGACTGAAAGTATTTCTCCCCTCCTCTCTTGTTAGTGTCCGGAAAACTGGTGAGGGTCCCTTCTGAAATGCTTCCCATGCTTTTCCCCCACCTGCAGACTCAGCTGCCTGTTATCAGACCATTGTGTAGGCTGCAGGTCTTCTTCCTGTCTCCCAGGGTCACTCCCATGTACCATCACAGCCATCTCAGAAGGGTTATCAGATTCAGCACTTTAAGATAGTCCTGCCTGACCAAAATGACATTCTGAGAGGCCTCTCTGATCCTGATTCAGCTGCAGATATAAAACTGTTTATGGAATAGTTATGGTATCCAGGTGTTTGCTTATTTAAAGCATTTCTCTTCTGATTCTGATTTGGAGCTGTATTGCTGACACAGATCACAAGGAAAAAAATCATATCATCAGGACTGAACACAAAGCACAAGAAATTAGGTGATTCAACCATATAAAACAAAAATAGAATTATAGCATTAAAAAAAGGTGTGTTGCTCACAGATTGGGGAAAATGCTCCATAGCCAACTCTGATGATGTGATGACTTCAAGTACATCTATCGTGGTATTTCCATGATGATGTCATAATGCATGTGTTATTATTTGCTCCCTTTGTCTCCCCCACAAACATCCATGGTTCCACATCTGAACATCATCCCTGAGAAGACACCAACCCAGGGCCACCAATCTTATTTCAGGTCCAGGCAGGAAACTACAAATATATAGGGACGTGGTGGCACAGGGCTTAATGATGCTGGAGTTTGCCGGTCAGAAATGGTCAGCACTCCAGCGATTTGGGCCTGGCTCCGCGGGATGGGGTGAGCTCCCATCACTCTTCCCAGCTTCTGCTCACCCAGCAGTTCGAAAGCAATTCCATCTGTGAGTAGATAAATGGGGACTCCTGTCTAGATGGGAGGAACTAGCGGTGCTGCGCGGGGGAGCAAAATACCAGTGCTGGACCGAACCCCGAATGCAACCGGCACGAGTGATGATCGATGCGAGCGGCAAGGAAAATCTACGGAGGAGGAAAAGCCCAGATGACCCCCTAGCGACCACTGCTGGTCACATAGTGTAATATATATATCACTGTAGATTTGTAATTGTAAGAATTGTTAGTCACCGTTAGGATTGTATACTTTGTGAGCTGCCCAGAGTTCCCCATTGGGGGAGATGGGCGGAGAATAAATTGAATGTATAAATAAATAAAATATAAACAAATCGTGAACCAAATGGTATGCATAAAGTCAGACCATCCTGGATGTTCTGTTGATGCAACTTTCAAAAGCTTCTGAGTCTCCTGGAAAGAAGCTGGGCCATTATCTCCTTTATGCATTCAATCTTTGTAGTGGAATTCTGGCTGACAGGCAGTGAAGCTGAAGATGCCATTTTTAACGATAGTGGCAATTCAATGCTCTCAGTGGACTGTCAGCATTGTCCATCATTCCATGCCTAATGTGTCTGCAGTCATATGATTATCTGCAAGTCAAGAAGAACTACAGCTTCCTAAGTACTTTTAAATATAGGGCTGTACAAAGAAATGTAAAAAGAGTTTGCACATTTATATTTCACTATCTCTGGGATATTTTTAGGTGTTAGCCTCAGCTCAAACTGTTCTCTCCCTCTTTATAGTTTCCTGTTCTTTGGCAGCTTCCTACAGTTAAATTGCCTGTTTTAGGTGTGACGTCTTGTCTTGGGAAATGGCTAATTGAATGGGAAGCATTTCAGACAACTATGAAATGGCATCTGCCAGATGAACCTAATTCAGATATCAGAAAAGCCTTTACAGGTTTGCTCAAATTGTCAGCTTTCCAGTTTGGGTTACAATAACTTTTTGACCATCTCTTGTTACAATTATTAGTTTTGCTGTTGTCTTCTGTTTTCTCCATTGGTCAGAAAATTAAACCATTCTGTCTCTCCCCTACCCTAATCCACTTTTCACATCTATCCCTGCATGTGGTGGCAATCATGTGAAAGAGAAGTTGCAGAAACCACTGGCACATAATGATCTCTGTTGAAGATAACGTTATGGAAGAAAGTTCAGCTACATACTGAGAATGGATTGATAGTACTATCATCATTTCTACACATAAGTTACAGAATAATTCATTTGTTTTGTTCTGAAGACTTAAACAGCCCACCCTTCTTATGAATTACAACTCAGGGCAGCTCACACAATCATAAAAACAAAAACATAGTGAAACTAAAACCTGGCACCTCAGCTGTCATCCTCTGATGCATGCAATGAGACCATCCCTAGGCTCCAACCTCACACTATCCCAGCACTTGGGGGAAGAGCCAGCTCTTTATGATCTTCCAGAAGGCAAAAGGGTGGGGACCTGCTGGATCCCAGGGGAAAGTGTGTTCCACAGGGCAGAAGTTGCTACAGAATAGGCCTGCCTCCTAGGTCGATCTGAAGGCAACATTTAATGGGAAGGAGCGTGCAACCCTGATGGAACAATCGGATGCCCTCATACAGAGGTGTTGTTAATGAAAGCTTAAGGTTAATGAAAGGTTGAAATTATAGGTCCTTCACAATTTGATTTTGGAGATTCAAATACAGACTGGCTTATTTCCTCCTGTCCCATTGTCTTACTGTGAAAAAGTTGTGATGCATTTTTTATTAATTTATTGATCACATTATAAGGTGGCAAGCATAAAATATAAACATCAACAGTTGTAAACACGCACAACCCTTCCAGTTTCAGCCCTCCCCTAATTAAAATCTCAGGGACACCCACGCTACACATCCATTCTGAGCTCTAGAACTAAAGGCTAGCCCCAATGCCTGGCTGAAGAGCTAGGTCTTCACAGCCTTCTGAAAGACCAATAAAGTTGGGGTTTATGTATCTCTGGTGAGCGGCTGTTCAATGTGGCAGGCACAGAGTTCTCTGACTCTAGCTAAATGTTTAAAAATGTATGCGTTTGGATGAAATTCAGTTATGTGCACACACACACACAGAGTTTTTCTTTTTTCCTCCTCTGTTCTGAAAGAGTTTTAAAAAATAAAGGAGTAGCTTTGAATCCCTCTTTTAAACTTGCTTTTGTATCAAGATTGCATATTCTGTGCTCCACAACAACCTTGTCTGAACTCCTCAAAGACCCTTCAAAAGTCACAGCTGTGATTTCCATTAGAAAGATAAATGTATGGCCCCGTTTATTCAATGGAGTAAAGACCTGCTACTGGTGAGCGGATTGCCAATAGACATAGACTCTGTATAGACAAATATAATGAATATGGGACTCATTTATACAAAATACAGTAGGTTAAAAAAATGATAGTCATATAAATGTATTAAATATATATACATCCTTGAGTGGTATTTATTTAGGTAAGTATATATAGAATTGTAATTATTTACTTTATAATGACTTTTTTTCTTTGTTGTATTTCTTTCAAATTTTTGTTAAAGCACTTTCTATGCGTTTTCCCCCCCTTTCTTCTTCTCAATAATAAATAAGAAATAGCCGTGATTTCCATTGTGACAGAATGTATAGGTACAGCAGGGGGGCACAGCTATGTGCTGCCTCTTCATCATATTAATAGGATGTCATAAAATAAAATAAAATAATATTTTGCTTTGTTTTTAAATGGCCATCAACACGTCAGCCAAAGACTAAGTGCAGCCCCTTTGTCTGAAAAAGTTATACTTCCTTATTTGATATGTTCATTGACTTAACCACAGATGTGCTTGTAAATTAATAAGGCTGTGTTTAATTAGTAACCCGAGAACTGTACTGGCATTTTTCTTAATTTATACATTTTAAACGTCATTTTCCCATTTATGGCTAGACAAAAGAAAAAAGTGAACCACAAGGGTGGAAGGGCAGTTAAAAAAAAAAAAGATAGTTTTACAAGCTATGTAGTTATAGGAAAAAAAAATAACATGGATCTGTATATGTAAACTATAGATAAGTGTCCATCCACTACTAGTGATTATAGACAAGATGTTGAAATATGGAAACAAATAAGCCTCTCAGTCCATTGGATGACAGACATTTCCAGTGCTGCACTACTACATCTTGGATCCCAACATGGTCCCCAAGATACTATATGACACTTCGTTTGGCTCCACATCTCATCTGGGTCTTCAATTTCTTTTGAAATTGGGCAAATTCCAATGCTGTGCTTAAAAATGTGTCCTTCTGCCCAGAAAATACCAAAACCGATCAAAAATAAGATGAGTATTGAAAACATCCTGGGAAGCTAGAGGGATTTTGGAAAACAACTCTCCCATTTTGCCTTCTAATAAATGTGGTAGCCCAGGCCCACCATAACAACCATTTTGTGACAATGCCCAATGTACATTTTCAAAGCTAAATATTCATCCAGTGTCCTTCCTCCCCCTGCAAAATGAGGATTTCTGGTTTCTCCATAACTGCAGTTGATTTATATGTGAAAATTAGACCTCTCATTAAATCCATATAATGGGAAAGGTTGGGAGGGGTTAATAGTAAAATGCAATAAAGGTTGATAGAAGTGGGAGCTGAAATATCAAAACACAGTCTTCTGAAACAGGCTTTAATTAAAATATGCTGTACAATCCTATAGAGAACTCCTGCCTCAGGCTGGCCGGATTCAGCCCTCTTTCAATATTTTTGTAAGCAAATACACCATTTTTACATTACAGTTAAAATGGCAAATTCCAAATGATCAGTGGGAAAGGTGCTGACTCATCAGCTCTAATGCTTTTGTAGGAATGTTATGCAAAGGTGCTTCATAAAAGCAGTGAGGCCTGATCAATGTATTCTGCATGCTCTGGACCAAATCCTACCAAAATGTTCTGAATCAGTGAGCCCAAATTTATGACCTATAACAATTCTGTATATTAGAAGTTAGAGGTAGCTAACGTTTCGTTCCGTGTGAGCTGTAGACGATGAACTTCAAATGACTGAGAACCATAACATATATAATGCTTTTATGCATACATAAAATCTTAATACAATTAGCCTACTTTGCACTGATTTCCTATCTAGAAAGTTACAGCAATTTTATCTTCTGGTATTATAGGAACTGGCATTTCAAACTGCTTTGCATTGAATGGCTGTGTGTTCCTACTATGCATGCAACCAGCTTATTTAAGGAACATGAGAAGCTTGGCTTGTATTAACTTTGGTTAGGTCCTTTTGTGGTTTAGCATGTTAAGTGGACAAAGAACCTGGTTAGTTTATGGTTCAGTCTATCATGTGAACCAAGAAAATGGATTAAATCAGTAAACAGGTTAAAGGAGTAGTGTAAATTTATTTATTATTTTATATATTTTAGCAGATTTGAATGGGCACAACAAAAATCTAAATAAACACAGCATAAAATATTGAAAAAAAAAACCCTAATTAAAAGGAATAATCCAGGCTCTTTAGAGATTTTCTATTGGCATAAAAACAGAACACACATAAAAGGGTCTACTAAAACAGTGTTCCTCAACCTTAGCGACTTTAAGATATGTGGACTTCAACTCCCAGAATTCCCCAGCCAGCTATGCTGGCTAGGGAATTCTGGGAGTTGAAGTCCACATATCTTAAAGTCGCTAAGGTTGAGGAACACTGCACTAAAATGAGGTCTTCAAGGCCTTCTTCATCTTCAGCCATCCAAATCTAAAGGGGGAGCTTGTTCCATAGGGTGGAGTCTGTGACAAAGAAGACATGCTTTCTGGGCTTTGCTAAGTAGATGCAACCCAGCAAGTGACATTTTGCAGACAAGACACACTGGTATGCAGTGAATGTAATACATGGATGTCTTTCTTGGCGTAAGAACTACAATGGCTGCCAAATACAATCCATTATAGTCCAAAGAGTTATGAATCAGTTAAGTCCCATGAAATTTCTTGATCAACCCAGTAATTGTCATTCTCTTCTCAGCAAGGGTGTCTGGCAATGTTGAGGTGGTGGAGATGGGGGGGGGGGGTGTTTTAAAAATACAGTGACTTTTATAACAGTTGTAGGGCAACTGAACCAAACCTCACTTTCCTAGATCATTGTGATTGCATATTTATCTTCTACCAAATTCTTGAAGACATAATATCATATGAGATTATAAGTGTGAATTTGATTTACTGGATATCTGGCATTCTAGTCATCTTTCCCAAATGTATACATTTTGTTCCATATATAGAAATGGCTTTCATCTACAATATTCCTCATACTTAATTCATTAATATCCAAAGTTAAATCATAAATGCTATTACATGTCAGAATCCTTGCGATTGTTCTTTAGCGCATAGGCTTTAATCGCTGTGGTTCTGCCATTCCGGCAGGAGGGGGGGAGCAGCTTGGAGCGAGGACTGCTCGTCACCAGGAAGTCATTTCCTGGACCATCAGGGACAATTAAAAACTTGGCAATGGAGGACATCGGAGAGTTGTGACCCCTGAGCAGAAAGGACTCCTGATCAAGGGGGAGGGGGGAAGGACAGGGCTTTAAATTTGGGGTTTGGCTGGGGAGATTTATTTCCAGCTATTTTTCTTTTACCAGATCATGGTGTGCTTCTGTTTTTTCCAATAAAACTTCTTACCACTGAACCTGTGTCGGTTTCAATGAGGATTGCTTTTCTTGAGGACTGAGCGCAACCTGACATTACTATTTCCAACTTCTCTCCTATGAATGTTATACCTTATAGATGCATGTTTTAAGGGGTCTTTGATGTATCTTTGCACAATGATCAACATGTTTTCCTACTAATGGATCCTCCTCTACCTTACAGTATAGGGCACTGTAGAAGTGTTTATTTAATGTTCTATCACTGCTACTTATAAAAAGAAGCAAAACTTACAGAATTTATCTTTGGCCTTAAGCAAAATAATTCATTATATTCAGGGGAAGGAGGATACAAATCCTAGATGTATTATGCAACAGATTTTTAATATTTTCCCCAAATGGTTTTGTTCTAGTTTTCATCAACAGATGAGATAGACTTTACCCCTGTTACTTCCTTATTCTTCATGAAGTTATGACTACGATTAAATCCTTGAAATTGGGGAAGTGTTGTGGCCTGATAGTTTTCCAGTTGATAGGTACAAATTCTAGTCTCCAGATATATTTAATTAAATATTAAATAACGGAGTTTTTTTTTCCATATACATTCCTACCCTCTAGTTTCACTGAAGCAAAGATTACGGTTGAGTAAGATTTTCCTAAGTGTTGCAGCTATAGACCTATTTGCTTGATAAATGTGGATGCCAAGATTTTAACAGCTTGGCCTATAGATTACAGATTGTTCTGCTTGCTATTGTGCACCCAGCTCAAACTGGATTTCTGTAGCTTCCAAGTTGCAATATTAGATTTCTGACTGATGCACTTACTTTAACTGAACATGGACAAAATTCAGCAGCTTTATTTCTTTGAATATTGAGAAAGCTTTTGATATGCTTTCTTGGAAGTTTCTGAAAAGGTTTTGTTTAAGACTTTCCTCAAAGTCTTATATTTTGAACTGATATATTTTGTCTTCCCCCTAAGTTATGTGTGGATAATAATGGTGAGTCTTCCCCTTGATGGAACTTATGTCATGGTAAATCTGGTGCCATGGTAAATCATAGTAAAGATGTCCTCCTTTCTTTTTAAATTGGCTTTATAAACTTTTGCCTATATTATTAAAACCCATGTTTCTAATAACAAAGAGATTTTTGTAAGAAAGGCAGAGTATAAGGGTTTGTTATATGTATATTGTTTAATATGTTTTTATGGACACTTTCATTCTGATCTCATTTCATTAATACATATCCAACTTAGTTTAAAATTATAGTAAATCAGAGTCTCTAATCTGGGAAATTTGAAATTATCTCTTACTTTGATGCAAATGCAAAAAAAAAAAAAAAAATCCAGACAGATGGTCTAGAAATCAGAGGGTTTAGGTTAAGTTGTGTTGATGTTTATGTAACTATATGATTATGATAATTTAACTCTGAAGTTCATTTATATTTTAAGAAGGCTCCCTATTTTTATTCCTGTATACTGTTTTAAACAAATTCATATGCTGTTGAATTTTTCTAATTGGACATTCCTCAAAGATTTCACGTCATCAATCATTATTTTCTGCTAGGAAAAGTGATTTTGTGTGTGTGTGTTTTGGGGGGGGTGTGTCTTTGAGTCAACCTTGACTCCTGGTGAGTGCCTAGGCAAGCATCTGCAGTTTTCTTGATAGCATTTTTGGAAGCCATTTGCCATTGCCGCCTTCTTCCTAGGCTGAGAGAGAGTGAATGGCTAGAAGACACCCAGCTGGCTTCATGCCTAAGCTGGGACTAGAACTCACAGACTCCTGGTTTCAGTTCTGGTCCCCTTATCCACTATACTAACTGGCTCTCTGAAAAGTAGATTATCCTTGGGTATTTTATTAGCTTCAGTCACTATTTAAAGCTGAAATGAAAACATGAAGAATTCAATTCCAATCACTTTGGAAGTGATATCACTTTGAAAGCCTATTATCTGACCTATTGAAATCCTGGCAAGTAAGGGAATCTGTGGAATCTTTGGAAGTGGTATCACTTTGAAAGCCTATTATCTGACCTATTGAAATCCTGGCAAGTAAGGGAATCTGTGGATAACTGAGAATCAGTTCTAATGCCAACATTTAATGACATAAGGTATATGTGGAAAATATTGGGCCATAGATTCAATTCTGATCTTTTTATCAAAAGAAAGCTTACATTATGCAATTACCCCTGTTTTAAAATAGCAAGCAAATCCATTGGGGGAGGAGGGACATACAAAGCTTCTCACGTCGTTAATGTATTGAATTAGGTTAGTTCTGATGAAGCTGTTTCTAAAACTTTTGGGAAGCTCAAAATTAAATTTGATTTACCTCAGGGTTTTTCTTGGCAGCTTATTCAACTTATGTACCTATTATTTGAATTGTTTGGTCCCAGTGACACTGCTGCTTCTGAAGGCTTACATTTTAGATGTTAATTTGAGGCTCCTAAGCTACTCATCTATTTGTATAAATGGAAGGAAATTGATGATATTTATATTAAATATTTACACAATCTTTGAAATAACAAATGTGAATGCCTCATACTCATAAACCAGTGGAAGGCTGCTCTAAGAAAATGAAATCAATTTCTTTTGATCTGAAAAATATTAATTAAACTTCCTTTTTCTAAAAAAAAAAAAAAAAGAGCTTTCTTGACATTTTTGCAGTTTTGTTGCTTTTATGAATCCTGTTTTCATTATCATCTTTTACAGAAGATTGTTTCATTTTTCCTTTGTAACCTAGACTCCTTCAGGAGGAAGAGCAGTATAAAAATAAAATTAATAATGAATAATAACACTAATTCCAAAGTCCTGCTCAGTAAATGTGCATTGCAAAAGTGCTAAATTATCTTCTATGTAAAGTGCCAACCACACGTCCAGAAACTGTCAAATCATGCCTAGAAAATGCTCAGTTAGGATTAGGAAAAATGTGCTGGTGTCTTGTTCAGTATGTTGGGAATCCATGACTCTATCTAAAAAGTAGGGTCATCTACACAGAAGGGTATGTCAAAAAAAGTACACAAAATAATAATTTGTTCTAGAGAATGATTGGTTGGACCTCATAGGTTCAATAGTTCTAAATCCACTCATCAAAATGGCAACACCTCTTGCATGCCTCAAATTTCTGCCCAACTACGCTTCTTCCATTCCATACAACTGTTCATCAGGAATTTGCAAACCACTCAGTGCACAGAATGGTCTCTGAGTGGAATTCTGGAGTAATCAAGAAAAGAAGGACTTGGGAGAGGGCGGAGCTGGCGTCGCGGCGATACGGCGGGCGATCCTGGGCTCCCAGGATCGCAGCCGATATCTCCTCCCCTGGATGGTCCCGATGGACCTAAGCCGTCCCGTAGAGATGGCGATCGCAAAGGGCGCGTCCCGCGGATCTCAGGGACGCCGCAAGTCCCAGATTGATCCCGGGAGAAGCTCTTGAAGCCGGCGGAGGAGAGGCAGCCAAAATGGCTGCGAAAGCCGGGACAGCTCCAAAGGAAGAAGGAAGAGAGGGGTGTCAGCTGGGTGAGATGGACTTTTACTATTCATCTATTCTTAGAGAACACCTTAAGTAACTTAAAGAGATTTTTAAAAGTGAAGAAAAGTGGATTAAGCGGCGAGATTGAGCCTTATAAAAAAAGGGGGGGAAATTTTTTTTCTTTTCAACTTTCCCTTTTTAGTGGAATTGGCAAGATGTTTTTCTCTTAAAAAATATATATTTTTAACTGGATTGGCTTTTTCTTTTTAATACTCAATAACTCTTTATCTTAAGCCTTTTTTCTAAGATTTCTTTATTGTTATAAGAAATTTATACTTTTTGATTCTGAAATGGGGAAAGTGGAGTTAAGAGAAAGTAAATGAAAGAAAGTTGCACTGCCATCTAGAGGCTCGACATAGTGCTTTTTTTCTTCTATTGTGACGCATGCTCAAGGACCCTGTGCTTTCTAAAAAGATAGTGGGATGTGCATGTTTATACAGGTGCCATCCGTAACTATAAACAAGAAAGTGGAGTTGAAAGCGATTTTGAAAATATCAAGATGGAAAGTTTGAGCTAGTCACAAGAGCCCTGAT
Source organism: Python bivittatus (assembly GCF_059951505.1). NCBI lineage: Eukaryota > Metazoa > Chordata > Lepidosauria > Squamata > Pythonidae > Python > Python bivittatus. Next base: position 8,029,511 of record NW_028277073.1, read on the forward strand.
TAGTGGCAGTAGCTCTTCTTTCTGCTAGAAGCTCTGCTTTGCTCTCCATTCCCCCCTCAGTTGGATTTTTTTTAGAGACTTAGTCGTTTCCCTCTTCTTTTTCTTTTTTTTTTTTCTTCTCTTGCTTTTTTTCTTCTTCTTATTTTTGGCAAGAACAAAGATAAAGAATCCTTTGACTCAATGAAGGTTTATCAAGATAATAAACTATACGAGAAACACAATGCAGAAAAAGATTTTTAAACTATTGAGGATGACTATAAAAAACTGGAAGAAGAGCTGCAGAAATTCCCGCAAAAAAAAAAGAAAAAAAGATATTAAAGCTAAAATGGACTTAATTAAACATAAAACGGGATCAATGGAAAAGGAAGAAATAGTACAAGAAATCAGAAACATTAAACAGAATTATTGTGAGGCTTATAAACTGAGAATTAAAAGGGTTAATCAACTGATAAATGAAGAGGGACAGACTTGTTCTTGGCACTGAGGGTGAGAAAAAGATTATACAAGATTATAATGGAAAATCGTACTAAGAGAATGCACAAAAAGAAGAAGTAAAACAATATTGAAAGAAACTACTTCAGATGTTTAAAGAAAAAACTAGGGGAATACTGACAGAAGCTTCAAAAAGCAGAATGTTTGAAAGGACATTTATTACTGCTTTCTCTTATCCAATAATATAGAAAAAGGAATAAACAGCTAGATATTTTGGGATATTGAATGAAAAGGGTGAACTCAAAATTATGCAAGCGCTGGAATAAAGTATAAATCTGAGATATATAGTTAAAAATTGTATTTGATTGTAAATGTTTCAAGAGATTAGACTAAAATTTATACATGGTTGAATATAGTAACATATAGATTTTAAACTAGAGACATTTTTGTTGAAACATGTAGTGAAGAATCTGGTTAGAACTGTAACCCGGTTAGAACTGTAACTGATATTGTAACTGATACTGGTTAGAACTGTAACTTTTAAGAATTGGAAAAATTAAAAAGTACTTATGCAGGAGGAAGTTATTGAAAATTATGGAATGTGCAGAGATGAGTTAAATTGAGATTTGAAATTAGAGTAAGAAGATAAGTAATTTTATATGACACTGAGAAAATATAGTAATGTAATGGATTAGGAAATTTTATAATAGAAATTTGATATTAATTATTATATATATACACATATAATCGATAGATGAAAATGTATTACTAATCCTATTGAAAGTTAAAATTTCTTGTAAAAAATGATTCTATAGATTAGCTATGAATGATTAATAATTGTTAATTGATAAGTATACAAGTATATTTTGAATAGATGATATGAGAATTTAAGATTATGAAAAGGGCACCAACGAGTTGGTAACTGGTTGACACACGGTATAAAATGGAAGATGCTTTTTTTATGCCTTTCTATGTTTTTGTTTGTTCATGTATGTTTTGTGTTTGTTCTAAAAATAAAAAAATATTTTTTAAAAAAAAAAGAAAAGAAGGACTTATCCCATTTCAGGTCTCAAACTCTTTCACATATAGTTGCTAGGTGAAGAAAGCAATTTATTTAAGGCTGAGCAAATAACAGCAGACAAGGGAAGAAATGTAAGGCAACAAAGGGTCTTGGAAAGAAAGCTGGCCTGAGGGGTTTCCCTTTCAACAGGAGCATGCAGAAGAGTAGTCAAAATCCAGTCCAAAGTTCAGAGATCCAAGTCAGGTTTGTCAGCCAGTCCAAGGTCAGAGTTTCACAATCAAAATTCACAGGAATGAAACACCCAGAGAGTACCTTCCAACAAGGGATCAGGGGTTGGGGCTGCCTCTGAAATCAGGCTATAACCAGCTGTCTTTAATCAAGAGATTTATTCCTTTGCCTGGCAAGAAGCTTCATAGAACTTCATAGAACATAGAACATCTTCGCTCTACTCACCGGGAGCAAGGCTGGAAGGCTTGACATCATCCTCATCTGACTGCTCCAGCTGTTCAGGTGGTGTCTGTGTTTCATCAGCCTCAGGTGAGTCTTGGCTTTGTGTCTCCTGAGGCTGACACTCCACAGGTTCTGCTGGAGCAGCTTCTTCAGGGTCAGAGTCAGTGTTTGAGTCCTGGGCCATGACAGGATTTTTATTTTAATAAAAGCAACAAAGTAGCTATTTGAGAGAATATCTTAACTTCAACCATTTATTTATTATTTGATTTGGGACCACCATGATCCAGGAGACACTTGGCAGTTTACACTATATCTATAAACAATGTAATAAAATGTCCATGGCACAATAAATAATTTTTTTTAAAAAATGTCAGCACAACTAACATTAGGGAGTAAAGCATCCCTAATACAAAATGAAAATAAACAGACAGCAGCTAACATATAAACAATTACAGAACTAATAAAACTGATGGCAAGTCTTCATACTCAAATCCTCTCTAGAATAATTCTGTGTCTAATAGCTTTTGGAAAGCCAACAATATGGAAAGTGATCAAATTTTGGGGGGAAGATATTCCAGTGCACAGGTGTAGCAATAGAAAAGCAACACTCCTCCCTTCACAAAAGTGATGTCCCACTAGCTGGGCCTCCTGGATTATATGAGTTAGATGTCAAAACTGGTTGGAAAAGACAGCCCTGCAAGTAGCTGAATGCCAAGTCATGTAGAACATAAGACCAGCACTTTGAATTGTGCTCAGAAGTGTATGGTAAACCTGAATCTGAGATCTACTTTCAAAGTTAATAATAATCCATAAAGAGTTTGAGCAAACAGAGAGTCAGAAGGCTGGAGCAGAAACAGAATCACCCCAAATTGAGCATATAGCATTGAACACAAATTAAAACAATCCACCCACATGACTAAATACATTTAAATAACAATAAGAAGAAGAATGATAAGACAAAAATGTCTGGGTAGTGGACATTGCAATACCCAGAGACAGCAGAACAGAAGAGAAAGAACTGGAGAAAATAACAAAATATAAAACCTGCAAATAGAAATAGAACGACCATGACAAAAGAAAGCAAAGATAGGCGCCTTGGGTGCAATCCCAAAACATCTGGAGTACCACTTGAACACCATCCGCATTGACTAATTCATCATCAGTCAATTGCAAAAGGCAGTTTTACTTTGAACAGCTTATATCCTGCAAAGATACCTTTAACACAATCAGACAACAACATCTCTCTATCCAGGTCCTTAGGAAGGGCTCGATAGGTAGATAAAAATGCCAAATCAGTCTAAACATCTGGCTGACTGTGTGACCAATAACAACAATAATAATAGTTCCCTTCTGGTTCCCATTCCGCCAGATTATTCTAGACTTTAGGCCTGAATCCATAGCTTCAGATGTGTGGAATCTTTTTTCTTTAAGAACCCGCTTTCTATGGCAGCCCCTAATCCAAACTTTTTGAGAACAAAGAAACCTCTAACTTCCTTTCTCCTTGAATCCCACCCCTCCTTCTCATTGGGGAAGACTATATTGTGCTTTAAGAATATTTAAAGGGCACTTAAAATTAACGGATCATTTAAGCCATTATAGGACTTCAAGTTCTGCAATAAATATGCTATTGCAAGCATCTACAACATCCTCTGTAAACTTTAATAAATGTCTTGTTTTGGTTTTGTGGATATTGATTTGGACAAACCAATATGGGGCAAGGATATTCCCCCTATTGGTTAATCTACTGAAATACTGTATTTTGCATCTTAAAGAAAGCCAGATTAAAAGGAAAAAAAAAATTTTGGAGACAGGGCGGAGAAAGGAGGAGGAGGAGGAGGGATAAAAACCACTGAGAAAATTATAATTTATTGAAAATACTTTCCTGTGTTGTTGAATTCTGTTAGTGTAATATGGAAAAAACAATGTGGGAGTTATTCTTCAGTGGATTGGGCTACAGAAAATTGGAGAAGCGTCACATTAAACAGTGGAGGTTTTCAGATGTGTGAAAAAAAAAAGGCTAGGATATGATGAGCTTTTTCAAAATCTAGTTGAAAAATTTCTGACAGAACAGCTACTTCAGATATTGGTGCTTCCAGAAAGAGAAAGATCTGTGCCTTCTCAGCTTGTTCTAGATTTTCAGCCACATAGACATTGAACTGACAAGACAGGGAATATAACAGTGTGACTACTCTGAATAACGTATTGCTTTTCATTAAATTAAGGGTGTTGAGAGGCTTCTCATGATTCTCCAGCTGAGATATAACAGCAACAGCAGCTCTCTGTGCAGTTCATGTTGTCATACTGGAGCATCAAAAATACTGTTGCTTCTTGTCTGTGTTGGACTGACTTGTGCAGTGAGGATGATCTGGAATTCAGATCCTGTAGGTCAGGGTTCCTCAACCTCAGCAACTTTAAGATGGGTGGACTTCAACTCCCAGAATTCCCCAGCCAGCATGGGGAATACCCCAGCCAGCATGGGGAATTCTGGGAGTTGAACTCCACCCATCTTAAAGTTGCTGAGGTTGAGGAACCCTGCTGTAGATGGAAAAGATTTTATGTACTGGGGGAAGAGAAATGATAGCAGGGGCAGTAACCAGGATGAATATGTTTTTATGTAAATCAGGGCTAATGACATTTCTTACTATTTCCTTTATCTCCTCCCTTACTGTTTGGTATGAAGTGTCATCTGCCTGGTCAGTGGAGAAATGGCCAGTAATATCTTCAAGCCTTACTAATATTGTCTTGGGGCAAGGGTTCATGGGATACTTGAAAAAGTGGGCAGGATTTGCCCAATATGATAACTTTTAACCAAGTTATTATGAACATGTATAATCAAAACTGATGGAAAAGAGTTTGAAGCAGGTTTAGTGTGTTGCAGCAGGAGAGTCACTAAATTCAACATTGTGTCACATAAACCTGATGTGGAACTGGATCAAGATAGCTAGGAAGTGGGTGATATCGAAACATCTTGGAACACCTTTTTTTAATTAATGCTTTAGAATAAGTGCATCTTATCTTTGATTGTTTATGGGTGACAGATCCTTGATTGTGTGTACATGTGTTGAATGACATGTGTTCCAGTTCAATTAAAACAGTTTTGTATCTGCTGCTTTGATTGACATAAAGATAATTAGGATTGTAGTTCATTGTCTGGTGAAATGACAATGCAGCTGGTATTTCAGCATAACTATTTTGCTTCCTGAGAAGAACTTTCAAGCTTTGTTACCGGTAATTCCCTGTGAAAGCTGTGCAGTTATGAAGCAGCATATGAATTTATTTTGCTTATTAAAGCCCTTTGAGCATTATTCCCTTAATTTAAACTTGGAGATAAAGGTTAAGGTTGTAAAATTGCCATCTGTGTAGGCTGAAGTTTTCATCTTACTACCGCAAGAATTCTTGTTTGGAGAACTTTTGTGGTCATACGATGAATTGTTTTGTTACTTGAACAAAGTGTAAAACAGAAGAGGCCAGTCAGTATTTCACATCCTGATTCTCATTTCTCAATGGATTCTACCCTTGATTTTAAGATTTTAGAGTTCCTGGGAGATAAAAGGGTCCTGAATAAACATGAAACGTAAGGATCTCTTTCATTAAAAATGAGAGAAACATTTTTCTCTTTTGCCACTAGCCTCTTTCCACACAACTGCTACTAGAATCTCATTCTGTTATGTACCCATCCACACATACTTTTGGGCAATCATTTATATTGTATTTTTATTGCATGTCCATGTGCATAATTTATTTGTTTTTCTAGGCTGTATCATTATGATGCTGCAGTTATTATTCATCTGTTTGGTGTAGGGAGGTCCCAACATTCTGACTGGTTTGATAATATGATTCCAACTGAATGTGGAATGGATTTTATTGATTTTATTGATATGGGACAGAGGTAATTTTAAGCTAATGTTGCTTAGTCCACATCTATCCTAACCACTAAAATACAAGATAGTCAGGATAATTGCTTGGTTCAGTCGTAAAGCTAAAGTATAAGTAATCTTTAATACTACATGGAGGAACTTTGGAGATTTTCAGTCTTACATGTTGCTTTCCTCCTGTATCCTTCTCCAGCAGTGCCATAAGGATAAGATGAAAATCATCTGCATTTTAATTAGTTAAAATCCTTTGCAGCATCCAATCTGAGGACTCTGGTTCCTTTAAACTGAAGTCTGACTACAAGCCTCCATAATTTAATTTATGATTGTTCATTTTTAGTTTAAACTTCCCAGTTTCAGATATAGCAGGGACACCAATTTGTGAAAAAGTGTGTACAGCCATGTCAGAAGAAAATGAGCTATGAGTAAACAAAGCCATGGCAATCTGTAACTCACTCAACCAGAGCTAAATCAAATTATGGTTTAAAACAGTTTTCCCCATCTGGAACTCTTCAGATATTGGGCCCAGAAATTCCATGAGGACTAGTGAGCATGGCCAGTGATCAGGGATGAAAGAGTTGCAGTTCAAAACATCATCAGAGCATTAGTTTGAGGAGAGCTGGTGTAGAATTATATCTCAGGCAATCTATTTTTATTTTATTTACTTATATTTCAAATTTGTTCACCACCCATCTCGCTAGGAAGTGACTCTATCTATATTTTCTACATGTCCAGAAGGTGTGAACAGCCAAGGGAAAAAAAAATCAGAGAAGGTGATGATGGAACATGATACACTTTGCCACTTCGAATTTATCCAGAAGGAATTTCCAGTGCAATATTAAGGCATAGTAATAGCATGAGTTCAGAGTTTGTATTGAGATTTTAATCACCCAGTGGGAAATTTCATTGTGATTTTAGAAATATCACTCAAGAGTGATGTTGATATCTGTTATAAACATAATCTATGCAATAGTTAGTATATTTTATTCAGACTAGATTCTTCTGGAATGTATTGCCGGCAACTGTATACTCATGATTAAATTCTGTATTCTTAATTCTGTAAAATTATGAAGCATTTTAATGGATGGGACTCCTACTGGGCTTCTCAAATTACACATGACATGATCATAGTTACTGGTTCTTTTACTTCAATTAATGAATCTTTATAGCTGCATCTCTCACTGTTTTCCCTTTCTTGAGATCTTTCATGTTCCTGTTTATTTGCTCAAGCTTTGAACGGATGCTCCGTTTATCAAATAGTCAGTACAAAGCAAATTTCTGATGCTGCTTCAGAAAGCAACACAGCCCCCTCACTTCTGAAAGCAAAGTGCTCTTGTTGCTTCATTTCACCTTATTTTTGTAGCCTTCAACACAATAAGAAGTGCTTCATCAAAGGAAATTATGTTGATTACTTACCTTGATTAGAAGGAGAATTTCATTGACTGTGTGTCCCAAAGTGTTTTTGCAGGGTGAAGCCATGCTACATCACATAAGCTTAGGAATTATATATACAAATGTATTGATAGTACCTTCTTTGTTCTATAATAGTTGGCAGGACAAAATGCTCTGATTCTAAATGTAATGCAGCATGTAGATAATCTTGTCTGGGTTCAAAAGCTAAGCAGGGTCAGGCCTGGTTAATATTTGAAATGGGTCTTCCCGGTCTGTAGATTAGGTTGGAAGTTGAAAAACTCTGGAATTAGGCAATGGCAAACCGCTCCCTTGTTGTTGCTAAGAAAATGACATAGATCTGTCCATGAGGCATCGGAATGGAGATCAACTCCAAAGAGATTTTACCTTTAATTTATATTACTTTATTGTTTTTGGATCTTTAATCCTTATTTCAACATAGTTTATTTTACCATTAGACATTTGGCCCTTTTAAAAGTACAGTGCTATATGTAAATCTATAGCTTGTATTGTTTGACAAGGACAATTGGAAATCTTAATCTTGTGGTTGTAAAGTTTATGGTTTGAAAAATAAAGACTTATTTTCTTCAGTGTAAACACAGTGAGTCAGTTTGATTATTATTGTTACTGTTGTGCTTTAAAAGAAATACATTAATTTCTGTCAGGAAGCTTGCACATAATAAATTTTCCAGTAGAGTTAGTTGTAAGTATCTAATGAAGCTCAAGACCCCTTCTTTTTATTTATCTACTTAGCAATTTTGACGTGACAGTTTATATTATTTGTGAACCACATTAGATATTTTAGGATAATTAAATGTTCTATGTTGAAGCGAGACCTTAATGTAAATTGGCAAACGGTGCTGCTAATTCATCGCTGCTACCAAAACAAATAAGACAGTCTTTTCCTAATGTAGATGAAGTGGCAGAAGCATTTGGTTCATCTGCATAACCTGTTTTGCCATGCTTTTGCCCTGCCCTGGAGTATGGAGAAGTCCCTGCCACAAAATTTACTGTGCATCTGGAATGAAACCACGCAATGCTGTTGCCAATACAGCTCTACAATGTGACGATGTAAAGGCAATGATTGGTAGTTTCCATGGCTGAAGTTGGAATGTCACCAACCATGGGAAAAGCTGTCACTAACTACTGTATAGGACATGTGCTGGTCTGATGCTTGTATAGTCCAGACCAGTGTTTCTCAACCTTGGCAACTTTAAGATGAACAGACTTCAACTCCCAGAATTGTACCATTGGAAGACCTGAAGAACCAGGATGGGGATAGATCTTCCTGGAGAAAATCTATGTGACCATTAAGAGTCCACCCCAATTTGATATCAATCAATCAATCAATCAATCAAACCAAATACCATCCAACTCATGCATAAAGATCAACGGTGGAGGCTGTCCTTATGGTTGCATCAACAAGTCTAATTCATACTACAGTGGCAAGGAGTAAAGTCTTTCAATAATAGTGCCCCACTTATGGGACTCTTTCCTGAGAGATACTTGGCTGGCTCTCATGCTGCCTTCCTTCAGAAAGCAGATTAAGACATATCTGTTATTCAGGTGTTTAGAGGATCACAGTTACTCCAGGACCAGCTCAGTGTTAAATTTGCCTCAGTTTTTTAAATGACTTTTTTTAAAAAATGCATTTATTGTTTTTAAGGATTGTTGAATTAATTGGAATAATTTTATTTAAACTCTGGATTCTTCCGGGAGGAAGAGCTATATAGAAAATGTATGTATATATGGATGTATGTATGTATGTATGTATGTATGAATGAATGAATGAATGAATGAATGCATAACATCTGTTTCTGGTTTCTGGCTCCTTACTCTAGAGCATTAGCCCTATCCGAGGACTGATATAAATGGAGGAAACACTTAAATATTAAAGTGAATGTCTTATTGTCTGATTGTGAATTTAATATATGGAAGTCCAATATGTCAAGGATACATACTTGCAATATGCAACAATTTTCTTGCAACATGTTAATTAGATGTGGCTCGGTAACTACTGGATTCATTAAGTTGATATGTAATTGAAACTAAATAGAGATCGTGAACCATGCAAGTTCTCTTTCGATTATGATGTAGCTATCAATTGTGAAAGCAACTCTGTTCTCTTTGCTGGGGAAAGTTATTGCTCATGTTAGACTCAGAGAATGAGAAATGCCCTCCGGCACTAGATAAACCTTCTCTTTCTTTGTGTCTCAGAATAAAGTTCAGCCCTGCAAGACTGGGCAGCCTGAAGGTCTGGAGGGAGGGATAGAAATTGCTTCCATTCCAGATCATGAACTGTTTTCAGATCTAATTTTCTATTGATACAATCAGATTGAGTTCCTGAAGAGCGTGAGAGCAATGAAAAATATATTACAAAAACTCATCATTTTCCATGTTTTTGCTGAAAAAGAAGGCCAAACTGAAAGAACAAGGAGGAGGAAGACAGTTCACTGTGGCAATTCCACTTTTATTCACTTCTTTCTTCTCTTCCAAGATAGCTCTGCCTGTTATCAAATTCTTGTTTTAAATTAAAGTCTGCTTGATCAGGCAGTCATTTGTTTCCCTTAAAATCTGGGCCAATTGTTAATCAGCTGTATAGTGCTGTCAAATTCATTTAAATTAAATAAACAAAAAATGCCCTATTAATGAAATAACTTTGTCAAAACTCAAAGGCAGAGTGGGACAACCTGCAGTCCTCCAGATGCCATTAACTTATGACTCCCATCATCTTATACCCTTGGCTGAATCAACTAGGGATGATGGGAGCTGGAGTTCAGCAAATACCTGGATGACTACATGTGGGTCATTTCTGCTGCAGGAGACTTTGTAGATTTTGTTCCCCTTTTTGTTGTGTTTTCTTACAACTTATCACACTTGTGGACTAATTTGAAGACCCAAGTATTTCTGGTGCTCTTCACAGTTCATGAATTACTGAAGTTGATGTATATTCCTATCTTCATTTTGGCTATTGTTAGCTACTACCTGCTGTTGTACATTAGGCTGGTAGACCAATGGAGATAGTACTGGTTAGTACCAGTAGTCTTCAACAGTTAGATGCCTCCTTGATGGTATCATATCAAATCAAATAAGTTTATTACAGCCGTGAGGCCAGAAAACAGTGATTGTAGTATTGTCTAATGTGAAGGGAAGATAGGACTACACTGTTTTTAGTAATTGTATGGAACCAGAAACAGTAGTTAAATTCTACCAATAATAAAATAAACCTTACATTCTCTGCCTCTTGCAAAATAATACTTGTGGGCAGTATTTACATCATATATAGGAACTACTTGTGTCATATTCAGGAGGAGATGTCTTTCATCTTTGTTGTCATTTTCCCTGAATTTCAGTTACACTTTCAATTATATACATTAAGCTGTGATAAGCTCATCAGATCAAAGCTTTTGCACTCTCTATGTCCATTGTTTGGTCAATACATTTTTTCTCCTTAAAATATGTCTGAATATAAAAATTAATAAAAGTTGCTGAAAGTATTATCAAAGCATTTGAAGATTCTGTCCAGGTGACATCCAGAGCAACAAATAAAAAAAAAAGTGTTTGTATTTTCCCTGGATGAAGAAAATACTAACTGCATAAAAATATTTATAATATTTATTTATTTAAATAAAACATTTAACTGCAGAAACCAGGGTTCTAGCCTCTCTTGCAGATAAAGCAGATCAGAATAGTCACTGAGCCCAGAGGAAGGTCCTATAGCAGATCTGCTGGACAAATTGGGCCTAAGCAGATTGCCACCCTTGTCCTCATTATCTTCAAGCCTCCTTGGATTATCTGGATTGAACAGCCAGGTTTTAAAAAAAAAAATCACTTCCAGAATAAAGCACCAAAATCTGCCTTTGGGCTGTGTCAATTACAGGCACTGACCTGAGGACATGTCTTCAGAAAAGAATTAGTGGGGTGTCTTCACATACTACATGTAGATGTAGACAATTTGTAGGTTTGAAAATAATCAGATGCAACTTTTACTGGCATAGAGAGAAGAACGCAAAGTGCTATAGATAAATTTGGATGCATATCTTGAATATTACAATTAAAGATAAATTGAATGGGTGCATTTTGTTTGAGGCTGACTATTTAATCTAAATAAACTCTTATTTTAGTTATTATTCAGCAGGATCAATATCTGCCGTAGGGTGAAGTTGCAGTTTTGCATTCTTTTTCAATGCTTTCAATGTTATTAGGAGATATGAACCCATATTTACTCCTAAATCCAACTGTTTTAAGCAGTGTTTCTCAACCATAACTTTAAGATGTGTGGCTGGGGAATTCTTCCTTTAATTGAGCAATTGTTTCATCCCCGTCTTTTGGGTCAAGTATGGGTTCAACTGTTGCTTCATCCAGAGAAAATACACACATTTTTTTCATTTGTTGCTCTAGATATGTCTCCTGAATAGAATCTTCAAATGTTTCAGTAATACTTTCAGCAACTTTTATTAATCTTTATATTCAGTCATATACAGTATTCCAGAGTATCTTTCTGTAGGTCTGCTACAACATCTAATTATATATCTAGACTTGCATAAGCTTCCTTATTTTATTTGTGACAAGATGTCTTAGCAGATAACTGTACAAAGGATTTTGAATCATTGTAGCTCAGCCATAAGACTGTCAGCTAAGCACAAGTTATACTGTCAAGGGTGAGAATATTCAAAACTTCGGTAATTGCATTACAAATGTCAGAAACTTCAAAACATATGACTTTTCCACTAGCAATGCAACTTTCCCATCAAGCATCTGATGACATTTTCACTGCATGTTTTATAAATGAAGTCAAAATATTCCATATTTTAACTGAAGAAGCAAAGCGATGATAAACTCTGTATCAGTTTCTGAAATAAGTTGATGCAGGATTTAGCTGTATTACATAAAACCAAGTTTAAGCTCCATCCACAGGGGATATAAATGATTAGGATTAATAAACGTCTTTTTGCACACCAGTATGCTTTTTGTTCACCTTGAACCACTACCATGTCCTGGACTCATAAAGATAAATTTACTTTGCCAGTCTAGCACCACTAGACTCTCTGATATTTATATATCCTACAAAATGCTCTTCAGCCACAGGTTCACTCTCTTCTGCATTGACTATTCTAAGCGTAAGGGACATTTGCCTTTGTGATTTCAGTCTGGGATACAGTTAAAGATCATAGAATAGAGCAGGGTTCCCCAAAGTGGTCAATATTGACCCCCAAGAGTCAATGGGACTATCCATTGTTGTTGTTATTCATAGTACGATTAAAGTAGTTATTAAATTATTTCATATAATAAATGTTTGGGGATTGATGATCAATCTGAAACTTCATGAACGGGTCAATGAGCTAAAGAGTTTGGGGACCCCTGATTTAGAGGCTACAAATATGCTCAAAATTTTCCTGAATAAGAAATGAATACATTTATAAATGTCTTCATTTTTGATGTGCCTGAAGTTTCCTACTCTAAATTGGTCATATTTAGGGGAGGAAGCCACCAAATTGTTCACACTAGATTTTACTTTTTGTTTGGAGAAATTATACCAAAATTGGGAGCCCCCTCAAATACAGGGGGGCAAATGCCCAACTGGCCATTCCTAAAGCCATCACTACTTGTAAACCCTTTGAAAGAATAAACTGACCCAGAACTCAGTATGTTGACAAATGATATTATACACTAATATTATCTCTTAATTTACTAGCTCTTGTAAATAATACAAATATTTCTTACATGATTTTTTAAAATGGTATACTACTTCAGTGTTGATTGCCAAAAGGCATAATATGTATTCAAAAAATGCTGTAAATGTAATAATCAGTCTGAGTCATTTTTTTCCATACTTGATGGCAATGTAACAAATTCAGAAATTCTGGGAAATGAGGTGTCATAGAATGAAACAGATTTTAAATCTTGACTTTCCTTTCCAGCTAGCTCTTTCTCTGTTAAACTAAGCCTTATATTTTTACAAAGTATAATAGCTTGCTTTGTTCATGATAATACTGTTAGGATATTTTGTGCTTAGAAAAATGGAAACCTATATACAGGTTAGGAAGGCAGGGCATGGTGAAACAGACTGGCTCCAGCTTGGCAAAGGAGTGAGACAAGGCTGCATACTCTCCCCTTATTTATTCACCCATATTTATTCAATATGCTGAATATATATTAAGAGAAGCTGGATTGGAAGGAAATGAGCATAGCTTTAAAACTGGAGGAAGAAACATTTTCTCTGTGCTGATGACACTAGTCTGGCAGCTGAAAATGCAAAGGATCTGCAAACTTTAGGAAATAAAAGTCAAGGGACATAATGAAAAATGGGACTAAAATCAAATGTAAAGCAGACCAAACTAATTACAACAGGTACAACAACCAGTCTTGGAATTGATAATAAAAATATTGAAGTGGTAGATAGCTTCTGTTTTTTTTAGAATCAACCATTAACAGTAAAGGAAAAACTGGTCAAGAAATATGCTGCAGACTAGCACTTGGTAGAATAGCCATGAGGACCTTGAAAAAGATACCCAGGTGCTATACATACAAAGATCAGAATTGTGCAGGCAGTGGCTTTCTCTGTGACACACTATGGAAGTAAAAGTTGGACTTTGAAGAAGCAGGATAGAAGGGGTATTGATATTTTTTCTCTATTGGGTTTGAGAAGGCTCCTGAGAATCCCACGGGCAGCCAAGAAAACAAATAAATGGATCATCAAACAACTCCATCCAAAGGCCTTCCTTGAGGCACAAAAGACCAGGCTCAAATTATCATACTTCAGACACATTATGCAAAGACCCAGCTCTCTGGAAAAGGCTCTAATGCTGGGAAAGGTGGAAGGCAAGAGAAGAGGAAGACCAGCAGCAAGGTGGATGGATTCAGTTATAGACAATGAGTGCACTGTTGGAAAACTTGAAGGAACAAGTTAGGGACAGATTGTCATGGAGAAAATCTATCTATGTCAGTGTTGTCCAAACTTGGCCACTTTAAGATGAGTGGACCTCAACTCCCAGAATTCCCCAGCCAGCCATGCTGGCTGGGGGATTCTGGGAGTTGAGGTCCACTCATCTTAAAGTGGCCAAATTTGGACAACACTGATCTATGTGGTCGCTAAGAATCAACACTGACTGTATATAATCAGTAAATCAATCAGAATACTTTGTGTTTCTTACAGAAAATTACACTCAATTCCTTCATTACAGGACTGGTGTATCAAGTTCTGGAAGGATGCGTTAATGTAAAAAATAACTTCATATTTTAAAAAATAAGTCTGATATTAACTTCAACTTGGAAACCATTTTTGGATTATAATTCTGTACATAGATTTCTGCCAGAAATTTGGGTTTATTTTAACAAATGAAAACTTAAAGCACTGAATTCTGTCTCATTGACCATAAATTTAAGGATGGATTATTTCAAGAGTAGCCTGAAATTCCTGTTAATTTTTGTTATTTTGACTGATGATTCTTATTATTTTGGTTAACTTTCTTAATTTCTGACTTGACTTTAATAGCACCATTATAATAATTTTATAATAATTAATTATGATTATATAACAACAACAAATGTCTTCTATTCTCATTCGGTGTTGTTGTTAAAGTACTGGACTAGAAATTAGGAGACTGTGAGTTTTGGTTTTCCTTTAGTGATGAAAGCCAGTCACTCTTTTAACTCAGCCTACTTCACAGGGTTATTGTTGTGGGAAAATAGGAGAAGGAAGCATTATATACACCACCTTTAGTTGTTCAAAATAAAGATAGGATAAAAATCAAATAATTATCTTGTAATCATTTTTCTGGCTGTTATGGGTTTTATGTTTTTGTATGTGTTTTTATTATTTTTAATATTGTGAGCCATCCAGTCATGTATGTGAGATGGGTGGCCGTACACACCCCCTAAATAAAAAAATGTTATTATTTTATAAATAAAGATTATTATTTTAAAATAATAATAATAATAATAATAATAATAATAATAATAATAATAATAATAATAATAGATATATGTTGTCTTAATTTAGGCAATAATGCCAAAATATGTATACTGTTTTAATTTAGAATAATAGAGGATTTTAGGAGCATTACTTACAGCAAATATCTCTGCAAATCATATAAACGAAATGGTGGTAATTCTTGACTCTGGGTTAAAAAAAAAAAAGTCAATTAGCTTCTCTGACTTTATTAATTTAGAAAACAAACACTGGGCAAGGCCAATTAATTGCAAAAAAAACACACACACAAAAAGAACCGATAGACACATTTTTATTAGACTGAGCAAGGCCAAGAGGCAACACTTCAGATATGTCAAGGTCTTTATATATTTCTATGTCATTGTTATTGGAAAGTTTTGTAAAAATGAGATAATAATTAACAGGGTTCTATGAAGACTGGATTCAGAAGTGATTGATCAGATCTCTGAGCTGAACTGAACTGACTATCCAAATGGAACTGGCAATTTGGACTGAGTCAACAAATCAGACAATTTGGAAGGGCATTGTACATGTGATTCAAAGCAAAGCATGGAAGTGAATCAATTAAATTCACCAAATTGATTTAAATAATTGAGTGATAGTGAATTGAAAATCCAAATTGAACTGACAGTTTGAAAGAGTTTGGAGCCAATCTGTATCCTCTAATAATGAATCTGCATTATTGACCTTGGAAAAGTTTTTATGTGCATGACAGCAAAATTCTAAATTATGTATTTTTCAAACTGGATTACTATGCAGAGTGTATACAGTACATTAGTAGCTTCATCATTGGGATGTGATAGAATTGAGCTAAATGTGTTTTCAAAAGGGAGGATGTAAAATATTACAAATGGAAAATTACAAAAGAAAGAATCATCTGTTATGTTTCTTTATTGCACATCATCCTCCAACACACTTAAACGTCCTTTCAGACTGAAATAGGACAGCCACGTAATGAAATGTGAAGGATCATTCAAGAGATACATTCTCCCACAATATGATGGAAATGATCTCTTCCCAAACAAATTGCCACCTATTCTGACAATTATCCTTCATGCTCACTGATGAAAGGTATGCTTTGCAACAGATTTGAATGACCGAGGGACACAGTTTCTACCCAAAATGAAATAAGTGATGGGTGTACTTCCTTGGCCAGAACAACTTCCCAAGCTTAAAAAATAATGTTCTGTTTGAACAAATGGGGTGATTGAAACTGGTGACGATCATATAGTTGATCTCATTGTGGTAATGACCTCTGATTGCCCTTCATTGTGTGTGTCCATTTTTCCGAAGTTGTCCATGACCTTGCTTTGGTTGACTAGTTTTGCATTTGCTGTCTGTTATACAGCAGAGACTTCACCAAGACTTGGGTTTATTCATTGCCATGCACAATCATGGAAGGCTTCTACAATATAGACTTAATTTAGCAGCTCTGCTCCCATGTGGTTTACCAACAGGTGAAGGAAGAAAAGGCAAGCATGGTCTGTGCTGAGTATAACATATGATCATATGCTGGCTGAGTTCATGCATAAAAGTTCCCAAGTATTTTTTAACCATGGTTTGTAAGCCAGCCATAGGGTTCTACTCACATGTAATACTGACTTGCAATGTTTGAGTTCACATTAAACTACTGTGATCTGGGCTTGTGGGTTTTTACTGAGCCTGTCCCGATATGCTCTGAGATCACTTTTTAAAGAAACTGTTTCCTTTGCTTTGATTCTTTTTGGGCAGTTTTCTTCTAAAGCACATAACATCTCCCAAAAGATTAAATCACTGAATTCATGGCTGTTTATTCTGACACTCTGCTAATTGGATTGGATTGTTGCCATAACTAGAGCTGGATTGTCAAAATTAAAGCTGGTGAAAAGGACTATTTTATTTCTATTTCTCCCACAGTTAGAACAGACTTTGATTTCTACTGTGGTTTGAAGGTGAGACCAATTTCTTGTGGACAGAAGAGAATCAAAGCTGTGTTCAGATACAAAGAGAATTATTTTGCTGATATAATTCGCAGTGCGGATGAAATAGCAGTTGGCCATTCTGAAATATTAACAAGGTGTTAACAACTTGGAAGACGTTAAAAGCCTTTACTGTATGTTTGTTTTGTTAGGGGACTTAGGTGAAAAAGAGAGATCTAGCTAATAATCCAAGAAAAGTGGCAAGAGAGATCCACTAGATTGGCTGTTGCCTCAAGCCAAGAAGTCAGTAATCGTATTTGCTGCTAGCTAATATGACTTTCAAAGGAGGTCACACAATCCACTCATGAAGGAAAAGAATATCAGTATTTATATGAGTATTACTTAGTTAATGAAACCTACTTATTTAGAAGTGTATACCTAAAAAAACAAAATGACCGGACAAGGGCAATGAATTTGACTCAAGGTGAACTGTACCAGTGGTTTGCCTCAGCCAATATGATCTTGCTTGGGCTTCTTGGAAGAAAATTTTTGCCCCAAGATATCTAGAAGACAGAGCTTGAGGGAGAAATACTTGGGATCTGATAAAAAAAAAAGGGGGGGGGGAATGAGAGAATGATTGCAAGGCCAAGATTCTTTGTATGGTGCTGAGTGGGGACTGTAGGAGGACCAACCACTATCAGGGGACATTGCAGAAGTCAGCTGGCAGGTTGTTGAGACACAGACTCTTAATGTTTTTTTTTTAATTGTATTTTTAAACAATCTAACTTTCCTCTGAGAGCTCAGACTGCAGCCTGGCAGGATGGGGAAAGAGGACTCCCCTCATTCTAGCCTCTCAACAAAAATTCTGTGAGGTAGGTTGGACTGAGAAAAGTGTGACCCAGCAGGACCCATTGACAAAGGCCTTGCAGTTGTGTAAGACCTTGAACTTGGATCTCTTAGTCCAAGGCTAACACTTAACTCTACATTACACTGACTCTCAAGCTTAGGCCACTGGACCACAGTAACAACACTCCTGAGATACTCAAAATGAATCTTCAAGGAAAGAGGAAACAGATATCCAACAACAATAATAAAATAACTGTATAGGTGGCAGGGAGAAGTACCTCAATCCCATTACTTTATACCATTTCACATAGAGATGATTATTGCACATTACTCTCTCTCTCTCTCTCCCCCTCTGTCACACGCACGCACGCATACACACACACACAAAACACACTTCCATATATAATATGACGTCTTTCTTCGGATTATGTCTGATCTTATACTCAGCTTTATCTGAGCTGATGGTTCTGTGGGCAGCCTTCATTACATTCTTATATTGTTTTGTTCCTTAAATCATACCCATGACAGTTCTGGTAAGTCAAATTATGATTCTTTCTCACATATAGTTGCCTCACATATGCAGAGATCAGGTGTTCAGCCTTCTATCAAAAGTGATGATTTTAAGGATATTAAGCAGATTTCTCTTCTTCTGGAACTAGTATTCTGCTCAAGTGGATTGAGCTTTGTGTCGTTTTGGGTGAGGGGCAGCAGCGTTTTAAAATCGCAATGCAGTGGGATTCATCTGTAAACCAAACACGATTTTGGCTTACGTGAGAATCACTGTGGGATTGATCTGCTGTCCTAGAGAACTTACAGGCCATTTTCAGATTTTTTAAGTCTAGCTTACACTGAGAAGCTATGCTTTGTCACAAGAACAATCCTACCGACTGCAGAAGATAGGGTAGTTTTTAATTCTCTTTCAGCTCTAGAAGGCTAATCTTTCATGGCTGAGAATCAAAATGGCACTAAAGGGTTTTTGGAAAAAGAAAAAAAAAATCTCTGCCTCTGCCACCAGGCAGTTGGCGATGCCTTACTTTTCTTCCCTGTCAACATTTGATGTTTTCTGCGAAATGAATTCCAAATCTTCTGTTGAGAAGGACAGTGTTTGTGGACTATTTTCTGTAAATAAAATTGTATTGACTTATTGAAGAGTTCAGAGATGCTTATAAGATCACAATGGTAGCTTGCAATGTCTTTGTTAATACAGAAAATATTTGACACCATTGGAAGTCCCCCCCTCTAAAGTATAGTGACTGCATCTGAACAAGGCAGGATTTACCTAGTTTCTTTCTTATGTTTGTTTAGGTTGGCCTTACTTATTGTGTAAAAAATGTGGTGGTTGAATAGAGATGCTTAGTCAGATCGTAGCTATAGGGGTTTTATAACTGTTCATTCCTGGCCTATCTTGGTTCTATATCATACACAATATTTCTCTTTGTTGATGGTAGCAGGAGTGTGCATGTTGGTGTTTGCGTGTATTATGTCAACTGCAACAATATAAACAAATTATACATGATGATCACAGAAATGGGATACGTTTGGTGAAAATGTAGTTATAGAAGACACACACACACACACACACACACAGATCTTGCTCTTGTTGTTGAAAATTAGTTGGAAATGGTAACATTGATTTTTGGCAGAAAAAAATTTAGGGGTGAATTTCAGGGACGGAAAAAGAAAAAGGATCTAGGGACCATCTGTGAATGGTGGATTGCCATTTCTGCTTTTGCCTTATGCAGGAATTTGTGTGCATACAGGTAGAGCTAAATTGAGTTGGAGAATATGGGCATATAAGTAAGTACGTATGTCCTCTGTTGCTTGCAAAGGTATTTCCATATGTAGAGGAAGATCTAAAAAAAATGCAGGAACGTATTTTAGCTGCATTTCTGTGCAAGTATCATTAGAAATGCACTAAACATTTCAAATTGGAAAGGTTTTGATCTCAAAGCATCCCATGTTGAGCTTGAAACATTTATTGAGTTCAACATGCATTATTTCAATCTTACTAGGAATGTTCCAGTGCTGTTCTGGCCCCCTCTGAGAAGTGTCTTGACTTTGAAATGGTCCCCTTCTGAATTTGCAAAAAATGTTTTGGCTTGGGTTCATGTTACATATTGAGTCCAAACCAAATGACATTATTGCTTAGCACAAAATGTAAACTCAGCCCCTGTATGTGAAACTCTTTGAGAAGCGAGTGCCATTTTTCAGTGGTAAGTTATGGTATACATTCAGTACCTAAATAAACATAATGATAAATTACAAAAACTAAATAACATAAATGTGAAATGTATATATGATTCCTATGAATGCAAGGACATACTGTCTTTTTTGAGGATGATTTTCAATTTCCTAATCTACTCTATAGCTGTGAGATTTCTTGATGGCTTCCCATGCAAATACTAGCCAGGTTTGGCCTTGCTTAGCCATTTGAGATCAGCCAAGGTCCTTGAACTTTTCAAGGATGCCATAGACATACCACATTGCCTGACATATTTGTACCAAAGCCATGAGGAAAATGTCCAAACCTCAAAAGGAGATGAGCTTTGCACAGCTATAAGAATTCCTGTCTTAAGTTGTAGAACCTCACTTTATGAGTTCACTTATAGCCCATGTACTTGTTGAAATAAGCTGTGTGGATGAAGCTTCTCAACTGTAAACATCTTGATACAGGAAGTTCTACACCTCTTTCACCTAAAATAAATACAACCTTCAGGTACCATAGACTTCATGTGGATTTATGAGATTTCCAAAAAGCACTGTATTCATGCACCAATGCTTTGGGTACATAGAGGTTTTAGTTACTGAAACAAGGTAAGACAAAAAAAAGAATCATAAACGACATTCTACGAGAGTGCAATTTCTAGTTCTGGTTCTTTCATTTATTAAAAAAAAGTAATATCACCTTTTATTTTAACAGGTACATCTGCCAACACATAACCATGTAGGAGTTTGCTTGCAAGATGTAACTAATAGTAATTTTAAATGAATGAATGAATGAATAAATAAGTTGTTTTTAAAAACTTTTTAACTGTTAAGGCCCATTTCTATTTTGTAAGCTATTTTCTTACAATGTATCATCGGCTAATGTCATCAGGTGAAGTGGTTAAAGGTTAAAATGGAATATTTCTTGCCTTTTATGTCTTGCCCTTTTGTCTGTGCTTTAATGATCCTTTATTTAGTCATTTAAAATATTTAGAGCCTCCTAAGATTTCAGAGTAGGTTACCATCCATAAAAGAATAGAAAAATAAAACGGGAGAAAAAAGATTAAAGAGCAGTAACCATAATATTATAATAAAGAGGCACAGGTTCTCAGAAAGGACAATACAGTGTGGCAAGACTGTAGCTGTAATGTCCTGAATGCTAAAGTAGAAAGCCAATTTTACCTGGTGCTGAAAACCAGAAAATGTTTCCCAAGGGAAGAGTGTTCCAATGCTGGATTTTGTAACTAAGAAGTCTCCCCCCATGTTTGTGTGTATGTGTATGTGTAT
The DNA here is from genome assembly GCF_059951505.1 of Python bivittatus. Lineage (NCBI taxonomy): Eukaryota > Metazoa > Chordata > Lepidosauria > Squamata > Pythonidae > Python > Python bivittatus. The sequence goes on from NW_028277073.1 coordinate 8,050,883, forward strand.
GTGTGTGTGTGTGTGTGTGTGTGTACATATGTACATACACACACACACATATGTACATACACAGGGGGGAGGCTTCTTAGTTACAGAATATTCAGCATATATATCGTCTGCTCTTGGTCTGATAAAGGTTCAGGAGACTTTTATGTAAGCAGGCAAGAATAAGCTTCTTTGTTATCAGTGAAGAGACCTGCCTCCTTGCTAGATCATAGGAAGGGTGTTAGAAAGAGAATAAGAAAGTCTCCCCCCTACCTGGGAATTTGTGGCTTCTAAATGGGAAAGAGTTCAGTTGCTAGAATTCTTGTAACCCCATTCTGTTCATTTCAATCAGTCTTCCTAAAGAGAACTCTGTGAGAATTATGCTTGTTGGAAATAATCATTTTTAGCTTTAGGCAGCAGCTGAAGAACCTGAGCACCCTGCTCCCAATCTTTGGCTGTTAAGGAGCACCCACACTACAGATCCTAACATTTCTGTGCAATTCAGGCATATGCATAGAGGCTGGTGCATACAGGGAGAGGTTCTTCTTCATATGTTGAACTCCTAAATGGTTTAAGTGTCACTACAAATATTTGATGTCAATGGCAATCACATAGCCTCTTTGGTATACAGATGATCACCTGTTCCTGTAGAGATGACATGGAAGATATTGGAGGAGGGCTCACTGTTGCCTGAAATACAGTAGTAATATATATATTTCATATATATTTTATATTTCATATATATATGAAATATAGTAGTAAAGTGTCACAATGGTACTTTGGAAGAATGTTAATCCCTTCACTTTTCTGAATGGAAATGACTGGTCTGTAGGCCATGGTGAATGGCTGGCTGGATAATTTGAAGATGAATTTACATGTCTATGCTATTTTGATTTAGTGCAGCCCATAGTTAGGAAAAACCTTTTATTGTTTTGCCAGGAGTATATGTATAATCAAATACCAGTTCTGAGTGAATGGGATGATTCCAAACCTGAATTTCTTCTGTTAAGTGGAAGACAAAACAAGGTGTGAATAGCTCTTAATTGCTAACCCTAATGCCAGAGTAGAGCAGTGGCCCTTGCTCCTCAAAATATGAAGTGTTCATGACAGTAGTATGATCATGGGTATTGTCAAACAAATATTGCTTTTAAGACAAACTCTACAAATGTTAGAGTTTGGGGAATAAGGGAGGATGGCTTGGTTCATGGCTTTTTGGATCATGGATGGCCTGGCCCCATAAGTGTGTTTCAGTCCTTCTAGGATTGGGGGGCATGTCTGTCATTAGGCCAGACTCTGAATGTCTGTTTTATTCTTTTTAGTATTAATAGGTCATAGTTAACATAACCCCAACCTGGCTTAGGGCAGGTTTAAATCTCAAGTCAGCACTAATTTAACAGGCAGGAGTACATGTTTATCAGGCTTAAGGATGAGGCCTTTGAATAGGTGACATATCTCTAATGTATGTTTGGAAATGGATCAGACTGAATTTTACTTCAGTGCTAAAAGGTGTCAGCAGGGAAGAGGTAAAAAAGGTCAAGATGGTACCCACAAACAAACAAAGCCTGCTCCTTAATGTGGCTCATAATGTATGTAAAAAAGGAGTAGAGCTTTGATTGTCTGGTTGTGGCTATCATCTTGGATTTTTTGACCCCCTCATTGTGGACGCTCCTATTTAGCAAGCAATTTAGGGCAAGGGGATGAGCTTTATGACCCACAGAGCTCAATCTAACCATCTCCTTTCCAGCATTTCTCATTTGAGGCAGTTACCTTACTTTTCTTAATAATAGGGCCAGCTCTACCCATTTATACAGTAACCAAAGTATGTATGATTTTTAAGATGTAAATATCCTTCAAGTCAGGCATGATTCCTTGTGGCCTTATGGATCCATCCATGAATTGCTTGTTTGTTTGTTTGTTTGTCTATCTATCTATCTATCTATCTATCTATCTATCTATCTATCTATCTATCTATCTATCTATCAACAATACAGAAATGGTTTTCAATTTCCTTCTTCCAGGAGTTAGCTATTTATATGTTGGCTTTTCAGTCTTCTCTATAGTTCTGGATTTCCCATGTGATTACTTATCCCAAGTACTAACTGGGCATGACCCTGCTTAGCTTTTGAAGATCAGCTAACACTGGATAGCTTCTAGATTCATGTTCCTCCTTTTAAATCCAAACAAACTGGACTGACAATAGCGTGCAAGATCAGTGACTGTAATCTCAATGCAGACTGGGATTTGCGGATTAGACTGTTGGGAGCCTATTGGGATCTTGAAATAAATATATCACTTTTATTTGCAATGTACATTTCCAGGAAGGACCCATTCATACAAATCAATAGGAGAAAAGAATTAAAGTTTATGCTCCTCTACCCTACAGCAAAAATTTGCATTATAGGCTCTGGAAGAGGAAGACAAAGCTCTTGTACCTACTGTGTAAGTTACATATTTAGTCTGCAACTGAACTTTTCATTGTTGTAGTTGGCATTTTGCCAGGATTGTCTGTCAATAATTGCTTCTTTAAGTTCTTGTAAGCTCTTCCTTGGGTGATCGATGATTGTTTCTTACCACCTTGTCTTCCACTGGCCTTTTTTATTGCCTTCAATTTTTCCAAGCATCAAGGTCTTCTCCAATGACACTTGCTTTTGCATTATTTGTCCAAAATAGTTAAAGCTTAGTTTGATTATTAGGGTTTCAAGTGAGCAGTTTACCTCATCCACTATTGAATAATTTGTGCAGTTTAAAGTGTTTTCAACACTTTTCTTCAGCACCATAATTCAGACACGTCAACCTTTCTTTGTTCAGCCTTTCTGATGCTCCGGATTTCACAGCCATGTGTTACAGCTGGAAAAACCAGATAGTTCCAGTATTGTTTTCTCAAGTGATGATTATCAATGCTGAAAGAGTTTACTGCTATATAGACAGGATTACAACAACAGGATATGACTGGGTGTTCTAAACAAATCAATTCAAATGGCCTCAGGTTTTAAGTAACTCAGTTTCAAAACCAGAATCTATTCCTATCTTTTTTTCCTATTTTTTAAAATTATTACAATGAACATTTTGTAAATGTAATTTTTGTAAATATTTGATTAAAAAAATAGAATTCACTGTTGCCTCTATCACTTCTCACATGGATAATTCTGTTTCTTTCAGGTACTATAAAGTAAGCTTAATTCTGGGAGGATATGGTAGAACTAAAGAAACTGTGATGAAGCAAAACAATTCAGTTCTCTCCTTCTGATAAGAACTGGTGCTTTTCCTTCACTGTGAATTTTTCTCATGTTTACTGAGATGTACTGTAAGGCTTACTCCCCTATAAAAGGGCATGGCACAAAAGCTGCATTAATAGTCTTCTGTTATTTTCACATCTTTATATGGTTGTGAGGATTTTATACATGTCTGAAGTATGAAAATCTACGCAAAGCTGAAATAATCATTTCTCCTTTTTGGAGTTGGAGATCTTGGTGGGATATGCATATTTGCATAGATGCATGTTGGCTGGAATGTATATATTTTGATATGGAGCTGTAATATATTAATGTATTAACAGAGCAAATGAAATGACTTTAAGATTTGTACTCATTTTGAGATCTTTAAATAGGAGACCATAGAATCAGGAGGAGGAACGTCTAAAAAATCACCTTACTTGATATACCAAGTCAAGGATTCATTCTTCCCATTTTTCCCCACAACAGCAACTCCTTTGAGGAAGATTGGGCTAAGAGACTAGTCCAAAGTCACTGAATGAACTTCTGTGGCTGAAAACGGACCTGAACTTGTGTCTTCCCAGTTCAAGTCAAATATCTTAACCACTTTACTATATGGGATCTGATGTCTTAAATTCCTAACTTTTAAAACCATCTAATCAGCTTCCATAAAGGCTTGTTGTTGTGTTTTTATTGTTTTAATTCACTTTGTTTTGGGGAATACTTTGGAATGAGCAGTGATTTAGAATGATTGTAGTGATTGGAAAAAAAGAAGTAATGTCAACTTCTAAAAAGTGCAGTTATGAACTTCTAGACAATTGCTCCTTAACCCCATGTTTTCTAAGGGTGTCTAGCAGTAATTTTTCAACATAAAGAAACAAGAAATATTTGGTGCAAAGCAGAATTGTCTTGCAAAGTGCTTCGTATCGAACTCAATGTCAAATCATGTTTGATCTTAACACTTCAGAAAATCGGTTTTTAGAATCTGAAGTATATATGTATTTCCCTTATGTAAGTCTTCCCAAATTCAATGGACCTATTCCTAACAGAGTAGGTACAGGATTGCAGCTGTAGTTATAGAAAGATCTTACATGATTGCAAAGGCATTTTTTATGAACTGTCCAGTTCCACTAGTCCTAGACTGGGATGAGTTCCCAGTTGGACTAGAAGTGCCTTTGTGCCTGTAGAGAGCTTCCTTGGTATATGCTAGGCTTTCTGTTCCACCTGACTTTTCCCATTAAAAAAAAAATGAAAAAGAAAAAACTTACAAAGTTAAAAAAAAAAGAGAGAGAGAGAAAAGCTAGCATGCCGAAAAACAAAGTAAAGCAGAGCTCCAGCCTCCAACCTCATCTTTATTTCCAAAAATGCCTCTAGATGTCCTTAGGGCATTTAATTATTTTATTTTATTTTATTTTATATTTTTGTTCTGTGGTAGGCAGCTATAATCCAGCATTTTCTTTGGAAGTATGTTCAACAGCCAAGATAAGAGGCAAAAGTAAGAAAGGATAATAGAAAACTTCCCATGGGGGTTGAGGTAGAGGTGATGGCAGGTATCGGTCTGGTAAATTTGTATTTTGCATTGGTTATGGTCCCTGATATCCATTTTATAAAAGGAAATCCCAAACAGGACTATTACTCCACACAAATGATGTGAATCTGCATTATTTGTGCACAGAAATCATGACGCACATGGTACCACTCCCTCTTCCCATTGATACCCATGCATGATTGGGTCCAAGTCATTAATATGCAGAAAATAACGTGAGAAATGCTGGGCAAGAAGTTATTGTTATTAAGATCGCTGGGATAAACATCAACAATCTCAGATTGATATCACTTTGATGGCTTTTGTTGCAAGTAAAAATAATGGACTACAATAGCTTATCTGCTGTTCAGATATTAAAAACTAAGATTAAGTTAATAGGTAATGCCTATCCAGTGCAAGTAGGTGGAGAAGAAGCTGAAGTAGTCATAGACTATATCTTTCTAGGCTCAGGAGACAACACACTGATAACAGACATACATATTGTCAAGGGTATGATTTTCCTAGTGAACATCATATAACTCTATGCCCCTATCCAATAAAAGAAAACACTGAAGAATTTTATGATAAATTTCAAGAAGTGATAAATTCAACTAAACTGAAACCTTTAGAAATGAGACTATAGAATAACAGAAACATTAGTGGAGAGAAATATGTCCAGGAACTGACTCCACTAGAAGTTGCCAAGTTGAGAAGCACGATGTGCAGATGAAATACATGTAAATACCCATTGCACTCTTTACGAACTGCAAGAAAACAGGTGATATGCAGTACTACATCTGCATATCGACAAACTTCGGTATATGTTTTGAAGGATCTCAGTATTATCCTATTTTTAACTGACTTATGTTGTTCACTGTCCAGTTGGGTGGCCTATAAATTTAATAAATAAACATCTAGAAAGGATGTTGTACAATCTATGGGTGACTGAAATGCCAGATTTGGAGAAACAGAGGAACTTACTGTATAAGTCTTTTGATTATACAGATCATGTCAGAATGTGGAATATATTAAGGCAAATATATATTAATATATTATTTATATCTTATAAAGAAAAATAAATTAATATTATTATATTATATCTTATTCTCTTTTATTCTTAAGAGGAACCTTCACAATGAACAAGAAGTTCCTGTTGAAAACAGGAGTTTATAGTAAAAGAATGCTTCAGAATAGGGAACAGAAAAAGTCAAGGATACACATTGTCCTTCATTGATTATAGAAAGGCCTTCAGTTGTGTTGACCACGTCAAGTTGTGGAATGTGCTTAGGAAAATGAGAATTCCGGGACATCTCATTGTCCTTATGTGAAACCTATACGCAGGTCAGGAGGCCACAGACAGAAGGAATATGGTGAAACAGACTGGCTCCAGGTTGGCAAAGGAGTGAGACAAAGCTGTATACTCTCGCCTTAGTTATTGAATTGATATGCTGAATATATATTGAGGGAAGCTGAATTGGAAGAAGATGAGTATGGTTTTAAAATCTGATGAAGAGGATCAATAACCTGCACTCAGCTGATGACGTAATGTACTGTGTTAGCTGAAAATGCAAATGATCTACAAGCTCTAGTAATGAAAATTAAAGAGCATAGTGGAAAAAAATGGTACTTTTTAATGATTGGATATAAAAAAAGACCAAACTAATGACAACAGCCTTAGAACTTACAGTGAAGATATTGAAGTTGGTGAACAGCTTCTGCATTTAGGATCAACTATCAACAGTAAAGGAACCAGCAGTCAAGAAATACACCTCAGACAATGTTATCCCTTCGAGGTAATCCAGAGAGGAAGCCCAACCTTTATTGTAAGATTACAGTAACAGAATCTTGCAAAACTGAAAACATTTCTCCCCTCCTTTCCTTTACTCTCTGGAAAATTAGGGAGGGTCCCTTCTGAAATGTTTCCCATGTCCTCCCTCCTTCTGTGGACTGAGATATCTTTTACATGCGGTTCTTCCATCAGTCTCCCAAAGTCATTCCCCTTACTAAGCCATTACAGACAACAACTTAGCAAGGTAGTGGTGAAGGCATTGGAGGATATCAGATGCCATAATGTATTTATGTCTACAAAGATCAGAATTGTGTAGGCAGTGGTTTTCCTTGACACGCTATAGAAGGAAAAGTTAGACTTTGAAGAAGAGGATGGAAAGAATATTGGCACTTTTGAAAGTTGATATTAGAGAAAACTCCTGAGAATATGATGGATAGCCAAGAAAACAAACAAATGGATCATTGAACAAATCAACCCACTTCTCACTTGAGGCAAAAATGACCAGGCTAAAATTATTTCAGACACATTGTGTGAAGACCTAGCTCTCTGGAGAAGGTGCTAATTCTGAGAAAGGTAGAAGGAAAGAGAAGAAGAAAATAACCAGCAGTAAGGTAGATGACTCATTTACAGAATGAGTTTACATTTATTTTTTAAAATTTAAATATATATTTAAATATATTTAAATAAATATTTAAATAAATATTATATTTATTATAAATATAAATATTACATTTACATCTTTGGAAGAAGTGAAGAGCCAGTTGATCACCAGGAGTTGACATGACTTGATGGCATATAATCAATCAATTAATCAATCAATCAGTGTTGCATGTCCCTACAAATAAATGGAAAATAGGACTATGAGAGAGGAAGTTAATGTTGCTTCACTTATATCAGCATTTCTTACATGTATTTGGAATTAGTGTAAGCAGGTAGCAAGCCTTATCATCTTTGTCAAGGCTCCCAAGTTAAGCAGGATAGGGATGAGAAGTTTCCAGAGAATGCCAGAACTGCAGGCTAGATTGGAAAGTCAGAACAAATTCTGGAGGAAGGGAGTAGCAGAACACTTGCATATTGCTGCTAAGAAAGTTACATAGATATCTCTGTGACATTCACCAAGTGCTGACTTTGATTTGAAGGAGAACTTACATTTTAGTTGAGCTAGACGGCTATTAATGATTAGAGAGACTTGGCGGGTTGTAGTGATTGTACATACTCTCCTTTAAGTTACTGTAACTACTTAGCTCCCATTGTTGCTTCCATCAAATTCCTATTCTTCTAAGTTGGTTATGGTGTCATTCAAGTGGTTACTCTTCACATCTATGCCACTCAGCTGAGTACCGCAGCTCAATTTAATTAGTGCAGGAAGTCACAAGAGAACCACTGTTCTAACTGACACAGTTAGGAATGCTCTTAGTTTCGTTTCTTAGTATAATAAGTTGTTAGAAGAACTAGGATAATTAGTAACTGGAAGCTATCTTTTGTCTTAATTTATGAAACAGCATTTAAACAACTAGCCTGTGCCTAAACTTGGCGATATATCTATATATCTATAGGTATCTATATATATACTGTATATATATATATATATATATATATATATATATATATGTGTGTGTGTGTGTGTGTGTGTGTGTGTGTGTGACAGTGGAGCTTGAAACAGTGAAGGTTGAATGTACGTGGCATTTTGGGAACATAATAATAAGAAACTAATGTTATGATAACATTTCCAATGTTCTTTAAAGCTACCATTGAAATCATTGAATTCCTGCTTTGCACTGCAGACAAATGTCTGGAAAAAAGACTAGATGTTCAGTGAATTAGCATTTTTAAGAAGAGACTTCAGAAACCATTGACTATGAAAACCGTAGCTTCCTTTTCATTTTTTATAATTCAGTTAAAATTGTCTTAAAATAACTGTCATAAGAAGCAGACTTTCTTTTGTATAAAGGAAGTTTTGAGATATCGAAACTTCAGAAATCTGGACAGCTCCATCACTCCTGACCTTTAGAAAAGCCTTAAAAACTGAACTATTCAGAACAGCATTTATTTAAGATCTGTCATCAACACACCTGTTACGATGATTATGATGTCTGGGTATAATTTATGAATGGCATTGAAGTTTTAAGGATTATTATTTCTGTTTTTCTGTTATAGTCATTTTAGGTTAGTATTATTGTTGCTATTATTTTATATACTACCATGGGTCTGCATGAAGTGTGACTGTATATAAAGTAAATAAATAAAAATGAATACATAATTTGGAATAACACTATCAGCTGATCAGTGCAGATCACTTTGGGCCCTATCCCTGTCCATGAAGAAATATACCATGGAATGGTGAATAAATTGGCTGAAAAACTGTCAGGACCGAAACACAAAAATTTTAAAAGACATTATTATGGGGCATGGCAAGTTCTAGATCTTAGAGAACATCTGTTCTCTGGTGGGGCTCTTCCTCTGTCTCTGGGCCTTGCAAGTTTGCCTGATGGTGGCATGGGATAACAGCAACAAATCTCCAACCAGCTGGGTGGCCAAGTTTAGACACCATTTTATTTCCCACAATGCTCTGGAGAACTGGTACATTGAAGTTAAAATAGAGCTGCCTAGTAGAGCTTGGAGTCCTGGCCCAAAACTAATTGATTGATTGGCTGAATGCATAACACTGAATGATAGGTAAATGGGAAGGATCAGTGGTGTGTCCTGCCAAAGACCTAAGGCAGATTTCCAAAGACCTAAGGCATGCTGATACTTGGGGGGCTAAGCTATTGGTGCACAGCAAACTGTCAGAGCAAACACAGCTGTACAAAGATTCCTGAGGACCCAACTAGAACAACAAGAATAAACTGAGCCTCAGGAGTCCAGGGAATTTCTGCTAAAGGAAGTCAAAGGAAAGGTCAAAGAAGAAAGATCATGTCCAGAATACTGAAACGTTTATCATAAAATATAGAGAAAACTATTATATCAAGAGAATTGTATTTCACTCTACGCTTCAAAAAATGAAACCCCTTTTTGCAATGTTTCTCCTAGCACAGATTTAAATACTAATTTGTGACAATGTAATTTGATTTTCTCTGGTTTACCCATTTAAACAATTTGCATTTACTTTCATTTTGCCTTTTATTGCTTTTTTCATTATGACTGAGTCTGAATGCTATATTAATGGGTCCTGCACGTTCAGTACATTGCTAACTGCAGACCCTTTCCTTCCTGCCTTGTTTTCTTTTCCCGGTCACATTGATTTCTAAACTATAAACTTGAAATTAGCAATGATTTCTCCTCCAGTTTAAATAGACATGTGACGCAAATACGTTCAATTAGAGCATATCTTGTATATTCTGTGCAGTGGTAGTGGAATGGTTCTCCATAATCTGCATACACTTTTTGTGTTATGTATCACCACTGACCCCTCCTTCCCCTAAAGTGCTCTAAATCAGGAGTCACTCTGGAGTTGGGTGGTGCTAAACTAAATAAAATAAAATAAATCACGTTCACACCAGGAGGGGAATGGTGCTTTCTTTTCTGCTGGACCTTCACAGGAGGTCGAAGTAGTACCTTGTTGCCAGCAGTGCTGCTTGAGGACAGGCAATGGGAAAGGAGGAAAGAGAGGGACATAAGATGCTGCTTTATATGGAATGAAACCACTGGACCATCTACCCAGTACTGTTCACGTTGACTGGTAGTCAGTGGCTATCCAAGGTTTCCAGCACAGGAGCATTCTGTGCCCAGCTGGAGATGCCACGGTTGAAAATGGGGAACTAGCATAAAAGTTAGCATAAAAATGGATAGCAGGAATATGTATTTATGTGATTTGTATCCCACCTTTCCTTCTGGAGTGAAGGCAGTATAAGTAACACTCCATCCCTCCTGTTTCCTCCCTTCCAGTAACAATCCTGTGAGGTGGCTTGGGCTGAGAGAAAGTGACTAGCTGGTGAGTTTCTATGGCGGAAGGTAGACTAGGACCTGGATCTCCTCAGTGTCAAGCCAACACCTTAAACTCTTCAGCACACTGGAGTAGAAAGCTTTTATCTTCAGCAGAAAGAAAACATCCCCCCGCCTTCCTGTACTTTCTCTCCGGAAAAAAAGGGGTGCTTCTTTCTCAGTTCTAGAATTCTGCAGAAGGTGGGGGTAACAGCAGCATCATGTGGAAGGTCAGTTTTTTGAAGGGTGCCGCTGTTCTCTGTGGATGAAAATAGATGTAATCTTCACCCCTTCGCCAAGCCTTTGGAATAAAATGCCAGCCATATTTCCTTGCTGCTTTGTGCCAAAAAGAAAAGAGGAAGAAGAAACAGAAAAGTCAACCCAATGAGAGAGAAACCACGTTTATTTATTTATTTATTTATTTATTTATTTATGTATTCATTTGTTTGTTTGTTTATTATATTTATATGGCCATCCATCTCAATGCAATGTGACTCTGGGTGGGGTACAAAACAACCATGAAAACAATTTTAAAAGCATTCAAAATTACAAAAAAATAATATGATTATAAAAGACTAAGAGAAGACAACAGATTATAAACAATGGAGCCATCTAATCAAATTACCATTTCCTTGCAATCTCCAGACCTAGTGACACAACCGAGTTTCAAGTGATTTCTGGAAGGTCAGGAGAGATGGGGCCAATCTCACCTCAGGGGGGATGACTTTCCACAGGGTGGTGCCATGGCAGAAAAGGCCCATCTCCTGGGTCCTGTCAGATATAACTCCTTCACAGATGGGACCTGCAACTTACCTCTTCTGCTGGACCTGATAAGATGGGCAGATGTAATCAGGAAGAGGCGGTCCCTCAAATAATGCTTCCTTTCTTTTCCTCCAGAGAGAATGCAGAAGAAATGAGTGGTAACATTTGTCCTGCAAATGGGGCTTTTGGCAGTGTTAGAGTCTGATGATGGAGGTGGTATATAAGTATTGCAACTAATGAACAAACAAACAAATAAAGTATCTTTAAAAAACAACAAGAACTTGGGAATGGAACACAAAGAAATTCTCTCTCTCTCTCTCTCTCTCTCTCTCTCTCTCTCTCTGCAAGAAGCAGTAGTTAAACAGGATTGATGCTTCCGCAACCCCCCCCCCCCCCCAGTGTCTGGGTTCATTTCTCTTTCTCCTCTGGGGAAATAAGAAAGTTGAGCTTTTATAGAAAATGCCTCTCCCATGCCAAAAAAAAGTTAGAATCCATGGGGAATAGACTGTTCCCCCTGCCCACACTGAAGAAAATGTCTCTGCTTTCTCTATTTTCCCATGCATTTTTTTTTTTTTTGCCAGAAAGCTTTAGCATTGGTGTGTCTGTGTGTTTGCAATAGCCAAATTTACTGAAAAGAAAGCAAGCACCTTTACTGAGCATCTTCTCAGAAGGTGTGAGAAAGAAAGAAGAATAATTGAACGTACTGGGGGCTTTTGAGAAAAGCATGATTTTCTCCTTTAGTGAGAAGACAGGCAATAGGATCTACTTATGTACAAAAGGGGGGGAGGGGGTTTCCACCATATTGCACCCTGTGGTTGTCCCTGGTTGGATTTCTGAATTCTACCCATTTTCATGGCTATGAATTTCATGATGCCTTACTAACTTGAGCTGATACAGCTGTTTAATATAAATCAAATAAAAACAAAAAAGCAATTTACAGAATCAGTGTGAAATCCCACTGATTTCAGTAGGAGTGAAACGCTCTTATATCTGCTGGGTAAAGATCCCTGGTGGCCCTAACAAAGCTGATTGCATATGTATGTGTATATATACATATATATGTGTATATATACTGTATATAGTTTTATGTGTTTGTATATCTCTCTTTTTTAAAGGTATTCATTATTAAACCATTGAAATTCCTAGAATATTTAAAAAGCAAATATTGGAATGCAAAGGAAGTAGAAAAAAGCAAGATGATGCAAAAAACACTACTAAGCTTAAATAATTTAAAAAGAGAGAGAGAAAAGAAAACCATAGTGAAAAAATGGTTTACATTCTACCCTTCCCTTCCATTTGAATCCCCACCATGGGCTATAATTCCTTCCTCCTTCCTTTGTTAGGATGTATAACTTTCCAATAAGAAGTAAATAAGACAACTACTCTTATTAACAGAAATGTTTTCATACATATACATACACACATACGTACATACATATATATTGTATATTCAGTAATGACTATTCACCTAAGAATGAAATAAAATCATAGCAGCAATAAGGCTTGATGACTGTACTGAAACATGATTGGATTTTCTACTATACAGTTATTTCCACCTGCAAAATATAAAAAACGTATAGCTAGAAAACAGGCAGAAAAGGGATATTGAATAAAATTATAGTATGCTATGAAGTATCTATTCAATGTCCTGCTAGAATGTAAAGAATACAAATGAGAATAAAGAAAATCTGGAATTAAAACAATGTATTTGAAAGCAAGAAAGATAGATGAGACCAATTCGAAAGCTCGTTAAAAGGTTTCTGGGGGGGAAGCTGGAGGTATATTATGGAAATAGTTTTTATGCCGTTCTACTTTTTTCTTCCTTGTCTCCTAGCCTCCTAAACTATATTAAGAGGATCTGGTATATTTTATTTCCTTCCTTCCTTCCTTCCTTCCTTCCTTCCTTCCTTCCTTCCTTCCTTCCTTCCTTCCTTCCTTCCTTCCTTCCTTCCTTCCTTCCTTCCTTCCTTCCCTTTATCCCTGCATGCAAATGAACAAAATACAGAAGTGTGCATGTACATTTCACAGAACTGCTGTTTATTACAGCCAAAGGCCAGCAATTTACCCCCTCCTGCCATTAATTGGTAAAATGTCCAAATTATAGACAATACAGAATAAACAGATAATAACAGAAAGGCAGTGGGAGATGGTTACAACTATTGAGAAAGCTAAAGGGACATCTCAGGGACAGGGAGGAGAGCTCAAATGGCAGACATAATGTCATAATCAAAGTCCTGCCCCTTTTGTGCATGCATAATTGCTATCTTGCACAACCCACTGTGAATGTCCCCAGAGGGGTGGCTTCCCAATTTTGTGGGTGACCCCTCCTTGTTACTACAATCTACAGGCTGCTCTACCAAATTTTGCTATAGCATAGATTGCTTCAGGCTGCAAAGTTTACTAACAGTACTATAATAAATTTACTGTGAAGATTCTTATAATATTTGCAGTATAAAATACATATCCAACTGTTTGGACCCCCGAGACATAGGCAAATATGTTCTTCCTAGGGAATCCTATTAAGTCTGCCTTCCAGCAGAGTATATTTAAGAATGTTACATCAGACCTGAGAAGAGACTCTGTGGTATTTAGGCTGTTCCAAAGTAGTAAGATATTTCACTGGCTACAGTCTGGGATTCAAGTCTCAGAACAGTCAGGAACTAGATTCAACTCATTTTGTGATTCCTAATCCAGGATTCAGTTTTTAAGAAGTACCCTGGCTTGATTATAGCCCATGGACAACAAAAATTCTGAAGATAGCTGATGAGTTTTCAATTTATTCAATAGGGTCTGCTTCCAGCTTGAATGGAATTTGTCAGAAATTATTAAGGGACCTAGGCCCATTGGATTAAAGTTAAGCTTTAACTGAGAATTAAACCTCACCAGCCAAACATGAATCTCTACTTTGGGCTGGACAACTGCCAGTGCAGTTTGACATTTGGGATATACTTGGAGATCCTCATGAATTTAGATTGAACAGTTTCCAGGGGATAATTTTGTACTGGGCTCCATACAGAAATTGAGCCAGTGACTTAACCTTAAATGATTTGATAGCAAGAAGCACAAAGCTGTTTCCCTTTTCATAGAAAAATCTTCTCTTTACTACATTTTCAACATTGACCTTTTTCTTGCCTAGGCATAGAATATTAACCCTAAATTTGGTATTGCTGATCTTTGGTCCTATTAATCAACTTGATTGGATTTAACCCCAGATGTTTAAAACATTTAACCTGTTCTGTTGTATTATCTAGGTTGTTCTAATTGGGAAACACTTACAATCCTTGTCTTATACTAGTAAAAGATAATTATTAGTGCAGAAAAGGATCCTCAATGGTGTTCTGAGGTCAACTGGTGTCCAAGATGAGATCACAGCATTGTCTGCATGCAGTCATATAGCTATTATTCCAGGATTTCAAAAGCTGCATTGTGGAGAAAGCCATGACTATTAGAAACAGGGATGGATGTATTGGAAAATGTTCATGGTTGTTACCTTGACATTTTTGACTCCACATGCATGTTTGTTATGAAAAATGATTTGGAAAAAGTGCTTCCAACTTTACATGAGAACAGATGTGCCACCTCTTTACTATTTATGAAAGAAGCCCAATATTTTGAGGCATCCAAGCATGAATTTTCTCACTTGAGGGAAACATTTCCTTAAAGTTCATGCAACTTTTAAGTACCGAGTTCATAGGAAGTCCAAAGCACTAATTCCAAGTCATGTTTGAAGCATACACAGCCTTAATTATCATCAAGGTACAGATTGATTGAATGAATGAATTCATAAATAAATGTTCTTTCTATATTTGGCTGACTGAATCTGGTCAGAGTTCTTTTGTTGATACTTTCCACTGCAAACTGAAAGTATGGCAGTTGAAATATGTCTCTCTGATTTAAAACTTGACCTGTAGAAATGTGTGACTTTTGTCTTAGGCAATATCTCCATAAAGACTGACAAGTACAATGGAGTTCTGAAACTTTTATGGAAGAAATAAGTGATGGGAAATTTTATGGAGTTGGCTGTGCGTGCCATTTATTGCATCTATCAGCAAAATATGTCTTTTTTTCTCCATGATTATCTGGTAGATCTCTATCATCTTGAAAAACCACCCCCCACCCAAAAAAAAAAAAAAACTCTTTCAGAAAAGTCCTAAAACCATGGTGAAACTTGATTATGAGCTGCACACATGAAAGAGCCCTAAATATTTAAGATACTGTAGCCTTACATGCTATTGTTATTTCATTTCTTGTATGGTAGTGATATTAATAATGAATCTGTTCCACCAATAAACAACCAAGCCCAGAGGAACAGATAAGTCATCTGGAACCAGAGAACAGACCAGCAAATCTATTCAAGGATCCCATACAGTATATAAATTGTATGTTCTGTTTCTACATGTCATTATTCAATATGTGACCACAGATTTTATCCTGCCATGATTAATGTAAGAGTACTTGGCAGTATAGGAGATAGTACAGAGGTGATGTGTTTTCCAGATAATGTATGTCTCTTGATGATGCATGTCTCCAAGGAAGATTTCAGAAGTCAGACCAAGTTCTGTTTATGTAGTTTGCTGCATCACAGCTGATCAAGAAATTGATCTTGAGGGATCATACGAATCTGTTATGTGCGTGCTTGGCTGTATAAGAAACAAATAATTTTATCAGTGAACAACTTCTGAAGGAAACCCTCTGGAGAGAGAAAATCTGAAATACTCATTGACAGAGTCCCTTCTGGAACAATTTCCTGATTATGATCATAGAACTGACAAAGTGAACTTGGTATTGAGTTCATGCTCTGTGAAAATTTCTCACATTTAGCTGCCATATGCTTTGAGAAAGTAAAGATGCATCAGTTTTCCCAACTGATATCAACTATCCCAATCATAAAACTCAGCTATTGGAAACTAGAATTTCCAGCAGTTTCTCACTGCAAAATATGTCTTATTCATCTCATTCAGCAATGCTTTCTGCGAATATATCTGTATATGGTTAGGGGGGGGAAATCAGCTATATTTTCAATTTCAAGCTCTTTAGGATAATCAGCAAGATGATGTATTGCAGTCTAGGCCAAGGGGCAGATATTAAAAACATGTGTGAAGATGGCATCTCAAATCAATACAATAAAGAAATAGAATCTTCCTAAATAGTTGCCATGTATATACTTGCAAGCTTAAGAATTGAATGGAGTGATCAGTTAAAAGTTTTACTTCACTCCCAGTTAGCTCTCATTATCTGGAGGTATATCCTGGTTTGAGCCTAGGTGAAGACTGCTCCCATAATACTAAACACATTTCAATCCTGGTTAGTTCTCACTCATTATCTGCAAGTATTTCTTGGTTTGGGATTATAGAAGTCTGCTCTCACAGTGCCAGAACTGCTTCAAACCATGTTATTAATAACTTGTTTTAGTGGAATTACCTCTTTAGGCCTTGAAAGACAAAATGTAGGCAGAGGGAGGGAGGGAGGGAGGGAGGGAGGGAGGAAGGAAGGAAGGAAGGAAGGAAGGAAGGAAGGAAGGAAGGAAGGAAGGAAGGAAGGAAGGAATTGAAGGAAAGGTATGTGTTTATGACATACAAACTGGAAGATGATGGATTTGAAGGAGCAGTTTGAATGTTCTATTTATATTTCTTTAGAGGTCTATATGAAACTTTGATTATTGTAGTACACTTTAAAGCTACACATATGCACAAATATTGTGATTACATATTCCTCATAAAAAGGAGTCAGTGAAGGCTTGCTTTGTTTAGTGTGCAGATGTCTGTTTAATCATGCATCCAATTGTATTGGTGTTTTTTCCCTGTGGCTGCTGCTTTACACATTATTTTGTTTCACTAGGTATTTGTACCCTGCTTCTGAAACTTGTATTTCCAAAAGAACTGGCATTAAAAGAAACAATAAAATACAACATGAAAAATTAAATAAAGCATTAAATAGAAGCATCAAAACCCAGTAGAAGCATAACGAAAAGAGCAGACCACATCATCGAATGGTTTCTGGAATAACAATTATTTTCAAGCATTGCCTAAAAATGCAAAGGGAGGAGAGGCAGAGTTTATCGCAGTGCCATCTTTCCTGGCTGCTCCTCCACTGCCCCGCCTAATTGTTTTTCTCTGGTGGCTGGTGGTGTCTTAACTCACCACCACCTTTTTTGCTGCTGACCATCATCTTCCACACGTTCTTTAGTTTCTTGAAATAAAGTCAACTAATTCTTATTTCAATTTACAACTATGCTCTGCAGAATGGCTATGGTGATCATCCAGGTGGAATTATAGAAGCCACCCACCCTTTCAAAATGAAGGACTTCCTGAAATATAAGCCTGGAACTGCAAGCGGACAAGCCTGACACTGCTCTAGTGCCCTCATTAGCTGTGTACCCACAGAGGTAATATCCAATTGTTCTGCTGCCTGATACTTACTGTTAGCAGAAAATATACACACTCCATATCTTTTTGAAATGATGCACACAGATCCAGTCTTGACCATCAGGAGGTTACTTGAGATCTTCCTGAACTCCAAGACCTTGACCAAAGCTACTTGGTATGGCCTTAGGTACTCCAGTAGGAAGAAAAGAACTTAAAGTGGGAGGCAGTGCTTTCAATACTGATGCATCACCAGTGGATAGAGCTATAATGATCTTTGGATTTATTAATTCAAGGCAAAAAAAGAAGAGGTGTATTTAAAGTCTCTGCTCTTTCATTTTGTTTTCTATGATTGGAATAGGCAATTTGCAGCCATTTCTGAGTGTCAGGAATGGCAAATATTCCTCTCTATGCTAATGGCCTTAGGATATTTTCATATATTTTAAGGTGGATAGAAATGCTATTTAAGAAGTTCCTTGAAATAAATTCAACTAATTCTATTTCAATTTACAATGCACCTTTTTTGGGAGGGTGTAATTTTTCATCAGGTAATGAAAAATCTAGTACAACAGTATATAAACAATATATACCCTTCCAGTAGTTCCTTATTCCCACTGTTAAGAATCTAAACCCAGAGGTTTCTAACTTTAATTTCCTTTCGTTGGGCGTTAGTCTGCTAGATTAATGTATGCTTGGCCTCAAAAGGCCCCTCTCTGCAAGCATGTATGTGATTGCAAATGTACTTGTGGACTATGATAAAAGATTTAAGAGTCTCATAGATATATTTAATAGATGTAAACTATCAACCTATTTATTCACTCTTCCTCCCCAGCTAACTTTTTCATGCATTCATCTTTATAGAAGAAAAATAGAAGAAGAGTTTTTCCCATTCTAGTTTTAGCTTTGTAGAATATGGGAATGTTACCAGAGCCTTTTAAGTGAAATTATTTTTCAAGCTTTATAATGGCGCATAGGGAATCTTTCTATTGCAATTTGGTGATGTGACATTTCTGAGAGATTGTACCACTGGCCCCTAATTCATGGATTGCTTCAGGTAATTGAGAAATCATATGTACTTCCTAATATTGTCATGAACAGTGTACCTGATCAGATCAATCACTATCTTGAACAGGATCAGCAGACTGAAGTTATTTTACAGGAATAACTTTTCCTAAATAAAAAAGGAGACATTTAAGAACTTTTGAAATCCAGCTCCTTAGCCTCAAAGACAATGGCATATTAAAGCTTAATCTTTAAACTCAATTATCTGTTAAATAAAAATATATACATTTGGGATATTCAGAAAGGGTTATCTGCAGAGAATTACTCACAAACCATCTCTAAAAATAATAATAAAAAAACCCCTCTAAAATAATGCTCTGATGTTTTTATTCCAAGAATTATGTCTGAAAATCCTCTTTGCTTTCCTTAAGATTTGATGCTTAATTAGCAAGCTAACTTTTTCTTTCCCCAGTAAATCACAGACCCCTATAAAGAGATGCCTGCAAGTTTAGCCAGCAAAAAACAAAACTCTCTTTCCTAGGCCTGAAGCCTCTGGATTAATTTGTTGAGATTCTGTTAAATGATGTTACATTTGTCTTCCATATTTTTGTCAAAATCCAAAGGCCTGTTTTGTACATGTTTCTCACGCTGGTAAAACAGGTAACCCTACAGCATATTATAATGACAAACTACTTTTGAAATTCATTTATACAGCCATTCCTTGTTTAGTGACTACCTTAGTTAGTGACAATTTGCAAATATGACAGTAATAAACGGTAATAAAAAATTCATTTTCCGATCAACGTGCTTATTCACAGCCAAATTTTGTGTGCCTGACAACAAAAGCCTTCAATGTGAAACTGGTTGAGGCCTGCTCAGTTTCAGGCAGGAGCTGGCTGGAGGGTTCTAATAAACTAATTAAGGTCACAGAGCTGAGCTTGTTAAATTGCGGTTACCACTTTTTAGGGACACACTGTGCTGTGGAGAAAAACAACTCAGGAAGAGATATCTTGTTTAAGAAATCGCTCTGCCCTGTGAGGGGGCAAAAAATCACGTAATCATGTAAGTACCAATAGAAGAAAATATGTGTAGCTCAGGATTGAACTGTGGAGTCCTCTGAGCTTGGTTGTTTTCTTGCAAACTTTTCATTACCCAGCTAGGTAACATCTTCAGTGCTAGAATGGAAGGGGGTTTGCTCTCTGTTTATATACAGTGGCATGCCCTGCCAGTGTTGGTGGGGGTGGGGGTGGGGGTTTTGTTTTATTTTTTCCTCCTCTGGTAGTTCCTTGAGAGGACAGAGCAGCCCTCAAAAGCTTAAGGAAGGACCAAGCCATCATCATCCTCCCAGCAGACAAAGGCCAAAATACAGTTATTATGGATAAATCACAATACTGGCAAAAAGCCAAAACATTATTAGAGGACAAAGAAACCTATATCCCAGTTAACACCAACCCAATACAGAAACTAGACAATCTAATCAAGAGAACCCTTAACAACCTAACCAAGAAAGGCCAGATCACAAAAGAAGAACAGTGGTGGATGAAAAGCAGTGGACCCATCCTCCCGTGTTTCTACGGATGACCAAAAAATACACAAATCTGACATCCCTCTTTGACCAATTATATCTTTACCAGGGACTCCAACATACAACATAGCAAAAGAACTGACAAAAAAATCCAATAAGGTCAGAGAAGGAACTTGACTATTGGCGGTTTTATGGACAAGCCCATATAATCCTTTTTGCAGCAGGATGGAGATAGGTTGCTATTGTCTTCTTCTGGGTTGTTTATTTCCATTTTCCACTCTGGCCCACAGGACTAGGATTCTTGGTAGTCTCTCATTTAAGTACAGTCCAAGTCTGATCCTGCTTAGCTTTTTCAGGTTAAGCAAAGTCATCTAAATCCCACCATTTAGCACTGAATGAAATGATACACAAATGTAATGTGCTATCCCAGGTCTGGATGTCACTTACTTTTAGAGCATGATTCTTGGTTCAGATTGGAGCAACTGATGAGGAAGCCTAGTCCTTCACTTACTAGGGCAACTCAGTTAAAAATAAAAAACAAATAAACCAAAGCAATCATGTGGGGGTGGGGGTGGGGGGTGGGGGTGAAATTTCTAAACAAAGGGAAAGAGAGGAAGGATTAATTATTAAAGTCAGAATCATTTCTGCCAATATGTAATCTGTTAGTGTGGCAATAATAGGTATAAGTAAGGTTATTCTTTGCATTTCTTTATAGATTCAGTGAACCGATTTGTCCATTTAGCGACTTGAAAAAGATCTGTGCAATACATGAACAGTGACTGTTCATATTGAAATGTTGGGTTGTAAAGACTATATTCAGGAAAGATTATATTCTAGGCTTAATCCTTTGATTGTTTGAGGATAGAATTATCCATTCACTGTGTTCATTCAATATTGGCTAATTACTTGAAAATAATATCGAACAGTTCAGTAAATGACATTGCATTGTAGAATTTTTCAGTATTTTTCTTGCAGAAAAATGCAGCTACTTTATGTATCCCCCCTTTTAAAAAAAAGCAAAACAAAACTAAGAAATGAATAGCAGCTTTGATCACCAATTGCTGAATATTTACTGAGCTGGAATGCTTCCATTTATGCAACATGTAGAATTGGCTTAAACCCAAAGTGCTTACTCTAGTTAGATTAAGAAAGAGAAAATATTAAGAAAATATTGTTTGTTGCCACTCTTCATCATGAATTTCTCCAAATTTGCAGTTTTCTTTTTAAATGGGACAAAAGAATGGGAAATTGGGGGGGGGGGGGACAGATTAAAAACACAAAGGAGAGACAGCAGAATTGAAAGGTTTGAGCACTTCATACACATACTCTCCCACTCAAACACACACACAAACTCCCAAAACCCTACTATTTAGTGCCAAGGAAGATATGAAGTGATGAGAAGATGGGAAGTACCCAGTTGAGAAAGGCAGATCTTCAAAATCCTCATTGTCCTATCCTTTTTTAATACAATAATACTTCCAAAGGAGGGAAATATTCTTTTTGATCTTCCAGATATCAGGAAGGAGGGGAGACATCAGCCTCTTCTGACCTTAAGTGA
Source organism: Python bivittatus (assembly GCF_059951505.1). NCBI lineage: Eukaryota > Metazoa > Chordata > Lepidosauria > Squamata > Pythonidae > Python > Python bivittatus. The sequence continues at coordinate 8,072,515 of NW_028277073.1, forward strand.
CAGGATGAAAGTCAGAGGACATCTTCTGGCTGGAATCTTGTCCGGATTAACATTTGTGTACTTGTGTGTAATTGCTAGCTAGAATTTAGCTTGTTTAGCTAGCTTTATTCCTTTATAGCTATATGATATCAGTAGTGTACCGCATCTTGTTTCCTGATATTCTATTTATTTATGCCTTAATCTGAACATTTGCTGTAGCAGATGATTGTAGAATCAAAAAGTTGAAAAGGGCTATTTACACTGTCAGGTTCAACCTTTTTATCAATGAAAATATCTGCACTGAGCAAATGCAAGGAAAGCTGGGTCATTTGTTGTTTAGCAAGCTTTTCAGATCTTCTTTACATAAGTCTAGATTTCATTATCGAAAGAAAGCAAGGTAGCAGAACATGCTGTCACTGCCTACTTGTTTTAGAAGCATGCAACACAATCCCCAACTTATTCTCACATTTCCTGGAAAATATTTGTTGCAAATTGCTTTCTGTGGTGAACACTTATCTTTCACTGGATCATGAAAGTCCTTTTTTTCTCATGTGTGCTTCCAGTGTGCTATAGAGCAGGGTTCCTCAACCTTGGCGACTTGAAGATGTGTGGACTTCAACTCCCAGTATTCCCCAGCCAGCCATGCTGGCTGGGGAATACTGGGAGTTGAAGTCCACACATCTTCAAGTCGCCAAGGTTGAGGAACCCTGCTATAGAGTAGAGGCTGTGCAGTGGCAAACTTGCTTCCATTGTAAATATCTCAACTGACTGACTCTCAGTCTTGTGATGCAGAAGGAAACAGAAGCAGAAATAACTGAATACGTCTTCAGGAATTGTTACATTGCAAAGCCACAAGTGCTAAGAGTTGGTTATCAAATCAATTACTTTCTGCAGTAGACGATTAAGCATGTAAGCCTCCATTCAGGTAGGAGAAAAACAAAGCAGAGTGAAAGCATGTTCCATTCTGAGAAATGAAACAACTGTCTGTCAAACAAGTCACTTGTTTATTTACAAAGAACATCAGTGAGATATAATACGTTTTTAAAAAAGAACACTATTCTTGTTTTTAAAGTACATTTGAGGGAGACTAAGAAAATTCTTAAACCAAAGCAGATTTGCTCTTACAAACAAGATTTTTTTTTTTTTCATGAAATAGGAGAAATCTTCATGGGCTGGTATGGGCAGATAACTGTAAGAAATCAAGCTATTGGCATCTTTTGTGTGGACCAAAGCAGACTAAAAGATTTTTTAAAAAATCATTGGATCAAACACTGCTTTTCAACGAAAGCCTAATGGGCAAACTGCCGCGAACCTGTCTGCTTTCTCAAACAAACCCTGTGGGTGTTCTCTCCGGAGTTCACATTCGCACATAATAATGGCTAGCAGAAAGAACACTTCCAAACAGCTTGAAAAGGGCAGCGTCTCCCACTGCTCTGAAAGTATTTCTGGAGAAAACTCACCAATCAAAGCTGAAGCTGATGACCCTGGTGGCTCTCCTACTCTAACGTGTATGTACTAAAGGTGACCAAAATGATCTGCAGCCACCGGTCCACTTTCCAGGAAAGGTGGAGGGATCCCATGTTGGGATGGCAACTGCTGCTCATTCAGTGTTAACTCATCAAGGGGAAGAATGGGTTAGAAAACGTTCACAGCGATCTGCTGATTTAGGAGATGCAGATTTTCGTTTCTTTTCTCCTTAATCTAGTGTATAATCAAAGACGCACAATATTTACATTTTTTGAAAGAGATGAGGAAGCTGTAGTCTGTTTAGAAATATGCTCTTGGGTATGAAAACTCTTCCCTTCTAACTGCAGCAGTGCTATCGAGTAATCTTAGTATCTGGACTTTGGTTCCTGCCCTCTTTAGATGATATTAAGGGTGCTGTCCTGACTTAACAAAATAGTACGCCAGTTGTTTTATTTGTGTGTATGTTGTGTTCCTGCTTATTCTACTGATCTCATTGGAATAGCCTTATAGCCCTATCCTGATGGGACCATGATCCCGATTCTGCAGTGACTGCTTGGACGAGTCCTTGCAGTTTTCAAGGCAATTGTTTCGGAAGTGGTTTGCCAGAGCCTCCTTCCTAGAGCAGAGCCCAGCTGGCGAGCGCAGGAGGCGGGGTTTCCATTTCGGGCACGTGCGGTTTTTCGCACTTACCGGCAACTGCTCCCGACTCCTTTTTTGCAAGGTGCCGGCATCATTTTTCCTCCCACCGGAGTGAGAGTCCCCATTTATCTACTCACGTGAGTTTTCGGACTGTTGGGTTTACAGGAACTGGGGAGGAAACAGGAGCTCACCCTGCTAACGCGAAGGCTGGACTCGAACCGCTGAAGCGTCGACCATTTCTGGCCGGCAACTTTCAGCGTCATTAAGCCGCTGCGCCACCACGTCCCCACTCTTAGACCATTAAGAAAATACTAAATCTAGATTTCAGATTCCTTCACAACACCATTGGCTTCTGAACTTGCCCAGAATATCCTCTTTCTTTGGACAAGAAGTGTAATAGATAAGAACTAGCAAATAAGAAAAGTAACACAAAGTTGCATTCAGGTAGAATTAGAAAGCAATTTGGGGGTGGTGAAAAATATGTTGTTTTTTCCCCCCCCAGTTTGATGGTGCATTAGTGAGAGAGCTCTGAGTGATCTCATAATGTAACTGAGTAGAAAACCAGCCTACTTGTTTTCTACTTTCTGTTGGTCATTTGTAACATAGTTGTGGCACTCTTACTTGATGTTTGCTAGGAGACCATTCAAGGTGATAACTTGGGGGGGGGAACCCCTAGGGTGAGATACAAAGATATAAGTGGGGTTGTGTAAAATCTGTCCAGTCCATTTTGAAGGTCAGATCTGGAGCTCCAGAAATAACTCAGTCTGTCTCAAGTTAGTCACTCTGAACGTTATTTGATCCAACCGTCCTGTATTCAGAAAAATGGAGTTCCATTCTCCTTGAGAAATTTTGCCATTTTGTTTTTTAAAAATCAAAATGATATCCCACCACAATCACAAAGTCTCTTTGTGGCTCGCAAAATTAAGCATACACAATAACAATATAAATACATAAGAATATGATACAATTTAAACAATACAATACAATGGAATGGAATACATGGCATTGTTTTATTTCTTCTTGTAAGCCACCAAGTCCGTTTTGATTGCAGTATGGTATACATTTGATAACAATTAAACCAATAAATAAACAGTTTTCTATCCAAAGTGTTTTTAGAGATGTATTTTCTGCCAGATAGTACAATATGCCACCCAGAGTCACCTGTAGTGAGATGGGCAGCTATATAAATTGGTTTGATAAATAAATAAAATACAGTATGAAGGCTAATGTAAAATGGAGAGGCCTGGTCAGAAACCAAATTGTTGCTCTGCCAGAATGTTTTCAGAATCTATCCAGTCCAGTAATTGCTTATACAGGTTTCTGACATATAATTTCCTGATTATACTTAACACCCTGACAGGTCTATAGCTTGGGGGCACCTTCCTTCACCTTTTTATATATTGGAATTATTATTGCAACCCACAGTCTTTGGGAAAACTTGTAGACCAGTCAATGAAAAAGAAAAGAGAAACCAGAATTGAAGCCTGCCATTCTAGCTTGTTCCTGGTTAATTCTGAGGTAATATAAACATATCCAGAGGCTTTGCTGGGTTTAAGCTGCTTTATCATGGAGTTTGTTTTGGTGTAGGCCACTCTGGGGAAGAATCCACGTCCAAATCTAATGGAACAATGGATTCTTCCTCCATCTTATATAACACATGATCATGTTCTTCCCACACCATTGTAGGAATAAGGCAGTCAAATTGTGTGGGAGGTGGGGTGGGGGGCTTCTACAGTAAGTACAATGCAACAGCAGGGTCAGAAATGTTCTGAATTTTTGGACTGTGCTGTAATCGGTTGTTGTAAAGCCATCCACATACCCTCTGCATTTTGATTTTTGAACTGATCTCTGTCTCTGTCTCTGTCTCCGTCTCTCTCTCTCCAGGTAGTCCTTGTTTAGTGACTGCAATTGGTTCTGATGACTCAGTCGCTAAGCAAAATGGTTGCTAAATGAACACATGACTGACAGAGAGAGAGAGAGAGAGAGAGAGAGAGAGAGAGAGAGAATGTACAGATCTCTGGTTGCTGCCCTCTCATTCAGATAGAATTCTCTTGTACAGTGTCCTGTGCCTGACACGTTTTTTTCCCTTTGTTGCCCACTCACAGAGAGATTGCTTAAACACTCCATCTCTTCCTGAGTTGCTTTTCTCTGCAGTGCAGTGCTAACCACAAATTAACAAGGTGAGCTCTGTGACCTTAATTAGTTGATTAGAACCCTCCTGTGGGCTGGCAGCCCCTACCTGAAACTGACCAGACCTTAATCAGTTTCACACTGAAGGCTTTTGTTGTCCTAAATGTGCAGAAAATGAAATTTTTATTACTGTTTATTACCACTGTATTTGTGAACAGTCCCTATTTGAGGCAGTTGCTAAATGAGGACTACCTGTATCTCTCTCTCTCTCTCTCTCTCCCTCTCTCTCTCCCTCCCTCCCTCCTCTTTCTATTTGTCTCTCTATCTGGGTGAGATAGTGATAAAGGTTAAAGCAGCCAGCACAAGTGTCCCCAAATTTTTCAGCTCTTCAACCCCTTCATGAAGTTTCAGATTGTTCATCAATCCCCAAACATTTATTATATGAAAATCATTTAATAAATACTACTTTAAGTAATATTACCATGAATGACAACAATGACCCCTTGGATAGTCCCATTGACCCTTGGGGGTCAATATTGAACACTTTGGGGAACCCTGAGCCAGCAAAACCAAAAAACAGAGGATTTCAAGCAGAGATCTGACAGTTAAGAACACACATAAAGTTCCTGAAACTAAGGAAGAAGTTTGCAATACTGTATAAGTTCTTGATTGTGAGAGATTGTCTAGGTTAGGGTATTGTTAGGAAAATCTCATCTGAAGGAAAAGCTATTGAGATCTTATTAGCTGAAGAAAGCTCTCTTAAGGATTAGAAATAGTAACCAAAAATATTCAGTGTAAGTATATTTAAGCTATCTCAAGCTCTTATTTGAAAAGTGACATTTTAATTCCCTTAATATCCCACCTTATAGGATTGTCTCTAATGGTAGCATCAATTCCATGTCTACACTATAAAATCAAGTTAGCGAAGTTCTGTAAGGTGTAGAAATTCTGTTTTTTTGATAGCAGTTTAGGGCTTTATAACTATGGCATTTATTTGGGACTTTTTTTTTAAAAAAAATCATCTTTAGCTAGAAATGCCTTAGTCCCAAATTTCAGGACCTTCTGAAATTGAATTCAGTTGTCTGAATGCCATCCAGAGGTACACATGATTGCAGACGTTGGGCAAAATGGGTGGATATCTTTGAAGAGTGGCTTGAAGATAAACCTCTCCTTGTGAGAAAGAATGGGTGTTACTTGCAGATGGAGGCTCAATTAATTTGATAAAAGAGAACCTTATTTTACAGACAGTTGCTTTCAATCAGCAATTGTTAATTATCTCCTGCCCCTGCTTTTTAATGAGGCAGATCTACATACACACACACATATACAGAGTATGCCAAAAGTCAGGCACCTTAGAGCAATCACAGTATGTTTTATTATTTTTTTTTTCCAGAGAAAACTTAGGAATGTTCAAAGGCCATGTGTCAAATGGGTCCGGTGTTTAGAAGAAAGTGGAAACCAATTTGAACATTTAATGTAATTTATATTTATATAAGGGGGACACGGTGGCGCAGCGGCTTAATGACGCTGAAAGTTGCTGGGCAGAAATGGTTGACGCTTCAGCGGTTCGAGTCCAGCCTTCGCGTTAGCAGGGTGAGCTCCTGTTTCCTCCCCAGTTCCTGTCAACCCAACAGGTCGAAAACTCACGTGAGTAGATAAATGGGTACTCTCACTCTGGTGGGAGGAAAAATGCTGGCGGCGCCTTGCAAAAAGGAGTCGGGAGCAGTTGCTGGTAAGTGCGAAAAACCCCGCGCGCCCAAAAAGGGCGCGAAGCAATGGAAACCCCGCCTCCTGCGCTCGCCAGCTGGGCTCTGCTCTAGGAAGGAGGCACTGGCAAACCACTTCCGAAACACCTTGCCTTGAAAACTGCAAAGGACTCGTCCAAGCAGTCACTGCAGAGTCGGTAACGACTGAGCGCAGATTAAAAAAAAAAAAAAAAATTATATAACGTATACCAAAAATGAGGCCTGATTTTTGGTACACATATTTATCAGAGGGGTGAGTTTTCTGCATCTCTCGGCTGCTTTCTAGTGGTTTTCTGGATTTCTACAGCCCATGTATGATTTGTTGTTGTTCAGTCACTCAGTTGCTTCCAACTCTTCCTGACCAGATGGACATCATTTCACCAGGACTGTTTGCCAAGCATTGCTTCTTTGAATTAGCCCTAGTGAATACAGTACTTCTAGGAACCTAAATTAAATCTTTGCAGGATATAGCCAGTTACGGATTAGCTTTGCTTGATTCAGAAATATTGGGAAATGATCTATCGTTATTAATGTTCTGGTTGCCTAGTAACATTGGCTGAGCACAAGCAGCCTTTATCCATTATTTTAAGCTATTGTGAAGGTTGCTTGCAACTTCAAATGCTGAAGGAATCTCATTTCCAAGAGAATTTTGGCAGATGATGGCAGAAGAAAACATGGAACACTAGTCTTATATCCCTGAAAAGGCTTTTAATAAGACAGATTGTATCCTATCTGCTGTAGCTAACTGCCACCATGACATATTGTGACTGAAAACTACAAACAAAACTTGGCTTCTTCAGGGAACCAAAAAATGGTGAAGGAAAGAGATAGATGACTAACAATTAATGATTAAGTGCACCTTTTTGGAAGCAGATTTCAACCTTCATATTTCATCAGAGATATTACCCAACATGATTCTGCCCTGTTGGGACATCTAGAGAAGGCCTGTTTAAAGTCCCACCCTGACAAGAGGAAAGAGAGATGTGGATCAGAAGGCAGACCTTCTCTGTAAATGCCCCCATTGCTCCACTACTTATATTAGTACTATAGGTAGATAAGAGAATCCTAGCTGGCTGGTTTGTCAATGACCAATGACCTATTGTAATGAACAATAGTTAGAATCTAATTAATGTACTAGCATTGTTTATGGTTCAAATCTGAAGATACTGAAACAAAGAAAGTCTGGTTATTCTATCTTTACACCTGTGGAAGGAAAAACACCACAATAAGTCACAATCCTTTCTTTTTGCAATTGAAAAATACTGTGTCATTGTAATGCACGGGAAGACTAGATCTTAATCTCTGTGGCCAGCGAAAATTCTGGGAACATTTTTATTTTTAAATGGATTTTGCCAAACATTTTACAGATCTGGTCAGAAAAACCATTCACAGAAAACCAGTTCTCTTTAATTTCAGTGCTGGTATTCTTTATGCATTTTCCCCTAATAAAATCATGAATAAAACATCTATTAAATTAATCCATTTTGATTTACTATCTAGTAACCTATAAACTCACTGTAACAGCTTCACAGGATGCTGCTGCTGACATATGATATGATGGCGATGATATTCATAGGATTATTGGGAAAATAAAATCTAAGTATACTACTTTGATCTCTTGTAGGACTGGCTGGATGCAAAAAGTAAAAAATGTAATATTCATCTCCTTCTATTTCATATGGAGGCAACAGACACAGCTGAGAGGACATTCTGTACTCCTGCTTGGTTGATTTCAGTGCTCAGAATTGTTTATTGATTAGGCTTAAGGAATCAAATATCAATATTACCCCTCCCCATCCATCCAAAATGAACTTGACTATAGCATGGACAGACAATGAAGATCCATTAGCAGCTGTCACATTCTGCTCAAATTCCTAAGGACTGTTCTGATTTCTTCTTTCAATGGAATTTCCCATCTTTTCTTTTTGGTCATTATGGTGAATATACTTATTTAAGAGATATCTAAAAAGCATAAGAGAAAGGAGGGTTTCATAAACTCAGATGAAAGTAAACACAAGATTTAAATTATTAAACTTAAATTATTGTAGCTGAAGCAAACAGCAAATTATTTCAATTCATGTTTATTTGTCTGTAACATATTTAACTTGCATGGTTTCAACAGAGCCCTCTCATGTCACTACTCATTCTCATCTCTCTCTCTCTCTCTCTCTCTCACACACACACACACACACACACACACATTTTTCTGGGAGCACAATTATTCCCTTTTCTTTTATCATGAATTTTCCATTCAATTTCTCATGTTCCTTAAACAGACAACATAGCTTAGTGATCGAGTGTATGCTTTGCAGATTTGATTCACACCACTCCCAGATGTTTGAATTTTTGCTAATCAGTAAGCTACATATATCAGTGATATGACTCAGTATAAAGTAATTATCTTCCTCTCTTGCAGTCAAATGAGTGAAAATAAAATTCAACCAATAGGGATAAATAGATGGGAAATGAAAAATGTGACCTCAATGTTGCCAGCACAACTGTGCTGTGCTACCAGTGTTTTGATGGTCTAGAAGAATAGTTTTCATAGTTCCATGTTCTTGTTTGTTCTTAATCCATCGAAATTGAAGAAAAAGAAAGGCAAAATAAATTGACACCCTCCCCCTCCAGCAGCTACTATGTGGGAGGAGCAGCAAAATTGTTTATAGAGCCAGGAACTGTGTATCATGGCTATGGTAGGTAAGGAGAAATCCCAGGATCCAGGAAGTGGAATAAGGTATGAGTTCTGACTAATGAAGAACCGCCTATACCTCTTCTGCAGGAGAAGCAGCTCCCTAAGACCCATGGCAAATGGGGACTGGGGACATAGTGTAGTGGAATGACTCTTAGGATGAGAGGAGAAAAAGTTGTCTAAGAAGCATCAAGTTAAGTAAAAAAAAAAAAAAAGATCACCAAGGTCTGCCCCTCCCCTCAAGTTCAGTAGCTAAATTTAAATTTTGTAAGTGACTCCAAATTTAGTGCTGCCCTATTAAGTGAAGATGACAGTTTTGACTCAGTGGTACATTTCAAAGCTTTGGATGTTTATTGGCCCTTCCTTCCTTCCTTCCTTCCTTCCTTCCTTCCTTCCTTCCTTCCTTCCTTCCTTCCTTCCTTCCTTCCTTCCTTCCTTCCTTCCTTCCTTCCTTCCTTCCTTCCTTCCCCAACATAATAGACTTCTCCAGAGAGCTAGGTCTTTGCATGATGTGTCCAAAATGTGATGATTTGAGCCAGGTCTTTTGTGCTTGGAGTGAGAACTCTGGGTTGATTTGTTCAATGTTCCATCAGTTTGTTTTCTTGGCTGTCCATGGTATTCTCAAGAGTCTTCTCCAACAAGAAAGTTCAAAAGGCTCAATACTCTTTCTATCATCCTTCTTCACAGGGAAAGCCACTGTCTGTATGATTCTGACCTTTGAGGATATCGATATATCACAGCAACTGAATTTCTTTCCCAAGGCCTTCATTGCTAACCTACCAAGTGCCAATCTGTGGCATATTTCTTGCTGTTTCCTGTACTATTAATAGTCAATCCCAAAAGGCAGAAGCTATCCACGCTTCAATGTCTTCATTATCAGTTCTAAGGGTAGTTTCTATACCTGTTGCCATCTTTATATTTAATCTCAGCCCCATTTTTTATTGTGCTCCTTGACTTTCTTTACTAGAGCTTCCAAATCATTTGAATTTTCCACTATCAAGGTAGCGTCTATCATATAATGATAGTTAAAATCTAATGTACATTCTCCTTAGTGGTAGAAACATAACTGCCTAGATTATATGGGTTAGTGGGTGTGGGAAAAATTAACCACTTAAATTAAAACAAATTATCATTGGATGCACACAGGCCACATAATGTCACTTGAAAAAAGAAGGGTCATTAGAGTATACTTATGATTAAAAACTGGTGGCTCTACTCTTTCCATACTAAGTTGAAAAGCAGAGAATAATTAGCAAGAGCATGCTCTGGCAAGTTCCCAAGAGTGTACTGAGCCATGAGATAAAATATTTTATAAAATATTCAGAGCTGCAAATAAGTTAAAATTGCAGGCAGTATTGGATGAGAAATTGGGTAAATATGGGGAACATATTTCAGAACAAATCACTTTCTACTGGCTGTAACATACCCCTCAACACAACTTTCCATGTGAATATTAAAACATACACACACAGATATAATGTCCTATATTTTACAAATTAATTTTGTAAAGCTTGTAGATACATGTATGCGGGACAGGTCACATGAAAAAAAAAAAAAAACCTTGATAGTGCTACAATGTCATCTGGCAGGAAAAGCAAATGTGTATACTAGAACCATCTGCCTAAACCCCATATCTGTAGAAATGTTGGGTTCTATTTGCCAGAAATCCTGGGAGTTGTAATCCAAACACATCTGGGGGATACCAGGTCAGACAAGAGTGCTCCAAGCAAGACAAAGCAAGTTCATACATTTGTTAAGAATTTAAATGAATTTATAATAAAATAAGTACTAGTCAATGACTGACCCTTTTCTGACAATCTCATCAACAAGTTTGGTATATGTCCCTTAGTTATATATCTACATTCTAATGAATATGCATACATTGCCATATGTTGTGTGTGTTTGTGTGTGTGTGTGTGTGTGTGTATAATTAATTAATAATAGTTTTGTTGTATAAATGAACTGCAGAAAAGGAACTGATTCTTTAATTCTATTAAATTTATTTAGGAATCTGGCAGTAAAAATTGTAACTGTTCTATAAAAGGGGCATAGTTCACCTTTTGTCTGTCAGGTTCGGCCAGCACGGGGCTTCAGGGAAGCTCGCAGCCAGACCACGCGGAATCCACCGGCGGTAGCTAGCGGGGAAAAGAGGAACTGAAAGCGCCGCTAGTTAACGGGCCACCTGCGCCCAGCCAAACAGGAAAACCGCAGCGGAAGCTTTTAACTATAAACTGATAACGGCGCGAGCCAGCAATGAACGGGGCCGCAGGCAGCGAAACAAGATCGCAACGCAGCACAGAACCCGCGGGCTTGCACGTAACGGGGAGGGACCAACCCAGCCGGAGGGGAACTGGCAATCAAGGACAATGGACCCTGACCGAACCTGCCATCATGGACAATCAAGGGGGATTATTGGGGGGCCGATAATCCGCAGCAGCAACGTGATCGCGGGGCGGGAAAAAAGCGCGGGAAGGGGGGAATATAACAAGTGATGCAATTGTACCAAGCCAGTCCTGGCTTTGCTTGTGACTACTACGTTACGCATGAGTAAACCTTCTTTGTGAACCACACGTGTCACGAGAGTTTCTCTGTCGAACGGGGCAAACCTCACATAAAGCCAGGACTCACCGTTAGCGCTACCTGGTACCACCGAGGAGCGTTTCCCTTTCCAATACAGGCATGACCAGCGACGAGGAATCCGCGTGTCAGCTGGAGCACGAGGGGCCCAGGCTCGAGGAGGGACGGTCAGAGCCACCCGGGAGTGACGGGACAGCGACCAGGACCGGGCGCCCTCCAGCCGAGCGGTGGTCAATGTGCGTGAACCAAGGGCCAGATGGTTCAGGCGTCACGATGACCCGTGGTTCAGGGTCCCGGAACCGCGAGTGGGACGAGAAGTTCGCCCGACTAGAGGAGAGAGTCGAGCGGTGCCTAGACGCCATGGAGGCGATGCTCCAGACCCTGCTACAGAGAGTGGGACCATCGGCGGTGAGCGATGGGGCAAGCAACGGGGGTGGCGGTCCGGCACCCCAGCCAGCACCGCCCGCGATGCCCCGGTCGGTGGACCGACGGGCGGCAGACGCCTTGAGACTTCGAGGCATCACTGGGAAGTTCTCAGGGGACCCTGAACAGCTGCCGCATTTTTTGACGCATGTTAGGGGGTTCATGCAGAGGGGTGGTCACCTATTTGCTAGGGACGAGGATAGAGTATCCTACGTGGCCGAGCTGCTAGATGGCCAAGCAGCTAGCTGGGTGATCGGACTATATGATGCCAACGCGGCGGAACTACGGAGTTTCCCGGACTTCATGCAGGCGCTCCAGGACAGATTCGAGGACACATTGAGCGCCAAGCGGGCGGAGGACGACATCCTGCAGTTCAGACAGCGGGGCAAGTCGGTATCGGAATACGCCCTGGAGTTCCGGAGGTTGGCAGAGAAGCTCACGGACTGGCCGGAGTCCCTGAGGGTGAAGTATTTTAAGAGGGGGCTCAATCCAGAGATCCTGGAGCGGGCACTGGGACGGGACGACCCGTCCACAGTGAAAGATTGGATCTGGCTGGCCGGAACGGCGGAATCGGCATGGCGGCAGATCCAACAAAGCGCGAGGCGACGGGACCAGCCGAGGGACCAGCCGAGGGAGAGAACCCCCGAGGAAAGGCGGAGCAGTCGGCGGCAGACCACTGGGGGGCGAGAGGCGACCAGAGCCCCGAACCTGTGCTTCCGATGCGGAGGCAGAGGCCACCGAGCGGCGCAGTGCCCGACCGAGCGGGAAGGAGCCCCACCACGGCCCGAAGTCAACCCCCTGCGTGCGACCGGGAAAAGGGCCGGCGACCAACCGCGGAAGGGGCAGTGGCGGCGGTGACCGAAAAAGGACGCGGGGGGTGGTCGACCCCAGAGACGGCGTCCTCCGGAGAGGACTCGGAGCCAGCGGGAAACGAGGCGCGCTCGCACTGAACGGCGTCCCAGTGCGAGCAGGGGAGTCGAGGCACACGGACCCAATCGGAGATGAGGACTGCCCTCCATTCCGGGTGAGAATACACATCCGGGGGGTGAGATCCGGAGGGGAGGCACAGCTGCGGGCGCTACTGGATTCAGGCTGCACCCACTGCTTGATGCACCCAGCTGTGGTCTCGGGGCTCGGACTACAGCTGAGGCGCCTCCGGGAGCCCATTGCATTCAGCCAGCTAGACGGCACGCTGGCAGGGGGGGGGCCAGCTCAGTATTACACCGAGCCGGTCCAGATGACGATCGGGAGTCACCGGGAAGAACTAAGATTTGTGGTGGTCCCGGTGGCCGACTACGCGGTGGTACTCGGCTTGGCGTGGCTGCGGCGACGGAACCCACGGGTCGACTGGACGGCGGAGGCAGTGCGGTTCGGGGTCGACAGACCGGCGAAGTGCGAGAGCAGAGGGGACCGAGCCGTGGAGACGGGTGCGGCCGCAACCACAGACGGGCAAGTGGAGGATCCGAGACCCCGGGAGACGGGGCGAGAGCAGACGGAGCCTGAGACCCGGGCGGCAACAGCAGCAGCAGCAGCGCCGGGACCCCGGAGACTCGCAACGATCCCGAGGCATGGGGAGGCAGCGGCGACTGGCGAGACAACTGCAAAGCGAGAGGCAGGGTCCGGGGAACCCATGACGGGCGGTGGAATCCCGAGGCAGTATTGAGACCTGGCGGCAGCGTTCGGGGAGAAGGAGTCCGACCAGCTCCCTCCACACCGGCCCAGTGATTGCACCATCGAGTTAGAGCCAGGGGCGACTCTGCCTAAGCCGAAAATGTACTCCCTGTCAAGGAGAGAGATGGGGGCTCTGCGGGAGTTCATAGACAAGAACCTAGCGCGGGGATTCATCCAACCCGCGAAGTCACCATTAGCGGCCCCGGTACTATTCCGGGAGAAGAAGGATGGCTCGCTCCGAATGTGCGTGGACTACCGGGGGCTGAACGCAATCAGCAATCAGCAAATACCCCCTCCCCTTGATGAAGGACTTGATGTCGCACCTGTCTAAGGGGAGGGTGTTCACAAAACTGGACTTGCGTGAAGCTTACTTCAGGGTCAGGATCCGCGCTAAAGATGAGTGGAAAACGGCGTTCAACACGCCGCTCGGAAGCTACCAATTTTCCGTGATGCCGTTCGGATTAAAAGGGGCCCCAGGGGTATTTATGCAGCTAATAAATGAGGTGCTGCACGACCTACTCTACCGGGGCGTCCTGGTCTACCTGGACAACATCCTCATCTACACCGAAACCCTGGCGGAGCACGTGAGCCTGGTGCGCACGGTGCTCCAGAGACTGCTGAAGGCACAGCTATACGCGAAGCTATCGAAATGCGAGTTCCATCGAGAGCAACTAGACTACCTCGGCTACCGAATATCCAGCCGGGGAATTGAGATGGACCCGGCGAAGGTAAAGGATGTCCTGGGCTGGGAAGCGCCGCGAACCCGGAGGCAACTTCAAAGCTTCCTAGGGTTTGCGAACTTCTATAGACAGTTTATCCCGAACTTCGCCCAAATCGCCCTCCCCCTAACAGACCTGCTAAAAACCAAGGGCACTGGAAAACCCCCCAAGCCCAGCATGACACTTGCGTGGACTGCAGAATGCCAGGGGGCGTTTGAGGAGCTAAAACGGCGGTTCACAGCGGAGCCAATCCTGCGCCATCCCGACCCAGATCGGCGGTTTATAATCCAAGTAGATGCGTCAGATGTGGCAACGGGGGCAGTCCTGCTCCAGCCCAGCCCGGAGGGGGCCATCCACCCATGCGCCTACGCCTCCCGCAAATTCACCGAGACGGAGAGGAGGTGGATGGTGTGGGAGAAAGAGGCGTACGCAGTCAAGTGGGCACTGGCCATGTGGAGGCATCTGCTGGAGGGGGCAGCTGAACCATTCGAGGTGTGGACAGACCATAAGAACCTCGAAGCCTTGAAGACCCCGCGTAAGCTATCCCCCAAACAGGCGCGGTGGTCCCAATACTTCGGGAGGTTCAGGTTCACTCTAAAACACAGGGAACGCCTGGCACAAGACAGAGGGAGTGCCACCACCCATCATGGTCGGGGGGGAGCAGCATTTCGAGATCAACCAGATACTGGACGCCAGGAGGCACAAGGGGCAGGTCCAGCTCCTAGTGCAATGGAAACATTTTCCCAAGTCCCACAGCGAATGGGTGAGTAAAACCCACATAAGGGCGCCGGACCTAGTGCGGGACTTTTACAACAAATACCCCGGGAAACCGAAATAGAGCCGGGGGGGGAGTTGTCTTCAGGGGGGTGGTATGTCAGGTTCGGCCAGCACGGGGCTTCAGGAAAGCTCGCAGCCAGACCACGCGGAATCCACCGGTGGTAGCTAGCGGGGAAAAGAGGAACTGAAAGCGCCGCTAGTTAACGGGCCACCTGCGCCCAGCCAAACAGGAAAACCGCAGCGGAAGCTTTTAACTATAAACTGATAACGGCGCGAGCCAACAATGAACGGGGCCGCAGGCAGCGAAACAAGATCGCAACGCAGCACAGAACCCTCGGGCTTGCACGTAACGGGGAGGGACCAACCCAGCCGGAGGGGAACTGGCAATCAAGGACAATGGACCCTGACCGAACCTGCCATCATGGACAATCAAGGGGGATTATTGGGGGGCCGATAATCCGCAGCAGCAACGTGATCGCGGGGCGGGAAAAAAGCACGGGAAGGGGGGAATATAACAAGTGATGCAATTGTACCAAGCCAGTCCTGGCTTTGCTTGTGACTACTACGTTACGCATGAGTAAACCTTCTTTGTGAACCACACGTGTCACGAGAGTTTCTCTGTCGAACGGGGCAAACCTCACATTGTCCACATATTGCTTGGGTCAAAATTATGTCTCTGACATGAAGGAATTTTATATCTGGGCATAACTTCCAAAACAGTGGATATAACTGTGCTTTGGTCAAGAATATTTTTGACCAAATTTTGAGATACATATAGAAAGCATACTTACAGAGAGAGAGAGGGAAAAAAAAGAATGCCCTCCCCCCATTTTTTTTTTTAAATATAATGTCCCTGGATAGATTGGACATAAAATCATGAAAACAGATTGCAGCCTTGACTGACATATTATCTTTTGTCTCTCTTCCAGGTAGTTGGCTGTTTCTTGGCATGTGAGCCATTGAAACTGCACGGCTTCTTTCCACGTTGCAAACGTGATGACAGAATCCTTGGCTGCACATGAGGCAGAAGGTAAAACTTGTGAACATAGTTTGGCCAGCATGTGGGCCAGCAAGGCAGTTCTCTACTCTAGCCCACCTCTGACCTTCTTTAGATCCTTCTCAGTGCAGAAACAGCCATGGAGCACTAAGCATAATAATACTGTCTATTGTCATTCCTTTGCAAAAATGCAGCTGGAACAGTTCTGTGACCCCTTGAAGAGTAGCAAAGCTTTTTGCTAAAAGAAGTAGAAGTAATAGAACCTGAACTGCTCATATGTATGTAAGGTATATACATAAAACCTCCTAAAATTGCACTTTTGGCAATTTTTCCATCTTGTTCCTTATTATGAAACTAGCTGCACTCAGCATTTCTACTGACTCATACCTGAAGGCACCGTTACTGTGACAGATGCTTCCTTAAGGTTGTTCTGGACCTGAAGCTGGAGGGAGGTGAGGAAGCCATCTCTGGGATTTGCTTGAAGTAAGTTTTGCTTTAGTTTTAAGTTTTTATTTGTATTTGGTATTCTTTTAATTTGTGACAGTTTCCTTGAATACTCAACTGAGTCAAGATGTTGGGCAATCCATTAATAAATCTCTGCATTTTACAGCCAGAGTCTTGGGGAGGATAATAATTTGGGATGCTGTTTCTTAACATGTAAAGATATGCCATATTGGGAAAAGGATCATATGGCATGTGGCATCTTCCTTGAAGTAAAGTTAGCTTCACCCATACAGAGGATCACAAGGCAGATACTGATTTTCCTAGTTCTCATACAGCTGATTAAGTTCACTGCAGATTTTCTGTGATGAAATTAATAAGGTTGTGGCTGTAGTTAACCAGTGGCCATTCCTCTCCTTTTCTAAAGTCCTGGGTGAGTTAGGTTTGACCTTATGTGCTGTATGCATCTCTTTGGTTACTCTACTATAGTTACTTAAGCTCCAATTTATGTGTCAGAACAAAACTCTGTGAATTATTGATGGCAGGATTGCAAAACTGAGTGACGTGCAGTGCCAGACACTTTTAGCATCCTTTTATATCCTACTTGTGGTTTTTCATGCAATTCACTGACCAGAGACTCCATTTAGAACCAATACTCCTGATAAATATGGCAATTAAAAAGTGCACACTTCAGCAAAATGAAGACAAAGTCATTAAGGATGTCTAAAAAGCAACATTTCAGGTCTTACTAGGCACAGAGTTTGATGCTGATCAAAAGAAATAAGAATACTCATAGGCCCTACATTCAGCCTTCCTTCCAAACTATTCTTTCATAAGGTGACCTGCAATGTGGGGAGAAAAAGAGGATATAAAATGTAAAATATAAATAAAATTTGCAGATGTCTTTCAAGCTTGCAGGCCTTATTTCTCTGTAAAAGCTACTGGATAGTTTGTCTTAAAAACAAAATAAAACAATCTTCTTTATTTTTAAATGTGGAAATATTTATGTAGAAACACTCTTATTGCCTGATTTTTTATATTAAGTCAGTTTTATCGACTGCTGGTTGAAAAGATGTTTTGAGATCTTGCTATGTTTATTACCTACCTTTCTAGTCCAAAACGAATGAGACCACCAATCTGGTGCATTCACTTGAACCAAGTTTTTCAGAATGGGTAGCTTGGGAGACTGAAAAAATGTGTGAGAAATTCACAATTTGGTTTGCCATCTGAATAAACAGTTACATGATGAACCTAGGATACAGACTCACACTTTCCCTGTTTGTTAAAACCATGCATTTGTCTCTGCAAATATGTAGAATATAGTCCCTTTAAAACAAGATTCACAGATTACATTCCTTATTTCTGATTCCTGAAACTTCTGCACTACAGGAAACATTATCAAGCCCCTGAAAGCTCAGCTGATCAATAATGTGAATATGGGAGCCACAGAAACGAAAACCTTAGGGAAAGTCAAGTAAAATGTTGTTGTTTTAAACTATATCCTATACAAGCAAATTGAGGCGATTGATTCCCACCCCCTTTTTAATGGAACCATGAAGGCCTTCATTTCTAGTACTCATTTAAGATTCTGTAGATCTTAAAATACACAGAGATCACAATATGCTGTTTTGGTACCTTTTTTTGGCTAGTTTAAGCAACTTCTACATATAAATTGACCTACACTTTAATTTATTAAAGTGATTTCATTTTTTTCTTCCCAGGCTAATATGCAGATCCAAACAAGGTTGTCCAGTGGATTATGCCCTTTCTGGAATTTTGTGATGCATGTTACATCTCAAAAGTTGCAGACAATCATGCACATATTAAGGAAAGTTAATATGAAAAATTCTGCACAGGATAACAATAAATATGGGAGTTCATAATTCTTTGCTTAAATTGTAGGCTGATAACATAATTGGGGTGAAACAGGTTTATAATTGGTCCATCGACATGGACCAGAAATGCAATGATTTGTCTATCTATACCCTAGTTGTTGTTGCTATTATTAATATTTTATTTAAGTTTTCTTTCTATTTAAAAGTATAGGAACAAAACAAATGAATTTCACTAATATTATCTTGGAATGGAATAATTTTTATATGTCATGTGTCTCATTCTAATTTGATTCTAATTTGGCATTATCAATGTTAGCTCATTTTATTGCTAAGCAGATTGCTGTTCAATATTCAAACATAGGTCGCTGGGTATTTTTGTCAGGATTTCTTTCTCATGGGAAAGGATTCATCCCGTTATCTTTACAACAATAACAAATAATATTTTGGCTACAGAGATCATGTGAAAAACACCTGTTATTGTGTGTTGTGTATTGTGCTATTTACTGCCACCTATTGGCGTGTGTATGCTAGTTACCCAGTGGGGGTGGCACAGAGCTATAATACAAGGGGAGGAAAATGTTCAGTCTCTCTGAGTAGTTGTTAGTTGTTTTAGTGTTAGCCACTATGTAGGTTTTATGGGCTACGTAGTTGTAACAAAGTACCAAGTAGTGTACCTCTTCTCTAAGAGTTTGTAGCTAGAGATTTTGTTAAGCTTGTGTTGCTAATAAGTCTTGGATGCTACATTAAATGAGAAGATGTGTTTTTCTTTATATTTTGTATGATATTTGCATTTTATGGAATTTTGCATTTTTATCAATAAACACCAGTTAGTATATATTTTCTGACTGGATTTCTTTGGGAAACAAGAAATGGACATTGCATTGTGTTTGCTGTCATGGCTAATATTTTCCTGGAGTTTTTGCTGCGCTCTGCACAAACAGGAGTGTTTGTGACTATCACTCTGCCCGACAATTTTATCAATGGGAGCTAATGTTTAGAACTTGCTAGTCTGATGGTTGAGGAAATTTTGTGAGATTCCTGAATGAGATATCCTTCAAAGTTTGGAGAAAGTGATACCCCCTCCAGCTCATGTAATTTGGCAGATGTTCATACATTAAAAAACCCAAACAAAGACTTAAGCTAGAAGTTTTGAAGAGATCATGCCAAAGCTAGAAAGATCGATTTTTAATGTGCCTCTATAATGTCATGTAGAAATGCTGTCCATTTGTCATTATACTTTGCATATATATTTGTAAAGAAAACAGATATGACAGTGTTGTCATCAGTCTTCAGTGCTGTGTAAGTCAAGATACCTTCCTTTCACACAAATACAGAAAGAATTTCTCACTTTTTGGGAAATAAGATTACGATGCTAGATACTGCAATGCTGCATGAGAAGATGGGTTAGAATTAAGGTGAACACTTAGCACAACAGTTCTACTACTGTCATTTGTGGAAATTAGAAGCATCTTCAAGATAAAAAGAAAAGAAAAAAGAAAACAGAAGATATTTATGCAGAGTTACTATCATTGAACATCCCTCTGCTTCTGCACTGGTGTACTTTGCTTATAGATTAAGGATATGTCTAAGATTAGGTACATGATAGCTCCAGAATTTAATTCCTGGATCCCAGGCTTATCATACAGTATCATCTATAATTCTATGTCTAAAGTTTTGGTAACTGCAGCAGGTGGTAACACAGCCATCTTGACTGTTCCTGAGAAACTGAAGCAAACTTGGACCTGGTTAGTACTTAGATGGAAAGAATAACAAGAGTTTAAAAGAAAGTTAACAAGAGTTTAAAAGAAAGATAGACTTTGCCTTCAAAGGTCTAGGTCTGTAACCTAGATCTTTTGAATTAGAGGTTCAAAAAGTCACTATTATTATGGCAATCAAGAGGAGTAGGATCCTTGAAGATGCAGAGGAATGAAATTAGCTGTTGCTGCAGAGGAGACAAGGAAACATAGGGACTCCCGACAGCAAATGAAAAAAGGGAAAGAAAGAGTAGGGGACAAGGAAACCTGGGAACAAGGAAACCTGGGAGCCAACCTGCAACAGGAGAGAAGGAAAGGCAACTTGTCAATAAGCAAATAAGTAGAAAAATGAAATAAGTGTTTCTTGCAGCAAGTCTGCCTGGCAGGGATTCCAGTGTCTGAAGTGAAAGAGAGGAGGAGCAACCTAGGGAAGCAAAGGAGAAGAAACTTCAGCTGGCAACAAGTGGGCCAAGAATGAAATAGCTGGCTGTGTCCATGGAGGACAAAAATCTCTAGCTTATTGAGAAGGGGAAATAATGCAAGACTAATGACATGAAGCGTACGGTCACTGACTGTAGAGGCTGAGGAGAAACAGAAGAGCTAATCCAGGACAAGTCTAGAGTTGTTTGGCCATGTGAGATGAAAAGCTGCAGTGGAGAACCTCAGGAGCTACTCCAGAAAGAAAACAATTTGGAGTGTGAATATAAGTGAACAGTGCTGGCTTGGGAGTAAATGGTCCCCCTAGGCCACATTGACTGATGGCACCACCAATGCAAAGATTCGCATTTGTAGAATTATTTGGAAGGAGGGGTGGTACTAATGTCCCCTAGGTTGGAGGCACAGTGCTAGACTTAGTTTAAAGTAAAATGGAAAGAGGAATGGAGAAACTGCATAGGAATCTTAAAGAAATCCTGTTCTTGAACCCAGAACTGTCTCTGCTTTAAAACAGGGGCTATGCTTTGTGCTAGCCTGAAATAGGGAAGATAGTAGTTTTCACAGAGAAGCAAAGTTTAACCAATTAAGAAGGAAGAGTGGAAGCTAAATGTTAAATAAAACATCCAGGCAGATGAATGCATATATAAGGTAGCCAAAAGTAATTCCAACATCTCTGCCTAATTAGCCTGGATAAAAAAGAAAAGCTGAGAATTCTCTATTTTTCATGAATATTTAAAAATTCTGATCAGCCAGGCAAATGCTGTACTGAAAATAACTCCAGCCGTTTCAACTTGCGGTGCAAAAGCGAGCTGTCAGCAGCATTCCTCAACTGCAAATGATTAGTAGAGATAACACTCTCATTAGGAAAAGGGGCTGTGCTTTTCTGTTTATTTTCCTGTGTTTGTGGCAAACTCCAGGCTGATGTCTTTTTTACACACTGGGTTACCTATTAAACAATAGGTGGCTAGAGGTACTGTATGTATTACAGGATAATTAGTGGCCTATGAAGGGAATTCGGGGGCAGAATAATCAACGGCGTAGGATCACACCTTTGGTACTGTTATGTAATGGCTGAAGCTAAGGAATGACTAAGGGAGCCATCACTTTCCAAAGAACACATGATTAGGAGGTGAATTAGCAGCCATCTCCATGCGCAGATGAAGAGAGATCTCTTCTTGCTAATGGTGTGTGAGGTGATGGCACCAAGAAATGATGCTTAAGATGCTCCAGCCCTCTGAAATAAGCTCCTCCCTGAGATCCGGAAGGCTTCTACACTTATAATCTCTGGGAAAGCTGCTAAGACTTGACTTGTCCAGGAGGTTTTCAGAGACTGACCATCTTGAGCTTAGCATGAGTACTTGAATTCTGATTTTGGTTTAAATTTAATCCTAAATCTGAGTTTCATTTTAATGTGCTGAATTGGAGGTTGTGTCACATCTTATTTATTGTGCTTGTGCCTAGACTTTTTATAATGTTGGTGATATAAATATTGGAAAATAAGTACATCAATATTAATATTCCTGGGCAGGTATGTGGCAGCTAAAAGAGGACCTCCAAACTTGCAGAGTCAGCGTTCTATTCTAATAAAAGAGGAGGATGTAATAATCTTCTCTGACATTAAAGGACAACTGGTATCCAAATCATAACATTACCATTCAGGATGTATGATTGATCCTCCTGATGTGAACAGCTGATTCCACATAGGATGAGAAATAGATGCCAGAGCTGACCTGAGGCTCAGAATGGTTTTGTTTTGTTGTGGTTTCCTCTTTTACATCACACACATGAGAGAAAGAAAAAACAAAAAACCTGACAGGAATTCTAGGTATATGGGGTAGAGGAAGGGACACACTTGTTCACCAAGAAAGTTTCAGCCCTACTCAATCTGCATGGAATGAAGTATTGTCTCCCTTCATTGCAGGGGAGGATTTATTGGACAAAAATAATACATCCACTTCTTTTCTAAGCGTTCTCGCTTTTTCTAGATCTCTCTTTCTACATTTTATTTACTAGGTAGGTCATTTTCTGGGTATTCTTATAGATTTGTACCTTGTGTTATAAATGTTCTTACAGTTTCTATGAGTTCATTCTTACAGTTGCCTAGGCATTTACTATGTATCTTATAGGTTTCTAGCGGTCTACTTATCAGGGACATTTATGAGGAGGGTCAAAAAAGTCAACACGATGGCCATGACTGTGCAGTTGAAGCCCTGCCCCTTTTTATATCCATCATCTCACAGACACACATTAGCAAGTAGTATGGCTTTATTGCACAGCCATAGCTGCCATCTTGACTTTTTGGGCACCCCCACCTGCAGATGCCCCTGCTTACGCTACTTGTACCTATTGTTTGTATAGTTTCTTCTTCTTCCCTACCTCTTTTTAGAAGCAAGCTTGAATTGCTTACCTTGTGTTAATTATTAGGGCTTGGCTAGCTGTGTGCTTGGCTGGTCTTTCAGCTGCGGAGTCTGGAGAAACTAAGTCCTTCTCTAATCTCCCCCCTCCCCCGCCAGTTTTGGCTGGTATTTTCAAGGCCTTTTGGCCAGGTGTCTGTTGCCTCTGGCCTGAATTGCTGCAGGGACTTTGGTGTCTTTCTGTTTCTGGCTGGGAGGGAGAAAAACTTTGTTCCTGGCACTGGCTTGCTCTTGGCCGTTGCTGTGGTGGACAAGTTGGCACGGTTGCAGGGCTCTGCCTCTCTGCTCAGCTTGCAGCTGCTCATGCCTCTGAACCAGCTCTTGCTTCTTCCATGCCTTCTAGTCACCCCTGCCAGTGGGCTGCGGTCCCATGCAGTCATCAAGTTGGCTCTCTTTTGGCCATATTTTGCTTTGCTCCCTTCTCACCTGCAAGTCGCTTTCCTTCTCTCCACTGCATATCAATGCAACAGCTCCTGGCAACACACCCAGTTCTGGTCCTGAAGACTTCGTCTTTTAGTTCTTGGAATACAGGCATAGTCTAGCTAATTTATTTTTCCTTGCAGGAAAAAAAGAAAAGGAGGAAAGAAAAGAAAAGAAAAGAAAAGAAAAGAAAAGAAAAGAAAAGAAAAGAAAAGAAAAGAAAAGATGAAGGAAAAATTCATGCAGATTTGTTAGGGTTTTCTTCCCCAGAGGGTAAGGATTGTAAAATCATACTGATCTGTTAGGTTATGCAAATTTCCCAAGAGATCCTTGGGAAAGTAACTTTGTTTTCATCCAACACTGTGGCTCTCTGATTTGATGTTTAAAGTGCAATGACCTTTCTTCATAGTCTAGGGTAGGAGTAGGATTTTTTTCTCCACTCAAGGATTTCATTTTCAGCCCCCCACCCCACCCCACCCCACCCCACCCCACCCTACCAATTTTGAAACTACAGAGAAGGTGATGCAGTGATGTCATCAAAGACTATGGAATCAAACTTCGGGAGGCATTTTTGTTTTTGTTTTTCTTTTTGCAAGGTGGGGGCATGTTAAGAGGCACAAAAAATATTTTAGCCTTCTTTCGTTAAAAAATACATTACACAAGCAAAAATCCCTGTTTTATTTCCAGATTTCCATGATGGGATCTTGGAAACTTTGGAAGGCAGCAGAAGTGAATCTGGGAGCAATGTGCAGGGGACAGACAATGCACCCCTGGCCTAGCAGTTATTCATCTCATATCTGTTAACAAATCTCCTTCATTGGGTAAGATTGTTAGAATCCTGCTTCATATGCCACCAGTCAGGACTATTTTAACTAAAAGACTTTTTTTTTTTTTTTGGTGAAGGCCACCCAACACTGTGGAAAAATCCCCCACCCAGTTATTTTGGGATGAACTGGGGCATCCAGTTCATTTAATTAATTACAATTTATTACAGTTGTAGGCCAGTTATTTATTATGGCTCAGGGATACATCTGGTGGAGAAAGGGACCAACACGACTACTTGCTGATTGTACTCTGTTGCCTTTGATCCCCTTTTTGGTTTTTTTTATCCTTTTTCATGGCTTTGTTTTTTTACGAAGTGGGAGCCATCGTTAGCGAGTTGCTTTCTTCTTTTTCTAGGAAGAATTTGGGTGACAATTTTATACCCAATTTCCTGGAAGCAGAACCTTCAGGATTCAATGAGATTGATTTGGGGGCAGCCGTGTTGAAGACTGTACTGTTCTTCATTTGTCTGAGCATTGCGCGACAGTCAAGGTGACTTGCTATCCTGTAACAAAACCATAAAATAGAGTAACATTAAATCAGAACCAACGATATTCAATTAAAAAGTCGACAGCAGCATCCTTCAGAGCATAAATTAGGACACATACCTATTCACAAAGGTATCCTGGTAGCCTTTTTCTGGGTTTCATTGGGAAATGCTGCTTAAAGAGGGAGAGATTGGAAAATTGTGGTGGTGGTGGTGTGTGTGTGTGTGTGTGTGTGAGAGAGAGAGAGAGAGACAAAGAGAGAGAGAGAGATAAATTACCCTTGTCCTTCACCACCCTATTTATTACAGCCATTTGCTTCACTTCAGGAGATGACTGTGTCTCAAGGGAAAGGGGAAGTTTTCTTGACTGAACTTTCTTTTTAGTAAAGGACCAATCACACACACAAAAAGGAAAAATAATTACCTAAGCAAATTTATGTTAATTTTCCCTGGAAGACAGCACTGATTTCAGAGTTCAAAATAAGGCCAAAGAGCATGATTTCCAGCCTAAAGTTTGCCTCTTCAGGCTGCCCATTCCTTTGAAAAAGAGTCCATTGCATATCCATGCTTTATAACACATTCATGAGTTTGATTCAAGTTTGAAAGTTGGGTGTAGAAGGCTCTCACTAAAGACAGAAAAGAATATATTAAACATATGTCTTGGTAGAGGATATATTATAACTGTTTCCCATACCATTTTAAATGTGTTTAATCAAAAATATGTAACACTGTATTCAGCTGCAGTTTTATAAACTGGAATAAGTGAATTTAATTCAGTGGGACTTGCTTCTGAGTAGTCATGTATATGGTCAGGTGGGTAATCTTAAATATTCTTTGATTGTTACTACAAAGATATTTGCAACCTACATTATGGATGTCCTTCTGTGGTAGTAAAAATTCATAATGGCTGGAGATACCCCAAGAAAGCTGACTTTTTATATATCTTCAAACATCCTCACCCAATTTGCCATTTTATTACTGCAACTGAAAAAAAAAAATGTTCAGGGTCAGCATTCTTCTCTTCTCCAAAAAGGACTTGGAACATCTCTTCACACTTTTTGAATTCTCAAATTGGGAGTAAATTTTTAACTTGGCAAAAGTTCTTCCATGAAAATCTCATTAACATTAATAAGAGTTATGCATAGAAGGAACCTCTACTCAGTAAGATGAAAATTTGCCTCTTACTTTCATGTCTGTTTCAAATTGGTTCCTTTGCAACTGAATGTTACTTAAGCCTAGCAGGAAAAAAAAGTAATTCAAATGTGAAGAAAACAACTCAGGTTGCACTATTTTTTTCCACTTTAGAAAGTGGGAAAAAAAGTAGAAAGTTATTTTTGGTTTTGGATCTTTAAGGATAAAAGGGATTTCCTTCACAAAAATATTTAGTACTGTAAACAGTATTTTAATAGGAATAGCTGGCAAATGTCTGAGTACAATGCAGAGTATAGAAAACTAGAATTCCAAGTCTGTCATAGGTGTGACTTCATGACTGCATCAACTTTCCAACAGAACGATTTCACCAAAATATCATACTATTTGAAACCTACACTTCTATGACCTACAAAAGCTCCAGGCCTTTGCAGGAAATTAGATAAACTCTGTTGGTGATGTGTCGTTTTGTTTTTGAGCTGTCATGGGTTATATATTGTTACAATGGTTTTAATTGTTTGTATGTTTCCCAGAATCACTGCTGATGGTCAGCTCTCTAAATCATATAAACATAAATAAATAAATAAAATTGACCAATCTTTCATCCAATCAATATTTATTTTTAATCATCATAATGCTAAATATAGAATACTGAATTCTCAACATCCTAACATGCACTTGAGAATACAGAAAGTTGTTCCTATTTTGGATGTAACAGGATTGCTGAACCTAAGCCTGAATCATGTGTCCCCTTGGGGTTGTCCCCCAACACTTTGCAAGAGATGCCATCAAATTGGAATTCCAATATGACAGAATTGGGAAATCATTAAATATGTCAAGAGGAATCTTCCTAATTTAGTTTTGTTTTCATTTGGTTTTATTTGTAATCCTAATATCTTCCAGTTACTTGTTTGCTTTGTATTAGTTTTGCAACAGAACCAAATAGATTTCACTAAATTTATAGCATATTAGGATATTAACAAAATCTAAATGATCAAGTTCCTTTTTTACCCTCAAACAGTATATAGTTTTTATTCTTCCTTGACTTCTGTGCTATAGCTCTAGTTCCATAATCTCTTCTATATATATATATATATATATATATATATATATTGCCTTCCTATTTCCTTTGTTTTTCTTTTATAACTCTGCTTGTTTATCAATTTTTGTTTTATTCTTCCTTTTATACAGTCCCACCTATTGGCCCCTAGAAGTTTTGTCTTGTTCATTTAAATCAAATCACAGATAGAGGAGGAAGGTATCCAATACAGATACAGGAGTAGAATTTCAGTTTTGGTTGTTCTTTTTATTCAATAAACCCAGACAGGATAAAGAAGAAATGAGCTGCGCTGAAATTAAGAAGTCGACATTGGAACATAAAGAATTCAGTAAGTCTCTTAACATATAAGACATTAAAGATGTACTTGAAAATTTAAAAATAAGAAAGCAGCAGCTGAAGGTGAGTTCGGTTGAAAATGTGATTGGAAATATGCATGTGTATTCTTATTCCCCAGATGCTGACTTTGTTCAGTGGTATTTTGGATATGGAAAAAAATCTCAGAATCATTACAATTTAAAACATCACTTATTTCAGAATCAGATAATGAAAGAATAGGTCTTATACTTATTTTTTCCCCTCTAAATGACTTGGCACAGGGCACCACATTGATTTGCCATGGTTTAATGAATAGCATTAATGATATTCATTAAACCATGGCAAATTTAGTGAGCAGAGCTGTAAATATTATAATCAAAGCTTCAAAATTCGTAGCGTTCTTATCTCATTGGATACCATCAATGTCTTTGATAAAATGGTTCTTTTATCTTTAGAAAAGTAGTAGCAAGTAAATAAGACATGGAAAGTAAATTTATTCATGTATTGCCTCATGTATACAGGTGAAATTTTGTAGAAATAATGTTAATGGATTTCTAACCAATGCTGGGAATGAAACAGTCTCTTTTTTTTCCCTACTTTTTGCTTTTGCAATATATACTGTTTATATAATATGTTCAGATTCATGGTATTAACATTAAAGGTAGGGAGTACAGGATTGGACTTTTTACAGACATTCTATTTTTTCATTTATGAAACCAGTTCATTTTTTCTATAATGCCATCTAATTAATGAAAAGATTGTGGAAAACAAGGGAGTATATTTAAAGTATGTTCTATGTATGG
Source organism: Python bivittatus (assembly GCF_059951505.1). Classification (NCBI taxonomy): domain Eukaryota; kingdom Metazoa; phylum Chordata; class Lepidosauria; order Squamata; family Pythonidae; genus Python; species Python bivittatus. Next base: position 8,100,263 of record NW_028277073.1, read on the forward strand.
AAAAAGTTTAGAAAGAACTAAGCAACTCTTATCTATTTAATTCATGATGTATTTAGTGGTCAAATTAACAAAAATATAAATAAACCCTTTAATTAACATTCTATAAGATTAATGAATAAAATAAGAGCAGACGTGAAAAAGTAGGGAGTAGAAAGTGGCTGTTATAAAAATGAATATTTTACTGAAATGGATGTATTTGTTTCAGGTACTTCCTGTTAATATCTCAGAAGATTATTTGATTAGGCCATATAAATATAATAATTACATAAAATAAAATGTCATGGTCATGGCTAGTATCTTGACTTTTTGGACACCACCTGCCCCCCCATAGATGCCTCTGTATCCCAATAAAATATGCTTAAATATGGCACTGTCAGAAGACAAAAAAATTGATTGATCATGTGCCATCAAATCTGTGTCGACTCTTAGTGACCGCATAGATAGATTTCCTCCATGATGATCTATCCCTAACCTGGGGACAGAATTCGGGTGCTACCTATTAGGGCAAGAAGTGGTATATATATACACCTCCCATATAAAAGATGAACCTGTTTCTGTTTTGGAGGTAGAGTCTGTTTCACATGTGCTATTAAAATGTCCATGGTACACCCAATGGTGATCAAGTTGTTAATAACTTGTTAATAATTGCCATTGTGACCAGAAGGCTATTACCATTTTCCTGGGTAGCCACTCTTCACAAACCTCTAAGATCTTTGCAAAATTCTTATTAATACCAACAGCTATTATAAACTGTCTGGTTCTTCCCTCACGCTATTAATTGTTAATGCTAATTGTTTTAGAGTTTTCTCACAATTTTTAAAACTTCTTTTTATAGTTATTGTACTCTATGCTGGTCTTTTTGTTGTGTTTGCTCTTGGATCGTAAATAAATTTTGACTGATCATGCACATGGCTCGATAAGTTGATAAGCAAATTCTACAGAAGAATGAATTTACTATCATGCTTGGAGGCAAGTTCAGTTATTTCAAACATTTGGAATGCAGTTTTTTCAAGAAGGTGATTTCATTATTTTATATATAATCAGCCTTAGACAACATGTAGCTCCTTGGTCAATGTTTGAATGTGCATATGAAAATCCCATTTTCTTTATTTTTTAGTGCAACTATATGGTTATAGCTTTTTCTTGGAAAGATGAAGATAGATATGTGACTAAAAGATGGTATAAAAGAGTGTGACAACAGATGATGGAGTAAAAGCTGCTTAGATGATTTAACCATTAAATGCTCAAAACATACTTCTTGTATTAATAAGAAATAGAAAATTCACCCACCATTTTCCTCTGCTGATTTATTGGAATAGAACTGGAACTTCTAAGGATATGTTGATTGTGGTACATTTTAGCTATTACAATTGAATTGATTCTTTTTTAATAGCTTTTGGGAATAATATTTTGGAAAAGTCTCTTGATCCCCCCCCCTTTTTTTTGAATTTTAGTCTGGCCCCATTTTTTGTTTGGAATGTCACCTTGGCATACCATTCAGAGGTCAAGGTTTTGTCCTGAACCAACATGCTACTAAGGGACCTTCCACAAATAGCTTTAATTGTAGTTATCTGATACTATCCTTGTGTGTTAAGGTTCTCCATCAAATAGAAAAGGAATACAGAATCTCTGAATATTTTAAATATTTTAGACTAGAATAATTTCATCTGAAATAATTTAATCCAGATTTTTAAAAATTAGCTTCTGTAAGGGAAATCATCATCATCATCATCATCATCATCATCATCATCATCATCATCATCATACATGATTGCCTTCCTTTACAGAGGCTAATAAAAATATCCTACTTCTTTGTTAAATCCTAGCACATCTGCCCTACTCTCAGGAGGAGGACAAACCCAAACAACCACCAGAATTAAAAAGCCTCATCAGTTCTTATCTGATGCATAACTTGGACACTTACTAACATTCTGTACACTGGGGGCCTATATTATTTTTTACAAATTTGGGCTGCCTGTAAGCAATGTATAACATAGATGCACAGTTCTGTCAAGCAAGCGGAACAATGTTAGGAAAGAAACTTAATTGTTTGGTAGAAAATGCTGTGGTTTCAGTCTCTGGCCCTACCTATGGGTATGTGCATCACCCATGAATATGTGCACAGATTTGCACATATAAAGCATATGTTTGTAGTTGTGACAAAGTGTCTGTCTCTTACAAATCCATTACAAACTATTGGGGTGACTCAAGAAACCAATATATAGGAACAGGAACAGGAACAGGAACAGGAACAGGAACAGGAACAGGAACAGGAACAGGAACTGGAATTGGAATTGGAATTGGAATTGGAATTGGAATTGGAATTGGAATTGGAATTGGAATTGGAATTGGAATTGGAATTGGTATTGTTTCATTTAATCTCCTGCTTTTCATTGAGGAGCTCAAAGTAGTATACATATTGTTCTCCTGTTTTTTCTGACAACAGTAGCCCTGTACACTCTGAGACAGAGTGATTGACCCAACATCACCCAGGGGGTTCTGTGGTTGAGGATGGACTAGAAACTGGGTCTCCCTGTTCCACTCCTTGCTTTCTTATATGTCTGTACATAGAGTGCAAATTGTGATTTATCTGTTGATTTGTCTAACATTTATGTATGGCATGGTTTTTAAAACTGTGTGCCTCAACCCTCCAGGGGATCATGAGCAACTTTTTTAAAATTTTTTGGCAGATCAAATCAGGCTTAGGCAGGCAAAGCCAGCAAACTGTGAAAATTTACTTCACGTTTTGCTTCTCAGTTTCCCACATGTTGACACTTTGCCTGTGCAAACTGCAGGCAGAGTGAAAAGCCTTGTGATAAGCAATTAAAATTTAAATTATTAGAAGTAAGTGGTATATTTATTTCTTGCTCAGCACTTTTTTTTTTGGTACCTTTGATTGATTATTTGTGGCTGTCTGGACAAGTCCCTGCAGGGTTTTTTGGCAAGATTTTCAAAAGTGGTTTGTCTTTGCCTTCTTCCTGCTGCTGAAAGAGAACAACTGGATCGAAGTCACCCAGCTGGTTTCGTGCCTAAGGTGGAACTAGAACTCACAGTTTTCTACCCCAGGGCCTTTAATGCACCATACTGCTCTTGCCTCAGCACTAAAACCAATGAAATCTTAAAAAAAAAAAAAAAATAGAGGAGTACTGCAAATACTTTTATCATTTTAGGGGTTACAGTACCACAGAGTTTGTGAACCCCTAACTTCTGGCAAAACTTTGAGAGGCTGGGAATTAATTTTTTTAAAAAATATATATATGATACATTAGATAAATTCTCAAAGCATGGACCTTTTTCCCATTAATGAGATTTTGATTCTTGGCAACTGCCTGGACTAGTCCCTGCAGTTTTCTTGGCAACATTTTCAGAAAGGGTTTGCCCTTGCTTCTTCCTAGGGCTGAGAGAGAGTGACTGGCCTAAGGTCACCCAGCTGGCTTTGTGCCTAAGCTGGAACTAGAACAAATGGACATCCAGTTTCTAGCCTTAATCCCTACACAAAGTTGGCTCTGTTAATGAGAAAAGGAGAACCAAACTAAAGATTACTGAAAACTGAGGATGATCAGGGATTGTAAAACAGCATTATACATCTTGATACCTGCTACTTGTTTCTGGATTGCTAATGCCAATATTCCTAGACCATGTGGCTATAGGAGTTCTATTCCTTTAAATGTGAATGGTACAGTAGATTGTTCCCATAGTCCACTGTATTAATTGCCAGAACACATTTGCCCTTTGAAGAAACTCTGATAGCAATGCAGAACTGATCCACTAGAAGGATTTAAGTAAGAAAGAATATAATTTTTAAATATGTTTTAATATTTCCTTTTCTATGGTTTTCTGAGAGCTCTCTGAAGGACTTCTTAGTACCTCTTCTTTTTTCTTAATTCCTCTATTTTAGTTTGTTTTGGCTCACTTCCTTCCTTTGATCTTGTGTCATGACTCATTTCCTGCTTGTTACATGCTATCTGCCATTATTGGGTCTCAAAGACTGTGCTGGTAGACACTTGATTTTTCCACTAGTTGCTTTAATCTCTCTCTTTTTTAAAAAAAATCTACACTACCTTTTGCTTCACTATTCTGGGCTTTTCAGATTTGCCCTCTCAATAAGCATCAACATTAATGAAAATCCATGAATACTTGGTACACCGGATGCATTTTCCAACATACTGAAGTGTAATCTACTGTGAGTTAGGTTGTGAAGTAGAATATTCTGCAATTGTAATCTGCAATGTGATAACTGGAGGAACTTGCTTGTGGAGAACAACATGAAAGGGAACATGAGAGTTCTACCTATGACAGTCACTTCTTTTTCTTTTCAACAAGTACTGTCAAAAGCCACCGGTTAAATGCCTTCTCTACCACCACTACCCCAAATAAAAATATATATTTGTGTGACTCTGCATTAATAAAACTAATAATTTCACTGAGATTTGTCTTGGACAATATATATATGCACACACACACACACTGCTTCCTTAAATTTTAATTAGGGAGGTTCTCGAACTTTGTAACCTCGCAACCACCTGAAACCAGCAAGACAAGCAAAGTGGTGAGCAAAGCCCAGAGCCAATGTTAACAGTATCCACCACTTTGTTTATACAAACTGATCAAGTTTTAAAAATCCATGAGCCTACCCTCCTTAAGTTGATAGCATCTCTAGAGGGTCACAACCCATATTTTGAGAAGTTCTGCATTAATGGATTTACTGCCTTTAGATAATACAGATATTTCAGCAGCTTATTCATGACCATTATCTAGCAATTTACTTCTCTCTCTGGCTCTTTTCTAACTATGACATGAATCTGCCCCAAAAACCTTTTATTTCTTCCATGTTTTCATGCCATTGCCTTTATCTCATCCCCACCACATGCCTGAGGCAGTTTAAATCATCTTTAACAGTTCCAGTGTTAATGTTTTCTCTGCACAAAATAACAGGTAGTGGCAGTGGTTGTAATCAGATGTGCTTCATTGACCATAAGGTCAGTATCAAAACTCCAGCGCCTAGAAGGTGGGATAAGCTTGCCCCTTATTGGCCATGTTAGGCTGGTCCAGTTATACCCACTGCCGATGAGTGGCAAGAGCATTTGCTTCTGTCAGGCTACGCTGTCTCTCAGCCTCTGAGCCAAATCCTTCTTGGAGACCTGGATCAAACTAGTAGGAACATTGAAGGAGCTGCAAAGTAAAGCTGGGGAGAGGGAGGGAGAGAGACAGAGAAAGAGAGAGAGGGAGGGAGAGAGACCACTACCTTCCTCTTTGTCACTGCAGAACACTCTCTCCCCTGCAATGGACTGATCAACTGTTGTTTGGACTTCTTCTGAACATGGGGTTTATTACTTTGCCAGAAGAATGCTATATGTGTATTTAAAAGTAGCTCCCAAAGCAGCTGAGAGGTACTGGAATGTGTATCGTGTGTATCATAAAGCAGGATCTCTCCTGCTTCACTTCACAATCTGCCCAGTGTTTCTCAGCCAATTTGGGGGCTTGCTGATAGGCTGTGAAGCAAAGCAGGTGTCATGTCCCTTAATTGCAGAACATAATCAAGGAAGCAAGATTCGTACAGACTTTCTAAATGAGTTTTAATACTGGAACTTACAGATTAAAGTTTAGAATCTTGAGAACGGAGATAGCAATGCTTCACCTTCCCTTTTTTAGTGAGTTCATTAAGGTGAATCTCTTTTTCGCAGAATGTTTGCACAACAGATTTAGATGGGATCTCCTATCTGCTGACTGTATTTAAAGATATTATTTATTTCTCAGCCTCAGCACAATCTCACAGCAGCAGAGATTGTCCTGCTGTACCAGACAGTCCCCCCACACACTCCAGATCAACCAACTCAACACCAGATTTTGACTGATTGCTAAATCTAGATGGGTCCGGCCATCTGTTAAAACCATCTGCATCACAGCAGTGTTATGTTTGATGGATGGTTTCCTGTAGGCAGGACATTCAGAAACAGGGAGGGCAGCAAAACTAATCAGGACACCACCATTTGGTGGCAAACTGAAACAGAATCATTAGAAGGAGGATAGGGATTGGGTGTGCTGACAGTAAATGCTATTTCTGATGACTTGAAGATAGCTGAAGAACATTTTCACTCAACGGTGGGAACGTCTTTCTGTCTTCTGACTGTCACAGCAATTTTGGCTATTCCCTCCTCTCATGCTGCTATAATCATACATATTTCTCTCTTACAGAATTTTACTCCGTCTACCTAATGAAGCACACACGATCCACAGAAGGGTATTTGAAAATAAAGTATTAGTTTCTAAAGTGATGTACAATTCTTTGTTGTTGTTGATCATGCTTTGCTGCAATAAACTAATTTGGCTGTTTTGGGCATATGTTCATAAGCTTTTTTAGGACAAATGTGAGTTCTGAGTGAAAATCTAAAATAAATAAATAAATAAATAAATAAATAAATAAATAAATAAATAAGTAAGTAAGAGACATGGCATAGTAGGAATATTCGGGGAGGAAGTTTCATGCATAATTCAGTGAGATTCTAGTATATTTTTATTACTTTTTCTCTACTCTGGAATGGAAATTGTCATGCTTTCAGCTGCGGCAAGGACAAGTTTAAAAAGCAGGTCAGCTCCTGGCATAACCTAACCAAGTTCAGATTTATAATTGCATTAAAGAACTGTTCAGAGATCTGTACTGCCAGATAAGCAGTCTGGATTCAGCTAAATCAGAACTTTGAGGAGCTGGTTTGCCTAACAGGTTTTCACTTAATGTGTTAGCTTAATATTTTAGTAAGAAAGTGATAATTCATATTTTAAACCTCTCTGCCTCACTTAATGTGTGTTCAACGACTTAGTTCAACCAATATTTGTCATTATTTATCACTATTTAAATGGGATCTCAATTCAACCCATAAAGTCAATATATATGCATACTCTTCTTTATATGCTAAAACAAGCAAAGAAATCAGACTTCCAGCCAGATTCAGTTTCTAAAGTTACCCTTTTGCAGCAAAAGCTATTACATCTTGGACACTTCACTAATAAATTTTTGTGGTAATAAATTTGCTACTCTTTAAGATGTATCTTCCTTCCTTCCTTCCTTCCTTCCTTCCTTCCTTCCTTCCTTCCTTCCTTCCTTCCTTCCTTCCTTCCTTCCTTCCTTCCTTCCTTCCTTCCTTCCTTTAGTTAGTTAGTTAGTTAGTTATTGGGTAGGTCCATTTACCACAAGCTGGAATGCAATGGGGGAGCCATTCATAGAAGATGAACAAAGACATGTGAAAAAGTGGTTGTGGTGGGTTAGGGTTAAATATATCCAGTGAGATTTCCAGTTCCAATAGTAGAGAATATACGTAGTTTGGAGTTGAGGTGTTGGGTTCTTGGTATTCTCTGAGCTTGGTTGTTTTCCTGCAGATGTTTCATCATCAGGCTAGGTAACATCATCATTGCATGGGAGAGTGGAATTTGCTGGCTGGCATCTACAACATTATAGTAAGGACTGTAATAGCCACTATGTAGGTTAGGTAGAAGATTGGCAGAATGCAGGCAGGAATATCAACTGGCCATCAGTTCTTAATCTTTCAACACATAGACAAATTCAACTACAATTTCAACTGAGAAACTTGTTGACATTCTAGATCCAGCCAAATCCAAAAATGCTAGAGAATTCCTGGAAGCTTGGCATTCAGATGATCCACTTCCCAAAGATGCATAGAGATAAATCCCATTTGCATACCATTTAAAAGATACAACCAAAAATCAAGAAAGGAAACTAATGGCCCAGAGCAGTCAATACCTAGATAAGCAGGAAATAGATAACAATCAATGATGAAACAATACCCTAATCAAGGAACCATCAAGGAAGAAACCACACCACAACCAAGACTCGCAGCGCAAGCTACTGTATGTAAACAGTCAGCAAACTCCAGTCTCCCATGCACTCATATGACTTAGCTAGCCTGGTAATGAAATGTTGGCAGGAAAACAACCAAGCTCAGAAAACAGCAAGAACCCAAGAGATTTCCAGTTTGGGGAGAGGAGAGGCAGGTATGGAAGTATTAACAATAATGGGCAGAGTCAAAAAGCTGATTCTTATGTTATTCTGGAAATGGGTGCTATTGAAAAAGCATCTCATATGAGAAGAGATTTTTATGAAGTGATTTTCAGTGGACGTCAAGTAATTTGATGCCCAGAGTTGCCTGTGGTGAGATGGGCAGCTATATAAATTGATTTAATAAATAAATAAATAAAATTTGATCCAGAGTAGCCACCCTGCACTAGAAGGAAGGATTTTACTGACGTACTTAAAATTGTATTAAAAGGGGAAGCACTACATACAAATGGCTCCCCAATGGAAACAATGACGGATAAGACCATCAATTTCCATCCTTTTCTCCTGTGTTCACCCATAAATCCTTCCATTACATTTCTACACTGATCTGCAATTTTTAAAATACCCAGATAAACCTCAGAATTTAATGATTGCTTATATATACCCTTTTATGTGCATTTTCTCTCAAATGTGGCTTTCTAAGTGATTTTTTTTCCCCCCTGAGCCAAGAACTACTTCAGAATGTTCAGGAAGTGAAAAATCAAGCCACAGTCTAATCAGTTAAAATGTGGAATTGGCAAACACCAAATCCTTCAACCATCTCTAATTGGAAAGGAGATAACCGTTTATGTTCTTAGCAGCAAGAGCTCTGAGAATATAATGTTCAAAAAGAGGCTCAAGGCAGTGATGCCTATAAATATTTATTTGCAAATAGTGTAAGTGAAATTGCTTGGATGTTGCCAGATAAATGTGATTCAGGGTGCTGGTATTCTACTGGGATGATACTAAACTATGGAGTCCCAAGCTATGAGCTTCAGAGATACTTAAGGATGGAGTCTTTTAGCCCATTTCTGCTCTGAATGAGTTGAACTTAATTGTAGCAAGCCATTGGACTGCATAGTTTCCCAATTGGAGTAACACAGTTTTCAGCTGTTTATTCTCAAAATAGGTATTTGAATATGCATATGGAGAGGAAAATGTCCACCTTTAAACCCACAGAGGCTCCTTTGCTCAGATGGGCTAAACATGCAAGAAAGAAAACAGCAGCCTAGAGGGAGAGACAATGGGGAGGAATCTAAAGTATCCCAAGATCCCAGGCTTTGTATTTAAGTGTTGAAATATGGCTCCTAGCTTGTACTGGTAGAGTCTTTAATAATCATGACCCCGTGACCTTATTCCACCGATCATTTACTTAAGGCTAAGTTCTATTATGTACATTCTTCTGTCTAGGGATAGATTACTAGGGGCCCACTTACCATCTGAAAGCAACCCCATCAATCATTAGCGTGTGTTCAATCTCTGCCTGCAGTGGTATTCTTATTGACTCCAACCGCTACTAGAAAGCCATTTATCAAAATGAGAACATACTCTTTCAGAAAAGAAGGTATGCAGGCTTGCTAAAGACTGGAACACCCATGAGAAAGTAAAGTGTAATTATTTATATGTGAACTATCACATCACATAATTAAATTTTGAAGAACTGTTTTCACATTAATATTCAGCGATGAATGAGGTCTTTCATTACTCTGGGAAATTGCAGGTCAGGTTAATCACTAATCATGAGCGCATTGGAAATGGAGTTGACAATGCAGCTTTGCTTGTTGTATGGCTTAATTTGATAGCTTTAAATTCACCACATTTAGCTGTTGCTTTATAATTTCTCAAAACACTCAGGACCATGATTCTTACTAAAAAGCAATTTAAATATAACTAGTACATATTTGTATATCATGCAAATTTGCTTTAAAAGGACTGGAAAAGAAAAGCACCCCCATTAGCTTCAATTTGTCTGACAAAAGGAGCATTAATCCTACTGGGCTGCTGAAGACACTCATGGATTTTGCAGGATTATTTTTCCTGAACTGCAGGGATGAACCTAGAAAAAAATCAGAAGGTCCACATTACCAAACTCAAAGCAGGACTCTGTGAGCATCATTTGATTCCCTTCCCTAAATGTTAAAAACTTCTGTCCCTAAGCAATCCAAATTCATAATTAGAAAAAGTTAACTGTGGGAACTGATTGATTGATTGATTGATTGATTGATTGATTATGTGCCATCATGCCCTTGTCAACTCTTAGCAACCACCAAGATAGATTTTCTCCATGATGATCTGTCCCTAATCTGGTCTTTCAGATCTTCTAATGGTGCACTCATCACCACCATAACTGAGTCCATCCACCTTGCTGCTGGCCATCCTCTTCTTTTTCCTTCTACCTTTCCCAGCATTAGAGCCTTTTCCAGAAAACTGGGTCTTCATATAATATATCCAAAATAGGTTAATTTGAGCCTGGTCATTTGTGCCTTGAGTAAGAATTCTGGGTTGATTTGTTTGATGATCCATTTGTTTGTTTCCTTGACTGTCCATAGCATTCTCAGGAGTCTTTTCCAACACCAAAGTTCAAAAGGATCAATACTCTTCCTATCTTGCTTCTTCAAAGTCCAGCTGTCACTTCCATAGAGTGTCCCATTGCTTGCCATATTCTGATTTTTGTAGGTATAGACACATCACAGAATCTAAATATCTTTTCCAAGGCCTTCATGGCTGTTTTATCAAATGCTAATCTGCAGCATATATCTTGACTGCTTGTTCCTTTACTGTTGATGGTTGATGGTTGAAAGCAGAAATTATCTACCACTTTAGTGCCTTCATTGCCAGTTCTAAAGCTATTTTTTTGTATCTCTTGTCATTAGTTGGTCTTCTTTATGTTTAATTTTAGTCCCATTTTTTCCACTATGCTTTTTGACTTTTATTTCTAGAGCTTGCAGATCCTTTGCATTTTTGGCTATCAGAGTAGTGTCATCAGTGTAGTGCAGGTTAAGATATCTCTTCCTCCAGTTTAAAAACCATGATCATCTTCTTCCAATCCTACTTCCTTTAATATATATTCAGCATATAGGTTGAATAAATAAAAGGAGAGTATACTGCTTTGTCTCACTCCTTTGCCAACCTGGAGCCAGTCTGTTTCTCCATGTTCTATCTGTACTGTGGCTTCCTAGCCTATATATAGGCTTCACATGAGGACAATGAAATGTTCTGGGTTTCCCATTTTTCTAAGCACATTCCATAACTTGACATGGTTGACACAATCAAAGACCTTTTTATAATCACCAAATCACATAGTGACTTCTTTTTGGTATTCTTTGGCTTTCTCAATTATCCAGTGCGAATCAGCAATAATGTCTCTTGTTCCTCGGCCTTTTCTAAAGCCAGCTTGAACATCTGACATCCTTTTTTCCATGTAGGACTCTAATCTGCATTGGATGATCCTAAGCAAGATTTTGCTAGCATGTGAAATTAAGGATATTGTATGATAGTTTTCAAGTCTTCAAGTCTCTATTTTTTTTTTTTTTTGGTATTGGAATGTAGATTGACCTCTTCCAATCTATTGACTACTGTGTCATTCTCCAGATCTGCTGGCATAGCTTGATTAGAACCTTGACTGATTCTTCTTCTATTGCTTCCCATATTTCAGTAGATATTCCATCAGTTCCTGTAGCCTTTTGACTTGGTAAGAATGAGGAAGCAGCACAAATTATATAAATGGAAGAAATGTTTAAGGAGTATGATTTTGGTTTTGATAAAAATGAGATGGATCAATAAGTTATAGAGGACACTAAATCCCCAAATTTAAGGTCTCATGTTCAGCCAGCTTTTTGACTTCTGAGATTTTTCTAGGCTTTGTTCATCCTCTTTCAAATGTAAGAGCTACAGATTTATTTTTTAAAATAAAATTTGAGATTCTTAAGAATATAAGTTCCAAAACCATTCTTAAAATAATTTCTCCTCCCTTGTGTTTCACTGTGAACAAAGCTGTCACTTTTTTATTTGTTCAGTTACTCTTTTTCTGATTGGAAATTTGTTTGGCTTGATTTAGCATCGCTCTACAAATTCAGGGGGAAAAAAACAGTGTCAATGAATCCTTGTGCCTATTTTTATTAATGTGTACATTTTGTATAGATTTCACTTAAGTTCCCAATAGAGTCTTGAGAACCATAGTGCCAAAATGGTTTAAGACATCTATTTGACATTTAACTCATCCCAAATCAACTCACTGTCCAAAATGGCCCATAAATGTTGACCCTGCCACTTCTGGTAATTTTATAACATCACAGCAATGGCCACTGCAACTATTGGGAGACCAACATAATTAGAATGTGGTCTCCAGCTAAACCCACCCCTGGGTTAAAAGTTGTGTTTGAATATAAATAGCCCTACCATATTCAACACCTGTGATGAGAGGAACTATTTTGACACTGAGGAGGCCTTGCTAGTTGCACCATGATGTTTGTGACCTGCTGATTATTTGAAAGTAGTAAACCAGGGAATGGAAATCCTCTAAATGGCATAACACTAGTTATTAATTGAATACAATGTGCCCTAAATGGCTCTCTTGCTCTCTGCTGTGTGCTTAACAAACAGGAAAGAGAATTTAGAATGGGTTATGCTGCAAAAGAAGATTCCCACCCAGTTTGGGAAGTGTCAAAACTACAGTCACAGTTAAATAAGCTATGTTTATTGATTGATTCTTACCCTAATCCTCAAGTGGGAACTTGTATTTCCTTGTGAAGGGAGCTGCTTGGGTATAACACACCACTCTGAAGCCCCCAGTTGGTTGGTATTATTCAACATTATTTTCATGACTGTGCAGTTTTGAACTGTCAATAATAGTTTTATGTAGCTTGTTTGGTACACTGCTCAGAAGCACGTGTGCATGTGTGTCTATTAACAGTGGAATGTATATGGATTAAGTACATAAATAATAAACACAAACACATGTTCCTCCTAGACTTCAAATGTTTCTAAGCTTCCTAACTTTGATTCTGAAGAAACGTTTATCTACTAATCAGGGGATACAGAAAATGGACCTGCCTCTTGGGGCAGAACATTGGTGCCCCTCCAAAATCTGCTCTCTTGATAGGCTTTAATGTGACCAAAGAGGATAAATATTAGGCCTGTGTGAGGTGAGTTAGGTTTGCCCTAAGGAAGAGCTTTATGTTCTGAGAGTGACTTCAAAGAGGCAACATGATCTGCCTTGATAAAGTACTTTGATTTCCCTTGAAGCTTCCTCCAAATATCTCTTATGGTCCAGTCCATCTCTTTGATCTTCAGGAAGAAGCTGAAAAAGAATGTTGTGAAAGTGCTGCATATATGTAGAAATCTCTTCTAGCTTCTGGAAGTGCTGGAGGATACCAAGGAGAGGAAGTGAATTGAGTTTCAAATGATAGGAATTGAACTTTTAAATGAATGAATGACGTTATGTTATTTCCGTCTGGTTCTACCAATTTCTTAGACTGTTCCAGCTTACTTTTGGGTGGTTGTGCCCAACATCAGAGATCAAACTTGGCCTTCAAGCTGTAAATGGTTGTACATGAAGGCTCTGCAGATTCACAGGCCAAAAGGTATTCACATTCGCATAGCAATTGACTACAACTCTTTAAAGCAGCTGCATGTTTCCCCAGAATTTTTGCAGTTGCCATCTGCAGTGTCTTCTTGGAAAAAGACACTTTTGAGTTCAGGAGTTGCAGATAGGCACTATGCTTGTACCCTTGTGCACTCCAGAGCATCTTTTTGCCTTTGAAACAGAAGCTCTGCCCAGCCCTCCTGTCTTCCCTTACTCTAAGCCTGAGTTAGCTCTGATTTAACATACAATTCTACAGCAGTCATGATGCTTCGAGTTAACGAGTCTATCCCCAAGTCTGTATTCTGGCAGTAACTTCTTTACCAGATATGAGGATACAAAATTATGTATTATAGTCTGTGTTGGGAGATTGGTAAGCAAGGTACTTAGGCTGAGAAAAAAGCAAATTCATTTGCTGAGAATCTTCTAGGGAGGGTGCTCCCGCAAGGGGTGCAGTAACATAATTTTGCCTGCCAATTTATCACTGGAGATAATGGAAAACAACACCGAACAAATGTGAGGTGGGAGTGATCTGTTCATTTTATTAACCAGGATTGGTAGAAAGGAATTTATATTTTTAATCAGTATGCGAAAAAGTGCGGAGCTCCACAAACAAAAATTAATGACTTTTTAAAATGATTGTTCCTTAGTGCAATAATAATGCCTCTTGGAAACTTTCTTATCTAACAGGTTTGGTTTACAACAGTGAGCTGAAAATAGCCCAAGAAGGCGAAGTGTGGCTTTTTGAGAGAAGAAGAGTATAAAAAAGAGATCAGTGAGTACTTTCCAAGCTTAATACAGGAGCACTTTATTAAGTCTAGCTAAGCAATCCAGATTGAAACCAAATAGCGCTGATCTATGCCTAGACCAGTGTTGTCCAAACTTGGCCACTTTAAGATGAGTAGACTTCAACTCCCAGAATTCCCCAGTGGCTGGGGAATTCTGGGAGTTGAAGTCCACTCATCTTAAAGTGGCCAAGTTTGGACAACACTGGCCTAGACAATAATAAACATTCAAGTACATTCTGCTTTCTACATGATAGAGTTTGGTTGGTTGGTTTGGGTTTAGTTTTTTTTGGTGGGGGGTATCTTACCCCGCAGATATAGGCCACATTTAATTGCCTCAGGATAGCTTCTTATTCATTCTGTCTTACTCAGAAAAAGAATCCTTTTGTCACTTGAGAGCAAACCAAATTTCATCTAAAGCAACATTTCAAATTGAATTAGAAAGTTCTTGGCTGTGTAAAACTTCTGGAAAAATTCTTAATGAAAGTTTAACTATTTTCCTCAAAGGGTCCTATACATTGTTAGAGATGTAAAAAAGAGGTGCCATGATTCCTTTTTTCTTTATATGAAATGCTGTAATTCACCAAAATTGGTTCTTAGCAAAAATGTGTTTTTATCACATTTATGACCTGTCTTTTCTCTAGAAGCTCAAGGCAATGTATGTGGTTCTCCACTCTCATTTTATTCCAATATCAGCCTTGTGAGATGGGTTAGACTAAGCGATGGTGACTGCTCCAAACTTACCCCATATGTTTTATTGTCAAGTGGAGATTTGAACCTAGATTGTCCTTTGAAGAACAGCATGTCAGAATGCAAATTGCTGGCATTGAAAAATAATTCCACAGTGGCTTCCAACCTTCCATCTGAGATGAGATCTCTGTCAGATGACATCTTTATTTGGAGATTCAGTATCCAGAGCCTTAGCATAAAAATGAGGTCCTGATGCAGAATGGCAATATATTTGCACCCAGACCTTCAATTAATGACAACGTTCAGTTTAAATGACAGACATCCCTGGATATGTCCCTTATTTCCCAGCTGTATCCCTATTGTTTGATAATTGCCTGATGTGATAATAGATGGAATGATTAGTCATTTGCTAATTGATGATGGCCTTCTGTACATTCAAGTTCTTAAATGACAAGCACTGTTATCAGATGATTAATGTCATGTCATTCTGGTGATGTATGAAGCTGAAAGGGCTGTTAAAGCACGTGTTGCTAGGATTGCATATTCTATTTTTCTTCTATGGGGGGGGAATCAATAGCTTTAATGGGTAACATTGAAATTAGAAGACCAACAGCTAGAGATTCTCCTCCACATATTCCTACATCATGAATGGCCCAGTCATCCCCTTTTCCAGTAAATATATTAACAGTACACCATCCAAAATGGTGGCTCTGTGTTGCGTTGGTCATTTTTATAGCGCTTCCAGCTGCTGCAAATGAATCGGGAAGGCTGTCACTTCTTGCCTCTTTCCTTTTCTCTTTTCTTAAATGTGATTTTTTTTAAAAAAAAAGCCCTGAATGGCACAGGAGTGAGTTATTTGTGGGATCATCTGTCCACAGCGATCTCCACCTGTCCTGCTAGGTCAACAGGGTGGACATGTCCCAGCTTCCCTCTCTGAAGCAGTGCCACCCGTTCAGTGATGTGTGTGCATGTTCTCATCACCAGCCTTCATTATGTGTGGATTATGTTTTTGGTTTTGATGTTTTGGGGGTATTTTGTATAGTTTTTATTACCATATTATTTATTATTTTATTATTTTTATTTATTATTTATTAATCATTTATTACTACCACAGACTATTACAACCACATGGCATCTCTATAGCACATAAACTAACTAAAACCCTCCAAAATGTCTTAAGTTAAGCAAACCAAAAGATGCAGTAGCCCAAGAAGAAAAAACAGGAGCCATCTACAACATATAGCGTAAGGATTATAACAACCAATATGTAGGATAGACAGCCAGAAGGCTGGCAGAGCATATCCATGAACACCAACGAGCAATCAGAAGACACAATAAAAACTCCTTAATCTCACAACACATGGACAGATTTAACCATCGTTTCAGCTGGGAAACTGTCAGCATCTTAGACCAAGTTAAATCCAAAAATGTGAGGGAATTCCTGGAAGCTTGGTATTCAGACAAGGCAGCCATCAACAGGCACATAGAGATAAACAACATCTCCACACTATTCAAAAGAGACAATAAAAGGAAAACAAAAGACCAGAACATCTCACCAGCAGTCATCACCCAGATAAGCAGAGATTACCACAGGGCACACAAGCAAGCAGCAAACAATACCCTAATCAAGGAACTACCAGAGGAGCAAAACAAAACCCCCACCAACACTGTCAGGGCATGCAAGAGTATATAAACAGAGAGCAAATCCCATCCCATTCCGGCCCTGAAGATGTTACCTAGCCAGGTGACAAAATATTTTCAAGAAAAGAACCAAGCTCAGAGAACCCCAAGGACTCCACAGCTCAACCCTGAGCTACACATATTCGCTTCTATTGGTTTTTATTATCCTTGCTTATTTTTCTTTTTTTGTATACTGCTCGGACTCACAAACTGTGAGAGGGGCGACCTTATACATCTTTGAAATATTTAATATAAATACTTCTATCTCTACTTGTTGGTGTTAGTGAGTGTTTGTATGTATGCATGTGTGCCTACATAAACACGTCTGTACACACATATATGTAGGAGGGAAGGGAAGGGAAGTGGACCTAAACATTCTGTTGTGAATTAAGTTTGCTCCATTGGCACAGAATGTGGGCAGATTATTGTATAAAAAATGGAAGGGGAATAGCATAGAGAGTGTCGGAATGCATGATGACTAGTTAGTTAGAAAGTAGACTGGGAACACTCTGTACCTGGGTTTCTCAACCTCAGCTACTTTAAGATGTGTAGACTTCAACTCCCAGAATTCCCCAGCCAGCATGCTGGCTGGGGAATTCTGGGAGTTGAAGTCTACACATCTTAAAGTAGCTGAGGTTGAGAAACCCTGCTCTATACTGTAACTTTTTATTGTAGATTCCATTTAAACTAAGGAAAAACTTCAATTAACTAAGCAAAGAAGATTTGTGTCTTTCTGAGGAATATTTCTTCATCATCAATCCAGTAATATTAGTAAGTCCTTCTGAAGCAAGAGGCCTTGACTCACTTAAGCCTCATTGATTTCGGTAGTTCTTCAGCTATACTATTTGAGCTGGTTGGAGACGTGTAACAATCCATTAATCTCTATAAAAGGCACACATTGTGTGCATGTCAATTATTTATCACAGCAGACTGGAGTAAAATTAATGTGTGCAAAAGAGGCTGATTACTTGCCCCTGTGTTAGATTTCTTTGAGGAAAAAGCACCTACTTCACTTCTGTGCTTCTTTTCAAAGGAGCTAATCTGCACTCAGCATATAATACATTTGCATAACAAACCATGACATTGCTCATGGAAATGATCCACATACGTGAAAAAAAGCTTTGTTTATGCAGTGGGGCAATCGAGGCACCTGCAAGGGCACCTTGTATCAGCTCCACAAGGTATTTTAGATATGGAGCTGACTCTTGGACAGTTATAAATGCAAAACAGAATGCCAACTCATTTTGGTGTCACCTAGCATTTAATCCATGTTAGGATTCCTTGAAATGCACCCATGTTTTTTTTTTTTTTGTAAATGGCAAAATAAGATCAAAATGCAGTTCAGGCATCTTAGGAGGACCTATTATTGCAGATTAAACCTGGTCAGAATTAGGGATGAAACAGATGTTGTTGTTGCTTGGAGCCTAGTTTCCAAATTGGAACAAGCAACACTTTCAAGTCCAGATCTAAATATCTTGCGGTCAGGAACTTTAGAGGTGGTGGTTATTTGGAACCACTAAGGGAAACTTCAGGCCATTCAGTGCCTCCTTACTAGAAGTATGTTTCACCTCTTGACCAGTTTTCTTTTCCACTTCTAAATCCTTTCTTAGATTGGCTCTTTGAGCTCCTCCCCTTCTTGTTTCCTGCTTCTGGTTCTCCTGCCTTAGGCATCCCTACTTTCGCCAAATGTCTACCTCCTTCTCCTATACTTTCTTTATTCCCAACCCTTACACAATCAATAATAGCCCATGGCAATGAGACGTACCCACACCTGGGGGGGGCGGCGAGAGAGAAGAGAGAGAGAGGGAGAGGGAGAGGGAGAGCGAGAGGGAGAGCGAGAGGGAGAGGGAGAGGGAGAGGGAGAGGGAGACAGATCCCTTTTTCTGATTTTCTGCCTCCTCCATTTCATGAGGACCATTTTACAATTCTTGGCAAAAAGCTTAATTTCAAGCACCACATTGGAAGCTGGCATTTGGATTCCAAGGTGGAATCTAAACAAAGAAAATGCATTCTAAATATTATAAACATCTATACACGTACAAACTATGTGATTAAAATGAAACAAACAAATTCCAGATCCAACGTTACGTTGTTTTTCCTCATTTCTTTTGTCTTGAGAAACTAGCAGATCCTTCTACCACCACTAACCCATCCCTTCCATAATGGACAGGAAAGAGGAAGGTAACTTAAAATGAAGAAAGAGAATAGATAGAAAGCTTTCAGAACTGGTGAGGATTTAACATCTCTTATTCTACCATAAGACTCTCCACCCCCTCATTTCATCTCCAGGATTGATGAAAAACAAATTAGCTTTGCTCCCTCCTCTGCTTATTGGGCTCAGATATAATAGAAAATGAAAGTCAAGCTTCATGCTGTAAAATAGAGAAGATTATTTTAAAACTGCAGCTTTGTATTCATTGAACTGGGAAGATGTTCCATTGATATGCTTTGTGTGTAAAGTATCTTTAACATTTTATTAAACTCTACAGCTTCACATAATGGGTTATATTCACTTGAACCCCTTGGCAAAACAAAGGAGTTCATGGAATAGTCTAATGGAGGACTCAGCTAATAAGGGAGAGGACATTCTCCCAACTGCCTATTGTATGTTAAACCATGTTACTTTGCACTTTACTGTGAGGGTTTCACAGTCCTCAGAAGTAGATTTTCAAAGAGAATAAGGAAATGCTGCGAGAGGCAGACATGCTTCCCTTTAGCTTCTAATAGTAGAGAGGTTCACCGGATCAAAGACTTCCTGAAAATGGAATAGCACTGCTGGATTAAATACTCTGAAATGTTAGTAATTGGGAAACTAAGCAGCGTGAGAATTCTTTCCCTATCACTGAACCTGGCATCCATGCCAGTGAAGCTGATAGCCACCATGCATGAAGAGATGCATGGTCTGCCTCCTTGACAGAAGTGCATAGCAAGGACTTCTCATGTGCCCAAAAATCTAGGATCACACATAAAATTCTGGATTAGAAAGCTCTCAGAGTATCTTCTGAGTTGTCTTCCTGTCAGGATTGGTTTTGTTTAGGTTGGTGATAGAATTGCTTTTATGGCTGAGGAGCATAAGAACGAAGGCTGCTGTCTAGATTTATCTAGCCAGTTTCTTTTTTTCAAAGACATGGCTGCTGATTGGCAATGGTTGGACTCTTTCAAGCAGAAACGTGACTGTTTGTGGCACAATAGCTCCATTGGCTTTGACCACTTTTTGAAGAAGCTCCTCTTTTGAAATTTGGGGAAAGGTGAAAAAATCCTACATTGATGTAATGATCTTGGAGTCACCAATGCTTCATGAGAACATTGAAAGCAAAGATAAGATAATAGCTTCACTTCTTGAGCATAAAGTGTCTAACTTGATGATAAGAAAACAGTATTTTGTTGTGGCCAGGAACTTGGTCTCTTAGCTAACAGTGTTAAAATCCATTGCTAGACTTTCTGTTATACTTGGCAATGAGCCATCAGACAGGTTCATTTGGCTGGTGTTTGCTGCCAAATTCTGGTAGTCTAATCCCAAGGTTCTGGAGGTATTTTGAGAGATTTTAAGGGCAGAAATGGTTGCCCTAACAGTAATTTCCACCTTTATTTGCATTAATCTTCTTCCTTTTCCTTCCCCCTGCTCTCCAATTTTGTTAACAAATGTGAGTTGTCCATCCTCAGGGGTTCTGGGCTGGGCATGCTAGAGAAATCTGAACATGATCCATGGGACATTGAATATCTGTCCAATGATTTAGGGGAACAGTTTCACAAGTTGATTAGATTTATATGTTAGTGTTGTTTCTTTCTGATTCACATGTGTGCCATTTAAATTTGATGTTCTTATAGTTTATATGTTTCAGAGTACTGTATGATTTTTTATGTAATAAGGGATATTTTGCTTTCTTATGAAAGAGAGGGGGGTATTTTAAAAGATAGCCTATTTCAGTATGGATAATTCACAGCTAAGGGAAGTGAGATAATCTGCTATAATTCTAGTGGACTTAATCAGTTTATTTGTTTGGACATTTAGCCCATTTAAATGCTTGCAAATTTACATTCATACATACATACATACATACATACATACATACATACATATATATATATAAATTCCCTTCTCACCCTTATGGGTGGTACTTGTCTTCCTCAATCTCGGGTCCTTTACCAGAGGCCTGGGAATCTGAGGGTTCTGCGCAGTATCTTAGCTGTTCCTAGCACTGCACTCTCCTGGACAGAGAGCTCTGATGTTGTTCCTGGGATCTGTTGGAGCCATTCTCCCAGCTTAGGAGTCACGGCCCCAAGTACTCCTACCACCACTGGGACCACTTTGGCCCTTACTTTCCACATCCTCTCTATTTCCTCCTTCGGGCCTTGGTACTTCTCCAGCTTCTCATGCTCCTTCTTCCTGATGTTGCTGTCACTTGGCACTGCTACATCTATCACTACTGCTGTCTTCTGGTCTTTGTCTACTACCATGATATCTGGTTGATTGGCTAGTACCTGCCTGTCTGTCTGGATCTGAAAGTCCCACAGGATCTAAGCCCTGTTATTCTCCATGACCTTCTGTGGAATCTCCCATCTGGACTTGGGGGGGTCTAGCCCATACGCTGTGCAGATGTTCCTGTACACAATGCCAGCTACTTGGTTGTGCCGTTCAGTATATGCTGTTCCTGCCTGCATCTTATACCCTGCCACTATGTGTTGGACTGTCTATGAGGCCTCTTTGCACAATCTGCACCTTGGGTCCTGTCTAGTGTGGTAGACTCCTGCTTCCATGGATCTGGTGCTTAGTGCCTGTTCTTGTGCTGCTATGATCAGTGCCTCAGTGCTGCTCTTAGTCTGGTCCTTTCCAGCCACTGATAGGATTTCCCAGTGTCAGCCACCTCAACTATCTGTCGATGGTACATCCCATGCAGGGTCTTGTCTTGCCATGGCATTTCCTCCCATGTCTGCTGCTGCCTCAGGCATTCTCTCAGCAGCTCATCTTTGGGTGCCATCTTACTGATGTACTCCTGGATACTCTGGGTTTCATCCAGGACAGTGGCTTTGACACTCATCAGACCCCACCTGCCCTCTTTGCGGCTGGTGTACAGTCTCTGGGAATTGGACTTGGGATGGAAACCTCTGTACATTGTGAGGAGCTTCCAGGTCTTCACATCAGCAGCCTCCATGTCCTCCTTTGGCCAGCTCACTATAGCGGCAGGATATCTGATGACTGGCAGGGCATACATGTTGATGGCATGGATCTTGTTCTTCCCATTGATCTGGCTCTTTAGGATCTGTCTTATCCTTTGGTGGTACTTGGATGTTGCTGTCTTCCTTGCCTCCTCATCATGGTTCCCATGTGACTATGGGACACCAAGGTACAGTGGTACCTCGGGTTACGAATGCCTCTGTTAACGAACTTTTCAGGTTACGATCAGCTCCGGTCGCAAAAATTTACCTCGGTTTGCGAACTCTGCCTCGGGGTACGAACAGGATACGCAGCCATTTTCCCTCCTGTGACACGGTCCGCGGCCATTTTTCTGCCCCTGACACGTGGTCCGCGGCCATTTTCTGCCCCTGACATGTGGTCCATGGCCATTTTTCCACCCCTGACACGTGGTCCGCGGCCATTTTTCCGCCCTTGACACGTGGTCCGTGGCCATTTTTCCGCCCCTGACACGTGGTCCGTGGCCATTTTCCGCCCCTGACACGTGGTCCGTGGCCATTTTCCGCCCCTGACATGTGGTCGTAGGGAGGGGGACTCTCCCTCCAAGCAATAGCTGCCTCCCTGTCCTCCATGCCAGAACGGATTAACGGTAATTACATTGAACTTTATGGGGAAATTTCCTTTGGGTTGCGACCAATTCGGGGTGCGACCAGAGTCACGGAACGAATTAAGTTCGTAAACCGAGGTTCCACTGTATTTATAGCTGGTCTCTATGTCTGCTATGTGGGCTACTGGTAGTTCCACTCCATCAGTCTTAACTACCTTCCCTCTCTTTACTATCATCCTGCCACACTTCTCCAGTCCGAATGACATCCCAATATCCTCGCTGTAGATCCATGTCAGGTGAATCAGTGAGTCGATGTCTTGTTCACTCTTAGCATACAGCTTGATGTCATCCATGTAGAGAAGGTGGCTGATGGTGATTCCAATATATATATATATATATACACATATACATATACATATACATGTATACATACATATATATATATACACACACACACACACATATACATATACATGTATATATATAATGAAACTTTTAAAGAAGAAGATAAAAACTAACACAAACTAATATAACTTTATAACTAATATAAAGCAGGGAACAGAAAGAAAAAGAAAGAAATCAAAGAAAAAGCAAAAAGTGCAAGAAAAAAGTTGAACAAAAATAGAAAAGAAAGAAAAAATACATAAAGAAGTGACTTCTGATATTCTTTACAGAAGTTATAAGCACAACTATATTTTAACCTCTCCCTCTAAGGTTGCATCATACTACTCTTCTTTCTATAATCTATCCTATCCAATCATCAAAACCATAAATCACAAGTTCATTTTTTTCATTTTATGCAAAAAGTCCATAAGTCACTCTCTCTCAGCCCTAGGAAGCAGGCAAGGGCAAACCACTTTCAAAAAACCTTGCCAAGAAAACTGCAGAAACTAGTCCAGGCACTTTCCAGGAGTCAACACTGACTCGAAGGAACCAGGAAAATGGACAAACAAATAAATAACTGAAAGACTGTAGTCCTGGCCTTGGGAATGAAGGAGCGAGTGAACCATTAATGGAGGAATTTCAGAAAAGATTACTTTCTCAGTCCTTGAGAAAGAAAACTCGAGAAAGAAACTCATAATAACCTCTCCTTGATTTTGTTTAGTATAAGATGGAGGGGGGGGGTGGGGACAACTCGGACAGACGTTCACAATTCTGTTATTCTACCTTACAACAATAGAGATCATTCCTGGAACCCCCGTTATGCCTCTTTCTTAACCTTGATCACCACAAAGGGCTGACATCTGGTTTGACTGATTTCACATGAGACCCCATTCATTCAAAATGAATGTATACTTCTGAACTGTGCTAGAGAATTTTAGCACCATCATAGAGGTTCGGCCAATAGGAGCCAGTGATACCCATTATATAAAAGTTATTACTTTTTTCTGGAATTTTCTTGCTCCTGATATTCAGTACCCAAGATGTACATTAATATTGATTCTACGGATCATTAGAGAAAAAGGCTTTACTTATAAATAGGCATAAAATCACGATTACAACATTACATTACATAAAATGTATGCTATGTTTTACGATCCTCTTCCAATTCCAGATTTATTTTTAAATAGAAGTTATTATTTTTATTGTTAATGGGATTAATTATACTTCAATTTTAAATGCATCATGCACAATGAATAGCACTTTCAGATTTCTAATTTTTTTTTAAAAAAATCATTAGTTTGTTACATTACTATCTTAAAGGACTGTAATAACAGAAGTCTTGTTTTCAAAGAAGCATCCATAGCAAAACATATTACAAAATAATATATTTTGCTATCCATAGCAAAACATATACAATAACAGCAAAACATAGTATTGAAACAGTAATAACAGAATGAGATCCAAGCACTGTGTTTGCATAATTTGGGTTATTTTACATAATGTGTATATCCCTTGGCATTTATCATCATCATATTTTCCTTTTCTTTCCAGATACCATCCAATAAAGTATAACTTCGTTTGCTTTTCTTTTTCTTTTATAATGAAAGACAAGTGGAAGAAACAAAGGTTGTTTCAGTTACCCCCATCACTGCTTACTATTCTATATTCTAATGTAATGAACAATAACTATTACATTTGAAATAATATAACACTTTTCAAAGATGCCAGCCACATTCAAAATAAAGAAATTGTTTTTTACACCCAATGAATATTTTTTATGCTTCAGTTCCCTTCAGCATAAAGAAACTTTCTTTCAAATAAGAGTGTCTCGGGTTAGTGTCTTTGTCAGACCTTCTGGCACAATATCTATTTAAAGCTTCTCTTTACTAATCTTGAAAGACATAGAACATAGATCTCTAGCTAGTGTACTTTTTTTGCTATTGCCATTTATTTTGGTGGCATTATATCTATGGATTGCTTTGAAGATGTTGTAAATTAATACTATCAGGATAACTTGTTAAGCACAACCGTAACCCTAACCCTTGATGGAATATTCCAAGAAGTTAACATACAAACCTTAAGACACATTTATGGAACATTCTCTGAATGGAATGGAGAAATACCAGACATTAACAAGTCTGGATTGCTTCAGCCAAAGTCACTTAACAACATCCAGAGAAATAAGATACAAGCGTGCACTTCGCTGATATATACATGTGAGTGGACACACTTATAAAACACATGCCTGTACTGATGAAGTGTGAACTCTCAAAGTTCTGTCACATCTGAGTGTGATTAAGAAATGCAAAAAGGATAACAATCAGATTTATAATATGATGGGATGGTGCATGTAAGTCCTGTGGGATCCAGTAAATGAGCTATTATCTGCAGTGCTGTTGAGAAAAGCCTACCCTTCACCACAGGCACTGAGATCATGAAGAAGGTGGGGAAAATGTAGCCATTAACCTTGTTACATTATTGCACATAATACATCTGCGGTAAACAAAAACTCAGCTGTATCCCTAACACTGGGTGGCTGGCTTCTAACACAAGTTCCATAATCATAACAACACATCAGGGCTGACATCAAGGGTTGGTATTATTGGCATCTGCCAAGGCTAATAAACCAGCAGAGAGTTATCTGACAATCAATGATGCCTCTCTGCTGCTCTACAGTTGTTCATCCTGGCTATCTCTGTCTATTCACATGCCACTTAGAAACAAGAAAGTAGAGATAAGGCCCAAGAGAATGAACAGCAGCTTCTGATTTCCTTGCTTTCTTCATTTTTCCATTTGCAGGCTGTCTCCAAAGAAAGAGACTAATTGATTGCTTGTTTCTTTTCTGTTGATGGCTGATCCTAAAAGGCAGAAGCTATCCACCACTTTGACATCTTAAGCAACAATATACAAAGCTTATAACAGCAGCTAAGGGCAAAAGCTAATCAACGATAAAATAACATTTCATGGCTTCCAACTAATTTCCCAATCCTCATGACTGGAATGCATCCAAGTCTAAAGCTTTCTAAAAAGCCAGCAGGGCTGGGACCAGTCTAATCTCAGGGGAGATTGTGTTCAAAAGGGTCTGTGCTGTGACAGAAAAGGCCTGCATTCTGAGTCCCACTTGTTGATATTCTTTAATTGACAGGTTCCAAAACATGCCTGTCCTGTCAGACCTAATGGGACAGGTAGAAACAGAGAGAGGCAGTCCTACAAATAACTGAACCCCATGCCAGGAAGGGCTTTATAGGTGACAACCAGCCCCTTGAACTGTACCCAGAAGCATAGCGGAAACTGGTGCAGCTTGCAGAAGAGAGGTGTAACCTAACTGCCCACAACACCACATACTGGATCAGTTGCAGCTTTTAGATGCTCTGCAAGGGCAGCCCCATTAAAGTGCATTGTTATCCAGCTGTTATCCTGGTGATGGGTGAATGGATAAATTGACAGACATAATTCAGAGGCCCTTCACTTAGTTTCTCCCCAACATTCTATTGGGTGCCTCTGGTTTTCATGTTTTCTTCCTCCTTTTGATTGATTGATCATGGGCCATCAAGTCATTTTTTACTCCTAGCAACCACACAGATAGATTTTCTCAATGATGATCTATCCCTAACCCGTTCTTTCAAGTCTCCCATTGTTTCTTCTTCCTACCTCCTTTTCAGTAGATCCAGTGAGAAGAATTCTGGGCTGCCAGTTCTTGAGATATAACTAGCATAGATATTTATTTGTTTTGGGTTTTGTTTTGTTTTTTGCAATTATATTCAGCTTCTCATCTAACTCCTAGGTGATCTTGGAGATATTTTATCTCCACATTCCCAGTTTATCCTCTCCTTATCCCTATTTTATCCTTACACTAATAATGTGGTATAGAGGAAAAGGAAATTGCCAAAGACTTCCAGGGAACTTTGTAACTATGATGGGCCTTAAATCTACATCTCCCAAGTCCTAGACCAACTACTAAAACCATGTACCAAACTTTTGCATCCATTATTTCCCTAGTTAAGAACATAAATGATATATATTCCCATTTTTACTCCTCTGCATGAATATTAAGCATTGGACAATCTCCGTGACATCTGCACATTTATCAAGGGATGGACAAGATTTACACCATAAGCATAATCATCTCAGACAGATACTTAAATAATGCACAGCAATTAGAAAGAAGTTCTTTCTGTGAGCATAACCAAACCACCCTATGATAAAAAGTTCAAGATTGCTAAACCCAGCTACTGTGAATTCTGAATGAGAAACATACTGCTAATCTAGTCCTGATGATGTACTGAAATAATTTCTGATTTTGGGTCCCTGCACTTAATGCAAAATAATTCAGTTTGTTCATAAATAAGTATTTTTGCTAAATACCATCTTTCAAGTCAGTTTTATTTCCACTGTTTTGAGCGAGGGGACATACGAGAATCCTAAAAATGTGTTGGGGGCTGTATGTGGACATGGAGAAAAAGAAGCTGAAATCCGAAAATAGAAAAGTGGGGATGTATAGAGCTTTGAGCGAAGTATCCCGTGGAAGTGTTTCAGTGAAGCAAAAAAGCTCCCCACTTCTAAATATTGGAACAATCTAGCCATTTTGCTCTGATTGACAGATTGGGCTTCCTGTGTTTGTTAGATTTGCATCTTATTTCATTTTAAACCCACAATAACAATCCTGTGAGATAGGTTGGTCTGAGTGCAGATGCCTAACCCAAAGTCACCCGGTGAGTTTCCATAGATTTGAACCTGGATCTTTCCAATCCTGGTTCATTGCCTTAATCATTACACCACATACACAGAAGCCACATTTGTTAAGGCAAATGTGATAGGCAAGTGAGGCAGATGGGCCTCACCTCAAGACAAGCAAGATTGATGTGTCAAGATACAGTGTCCTAAAGTTGTGGGGTGTGTCAGCAAAGTAAAATGGTGTTGCTATGCATACTCTAAGTAGAAAGCACATTTTTCGTAATCCACACTGGCATTTAAAAACAATTTGATTTGATTGAAACATATACACTCCTTCCCACCTTTTCCAGCTTTAAAAGCACAAGTAAGGTTACCTTTGAGCTAACCTCAGCTGCTGGTGATATATCCATACAGGCTATGTTGGGTTTGGGGCCACAATATGGAAGTGGCTTGTCTTTCCCTTCTTCAGGATGCTTTCTTTAATTCCTAGGCTAGTCCACAATCCTGGTTTTCCTTGTGTCTTTCATCCAAGAATTAATTAGGTTTGATCCTGCTTAGCTTCTCAAGATCAGTTAAAGTCATCCTGGTGCTCTACCTAGCTTGGCTTAATTGTTACTGAAAAGCAGTGGCAACTAAGGAGGAGGCCAGAGGCCATACAAAGGATTGGGAGGAGTTCTATGGCCCTGGAGCTTAGGGGCAGTAAAATATTGATTTAGAGTTAATGTGAAATAATTCTAGACATTTATGTATACATCTCAGATAACTTTTTGTTTGTGTCCCAAGTACCATCTTTGTCTAAACATATTAAACATATTAAATTGTCAGGTTAATATGTTCTATACAACATACATAATCCAATTTCTCAGACAGTTTGATAGATGGGGAAAATGACTTAACTTCCTTCATACTGGTCTGAAAGAAGGCATGAGTATGAAACAGAAACATTTGGCTCTTATCATATATTACCAATGCCCAAATATTCATTTGGGATGCTCTAGTTAAAAAAAAAAAATTACCATCTGATCTAATGTCAGCCTTGACAGCAATGTTACAACTTGACAGCAGATGTTATAACTAATTTAGAGACATCTACCTCAAGAAGAGTGCTTTAAGGCTGCATCAATGTTTCATGCTAATGTACGTTAATTAATTCAAATATGCTTTCTTGCCATCCATCCACTTGCTGACATGTAGAAAGGAAGGGTTAGTTGTTAACATAAAGGTTAAAGAAGACACTACTTAAAGGACATGAGTTAGGAAGAAATCCAACACAAAAAACATTGTAAGTTTAAAGATGACTTCACAGAATTCTTTCAAATTCAGATACGAACATCAAGGGCATATAAACGAGTGTCCTTGGTGGCTGCTTCACTAGATTGCTAATTCCAGCGTTCTTGTTCACAGAAAGAAAGTTTCAGACTTGATGGGTTTGGTGTTCCCATGTTAAAAAAATAGTTGAACACTATTGTGAATAATGAAAGCCAGTATGGTGTACTGGTTACCATGATGGACAAGGGTGGAGAGACCCAACTTATAGGGTCATGGAAGCTGAATGGGTGACTGTAGGCCACTTGCTCTTTTTCAGCCTAACCTATCTCACACAATTGATGGTGTGGGGAAAAATAGATTTTAGGTACGAATATATATAACAAATGAAAAAGTGATTATTTATTGAAGTTGTCAGATAGTTGGCAGTGGCGTGCACTCTCTCTCTCTCTGTTTGTGAGTGTACATTTTATAATTGATCTGACACAGAACCGATGTGTTGGATTGGTGTCTGGCTGTCCATCATAAGGTTGGCTTCTCCATCTATGGAAACTGAAAAAAAGCTGGGAAATCAGGATGCTTCTATAACTTATCAACCTGAATGCAGATGGGTCTCATCTAGGAGTTTAAAGTATTGTTCTCCCCAACTGCATTTGATATTGGATAGTAGATAACTTTGTACGGTGGAAAAAATGCAAAGAAAAAACAACACTAATGTTTTATAAGAAAGCATTATTGAAGCTTGCACTTGTGTGAGAGAAAAATAAAAATAAGCTTTACTTAGGAAATAATAGGGTGATAAGGAAGCAAGAGTTACTTAAGACTATCTATAACTAAGAGCCTGTAGTATGATGTATTCCATTAGGAATAGACCACTAAATTACCTGAAGTTAGAATTAGAAGAGAAAGAAAGCTGAACTGAGAGAGGAAAAAAATGATGAAAGCTCTGTCAGCCCTTTAAAGTAGACCAGACTAAGAAACAGACACCATGTAGATCTAAAACTACTTTTATTAGAACAGCTGTAGTAATAGAATCTTGCAAATCTGAATGTACCTCCTTTCTTTCCTCTTTTATCTTCATGTGAATAGGGTGTGTGTGTGAGGCATTTTCTTGGTCTGGGCTCAAGCCTTGTTTACCCATCTGTCCTTCAAGGCCACCTCTATAATCACTACAAGCCCTAAGGCTATCTGTAATGGTATACGGGGAATGACCTTGGGAGACAGGAGGAAGAGCTGCAACCGAGACAACGGTCTGATAAATGAAATTTGAGTCCGATGGAGGAGGGGCGGAGAAAGCATCTCAGAAGGGACCCTCCTAGTTCTGGGGAGAGTAAAAGTGAGGTATGGGAGAGATACTTTCAGACTTGCAAGGTTCTGTTAACGTAACCTTACAATTCAGATTGAGTTAGTATTCATTGTCATGCTTCTTGTCTAGACTACCTCAAAGGGCTAACAATATCAGCCTGACCAATAGGAGGCATGTTAATTAAAGACATGGAAAGTAGGCCCTTTTAGATATGAAAAGTGATAAAAGTGCAGAGCCCCTCAACTATCTAACTCTACATCTATTGCCCCTAACAGTCAATGGATTTATAGGGGAAAAGTTGAATTCCAACATTTTATCTTCAACTCTATAAGTTACATTATTCTGAAAGAGAGTGAATACCCCAGAATCTCCCAGGGAACGTCACAGCTGAGTGATAAGATACTCTAAGCCCTACACAAAGGTAAGTTTGCAGTATAAACTAAAATGTTATCACTGTCATCCATATTCCACTTTTCACTTCCCACCTTTGTTAATAGGAAGGGGATGGAAATTGGCTTTGGGGCCTGGTGAATTCAGTCAGGTGATGCCACCTGCATGACAGTTGATTGCATACATAGCTGGCTCAAAAGTTGCCCTAAAAAAATGTGAATGGATCCTCATCAGTCTGTAGGAGGTACTGAATGGAGTTCCACAGGCTCAGCCTTGTATTCTTCAACAGTGATTTGAATGAGGAGGTAGAAAGAAAGCTTACCATATCTATAGATGACACAAAATTGTGTGGGATAGCTAATATCCTGGAAGGTAGAAATACTTTCAAAACATTTTGACTGGTGGGAGAATGGTCTGAAAGTAACAGAATGACATTCATAGAGATAAGTGTAAAATTCTTCATTTAAAAACAAAAACGGAAAAGCATAGGTATTGGACAGGCATATTTGGTTCAGCGATAAGGAAAAAGATCTTGGAATAATAGCTACCTACAAATGGAACATAAGTCAGCAGTGTAATGTGGCTGCAAAAAAGGCAAATGGGATTTTAGGCTGTGTGAACAAAAATTTGGAAACAAAAAGTTTCCAAAGCATGGGATGTAGAAATTCCATTTCATTCTTGGCTGGTCAGACCCAAGTTGATATTGCATCCACTTCTGGCACCAAGTTTTAAGAAGGATTTAGAGAGACTGGGAAAGGATAATCATGACAATAAAGAGTTTTATGAAAAGGGACTGAAAGAGCTGGACATGCTTAACCATGACAGGAGAAGACTGAGAAGGGATGTGACAGCATTCTTTAGATAACTGAAAGAATGTCACACAGAAGAAGATCACATTCTGTTCTCTATACTCCTGGAAGACAGAATCCAAAATAATGGATTCAAGTTACAAGAAGGGAGATTCTGGCTGAATGTTATGTCAGTGGAGCCAATTCTCTGGAGAGGTCATTGCTTTTATAATAGAACTCTGACCCTCACTTGCTTTTATAAGCAAAATTCTGACCCTCAGTTACGAGTGAATTTCTTAAGGGGGGAGGTATCTGTGAGTGGTTTAAACCTCTTTTTCCCAGAATGTGAAACTGAAGGGCTAACTTTTCATACATAAGCCTGGCATTGAAGCATCCATCTGTTCTTTGTGCTATTCTCCATTTTCTTTCTCAGTCTCAGTGTGTTCTTGGGCTCCAAAAGAGGATAGAGATGAATGCTATGAAGGAGATCAGAATAAGAAATAGACTCCACAGAAGACTAAAAACTACTTAAATTTAGACTGGCCATAGTAGCACAATCGTGCAAGTCTGATTGTGCTTCCCCTTTCATATTCATGTGAATTAGGTGCTTTTTCCAAATCCTCACCCATCATTTGGGCTTAAGCAATGTGTCCCTTTTTGCTCTGTCAAGGTCATTCCCTTTACTCTCTACATCAGAGCAAGTAAGGGAAAAATGTGCATCTGCTGCCACTTCTTCCTCCACTGCTACTCCTGAGTCAGCTGTTGCTTTATCTCGAGAGATATGTGCCGAGCCCTCAGAGACCCAGGTAGCTTCCTCATTGATTGCTGCTGGTCACTTGCTTCTTCTTTTTGATCTCCTGCTCTTTCTTGCTTGGGAAGGATTGACAGATGAGAGAATGGGCATATCTCATGGATTTATTTATTAAACTTATATGGCCACCAAGCTCAAACAACATGATTCTGGGCAGTGTACAAAAGGGTGGAAAATCAACAACAAAAAGGCAGTGCTTTAGCAACCAACTAAAACAATAAAAGGGTGACCAGACTAAAATAGACTACAACTCATTCAATTGGGACTCTGCATATCCTGATCCAAAGGCCTGGGGAAATATCTGAGTTGTAAAAGTGCAGGATTTAGGGTTAGGGAGCAGAGGAAGAAGGGATGCATATTTTGAGTAATGGTGTGTAGAAAGGAAGGAGGATGACCTTGATGGAAATATGCAAGAACTGTTACCTAGGCAAAGGGGGCTAAAAATCTCTTAAGCCTTGAGAAACAAGAAAACGTTCGGAAGTGGGTCAGGCAGACACCTCCCTGATTCACTGGAATATAAGAAGAAGAAGAGGTCCAGCACAACCAGACTTGCAAGATTCGGTTAGTATAGCCCATCTCAATAAAAATAGTTCTAGACTTCCTGTGGAGTTGATTTCCTGGTCTGGTCCACCTAGTGTGCTGATGTCAAGGAGGTGAAGGGAGACCTTCACAGGGCTCAAGCCTGTTTCTGCAGCAGGGAAGGAGTGGACATGTGATTTCTGCAACCTGATGAGGGTGTGCATGCTTTTGGCACCTGAACTCTCTCACAGTTGGGAGCCCCATATCTCTGGTGCTTATAGCACAGTGCCCAAACCATTGTAATTCCCAGGAAAAAAGTAGTAGCCAGAATAGTTTTCTGAACAGCTGAGTTATAAAGCTCCTGCTTCAGTTACTCTTAATCCTCTATTTAAAGTTAACATCAAGCATCCAAGGTTTTTGAAAATGTGTAAAATATTGTGCCGGAGGAACAGTAAGCCCATTTGTTCCTTCTAATTTACAATGCTCGAGATATGCAGCAGCATATTCCTCCAAATCGCAGCAATGATCTGTTTACATCATCTTTAAATATGGAGTTTTCTGGCATCTGTTATCAAATGAATGTCAGGAGGGTGTTAAATGTGGCTGATGTAACAGACAAAAATATATTCTTAGGGAGAACTCAGAGCTGGAAAGAGAACTGGGTGGCTTAAATCCACAGTAGTCCATGTAACAAGTGCTGTGGATCACAGAATGAAAGCCTTCCATGGAAAAGTTCAAGATTTTGAACATGGCGTCAGTGATTAACAAAATTCTTCAAAGTCACCAGATATTGTTAGGGCCATTACTGCCCTTTGCTTCCCCCCTCCCCTTCTTAGTGTTTTTCCTTCCTTGTTTTGGATCATTCTGATGAGAAAAATATTCATCACATTCTAGACCAGTGTTT
Organism: Python bivittatus; assembly: GCF_059951505.1. NCBI lineage: Eukaryota > Metazoa > Chordata > Lepidosauria > Squamata > Pythonidae > Python > Python bivittatus. The sequence goes on from NW_028277073.1 coordinate 8,133,613, forward strand.
CTCAACCTTGGCAACTTTAAGACGTGTGGACTTCAACTCCCAGAATTCCCCAGCCAGCATGTGCTGGCTGGGGAATTCTGGGAGTTGAAGTCCACACGTCTTAAAGTTGCCAAGGTTGAGAAACATGGGTCTAGACAAAAATATAGACCTATTATGTTTTGTCTGAGAGATGTTCCTTGGGATCTATATGGCTGAAATCCTGAGATGGGACTGCTTCAAATCTCTTTTATCACAGCTGGATTTCATACTGATTTAGTTTATAAGATCTGCTATATTATAAAAAAAAAAATCAAGTATATCTTCAGTTAACGCAGGTATTCCCTGCACGGTAACACAGTCAAATTTCCATGGCAGAAGGCAGAATACTAGCAAAAGGCATGATTGTTATCCTATATATTCAAGGTTGTAAGTCCAAAATCAACTTACAGCCTGATTCTATAAATGTTTATTCAATAACAAAGTCCACTGAGTTCAAAGATATACTTTTATAGGAATAGGATTGTGACCTTGAGGTAAAAAAATCCATAGATGCAGGAAAGCTTCAAAATTGAAGGAAAAAATCTGAATAATACTAGCCCAAGTATTTCAAACTTTATCTTTCCCAACTGTATAATGAATCTGGTACATTTACCTTACTGAGCGATCTGAAATTTGCAGTCAAAAAAGAGATGGGCCTATTATAAAAGATTAGACATGGTAATGCATATTTTTCAGCCCTTTGGTTTTATGAAATGCAATGGTAATTTCAGAATATATAAGATTTAGAAAAGAAATCTTAAATATACTTACCTGGGAATGGCTGGATTCACACACTGCCAGTTGTCTAAGTCAGAGAACCAGTTTGGTCTAGTGGTGAAGGCACCAGGCTAGAAACCAGGAGACTGTGAGTTCTAGTCCTGCCTTAGACATGGAAGCTGGCTGGGTGACTTTGGGCCAGTCCCTCTCTCTCAGCCCAACTCACCTCATAGGGTTGTTGCTGTGGAGGAAAATAGGAGGAGGAAGGAGTATTAGTTATGTTCACCACCTTGAGTTATTTATAAAAATAATAAAGGCCAGATTTAAAAAAAATCCAACAAAAATGTCAGAAGATGGATTGCTTGGTTGTTGCTTAGCACATTGTAAACTCAGCCACTGTATTTTGTAAACCATGTAAAACTATGGCTTAGCATGAGGTATTAACTATGTCACTATAGCTTGTTGACCAAAAAGAATAAGAAACTCCTGGCTTAGGGCAATGTGTGAATCCAGCCAATGGAATTTCTAAATATTCTTTGATAAGTCCTGTGAAATGTTAATTGGTACGAGTGCTGAGATTGTACACACATTTTATTGTGCTACTTCTCCATTTCAGATGATGTTCTGCTTCGTCTGACATATCTCCCAAATCCCTCCCAATCCCCCAAATCAATATTAGATATGGGATTCAGCTGTACATCCCTACTTTATATATCAGCAGAAAAATACCAATGAATGTGAGATGTTTGATGCCAAGCTAGAGATTTTGTGCAAAAATATTATTTCAAATGAGAGTTGTCCAACTGCTGTCAAAGATTTTGATTTTTGAATTTTATGATTCTCTACTCTATCATAAAATAGACAGATCAACTAAAATGTTTACTCATCTATTTTATCCTAGAGCAGATTTTGTATCCTGCTTGAAATTACCTGATTTTCATAGCTGTCTTTGCTATTAAACCCCAAAGGATATTAATTTGCTTGGGACGTGTTTTTTTTTTTTTGAAGTGTGCTATACTTAATTAATCAACCTCCGACTCAAAACACAGTTTAAATTGTTTTGTTGCTTTGGAATGGGTAGCATCTGAATACCTTTGACCTGTTCAGGATTGTTGAGTAATTGTTCCTGAAAGTGTAAATTAGGATTAGTGATGCCAAACCACCCTGATCTTCTCATGGCCTGGCAAAGTTTTGCATTTCTTGGTCTTGTTTTAGCTCAAGCTACCATAATTTTCAGAATGTATTATTCATTCCATTGGTTTCTCAGTGTGTGATTCTTTTACCAAACCAGCCTGCTCTTAAGTTCATTGCCACAAATTACAAATATGGGGGAAAAAAAAAAGGATTGCAACATGACCAGATGGTTTCCCTTGTGCGGGATAATTATGGATATCATACCGATGGAATAAAGAATCCTGTTGAGCAGGGTGGATCACTGCAGCAAATAAGCAGACCCCTATATTCAGTAGAAAGTTAAATATTCTACTGTAGTAAAATTCTGCAAAATCATACCAATAATCTTCACCAATAATAGTCAGGAATCCAAGGAGTTATGAGAAGAAAATAGATTAGTGGTATTCTGTGGACATAGTGATACTGGAAGAACATTACAGTTGGTTTAATTTATTTCTAGATGTCCTGCTGTACGGATAAGATCCCCCCGAAAGTAAAAATTAATCATGAATGTGATCTCCAGGATTTCGGTGTGAACTAAGTGTAGTTCATTTGGATCCAGTCCCAAGAAAATAAGGCCGTTCCCTCATGAGGAGTCTGGGCCAGCTTGAAAGCACCTCCAGATATGTGTGTTCTCACAAGATTGTTATGAGGGACAAATGAACTGATTTACTTCTGGGTCATCTGTGGGCAAAACCTCCTGAAATGCTAAAGCTGAACAAGATTTGGGGTGGTTTGGGTTCCTGCTCATGCCTCAGCTGCTTTCTACCACCTTAGCTCTCTGGTAGATGCCCCAAGCAACTTTATCAACCAAGCCAATCTTAATTTCTCTAGTCAGTTTCTAGTCAAGTTCATAAACCTTCTCTTGATATTCTTGCTTGTACAAAACAGCCTGCACAAAATTCTTTCTTGCAGCCCTCTTGTAAATTTTGAAAAAGCATCTGGCTGCTAAATTTCCTTGATATGTCTGATGTCAGTCAGAATGTATTTGCAGAAGACATCTTCATAGCCAAATTCATCTCCCTCTTTCCAACAGCTCTGTTGCTGAGGAGATGGCTAAATACATAGATCAGTGTTTCTCAACCTTGGCAACTTTAAGATGTGTGGACTTCAATCCCCAGAATTCTCCATCCAGCATGAATGAACCCAATCAGTAAAGCTAATCTAATCAGTCACATTGATGGTTATGACCTATTACATGACTGATGACTATCTGTAGTTTAATTATAACCTATCAAATAAAAGGATAATTTGCAACAATCTATAAAAAGGGCCTATAATTCCACCCTCTTTTAGGCTTCTTTTTCTTTCGCCTCCAGTACTGATCTTATCAATAAACCATTTAGTGCTTCTGTGTAATTGTCCTGGTCTCTGGGTCTAACATACCTCTGAAAAATTTTCTTTCAAGATCAATGGTATCTAAGGCTGCTGAGAGCCAGAAAGGTTGTACAACCTTCAGGCTCCCCCACAGGTCATACACAAGTACCTTCAGTGCTGTCTCCTTACTATGTCCCAGGCTAAAACCTAACTGGAAAGGATCCCCAGATAATGTTATTTATTTATTTAGTTGGTTGGTAAATTGATATAGCTGCCCATCTCACCTGTCACTGAGCAGGAGCTGTGAGTCCAGAAGGATCCCCAGATAGCACACCAGGTCTGTCTGGGGGAGTACCAGCCCATCCAGAACTAAAGATAGCAAATTCCCAGATCCAGGTGGCCCCAAAACCCAAAGCCACTCAGTCTTGCCAGGATTAGCAATCCAAATCCCCATAGCCTCCAGGCACTGAGATAGGATAAAGTCTGTAGATGTTAAACAGGACAAGAGAAAGAACTGAACCCTATGGTACCCCACAACGTGCTGAGGGCAGGAGCTCTCGCTCCCTACCAACACTGACTGGAACCAGCTGCAAAGGAAGGAGGAGAACCAGCACGATACAGTGCCACCCATTCCCAGCTCTTGCAGCCAGTCCAGAAGGGTACAGCGGTTAATGGTATCAAAGGCCACTGTGAGGTCAAGTAGAACATGAATGGATGCACTGTACCAATCCCGCTCCCACCAGAGGTAATCTAAAAGCACGACCAGTGGTGTTTCGGTCCCATACCCAAGCTTGAAACATGACTGAAAGGGGTCTAGATAATCCATTTCATTCAGGATTCTCTGAAGCTGCTGCATGACCACTTTCTCAACAACCTTCCCTAAAAGCGGAAGGTTGGATACTGGGTGAAATTTGACCAGTTTGGTTGGGTCTAGCAATGGCTTCTTGAGGAGGTGAGGGCAGACAATGTTTCTTTAAGATAATCCACTTCATTCAGGATTCCCTGAACTACAGTCTGACCATTTTCCCAACAAGGTTGAGACTGGATGAAAGTTCTCTAGAACTGTCAGTGAAGTCTTCTTTACAAGAGAATACCACCACCTTTTTCAGGGAAGATGACACCACTCTGTCACAAAAAGAAGCATATTCCATTGCACAGGTCCAAGCACTTGCCATCTTCCAGAAAAAATTAAATCAACCAGGAGAGGCATGGTACAAGTGGTCAAATTGATAGAACACAGGATCCTGCCACTTCCTCAGGAGTCAAACACATCCCAGATAACATTACCAATGAAGCCCAAATCAATTCACATTATTCAATCTTTATACTGCTGCTTCCAGTCATGTTTTCCTTTTGCATACTAATCCAACAATTATCTGCAATTGCTTATTGTGAAACTATTTTTACAAGTCATTTCTTTGTTTTGATAGATCTGATTGTCATAATCTCACTGTGACTGAAAATTCAAAGTCATATGCACTGGCACTGATCACACAACCTATTAGACTTGATTAAAATTGGGTTGGGTAATTTGTGATTAATCAGTTTGAAGAAACCTGGCATGTTTGTGAACAACATCCTCAGATTAAGCCATGACATAGCATATTTGTTTGGGGATAGCATGTTAGATTAATGCAGCAGTTATGCTTTTATTAACCTAAGTTTGGGTTTAGTACATTCTGTGAACCTGCACATTATCTGTGAAGGTTTTGAAAAGATCTTGGGAGAAGACCTGCCTCTTTATAATAAATTATTCTCTGAAGCCTTTTTTTTTTTTTTTTTTTTGGTTTAGAAACTTTTAAAGCATATAGATACCAATTTTAGGCTATGGTGTCAGAGTTTTTGCAGGGCTAAGACATACATTTACATACCACTTTGAAGTAAAGACATCAGACACCAAATTAAGAATTTAGAGGAGTAGGAGAATGCCACCACTTTTTTGAAAGAACCTCAAGGAAAGGAGGAGGAGGAGGAGGAGGAGGAGGTGGACTGAGTCAGACTTGACTCCTGTTGTCTGAATGGACAAGTTCCTGCAGTTTTCAAAATAACATTTTTGGAAGTGGTTTGTCATTGCTTTATAGTCAAGGCTGAGAGAGAGTGAGTGGTCCAAAGTCACCTAGTTGGCTTCTGTGCCTAAGACAGGACTAGAACTCAAGTTTTTCTGCTCTTAGTCTACTGCCCTAAACCACTAGGCCAAACTGGCTCTCAAAAAGAAAAGAAAAAAGAACAGAACAGAACAGAACAGCAGATTCACCAAGTGTTTAAACCTGGTTTTGGTTCTTCAGCACTAATTATGAATGGGCAAATATGTTTATCTCACTTCCTTCTTTTCGTTTTTGTTTTTATCTCATTTATGAAGTAATTTGTGAATATTAGGACATTCTGACAAAAAAGTGAAAGAAGGAGGAAGATGAAAAAAAGAACAGAATAAAATTCAGAGCCAATTTCACCGGCCAAATTCAATCATAGTAAAATACAACATATACAACTATAATAATGTGTAATAATAAACCATGCAAATGTGAGTCTAAAATACTATATCCTGTATAGTAAAACTACACATTACCTAAAGCAAAGTATCTAAAGCGATTACATATCTACATATTAAGATCTTAAATAAGAAATAAGTCAAAAGTTATTGTTCATACATATAAGAATGTAAATATTTCCTTAGATTATATGGTTTCAAAATGCAGGTCAAATAATGTCCATGCATATAGAGAACTAGTAAATCAGGAAGAAGACTGGGTAGGATAATTTCTTTTCCCTGGCTGCTTATTTTATTTTTGAAAATGGCCTTTATTGAGAATTTATATATAATCAAGCATCATGATAATTTTCTTGGCTACTGTTCATATTATTTTTTGTATCATTTTTACCTGTTTCTATTGTTTTAGAATTGTTCGCCACTCAGAGTCACTTGGTTGAGATGGGTGGCTATAGAAATTAATTAATTAATTAATTAATTAATTAATTGAATGAATGAATGAATGAATAAATGAATAAATAAATAAATAAATAAATAAATAAATTCTCATCCTATATAAACAGGTAAGATGACCTTGCCTGATATTCCAAATATCTGTATTGATTTCAGGAATAAGTAAATGAAGTCTGGTTACTTGTAAAGCCTGTATCAGTTGTATCTTTCTTTCTCAGAACAATTTGTAGTTAGTAATTTTATACCTTGGGGAGAGCACTGATTATACTGAAGAAAAGTCAGACACCGTGGTCTTCTTGCCTTCAATCGGAAGCAAGTCTTGTCCTTTGACTTTACCTGCATCTATCAGGGCTATATTATTATTATTATTATTATTATTATTATTATTATTATTATTATTATTTGATCTGTCTGGCAACAGCTAGTAATTGTAGATAGGACTGGATTCTGAAACTAGTTCAAATGCATGCATTTTCCCAGTAATTAAGGCAACACAGATGGCTTGCTTGTAACATAATATTGTTCCATTTTATTTCTATGCATTAATAGGACCCATAAAATAGGGCAGTGAAGCATAGAAATCAAAAAGCCAACCTGGAAAGTCAGTGATAAATGGTGTTTATATTACTCAAACCAATGTAAACTAACTAGTAAACATTGACAACATCACCATCAAATTATTTATAGAGCTTCCTTTGCATATATCTTTCTGAACATTGACTGCTTATAGCATGTGCAGTTGTCAATAAGCTTCTGTGAACCCAGGCACTTAGAGATAAAGAAAAATAACTCCAGCTCAGGACTGTTGGCAGTAGAAAATTACCAAGGAAAAAAAAGCAGGGGAAAAAGAGAGAAAGCATATTTCAGTTCAGGCTGAGTGCTTTTGACTTCTTAAAAGCATATCTTCTTTTTGCTACTATTAAATAGATAACGACATGACTTACATAAACCCCCAAAGTTGACTGATCAAAACCATCAAAGATAGCCTGAAGATGGCAGACTGCTGTTTTCTTATGGAGTGGGGGAACAGAAGCTGCCACTGAAGGGAGCGTTCTACTGCACAAGGATGCCCTGCCATGCTGATGCAGTGGGTGGAAAATGGTTCTTTCAAAAGTGATACGAGAATAAAATCTGAATCAAGGCTTTCTGTGGATGGGATTAAGGAGGAAACAGCTGTGTGTGTACCAGATCCAGGGTTTCCTATGACAAAGCCCCCAGAAATGCTCGGCAATGCTGATCTTGAATATGATAGGTAATTTCCCCTTCCTCCCAGACAACCATCAGCCATGGGATAAGAATTGGGAATGCTTGGATATGCTGGGTTGAATTTGAAGACAGCCCCCTGGAGCATCCTCTTAGAAATTACTCCCACTCTCCTAGGGTGCCAGAAATCTCTTAAGACTTGGCTCTGTTTCCAGTCCTGGGATTAAGGTGTCTGTAGAGCCCCTGTTGAGTGTTTCTTGCATGGCAGGGAATGCTGTTTTAATCTGGGCAGTCATTTGGTTTTTGGTTTCATGTTTAACTTATCTATTAGACTTATTGTATGCCACCCAGAGTCTTCTGGGAGTTGGGCAGTCTTAACAAATCCAATAAATTGATAAGATACATATACACGTACATTAAAAAAGTGGTTTATCCATTTTCCATATTAGCTAGGGTGCATGGACAGAGCTAAGACAGAAATGATAGATTTGTCTCCCCCAATCAACATTAATGGTTTGCTATGATCAAATTAAATATAGATAACATGTTTATTCTCCACGTAGTTGATCTTTTTTCCGTTTCCACCAAGTTATAAATTCCATTTCAGTATAACTCTTGGAGACTCTGTGAAGGCTTTCAAGGCTTTAAAACTAATGACAGGAACTAAACTTTAACCTTCTACATTTGAAGTATGACCTCCTTTCTAAATATTCCAGAACATGAATAATCTTTGAGAAGTACAGCAAACAGTAATGGCCCTGATGATCTAATAACTTTATGGTTTTCATTTATTTATTTATTGAGACAATTTCATATCCCTTTTTTAAATAATGGAGCTCAAGGTGGCATCTGTTGGGCTTCCAAGCAATCTCAAATCTGAACACTAAGTAGTTTCAGGATGACCGCATTAGGGACTGCCCTAAATATGGAAAAGAGATTACATATAGGTGACATTGTTAACCTAATATGCTTGTCCTACCTTGAAACTGAAATTAATATTAGGCATTAATACTCAGTACTTGGATGAACTAGAATACCATTGTTGGGAAGTTGGATGAACTAGAATACCATTCCTTTCCACCACTGTTCTTTTCCTGAGTTGAAGCTTATTGAATAGAAAGTTGAGATAATTTATATAGCTAACTCTGAACAGAGATTTCCAGATTTAATTCATGCTGTTTTATTATCACAGTTTCACCAAAAAAATATGATTTATTGAACTCTTTATCTGTAATTGTTATGGTATAAGTAGAAAGTTTATAAATGATCAGCTTTATCTTAGTGAGTTAGGAAACGATGTCATAAGCAGCTGTATCCTTTAACAAGAGAAGATGAATGCCTTATACAAAAACAAGATATACACACACACATACACACACCAGAAAAATTTAAATTTTAAGAAAACGCCAGTCAAAATACTGACAGTGACTCCATAACAAACTGAAGCTATTGGTCTGCGACGCACAAGGATAATTGAGCTGTAAGTGCTTAGAAAATAATCTCCTATTGATCAATGGAGCAATCATTTGCACATTAAAGTGGGCAATGATTTGCATTAAATCTGCATATGTAAATATATTTCCCCTCAAGTCCTGCTATGCTGCCTCATCATGGTGTGCATGTGCTGTGGGTGTTCCTGGGAGTGATAAGCAAAGAAGGCTATGACCGTATGCCAAGATATATTTCCAGTGAAGTCATCTTAGGCTTGAAGATTACCCCTGCTGCCCAGCTAAAGCAAGCAAGCATTTGCATTGGACAGCACTGATCAAGAAGCTATAATTTCTTGTAATAAATGGTGCTATAGATAGACTAGTCACAAATGATTAATAATTGATAACTGATAAATATATAAATATACGTTGGATAGATAACATGAGAATCTATATAAATGGTGAGTGAAGACTATGAAAGGATGGCACAAATGATTGGTAACTGGCTGACACACGGTTTAAGATGGAAGATGGTTTTTATGTTTTTTATGTTCTTGTTTGTTTATGTATGTTTGTGTTTGCTGTAAAAAAATAAAAAACTTTAAAAAAAAAGAAATATGTTGGAAGTAGGCGATCGCTATAGTGGCGACTCCAGAGAAATTATTTTGTACTGCATGGGAGAAGGCAATGATAAACTTCTCCTGTATTTTACCAAGAACACAACACAGATAGACAAGATAAAGTGATTGATGCTTTAGTGCTAGATGATGGTTCCTCAATTCATATGGCACTTGACATACCAGTGAGAAAGAGTTGAAGATCTTGTAGGCTACTAGTGTGTTTATGACATATCAGCATAGCACATAGTTACTGAAGTTTCTTCCTCCAATATAAAATTACAGAGAGCTTCTAAAGAGGCAAAAAGTAATATTACAATGACTTCTGTAAAAATATCAAAAATGGAAACAGACATGGAAAAACAAGGAAAGTCTTTCAAAAGATCTCAAAACTCAGAAAAAGGTTCCATCCTCACATTGATATGCTAAAGGACACCAGTGGTAAGATAGGAGTTGTTTCAAAGAAAATAAAACAAAGAAAGAGTATACTGAACAGTACAGTAGTTATGTCAACATTGAAGATACTCTAGAAGCTATTCCCTACTTACCAGAACCTCTACTACTAGAAGATGAAATTAGATCAGCCCTCCAGTCACTACCAAGTTGGATGGCTTGGAATTTATGGAATATCTACAGAAATATGGCAAGCAACAACAACAAAAAAGAATCAGCAGAAGCTCTAACTAAACTATGTCAACAAATCTGAAGAACAATACAGTGGCTAACAGATTGGAACAAGTCAGTCTACATACCAGTACCAAAGAAGGGAGATTTAACAGAGTGTGCAAACTATCACATAATATCCTTAATTTCACATGCTGGCAAAATACTGTTTCAAATCATCCAACACTGATTAGAGCCCTACACAGAAAGGGAGATGCCAGGTGTTCAAGTTGGTTTTAGAAAAGGCTGAGAACAAGAGACATTATTTCTGATGCATGCTGAATAATTCAGAAAGCCAAATACCAAAAAGAAGTTTATATGTGCTTTGTTGATTACTTAAAGACCTTTGATTGTGTTGGCCATGTTAAACTATGGAACGTCTTTAGGAAAATAGGAATCCTAGAACATTTCATTGTCCTCTTGTGAAACCTATTCATAGGACAGGAAGCTACAATCTGAATGGAACATGATGAAAAATTGGCAAAGGAGTGTGACAAGGCTGTATACCTCTCCTCATTTATTCAATCTATATGCTGAATATGTACTGGGGAAGGATGGCCTGGGAGAAGGGGAGCATGATTTTAAAAGTGGGTAAAAAAACATCAATAATCTGCACTATGTTGATGACGTTACTTCTGGAAATGCAAATGAATTGGAAGCTCTAATAGTGAAAACCAAGAGCACAGTAAAAAATGGGACCACGATTAAATATAAAAAGACCAAACTAATGAGAACAGCACAGCAACAGCCTTAGAATTTACAACCAAACTATTGAAATGGTGGATAACTTCTTTTTTTTAGAATCAATTATCAACAATAAAGGAAACAGCAATCAAGAAATATGATGCAGATTAGCACTTAGCAGATAGCAATGGAGGGCTTGGAAAATATATTCAAATACCAGTATGTGTCTATAATTGCAAAAATCAGAATCATGCAGGCAGTGGTTTTTTCTTTATATTCTGTGGAAGGGAAAGTTGCACCTTTCAGAAGCAGGATAGAAAACATTTTGAACTTTGGTGTTGGAGAAGACTCCTGTGAATGCCACGGATACCCAAGAAAACCAATGTATGATAGAACAAATTAATCCAGATTTCTTACTTTAGGCACAAATAACCAGACACAATTATCATGTTTTGGACATATTGTTCAAATTGCTGGCTGTCTATGAAGCCTATAATGCTTGGAAAAATTGAAAGAAAGAGAAGAGGTTGACCAGCAACAAGATAGATGGACTTGATTACAGCAGTGATGGTTGCATTGTTGGAAAACCAGAAGGGCCAGGTTGGGGACAAATCATCCTGGAGAAGGTTTATCTATATGATTGCTAAGAATGGACATCAACTTGATTGCACATAATCAAGTAATATGTATGGAAGCCAATTTAAAAATGCTTATAACTCTTTTCATATAAACGCTGTACACCTCATCAGTCTCCTTCTCTTTGATCTTTATTTCTGTCTTAGAAAGTATTTGTTATATTATTTGCAACTTTGATAAACAATCTCTCCACCTCTTCATTCAAATCATTAACAAAAACACTGAAGAGTTGAAAGACCAGGACTGAGCCTTATGGTACCACACTTGAGATCTCACTCCAGTATGATGAGGAACCATGGATAAGCAATCTTTGAAAGCAGTGTAAGAGCCCACTGTGTATTGACTTAGTTGTCATTCCATCCAGCTAACACTTAATTAGCTTGCTAATCAGAATGTAATATATACTTTGTCAACTGCCTTGCTGAAATCAATATATATTACATCTGCAGCATTCCCATAATCTCTTCTCTTGATCTCAAGTTGATCAGAATGTTTCCTACAAGGAGATTATCAAGTGGTGCCTATGGAATAATGCTGGATTTGTGAATACTTATGGGTAGGCATAAATATCAATTTTGCAGATCCAAATAGATTATGTTTGTAGAATAGCATGAAAGACATTCACAATCAGATTATTAATTTTTTATTGATAGACTTAGTTCAGATTGCTGTGCGTGTAAACATTTGCTGGAAATTTCTATGTATTCTTTTCTGAGCTATGTTGATTAAATCAAAGCACAGAAAAGAATATTGATATGATTGCACAACCAGATTCCTCATTAAAAGCCAATTTTAGCCACAATCTAAAACATCACAGTCTAATATGTGCTGGTCCTATTTCTTTGTAAATATGAATTGCAAGCCAAAAAGCAAGAGACTGGACATCTTAGCTTTAAAAGTATTAATACAGAACATAAACAGTTGTTATTTCTGATGCTGGCAAACTTCAGAAGTATATTTGCTCTCTTAAGAACCTGATCAGAAATGGCTTAATTTGCCTCTTCCACACTGAAGATAGCTGAAAAATGATGCATTCAGTAGGTACCACATTACTTCCAGCAATAGGTGCAATTTATGTGTCTTTTGTTTTTGTATATTTGAGGTCCACTTTTTCCTTTGACCAGCTCTATCACTACTGTCCATGCTGGTTGGGGCTGCAGGGAGTTGTAGTTCAGCATTTTCTGGTAAATCAGTTTAACCACTCCAAATAGCACCTCCCTTCTTAAGAGTCTAACAGCTGTCCTTTTCTCTGATATTTTATTTAATGAACCCAGTAACTGGAGCATGGTATAAGAGATGATGAATGTGAAAAAGACTGAATTTAATGAGGATTCGTTTTTAGAGAGGAAGCTGGAAGTGAAGAACATGGGGATTCAACACAGAGAACAAAGATTGCTATAAGCAGTTCAGATGTACAGGCACTGGCTAATTTACTGAGAACCTTCCAAGGATGCGTTGACTTGCAATCTTCTAGCCTGCAGCTAAATCTTTGCACAAAACTGAAGCAAATGTCAGCACACATTTTAATTATATAAAACATAAAATAAAATACAGAAGAAAAGCTCAGTAGCTCAGATTATAAGTTTTTGTCTATGCATGCAAGGCAAATTCCCCTTCTGGAAGGATTCCTAAAACTTCTTCTGCTCAAGAAACATTTTCTGGTGGCACCCTAGCACATATCTTCTATACTTCTCTGTTTGCTTTTGCCCTAATATCATTAAAGAGTTCAAATGTCTATTTGCCCTTACTTTTTCTCACCCCTGACTATCCACAAATAAATGTTGGGGAAATGTAGCTACAGGGCACAGCCAAATGTATTTAAGGATTAAACATTCTAAATGCCCCCCCAATACACACACACACACACACACACACACACACTTTAACAAGCTGTTAGTTCTGAAAAGTGGTATATTGATTAACAGATTTAATTGAGCAACTTATATTATAGTCAGTTCACTAACATACAGTATCTGCTTCAGAGTTGCAGCCTTATAGGAAATTGCAGGATAGATACATTTACGCTGATGTGGCTTCAGGAGCGTCTCATAATGGATGGGATAGTCACGCTTAGTCAATAAACCTTGGAGTGAGAATGTATAAACTGTATATCTCTTATAAAATGTATAAATTTCATGTCTCTATTAGTGAAAATGTTGAAATCTATGAAAGAGAGAGTGTTATATCATCAATCTGCAGGCATGCAGTAGGGGGTAAAGATTTAGATTAGCTTCTCTTTAAAATTGGGACTGCAAACTTTGTGAAAATGGGATATATATCTGTAGACTATTGGTTCAGATCTTTCTGAAAATACTGTGACTGTTGAAGAAGAAAATATGAAACTGAGTGCAGTGCTGCCCTAATCGCACAAAATGTTGCAGAATCGGAGGCCTCTTAATGTCATACATTAGTGTGTATCCCAAATTTAGGTGATACATCTTTTGATGGGCAGCAGCTGAGGAATGCATAAAGCAGAACAATGTGATGGAGTGGATGTGCACGCTGTGCATCCACAGAGAGAGGCAGAAAAGTCAAAATGGTGGCTGCACCCCTGTAATTGAAGCCCTGTACCTTCTTTATGTGTGCTGCCACCCTCTCACTGATGCCTCTGGGTGAGACCGTGATGAAATATGCTATGTGTGCTATAAGCCCATTCTGGAAATGGAATTATCCTTCAAAATGAAATCCTGGCTATTGTTAATTTACTCAGCTTTTCCCAGCTTGGTGCCTTCCAGATGTAATTGAACCATCACTTTTACATCTTCCAGCCAGCTTGGCTATGGCCATAGCAACTGGGAATTCTAGGACTTATAGTTTAATATAACTTTAAGTCATCAGAATGGAGAAACCTGGTCAACAATAAAGCAGATATTACTCTGATTTTAATCCATATGAATCTCATATATTAGTTTTATTATATCTATCTATCTATCTATCTATCTATCTATCTATCTATCTATCTATCTATCATCTGTTGGATCTTTATTCTAAACAATATATATTTTTTAATTTCCTCAGAAACTTTTCTTTAATTAAATGTGCTGTGGCATATAGGTTTTGTGGCCAGGCTGGCTGCTGTTGTGGTGGCATGAATCAGCAGAAGGAGAGAGGAAGGAATGGGGAGAAATGGCTCTGCTGTCACAAGGGCAGATGGAGGCAGCATCCCCATTGGCCAAGCCTAGTAGACTTTACCTACCTCTTCAGTTGCTGGGGGACATCCTGCTGGGGAGGGGGGGAAGGAAGGAAGGAAGGAGGGAGGGAGGGAGGGAGGGAGGGAGGAAGGGAGAGAGAGAGAGAGAGAGAGAGAGAAAAGATGGAGAGACATGTTGCCATGTTTGAGCCCATGCCCTGCTTTGAGGTATCAAGGCAGAAAGTGCCTATCATCCATCTATCTATCTATCTATCTATCTATCTATCTATCTATCTATCTATCTATCTATCTACCTACCTACCTACCTACCTACCTACCTACCTTTCTATCAATCAGTCAATCAATGAATCAGATGTATGTAGCTGCCCATCTCACAAATGTGACTGGGCAGTGTACAATAAAACAAACAGTTAAAAACCATTAAAAACAATTAAACATAAATATAAGTAAGACCGTGGGAGAATGAACCAACATCCTATATACAATGTAACCATCTCGCAGTCTTCCTACTTCCACAGGATCCTCAAGACTGCTGGAAAAACCCATGCAGGACTCAGATGGAACTCTTTAATAGACAGGACCTGTAACATACCCCTCCTGTCAGACCTGATGGGATGGGTAGATGTAACTGGGAAGAGGTGGTCCCTCAGATATCCTGGTTCCACACCGTGTAAGACTTTAAAGGTCAAAACCAGCACCTTGAATTGAACCTGGAAGCAAACTGACAACCAATGCAACTCACGGAGCAGAGGTGTAATGCATGTCATCCTACGGGCATACATAACTGCTCATGCTGCTGCATTTTGCACTGGTTGAAGCTTCCAGATGTTCTTCAAGGGCAGCCCCATGTAGAGCACATTACAGTAAGCCATTCAGGAGGTGACTCGGCATGAGTAACTGTGAGTTATGGAGAGACTGTGCAGAAAGTTGGTGGCTGGAGAAAGACATCGCTGTCTGTGTGCTCAGCCATTGGAGAGGGCAGGTGCCAGTTTGTGGCCCCAGATGGAGAAGAAGGTGAAGGCTGGAGGCTTTCCTGGGAGAAGAGAAGAAAACCCAGACAGAGGGATGTGCTTCACCCAAAACCCAAGGCAGGTGGGGACAGAGGCAGACAGCTGCCTGCAGATAGATGCCTGGAGCCTCCAGGGAAGCTCCAGCCTGGGAAATGCTGAGCTGAAGACCCAGAGGGAGGTGCATCATACAATGTCCAAAGCAGGGGCTTGGCTGACAAGTATAAAAAAGGACAATGAAAGGCACACTCCAAAATTACTCAGCCAATTCCTTTCCAATCTCTCTCTCTCTCTCTGGCATGATTTTCAGTGGCAAAGTATAAGAAGATAGTCACTGGTTGGGAAAAAGAATCGAGTTCAGTGGACCATTACTTGAAGGATCCAGAAAAAAATGAAACCAGGCTCTGCACTCCCAAGCAGAAAGCAAAGCCCTAGCACAGTGTTTCTCAACCTCAGGAACTTTAAGATGTGTGGACTTCAACTCCCAGAATTCCCCAGCCAGCATGCTGACTAGGGAATTCTGGGAGTTGAAGTCCACACATCTTAAAGTTGCTGAAGTTGAGAAACACTGCCCTAGCAAGTTTTGAAGGATGCTTAAACCCAGGGCAAAGCAGGGAGCAAAGCCCAGACCACATTTTAATGGTGCTTCTATCCTTTGTGCACTGACCCATGTTTAGTAGCTATTAATGAGATAGAACAAAATTAATGCCTTTTGACTGTCCAACCACAGTACAAACATCTGCTTACAGAACAGCAGCTGAGTGGCTTCCCCAGAAGAGTTTATACATAGCACAAATCAACTGTGTACATTATACTTCACTGAATCATTAATATACTATAACACAACATTATTTTATATGACATTCTTTCATGAAAAATGGCATTCCAGGTGTTTCCTTCCAGTAATAATGGGCTGTGTTGGGGATGAATAATACACCGTAGCAGAAGGAGAACAATCTTTAAAGACATGTCAGGGCAACAGAAACAGTTAAATTTGGAGTATTTATTTAGCCAAGGGGCAGCCTAACTCTATATACTGATTTTAACTTATAGCGCAGCCTTGGAAAATGATCTTAGGAATTTTCATCCCTTGGGTACTTTTGATCCCAGTCAAATCCACATTTCAGGGAGTTTTACATCTCAGTTGCCAGAACAATTGTTTTTTCTGTCATCTGGGATTCTGGTATGACAATAGAGATTAAGAAATTTTATTTTGTTTTCAGGATGCATTTCAGGTCCAGGAGCAAACATTTATCATTCTTTGTTTGGGAGACCCACGCTTTAATGCAGTTTCTAGTTAAACAAACAGACAAGCAACTGAGGATGGTTTTAGACCATGTTTGCCTGCATCCTCCTGTCCCAGAAATATCTACCACTGAAAGTCTAATTCCAAAAGCTTTCTGTAATTTAGGAACTCCGAGCTCTTCTAGAACTATTTATCTCTTCCTGAGTCTGTCTGTCTGTCTGTCTGTCTCTCTTCACAAAAAGAAGAAACAAAAGCTACTGAAGGCCACAAGGAGCATACAGTGACTGAGTGACACCGCTGGAAAAGGTAAGTTCCAAATTTTTAGGTTCTTTTGTGGTGTTTTAGAACTCAGTGCTGTCTAAAGCAGCTGCCTTAAAGGTCAGTTTTTTGATGGCACAATGTCGTAGGTTTCAAAGGCTCCAGAAAAGGTCACAGAGATCACATGCAACAATTAGGTTGGAATTCAACTATCACTCTTCCGTTTCTTCCACAAAAAAAATAGATTGCAGACCAGAAGCCTGATTCTGCCCCCCCCCAAATCTTTTGAGTATTTTCAGAGCAACAATGATGCTATGATCTGTTAGAACAACGGGATAATAGGCAGGCCATCTTGCTCTGAAAAGTAAATGACGTAATTATGGAGCTTTCAAGTGCTACTATTGTTTGTGATAAACTAGCACGTAAGAACTCCAAGAATAAAATAAAGCTCACAGACTAAATCGTTCTTTTTCTTCAGTGGTTCTACTTTACTCAGCCAGTTGACATGATAATTTTCCTCTGTGAGATGGTTTGAATTTTTAATTATAGACTAATCAAGTTGCATTTCAGGTTGCTGAAACACAATGTGCTTTACAAGTGGAATCTCTCTGGTCTTAAATAGGGATATAAAAGAATTCTTCTACAAAGTTTGCTAGCAGCAAATCCAGCTACCTTTCTTCTTTTATGCGAAAATCTTCCGATGGTGAAAAGTTTTTAAGCTTATGTTTTATTTCTAAGAAGCAATTTAGACCCATTTTTCTTCAGACGTTAGGACTCTTCTGAGAGAGACCTTCTGTTTAAAGGAGAGCTTTCTGGAACACTTATGTGACTTGCAATGTTCCATGTTCCTCTGAGGATTCTAACAGTCTCTTGGAGAAGAACTCCAAAATATTTAGAGATAAAAAAATATAATAAAAAATTCCTTGTTTACCTTGTAGGCATCAAAACCTGAGGGCAAGTCTTAAATCAGTCTGGAATGTGTTTTCAAAGAATTCATTAAAAACCTGTTGAGTTTGGAATATTGCCCCAACCCAAACAGGCAGTAACACCGGGTGAATTTATACTTAAAAAATCCCAAGTCATGAGTAATCACCAATGTCTCCTATGAAATTTTCTTCCAACTGACTATACAGAGTTCCGGTCATAACAATTCTACTGTGATGAGTTTGTGCCCTAGTTGTTAGGATGGGTTGGTTAACCATGACTGCCTGATTATAGAAATCTGTTCTAGAGCATGCATTTTCCATGGTTGTCCATCAGCCTCTTCCAGGTGCTCTTAATGAATGAATTCAGAACTCCCTAGCCATTCACTGCCAGCGCCACAATTTCTTTGCACACTAGCTCACTCTCTACTGCTTGCACTTTAAGTGTTCCTTCCTAGCTCATAGACAGGCTACGAGCAATTGTTTCCTCACTCTGAACATGAGCCAGCCAAAAAGCAGCACACAAAAATGCCAGTGGACAGTATATGGAAAAAGACTGAGCTGAACTGCTCAACCCTGAGCTACACATATTCTCTTCTGTTGGAAAAAGACTGAGACTATTGTACTGATGGAACTATGGGGAGAGGATAAGTACAGCAAGAGTTGTGCTTCACTAACCACACAATCTGACACGCTGGAGAAAAACAAAGATGTAGCACATCAAGGCTCACCTCTCAGGATTTAGAAATTACTCAGCTATGTGTCCATACTGTCCACAGTTGTACCACGTTCTCCAGAAGGAAGCAAACAGGGTTCGTAAATGTGTGGTGCATAGCATCATTGTGCACAGACTCACAGAAGGGATCGTGATGGTTTAAATAGACCGTGATGCTTCTTCTCCTGCATCTGTGGCACCCAGAATGGGGTTAGGCAATCTTTGTACAATTAACCATGGAGACTACCTTGAGCAGGAACTCACAGGCAATAGGAATAGGGATGTTGGAGGGAATTCATTCCAGGGTCCTTTTGGAAAATGGCCCCAGTGCCTTATGCATCATTGCAAATGTGAATGAGGAGGAAGAAATCTGGGCTGATGTAAAAGCAGACATAATAGCACAGCCCTTGGCAAACTGAGTGAGAACTTCCCGGAGGCTTCAATTCTTTCTGCTACAAGCTGATCTGTCTTTAATAGGCTCTTCCTAATGGGAGTGCTGCAGTTCCCTTCCTGACTTAGCCTTTTCCACTATGTTAGTGGACTGAGTATGGTTTTCTGGGGACAATAAGAACGGAAGGTTAACTTCAGGATGGTACATAACCCCTACTTTGAGACTGCAAACCAGCTACAGCCACCTCAGAGACAAAACATAAATCTGTGCCAGGAAAACCCAGTGGATGAGAAAATGGCACACTTTGCAATGCAGACATCAAACACAGAAGGTGCCTATCAGTTTGGTGTAGAAAGAATATAGTGAGGAAAACTGTGACGAAGGTTTGCCTAGTGATGAAGCATGTCCTCTTGAAGAGTGTGGTTTGCCTGAGAGACCATCAAAAGGTATGTAGTGCTGTCCTTTCAGCAATGCATATTTATTGCCGATGTGAGATGTCGTCTGTATCATGTGCCTAAGTCTTACCATGCCACTTGGTAAAATGCAAAGTTTTCAAACAGAGTTTGGATGGTCATCTGTCAAGGAAGTTCTAGTGGATCCTGCATTAAGCAGAGGCTTAGACTAAATAACTTCTGAAGTACCTTCTATGACTCTATAGAGAAGTTCTCAGGAAGCTGGGAATCCAAGAAAGGTAGCACATGAGAACTAGTAAGAGAAACAGGATGCTTCCAAAGTACTTTGCACAATTTTATGGGGCACTATTAATAGCCTCAACTGGCACTGTGGCTCTGCACTTGTCCTGGGGAGTAATTGTCACATGTGGAAGGTACATGTGTTGAAAGTAGCATGGTGGTATAAAGCAGGGCAGTTATCCAAAGAAGCAGCAGAACTGCTATGGGTGAGAGGTAGTTTCTTGTCTTGTCCCAAGGAATGGTTTTTAATGGCATGGGGGGAGAGATTATAGGCACAGCACTGGAAATTGTGCTGCATTGCAAATGATCTAATGTTGTGATACCAAAAAGGAGTCCATTAAAGATCAGTGCCAGAGATAGTTGTAAATGTGGCCAGAGGAGACTGTGTGTCTCCTTCTGTCTGGACACTGAGTGGTAAGGACAGGATGAGCTCCTGTCCCTCCCCCCTCCCATTCCTGTAAATATATAGCAACATATCATATATTAATTGAAAGAGTAAATTCCCCATGACCAATTGACGAGTGGAGACCCCCAATCTACTTCAGCCAAGTTTATCTGAACAGCACTGGAGACAGAATACAAGGTTCTACCCTCTTAAGGAGGGTCATATAATAAATGTTGACCAGTAATGATGTCAAATGTCAGTCATCTTATTTTTGATAAATGGGTTCGATTTTCTGCTTACAGTGAGAACACACAGTTAGTAAAGCAGAGGTTGGCTCTAATCAGCTTTTGTGGCTAGTTACATCCTAGTTCCCATCTAAAAATACAAGTGTTGATTAAGATAACTCATGAGGCAGCATCTGCAAACCCCTAAGCAAGCTATTAGGGAGGCTTACTTGAGTTCAGGGGCCTTGCTAATTAGAAGACCTTGGTTTGGTAGTTATTCAGGTATTTGTTTTGCCCATTCATAATAAAGAGTTAGAAGGGTGAAAATGTAGGGGAAGGGAGAGGGTAGAAGTGGAAAGAGCTTGGTTGGGTGTGGTTAGGGTAAACCACTCTTTAGCCCTCGACCCCTCCAAGGTTCACAGTCTGCATTCTGCACTTCCATGTCTCTGTAAAGAGAGGTTAAAGAAAAACAGAACAAGAAGCTACATCACCAAAGCAGACTGTAGGTCTATTTGGAATGCCCTGTGTATTATTGTATGCTTTGCTAGTTTCCCCTATATAATTTCTGCCAGCCCATAATCCAGTTCACAGAAATAAGCAGAGAGCATAATGTGACTATCGTGTCTTGGTGTACTCTAGGTATTTGTTTTGCTGAATAAAAACTAAATCATTGGAACTTGAAATCTGGATGAAAACTTAATCATTGCATCTGTCACTCTTGCAGTAACTCAGCAGGGTGCTCCAAATACTGCCTTGTCAGTTTAAAAATGTAGCATTTCTATTGTTTTGTCAATATTTGGCAAAGCTCGATTGCCTTCCCCAAAATGGGGACCTCCGGATGTGCTGTGTCTACAATTGCTGTCTTTCTCAGATGGCTGATTTTTGTCCCTCCCCCCAATTTTTGTTGATTTCTGATTTCACAATTGCTTTTGACTTGAGGTGTATTTATGTATTTCATTCTGCCTGGGAAAACATAGAAATCTATTTCTTGTCTATATTTGTATAAACAAAGATAGTGCTGAGGGGGCAAGTTCATGACAGAGTGGTGAAGCCTCCTCTTCTGAAATTTTTAGTCCTTTTTGCACATGATAAATCAAGAAATGAAACAAGGATGGAAGTGGTTCAATGGTTTAGACAGCAGTTCTGTAGCACCCAGAACTGACAACTGCCCCGGGAGCTGCCTGGAATGTTGTTCCTTTGTCAAGGATAAAGGTGAAGATGCCCATGTACTACAACAGCATATTTAACACGCAATGTACAAACAGATATTCAGATGCTGTGAGCGTGTGTATACCTACAAATATCAGAATAGTGCAAGCAATGGGTTTCCCTGTGACACTCTATGGAAGTGAAAGTTGGACTTTGAAGAAGTAAGATAGAAAGAATATTAACACTTTTGAATGTTGGTTTTGGAGAAGCCTCCTTAAATTCTGGGGATAACCAAGAAAACAAACATAGAACGTATCAATTCAGAGTTCTCACTTGAGGCATTACTGACAAGGCTCAAATTATCATATTTTGGGCACATTATACAAAACCCCAGCTCTCTTGAGAAGTCCATAATGCTGTGTAAGGTGGAAGGAAAGAGAAGAAGAGGATGACTAACAGCAAGGTAGATAGACTTGATTACAGTGGTGATAGGTGCACCATTGGAAGATCTAAAGAGCCAGCAGGAGACAGCTCCTCCTGGAGAAGGTCTATCTATATGTTTGCTAAGAGTTGAAACTGATGTGATAGCACACATCAATCAGTCATGGACTGAATGAATGGTAACTTGGAAATCTTCACATGTGGAAAGCAAACAAAATGTAAGGAGTGTAATCTGAAGCTCCACCACTATAATGAATGTGATTCCTTACTGCCACAGAACTGCACTCCATAGCAACTAAAACATATAGTATTGATATACTTCTGTGATGTTTTTTGAAATGTGTAATGAGCACCCTGGATGAGCTTTTTTGTGCTGGAACCCCTGCAGAAGTTTAGCCAAAGAAATCAATGTGAATAATTACCTGAAGTACTGGTAGGGGTTGCTTTACAAAACCAATGTCCTCTACCCCCAGGTAGGATCAAATTGGCACTCAAGAATGTTGCATGGTAGTGCATGTTGGGAAAGCTGGTCTCACGCAGTTGAATAAGTGTTCATGGTGCAACCCCAAGGTGTACTTCCCCAGGATCCTAATGGCATCAATGGACAGTACAATAAAACCCTTGTTTTTTGACACCTGGGCTTGCTACCAGCCACCTAAGTCCTCTGTACTATGTTCAAGAATGGAAGGCAATGGAAGACTACTTGGCCTGTCATTGTGCTTTGAAGATGCTGAAAAAAACCGGCTTTGAATCTTGTAAATCTTCTTTACATGTTCTTCTGGATCCTCCTGGGTATTTTGCTGCATACTGACATTGATGGGAGGAAGGTATTGACAAACAATATACAGATGCCAAGATGTACCAGCATGACATCTACCTCCTTCTTCTGCTAATACATTCCAGTTCTAGCAGCAGTGTAGGAGAGAATTGGTAGAAGAGAAACACCACTGGAGGATGTCATGTGGATCATGGAAGCAAAACTCGCCTTGCCGCTCTACTGAACTTCATTTCACAGTGGCAACAAAGCTTTATGAAGGGGAGATTAAAAAGCCCAGCTACAGAATGGGAGTGGGGCAGGAGAGTTCTCTCATCTCCTCCCCCATGCATATGAAATGTAAGACAGGCTATCTCTGAACACATGTTTAGTGTTCTTTCAAAAGAGTGCTAGACCTATGTTAAAAAAAAAAAAAAGCTTAGCTGGTCACAGTCACAAAGGAAGACTGTGAGCTGAAGAAGGAGGAAGTACTCCTAATGCTTCAGCTGTGCACAACCCCTCCTCTGCATCTGCAACCTGGTGTACTTTTGCACTCAGGTTTAATGATCTTTCAGAAGAGCGCTAGATCAAAAAACAGGTTTAAAGCTGACCATTCTAAGCAACTGCCCACGTTCTAAGCTCCATTCCATGTTAGGGAGAGGAGTAGTTTTTCTGCCATCAGGCAATGCTTGATGGGAAGCAGATCCACTAATCCCTTCCCTTAACTTGACTTGAAAAAGATACCTAACGATAGCATCCTTCATGAGACTTATTACTACTACAGATTAGGGATTGGCAATAGGGGCAGTACAATTTATGCTGGCATACTTTTCTGCCCGCTGAAGGCCTGTCACCTGTCTGGAATGGCCCATTCTGGACAATGTGAAACATCAGCCAAGTTATCAAAAGTGCTGCCTCTTGATTTGGGAGAAAAAGGAGTAACATGTTTACCACTGATGATGGCAAAGCCAACCCCTGAAAAACTGTCAGAGAAATTCCCCTCCTGAAGAACTTTGGTGATACTGGGCCCCATTTTCTGAATCTTGAAATAGGACAGAGAATGTGAACAACCAATATGTATATAGAAATCAGAGAGGAAAAAGGGATGTATGTTGGCCAGGGTGTTTCATGGGGTGGGACCTAGGGGGAAAGCCTTTTCTGCCATGGCCCCTGCCCTGTGGAACATCCTTCCCGCTGAGGTTAGGCTGGCCCCAACCCTGTTGGCCTTCTGCAAGGCCCTTAATCATGGTTTTGTCAACTGGCCTGGGGATCCCATGATAGAGTGGAGCCTGCTAGATGGTTACATGATGGTTAATTAGAATGCACTCTCTGTATGTTTTTTTCCTTGCCATTTTGTTTTTTCTCTTTTTAATTTATTTTGCTTGTATTTTCAATTGGTTTTAATGTATTTGGATTGTTTTATTGTGTACACTTCCCGGAGTCACTACATGAGATGGGTGGCTATATAAAGGTGACAGATAAATAAATACAAATATATTGTGCTGCTTTGGGGTCTCTTCTATATTATGTTAACAACCCAGGCTCCCATTTGTTAGTACAGATGTAATTTCTTCCAACCAGATTAGAAAGAGGATAGTCTGTCACATTACAGTGACCACAGAAGTTATGTAGAAGGCAATTAGCAGATCTGGAGTAAGCAGAGCTACAGCAGACTTACATCAAAACAAGGAATGTAAGCAGAGGAACTTCCTCTTTCTTGGGAGACTCTGAGAATTAGAAATACTCTGAGAATGAAAAGTCGACATGTCTGAATTTTATTTTTTTTTTAAACTCTTTTCCAGTGTGGGGGGAAAGAAAATGCTAGGGATATAGAAAAGCATCAGTGGTGAAGCCAGAATCTTCAAGGCTGAATTTTAATTTTAGAAGTTGAAATACAAGTTCTGTGGTATCTTGCAGCAGTTGATTTAGTATAATAATTGATCACAAGGAAAGATCCTTTTACTGATTTATGCAGTTAGTAAAGCAAATGGGAGATAGGGTATCTTACTGTATGAACAGCCAATACCCAAATGCAGGGGGAGGGGAGGGGAGATGTCAAAAACTATCCCCTCTCTCCCTGAAACAGTAATATTAAGGTTGATGAAGAGTAGAATAATCTCTTATGTGAGAAACTGCTGTAGTTTGCAGAATCCCCACTCCCAGCCCCCCTGTTTTAACCAGAAATTAGAGTTAAGGGAATTAAGCAGAAGTAATCTGCTTCTAAGCAGATTCTCCATGTTTACTGTCAGGGAGCTTAGATTAATGAACAACTGCCCTTGTTTCCCCATCCTGTGTGGTAAGAGTGGACAATCTCAGGCCCTTTGTAGCATGTGTCTCTTGGCCTACTTTCAGAATCCCTTGGTAAGTAATCCATTATGATCTTGGCAAGAGTGATTTGCCTTCTCCATGGAACCATGCTTAATGGGAAGAAGAAAAGAAAAGGGGGAGGGAGGGAGAAGGAGTAATGGAGGAAGAGATGAGTATCAGTAAGAGGTGGAAAAGTCTCAAAAAGTAAAAAAAAAAAAAAAAGGATGGCCAAGGTTGGAAGTGTGAGTTGAATTGCACTGACTTTCATCATATCACAATCTATTGATCATTAGGGGCATGGGGTATACATAGAGTAGTGTTTCTCAACCTTGGCAGCTTGAAGATGTGTGGACTTCAACTTCCAAAATTCTGGGAGTTGAAGTCCACACATCTTCAAGCTGCCAAGGTTGAGAAACACTAACACAGAGAGTTCTCTTTTTATATCCTCTTCTTGCTACTTTTTGTCAATGATGTTGCTACTATTAAGAGTGCTTCCTTCCTGCTTTTGTCATCCCAATATACTTGCTCTCTTACTCTCTGCTTGCTAGGATGTAGCTAGTTAGGAAGAAGGCTTTGCCTCCTGCCACTTCCCCACCCCACCCTGCATGCATTTCCTATACTGAGTCTTTCTGTTAAAGTTACCAATGGCTGGTCCATTAGCGTTGCTGAAGGTGGGGTCCTACTTTTCATCAACACAACTAGATTGCCTCCTCTGACAGAGCTCATGTCCAGGGCAGCGAATGAAGATTAGATGAAAGAGAAAGGGTGAGTTTCTCTCTGGGTGAGACCCCAGAGCAGGAAAGAACATTTGGAGAAAGAAAACAGATAGCTTTCAGAATGGAGAAAGGAAAGTTCCAGTCCCTGGAGGAACTGGAAGGACCAGAATTTTCCCTTTGCTCTGTCAAGATGAAAATGCTTCTGAAGTCTCAAGAAGTGATCTTTGTGCTGGACAAAGAAAGACACATGGATACAGGACAGGAACAGAAAGCCTGGGATGCTACAAATAGCAGAACAACAGAAATGATGTGCCTGGGGTGGCGGTGGTGAATGATTCTATCTCTGTTCACCTATGATGAATGTGATGCTTCAAATGTAATGGCCAGGGTCATTTGCAGACCTATTGTTCTAGGGAGACTAAGGTAGAGAAACTAGCCTAGCCACATTTCGAAGAATAGGTCACTCTAGCATGCTGAAATAAAGGCATAAAATAGAATGCAAGGAAATAAAATGCAGGGGGAGAGATAAGAGAAAAACCTTCAAGCTTCACTTTTCAGTTGAGAGATGGCATATGGATAGATTCAGCAGCTACAAGTAATCTTATTAAAGAATAAAACGATTTCTCAAATTAGACACCAGGCACCAAACAGTAATTTACCAAGCAGATGAATAAAAATTCTTTTTAGCAGACAGAGGATCAGTAAGATTTGCCTTAGGTAAAGGAGAGGAAGTAGT
This sequence comes from Python bivittatus, assembly GCF_059951505.1. Lineage (NCBI taxonomy): Eukaryota > Metazoa > Chordata > Lepidosauria > Squamata > Pythonidae > Python > Python bivittatus. Next base: position 8,160,107 of record NW_028277073.1, read on the forward strand.
TTAGCAAATCAGGATGCATGATATGCCCCAGATTTGGAGTCCAGTCTGCTCTTTCAGTAAAGTATGTGACACAGATAAAAGGAAAACATAAAGGCAACCACTCTTAACTCAAAATGGAGAATTACCCATGAAAGACACCCTCTAAGAAAATACAGTCCCAGGAACTGTTTAAATCTATGGCTCACAATGATAGGGCATAGGAACCCAGAGGCTATTCACACATTAGAGAATTTAGGAAAAGTATCCACTTGCTGCCATGTGCAGCCCAGCCAAAGGATCCCTGCTGTATAAAGGCAGAGTGACTAGACCTTCATTTCCAAAAAGAAAAGAGCCAGCCCCTAGATCTGGTCCACAGCAACAAAGGTGCACCATTGGAAACAGATAGCTTTTGACTTTTATAGACTGTTCCACATTTACTTTTTGCTACTTGATAAGAGTCAAATACTGGAGAAAATAAGGGAATATGTGGCTTTGGTGAGCAACAGCTTTCCCAGAAGCTGTTTTCAAATTCTTTGTACAGATAATAGGGATGAACATATGGCAGGTAACATGAAAAAGTACTTGAAAGAGCAAGGGATTGTATACCAGACTATGTCCAAGTCCCATACCCCAGAACTGGTGGATGTGGCAGAAAGAGAGAGAGAGAGAGAGAGAGAGAATCACTGTCCAACAGAAATGATGAGGTGCTGGGCTGACATGCACAGTAAGTCCTGGGGAGAAGTAGTGTAACATTACCGTCTACCTGGATCAATGGTTCAAACCAACACCTCAAATGGAATGCTATATGATCTACAGTATGGAATGAAGGGCACATGAGAATATTTGGTTCTGCGTTTGTGCCCATGTGCCTAAAGAAAAGAGAATCAAACTGAATTTCAGATATGAGAAAGGTTGGAAATTCACAGTGCTGCAAAGATCTCTCTACACAAACTATTAAAACAGACAACATTGCTTGTTTTAAAAAGGAATGAATGAATGAAGGAAGGAAGGAAGGAAGGAAGGAAGGAAGGAAGGAAGGAAGGAAGGAAGGAAGGAAGGAAGGAAGGAAGGAAGGAAGGACTCTTGAAGTATCACATCTTGTTCCCCATGTCCGGATGAGCTATGAGTCCCCAGGGTTTGAAGGAGTTCTTCATTATGTGCCCAAAATTCAATAGCAGTAACCTGAATCTGGATTGAAAAACCCAGGTCTGGTGGAATGTTCTACCATCACCAATTCATAATTGAGCTATGGGAGATTTAAAATTGGTTTTGGGATCATGTATATACCCAGGTTTCCCAATCAAGTAGCTATTTCCATATAGATGCACATATATATGCCCTCTATCTTTGCAATGCTTTATGAATGAGCCAATAGACAGTATTTATTTCAGGCACTATAATTACAATAGTTAAGGAAGATGTATTTGTAGATCAGATGTGTATTCCAAATCTAGGTAGACAGATAAATAGACAGATAGATATGTCAAGTCCGTGGAGTACCCTGTTTTTCTAAACTGCTGTTTTATGTGGTAGAGCCAACTTTTCTAAACAGTTTTCTATAAGCCTCTAATACCTGTATTCATTGCACCTGCATAAGGTTGCAGGGTTACTTCCTAAGAGGGTAAATCATATTTCCTGACACCATCAGCCTTTAGGAACAGAATCGACCAGCATTCTTTTTGACTCAGCCACGAACCTTCTATGCCTGCAAGCGTCCCTATTTCTTTCTGTCCCAGAACAAATTCTTTAGCAACAGATACAGGAAAATATGACCAATATCTTTATCAGGTACTACAGCCTGTAGAATGAGAACTAGAGGAATTCAGGGCTGGGGGTGGGGATGGCTTTAGGCCATCCATCCATCCACAATCCAAAGACTTCCAGAAGGCTGAATTTCATCTCCCAGGATTTCTCAATGAGGATGGGTGCTGTTGGGAATTCTGAGAACTGAAATCAAAGTGCCTGGAAGATGCTGAGTTGCAGAAAACTGCTTATTATTTTGTTATTACTTATTGAATGTATATGCTACTGAATCCATTCAGGGTGGCTTACAACAAAATAAATCAACCATGGTTAAAATGTCCATGGTAAACAGCATAGCACAATAAAACATCCATGGTAAACATTACTGGTTAATCATAACACTGACAACAAAGGAGTTAAAAACAGCAACTCTGTCTTGCTTGGGTTAAGTTAAAGTGTTCTTTTCCATCCAGACCCTCACAGTCTCCAGGAACTGGGATAGAATATCAACAGCATCTCTCCCACAACCTGGGGTAGTAATGTATAGTTGGGTATCAACAGCGTATTGATACCATGCCCTGAATTGTCAGATGACCTCCCTAGCAGTTTCATATAGATCTTAAAATATTCCACCAGACCTGGGCTTTTCAATCCAGATTCAGGTTACTGCTATTGAATTATGGGCACACAATGAAGAATGTTTCCCATGCTTCATTTCCCAAGTAAAACAAGGTATCACCTGAGAACCATACCCAGAAAGAGGCTGCTTAGGGACAATGAAGTCAGTTTCCAAATTCATTGTCCAATGCTAATGTTTTACCAGGCACTAAACCAAACAGCCTGCCATTGAGATGGGAAACTCCCCAAGCATCCTCTGGAACCAACAGCATTACGTGCCTGGGACAGATTATCCAAATCAGCCCCATCGTCCCTGGGAGATTAGGAATGGCTCTTAATTGCAATTGGATCAGTGCATGAACTGATCATAGCAACAACATAATAGAAAGCCCTTCATTTTCAGATCATATAACATCTGCTCTGAGACAAACATGAGGTCTAAAGAATGACCACTCACATGAGTTAGGCCAGAGGTGACTTGAGACAAGCCATGGTTGCCATGGAGATCATGAATTCCTAAGGCTTGTCAGAGCCAGCTCCCAAGGCAGGGAGATTGAAATCACCCAGCACCAAAGTGTGAGGGTTGTCTATCATTAGCCCAGAGTCCAGCTCCAGAGGGCTGGAAAAAGATCCCACTGAATGGCCAAAAAGAAGCCTCCTTCTGACCAGAAATGGAAACAATCACAGAGTCCTGCTACTGGCTAGCCACTCAAGTGGACTATTCACATACAACTCACATTCATTCACAGATACAATAACCAAAACCCATTTAAATCAAAATATTCAGAACCTCCCTCCTCCCAGGCACCCTCTGTAGAGGAAGGGGAAGAGCTTCTACCAAAACAATGATCAGATAAAAGGGGCCTAGCCCAGTCCAAGAAAGTAACATGAGTAAACATCTCAGCCCTTTCCCTAGTTCACATGAAGATAAAAGGAGAGGGGGGAAGCTCATTCAGACTTGCAAGATTCTGTTATATAGCTCTACAATAAAAGTAGTATCAACCTATATGATGTTGGTTTCCTAGTCTGGTCTACCTTGAAGGACTGACACCCTGTCACTAATGACTTGGTGGGTGACCCTCACACACCCACACAACAAATGGGGCCAGATAATCCCAAGAATCAATGGAAGGACAATTTAGGCTGATATACTGTATACCTATAAGGGTAAAAACAATATATCTCTGTGAGGAAGACAGGAGGGAAGCTAAGATTGCTGTCTGCACTTGGGAAAAGCAGCACTAAAGGCTGCACCCAGGCAGAAATGCTTCCCATCCCCATTTCCCCAAAGTTTGGCTCAGCTCATCCCTTCCCCTAAAGGGACAAACTCAGAAACCTGAGAAGGGATGCGTTCATCCATTCTCCCCCCCACCTCCAGTTTCCTGAGAGACATGGACTGACTGGCACAGGCATCTACGCTGGCATCCCAGCTAGTCATTCAGCCACACCCAGCTATCTGGCTAGATGAGCCACACCCTGGCATTTTCATTTCCTGTCCATTGGGAGCTTCACCCCAGCCATGACCTTAGCCTAGAAAAGGGAAAGCTAACACGGGCTTTGTGGGTGGGGTGGGGTGGGGGGTTGCGGAAGAAAAGGAAATAAGGAGAAGACAGCAAGTGGACAAGGAAGTGGGAAGCGATGTCTGGGCAATTTCAACCATTACAGGCAAGCAAGAGGGCTGTCAGTGAGCTACCAGGGTCACAAGCTACGTTAAGCAGCCCATCTTGGTGCAATTCCTGCCTGGAGCTTGGCTTGGGAGCTCAGCTGGAGCGCTCAAGAGCAACACTGCTTAAGAGCAGAGCTTGGAGCTTGGCCTGTTGCTCAGCAGCAATCAGAAAACTATGCCGAGGCGGCACCTAATCCCAACCAATTGTTGGAGGGAGGCAAAGGCCATATGCCACTTTACAAACTTTAAGACTTTTACCTCTTGTAAGGACCGAGCATCAAAGACTTATTTAGTGACTACATCCATTTGTAAAGCCTAAGAGGGTGGAGTTAAGCCATCCTATTGTAGGGGAAAATGTGTGCTACAATAAAGCACTGTATACATTTCTCTTCTACACTCTGGTGTGTCCAGTCCTTGAACAACAGAAAACCCTCACAATCTCCACCACACACTACTGCTTGTGTACCAAAAATCCATGGGCCTTCAAAGCTCTTCACCAGGCAAGTTGGCATTGGTAGTCTGATCCCCAGTCTCTCTTTGCCCTCCATCAGCATAACATGGCCTGTGTTGGTGTACATCAAACTGGGTAAACATGAGAAAATGGTTGTTCTTCTCCCTGCACACTATCGGAGTGGAGGATATCAGTCCAATTGTCCAAAACGACCAGAATGTCCCCAATGTCACAGTCCCAGAGCAAATCCAAAACCATTGGAGATCATGGCCTGGATGGCAGCACTTCACTTTTCACTTTTATTGGATCAGCCTCACCTTCTTCCAATAACTGATACCACAATACTCTGGCCCCTCCATCTCCAGTTTGGACCTGAGAAGCCCCCAACATCCCTCCAATCTCCCTCATTCTGTGATAACACACACCATACTCCAACTCAGATAATCACCTAAGCAGTCCTAATGAAAAAAGAATGGTATAAGCTACAGAGTCCTACAAAGTGGCTTGGTTGGGGTCATAGCAAAAAAGAACTTTACCTGGTGCCATCTTGAAAAACAAAAAAGCTGTTTGTCTTTTTAGGTGTATTTCTTTGCACACTTTATCTTTTCTCATCAGAGTGATGGTTGGCCTTCAACTGCCATAAGAATCTTTTTTGCTTCAGAAGTATTCATCCCAAAGTAAGAGGGCCTCAGCTTGGCACACAGGCAGTCATCTTGAATAGAATTATTGATAATTGTCCTGATTAATTTCGGTCAATTAATTAATTAATTAATTCAAGTCAATGCTCATTTGAGCAGTTCTGGGAAAACTAGAAGGAAGAACATTTACCTGCAAGAATAGTTGGATAAAAAAAGAATTGCCCATATACCAAAAACCCAAACCAAATCCAAAATTTTATAAGAGCTGAATATGGATTAGATTTAAAGAACCTTGATAGTATTGCTGATTGGATTAATTGAGTCTTAAAGTCATTCTCCAGCTGCGTGAAAAGATTTTGTGATCTGTCATGAAAGATGATTTGAGAAAGGAAAAAACTAACGAACAACTGCACTGGGTAGGTCTGAAGTAAATCTGAATCTTGGTGTCTGCTTTCTTTTTGCTCTAATTGATTTAAGGGAGATGATTCTTTGCATCCTTGGGAACAGTTATTGATATGCATCTGCAGCCCCTAAATAAGTAAGAAACAAATAAAAGGGTTGATCTAGAATCACATTTATTGAGCTTGCAATAATGACTACAAATGAAAACTTGAGGAAATTTAATTTACCAAGGCCAAATTATCTGGAGAAGCTTCTGTCTGGTGTGACAAATAACATTTTTTCCCACACTTTTCTTATAGCTATCCTTTTTTTAATCTTCTAAATCACCTCCTGGGACCCCAGTCTTTTTGAATAGACATGCAGATTAAACCCAAATACCTTACGTATAGCTCTGAGTAGCAAATCCTTCAACCTGCAAGTCACCTTAACAAGTATCCCCCTACCCAAAATGATCACATTAACTGAATTATTAGGTAAAGTTAATTGCCCACCAACTAGGCCAATCTACAGGTAGATTAATAAATACCAGTAGACCCCACTGATGAGTGATCAATTAATTTTGCCTGGGAGAATGGTTTGATGGATGCTGGAAAGGAAAAAGACAGCCTGATGTGCTCTACCCTGTCATATGTCTATGAAGCATGTCTTAATGCATTAACGTAAAGCATATCACACTTCATTTCAGTCCATCAGGTTTAAGTGAAGGAATGCCCTTCTTACCTAGTGATGTAACACTGAAAATACTAAGGTTTGATAAGAGGATTAGACTTAATAGAGATTGCATCCATTAAAAATACAGCAATTTGATACCTTTTTAACAGTAAGCTTTCCTATGAAAGGGAGAATTAGGAAAGGCTTACTTGTTTAGGTTTAGGAATCTAAACTAGATCCAGTCCTTTTAGGATTAGAGACAAGCACTAAAGCTTTGATCTTTGCAGATACAGTAAACAGTACTATACTTCAGTAAACAGTACTATACTTTCCATGCTTCAGTCTCCTTCAAAACAACCAGAGGGAGCATGGTTCATAACAAATAGAATGAATTGGCTTCAGGGTCTACACTTGAGTTTTAAGAGTTCTACAGGTAGCATAGATTTTTCAGATTGGGTGAGCTAAGATTCTTCACTGGTGGATGATTGAGTCCAATACTTTTAAAAGGAATCCACGGGGACAAAAACATGAAAGTTCCACATCACATGATTGTAAATGAGGCAAAGGAAAGAAGCCTTTGAAAATCAAAGTAGAACTCTCTTCATATCGTCACATAAAAGGACTTGTTCACTTTCCTCTTGGATTTTTTTTTCTTTTCCCCCTTTTTTTTACACCGAAGAGCAGTTTCAGGCAGACAAGTCAAGTTTACTGATTTTCAAAGAGAGTTTGAAGTTCAGCCACTGAAAGTCAGTATTGTCTTCTGAAGCAACCTTTGCCCTTCTTGCTGGCCCTGAGGCAACAGAAATGTTCTCCACAGAGTATTTCTCTATACTGAGATTGTATCCAGGTATTGTGTACACATCTCACCGTCCTGGGGCAGTGCTCAACAAAGCTTCTTTGAATCCCAAAGCGAGAAATGATCTTGTAAGGAAGAAAGCAGGGAGGCTACATTAGTACATGTATCTAGTCATTCACTGAAGTGTGTAAGAACTATTTAATGATGATCAAAATAATGTCATAGGCTGCTGCTGAGCCAACTGGGGAGTAGAACCTGGGGCTGAAATAGTGGACCATACTGATTTAATATTTACTATGTTTGCTTGGAAACTGGTGTGTTCCTTCAAATGCATCAATTACAAACCAAGAGTTCTATATTCTCCCCCTTCCTTTTTAATAGCTACGTGAAACCACTGGCTGAGGTAATCTGTCAGTATGGGGTGAAATATCACCAATATGCTGATGATGTGCAGTCGTCCATCTCTGTATAGGACAGGCCCCAACTCTGCTCACCTTTGGAAAAGTAATTAAGACCTGGCTTTTTTCCTAGACATTTGGGTCCAGTTGAGTGGAGTCGCTGTTTGGTTGTTTGAATTGTCTTGTTCAGTTTGCCATTTTATATATTGGGTTATTTTTAATTATGCATGGTTATTTTTTTGCTGAACTCTTTATTTTTGTTGCATGCCATCCAGAGTCATCTTGTTTGATTATAAATGCTTGAAACAAACAAACATCTCCATTCAGAAAACCACATCTTCCTCCCTCCCTTCTGATCTGGTAGAAACATAGTTACTGCTTTGATGTTGGATCTTATTTCTTAACTTGCATATTCTTTGCGGCTCCGAATGGCTTGGGTACAACTAGCTGACTTGGAATTTCTGTGGATCTGAAAGGCAGGCTATAATTTACAGAAATAAACTTAATAATTTTTGGCAAAATAAGTAAATCAGGGCTACAGACATCGATGGTCATGGAGGGCTGTTCTTAATGCATATTCACAGGCAGTAACAGCCCAGTACTAAGCAAACTTTATTAATTATTAACTGTAGTAATAAACATGTTGACTAAATAAACAGAAATAATAGACTCTACAGGATAGGAAGTGAAAAGGCAGGAAAAGACAGATTTCCCAGAGCAGAAAACTGAGGAGTCTGGGAAAGAGTAGTTGAAGAATCATATGAGAGTATGATCACACAGCACACAGGAACTGGAAGATGGAAGGTGAGATGGTGTTAAAGAGAAATAGAAGACCAGAGAAATGATATGATTATCCAGGAGCAAAACAAAGTCCAGTGAAGATACAATCATTGAAGACAATACCAGCTCTAAAGGCCTCCCATTAATATGAGTGGGAGGTGTGGAAAGAATAGAAATATCATACATTAACCAGACAGAACAGAATAAAAAATCCTGCCCAGCTGGTAATGAATCAGTATGAATATTAATGTCCCTATAAAGCGGCACAGGAAAGCATGTCAAGGAAATCTGCACAGCCGGGTTGAAAACTCATCCAAAAATAATTGTGAAATTGGCCCAGGAAGATGATAAAGGCCACCTGACAAGCATTACCAGTAGAAGAGGCAATTACTAATTCAAAAGGGATAATAGAGGTATGAATGAGGAGGGGGCTTCCAGGAGAAAAAGAATCACACCCTCTCTTACTCCTTTCCCACATTCAAAAACTTCATGAACCCAAGTATAATCTAGAGTTCCAAAGGCAGCAATATCAACTGACTTATTTTCCATACCAGATTTTAGTGACCATCACCAGAGATATATCACAAGTAAGCAAAGTGAAACAGTTTATTTTCTCAGCTCGTGTGTGAGCATTTTACAATAGTCATTTTATGGCTGCAGGATGAATAGGTAGGAGACACAACGGTCTTGCAGGCTTAAGAGAGGGATGACAAAGAAGCAGTTCCCTGGCAGAGATCCTGATCAAGTTGGACTGTACAGGTGGAGGCTTAAGATGATATTTCAGTCCAGACTTCCCACTTGTGGCTTGCTTCAACCTTGTCATAATGACCACCACCTCCACAGCCACAACCAATGATTTTCACTCATTCAGGATACCTCCTGTTGCAGTCTCTGCCCTTGATGCTACCATAAAAGCCACAGGTCACAAAAACTGTTGTCACGGCTTGTGATGGAATGGAATTATGAAGGCCAGGCTCAGGGAGAAAAACATTTTCTTTCATCTCCTGAGGAGCATGGGAAATATAAGAGGATGAGACTGGCACCTCCCTGAGGAATTCATAATGTTGTGGCTAGCATTACTTGGGAGCTGGGGTTTCAATCTGGGAAGATTGATGTCAGGCCTAGCCCAAGGAACTCCAAGAAACCATGTAAATTCAGTCCAGCAATGTTTATTAGCTACAACCTCTAGCAAGAATCTTCCCAGACTGAAACCCCAGTTCCCAAGTAATGCCAGCCACAACATTGTGAATTCCTCAGGGAGGTGCCAGTCTCATCCTCTTATATTTCCCATGCTCCTCAGGAGATGAAAGAAAATGTTTTTCTCCCTGAGCCTGGCCTTCATAATTCCATTCCATCACACTGCTGTTCCTATCTAGCCAGGGTTCATGATGATGCACCATTCCCAGTCGGTTATATAGCAACTAAATAGTAGTGTTCCAAAAAGCAAGACTCACAAGTCTTCAAGATAAAATGGTAAAATAGAAGTAATTTGAACTGCAGAGTAGTATCCATAAGGTCCATTATCATTTAAATATCTTTGCCATTTCCCTTTAAAATTCCTCCTCCTCCTCTGAAGCAGATTTATGTAAGTATCATTAGTGAGCTTTAAGGCCACAATATGATGACTATAAACACCACCAAATTTAGCAGTAATTGAGAAAAAACTCCCTAATAAGTCCCTAAAAAGAGCCAGTTTGGTGTAGTGGCTAAGGCACCAGGCTAGAAACTGGGTGTAATTCTATGTAGGAAAGACCTTGGGATTCCTTGGGCAAAGAGATGCTGCCAAGGGAATGGTGAGATAAGAGACAGTATAACCCACAGTTGGATAGTGGGTGGGTAAGAGGCTCAGAAGAGACCCTCCCTAGTTTCTCAGGCTATATAGGAAATGGGGTGTGTGGGGGGAGAGAATTGTACTTTTCAGACTTGCAAGATTCTGTCAATGTAGCTTTACAATAAAGTAGAATTAGCTCATCTGGTTGTGATTCCTATCTGGTTTACCCCATGAGGCTGACATCAATCTTGCAAGTCTCTTACTCTCTTCCAAAGAGAGGAATTTCAGGAATGGCCTCTGATCCGCAACGAACTCTGCTATCTGCTGAGCATCTGCCACCAGTGTTGTTGGGACACCAGCAACAAGTGGATGCACAGATGACCAATTTGCAGAATGCCATGATACAACTCACACAACAGCTGGGACAGAATTTGGCCTAACCTGAGGCAGTACAACAATTTGCAGGTCAGTCAATGCTCCTGCGCTCCCATGGGAGCTTGCTAGAGAAGTTCAGAGGGGACCAGGATCAATTCTGGACATTCACTGCTCAGTGTGAAATGTTTATGGCAAGCATGCCGGTGGAGTTTCCTACTGATCGCACCACTGTGACTTTTGGGCTGAGTTGCTGAAGGAAGCAGCAGCTAAGTGGGCAATAATGTTCATTGAAGGGAACAATCTGGTGCTGGACAACTATCAGGACTTCATGCATAAACTCAAAGGACACTTTGGGGATCCCATACAGAGAATCACAGCTAGTTGAGAGATCCAAAAGCTTGAACAGGGACAGAGGAGAGTAAGAGTGTATATTTCAGACTTTAAATTACTTGCTGGCAATGTAGGGTGCAATGACAATGATTGACCAGTTCAGAGAAGGGCTGGCCAAGGACCTAAGAGATGAACTTGATGAGGCAAGGCATCCCCAATACCCTGGAACAGCTATATCAGCAATGTGTAATAATAGATACCCGACTGGAAGAGTTAAGGCAGTGAAGGAACAGTAAGGGGAAAAGAACCTACAGCCTGTCTTTCCCAATACCACCCCTCCCAATGGCCTCCTTGGAATCCAGTGTGGGAGATCCCATGCAAATTGGAGCAGCCAAGAGATCCCTGTCATCAGGAAATAAGCGAAGAAGAAAGGATCAGGGACTGTGCTTTTATTGCAGGGCCCCTGGACACATACCATTATACCAGTTCTAGTCGCACTTTAGGTACAAAGCTAGCTGGGTGACCCTGAACCAGTCCCTCTCTTTCAGCCCTAGGAAGGAGGCAATGGCAATCACTTCCTAAAAACCTTGTCAAGAAAACTGCAGGGACTAGCCAAACAGTTGCCAGGAGTCAAAAACTGACTTGAAGACACACACAGTCACACACACACACACACACACACACACAGAGTCCTTAAAGGTCAACTAGCTTTTTCAAGAAGTTTCAGTTATTGCAATTGGATGTAATAATTAAAAATAAAAGTATAACGGTGCTCATTAAGACATTAGCTATGACTACTCCTTTAAGGCAGGGGAATACCACTTACACTTCCCAGGCCCACACATACAATATATATGGACCAATAGAAGAACAAGTTAATATGCCACCTCTAAGACAGGCTATTCCCATATTCTAATAAGGATAATCTCAGTGAGCACAGACAGCCATTGGAGTAGATTAAGAGATATATGAAACACATCTAGAAGTGGATGTATTTTCCTCTTTAAAAGTGGTCTGTCAAGTGGTCAGCATAGGATGATTGGGCTGAGAACAGACATTGCTTGATTGAAGCAACAAGTGAGTCTCAGGTCTGCAACTTTATCTGGATATGTTGTCAGCTGCCCTACTGCAACGGAAAACAATTTTTTTTTTCCAGTTTTGGAGAGGACTGGGGAAACCCAAGTTCTAGTCTTGCCTTACACATGGAAACCAGCTGAGTGACCTTGGGCCAGTCACTCTCTGTCAGCTCTGGGAAGAAGACAATGGAAACCACTTCCAAAAACGTTCCCAATAAAACAATATGGATTTGTCCCTGTAGTTTTCAGGATTTAATACTGGCTTGAATGCATAATACACAAACACAGATACACACATATTATGGAAGAAACAGATAGGGGTTCCCAAACTACAGAACCTACAGGATGCCTATGTGGTGCTACAGCCTAATGGTTTATTTTGAGTTATGAGACTCCTTCAGGATTAAAGTTTTTTCAGTGACCAATTTGTAGATTACCTTGGCTGTTGCTAGACTAGACAAGCAGTGTAGTGGTAAGGAACCTATCTGTATTCATCAAAGAAAATTGGCATTCATTCCCATTATTTGCCTGCTCATGTAAGTGTGACTTTTAATGAGTTGCAATTGAGGACACGTCAGGCATCAACTACAATTGCATTAATTGCAGATAATAGATTTTATTATCAAGATCTTTTGGAACCTTGCAGTGTACCTTCAATATTTATTCAGATTTTCCCAGAAAAATGGCCTTTTAGACCAAGTACTTGGGTGATGTCTATCTGGCTTCAGCAGATAATCCAACTCATCTCGTATTGGTCCTTGGAGTAGCTTATCTTATTTCTGATCCTTGAGCATTATTTGGGAAACTTGAATCTTCATGCCTCCTTATTGTCTAGAACTAGAGAAATAAAACAGCCATTAAAAAAAAGTTTTTATTGGAAACAAACAAAAAAAGTTAGAACTGTACAGTATATAGAGGTGATATGTGAAATGTATACCTGCTAAGCATCCCCATCCTCTGTGAGATGTGAGAGGAGATGACTTGGAGGTGCGCTTTCTCCGCTGGAACTCATTTCCTATGGAACCAGTTACAAACAAAGATAAAAACTTCATCCTCACTATGAGTAGTTCAAAACCTGTTAAAAACCTGGTTGTTTAAAGAAGCATTGGGGAATTAAGGGTGTTGTAATTAGATACCCAACATGTATATGGTATTATTTATTATGATTTTATGAAGATTAAAATGGAATGATTGTTTATGACTATCTAATATCTGATATGGCCATTAGACTAATCAATAAACAATAAACAGACTATATTATATTATTTATTCTGTTATATGTTTTGTTGTACTTGTAAGCCACCTATGTTTGATTAAAATGCCATAAAATATGAGTAATAAACTGTAAGTAAATAAATAGAAATCAGTAGAGAGTTTTTCAGGGTAGGATCCTTTCAGTTCTGATTTTAAATTTAAAACAGTCTGGAGCAAATAACAGGGAGATAGTTTGAGAGGTTTTTTGGAGTAAAGGAAAGGAGTGGTGAAGAAGAAGAAAACAGTTCCTCTGTGAGTGGATTGGAGCTGCCTGTCTGGGATAAACATTTGTCACGCTTTTGTTTTTTTCGTACAAGGAAATATAATCCTTAAAGCAGTCAGATAAATAAGATGACTCTTAGTTATTCACACCAGAGAATGGAGAACAGCAAGGGGAACTATCAGGTGTTCTCTACTACCACAGCTAAGGTGTGATGGCTGAGGCAACTTATCGTAGGGGTGAATTGACAGATAGGCCAGTCACTGAATGCAATACTCCTTCCTCCAGCCCTCACTCTTTAAGGCATTTTGGTATGCTGGCAAGTGCCAAGTCTTCAGTAAGTTTAAGTTTAAGTAAGTCTTCTTACAAACTATATATTTTCATCCATCTTAATGTGCAGGGCCACTGTGGTCACTCAGAACACTGAACTCCTGAATTATATATTGGAGTTCGGGTTTCTGGGAGGATGTTGTTTCAGGGACAAGGTAAGTTAGGCGAATTAAAAAAGCCTTCCAGATTGATTCTTTTCACCCTTCAGGGTTTGCATGAAGCCAGAACGTAGCTCTAGCAGATGTGCTTTAATCTGTTATTCTAAAAGATATAGTATAATTTAATAATGTTAGCCTTCGTGATGTAAGGACCTAGACTGTCTTCCAAGAGTCTTCCGTACATAAACCCTTATCTAGTTGGGAAAAAATGTATAAAGGCGTCTGTAACTTAATCCAAAGCATAGATGCAGTATATTTATAAAGCTGGATGAATATTTTACCCATGGAATGAGCCCTTCTCACTTCATCCTTTTTCAGCAGCAATTTGAAACTGCACCTTAACTCCCAATGCTCCTGAAGATTCATAGATACGGAGGCCTGCCACACAACTAGCGAATGTGCAAGCTATTCCCGACCAGAATAGGAATTCATCCACTGATTGATTCTCCAAGACAATATTACTTCTTTTAGCTTGCTTTCTGATTTCTGGGAAGCAGAGTGCATAAGAAATTAATCCCTCAACAGAAAAATGGAAGGTTGGAGACAAGTACCCAATGGGTATACTTCCCAAAGCAAAAAGAGGGGGAATCATCTTCCTTTCCACAAGCACTATTTTTACTACTTACAACAAAATGCCACAAGAATGCAGATAAATGTGTCTGGGGATTTGACAACATCAGAAGCAGACTATTCTCTGTGTCTGTCAGACTTCTTGCAGGACAACATGACATGGTAGATATTGGGGATTAGTGAAAATTGTCACTCACAGACCTATCTATTCACAGAAGAGCAATTTATGACTAGGGTTTCTGGATCTGGGCTGCAAAACTCCAGATGACCACCAGTTGGCAGCAATAGATTACAGTTTTTGTACTCAGCTGGAAATTTGCAGCCCACTGTCAGGTTCAGCCGGCACCGCACGCCTAGGAACTTGCCCAGCCGCGCTTTAGTCAATTTCACGCTCGAGCGCCAGCGCAGAAAGAGGAAGTGCGAAACCGCAAACTAATGACTGGGCCCCCTGGCGCCACTTCACTAATCTGGAGCGGATGCGGATGCGTTGCGTTAAGCCAGAGGGCCGCGGGCGCTATAGACAAAGGAGAGAGCCCGGAATTGAGGAAGAGATCAGCGCGCGAAGGGATGCTCCCGGCTGTGCGCGCGACAGAAGCCCCAACGAAGGCAAGACCATGCAACAATCAAAGAAACAAGAGAACTGGGCTGAACCTGCCATTCCAGTAGAAGCGGGGGATTACAGGGGGCAATCTGCAATCTAATTTGTAATATGTAACCTAGCAACGGGGCCCGCGGGGGGGGGGGGATTGAGACAACTATAAAGGAGTAATGTAAATGTACCAAGCCAGTCCTGGCTTTGCTTGTGACTGCTACGTTACGCATGAGTAAACCTCTTTTGTGAACCACACTTGTCAGAGAGTTTCTCAAACCTTACACCCACATCTTAAAGCCCCACTTAAGATCCCAAAAGCATATAATTGCTTTTCCTCTAAAGAGCTGTCCAAGACTGCTCAAACTTATTTTTAATCACTCTTACTCATCTTTTACTTTTTAGCCAAAAGAGGCCCCAGTGAAATAGTAACATATTATTTGATTATGAATATTCAGCCTTTATGTATTCTCTAAATTTGTCTCTGGATCATGTAAATGGATTATTGTGAATTGATTAATAGCACAATATCATACATTTCTCCTTGGAAGTCAATTCTATTGATCAGAAAATTCCCTAGTTTTAGGGTAATTGTGCAAGGACTGTATTCTCACTGCCCATAATTTCAAAGAAATGAAGCACACTTAACATCTCCATAGTCTGGTTAGGGGTTTTATATTGGAGTGTATAATTTCTAGAAAATGCTTTGAAGCACAACAGCTGAGCTAAGGTTGCAATTTTCAAGTTATTGTTGTTATTTATTATTAGGCTAAACATCTATATGCTGTCATTCCAAACTGAGTTTTCCCATACTGATTTACAACAGAGTCTAGACATTTTTGATAACTGAAACAATATTTTTAATAGACTACATTAACAATAAAATAATGAGAAAAAGTTACTGTTCTGTGCATACCAGAAAGACAATAAAATAGGCATCAGGAATTCTGGCAATGGGAAATATTGGCTCCGAACACAACTGACAACTGGCAACCTAAGCTGAAACACACATTCACGCACACACACAAACATACACAAGAAAGTAGTAAAGTATATATTAGATTTCATAATAGTACCCCTATTGGATGAGTGGTATTGGAAGTACAGTATGTCAAAATATTCATTCATATCTTAGTTGCCTTTCAGTTTTTGGGACTGCTAAAGAGAGACTAACTCATAATTTTAAAACAAACAATAAAATCATTCTACTTGCCCCTTTCTGATCATTCTTAGCATCATCAAGATAAATAACAGCAAGTACCGTATCAATTGTCAATTTTGTTATCAAACACAGTTGAGAATGATGCTCATTGTCTTCTTTATTTTACAATAAGGAGAAAGCATAAATAAGATCTAACCCATCCTCAGGTGACAAGAAGACAATTCTTCTGGCATCTCAGCCTCTATAGCTAAGCCCTTCCATGTCTCAGATACATCAAATGATTTTTTTTTTTCCAGTGTGAATGTGTGACAGAAGAAAAACCTTCACACAAACAACTGTCTTTGTCCACTTGGAAGCTAATGCATATGGAGTCGCATCACTGAAGGTTTTTCTCCTGCACACGCATGCTAAATATTAGTTGAGTTGTAGGGCTTGTCAGAAATGTCACATGGTGAGCACCCTGGATTTTAGATCGCTTGAAAGAAACTGGGGCTCTGTTCTATGTCATGATTTTTAGGATTTAACTTGTAACTATATCTAAGGCTTCTCCTTGATCAACTGGCTTCAAATTTCCCTTCAGTAATATTTTGAACTGGTATCTCATTGCTTGGCAGATTCTGAATTAACAACCTATTTTTAATACACATTGCAAGAAACTCTCTCCTCTGACTAATAGTTATTTTTTTTTCTTTTTCTTCATACAAATGGTTTAATAGGTTCTGCTCCATCAATTCAGAAGGCCATACATTTCATTCTTCTATTTTATCTAGTGTTTCACATCAATATGGCATTATTTCGTATGCAATATTTTATCAATTTCTTTTTCAGCTTTCCATTCTTCTTCTTATCATGGCTTTATTCTGCAATCTTAGGTACTTTTTCTCTGCCTGCTGCATTGTTCATTTTTATAATCATCATATTTATATAGCCACCTATCTCACAAACAAGTGACTCTGGGCAGTGTACAACAAAACATACAACATTTTTGTGTGGCAACCTTAGCCCTCTGTCCTGCTTCCCAGATACTTATATGGTGGCATTGAAATTTGATTAAAGAAATAAAAATAAATAAACACTCTGACAACTAAGTGAATGGGACAATTGCTCACAACATTTGCATAAGAGGAAGTAAACACTACATAGCCCAAAATCATATGATGGGAGTGGAAGCGCTGTTGCAGGAGGGCAATAAGATTATTGGCAAAAGTGACTAAGTTTCAGTACTCTAGCAGTTTTTCAGCAACCCTTCCCCCTCCAGTTGAATAGTGTATCTGTTCCATTTCTTTCAGGGGAGAAGTGATTTTTCTGTGTTTCTCTTTTTCTCTTGAGGCATCCTGTGATAATTGCAAGGACTGTTCCATACAACTTACTTAGCCAAGCATAGTCAAAAGAGACAACCAACCTCCCCTGAGCGTTGAAAAAGCATGAAAAAAAAGGGGGGGGGCAGTGTTTATCACCTTAATTTGCCTATATACTGCATAGGTTTCTCATTTGAAACTAGATTCTTCAGTGGATTCCTTGTGTTGAAACTTCAACAATTTTCCTGATAAAACTTTCCATTTAGATCTCTGAGGGACTCACTCTTTGATTAACCATTTCCAGTCCATATGGCTACAAGAGAAGTATGTCAAAAGCCCTAAATGGCTAAAGGCCTATTTATACTCCATTACCCACTATAAATGGTGTGGTCATTTAGATCCGCATAAGAGAAACCCTTCTAATTACACCCCTACTGTTTAAAAGGACAAACATTTTCTTTTTTATATATTGTAAGCCACCTCACATGCTTATATATGAAGAGAAAGTTAAGGTACATATCCAATAAATAAACATAATAAACTTAATTTTCTCTTCTGTACTCATATGGGAATGTACACAGACATATATAGCCATACAAGCACACACACCATAAGTGGAAATAGCACATCTTAATAATAATCAAGTGGACTCCTCATCCAAAAACTAAAGCTATACAATTATCTTCCAGATGCCACAGCATTCCACATTTGAAGCAAAGACTACAAACATGGGTTACTTCTAGCAGTTGTTCGATCAGAAGACAGCTGTGACAGCATATTTATGCTTTCTGGGTTTCTGTGCTTAACACAGCTAGCGTGTGTCCATGTGTATGGATAAGAAGGAGAAGAAGGAGGAAGCGGTGTGTGTATGTGTGTGGGAATGTGCTTTCACAACAAACCTAGGAATAAACCATGTTACTAATCAGCTACATAGGAAAAGACTAAATACCAAAGACTTCCATATCAGTGAGTAAAAATCTGAAGTCCTTGAAATCAGGACAGTGAGACAGATGTGCTCAATTAAGTGACCTTTTTGAATCCACTTTCAGAATAGAGAATTCACTTGGGATTGGAGATGTGAGTAAAGCAGGTATTCCTCTTGAAGTCAATCAGAAAATGCCAACAATGTTTATTCAATAATCTTACAGGTGTAAAAATTGCTAGCCAAGAAAAGGCTCTTCTTAAAAATCCAGATGCGTACTGATTAGAGTGGTTTTTATTTTTTTACATAGTCTTGTTAATTTAAACTGATTAACTGATATTTACATACAATTCCTTACTGAGGTTGGCATAATTGCATTCATTTATATATAAACATAACAATTATTTTTAAGCTAAAAGATAGGTATCTTTTGACTGCTTTCAAGATGTTTGTCTGGCTGTTGCAATCATGTAAGAAGCATTCTGTCCTGTATGTAAGGTAAAGAAGGATGTATCATTACTGCATCAGTATTTTTATACTTTTGGTATTCTTATAAAGTATAAGAAAGGATTTGATCCAGAATAAAAATGAAGCATTAGTCCTGCTGAAATCGGCTACCTGTAAGGTTTTAGAGAGAGACAGAATAAGCTGAGCATGGGGAAGGGTTTTCCAAACAGTCATCTTGATATTCTTCTGGCCACTCCTTCAACCATAGTGACACTGAATTCTCCCTAACTTGATGGTCTCTAGATATAACGAGATGACAGCTCCCAGAATTCCCACTTAGGCTTAATCAATATATATCTGCCATTCTGTTCCTGACTATTGGACTCAACAAGGAAAAATTCAAACTGAACCCTGGAAATTAAATGTTGATTTTGATGTCCTCCACATAGTTTGAGATATGTATTTCCAATATTCTTAATATTTCACAATAACTGGAAGAGAAGAAACCTTTGCCATTAATATAAATCTTGTTTCTGTTTCCCCATTTTGATGACTAAAGAACAGAAGCCACTAAAGCTAGGCAAAAATTCAGTTATTCAGTTGGTAATCAATCAAGCCTTCAAAACAAATTGACTTTCTGAACTGAATCAGAAAATCAAATTGAATTGTCAAATCTGATTGGATACTTCTGAATTGACTGGGACACTTCTACACATGTGCAGAAATGGCTTTTTCTGAATCGCTTCAGAATTCCAAACCAACTCAATCCAATTTGATAATTTGACTGAATATCCAAATCAGATTGGCACAATTTTCTGAATCAGTTCAGACTGTCAAATTGAATTGGACTAATTTTCCAAATGGAATGAATGGTTTAAATCAAATAGTGCCTGATTTATATAGACTAAGAAGGTACGGTGTTTGTCCTTTTAATATGCCCCTATTACATGCAGTTTTAGAAACTGAACCGTAAGAATAATTAATTCTACTCAGTCTTTTAAATAACTAGCAATAGGAAATACAATATCTGGAATGCAGTGTCTCATATTTCATGCACCAGATAACTGACTCGTTTTTCTCTTCTGAAGTAAGGAAAGGTGTTGATAAATTTTGACTGACGTTAATTTATTTTGCTCTCTAGGCTACCAATTTTTTTAGGATCACATAACAGATGTTGTGGGTGTTAAACTGAGTAACTTTTGTCATGTGTCTTTTGGCTATAAGAGCTATTTCCATTAAATGTGATAAATACTAAGAATAGAAAGGAAAAATAAACTTAAAAAAACCTCAGAACTATAGACTTTTATTCTCTGAAGAACCCTAATCCTTTCCAAAGTTTTTGTGTTAGGAAAAAGCAAAACTTTGTTATTTACACACACACACACACAAATTCTGCCAACATATATTTTGCATTGTGTATGTATGTGTGCATGCATGTGAGTTTTGCCATCAGCTTGACAGAAAACAAACTGCTTTCAGACTCTTATTCAAGGTGAAGAAAATCTTACTGAAAATGTGAATGGGGTGAAGTTTCTTGCCCTGACCTTAGTATGAGATGAATGAGAATAAGTCCTACTTTTCACTATACAATCTTCTCCTGGTTCGCAGCCTCTCCAACTTGCTTCATTTAATAGGAACATAAGAACACAAGAAAAGCTTGTGTGATTAAGCCAGAGATCTATCTTGTGAAGCATTCTGCATATATGGCCAACCAGAGGCCTCCAAGAAAGTCATAAATAAGGATCAATAGCCCTCTTCTATTTCTGTTCATTATCAACTGGTATTTAAGATTAACAGCCTGTCATAAAGTCATAATGTACATCAATAGCCTTCCCTCTATGAATTTGTCTAGTTCCCCTTTTAAACCATCTAATTTGGTTTAAACCACCTTTATGTGATGATAGTGAATTCCAGTTTAACTATCTTTCCACAGGTGAGTACTTTTATTGCTTATGAAATTCCACTCATCTACAAATAATTAAGTATTCTAATATGGTGTGTTTGTGTGGGGATTATCACTGTCTCATTTTCCATATTTTCCATAACATTATATACCTCCTTCCTGAGTATGCTGGTACCCTGTATGTACAACCTGGTTGATGGGAAAGAGGCAACAATATGTTGGATTGCTATGTAATCTCCAGATGACTGATTCTAGTTTGCATAAAATAGCATGAACATGCATGGAGGTAAAACTGGGGTTTGGTTACACTTGTGGTATACTGGTCAAAAAGTAATAAAACTCACCACTATTGTCCTTACCATTAGCAGGACATGCTGTTTGTGGCACAGATATAACTACTACACTCTTTCCTTCTCTTACAAAAAAATCATTAATTGAAAGCCTTGATTGACCAAAACCATGACTGGTAGTGGAGATCAAATCTATAGGCTCATCTGGTGGTAATCATAGGATAAAGCAAAGAAATTGATAAAGAGAGTAAATGAATGAAAGAAATGAATGAAAGAAATGAATGAATGAAAGAAAGAAAAATAGTTATGTGTGTTTGTGAAATGAAACCAAAGAATGTAATAATTCTAAAAAAAAAAAGGTGGTCTTACCTTGTGGGGTGCAGTTGATGAATCCATGTACAGTGATGAAAATGTAGACTTAATTATGAAGGATGGGGCTAAAATGTATATCAGAAAATATGAACTGGTGTTATCTAGATTATTGTCAGTGAATATGGAAGTAGAAACTCACAGGTTAAAGATAGTTGAATGTTACATGCTAATGAAAGGTTGTAATTAAAGAACCAGGGATGAGTTTGAGGGAAAAAATTGCATCGTTTTAGATGAATGTGACCTGGGGCGGGTGTGTGTGTGTGTGTGTGTGTGTGAATCATTCTGTTGGGTGGCATGAATGTGTAAGTGGAAATGGGATGAGAAAGAACAGAAAAAAAAATGGGTCATTTGGAGACTCAAAAATGAACGAGAATTGCGATGATTTAGTGAGCATCTGCTTTAGAAAAAACGCTGTTCTGAATACACAGTTTAATAATTAATAATAATGCTACTCATGTAAGAAAAACAGAAAAGGACTGAATTAGAAAACATGATTGATTTGTTTATGATAAATGGTTGAGAGAATTAGTGAAAGATACAAGGGTAATGAGAAGTTCTCAATGTTATAAGCCTTTCTTTTGGTAGTGTTAATTTTACCTATTTATTTATTTTATAGGCTTATAGGCTTAGAGAAAGCAAGTTTCAGAAGGAGTTTGCTGGTAATATTCTTCCTGTGTACTCTGTAGAAATCTATTTTTTTGTCTCTGGCTATGAATTAATAAAATAAGTATACACACTACTGGTCTTACAGGCAGTTTCTGTTGCACAAAACTCTGAACAGTCTACTTCTCAAAAGACATAAATTGGGTTAACACATTAAAAAAAATGCAACTGAATTAATTAATCGATTGATTGATATTTCAAATTTGGTCACCATCCATCTCATTAGGAAGTTTTAATTTAATTGATTGATTGATTGATTAATTAATCATTAATGCCAATTTTAATACCAGGAAAATCAATTGCTTACCCCCCACCCCCCCAAAAAAAGCACTGTTGAAAGGAATAGCATCACAGCTTCCAAGTCCTTCTGTGGAAGAACATCTTAATGGCTTTCCTGAAAACCAGTAGGGAAGGATCCATAAGGATATCTGGAGGAATGTCATTCCATAGAATGGGACAACACTTAAGAAGGCTTCCTATTGTGATCCCTGAAGATGCTAACCCTGAGCAAAGGGATATGAAGGGAACCCACTGTATCAGATATTATTGGACAGGCAGATATAGGGAATTGGTGGTCCCACAAATAACCCAGGTGGCCCTAGTGTTAAGAGTGCATATGGGAAGAAAAAATGAAAGTGAAAGAAACAAGTGAAAGTAGAATGACTTCAGGAAAAAGTCCTTCATGAAAAAGTATTTGAAGATCTTTAATCTCCCAAAGGGGAAGTGTAAAGTGGATGTAAGGAACAAGGATGTGGAAGCTGCTTCAAACAGAGTGAAAAGAATTACAGTATGTTATAGAGGACAGCAGACTGTTGATAAGGAACAATGCATATAAGAGTAGGAAAGAAAAGAAAAAGAAAAAGGAGAAGACAAGATACTGTATAGTGTATATTGAGAGAAAAAAAATGTGCTAAAGAACATAAAGTGATAAATGATATGTCTGTCTTTACTTTTACTGCTTGAAGTATGACAATCAGGGACATAGCTTCAAGGCATATAAAGATATGTTAAACGGCACTTACAACTCTACTAAAATGGACCTACTGGTTAGTAATATTCAGATTGAAAAGAAGAATGTTTTAAGATTTAAAATCAAAGGTACTAATCTTCCCTTTGGGCCTTTTGCAGTATATAACCATCAGGAACGAAACATTACCTAAAAAATATAATGCATGCTCAGTGAGCACACATTTAAATCATTTGCAATCATTTATTTAGAGGGATTCACTGAGGCATAATCCTTGGAATTATATTTGCATCTTTGCTTATTCAAACAGTTTCAGAAAGGCAAAAGACAGATGGCAGCAGAACTTGATCAGCTAGCTTACAGATAAGCATACATTTGTTTCAATATAAGTAGCCCAATTCTAGGCAAATGCATATAAATTGGGAGACTTAGGCCAATCCTTGAAAAACAAACAAACAAACAAAAACCTCAGGGATCTTTGATCTGAAGGTTCATGAGTTGTTTTGTCCAGGTGTTATCCCAAGTCAAAATAAATGTTTCCATGAGAAAAGGAAAGGCTAACTGGTTTCCTCACGCAGAGAGAGATCTTGAGTGTTCAGGTTAGCAAATAAGCTTCCTTCTAGCCAGAGATCACCAGCTGGAAAATGGTCTCAATTCTGTTTGTGGAGTAGACCCACTTTTTTATTTAGCAAGCCCTCTACTATCTGCTATTCTTCTCAGCTCCTCAACACAACTCTCCCTTGTTTTTAATTGTAGGAACAGGGAAGTGAAGTGGATGTTTTAGGAAGCCAGGTGGTTTGAGATTGTGCTCATCTCAAACTGGAGTAACTTCCTTTGAACAGAGAGTCCAATTTTCAAGTATTGTCATATAAAAATTCCAGAGAACTATATTCCAACAACTGATCTTTTGTGAGAAAGGTGTGGTAGGTTTAACTGGATGAGCAAGCATTACCAAAAACTTGGGCAAGAGAAGCAGTAAAGCCCGCTCCACAATTTATCCCATATGGTAGGTCAGCACCCTCAACTCCAGAGACAGGGAGAGCAGGTAGGAATGGTTGTGAGAGAGACTTCACTTGTGATCAAGGTCTCTGCTGCAGGAGTGACAGCAAGTGAATCCCTGTATGTTAGGATACTAACAAGTTCTTGCTCATGCATCAGCTACCCAACTGCCCAACAAGATCCCTTTTTAAGCTCCTGGATCTTGTCAACAGTGGAGTTTTGCAAGCTTCCTGCTCTGGGAACTTCAACCTCTGTGCCTTGGGAGTGGGTTCAGGGAGGGCTCAGGAATTCACGGCTTCCATGACAATCATGGGCTTATCCCAAATAATATCAGGTTTTTACTTTGGAGTGATGATGTATGATCTGGATATGAAGGATGTTACACTTAATCCTTTGTCATGGGCAGTTCACTTCCTAGCCTGGAAACAACTAACTGCTACCCAGGGCCTTGGCCAGGTGGCTGTGGTCTACTGAGATGGCCCATTCCATGTACCTAATACATATGGATGATTTCCAAGGGCACTTGGGGAGTTTCTCATTAATCTGGTAGGCTATTCCATTCAGAGTCCAGTTGGTCTTGGAAAGCTGTCAAGGCTCTTGATGTGAGCAGTATCTTACTGTTAACTAAACTTGGGGAGCTCCTTGGTTTTCAGAGGAACTCCAAGAGCTGAAGTGACAAAAGAGACAATTGGATCACTAGTGGAGGAGAAGAAATGAATCTGAGTGAGCATGGGTATGAGTTGTGTGGCCTTTTCTCAAAAATCTATATTTGGATCCAATAATTGTAAACAACTATTGTCCAGTGTCCAACCTGACCTTTCTTTCTTTCTCAAGTGGTGGAATGTCAGAACACTCTTATGGAGGCAGATTATCTATATCTGTTTTAGTCTGGATTCAGACCAAGGATGAAAATAGTACTTGTTTCTCTGTGGATGACCATCGGGACCTGGATAGGGAGAGTACATCCCTTTCTGGTTCTTTTAGATGTCCCAGCCACTTTCAATACTGTAACCTGCCTGCAAGGTTGGATTTGGGTGTATTGTGCTTCAGTAGTTCTACTCCTATCTGAGCAAGCAATGCCAGTTGGTGGCAATGGAAGACAGCCTGTTGGGCCCTCATTTGTGGGGTCCTGCAGGGTTTGATCCTCTCTCTCTCTCTCTCTCTCTGATGTTTCACATCTATATGAAACCAATGGGAGAGGTCCATCCATTGCTTTGGGATGAAATAACACCAATATGTTGATGATATTCAGCTATACCTCTCCATACTGGACCAAGATGGAGATGCTGTGGGAACTTTTCACTGGTGTTTGGAGGCTACTCAGATCTGGAAGGCATGAAATAGGCTGACACTGAACCCCTGTGGGGTTACTGCTTGTGGATGTGGAATCTCTGTCATCTTAGTTAACTGTTGAAGGGGTAGCAGTTCCCCTGGAAGATCAGGTCTGTGACTTGAGAGTCCTCCTGGATTCATTATTATGGCTAGATAGGCAGATGGAGATCATAGTCAAAGAGCTTTTGCCCGTCTCTAGCTAGTTGCAGCACTACTTGGACTGTGTGTGTGTGAATGTGTCTTGTCATAGTAACTTATGAATTGATCATCACCGATCTGAATCATTACAATGCACTCTACATGGGGCTACCCTAAACTACAACTAGTACAAAATGTTGGAACCTGTATATTAGTGAATCAAAATAGCTAGAATCATATAACACCTATTTTATGGATTCTGTATTGGTTACCAATCTGTTTCTGGGTTCAAAGTGCTGGTTTTAGCCTATAAAAAATTAACCTATATGGCTTGGCAATGAGGTAGTTTCAGGTCCACCTCTCTGCACAAAAGCAGTCTGCATGTCGTGCCCAACATGTACATGCTGCCAACATCTTTAAGGGTCCCCCAGGCAGGTGAGATGAAGGGGGCAAGGATTCCTAGATGGCATTTGAAATACTGAAAATTAGGCTGGCATTCTCATTGTTGGCCTTCTGGAAACTATTAAACACAGCTGTTCTGAATAGCCTTTAGGGCATGAATGGTGACCATTATACTTCTTGAATTATGGCCAATTGGTGTGTTATCTTGATTTTTGGTTTTTAAAATCTGCTTTGTGTTTTTATGATCTAAACTGCCAGGAGTCATTTTCTGAGTCTGGAGATACAAAAAATACAACAAATAAATAAAACAGGATCCTTAAAAAAAAAAAAAATCTTTGTACTTCCACATGGGTATGCTTGGGGTGGGAAGAAGCAGAATTCTGCCCTGTCACTGTGACTCAGATCCTGATGGCCACCATTGATTTCTTTCTGAAATCTGTTTTGACTTATAAAAAAACTAGTGTAACTAGGATACCATCAAAATGGCTGCTCCTGATTTAAACAAAGCATTCGTCCATATCTAATTTGTTTGGTGCCAGATGCCTGGGCCAATCGGTTATTCAGTAATAATGTTAAATTCATAATGCCAAACTCAGTTTGCCATGTTATAAAGTATGGCCACTATCTTAAATTACGATCATACTTTAGAGCACATGGGAGTGTGAATGCAGGGCCAGCATGCAACTCTTTAAAGCAGCTATGTTCAACTTTAGCACCTTTTGGAAATTGAATTCAAGGCACTGTATAACTCTATTTTATATAATAATCCATTTCAGTTGGGGGTTCGATTAATTCGTCTGGCTCAGCATCGACACCAGGTTCAAATTATTCTACTTCAGACACATTATGCAAAGGCCTAGCTCTCTGAAGAAGGCTATAATGTTGGAAAAGGTGGAAGGAAAGAGAAGAAGAGGATGACCAAAAGCAAGGTGGATAGACTCAGTTACGGTAGCCACGAGTGCACCATTGGAAGAACCGAAGGACCTGGTTATAGCCTGATCGTCTTGGAGAAAATCTATAAGGTCACTAAGAGTCAACAATGACTTGATGGCAATCAGTCAATCAGCATAGTCAGATGCTAAGCTAGTTATGTTAGTCTTCAAATGATAGAGAAAACATACATAGACAAGGGATTATTAAAGCAAGTAGACAAAATTTCTAGCCTCTTTTTAATATATGTAATTCTTCTCTCCATCCACCCCTACCCGTAATCTGGAATGGATCATGATACAAATAAAAGGCAATCACTCCTATGCAGCTGTCCCAGATTATTCATTAGAAGTTGCTGGTTGGAAATAGCACATGCTTCCATGCATAGAGCGCCTCAGGTCTTCTCTTTATATTGTTTAGAATAGCTCATTGGCTTTTACAAACCTGGGCAGCAGAAAATGGATTTATCAAGCACAAAGTGTGAGAACCTGTGAATCACAGCAAACCCCCAGATTGCTTGTAAGCGGCCTCTAACTCTATGGCCTTTGGCTGTAACACAGCATAAAATAAAAAAAAAAGATAGCAATATTGTTCAAAAAAACGTCAAAAGCCACTCTAATTGCCTTTCTTCTGACCTTGTCAAAGAAAATGCTGAGATAGTGAGAACTAAGGTTTTCAAGCAGGAATGAATGAAGGAAAATACTCAGAGTTTCGGGATCACCTGCTCATAGGACTGAAAGGCAGTAGACCTGCAAGCATCTTCAATACCAGATATGCACTCAAGAGGAGAAGGCAAGAAAGAGAAAGGCTTAAACCGAGATTATAATCAAGAGTGTAAGTAAACAAAACAGGTTGTTTGCTGTATCCTCTTCATACTTTTGCAATCGCTTTGTGCAATTGCCTTTCTAACTGCAACTGAGTTTGGACTGAGTATGTAAAACTGCAGCAGATTAAATGAAAATGCCTGCATTCTGGGCTTGCCAGCCGTTGATTAGTTTGGAACAGTTTAGGCATAAAGTTTGAGACCTTCTGCCGAGTTTGGCTTGGTTCAAGTAATTCATAAGAACCCTCTATACCTCTCTAATGCCAGTGCTGAACTCACCTTCAAGCCAAGGTTGAGTTGTTCTGGCTTTATTGGTCTGTAGAGTTCTTTAACAGAATGGAGTTGCTCTTGCTGGATAACTATAAGGCATGCTTGTGTAATCTGAGACCCAGATATGTCCCAGCTATTTTCTGGAGTGCTGTACTTGACGTACCAGCCAACGGAGGTGGGGTGTGAGTAAAAATGTCAAGATCACATGAACATGGCCACCATGATTGACTTTATTGACACTCTCCCTCCCCCCACTGGACATCCCTGAACATCCCACCCCCAAAATTAAGTATGGTTCTTACCATGAAACAATTGTGCTCCATGCAGGTAAAGTGCTAGTCCGATGGTGTGATTATCTTGCTATTATATTATATTTCATTTTTAGAATAAGGAAGCATAAACTACAGTCAGTGGTGGGCCCTGCACACCAATTGGTATGAGTTTTAATTTTTTGAAAGAATCTTTGCAGTGGAAAGCCATTTGCACATTTTTAAAATGTATTTTCTCTCTCATGAACTGATATCTTTTTTGTAATTGCAACCATTTTGCATCATCCTGTAGCAACTGAAAAGTCAGATGTCCTGTGTTCTATTGACAAACTGTTTTTCAATTAGAACATAATGCTGAGCAAAATAGGAAAAAGAAATCTCAATCATGGCCTGAGCAATGAAGAAAGTGTTAAATCTTTTATGTTCATGTTCTTTTTTTTCCCTGCTGATATTTTTCTAAGGTGACTTGATATGTGCTTCAATATTTCATCTAATTTAACACGGTAATGAGATAAAACACATTCCAATTACCTGTGATAAAAATCCAAAATTGAATCCATTCAAGATAAATCATGATATGTAAAAAGAGCAGAGGTTTAAAAACTGCCCAGTATCTAGTCCTATAAAATGCAAGCCCATTTCCTGGAAGTGCTACAGGTGACCGTCAAAGTGATACAAAGGGCCTTGATGAGGTGAATTGGATGATTGCTGCACCTTAGTGAGGTAAAGAGAGTCATCTCCACAGCCTGAAATTCCTTGTCCAGGTGATTTATAGCCACCTTGAACAAACCTAATGACCATTACAGAACACACATAAGAACACATCATTGTGCTATTTTGTACAGTAGCAGTAAGTGAAGTCTTTATATTTCTCTGCTTGCATTGCTTCTGTGGCTTATTAAGTTCTGCTTTTAGGGTGATATTAGAAAACCACACTAATTACAACATTGTGAGGTGCATTTCCTCATTTCTATACTGCCTTTCTTATAGTTCCTATAGGATCATCTCAATTTGTCCCACTTAGTTCTCAACAAATTGTTTTCAGTTAATGCAGCCTGAAATGTGGATGTGGGTGACTCGCTGTATCATTGATCCCGTTTTGTTAAATGCAGGCCCACATGATTGTAGAGGCTAAGAGAGCCTTTTAGCAGTTGTGGGCTTGTTGGCTAGCTACAAACTTTCCTGGACATATCTGTAGACTGAACATATGTTCTGGTAGCTTCCTGAAAGGGCTGTTTTGGGGACTGGCCCTGAAAAATGTTCCAGAAGTTTAAATTAGTACAAAATGCAGGTGCATGGTTGTAAATAGGTATGACCAGATGGGATCACATTACTTTAATCAGGATGGAACCAAACTGGTTGCCAATTCCCTTCAGGGTCCAGCTGAAAGTACTGGCTTTCACTCTGAAAGCCCCAAATGTCACAAACATTTTGAAGACTGTCTTTCCTTTGTTGGTTGTGAGGTCTTCTAAGGAGGTCCTCTTCCAAGTACTTTTCATAGGTTCTGTGTTAACAAGAGAAGAAACATCTTTGGTTAAGCCACCCTCTCTACAGACATGTGACTTACTGTCTTTACTATTTTTGTGGCACTAGTAAAAAAACAAAATTGTTCTTTGCCAAGGCATTTAGTGAATTCTTTTGCATATTATACTGACCTACTTTTAAATGTGCTGTTTATTGTATATTCTATTGCTTTTATTTTATGACATCCACATTGTTGGGTTTCATTTTGGATACCAATTCTAAGAGTTCTAATTAAAAGAGAACAAATATATGTAGAAATAAAAATAAAAAGAAAGCCAATAAGAATCAATAATCAACAATAAGGAAGACCAACAACTTCTAATTGCACCCCAAATTCTCAGGAAAATAACACCGTCTTCTTGAAAATGGATGGTATGGGAGTGGTATGGGGGCTAGCTGTTCTATAGCAATGGGGCCATCAAATAGTGAAGTTACTCCAGTAACAAAGGAAATTGCAGAGAAAGGAAAGGTTTTGTGATGTATGAACAGTATTTACTTGGAAACATATCCTATCATTTCATAAGACTTATTCCCTGGTGGAATTACTGGACTGCTGTCAGTGTTCTAGCAAGGACCTTCAAGAATATTCAGATTTTGACTTGCACAATCACTCAAACCAAAAGTTGTTAGATCAAACTTTATGGAGAACCAAAAGTTTGATCTAACAAACTTTTGGTTATCCATATATATTAGCACAGAACAAGGGTAGGCAACTTGGTGGCTTCTACATGCTTTGGATTAGAACTTCAGTTAACCCAGGCCAGCATGCCCAGTGGTAAGAAAATATAGGACTTGCAGTCGAAATCTGCATGGCACCAAATTGTCATCCTTAGATTGATCTTCCATATTTAGAACCTGTTTTCTGCATTAATCCTAAAGACATTTAGATAACTATCAAAGCTTCTATGATTTAGAGTTCTCATGATATACTGAGCCACAAACTACCAACCACATTTTAGCCTACTGTGTTCCCAGGCTGACATTTATGTTTCAGTGTGTTGTGCAAACTCTGAAAACTGGGTTGAATAATAATCACGGTTCAAATAATGAAGGTTAACCATGATATACAAGCACAATCAGTATTATTTTCTTTTTCTTTCTATAGCCTTGGCACCTTCTCCTATCCCCTGTATAATGAAAATTTATTTTGCTGAGTCAGTTCTGTTATATTTTAAATATACAATGGGAACACTATTATAAGCGACATGCTAAGAAGTTACTATTCCCTTAGGTTAAGTGACACCATTTGAAAGGTGAATTGTAAAGCCCGTACAGTCTGAGCATTCAACTCCTTTAAAAATAAAATTTTCTTGCAGATAAAATCTCCTTTTGTTGAGTCAGCTTTATGATAAGAAGGGCAAAGAAGCAATAGGCTCTAGCCAAGGAAAAATGTTTAATTGACATTTGTCCTCATCGTGGAATACTTGCTGACTTGGCCAATTCAGATTCTGTAGTAATTTTCAGCATTGATTATAGAAGCATTTGCTTTTAGCTGGAGTTCTTGCTTTTCCACCAGTTCCTTTCCCACATGTGGTACACTGCTGAATTAACTTCCATAGAAAGTGTTTAGCTCAGTAGAAGATTTCCCCCTGTTTTGGATTTCATATGGACCTGAATTATGCTTGGCTGGACCAAACATGGTAGTGCAAGGTGAACTTTATGGAGGATCAACTGTTTAGGATGGCCCAAGAGAGGAAGAAGTGAACAATAAAGATAAATTAGATAATCCTCAAGTTTCTTAAGGAAGCCTTGCAGTGGTTGTCATTGTGAATGGGTTTATACTGCTGTTCCTCTGACATGAAAAGGAAAGATCCATCCAAATGAATTGTGCAAAGTTGTGTGAGGGACCAACCCCTGAAAACACTTTGGTAATATCGAGGACCATTCATCTTAATATTTTCATTGCTTGTTTTTGTGTTAGAACTATGTCTTGCCTTTTCTCCAGGTGTTCAAGGCATCTTACATGGGGATGTCCCTTCATTTTATCTCCATAACAATGACCTCCAGGAGGTAAGTTGAGCTGAGGGGATGACTCAAAAAGTGACAATCCAAAGTGAGTTTCTATGGCTGAGGGAGATGTGCACCTGGATTTCTCCAGTCCTTGTTCAATACCTTAGCCACTATACCGCAATGTAGTGAGAATGAGAACTTCAGTAACTCCAGTTGCAGGAATACATTATTGTTTTTAGAGTATCCCTTAAATTATTTGCTCTTTTGATGTGTATTTTAGCTTCTCTGTTCATCAAAACCCCAGAAATTGGTTTCTGATCTGTAATAGCTGTGTTGATATAATATTTGGATCTAATAGAAATTATACTCCAGACTAACTCTTACATCCAAACTATAAATCACAAGATGGTTTACCAGTCACATATAATTATATTCTGAGCTACATGGGCCTAAATACCAACATATAACATCAGTTCAAGGATAGTTTTGATATGGAGCATTTGAAATAAATCATATAGCAAGAGGATCTTTCCTTGTAAGTAAATGTATGTGAAAATCTATATGACTTTCTAATTTTAGCAGCTCCCTCTGGCCCTATTATCCCTTCACTACTTCCATTTCTTTCACGGAACATGTCCCTTTTCTGTAAAATCTCTTGGAATGGGCAACGGTGCTTAGTTTCTTGCTTAATTTCACATCCATTTTTTCTCATGCTCCATTTCTGTCTCCTTTATTTCTTTGGTTTATTTCCTTCAGCAGAATAATCATAGACAAGACTCTAATGTGCATAAAGCTGCATCATCAGCCTGATGTTCACCTGTCCCAAACACCTTTGTGTAAAAAATAAAGGACATTTGTATTTTCCACATAAAACATAAACTTCTTTTCCTTTTCCTTTTCCTTTTCCTTTTCCTTTTCCTTTTCCTTTTCCTTTTCCTTTTCCTTTCCTCCTTCCTCTCCTCTCCTCTCCTCTCCTCTCCTCTCCTCTCCTCTCCTCTCCTCTCCTCTCCTCTCCTCTCCTCTCCTCTCCACTCCTCCCCTCCCCTCCCCTCCCCTCCCCTCCCCTCTCCTCTCCTCTCCTCTCCTCTCCTCTCCTCTCCTCTCCTCTCCTCTCCTCTCCTCTCCTCTCATTCCAATTTGGAATATTCTATTACATATGAGCATGCACCTCAAACCACAGGATGAGGTTATTCATATACTTATTGACCTACTTAATTCTCAGTAGAATTACTGGGAGCTCATCTTCAGGATGAAGATTTGCCATTTCCTTCTACTGAATAAGTAAAGTGCTAGATTTAGGGATCCAATTGCAATAAACACCAACTACTCCTTCAATCTTGGACAGCTCAGCACTGTTCATGAACGCTAAGTTTCCAGCAGGGTTTACTACTGAGGGCCCTCTTAATATGCTGCATAGAAAATTTCTTGAGATGTCTCATATAGCTGCAGCCATGAAGTCAGAACTCCAAGACATGGGAAGTTTTAATGTGCTTGTAAGAATCCGTTTTCTCTCCCCTTTCTGGAAGCTCTAGGACTGACATAAATGCTCCTGTATTGCTCTTCCTAACATTGTTTGCTCCCTTTCTGACTAGTTGCTGTCAACATGGGATGAGTATGCACAAAGACAGTGAAAAAGACCATCTAGGTTATCAATGAGAAATATATACTCACCTTGGGAAAGACTTCCACACAAACAAGCAAGTATGTAAGGAGATCATCATCATCATCTTTAGAAAAAAAAACTGCAGAACAAGATCACAAGGTCACCCAACTGATGAAATGCATTCAAAGAGGCACACTCAGGTTATTTCTACCAAACTACAGGAAGGCAAAAGAGAGAAAAAAAAATAACTACATTGCAAGGGTTTCTACCATGGGTCAAGATATTGTTGAAGTGGTTCCTTCAACAAGAAAATGTTGAAGCTGATGGAATTTTGCAGCCTGTCCAACCTGCAGATCACATAGAATTTCAAAACTCTAAAAGGTGCCTTCTAAAGCTATTTCCATATTGTCCTTTTAACATTTTTTCCTGTGTTCCATCATATCTGGGGATTGGATTTGGACCTGGTGGAACAGAAACCTCTCCTGATGTGTCCTGGGAATGTTTCC
The DNA here is from genome assembly GCF_059951505.1 of Python bivittatus. Classification (NCBI taxonomy): domain Eukaryota; kingdom Metazoa; phylum Chordata; class Lepidosauria; order Squamata; family Pythonidae; genus Python; species Python bivittatus. The sequence goes on from NW_028277073.1 coordinate 8,193,672, forward strand.
TCAGTTTGTCCATTTCCCCTTCCCCTGAAATATAAAGGCTGAGAAGGTGCCATTGAGGCTGGATTCCATTCTCTGAGATGGGATCTCCTTCTAAGAAGGTGATCCAATCTCTTTGATTACCATGAGGATGTGCTCCCAAGAAATGAGGGTTGTGACTTTAAATATTATATATTTTTTAATATTTAAGCACAAATAAATGCAATAAGGCTGTGCCAAAATCTTCTTTGCAATTTCTCCAAAGCGTTTTTCACCTATAAAAGAGGCTCCCAATTTTCTACTTTGTTCTTAGGATATCAGAAGATCCATATTAATACAGTTTCTCAGATTCTCAGATCCATATTAATACAGTTTTAGGACTTACATTATTTTGGGAGATGCTGGTGCTGGTGTTGACGTTTTCAATAGCTGAATTTTCAGTCCTTCTGATACCTCCTTTGGCTGCCTGCAATTCCCATTCTGAAAAGTCTCAGTGGAAGGGATTCTTTTATATTGTCTTTCTCTCGGGATTTAATCAGAGCATGGGAACCCAAGAAAGTGTCAGACTACCAGAGAGATGATGTTAGAACAAAAGATAGGACTTGTCCATCTCCTTATTTAAGAAGTATAAGGATACAACACCCCATATCCATGAGAATTTCACTGAAATGCTATTCCTTTCTGAAGTGTATTTTGAAAGAAGAGTCTCATCAAAATGAAAAAGCTGGAAAAAAGTAATACAGATTTTTTTCTGCATGCCACTAAAATTTAACCAGAGATCATGAAACAATACCCATACTTAATTATTTTAATCATTACTGTGCCTCAAGACGCTACTGTTTTTGATGCTACATAAGTTATATGGATACCTTTCTGGATATTACATGATATTGTCAAACATCTCTCAAACACGGTTTTCATCATCCTGGCAAGACCTGGCAGTGGACTTCCTGATACAAGTTGCAGTATTTACTGAAAAATGATATTCTCTGTCTAGAAGAGTTCTAACAGTCATATTTTTGTATCTTGGGAGAGGGCCATTATTCCTTCTTTTTTTAAAACAGGAATATGCTTTCAACTTCTATCTATGCAGAGCACTTCCCTGTTAATTATGAGTTTAACACCCTGTTTTCTCAGACTCAAACTAATTAGCTTTTGAAAGCATTTAACCTTGGTTGGGTTATACAGAACATCAATCTTCCATTATGGTCTGAGATGAGGAGGCAGTTGATATCTACAAGCTTTAATATAAAACTCTCTCCTGGCCTTCCAGAAAGGGCTGAAGACCTGGCTGTGCAAACTCACGTGGGGTGAGAAGGGATATAACCACCTCTGGGGGTAGCTGGTGCCTTGAAGACCTCCCTGAGTCTAATAGTTAACACCAGTTCCTTGGAAGCTATTTATTTTATAGAGGAATCTTGTTGTATTTTAATGTATTTCCATTCATATTTATTCTATTTTAATTAATATTTATTCTTTTTATTGTAAACCACCCAGAGTCACTCTACATTGAGATGGGCAGTGACAAATTTAAGAAAGAAAGAAAGAAAAGAAAGAAAGAAAGAAAGAGGCATATATCTGTTCTATACAGATTGAAACCATACTAGTTTGAAGCTCAGAATCTCACAAAGGTTTGTAAGACTGCACTAAAGGAGAATAACTAATGTTTAATTCTCACTTCTAGCATGGCATTGCCAAGCAATGGCTCTCCCATAATTAAAGGATTATAAAAAGCTCCAAAGTAATGTGGTGGTCGAGATATTGGACTTTGACCTGAGATACCCAAGATCAAGTCCCAAATCAATGACAAGAATTCACTGGATGACTTTGAACCAGTTCCTCTCTTTCAATCTAATTCTACTCACAGGATTGCTGATACGAGAATAACATTAAAGACATCCCACATATCAGAAACCTTGAAAAATCAGAGAAAAGATGGAACATAAAGGCAATGAATAATTAATTGGTGCCTTCTAAATTCCATGAAGAAATTCCTTACTGACCAAGAATAACCTTTCACAATGATATGCACGTTCACATGTAATACTATCCCTGTGAATTTGTTCTTATTGTTACTGCCGCAGCAAAGCAACCATTTATACTGATGATTCAATCAGACAATGTGTATTTCCCTGTTCATTGCCATTTGAATGACAAAGCCATCTTCACATAAATCTTTTTTTCTTTTTTTTTTTCTTTTTTTGAGATGTGGATTAGTATCAGCAAATATATGTGTTTGATCTTTGCAGTGATTGAAGTGATGGAGGGCTAGGGCAGGAGTGCTTAATGTTTGCTTTTCAAGTGTGACATGTTTTCATGTGTGATAATAAAGTTATATTTATATTGCTCCTAGCTTTGGGTTCCTGAGACAGCCTATTCCTCTCAAGCATAATATCCTAATGGGAGGGAGATGGTAAGACAATTTGTACTTATCTGAAAATATAAAAGTAACTATCAGAGTAGATGGGGTGAAAATATTCAATCATAGCAAGAGGCCAAGTGATGTGTATTGTGACAGTAATAATAATTGACATTCATATAAAGCTGTGAAGTACGGTAAGCCCTTGATGTTTCATTACCTCCCTGTAAGGTAGGGAAGTTCTATTATCTCTGTACAGGGATATGCAGGCCAACAAGATGGGTAGATGAAGTTGAAGATGAAGTTTATAACTGGAGAAAAGAGCTGACATAATGAGGCCATTAGAGAAGCAAGATTTAAATGGGGACTTTCATAGACCTGCCTTCACTTAAAATGGTGCATCACCTAAAAAAAGCTAAGAACATGGATGTATTGTTTAAATGCTCTCAGAACCCGTATATATTCCTCTCTTAAGTCTCTCTTTCATTAGGAAGGCTTTGGCATCATAGGGTTGCCTTCCTTCTTTCTTCTCTTTCTCAACTTGTAATGTCATCTTGCCAGTCTGATTTACATTTCACAGTTCTCTGCCTGCTTTGTACATCATCCTTCTCCATTTCCTGGGTTGGGTTTCAGGTTTAAATGCCACCATTGCTGTATGTATGTATGTATGTATGTATGTATGTATGTATGTATATGTATCACATTTGTATAGCCACCCATCTCACAGTAAAGTGACTCTAGGCAGCTTACAGTAAAAACCGTCATAAAAAACTAAATGTTAAGAACTACAATTAAAAGACATCAACAATATTATTAATAATAAGATAGTGGGGAGAACAGACATTAAAAATAATGAAGCCATCTCATCAAATTGTGATTTCCTTGAGATCCCCAGGCCTGATGACATAGCCATGTTTTAAGGGACTTCTGGAAGGATGTAAAGGATGGAGCCAATCTCACCTTGGGGGGAACAGTGTTCCACAGGGCAGGTACTATGGCAGAAAAGGCCTGTCTACTAGGTCTTGCCAGTTGGAACTCTTTCACAGACAGGAGCCACAGCGTACCTCTTCTGTCAGACCTGATTGGATGGGCAGATGTAATTGGGTGGAGCTGGTCCCTCAGATAACCCAGCCCCATGCCATGAAGGGCTTTAAAGGTCAAAACCACCTTGAATTGGACCTGGAAGCAAACTGAAAACCAGTATGGTGTCCATTGGGATCAGTCTACCCCTATAACAGTCTGTGAGCATGCCCTTGAGAGATAGGAGGAGGAGGAGGAGAAGCAGCTGCAGACTAAGCCATGGTCAGATAAGAAGCAGCTTAACCTATAGAAGCAATTTGTGGGGTGTGGCAGATGTTTCAGAAGGGACCCTCCCTAGTTTCTTGGACTGTAAAGGCGAGGGGGGAGAGATGCACTTTCAGACTTTCAAGATTCTGTGATTGTAACCTTACAATAAAGGTAGTGTTAATACTCATAGTTGGTGCTTCTTGCCTGGACTACCTATAATGGCTGACAGTCCCACAGTTTGTCCATTGTTCAGTTAAACCATTTTTCTGCAGCCACATTATTCTCCACTAAGGTTACATCAAAATGGACATTTTATATAAAGATATCTGTGTTCTATCATTAACTATGGAGAAAGCAATGGAGAGTAGTGGAAGAAAATCTAGCTGGTATGGAACACATCAGCAACAACTTCATTGATCACTGACAGTGAGGAACTTGGTGATGTAGCACAAAATATGACATTCTTTCCATTGTGCTGTGGTACTGGGAGTGTGCAAGTAGCCAGGACCCTGTAAAGATAAACAATCTGCTGTCACACTGCCATAACATAGTTACAAGTTGTAGCCTCTCTGATTGTTCCTCTTCACTATGAGTCCAACTGTCATCTTCCTTGGAATAATTGGTTTTCAGACTGATAAGGATTCAAGCCGCTGTTGTATACAGAAGTCACAATTGCAGCCTATCCCTTTATCAGAGAAGAGACTTGCCTTCTCTCAGGTGCACCAGAAAGTCTTTAACCCAACATACCCAAACTTATACCCACATATTGGTTCTAATTAAAAATAGGTCACCTGTTGTATTGCTACTGCTTTCATCCTCATATAGCTTGCTAAAGAGAACTTTGGGAGATTTGTCCTCGGGAAAAATTGCTTTCAGTTTAGCAGCTACCAAAGTTTTCACATTCTAAATCATTTGATTTTGGTTTTGCTCCAAACAGAAGTCTGGGTAATATTAGACTAGTCCCTATTTGAAAAAATGTTATAGTTGCAGCTGAGACCATGAATCCCTGAATCAAATCAAGCAGGAGATCATTGATGTAGATATTGATCACAAATTAAAAGGTTTTAGCTATCTTTCATCTATCAAGTTAAGGAAAAGTAATTTGGGCATTTGGGGTGGGGAATAGCACCCAAATTTATTTTCTCCAAATCTAACAGTGCACATATACTAATCACACACACACACACACACTCATATAAAACCAACATTATTAAGTAACATCCTAGACTTATTTAAATCTCATTACATTCAGGGAAGCAGAAGTTTCTCCAAGATGCGTTTAGATATTGTTTGACAACAGGCCACAGTTTATTGCACCAAACATGAATGCTAATACTTTCTTAGAGAGCCAGTTTGGTGTAGTGGTTAAGGCATCAGGCTAGAAAGCAGGAGACTGTGAGTTCTAGTCCCACTTTAGGCACAAAGCCAGCTGAGTGACCTTGGGCCAGTCCTTCTCTTTCAGCCCTAGGAAGGAGGAGGCAAGGGCAAACCACTTCCAAAACCTTGCGAAGAAAACTGCAGGGACTGTTCAGGTAGTTGCCAGACATCAACACTGTCTTGCACACACACACACACACACACACACAAATGGATGGACAATCTTTTGGTGACTGGGAAAGTGGGTGAATGTAGTATTGTTTTAAGTCAAATTGCAATATATGGCTGCACATGAGTGAGCCCAGGATCTTGTGTGTGTGTGTTGAAAAAAAATCTGGGGATTTCTACCTTTGGCACAAAGCCAACTGGGTGACCTTGGGCTAGTCACTCTCTCTCAGCCCTAGGAGAAAAATATTGCCAAGAAAACTACAGGGATTATTCCACACAGTCACCAGGAGTAAAAACAAAACAAAACAAAAAAAACCTGACTCAAAGGGTGTATGTGTATGGGTGTGTGTGTGCATGTGTGTGTATTCATATTTTTACTTGACATCCTGACAATTTGGTGTTGAGACAAGGCAGTGCTTTTCCTTCCTACTGAGACAACTTCATTTGAAAAGTGAACCACTCTGCATGTGCCTTATTGTCATCCCATTCTAATCTATAGCTTACTGCTAAGGCATATAGAGTAGCTAAAATAAATGAGACCATTAAGGCTATCTGATGGCTGAAGCTCATCCACTACTTTTGTTTTTGTGATATCACACAAACACATAATTCCAAATGAAAGTTAAAAGGATAAGTTAGTGGAGGGATACCGTGTGTTCAGCATACAGATCAGAAGAAAGTGCATGCTACTGGAACTGCAAACCAAACCAGGGCAGAGGAGCAGGTAATAGGCACAAGATATCGACTTGTTAGGATTAAGAGGAAGGATTTAAAATTGCGCTATTTGAAAAAAGGCAGTAAAAAAGATGATTCTACTTTATTTATTTTTATAATGTTGTTATCCTTCCTCTCGCATAGTGGTAGGGACTCTGGGAAGTGAAATAGCTTAAAAGATGCCCAAAGCAGTGGTTCCCAAAGTGTGGTCTGGGGTTCCCCAAGACCCCTTCAGGGGAGATTGCGAAGTCAAATAAATAAATATTTCAAAGTTTCTCAGATAGAAACCAGATAAACCAAAGCTCTTTGGGGTCCTCAATCATTTTTAAGAGTGTAAAGCGGTCCTCAGAACAAAATGTTTGAGAACTACTGTTTGAGCATTCATAAATGAATGTGAATGTGATCAAATATGGGTAAGAGCTTAAGACTGAGCTTACACTGTGGTGGTAAGAGCAGCAAAACATGCCTACTTCTTTAGTCTTATTGCACCACAGATAGCCACCTGGTAGTATTATTGAAAGGGACTTGGTCCCTATTAGAGAAAACCAAGCTGGACGATCTTCTTTTGTGCCTTTGCAGTGAATGTACATAACATCTAGAGGATAAAATCACTGGCGTTCATGGTTAGGTGCCAGCTGGGATAACAGAGGTTTTGTTTTGTGAGGTTATCTGGGATAGGTTTGTATCTGTGGACCCGGATGAAGTTGACAGGGTTCTTTGAGCTGTTAGCTTGGCAACCTGTGCACTGGATCTCTGCCTTGCCTGGCTAGGGAAAAATGTTAGGGAGACCACAGGATACAAAGTATGTGGAGTGGAAAATGCATCCTTGAGTAGTGTCCCCTGCCTTGAAAGAGGCACTGGTGTATCTCAAGAAGCCATTGCTTAGTCCAGATGTTTAGACAACTATTGACCAGTATCCAATGCTCCTTTTTTAGGGAAGCTTGAGAAGACGGTGGTTGTAGTATAGCTATAGAGAGATCTTGATGAAACAAATTATCTGGACTCAAGTCATTCTCTGTGGGTGATTATGGAATTTGTTACAAAGAAAAGGGAATACAAATTCCTCCTGAACAGAAAGAAAACATTACATCAAAGGGCCCTTTGGCCTCAGTTTTAACTGCCATAGATACCAAAGATGCAATACTAATCTAGAAATTAGTTAATGCTAATGTAGGTGAACATAAGAGTACCTTTGTGGCTAGAATGTTTAAAGAACAATGGGAGAACTATTATATGAGATTGTTTGCTCCCTATTCTACTCTGTTAATTTCCCAGTTGATTGGAAATTTAGGGATATTGCACCTTGGCCTCTTATCTCACTAAAAGAAGTTGAATCTTTGATTTTGGCCTTACCTTCAGTAACGCTCCAGCAGAGAATTATATCCCAGGAGATTTACTAAAATTTACAATCTTTGCTAGAAGTCCATTTTGGTTAAACCTTTTAATAACATCAGTATTTCATGCCAACTCGTCCAGGGCTGAAACACAAGCATGGTGTTCCTAATTTATAAAAAAGATGATCAAATCTTCCAGAAAATTATAGACCTATTAGCCTAATTGAAATCATGGCCAAAATGTATGCAAAATATCTAGCTAGCAAATCAGAGGATTGGGTTGTCAATAAGGCTAGGTTCAGAGCCTGATACACACCAGTTGTCTGTTGGATCATTTGATAAATGAGTATCTTAATATGTTAAAGGAAATTGCTTGCTGCCTTTGTTGATTTTTGGGCAGCCTTTGGCACTATTGATAGAAATTAGCCATGGACTACATTAGAGAAGTTAAACTTGGACAGAAGATTATTGATATTAATTATGGCATTATACACAAATACTCAAATTCACGTTAATATTTTGACCCTTAAAGGGGTGAAAAAGGATATGGATTAGCACTTTTCTTATTCAATTTATTAATCAATGATATCCTCAGCCCTGAATGGAGAGGTGATGCTCCCCCCCATCCCCCGCCAGTAAGGGTGGGGAATAGAAATTTGTCAGTACTTCTTTATGCAAATAATTTATTTCTCATTTCATCCTCTCAGACTTTTGTGGATTGTTATGGACACTGGACAATTATTGTTCTACAGATTCCTTAATTTTAAATGCTATTAACACAAAGGTGTAGGCATTTAGGGAGAAAAGAAAACTGCATAAATGAAGAGTTGAGGAACACGATATAGAACTGGTTTCCTCATATGTGGGCATTTTTTTTACAACTTCATATAGTTTGTGCTTTCATTATTGTGCCCAAAAAACCCAAAACTGATCAGTCATTGGCTGTAATAATAAAGTTTTGGCATACAAGTGGTGAACATCAAATTCCCCCAGGGTAAGTATCATCATTATATTGATGGTATGCAGATATAGCTCTCTCTTCTGGCTGGGCAGGCTATGGGATGGAGGACCTGACACAATACCTGGAGACTGTTAAGGTCTAGATAGAGAGAAATAAACTTAGACTGAATCCCAGCTGGAAGGATTCACAATCCAAATGCTTCCAAAGGTGGTCCACCCTTGGTCCATCAATGAGGTTGGGGTCACACAGATGGAGCTTGGTCAAAACTTGGGGTTTCTCCTGGATTCACAGCTCCTGCTGGAAGCATCTTATGTACCAGTTGTGGCTTTGATTTTAACTATTCATGCCCTTCTCACCTCATGACTAGACTACTGCAATTTGCTAGGTGCAATTCAAGGCACTGATATTTATTTGTTTGTTTGTTTATTTATTTATTTATTTAGTATGCTGCCCATCTCCCCCAATGAGTAACTCTGGGTGGCTCACAATTAAAACAAATTTCACAGTTTTCACCTTTAAAGTCCTGCATGACTCAGGGACAGGATATCTCCAAGACAGGATATCTCTAAGACAACCATCTCCTATTCAGTGAGATCCTGTACAGAGGGTTTGCTGAGAGTCCCAAATCTGAGGGAATGCTATCTACATAGACCCTATGCGCAAGCCTTCTCAGTGATAGCCCTCTGCCTTGAAACAGCCTACTCCATTTGTTTGGACCAGCCTATCCATATTACACTTTTGAAGAACCATGAAAACATTGCTCTTTTTTTGTGTGTGGGGGGGAGGATTTGGGGAATGCTTGATCTTGCTCTCATGTGATACCTTGCTGTTATATTATGCTATCAATTCTTTATTTTTTATTTTTTAATTTATTATTTGTAACCACTTAGAGTCTTCAGAAATAGAGTAGCATATAAGAGAAAGTATCACAGTGGTGATGAGTGCACCGCTGGGAGACTTGAAAGACCAGGTTAGGGATAGATCATCATGGAGAAAATCTATCTATGTGGTCTCTATGAGTCGAAAATCACTTGATGACACATAATAAGTGGAAGTAAGTAAGGGAGACAGAAAGGGGATTCTTAGCTGGTTTTAATATCTTATTGGTTGACCACATATTTTTAGGCATATGGCCCCAAGTTTACTCTCAAATGTCTTCAGGTAAGAGTTTCTCAAGTAGAATGAATGAAAATAGGGAGATTCAGGGAGGGAGGCATGACTAAGAACAAGATGGCAGAAACAACAACAGCAAGAATAATAATGAAAAATGCGGAGGATTTAAAGAAAAGAAAAGGAAAAAAAACCCCTCCCAAATGTGGATGTTAATGTGTCATTGTATTTGTTAATGTTCAGCTGCATTTTTCATACAGAGTTTGGGTTGCCTTTTCTTTTTTCTTTTTGGTAGGCTTGTCATCTTTTCCAAACTATAGAAGAAATAATTCCCGCATAGTTATCACTATGATATGAATAGCTGGAACTTTTACATAATGAGGGTTTTGTTCATTTTTTTTAAAAAATAAAGACTTTGACATTTCTTTGTGGAGAAAAGGAGAACTTGAGTGCACATCTTTTCATGAGGAATTTGTGGAAAAAAAAATCAAATATGTGAGAAATGAAACTGACAGTTTTTCCTGTTTTGTTCTCAGTCTACAAATGTGAAAAAAGCCTTTGTCTAAAACCTGCAGGAACTGTTGATCGGAACCCTAGATTTCTCATTAGATATACCTTGAATTTGGAAATCTGACATTAATTTAAATGAATGCTGGCCCATTTTTAATTTAAATCAGTAGAAGGCAACGATCCATGATTTCATTCACAAGTCAAAATGCTAATCTTTATTAGGCCAATCACTGGAATATCAGTGAAACTGTATGGATTGTTTGTTTGTTTATTAAACAAATGTATATAGCTGCCCATTTATCAGAAGGAACTGTGGTGGCGACAAAATAAAAACACAATACAATAAAAGAACTAATTAAAACAAACAATGTTGAGGCCCTGATTAAACTCACATCCATCCATCAGCCGCCCCATGCCAGTTCTATCAACATTTTGGCCCAAGTACCTGGGGAAAAGCCAGGTTTCACTGTTTAATTTACTTTTTTGTTATTAACTGCAAAATTAACTATAGAAAAACAATAGAAAAATCAAACTGAAGTACATCTTTAAATGGTATTTAAAAATGTGAAGAACTGCTTTGGTTGAAAAATGAAATAGAATATCAAAGGTTTTTGAAGAATCATTTAGTTTGTTTTAGATTTCCAGATTTTTTAGATATATTAATAATGTAATTCACAATAGATAACCTGTGTGCATGCAAAAGTATTTTTGGACAAAAATAGGTAATACGAATGTTTACAATTTTTCATACGTGCTTACAGATGTACTTAATATGGTTTTTTTAAATAATTGCTCTTAGGTAGTTTTTTTTTTGTTATACAGTTTTTGCCTGGTTAATGTTTCCTTGATCAATTTATGTGTGTAGATGAATGGGGGGGGGGGAGAGAGGAGGAAGGGAGGAAGGGAGGAAGGGAGGAAAGGAGGGAGGGAGGGAGGAATTGGGGAGAATTGTTTAATTCATGAATGTTAGCATCCATATGCACATCACAAATGAATGTGTTAGCCATTAGTCATTTTTTTTTTCAAGAATCAAGCTTTTCCAAATGTTGCAAACTGCATTTTTTGTAAGGAAAACTCCAGAATCAGGCAAACAAAAACAAAAGAACTTTCAGGCTTCACTCAGGCAAGCTTACAAGACTCCAAGAACTTCAGGTAAATAATATTTATTTGAGAAAATAAGGAAGCCATAAGTAAAAGTACTGAGCAACTGCTTTGATTCAAGAAGAAGCCCTGAACGGAGAACAAGGTTCAAACTTCTCGCTTTCCTATTTCCTTCCCGTCTTGTGGAACAGACTGTTTGCCCCCTCTTTTCCCTGAGCTGGCCTGTTTCCATCTGCCTTCTGTTTCTGCAATAGTCACATTTGTTCTTATCTTGTTTTTCACTGACTGCCTAAAAAGTAACTGTCACGCACAAACCATACTAAATATGGATATTATGAAAAGCGAGCACAAAATGCATTTATCTGTGAAAATAACATGCAAAATGCATTATGCTAGGGAAAATTGCTTTAAAATGCATCTTAGGAAAAGAGCCTATATAAAAATGTGTACATGAGGAAAAAATTCTATTAAAATGTGTATATATTCAGACATACTTTTTTATATACAAACACATACACATAAGAAACTAAACTGATGCAGAGACACAATGAAATGAAAGTTGTAAAAATGGGAAACAGCAGAATAAAACTTGACAGAATCATTTCTCTCCCTTTGTAGTACAATGACGAGGTTGATAAAAGCTCTTGCAGCTATTAAATTCTTGAAGAACAGTGTGTTATACTGTGCAGGTCAAGGTAGCTCAGATAGAGAGAATCTACTTACCTCAGCTAAACCATTAACTTTTAAAATTTTACTGCCCATTAACATTTTTCATGGACATGTCAATCACATTGCTTTCTTGTTATTCATAACTTCAAGCCACATTTTAGAAGTTACTTACTTTTTTAAAAGTAAAGAAGTACTATGGGATGTAAAGTAAGGTCCAGTCAGCTTTTCCTTGTTGATGTGCTAAAAGCACATCAGGAAGAACTGAAAATGATTCGGTCTCATTTCTTCCAATACTGTGCTCTGATTTCTTATGGAAGAGAGATGTGGTTGTGGCACCTCATAAATGACTGAAGAGGAACCAGAGATTCCAGAATTGCATTAATCAAAAGCAGGTTCAGAAATATTAAATTCAAAACAAGAGAAAAATGTGGCCAGCAGAATTCTGTCTCAGCTTGGATTAGAATATAAATCCTAGTTCATTTGGGATTAAGCTATAAAACATGGATGTACAACCTGTGTTCCTTGACATGTTGCTGAGTTACATCTCCCAGTATAATTCACTATTGGCCATGCTGGTTCAGCAACATCTAGAGGACAGCACATTGTACATCTATGCATAAATTGAACAGAACTGATTAGGAGCTTAGACAGAACACTGGCTGAGACTATGACCCCTTGCACAGTCTCATAATTTGGGTAAAAGTGAGATTTCATAAACATTGTCAGATCTCCTAAAGTCTTGTAGGAATCTGGAGCATTCACTTTTCCCTCTTTAATCCTGAAACTTTACAATATTTTCCCCTCCTTCATCCAGCTCTGTGGCACATTTAATTTTCATCTCATCTTTCTTCCAAGGAATTCATTTTTGATGTTCACAGTCATTCCCAGTTTTTTTTTTCTCATAATAGCACTGCAAGATAAACTAGGCCAGAAGATATCTATAAAAAAATGCCCCAGAATAAAACACTGATATAATCATTCATACAATCCTATTGAGGATTCTTGTTTCTATGTATTTGGTAGTAGAGAGAGAAGACATATATGAACAGAAGGTATTGAAACCTGTAGCAACATCTACTTGTGCAATATTATATATAATACTAAGAAATAAAAACAAATAGAAGGGTAGATAGTTTCAAGTATGAATGATAATATTTTATTCTGCTGGAAGATAATAAACAATCCACAATCACAACAAATGGACTTGGAATGTAATAAAAATCCACCTTTGTATTAAACACTGCACTAATGCTGTATTTGGCAAGATGATAGAACTGAACAATCTACCTTAGCAAAGAAGACTGAACTAATGGTATTTAGCTGGCCTGTATATGTTCAATGTCAAGTAATTCTGTAATTGGTAATTCAAATCCCATTCACAGTTGATTAATCCCAACATTTCAATGAAATACATTCACATGGAACTGGAATCCAATTTTGGCAGAATGAATGTATCTTAAAATGATCAGCCTCTCTTGTGCATAAAAACAACTAGCACACTGTCACACTATTTTGTAAACAAGTGGCTGCACTATAAGGAGATACATGTTCAAAAATATCATAGAGATTTGGGATTTCAAAGGAATGTAGGTGGCCAGTTCCCAGATTTTTGTAACCCAGTTCCCAGATTTTTAGACTTCCTCATGCAGACTTCGATATAAAAGCCCTAAACATTAACATTAATGATCAGTAAAAGGTTACTGAAAGGGAGTGTGCAAAAATACTCTTTTTAAAAGGAAAACGTGCTTCCAGAAATTAAACAGATTATTCTGTTCATGGACAAAGTCATTTAGACAAGAAGTGGAAATTATCAGTAGTGAAACAGAGAAAATATTCCACGTTCATAAATAATTGAAAAACCTGAAGGCAGAAATAGTCTGCTGGCAGTTGATGACATCTAATAAAACCAGAAGGAATTAGAAAAGAAGAAACAGCTTCAGGAAAAAAAAGTTAGCAACCTCCAAGTAATATGACCCACTTGCATTTAATTTTCACCTGGTCAATTAGTTTTAGTTCAATTTTTTTTTTCCCAATTTGAATGCAAGGAGGAAAAAATGTTTTTTCATTCTCCAGAAGCAATCTTGCTTATTGTAAGACAAAACCGTTAAGGACCACTGCACAGGCTTATGAAAAGTATCTTGGGACCTTGGGCACAGTTTGGGAGGTGATGGCAGATTAATATCCAGAGCAACTGGTTGTAACAGCAACAACTGATAGATCCAGGATTGCAACAGGATAAACCTGCATGCATATTTGAAAACCAATAGGGTTAATCCTGATGACCATAGTATCTTTTCCTGGGGTCATGGAGATGCTATGATTTAAGAGACCTCAGCATGTCACTAGGTGACCAGTATTCTGTTGGGCAAGTTCTGACTATCACTGAGCAACATCTTGGCCTTTAAACCAATACTGAACTTGAAAGATCTTCAAATAGAGAATTACTATATGTAAAGTATGGTATATGGCACCTGGAAGGATAGAAAGTATGAGAACATGATTATTGTATTTCACAAACGTTTGCAGAACATTTGGGAGCTAGTTAAGCCAGCATTAAACTTTTGTTTTCCTTCTATACATAGTGTATATATAAGCTTTCCTCAACCTGGCTTGAGACCCAGTTTGGTGTAGTGGTTAAGGCATCAGGCTAGAAACCAGGTGAGCTCTAGTCGTGCCTTAGACACAAAGCCATCTGGGTGACCTTGGGCCAGTCACTCTCTCTCAGCCCTAGGAATGAGGCAATGGTAAACCACTTCTGAAAAAACCTTGCCAAGAAAACTACAGAGATTAGTCCAGGCAGTCACCAGGAGTCAACACTGACTTGAAGGCACGCACACACAGAGATAACCTGGGTATCCTCTATATATATGGACTTTCACTCCCAAAACTTTTGGCAATGGACATGCTGACTAGAAATTCAAGTTCATACATTTAGAGAGGAAAAGGTACAGATAACCAAGCCTGGCATGTCTGGCATAAGTGTTATATACTTATGGACCTCCAGATGTTGCTGAACTACAGTCCCCAGCTGCCTCCACTTCCATGTTCAATGGTGAATGATGCTATACCATGTGATTTAAAACAACTGGAAGCTACACTTTCTGGACTCCTATTCTGATTTATGATTTATTTCTTGAGGCACATCAATCTAATTTTGTCTTTGTAACATGGCTCAGCTAGGTGGTAGCATCTGACTAATCTGCTCTCAAAAAGCTAAGCAGGATTGAATTTGGTTAGTATTTGGGTAGATGTGATGGAATGGAATTATGAAGGCCAGACTCAGGGAGAAAAACATTTTCTTTCATCTCCTGAGGTGCGAGGGAGAGATAAGAGGATGAGACTGGCACCTCCCTGAGGAATTCACAATGTTGTGGCTGGCATTACTTGGGAACTGGGGTTTCAGTCTGGGAAGATTCTTGCTAGAGGTTGTAGCTAATAAACATTGCTGGACTGAATTTACATGGTCTCTTGGAGTTCCTTGAGCTAGGCCTGATAGTTGAAGACCATTAGGAAATTCCAGTCTGTAGTGTAGATTTGGAAATCAAAAACACTTCTTGAAAAAAGTTTTGCCACTTTTGCCAAATCAACAGCATGGAAGTACCCAGTTGCTAGAACTGAAGTTTAGCTTATAGGAGATTCTACTTTGTCACATGAGGTTGTTCAGTTCAGCAAGAAATGGGCATTTTTGTCTATCTTAGCTCTAAGCAAGTATTTTATATATTTCTAATAGCTTAAGTGTTCTAATTTATGTTGATGTTACACTTTATTCTTAACCCTGAAAAGTTGTCATTAAAGATGTTCTGTTCCTCCTCTGAATGATGATAATCCAACTGTTCTTTGTGTATATATACAAAGAATGTGTATATATTGGCACTGGGTGAGAAGGTACAGTGAGGTGCCAGATTTTTCACCTCACCTGAACATATTTACTCAAATCTATTTGTATTTGGACTTCTCTCAATGTGAAAAGTTATGTAGATGAGTCTTCTACCTAGCACCACGCTGGTATCCTACTCAGATAAGGACATCCTTGGCACTTGGCCCAAGAACAAGTTTATGATCGGAACAAAGTGAGATTTAAGTTATAAAAGGCAGTCAGATACACTTGCACTTTGGGAGGCTTTGGCCTAGACCATCTGGCTATGCTACTGGACTGCCAGGGTGTTGTCCACTGTGTTGAAGGAGCCTCAGGCAGGAAAAGGGCATATCTTTGGGTAACATTTCACTTTTGCTCCTCTTTGTACTTTAAATTTTATAGCAAATAACTTTCTATTGCATTGCCTATACCCCTTAGCTGTGCTTATTGCCCTGAATCTGAAAATAACCTCTTAGTTTATCTGGCCAGTGGTGCCAAGACCTTGGAAGTGTCCCAACAGAATTAGAACCTGTTGTCTCCTGCTCTTAGTCTAGTTGTTGTTGTTCAGTCGTTAAGTCATGTCTGACTCTTCGTGACCCCATGAACCATATTGTGCCAAGCCTTCCTGTCCTTCACTGCCTCCCTGAGTTTGCTCAGTTTCATGTTCATTGCTTCAGTGATGCTATCTAACCATCTCATCCTCTGCCGTCCTCTTCTCTTTTTGCCTTCAATCTTTCCCAGCATCAGGGTCTTCTCCAAAGAGTCCTCTCTTCACATTAGATGACCAAAGAATCTGAGCTTGAGCTTCATTATCAATCCTTCCAATGAGCAGTCAGGATTGATTTCCTTTAAGATTGACTGGTTTAACCTCCTAGCAGTCCAGGGGACTCTTAAGAGTCTTCTCCAGCACCACAGTTCAAAGGCATCAATTCTTCAGCGCTCAGCCTTGTTTATGGTCCAGCTCTCACAGCCATACATTACTACTGGAAAAACCATAGCTTTGACTATGCAGATCTTTGTCGGCAAAGTGACATCTCTGCTTTTTAATATGCTATCTAGGTTTGGCATAGCTTTCCTCTCAAGGAGCAAGCGTCTTTTAATTTCATGGCTGCATTGTCCATCTGCGGTGATCTTGGAGCCCAAATAAATGAAGTCTGTTACTGCTTCCATTTCTACCTCTTCCATTTGCCAGGAATTGATGGGTCCAGATGCCATGATCTTACTTTTTTTAATGTTGAGTTTCAAGCCAGCTTTCGCACTCTCCTCTTTCACCCTCATCAAGAGAATCTTTAGTTCTTCTTCACTTTCTGCCATTAGGGTTGTATCGTCTGCATATCTGAGGTTATTGATCATTCTCCCTGCAATCTTAATTCCAGTTTGTGATTCTTCCAGCCTGGAATTTCTCATGATGTACTCTGCATATAGGTTAAATAAGCAGGGTGACAGTATACAGCCTTGTCGTACTCCTTTCCCTATTTTGAACCAATCAGTTGTTCCATGACCGGTTCTAACTGTTGCTTCTTGGCCCGCATATGGATTTCTCAGGAGACAGGTAAGATGGTCTGGTATCCCCATCTCTTTAAGAATTTGCCACAGTTTGTTGTGATCCACACAATCAAAGGCTTTTGCATAGTCAATGAAACAGAAGTAGATGTTTTTCTGGAATTCTCGTGCTTTCTCCATGATCCAGCGAATGTTGGCAATTTGATCTCTAGTTCCTCTGCCTCTTTGAAACCCAGCTTGTACATCCGGTAGTTCTTGGTACACGTACTGCTGAAGCCTAGCTTGTAGGATTTTGAGCATAACCTTGCTAGCATGTACTTAGTCTAGTACTCGGAGCTCAATGTTACAGTGAATCTTCCTGATTTCATTGGCACAGAATGTGGGAATGTCTGCTGTGAATAGCTGCCATGCTAAAAATACATGTTACCAATCTAATTATACTGACCATATGTGCTGGTTGAGGGTGGGAGGAATTACTTTGGTTTACTACAGCAGAAAATGTGGTTCATTTTTTATTTTTTCAACTTTAATTTCCATATTGGAAAAAGTGTGTCACTTAGCTGACAAGATTAATCCAGTCTTGGTTTCATAATGGAGGATTAATTCCCTGCAGAGCAACTACTGAATGTTCTCATCTTTTCCTTTTTCCCTATTTCAGACTTCATGAGCCTTCATAATGTGGGCTAGTAAAAATAATAATAAGAGATATTAACCTCAAATAATATGCTTAAAAGCTTACTTACAAAGGGTAAATAATGCCACAGTGATAATTATGTTATTATGATATGAAGGGGTCATGTGAAGAAAACTGAACCTTTTCTCGCCTTACAGTTTAATCTCAAAGCTACTTTTCATTCCTTTCTTATCCAATAAATCAGTCAAAGTAACTTTAAAAGAAAAGGACTTTAAATGTAGATAAGGATATGCTGGCAATGAAAGATCTTGTTGTGAAATGTCTAGCTGGCCTTAGTGCATCAATAATCATGACACATAATTAAAGTAATTGGAACTACCCTATGTGTATTCTCTGACACAAAGCAGTAAAAGACCTTTGAGAACCAAGGTTCTTTCAAAATGCCAGAGATATTTTAAAATCAATCTCACTAATTTCAAAATCTTTCCTTTTTACTTCTGTAGATCACCATACTGCCAGCCCCACATCAGGGCCTTAGCAGTTCCTATGCAAGGACCTAACTAGGGCAGTTTTATAATTCTTCCAGATATTTTTGCTAAATGCAGTTTAAAGCTGTTGATGGGAAATGGTCAGGCCATCATGAGCACTTCTTCACTAGAGGTCATTCTAGTCATCCAGACAGATCCCACCCTGATTGTGTTCCTTCTATTTTCATGTTGATATTGGAAGCATGGTCTACAAGAAGATAACTTCTGACCAGACCAGGAAATCTGCAGTCCAGCTTCTTTTGGCATCCTATGACACATAGAAAATGTAGGCAACCTGTGGACCAAGCATTGCATGCAGCTTCCAGAAACTTGCAGGATTGCATTGCCAAAATCCAGCAGCAAATCCCCCAAATGCATGGTGCAATTTCTCAGGGCTTTCTGGCAGAAAACTTTTGGAATACCATGTTGTAAGCCCTTGGTTGGGCTTTCCATATGTAAAATCATAACAAAAGAAAAACACTGAAAATAAAAAATGTATGTGATCCTTGCCTATTTCAATACACTTAATGTCATCCCTTCCCTGCCCCATGAGTTTTTGCCACTGACAGTAGTGCTAACAAAACTTGGGGGTACTGATGATAATATTTGCTCAACTCTGGACTCTGTGAAGCTCTTTAACAGACCATGACATTAATGTATTAGCATTCTTCCAGTTGTGGTCTGTATCAACCTGTATAGAAAAACAAACAGTTTCTGAATTTTGAAGATGCCTTCTGCTGCAGATGAACAATCCTGCGATCATTTTTGCATCATCTGAACCAGGGTTCCTCAACCTTGGCAACTTTAAGACGGGTGGATTTCAACTCTCAGAATTCCACAGCCAGCAAAGCAAAGCTGGCTGGGGAATTCTGGGTGTTGAAGTCCATCTGTCTTAAAGTTGCCAAAGTTGAGGAACCCTGATCTGAACTGTCTGATAAATATGTTTGTGTTACAGAAGCAGAGTTTCTAAACACTATTGCTCCAGATATTTATGTTCCATTCTTGTGTGTGTATGTATATGTGTGTGTAAGAGAGACAGAGAAGGAAAAGGGGAGAGATCTTTTTTAACAGTGTAAAAAAAGTCCTTCAATTAGGTATGCAAAGCATTAATATTTTATATTAGTGTACTTATGCTGAATAATGATTTTTTTCTATTAAAAATTAAAAGATAAAAAGTTAATCCTTACCATTTCAATTCTTAGAAACATTTTGAAGCTCCTGTTTAGCTTCTTTCCTAATTATTTGTCGGGAAACTAATAAATTTGTAATAAAAACTTATAGCTTGGATAAAGTACTCCAATTGCACCTTGAATTATAAAATTAACATTCCTCAGTAAGAAGTGAACCTCATTTCATTTAGATAGAATATCTAGTCATATATCATTAAATTAACAGAATTTATTCATTTTCAATAACCATTTTTATGAATCATAAAATGAACCAGTTCATTTTTTATCCACCTGTTTCTTAACTTTCTTTGTTAACTGCCATGATCAGTTTCACTTAATTTCTAACGTTCTATCCTTTACTTCATTTTGGCCCATTTCTACATTTATTCTAGAACAAGTCAGCAAAACATTCATACATTTTATATGTTTCTGTCAGATTACTTGTATTGTTATATGTTTTTCCCTAATATGACATATTTTACCACAATTTCTCCTAATGCATCATTGCATGGATTTCCAACCATTTTTGTACTTTTTTAAAATATTATTATTTGCATCCCAAAGTCAGAAATGAACCATTGTTAGCATACGATTTTTATAAGAGTTCAGGAAGTGAGAAATAAGTAAATTCACACCAAAATTCAGTAAAACAAAATCACCCCTGCCCAATAATTATTTCATATACTTTATATATATATATATATATGTATATTCTGCTGCTTTTTCTTCTAATTCTGGTACCTCTTAGATTTCAGTATTTAGGACTGGCCAATCCTAAATAATTTTGATGTAATACATTGGAATTTTGTACATATTTATCTTGGAGTAAGTCCCATTGAACTCAATGGAACTAAATTAATAGAATTATCATTATGATTATCACCATAAATCTTTTCCTATTATTTGTATTAATTTTTAGTTGTATCTGATGTTGGAGTTTTTCTGGTTTCTCAGCTATTTAATTTAAAACTGAATTACAAATCTGTCCTTCTATTTTATTTTCCTTAACAGGTTGCATGTAATGCTTCTCACTAGTCCTGTTTTTTCATCATTCTCTCTTTATGGGAATTAAGTAATTTTGAACAAGCAGTCAAAAATAAGAGGAGAGTAGAAACCCCTAAAGCAAAGGAAATGCAAAGAGACTTAGCCTCTCAATCTAAAGAATCAGTTTTATCCATTTAAAATTCAGATTAATAAAGTGATAGAAACAGAAACAGCCTAGTAATTCTTGGAGGAAATCCAATGCTATGCCAGCAGAAGTGTTTGCAGATGTGGAGGGGGGAATCAAAGAAATCAAGATGGAGGCACTGTCATGATGGCCATCTTGATTTTTTTTTTACCCCGGACAACCCTCAGCATGAATAGTCTTCTGCTCTTTGACATATTTTTTTTCCTGCTTTTCCAATACAGCCTCAAAATCTTCTCCAGAGAGTTAGGAAAGCTTTCAAACAAATATTGAAGTGGGGGTGGGGGCTGCAGGGTAAAGGGAAGCTGTCTTCTTTTTTATTTCTTCGATGGAATTTCATTCACTGCCATAATCCTTCATGCTGATATGTATTACATAAATGAACATGAAACAGCTCCCTTGTCTGGCAGATATGTTTGATAAGCAAGAAATTTCAGCACTCCCAAAGGATTACAAAGTTGATTTACCAACATTAATGACAGTTGGGCAATATTGTCAGTTATGCAACTAATTGTACTCTGGACATGTTCTTGTTCAACTGATCTCGAAAAGCAAGTTGGGAATGCCCCAGCACACACACACACACATTGCAAAGCTTTGCATATCCTAGACAGAAATCTCTTTGAGCCTTTCTGGACCCATTTCAGTTGGGTGTTCAGCCAGATAGTGGAATTCAAGCTGTTTTGGCCACCTTGATGGATGACCTAGATGAAGACTACAATGCTACTTCCTCTGGAGTTCGTGTGGCTTTCAATATCAATGACCATGGTATCCTTCTGGACCACCTTATGGGATTGGGCCTTGAAACACTGTGTCAAAAAAGTTCTGGTTCTTTCTTTTGAGTGATGCTGGAGGATTACTATTAATATATAAGTTGTGGATTTATACTTTCCCACAATATTCCATTATGTTTCCCATGCTGTTCAACATCATACATGAAACCACTGGTGAGGCCATTTGAAGTACTACTGCAGGATGTCATATACATATATGCTATTGACAACCAGGTCTATCATCTTTACTTTCCAACCTCAAGGAAACAATTAATAATAACAATAAATAATTCCTAAATTTGATAATGACAGATGAGAGAGAACGAGAAGAAATTGATAAATATATATGTTGTTGATAAAGAGGAAAATGGACTTGGAGACAAAGATGAAGCAGGTTTTGGATGGGACTGCACTCCATCTGAAAGAGCAAATCGCTTTAGTTTGCTCTCTGATATTTAGCTATCATTAGCTTTTCAAGTGGCAGATCTAGTCAGGGGACCTTTTGTTCTATTATGCCTAGTGCTCCAGCTACACCATTTCCAGAAGTTTGCTGGATTTGTCAACAGTTACTGATGTGCTGGTTATATCCTGATTGGTCATGCCAAAGGATTCTACATTGGCTACACTTGCGAAGTGTCAAAAATTAGCACAAGTGCAAAATGTGACAGCCAAGCTGCTAACCAAGTATCAAAGCATAAATGGTTGTGCTGAAAGATCTGCCCTGGTTGCTGGCTTAGTATCAAGTACCATTTAAGGTTTAGGCACTTAGATTTGAAGCCCTAAAGAATTTAAGGTTAGGCTAAGTGACTACTTTTCCCGTTACAAGCCCCATTTAACTATTAAATTAACTCTTAACTATTAGCTAATATTTAACTAACTATTAAGTTCTCAAGAAAAACTGTTAGAAAATGCTCCTGCTTTGACATTGCTTTCTAGGGCTATGGAAGACACTTCTTCAACCATTCATCTGGCCTCCCTTCACTCACAGTTCTGAAAATCTGTAAAGAGACATAGCTTTCACCAAATTCTTAATTATTCAGTCATTTTAGGACCTGTCTGAGTGTTCATTTTAATTTATATTTTCATATTCTGTTTTGGTTGTTGTTGTTAGCTGGTCTAAGTTTCCACCACGGTAGAAAAATGGGGTCAAAATCAATGAAAGAAATAATCCAGAAAGCCCCAGGTTTAATTCCTGCCATTTCATGCTAAAAAATAGTGGAAAAAGACTTTTGCTTGAAAACTTGGAGGACTGATTCAGATGGGTGAATGCTCTGACAGTGTAAGTCAAGTTCATATTCTTAATGAATTATTTCTGTACAGTAGTGTCTGTAGTACATATAAAGCACCCTTTCCAATGAACCATCTGCTTTCCAATTTACAGCCCTTTTTTATGATATGGACATCAGGCTCTGCCAGAACAGCTGAGTTTCATGTGAAAATTCACTGCCTTTTGTCAGGCATCAATAAATGAGGTGACATATTTTTCTAGTCCTAAAAATAATATAAAGTTAAAAAAAATAATAAAAAAGGGAATAGAGGATGGAAATGCTTAAAGAGGAAAGAACCAATTTTACAAGTGAATTCAGGATTGATACATTTGCTTGTAAAAGCATATTGTGATAGATTTCATAAGAAAAAAATAAATAAATAAAAACATAAATTCCTAATGATAGCTGAAGTGTGGAACTCAGAAAGCACTTGAATGAACAAGTGAGAAAAAACTACAACTTTGCCAGAAAGTGTAGCTGTTAACATCAAACTTCGCCTGTACTCCCACACTCACACTTTCTATCTCATATTTCCTTATTTAATAAATTCAAAATTAATAGGAGAAGCCATCATGGTTTTTATGATGAAGACTTTGTTAACTTCATTAATAGGTACAAGGTACCATTTTCTCTAGCAGTAGATCTATACTTTTAGTAGAAAAGGACTGGGGATAGACTTTCACAGATACAGTCACATCCCCACGTGTGATAGGCAGAATTAAACAAATGGTGATTATTGGTTACTCATCTCTTCCATAATGGTGATTACTGGTTACTCATATCTTCCTTGGAGCTTTTTTTGTGTAGTGTCTCAGGGTTTAGCTTCAGAGGCAGTAGCTTCTTAATACAACATTTACATCTGGCTAATGGGCCCCACTGCCACTAGGGGAACAGTGCATTAGATGGTCTTATTCCAGGTTTTTTTTTTTAATTGAATATTGATATTATTAGGTTACATATGTATTTTTTAAAGGAAATTGGACTGTGTTGCTGTGAGTACTCCATTGATATCAATCTTCATCTTGTCTTTAATGGAGCTAAAGGTCTGTATGCCTTATGGTTATATCTGACTTCCTTTGGCAAATTGGAAATTCTACCCATGATTGAGCAGAGTTCCCTTCACTCTAGTGAGTGATTTGGGGAAAGAGACTTTGCTCAGTGGTCTTGCTGTCCATGAGGAAGCCATAGTTTTTTTCTGACAAGCATGGAAAAAGAAAGGAGAACTCTTGTTTTCCTGTACTAGCTCTTGACTTCCATGCTGGCTATGAAAATGGAGCTAACCATTCTCCACACAGAGAAGAAGTAGAGAAGCAAAGCTGATTGCCAAAGGAGAACTAGAGCACTCTGTTTTAAATAAATCCAAGGTACATCTATCTCTTAACATTTTCTCCTTTTTACTAGCCCACTTTTGACTTGTCAGCTACTTAATTTGGGGACACGGTAACCTTGTGACTCACTTCAATAGGAAAATGAGATACCAGCACGATTGGGGTTGGACTATGGAGACCAAATCTAAGGTTTCCTGGAAGGTTATTTTGCCAATGACCTTCCAGGAAAAATGCAGCAATAGAAACAAGAGCAGGCAGGCCCAGTGTCAAGTCTTGGATTGACAGGGAATTTTCAGAAGTGTTTTATAGACAGGGGACAGATAATTTCATATACACTCAATTATTGACACTTTTTATTACTTTTAGGTACTGGACTAGTCTTTGTTTTACCAAGATAAATGTACTGTGTAGACCAGTGTTTCTCAACCTTGGGAACTTTAAGATGTGTGGACTTCAACTCCCAGAATTCCCCAGCCAGCCATGTAGCACTTGCCTATTACATTTTTTATCATTATTTTACATATCTACATCTACAACTGAATTGTACTCTTTTCATATATATATATATATATATATATATATATATATATATATATAGTATATATAACATGGAAAGAGTACAATATATATATATGTATATATATATGTATGTGTGTGTGTGTGTGTGTGTCTATAGTTGAACCCATCTACTATTGAGTTGTCCAGCAAACTATTATTAATCAAATCATGGCTTAGCAGAACATGTCATCATAGCTGATATCCGATGCAGCTGGGAAGTTCTTATCTGACAAATACAAAATCCTTTCTGATATATTGTTTGTTTGTGCAGTTTTCTGGAATAAAACCTGTTCTGTAAACATTTACTTACATTCAGTTGTGTAGTGACTAATCAAAACCTTTTGGCATCCTGCACTGTAAAATCACACACACACATACAGAAATAAATAAAAATGATATATGTTGTAGATGATGATGATGATGATGATGATGATGATGATGATGATGATGATACTCTTACAGCAATTGTCCTCAGAGTGTATAAGTGAAAAACAAACAAACAGATAACACACAAAGCAGTAATTAAACATACATAGAAATGGGAATTCTGGTATGTGGTGCAATACACATCACTTATTATTCATCCACCTCATTCATTCATTCATTCATTCATTCATTCATTCATTCATTCATTCATTCTTTCATTCATTCACAATTTTTCTCTGTAAAACGTATTGCTATATTCTTGCTAATCTTACTTGTTTTAAATTAACATTGATTTTCATTTTTAAAAACTCATTCCATATAGATACTAGATACATTGTTAGCTATGAACAAAATTCACTTTTTTAAAAGCGGGGAGGCAATTTTATAAAAGAGCAAGAAACAGCCTTTGGTGTTTTTGTGCCTCATTTAATCACCTAAATGCACAAATAAATAGTGTTACTTTTGAGATATGATGGAAGCTAGGACTGTAAGTCAATGTAACTAATCAGATCTATTTTTACAAAAGCTGTTGTGACTGTAGAGATCAAGATTTATGGTCTTTTGGCTAAGCCTCTGTTGCTGTTTGCTGGATTTTGAAGTATATTTTGCAATATCTAAGATACTTTTACAGCATAGGATTATAACTGACTTTCCCGCTACTGACTTTCCTACTAGTCAAATTAAGGCACATGGGATTATAAAGTTGCAAGCAAAGCTACTTAATAGCTTTAGGCTTTGGAGCACAAGGACCATAATAAAATGCTTGAAGATCAGTGGTGAGTTTTAGGGCAACAAACAAAGGAAGCAAGTTCCTACAAGTTCAAGCAAATTTCCCATCACCATTTTGACAACCTACCTTGTCCAGAAGCTTAGTTCCACTTAGCATCAGAATGACATCCAGCGGTTGATTCTTGAGCTGCCGTAGAATTGCTGATAGACTCAAAGCTAATGAGATCCCTATTTATTTGATACCTTGCCAGTGTTCCTGCTTTTGGACAGATGTTTTGTTGAAAGTATCTTCTGGACATTGATAATTTGGTTCTCAATTTTTAATTGTTCTTGCTTTTAAAGAGTAGGGATTACCCTAAATTAATTAAGTCATTGTCTATTCCAAAGTGTGCACTAGTGTGGAAGGAAAAGGACTTTCCAGCACAAACAACCGTTCACAAAGATCATGTAGAAGATTCTGGGATGTAAGTTTAAATTTGCATTACTTGCAGCAATTGAAAATAAACCCCCAGATTGTCAGATAAATGACAGTGAAACCTCATTTTTAGCAAACTAATTAGGGGGAGAGGAGGTCTGTGATTCCCCAAAGTCTGGTAAATAGAAGAATATGTCATCATGATAATGCAAAATGACACATGATGTGATTTGCATAATTTACACCATTTCCATGGTGATGTCATTGTGCAAATGATTTACTGTACATTGAGAGAAATGCTATAATTTGCACAATGACTATACAAAGCACAATGACTTGATGATACAAATCATTACAGAAGTTGGTCCCTTGCATGCAAAATTCCAAAGTCAGGAAGAAGACGTTTTCATTGTAATCTGAATGGCAGCTAAATCTTTTAAAACAACTGTTGATATTTCTTAATAACAAATTTTTGGCCAGCCTCACGTAAGATGAATCTGAAGTATAGATTTAAAAATGCATTATTTTTATCACCTTTCATCATTGGGTTGTTTTGTTTTAGTTTCCTTGGTCTATTCATTTCCTTATCATACTTGGTAATAGTATAGTGGACATCCTGTGCTTTGGGCCTTTGGTTTTCTAGCCTCATATTAAGCCCATCCATTACCATATCCTCATGGTAGTATTTCTTGAACAAATAATCCATCATTTCTATATGACAAATAAAAACTAAAACTTGAAGCACTTTGAAAAACAGGTTCAGAAGGGTGAGGAAGGCTGCCCCATTGGATACCATTAAAATTGCTGAGGGTGATACTCAAACTAATTAAGGCATTCTTTTTAAAATTAATTAAATTAAAGCTAAAGACTAAATGCAATGAGTATCTTTTAGCAAAAAAAGAAAAATAAATGCACATCTTGGGGACATAAGAGCTGCAGTGCTTGAATAAGCATGGGTGGAAGTTCAGTCACATTATTGCAAAATGATCTGTTTGGTACTTTTCTCATTGCCGTTGTTTCTTGAGGAGGCTGATAGATCTCGTGGAGTGTTAACATCTATAACGAGCTTGTCTAATATGATAATAATAGCTCCAGAGAAGGAAATGGTGAGATAATTAGCAGCTCATTGTTTGCAGGGAATATTAATGTGACCGCCGAATGTCTCTTGTTGGGGTAAATATGACAATCAGCAGTTTTTAAGTCCCAACTTTGTTTTCTCATTGTCTGAACGATGTAGTCTAATATCATTGACTGACATAACATTTAGACAGCAAATTCTCCCTTTCATTTTTGCTCCAGCAACTACTAATAAATAAGCATCCCGTTGTCTTTAGGGCAAATAGCATTTTTCCACCACTCATGTGAGGATAGATTTGTCTCCATGCTCACTTTAATTCAAAGGAAGGCTAGAAGAACATCCAATGTGGGGATTCCCGTGCAATCAGGGATATAGTTTTGCTTTTTTGTAATGTTGTCTTGCCCTTTTAAACCACTGCTTTGTTCTTTGACATGGTTAACAGTGTAGGGCTACCTAGTTTATTTATTTATGTATTTAATTTATATGGCCATCCATCTGATATGCATGACTCTGGGAAGCTAACAGTTAAAAACAATATAAAAACATAGTAAAAACAACCTGTTTCAGCAACTCCATCAAAATTATTGAGGCATCTTATTATAATAGATAGATTTTTGTTCACTTCCTCCACTGTGTGTGAACACCAGAGGTGTAGTTGACTGATTGCTAACTTGACCACATTGGCATGAACAGGGCAGGCACCTAGAAAAATAAATAAGCTAGTTTGGTGACAATCAATCCAGCCTACCTCTTCTTGTCAGCCATCTTGGATGAATTGGGGAATTTGGGCCTGACTAATGGTGGTAGTATGGAACAGAATGCCTTCATGAAATGTAAGTATTGACTAAGTGAGTATGGCTTTAAGCTAAGCTCTAGACCAGGGAACATTACTTTTCTGGAGTGAAGAGTTTTCTTGTACATGTGTAGGTTTATTGTATAATAAACAAACAATAAATTGTAGGTCCTTGTTACGGCTGAACTTTTTACTCTCTAAGATAAGTCTCTTTATTCACTTGGATAGGGTGAAGTGGGAGACTTCCTTTTTTTACAGTAGAGACGCCACAGTATCTCTACTATAGAGATGCCATGAAAAGGAACTCCGTGGCAAGATTGTACAGCAGTACAGTTATTGTTCTTTTTTCCAAGATGTATCCTATTTATCTTCATTCTCATCAACACTGAATCGGATTTCTCTTTTCATTGTCGTCATATTCTTTTACAGATTGTTGCAGATCACTTTAGGCTCAATTATTTTCAATAATTTGTTTAACACCTGCAAAAATTGCTGCTATGCTATTCACAGCCTTTCTAGAATGTTATGTTTACAGACAAACAACACATCAAACTATCAAAAATGGGTTTAAATGGTATTTGAGTGCACCACTCTTTGCTTCCCTCCCTGATAAAATGATCTTTGAAAACAGACTTCCATTTCTGCCAGAAATACTTTGGTATGTTGGGATCATTTGGGATTATATCAGAGAGAGCCAGAGATTGAGAGGAACGAAAATAGGGCCTATAAGACTTGTGGGTTTGTCTTGTTTTTGACCTTTCAAGTTTGAACTGTAAAAAATAAATTAAATTAGTTTTTAAAGACTATTTGCTTCAAATATATTTTACATATTTTGTAATGACCATATAGATCTCAGCTCAGGTGAAACATGTATTTGCCTTTATCATCTAGTTCTGTATTTCTATCTAGTTCTAGTATGCCAGCTCATTTAATTATAAGGTAACAATAGCCATTCAATAAACATTCAGGAAGTACAATCAGTAATTTATTCAGAGTTGAAAAAGATGTTAGAAAGAGTCAGAAAGACAGGGTGAATTCCTACAACACACTAAGTCATATTATGATGTATTTGTTTTGGACTTAGTAAGATGCATGGACCAATCCATTTAGCTTGGCCAATAACCACAGCTAAAATAAGCCAACCCATTGGCATTAAACCCAGCCAATGGTTGATTCAATCCCAGCTATTTTCAAGGCTATTCTTAGGGCTAGCAGGATCAATGTAAGCACAATGCTTTCTGCCACAGTTCTGCTAGCCTTAGCTATCTTCTGCTAGCTGATGTTAAGGGAAAGTTTGCCAGAATCAGTAACTAAACAAATAGGTGGTCTGAGCAACTTTAGAAACTTTGATCACACAGGCATACTGATATCAAAACTAATTTTGTTTTATGACAGAGATGCAGAACTTGAGCCCCCTTGAGTCTTTGTTGATGCCTCTATATTTGTCCAAAGTTGTCACCATATTATTGTAATAATCATTTATTATTATTATTATTATTATTATTATTATTATTAAATGGGACAGAAGGGTAAATTATTAAATACACGATTGAAGAGTAATATTAGGTATGTTTAATTTGAATTACACTTGATCTTAGCCAAAAGGCTGCATCTTTGAAATATTATGGCTTCCAGGTTAACCAATCTTTAAAAGCTCCATTCAGGTATTAAACCTGAATGTGGCATGTGAATGGACACATGGGCCTTTAGATATACTAGATTCCTCTCCAAATCCACAACTGCTGTGATGCAGTAGAAGGAATTGAAGTATTACATATAAAACAAACACAACTATTCCTTATGAACAAACTGTTAAGACTGTTGACAAAAGCTCAACAGCTACTCCTCTTTAATATCACATAGTGAACTTAAAGCATTGCTAACAGAGTATGTATTAGCATCTGTAATACTTCTTCCCCCTTAGTTCATATGGCTTTTCATCCAGTGAAGGGGAATCTTTTCGGGGCATGGTCTCTGGCTTTGACTGGAAGATGTAGCAGGTCCAGAGGCATTTTCTTTGGCAACTGCTGAAGGCCAAGAGCAATGATTGGAGTCATTGGCTCTGGTGATTCTTCAGGAAGGGTAGCATGCATGTCAACTCCACAGGACTTTGAAAACAATGTTTCTGGAGATTCAGAATCATGGTTTATTGACACCAGAACAATGTTTGGTAGCTGAGTTAATATGGTGTGTGAAGAGTTGGAAGTTTCACCTGTGATGAGAAGCTGAGGAGTGATTTGGAGATCTAGCCTCAGAAGAGGAAGCAGCTAGGACAAAATGGAGAGAAAAGAAATGAATTGGAGACCAGACATATTGGTGGTGACAATTAGAGTGAGCACATTTTGGAAGTGGGGGTGTAGTGGTATTGCAGAAGAGTGGTGATGCTCTAATGGTCCTTCTGTACATATGATAGATGCTCTGGTAAGCTGTTGTAAATTGTTTGTAACTTAGCAAACTTTGCATTGTATGTTCCGCCACACATGTGCTTAGAAAGAGTTACAGCTAGTCCTCGTTTAGTGACTGCCTTGTTTAGTGACCATTTGTAGTTACAACAGTGATGAGAAAGTAACTTTATGACCAGTCCTCAAATTTTTGAACTTCACATGTCTTTAAAGAAAGGAAAGCTGAAGATCATAAGCACAGTTGCGGTTTCAATTAGTGACCACTTTGCTTAATGACCAAGTTGCTGGCCCCAATTGTGGTTGCTGAACAAAGACTACCTGTACTTAGCAACCTTTGCGGATTGCATCATACTGTAAATCAGTTTTATCTGAGTCCTTCATCTGTATTGCTATTTGTACTAATTAAGATAAAAAGAACAACATGAGTTCTCTAATCTAACATCGGCTAAGGTGGGCAAGGGGGAGAGGGACAAGTGGATGCATACTAGAAATAATGCTTCCCATAAAAATATTCTTAGCAAAGGGCAAATAACTTGGGTTTCCAAGTTTGTGCATCAGACCATCCCCAGGTGTTGTCTGCTAGAGAGGAGGCCTTATTCAAAATATACTGAATCTGGCAGAAGGTCAATTGCCTCAAGTTGTGTCCAAGTACTGATAAGATGTGCTACCAAGCCATCTCCAGGTGCTTTAAACAAGTGGCAAAAGCCTCAAACACTTTGAACCTCAGTGTGAAGGCTTGGGAAGAAAAGGTGCTGTGCAACTGCTGACTCAAGCGTTTTTTTCTGCTGCCATTTCTTTGAGGTCCCAGGCAAGCCGAAGGGACACAGATTGGAATATATTTCTTCTCGGGAACTCTCTTAATGCTTATTCAATAAAATCCCTTTTGGCATTTCACCCCAGTTTGAGCATCTTGTTTCCAAATCCTAAATAGCCTATTGGCTCGTTACCAGAATCAACACAGGAAGGCAGGAAAGTTATTTTGACTATAGTCACTCAATAACTTAACTCATATGAAGGTTTCTATTATGCCTTTGTATATACCCTTTATCTCTCTGTATACTGTTTTTAATAATGCAAGTAAATGTTGTAAAGGAGTTGAGAGATAGAGATGGGATATTCTTTTGTCTTATCAGATGTCCAGGAAGGAGAGAAAAGGCCTCTGTTGGCGGAAGGTTGGTAGCAGGTATGATGAGAATAAAGATCAATAGGAGCTGAGAAATCTGCTTGGGAAATCTCTAGGGGAATCAGCTCTCACGCTCAGGTCTGACTCTTGTTTATAGTAGAGGCTGCCTTTCTCTTGGGATCTGTTTCCATATAGTTTGTTTCTACCAGATTCTCTCCTGGTAGAACAACAACCCTATTTCAGCGACGCTTAATGGACTCTCAAGCATCTTCCTCCTCTTTCTCACTCTACCCTTCTACTCTTACTCTCTGGAGGGAGATATAGATCTGACAGATGGTTTTTTTGATGGAAGTTTCTTCAGATGTCAGAGACAATTACGCAGTGTGTCTGGCATCCATACATCAACCAGTTACTGAGAAAATCCCTATACTATTGACACTTGCTGGTTCAAATGGTATCCCGTGTTTAGCGGGACTATTTTAAGTAGAACACAGAAACGGTCTTACAAAAATACTGCATTCTTTGATACGTATTATTTTACATATTACAGGTGCCTTTGTATGAACAATTTAAATCAACCAGGAAGCTGTCATCAAGATAAGCTTTAACACAGAGCTGCATTACCTACTTTTATAGGCACCCAAGTATCCTACAACGTCCCAGAATTGCATTACAAGCATTTGATGTCACATTATGAAATTATGAAGAGGCTATTTTCCATCTTTTAAAAAACAAAATCCAAAAAAGTTGCAAATAAATCTTTATAACAATAAAAAAGACCTAACAAACAAACTATCCTCCCCATACCCCCAAGCCCTGGTGTCTTGGCTCACCATCCTGCATTGTGTGACAACCCCCTTCTCTCACTCCCTGCAGCCCACAGCCACCAAAATACTTTTTTTTTTTTTAAAATGTGGATTTTGTAAAAAAGATGCCCATTTTTGCTTTGGAAAGAGATTTCAGTTTAGATCTGTAGATGTTTTCCTGAACCAAAGCATTTTTTGCATGTACAGATAACTCTAAAACCATTTGTGAGAAATATCCTTTGTGAACTGAGATGAACACAGGACACTATGCTGCAAGAAGCCTTATTCCTATGAAGAGATCTAAGCAAGAATTCTGGCTTGCCCATATTGAACACACTTAAGGAGGTATCTGTAGCTTCCAGATTATCTCCTTCCAAAGTCATCTGTGTCATCCAAACTGAGCAGCTATAAATCTAAAGGCTATTTCATTCATATTTCTGAGAAACAGCAGTAGCATTGTATTAATGAACAGCAGTTCTTGCTTTTCCTAGGGTATGAAGGCTCACAGTAACTTTTTTGCGTCTTTGATAGGGCATGAAGGAGCATTTGGCAGTGATCGTAAATCTATAACCTGTACAATTGCTCAGAAGTAAGGGTGTGCTGAAATTACAGTATTTTCTCCATCAGTTACAAAGCAAGGCCATATTTCAGAAACCTAGCATAGCTGTTCCCTAGTTCACGGACTGGATCCATTTCCAGTTTTTTTCTAAAGCCAGAATCACAGCTGCCTTATAATATCATATACACTTTATTATGCGTGTCAACCTTCCCCAACCTGTTGCCCTCCAGATGTGTCAATATTGCATGTTTAAGAATTCCAAGCTTTTGACCATAGTGGCTGAGAAGAATATCTGGGTGGAGAAGGCTGATATATGAATTTTGATATAATCTAAATTTCCATAACTAGGCTGCAAGCATTGTGCATCTGTGGTGATGTCAAGGAACTGAAATTAGGAGCCAGTGCTGTATGCAGTTAATAAGCTTATGGAATGCTGTAGATTATATTATTATATTTCATTCTATCCTTCCTCCTACATGGGACTCATATTTTGAATATAGGAAGCTCCTGATATACAAGATAAGACTAGTACAGGTAGTCCTTGCTTAATGACCATTCATTTAGCGACCGTCTGAAGTTACGATAGTGCTGAAAAAAGTTACTTATGACCAGTCCACACACTTACAACTGTCACAGTGCCCCTGCAGTATGTGATTGCGATCTAGGCGCTTGGCAACCAGCTTGCACTTATGACAGTTGCAGCATCCTGGGGTCACGTGATCACCGTTTGCGACCTTCCCAGCTGGCTTCTGGCCAACAAAATCAATGGGGAACTGTGTGATTTGCATAATGACTATATGATTCACTTAATGACTATGGTGATTCACTTAATGACCACCACAAAAAAGGTTATAAAATCAGGTGCAGTCACATGATGTTTCATTTAATGACTGCCCTGCTTAGCATCAAATTTTCTGGTCCCTACTGCAGTCATTAAGTGAGGACTACCTGTATACCATAATATCTAGTATTACATAAGAGGCATCAGAAATCTATTTTAGGGGATGAATACTGTCACATAGTCTTGTGTAATTATATATACAAGCAAAAATAGGAGTACAAATTGGTTGAAATCTTACAAGAGAATCTTTTCCTGAGAACCTCTGTGCTTTCATCTCACAAACTTTCATTCAGAGACACTGAACTCTTATAAGATTAGTCTGTCTCATGAGATTTGGGACATTTTAAGAATTAAAATTATATTTGAATGCCAGTGAAAATGTAAATTTACTTCTGGAATTCTATATGTGCCATTTAGGAGTATAACAAGTATTGTAATATTCATTTAAGAAGGATGCAGACAAAGAAGTGTAATGAGGATGGTCAGAGACCTCAAAATGAAATTCTATCAGGAGAAATCAAAGCATCTGAAATTTTTTTAGTTTTGAAGCGAGAAAACCAAGAAGAGTCATAATAGCACAAAAGAAGATTGTGACCTGTTTTCTCTCTTCCCAAAATTGAAGACGAAGAATGCTGATTTGAAGTTATAGGATTCCAGCTGAATGATAAGAAAAAATTCTAATCAACTCAACTACCCTTTGCAAGATGTCTACAAACAAATCTAAGTTCTGAATTGACCGAGACTGGAACAAAGCAAAGCAAAAATGGGAAAATACATATATGCGGACTGTTCATCTTATACCGTGATGATTTCATTCCACTCGGTGTATGAATTCACTAGAACTGTGCAAATCCTTGAAGATTCTAGCAAAGCATTCCGCTGACACAGTTTTGTAAAGAAAGGTGACCCCTCTCACTTCTGTGAGTAAAGTGGAGAGAGTGAGTTGCACCCTTTTTCATGCTTCACAGACCCCATTAGTATAGTTTCTCTGGCACTACTCACCCCAATCGTTGGGGCTAGGTGGTAGAGGTGCCACTCATTTGTGTGTGTGTGTGTGTGTTCTGGTATGCTCATGTTAAAGCCAAAAGAGATTTATGCTCAGGTGTTGTCTCTCGATCTGGCTAGAGAGGAATGAGAGGTAGGGAAGAAGCAGCTTTGAGGCATTACAAACAACAATGCCTTTTGCGTCAGTGAAGAGAATCACTTCCACAACACAAATCGTTTTCCCTGAGGCCAATTTAAGCCATCTTGCACAGGCCTTGCACTCTTTTCACTGTACTGGAGGTATCAATTTCCTCAGTTTTATGGTATGTAGTAGAAGGTGCTTTATTTGCTAGGTTTTAAACATGACACAGTTCTCTCTCCCCTTTTTCTCTCTTTGGGCTAGGAAAAGAGATCTCACTGCAAGCTCAAATGTTTTTTTTAAGCTGTTTTGGAGAGTTGCATATGTAATAAACCTATTATGTTACCAAAACCTATGTGGAGTCTGAATGAGAAATTAACATTCCATAGACAACACAGAAGTGTGTTGGAAATGATCACATTTTCTAGGTATGTCCATATGGAATGCAAATATGATGATTAAGTGGGAATTGATTGTCTTTCAAAAGCATTCTTCCCCTTCCAAATTAAATATTCTTTTAAATTTACCCTTTCTACAGCCTCCATCACAGTGGGATAGTAATATTATTTCTACAAAGTGTGCAGTGAAATGTAATGCAGAGTGTAGTCAGAAGAGCTGCTGCTGAACTGGTGAAGTATTTATAAAACAAATTAGTGTGTGGAGACTTTTAGCTCTCTGGGAAAACAACACAGCAGCAGTTTAACAAATTAAAAGGGGGAATACAATTTTGTTCAGGTAGGCTGAACTTAAAAAAACAACAGCCTCTCAATATAACAGAATAAGGATTAATATAGCAGAGAAATGAAAATATCATTTTATCAACAGTATAATCTAGACATTACTGTGCAGTACGTCCTTACTTAAAATTACCTATGTTAAACAGCTTCTCCTGAGAACTCACTAGGTTTTTTCTATTCTTGATAAGCCCTAAGGGCAATTCTGAGTTTGATGTGAGTGCGAATCTCTTCCTTCAGTACATCCATGCCATTTTTTTTTTAGTGCCTCAAACTTGGAAGTAGTGAACGTCTCTGGCTATGATCAGGTGTTTTTGGAAGACAGTTGCCTTGACATCACACAAGGAAGCAGCCCCATTACTGGTTCTCTGGACTGACAGTTTTCATTCCAGGCAATAAAAATAATCCCAAGTGTTATTTGGTTTCCCAGAAATACTGCCACAGCTGAAAACACCAATCAGTGAAGGTGAAGTAATAGAGTTTTGAATAAAATTGGTAGGCAAACTCATTTGGAGAAAGGTAATATTTGAGAATTGCTACCCTTAGGCCATTTTGAGCTTTGAAGGCAAAGAAACATCTTGCTTGTGCCCAGAAATAAATTTGTGACCTATAGGAACATAATAGGAGCTGGCTGGGGAACAAAAAATGGCTCAGCATTTTCATAAGCTAATTTATCCCATGCCAAAGGGAGGAAAAATATGCTACTTTTCAGATAATGTTCTCGGATCTGGAGGAAGTGGAAGATTTGAGTTCCTATGATTTATTGAAGGACTCCAATATTGATAAGTAATTAATGGCAGCCATTAGTCGACTATTTGCTGTTACCGTTCTCTTTCTACTCATATAAACAGGCATTACGGAGATCTCTTAAACAATACCACAGAATCACTAAATATTCCAAATAGTGCAAATTTATTCACTGAGTCAAAAGTCAAGATGTATAGGTGCAAAACAAGGGTAGGAAAAAGGAGAGTCCTCTTGTTCAGGCATATTAGCTACTTCTGACAGTGTTCACCTGCTACTTCCAGGCTGAGCTGCCAACCAATATTCTGACGTTCTTTACAAGTTTATTTATTTATTTTTATTTATTTATCAAATTTATCCCTGTCCATCTCCCCCCAATGGAGGAGATTGCCTCAATCTCTTTGTTCGCTGCAGGGAGTGGAATCCCAGCTTGGCAAAGTGCTGCAGGCAGAAAAGCAGACAAAATCCCCAGTCTGGGTTTTTATATGTTTCTGAGATAACTCTCTGCCTATCCCCCAAATAAATTGGGGGAGGGGGATCAAAATCTGTAAGTTGGCAGGTGTGGTGTTGCTATTGAGGCCAGGGCTTTAATCCGGGCAATCCGTCTGCCAACCTGCAGATTTGTGATGACCCCCAGTACACACTCCTGTCCCAAAACTAGCTTGTTCTCCTTCTCATTGCATCTGAACTGTAGGGTTCTGATTATATTTTAATTCTGGACTCATGGTGTCTAGCAAGAACTTCTTTATCATTTCCCTCAATGGCTACCTCTATTTGCCTACCTTCTCAGGAGCCTATTTCTTGCATCCTGCAAGTCAGCTACTAGCTTAACAAACTTAACCTTCCCTGACTTGCACCAACTTTAGTATAAACACTGAATTGCTTTAAATTTGGCAGTGTTAGAGTCCAGAAACACCAGTTTCTTCTTCTTCTTCTTCTTCTTCTTCTTCTTCTTCTTCTTCTTCTTCTTCTTCTACTACTACTACTACTACTACTACTACTACTACTACTACTACATCACACCATAGCCTTAAGTTTTTATGAAACCATTTTAATATGAATGTTTAATACACAAACATGTAAGAAACTTTTATAATTTGTGGAAAGCATGACAAATAAGGGAGAGGATACAAATGAAAAAAAAAAATGTGTTAGATTCTATAGTTCCCATTGGACTTTTCACTGTGTGGGTTGCAAGTTACCTTGAATTCAGACTGAGTCAGGCCAACTCCGATTGCTTTACTGTCAACTTTGAAATGAAAATTGGCAGGGAAATAAAACCTGACTAAGAAATCATTAATAAGCATGACATGAATACATAGCATCTGAAAATACTAATCAAGATATTTTATTTATTTATTTATTTATTTGTTCATTTATTTATATTTCAAATTTAGATACCGCCCATCTCACAACAAAGTGACTTTGTTACTTAATATTACACCATTAGCTAAGATACAGGCAGATTGAGCTATTTAAGCCTTTCCTATATGATTATTTGCGCATGAATTTCTGTTACCACTGATATTTTTCTTATTAGTTTTATTAAATGAATAATGGGTGGTGCCCTGTGAAACTTGCTACATCAGCGGTATGTATAGCTTTGTTGGTCACTCATCCAATTTAAGTGAAATCATGTCTTTTTTCTTTTTTAATGTTGCAATTTGGAAATCAAAGCCTTCTTTTGTTTTGCAATTTTGAAAGTGGCGTTTTATAATTCTTGGATAGATAATGAAGGGGGCTATTTAAAAAATACTCTGAGATATTAAAAACCAACCAAGGGCTATCTAGCCCAGCAGTCTGGTTCCAATTCAACCCAATGCCAATGAGATGTCTATAACTAGGATAATAATCTACTCATATCCTGAGCTACTAAAGATATTTGAGAAATGCTGCTCCATCTCCTAATTTCTCTGCAAAGAAATAAAGTGACCAAATTCAAGAGGACATCTTAAAGTGTGTCTTTAATACAGGAGTAGGTAGTATTAAAATCTTCAGGTGCTATTGAACTTCAATAACCCAAAGTCCTGGTTAGTATGGCCAATGGTGAAAGATGCTAAGAGTTGCAGTTTGGTTTTTAAATATAATTTTATTGCAATTAAAAATAAAAGAGAGATACAGAAAAAAATGCAATCCCTCCAAATTCACAACATTGGAAAGACCACATTCTGCCCACTTCTAGATTTTTCAGAGAGCCCAGTCAGATTCTTCTCCTGCTGTTCGAACTATGGCACAACTATCTAAAATTCTTCTTTCCTGGGAAACTTTGGCAGAACGTGCCGAATTTCTGGTTCACAGATTCAGAAGGAACCTTCCCTTGCCCCCATAAAGCTGATCTTTGATTATTGCTTCTCTGAATGAAAGGAAAGGGAAATGAAAAGAAAATGAAGGGACCCTTGTGACCTTCCAGAAAACCCT
Organism: Python bivittatus; assembly: GCF_059951505.1. Lineage (NCBI taxonomy): Eukaryota > Metazoa > Chordata > Lepidosauria > Squamata > Pythonidae > Python > Python bivittatus. Next base: position 8,232,231 of record NW_028277073.1, read on the forward strand.
TAAAACATGGCTTCTCCCGCAAGCCTGGGGATCCCTTGCCAACAGCGTTGGCTGCGTCATGCTTAATATCCTGATATATTCCCTTTCATCACCTTGTTTTTTATTTATATTTGTTTTAATTGGTTTTTGTATACTGTTTTAAATCTTAGTTTTATTGTATGCTGCTCAGAGTCACTTTGTAAGAGATGGGCAGCCGTATAAATTTGATCAATTTGATCAATAAATAAATAAATAAATACATAAATCCTTTTATTTGCAGAAAGGGAAATAGACCCAGGACTAAAGAGAAGTAACAGCTCTTTCAGATAGGGCATTCATACTGCTTCCATAGTGACACTGCATTCCTTTTATTTCCATGCTAGCATTGTCCTTGGACATCTCAGCTGATCTTTTTCCCCCCACGTCTGTTGCTCAGAATCGCAAACCTCAAGATTTCCATTTTACAATTTGAGATGTATGAGTTTTGCAGAAACTGGATATGGGCAGCTTTTCCATTGGCAGTAATTCTCACCAATCCTTACCACTTACCTTTTTTTCTACCCATTCTCATTAAATTTAGCGAAAGACAACTTACTTTAAATGTTCATTTAAAGAAGAAAGGGATTTGGAGAATTTTTTGCGGGTTGAGTAACCTATTCTTGCAGTTCTGAATTTCATTTTTAAATCATTTCTGCTACAGTCTGTAAATCCCCTGAATTCCCAATGCTTCAATTAAAACCTAGGGGAGATATCACAAGGGACTTCCTTTCATCTGGCTTTTTCATTAGCACAGAAGTTTTTGAGAAATGGTTGGAGAATTTCTCCTTTCCTTCCCTTGGGGAAGTTGTGAGAAACTGTCCATCTAATTGCTCACATATTTGGTAGGGAATTCTTAAAAGTCATTTGCCCACTCTACTTTAAATGGATGGTCATATAGAGCTGAGCAGCTTATACATGTGACTTATAAATCAATCAATCACCTTTTGGCTTCCTCCTGAGATTTAAAGTGAAGTTGTATCATATGGCCATCTCATTTAACAACTCCTTGGTTTCCATATGGGATAGCTCATAAATGGCTATAGAAATGCCCTGGGTTTGCTTCAAGGAAATCTTACTGCAGAAGTGGGGAGAAGATTGCCTCTACAGTGATCACGCCTTAGAGTTCACATGTGATTTAGATCTAAGCAAAAGCACTCACCTTCCTTTGCCCAACTGAGCTTTCTGTTGCCTGCATTTCATCAGCTGCCATACTGCTTGAAGTCGTGATAAACCACAAGAAGATTTTTTATAAGAAAAAGGTGGTGGCCTGTTCTATTCACATCCCTGTCCTCCTATCAACACTCTAGATTACTTTTTCTACCTTCAGGTTTTGTTGTTCTTTTCTCTTTGATATACGAATTCATTGCCCTTTTCTATGGATTGCAGTCTTTCCACCTGACATATAGTTATTCTTGGCTTCCAAATGCTTTCTGCATTTTTAATAGCACCAAAAACACACATAATTACATGTAAGATCTGTTGTTATAAATGTGAAAAGGATGAAGGTTTGCATTGTACCGTAGTCCTGCTATATTACAGCTGCAGTATTTAATTTTTTATTGATGTTCTGAACCATTATTTCTAATTCTACTACATGGGTTAAAAGTAAAATGGTTGCAGAACCAGACCCTGCTCCTCACTTCTACAACATCTAAGGAGTAACTCATGTCAGTTTATCTTCATTGTCAGACTGGATGTTTTTGTTTTGCACTGAATCATTCAGTATACCTAAGGCCTTTGATTCTCTGCAAGGGAGATAATCGTGGGAGTTTTAATTAGTTCAGAGTTTTGTGCCTGATCTACAGTATATTCAGGGATTTCTCTCAAACCAACTCACAGGTAGTCATGGCAGTAGACATTTCTTGGGGCATTTTTCAGTTGGCTAGGTGATATTGCATTTAAAAATGTAGGAGAAAAATTAATTACCAAGGCAATATCACATTTTCATAAAACAGAGATAGACCACACACATAATTAAGTTTCTGTACTAATACTGTGCAGTGACATGTACTTCTTAATAAAATAAAATAAAATTCCTGTCTTATTTATAAGTGACTAAATACATGCACAGTTAGGTTTCTACTTTAAGAAGGCCAAGCTGGGAAATCTTAATCTTGTCAATCCTGTGTCAGGAATGTTTGGATTTTGGTTGATTTGCAACTAAGCCACATCTTTATTTTCATCACTTGAGTTCTCTGCATTCAGTTGTTCTGCTCTGCATCTGGGCCTGGTGCATAACGTGAGTGCGTATCACCAGTTTGTTTAGCATACATTTAGGAATTATGAATTGACTCCATAAACTTGTATTAATCCTATACGACAGAATTTAACAACATGGCACTCTGCAGATAATATGGGACTGCACTTACAGACTTGCAAAAATCAGTTGTATAGGATATCAGGTTGCAAAGACTGATATCACCACATTATTAGTTTGCTGATGTATCACCACATTATTAGTATGCTTTGTGTGCAGGTCCTCTGGCAGGGTTTTCCTTATTTCATTAGACCATCTTAGTTATGTCATAGGTTAGAATTCATTGACGGGGAGATAATACTTGTATTAATCAGGTATGCAAACAATATCTCTCTTCTCAATTAAGATAAAAAAAACCCCCACACTTTGATTTTGCTTGCCCAGGCATGGCTAATGTGCATGACAATGCTAAAAGGGAATGGTTTTTAATACCAACGTCATACCAATGGGATTTTTGAGGAGTCTAACTCCTCTGAGTTTGCTCATTCTTGTTTTCTTGGGTTTGTAACCTGGGGATTGCAGAATCCTCCTGTTCACTGGGGAAATGAAAAATATCTAGTGCAAACCGCCATGACAAGCAAGAAGATAATTTTGGATGCTATAGAACTGGTTGTCCAGGGCTTGTAATTTGCTGAAGTCACATCAGAAGAAAGAGGATGTAAACTTTACAGGCTTCTTAGAAGACAAAATGGAGCCTGCAAAGAATTGGGTGCCTTCCAAACAGAGTTGGGAGGTTCCTCTAGAGAGCTGAGAGGAAGAAACCAAACGTAAGAGTTTGGAAAAAGTATAAAAGGTGTGGTGCAAAGGAATAACCTAAGGAAAAGGAGTAGTCCTGGGGCAAAGGAGGACCGAGGTCAAGAGGATGAGCATGATGGCTGGGAGAGTGGATCAGGACTGGAAGAGCCAAAAAGCCGATGAGCAGCCTCTGGGTTTGGAGTGCAACCACTGAGGAGACAGAAGAGGAGTCATGCAGAACAATGAATAAGAGAATGGAAACTGTGCAAGACAGCTAAGATGGTTAAATTGTGTGAGTAGGCTTGGGGATTAAGATGTATGAGAGAGAAAGAGAGAGACTGCAGTTTCCAAGCAATCATTTTAGGATTGGGGGATTCATTCACTCATTTCAATAGCTAATAATGTTTAAACCTTTTCTTGTGGTTATCCATCTGTGTTAATCTTGCTAGATCTGTATGGTTATTCTTTAATGCAAATAACAAAAAAGAATTGTTCCTGGCTTTGTTTTGGGGATGCAAGTAATAAAGTAAAACTTTTCTTAGCTAGAAGTGTGTTATAGGTCTTACTGGGTTCACAGAACATAGGAGAAATGCCCCATTTGGCTGGAGAGGTGGCTGCAGCCTTGGTTAAAGTGTGTTGGATAGAAATTTTTAAAAAATAACTGACTGGGATCCTATGTTAGGAGTTTCCCTTGGGGGACAGTTTCTTGAACCCAGGACTAGCTATTATGAGAAAACAAAAACAAACTTGGTTGTCCAAGATGAACTACAGGCTCATCTTTGCCTTATCTCCTTCTTCATAAGATTGCTTATTCACTCCTCCCTTCTACTTCTTTTACATTCTGTCTTTGCAACCCGACAACCTCCTTAGGTAGGATTTGTCTGGCCTTGTCCATCACCCTTGCATTCATCATTTCCAGCTAAGACTGGTATGGCAGTCCCTGGTGGTTCTTCCACTAGTCAGGAGGGAAGCGTAGTGTATGCATATGGGAATCACCTCTTGATCATGAGCAGCTTTATGTATGCATTGACTCAATTGGAAAGCTTTTGAGGAGCTGTGGACTGAAATAAGCACTCATATAAATTATATCTATGGTGATGTAATCATACTTCAAGTTGGTTGTTGAAGTTACAAGCATCTAACAATGATTTTGAATATGTATTATATATCAGACCTCTGCTTTACTAATATAATCCAAGGACAAGTCTGTGGGTAAAATGTATCCCAGAGTAGATAAGGTAGTCTCTGAACTTGGAATAAATAACTCATCATTTGTTCATCATTGCAGTTTGTGTTGGACATCTATGGTCTTTTTGGTGCTGATTTCTTAGGTAGTTCTCATAGCATTTTATAAATAGTATTAACCACCTATTTCTATTTTTATAGTTCTTTCTGTGTGCCATTTAAACATTGCATCACTCTTGAGAAATCCCATGTTAACTCTGCTCTTCATTCTGCTAATCCTGTTAACATTTCTTCCCTGTCCAAAATAAATCTATGATTTGATGACTTCATAATGAGTAATTTCACTGACTCATGGATGAGGCCCAATGATGCCGAAATAACAGAGTGTGTGTTGTGAGATCATGAAACAAGCTCTACCCTTTCATACTTGCACAGGTGTTTTGACACTTACCCCTAATCCTCTTTGATGTTAATATATATTTTCCAACTCTGTTGGATCATGTCCTTAGTCTGCACAGCTGTTAGAACTAAAAACTAAAAACAGGCTGTTCATTTAAAACACCAGCAGCACCCAGGAATAATAGCATCTCCATGAAGTCAGAAGGCAATACAAGGGCAGCTTATCGTTCCAATTAGCTTGTGTCCTTTGAAAACTTCTTTGAACTTTGTTTTAATCAAACAACCTTAAAGAAAACAAAAGAGCTGTGCATGGATTAATGTTAAATAATAAACACTGGCAATTTGATGATACTGATCTCTCTAGCTGTTTTTCTTAAATTTTACTCCTTGGTGTGCTAGATTATAAAAAAGCCAATTAAATATGCCAGCATCCTGATGACCCTGCAGATGTTACTGTGCTATAATAGCTGAATATTCTTCAGAGCACAGTTTGGGGAGATGACCATATTGTGATGTTTCATTTCAAGCTGGCCACAGGTTCTTCTGCATCTTCTGGGCATAAATCAACAGCTATGCCTACTCTCTGGCCAAAGACGTGGCATTCATCAACTCTTAAGATGGAACACTAGGTCTCGTTCTGTAAATCTGCATGAAGTCTGTTTTTAGTGCTAGAATGCCAGGAGGAAGAGTGGAATAACAGTTGTGCTGGAGTAGGGGTGAGGTCAGAAATACAAAATATTCAAGCAATGGGATCCTGTTTCAGTTAGAGTATTCCAGTGTTACTTCTTTCAAACTATTTAAACTACCTTCAAACTAGCTTCCAGGTGAGGTGTGTGTGCATGGTACATACTTGCATGGATGAACAGAAGAAGAAAGTTAGGGATTACACTGATTTATAGCTTGATGCGACTTTCAGTAGGGATGGGTGAGTCTATCAATTTGTGTTTCTTACTGTCTCTCATTTTCCAGGGTCAACGTTAGTTCATTTCATTCTGCATCACTGAATTTTTTTTTAAGGAAAACAATCACACCAAAGTCTGCATATTATTTTTCCAAATACATGCATTTTTGGTGATTATCTTTAATATTTAATGTGTATTTATCAATATATGTATATGCACTTTTTCTGTTTCTGTACATAGGTTCTGACTGAAGAACTACAGCACAACATTTGCTGTAATACTGCAGAATATTTCATTTTTAATTTGCCTATTGCTTCACAATGAGATCGATTCATTGTGAATCCATTTGAATTTCTGTCCATCTTATTGGAAACTTCACTAGTCCCCCCACATCCACCCACTTTCACTAGTCCTTCGTGCTGTATCTCCCACTGAGTAAACCTCTTGAATTTGTGTGAGCATAATGACTAACATACTCCACTCATATTTCTCCTTTGTCTCCTAAAGTGGGAGAACTCCCCTTAGTCTCACCATTAACAGAAAAACAAATATGCCTTGTATGAGGAAGGAGCAGTGGGGAAATGGAAAGGAAAACAGCATATGGTTTCAGGTGTAATAGCATGTCAAAAGGAGTTATGCCTCTTTTTTTTTTTTCTTTTTTTGGACATGGAAGATACTACATCTCTTTATCAGGTCAAGTTCACATTTGTTGAAAGGGAAAGACTTCTCATGGAAAAGTAATAATCATGGGCAAATAACCTGGAGAGTGGTGAGGAAGCAACGTTGTTGTTAAAAGTGAATCAGAGAGGGAGAGAGAATGCACATAAGGCGATGGGAAATCTCAACAACATAGTCTTGAGCCCTGACTCGGAAAAAGGGCAAGATACTTATATCTCATGTTTACAGTAGATAAACAGACTCTACGGTGCCATCACTTTCAGCTTTCTTGCAGCTACAAATGACTCACGAAGAACCAGCCAGCTTAGTAACATGTGACCTAGCAGAAGGCAGTTTTCTTTCCTTTTTTTTTTTCCAGATGTGTAACGGAGCCTATAGGGGATTGCGGGCCAGTGTTTCAAGCGTAGCCCTGACGGGTGTAAATGGAAATACCGGCCTTAATTGGCCAGGTGGGAAAGCTGTTATGTGCCCGAGTCCAACTTGATACTCCGTTGAATTAGTTACACAAGCAAGAAAACATCAAACCTGCTGCTGATGATTTTTTAAATGCTAGCTTTGAATTATAGTAATAGGATGGCCTGAAACTGTTTATGCAAAGATGTTAAACTGGATGGCTTATGAAGCTGGAGATGGACTTTGGGGGTGGGGGATGAGGGGAAGAGGGCTGCAGATGTGTTCCTCTCTCATCTGCTACTGTTCGCCTGGGCTAAAATACAATACAGAGGATTAGTTAGGCCAATAAGGCCGAGTTTTAATGTTTTAATGTTCATTAAAACAGATACCTATGCAGACCCATACCTATAAAAGACAATTCAGCCCAATTAAACCCATTCTAACCCCGTTGATTTCAGTGGAAGTGTTAGCCTGATAAGAGAGTGAGGTAGGGAGAGGGAAGATTTAATAATCTGGTTGTAGCTAATAAGCAGAGCTGGGGAAAAACTACAATAGTTCCTTTCCGAAGAAACCTTTGCTATGCATATGTGCATTTCACTCCAGTGCTTGTGTCATATAATACATCATTATAACAAGTTGAAAAGTTGCTGAGACAGGCTACTTCTCCAGTGATGCATGTGTCAGTTCTTTCTATCTGTTTGACATTACCCCGAGACCTAGGCTTAGAGGGTTACCTTTTTCTTAGCAGTTTCTTCTAAATAAGATGCTCTAGCTAGGAAAAAGCTGGTGGTCCAAAAGTGAAAGGTTTTGATTGCTATTGCCTGGGTACATCTTTTTTCTTAAGGAGGTGGGCACCTCTTACTTCATGAGTTTAATTTATGGGAACTTCCCTGGGTCAGAGTAGTTTGAATTATGTGCCTAATTAAGGTCCCCTTGCTGGTAACCTTGCGCAGGAAACCTTGGAATTGGTCAATGCAGAACTCATAGGAGATCAACAACTTGAAGGCTCTGTCACATCCTCTCTCTAATATATCACATCAAAATATCAGACTCACAGATCAGAATTAAGCCTTTTGTTTTACAAGTTTATTTTTTGTTGGACGGAATCAAGTGTTTCCAAGCGTCTCTTCCTGGCATAGTCCACAAATCTTTTGAATAGTCCACTTTGCTTCTAACTATCCCTGGCTTGAGATTCATTTCGTTCCTTATGATGCTTAGCTAACACTTATTTGTACCATTCTGAATTTCCAACCCTGATTTTTATATCCAGGTCCCCCATTCTTTCTTGGATTATGTGGTTGTCTTGCTATCAAGAGAGATGTCTACCCTTAATATTCAGCATGAAGCACTTCCATTCCATGAATTTCTGCATGCGGCCAATGCCATTTTTTAATAAAGAACTAAAAAATCACCACTGTCTGATGAGCTATTGCTTTCTAAGATCTGTAAGTAACTGTGCTGACTAGCTATTCTGAAATCTGTTTTTCACTAAACTGCTAAAAGGTTTTGGTCTTTAATGATAACTCTTTTTTTATCTCGAGTCAGGTTTTTGTACCTTCAAGTCAATTTTTGACTCCCAGTGACTGCCTGGACTAGTCTCTGCAGTTTTCTTGGCATGATTTTGGAAGTGGTTTGCCACTGCCTCCTTCCTAGGGCTGGAGTGACTGGCCCAAGGTCACCCAGCTGGCTTTGTGCCTAAGGCAGGACTAGAACTCATGGTCTCCCAGTTTCTAGCCTGGTGCCTTAACCACTTTGCATCACCTAAATTTAAAATCAGGACTGTGAATGTATATGTATATGTATACACACCCACACCCACAATACAATGAAGATTTTAATACTAAGTAATCAGTTTAAGATCGAAACCTCTATTATACTACTAATATTTTGATGTGAGTCAGAGTGGTTCTTTCTTCAATGTTATACTCAACTTTGGATGAAGAAGCCAAGTAATGTTATGCTTGTAATATTGACATCCTAAATTGTAACTCATATTGATAGAATATTTTTCTTTCTCTTCTCAGTACCTGAAGCTATCTAAATAATAGAATGTTAGTAATCTTTAAGTTTATTATATAAACCTCACTGTTTTGAAACAATACAGTGTATCAAGATTTATAATAAAAAGGAAAAAAATAAAATAAAATCAAGACTGTAGAACATAGCTTAAAAAGAATAATAGTTTTGAACTGTGTTCATGAAAATTGAAAATGAAAGTGCAAGTTGAAATTGAAACTGTTTGCTCATTAGGTAAATTATTCTTATTGCATTTTTATTTTTTTCCCATTTATTTATTTTGCCCTATACTCACCATTTCCATCATCAGCTGTTACCTCACTTTGGTCTGTATAGTGCTTTCACCATTTCTATTCCTGTAGTATTATTTTCCCTTCATCTAGGTTAAAATATTAGGAATTAGTGTGATGGTTTTTGTACAAGGGGTGGATGAGGAGTACGTTTCCTTTTTGTTATTAATTTGTGTTAAAATTAAACCTGTTAATTTGCCTGAACTATGATACTATGTCACTATTGTTTGTGATTATTTTGAGTATGGGATTAAGTTTGTTTTTCCCAAATAATTAAATCAAATTTCCCCAAAAGCAAAATCAGTAGTGCATAAGTCTACTGCATAATTCTTTTTAAAGTGGGTCATGATCATGTGTATACATGCAGATCTCTATGCATGTAAGGATGCAGAATTAGAGCAATAATCATTCCAAAGTAAGCAGCTTCTAGAACATATCATATCATCATATCATATCTTATCATCATCTCTCTCTGTCACTCTCTCTTTTTCCATGTTTGTTCAGTCGTTAAGTTGTGTCATGGACTCTTCGTGACCCCATGAACCATATCCCGCCAGGCCTTCCTGTCCTTCACTGCCTCCCTGAGTTGGCTCAGTTTCATGCTCATTGCTTCAGTGATGCTATCTAACCATCTCATCCTCTGCTGTCCTCTTCTCCTTTTGCCTTCAGTCTTTCTCAGCATCAGGGTCTTTTCCAAAGAGTCCTCTCTTCGCATTAGATGACCAAAGTATCTGAGCTTGAGCTTCATTATCAATCCTTCCAATGAGCAGTCAGGGTTGATTTCCTTTAAGATGGACTGGTTTGACCTCCTAGCAGTCCAGGGGACTCTTAAGAGTCTTCTCCAGCACCACAGTTCAAAGGCATCAATTCTTCGGCGCTCAGCCTTCTTCATGGTCCAGCTCTCACAGCCATACATTACTACTGGAAAAACCATAACTTTGACTATGTGGATCTTTGTCGGCATATGATGTCTTTTTCCATGTATATCATATCATATCTCATCATAATATCACATATATTTAGAAACATCTTCAATGATATGGCAACCTAGATCATGCAAAAAATAGGGTTAGGGTTAGGGTTAATCTATTAAAAATAGATTATCAAGATATGGTCATCATACCATTCACATACATGGTACAATTTCAAGACTTCTTCATGAATGGCATTCTTCTGGGTTCAAGCCTCTTAGATTTCACTATGACTGGAAATATAAGAAAAGCAAAGAATAGCAGGAAATGGCAAAAATAAAACTTCCAGGCACATTTAAATAAAAATGAATTCACTGGGTTCTACCTCAGGGGCATCCTTGAATGGTCAGGTTGAAATTTTCAATCTGCCCTCTGCACTTTTCCAAATTAATTTTTCTGTGCATGAAACTCTCACACATCACCATGTGTAATTTATGTCATTTAATTTATCTTTACTGGATTGGGAAGAGGGAAAGCAAAGGATGGGCTCCAGCTAATCAACACCATCTAATCTAGCTTTGGCTGCTAACTAGAGCCCAACTAGAGATGGAGAAAGTTGAATTACATTAAATACTTTGGAAACAATTAATATATATATAATCACTGCATGCAGGTATTGATACCATGGCAAAAGCTTGTAGATAGACTCAGTTCAGTTATGCAAATAAACAAATGTAGGTTCAGCAGTGCTTTGCATCTGACTACGGAAAACATTAGACATTATTATGATGCTCATATTAATAATATACTGGGTTCCATAGCCAAGCTGTCTGTGGATACACTGAAGCTATTAATCCTTGGGGATTTCAATTTACTACCAGGTGACATTGAGTCTGGGGCACTTCAGGAGTTCATGGCCACCATAACAACCATGGATCTGTCCCAAGTCATCAAAGGTCTGATGCATACTGGTGGTTGCATTCTGGTTCTGGTTTTTATCTCAAGGCAGTTGTGATATCTGGTATAGATATCAGTCCACCAGTCTATTATTGTGGTCAGATAACTCTCTGATTGCTTTTTTTGGGATGATATCATCTCACTTCTCAGGGAGATAGGGCCCATAAGATCAGCTGCCCCAGGCAACCCAACTCTTGGGTTCCAGAGGAAGCTTGGGGCTTTCCCTGTGGTTCTTGTGGTCAGTGCAGTGAAAGCCTTAGTAACAGCCTGCAATGGGTAGGTGATGGAGGCCCTGGACCACATTGCCCCTATGCATCCTCTCCCTCTGCACTGATCCCAGGTTGCACCTTGGCTTTCTGAGGTGCTCCGGGAGATGAAGCACCAGAAGAGATGTCTGGTGTGCTATTGGAGATGAAGAGCAAGTCTAATTGAACACCTATAAGAGCCCATATTTGGGCTTACATCATGGTGATTAGGGCAGCAATACTATTTCTCCACCCTTATTGTATCTGCTGATAGCTATCCAGTGTCCCTGCTTAGGGTGACTTGTTCATTGCTGGGGAGGAATGAGCTACAAGAATAACTACAATACCTCTGTGAATACTATTCTCATTACCTGGCAAGATAAAGTCAGATCAGCTCAATTAGATTCCAATTGGGCAAGTCCAGTTGAAGTGCCTGGGCATGGTTTTGTGGCATTATCTGGTAGGAGCTTGGGTCTGTAACATCTGATGAAATGGACAGGCTTCTTCAGACTGGAACATGTCCATGTCTTTAGTAGCTCCATGTCTCTCCTGGGTTGTTAAGTCTGCCTGGGAAGTGACTTGTGATTGGGTCCATGTGGTAAAGTCAGCTTCTTTGAGGGGGTGAGGGTTTCCTTCAGCCTTGAAGGAGGTGGTAGTGTACCCCTCCTTAAGTAGCCATTGCTGGACCTAACTATTCTGGACAATTTCTCTCCTGCCTCCAACCTTTCCTTCTTGGTGAAGGTTGCTGAGCAGTTGGTTGGGCAACAGTCTGGTTTTAGGCCAGTGTACTGTACAGAGACAGTATTAATTGTACTTGTCTGTGACCTTTGGTGGAGCCAGGTTGGGGATGGTACATCCATCCTAGTCCTTCTTGATCTTTTAAGAACTTTCAATATCATTTATCATAGGATCCTTCTAGACCAGCTGTGATGACTAAGGAACCCTTTCATTGTGGTTGGTTGCAGTTGGTGTTGATGTGTGTGTGTGTGTGGGGGGGAGAGATCGAGCCCATAGCCTCAGGGCTCGATCTCCTGCCATTGGATGAAGTTATCCATCAATTCAGGGTCAGGTATCATTAATATGTTGATGATATCCACCTATAAATCTTGACACTGACCCAACCAAGTGATATTGTCAAGGTCCTGTCCCAATCTCTAGAGGCTGTGGGGGTCTGGATGGAGAGGAACAGATTCAAGCTCAATCCTGCCAAGGTGAAGTGTGGATATTTGCCTCCATCCCCCAATTCCGGGGACTTTCCATCTTCAGTATTGAATGAGTTGCATTTCATAAGTGGAAAATTTCACCCTCAGGTGTGGAATAAGACTCACAGCTCCTCCTATGAGGAGGAGCTGGTCTTCGCACAGAATCATCTAGTGCACCATTTCCCCATTTCCTGGATTAGAAGGTCCTTCAGATATGTCCTAGTCATCTCACAAATAGACCACTGCAATGTGCTGTATATGGGGCTGCCCTTGAAGACTATTCAGAAGCTATAGCTGTAATGGGCATGCCACACTATGCCATGTTCCATAAGCTGCACTGGTTACCACTTAGCTTCTGGATACAATTCAAGATGCTGATTATCAGCGATAAAGCCATTCATGGCATAGGGCCTGGCTATCTGAGGGTCCACCTATTTCTGATTGTTTCTTCATGTCCAATGAGATCAGGCAGAATGGATATGATTTGGGTCCCTTCAAAAAAACAGTGTTGTGTATTGGGATCCAGGAACTGTGCCTTCTCTGTTGCAGTGCTAGCCCTCTGGAACAGCCCCCTCCCAGAGATCTGTACAGATCCCACCCTGATGACATTCAAAAATTCATTGAAAATTTGACTGTTCTCCCAGGTTTGGGGGTAGGGTGATGATTGAGCCCCAGTAAGATGTTTAATTGTTTATAGAATTTGTCTTCTGGATACTTATATTTCTTTTTATCTGTTAATTGTTCTTACTTTTTAAAATGGAAGTCACCAGCAGTCATCTAGAGTTTGGCAGCCACAAAATTGTATTGTAATCAATCAATCAATCAATCAATCAATCAATCAATCTTGGTCAATCAGTTTCCTTTATATAATTATCTGCTTGTGTCTGCTACATTTTAATTTTTTTTTAAACTATTCATGAGACAGTTTGAAGGCACCTAAACACACAACAGGTTCAGAGAGATCTTTTGCACCTCAGATACCATGTATACCACCAGTAGAACTCCAATTGCAAGGGACTGTAGTTATTAGAATCCAAAATACCTGGAAGGTATCAGGTTGCTTGACCAAGGATAAGAAATTCCTCCTGGTTTTCTTAATAATCATGGGGTGTGTGGGGGTGTGTGGGGGTGTGTGGGGGTGTGCATGCACACATGCTCATGTAATAGCCCAATTTTGGCCTTTTATTACTGTATTTATTAATTTGATTTTAAGCATTTTGTAATACTCTAGAACTTTTTCTTAAACTACAGTTTCTATGCAGGTAACTGAACAAAATTAATAGGAAAATACACAGCTAATGCAGCACTAAATTGATTCCTTTATGGAGAAAGAAACACACAAAAAAGAGGTAGAATTCTGCAGATAATTTTCAGCTCACACTGTTGAGAAAGTATATTGTGGGTAACTTATGAATTCTATCAGCTCAGCTGTTCACCTGGAAAAATCATTATTTTTACCTTGCATAGACATTTCTAACCACTGGAAAACTGTCACCTGTATCACATTATTTTCTGCTATGAAGGAGATTAGTAACAAGAAAAGGAAGTAAGGAATATTGTGTTCTCCTATCTTTCCTGGTCTAAATAATATATTGAGCATATATCTTTAATTTAAATGTATTCACAGAACTCAAGGAATTGAAATATTGTTCTGCAGTGAAAGGATCCTGTATTCTGAGCCAAGATCCAATTCTACTGGAGCTCAGTTAGAGAGTTATTTATAAATAATTGTCTTGAATTGTGGTCACAGTTAATTCATGCAGAAAAATCAGGTAACTAAACATGAGGTTACACAGTTAATAAGTACTAAACCATCCCAATCAATAGCTGACTTTCACTCTCTTTCTCTATCTTACATGTATGTGTGCACGTGCACACACACACACACACACATTCTGACTTATGCATTCTTCCTCTTTCACAAATATTAGAGTCCAGCATTATCTGAGTGGTCGAAAATTTGGAGCAGAGAAAAAGAGTACCATCATTACACAGAATAAACTATAAATTTAATTGTCAGAATAATATGGCAACAGGCACAACTTAGATGATTCAAGACTGAAATTCATGGAAGATAAAACTATCAATGGCCTTTGGTCATGATAGCTACATGATGCTTCCAAGATCAGAGAAAGCATGCCTCTGAATAAGAAAATCTGAGAATAGCTAGAATGGGCTAGTACTTTCAGATCCTACTGGCTGATGACTGGTGGGAAATAAAATCTTCAGCTAGATATATTTTTAATTTGATCCAGCAGGGTTGTAATAATTATGATACCAGCTTAGGCTGGAGAGACTCAGAGTCAAATCAGTTCTCAGTCATCAACACTCACTGGTTGACTTTGGGCTAATTAGCATCTCCCAGCCCAACACAGAAGTGTTGCCGTAGGGGGAAAATAACTACAAGAAATGCCTTAAGCATCTAGCAGAAAGGCGGAATATATAACTGTGTTGTTGGCCTTGTAAGTAGGGCTAAAATATCATATCCAATACCTTAAGTTTAACTGTACATTTCAACCTAATTAAATTTTATGAGAGTTCTGAATTTTCAGTCCAAATTTCTATAGCCTTATAAAGTTTAAACAAAACATGCTATAAGGAGTTAAAGGAAAAAGGCTTAATCATGAGGCCAGGCCCTTTGGTCAGGAGTGGGATAGCAGATTATAACACCAATTGCCATCACCATCACCATCATCACACAATTCATTTTGTAGTGTAATACTTCCAGTGAGTATGGAACTCGTAATCTCACTGTTTCTTTTTTAATTTAGCTCAGGGTGGCATTCTTCGAATACACTTTTATCATGCTAAATTTCAAATCTTCAACCACCACCACCACTGCCAAACAAAAACTTACAGAAATATTTCTCTGATACTTTTCTATCCTAAGGCGATATAACTGAAGGTAGTAAAATGTTACAAAACAAAGCCACGCACGTAATACCAGAAGAAGGATTGTTAAATCTCCTTCCCCAGATTTGTTGTTGTTGTTTTTTGACTGGAAGGAAAAAAAAAGCTAAAGAATAAAATGATTTCTAGCAAAATTCCCCCCATCTTTTTTGTTTCCTTGTTAGTTTCATACACTTCATAGGAGCACGTACATCTTCGGTAGATCAGTTTTTGTTTTCTGTTTTTTAAAAGTTTAATGCGTTTGACTGATTCAGGCAAAAGAGCAGAGATTGGCAAAAAGCAGTATTTCTCTGTGTATTATTTGTCCTAGCATCTGTTTAATGGAAGGAAAATAAAGCATTGCAAATGGTAAGTGAGTGATAACTGAGGACATTTTTCACTCCAGTGTTGATGAGGTTGGAAAACAAACTCCCCCAGTTTGCTGCATTGGCCTTGATTCTCATAAAACCCCAGCCGGCATAGCCATACCAGCAGGAAATCATGCAGTTTGATTTCAGCACATCTGGACAACTTCATACTGGAGAAAATTGCCCTGGAAGAACTGTTACAGCTCTACTTAAGTTTAAACTCTACAGTGAAAAGAACATTGAGGGTAAGAAGTTATTCATCTTGACAAGAAAAGATGAACAGACAGACCCAGGCAAGACTCAGGCCAACCTCTGTTTGGGAAAAGTATGTTTATTGTCAAGTTGTATTAGAGAAATAAATGTGGCGTGCCCTTTCATTTACCTCACATTTTCTGTTATGACTGTTTCTGGACACTTACTCTATCTTAAATTTGATCATGTCCTATATGACCCAGGGCATAATTATCTACATTTGTTGCCAAATGTAGTTGCCCATCCTGTTAGATTTAGTAGGGTGGCATTCTCCAGGGCCTTCTAAGAAAGCAATGTGATCTTCTAGGACCTTGTAGACATTCTTCCTCTGTGGTGGCCCCTTCTCCTTGGAATAGTATTCCTTGAAATCCACACAGGGCCATTCCTACCAACATTCAGCCTTAAAAATGTGTTTTGTTTTGTTTTTTCAGCAGACCCTGAGGTAGGCTGTTTTGTGACCCCTCACTGATAGTGATATTATATATTTTAATAGCTTGGTATTTATGGAGTAATATAACTACTAATACATAGTATGTTATTGGTTTTACTGTTTTCTTTGGTTTGTTTGTTCTGAATGCACTGCATGTGCATTGGTAGTTGAGACAGCTAACAAATGCAATAAATAAAATTACAGACTAAATGATCCTGAAGAACAGAAATCTTCTGTTTTGTTGTTGTGACTGTGAACATAATGCAGCTAATTGTTCTATCCCAGGCCAAACACACACAAGTACACAGGGAGGTGATTGCAAGCTTTACTAAATGGTTTTGCAAAGTCAATAAACGAGTGGCAAGAAGAAGCGAGTGTGAACACACATGCACGTGCGGTAGAGAAACAAGTCCCCTAAAGTTTAGGAAGCTTGCCTTAAAAGAGTTCCCATCCAAAACAATGGCCAGAAGAGTGGTCAAGTGAGTCTGTGGGTCAAAAGCTTGGTAGAAGGTTCGTCAGCTGGTCCAGTTCCAGAGTCAGGGTCGTGAGGTTCGCAGGTCAGGAATCAAGATGCACAGAGTAGGAGTTAATGGGTGGTTGTTGTCAATGGTGATACTGGAGCTTGTTGTTCTTAGGAGCAGCCCCAGGGTCACTCATTTGAAAGGGTGAGTCTCCTTCCTTGTGAGAAGCCTTGCTAAGCACCTCTGCTCTTCTCTCCTCTCTGCACAGCAAGCCCTTGCACAGGGAGGGGGTGGCAGCTCAGCCTCTTCATCTTCAGAGACTGGTGGCAGCTGTGCCTACTCATAACTGGACAGCCCCACCTCCTCTGCCTGCAACTGCTCAGACAGTAGTTCATCCGGTAACTCTGGAGCTGGGTGCTCATTGTCGGTCTTCTCCTCTGATTCTGAGAAGAAAGAACATTATGGGTGTATGGATTCTAGGCTGAGGAACACAAGAAGAGATTTCTTCACTTACACATTTATAACTGCTGACCACTCAATATTTTTGACAACTGGGAGTAGTCACAAATATACTAGGTTCTGTTCAGTGGGAGGAAATAACCCATTTTCCATTTATTTCTTTAGAGGGCCACTTACAGAAGAAGGTGAAGAGTGATCCTACAGCTGAGAATGTCGTCTATAGGCTTTGAAGAATACCTCCCAGGTAAAGCAAGTGCTACGAGATATGGATAGACTAATAGCTTGATTCAGTTTAAAGTTGTTTATGCATATGTTTAACTTCAAAACAGTACTTTTATTATGTAAACAAAACAAAAGAATTACTTATCTCTCTCTCTCTGTATGTGTGTGTGCGTTTGTGTGTATATATATTAGAGAATACAAAACTGAAAACATACATACACACACACACATAAATATACAGAGAGAGAGAGAGAGAGACAGAGATTTTTAGATCAGAGAGACTGATCTGCTCTGCTTGTGTTATCTTCCTTTAAAGTATTATCTTGATCATTCTTGGTTTTCTGTCCTCCTAAATTATTGGAAATCATAGCCCTTTCAGAATTGGAGGATACAAGTTAAGGAAGGTTGCAGATATTTCCAGTTCAGATTTTATGTAAAAAGGCTTCTCCAACTAACAATTATATAAAATATTGTTTAAGGCAACAAATGGACAATAATGTGATTTTGAGAAAATGTTCCATCTGACAAACTACTTTATCTTTAATTTTGTCAATAGACAAAATATCTACTGTAAGAAGAACTTCTCATCCCCCTTGGAATTTATCATACAGTTACCCATAAATCATAATGAAATATTAAGCAATTAAAATATACTGAAAAGTTCTTTGATGGAAAATATGAGTCTTTTTGTATTGCAACAAAAGGGTAATGCTGGAAAATGTGGTAAGAAGATAAATATCTGTATTCCATGAGAGAATCACATTCTAATTATGATGTTTTCATCAATCACACATGAAACAGTCTTTCTGTGTTAATAAGATCGTTCAGAAGATATTTTATATAGTAAATATTTTGTAGCAGTTGAACTGATTTTATACAGTAGGTTACAGTCATAATAAACTTTTTTTTTTTTTTAGAGAACACAAAACTGAATAGATTTTACAAGTTGTACCTAAGCACATGATTTCTTTGGAAGTAGGTCCAGTGAGATTTGCTCCTTACTTAGTGAATTTCAGACTGTATTTAAAATCACACTTAGTTTCACAAAAATAAGAAAAGGGGCTAATTCCCAGTAGGTTCTGGAATTCAGAGAAATGGAAGGATGGGCAGGAGAAAACTTCTACTTCCATATTTGAATGTTTGATAGATTAAGATGGCACCCCAGACTGCAATGCCCTAGAAATATGTAGCAAGTCATTCATTATTTCTAAAAATGAAAACATATATGAAAAGAGGTGGCTATGTGGTTGCTAGGAGTCAAAAATGACTTGATGGCACATAATCAATAAATCATTTTACACTTTCTTTTTATCACTTTTTGGAGTTGCTGAATCTAGGGTGTGATTCCTTTTTGAACCATTGAACCAGTACTGCTGTCACTTATTTGTTCTTCCCGCCCTGTGTGTGGACCTCTTTATGTACTATGTATGCTTCAACACACTACAACAATTTACAGTGGGTAAGACTGGAGGACTATAGGGGATTGGTGTGGCTAGCTCATGTGGTCTTGCAGCCCTTGGTGTTATTTATTCAAGATGTAATGATACGTATTCAGGGGGTATATGGACGTTTTATATACTGTATGTCTGTATCATTCTTCCTTCCTAATGATAATCCTTAATTTTGAGTACCCTTCTATAGACAGGATTATATATTATACTAGATTCAAAAACGCTGAAATGATTGTGGTTTTGGATCAGTCATATTATGTCCTCTTAAAGTACAAAGAGATATTAGATTCCAGTATAGACTTCTAATACTTATAAAGTGAAATTACCTGGAGAGAATTAATCTCTCAAACTGCAGACCTTCAGTGATTCCTTTCTACAATTTAACATTTTATTACAGTTGAAATCCTTGTATGCTGCTAATGTATCTGTTCTTTCTTTATCTTCCCACAACACTAATAAAGATATTACATTTTGTAATGTCTCATCAGGAAAAAAAATCTATCCCATATGACATTGTAAGCTGATTTTTATATTTCAAATGAACTTGAAACTCAACACTTTGGAAGGTTATATACAAGCTGCAAAAATACAGGAATGCATGTATAGGTAGTCCTAGTTTAGCAACCACAACTGGGACGAGCAGCTCGGTTGTTAAGCGAAGCCATCGCTAAGTGAAACCACAACTGTGCTTATGATCTTACTTCAGCTTTCCTTTGCTTTATAGACCTGAGAAGGTTGTAAATGCAAGAATTGGTTGCAAAGTTACTTTCTCATTACTGCTGTAACTGTGAATGGTCACTAAATGAGGCAGTCATGACTACCTGTACATGAAGTTCCTTACATAAACTCATAAGCAAAGTTATCACAATTGATAAACTGTGAAAATCTTTTAGGGGAATCCCTAGTGTACTACCAACAGTTCTACTGAGATATTAAATCCAAATGGAAGATGTAATCATGCAGGAAGGACAAGGCAGTGAAGCTTGGCTTTATCTTCCCATGTTTTCAATCAGCTAACCTTGTTGAATTGCACTTGCTGTTTAGTAGGGATGAAACATTTTTGACATGGTTGGGTTGTTGCCCCAGTGCCCAACCTTCTTCCTTCCTCATCCAGATTTAGAACCTCTAATGGCAGAAATTCTAAAGGGAAATCAGAATAACATTCTTTTAATCATCCTGCAGAGATGCATACCATTTTGGAAACATTAAACAAGTCACACCTGGACTCCATAAGCAAGCCACATCCACATTTTAATATTTCTCCAGTTATTTATATATAGAATAAAATTGCCCATTTTTCCACATTCTTACAGCCATTATTACTTCCTTTCCATCTTTTTTTGTTCTTGGAGGCTAACTTTTGTAACATTTATTTCAATGCCACTCTTCAACGTATAGATCTCTAAAGTACTCCTTCCGGCATTGTGTCACTTCAGATTCTTTCCAAATCATTTCATCACTTTCATTTTCAATTCCATTCCCTTTGCTGGAGACATCTTGATTTGCCATTTCCACCCACTTCCAAAAGATTTTTTTTTTAATTTCTATCAGAATCACTCTGCATTTTCTCTGCCTCTTTTAATCTTAACCATTCTTTGCTCACATTGAGTCCTTGTCTATCTATAGATATTATACAACATCTTTCTTTTATCCTCAGTTGTACAGCAATCATTCTCTTAAATGCACTTTTTCTCACCTACAGCCTTTCACCTCTTTATTCTACAAAGTATACTCTTTCATACTTCCAATCAGCATATCTCCACATGCCCAGGTGGAATTCAATGTGTCCTCACAGATTCCATATCCTTTTTCCTTATGTCCATTCTCCATTCATTTTACAGGGAAATTAATCTAATATTCTTTCATACAGTTTTTCATTTCCTGCAGTTCTATTGTCTCTGTACTTTCTTTCACTTCTTTCATTTTCTTTCATGTTCATCCCCCTGCCCCCAGATCTTATTACAAAATTATGTGCTTCAAAAATTATCTCAATCTTTCATCACAAATAATCAAATCAAATGATCAATCAGATTCATTCCTTTTCCATTTATATGCATGGACTTATGTATGCTTAAACCGCATGTTCAAAGCAGATTTTTTTTTCACAGATGCTCACCAGATCATTACTATTGTCATTCATTCATTCATTCATTCATTCATTCATTCATTCATTCATTCATTCATTTTTTTTTCTCTGCTGTCTTGGTTTGGTCCCTTCCATCCATGTCATCAAAGCAGATTTTTTTCTGCTTTGATGACATGGATATGAGAAGAGCCATGGATATGGAAGAAACATATTTCAACCATGGCTCTTCCACTATCACGATTCCCTGGAGCATAACAGTTGACTATTAACAAACCTTGAATTCTTACTTTCATATGCATCCATAATAATCTTGCATACATGCATCAATTCTATTCCACAGGGTCAGACAACCTTCACTCAGATCTATTATGTCCTTCTTCATTCTCTTACTGTTAGAGCTACCCAACGTATCTATTTTTGTCTTTCATCCATTTCAGTTATTAATTCATGTTGTTTACAATTTCTGCCTCTTACAGTCCAAATCACAATTTATATTTATAAATCGGTATCACTTTTGGGAATTAAAATAGAAACACTCCCCTGTTAAACATTGGAGAAGGTTTTACTGGGAAGCTTGAAAGCCTGTAGCTGATTTACACACATGATGATCCTGAAGATCTATTTAAATCCAAAATATATTTGACCAGAGAATAAGGAACACTTTCCCACAGCAACTGGGTTTGTCTTTTTTTCTTTTTGCCCTGTTTTTGTTTAATATTGAATTTAAGCATATGACTTCTTTCATTTGGCCTACTGAAATTGTATTTCTTTAACTTTCCATTGTTTTACTGGTGTGTTTTATTGTTAGTGGATTATTGTGAAATGTTGCTATAAAATATTGTGAATTTTGACATTGTTGTGAGCTATTATGAGCAAGGCTTTCCATGGCAAAGTGACATGCAGATAAATTGGTGGTGATGTAAATTTTTATAGACCACTGTGGGAACAACTACAAATGTGGGAACAACGGAGAAATGTATAAAAAGAATCTGGGATTCTTAAAGGGCCATTTAAGGAGAAGAATTGTTCATGTAAGATAAACCCTTAAGAGAGAGGGGGGAAACAGGCAACAGCCATCATTTAAAACCACTCAAGGCCAATTACCACCATAGGAATTTATTATTAATAAATATTATTATAATATTATTATAATATTATTATAATATAATATTATTATAAATTATTAATAATAATTTATTATTAGTTTGTTTTTAAATAATATGTATTTGTATTGTTTGTTACCCATTTGGGTGGAAACATTATCCCAAAAGGCAGGATATAATTATATGTATGCATTTCACAGCACATACCTGTTGTATAATTATATGCAAATCCCATATGGTTGGTATGCATTATTTCATTTTGCTCATTTGTGTTTTAACTTATATTTTCATCTATGTTTCAAAAATACACGTTTATTAATGTGCTTATTTTATTGCTTTTTTCAGTCATAGACTAGCATAAAACAAATGACAAAACAACCACTCTAAAAGAGAAGAATAAAGTATCATATTGTTAGAATAAAAGAGAGTAAAAATAAAAATTATTAGTGTAGAAATACAAAGTATAGGGATTAAAACCAGGGAGAAATCTATAAATTTAACTTATTTACAGTGAAGCAGTTTACAGTAATGCAAAACATTAAAATTAAAACCAAAAATAAGACAGTAAACCTGGATCTCAACAGCATCCTGATAGAACTTAGTTCTAAACCATTTGATGGTATCCATTAGTTTCATGTAGATACTGAAAAACATTGGAGATAAAATTGAGCCCAGCATGATTATTTCGAAGCGGCACTTTCCAATATCTATACTGAATTAGAACAATGAAGAAGAACCACTATGAAAACAAGATGATTTGGTTTCTCTAAGACTGGCTATAAGCTGAGAACACTTAATCACCTTAGCCAACTATGGAAGATTAGAGACTGGCCTATATTGACCCCTACCTGAGGAATCTAAGATAAGCCACTTAAAAAATATTCTAATAATCTATCTCAGAGAAACAGTAATGATAACAATTAATTCAGACCAATTCTAGTATTATCCCAACAGAGACTGTTTGCCAAGTTAGGGAAGTGCTTGGATAATGAGTGATCACAGAGCTTGTATACATTTCCAGGTAACTTGAACTGATATTGATCCAGTCTAACTCTTCAAGATAAAGTTTTAGACGTTAGTCTGACTCTGATTAAATAGTGATATACCGACTAGCCCAAATGGGAAAGATCCTATGGGCAAAATATCATTAAAAACCAAGCTTTTGTAATCAAATTTTTGGGAGCATGAAAAGACAGGAATTCAAGTCTGTACCCTTGCAGCCAGAAACCACTCAACAAGTTTGGAGGTTCCACATACAATATATACGGAGAAAAAACTAGATTTTTGATACATGTATTGTCACAGTGTACATCTTCATGGGTTTTATAACATGCCTTACCAGATTCAAGTTGAATCTTCCTCTGTCTATTCAGTAACTATCTATCTTAGCTTCATTTGCATGAAGCAGATCAGAGAGAATGCTTAACAGCAATTGTGTCAACTAGCTAAACTCCCTATTCCAGATATAAACCAGGGCATCTTGAAAATTTCTGCTGAGTTTAACCCCAAAACCTGATGCTTCCTGAACTCAAAACTGAGCCAATAGTTTCCTTGGACAGACCATCCTAATAGCCCCATTACACTTACATGAGATATAATCATTAAGTATCCTATAAGAAATGTTATTTATCCATGTAGAAAGTTCATCACATTAGGATCCCATTATATTTAATCATGGGGTCTTTTTTTCAGTTTTAGAAGATGAATACATTAATTAGAATTTAATTATCTGGCCAACTTAATCTCAACTAACCACGTGTAATTATTTACATATTTTAGAATTACAAAATATCAGATTTACTAGAAGTGTAATACTGTCTATTTTTTTAGATGTTGGAATCATAACTCCCAGAATTCCCAGACAGTATGGTGTTCTGGAGCTGTATTCCCAGCCCATCTGGGAGGTGCCTAGTTCAGGCATTTATTGCAAATGTGCATAAACTTCCAACACTACTTAAATTTTCCTCTTTGTGGTCAATCTTATAAATGATGTCATTCAGCTTAACCCAGTTAAATACTGGGTTTGGGCTCTGGTTTGCATCTGGATCTAGTTTTCATTTTCAGTCATATAAACAGACAACAAAGAAATTAGAATCATAACCTTAGTGTTTTTTGTTTTTTTGCAAGTTTGGGCATTACGGCAATATTTCTCACAGAGAGGAAGCTTCATCAATATGTTCTTATTCCCACATCCTATTTCCTTCAAATTATATCACCCTGGAGCGCTGTATATAATGTCTATGCAACTTCTTATGTTTACAATCTTTAAAAAGTTGTGGTGATTATATCCCTGTAAATTCTTGTTTAGCTAAGTTATGCATGCTTAATTTTTTAAACATTTTCTCTGTGGAACAGAGATTAGCATGATGAAATTAAGCTGCTCTATCCCTTTAATTATTATTTCCTGCTGCAGTCTCATTTTTTTTTAATTAAAAAAATCCCTTTGCTTGGTACTGAGCAAGAAAGAATTAAGCATCAGTTCACAATTACATTTAAATCACCAGATTGATCTTTACAATTCCTCAACATTTGACAGCACAGCTTTTCTTTATATATGTCATTCTTCAAGTTAAGTCATCAGTGTGAAAGAATGTAGTCTTGTCTTTGGAAAAGGAGCAATCAGCTATTAAGGGAGGGAAAAGAAAACTACTTGGTTCTAAGAAAAGGAGAGTGTGAGAAGTAAACTCAAAGTTACCCTGCCTTGATTTTGTTTGGCATGAGATACGGTAGGGAGAAACTCTGAAAGGTTTTTGAAGTTCTGTTATTCTACCCTACATGAATAAAGAGCATTGCTGAAACCCCTGTTGCTTTTGTTCTTTCACTTGCTCTTCCTTGAAGGGTTGACATCAATCTTGAAAGTCTCCCTACTGTCTCAGCAGAGAAACATTGGACCTTGACTTCTAGATCTAGAATATGGTGAGGCACCTCACTGTCTGCAGAACAAGTGGTAGAAGAATTATTATAGCATTAACAGTAGGTTGATATAGAGATAATGAACTTGTACAATGCCATCATACAACTAGCACAGAATGTGAGACAAGGCTTATCTCAGCTGGGAGAACCCCCCCTCCCCAAGTTACTGAACATCTGTTCTTGCTCTGCTTTCCTGGAAGTTTATTAGATAACTCTTGGGAGATTGGTAAAAATCAATTCCTGATTTTCACTACTCAGAGCAAATTGCTCATGGTGGGAATTTCCCACAGATCTGGCCAAGTTCAACTTCATTTTTAGTCTGCTGAAAGAAGAAGCAACTGCATGGGCAGGTCTGCCC
Organism: Python bivittatus; assembly: GCF_059951505.1. Classification (NCBI taxonomy): domain Eukaryota; kingdom Metazoa; phylum Chordata; class Lepidosauria; order Squamata; family Pythonidae; genus Python; species Python bivittatus. The sequence goes on from NW_028277073.1 coordinate 8,257,411, forward strand.
ATGGACAACAATGCTGCAGTATTATATAATTACCAGAACCTCATTCATTTAGAGCTGCTTTTGATGATTTGTCCAGAAGAACAGCCATAAATTAGGGGGCTTGAAAGCTGAAGCAAGGAAATCCTTGAGTTCATGAGTACCTAGCTGATTTCTAGTTACATGCCAGATATAGTTGCATGCATTAGTAATGTGGTTTTACCTGATCACAGTTTAGGGAAGGTCTTTCTGATAAACCAAATAATAAATTAGGAACACAAGGTAGAGCAAAGAATTTGGAAGAACTGTTCAGCAATGGGGGTTAATCGATGGACAATTGGAAGAGTTGAGCCATGGAAGGAATAATAGAGGGAGGAGGGTTCACATTCTTTCATTGACCTTACCACCTATGACTACCCCAATTGTATGGAGGCCATGCATATAGGAGCAGTGAAGAGATCCTTTCTGCAGCAGAGAAACAACAAAGGAGGAGGGATCTCAGTTTGTGTTTTTGTTCTGGAGCTCTTGGACATCCACCCATGGTTTCTCCCACTAAAGCTGGAAAGTGCTGCATCTGTGGATATATAAGCCACCTGAGAAGTAAATGCCCAAATCACTGAAGAGCCTTATCTTCAGGTAACTTTGCAGGCTACCTTCCCTACAGCTCAAAGAGATGCCAGCAGGCAAGTGTGTTTGATATCTCTGTTACTCTTCACACCCTCACAGATGCAGAAATATTTATTTTTTATTTATTATTAAAGTTGTATGCCACTCATCTCCCCCAATGGGAGAGCTCTCCTCTTTTGATTACCAGTCTCTTGATGGCCAATCTTTTCAAGCTGGTCCCCTTTTGCAACATATAACTACTCTGCAGTTGAGAATAAATGGTCACACAGAATTATGGCTGGTCTGTATCAAAGCCTCCCTACACAGTGCTGAAAATAGGTTGACTGTAAACTCATAATCTAAACATCCATTGGGAAAAGGAACATTTTCTTTTTCTCCCAAAAGTGGCAATATTGAATTCCTTTCCTTCCTGCTCCCCACCTCCAATGCTATTAGAACCTCCTGTATTCCTGGAAACGTATCTATATTTTGCTGATATTTTGGAAAAAAAGAAACAAACTCCCCCCCCCCCCAACTGGCCATGTGACTGCACAGTCAACTTGCTACCTAGAACCCAGATTCCAGCTAAATGGCAATATCCCATGTCTACCCAAGAGTTAACAGTGTAAAGGAGGTTCTAGATAATATCTGAAGAAAGGATTTATTCACCCTTCATTATCTCTTTGTTTTTCATAAAGAAACATAATTCATCTTCGAGAGCACTTTGTGTTATAGACTTCTTAATTCGTCATTATTAGGGATCACTACCCTGTTACTAAGTTGGAAAGTTGATCTAAGTTTGAACTAAGTTTGATCTCTCTCAACTGGATTATTTGAGTTGGATTGGATCTCTACAGATGGGTCATGCAAAGGGTCCACTGTCACATGGCAGGCATCTAGAAATTTGAGCTCAACAGTTCCAGGCTCTGCTAACTTTTATAGAAGATTCATCCTTAATTTGCAGAAACCACAAGACTGCTAATACAACTGAAGAAAAGGCATACATTTAAATGGTCCACTGTAGAGCAAGAAGTTTTTCAGAGCTTGAAGTCATTTTTCCTCCAAGCTACTACTCAGATATCTGCATCCCAGTCACCCCCTTTATTGTGCAGACTGTAGCTTCCACCCCCACCACTTGACATTTAGAGCTCTTGCCTCCATTGTGTCTGAGCCTTCTGACTTCCTCCAAGAGAGACAGGTTGCAGAGTTCCTGTTAGATTTGACCAAAATGGCTTAAAAACATGGAGAAAATAGACAAGTTGGCACCAAGATTGTGGTGGGGGATTTTACTTTCCTTCCACCAGGCCCAAATTAATTTATTGATTGATTGTGTGCCATCGAGTCATTTTCAACTCCTAGCGACCACATAGATTTTCTCCATGATGATCTATCCTTAACCTGTTCTTTCAAGCCTCCCAATGATGCACTGATCTCCACTGTAACTGAGTCCACCTACCTTGCTGCTGGTCATCCACTTCTTTTCTTTCCTTCCACCTTTCCCAGCAGTAGAGCTTTCTCCAGAGAGCTAGTTCTTCACATGATGTGCCCAGAGTAGAATAACTTGAGCCTGGTCATTTGTACCTCAAGTGAAAACTCTTGGTTGAAACCAGGCCCAAAGCTTGCACTTAAAGTTTATTGTCCCCTTCCCTGTTACACATCAGTTTATCCCAGCAACCCCCTATCTGCAAATGCCTGCTGCTAGGCTCACTTAGTATTTCATAAATTACTCCTTGTTTGAGAGGAACTGGCTATTTCTTGTATTCTGCACCCATTCCTTCCCCCCATCCACCAGTTTTGCTGGATGGGGAAGAGGAGTAAAAAGTAAAATATATTCTGGATTTTAGATACAGGATCACACAGTTAGAATATCTGATTCACTGGAAGGGCTACCCTGAAATTTGTTTGTTTAATCAATTTAGAGGCCATTTTGCTCCTAACAACTCTGGGTAGCTTACAATTCAAAGAGTAAGAACAATATGATAAAAGAAAAAGAATTCATAACCATACCAAAGATGGACATATACATAAAAAAACTCGATCAAACAGGGGTTCAATCCTCAACCTGCCTCATGGAGAATAGCTAGCTTCAGTAGCTTCCTGAATGTCATTAGGGTGGAAGCCATCCATATGGAAACATTATGGGAAAAGGCAAAGGATGTCACAACTTGCCCACCAGTTCCATCTAAAATTCCTAAACAAATCCCATCCTCCAAAACTGGTTCCCAAATCACCAGACATTGATGAAGAAGACTCTTTGCTTCCAGCCCTGTTGTACTTCCAGCTGCAACTGCTGTGTAACAGGAGGAGAAAGACACTTTCCAACTCCATCTAGATCTTCCTGGTCAGACTTGTTCATTGATCCTGATGAGCTGCTGGGCCCATCTTCACAAGATGGGGGGGGGGGGTGATTATCTGTCCATTCTCCTTAGTGAATTGCTACGCCTGTTTGTGCAGAAGAGAGGAAAGTGATTTTGATGGGAAGGTGGTGTGAAGGAATGTAGACTTTGCCTTGAAACTCAAAATAATCCCACCTTGATTCTGTTTGGAATAAGTTTGCCAACTTTCAAGGTTCTTCTCTTCTCTTCTCTTCTCTTCTCTTCTCTTCTCTTCTCTTCTCTTCTCTTCTCTTCTCTTCTCTTCTCTTCTCCTGTCCTGTCCTGTCCTGTCCTGTCCTGTCCTGTCCTGTCCTGTCCTATTTTCTATTCTATCTTTACAATAATAAAGAGCAATCTCTCTGCTTCTTTTTCTTGTCCTTGACTACCTTGAGCACAACAGCTTATCAGACATATTCAAGGGTTTTAAAGCATTTTGAGATTAATCTCTTGGGGTTCTAAAACACACCATATGTATCTGTAAATTATTGACAGAGGCAAAAGGTACCTCTCTTTACTCAAACATAATTCTTTTAAGGATTAAGGCAGGCAAGGATTATTTCAAAAGATTACAAAGTTTATTGTGGTGGGATTCATACAGTGAAGAGCCAAATGTATTTCTATACAGTGTTATGGTTTGTAATGTAATTGCTTAATGTTCTTTCTGAATCATACCCATGTAAGAACTGGCTGAGTTGTCCATTTTGGATAGCTGAAGGGGCTTCAGCATGAATGTCCCTTTTGTACTCTTCCCAATCTAATATTTTCTTAATTGCTCATATCTCACATTTGGCAGATATAATATTTATAAGGAGGATACCTAATACCGCCATCTCTCCTAGATCATAAAATAGTCTTGTATTAAACATCTCTACCAATTCCTTAGACAGAGCTATACAGATTAAATGGCACGTCAAACCTCTAGAATACCCTTTACAACCTTCTATCATTTTCTGGAGGTCATGTTAGCTAAAAAAAAAAAAAACCCAGTTATTTTATGACTTTACATTTTATTGTTCTTTCTTGATGCCAAGCAAGGGACTAGAAAGAACGTACATTCTACCTTTTCTTCCCAGAATGTCATTTCTGTTATATTTGGCTTATTTAAGCAAATACTTTTGGAGGGCGGGGAGGAGAATATTTATGAATATTTTCTTCCCACCTAAGATATGCAGGCATCATCTGTCTCAAAAATCTTAAAGCAAATTCCCTTTCATCAAATTGAATAAATGCAGGTAGGCAAACTAATGCAGAAGAATTTTACTGCATGACACTAATGGCTTCAACCTAATATGCTGCCAACCATTGGAGACAAACCTACATAATCTATTGTCAAGCCCCATATATCTGGCAAATGAAGGCAGCAATACCACAAGGATTTCAGGATAGTATCTTTAATGCTATTTTGGGGTGAAATCAGAATCTTGAGAGTAAATTCCCAACTCAGACTTATACTGAGTTAATTAAGGTAGGATCTCTTTGAAACACTTTCTCCAGATGTAACTGGTTCTTACATCTGGGCTATGTTGTCTTTTCTCACCTAAACTGCACTTTTCCTCTGCTTTTTTCCTTCAGCCCAAAATAGTCCAGCCTTCCTTCCTTCCTTGTCAGAAATAATATTCTACCTTTTCCTTATGGTTTGCAGTGTATATTAGACAGAGCAGATGAACTGAAACAGCTTGATGACTCTGAAGGAAGGAGACCAATAACAGAAACCAGATTGTTGACTCTTCCCTAGTGTGAAAAGAGACACCATTTAAGGTTAGTTAGAAGGTGTTAGCATCAGTAAAAGGGAGTGATTCCTTATTTAAAGTGGGCATTTTTCCCACAACAAGTGTGTCATATTAACATGCACATACTGTGGGACCATATTGCTGGTTATACTGCACATCTAAATGGTGATGCAGATGACACTTTTGATGGTAGAATGAATTTGTTTCACTGATGCTAAGTCAATCACAGCTTTTTTACACATTGCAGGTATAATTTAATGTTGTGGTTGTAAATCAGGGAACAATGCCAGGTGAACTTGAACTAAGTGGGAAGAACATTTGTTGTATGCTGGAAAAAAATAAAAAAAAACCAAAACAGGAGTTGAAAATTAGCAATTCACTGGATAAAACAGATTGGAGGCACAGTAGTTTGGACAGACCATCTACCTATCCCAGGTCCTTGGGAAGGACTCAATAGGTGGATAAAAATGACAAATCCAGTCTAAACATCTGACTGACTGTACAACCAACCATAATAATAATAATGATCCCCCAGTGAGGCACTACATTGATGTGGTTGTGGGGCTTGCATGCTCCAAGGAGGATGAGAGCTATGCCACAGGTTCAACCATATTGGACAGGTCTCATCAGAGGAGCCAGAGGAAGAGAGTCTCTCCCATAAAAAATATGGTGAGATGTAATTTACAGAAACCTATACTGGATTGGTCATTGCCTTGGTCAACAAGGACCACACTAGGTGTTCTAGTTCCTGGACATCTGGGGACAAGTGGGATACAGGACTCAGGACTGTTGGCTGAGCAGCCGGGACCAGCAGCTGCAGGACTATAGGAAGAAAAGTTGTTTACCCTTTGCAAATATACAAAGACTGAAAACAAAGAAATAATGATCTGCTATTACAAATCAAGTCCAATGAGAAGAGGATATCTGAAACAAGTGCTAGAAAGAACAACATCCAGAATCAGAAATAACAGAGCAAAGGCTAGCAGTTCAAAATTGAAATAAAGTATTCAGAAGTAGAATTGGAAGAACTGCAAAGGTCTACCCAGGGCAAAGAAATTGAAGCCTTGCCAGAAGTAGCTCAGACTGTAGAGGCAAACCAGAGGAAGCCAGCATAGCTATTGAATCAGTTTCATTCCCAAACCAGACACCCTCACCTTCTCCTGAGAAAGAACAAAGCCCTCTAACTAAAAACAAGAGGAATTGAAACAAAGAATAACTGAGCATCTAGAACGTCACAGAAGCAACAGAATAAGGTTGCCTGCACTGAAGCTTGTTACAAAGAAAGAGTTAGCACAAGTATTAAAAGATGCCAATATTATAATATCAAATATAAGCACCAGCTCACAGCAAGAAACAAACCAACTAATGTACAGCACAGCTGCAGTTAGAACTGAATATCTTGGATGCAAAACCAACAAGCAAGAAAAAAAGCCAAACAGTGCACCACCAAAATGGAAGATCAGTTTGGAAAATAAGATCAGCATGCTAAAATCAGATGCAAGCAAGCTAGAACAGATGAAAGAAAAGAAGCTGAAGAACAAAAAGACCAAAGGAGAGACTGCAATGAACCAGTCAACACCTGACAAAGAAGAAACAGTGCAGTTCTGGGCACAGCTATAGGACAACCCAAAGAAATACAAGAATGCAGCTTGGAAAAAGGAGGTGGATAAGATTAAAAGAAAAGTTGAAATGAAAGAACTTGTAATAACAGCAGAAATGGTGGAGAAAAGGGTCAGGAAGATCAAGGATTGGTCAGCACCAGGTGAAGATGAACTGCATGGGTTTTGGTTGAAACATCTGACTCATCTGCACCCACTCATTGCCAGGCAGTTTAACAACATACTGCAAGGAGGTGAAATTGAAGATTGGTTAACATCTGGCAAAATACCTGATAATGAAAGATCCAACAAAAGGGGCAGCACAAGGCAACTACAGGTCAATTACCTGCTTACCAACAACTTTCAAATTGCTAACTGGTGTTGAAGCTGATGCAGTCCAACAGCATCTAGTTGAAAACAAGCTCTTTCCATCTGAGCAGAAAGGAAACTGCCCAAACAGCAGAGGAACAAAAGATCAACTCCTAATTGGAAATATGATTTTGGAAAACTGCAAGAGAAGGAAGACCAACTTGAATTTAGCTTGGATTGATTACAAGAAAGCATTCAACTCCTTGCCACATGATTGGATAATCAAGTGCCTAGAAATAAAAGGAACCAGTAGAAACATCAGAAGCTGTGTGCAAAGATCAGTGGCACAATGGAAGATACAGTCGCTAGTCAATGGCAATAGACTGGGAGAGGTTAACATCAAGAGAGGAATCTTTCAAGGAGACTCACTACCACCACTACTGTTGTCATTGCATTGATTCCTCTGTCAACAATACTGAACAAGTCAGGCCATGGCTATCAAACATCAAAAACATCTGCCAAGCTATCCCACCTCCTTTACATGGATGACCTGAAGCTGTATGAAAAACACCATCTGAAATAGAATTGCTGCTCAACACTGTTCGAATATACAGCCAAGATATTGCAATGGAGTTTGGACTGGACAAATGTGCCACCCTTCCCAACAACAGAGGAAAATAGTGAAAACTGAAGGAATCAAGATTCCCAATAGAAATAACATCAGGAGTCTGGATGAAGAAGATCACTACAAATACCCAGGCATCCTTCAAGCTGACAACATCAAGCACACTGAAGTCAAGAAGAAGGTTAGTAGTGAATACATAATGAGAATGAAGAAGATCTTAAAATCCAAATTCAATGGAGGAAATACCGTCAAGGCAATTAAAAGCCGGGCAATTCCACTCATTAGATATCCAGCTGGAATAGTGGACTGGAGAACTAGAAACCCTGGATAGGAAGACCATAAAAATAATGACAATGAATCATGCCCTTCATCCATGCAGTGAAGTTGACAGATTCTACTTACCAAGGAGCATAGGTGGGTGTGGAATGTTGCAAGTACACCAGACAGTTGAAGAAGAAAAAAGGGCATTGGAATAATATATATAAGGGCAGTGAACAAGATGCACTGAAGCTAGTACACCATGAAGGCTTACTGAATACTGAAGAGACCAAACTGGCCTACAAGAAAGGCCAAATGAAGAATAGAAAAGAGACATGGCAAGGCAAAGTATTTCATGGCCAGTACACTAAAAAACTAGCAGGCAAAGCAGATAACAAGAAAACCTGGCAATGGCTAAGAGCAGGAAAGTTGAAGAAAGAGACAGAGGGGCTAATTCTGGCTGCACAAGACCAAGCCTTAAGAACAAATGCATGTAAAGCCAGAATTGAGAAGACAGCAAAAGAAAGCAAATGCCACCTCTGCAAAGAAGCTGAAGAAATAGTAGACCACCTAGTTAGCTGATATGGCATGACAAAGTAGCAGCAATGGTGCACTGGAATATTTGCAAAAAATACCACTTGCCTGCAAGCAAGAACTTGTGGGACCACAAAACAGACAAAGTAATAGAAAATGAAGAGGCTAAAATGCTCTGGGACTTTAGAATTCAAACAGACAAGCACCTGCCAGATAACACCCCAGACTTAACAATTGATAAGAAAGACAAAAAAGTCTGGATAGTGAACATTGCAAAACTTGGAGACAGCAGAATAGAAGAGAAAGGACTGGAGAAAATCACAAAATACAAAGACCTTGAAATAGAAATAGAACAATTGTGACAAAAGAAAGCAAAGATAGTACCAATAGTAATAGGCGCCTTGGGTGCAATCCCAAAACAGCTGGAGTACCACTTGAAGACCCTCTTGGCATTGAGAAAAATCACCATAAGTCATAGCAAAAGGGAGCTTTACTTGGAACAGCTTACAGCCTGTGACAATACCTTTAACACCATAAAATAACAACATGTGCCTTGGGAAGGACTTGATAGGTGGATAAAAATGCCAAATCCAGTCTAAACATCTGGCTGACTGTGCGACCAACAATGATAATAATTGGCAAATATATAATGTTCAGGATGTTGCTATTTGGTGTTTTTTCAGCAACTGTGAGATTAATCTGAATTCAGTTAAAAAGCTACTATCCCTCTTGCTGTAGCTATAATATCTTGCATCTATTATTCACAAAAATTAACATTTTACATTACAGAGTAATTTAATTTTTAATAAAAATATTTAAAACTTCAGTGAGAGGGCTGGGGTGGTTTTTCTTTCTCTAATTATTATTAATATACTAAATTTAAATCATGAAGATACAATGCATATGGCAATGATTTACCAGTATAAATGTTTTAGCAAAGATTAAGGTTCCCTTCAAGTTATTTCATATGTCTCTCTGCTGTGAAGATGAAGCTATCAGATGCTGGTGACAAGAAATGCATTATTAAACCATGAAACCAGGAATTTAGTGAGATGTGGTGTTGTGAAATATTAAAAACAACAGTGGGATATTCAGATTATCGTGTATTTTCCACAATTATGTCAGTCGATTGGTTGAGTCACACATATGAATGAAATTCAAGAGTATACACTTCAGAAAAGTTTGATTAGAAATAAGAAGTACAGTTTTATCAGGATGCTATTAGTATCCTGCCTGGGAGAACCTACCATTAAACAAAGTGAGATAGCTACCTCAATCAGCAGATTTTGGATGTCATGAAAAGGCAACAACTTTAACTTTTTAATGTCTTCTTTTCTTTAGAAGCGGGCACTAGGCTAGTCTTCTCGGATTTCTACCTCAGCTGCCAAAATGACTGACCTTGGATTTCGTGTGCCTTGACTTGGGGAAAGGGAGGACCATTATCTGTACCACCTCAGGTAGCAAAATTATTTGGTTCAAGCCTGCACCTGGAGCAGTGGATTATCAGTGAAATTTTGATTTAACAGACCAAATGAGAGAAGGAGTGTCCATTATTCCTTAAATTGGAGAGTCATTATGCAAATTATGTCATTTGGTTACTTTCACATCATGTATGTAATGCATGATGCTGTTATGCGAGTGACATAAAATGATGAAAATCCTATTGGAATTCTGTCCATTGCATCCAAAGTCCATTCTACTGAGGCCTGTTAACAAGGTTTTCCTGTATAAACTGGACAATGTGGCCTGTAGCAGTCATTGCCCTCAGAATACTATCTATGCATATTTATCTCATATTGAAGAATATATACTTTCTCAAAGGTCTTCCATTTGAAAACACAAAGGATGATTGCAGTATTCAATATTTTAATTTCTTTTTTTTTAAAAGAACGTCATTAAACTTCAGTAAAGAGTATAATATAGAAAAATCCAGGGGAAAAAAAGAAGATAGCAAAATAAAGAAAATACAGAAGGGAAAAAGTAACTTCCAACTTTCGTTGGCACCACTATAGATATGAAATACATTCACCTCTTACTGTAATATTTAAAGAACTACAAAATAAATCTATACAAGCAAAAATATTTTTAAAAACTTAATACAAAGTATTTCTATAGTTATAGAATAAATCAGTCATCAATCTCCAGAATCAAAATGTCATTTTTTTGAGTCTCAGATAAAAATCCAAGAGACATTTCCACATAGAAACAAAGCCAGACAATTTCTTTTCTTTAATCAAAGTAGTCAGTTTTACCATCTCTGCTAGTTCCATTAGTTTCACTATCCATTCTTCAGCTGTAGATATTTGTAAATCTTTCCATTCTCAATATTTTAATTTCAAGCTGGTAGTGTGATTTAAAAAAAAAAAGCGAAAAGCATGTGTTTGAAAATATGGCTTACACCAGGAATATTATGCTATTAGGCAAGAAGACTAGAATAATTATAAGAATAAAACAATAGATTAATCTGTAATTTATAAGGCGTCATTTTTAAAGGAGTGTAATTAGATGCATCATAAAAATGCAAGAATGAAGATAGTACAGAAGACACAATTTCTGAAGATCTCACTTTATTACAGCAATAGGCTGTAATAAATTATTTATTCCAATGTTTGAAAATAAATACCTTTCTGTCTGATGTAGTTGTTGCATATATTCATAAATACATAGAGGGGTTACATACAGCACATTCAGTTAAAAACTGAATGCCATTCTAGTTAGCTGAATGACTGGGAAAATAAAACAATGAAGTCAAAGGACTCTAGACAATTAGAATATTTCATTAATTGCCCACTGGAAATCAGAAGTGTATTGAAGCAATGAAAGGCCAGTAAAAATATATATATATGAAAAGACCACCTAGAACATTTGTTTCTTTTCCATGAAAGAGATAGTCAGCAGAGTATTGTCGAAGGCTTTCACAGCTGGCATACGATGGCTGGTGTGGGTCTTCCGGGCTGTGTGGCCGTGTTCTTGAAGTTTTGTTTCCTAACGTTTCGCCAGGACCTGTGACCGGCATCTTCAGAGTGCAGGAGCACAGACAGGAGCAGTTCTCTCTGTGCCCAGCTGGGCACAGAGAGAACTGCTCCTGTCTGTGCTCCTGCACTCTGAAGATGCCGGTCACAAGTCCTGGCGAAACGTTAGGAAACAAAACTTCAAGAACACGGCCACACAGCCCGGAAGACCCACACCAGCCATAGTCAGCAGAATTTTGAAACTGGGACAAGAATTAAAACGGGCATGTAACGTATAGCTAAAGGGGCACAATCAATTCCTTTCTGAATTCTAATGTAGAGTTCTTTGAATGCAGAGAAGAGTTCCTGTGCCAAGCACAAGTTGCTGTAATACAATTCTCACCAACTCATCAAGGATGGGACAGGTATCAAAATGCAGGGGAAAAGGATCCTATCACATGTCCTGCTCCATAGGTTTTTTTTTTTTTTTTGCTGTCCCTACTATGGAGAATTAACTGCATATTATAAGAAAGACACAGAAGTAAAAAGCAGAAACACAAAGTACCATCTATATTTCTGGGACTTGACTGCAATCCTCTTTCATTTCTTTTGCTTCTCATGGAGGGAGTTGGGAGAGGTGGAGAATGAAACCTTTGAGATTTCAAGATTTCAGCAGAGAGCTGCTCTCTCTTGCATGCCAGTGCTCAGAGTCGCAAAGCTCAGCTTAAATAAAACTTTTGAAACTCTATGGAGCTGACCCGAGCTGACCTATTCTTGAAATTCTATCAATAAACCCAGGCAATCATGCAGCTAAGATGCAGATGTTGGCTGATTCTAGCTGAGAAGCAACAGCTGACCTTGAGTGAGATGACATTACATTTGATCCATGAATAACAAAAATATTCATTTCTCAGGACATCCATATGCAGACAATGAACTAGTACCCACATCTATTATCCTGTGAGGAATTCCTTCCATTCAGAAAAGAAGGATTTTATTCCTTTCTTATTTTACTACTACAGAAGAGTGGAATTCTCAGGTGGCTACGAAAAAGGAAAGAAAGAGAGAAAAAGAAAGAGATGATTGTTTTACTGCCAGAAGAAAGGTGCATGTAATAAACAGTACAGAAAACTTTGTTCCTGAGTTTGTAATAAATAATGCAAAATGTCCCTATCAATTCAGAGAACCGTCAGAAAGGACTCCAAAGCAATAAAAATCAGTGCAACAAGGCTCATTATATTGCATAATTTATATGAGCATGAGACCAAGGGATTCTTAAACATCAGTTCCATGTACTTCAGAAAAAAATCTAATCAAAACAAAGACAGAAAAATTGTGAATCAGCATAATTTAAAGCATAATTAGCTACTGATAACAGTAATTTTTGCATGTGGTAGACTTGTATATATATGATGAATTAAACAAACAGGCTGCAATATACAACATACATCTTTGCCTGTTCCCTTTATTAAACACCGATTTAAGAAAATCATACTGTTAATAGATAAACACAATGAAGCACAACTGCTTGCTTTTTAAAAAAAATAACCGTCCATTAAGTAAATGATTGAGTAACATTTAGAAGACAGTACAAAGAGAAAAACCCTCTGAGTTCAAGCTTTATTCCTAAATAAGTAAGTATAAGATTGCCCATGGCCTTCAAACTCAGTGGGACATGGGCAGATACATATACAGTTCCTGGGCTAGGAATCTCAAGGCTGCAAATCAATCTCAAATACCAGAATCCCAGTTTTTCCAAGAGTGTTGTCTACTTTTAGGATAGTAATCTCCAAAATATAGGGGCACAGATTATATTAGAGCTATTTGTTTGCTCGCCTAACTGTTCATCTAAATGCTTAGATACAAATGAATCACTTGTTTAGAAAGCAGGAATGCATGGGATTACACATTATTAATGATGAGGAAGGACTGCATCCTTAAACACACACCCCACATAAAAGTGAGCACAGAAGGGAGAAGGAAAGGCTTTCATTCCAGGTGCCTCTGTGTAAGACAGTATTGTCCAAACTTGGCCACTTTAAGATGAGTGGACTTCAACTCCCAGAATTCTGTGGTGGCCAAGTTTGGACAACACTGGTGTAAGAGGTATTTAAAACTCCAGAATACCAGCAACTGGTTGTGGTTGTTCTTTTCTGCTGTCATTGGCAGCTTCTTGCTGATGAAAACTCATTATCGTTCAGAGTGCTTTCCCAAGAAGGAAATGCTGGCTGTCATGCCTGGGGTTAAATTCAGTACTTAATGATTCCAACAACTTCTGCTTATACGGGAGGAGTCAGACAACTTACTCAATGTGGACAGGAGAAGACTATAAGAATGAAAGGAATCACCATGGGTTAGACAACTTACTCAATGTGGACAGGAGAAGACTATAAGAATGAAAGGAATCACCATGGGTTAGAGATGATCTGAAACTGGTCCTGAGCTTGAGGAAGAAATTAATCTGCCCTGTTGCAGACACAGATAATGGATCAACCTGATCTTCATGAATCTGAGTCTGAATTTGCACTCCCCAAACAAACGTACAGATCATGGCACCGGTACCGTCTGGATTTTGCACTTCTCCGACTATTAAGATATACTTCTTCATTCCAATACATTTTAAAATAGTTCCAAAATGCATCAACACGAATTCAGAGCTTCCTCAAAGTTGAAGGCTACCTGCAAGATCCTCTTTACCTTATAACAAGCTGGTGAAAGAAATAAGGCGGTGAGAATGAAGATGTGAGATCACCACATCAGCTTAATGATTAAGCAGGGATTTATTTAAACTTTGCAGGCTTCAACTAATATTCTAAACCCTGCTCTCCATTGGCTGTCCATGCCACAGAGGATGGAGGAATTGCTAAAGAACCATGCAGAGACAGCTGCTTCAATGGATAGATAGTACTTGTGGTTCAGTGGACTCTTTAATTGTTTACTATCTGTTTCTCACACTGCATAATAACAGTTTCTCTTGGCATGTATCTCCTTGGCTCACAGTCTGGACATTACACAGTTAGCTCCTCTTAAACTTTGTATATGTATCAGGTCCTTTCAAGTTCGATATAAACTACAAGCAAACCTGGCCTGCAGTCCCTTAAGCAGCCAGCCAGAAAATCACTTAGCGGGCTCCCAGCAAAGTTGAATTACTGCGTGAAGAGAGCAAATGTGATCAGAGCTCTGAACTCTCAGCTGCAGCACACTCATGCACGCACACACACACACCCTTCTCATGACATCACGATCCTGGGATTGGCTTAATAATCACCACTATTTCAATAATACTTCAATGAGCCACAATGGAGCCTCCTCTTTCGCTTGAGCTTTTGGTTTATTTAGAAATTGTTCTGTTTAAATATCAGTTCAGGGCTATTGGCAAAGCTGCACCCTGAGGAGGAAAGCTGCTTTGGCTGAGCCATCAGCTCTGCTGATGAATGAAATGGGTTTGTTGAAGCAGGGAAATAAATGAAGCTGAAAGAAAAGTGCATTGAATTTTGCCCATACCTAGAAACGTGCTAATACTAGCAGTAGGGAAGAAAGATACTCTATGCATTTATAAAAGCCTCCAATAGCAAACACCTATCAAGTGTGGTAGCTTAGCAGGAACTGAGAATATCCCTCAGACATACCAAAACAAAGCAATTCAGAGCAAAATATATTCCTTCAACATTGCCAAAAACAGCCATGTGGACTGCACTCCCATGCATATTTACTCAGAAGCTCCAAGGGATTCATCTGGACTTCCTTCCAGATAACAATCCCTTATAGGATTTTAGCATCATAGCAACCCTGGAAGAGAAATTTGCAGCCAACAGAATGAATGCAACTGGCCAGATTGCCCCATCTGACTGAAGGGAGTCAAGCAAGCCCTCCCCCTCCCTTCCTGAAATCCCACGCCTCTGCTCCTCTTTCAAAGAAAGGACTCCTTTTGGGAATGTCAAGCTGGCTTGTGGCCATCTGCCATTTCAGGGTGCTTCCAGATGGGAGAGTTTTCAAGCACAGATTTCCTGTTCTTTTGGGAGGGGATTTAGGATGGGCAAAGCTCTTTCAAGAAAGGAGCCAGTTGAAAGCATTCCCAGAACCTCTTGATGAATTGTTCCTGAGAGCTGGATAAAATCTGAAGGAGGGGTCGAGGTTTGGCTCCCCTCTTAATGTCTGGGAGGGATTTGATTCTTCAGCTAGACCCTCTTCTCTACTCATTAGGCATGGCAATGAAATGGTGATCTTTCTAAGGCCACCTGGAAAACTGAGTGTCTGAGAAGAGATTTCTTCCTGAATCAGTCTTCACAGAAGCAAATTCAAGGGGGTAGAGATGCAAAAGGGATGTATAAGAAAAGCTTCAGCATACAGATAGGCTTGCAATTGCAAAGTGGCAGAAAGGAAGGGCATTAATAAGGTCTGTGCTTGCTCAAAGGCTATGAAATGTTGCATATCAGCTAGAGAAGAGAAACAGAACTGGGAAAGAGAAACTGGAATGGGGTTCAATAGCATATAATCAGCATAATGGAGTATTCTGGCTAGAAGCTTCAACTGGTACTTTCCTATTAGAAGCTGGAAATATATGGCTTCATTTTATTGCAGGTCTCACCTACCCATATTTACAACTGTAATAACTACATTACACTGATCTGCCAAGTTTGTCCTGGATGTCACCTTAGCTTTAGAACTCATATTTACAAGAGCCTCTGGCCCTGAAAAGTACTGAGAACTGAACATGAATGTGACTAGAAGTATTTTTTCCACTTATCCCACTATGTATTCATGGTCTCCAGAGCTAGAGCATAGGGTCTTTTCTTCTGATCATATATAATAATCACCTGATGATACTGATTCACTGTCTTTCATGGTGGGCAGACTTTATTGAGTTCAAACAAAGTTTGAGAGCAAGAGAAGTATTTTGAAAGAAGCCTATCAACTATTAGCAACTGAAAAAGGCATTAAGCTGGCACACACATTATGTGGCCAAGATCACCCCTTCTAGACTGGGAGTGACAATCTTTTGGAGGACAAGGTGTTTGAGGGGCATCTTAGAAGCCACCCTTCTGGCAGGGACAAAATTATAAACGTGGGTTCTATGCCTCTGTCCAATGCTTTATTTTCTCACCCCAGGTGTTGAATCCTCTCTTTCTCCCCCTCCCCATCAAGCTTCATCTCAGAAGTAGGACTCAGCTGCTTATACAAGTTCATGGGAAATCCAAGAACTTCTGATGAGAAGTGATTATTGAAGTTAGGAACCCAAGACCACAGAATTTCAGCAATTGCTATGTTTTACGAACAAATCTAATTTAATATAAGCAATATTCAAACAATCTTACAGTTCTTTTTCTTTTCTGCCCACAAAACAGACTGATTGACCCTCTCTTCGGAGCAAACTGACTTGTTTCCATCTGGTCCTTTGTTTTTGCAATGGCCAGATTTGCTGTCATGTTGTTTTTCACTGTGTGAAAACTCTCCATTGTGTGGGGTTTTTTTGTTTTTTGTTTTGGTCCCTTGTTTAACATTCCTTGGCATGGGATTTATTATCACAGCTAACCATGTCACAATAGTGCCATCGTACATTTCCATTCCAATATCATCTGACAAAACATTAATCATACCTAAGAACATTAGCCTTATTGTGCTAAAATGGTCATATCTGAATCAGTCCTTAGTGCCATACTTAACTTTTTTCAAATTTGGAACTTTCTTTAGTGTAAACATGCATTGCACCTGTTACGGGAGTAGCATTCTTTTAAATTCGTATTTAATTCTTATTTAATCTTAGGATTAAATAAGAATTTAATGGATGAACTATTATGGATTATTGGAATCCATACTGGTTCCTAGCTAAGCAGGCACTGAGCTTACAAACATAGACTTTCATCCTCCTGCTCTAGAGGAATTGTGCATCAAATTCAACACAAGGGAATAAGCAGTTCGATGCTGAAGTATGAATCCTACTAGTTACTTGTAGGGTTGTATCTCCAAATGTGAGGAAACCTGGGAAGATATAGAAATGCCTAAATATATTCCTTAGGGGAAATTCAGCTAGGCATCTCTCTGAATTTCAAGTTCTTATTCTTTAAAAATTAAGGTCACAGCATATGCAAATACAATTGGCGCTTAAGTGAAGGGGAAGGCAAAGCTGTAAGATGTTTGAGAAGCTAACAAGGAATTTAAATACTTAAAAGCTGAATCCCATATAGCAGGGTTCCTCAACCTTGGCAACTTAAGATGGGTGGACTTCAACTCCCAGAATTCCCCAGCTGGGGAATGGCTGGGGAATTCTGGGAGTTGAAGTCCACCCGTCTTAAAGTTGCCAAGGTTGAGGAACCCTGCCGTATAGCTTGTTCATAATCCTTTTTCTTTCCCTCTCTCTATTTTGTTGTCTTTCCCCTTTAGTAGTCACAATGATGAGTGAGAAAGGGTCATTTCAGGTTATATGAGCTAGACAGATGCTATTTTTATGTAGTATTTCAGTTCAGATGACATTCAAACAGCTTTAAGTCATTATTGCCTTTTAATGCACAGAAAGAAGGTACTTGTTGGGGAGCAATGGACAGAAGAGAAGGATAATGCTTAGAGTGCATAATAGGCAGAAATAAAGCTTTCTTTTTATTGCATGTTATCTAGCATATTTGATTTCAGATATCCCATTATGCTGGGCAGTACAGCTCACCAGAATGAAGCATTATGTACAACAGATGATTTGCCCACTGCAATATAAGAAGGTTAGAGCCTTTATATAAGCCTATGTTCCTGAGTTTAAACTCTAGGCTTTTTCTTCTCTGCTTTTCAGGTTAACGCTCATTCTCTTGAGGGTCTCCAAAGGCAGTTGTGTAGTTCCCTAAGTCTGGGAACTTCTGGTTTCTGCCTTACTACCTTCAGGCCTACATACAGTATACTTTTTGGTTTTTTTCACATGCTCATTCAAAATTTCTAAGTTGCAGACAGATTGAATTGTGACGCTTCTGATATTTTCAAACCAAACATGGGTTAATGTTCTTAATAGGAACTCCTACATATTTCCTCATGCTTCTCAGCTTTCTTTCACACAACAAGCTTATTTATTTAAAGAAAACAAGAAGAATACATGCATACACAAAACCCACCAAAGCTGCAGAAGGCACACAGGGCTGCAAAAATTGGACTGGCCTAGAGGGGAGGAAAGAGTTAGATTTTTTGGTCCTTTTTGTGCCATCTTCTGATCCCCTAGAAATGTATGACGTATATATGTCATAAGATAAATATTTGTCAGAACACATAGGTACAGTGGTACCTCGGGTCACGAACTTAATTCGTTCTGCGACTCTGGTCGCGACCCAAATCAAATTTTCCCATAAGGTTCAATGTAAATACAGTTAATCCATTCTGACCCCTACAAATTTGGTCGCCAACCAATTTTGGTTGTGACCCAAATCAAATTTTCCCACAAGGTTCAATGTAAATATGGTTAATCCGTTCTGAACCACATGTATTTTTTTTAAAACCACAAAAATATGACACAAAGTACAGTACAGTACAGTATGAATAGAGAGAACGCTAACCTTGCTTGAGGCGTGGAGGACAGGAAGGCGGGTGGGGAGGTGGTTATTTTTTGGAGGGAGAGTCCCCCTCCCTACAGGAAGCCATGACCATGTGTCACAGCAGGGAAAATGGCCACGGATCCTATTCGTCACCCGATGCGGAGTTCGCGAACGGAAGCAAAATTTTGCGAACGGTGCTGTTCGTGACCTGAATTGGTTGGGAACAGAAGCGTTCGTGACCCGAGGTACCATTGTATAAGTAACTTTTTTTTTTTTTAAACAGCGGCCAGAGTCAATTTTTAAAAATGAAGCCTAACAAATTAGACATCTTTAATGTGTACTTTCTGTGATCCCATAACACTATTGCTTATAAAATACTCTCATACAGAATTTTAAATTAAATACATTTTAGTAAAAGACTGATAGAATTCAAAGATGGAATTGGGGCTAGTGAAACTAAATACAGTTGGAGTTCAAATACCAATTCAGCCTTTGTCTGCCATCCTCCCTCTTTTCTTCCTTTAACTGGAAATCTTATAAGTTATTTTTGAGCTGTAATCCAGAACAACACATTTCCATTTCCAGCTAACTTCTTCCAACCATTACTTTATTACCTCTTCTACTATTATGTGTTAGTGAAATGCACACTTCCTTTATCCTGATAATTCTATTGAAACAGAGTATCAGATAGTGCTCAGGGCAAGAATCAGAGACTGATTAGGAGATCTGCCCCATAAAAAGTCCATGGCTTTTTAGGTACCTCCTATAAAAGGTACAGATTTGGACTTTGGGATCTCTAGGGAAGGCTGAGAATTAAAAATAATAATTAAAAAAAAAACTATCTGAAATTCTAAGACACTTCTATTAATCAATGCCATTTAAATATTATAAATTTACTCAGCCGTGTCATATTATTTAGGGCATGGAGAGTAGAAAAAGGAGGGAGTGAAGCATGGGGTAATAGCAACTATACATCACGGATGATAAATGTATTGGTACCAATCTCTTAAAGGCATCCCAGGTTTGAGGAGGCTTTAGATATGCTGACACTTCTGTTCTCCATTCATCTGTTGCCTTTAGCATCTCCCCACTCATTCCCCTGACTCCTTCTGCTTGATCACTTACCTGTTGGTACTTATTCCTCTACACATTAGCATGGTATACACCATTTCTTTTTTTTTGAAAAAATAGGAAAGCAGTAACTAAGCAGATATTGGCTTTGGGGTCACACAGCCAAAAATTATAGAGAACCAAGCAGGTGGGATTTATCACTACTTCAGTGCCTGCATTGGCCATGCACTTGCAAAGCCAGCATTTGATTGGTTTAGCTGCTTGCCCCTTATAGGTTTAGGGATTTTCTTTTCTCTTTTAAATTGCTTGCAAGTTTTGAATGGCCTGTGGATCACTGTTGGTCTTCAGAAACTCTCTTGGGCTTTGGATCAATGCCCCATGCATCTCTAATTGTGCCACCAAGACCTCTGCACCATAGTATTAAGGTAGATGTTGCTAGATCAGGTTGAATTAATTTTTTAATGCAAATTTGTCTTCTCAGAAGAAATCCCATGGAGTTCAACATGAGTCTTTCCAAAAGAAGTAGAGACAGGATTTCAAATATACTTCTGTTTGTTATAAATATAAATAGCACATGTATGTTTATATTTAGTTTTTTTCTAGTTCTCTTTGTCTTCTGATGTACAACTTCCTCATGCTGTCTACATTTCTTACCATTACATTTCTCATCAAGGGCCTGGCAGTTTGATTGAAGAAAGCCTTGGAAGAAAGATTTATCTTATGCCAATCAAAGTCTGTCACTGCAGGATGCAGCATTTGAAGGGCTTTGCTGATCTTGGAAAAGCAAAGCAGAGTTAGACCTGGTTAGTACTTGGACTGGGAGTTGGACTGGGAAATCCCAAATTGGTAGACTAGACTAAGAAGATGAGAAAAAATGCAACAACTTAGAAGAAAGCACTTTGGTGCTGTTGCCAAGAAAACAAATGGAGGTGTCAATTCAATGGCCAGAAGTCAAGCTCAGATAGAGAGAATTATTATTTAGTATGTGCTAACATCTGGACTGCTAAAATAGGGATGATATCTAACCTTTAACTGTTTGCTGCTATCTTGTGATCATTCCAGCAGATTGAGATGTGGTAATTCTAACAGCAGAAACAAAAGCAAATCAATGTATCATCAAAGAAATCAACCCAGGGTTCTCATTTGAGGCACAAATGACCAGGCTCAAATTATCTGGCTTTGGACACCTTATGTGAAGACCTAGCTCTTTGGAGAAGGCTCTAACGCTGGGAAAGGTGGAGGGAAAGAGAAGAAGAGGATGACCAGCTGCAAGGTGGATGGACTCAGTTACAGAGGCAATGAGTGCACTGTTGAGAGACATGAAAGAACAGGTTAGGGGTAGATCATCATGGAGAAAATCTTTGTGGTTGCTAGGAGTTGAAAATGACTTGATGGGTGTAGTGGCAATGTGGAAGACCATTGTTATTTCAAGGAGTTTAGGTGATATATTTTGATTTCTCCTGCACTTGTTTAAAAAGTTCACTCTGAGTCATAATAACGTTTAGCTGGCTTGTTTTTCACTTTTACTTGGGGGGTTGGGTGAGGAAGAAGAGAAAACCCTCAGGTTTTCCCAGGCTCTGAAATATTTTGATGAGCAGGTATAACATCTGGTCAAGGTCACTTTCAGAACCCCTGACTCCAAAACAGAGTCATGGGATGGCAGTGCCAGACTTTGATAAATAGCCCTGGCATTGTCCCTTGAGCTTGGAGCGTGGATACAGGCCATGGGACTAGGTGCTATGTTATCTAAGCCATCTTGGGGTCTCTCCACTGTCATCTTATGGTAGCACCCAACAGTAGGGGAAGTTTCATCATATATGCTTTTATACTGTGCTTACGTATTTCTGTTTATATTCCTATTTAAATCTGTTTGCTAGAGCTAACAATAAAGCTTAAAATCTTCTTACCAACTGTGTGTTCATTGTCTCTGGATCTAAAAGAACGAAAAGAACCAATTGCCTGGGCACCTGGCCAGTGCTTTGACAATTAGCAAAACAATGGCACATAATCAATCAACCAACCCTAACATAATTATGGTGCAGTAGATAGCCTGATCTATGTACTTATGCTGTGAAGCTGTACTCTGATGTTAATCTTCAGTGTTGGGTTTAGAAATGTTTGTTAATGAGAAATGTTTTGAGGAGTAGGAAGAAATGAAGAAAAAGTGACTACCAATACTCAGATGGAGATATTAAGTGAAGTTTGATGCATTACATCGAGAATTTTTTCTTTCTTTCTTTCTTTCTTTCTTTCTTTCTTTCTTTCTTTCTTTCTTTCTTTCTTTCTATCTATCTATCTATCTATCTATCTATCTATCTATCTATCTATCTATCTATCTATCTATCTATCTATCTCTGTTATTTAAATGCTGCTCAATCCCAAAAAGCCTCAACTGGTTTATCTATCTGTCAAAACTTGCCTTTTCTCTCAATGTCATCCCCATCCTAGGTTAAGAAGAGTGACTGGATTTTCTGCCAGCTGACATTTGATGGGAACAGAAAGAAAAGTCAGGGCCATCTCTTCATAGAGTAAACAGGCAAGCGTTTGGAGACTATCCAGAATCATGGCTACAGAGGCGGGAGAAAAATCAGCAGTGGGGGAGGGGCAGAAAATGTTATTTTTCATCATCTAGAGATACGAACCTGGGCAAGTAATGAGATCCACATCCAAATCCTTGACAAATTCAACAGAGAATGCAGAGTGGTTTTGCTTTCAAAGTACGGCGATATGTGGTTTAGGCATGCTTTTACTTATAGGCTGGATCTTAGATTTTCCTGAGATTTATTCATTTAAATTTTTATATCTGCTTCTTCCATAAAACATAGCCAAGGCAGCAGAGGAAGAAGGGGAAAAGAGACATTTCTAAGCAACAGGTTTTTCCACGGTCACCCAACTGCTTAAAAAACAAATCAGAAGATCACATTTGCATGATGTGTTCTGTACTCTTCAGGTATAGATAAGGAGTTTACTGTTGTCATATAAGCTACATCCTCATATATTCCTGTCATAAAACTGCTTTAGCAAAAGAATGCAGAGAACAGATATGTATGTTTCTGATAATCCCATTTCCATATAACAAGCAGAAGCCTATTTTCAGGGATGAAAGAGATTTCCTTAAAATAATTCAGTTATTCGGAGCTTGGTAAATGTGAAAGTCAAATAGTAGCAAATGTTTAGGGAATCGCTATTCACAAGCAGACTGTTTTTTAAAAAAATGCAAGAAAGAAAATACAACAACGTCAGCTAAAGGATTTTTCACAGTGGGGAAAGACATGGTTAATAAGTTTATTATAGCCATTTGTGGGGAGAGGAGATGCCTTCATACACCTTTTAATTGATTGTATCCTTCTAGGTGCACACTCAATAGGCAAAAGCAAGGAATAAAGCTAGGCACAGAAATTTATAAAATAATTTATACTATGGCTGGAAGGGGCATTCATTGATTGTCCCTGTTCGTATTTGTTTATCTTCCATGAGCTCTTTTCTCTTTCTCTATATCACTGAATTGCTTTATTTGGCCATCTCAATTAATTAAATTCATTGAAAAAAGTTATTAGCTATATTAACTGGATTGCAAATGCTCAAACTGTGTGTACATGTGTACACCCACACTCTCATGCACACAAATGAACAGTTTTCCCACTATGCTTCATGCCATTGCAACTGTTGTTATAGAATAATTCACTCTGTGTCTGTTGGGCCTTAGGGGTGACTGAGTTTTCTCCTACCACTCAATAGAACAGTGGAAGAAATGGTATCTTTAGACTCATGCAAACAGAGAGGATCAATACATTGCCTTGCCCATGCTGGAATCATTTCTTGCTTAAAAGAAGTTTTTAAAAAGGGCAGGGGTTGTGGGGGGAGATCTACAGGCCTTAACCATGTTACTTCAATGAATTCATTTTATTTTTAAGATTCTGTAAGGGCAATGTGCCCTCACAACAAGATCAGTGAAGTTCCCACTGTGATATGCAGTGACATTCGGATGAAAGAAACATCAAAAAGTCTAAAAGCGAGAGGAAAGGAGAAAGGAATGGAATTGCTGCTTATAAAAACATTTGGATGATAATCTGAGCTATATCCCTTGTTCCCTTCCTTCTTTATCCATATCCATAGTCTATTGGCATATCACATTTTTTTCTGATCCAGGCACTGTTTGTGTACTGAAAGGGCAACCTACCTCAATTACATTACTATTGTTGGTCGCACAGTCAGCCAGATGTTTAGGCATTTTTATCCACCTATGGAGTCCTTCTCAAGGACCTGGGACAGGCAGATGTTGTTGTTTGATGGTGTTAAAGGTATTGTCACAGGAAGTAAGCTGTTCCAAGTAAAGCTGCCTTTTGCAATTGACTGATGGTGATTTTGTCAATGCCAACGGTGTTCAAGTGGTACTCCAGATAGTTTTGGGATTGCACCCATGGCGCCTATTACTATTGATACTATCTTGACTTTCTTTGGCCACAGTCATTCTATTTCTATTTGCAGGTTTTCTATTTTGTGATTTTCTCCAGTTCTTTCTGTTCTATTCTGCTGTCTCCAGGTATTGCTATATCCACTATCTGGATTATTTTGTCTTTCTTTTCAACAATTGTTAAGTCTGAGGTGTTGTGTGGCAGGTGTTTGCCTGTTTGAATTCTAAAGTCCCAGAGCACTGTAGCTTCTTCATTTTCTATTTGTCTGTTTTGTGGTCCCACCAGTTCTTGCTTGCAGGCAAATGGTATTTCTTGCAGATATTCCAGTGTACCATTGTTGCTACTTTGTCATGCCATTGTTTGTAGTCAGTCTGTGTGATCTTCTTGCAGCAGTTAACTAGGTGGTCCACTGTTTCCTCAGCTCTTTCTTCTTCTTCCTCTTCCTCTTCCTCTTCTTCTTCTTCTTCTTCTTCTTCTTCTTCTTCTTCTTCTTCTTCTTCTTCTTCTTCTTCTTCTTCTTCTTCTTCCCCTTCCTCCTCCTCCTCCTCCTCCTCCTCCTCCTCCTCCTCCTTTCCAAATTGTAAGAGAGAACTTTCTGTTCTTTGAGAAAAGGTTATGCTCATTCCCTTGTCAAATGAATTCGGCATTCTCATAGAGCTCTTGAAGTGAATTCTCAAAGTTGTGATACACAACAGTATTCCAACTGCTTTCTTCATAGCGTACATGCTGCAGTGAACATAGCCTGTGCTATCTTCAAGGACTGACTCTACTGGTTTCCATCATCAGTTGTGTGAAAGCAGGAATGAGTTCACCACTTGATAGATTGAGGCTTCTCTCTTAGATGGGATGAATAAGTAACAAGATGTTGGAAGACAAGTTTAGGGCTACCGTTTCTAGGCTGAAAAGAACCAATGACCATTAGATGGCAGTAAAGAAATACAGAAAACTCTAACTCTACTGGCCATATGGATTTGGAACTCAACTGTAGTTAGCCTTAGATCCTGAGCCACTAAATCAGGCTCCTTCCTTCAAGTGTGGTGGAGAATAGCATCTTGTCAATGGCCAAACTGATCAACTTTAGGTGCAAATGGTTAGGAAAAAAACATCTTGGCATTTGTCTCAAGGAAGATGGTGACATTCTCAGGTGATACTGTGCAAAAAGCAATCTTCCAGATGTGGATATCATCCACTCTTCTCAGAGAGCAATGCTATAGAAGAAGAAAAAATAGCATTCAGTATTTCCCAGTGTTCCTATGATGGCTGATTTTGAAGTAATTCATGGCAACTGTGGAGGAGGCATGCTTGTAAGCACTTCTGTATTGTGTTTGCAGACATGGTATAGAATAAGTTTTGACTTCACCCAAATTAGTGCAAATTTTCTCATAATCCTCCAGGTTTGTTTTCTGAGACTGAATCCTCTGAGGAATAGCGCTGTATCATGACATAGTGCCATGTCCTGAATAAAAATGGTGATGGCCATTGACTAATCCTCATTTTTAATTGGCTTTCAATTATACTTTAATGTGTATTGTATTAGATGTTGAAATATGTCTTGCTGCTGCCTAGTTTGTATGGTGTTTTCATTTTTCATTTTGTTTTTACTCTGTATGTTTTCATTTGAATCGTGTTTTTAGTGTGCTTTTTTTTAAACGGCCCAGAGAGTTTCAATTATGATAGTTTCAATTGTTATTTAAAATTTATTTAAATAACTAAATAAATAGTAATATTTCCAAGGATAGGTTGGCCCA
Organism: Python bivittatus; assembly: GCF_059951505.1. Classification (NCBI taxonomy): domain Eukaryota; kingdom Metazoa; phylum Chordata; class Lepidosauria; order Squamata; family Pythonidae; genus Python; species Python bivittatus. Next base: position 8,283,112 of record NW_028277073.1, read on the forward strand.
GGAAATATGTAAAAGAGACTATGACTTATTCATATTATGCTATAAATCATAAGGAAGCCTTTTTCAAAAGGTTTGCTTTTAAAAAATGCCCAATTTTTGTCATCCCATTTAACCCAAACTCTTTCTGCTCAACCACAAAATGCTCTGTGAAATAGTGAACCAGTGTTACTTTTGACAGTTAAAGAGGCTAGGATCCAATGAAAATGATGCTGCTTTTGGCACTATGTCATGATTTAGTGCTATTCCTCAGAGCATTCAGTCTCAGAAAACAAACCTGGAGGATTATGAGAAAATTTGCATTAATTTGGGTGAAGTCAAAATTTATTCTATACCATATCTGTGAACACAATCCAATACTTGATTGTCCCCTGAGGGCCCCTCTGTATATGTGAGATTTCTATTTGTTCTATAATTCAGAAATATTGAAGGAAAAGATTATTTGCAAAATCTGATTTCCATCTCCTGGACTAATGTACGGTTTTTAATTCCCCACCATTTCCTCTACTTCCAGGATGTTCTGCAGAAGAAATCTTCTCAAAATGATGTATTTATTTTAAAATGTATTTAGAAGATAAATATACTTATATAGCACTTCTATGCAGAATTGGGGGAAAGGATAGTTTTATAGTGGGGCCAACTTGCTAAAAGGTTGTAGTGTCTTACACATTCCTAATCAAACTGAGAGTGATCACCTAAGATGCTTGCAGTTCAGTCTTGGGCTTGGAAAGGGTGTAGACCTTGGAATGCAATATTGGTAAATTTACAAACCAGAGATAATTTATTACAAGTGTCAAAGCTCTATATCACAATAAGTCCCTGAAAGGCAAGTGGTTATCCACAAGGAGGATAAAAATACCCAAATGTTAAGACAGATATGAGCTGAACGTGAGGTAGGCAGGAGGGAGCTTAGAATCTGCTTAATGTGGAAATGAAATGATGCTAACCATGCTTTCTAGCCATAAATAAGGAAGTGACTGCTGGCAATTTAATTGTTTTAAAGAAGCCTTTTGTACTGCAAGCTGCGGCAGGCAAGCAATGAAAATACGAGAAAATACAGCTGTATTGAAGTTTAAAGAAGATACTAACAGTGTTAGGAAAGACATGTAATAATTGAAAGGTCAGTTGTTTGATAGTACTACATTACTTGAACACTTAATCAGGTATCTACAAACTCACATTCATGTGTTAGCTTCGGCCCCTAAAAGAGCGCATTAATCTTGGAAAGTGAACACCCACAATAGGAAAATCCGGTGTATGTGAAGAGCCTACGCTTTACAAATAACACTTTCAAAAAGGAATCTTGTAGAATGTTCAGCTAAATTATTCACTGGCAGTAACCATTATTTTGCATTACGTATATCAACCACTCAGCCGTGAGATTGAAATCATGTTTACAATAATTAAAAATATGTACATGGATTTGTGCTTGAATATCCTATTCTGCCCCAAGATTAAATTGTACATTATAAGGAAATAGTTATTTACCTGTTCTGGTGATTACTAGTGAGTAAACTATGCCCAGGAGATGTATAGGAGCTCCCCACTCTTCTGTATGCTTATAGCTTCGACACACATTTAAGAAAATGTTGGGAAAGTTATTGCTAATCAGCATCTACTTTGCATTTATCCAATCCCAGTTTCAGTCCCTGGCTTATTTTGTTAAAATAATGTATGTAGTACATCAACAGAGAAACTTTTATCTCAGACTTTGGAGAGATAGAGCCTGAAGAAATAAATGCAGCGTTCTTCAATTCATTATGTTTCCTTTTAAACACTTTTCCTTTCATTGATGTATTTGTCTTTTTTAATATGGCTGTCAGAAACTTTAAAAGAGGGATTCTTTTTGACAAAGATGATCTGACTTCAGGCCAGTGTACAACTTTGGTCGTGTTGCTGATGACCTGTGGCAGAGCTGGCATGGGGGTAGAGTGTCAGTCTTTTTGTTCCTTTCTCTCAGCAATTTTCAATATCATCAGCCATGGAATCCTTTTAGGGATGGCTTTCCTGCCTCCTCTGTGGTCAGTTCCAGTTGAAATATATATATATATATATATATATATATATATATATATATATATATATATAGTTGGAAGCATGGTCAGTTCCAGGACAGGAGAAGTTGTGTCCCTGGCCCTTCACTTGTGGGGTACCTCAGGGTTCAATACTCTCCCTACTTCTGTTGAACATCTACATGAATCCACTGGGATTCATCTGTTTGGGGTCTGGTATCATCTTGACCCTGGGCTGTCTAGGCAATGCTGTCAATGTCCTGACAGCAATGTCCTCCAGTGTCTGGAGGTGGTTTAGGCCTGCATGGGGAGGATCAGACTGAAGCTCACTCCTGACAAGACTGAATGGTTGTGCTTGTTGAGGCCTCCAGGATTTGAGGATTTTCCAACTTTGGTCTTTGATGGAGTTGCAGTTCTCCCTTCAAGACTGGTACACAATCTGGGGTTCTTCCTGGACTTACAGCTCCTGCTCAAAGAGCAGGTAGCAGCTGTAGCCAAGACAGCCTTTGAACATATCCATCTGCTCTGCCAGTTGCACCTTTTCCTAAAGTGGGAGGTCGTTCAGACATTCTTACATACCTTAGTCACCTCTCATTTAGATTACAGCAATTTGCTCTATATGGGGCTACCTGAAAGCTTCCTATACTTGGAAGCTACAGCAGGTCCAAAATGGACAGCCCTACTTTACGAGTGACATTGATGGTGCAATTCAGGGTGCTGGTTATCACCTATAAAACCCTGCATGCATAGGGCATGGCTATTTGAGGGACCATCTACCTCCAATAGTTTCTGCATGCCCAGTGAATTTGAGCAGAGTGGGCGTGTTCCAGGTCCCCTCAAACAATATTATCTATAAATATAATACTTATATATTATAATATATAAATAAATACATAAATACATAAATAAATAAATAAATAAATAGTGACCTAGGCTGCATTCCTTCTTTGTTGTGATGCCTGTCCTCTTGAACAGCTTCACCTCCCCAGAGATACTTATACCTCCCATCCTACAGCTATTCTGGAAGTCATTAAAATGTGGCCCTGGTCCAAGGCTGGGCATTAAGGTGGATGCCAAGTTTTAGTTTTTGTTGGTTTGAGGTACGTTTAGTTGTTCCATTCTTCTGGATGTATATGTTTCTTTTTATTGTTGACTTTTTCTGTTCGTATTGTAAGTCTTTTGAGAGTAAGGCGGTCTCCAAATCAAATGGACAGAGGAATGAATGAATGAATGAATGAATGAATGAATGAATGAATGAATGAATGAAATTTTGAATAAAGCAGGCCCTCAAAGCTACTTCGTGATGCAACAGTGGTTTTTCTGCTCAGACCAAGCAAATCATCCATGTTGCTTCACTTCAGTGTTGTTCATTGACCCTTGTAGCCTTCTTCTGTAGCACTGGCTGAACAGTCTCCAGGACTAGGTAGCATCAGTAGAGGCTGCTTTTTCATATCTCAAAAGATTCCTTTAACTGCTTTTTACAACCCTCCACTACTGTTTCCTTTTGTAACAACATCTCATTCAATATCCACCTAAAAGATCCCTTTTTCCTTTTAAAAGTTAAAGTCACTGGATTGTGATCTGAAAAAGGTTTTGGTAATGTCTCCATTTTATAAACAATACCCAAAGTCTTAGAAATCCAAATCATATCTATTCTTGAAAAAGACCTATATCTTTCATAAAAATAAGTATATTCTTTTGAGTCACTGTTTTTATATGTCCATGCATCAACAAGCTCTAAATTATCCATTAAATAAATAAAAACAAAAACAAAAAACAAAAAACACCCACTTTTAGTTTCCCTGAACGTAGCTAAATTTTGTTATACTGTCTGCAAAATTAGGCAGATTTTGACTGCCCACTGATGATCCCACCAACCTGTAAATATATTATCATGTTCTCTTCACTTCATTTAATGTATTTTTAATGTATTTAATGTATTTTTATGTATTTTTATTTGCAATTCTGGTCTGTGACCATAATAAAGATGATGATGACACCCACTTTGGTAGTTTTGTGGGAAACCACTCCATTCCAATCTCCCAGGAGACACCAATTTCATTAAAAAAAAAATCCAATAATTTGTCCATACGTACTTTATAAAATACTGTTTTATCTTACTTTGGGGCATAAATACCCAATATTGAAGTCTTAGTCTCCTGTAGGTTAACTTTCACCCCAACATATCTGCCATGATCATCAGTCATTATAAGTGTTAGATATAGTTGAGGATTTATATACAAAACAACTCTATTCTTCTTTTTCACTGAAATATGAAATAAATTCTTTGCCCAGATTTTTGTGACTCAAATATTTTATATCTTTTTTCCTAATATGTGTTTCTCATAGGCAAATCACATCTTGTTTTATCTTTTTTAAATGACATCTTTTTTCTGTTTTGAGGAGCATTTGCTCCATTTATGTTCCACGTTAAGCGTTTATAATCCATAGTAGGCCAATATTTTAGAAATGTCAATACCTGTAGTGCCCAAAGTGGAATCCTCTTTAATATCTTGTTGTATCTGTTGTGGCCTTTGTTTGGTCACACCTACATTGTCACTTCCATTTGTATTTCCTCCAGTTCTTCTTTAAATTTTTCCAAAATGTCTCTTGCTTTCTGCACAGAGTTCACTCTGAATCTTTGCTGTTTAAAAGTAAAAATAATCTCTTCCAGCTTATCCCATCTTTCTTCTGCTTAAGTTTGCCTGTCAGAAAAAAAAAATACTCTTTTTTCTTACATAGTATTCTAATTGGAATTTCCTTAAATACAATTACATTTGTATTATCAACCCTCAATCTAGTATTAAAATGCTGCTGCAAAACTTGATCTCTGGTCTTCTTCCTGACAAAGTGCATAAGAACATCCCTTGGCATATTTCCTAATTTTGCAAAACATGTATTAATCATATAAACCATATCAATCAATGTCATCTCCCTCTCAATCCAAAAAAATTAGACAGAGACTTAATTACCTTTTGTCTAATATCTTCTGCACGTTCTGCTGGAATTGCTCTGAGTCATAAACAGAATTCTTTTTCTCTCAATACCAGTAACGCCAAGTGGTCCAAATCTTTCTCCATCTCTCTATTTATAACTTCTATCTTACTTTCCAAAACTTCCACTTCATCAGTAATTTGTTTTAGGTCTTCAGCCAATTGCCCTACAGGTTCTTCAATCTTCTTCTTTCACATCTCTTTTTATTCCTGCAAATCCTACTTCCATTTCCTTTTTAAAAGTATTCAAGCTAACGGCAGCCATTGCAGTCATCTTTTTGCCAAATTCCTCAAACATTTTCTGTAATAAATCTAGTGAAGTATCCATATTTGTAAGTTTTTCTAGTGAAGCTCTCCATCCTTCTCCTAATTTGGCAGCTTTTCTTATAGCTCCATTATGAGAAAGTAAAAGTATGTCAATTACTAGACTGAAAGTAAAAGGCAGGCTTCTTCTTTTTTTTCTGTTTTGCTTTTCTATGTCTTTACCACTTTAATCCCAGTTAGCTCTCTGTACTTACAGTCACACAGTTTAGCTCATATTACCCTTATCTTCTTATTTTATAAAATCCTCCAATTATCTACTGCCCTTAATTAGCATTCCCACAAAAGTCTGGTCTGTTACTCTAATTCATTTTGCTATTTTCAAAGGCACTTTCTTCAGAAAAAAAAAAAAATCTGTTTTCTAAAATTACTGTCCCTTTATTCATTTATTCATTTAAAACTTTCTTGAATCACAATCTTATTAAGCTTTTTGTTTTTAAATTATAATGCTTTAAGATAGCATATTTTTTCTCTTATTTTCGAAAAGAAGGTAACTCACTGAGAGTCTTTGAACTTCCTTGACATTCAGAATATCTCTCTTAATAAAATCCAAAGGTGTTTAAGAAAGTGAGGCTTTTACCAGTCATATGTCCATAAAGGCTGCACAGCGGTTAAGGGTGTGTTGATAATCCCTTAGCTCCCAATCTGCTCAACTTGTGAATGCCCATAAGAAAGTCAATTCCTGTGGTCTCCCCATGAGGATCAGCCCTTCCAGAGCACAAGTGGATGATCCCTGGATCTCTCCTCCTCTCAGGAGAGATTTTCGTCAGCCAGAATCTGGCTCCTGGCCAGTGATTCCACCACAGTGCTGTCCCCACTCATGGAGCCACTCACAGGAACATCTAACCCACCATCAGCCCTGAAAATGTTTAATATAGTATGAGCACAATAGAGTGCAAGCAGCACAATAGAACCAAGTCATGAGTTTATGCCACAGTGGCTTTGGGGATGATAGGAAAGTGTTGAAAGAAACATGGGAGTAATTTTTAGGAATGGTATTCAGGTCTACAAAATCAGTTAGGTAATTCCAAAGAAAGTAATTGAAAACTTCAGCTCTGTCTCCAGTTTTACTTCCATCTGGATATGTATATATTCCCCTATTAATTCCTTGCCAGAATGGATTTTATTCCTATATCTAGACTTTCATTATACAGATGGAAGTTTGATGGAGTAGAACAGGGATAAGTCAAAGGTCACTGGAGTGAGAAACAGAGCAGAAGCTTTGTGGATAAGAGTCTCAATTTCCCTTCAATCAGTAATATTATTCCCTGATCGAACAATTCTGGGTAAATATCCTAATTAAGAGTTAGTCTTCCTTCCTTCCTTCCTTCCTTCCTTCCTTCCTTCCTTCCTTCCTTCCTTCCTTCCTTCCTTCCTTCCTTCCTTCCTTCTTCCTTCTTTCTTTCTTTCTTTCTTTCTTTCTTTCTTTCTTTCTTTCTTTTCTTCATCTTATCTGGATTTTTTCTTAAATTATGGCTTATATATTTTACTATGCCTTCTTTGAAACAATATGTGAACATAATGTCTGCTTCATTTATACGTTATTGTATGTCAGACTAAAATCCTTGCTCTTTTCATTACACTGAACTTGATGGAAGAATGCATTTTATGGCTACATGTTTCTCAATGATGCTTTGTAGCTGTTTTGTATGACTGCTAATTCAATGCGCAGCACAGGAAGTTGTGTTATGTTGTGCAAGAAGAGTAACTTCATAATACTTGTAATGTTTATAGCAGTATAAGCAGTGTACAATAATAGCTTTAGGCAACATGCATTCTACTCAACTCACTATTAGAAATTAAGCCCTGCAAAGGTAGGAGATAGAAGTTACAGGAAAACATTTAAAATTTGCACCTGAAGTACATTATTTATGAAACAATTTAAATGCAAATTGCCAAATTCAAACATGCACATATGTGGGTATTCACACATGAACACACAGAACTGAATTGTTTAGGTAACTAAATCCTGCTAACTTAAAGAATGTGTAAAAAATCGGGGACCCATTACTCCTATGGAATTGAAATTTCCACGATGTTCAGACCAGTTTTATTTGCAAAGTTGTGGCCGTTACAGTGCCATGTGATTGTGATTTCCAATGTTCCTTGCCAGCTTCCCACAAGCAAAGTCAATGAGGAAGTTGACAGGAAGTTGGAATTCATTCCTGCTCCCACTGTTTTTCTGCCCGCCCATGGTCATTCTGTTTATCTGATTAGGTAAGTAAATACTGACTTATTACTGAAGTTAATTTGCCACTACAATTGTTTTTCTATTTATGATATATATTCTTCTTAGATGATCATGGGACCTTCCAGCATTGAGGTAAAAAAAAATATGGTCAGCCTAAAATGTAATCTTCATTCTGGTCACATCAGACCGCACTACTTTTTTTCTCTCAAAGGATGACCCAACAGGTCACAGGTTGTCTAGTATCTATTAAAAGCCTTCCCTTATACACAAAAAGTGAAATTAAGTAAGTATTAGTTTCAGGATGAAGTTTAAACCCTTTTGGTAAATGCATAAACATTTGTGCAATTAATTTTACCAGGCCCCAATAATGTTTTTTTTTTTTAAATCAATGTTTACAGTGTTTTCTTATCAAGACAATGGAGATCTCTTAAACTGTTTGAAAACTAACTTCATATGTTTTAATGGGTTTCTGATGTTTCATTGGAAAATATTAGCATTGATCTCAATCTCTTACCTGGGACTTCACTACTATCATTGTAATAATAGCTTTTGTGTAACATGTGAGTAATGAGGTTCCCCCAGGAGATGGTAAAAAAAAATCAAGATCGGAGCCCCCATGCAATCAAAGCCCTGCTCTCTTTTTATATGCATCAGGAGGCATGTAAAAAAAGGGGCAGCTTCAATTGCCTGTTGACAACCCTCCCCAACCCCTTCCCCAGTGAACATCCCTTCACACTGAAAACTTAGAACCGCTCCATGTCAAATAGCACTACTGATAGTCAATACTTAGTATGGGCCTGGCTTACAGAAAACAAGTTGTTGTAGGCATAAAATACTCTACCAGTTTATTTCATATGTCATTCCAAATAATAATAAGATTGAAACATTGCTTCTCTGCATTAATCACCTGTAGGCAACCTGCAGTAATGATGACAGGATATATTGCTACCAGATCTTCTGTCTGCTACTGCTGCATTCAGTTTATGGAATGCCCTTTTGGAACTAAAGCCTGCAGTGTTCATAAAGCTTTGTTATGGCTTTAGGCAGCAATCATGCTAGCAGATCAAAGAGGAGCATTGTGATAATGTACCTGCAGTGGAGATAATTTTCAGTTACAGATAATACCCTTTCTATATCAAACTCCCCAAATCTCACCACGCATCATGAATCTGTGCATGTTCTCCTTTGTTTTCTTTCTGTCTCTGTATTACACAGGATTTAATAACCTTTCATTCAGAAGCATTATAGTGTATTGCACCATGTTCACATTTTCACATACTGTAGGTCAGAACCTTATATTTCCAGAGTAAATACTCTGGCACAAATACTTGTTTGGGCTGATAAGTAGCTCATCTTATGCTTTGTTTATTCTGAATAAGTATGTGGTATGTCTTTCCACTGACTGAATGTCTGGAATCTAGTGGCAATTTTGAATACTATGTTGTGCTCTGCTCTTTCTTTCACTCTCTCAAAAGCAGTCACTATAGATATGCTTAAAGATCTTTCGATCAGTAGGTAGATGGATTTTTTTCTCCTTGCATTTTCATGTTAAACTTGATCATGCTTTCTTAAAACCCTAACCCTAACCTGCTTGGTATTTTGTGAGAGGTCTGGATGCAATCATTTTAAAACCTCTGCATTCTGAGAACCACGTATGATTTTGATAACTACTTATGGTAGGGAAAGATCCCTGCTCATATTGCACATTTCCAGCCAACTACATCCTTTCATAAATGTCAAAGGGAAATCCATAGATTGCTATTTCTTAGCTTTAGCACCACAGGGTTCTCCTTTGGCTTCACTGCCTCCTTCGAATGAGGACGGACGAGCAAGGTCTTCCTGTTTAGCAGAATCACTGTTTGGAGCTGTCCAGTTTTTAAGGCAATGTCCTCCCCATCCCAACTTTTTCCAAATTAGGGAACAGATAACTTGAGAAAGGAATGTCAGGCAAATACCCAGAAAGTGAAAACCAACAGATTTACCTATCCTTAGGCAGATTTGTGAACCAGATTTAAGGTCAGATGGCTATGTGGGAAGCATTTACTTATCTGCTTGTATCTCCCTAAATTGGCTTCTAAGTTTGTTGGGAAAGCTATGCAGAAGAAAAGATTGGACACGGAGGGCAACATTTCAAATATACTTCCACTCTCCTTCTTTATTCTCAGCAGTGGCAGCATCTGGCTGTTCTTGACAGAGCTCAGAAGCTAAGCAGGGTTGGGCCAGGCTAATACTTGAATGAGAGACTTCCAGGGAAAAAGGTAATGACAAGCCATTCCCATATTTTTGCCAGAAAAACTAGATGAACATATGCTTGTAGTTGTCAGGAGCCCTGCTCAACTCAAGGGAGTCTTTATCTTTGATTTGCCTATAGCATGAGCAATAGAAAAAGTTCCTATGCCGAACGTGTGCTCTCTGGAGATGCTTTCTGCCAGTTACCTAAAACAAAACAATCACCTAGCGTCCTGGTGAAGAAAAGCTCCATGCAAAATCATGGCTACCAGGAATAGGCAGATTATTCTATTCCTGGTACAGGTCAATTTCTCACATAGTCATTCATCCATGTGTTGTACTGTGCTTCTACATCAGCATGGTGTATGCTAAAAATCTGGGCAAAGCCTACCCTAGTCATATCTCAGAATATATTTTCCTAAATCCCTTTTCTCTAAATGTACATTTAAAAAGAAAAAAAAAGTTTATTCTAAATGCATGCTTAATGTTCTTTGGATTCTAATGAAAACACCTAGGAACGAAGGGTTTAAAACAATATTTCTTCTTCTCCTTTGTAGAATGTTCAACCAGTAACTCACAGCTTGTCATCTTGACCTGCTGAGTATAGATTCATTACTGGGAGAAGAAATCATGAACGATTTTACACTGCAGAGGGCACTTATTTTCCATTTGGCATTCCTGTAGTTAAGTCCCACACATTCTGAAAACAAGTGCAAAAATGAAAAACCAAAGTCAAATATATAATGCCATCCCAGATGTAAGGATAATTCATTTGTCTGGATTGCATATAGATCAAGCAGAACAAAAATGTTCTCTAAACAGTCACAAAGTAGAGCAATGAAGGCTGGAGGCTAACATTCTCCAAATATTTGATGGGAAACAAAATTATGCTTTCTCTTCATGGTGCCATGGAATGGTATTGTGCCTGGCATATTGTGAAGAGAAGAGAAAATAATAATAGCCAGTTTATCTATATAGGAACAGTGTTGATTTGCCATGCCTATTCCTGCTGGAAAATTCAAAATAAAAGTGAATGTAAGGGCTGAGAGTGTAAGAGCTGAGGTTGGGGAGGAAGGAATAATGGTTCCCAGGCTAGAGAGAGTGCTATTATTTAAATACATCTCAGTCCCCTCCCCAAGCCATCAAGTGACCAGCTAAGTGACCAGCCAAGGCCAGGAGGAAGAAGCCTACAGTTCAAAGTCTGGAGCAGAGTTATATGAAGTCTCTGATATCTTTACAATGCAGTGGTTTTGTTTAAGGCATCATGCTTGTCTGCAATAAAGATGTTAATCTGACCAAGTTACGCATGGGGGTCTTCTGACAAGTCCATCCAAGAGGGTTACATGTATGGAATTGAGGGTTAAATGTGTGGAGACCTGTGTTTTACTGCCAAGCCAGGGTGTGAAACTTGACTGTGTAATCTAAAGAAAGAAACAACATTGTTCCTACTACAATTACTGAGAAACCTTTAGAGAAGTTTGCTCACAAAGTATTTGGGGAAAGAGCTTCCTCTTTTGGAGAAGCCTGAATTTCACCACTCCCCACTTTTTATTTTCCACAATTTTTTGCCCAGCTCTGGTAAAGTATCTCTCACTCTGGGAATATGAATTTAGGTTATTCTTATGAGTAAGATGTCCGCAAATGCGCTGACAGACTGTTCCGCAAAATGAAAGTGCAATTCTTACTGTTGTTCTCCATTGAATACTGGGCCTGTGTGAATCAAGCCTAGTGCAATTTGAGCTGTTGATTTGATTGGGAATGCTGACTCAGACTCTCAATTGAATTAGATTGAAGCAGCAAAACTGATAATTTGGTTAGATGCTTTAGGTCAAATCAGATAGAAGTGTCTAAATTGGGGCAATTCAATTTGAAATGATGCAGATGCTAAAAATATACATCCATACACATGAAAGGCATAGAAATCAGTCCAGATTGAATCAGATTGATTTGGGAGGATCCTTTGAACTGAATCTCCAATGTGAAGCTTTGCACACCTCTAGAATAAATGCTATTCCACTATTCATTTAAAGCAGGATGGGCAACTTGCAACCCCAGACCACATATGTCATTGATTTTGGTAACTCCCTTGGCCCCCTCTCTGAAGACGCTACCATTAAAAAGCAGTGGTGAAGGTTCTGACCGTGTTGAGATGAAGAAATCGTCTGTAAGATATGCCTTGAAATAAGCTGAAGAATTTTAAAGAAGGAAAACTCACTCAGCTAAAAACAAACAAACAAACGAAGCTTCTTGAAAAATGGAAAATTGCCCATCTTGTTTGCATGGGAGAAACATTACTTGTTAAAACAAGTGACTATTTCTCCTGCATCATTTCAGTACTAACATTGTACTTAGTATTTATTGTATAGTGTTTAGCATATTGGGGTATGCTTTTTGTCACTGATAGAACAGATGCTGCTGCTGTAAGAAATTCATGATTTTGGATAACGCTAGGAACATTAATGTTACCATATGACAGCTAACGTAAGCATCCATGCAGCACTGGTAAATTCAGCCTTCTACACCAACAAAAGAGGATTAGCAACTTTGTTTGCAAATTGTACAACAGACGCAAATATAGGGGCTTCTCAGACAGGCCTTCAGATCACTCATCTCTTCCACTAATGATAATATTAAAATGTCCCTATTTGAAGTCTGCTGGAACTGGGGTTCTTTCTTTGTTTTGCAGAGTGCTCATAAAGCAGACTTTCTGTAATACAATTATATCTATTTTTCAATACTGAGATGGTGCCTAGATAGGAACTGTGGAAATATGTAAATTTAGAATCACATGAACTTGTAAAGTGACTGACCCTTGGCAGGATTTAAAGATCTGAGGTACATATGTGGGCATAGGGTTTGCATAAATATATTTTACTAAATACCAAGGAGTTCACAGCTTTCTCCTTCTATTTTTGCCGCTATTGCTGCACTTTGAGGCTGCTCAGGTGGGGATAATGGAAAAATGCAATCTTTGTGAATTCCAGTCCATTGACTTTATCTGTACCTCTTGGACTAATGCACAGATTAGAAGTGATCCTAGGGAATTTACATCTCTCCAAATGCTTTACAACAGTTTTTTAAAAAATAAAAGTATATATCAGTGTTAATGACATGGACCAAATTCATGCATTCTGACATACACTAACTGCCTCAACCAGATATGTTAGATTTCAGTTCCCATGCTGGGGGTTGTGGGAGTTGAAGTTCAACACAACTAAAGGGCACCAGGTTGAGGACATTTATTGTGGAAAATCTTCATAGAGGAGATCTTTTTCGTAACGTAGAGGATTGAAAGAATGACAGATGCCCAGTATATCTGCAAGGACATCTTATTTGGAGAGAGAACAGAATTAAAAATTCAAAAACAAAAAAAAAAATTACAACCATATATACTGAAGGCACTAACTTACTTTTCTCTCTCTCTCTTTCTCTTTCTCTTTCTCTCTCTTCAAATTTCGTTTAATTAGATTTTTCACTAAATTCTGCAAAAAGTGAAAATTCCTGAAATTTGCCTACTCAAACAAAATATATACAGAATTCTGAAGGCTCGTAAAAAATGTTAATAATACATGTATTATCAGTAAGAATAATAATTATTAAGCCATTTCCAAAGACAATTACTTTTTCAATTGCTTATCTTCAGATATTGCTTTCAGCAGAATATACAGTCTTTAAAAACAAAATGTTCTCCTTCTTCCTTCTCTCCTTCATTGACAAGACTGGATGAGGAGTTCAGGTTGATAGTGTAGATAGTCTCTCCCAACTTGGTAATTCAGTGAATGTATGAAACTGACAGCTTAATAAAAGAGCCCTGGGAATCAGACCAAAACTCCAACTCTTTTTAACATCCCATCCATACAGAGGTCTATGGGACACTGACAAGTAGGACATGAATCACACAGCAGCCTGATGTTTATGTTCACCTCTAAATCTCTGTTGCAGTCCACCTTTCTTCTAATGCTTGTTAAATTATGTGATTCATAAGAAAGTAATACCCTAAGACTTAAAGAAAAGGAACCATGACCATAAATAATGACATTTTATGAGTTGTATAATAATAATCATATATGCTGCTCTGTGAATCATCATTAGACCTTAATGCTACTAATAATTAATGCATGCCTTCCTAAACTTCACTGTAAGACAAATCAATTTAACAGCTGGATTTTTCTTTAAAAAAAGGGTGCGTGTGAAATCTAATCATTGTTCATTTCCAGAGTTCTGAGGATTTCTGATACAATGTGAAATCTTCCCAGAACCAAGTTCTAATTTGAGTATTTTCTATTCAACCTATATTCCATGTTAGCACTGTGCCTAAATGTAGATTTCATGTTTTCTAAAATTATAATGTTTCTTTTCCTCCCTCAATTTGCTTTACAATGTAACCCCTCCTCATCTCCCAAAATCATAGATCGCTCGTTTGTAATATTTTTAGTTGTCCAGGAACATGTTGTACATTATAATTTTTTTCTTATGGTCCATGCAGTGATTTGCTATTTCTTTAATTGTGGATTTTAGCCTCATATTGCTAAAATATGTTACCAAAATCATTCTCCTGATGGCAAGAACAACCTATCTTTGTATTTGCAGGATTAACATGAAATTAACCAAGTGAATTTGCTCTGTTGGAAAAGTGTGGTAGTAATGGATTTTAAATACTATTAATTTTTCTATAAATGGAACTTACCCCTTCTCCATGTAGTCTTTGGAGATATATACCATCACCACCACCACCCTGCCAATCTATTCAGCATAAATATAGTTACTGTGGATATTTTCTTCTTCTTGGACTTGTTCTCAGACCAATTAGCCCTAAAGATACAATCTCACAATGATATTTGCAGCACCCGTACTCATTCCCTTTAAGGTTTCTCCATGCTGATTTTGGATTGTGCTCCCTTTCCAACTATAACCTTGTAATCTGCATAAATTATAGCCTAGCTTTTGCCCAATTTCAATGCCATTGAAAGCACCCTGGGTTTAAATTCCCTTTATTTTGCTTGTAATACTTTAATAGATCATTTTTAAAATGCAGCTTTTAATTGAAACATTCCAGCACTGCTCATACTGTCACTAGATAATGTAATGAATTTCCTTCAGGCCTTGGCATAGTCATTGCCAGATTTGGAATTCAAACTGGAGTGGGAATGACATTACTGATGAAATGTCTCTTCCAAGAACCTACTTCCATAATTTTGAAAGTTACTGATGAGGGTTGTACTGAATTCTAATCATTTTATGGGCATAGCTTGGCACAATTGGATTAATGGAATGCCATTCTCAATAAAATATTGAAGAGAGATTATTCTTTTAATGAGGGGATTTATGGGACCAAACTGCAGTGGTGACCAAGGCTTAAAAGGAGGACATTAGTAAGCCTTTTTCTTCCAGATCTTACTTATTTATTTATTTATTTATTTATTTATTTATTTATTTATTATTAAATGTATATGCTGCCCATCTCCCCCAGAGGATGACTCTGGGCAGCTTGAGGCAGATCATCAAATTAGCCTTCTAATTTCCAAATATGAAAAAGCAACTACTATAATTAAGCCCACAAACTTATCAGAGTCAGTTCATGCTCCTCTTGAAAGATTTTAGCTCTGAAGTCCAAATACTGCACCATTTTCAGCTTACACACGAGAAAAGGCTTCATAATAGAGCAGACATTGGAGAAGATATGGGGTTACTATGAGGAAACATCTGTGCGGAATCATCCTTCCTTTATCTCCCTCTCCGCAAACACACATACACATATTCAGATGTTATCCTTTACTCAGGTTTAATGTCAGTGCTGCCTATGATGTTAACTTAACCTTGTGGGGAAATGGATCAAGCACATTGGCCTCCTGCTCTAAGTTCTATGGGTTATAAATCTCCTCAATGACAATTATCTTGAATGCAAGAGGAAAAGGAAAACATATTTTTAAAACAATCAGAACAGGGAAACCATTCATGAATTTGTCCTGGATGATTTATGAGTCCCCCTGAATAAGCAATATTAGGCAGACACAGTACAAAAATCCTGACAAATATCCAAGCAAAAAGAGAGAAGAAGGAGAAGGAGAAGGAGAAGGAGAAGGAGAAGGAGAAGGAGAAGGAGAAGGAGAAGGAGAAGGAGAAGGAGAAGGAGAAGGAGAAGAAATCATTTTCATCATTTTAAGCTCTTCTTTCCATCTCATGTAAAGGAAAAATTGGGTGGTCCATCTCAGCTCTTCTCCCTTCCTTTCAAGTGTTTGCTTATCCCAGAGAATTTTTTTTTTTAGTCATCTGAAGCTACATCTCCTTAGCAAGCAGGTCCTGAGCCCAGCAAATGTCACCACAAAGTTTTGGGGTCCTCCACAGACCTGGAATTAAAGTTAACACCCCAAGGATGCTACTGGGTTTTCCAGAACTTGCATATGTTGCCTTTTAAGACCTCAGAAGCACAGCCTTCCTGGGTTCCTGGAGCAGCTCTTACTGAATTGGATTTCACAATCAGGAAATGTCAATCAACTTCACTTGATCAGCAGGATCCAGATCAGACAAAGGAATGCTAATGCCTATCTTGTGATTTGGTTTGATTCACCAGCTGCAGGAGAAATACAGAACCGAAGACAAAAAGGACTTGCAAGCAGTATTGATAGGGACCCTTGTGTTTCTCCCCGCCCCTTCCATGAACTTCTGGAGGCTTTGTATACCACCAGTTCTCAAGAAGTACGAAGGTACAATCTTTATTTTCCCCTACCAATAAAGATATATTACCTATATTTATGTATTTGATTGATTGATTGATTGATTGATTGACTGGATTTATATACTGCTGCTATACTCCATATGACTGGCAGAATTCCACTGACTTTTGAATTCTTGGTGCTAGCTTTTTTCCAGTTTGGCCCCAGTTATATTTGTGTTGGTCTTATTGAAGGCAAACAAAGCCTATTCCATGTCAATACACTGTTTTTCAGACTAGTTTGCCCTTGGCAAATTCATCAAATTGACAAAGTATAGGTACATGGAACAAATACATTTTTAAATAACAAAGTAGCAGTAGCCCACTGGTGTGGAAAGATAAACCTGGTATCTCCTAGGAAAAATATTTCTAATTTCAAGCATTTCAGTTT
Organism: Python bivittatus; assembly: GCF_059951505.1. Classification (NCBI taxonomy): domain Eukaryota; kingdom Metazoa; phylum Chordata; class Lepidosauria; order Squamata; family Pythonidae; genus Python; species Python bivittatus. The sequence continues at coordinate 8,299,958 of NW_028277073.1, forward strand.
AGAATTGGATTCAATGGCTTTTTCTGTCCTTCATTTATTTCAGAAGGTAAGGTTGATAACTGCACACAAATGGAAGTTATTTTTCCTCAAGCTTGGAATGTTCTGTTGTGGCTGCATTTTGATGCAACAAAATTCAGAATAGTTCAAGGGTTCTTTGTTATGAAAGAACAAAACTTGAAAAGTTTGAGTGTTGGGCCATGGGATCTTTTGTTTTACATCCCAGGGTCACAAAAGTAGGTGGGTACTAGTCCATAGCAGGTCTTTGATTGGTTCTTTCTTTGTGCCCAGTCCTGATTGGTCATTCTGGTGATGTTGTTTCTTGATTGTTCTTTTGTTCATGCTGGCTCAATTTTTGGAGTGCTGATTCCTGGTTGGTTCTTTGTTTGTGCTGGGATCTGGTTGGTCAATCTGAGCAGCTGAGTCCTGATTGGGTCCTTGTCTGGGTCCTGCTTTTGGCAAGATCTTGGTCTAGTGCAAGGTTAACAAAGCCTTTTTATCTGTCCTGCACCAGACCAAGATCCTGCCCCAAAGCAGGGCCAACTTGGAATCAGCTCTGAAAAATGGGCAAATCAGAAACTTGGCTCGACAAGACCCAATCAGGACTCAACTGCTCAGATTGACCAATCAGAACCTAGCACAAATGAAGAACCTATCAGGAACCAACAGCACCAAAACAACCAATCAAAATTGGTCACAAAAAACCAGTCAGAGACCAGCCCTCACCAACCTGCATCATTAGGAAACCAGCTTGGCTAAAGACCAATCAGAAGTCAGGTCAGCTGGCTATAAAGACAGGACCCCAGTCTGTCAGGTCTCAGTTTCTTGTGGTCTGTGTAGTAGACCACCTTGCCTCTGAAGATGCCAACCACAGTTGTTGGTGAAAAGTCAAGAAATCTGCTGTCTAGGCCAAGGTGACTAAACCCTAAAGCTCAACACTGCTCAGTAGATACCAGCTGTGAGAGCCTATGCTGATATAGATGGAAGCAATTGTTTCTGATGGAGGCACCTAGCCTGAAGGTGTAATGAAAGATAAACAAGAAGAAAAGTACTCATACTCTTTTTAAAAGCTTTCCTTGCATTTTCTCCCTAAAAATCTGGAAAAGGAGATTTTGTTCCAATGATGCACACTCAGATAGAAACAAGAAAAGGGAAAAAGAAAGTGTGTGTGGGAAGGAGAGTTGATATCTGTGTTTTACAGTATGCGGATCTTTTGAGTATATATCTATGTCCACCCGCACTAAGACAATTTATCTAGCTGTGCCATGTTTCTTCTGTTGTAAGCAAGTTTCTGAATATGGACTTAAGTGTTTGGAGAGCTGAGATTTATTGCTTTGTCTGGCATGAGGCTTGACAATAACAAATGCTCAGCAAATCATCCCAACCTAAACCTACCTAGGGTCTTTGCATTTTTCAATATGTCATTAAGATGGCACAATAAATAAGATAGTTGAGCATGTACAGAGTGTAATAAACACCAAAAAGTCAACAAGACAACTTGTTAAGATCTTGGCAGTCAACTTCATCTTGAAGCAAATTTCTGCAAGTTTCCTTTAATGGAAACTTTATGGAAAGGGAATGGAATAAAGGTACAGAAGTCTCAATGATTGTATTGCTTTCACTTAAGAACTGAATGTATCTCTGAACTTGTTAAGTTTTTTTCTCCTTCCCAGTTTTTGACAAACAACCTCCCTGTAAATTGGCCAGAAGCAATCTTGCTGATAATGTACAGGAAAGGATGAAGCCAGGATATAAAAGTCTCTCTCAGGCTCTGAACACAGCATTATATATCCCAACCCAAATATGAAACAAACAAATGAGCATTAGTGGATCAATCCTTCTGTCTGGACAGAGGTCTGGCAGGGCCTTGCGCCCCCATCCTGCACGTGCACTGCATGGTGTGAGGTTCTAGGGACTACCTGACCTAGTCAGTGACCACTGAGTACCTGACACTACTCAGAAACTTTAACAAGTGAAGAACGTTTCCAGTTTGGCTAAAGCAAAATATTGGCTTAGCCAAACTGTCCTGTGGCTGCCACTTTGTTTTTCATCTGCAACTGGAGAAGCTGGTTCCCACCTCTGAAATCCCAAGAGTCTTGGAAACAGACTACTATGAGGATCATTTTCTTCTGTATGAAATTGCCCATCCTTTAATAGCAGCCGCTTTGCTTGCGTATACTGTTGCCTTCATAGGTTAGTTGTGAGAGAATTTTCTCAACAGCAGTGCCCTGAACAGTATATAGATCTCAATGGCCCAAGGCTTCTCCCTGGGAGCCTTCTCTTTTGATTTTTCATTCATTTATTTCATTGGTTCAAATCCAAAGGGAAAGATGTTTGTCTATGATTCAGTGGCAAGGTCTTTAAAAGTTGTTCCTAACTATTTAAGGATTTTTCATTATCTGGTAGCCATAAATTATTATTTGTCTCCCTCTGACTGCTTATTCTGGCTAGAGGATTGCAACCGGAGCAATGTTCAGCAAAGCAATGTGGTCTTATAGTATTCTTAAGTCACTGAATTTTATCCGAGTAAATAATAGCACTGAAAGATTATTCATGTGCTACAACCTCTATGAAATCTAGCTTTGCTCTACATGGAAAAGACAGTTTACGGAATTTGCATGCATCTTAAGCACCCAAAAGAGCATGCCTGGAAAATCAAAGAAAATTTAAAAAGTGATGCTGAACAGCTTAGAAAGAAAGAGAAACTTTGGCAATAACCACCACAGCAGCATCTCTGTTTCCACTAATCATTTCTTTGACAAGGGGAGTTAGCTTCTGTGTGAGATAATCCCACTCCTACCTCTTTTTTCCATTTCTGCAGGCCAAGCTCAGCCTCCCCAAATCTTTTTTGTTGCATTTATGAAGGAAACATCCAGTATTTTTATCAACACTTTGCAACAAAGCATGGCTTAGCACAAGTGGTAGGAAAGAAGAGGTGTTTTTTTTTTTTTTGCTAGAATAGAAGAAAGAAATACAAGAGCAGCCACTAGCTGGAAAGATTCATGTTCTTTCACCATTAGCAAATGGATTCAACATCAGACAGACTGGCTGGGAATGTTTAAGTAATTTAAGATGCTAACAGCATCCAAGGCAAAGCAAGATAACAAAAGAAAGAAGCAGTTATGGAGCAGGATTGCAGAACTAATAGATTTATTGTGTGTAACTTAACTGCTAAAGCCAGAGTGCATAAACCTGGCAATCCTGTGAAAACCTCAGATGTGACCTCATATAGCTTTTAAGGGGACATCCCAGGCAAGACTGGCAGGTCAAACTAATATATATAAACAAACCTCACTCCTCCCCGCACTAATGATGCTACCTAACCTAGTAAAGAAATGTCTGTAGGGAACAAACTCCAATATCATCATCATCATCATCATCATCATCATCATCATCATCATCATCATCATCATCATCATCATCCTTCCCTTCCACAAAGGTATATAGCCACCCCATGTACCAGAAGAAACTCTGGGTGGAGAACAGAATAAAAACACAGGGCACTAAAAATGCAACACTTTTAAAACAATAAACAATGTTGATGTCCTGATGAAACTTCACATTCACCCATCAGTCACCCCATGCCAGCTCTATCAACATCCTAGTCCCTGGGGGAAAGGCCAAGTCTTCACTGCTGTTCCTTAAAGCAGGCACCATGACAGAGACGACGCACTTCAGAGGCCCCACCATGTGACATTGTTTCACCAAGATGCAACTTGACATGAGGGACCAGAACTTGCCTAACATCTTATGCATTGAATAGTAAAAGTGCTTTATTTCTATTATTTATTGATTATGATGATATTGTTTATTAGTTAGCAAAAAGTTCTGTTAATGTTGGTCCTTTTTAACTCTGAAGAGATTTTGGCATAATTCTCAAGTTGTGGGGATATCTGATTCCATGGAGCCTCTAAGACCCAGCCAATCTGGGCTTTTCATTGTCTCCTACAATCAAAGTGGGCTGAGGGAATCCTGGTTACTCTAGCCCATCCTGATTGGGCAACAACAGATAGATTAATTGACAATAAGAGGAAGGATGGGGGACTACTATAAAATCCCACAGCTGTGGGCCAGACTGGGAAACTGAAGGAAAGTATTCCAAAGGAAGATAGTGGGACACCATTTCCATAATGTCGCCAGGAAACTGTATATCAATGCACTGTATAATCACAAGGAGTTGAAAGAGATTTGAAGAAAACTACTTTTCTGGTCTTAGGGGAATGCCATTCATGACCTACCTTCTGTTTTCACACTAACGGGTTTCACTTTTGTTTAACGTCACAACTAAGGCTGCCTCTCTGTTGCTATTGTTATTATTGTTATTATTATTTTAATGAAGCACGTCATTCCCAACGCAAATAAGAAAATATAACCAGGGACTGTGCTAGCTAAAGTGAAAAGCTTCTCTGCTCAGATGTAAGGAATGACAACCAAGCAGTGATTGTGATGACCTAAAATGAAAACTTCCTTTAAAACGTATTGAGTGGAAACAGCTGTCAAGGCATGTGTGATGGTGCAGTTTTGGTATACTCAATGCATTGCTATGGTAACAGAAAACTGGAAGGAGGGGAAAAAATGCCACCAGTTATGCTACTGCTAAATATATATTTTTTTCTTACTCTCACTGGAAGTGCAGCAATGGTTTTGAAGAATATTCTGCCGAATATTCATAGCCATTTTTGCCTGACAGAAACAATTCTCTTTACAATAAAATGCCATAAAGGTGTATCGGCGCACTGTAAAATTAGCTCACCTTTTAGCCTGCCTGTCACAAGGGGGGGATAAAGACATAATTTTCCCCTGCCATTTCTGTGTCTAAGCACGGCTTCCCCCACCCCCATTCCTTTCCTGGGCTTTCTCAGCATCTTCTTTAGCTCTGTTATTTTAATAGATGCCAAATTTCTGCTAATCAGTCCTTGTGAAAGACAGTAAGTAGGAGAATACTTTTTTTTTAAAAAAAAATGAAGAGTAGTGAAGTCCTAGGCAGAAATATAAGTACACAAGAACACGATTAATTATATTTTGATGTTTGCAGCAATACGAGAATGGGAAGACTTTGGGCTTGATAGTCCTTTGTTCCCCCCTCCCTCCCTTCCTGAATACAACCAAATCCAGATGCAAAAATATGACTCAAGAGGCTTCTGCATACTCCCACATATTTTTTAGTAGATGTGGGTTATCCTACACATGTGAATATCCTATACATCAGACTAAGTGTACCTCACCCAGAGAAGGACTGTATTAGTAGGGCTTCAGTTTAGAACTGAAGCTGATGCCTTCAATGTGATTTGAAGGTCTTGTGATCTCACACTTCTATCAAGTCAAACTGAAACTTCACTTTAGTCCAAAGCAACATTTGAACTGACTGGTTTCTGCAAGCTGAAGAGCAAATGTGAATGAGTAATGCAAATGTATAGCAATTTGAATTAGATCTTGACTGCTTCTCATATCCCAACTATTCTTACAACTCTTTTGAGCAATAGGTTGCTTATTTGTTGGGTTCTTGGTGTTTTCTGAGTCGCTTCTCTTCCTGCAGATGTTTCATTACCAGGTTAGGTAACTTCTAGAAAAGAGGCAAATCTTAAGCACATCTTTCCCCATCACACCTATTAACCAACACACAAATAAGCAGGAACCTGCACCAGATAAACCAGAACAATCAATGAAGAAACAATATCCCACCACAACAGCAATCAAGGCAGAAACAATACCTCAATCAAGGTTAATAACACAAGCTACCATATCTAAGTCAGGAAACTCCACTCCCACATGAGTGGTGAGGTTACCTAATCTGGTAATGAAACATCTGCAGGAAGAGAAGCAACTCAGAAAACACCAAGAACCCAACACCTCAGTACCAAGTTACATATATTCTCCATTATAATAATATTGCTTATTATTTATTACTACATATACAAAATGAAAAAAAGGGGAAAGGAAAGGAGTAGGACTGTATTACTAATTTTCTACTTCCTGCTTTATTTTACTGGATACTGTTTTTAAGAGCAGGGGTACCATCGGTAGACTAAGCTATAATACAAAGAGGGGAGGGAATGTCTGCAAATATTTTAGGATTACTTTAGGGCATGCTGGCTGGGGAATTGTGGGAGTTGAAGTCCACACATGTTAAAGTTGCTGACCTTGAGAACACTGGTTCAGGAATTAACTACATTTAAACCATAATTTATGGTTATCTTATTGATTATGATTGTGATTCAATATGGAGTGTGAAATGGGATGTGTGGTTTGTTTGTGCATTCCTGTTTCTTCCTACCCTCTAACCAATCTACATCTGTGTAACAGCAGCTTAGAAAGAAAGGAAAATGAACTTGGAACAGGCCAACCCAGCCATCGTTCCTTGCTCTTCTGCCAATTTGAATCTGCCTTATTTCTACTTATTTAACAAACCATAGTTAAACAATAATGGCCAGTATGATGTATAAAAGCAATCAATGTGATGATGCCATATGGGCAAGTTTTTCTAGTTGCTTCTAAGGGAAATGGGAGAATGAGGGTAGCAGCTACACAACCTGGGCAACATCTCATTTCAGCCCAGTGGCTAAAAGAAAGGCGGCAATGAAGTTGGCTCAGTTCTTCCAAAGCTCTGGATCTTTTTCCAGTGCTGCCTACTGTGCCAATAAACCAGAAGAATAGGACTGGCTGAGACTTGCCTATTTGGTTTTCTCTGTAGGCTGCCAGTGACACTGCCTGTAGAATTGCTGATCAGTAAAATACATGAAGAACATGCTTGGGGCATCAGGAGACTGTGAAGAGCTTGTGTGTTGATTTGGGAAGAAATGCTGTATTTGCATTGCTGTACACTACTGAGTGCAAATCAAGGGTCTCCCAGAAAGGCAGAGGACAAAAGTTTTTTTTTTTTTTTTTAACTAAGCAAATAAAGGGAAATGGGTAAATAACATCTAGTTTAAAGGTAGGCTAGAATCTTGCTTTTGCTTGTCTATAGCTAGCTATTGGAGGCTCAACTTCATTACTCAACAACTTTCCTTTCTCTAAACTCAGTTTTGTCACTTTCAGTGTCAATCATTTCTTTATTCCCTAGCAAACAAATAGCTTTGGCTCTCAATTCTAACAAGTTTAATCCATAAAAATACCATCAGTGCTGTTTTTGATTACTTTGAAATCAGGGATGGCTGAAAATGTTCTTTTTGATAATATTTCTCTTTATTTGTATTAGTCTTCATTTTTGAAAAAGAAAGAAATATGCACTGACTTTATAAAATTCATATTTTTCTTCATAAATGGGAAGTATTAAAGTTGATTAAAAAATTAATATGGGGAAAGCAAATGACAAATTTGCCCAGGCGTACAGACTATTCACACATCAGTTTATCAACCAGAATTTTAAATCAATGTCTTCCCTTTTTTTATATAGATGGTATCTTATCCTGTAAACAGAATTTATTTTGTATATATTTCTTATATACATACAGCATGCTGATTTTTAGGACCTTATTTCTCAACCATATTATTGATGGAAACCAAAGTATTACACACACCAGCACAATGTTACTCAAGATTCCATTTTTTCTTAAACCATTGATGGTATGATATATTCTATTATTTATGTTTATTTTGGAAAATCAGCACTGTAATCATATTATCCATTCATCAACAAGTGTATTTTTATAAGAAACCTATCCCTTTGGGAAAGAAGATTCTTATGAAAAATATTAAAGATTACAGTAAAGTAAATTGACTGTCTTTTATGGTTAAATTCAGTTCAGTTCCTAAAGAAAGTAGATGAAAAACAGAAATTAAACAAGACAGATCCCTTTAAAAACCAGTGAAAATTGTAAACATTTTGAAGACAGAGAGTGGGCAAAATATGGGCTAATACTGAAGGAAACTATATCAATAGACTATGAATAATTTTGTATTCATTGCTCTGCTTTATTAGAATTATAGAAGATTTGTGACAAATTTCCCTTTATTCTCTATTTAATGCTACATAAGGTTCAGACCATTTCTTCACTCACTGCAGTCATACAGAATTAAGATTATCTGGCTAAAACTTACATTTGTTGCTTATTAGTTCTTTGCTGAGGTAAAGTCCCACTGGGTGATAGAATTGCAAAGTAAAAGCATTGATTTATTTTGCTTTCTAAAGTTTTTGGTTTTGTCTGAACAATCCTAAACAGCTTTGATGATTTAGATTTGCCTTTCCCAACCTGATGCCCTCCAGATACCATGTCAGGTTAAGGAAGACTAAATTAAATACTGGTGAGTTTCCATATTTCCTATCTTTTAGACTAATGTATAGACTAGATGTTAATTATCTACTAGGCTTTATACCTCCCAAATGTTCTGATGCAATTCTCAACGATTTTTTAAGGATATCTACTTTTTTCCTATATTTTAATTGGTTTTTAATATATTCATTTCACTTCTTTTTTAGGAAATAAAAAATTAGAATTAAAACAAAAAACCAAAGACAACAACAACAGAAAACGGAGAGAGGATGTGTGTTAGTCCTTAAGGAGAAATACAAACATTTTACACAGCCAGGACCAATATTTTTGCCCAGAATGACATTTATACTGACTAGGGAAATGTTTGTATTCTGCTACTTTTCTATACCACTTAGCATCTTTTTAAATGGAAGTGGTCTGTAAATTTTATAAATAAATGAAGACTGAATTTCCAAATATGCTATTTTTTATTTTAAAAATGCATGCTAAAAGTTTAATAATGTTTTGATGCTGATAATAAAGAGAGGTACTTGCAGTAGTAACGTTCACCAGTAACAAACACAATTATCCTTTGCATAATCAATCTTGGGAAGGGGCATTAAATGTAGTTATTGTAATAAGGCCGTCAAGCCCATCCCAACATTGAGATCAAATCAAATCTTTATTACGCTCATAGACCAGCATAAATCCAACATTTGAATGTAACATAGTTAGCATTTAGAAATGGATTCTTGAAAGAGCAAGATTAGTTTTCTCCTAATAAGACTAAAGGAGCAAAAATGTCAATTACTATGGCTTCATTCTCACCATTATCTTCCAATTACTTGAGAGTGCCAATTGTTAGTTTAGAATGACAAGAAATATGCAAGTCTTTCTTAGCAAATATTTAAAAGGATGCCCAGGGCACCATATGTAAAGCATCACTAGCTGTTCCTAAAATTTGAATCTCATAAAACATATTGGCGCTAAACAATTTATGAAGCACAAATTGCAGTGGTTATTGCCTTTTTCTCATTACATTTTTAGCTGAAGCTGTTATGTTCCTGGAAATAAAATATTGATGATTTCCTTTAATCCTTAACAACTTTTTCCTCAACAATGGGGTTGTAGAATGAAGTTACAGATGCCATGATGGTTGGGACTGGCTTGGAGTTCATCTTAAACTTTCAAAATTCACATTCTAAAACAAACTCATTTTTTTAATCTACTAGAAAGAATTACAGAGTTTTATCAAATTTGCCATGAAAACTTCAGTGATCTGCTTTTTTCCAGCATCTCAAGATGGAGGAGGGGACCACCTCCTTTGAAGGAAGTGTAGCACACACAGAGTGGGGAAATGGTGGATTGGTTTTGTGAGCAGAATGTGAGGGTGCTGAGAGCTATGTTGGCTTTCAAAGATCTACACCTTGATATCCATTTAAAGAATAGCAGAGTTCTTGTGTTGGACCACCGGGGTATCTGTAGTTTATCAGCTTTCAGACAGTTTTGGAAAAATTCAGAAACCTCCATCACAGAGAGAACATCATATATGTATTGATATGAAAATGAGATTTAAGTCCATCAGAAGTGATCCAAAAGTATTCAACCCCAGTTTTGTCAGTAAAAATATGATATTCTAAATTATAACACAGACATATCCTCTAACAATAAAAATTACCCTACTCAAATTCATTGAATATTTTTTCCAAGTAAATGTGTATAGAATTGTGAACCTGTTGTTTTTGAAAGGTTTACTCCCTTCTAACTGTTTACAATTGTAGCCTGTACAATTCTAGCAGTCTGTTTAAAAATAAATTCACTTGAATTGGTAGTTGTAATGCATTCCTCCACGTGTCTTATTAGAAGAGAGCCCTATCAAGGTAAATCAGATTTATTTTCAAGTCAGCGTGTTTAGGACTGCAATCTTTATTAAACTAATTTTCAGTGCTGAACTTTAGATCCCATTTGGAAGGGGTATTATTAGGCAAAGACAACATTTGGTTGTGTCACCAGAGTCATTCTGTGCTGAGATTAGCATGCATATAAATCATCATGATAAATGGAGCTCCTCTCTGAATGTTGATTAATTTTGCATATGGGTAGCCATTAAGGAAGTGCAACTCTGATATCAAAGGACTGACTGACTAAATGTGCAGCTGACCACTTGCAAAATCTAAACCATTTTCACACTAGAGAATCTCAGAGTATTGGCTTATTGGCAGTGCCTTTGATGTTGTAGATACAAAAAAATCCCTCAAGTACTATGTCAATTCAAAATGAGTTTAATTTCAAGAAGTATTTTTAAACATAAGTCGAGCAACCCTAGCCTACGGCACTGAAACTTCAGCTTTTCTCTGTATCTCATTTATGTAAAGCACTTCTTAAATGTTCAAAGTACATTTTTCCATTTAAGTATAAGAATGTCATCATAAATCTTGCCATGTAGGTAAGACAGTTTCACAGGAATTGTACAGTGTAGAACAAGAGTAAGACATGTGCATTCTAGATGTTTAAGAACTACAATTCCCAGAATCCCTAGCATTTGACCACACTAGCTGCAAGTGGTGGGAGCTCAAGTCCAAAATATTCAGAGGGGACTAGGTTGCCTATTCTTGGGAAGAAACACAATCTACTCCTCCCCTGGAAAGCGCAGCAAGGAAAAGAGACCCACACATACATCTGGGGTAGTGATTTCTTAAAATTTTATTCATTAAAAAAACCCCGTTTACTAATTTTAATTCTATTTTTGCCAACCCCTGCTGGAAGACAACCCAGTGAATTGCAGTAGCCAAATAGTACACGCTAAAGCTCAATTGTATTCCCCACTCACATTTATAAATTGCCTGTGAATGTACCCTATAGGATGAGGGGAATCTTGCTGACTTGTGTTGGTGGATGAAATATTTTCTATACTTAAATTTAGTTGTTGTTATTTACTGCCCAGCTTTAGCTGAGCCTAGCCACCCAGCAGCTGGGTATTTTGAAAATGTAACCCTAGGTTTTCCGGCCTTTGTGAAAGGGAAGGGAAGGGAAGGGAAGGGAAGGGATGGGAAGGGAAGGGAAGGGAAGGGAAGGGAAGGGAAGGAAAGGAAAGGAAAGGAAAGGAAAGGAAAGGAAAGGAAAGGAAAGGAAAGGAAAGGAAAGGAAAGGAAAGGAAAGGAAAGGAAAGGAAAGGAAAGGAAAGGAAAGGAAAGGAAAGGAAAGGAAAGGAAAGGAAAGGAAAGGGCTAGACCCTGGCTTTAATATGCATACTGTACATATACAAGACAAACAGTGAAAAGAAAAGGTCTTGGACCATCCTAAAAATAGAAACATCCTCTTTTTGGAAGAGTCTTCTGGATTTGAAGGTAATTCCATTTACCATGCAGCCCCAGAAGTTGTGAAAATTCAATTCCAGTCTATGCCACACTTTTAGCTTTTCTCTTGGACTGTGCAGTTAACTGAATGTGAATTAGGCAGAACTCCCATCCTTTGCCTAGTCGGAACATACAATTCCTTTGTGTACCCAGGAAGAGGAGGAGAATGTTGCCAGACAAGAAGCAGACCTATACCTTCAAAATGTACAAATGAACGTCGGAAACAAGGTCAGTGCTGACGTTCAGTCAAATCAAATACAAGCTTTTTCCTGGAGTCAACTGAGCAGCACCCTTTGTGGAATACCACGGGATGCTTCCCAACATTAGAGCAAAACAATCCTTCCTTTAAGTACTGCAATATCCAGTTTGGGAGATGGCTAGGCTGAATTATCCTTCATGATGTTCTTGCTTTATAATGTGTGGTGCTTTATTAAAAATAAATCAGGGAAAATATGAAGTCTTGATCTCTCCTGCAGCTTCAGCCTGCAGAAGATTTCTACTTGATCCTGCCAAACAAATAGATTGGCCCTAATATAGGTTTATGTCATGAGGAAAACAATATATTTGTCAAGCCCCAATCAGCCAACCTGTAAATTGAGCTTGGATTAATGACAGCAGGACAGTTTAAGGGTAGAACATAAAATCACCAGACAAAGAGCAAATTGTACATACATACATACATACATACATACATACATACATATATATACATACACATACCCCCCTCTCTTTTTACCACAGTCCCTCTGTGTGGTTTACCTGTAAATTTTGGTACACTGAATTTACTGGGCTGTTAGATGGAGATCCTGTCATTTCCTCAAATCTCTCTCTTGATGACAAAATGAATGCGGATGTCTCAGATGTAAGGCCTGCCGAGTTGCATGCAAATGACAGCAGCATATGCTTCCACAGGTGGTAGCTTGCTCAGATGAGTAATTTCTTCTCATTTACCCTGGCTCACTTGAAGGCAAGCCTAGTGGATGTCAATATGACTTGTCAATTTGAAATGGAAGACTTTCCAAAAATTAATGTGGTAGATCTTATCTATGTAGAAGACAGAAGTTGCACTCACTTATCTTTGCTTGTTTAGTACAAAACAACATTCTGTTTTATCTGTATTTCAAGGTAATCCCCAGTAAGATGATGACAACAAGATATATGTATCTGAGACATCAGAAACAGGAGAGGCTATGCACAACCTATACTGATGCTTGAATACAGTACTTGGGACCAGGTTGTGGTCTTTCTCTGCAATGGCACCTCTCTGACTCAATGATCTCTGTCATACACCAAACCCCATTGCTGATATATTTTAGATGTTTGTTTTTTCAATCACCTTCTCCAATCATAACTGTCTTACACAGACACATTCTAATTTGCTTTTCTTCTTGATCCTGTCAAACATATACTGTACATTGGTCCAAATATAGTATTATGTTATGGGGAAAACATGGAAGAGGAACCAGCTTCTACTCAACCCTGACAAGACTGAGTGGCTGTGGGCTTTAGCTCCTGGCCCCCAATATCAGGTGATTTTCTTTCATTAACTCTGAACACTCCCCCAAGCAGAGTTTGTGCATAATCTGGGCGTTCTCCTGGACTGCAGCTTCTATTCAAGCAGTGATGGCAGCCATGGCCAGGAGGGCCTTCTCGCAAAAGCATCTTGGATTCCAGTTCTGCCCATTCCTAGATCAAGAAGCATTGCTCACAGTCACTCATATCTTAGTCACCTCTACGATATTGCAATGGCCTGCCCTTGAAAAACATTTGGATTCTTCAGCTAAGTCCAGTGCATTGGCTCCCAGTAAGCTTCCTTTTTTTGTTTTTTAATAGTAATTTTATTAAATATTACAATTTGGGGGGGGGGAGGGGGTTGTTTCATTTTGTTACATCTTTTTTTTTCTTTTTCTTTTTTTTCACCTGTATTCTTCTTTTGTTTTATCTAAAACTTTTAATAAAATTATTAGAAAAAAGGTTACAATTTACAACAATAAAAACTAATACAAACTAAAAAAAAGAATAAAAAGAAAAAATAGAAGGTGCAGAAAAGAAAAAAGAGAAAAAAAGAGAAAAGAAAAAAATAAGAATATAGTAAAGCAAAAAGAAAGGAAATATATAAAGAAGTGACTTCCCCCTTCATCACAACAAGTATAAACAATTTTAGAAACTTATCACCTTCTCTTAAAGTACAACAAATGATATCTTCTTCCCATATCCCATCTCTTATATATAAACAAATCCATAAAACCTTGTCATTTCAGTCTGGATGCCAGCAAAAGTCCATTAAGGATTACCAGAAATAATGACATATCTGTTTTAACCTTGATCAAATAAAGAAACTTTATTCTTTCCTTTTACTTCTAACAATCTTGATCTTTAGTCCCTTCAAATAATGTCCTAGAACTTGATTTCTTTACCTTTGTCCTCGCAAAATTCTTCAAAGCTTTAAAGAGCCTCTTTTGTAAGTCCAATATAAGAAAAGTATCCAGATCACTCTTTTGGTTTGTTATTTGTATATCTCTTTTAACTGTTAAGATATCAGCCAGTTTCTTTTGTATGTCCAGTGTAACATCTTTTTTCAATGTCATTCTTGTAGCCTGTCATTTTAAAATCTACTTTCAAATCAGTCTTGATCTTGTCAGGTAGAACTTATTCCTCTTCCGTAGCATCTTTTAAACACAGTCTATCTATAGAGGCAGACACTATTAAAATTAACATCTGCATCCATTGTTCAAAAATATCCTTCAATATGTCCAATGTTAAAATATTTCGCTTCATTCTGTATTTGTAAGCTGAGTTTGAGTGTTTTTCTCCTTTAATTGTAATGTTTATTCCTTCTAGTTCTGTCTAGTGTCCAATTTTTAAAGTCTTACGCTTTTTTTAAAAAAAAAGAATTCAAAACAAAAGCATTTTCCCATGGGAAACATTCTCTATAATTAATTCCAAAATCTTATTTCAAATTTATATGGACACATAGTCCATTTGTAACTTTCTAAAATCAAAGTTTTAATCATCCTGTTGCTGTTTATTCCAGAAAAAAAAAATTAAGTCCTTAAACTTGTATTTAAAACTTCTTTTGCTAAGGATTAAGGAAACTCACCTAGTGCTGTAAAACCTGTTGATCCAATGGTTACTACTAGCTGAAAAGCAGTTAACAAGCAATTTCTGAAAGTGATTAGAAAAGGAAGTATGTGAACTTAGTGTCCTTTTAAATGCACCAACTGTGTTTTGAGCAAGATGGCTATTCCCTCGCCTCTCAGAGCTCTAAACCCCCTGGAAACCGTTGTCTTGAGGAGAAGCTCTGTCTGGAGCACTTGGGGGTGATCTCAAGTCCTCTCCTGTCCACCACGGAATTATGAAGAGCTGGTCTACTCACCAGCTCTTCATTCCATTGCAGTTGTCAGTTCCACTTTTCACAGAGCTGTCTTTAGTTTGCTATTCCTTCTCTGGAATTTGCTCTCAGTAAGCTTCTGAGTACAATTCAAGGTGCTTGTTGTCATCTTTAAAGCCCTACATCACATGGGCCAGGTTACTTGTGGGACCATTTTTCTCCAATAATTTCTGCCTACCCCACCAGATTGTGCTCCAGGTCCCCTCAGTGAGACAGTATCACATGGTGGGTCCTAAGAAATGTGCTGTCATCGTGCTTACCCAATGGAACAGCCTCCCTCAGAGACAGATGGCTCTGACTTTACCATCCTTTTCAAAGACTGTGAAGATCTGGCTGTTCCCTCAGACATTGGGGCCAGACTGTTGGTTTTTGGAGTTTGGTGTTGATGTATGGTATGCATGTTTTTTGAAGTTTTTACTGAGGAGCCTTGACCTGTGTTTTTGTGTGTTATGATTGTTGATGTTTCTACTTTTGTTCCCCCATCCAGAGTTTCTTTGGATAAATGGATAACCTTATAAATTTGATTAATATATGCATGTATTTTTATTTATGTATTTATAACTACTGGAAACTGTTTTTGGGATTTTTTTAAAAAAAGTAATAAATGATACCTTTAATAAATAAGAATAGGGTAAACTAAGGCCACAGTTGCATTACTTTAACCCCAAAGAGAATTGCATCAGTGACAACTAATTTAGATACTAAGCCTGCCACAAACCTCTGATTACATCCTGAACCTGAACAGGCAATCTATAGTCCACAGCTTGCTGCTTCTCTTTAGTTGACATTGAGATTCCACCATTGTATCTCATTCCCTGCAATTTCAAGTCCTCTGCATCTCTAGTTGCCGGTTTTGTGACATTCAGTATGTTCTAAGCCTTCCCTCCTACATTTTTTATTTCCCCAAACTTCCAGACTTGTGATATTTCTGCATTTTTTACCTTACATGTATCACCTTAAAGTGGTACACAGAAACTATGCTCATCTGCAATCTCTATATCCACATAGTTCTCAATATCTATCTTTTCCAATAAGTTGATCAAGGATATGCTGGAGGTATTTTTAATAGCTGGTAAGTGTGTGAGTGTATGAGTTGCATTGCCTGCTAAGTGAAAATAGTGTTAATCCCTGTACGTGATGAACACAGTCCCCACCTTCATGTTCCTTAACATCACTGCATCTCGTAAACTTTGGACTGGATTCAAACTATTAAATTCGGGTAAAATGGGGTTGGGCAGGCAGTAGTTGGTTTTGGAGAACCCAATTATGGCTTTAGCATATTGTCTGAACTAGGCTGTCACCATATTCCAGATTATTTATTTGGGCATAGGATGTTATCTGAGCACAGCAATTGTAATTTTTAATCTGGGTTTAGAGTTTAGTGTGTTGTGTCAAGCCAAGCCTTTGGATTTTCAGACCTCACAATGATAAATATTGTCTTTGCAGTGTTACATCTCCACCAGCTTGGGAAGCCTCATAATGGGTCTGTTGCTCCCTGAGATGGTTGCCTGAAGACATTTAGCTCCCTTTTTGGCAGGTGTTCTGCTGCTTGGATTCAATCGCGTTTCCCCTGTAAGTTAGGTACAGTTAAAAGAGAATTTTTCCATGGAGTAAATTAGGTCAAAGATGCTCAGCCTTTTGAGGGTTGAGGGCCAGACTGGCTGTTGAATGACAATGTATCAATATCCATACTCTAAATTCTAATTTAATTAAAATTAATTAAAATTAAACCAAGTTAATTATATATCATTAAAATGATTACTCCCTGTGTATTTGAATTTTTGCCTTCTGTTTGTATTTAAAATTACAATTTGGTGACAAATTTTGCATGGGTTCTGAGGGGCCCATGTAGCTTTTGGAGCACCTGTGGTACATTCCTGATGCAGAATGAACAAAGATCTTTCAAGGGAATCTTATCACCCATCTTCCAACTTCTTTCAAGTCTTCAAAAGGGTGCCTGGAGCTGCTAGAGTAGAGAGACGTGAAATGATGGAGAAAAGCATATGTCCCACTTCCCTTTTACCATCTGTTAAAACTGAAAGCCCAAACCCACGCACACATCTATAGCACACAGCAGTAGCTATTTTGTTGCACAAATTGCTTTCCTTAATCTTAGTTCATTAGACACGCCGTGTGTCTGCTCAGCAACTCCTCAAGTCTGTCTTTTGCAATCCACAATTGGGCAACTGTGTAAGAAAAGACCCTTTCCACAGCACTAGACACCTCTCTGCAAACCCAGCTGAGGTTGCCACAGCAGCCTCTTCTCTATGATGCTTCCATCTACACATTTCAGTGGGAAAAGGCAGCTCTCTTGTAACTTTGTTGCTTGGCGAGTATTCCTTCCATGCTCTAAGGTAGTATTAGAATTCTCTGTGGATGGTAGGCAGAAGGCAGCCCAGTACTGTGTAATTTAACAAGACCTTTCAGAGTGCTGGCTGTGAACTACAAGGTTAATAATCTTTTCCTGTTGAGACCACAGTGCTTTTCTACTTGCATAGAAACTGACAGTGATCTTGGTGTGGAATTTGTTAACACAATACTAGATTTCGGTATATACAGAATTTCTTTTGCTTGCCAGTCGCTTTGCGTGTGTGTTAATGGCACGCAGACAAACAGTTCATTTTCTGAATTCCATCAGTTTTCTTGTACCCAATGTTAAGGTCATCCTTAATCAATCGTTTTGTGCCTTTTGGTATGATATTCTATTCAAAATAGGATTTGGGCAGAAAATGCTACAGCAAGGGCATTCCAAGGCCTCGATGCAAGAAACAAAGCATCTAATAGCAATTCCTCTTTTCAGTTAAATTCCCCCTGAAGGGAATGTATAGGATTTTTTTTCCTGCTCCAAGGAGGGTGGGGGGAATTTTAGTTGCTTTAAATTCTCTCTTGAATTTTCTGGCTGACCATCAATAAATTCCATATTTTCAGCAAACACAATGAAGAATCTTATAGGTAAAGTCTAACAAGTTTACTATGACGTAAGATTTCCATAAAAGAATCTTGCTGGGCTTCAGGCGAAATAACCTTTGATGCGACCCACTTTGTGGGGTTTCTTTGGGCTTCGTTTGTAGGAAAGTGTAGCAGAGGCATTTCCAAAGTATCTGAAGGCTATTGAGGATGGGAGTAAGAAACCAGGAATTATTTGTGCCCAGATCTAAAGAACTCCTGGCCCAAAGAAAGATAATTTTTTAAAGTCCCAGCCTTACAAGAAGAGCAAGAAGAAAAACCTAATGAAACTCCCTGAGGAGGGGGTTGACAAGGGAAAACTGAAGACCAACAGCAATGTTCATGTCTGCCACTAGATGAAACATCTGAAAAAGAATGAGCCCCATCTTCAGGCTGAAGAGTAATTCTCCAAACAGCAGCCCCAAGTGTGCTAACCTCATGCTCAGATATGCAGAGATAGGCATCTGGTCTATAAGATGCCCACAATCTTTCCCCACAATCTCAACCAGCACCACCACCAACTTACTTCAATGAAATAACAAAGCTTTGCTATACTTTGTTTTAGAATCATTTTAGCATTCTAGTATCCTGGGTTAGCTTCTCCTTCCCATCGTTAACAGTGATGGTTTTTATTATAAGGAGAACTATTCTTCCTACTACTGATTAGTCCTATTTCTTTCCTACATTCGCTCTCACCTTTGCTTTTGAACTCATCTTTTTGGACATTTGTACTGCAGCTACTCAGAAATTTAATCAATTCTCATTTGTTTGCTCTGCATCCCCTGTGGCACAGTGTGGTAATGGGGAAAAGGATCTCTTTCTCTGTTCTGTCCCCACAATGCCCTCAAGCTTTCAAGAAACATGGCAATGTAGAAAGTGAAAGTGGAGGTTTGTAGACCAATTGAAGTGTTAGGATGGGAAGGCTGTCTCTGAATGTGGGAGGTTGTTCACTGAACCTTGCGAAAACTATTCTACATGCCCACGAGGACATAGGTCATAAAGTTTCAATAGAAGAGAATATCTGTAACTCAACTGTGGAGTTCTTGGTGCTCTCTGAGGTTGTTATTTGTTTGCAGACATTTAATTACCCAGCAGATAACATCATCATTGTGAGGCTGATGATGTTAAAGGAAGCCTTAAACATCTCAGTATAGCTTTCTTAGAAAGCATTATACTGATCTTGTGAAACTTAATTGTCTTTTTTTAAAAAATGATCCTATGTGTTTACCTGCAACTGCAAAACTTTTCCCAATCTAGTACCTTCAGTTATGCTGGTTGGGAATCATGGCTCTTGCACTGTATTAGACCTGGAGGACATAAACTTGAAGAATATTGACAGAATTAGAGCAAGTGGCTGCTTGCTATGTATATGATTAATTCTAATGCATCTGTGCTAGATGCCAACATTGAGGGATGGGGTGTTCTTGTGGAGGGGTTTGAGAAACGTTTTGCCCCAAAGCTATCAGATATAGCATCTGAAATAAATCCATCTCTTCTCCCTGACAGTTTGATGAGAGAAGGAACATGATTGGATTAGGTGCCCCCTCCCCATAAGTCACTTCACTTGGAGTTGCTATTTATTGTGGCAACTGCGCAAATATACAGTGATCTCCCCACATTCTCATAAGTGTACTGTCATGACAAAGTCCTGAAATAGGATGTCTGGCTTTGGCTCAGCTGAACAATTCTAAAAATTAAAACAATTAAAAAAAGACAATTCTATACTAGTTGCCGTTGAAATCTGGAAGGATTTGTCCAACATGCTCTTCTTTCTCCTATACTTTAAGTACAGTTTTTAAAGTGATTTTCTTCATTACACAATGAAGAAATTATGTGCAAAAAGTGAGCTATTAGATGCAATTAAATTCATGAAGCAACTTCTTTCCATAGAAATCAAGATGCAATTTTTTTTTAGAAAAAGGCTCGTTCATGACATGTTCCAACCATTCACAGACAGTGGAAGATGTTTCTCTGCACTTTTCTCCATGGCTTATGTTACAAGATACGTAATAATATTAAAAGAGTTGAAATACAAATAATACCTATATGGTTATATATTTTGAAGGTTTCAGTCAGATGTAATATTTCTCAGGCTTCAAACCATGATACAGTGGAACCTCGGGTTACGAACGCTTCTGTTAACGAACTTTTCGGGTTACGACCAGCTCCGGACGCAAAATTTTGCTTCGGTTTGCGAACTCCACCTCGGGGTACGAACAGGATACACGGCCATTTTCCCTCCCGTGACACGGTCCGCAGCCATTTTTCTGCCCCTGACACATGGTCCGCGGCCATTTTTCCGCCCCTGACATGTGGTCCGTGGCCATTTTCCACCCCTGACACGTGGTCCGCGGCCATTTTTCGCCCCTGACACGTGGTCGTAGGGAGGGGGACTCTCCCTCCAAGCAATAGCTGCCTCCCTGTCCTCCACGCCAGAATGGATTAACGGTAATTACATTGAACCTTATGGGGAAATTTGCTTCGGGTTGCAACCAATTCGGGTTGCAGCCAGAGTCACGGAATGAACTAAGTTCGTAAACCGAGGTTCCACTGTACAATAGAAGAGAATATATGTAGCTCAGGGTTGAACTGTGGAGTCCTTGGTGCTCTCTGAGCTTGGTTGTTCACTTTTAGACATTTCATTACCTGACTAGGTAACATCATCAGTGCTAGTGAGTGTGAGGTTTTCTCCCTGTTTATATACAGTAGCCAGTGTTGGTGGGGTTGTGGTTTTTTCCTTGGTAGTTCCTTGATCACTGTATTGTTTTCTGCTTGATTGTTTATCTGGTGTTAATCCCTGCTTATCTGGGTGTTGGTTGCTGGAGAGGATTTCTGGTCTTTTTGTTTGCTTCTTACCTTTTTTATTGTCTCTTTTGAATGGTGTGTAAATGTGGTTTAAACCACACCCACATCAACACTGGAAGAGCAAGCTACTGTATATAAACATGGAGGAAACCCCACACTCATTAGCACTGATGATGTTACCACTGATGAGGTAATGAAAAATCTGCAAGCAAACAACCAAGCTCAGAGAGCACCAAGGACTCCACAGAACCATGACACACTTTTCCAACAGAGATATGTAACTTGGTGGAACAAATATAAAATTAAATGAACAATAGAATAGTTGTATTGAAAAGACCCCTCTATTAAAGACTCATTATTTAAACTATAATGGCATTATTACTGAGCATGGTTTCTTACCACAGTTCTGTCTAAAATATTACATCATCATATTTGTTTGGTGTTGGTTTAATGTAATATATAAAACTAACCACTGGGTATTTGTAACACATGCTTTATAGTTTAATTTTAGTATAAATCAGACTACTGTGGTATATGCTATAACCCAGTATTGAAACAAAGCAGTTCCTGAATTTGTGAATTCAGCCAGTTAATTCCTGGTTTAACTTGCCAAATTAAGTATAACCTGCAAAAGAGAATCTGCATGTCCCCTTGCCATAGAAAGGTTAAAGGAGTGATAACAGCTATCACTTAGTGGTGACAACCACCATGATTGTATGAAATAACTGAATTGACTGTGTGTGAGTGCTGAAGGATTTTTAAAAAATAATAATGCTAATGAGACTGAAGATTATGAATACTGTAGCAAACTTTGGAAGTGAGTTGATTCAACCTCTAGAGATCTCAATGGGATTGGGAGGTGTATATACTGTACAGTACATCCTCCAGACCCAATATGCCCAAACTTGATGTGACTTCTTAGAAAGATAATAATGTGTTTGGATTTTGATTCTAAAAAGTTGTTTCAGGTTGAGCAGGAACTCAAAGTGTTTGTTTCCGGAATCTGCAGATTCCTGAAAAATAGCATAGCTGCTTCACTGAGATGCTACACGTTCATTCTCTCTAAAGGATTTTTTTAGAATAAAGTCTGAAGTGTTACACAGCACTATGGGGTAATATAATCTACTTTGCAGAGCTTTGTCGTAACGATGAACACTTGACAATCATAATGGCAGTTTTTAAATAATTTTCCCTGGAACAATCTTAGTAACATCAGCAGAATTGTAGTGGATGATGATGTTCCAGGAGAAGAACTACAGTGTGCCAGAAGATCAGATTTATTTATATATAGAAATAGGGATGGGCTTCTTTAATGGTAGATGACTTGGTATGGACCACTAATGGTAACTGGCTCATCAACCTTTGATACTTTGCAAACTATCCGTAGCTTTAAAAAAAGATTTGGAGGCATTCTCCTTCCAGTTTCAAAGCTCTCTTTCAAACCCTATCCAACTGAAATAATATTTGCAGTTCTAAATTGGCTTTTTGGTTGACACAATAAAGATCTTTGCACACCAGTGTTGTTTTTAAAAAGATGCTAATTAACTTTTAAGCTTAAACTTCCAAACTTACTCATTTTTAAACTTACTGTGTTTGTCCTATAAGTTATTCAGGGAGAAAGACATTTTTACCATCTGCAACAGGATCAGCTGGATGGAATGGACAGTCATAAAACTTACCAACAGTTTGGCCCAGGTGCAATCATTTCTAATTTTTCAAACTAAATGCAAAAACAAAAAAACAGAACAAAACAAACACTACACATAAAAGATTGAAAAGTAACCCTCTACTGCCTACATACTACACAGATTTCGCCAAAGATTATGCTACACCATCTGCCAAAACCAGCCAAACCATCTAATAACCAACCTGTCTTCTTCTCCTTTTCGCCCTGCCTCATGCTAATGTAAATGTGAGGTCAGTTTAGCCATGCTATGCAATTGATGAAGTGAGCCCACAAAATCTTATGCTTTTAGTAAAATGTGTTAGTTGAAAAAGTGCTGCAGACTCCTCCTGATCCTTCTATTCATGTAAAGGTCTTTTTTTCCTCTCCACTTGTTGCATTTGCTTTATTTACTGAAATGTTTATTCTTTTGTGGTTATATCCAAGATGGTTTACCAAAAGATGCACTATCTTTTGCAGAATTACAGAAGATTTACAACAGATTTTTTTTATTGCTGGTGTATATTTGGGTTTTTTTTTTTCTTGTTTGCCTAGTTATTACTCAAGGTATATGACTCAGACCCTTGAGAATACAAACTTGAAATGAACTAAGTTTTATTTTGTCTGCAGTTCTAAACATAAAGTTGGTCCAGACCTTTTGTTCTATGATCAGGGGAATTCTAACTCTGAGAATTGGATTCCTTCCTTAATTGAAGGCAACATTTTCTAATTTCACCTGCCCCCATAATCTGAAACATCATCCTCATATTATGATGGAAGATCCCCAGCTTCCCTGCTTTTTCATGACATAAGAAGCTAGGGAGGGCATGCATGCGAGACACAAATTGCTGAAAATCACCCAATTCATTGAGTTTATTTGATTTCTACTGTGCAGAATGCTGAATGCAACCCATTCAACTTGAGAATAAATTCAATTTGAGAATAAAGAAAATTAATTCACTTTAAAAGATATATATATCAGAATTAAACATAGTTGTAAAAGTCTGTTTCTTGGTAAATTGCTGGTTCCTTTCCCATTTTAGTTACCTCTCTGTTTCTTATTTGCCATTATTTAACTTCCTTTGAATTCTCATTTGCCTTAATTTCCTTCTCATTATTACCCCTAATTTTGTTGGCTGGAGATATCAGCAGGGAATATTGGTAACATTAACTAAGATATAGAACAGCTATAAATGGAATGTTGATATTTCTCTTTGAGATATAGGTGACATGCATTTGTAAATAAGCAATTTTCTGAGAAAATCAGAAAATCATTAGGATTCTTAGTTTTTTAAATGCAGCATGGAAATGATAGAGCAAAAATATCTTCAAATGCTTAGCATGTGAGGTCTCAAGAACAACGTCAACAATTGGGAGTCATTCTGAATCTGGTATTCTATTCTAGAAGGACCTCTGCAAAAAGCTACTGCAAAAAGCAGTATCTAGTCAACCTTAGTTGACCTTGAAAACGAAGTACAATCTTTCCTAATTAGTACTTGGATGGAAAATCCAAAGAGTGAAGCTAGATTGGGAAGTTGGAAAAACATCTTACAATGATTTCCAAGGATGCAATCATTGGAAGTTGAGTTTTACTTTTGAATTTGTTAAACTAGAAGAAATATTCTCCCAACTGCTTAGGGGCATATTAAAAATTGTGGGGACAAATAAAGGCCTTTCTATGTTATATCTAATGGACAGGTAATGTAAAAAGAAACCAAGGTTTCTTTTATTAATCAGTATACATGTCAGGATATTCTAGAATTGAGAAGTGACTATTCAGCATTTGAAAAGACCATATGAAGAACAAAGTGCCTTTGTATATGTAAAAAATGTAAAGTTTAACCATATAAGGCAAAAGCACGCATTAAACCAACAGGATAACTACCTAAATGCCGTTATTTAATCCTGTGGGACAGATCCAACAACTGATACCAAATAAATCTTTAATAACCCAGATAAACTTTTCTCTTTACCTCTTGGCCTCTCCTACTAATTGGACAGAGAATCATTATTCCATCACAGAATCTATAAAAGAGCTTTACTTAGCCTGTCTCATAGTACAGTAATAATACAAAATAGAAGTGTCTCATTTAGCCCTTTATTTTAAAAAGACCATTTTTGGACAGTCATCTCCCTGTCCCAACTGATGTCTTTATCCAGATCAACTGTTGCTTTCTGCCACCTACCAAATGTTTTCATTTATCCAAAGTCTAGTTTGGAAGAATGGCAGAATATCTAAATATTTCATGTAAGAAGAACAGAAAATAGCAAAGTTATAGGCAGCAGAAAAGCTGCTGGGTCTTTCTTTTAACTACCTGAGAATAATAACATCTGGTGAAATTCTGACAGGTTTATGCCAAGCATGGCAATTAATCTTGACTTTCTAGACACTCTGCCCCATATTCCGGAACATGCTTATAGCAGAATCTCACAGATGTGACACAGCTTCACTTCAGATAAGAGATAAGCCATGGGTGTTTGTGGTGGGGGTAAGGGGGGCAAATAATGAAATGTCTGTGCTGATGTCATCATATAAATTATATGTTGTGGTATGGGATTCATATGTATATATGTATGTATACATATATTCCCCAGGATTTCAGTTCCAAGCCCTTTCTTCCTGCCATTTTGAGTTAATAGAAATTTGGCCATTCTCCTCTCAATCTTGTGATTGAAGATTTTAATATTAAATGGAGTAATTAAATCATATGCTCCCATTTATCTTTGCCTGGTTCCATATAAATACTATAATTTTTATAGTAGAATTTATGTTATAGATAAGATTTTATTACAGACATAGGCCAAAAAAAAAAAAGACCAAGACCAAGACCAAGACCAAGACCAAGACCACTGTAGGAGAATATTTTAGAGGCACATTTGAACCAGAGACCAGGACACATTATACTGAAACATAAATTGGTTTATTGACAGCAGTAGAGGCAAAGACATGGCCAAAGAGGAGAGGGGTTGAAGTCCTTTTTTAGAGATGTGTGCAAATTAGAATATATATGTGATTGGATAGAGCAACCAGATATTTCATTGGATCATCTGTGAAGTCAGTGAGGCATTAAGGTGCAGCTAGGAGGTAACGGGGCAGTGTGATGGAATGGAATTATGAAGGCGAGACTCAGGGAGAAAAACTCCTGATTGTGGAAGATTTATGTTAGCCCTAGCCCAAGGAACTCCAAGAGACCAGGTAAATTCAGTCCAGCAATGTTTATTAGCTACAACCTCTAGCAAGAATCTTCCCAGACTGAAACCCCAGCTCCCAAGTAATGCCAGCCACAACATTGTGAATTCCTCAGAGAGTTGCCAGTCTCATCCTCTTATCTTTCCCTCGCACCTCAGGAGATGAAAGAAAATGTTTTTCTCCCTGAGTCTGGCCTTCATAATTACATTCCATCACAGGCAGGACTATCAAGTCAATGGGGTTTTGAAAGAACAAAGAGGCCGTTATTCCATGCACATAATGTCTTTCTAGGGCATTCTTCTCTTTGCTTTCCCAGAGCTCTGTTCGTCTCCCAATACTTTTCCCAGTTTATCAGCATTCTTTAGCCCTCTGGAGATTCTATGGCTAAGCTGACAATGTAGCTTTTTTCTGGGAAAGGGTTTTTGTAATGGGACAGTTGCCATCTGACACCATATGGCTAAGTCTCTGCTTTGTTTTCTCTGAGGAAGTGTATTTGGGTTAGGGGCTTTAAACTGGCCCTACAAAATCTCCTACACTACCATAATTACATCTGCCCGACCCATCAGATCCAACAAGAGAGGCATGCTATGGGTCCCATATGTCAGGAAACTACACTTGATAGGTCCAAGGAACAGGCCTTCTCTGCTGTGGTACCTGCCTTGTGGAACATTCTCCCCCCCCCCCCGCCCTGAAGTGAGATCAGCTCCATCCCTACTTATTTTCCAGAAGTCCCTCAAGACCTGGTTATCTCATCAGGCCTAGGAGCCTCAGGGGACCAGTGACATCTTGAGGTGGCTCTCTTGCTGATCTAATCTCCTCTGTGTGTGTGTGTGTGTGTGTGTGTGTGTGTTTACTTTTTAATATGACTATGTTTGACATGTTTACTGTTTTGTATTTTTGGCTGTATGCTGCCCAGAGTCACTTCTTGTGAGATGGGCGGCCATATAAATCTGATAGATAGATAGATAGATAGATAGATAGATAGATAGATAGATAGATAGATAGATAGATAAAGTGTAACCATTAACAGTTACTGCTCATAGCAGCGTAGAGTTTACACACAGTAAACTCTGTAACAAAACTTAGCAACATTTAAGGGCACAGAACTGTCTTCGTTGTCAAATAGGTAATTAAATAAAATAAGTGAGAATTTCCTGGGAATTCAAAAAGGAGCAGGGAGATCAACTATAGAACTGTCAGCATAATGAAATATGGGCTTTATTGCACCTGCATCATGGGGCATCATCATTTAGCAATGGAGATTTTCCAGTATTTCCCTTCCAACTCTGTTCTGGGGAGAGCATTACAATGAGCCAAGGATAAAGTTCTTCTGAATTTTAAAGCAGTGATTTGTTTAGAAAGCTGGCTGATTTGTATTTTGGAAATTGGTTGTTAATCAATACACTATGGAGATAAACTGCATAATCCAATTGACCTTCTACATCTAGAATCCTTTGTTTCAGAATGGAGTTGGCTGGCAATAACTGCAATGTCAAAACAGCATCCCAAGAAAAGCCACAGAAGTGTAGTTTCCTAGAAATGTCCCCCCCCCCCCCAAGTGGACTCAGAATCATCTACTATAATTAACGGGACCAATTGGACCATAGTCCAATTATGAATGATATAATTTCAACCAAAGTTCAAGTTAACAATTGAAAGGCCAAATTCCACTCTAGTAACTCCTACTTCTCACCTAACACCCTATTTAGGTAGGACACAATGAAGGACCTGGAAAACATTTCTCAAAAATTTGGATTGGACTTTCTCTAATAATGCCATTATTTCTATATTAATCAATTTATATTTGCTGGCATATGTATCAATTAACATAAATGGATAAGAAAAGAAGAGTTTTTTTTTTTTTTCAAAACAAAAGGAAGGCTTGTGAAGGATCTTCATTCTGACCATTTTTGCTTGACCCGATTGTTAAAGTATTAGCATTATCCCTTCTTTTAAGGCAGAGATAGCAGGGATGAGGAAACAATAGCAGCCTCAAATTGTCAAGCTAATAGGCTGAGTTGTGCTGAATCAATGTTGCAAGTATCCTTTATCAATTTTAAAAATAAAAACTTTCAATAGCAGTTTAAAAAGCAAGCCATTACTTTTTGACTGATTTGGGGGAGATGTCAGGTTTGACTTGACACTGAAGAATGTTAACTGATCTCCCTTATGAAGAGCTTCCAACGGCTGGATTTTCTGAGGTGGCAGGAACATTAATATAGCTGGCTGTTAAGCTTGGTTTTTCCTAGAAATAACCGCCTCATCATTGTCATATATTAGGTTTATAACTGGCTGGAAATATTCTAGGTTACCTGGTTAGATACCAAAGGTAAAAGAAGCAAGATAGCATGATGAGATACAACTCCACTATGATAGGCAACTATACAGAAAATGGTAGTAGAGATAAAACAACATTTCTTCCCTTAGTTCCCTTATAATACACATTTTGGCTAATACCAGTATGTGTCAGCCTGGTACCCATTTATTCACTGTTGGATAGCTTCAATTTGCCCTGAGCGTGCAGAATGTAAAAGTAAGGTTTGATCCAAGAGGGTACACTGGACTAGTCAGCCTTGAGCACATATTAAGCACAACAGACTGCAAAGGTAAAGCTTGTAGATGGCTAAATTAAGTGAGAGAATGTGTGAAGCCCAAAGCGATGGTCGTTTTCCAGTTGCTAAAGAGCTGTGATAGGCAGAGAACTGAAAGAGATGATAAAACATATTGGTGGGCTACTCATGTGAATGTCAGAGAGCCCATCACACCACTCAACCCCCTTTAGCATTCTTTATATATGGAAATAAAGTTAAAGACTTCTGTATTGTTAATAATAACCTCGGGAGCAGCAGAGAAGCCATTGACTCTGTAAGCACAAATGATTGATCCATGACAGCTCTGAGTCACTCTTAGTCATCACGATTCCATTGGCCATGATTATCCTGTCATAGATGAAAGCATCCTTAGATTTAAAACTCAATTTAAATGGATGACATTACAATACCACTCAGCTGGATTTGTGAAGACTACCTAGTGAGAGGAGGGTGGGGGAGTGTTCCCTTGAGAATCTTGGTGAGAAGAAATGTGATGTGTGTACCTGTTCATTGTCAGCTTCCTCCCCCCATGATGCATCAGCAAGAAAAAAAAAATGCCCCCCCCAATTAGGAATTTCATTTGCAAGACATTGGAAATCAGTGTGAGTCAAATATAACTTACACAGTTTACAAAGTAAACTTCTGCTTTCATAGGAGTGTGCCATGCAGCAGTAGCTGGTGTGCCTTCCTTTTATAATAAAAGTTTTGCTTTCCTGCAGATTCTTCTTTGCCAGACAGAGCAGTAGCTTATTCTTTATTATACTAAATGTCGCTGAGTTTATCCTGTTTAATTCTAATTTTAGAATTATATGGGTAATCACTGAAGAGAAGCTTTATTAACTGAAGGCAGCTACTTCTGAGTAATGCAGCATACATCTTTCTCTTCCTAGCCACAGACCAATATTGCCTATAGTTGTATCTCAAATAATGGAATGCAGTTGTTTTTGTGGTTGGTATAATTATTACATCCTGGTCCTGAGCATTATGTGGGAAAGAAAAGATGGAGCCATTTAAGGAATATGTATTACTGAGGTATCAAAATAAAGCAAGGGAAAGCAAGGGAAAATAATCAGGAACCACTGTGAGCCAAGAATTTCTGAGCATCACACCAGAGAAACCTGCTTTGTAGACAGGAACAGATGGCAGAAATATTCAAGCTGAGAAATGAGCAGCTACTTGGACATTCATTTAAAAAGATGGGAGGGATAGGCCAAGGATTGAAACTTGGAAGCTGAGAGAGAGAGAGAGAGGGAGGGAGGGAGGGAGGGAGGGAGAGAGAGAGAGAGATTCTGAGATGTTGTTAGATGGAGATCATCATATGATCCACCATATCTGTGGCTTCCTAATTCTCTCTACTTAATCTAACCTTCTGGTATGTGTTTGGGAATGTGAAGTAGAGAAAGAGTTTAACTGAAGTTATGGTATTTTGTGAGGGAGGCTGAGCTAAGAGACAATGACTGGACTAGACTCATCCAATGAATTTCCATGACACCATATTCTAACCATGATACCACATGAATATGTGTAGAGCTGATCTGTATATAAAATGCAAGCTGCAGTTTGTAACTTTATCTCAAATTGAATTGGATGCCCACTCATTTGACTCAAGGGCCAGGAATAAATCTTGATTCAGCTTTGTTTGGGTTTTTTTTTTTTTTTTGTTACAATGTTTTGATATTTTTAATAAAAACAGTGACTGTACCAAAACTCAACATACCAAAAAGACACACGATTTTGTCAATGTTCTATTATGTTCGCATTTTGTTTTGTTCATTATTTTTCCCAATGTACCTTTTTTTGCAAATAATGCTTCCTAACAGTATAAGTTTAGTTATATACATTATTTTTCATTAATATGCCAATATCAGAGTGCATTTTTCCCTAATAGAAGCAGTTTTGTATGCATTTTTAGGCTGAAAAATTGTTTATCACACAACATTTAAAGAAATAGATAAGTTCACCTTTAAAAAGTTTCTTTTAACTGAGTTGTCCAAACTAACAAATTTTCTTCATTCTTGTATCTCTTTGCTGATACAGGTAATCCTCAGCTAATAATGGCAATTGAGACAGGAATTTCCATTGCTAAGCGATGCAGTCATAAGGTGTGCGACATCATGTGACTGTGCCACTTAGTGATGGCAGTTCTGGCACTTCCGGTTGCCACTGTCAAGCAAATTCTGCACTGTCATTGAGCATGACATCATGTGGTCGCCATTTGTGACCTCCTGTTGGCTTCCCCATTGACTTTGCTTGTCAGCAGCTGGCAGTGAAGGTCACAAATGGCAATCACATGACTGTGGGGAAACCCCGAAATTTGAACAGTTGCTAAACAAATGGTTGTTAAGTGAGGACCACCTGTAAGTAGCTATCCTTCCTCGTTCTGATTCTTCACACATCAAGCTGTTGTACAACACAGCTCATGGGAAACTGTTCTCATTGATAGGAAAATGGAGATGGTGTCACTGTGTAGAAATGAGGTGTGCATTCCTTTAGGTGGCAATTCTGTGGCCACTAATCAGAAATGTGCCCCAATTGGATAGAATCCTACTTCTTTTTGAGTAAATGTACAAAGGAGTTCATTTCCAAGCTGTAGAAATTATTAATTCTTTTCATGGGGAAATGGTACATTAGACTGTATTTCTACAAACCTGTAATTTCTTAATGTGAGCTGAGAAAGAATCTCTTTTTCATTAACAATTATGATAACTTCAAAAGTGCCACAGCACATCCTCTCTTTCCTCACGTTTTTCTTCTTGGACCATGTAACTAAATAATACTTTTCCTCTTGGACAATGAAACTAAATAAGGAACATAAGAAGCTGCCATTGACTGATTTAGACCATTTGATTGATCAGTTTTCTAGCCTGTAATAGTCTACTTTGACTAGCTATGGATCTCCAGGGTCTGTTGTGTTTAACCATTACGTTATTTTATAAACCTTGGTATGCCAAGGAATGAACTTGTGACTTTCAAAGTATGCAAAGCTAAGTTTGTGACTGTTTTGCTCTGATCCTTTCTGGAAAGGAAGGGAAGGGAAGGGAAGGGAAGGGAAGGGAAGGGAAGGGAAGGGAAGGGAAGGGAAGGGAAGGGAAGGGAAGGGAAGGGAAGGGAAGGGAAGGGAAGAAGCAGCAAACTGGAATGAAACATGAAGTGAATATTCTT
This sequence comes from Python bivittatus, assembly GCF_059951505.1. Taxonomy (NCBI): domain Eukaryota; kingdom Metazoa; phylum Chordata; class Lepidosauria; order Squamata; family Pythonidae; genus Python; species Python bivittatus. The sequence continues at coordinate 8,331,248 of NW_028277073.1, forward strand.
ATACTGAATGGAGATTTGAGGAAATAATTCTGCCCTAGCCCTGAAAGTTGAAACAAAGGAATATTTGGCATAGCTCCAACAGTTTACAAGACTGGCAGCTGAGGTGTGTTTTGGAATCTGTGATTTCTGATTTCATCCTGAAATCGTAAGAGACTAAGCTAAAGCCTAAAACAGCTGTACTTAAGGAGAATAATTACATGTTAAATATGAAAAGAATAGTGGATTTATGCTAATTAATGTATAAATCAAAAGAAGGCCTACCCTCCTTTTTGAGTTCAAGAGCCAGCGCTAGCTCATAACTTATACCCAGATTAAAATTAATAACAGGATTCAAATGAATTATTTCTCTTTCATTTTAATATGTAATACCACATTATAAAATAATTGTATACTGTTTTGCACAGTATAAATGGTAGATAGATTGAGACCAAGTGAGCTGTAAAGTAACGTCAACTCTAAGTTGTCTCATTAAATGCAGTAATAGAGAACAAAAAAATTGCAGTTGCTAAATGAATTCTTGCAAAAGAAACCTTGTAAAAATATATAATGGAAATACATAATAACATTTGGGTTGAATGGGAATATTTTATTGGGCAATTCACTCTAATCTCCAAAAGAAACAGGACTGAGCCTTAATACAGACTTATCTGAAAATGGCCACCCTTGATTCTGAGTCCCAATGACATCTTGAATAGTTGCCCCAGTGAGAGATGTAGTAATGCTTATTCCAAAGAAATACAGAAGCCCCTCTGGGTAGAAGATCCCTGAAGAACGTATTTGGAGATCTCTGTGCCCTCATAGTAAATGGATTAATATCCCTGTTGAGTTGATGTAATTCTTTACTATTATTATTACTAGTATTATTATTACCAAAATTCTCCTCATCCAAATTTCTCACTAAATTTTAGAATTATGAATGCCACTAATTCTTCTTTTTTATCTCCAAACTTTCTTCAAGCCACAACCCATGTATAGCTTGTTACAGAATCATTTTTTTCTGTGTATGGCAGCCTCTTTCCTACTTCTGCATTCCCCTTCCTCTGTGCAAATGTAGATGTGATTATACATTTATGAATGCATCAGTATATTTCCTTTTGGTGCAATTTTTACCAAGCAGCATGAGTGCTTATGTGAATTGATAAGAGGGCACAGATAAAGAAGAATCTTGAAGAAATTATTCATGGGATTGCTTTGGTGTAGTGCAATATCAGGGTAAAGAAATATAATCATACAGTACAACAGTGTTACCCAACTTTTTTCAACCCAACATCCCTTTATGAAGTCTTTTTCAGCCCAACACTCCCTCAGGCAATGCATATGCCAATTCTTCCTATTGTGCACTTAAAATATGAGTAATACTTGACATAAAATGTATCTTCAATGATTATTACTGTTTATTTTTAGCATGCCTTTTTACTGCACTTAGATTACACATTAACTTATTAGTATGCCTTTCTAACATATGTAGTGTAGCAAAGTAAATAAAATGAGATTTATTTTAAATACTAGACACCACAAGTTGTGGTTAGTTCCAGCTTCCTTCACAGTAGCATTGGAACATTGCTTAGGTTGTGGGCGGGATTAATATCCCATTCTTGATATGACACTGGGACGTTTTCAGGATTCCTTTACTGAAGAGCACATGCTAATGTTATTTCCATGAATTTAGACTACTTAGTAGTTTTGTAAATCTTGGGACTATCTGAGGGTTCACCTCTCCTGCTATGAATCTGCCCAGCTACTGAGATCAGCATGAAAGTGTATGTACCTTTCTGAGAAACATCCAGTTCTAAAAAGTCAACCATTTGGCATGTGGGGAAGGGGATTCTTCACTCTGGCTCCCAGAGGGGGATTCCTTGGCCCCCAGCCTCCAAGTACAGTGGTACCTCGAGTTATGAATGCCTCTGCTTACGAATTTTTCATGTTACGACCAGCTCCGGCCCCAAAAATTTACCTTGTGTTGCGAACCACCTCGAGTTATGAACCGGATCCGCGGCCATTTTCCCTCCCGTGACACGTGGTCTGTGGCCATTTTCCGCCCCTGACACATGGTCCGCAGCCATTTTTCTGCCCCTGACACGTGGTCCGTGGCCATTTTTCCGCCCCTGACTCTCCCTCCAAGCAATAGCCGCCTCCCTGTCCTCCACGCCAGAACAGATTAACAGTAATTACATTGAACCTTATGGGAAAATTTGCCTCGTGTTGCGACCAATTTGAGTTGCAACCAGAGTCACGGAACGGATTAAATTCGTAACTTGAGGTACCACTGTATTTAAGAAGTTGGTATGAACACAACTTCTGACAATATTGCTGGCATTGAAGTTTGGTTCCCTAGAGTACACAGGCCTTCAGACATGAAAAATCAACTGCAGTTTAAAAGATCAGCAAGAAGTGGATGTTGGTGTTCTTGTATCCAAAAGCTGAAGGATTCCCCAACTATCTGCTTTATTGCACCAGAGGTCTGAACTGATTTGTTTTCTGCTCATGCAAACCAACTGTGCCAGGCTGTACAGAGGATATAGTAGCTTGCTTGGATCATTCATTCATTCATTCATTCATTCATTCATTCATTCATTCATTCATTCATTCATTCTTCAATTTCAAAGACTTCTACAGTCTTTAAACAAAACTGAAGAGTTAAAGGAAAAAGATAGTCAGACCCCAAACTCAATAATAATAGCTATTGACAAACCAGGAAAAAAAAAAAAAAAAGTCCTTAGGAGCAACAATTGCCTACTGCAAGGAAGGAACCTACCATATCATGAATCCCCAAAGACTTTCTGGAACACCCAACCTTTGGAGGCTTTCTTGAACACCAATAGAATTGGTGCAGACCTGACCTTGGGTGGGATAATATTCCAAAGGAAAGGACAGTTATAGAAAAAACATGCCTCGGTGGTCCCTGATGATGAGACTGCTTCAAACGGTGCCTCCTGTTCTAGATCTTACTGGATGGGTATAAATCACTAGGAGGAGAGAATCCCAAAGATGTCCAGGCCCTGTGGTATATAGGCTTTAAAGGTGACAATGAGCAACAGTGTACCCTCCACTCCCAATCCCTGAAGGTGGTTCAGAAGGATACTATGATCAGTTCTATCAAAGGCAGCTGAGACATCAAGTAAGACCAGGAGGACCACATTCCCTCTTTTCAGGTTCTGTCAGAGGTCATCTACAAGACCACTCCGTGTAGTCACAGGCCATACCCTATCCTAAATCCAGACTGAAATGGGTCTGTATACTCCATCTTCTCCAGGGCTCTCTGTAGCTGCAGATCCACCACTTTCTGAAGAACCTTCCCCCTCAAGAGGGAGGTTGGTGACAGATAGTTATCTAACACACCTATTTCAAATGATGGGTTCTTTTTTTTTAATAATAAGTTTATTAGATTATAATTACAATGGTAAAAACTAATACAAACTAAAGAAAGAATAAAAAGAAAAAAGAAAAGGTGCAGAAAAGAAAGAAAAAATAGAAAGAAAAATAGAAAAGAAAAATAGAAAAGAAAAAATAAGAATATAGTAAAGAAAAAGAAAAGAAATATACAAACAAATTATTTCCCCCTTCATCACAAGTATAAACGATTTTAGTAACTTATCACCTTCTCTTAAAATACAACAGATGATCCCTTCTTCCCATATCCCACCTCTTATCTATAAACTCATAAAGCCTCGTCATTTCAGCAAAAGTCCATTAAGGATTACCAGAGATAACAATATATCTATTTTAACCTTGATCAAGTAAACCAACTTTATATTCCTTCCTTTTACATCTAACAATCAGGACAATGCATTAAATCTTGACAGCTATCTGACAATGCATTTGAAATAGAGAAATATTGGCATTTTACCACTGTTATCACCACTATATAAGCATGAATCTGAGTTCATCCATGTTTGGTCTGACTTGCTCTTCACCAGCACATCACAGCTGCTCTGAGACAAACAGCAGTTCTAATATGTGGCTAGTCTCACATGTGGGGCCTGTGAAAATCTGTGACAAGCTTATGTTTATTATGGTGGCCATAAACTCCCCAACTACCACTAATCCCCAAGGATGGCAAGGTAATCTCCATTCTTCCTCTCAGGTTCCATCATTCTCAATCTGTGGTCCTGCTCATTCATCTTCTTCAAAGTCCTTATCTCTCTGTCTCACACAGTCCTACCTTCTCTGCCCTCACAACTTGTCATTTCCATTTACACAGCCCTAGTGTGTATCATCTGTCCATCATTTTGAGGTCCATTTAATATATTGGAGAATCTCTGGGCTCCAATATTAGTGATATGGGTTATTTTTTTTTTATGCAGATGTTAATGTCTCCTTAATAGATGGCATCCCTTTTACAGATCAGAATGCTGGCTTGCTACAATTTTAGCAAAAGGAATGTCTGTCCTTGTGTACATTTTTGTTGTAAGCTTCATCAAATAAGTTTCACAACCTAGGTGACAGGCTAAAAAAAATATTCAAAGCCTGCTTTTTCAAATGAGATGATAAATTGTTATTACAGGAGTCAGTTCTTGCAATATATGCCTTAATGTCCTCTGAAGTATTTGTCATTTTGTATCCAGCTGCTTTCTTTGGTTACTATCCAAAATGTGATTAGGCAAGCATAGACTTATTGACTTAGTCCAGGGGACTTCATCCTCTCTGAGTGCATTCTGGATCACACTGTTTGCATATGGATTTTTTCCAATAATTAATCCATACTAAAGATTTTTTAAAATGTACTTCACTGGATTGTCATGTCTTTTTTTCTCAGCTAGTCAGGGCCGTGCATAAAACTGTCAGCATTGTTTCTCATTATGAGTCAGACAGCAGAAAGCAATATTCAAATACATTGCCAGAATGTGTGGAATTGTAGAGTTAGACTGAAATTATTGCCCAGAATGAAAGGTAGACCTTAACCCAGCTTTGTAGCATAATTTAGAGAACTGAAGGAGGGTTGAATCCCATTCTAAGACAAGAAGCTTCTGTTACAATCTTCTACCTTGTTAGCCCTTCTCCATAACTTAAATATATAATGGATTGACTGTGGTTGCCCAAGGCCTTCAAAGAAATATTAAAAAATAACGTGTTATATATATATATATATATATATATATATATATATATGTAATCTACAATTAAACATGTCTACTTTGGGGCAGTGTGTGAATACTATAACCATTAGACATCAGAGTAGGACCTTCTATATAAAGTTAGAAGATACAATGCATCAGATTTAAAAGTGTAGAGCAACGTAGGATTATTTAAGCAAAATACCAGAGAGAAGGAGAGTTGGTTTTCTTCTTTCCTTCATCTGCTAGCTTCTAAAAGACCCTTTAAATGTTATTCTATTTGAACTTAAAATAATGTTTAAAGAAACCCCAAAAATGTGAGCAAAGTTGTGTTACGATAGTCCCAAGCATGAATCATGCATTCTTTTCTACCAGGCTACTGACTGTAAGATTAGGGCCACCATCCACATGATTTTATTTGGGGCCAGTGTAGCATTCTTGGACAATTGGATAGATTCCATAGTTGACTTTTGCTCTGGACAATCCTTTAAGAAAAAATAAACATGCTACTCAGAGCATCATTGGGCAGCAGAGTTCCATAAAAATTTCCCCAAATGATGTTATCTCAAGAGCATTGTGTGAAATTAAAAGGGCCATTAGACCCATTGTCTGCAACTTCTTCTTACTTTCAATGGAGCCAATTAAAAGTGCCAGGCTTACAGATAGAGAAGAATTTCCCCAGAAAATCCTTGGCCCCTCAAATTGGGATTTGCTCTGACTGGATTATCATAATAGTATCACAATTATATGTGAGCTATTCATGTTCAAGTGGAACAAGCAAGAGGCTCTTCCCTTTCTCCTCCCCATCCTTTGGGAATCTAGATGCTCTTTTCAAGTGGAAAAATTACCTGTCAAGCTATCTTTATATGTGTCTAATAGGATAGTTGAAGGAAATGATGAATAAGACACTTTACCATGTCCAAAACATATTTTCTTACTTCACACATCTGAGGACAGAGCACAGGCCCTGTCAACAAAATTATGGGCTTTTGCCAGGATGAGTCCTTGATATGTGACACTACAGACTAGACATTGTTTACCTGTCAGAAAAGGATTGGTTTGAATGCAATATTTTATTATAGTTGATATCAGCATTGGTAAATCCTAATCAAACCTTTGAAGCAATGGATGTTTTCATCCATCTAAATCTGAATATTTTCAGCTATTTTCTTCTTCATTGTTATGCTCTTTTTTTCTGTGTAAGGCTAGTTTCTAGAAAGAAAGAAAAAAAGAAAGAAAGAAAGAAAGAAAGAAAGAAAGAAAGAAAGAAAGAAAGAAAGAAAGAAAGAAAGAAAGAAAGAAAGAGAAGGAAGGAAGGAAGGAAGGAAGGAAGGAAGGAAGGAAGGAAGGAAGGAAGGAAGGAAGGAGAAAGAAAGAAATAAAGAAAGAAAGAAAGAAAGAAAGAAAGAAAGAAAGAAAGAAAGAGAAGGAAGGAAGGAAGGAAGGAAGGAAGGAAGGAAGGAAGGAAGGAAGGAAAGAGAAAGAAAGAAAGAAAGAAAGAAAGAAAGAAAGAAAGAAAGAAAGAAAGAAAGAAAGAAAGAAAGAAAGAAAAAGAAAGATCGCACAGTTCAGGCTAAAGGCAAAAATATAATAAGGGTAAAAATATTTTCATTTTTTAGGTGCTTTTGACAATAACTGTACGAATTAATAGAAATAATAAATAAATAGATAAATAGATAAATAAATACATACATACATACATACATACATATATAAAAATGAATAGAAATAGATCAGTTTTCCTTTGAATTTTCAAGAGAGGAGACAGTGCAATTATTAATGGTTTAGGTAGCTGAAGATTCCTTTTGCAGATATAATTTTTCTGCCACTATGTAAAAAAGTAATGTAAAAGAAGGACACCATTGAACACAGTATCTTTCTGGACAAGCTCTGGAAGCCTGGAATTGGACACATTGTATTATAGTTTTCTCTTTCTCCCTTTGCAGCTGCTTCTTGTCAGTGTTGTAGGGGGCACTTCCTAGACCCCTCTTTTGTGGGGTGCCGTAGGGCTCAAGACTCTCTCCCCTCTTGTTCAACAACTACATGAAGCCACTGGGTGAGATCATCTGCCAATCTGAGATCTGATATCATCAGTATCAGGCCAGCCAAGTGGCACTACTGAAGCTGTGTCCCAGTGCCTGGAAGGTGTGTAGGCCTGCATGGAGAGAAACTGATTCCAGTTCAGTCCTGACTTTGAGGGCTATGGCTGTTGGGATCACTTAGGTCCAAGGACTTTCCACCTTTACTCATGGATGATGCTGAACTTCCCCATTCCCAAATTCCTCATTCTCCTAATTCCCCATTCAGGAGTCGTGGGCAACTTGGGGGTCCTCTTGGACTCACAGCTCCTTCTTAAAGAGCACATAACAGGTATGGCCAAGGGGACCTTTACACAGCTCCATCTGCTGTGCCAGTTGCATTCTTTCCTGGATGGAGTGGCCCTCCAGCCAGTCACCCCAACCCTCACAGCTTGACTATTGCAATGCACTCTACATGGGATTGCCCCTGAAGACCACTCAGAAGTGCAAATTGCAGCAGCACAGACAGCATGCCCATGTGTCACATCTGCTTTGTGAGCTGAACTGGTTGCTAGTGTGCTTCCAGGTACAATTCAAGGTTTTGGTCATCACCTATGAAGCCCTATATGGCATAGGTCCCAGTCTGTTGAGGTACTGCTTATTTCCTATAGTTTCTGCCCAACCTGTACGATGGAACAAAATGGCTGTGCCTTAGGTCCCCTAAATTAAACAGTGTCATCTTTAAGGATCCAATGAGAACATCTTCTCTTTAGTGGTCCCTGCTCTCCGTAAAGAGACCATTCCTGAGATCAGGATGGCTCTCATCCTGATGGCATTCCACAAGGGCCTTGAAAACCTGCCTGTTCTGTTAGGCCTTGGGGTAGGGTGGATGGGACCCCTCTTGTTCAAATTCTGTATGTATTAATGTGTTGTTTGGATTGCCGTAGTCACTATCATCTAATTCTTTTTTAGATTATTTTTTATTGTATTCCTATTTACTCTTTATGTTTTTTATTTTGTGAATTACTATTTTGCCCATAGTAAGTTGGATTTGGGTGGCATCAAAACCAAATAAATCAATAAAGAATAATCAATGGCCAAGTTCTTTGTCATAATATATTTGCATGTATCATTAAATTGGTTCACCAGCAGTGCAGTGCAAGAAATTTTTGAGTCACATTCTTTAGCAACTAAGTGGCATTTGTTTTTGTTTTGTTTTTTCATTTTCTTTTATTTTAACATATATCTAAAACCACAAAAAAGAAAAGAGAGGGGAAAACAGTAAATAAAGGAACAAAAAAATAAATAAAAATAAATTTATGGGCTGTGAAAAATTGAACAAGGATTTTTTTAAATCTAAAAAATATAATTTTATATCAATGTTAACTATTATTGAAATCAATAATAATTAGCAAAGGTAAGCAATATAATAAGAATCATCCATCAAAAGAATCAGTTAATAGTAGTTTCTATACAAGAAAGTGTATTCTTATGATGAGTCAGGCAAGATCTAATATTTGCTAGGTTAGATTAAATTCCATATCAGACTTCTTTTTTAAATACAGTTTACTCTGGAATTCTTCTAAAGAAGGGACTTTGTGTAATTTCCAGTAAGAAGCATAAAGCATCCTGACAGATATTATCATTTACAGAGCTAAATCCATATACTGTTTAGGCTTAGTAATACTTAGCAGCAAACAAATGGCAGGAAAGAAAATGAAAATTGTTTCATTTTATGGTGAGTCATCTTCCAGAATTGTTGAGTTTTATGGCATTTCCATCAAGTGTGGGGGAAAAAACCCCCCATCCAAACATTATTGCATTTCCAGTATCTTTTGAACATGAATTACCCATTTTGGGTAATCAACAGTATTATGAGTATTATGTGAAAAAAAATATTGTACAAGTTTCCTGCGAGTGTAATAGTCAAAGTAAATTTGATATTATCTTCCACTGGTATTCCTATTTTTGCATACCAACTGTCTTGTTTCAATACTGCAATCATTTAGTCATGCAATATTTAACTTGTTCAGTTTCTGAATTATATTTCAGTAACAACTTATAAGTAAATGCCAACAGATGTTCTGAATTTTGTGTTATATGTTTTTCAATGTGTCAGGTTTCTGAGTATCCTGCTCTGTTTTTCTAATTCCTTTTGAACTATAGTACTTGTCTGAAGATATTGAATGCCAGTGAGACATTCTGACCATTTCAAGGAATCAGTTTCCAAAGAATCTTTGTTTTATTAAAGATTAAATCTTGCAGCCTATACAAATCATTATTACCCCAGTGATCCTTTTTATATATATAAAAAAATACAGTCACCTTGATGAAAACAAATATTCAGTATTGAAGCAAGGAACAGTAAGTGCTGACTTATTCTTCTATATTTATCCCATACTTTTAGTGCACTATTTATAATTGAGTAATATTTTATAGAATGATCACTTCTGTTTGTTTCCAACCAATGATGTTTATGCAAGCCTTCTGGGAGTCCTGGTCCTTCAAAATAAAGATAACCCAGATGTGATACATAATACAATCCAATCTGTAATCCAACTGACTTGATAATGTATTTTGTAATTTGGTACAACTGATCCATCTCATTCTTTTGCATCTTGCAAAATCTTAAATTTAAATCTTGGTATTTTGTTTGACCAAATAAAGTTAATTATTTGTCTTTGCCATTCATTTAATATACTTTCTTTTTAATGTTTTCCATCTTAAGATGTCTACCATTATATATAGGGGTGCTTAAAAGTCTGTGAACCCTTTTGCATTTTCAATATTTCTGCATAAATATGACCTAAAATGTGATCTGTTCTCCAGACAAGTCCTAAAACTAGATAAAGAGAATCCAATTAAACAAATGAGTCAAAACATTCTAATTGTTCACTTATTTATTGAAGAAAAAGATCCAAAGCTACATATTGGTGTGTGGCAAAAGCATGTGAATCTTTGCCTTCAGTAACTGATGTGCTCCCATTGGACAGCAATAACTGCAACTAAACATTTCCAATAACTGTTGATCAGTCTTGCACATCAGCTTGGAGGAACTTTAGCCCATTCCTCCTTATAGAACAGCTTCAACTCAGGGATCTCTGCTTCAGGTCCTTCCACAACCTTTCTAGAGGATTAAGGTCAGGACTTTGACTTGGCCATTCCAAAACATTAAATTTCTTCTGCTTTAATCATTCTTTGGTTGTGTGACTTGTGTGTTTTCAGTTGATTCTTGCTGCATGACCTACTTTCTCTTGAGCTTCAGTTCACAGACAGATACCCTAACATTTTCCTGTAGAATTTTCTGGCACAATTCAGAATTCATAGTTCTGTCAATGATGGCAGCTACCCTGGTCCAGAGGCAGCAAAGCAGGTCCAAACCATGCTACTGCCACCACCATGTTTCACAGATGGGATAAGGTTCTTATGCTGGAATGCAGTGTTTGCCTTTTGCTAAACATAACATTTTTCATTCAAGCCAAAAAGTTCTATTTGGGTCTCATCCATCCACAGAACTTTCTTCCAATAGCCTTCTGGCTTATCCATATGGTCATACACAAACTGTAGATGGGCAGCAATGTTCTTTTTGGAGAGTAGTGGGTTTCTCCTTGCAACTCTGCCATGCACACCACTGTTGTTCAGTGTTCTCCTGATGGTTGTCTTATGAACATTGACATTCACCAATACAAGAGAAGTCTTTAATTGTTTAAACATTACCGTGGGGTTCTTTTAGACCTCCAGGAGTATTACACGCCTTGCTCTTGGTGTGATCTGGGTTGGTTGACCACTCCTTGGGCGGGTAACCATGGTGTTGAATTGCTTCCATTTGTACACAATCTGTCTGACAGGGACTTGTGGAGTCTAAACTCTTTCGAAATCTGTTTCATCTTCTGTGATTAGCTAACTGAGAGCATCCTTTTTTTGATCTATAAATTTCATAATCTGTATTGCATTTAAATACTCTTTAATCTTCTTCAGACTTGATGTTTGTTTACTATATAATCAAGAATAATATTTAAAAAATTGATCCATCATTTACTCTGGAGTTGAAACATAACTTTTTCCATCCCAAATTGTAATAATAATTTTTTGTTCTTCTTTTCTCAGGCCAGCAATTTGTGTTATTACTTTTCTCAAAATATTTCTGTTTGTCAAATTTTATCTTCTTATAAATCTCATTTACTTCCATGAAATCTAGTTGATTATGAATCATTTTGATCTTCTGTTCTAGATCCAACATTGGATTCTGCTATTATCTTTGTTCCAATATCTTCACTTCATTTCACAATATATCCTTTGATATTTCTATGGATTTATTTCCCTTTGATACCAGATAAATAAATCATCCTGTCATAAACATTTTACTGGAACCTAATACTGTGATTTAAATTAATTTGGAAGAAGCTTTTTAAGTCAGATTGCCATTTAAATTTAATATCTTCTTGCAATAATAATAGACAATTCAGTTTCCACCTTTCTGAGTCAGGGGTTCCTCTGTGAAATCTTACAATTATTTGATTATATGTAAATTGAATAAATAAATAAATAATGATCTGCCTAAGGATGCAAATTCTACATTTATAGTTACTTTATAATGAGCTAGACATCCAATGCATGTTTACTTTTGAGTGAGTTTTCTGAACAGAAGAATAATAGATATATTCTTTCTCTAAAGGATATTTATATCTCTGTAAGTCTAAGAGAAAAATAATGGCATACAGTCTAGATCATTTGCAGGGAGTTTACCAGAATTTCTTTTGCTAAACCAGATTCCCCAGGATTTGGGGAAAAGACACATTCAGAAAGGCTCCCTCTGTGATTTCAAGAAGTGATTGATTTTTTTTTCCCATAAAGTTTTCTTTTGCTATCATTTGGAACGTAATTTGAAGCGACTGTAATCTTCCCTTGAAATCATCATAATACAAATCTTCCTATTCCATCCTGAATTTGTTTTTCCAAATCCCATGAGTTTCTGATCCATATAATACTCTTCTTTTTGTCCTCCAGAGACCAGACATTTTTGACTTACGTATTTATGCTGTAGCAATTTTCTTCTTCACCATTATACTTTTTTTTTTTTTCTGCATGGCATAGTTCCTCCTCCAGAAATATTTTTGTTGGCATCCCTCAATTGAGGCAAAGAGGAAAAAAATATAATAAGGTAGGAGTATTTTCATTTTTCAGATGACTTTGACAATGCCTAATGATATAGACTAGTTTTCTTTTGAATTTTCTGTTTATTACTCAAGAGAAGAGACAGCAGAATTATTAGAGACTTACATACCTGAAAGTTCCTTTTGGTGAAGGGAAGTCAAAGATATAATCTAACTGCCCCTTATGTAAACCAATACACTTACATCCAAGTTCTTTGGCAAAGTATATTTGCACTTATTGTTAACATTTGTTCCTCTGGCAGTGCAGTGCAAGGAATCATTATTTTCAAATCATATTCTTCAGCAGCTAAGTAGCATTTGGATGATTAGTGCTTTGAGACAACTAAAAAAAATCTGTGCTTTCAATTATGAGCAATGATATTCTATCTAGGGCTTCCTTATAGACCGTCTTGCCAAAAACAAATATTGAAAACAACCAAAGTCATTATTCAGAAGGCACCATGTTGTAAAACAGATTTGAGCTATATAACTGGCTATTGCTTATTTCTGTTGGAAATAATTCCTCAATCCTAAAGCCACTACATCATGTCCTGCTGTGCTTGCCCTTTGGAATAAGATATTCTTTCTCTGTCTTCATTATCAGCCAGGGTCTAATCAAAATGATATCCAAACTATTACCTGTATATGCATATGCCCTTTTTCATTGCCCTATTTCTGGGCAATGAAACAGAAGAAAAGTTTTCAATCAATTTCTTTCAGAACTCCAGAAATTCTTCAATCTTTTCTTTGGGACCCAAGTCTGTATTCAGTGTAACCCTAACATAGCTTCTTTGATTTTTCCTAATGGTGTTTCATTTGCTTATTTAGCAGGAACTAAGCTTGTACCCAGGCACTATTTTGCTTCCAAGATTTCAGTTCAGATGCAGGTGGAAAAGGATCAGTGTAAGTAAGCATATGCATGTCTTTGTTTAATTACAGACAGTCCTCTACTTATGAACAGGTCACATTCCAAGAGGCTGTTTGTAAGTCCATTTTGCTCACAAGACCAACCATGGCATGCTTCATACTGACACCTGGAAGTTTAATGGGCCTTGCATACATACAGATGCACACCGTAAACCTCTGAGCATACATATATGGCATGCCGTACACTTCCGGGCGTATATATGCATGTGTGCTGTAAACCTTTTGGACCATCCTTCTGGGACCTTCATTGCTGGAGTTGTTGGAGGTTTGTTCATATCGGTGAAAGTTTGTAACTTGAAAGTTCGTAAGTAGAGGATTATCTGTACAATCCAAGGCCAATTATAAAAATGAAGTCCAGAAAATTCAGTGAGTAAAATATAAATAAATAATTTTACATAAATTCCTGAAACAATTAATAATGTAAAGGAGACACTAGGCAGTCTTTAAAAAGAAATCTTAGAGATTTCTGAGAATGGGTCCTATAAATATTAGTGACTGGAAACCCCTTATGGACTTTCTGTTGAAAGAAAGAAAAAAAATGAACTTGTGTTTTATGGGTTTGATGATTAGAAAGGATAGGCTATGGTGAGAAGGAAATTATGTTGTAACCTTAGAGAGAGAGAGAGAGAATAAAATATAAATTGTACTTGTTAAGAAGACCAGAAGCCTTGCCTTTTCTTTTCTTTTCTTTTCTTTTCTTTTCTTTTCTTTCCTTTCCTTTCCTTTCCTTTCCTTTCCTTTCCTTTCCTTTCCTTTCCTTTCCTTTCCTTTCCTTTCCTTTCCTTTCCTTTCCTTTCCTTTCTCTTTTCCTTCCCTTTCCCTTTTCCTTCCCTTTCCCTTTCCCTTTCTCTTTCTCTTTCTCTCTTTTCTTTTCTGTTTTCTGTTTTCTTTCTCTTTCCTATTTCTTTCTTTGCACTTTTTTCACTTATTTATTACTTTCCTTTCCTTACTTTTCTCTTTCAAAATTTGCATTGTTATTCTTTTTAAAATGTCTTTATATATTAGAATTAATCCCATAAAAGAAGAGCAGTAATTTCATAAACACAGGAGCAATTAAAGTTAATGAGAATTGGAGCTATGAACTTCTATCACCATTGGGTACATACAGGCATTTTAAAAGTTCACATGATACAGATTCAGCCTCCATAACGGTGTACACACAAGTGTGGTTTTCATGCAGAAAGCCAGTGTATCCAATCATTGTCATCCTAATGTGTAGCCCCCAATTCATGCCAGGTTAAAGAGTCTCATGAGACAAACATATGGGATATTAACTAATAATATTATTATGGGAAGGGGAGGCAATTATGCTGTAGAAGAGATGTGAAACCTATCTATGTCTTCTATGTCAATTCAGCCAGAGCTTTATTAATTTAATTGCAAGTAATATTAGGATTTAATTAATTTGATTTTCCTTTACTCCCTTTTAAAATCATTCACTATGTCTCACTATGCTAGTCAAAGTTGTGCTCCTCTAATCTAGGGTGTCCAACTATATTGGGCCAATGGACATCTGTGTTTCCTTACCACAATTCCTTGCAAATGTCTCCTGTGCAGTCAGATTCATGCTAACCTTTCTATCTATTCCAATTTCAATGCAGCTTCATAAATCATATTTGTCTAATGCCCATGTTTATTGAATCAATTTATATGTGTTTTGAACCATTTAAATAAATGAGATGGGATAGTGTGTGAAATTAAAGCAATCAATTAAGTATGGCCCATAGTCTCCATAACTAATACAAAACTTCTTCAGTAATTACTTTCCTCATATCTGGGTAGTCTACCTTATTGGTCTTTAAAAATAAAAAGGTTTGGTGTCATTAATCACACATGGAATGAAGGTCATAGTTGTTACTTCCTAAAGCCCAGAATAACATATAAGAGAACCATAGAAAGCGTATGAAAGATTGTTTGAGTTTGTGGCATAGTCAGGGATAGAAGTTACTCTTTGCTGCAAGATGCTTGCGAACAGCCAACAGTTGTCTGATGCCTTTAGAATTACTAACAGTAATTAGAATCCAACTTATAACTTCCCTTCCATAAAATGAGTTTGGGTAAACTTTTTAAAATGCAGTCCAAATTAGTAACCACCACTATATCCAGTGGCAGAGAATTCTGGCACTTATTGATTAACCTTTTTTTGGCAATGAGTCATATCGCAGTATTTGGGGTGTTAAATGGGAGCTGTCACTTATTTTTATCTTACAGACTCATCTATTGGAGATGGATAGTGGGCAGGTGAAGCATGGTCTGCACTTAGCCGGTTCGGAAGAGTTTCAATCCACACAGTTCTGAGGATAAGTCTCAAATGAGATGGAAATAACTGAAGACTTTTAAAAAATGGAGAAAGAAAAAATAGATAGAAATTTTTATTGCAAGCATAATGTTAAACTCCAAGGGCTTCATTGTAGTATGTTTTCTCCAAAGTCAACCCCACCTGTCACAGAGTAAACAATATTATTTAAGTTGAAGAAAACTATAAATGTGAGTTAAACATGAATGTGTGTATATATACATACCATAACGGGGTGTGTGTGTGCACGCGCATGCACGTGTGTGTGAAGCAGTGGGTAACTAGCTGTTTCTCAGTTAGTGTGGATGAAGGTCTTCTGTCCATCCATAGTTCCCTCATAGATTTCATATATCCCCCTCATTAGGTCTACCATTATAGTAGCATTCCATCAATTCCAGGTTGATGCAATTTCATTTGGACTGGAGAAGTGTGGCTGGATGGTAGTAAAGAGAGGGAAGGTAGTTAAGACTGATGGGATGGAACTATCAGCAGACCACATAGCAGACATACAGACCAGCTACAAGTACTTTGGCATCCCACAGTCACATGGGAACCATGCCATCAACATGTACGCCCTGTCAGTCATCAAGTACCCTGCCAATATAGTGAGCTGGCCAAAGGAGAACATGGAGCCTCCTGATGTGAAGACCTGGAAGCTCCTCACAATGTACGGAAGCTTTCATCCCAAGTCTAACACCCAGAGACTATACACCAGTCATAAAGATGGCGGCAGGGTCTGGTGAGTGTCAAAGCCACTGTCCTGGATGAAACCCAGAGCATCCAGGAGTACATTAGTAATATGGCACCCAAAGATTAGCTGTTAAGAGAATGCCTGAGGCAGCAGCAGACATGGAAGTTCAAGCAGAGGAAATAGCATGGCAAGACAAGCCCCTGCATGGGATGTACCATTGACAGATAGCTGAGTGGCTGACATTGGGAAATCCTATCAGTGGCTGGAAAGGGCTGGACTAAAAGACAGCACTGAGGCACTGATCATAGCAGCACAAGAACAGGCACTAAGCACCAGATCCATAGAAGCAGGGGTCTACCACACTGGGCAGGACCTAAGGTGCAGTCTGTGCAAAGAGGCCTCAGATTCAGTCCAACACATAGTGGCAGAGTGTAAGAAACAGGCAGGAACAGCATACACTGAATGGCACAACCAAGTAGCTGGCAACGTGTACAAGAACATCTGCAAAGGGTACTGGCTAGACCCTCCCAAGTCCAGATGGGAGATTTCACAGAAGATTGTGGAGAATAACAGGGCTAAGATCCTATGGATCTTAGATTCAGATCCAGACAGACAGGCAGGTACTGGCCAATCAACCAGACATCATGGTAGTAGACAAGGACCAGAAGATAGCAGTGGTGATAGATATAGTGGTGCCAAGTAACAGCAACATCAAGAAGAAGGAGTATGAGAAGCTGGAGAAGTACAAGGGCCTGAAGGAAAGTAAAAGCCAAAGTGGTCCCAAGTAGTGGTAGGAGCACTTGGGGCTGTGATTCCTAAGCTGGGAGTGGCTGCAACAGATCCCAGGAATGATATCAGAGCTCTCTGTCCAGAAGAGTGCAGTGCTAGGAACAGTGCTAGGAACCCTCAAACTCCCAGGCTCTGATAGAGGACCTGAGATTGAGGAAGACGTATACCACCTATAGGGGTGAGAGGGGAAATTTTTATATATAAAATATCAGAACAGTAGCCAGAAAGATCATTGGGAACTATTGGTTCTTCAGCATAACCTCTGACTCCTCAACTTTGAACAATAATGAAAGCTGGTGTTTTCAATATTGTTAACAGTGTAGGAGTCGAAACGTTTTTGCGGATCTACCAGTAAGTCAATAAATAGATTTCACACCATTGTTTTCACAATTAAATTGAGCTGACCAAATGAAGAACATTTGGGGGAGCAGAAGAAATAGCATATATTTGTAGATGAAAAGACATGGGTGGCTAACCATTCACTGAATATTACTTTGCATGAAAGGCTTTCAACTACATGAAGATGATAGTCATCTGAAGAGCTGTGTCATGAATTCTTTCTTGTCTTTCTGAGGTGTTAGTGCTGGCTGAAAAATGGTCTGCACCACTTTAGAAATAATTGTTTATATGTATCATGATAAGAGGATTTCCCCCCCCCCCCTGAAATGGCCTTTGAAAGAATGATGAGGCGAGGGAGATTTTTGTAATAAAATGCAATTACCCCTGTGTAGTCTTAGCAAGTGGCAATACCTGGCATATTTTGTCTGGGCTTGGAAGCTAAGTAAGTTGGTCCTAGTTAGTACTTGGATGGGAGAAAGCAGATTTCAGGGCTCTGGCTAGACTGGGAAGTCAAGGAACATTCTGGAAGAAGGCAATGTCAAACCATATATTGCCCCCACCCCCCAAAAATCAAGCAAACCAACAAGACAACCCTTCATGGATGAGTCCATGTTATCACCAACAATTAAGTCTGTGTTGACAGAGACTGTAATTTGTAGGTTGCATGGAGTAACGTGGGAGTTACACAGCTACCAATTTATAAGCTACATTAAATGCTGTGTCTGTGTTTCTGAGTAAATGTACCACTACATTAGTTCCTCCATAAGTTGTACTATAAGCTTTCAGAAGTGCAGATAATCAAAGATAATCTGTGCATGTTTCTGCAGTACAGCAAAAATAACAGAGTTTGCAATAGTAAGATATTCTGCATCAAAAAATTTAGATCATAATCTCAGAAATAGGAATATAAAAATACTGTGTATTTTCTGAATTTAAGATTTTAATGAATAGTGAAGTTCTCAGGTGAATCTTGGGCATTTAAGCAGTCAACTTTATTGCAGCATGATAGACTAGATGGTACTTTATCAGAACATCTTAGCTTGGCTCAAGCTGATAATGTTAATAAATCAAAATCATAACTTCTTTGATTTTAGATTGATCTTAAGCTCCAGCAGAATTTAGGACTGTAAAATGTTATAAATCTCATCCTAGTTAATATTATCTTCTTAATTACTCTGTGTCTTTAGTTAAAACCTCCCAGATACAAATTAACAATATTACTTTGTATAGCAAATAGCATATATCCAGCATCAACTAGCCTTACAATTCTTTCACCAAAGCAAGGCTTCCAGAAGTTGCTCCTGGAAGTTGTCAATCCTGTTTTATGATCAAAGCCCATAATAAAACACTTAATTATAGATAATTGCAAGTTGGGAAGAGATCAGAGATCAAAGAAGTCAAGAGAGAAAAACACAAGTCAAATTCTTCTAGCAAAGAGATCTCACAAAGGATATAAAAAAATAGTCTGATGAGTGACCAAGCAGGAAAAATCTAAGAATTGGGTGTCAATAAATTTATATTTTTAACCTCATAATAGAACAGATATTTTGTCAGGATACATATTAGAAAAAAAAATTAAAAATCATCTGACATTCTTAGTTGGGCCAAACATAAGGGACACTAAACTCATAACTCACAAGCCATCTTGCTTGCATGAGCTATAGTGTACCATTTCTTGGATGAAGCAATGTCTCTGAGCATGACCGTTAACAACCAATTGCTCTAGAAGCCTCCTAAAATAAGCAAAAGGTCTTTAGGAGGAAAACACACTTCTGAAGCTGTTAGAGGTAAACACCCTGCCAGAAAACATCCTATTCTCACTATTTCTGCATGCAAATCTAGCTAATGACACATGTCAATCTGAGTTTGATTGACATGTGTCATTAGCTAGATCTGCATGCAGAAATAGTGCAAAAGGAATGTCTGGGCAGGCACATGCATATATCTTAGGAGAGACACAGAAGGAGAGAGAAACATACACAAAACCTAACAGTTCTTTCTGCTAAAACTCCACAACTGTACTCATCTGGGTGAAACTTAAATGCATTTTTGTCTGTGAGATGAGACTTAAAACTTAAAGGCCTTGGATTTAAGTACTGGTATAAGATATCAAAGTCTTTGTGTTATCTCAATATTATAGTTCTTTGGAGTATTTGTTTATTCTTTTTTGTTAAATTCTCACTGTCTGCTGAACATTCTGTAGGGACGGTAGTGAATAACCTCCATACTGAAATCAGGAGTGACCCAACTTATGAGACCCCATAAAAAGCTTCTCATGTGAAGTAAGTTGTCTTGCTGTGAGGCTACCCACAGAATAACTTGTGCCATCAAATAATTTTATCAGAGGACCCTTTGGTGTGGGGTGGTATATTGTTGATCTTTGAAGCTGGCCATCTGACTTCAGAAGAGATGAAAGCACTGGTCTAGAAAATGAAAATGAGCTGCAATTCCTTTCTGTTGTGAAAATTACACACATTTCCATTTCAATCACCAATATGATTTGGAAGATTGATCTGATTTATTTGAAAATTGATTCAGTTTGATTCAAATGTTCCAATTATATTGTTCCATTAGCCTGATTTAATTCAGAATTCAAAATGCAGGAAAAGCCATTTTGGTATTTGGTGGAAGCCTAAAATTGTTCTGCTCACTGCATGAAATGTGTTTCTTGTCTTGTCTGAAAGTGGAACATTTCTACAGAAACCTGTATTATGTCCCTGTTGGTTCTTCAGCTCTTTGCTTCTTGCTTCCAATACACTCTAGATTAAAGTACTAATGGCTTGAGAGCTAAAAATGGCCTCCAGGCAGGTTTGTGCTATCTGAGAAATTATATTTGTTTCCTGGAATATCAACTCCCATTAAAAAAAAAAAAAAAAATCATGGTAAATTTATCATCTCTTTCTCTCTGCTGAGTACTTGGGCTGCCAACTTCATAAAAGTAATATTTCATAAGTCTGGGTTTTTTTCCCTCTATAAACACAGTATCTTCTTTTGTATTATGTGAAATCTGCCAACCTAACAATGTTGAATTTGGAAGGCTTGTAGCACAGTGATGGACTGCATGTTATGCATGTAGAAGATCCCTTGTTCAACCACTAGCATCTCCAGGTAGGGCTGGAAAAAGTCCATCCTAAACCATGCCAATGAGTGTTGAAGTGAACAGATAGATTGCAAGAGTTTCTGTCTCCCAACTCAGGTACAAAATGCATTAAATTCAGCCAGATTGGCATTATAGGGGAAAATAAGTCAAGTTTATTGTGGATGGATCACAGCATTCCCAAAGCTGAGGGCAAATAACCACCTGATGCCAGTGGTTTCTAGGAGTAATCAGGTTAAAGGTCAGACATCAAACAATTCATCTATTGCAAAAGGCAAAGTCAAGGTTAGAAACCAGGTGTTAAAAGTCAAATATGCTGTCTATTATGCAAGGTGACAGCTGGCCAGGTTACAAACAGGAGCTCAGAAACCAGGGGCACAATCTGTGATCTTGATAGTCAAGAACAATGTTTCAGCACTGGCAAGTAGAAAACTTAGCTTTCAGATCATTCGGGCAGAAATGCCCTAGCACAAGACTGGCTAGGTCTTGGTGGGGTTGCAATTTTAATTGTGCTAAATTTAATTTGTGCTAAACTAATTAACAACAGGAAAGGGATTGTAAAATATCCTGAGAATGAAGTAGTCAAAAAAGGAGAGGCAAATTCTTGAGAAAGGGGAGCACATTTTGGCAAGTAGGCAACCTGACTTTCAATGTCATTCATTTAGTGGCCAAGAGATAGTTTTTCCTTACCCTAACTCATGTCACCGAACAGTTCCCTAGATAAAAGGGAAATCCCCTATTTATGGTGCTTCCAGCAACTGTAATAATGAAAATTGGGGTTAGGAGATGATTGTTTTAAAAACCTTTTAGACCTGATGTTTCTACATGTGAAGAACGTGCAGCACAGCTGTTGTGCAATCTTTGGAAAAGATGCAGCTATTTTAATAAGTCAGAGATGTGAGATTTGCCCCGTTCGACAGAGAAACTCTCGTGACACGTGTGGTTCACAAAGAAGGTTTACTCATGCGTAACGTAGTAGTCACAAGCAAAGCCAGGACTGGCTTGGTACAATTGCATCACTTGTTATATTCCCCCCTTCCCGCGCTTTTTCCCGCCTCGTGATCGCGTTGCGGCTGTGGGCTATTAGGCCCCCCAATGTCCCCCCTGATCGTTCATGATGGCAGGGTCGGTCAGAGTCCATTGTCCTTGATTGCCAGTCCCCCTCCGGCTGGGTTGGCCCCTCCCTGCTACGTGCAGACCGCAGGTTCTGTGCTGCGTTGCGATCTTGTTTCGCTGCCCTGCGGCCCCGTTCCTTGCTTGCTCGCGCCGTTATCAGTTCGTAATTAAAAGCTTCCGCTGCGGTTTTCCTGTTTAGCTGGCCGCAGGTGGCTCGTTAATTAGCGGCGCTTTCGGTTCCTCTTTTCCCCGCTAGCTACCGCCGGTGGATTCCGCGTGGTCTGGTTGCGAGCTTCCCTGCAGCCCCGTGCTTCCCTGAAACCTCGTGCTGACCGAACCTGACAAGAGACAGGTGCTACATTCATGATGGTGCATGTTCAAACCACCTTACTGAATATCTGAAGTATTGTTGAATCCTACTTAATATATAGTTTAGCTTACAGTCTGATAATAAAACTAGAAAACAGATGGCTGAAGTGATAAAGAATAAATAAAGGGTTATGGTATAGCTCATTAACTACAGTTTGTAATTTGCTTGCAAATTTTTATGGGAATCTTTGAAACAAACAGAAGTCTGAATTAAGAAAAAATAGTGGAAATTGGTAGAAACTACAAAACATTCCAATTAGGAGAAAAATATAATACCCAGTAGGCTCAGAAAAATGTTTTATATTTTCCAAATGGAAGATCACATTTATTAGAGCTGTGTAAGGCATTCAGAATGGTGCTTCACAAAGTGCTATGACAGAAGTGAAGCACCCCTGAACACAGCATTAAAGCAGCTGTGCATTCTGGAAATCTTGGAGCGGCTGATTCAAAGGCTTTTCTTTGTTGTCTCTTTGCTTCACTGTCAGAGTCAGCAGGGTTGTCTGTGTAACAACAACATCTTTGTTGAATCTGACAGTGAAGCAAACTCCCTGTGCATACACGTGCATATGGAATGCACCAAGAAGGACGTTTGTTCAAGCCACCATGCTTTGTGAAGTACTACTTTTGAATGTTAGGTACCACCTTAACATTTATGGATTTTTTTGCAGGTTTTATCTGTCTTCAATACTAATGTTGGACATTATAACTCATTTGAGATGGCTGCACAGGGTTCCAATAAAGAGGCGCATAATCATACAGATCAAAAGCAACAGCATCCATGGAATCTAAAGTATGACTATCCCAGCAGTGTAGCTTGATGAAAGTCATTGTACGTGAAACCACAGAGATTCAAGAAGTGGAGGCACAGCTCCATGACTTGTTCAAATGAGAATGTTGGAAACTTCCTAGCTCTGAGTGCACTTCTTTGAGAAAAATAGCATCTTTTGTGCTTTTATCAGTCAGTGATTGTCAGCAGTGTTTCTGCTCATCTGTTGACAAATGGCATGATAACTCTAGAGGGAAAAGTCTCTGTGCTGGCTTGGCTGTGCTGAGTGATATATGCCAATTAACTGGGCCGATATTAAATGGGAATGTGTCTCTTCCTGAAGAGGGTTGGTGTCGGTCTAGTTATGCTAGACTATGGTATGAATTAATTCTGCATGTCCTGACCTTAATAAATGTTCCCATTAGTCACCATATCATCATCATGGAATGTTGCCCTTATGTAACACAGTTACCATAGATTTAAAATCAAGTTGGAAAGAATGAACATGATCACGAGATAGCTTATCTTTCTGTTATGGACTTTGATGGGCAGAGGTGGGGGAGAAAAGTTAAATTCATTGTACTTTACAATTTTAAGAATTGATCCAGATTTTACATATGGTTGCATGAAATACATGCTGAGTTCCAGAAAAGAAAATACATGGGTACTCTATCTTTCATTAAGGCTCAATCATATACTTATTCACTTGAAAGCATGGCCAATCAAATTAAGTGAGATTAACTTCTAAATAGGCAGGCACTGTTAAAAAACTCATAAAGGCCTCATTGCACAGCTATCTGTTCCTAATGATGATTATGCCAAGATGATGAAGCTTGCATGGGGAAAGTTTGCATTGTGATATTGTGTTGCGTGTTTCAGACTGCTTGTCACTGCATCTCTGATTGTCGATAAATGTTTAGTCATCAATTTTCTCATTGTGAAGAACTCAACACATATCTAGCTTGTGTTTTAATAAAGACTGGTCTCAGTGGAAAAAAAAAAGACTTTTGGCAATACATGAGGAAAGGTAGTGATGGCTCCCTCGGCATAGAAGAATTAGTCATTAGAGAACAGTTGTCTCATTTCCATTTTCACCTTTGTCTGACCAAAACAAAATGCTACATATAATATGCATTGACAATAGCTTTTCTTCATCATTCTTATATAAGAATATTTTTTTTCTTCTATTTTTTTCTATTTTTTTCAGTGATTTTTTAAAAAGTAATCTTAGCAAAGTCCTTGAGTAGGCCTTCCAGACCTGGTCTGCAAAAATTTGGACAATCACTAGATAATTAGATTCTCTGTATCTTCTGCTGATCTTGATTTGTATTCGGTCACCATGTTCTTCCACTAGAGTAAGCTCAAACTGGTATGGGCAAATGGACCAGCCATATTTTACATATTGTACAGTTTGACCCTTAAATACTTAGAACAGTAAAATTAAGGAGTCAACTGCAAAAATCCAGGTGATCATAGTAATCTCTTCCTCATTCCTTCCATTTAGTGGTCATCCTGATTTTTGCACCCTGGATTTGGAGACTCTATTAAAATCCAAGGAGCCTATCAATAGTCACCTACTTTATCATATGTGGGCAGTCTGATTGCATTCCCATGTGCTGCCCAGGCTGTGATGCTCTAAGACAAGGCAAGAAACATTTTTACAGCCATGTGGAGCCCTTGTTAGAACCAGCTGAAGCTTGGTGGTGATGCAGAGGTATCTCTGGAGAGGCAAATCCATTCCCCCCTCCCCCTTTGAATTATATTTTGCAAAGTTTTTTGTTTTTTGCCTTTGAATCAGTGTTGACTCCTGGCAACTGCCTGGACAAGTCCCTGTAGTTTTCTTGGCAAGGTTTTCAGAAATGGTTTGCCATTGCCTCCTTCCTAGGCTGAGAGAGAGACTGGCCCAGGGTCATCCAGCTGGCTTTGTGCCTAAAGTGGGTCTAAAACTCACAGTCTCCTGGTCTCTAGCCCAGTACCTTAACCACTACACCAAACTGGCTCTTTTTTGCAAAGCTAATTTATTGAAATATTCAACATGAATATTTTGATGAGACTAGTAGAGGTTCATTGCATTTATTTTAGGGCTATTGTATGTAAATGCAGTGAAAAATGCTATGAGCATATCCCCTTGGGTTTTTACCTAGGAGGCCTTCCATTTAAAGATGTAAAGGGAGCGAATTCCTTTTCTTTCTTTCTTTCTTTCTTTCTTTCTTTCTTTCTTTCTTTCTTTCTTTCTTTCTTTCTTTCCTTTTATATGTTGATGAATGCTCCATTTCTTCAAAGCATACATTTAATTTCCAGGTACTCTGAAAGAAGGAAAGGAAAAGGTTACCAACATAATAATTTTAGCACATTTTCTTCTTTCCTTTAAATATCAAGCCAGTGCTTCACTTTTTTCCCCTCTTAAATTCACATTGGGGGAAAAAAATCACAAAACTTATCAACATTCATATCAAGTGTTATTAGGCAGAAATAGATAAATGCAGTAGCTACATGGAACAATTGGAAGCATAATATAAATGACATGTAGACATCTGGATTGGCTCTCAGTTTATTTTAGAATTCTATTATCTCTCATCCACTGACATCAGAACTATCTACCCGTCTGTCTCCTGTTCCTAATGGGCTTTGCTAAAGTAGGTGGCATTTCAAACAGTGCTTAGGATGTATCATCCATTACTCATAATTAATACAATAGTTACTTGCTGGCCAGTTCCTCTGAAATAAATGCCTTCCATTCTTCCTAAAATGGAGGCTATACAGGGAGAATTCAAATAACTGGGAAATTGCATATTAACAAAAATGGAAGTCCCCAGACTCTTTACTTAAGAGGATTCCTACTTCAGTCAAGATAAGTGGTAGGTATAACTTTTCTTATCACTGTAGTAAAGGAGTGCTTTAGTAAGCTTACAGAACCATAAATGAAATGAAATGAGAAATGCTTAGGAACAGTGAAGTTACAAAAGCTTATTTGTTCTCTGGCTGGAAGCCAGACCAGATGCTCCACAGAAAAGGGAAATGTTCCTAGACAATTACACAACGATATAACGGGGAGACATTGTTTGCTCCATATCCACGAGTGTACTGTAAATCTATTGCCTAATTGAAATATTTTGTTGTAAAATGCATACATTTTATCTTACAAATGTTACTTCTTCAGCTCTACTTCCATAACATCTTCTGCCCTTTAGCAGGGCTGAATGTTCATTGCAGTTTAAGAGGAGATAGCTATGCTTAGCTTTATAATGTATAATGTTATTATTAATATATTTAAAAATGCCTTTTAAAACAGATTTATGTAGATTTTGTACAATCCAATTTCTTAAGTCAAATACTGAGATAATGTAATAAAGGGCATCAAAATCAAACTAAAACTACTAAATAATAAGATAGCCACAGGATCTGGAAGCACATCCAAGGCTAACCAACTTCACTGAATCACATGTTTTTGTGAGCTGGGGCTCACTTCAACAACTGCAAAAGACATCTTGAAGCCCATCTACCCTTTGAGTCATCCTGGATCCAGACTGATGGATTCTGTGCCTCTAACTAGAGCCTTGACAGCCTAATTGAGAAGGACGTGGGAAAGTGTGTGTGTGTGTATGAGAGAGAAAGAGCAAATGCATATTATAACCAGTAAAAGGAATAAATTATATTATAACCAATTCAAAGGAATAAAATTCACTGGAGAGGAAGAAAGCAACAACATGCTACCCTTCCTGGATATCCTCATCAGCAGAGGAAAGAACAGGAAATTAGAAACCCAAGTTCATCAGAAGACAACCCACACCAATCAAGTACTCCACTACCAAAGTAACAACCCAACCTCCCACAAGAGGACCTGTGTAAGAACTTTATTCAAGCGAGCATAAACACATTGCAGCAACCCAGAACAGCAGAAAAAAGAAAAAGACCACCTATACAACATCTTCCAACAAAATGGATATCCACATAATTTTATCAAAAAGTGCCTGACCACTCAACCCACTACATCACAACCAACACAAGCTATGAAAAGGATCACACTGCCATGCATCAGAAATGTCTCAGAAACCACCAACAGACTATTACAACCATATGGCATCTCTGTAGCACATAAACCAACAAAATCACTCCAAAATACCCTAAGTAAACCAAAAGACCCAGTAGCCCAAGAAGAAAAAGCAGGAGTCATCTGCAACATATAGTGTAAGGACTGTAACAAACACTACGTAGGACAGACAGGCAGAAGACTAGCAGAGCGCATCCACGAGCACCAACTAGCAGTCAGAAGACACGATGAAAACTCCTTAATCTCACAACACATGGACAGACTTAACCATAGTTTTAACTGGGAAACTGTCAGCATTTTAGACCAAGCTAAATCCAAAAATGTAAGGGAATTCTTGGTATTCAGACAAGGCAGCAATCAACAGACATGTAGAGATTAACAGCATCTACACACTATTCAAAAGAAACAATGGAAAGAAAACAAAAGACCAGAACATCTCCTCATCAGCAGTCACCACATAGATAAGCAGAGGTTACCACCAGGCACACAATCAAGCAGTGAACAGTACCCTAATCAAGGATCTACCAGAGGAACAAAACAACCCCTCCCCCCACCTCCACCAACACTGGCAGGGCATGCCACTGTATATAAACAGAGAGCAAACCCCATCCCATTCTAGCACTGAAGATGTTACCTAGCCGGGTAATGAAACATTTTCAAGAAAAGAATCAAGCTCAGAGAACCCCAAGGACTCCACATAACCAGTAAAGTTCTGCTGTTTCTTTACATTCATTGCATTTGTGTGTATTCCAAAAGAACCTGATGTACCTCAGTGTTTGGTTGAAAGTGATTTGTGTGTGTTCCTAATTATTTCCTGGCTGTTGATCAGGACCCTGTGCCTCCTATGCTCTAGCCACCCCATCTGGGGCTATAAGAACTGTGTGCCCCAACAAGCTATGTGTGCATGAGTGAGTGACCATAAGCCAAACCTGGAAGCACAAGTAACAAATGTAAAAACACATTGCAATGAATGGTTATATTTTTTTAAAAAATGATAATTGCCCGCGTTTCCTTAATTTCCTTTTCCTCAACCTCATTCTCTTGGGAGAAATAACATTGTGCAAACGTTTCCTGTATCCAGATAAGAGTTCTTCTGTTCTTACTTTTGGAACTTTTTCCTACTTTTCCTTGCAGAAGTTTTTTAGCTCAAGAATATTTTTAGGTCTCCTTGCATGCATAACTCTCCATAAAGCTTCATGTGTCTGATCAAGTGGATGATTATCCAAGAAAATGTATTAATCTATGATAATACATTTGTTTACAAGAACCTCCATCGCTTCTGTCTTTGACAATAACATAAGTTTTTATTTATTTATTTTTGTTTTGCCACTAGAAGTGACATCAACTGCAGCAGCATTGACAACCTGGCTAACATTTTGCATTCTCCAGAATGTCCAGACGCTGTATAGCTGGGGGGAAATGGTAATTTCCCCCTACACACAATTGCACACAAGGAAAGGCTGGGAAAGGCTGCAATGTTTTACATCCGGAGATTTTGTTAGAATTGTTAAGTGATAGTTCAACATTTGAATAAATTTTGATAGATTATTTGTAGAATTGATCAGTATAAATATATGAACTTCTTTTATTTAATCAATAATAAAAACTAGTTGTTGATGGAAACGTTCATTTTTGAAATTCCCATACTGACTTCTCTGTTGATTTCAATATAATTATGTAGATAACATGGTGAAGAGCTGTGTCTACAACTTGTATGATTCCTGATTAAGTAACAGTACTGTTATCTTTTGATATTGTATTGCCTGATTGGCAAACTTTTTCTGTCTAGATTGCTAGCCACCAATACCTCCTATCTGATTCACCATGGATGTGAAACGAAGACGATAGCAAAACCCAAAGTCTTCTCCTGCTCTTGGGGAACAGCAATCTGTTGTTCTGGCAGCAGAACAACCAGCCGCTTGAACTGACTCTAGCTCAGATCCAACGAAATAACCACACCAAACTTCACGCCATTTTAAACACTTTTTTTCTACAATATGCAAACTTTACTGCAACTGAATTTATGCAGACAACAAAAGCAGAATAAAAGACCGAGATGTGAGCTTTGACATCAAAGATTGAAAGAATGGCGGAGCTGGAAAATCTAATGATTGAGTCACATAAAATAAGAATCACTCAGCATAAATCACAGATGTAACGAGTGTCCTGAAAGTAAACAACAAACAAAGCAAAACAAACCTCTTCAGAATAAAGTGATCCACCTTTTATCGCAGAAATCATTTAAATCATTTATACCACTAAGCAAGACAGCTGGTAACAGCTTTCATTATTTTTTTTCCCCTATTTTTCTTTTTTCTTTTTTAATGTATGTGTGCTTATATATATGTGACTGTGTAGGTGTGAGTAAGTGAATGTGTGTGTGTGTGTGTGTGTGTGGAATTTTTAAAAATTCATGCGAGTCACAAACTTTTCTTCTTTCTTCGTTCGCTTGAGTTATGGAAACATGGGTGTGAATGTGTACAAATTTACTCTCACTTTTTTTTTTTTTAACTTTTAGCCCAATATAACATTTTTATTCATTTCATGGAAAGTAAATTGCCTTAGATGTCCCTTGAAAAGACAGATACTTACCATGCTGGGCAGCTTAAAACCTGAAGTTGTTGTTTACAAGAAACTTATTGTTCCTCAAAAGATTGTCCAGCAGTTAGGTTACTCAGGTATACATAAGTGGAAATTCAAAATCTGCTAGAGATGTAGTAATTTTGATTAATAATACCAAAATTTGTGGCAGAACAAGAAATAAGTGATCCAGAAGGATAGTGATTGATATTACAGATTAACTATTTTAGTAAACATACTGCATTTATTAATTAATAGGGTCCCACTAAGCATTCTTCAGACTTATTTTCATAAATGCTTTTAACACCTTTTTACTTAGGGTCAGGACAGTTATGACTGAATATTTTCATCAGGTTTTAGGGCCTTTAGTAGATCTGAATACTACCCCACATTATCTCTAATTCTCAGATACAAAAGATACTGCAAGCTTGTATGTCAGAGTTTAATTTGGTAAATATATGACAACTTTTAAACTCTTTCCAACAATAATATATTTGTTTTTAAGTTATACTGTACATCAGACCTGTCCTTGACTAGATTTTTTTTTGGTATTTTGATCTTTCACTCAATAGATTAAAAATATAGTATAAATACTATATATTGGATGATACTCCAATAATATTATCAATGATCTCAAGGAACAGATTCGTTTTTTCCCCCCCTATATCTTTATTAAAGAATCTAGTTTTTTTTATAAAACAGATGCAGCTAGAAGTTGAAGAATGTTCTCTAAGATTTTATTTGAATTTATTGTTTGTTTGGGGATCTTCAAGACAATACATATTATTGTCTATATCAAAGAAAAGAAAAATTAGAAAGGTAAAGAAGAAAATATCAGGGAGAAAGTTAAGAAGCTTTGGAGCACGCACGAAACACAACCTACAACAGAATTATATGATTTTTTTAAAGTGTTGAACAGTAATTTGATCCCCTTTATATACTTGAAACATACTATCCAATGAAAATAAAGATATTAGGAGTAAGGTGAAAGTTGTGATAAATTACTGGCAATACTGAAACTGAAATAATTGCAATATTGTAATATTGCTTTGACTATAAAGGATGCCAAGAGTAAACATGATGATTTTGATCTCTCTCTCTCTCTATCTCTTTATCTCTCTCTCTCTCTATAATCTATATCTCAGTTATATGATAATGAATCAAATGTAAGAGGCAGAAATGGATAAACTTAATATCAAAATATATTTATCACAATTTGTTGATAAATATAAGCATTCATTATATAGCTCTGCCTAAGATTAAGCTACCTATTTGACTGTACTTTTATCTCTCTAAGAAATGATAGATACCATTTTGTTGTTGTTCAGTCGTTAAGTCGTGTCTGACTCTTCATGACCCCATGAACCATATTGCGCCAGGCCTTTCTGTCCTTCACTGCCTCCCGGAGTTTGCTCAGTTTCATGCTCATTGCTTCAGTGATGCTCTCTAACCATCTCATCCTCTGCCGTCCTCTTTTCCTTTTGCCTTCAGTCTTTCCCAGCATTAGGGTCTTTTCCAAAGAGCCCTCTCTTCGCATTAGGTGGCCAAAGTATCTGAGCTTGAGCTTCATTATCAATCCTTCCAATGAGCAGTCAGGGTTGATTTCCTTTAAGATTGACTGGTGTGACCTCCTAGCAGTCCAGGGGACTCTTAAGAGTCTTCACCAGCACCACAGTTCAAAGGCATCAATTCTTTGGCGCTCAGCCTTCTTTATGATCCAGCTCTCACAGCCATACATTACTACTGGAAAAACCATAGCTTTGACTATACGGATCTTTGTCGACAGGGTGACGTGTCTGCTTTTTAATATACTATCTAGGTTTGCCATAGCTTTCCTCCCAAGGAGCAAGCGTCTTTTAATTTCATGGCTGCAGTCTCCGTCTGTGGTGATCTTGGAGCCCAAATAAATGAAGTCTGTACTGCTTCCATTTCTACCTCTTCTATTTGACAGGAATTGATGGGTCCAGATGCCATGATCTTAGTTTTTTTAATGTTGAGTTTCAAGCCAGCTTTCACACTCTCCTCTTTCACCCTCATCAAGAGGCTCTTTAGTTCTTCTTCACTTTCTGCCATTAGGGTGGTATCGTCCGCATATCTGAGGTTGTTGATGATTCTCCCTGCAATCTTAATTCTGGCTTGTGATTCTTCCAGCCTGGCATTTCTCATGATGTACTCTGCATATAGGTTAAATAAGCAGGGTGACAGTATACATCCTTGTCATACTCCTTTCCCTATTTTGAACCAATTGGTTGTTCCATGACCGGTTCTAACTGTTGCTTCTTGGCTCGCATATAGATTTCTCAGGAAAAGGCTTTTGCATAGTCAGTGAAGCAGAAGTAGATGTTTTTCTGGAACTCTCGTGCTTTCTCCATGATCCAGCGAGTGTTGGCAATTTGATCTCTAGTTCCTCTGCCTCTTCGAAACCCAGTTGTACATCTGGTAGTTCTCGATTCACATACTGCTGAAGCCTAGCTTGTAGGATTTTGAGCATAATCTTGCTAGCATGTGAAATGAGTGCAATTGTGCGATAGTTTGAGCATTCTTTGGTATTGCCCTTCTTTGGAATTGGAACGTAAACTGACCTTTTCCAATCCCGTGGCCACTGTTGCATTTTCCAAACTTGCTGGCATATTGAGTGCAGCACTTAACAGCATCATCTTTTAGTATTTTAAATAACTCAGCTGGAATACTGTCATCTCCACTAGCTTTGTTGTTAGTAACGCTTCCTAAGGCCCACTTAACTTCACTCTCTAGGATGTCTGGCTCAAGGTCAGTGACCATACCAGCATGGACATCAGGGACATTAAGATCGTTCTTGTATAGTTCTTCTGTGTATTCTTGCCACCTCTTCTTAATCTCTTCTGCTTCTGTTAGGTCCCTGCCTTTTTTGTTCTTTATCATGCCCATCTTTGCACTAAACGTTCCTTTGATATCTCCAATTTCCTTGAAGAGATCTCTAGTCTTCCCCATTCTGTTGTTTTCCTTGATTTCTTTGCATTGTTCATTTAAGGAGGCCTTCTTATCTCTCCTTGCTATTCTCTGGAAATCTGCATTCAGTTGCTTATATCTTTCCCTTTCACCCTTGCTTTTCGCATTCCTTCTTTCCACAGCTATTTGTAAAGCCTCATCAGACAGCCATTTTGCTTTCTTGCATTTCTTTTTCTTTGGGATGGTTTTAGTTGCTGCCTCCTGTACAATGTTATGGATCTCCATCCATAGTTCTTCAGGCACTCTGTCTACCAAATCTAATCCTCTAAATCTATTCATCACCTTCACTGTGTACTCACAAGGAATATGATCTAAGTCATACCTGAGTGGTCTAGTGGTTTTCCCTATGTTCTTCAATTTAAGCCTAAATTTTGCAGTAAGAAGCTCATGATCTGAGCCATGGTCAGCTCCTAGTCTTGTTTTTGCTGTCTGTATAGAGCTTCTCCATCTTTGGCTGCAAAGTATATAATCAATCTGGTTTCGGTATTGACCATCTGGTGATGTCCATGTGTAGAGTCATCTCTTGTGTTGTTGGAAAAGAGTGTTTGCTGTGACTAGCTTGTTCTCTTGACAGAACTCTATTAGCCTTTGCCCTGCTTCATTTTGTACTCCAAGGCCAAACTTGCCTGTTATTCCGATTACTCCTTGACTTCCAACTTTAGCATTCCAATCCCCTATGATGAAAAGGACATCTTTTTTTGGTGCTAGTTCTAGAAGGTGTTGTAGGTCTTCATAGAAGTGGTCAACTTCAGCTTCTTCAGCATCAGTGGTTGGGGCATAGACTTGGATGACTGTGATATTGAATGGTTTGCCTTGGATACGCACTGAGATCATTCTGTCATTTTTGAGGTTGTACCCCGTTACTGCCTTTCCCACTCTCTTATTGACTATGAGTGCAACTCCATTTCTTCTAAGGGTTTCTTGCCCACAGTAGTAGATATAGTGGTCACCCGAATTAAATTCACCCATTCCCGTCCATTTCAGTTCGCTGATTCCCAAGATGTCGACGTTCAATCTTGTCATCTCATGTTTGACCACATCCAGCTTGCCTTGGTTCATAGATCTTACATTCCAGGTACCTATACAATATTGTTCTTTACAGCATCGGACCTTCTTTTCGCTTCCAGATACATCCACAGCTGAACGTCCTTTCGGCTTTGGCCCAGCCGCTTCACTCTTTCTGGAGCTACTTGGAATTGCCCTCCGCTCTTCCCCAGTAGCATATTGGGCACCTTCCGACCTGAGGGGCTCATCTTCCGGCGTCATATCTTTTAGCCTTTTGACATTGTCCATGGGGTTTTCTTGGCAAGGATACTGGAGTGGGTTGCCATTTCCTTCTCCAGTGGACCACATTTTGTCAGAACTCTCTGTCATGACCTGTCCGTCTTGGGTGGCCCTGCACGGTATAGCTCATGGCTTCACTGAGTTACGCAAGCCCCTTCGCCATGACAAGGCAGTGATCCATGAAGGGGAATAGATACCATAGATACAATTAAACCTGGGGAAAAAAAAGAAAGGCTCCTTATTCCATTGAGCAGTATAAGAATTTATTGAGTTGTTTACCCTAGTACTGTTGTAGGTAAATAATGATGCATTTTTCAATAATGATGCCTTTTTCAATAATGACTTTCCAAACCTCTGTTAGTGATGCCCATATTTTAGATTATTTGAAGTTTACAGTATTTTTTTAAAAAAATGTACTGCTAAAGTGGATATTAATTATTTGCAAGCATTGTGGAATCGATGGTTAAGAGTTTTAAGGAATGTTAAATATGCTTCTCATAGTGAGCATAATTGAACAAAATATTATTTTTCATGTTTACTGGACACCTTAGAGAATGTTTAAGAAGGGTCAACTAATAAACTCATTACCTTGGAAGTGTAAAATGGGAATATATATCTATATGAAAAGGTCCCTACCATTATTTTTCAGTCTTGGTTTAATATCTTTAAGTTACAAAGATCAGTATGGAGTAAAGGTGAATATACTCCTGAAATATATGCCAATATCTGAAAAAGTATGAAAATATGTGAAAATTGCAGATTTATCAAACAAGGTGGTAAGGAAATGTGATTATACTTCAAGGTTGGGAAAATAAGGTTACCCCATATTTATAAACCTGCATTACTCATATGCAAACTTTCTGTTCATGAAATGTGTAATGGAAAGACTGATAAATAATATTACTTGTGGTCAGAGTTTAATTATGTGTTTAAAAATTAGGTTGAATGATTTTCTATATAGAATATAATATGTTTTTCTTCTCCTTTCAGTGTTTTCCTTTTGTCTCTTTCTTTTTCTCTTTTTCATATATTACAAAAATAAAATCTTCCTTCCTTCCTTCCTTCCTTCCTTCCTTCCTTCCTTCCTTCCTTCCTTCCTTCCTTCCTTCCTTCCTTCCTTCCTTCCTTCCTTCCTTCCTATCAGCTGCAATGTTTGGAAAATATACCATGTTGCAAAATTCTGCTACACTGTATTTCTTTTGAGGAAATGACATGATTAAGGTAGATGCCATTGCCTGTTTGTGGTAGTGAAACTAAATCTGGTTCACAGCAATGAATTATTAAGGCGCAGCCATAAACAAAAACTATGACATTTAATCCTCAAGATGTTGATTTACCTGAGAGTAGCTTCTCTTTATTTTAATAATGGATTTGTATTACAGGAAACTCCAGTGGTGAATTTAATATCATCAATGCTAAATGGTCCTTTAGCATGAATTTGAAACTGCAGACTCAAAAACATTTGGGTTAGAAGTTTCACTCTCAGAGTAATGACTTGTATCCTAAATGTTTGCATGAAATGCCATTCAGCTCATGGTTTCATTTTTAAAAGGAGATGATACACATTATCAGTTGTTATCTGCAAATTGCACCTGTTTGGCAGTATTTTTTTAAAACTAAGGTGCTACAGAGGTAACCTACAGGCTGCACCTATCAAAGTCAAAGTCAGAGACTACCTTGGGAAACTCATCTAATTCCTTTTTAATTATCTGGCATTTTTAAATGCTCCTAATGGAATTAGCCTGGAGTTCAGATAACACTCCAGCAAAATTACCGGCACTACTGCTTCTTTTTCTACAATGTCTTTAAAATTGCCACTAATGGCATATTTTCTCAAACATTATCCTTAAAAATTAAACGGCTAATCAGTCCCTGTGTCCAGCTGCAATGGCAGAGGTCCACTGTCAAGCTTCTTGAGGGATGTGGTTCCTTCCAATGGACAATCAGTTTTCAACAGTCATCAGCCACGTTTAAGGAGATCAGTATCATTGATTGCAGATTTGTGGCAGTTTCTCACACTGTGAATACAATTACAATGTAGGTATGGTAAGTAATCCATTGAACCTTCCCCTTCCAATTGTGTTTTTCTCTGCTGCTGATGCCCTTTGATCTTCCCCATTCTTAGGCAGGTAAAGTTTTTATATTTACTTCTTTCTGTGTGTGCAGAGGAAAAGAAAAAGAAAAATGGTAAAACCCAAGGTATAACAATGGGCTGGCACATAGGCACTGAATACTTGTAGATGGGAATCATGCATGCATTCACACTCACACACACATTCATACTTATCTGTGCTTGAAAATCCACTTTACCATCTGCATTATAATAAGATATAAAGCAACACATTGAGCAATGGATATCAATTTAGTTCTATATAATTAAGGACCCACAAAATAGATTAAAATAGACACCTTTTACTTGGTTTCCAGTTGCAGTACCCTGATGCCTTCAGGTTGGGGACGCTTGCCTTGCTAAAAAGAAAAAGACCTATTGCAAGCTTGGCAGCTCTAAACAGATTTACCTTAGTCACAGATTTGGGATATTACAAACTATTAGCAAATGTGTAATTGTTACATTATATTTACTACTGCTAAGGATGAGAAGAGAGATGGGGGGGGGGCTTCATGTGTCAAAATATCTTGGTATAATGCAAGTAATATGCAATTTAATTTGGATGGAAGGTAAACACCATTTTTTTGATTTGCCTTAGGTAACTAGTGTTTCTGCCTTGAGCAAATCTTCCTTATAACTGCTTGGCCTTTCCCATAAGGATGTCAAGGAACCAGTATTCTGTATTCACCAATTCCTCTTAAAATAAACAGTAGCCAGAGAAGATGCTAGAGGAATAATTTCAGTCAACCTCTCTAGAGCTGGGCATTCAAAATTCATCACCACATTTGTGGACAGGGGCATTTGGTTGAATTACAGTTATGCCAAATTCTCTAAGGAAGGAGAAATCTCAATTTCTCAAGGACAGGATTCATCCTTAGCGGTGGCAGCATTGTTACTGAAAATGATCCATAGGAGTTCCTTTAGACTGTAATGGAAACATGGGTAATCAGAGCACTCACAAACCCCTGGAGAGATGGTTTTCTGGTGATAGACAGAACATTCTGACACTCCCCTTGGCTACTTGATAAGTCAATAGGAACATCACATACTACTCATGAGAAGGCCTCCAGAATACTCTTCTAAAGCAATTTCTTTTTCATCAAATTAATTGAAAACTGGCAGGAAGAATGCAGGATATTTTTTCTGTCCAACATTCATTCATTCTCTCTTTCTCAGATAGAACTAGCTTATGAAAGAACTTGCAGTACAAATGCAACCGCCAATGTCTGTTCAATACATACACAAAGATTACATCAAAATCAAGTGTAAAATAACTTTAGGAATTGAATGACAATATCTGTGTTGGAAATCAATCCTCCTAGATAGCCATGGTGAGCAAACAGTTATGACTTTAACATAACTTGATTAATTCCCTGGTTTGGTAGCCCTTGTAGTTGATGCAAAGCCTTCACTGTAGAACTCTTTCAAATGAACAAGGCTTGGATTTCTATAAGTCCCTGCTCTTTTTCAGTAGCTCTTTGCTATCCTTTGCTATTGTTCAATTCCTTCTGGAGTAGAATACAGTGGTCTCTAAACAGCATGGTCTAAAGATAATTAGGCTAGGAACTAAAAGATCCACTGCTGGCCATAATACTTTCCATTAGGATTTATTCCAGTTACATTTAGTCAATTATATGTGTTTTAATAAATGTTTATAAACAAGAAAATTGTTGCCTTTAGTTGCAAAATTCTATTGGACTTGCTATGTAAACCCCACTAGGCATATATATATATATATATTTAAATGATCATCTATAGGCACATAACTGTTGACACTTCAGTACCAAAGAAAAACTGCTTCCAATTGTGGTATCTTTTCTATCGTTATTATCTTGCTCTGAGTTTGATTCTTCTCTTAAGAAGGTTATTTACCATACTGTCCCAGTTCAATCAGCTTTTGTCAAGTCCCACATCTGGTAAACCCACAAAGTGAGAAGCACATTGATGTCAGAAAAGCACCCTGAGCAGTAGACAAGAATAAAAACATGATCTGAAAAACTGTAAGAGTAAATTCCCAGACAGAGGTACGGGAGAGCAAGCTAATTAAAGCAGAGTCTGTTTGAAGCATTTCTTCTATGGCCCCAATATCTTGGCTGGGCAGCTTCTTCTCACATGAACTGAACTTCTCCTTTCCTACTTCTGCTTTCCATAGCATCTAGAATAGATATTAAAGATTATATCTGTCTCTGTCTATCTATCTATCTATCTATCTATCTATCTATCTATCTATCTATCTATCTACCTACCTACCTACCTACCTACCTACCTACCTACCTACCACACTCCCAAAGGACTCTGGCTGACATACATCAAACAAAAAGAAGAAAAAAATCATTAAAAAACTAAATCCAAATCAATTGCAAAACCAAAACCAAAAACAGTTAAAATCTAAGATAGGGGGACCAAAAACACTTTAAATAAACTGTAAATAAAAATAGCTTTAAGTTGTATACAAGGTAAGGTCTGGAGGTATTTTTTAGTAAAATGAGAGTCATTACAATAAAGATCTTCCATCTCCTCACACGTGGAGGAAACTTTCAGCAACCCTCCTCTCAACAAACAGACTGGATGAGCAGATTCAGCTCTGGCAATGAATTGCTTGATATATTCTGGTGCAGATGGAGATGTCTTTCCAATGTCATCTCATTCATTAATGCTACAGATCCCAAACTGCATCCCAGTGCCCCGGAACACTGCAGCAAACTCATAAGGGCACTGTGGAATCGCAAAATACTAGCAGAAGGTAGTTTGCAGTTTTCACTTAGGGAAGCTGTGAAAGAATTACTGAGATACTAAGGGCACCACCATAAATCGAGAAAGTATAGGAACCGCAGCATTAACACA
The DNA here is from genome assembly GCF_059951505.1 of Python bivittatus. Taxonomy (NCBI): domain Eukaryota; kingdom Metazoa; phylum Chordata; class Lepidosauria; order Squamata; family Pythonidae; genus Python; species Python bivittatus. The sequence continues at coordinate 8,369,720 of NW_028277073.1, forward strand.
TTGATGGGGAAACGATTTTCCCTTTACTAGTAATTAGTCAAAAAATGTAATTGTACAGACTGATTGTGCCTATGATGTGTCCCTGTTCTCAATCTTCACCAAGATTTTAATATATGTTTATTCATAGACATGCATCTGCAGACACATACATGCACAAGCACATGACATTCAGAAAGTAAGACTAGGAAACAAAAAAAGAGCATTGTTTGGGAGGGAATTCATGTTAAAACATACTGTCATTCACAACAGCAAGATAAATAGTGAGTTAAAAGAGGAAGAAAAAGAAGGGAGGAATATTTGGATAGAAATCGTTCTTGGCAGAAGTTGAATGTCATCCAAAAATTACATATACAAATATACAACAGAGTGGATTTACCCTGAAATTACCTTTTTATGCATACAAATGAGCAGTTTTACTATTAAAAACTGACATAGTTTATACTTGGCCCAGCAAAGGGATGCTTGGTGGTGGTGAAAAATTGTCAGATGCAATGTTTGCACCCTATTATCTCAGTGTTTCCGAAAATGAAAATGTGGGTTGGCATTGATTCTCATAGCTCACAAAATCTGCACCTGGTAAAAATTCCTCTTCTGCTTCTGCTATCCAGCTATCCTAGGAGATTAAACTTCTACAGAAGAAGTCTAGCAGCTCCAGAGCCTTTTTAGGGAACTGAGGGGCTGAGGAAAGAATGTTCCTTGGAAAATTCCCCCCACTCTTCCTAGGTCAGTCCCCTGTTGCTGCTGCTGCTTGGAATTCAATAGCATAATAATTCAGAATATGAAGGGAGATTGGAAATACTAAAATAACTCTTGCTATTAGGGTTCCTTGAATGAAAAAAAATATTGTTCTATTGAATCATTTCAAATATTAAAGTATACTTTGGATGGGATCCTTTTCACATGTGGGGCCTGAGTGAAATGCCTCCAATTTTTGAATGCCTCCATTCAAAAGGTCTTGAGGATAGCCTGATACCCATTGTGCTGATCTCCTACTTGCAAATATGTTCGTATATTATGTTTATTTACAATAGACTTCTCCCCTCACCAATATGCCTTTGAAATGAGGATCTTGTCACACTGACCCCCTACCTTGAATTCATCAAGTGATTCAGAAAGAAGTCAAAACAGATTTGTGGTCCAGAAGAGGAGACTCAGCATGACAGTGAAATTGACAGATTCTCTCCTTCTTGAGTGTTCCATTCCATTGAGGAATGGAGTATTGTGCCGAAAAACAGGGCTGATGGCTGGGTGAAAATAAATGTTCCCTGTTACCTCGTTTGGTAACAAGTCCTTTAACATAAATGACAACTTGCATAAGTCAATTCATCTTTGCTTAGCTTTTTTTCTCTCTCTTTCTTTCTAGATGACAGAAAAATCGGGTTCATTTTAATCTTTTTCTAATTGTTTTAAAAAAGGATAAATATTATTAGAACTATATCAAGTATTCTATCTAGAAATCATTTACAAAAATAAATTATATCCTAGTGATTTTTGGTGTTTTTAGCGTATAACTGACTGAAAACTAATAAGGGTTATAATACATTTCCCCACCCTGAAAGACAGTATTGTAAGGAGGCCTGTTGGACTCTGTGATTTACAAACTGCTCTATCTCACAGCAGATTTTCTTTTGAAGGATACTTCTCTTCACATTGCCATATGTTTTCCACTTGTCAGGTCTCGTTGTATGCAATCTATTTTCACAGATTCGCTTACAGCTGTTTTGTACAGAGTTATATTTATCAGAAGCTTTTTATTAGGTTTCAACAAGGAAACGTTTGCACATGGAAGGATTAGCTGTCATTTTTAAAGTGTGTGATAATAAATGATAATCCATTAACTAAAAGATTCAAAATATTTCATATACACATTTCTCAACGTAGGACATCTTTTCCTTGCAACCAGGTTCCACGTTGAGATCACTAAAGTGCAATCTTTGTTAGTTGTGGAGATCTTTTCTGCCTTATTTATGCAAAGCTAAATGACTGCTAATGTTTTAGCAATCAAATGATTTTCCTGAGCTTTATCCATCAGAGATTTTATAGCACACATTTATTCCTCAGGACATATCTGCTTTCCTTAACCCAGGAATGGGAGAAGCTCTTATTAGTTCTGATTAGGAGCAAATCAGACATTAAAAAGCATTTTCTGCCTGCAAGGCTTTAAAAAACTTTCCACTGATGTTAATTAAGACTTCTAAAGCTTCATCGTGATGCAAGGGAGGTGGAGCTAGAGAGGAAACAGGTAACATTCCCTTGCTCAAAGCCTTGTGTTTAGGATTAAAGTTTAACGGTACAATTACATACAGTTATATACCATTATACAATTGTCTGTACATATATATGCACTCTCACACACGTCATCACCTCCCAAGTAGATTCCATTCAGTCCAAGGGAGTTCATTCTCCAACGTGTGCAATACTGTGGATTGTTTAAAATTGTAAGATTGCCGTCTACGTCCTCAGTACAGAGGTATGGTTAGGACAGCAGATTCTGACTGATGACTTTCAGAACTTTATAAGTAAGTCTAGATGAACTGGTCTCTGTCATCCTCAGATGATGAATGTGATGCACTGTCATGGAAAAAAGGATAATGCAAACAAAAATATGTTTCCCGCTATTTCCCTGGGCAAATTCATATAGACGCTAGGGATATGAATTTCTTTTCTTTGTGATTTTGTTGGCTGTTATGAGCTCCCAGCTTTCTCAACCAGTGACAAATTCAGAGGACTTTGTTTTGAGGTTTTGGTATTCTTTTGGAAGAAAAATGACTGACAATTCATGGCATTTTTCTCTTTCTCTTTTATTTATATTCACAAGTAGAGCATAGATGTAGGCTATTAACAAGGGTAGCAAACCTATGAACTCACATTAGACTTTCAGAGAGAATCACCTTTGTCCTGCTATGCTTTTAGCTTTTCTTTCTCTTTGCCTCTTTCTGCCAGGTGTGGTTTACATATGCTCACTAATAATGTGAAGGGCTTAATTTTGGTTTATTGTGAGGTATGAACTCAGTTGGTGTGCCCGTAGAAAAATGGCTGCTTGGACTAAATGTTATCTACTGAATATGGTAATAAATCAGAATCAGAGAAATCTTTTCAGATAACTTAGCTAAATCTGTGGTTTTGCAATTTAAAAAGTATCTATTGATTTATTTTATTCCATTCTGCAATATACTGTTTGTAAACAAAAACATTAGTTCTTGCAGTAAAAAAGACATTTCATATTAGAAGCATTTCCATTGTGGGTGGAAGTTGTTCTTCTAATGCAGTGTTGTCCAAACTTGGCCACTTTAAGATGAGTGGACTTCAACTCCCAGAATTCCCCAGCCAGCATGGCTGGCTGGGGAATTCTGGGAGTTGAAGTCCACTCATCTTAAAGTGGCCAAGTTTGGACAACACTGTTCTAATAACACCCTGAGAACTAAAATCTATCCACATTTGGAAGAAAGAATGTTTTGGGGAAGATATACTATAAATCATCAAAATTTATGCTTCTGAGTAGCTGTGGACACACAGTAAGATGTATCTGTTTATCTCAATGAAATGTCTGTACAAGGTTGCTATTCTGTTACCAGTTACAGACTTCCATTAGAACCAATAATATGTTTCAGAATGGCACCTTTTCTGAGTTGGATTCACAGTTCAGTGCTGCTTATAAGATATCATTCCAATTAGTTGCTAGAAATTAACTTATTTTTAAGCTTCATTTCTCTCTGATGTTTCTTTGAAAGGTGTATCAAGGTAATTGTAAATTCCCATAATTGCAGATTATGCATTTTCTATGGAGATTATAAAGAGCTTGGCTGATTGGTCAGCTTCATGAAATGTAAACTTCATGAAATATAAAATATATGGAGCTGGGTGTTTCTGCTCTCCAAATTGCCAAATGGTATTTTCAACACACCAGACTTTCCCTTCCTGCCATCAGTTCTTCATTGGTAGTGAGGACTAGAATCATGGAATAAATCATTATTACATTGAGTGATAGACTCCCTGGATTGGTTTCCCAGGCAAGTCTAGATGTGAGAAAAGAAGAAGGAACAAATACTTAGCTGATTGTTTCCATCTGATTCTATACTGTTCATATGTCTTTAAGAAATGCAAGCAAAAATCTACCAGGTAATTCCTCATTGCTGAATGTCCAGGCCAGAGTTCATAACTACATTGCAATAAAGTTATGTTTCCTCACTACAGTTTTTGAAACAGGCAGTAGAATTCCCTGCCTTGAGATATTTAAATATACATCAGTGAGAAGGTGGGTGGAAGTTATTCTTCTAATGGCACTCTGAGAACTAAAATCTACCCACATTTGGAAGAAAGTAAGTATGTTAGGTAGGACTTTCAGCAGTGGGGAGACTTCAGATGTTCAAGTAAATATGTGGAGGGTCTCAAACTTGGATAAAGAACAGGACCACAAGGAGCCCCATCTCCTACTCCATGCAGCCCTCAAACATTCAGTTGGTGATCTGAAGGAGAACTACAAAAGTATTTGCTTGGCCTCAGATATAGGCCTCCTATGATCTAGGGCCATAACAAAGCCAGGTCCCTGTTTGTATGACTAATGTACTAAGAAATCTGTTGGAAAAAGTGAGAAAATAATGATATCAAATTGGAAACTTATTTAAAAATGGACCTCTCGAGTCCCTTCTCCTCAATCACTTTGGTTACTTTGGTTGTTGGTGTAATAATGACAGTACGACCACCAAGTCCTGCTGCTTTGGTTTTCCTTTCACATAACATTTTGTAAAATAAATGATGACATGGTGTAATATGTCATGTGTTGTTCATCTGAGGTTGTATTTACCTACTTTTGAGAACCACTAAGGACCAGATGATTTTTATTCTGTCCTGATACGTAAAGCCACAGAACTCAAAGAGGGTGTTCTTTCTTTTTCACACGACTGTATCCACACTGAAGAGTGCCACCTTGGGAGGACCTTTGACTGGATGTGTGGTTGGTGACTAGGCAGCGTAGATAAATAGATCTCTTGGCAGCTTCAGGTTTTCATAAAAGTGAGTTCTAACATCACAATAACTGGTTGCACCAACAAGCTCCGAGGTATGCTAGCTGATGTTGTTTCAGCCTTGCTTCTCTCATCATCTGGAATTTCTTCAATTTATCCTTCTCTGGAGAAGATCATTTCCCATCCATGTAAAATTTCTTTCTCTCTGGCTGTAATGAGCAGTATCTAGCATTCTTCTGTTTACCAGCTGGACTCATTTTCCACCAGCCCCCAGATGCACTGAAATGCGACTCTGTGCAGCACAGCCACACACAGATGTTTCCAATTAAATGTTTAAAGCCACTCAGCCAATTAGGGGGAAAGAGAGCCTCTAAAGCAGATGCTGGAATATAGCATTTTATGGAATCATTTGCCCTGATGAGTTCTGATGCCCAGGCAAACCTATATTTTAATAACTATCATTACTTTCTTTTGTAATACTCAAAATTGATGAAATATGAGTGGGGGAAAGAAGCTAATAGCTTTCTTCAATTTAAATATTTTGGGCACTTTCCAGCCAAAGCGAAGCACTTTGAAGCCCTGCTGTTTCAGTGGGAGAGATGAAAGAGTAAACTTGGCTTTCCAATTGAAAGCAGGGGGACACCCAAGAGTTTAAATTTGGCTGGTGCACGCTCCTTTGCATCTAATTTGAAGGAGATCTTTGCTTCTCTCTTTGCTTTTTTTAAAAAATGGATTTTATGGTCAAAGGTACATTTTGGGAAAACAGAGTCCATGCAGAAGTTACATGGTATACTCCAAAGACTTAAAACATTCAAAACCAGAAATGTATGGACTTCTTTTTTAAGTGTTATGCAACCTACTAAGACATTCATATTCTGCTTAGCTTTCCATCCAGTTTGAATTTCTTGTCTTCCCCTTGGTAACTGGTTTTATTCTGTGTTTGCATATTTTTTTAATTGTCTCTCACAGTCTTCCTTGCTTTATTGGAACTCTTCTTATGCCTCAGGGACTCTTTTTATGACCAAGTAGCAAGATATTATTGATTAAGCTTGGAGGAAAAAGATGAGATGCATACATTGGGTGATTGGGACCAGAATGTTATTTGGTTTTACATGAAAGATCTGCTCTCCTTTAAACACAGACAGTTGCAAACACTGGGGAAAAAAATTGTTTATTTATTTAACAAATTTATATGGCCACCCATCTCATATGCATGACTCTGGGCAATTAGATCCTTACTGTTGTATAAGAAGTATGGGCTACATTCCTGAACTACATACTGGAGAGAGAGGATAAAGCAGATTAGAGACCTTTGTTCTACTTTAAGTAAATTGTCCCAGGGTGATCTGGGTTTCAAGTTCATGACAAAGCTGTAAGGGAAAAAAAAAAAAAATGGGATTAGAGCCTTATGGAGGCTCAGATTATAATGGGGTATACATCTGTTTTACCTCTAGAAAGTGAATTTCTCTTTGAATATCCTCATTCTGCATAGGAATTTGGGTTTTGCCTGGATCTGATGCACTCCCTTTGTTATTATGGAATGTTGCTATCAATAATAATGAGATGCAGTTGCATATGAATATGAATAAGATTATGGTCCTTATTATCATATCTGTCACTGTGTAATTTCCCTTTTCCAGATCAGTTTAGTGACAGAATACATACTGTTTATAGAAGACATCCCAAGTCTTGTAATCTTTCTAGATTCTAAGGAGCAAAATATGACGGACCAATGGTGTAACAAACTCAGAAAGTTACTTGTGTTCACTGAAATGGTTCTTCTAGCTCAGGGTTCCTCAACCTCAGCAACTTTAAGATGGGTGGACTTCAACTCCTAGAACCTGGTGGGGAGGGGAATTCTGGGAGTTGAAGTCCACCCATCTTAAAGTTGCTGAGGTTGAGGAACCCTGTTCTAGCTAACAATGTGGCTTAATGTTGACAAGGGGAAACCTCTGAGAGCCAGGGCTCTCCCCCTCCCCCTCCCCTCCCCTCCCCTCCCCTCCCCCCTCCCCAGCTGCCCAAAATTATATAATTGAAATTCAGCTATCTGGCCATCAAACTTCAGGGGTATGGTTTTTGGAGGATATTTATGGAAAGGGAGTGATAGGCCTCTCACTTCTATCCCACCCATGTGGCCCCAAAGTACAAAATTGTCCATTCTAGAATATTAAGCTCCTGAACACAGATTTTTAAAGCATACCTGTAAGAGAAACAACCAATAGTAGAGTAGCTATGGTTCTTCAAAACTCTATTTTACCCTTATATTTTTTAACATCTATATGAGTCTCAAGGGAAATGCTGGGATTCCTGAGGTAAATTTAGAGCCATGTCAGGCTCTAAATCAGTTTTCAGAAAGACTCCTCAAGTTGTTTTAAAGCCCCAAATGTGCTGTCACCATTTTATCCTCCTAGCTTTAACTCTGGATACCCTGTTGGCCATGTGTGGCTGGCACAATCAGTGAGGAACTCCAAGTAATCAATAAAGGAAAAATCTCCCTGTTACAAGACAAAATCAGGTCTGATGTACAAAGAGTGTACATCTGACTGAGAGAAAGAGTTGGATGGCTGGAAATGTAAAAATTCTTACCAGAGATACAAGACAAATCTCCCTTCTAAGTTCTGTGAAATTTTCATCCAAGTTCTCCTCCTCAAATCTCATCGCTGGGTTTCATTTTTGTTTTAACCTCTCCAGCTAGACTTAAAAATAAGCAAAGGAAGGAGTCGTGAAGGCTCCTGAGAAAGCAGGTGAGATTCATCCCAGAGACTGTTGCTTTTTCTCCTGGGAGGCTCCTTTGAGCTCTGCTCCCAGAAATATCCCAGGGTTAACCACTGAACTACACATAGAACTTCTCAGCTGAATCTGCTTCTCACAGAGAGAAATCCTTGCTGGCATGCTATTATTAACCCTAAACATACTTTTACTCATGATGAAAATGATACTGTTCAAAGGCAATGTCACATAGTCAGTTTCTTGGTGAGCCAATCACCTGGATCAACACTGCTACTCTTGCATGTCGTCCAGGAGAAGAAATGCTTTATGGGAGACTTTCTGCCACATTGCTGGCACAGTTGAATTCTACCATCTTTCACAATAATTTTGCACCATTGTGAATTAAATTGTTGATTTATTCATTTGCTAGATTGATTTCCTTCCTTTTGTTCAAGAGCTTAAGGTGGCAAACTTAGCACTCTCTGCTCTTGTTTCCCCCCCACAGCAAACATCATGGACGGTAGGTTTGGCTAAGAGAGAGTGACCAGCCCAAAATTACCAAGTGAGCTTCTCTGACTGAGGATGGACTAGCACCTGGCCTCTCCAGTGCCAGTCCAACATCTTAACCACTCTGCTACACTTGCTCTCTGTCATACATCTCTAGTATTCTGGATTGCCTACACTTTCTCTGCTTACTAACATGGTAATAATCTCCAATTTTTAAATGGCTTTCTATGATCTCAGCTTTGGGTCTTTGCCAACACTAGTAGTATAGTGGTGAAGGCTGTATTTACACAGCACGTTTGCTGTAGTTTTTGTAACCATGGTTTTCTGAGTGGACTAGAAATCATCTGACGTTCTTCATAAGGGCTTTTCATGTAGCTGATGCCAAAGATTGTGATCAAACCAGAAAGTTTATTTCTTTCATAATGTGTAATATTTTTTCCCCCAGAAGACATGGCTGACTTAATACCAGTAGAATATTGGATTAATGGGAGTTTGGTATAGCCTTCTTTAATCTGGAGCCCTTTAAAAACCATCCAAGAACAGTAGGAAAAACAGAACAATAAATCTGAACACTTTCATGCTGGGGAAAGCTTTAGTTTCAGTTTATGCTAAGAGTATGGAGATATTTTTATATTATTTTTTTCCTAGACATAATACAAGTTTTCCATTCACTGGTAAAACAAATATGGTTATGCTTTACTGCTAAATCAGTTATGTCTGTTTCAAAGTGTTGATTTACATCAAGGATGAGCACTGTTGGCTTATATTAGCTGAAATTAGCTTAACTGTGCTCTATGTTCTCCACTGCAAAGCACAAGCCATCTCTCAGTGTTTCTAATGCAGATCTGAATAATGGCATTATTATCTGCAATTAGCTGAGTTGTTCCTCTCTCTCTTCCTCTCTCTCTTTCTCATTCACTCACTCATTTGCAACCACTCTACTGATTATAATATGAAACTTTCTCCCTGCTTCGAACCTAGCTATAAATATAAGCATGCATTTTTTTGCATGAGAAAATTAAAATCACAAATTATTTCTTCCTTCCCTGGAGTGGACTATGCATGTGCTCACTGAGCTTGGGAAACATAAGTTTCCACAGTGGATATAATGATTGCTCTCTCAAAGAGACCAAATTGAGTGAACCGATTTTCATTTTAATTTAGGTGGTCCATTCTATCCACTATGTCAGGAAGAGTGTCATAGTCTATCTCATTATCAGTCATGGACTCCAGCTTGTAACCTTAACAATAACAGCAGGTATAACAACCCTTACGACATGTGCAAACTGAACAGCAGTCTAAACTTAATGTCATATTGAGTCATACATGTCTCACAAGTAGAGGTAGACATCTCTTCTAGGACTACAGCCTCTACCTGAAGAGGAAAGTGATTTTATGCAGCAAAAGCTGAATAATCCCTTAGTGAAACGTTCCTTTCCTTCAGCTGAGGATCCAAACAAAGTAACCAACCAACCCAATAACTTTCATCCACCTTGCTTTACCCGGTCTACTTGCAGAGCATCCATCTGTATAAGGTTTTACTAATTTTTAAAATTCCTATATTATACCTTGCATCAGTAACATACAGTACAGGAGAGTGCAGGGTCACACTCAATGTGTTGCATATCAATGTGTTTCCAAATCAAGCAATGAAGTTTAAAAAGTTGTTACTAAAAGCTGAGAAGGAGCCTGAACCACTGGCACAAAGAATCATGCTATGGTCATGACTCCAGGGAAATGTTATGAAGTAAAACAAGGCTCTTAACTGCAAATGCTGAAGAGCTGCTTGGGTTCCACAGCAGACTTTTTTATTGAAATAGTTTGGAAAAGCCTGCTGCATTCACTTTATATACCAGTTATCTGGGACATGTCATTAGATCCATTGGAGCAGCACAGGCTGCTGATTTCCTTATTTATCAAAACTGAAAGAGCAAATTTCTACCTCAGACTGCTACGCTGTGACCTGAGTATTTACATCAAGGCTTTCCTCCTATGGACTAGTAATGCTTAAAAATGAGCTCCAAGAGAATTTTGACCTGTTCCTTATGGAACCCTTCACCATGCCTGTCATCTAAAGCATCAGGCAACTTGCTATTTATTAATACATTTAAAATAATTAAGGGTCATTGTAACATTACTAAAATGCTGTAGAAAAGCCTGTGCTTATTAAGGCAAAAACTGCAGTGAATTCCTTCAGTTCTTGAAGAAAGTCTGCAGTGAAAAGTTATGGTTTTGTGGTCTTTCTGAAGGGGCTGATGCTAAATAAAATCTGGAAGTTTCATGAAATCTGTGAATTTACCATCAAGAAGCCCCTTTTCTTTCTTTCTTTTTTTTAATGTGTCACCTTTTCTATGCTGCTGCTATTTCTTTTTTGGCCTCTACCCCTTCTCTTACCACCAGATATATTGTCAATATGGCTACGATCTTATTTTATAACTGAATGTGGCAAACAACTAATTAAAAAACAGTAAAAAACAAGAAATAGAACAGGAAGGAATTGTTTGATTTTTCTCTTTGAAAACTTTAGTGCATAGTACAGGGAAATATTTGTTTCACTGAAAAGCTCTTTTCAGATTCACACTGTTTAGCTGTATGAACTTTCTCTTTTGTCATGCTGGGAAAAAAAATGACTGCACCAGGAATGGCTTAAATGATGGCTGCCATTTAAAATAGTGACTTCTCAATGTTTCTGGCTAATTCCATTCATGCATCATTTAAATCAATTTAATTAGGCTGCATACTCTGTAAATATGTTGTTCAAAAAGGTCTACAGTTAGGCTTAGCCCAAAGTGGCTGGAAATCATTGCTAATAAAATAGCTTTTATTCTGGTTTAGTCACAATATAGGAAAGAGAATCTGTTACCAACTGCTGCTCCTGACCAAGCAAGTTCATTGCTAATTATGTGACTGCAGACATCAGTCTAAGGGCGTCTTCCACCATAACATTTCACTCCTCAAAAAATGATTTTTGAAGGATTCCCTTGGAAGACTACTTTTCAGTTCAGCACAGAAAATCTTTAGCTTTTTGCCCTGTTTGAGTTCATGAGCCGTAGGACACAGTTCTCATGTATTGTGAGATAGGAGGAAACATATCAATATTTCCTTTCGTTCAAGCCAAGTCAGTTATGCTACAACATGCTATTCTCTCTTCCCCTCTCTCCCTTTATCATGAAGATGGAATCTTGTTGCCTTTGGAGCTGCAGGTCAGTGAAAATTTATCCTGCATTATGTTAACCACCATGGTGCATCTCCTCTCATCAATATATTTATATGAAGAAGATAAGAGTGTATCTCCCTATCTCCTTAGTACTTGCCTGGCCAATTCGATCCAGTAGGGTTGGTGCACTCTGGATTCCTTAAACAATGTCATCTATTGGGACCCCAGAAGTATCTCTTCTCTGCCACAGCACCTGCCTTCTGGAATAAGGTTCTCCCCAAGATCCAGATGGCCCTCATTCTGCTGACATTTCAGAGAGCCTTGAAGGCCTGGATCTTCACCCAGGCTTTTGGTGAAGGTAATGTGGGTTTGCTTTGGTTGTTGTCCAGTTTGTGCCATCATCTGTTCTTTGTTTTTATCATTGTATTACTTTATTGTTCTGTGTTTTTATCTCTGAACTGCCTAGAGTCACTAGGCATCAGGTGGTATAAGTATGTGCATGCCTTTGAGTCAGTTTTTGACTTCTGGTGACTGCCTGGACAAGTCTCCGTGGTTTTCTTGGCAAGGTTTTCCAGAAGGGGTTGACCATTGCCTCCTTCCTAGGGCTGAGAGAGAGTGACTGTCCCAAGGTAACTCAGATGGCTTTATGCCTAAGGTGGGACTAGAACTCATGGTCTCCTGGTTTCTAAATAAAAATAAATAAAAGAAAACATTATAGATTGAATCCAAATTTAGTTATGCTTGAGTAGACCCATGTAAATAAATACAATTAGAGTTATTCTGTGTGAGTAGTTTAAGCATAATTATGTTGGTATCCTACCAGAAAAATAAACATCAATAGGAATAAGGTAAGACCTATGAGCAAGTAGGAACAGGTAAATAGCCATTTGCTTGTAGGTCTTTATTTGTCCTATTCTTAAGGCCATCCTATGCGAGTAATACTTTAGGTGGCTTGCAAGAACAAGTTGGATTACAATAAAAGTGGAATAAAATGCAGCCAATAAAGCACAGCTGCAGGGTCTGAAAGGACTGATCTAAAACCAGAATTATTACTGAGTTCTTGTGGAGTTGTAGTGCTTGCCAAGAAAACTGCAGGGACCAGTCCAGGCAATCATCAGGAGTCAACAAGGACTTGAAGGTATTATAGGAAAAATGATGGAAAAGAGAGTATTTTAACTGCTTTAATTTGGATCCCTACATAAACAGAGGATTGGGTTAAATGATATAAATAGCCACTTCTAATTCTGTGATTTTTGGCCAGTATGCTCTTGGAGGAAAGGCAGGAATTGGTACAAAAAAGGGTTCTGATTCCCAGGTTCTCTTGTGATGACTTTAATATAGTTGGCTTGAGATGCTGGCAAGGTCCTCCAAGCAAAGATCATTCTTTTGAGGACATATTTGGCATCCTATATAGGGACGTCTGTTCATGTGGTTACTTATGCACATTCGAGATATAGTGGGAAATAATGACTTGATGTTCATTGGAGATATGACAGCTTTCAGATGGAGTGCAAATCTGAATATTAAATCTGGCCTAAGGTTTGCTTCTTTGCTGTTCTGTTTATTCCCATGTTCTTAAGATGCATTATTTTAGTGCTCAGGTAGTCCTGCACGGTACAGATAATTTTTTTTCTTGATGGAAAGAATAACAAATTAATCTGCTTATATCACTGCAGTCTAAGAAAATGAGGAGTTCTTGCAATGAATCATTCATGATCATGATCATGATCATCTCAAATCAGTCCACTGCAGGATGAAGGCCTCTTTATTGAAGGTCATGGACAACAACCGACTCATTGGTCCTTTGCATATCAGTAAATTAATGTTTTTCAAGTTCTCAGTCTAGGCTGAGAGAGCCTAAGAAAAGTCTAGAACCTGGGTCAACTCAATCCTAGTCTAGCACCTTAACTACCACATCCCATTGGCTCTCGCATAAGTGTGCATGTGTTAATCAATTAACACAGTTTTAGAGAAGCACATACTTTTGGAGAACTTTTACTGAAGCCAACGAGTAGTCCAAAGAACAATAAAAAAAACCCTGTTGATTTCAGTGTGATTCCTCAAATCGTTCTTCCCCAAACTGGAATCCTCCAGATGTGTTGGATCAACAATTGTCATCATCAGAGAAGAGTGTACTGTCAGAAGGTGATATGTTTTGGAGTATAACATATCAGGACATGCAGTAGCAGTGAAATGCCTGAAACTTTACTGAAAGCAAATCTTGGAAATAAAACTATTAAAACATTAATGGTATTAAAAAGAAACATTTTTGTTATTAAAATTCAGGCTGGTTTGCTAGCCCAATATGTTACACTGGCTGTGAATACTTACTCATCTGTGGCCTAAAAAACCTAACAACTTTAGCTTTGTAGAGCTTCTCTGTCTGGTGTCCTGGAAGAGATTTCTCATTGCTCTAAATGACTAAACAGTTGAAAAGCAATCTGTCTGAAACAGGGTTACAGAACCTGAACACCAGGGTTGAAAATGGCTTCTGAAATTCTGGTGTTTGTTCCACAGAAACTCCCTGAAATATAATATAAATGTAATAAATAAATATATTTAATATATTTAAATATACATGTGTTTAATAAGGCTTTTCCCCACCTTTTTTGGGGGGGGGAGGTGGGAGGCTGATTACAATACCCAGCTTGTTGTTTGCAAGCCAAGAATAGAACTAAAATGGCTATCCCATTCTAAAATTTCAGAGGACTGGCCTATGGCTTTAAGGATGTTTATTTTTGAATAGGGTTTTCTACCCAAGCTAAAAGTCATATTATTTTAGCCCAGGCAGCATTTCCTTTCTCTGTTTCTTAGCATTTTCCCTAAACAACTAAGATTACCTATACTGCAAATAATATCAAGGATGTTTCTTGGTTTAAAGTCTTCCTTATGTATCATGTCTGATTCATTAGGTACTTCACATCCACCTTCTCCAGCTCTCCCTCTATTCCTTTGAAGCTTGTTTCCTCAGCAGGTACCAATCTGAATCATTCTCAGACCAGTAGATTGCATTATTATTTTGAACAGAGTGGGATTTTAGCTGTGCACCACAATAGACATTCTCCCTCAGCTGCCAGGCTTAAGCTAGTGAGGCACAAGGCTCATCTCTTTCTCATGAGCTCTGGGGAACAGGTCTAATGGCTGAGCACAACCACAGCTCTGAATGTATAAATATAAAATCCCTTGTTCTGTTTAGGACCTTTCATTTGAAGTCATTGTAAAGAATTATAAAGTCATATCAGCTTTGCCTCTATTGTTGTCTTTTCAGATCAGATTTGCTGGATAATTATGTATTTAAGTTCAGTAATACATGCTTCTTCCATCCTACAAATAGTTAACCTCTTAGCAGTGTTTCTCAGCCTTGGCTACTTTAAGATGTGTGGACTTCAACTCCCAGAATTCCCCAGCCAGCATGCTGGCTGGGGGTATTCTGGGATTTGAAGTCCACATATCTTAATGTTGCTGAGGTTCAGAAACCCTGTCTTAGAGTGAAGCTATGCAAACAAACCCTAGCAATAATTTTAATTCAGGCCTGTATACATATGTTTTTGCTCATAATCAATAAAGAAAGACTGCAGCACTGCATTTGCAGTTGACAAATAAGAGAGACTACTGCCCATACCTGGTGGACATTGCAAGGGAGTTGTGTAAACATGGTTCAGCACTGTACTGGATCCTGCTGTTACTAAGTGGTACCTGCATGCTTCTCTGTGGCTGATCCAACAAAACTACTATATTGCTGCCTTAAAATACTGACCAGTTAAGAGTAGTCCCCCTTGGTTAACACTCAGAGGCATCTTCCTAATGTATCCCACTAGGGAAGCATACCGTACCTACCTTTGGGAATTCAAGATTGTAGTGGTAATTTAATATTGTTCATAATTAATATTCATAATTAAAATCCAGAGTCCACTGGAGTCGCGCATCCAATAATTTTAAATAAAATAAATAAATAAAACGATTAACAATCATGACTTGCAGAATGCAAATCACCAAAGAAAGTCCCAGATGGAATTGTTGATCTGATGAATTTAGCAAGTAAACTGGAAAGGTTTACAAAGCTGGGGACTGTGATCTAGATTCTCCTATCTGCCAACAGCTGGTTCATCCAGGATGAAAGGGGAGAAAAATCCAGAATGCAATCTGGCTCCAGCTCTGCATGTGTTTGCCTGAGGTACGGCTATTATGGGTTACTCCCAAAAGTGCCCCTTTTGCTTGACTTAGGAGGATTCATTCTGCCTTCACAGAACATGTTATACCTGAACAAGATGTAGTGGCTCCACAGGGAGTTGCTCACTGTCTACCTACGCCTCTCTTTGTAGCAGAACAGTGGCAGTAGAAGCCCAGCTGGAAAGCTGAACAGTGGTATCTCAATGCTAAAGCAAAGGAACAATGGCTTTGCCTACCCCTTCAGCATGGAAGTGAGCAGCTTCACGCTGTAGACACCAGAGTGAAAGTGGAGGAGTGCAGGCTGGCTGTGAATGCCTGCTGTGACCAGGAGAGTCAGATGACCAATGTCTTTATTTAACATGGGGCGAACTACCCAAGGAGCTTCTGCTGCCTGACATGCCAGCCTTGACCTGGTTGCTTTATCCTAGAAGTGGGCCATCAAGGTTTCACACTTGGGCCTGCTGCCTATTGAGAAAACCATCTCCATCTACAAAATCATTAGGGCATTCAGCCTCCCAGTGAAGTAGGATGCCTTGCTTGCCAGCAAAATAAACAAATAAAATATATAACTACCAAACTGTCTATACAAATTGGTACAGTAGTTCATATGTCAAGTTAGGGAACCTGAAAATCTGAAAATCCAGGATATTAAGTTTAATATCATTTATATTTGGGGAAGGTGGGGGGAGAAATCTTTGGAGGTATATTTTTCACTCTGCAAGCTACAGGATCATTTTGGGATTGTTTGTAGTTGAGGTGATGGCCTTTCAATATAATTCTGTTCCTAGACTCTGTCTTCTGTCAAATACAAAATATGCTGTGAATGCTGTTGAGGCTTTACTAGCTGCTGGCTGCAAGTCCTGGAACTTCAACAACATATTCCTTACCTAATTTATTGAACACCTTGGGACTATGCTTTCTGGCTTAGCAGAAATGTGTTTCTGAATTCTTCGATTATATACAAAATGGCAGGCTGGTTTCTAAAATAAACAGGATGCCAAAAGCTTGAGAACAATTGAGTTGGTTGCAGGGGGGGGGGCGGTTTGCACACAGTGGAATTGTTCATTATGTGGGAACTGAGATAATACAGCTGTTGCTGGCTGCTTGCTGGGTTAATAAGAAAGTCTAGTTCTCTGATCAACTTTCTTTTCAAAAGCAAGCAATTGGTCAGTTTCTGTTTATCTCTAGATTGGAAATGTTTTCTTTTTGTTTTTAATGAGAAATCAAAGAAAAGAAGGGAGTCTTTCTCCTTCCATTCCTATTTCAGCTTTGATACTAAAAATAGAAGCCATTGAGGCATCAAGATGTAAGGGGAAAAAAAAAACCTATTGACAGGCAGATGGTAGATTGTGATCTGGTGACAGGTCTCTGGATGATCTGCAGCAGACCAGCAAGGGTTTCCAATTACTAAACTTTCATATTTATTACTGATTATTTTTTCATATTTATCCTCTCATTTTCCTTTTGTATTGGCAGTAAGTTGGGGGTCTTATCTCACCCATCAAAATTCAAGGGCGAGGACACTAAGTAAAGGCTTCTCCTTAGAAGTTAGATGAGGACAGCAATAAGAAAGAAGCCACTGTATCAAGACCAGAGGTGGAAATAGATTGTACAGACTAGAGGACTTCTAGGAGAAAAGATTGAGACCTCCTTTGCTGTGTATTTCAAATTCTTTAAGTTCTTAAGCTTATAATTAATTTTTCTTTTGTTCAGAGTTGAAAATAAACTCACCTAATGAAAACTTGTCGTTAAGATGATTAATAGACAATTTCCAAATATGATTAGAAAGTGAAGTTTGCGAACTTAGTGTCCTTTAAAAGGCTCCTCTGCACTTGCAGACAACATGGCTGATCCTGTCATCTCCTGGTGCTGAAACCTGTGGAAAACCGCTGTCCTGTGGTCTCCTCATGAGGAGCAGCCATCCAAAGCACATATGGGTGATCTTCTGTCCTCTCATTATCTGGAGAGGTTCCAAGGAGCCAGTGAATAGACTTTGCCGCAGTCATCAGCTCTGCTTTCTCAGAGCTGTCTTCAGTTCACCATACTTCCCCTGGAAGTCCAAGGATCCAGGACAATTCCTGAACAATTTTGAAATTGTTTGCCACAGCTACAAAATGGGAGAAAATCAGTGCATATAATTTGATGGTTTCCCTATGTCAATGGCCTGTGAAATTACTTGGAGAAGAATGGACAATTATGTACTATTTAAAAACATGGTGCAGTCCTGGCCTGAATTCATACTAGAAAATGTTAGGAGAAATTTCTGGTCTCTACAGCAAAAGTCATCTATTTCCTATCAGAACTTTATCACAAAGTAACAGAACATAAAGTAGCACAAACAGGCAGAGCCAACACAATCAAGAAGTAAAAGAGCTAATGAAATTGGACCAGTTCATGCCCCGACTCCTGAACAGATATATGTTTAAGTCAGAGCATAAAGGATATAGTAGAGATGGCCAAGAAACGGATGAAATCCATACCTCAGGGAGCAGTGGAAGTAAACCAAGATGACCACTCCAAAGTATTTATGAAGCAAGAGGAAACCTGATCAGTTGAGGTTAGCTCAGGGACTATGCATTGCATAGTCTATCCAATACAGCCCCAACTCACCAAACACCAGATACATCTCATCAAACAACATCCAACTGCTCCTGTCCTCTGGAACAGCATTTTCCCCAAAATACTTAAACCCCTGGCTCTTCCAGAAAGCCAGAGGCATTTGTGAAATTATTTGAATATCTCTATACATTCCCTGGATAGCTATTTATTCTGCTTTTCTATTGTTCCATTGTGTTTTTAACTTTTTCTGTATATCACCTTGAGTTGTATGGCAGTTAGGTGGCCATACCAATCAAATGTGGAGAGTGGGATTTCTCAAGGAAGACTGTCCCAAAATGAAGGGCCAAAATAAACTGGATTGAGTCCAAAAGCCTTGGACCAGAGAACCTCAAAGTGAAGACTTTCCTAAATTCAATATGAATACTATTCCACCTATGAGCAGAGTGACTGTGACAGTGGTATCCATTTAGTAGTGGCCTGGAGCCAGAGTCTCCACTGTGCACATCTCACTAATGTAATGTGCCTTGAATTAGTTATAGCCAGGATCCCCATGTAAGTACACATTGAAAATTAATGAATAGTATGAAAATATAACAATTATTTTTATTTCATTTTAGGACAACTTCAGGATCCTCAATCAAAATGGAAAAAAAATCTTTTTTTTCAGAATCCCTTCTACCTTTCCATGATTCACTGGCACAGCGCCACAGAGATCTTGCTGCCATTCTTCTCTAAAGTCCTTTTGTGATACGATAAAAACTAATGTACCACCTTTGACCACCCATTGTCTATTGACATTTACATATTGACAAATACATTTAATATTTCTATACTGCCTTTCTGCTGAAGACCACTTAGGCAGTACACAAGAACATTCAAAGCAAATACACAAATCATAATTTAAAAGCACATAATATTGAAATAATATTAAAAGGGAAGATCCAAAGGATACATCTTGATCAATTCTCTTGGGAGATGAATACAGGATTTCACGTTTGACTGGACTTCTCTTCTCCTTCTGCAGGAGTACTCTGAAAACTAAAAACCAACCTGGAACTGCAATGGATAGGGTTATAGCTATAGAAATGCAGAGAGGTGAGTCCAATCTCAAAAAATGCTCAGAATAGAAAACAACAGAGCTGTTTCTCTCTGCAGCTGTTCCATTTAAAGCTCCATGCTATGAGCCATTTCAGTCCCAAAATGCAAAAATGCATTTTTCCCCTTTCTTAGAGTCCTACTAGCCTACTTCTTAAGCAGTATAATACACCACACCTTGTAAATAAATAAATCAAACTTCTTCCATAAATCATTTTGCCAGTGTCATCTGTTCCATCAGTAGTAGCCATTTGAGAGAAAAATTAATAGTTAATTGTTATAGTTCAATTAACTTACATCATCCTTTTACTCATGGCCAGCACAATTTAATGGTGTATTTGGTGGACAATACTACTCATTACCAATTTATACTGAGATACTGTAGAGCAGACCTGAAGTATGAAGTCATTGTTAATATAGAGAGCTATTTGTTAATGGATCTTATCTCTTAACATATTTTGGTGGGAAAGGGGGAACAAACTGCCCTCAATAAATACCAAGGGCTGAATAATTTTCCAAAGACTTGATCTATCCAAAGAACCAATGGTAGGAAGAAAGAGAAGGTATGAGGATAATTATAAGTACATTATGGAGAGAGATAGACAGACAGACAGATATTTTATCCAGCATGATGTAATGCCTAAGAGACCTAGGGAAACCAGAGGATGCAGCAAGACAATTAAGGGAGAGAAACAGTTCCATTATATTACCCTGTAAGGAAAAAAGTTCTTTCCAGAAATCCAAGTAGTTCTTGTGTCCTGAGTTTGCATACCTCGCAGAGCTTAACCCATATTATCAATATTTGCCAACCACATGCCCTACTTTGGACAGCTCAAGTGGTCATGGCATAACCTGCACTTGATAAATAGGGTTAAAATTAGATGAGTTAATTTTGTGCCAAAATATTTACTGCTCCTTCTCTTTTAGTTTGCCTTGTTCATGAAAAGACCAGATGGAGATGAAGTAAAAGGGAAGTGAACAAAAATGAAAGAGGTGCTAAGAATTTTTTCCCAAGTTTTTAAAAAAGAGAGCAGAAGAAAGTTTAGTTTATTTTACAGGCATGGCTAAGGAGATATGTCTTCATCTATTTATCTATCTATCTATCTAACTATCTATCTATCTATCTATCTATCTATCTATCTATCTATCTATCCATCCATCCATCCATCCATCCATCCATCCATCCATCCATCCATCCATCCATCCACACTCAGTCACAGTGGCATGGGGCCTCTTTCTTTCAGGTTCTTCCAGATAAGATCAGATGTCCATGCCAAAAAAAAAAGCATAACCATTTATTGTTTCTCGAAGACGAAAATGCTACTAGGAAGGGGACTCCAAGGAGCATGCAGTATATGGGAATTCAGCTCCAAGGAGATGGGCCTTGCTTTCTCAAACAACCAGGTTTACAGCTTGCACCTCAGCAACGTAAAGAATCAGTAGCCAGTCTCCAGGCAGGTACCTAACTTATGCAGTGAGCAACCAGTGACATTGGGTTGTACAGCAACAATAAGACTTTATTGATTGAAGCACAATCAAAATACACTTTCACTCACCCAAACCACTTACACACCTTCTGTCCATGGTTGAGTTGACTGAGCTTAAGTTTGCTTGTTAGGGAAGAGAGCTACCTAGCACAGTGGAAGGGTCTGGACAACAGAGTCTTCCAGCAGAGACCTCTATAGCTTGTTCTTTTATCCTTTTCCAGCAATATCTGTTACATGGTTTTCCTTGTCACCTCAGCCCTTGCTTGATCTGTTAGCTTGCTGGGTCAAATCTGACTAATTGCATGGCAATTAACTGTTAATGCTCTCATTTCTGATTGCTATCCTCCAGTCCTTGGCTGGTCTGATTTTCATGAATTACTTCCTGGTTCTATCCATAAAGGCACAACCTTAGCATGTACCCAGCTGCAGATCCCATTCTCCCATTCCCAAGTGGTGATAAAGTTGTTTTCTTGCACATTCCACTTGCCTATTAGTTTAATGATCACTGGTGCTTCATTAGTTTAATGATCACTGGAAGGTTACTTGCTGCCTCCCAAAGTTCAGGAGAGGTTACAGTGGAATTGCTTCAGCCAAACTTATAACAGCGAGCAGGCAAATCAGAAATAAACACCTCTGGCCACTTCTTGCAAATATTTTCAGAAGGGATTTTATTTCCTGAAAAAGAGGCTGGGAAAAAAAATCAGTTCATCACTTGGTGGAGGTTAGGTTTGGCTCACCATTCTTCTAAATACCAAAGATTATGGGGGGATTGGGGGAAGAGGGAGACAGAAACAGCACTCCCAAGTAGAGTGAGGTAACTGTCCCAAAAGTGTATGATACTAAACTACAGAAATTATGCAAGCTTTTTCCTACTGAACAGTTGCATAGTTTGTTGGATAAAACAAGTCTGCATGCCACTCAACCCTTCCTGGATCCACTAAATAAAATGTTTGCCTCAAGGATCATAGTGGATGCTATTCCATTGCCATGGTAAGTAAGCCTTGCTGACTGGATTCTACGTGGAATCAGGTATGAAATTCACTTTATTTTAGACAGCAAAGTATTGGAAGGAAAAGGTCATAATCACTGGTAATATATACAAGATTGAGATAAATTGCATCTTGGGGTGGGGTGGGGTGGGGTGGGGGGAATTCAACCTCATAGACATAGGAGAGTGTTAGAAAGATACTTCTTCAAATGAATGGAAAACAGTTCATGATCCTCCATTGATGGGAGGGAATGGTGCCTTATTGTTGGAGGGGAAAAGAGAGGACAAAATTGAAGCTGTGGCATGTAGTTACCTGTCAGTAGATCAGAAGGACTTCATGATAAATAATCAAGCATTAGGGATTTAGATCACAAGTATAGCATCTGAGTGCCTTCTGTTACAAATCTGCTCTTCCCATATAGATATTCTTTGTATGTTCTCTTGTCAGAACATAGAGTGCAATACTTTTTTTTCTCAGCAGAATGACTGTACCAAGGCCACTGAGTGTAATTAAAAGCAAACATGTAACATACAATTTGATTCTCACTGGAAATACTGAAAAAAAGAAAAGAAAAGTCTCAAGCTAGAACTTCTTTAAAAAATGTACCTGAGTTTGTTTCTTCAGTGAATGTTGAAGCAGTGTCCTAATCCAATTTTCTTCATTTGGCACAAGAAGTAAGAAATAAACTTTGAAGACTATTAACACCATAGGCAATTTTCATTAGGATAGATAGGGAATTAGCTGTATACGTACCTCTCATTAATTTGAAATGGAGTTTTACTGATGATTGTCATCTATTTAGTACAGGTGTCTGTGTAATTTTCTTCTGCTTAACAACTAAATTAGACTACCACATACAGGAGATGGAATGGGGGGGGGGGGAAGCAGTAACAAGGATATAAAGTGCAAACTGTTACAGATTTATGATGAATTAAGATAACTTTTGCTACCAAACACAGTACAGTGGTACCTTGGGTCACGAACTTAATTCATTCTGTGACTCTGGTCGCAACCCGAATTGGTTGCGACCCGAATCAAATTTTCCCATAAGGTTCAATGTAAATACGGTTAATCCGTTCTGACCCCTACGAATTTGGTCACCAACCGATTTTGGTCACGTCCCGAATCAAATTTTCCCATAAGGTTCAATGTAATTACAGTTAATACATTCTGAACCATATGTATTTTTTTTAAAAACCACAAAAATGTGAAACAAAATACAGTACAGTGCAGTACGAAGAGAGAGAACACTAATCTTGCTCGACGCGACTTTGACGTGGAGGACAGGAAGGCGGGTGGGGAGGCGGTTATTGCTTGGAGGGAGAGTCCCCCTCCCTACAGGAAGCCACGACCACGTGTCACGGCAGGGAAAATGGCCGCAGATCCTGTTCGTCACCCAATGCAGAGTTCGCGGACGGAAGCAAAATTTTGCGAATGGTGCTGTTCGTGACCCGAATTGGTCATGAACAGAAGCATTTGTGACCCGAGGTACCACTGTATACGCAAAGGTCAATTTACTCCAGCAGTGAAAACTAAGACTCAATAATCCTTAATTTCTGAGAGTTGTTTTTTCACATGGATAACATTAGAGCAGTATTCCTCAACCTTTTCAACTTTAAGATATGTGGACTTCAGCTCCCAGAATTCCCCAGCCAGCCATGAATTCTGGGAGTTGAAGTCCACATATCTTAAAGTTGCGAAGGTTGAGGAACACTGTATTAGAGAACACGTGTTCATATTCAGTGAATAGAAGACATAGGGAGGCTCTGTTGCTAATTCCTAACACTTTATGCCTTAAATGGCTGTGCCTAGCCATAAAGTGTGTATACTTGTTCAACTTTCTTACTAAATTCCTCTCAGAGAGTCAGGAGTTTTAAAAACTCCAGGGCCTGATTCCCTAAAGAAAAATCTTGTTGTAGAATTTGTATTACCTTAGATCCGCATGAATATGTAAAGATCAAAGCAAACACAGATGACTGAGTGTGCCTGGGTACCCTCACTGCTGGTTAAGGCAGACTAATTGGAAAGAGATAGGACATAGAAAACTAAGAGGCTGTATCTAATATCTTGGATTCACTATGCAAAGAAGAAATGGTATCACTTCTATGGTGGTGCCTTGTCCTGAAGAATTCATAAAATAGTAAAAAAATAATAATAATCTAAAGTTAATATTATAAAATGCATTAAGCATTGACGTTTTCCAAGCAACTTGAATTTCTCTGCTTCTCTATACCAGGCAAATATTGTTCTGCTGCTAGTGAGAGGTGGATCTTTCTAAGTCATTTTCACAATTGTGCCAAGTTCCAGCCATTTTTTTTTTGCTTTAAACATTGTAAGAGGTTTTGGTTGTATTCAGGCAGGACTAATTCATAGTTCTGTCCCCAACAAGATGGCTTATTTTGTAGATATTTTGTCTACTCCATACTGTTTATGGCAGTCTTCCCCAACCTATTGTCCTGCAGATGTATTGAAATGACAATTCCCAGAATTTCCACCTACCATAACCATTCACCATTTATGAGATTGCATCTATTAATTGGATGCTATATCCAGATGTGGGTGGGTCTTATTGAATAGGCAAGTTTTGGATTATTTTTTTAACCTTGGATAAATATGGACTTGGTGTGTGCTCTCAAAGCAACCTTATCCCATGGTCTCCCACTACAATTCTAGGGCAGGTCAGCATTTCTGTTAGGTTTGATCTGTTTTTATTCAACAAGAACTATGTGACCTGGAAAAAGAGTGGAGGAGGAAGGCCTCCCTCAAAGACAACAGAGTGATGCAAGCTGAGAAGGCTGCTTCAACATGAGCAACCAGCCCATTCTCCAAGAAGTATGCCTTGGAGAGCAATTAAGCTGACTCTCTACTTTCAATGTTTCTTTTCCTCAAATCTTGTCTTGATAAATAAACTGAAATTCTAATTACCAAATATCTGTGGCTCATCGTTTGTTTCTCTAGTAAGTTCTCATAAATGTCCTAACGGGTCATTTTTTAATGTCAGTCTAGCTTCTCAGTGAGGCTTTTTTGTAGTTCTTGATTTTGTATTGCAAATTTCACATTTTGAAATTTTGCACCTAGAAAATGCACCATTCTGTGTGATTTCTAAAAAATAAAAGGGATGGGATGGGGGAGAAACTGAACTAATAATCTGCTTATGAATATTCTTCTGGCAATAAATCAGACTCTTAACTGTTTTTGCACCAGATTCTCATTTTAGTGCATCTGACATCATTGCCATAATTTGTGAAGAGGGAGAAAAATCAACAGTAGCAGCTGCATAGACTAAAAGAGTTACTCTTATTTCTCAACATATTTTGAACACTGGAAGAAAAAAAAAATGAGGTATAAGTCATGAAGTTGGATCTTCTCATCCTTCTTGGTACATACTATTGGCTTCTGGAAGCACTCAAATTGGGATGTACAAAGTCTGTTCCAGATGCTTTTTAAAATTTTTAATGTCTGTTCCAGATGTTGAGACTGCCAATCAAGGTTTCAAAGTAACGTTAACATGAGAGATATGCAAAATGTTTAATTCTTGGCTCGTTTCAGGATTAAGCCATGTCCAGAAGACAACAAGCCACATTCTGCTCTGAAAGTTTTATTTATGGAAAAGTGCTTATCACCCCAGAATTGTCAGAGTGGTGCTCTTCAGAGGAAAATGGAATGTTCCTATGTTCATCAGATTATTTTATCCCCAGAATGATGGATTCTGTATATCTTTAACAAAGAGACTAATTGAAGCAAATCATGTCACCTCCTTACTTCAATAAGAATTTCACTGCTCCTGTGGTGCCTAGTGGTTCATCCAACCCTTCTTTCATAGGCCTGGTTATCATCCATTTCCACTGTTAAACTAACCACCACCATTACCTGTTGTTTCTGAACTCAGAGAAACTCTAGAAAATGTTAACGATTTCACTTTGTCTTGGTTTGTTCATTAAGCATTATTTAAACTAATCTCATATTCCCTGATGAATGAATTGTAATTAGTGTAATATAAGGAACTTCCTCTTAGTTAGTGTAATGTATGTTACACTAGCAGAGTTTAGAAAAAAAACTTCTCTTAATAGCCATCCAAGTATTTGAGAGAGCTGAATCTAATTATTAACTATGTCAAAAAAAAAAAAAAAAAAAAAACCCATTCTTGTCCACAGTGAGAAAAATCCATCTTGCTATCATGCCCAGATTTCATTGTAGTGCTTCAAACAACATATTTTCAGATAGGAAAAGCATAAGTATGATGCTTATGTCACCATCGAGCAGTCTCTTCAAAAAATGGGTTCAAGCATAGGACAAGAAACTATTAAAATGTAACCAGACCAGCTTCAGCATTTTCTTATGAAGAGTTAGGTTAAATGCAAAGTCTTACATAAAAAGTGAAAGACTGTTATCATCTGAAGAGAAACCAGAGTCTTGAGAGACTTTCTCCCAGGCAAACTGAAGGAAAGAAGACAATTAACTTTTTAAAACAACTATTATTATTACTATTACTATTACTATTATTATTATATATTTTTTTAAAAAGAAGATAAAAACTAGTACAAACTAATATAAAGTACAAAAAAGAAAGAAAGAAAGAAAGAAAGAAAGAAAGAAAGAAAGAAAGAAAGAAAGAAAGAAAGCTAAAAGTGCAAGAAAGGGAAAAAAGTAGAAGAAAAAGAGAAAAGAAAGAGAAAAGATTCAAAGAAGTAGCTTCCAAACTTCTTTACAGCAGTTAGAAGTACAATTATAAGTTTACCTCTTACTCTGTGGTTATAACATAGCAGTCTTCTTTCTATAATCTATCCTGTCTAGTCATCAAAACCATAAATCATAAATTATTTTCGTTTCACAAAAAAAATCTATAAGGGGTTTCCAGTCAGCAATAAACGTAGATATTGCCTTTTCTCTGATCAAGGAAGTCAATTCAGCCATCTCAGCAAGTTCCATCATCTTCACCAACCATTCCTCCAGTGTGGGTAATGCCGAATCTTTCCATCTCTGTGCATACAATAATCTCACTGCAGTTGTCATGTACAAAAACAAAGTTTCATGACTTTTTCCCAACTGTTTGTCCAACAATTCCAAAAGAAAAACCTCTGGTCTCAATTGTATATTCATCTTTAAAATCTCTGAATCGGTGTATATATTTGAATCCAGAATTTTCTAGCTTTTCTACAGTCCACCAAACATGATAAAATGTCCCTTTTTGTTGTTCCCAATTCCAACATAAATTTGAAGCGCGTTTATACATTTTAGACAATTTCTCTGGTGACATATACCAATGGTGCATCATTTTATAAAAATTATCTTTAAGATTATAACATAATGTAAATTTCAATTCTTTCAGCTACATATTTTCCCATTGTTCCATCTGTATATTATAATCAAATATTTTAGCCCACTTTATCATAATTCTTTCACTTCTTCTTCTGTTTGAAATTTCAATAAAAGGTTATACATTTTAGCAATTACATGTTCATCATTTGTACACAATTCTGTTTCAAATGCAGTCTTACAATGTTCAACACAATAAATTCTTTTGTCTACTTTAAATCTTTCTAATAATTGTAAATAAGAGAACCATTGACAACTATATCGCTCTGCCACCAGTTTTTCTCTTGATTTTATTTTACAAATAAATAAAATATTTAACAAAATTGTACTATCTCACAATAAGTTAGCCATTTGTGTTTGCTTATTATATCTCGTCTATAAAATGCTTCTTGCACTGAGACCCATAAAGATGTTTTCAGGCACAACCTGTGTTTGTATCTATTCCATATTCTCAATATGGCATGTCTAACATAATGATTTTTAAAATCCACATTCACCTTGACTTTATCATACCACAAATATCCATGCTACCCAAATCTCAAGTCATGTCCTTCTGACTCCGACAGCTTTCTATTTCTCAGCAACACCCATTCTTTCATCCAAACCAAATTGCAAGCTGAAAAATACAATTTCAAATCAGGTAAATCCAATCCTCCTCTTTCTTTTGCATCTTGTAACACCTGATATATAACTCATGGTTTTTTTCCCCTGCCACACAAATTTAGATATATCCTTCTGCTGCTGTTTAAATGGTGCATCAGTTGTCAAAACAGGTATTGTCTGAAACAAAAACATCATTCTAGGTAAAACATTCATTTTTATCAGAGAAATTCTCCCCAGCAACGTCAATTGTAATTTCTCCCATCTTAACAAGTCTTTTTAAACTTCATTCAATGTCTTAATGTAGTTATTTTGAAATACCATACAATTCATATTTGTCATAATCATACCCAGATATTTTACCTTATTCTCAATCTTAAAACCCATTTTCTTCATCAATTCTCTTTGATCTTCTTTTATTTTCATATTTTTTGTTAACATCTTCATCTTCTGTTTATTAATCTTGAAACCTGCTAATGCACCAAATTCTTTAAATTGCTCATTAATGTTTCAATTCCCTTCAAAGGATCTTCCAGAACCAACAGCAAGTCATCTGCAAAAGCCCTCAATTTATAAGTTTCTTTTTAAATCTTTACTCCCACAACCCTCTCTTCTTGTCTTATATGTCTATTCAGTATTTCAAGAACCAAAATAAACAAGAGAAGAGACAGTGGGCATCCCTGTCTTGTTCCTTTTTGTATCTCACAGGGTTTTGTTAGATGAAAGAAGACAATTATCTGGCTCATTGATCCATGAAGTTCTTTGTTTGCTTTATTTTTTGTTTTTGTTTTTTTAACGTCCCAACCGTACATGAATTTCTTTATATCTCTTTGGTTGTCTCGTCTAAGCACAGCAAATTCACTCTTGGTGCAGTGCACAGAAACTGCAATAAAAGTCAGCACATTTGGGAACTCCATAATCAATTGGGATATATTAGAAATAAAAACAATTCCTGTCCACCTATAAAGATTGTGTTTACAGTTCTCTCCAGGAGGTGTTAAAGCTGAATCAGGCAAATGGCAATTATGTGCTAGCAGCAGGCAGTGTTACCTGTTGCCTAGGGGAGTGAATTCCTCTTAAGATATGCATAATTGCGCTTGAAAATGTACAGATGTGGACCTGCCCACCCATTGTCCCTTTATTTTTTTTCTTAAAAGGGAGGGAAACTGACCAGCAGGATTGCTATGAAATTGCAAAACGACCTACCTACCTCGTGGCCTAGAGCTCTAAATATGTTCGACAGAAGGAATGCTCACATTAAAAAAAGCAAAAACAACCTAGACACTGCTTTGTTCTACACACAGCATTTGGAATTACTGGATAATAAAGTGCTAGAAAGGTAATATAAACTGCCTAATAGCTGACAGCTGGGAACACCACTGGGATTAAGAGAAGAGATATAATTTCTGATTACCATGGAAAGCAAAGGGAAGGAAAAGATAGCTACAGCCTTTGAATAAGAATAGTAAAATACAGATAGAGTGGCTTTCAGAGTAAGTATATGAGGTGCTTCACAGTTGCTGTCCACCCTCAATCTACTTGTATGTGAGCTTGTATATATACACATATACAGACTGATACTGGAATGTGAGATCTTTTAGAGAGGTATGAATGCACATGATCTTCTAATGTTATGACGTTCTAATGGAATGTCGCTGATTTGAGGCTATTGAATCAGACCAGAGGGAGAAGCTAGCATTTTGAAAATATGATTGAAAAGAAGAGCACGGCCAGTGGTATCTGCAGGGGGGTTCAAAATAGGCCAGATTGTGATTATGGCATTGCAATAGAAGCCTCCCTTTCCTATGTGTGTGTGACATTGACACATGTACAAAAGGGACCTGGCTTTGATTGCAATATCATCTTGATTGTTTTCACACACACACCCCTCAGACAGCACTGGACAGGGCAGAGGGTACATGCTAAGAAAGAACTGATTAAGAGAGGAACAGAAGAAGTAGGTTTGTGAAGGCATGTCAACCTGAATTCACAATATTGCAGATGGTCAGCCTCATGCCAGACAATCAACATTCATGCTGAGTGAGGCATAGTTTTGGGTCATGTATAGGGGCAGATTACCTGAGTCCTTCTACTTTGGCTGGAGATTTCTTCAGTGGCCTCAGAATTAATTCATTGGAATTCCCAGAGAGCAGGAAATCCAGTAATGATTCAGACAAGGAAATATCTGTTTTAGAAAACAGTCATTAATGGAACAATAGGAAAAAAATGAGTCACTAAATATTTGGATCTATAATGTCAGCTTCCTTTCCTAGATGCTTCAGACTGGCCTTGAATATAATATGTTTCCTTGAGGATGATGATGATGATGATGATGATGATGACGATGACGATGACGATGATGACAGCAACAGCCTCATGGATTCCTCACAGTGGTGAGGTGTCCTGTGTGTCTCCGTGATACCAGGAGCTATTTACAGGGTCAACCAGCCCTGGATTAATCATTCAGCAAAATAAGCACATGCTTAAGGAATCAAGGGAAAGGGGGCATCTCAGCAGTTTTCTTCCCTACTATCATGCCCTTAAATCTTTCACTGTCACACTTGACTTTAGTCTTTTTTTTTTTTTTGGTAATTGTATTTATCTGCCATGTTTGACTTTAATCTGTATAGTTAAAAAAACCTTTTCTTTGGCATGGTGAGTGACTAAAGATTAAAACTTTGCTTTGAAGTTGTCATCAGATATCACATGTGTTTCCTTCTTGTGGGGTGAGAATTTCACTTCTGTTGAGGGACACCATTGTTGGATTGTGTTTAGGGCATCAATTGACCTTAATTTGGTCCTGGGGTCAACCATAATAGACAGGTCTTGGTGGAGAGGCCAGACAGAGAAAGTGTGGTCCAAATCCATTCTCAGTGGTGAATACACAAAAGAAAAAAAATCCATACCAGATCAGTTGTCCACCAGGTCAACAAGGACTATGTCTGGTGCCATGGTTCCTGGATATCCATTGATAAATGGGCTATGGGGCCCTCTGCTAACCAACCAGGACATCCAGCTCTAAAGCAACTGGAAGTCTCAAGGAAGTGGGGGGGGGGGGGAGTCAACTGAAGAAAACTGAGCAGTCATGAAATGCTATTTCAAAACAAGGGATTTTAAAAGAGAATATACAATATTTGGAAATGTAAATACCCCAGATTCAGACACTGATGTACAGTTATTAATGGATCAATGAAGATTATGCTTAGAACAAAAGCTTTGACAGATTCGAATTGCAAGAATGGGGAAAACTAGCTGTGAAATAATAATAACAACAACACAAATGAAACTGAAGATCATCAAGCAAATGAAATTTTTGAAGAGCAACATCAAATTTTATCTTCTAAGACAGATAACAGGGATGATGAAAGACATGCAAACATTGAGGAAAAGGATGTTGCACACCCATTCTCTGACAGACAATGGAACTAAAAGGTAAAAAAATATATGAAAAAGTCAAACTAAAGAAAAAGGCCTCCAGCACTGAAAAAGATGAGTAGAAAAGAGCTATGAAAAGTTCAGAAAGATACAAATTTGGTAGTAGAAAATACTGAAACAAAGACATGGGCTAAAGCCAATCAATTAATTTATAGCATAGCAGCGATTATAACAACACAGTTGGGATACAATGGTGTAAAATGAAAGCAACAAAATCAATCACCAAAATGGAAAATTCAATTGGAAAGAAAGAACAATAAATTACAAACTGATATCAGCAATCTGAAGAATTTGAAGGAAAGAAAATGGAAAAATAATAAGATCAAGAAAAGTTTACAGAAAAGATATAATCTTGGCACTAAGACAATTAAAGAAGTCTCAGAAGAATTAAACGAATGAGTCATGGCTATTTGAAAGAAAGGTAGAATAGGAAGGTAGAATAAATCAATTTAAGCAATCCAGCATTTGTTTTATAAAGCATTGCTTACAATTGGAACAAACATAGATGCTTACCCTGATAAAGATGAAATATTAACATTTTCGAGTAACATCTGGGATAACCCAAAAGAGCTGAATAAAGATGCAACATGGATAAAAGAGATTTGAGAAGAACATTGGCTCGGTCAAAATGAATGATACGTCATAACATCAGAAATGAAAAAGCAACCAAGCAAAGAAAATTAAGAACTGGAATGCACCAGGAAAAGATGAAAGACATGGATTTAGTTTTAAAAATCTGAGGACTGCCCATGAAAGATAGGCTACTTAATTTAATGAAATATTACAAATGGGAAAAGTTGAAGAACCAGTGGTGAATGGTAGAACATTTTTAATAATAGAAGAGAGGGAGAAGGCTGTAGTTGTAAGCAACTATAGACCAGTTACTTGCTTGCCAACAATATTCAAGCTGCTGCCAGAGAATTTCCCAAGAGTTAGTTTAGAACTGGAGACCAGCATACAAGCCTATTGAATCAGAAATTGTTTTACTACAGAACTGGAAGCAAAGTACAAGCCTAAAAGTGTTGTGTGTGTGTGTAACCCTTCTGTACAGAGTTATGTAAAGAGTGATTGGATATAGCAGCAAAGTATTTGATTGAAAGGTATTTAGTAAGATAGGTATGGAAGAAATATGAGGGTAGGACTATAAAAACAATGATGGTTTTGAGAGAAAAAAAAGGCAGTATTTAATAAACATAGCTTCTTTCTAGAGTACTATTATCATGGGGTTTATCGAATTATCCCTGGTTCCCAAAGACTCTGTTCACCTTCTGGTATCTTTTCCTAACTTATCAGCATTCCTTAGCCTTCTAAACATTTTAGGGTTAAGCTAACAGTTTATTTTTCTCCGAGAAAGTGTTTTGGGAGATGTGGTATTATAACTTAAAACTGCACTTGCTAATATACCAGTTAGCAGTGAAATAGGCAAGTAAAATACCACATCTCAAGTTTTCAAATAGATTGTATCTACCTGAAGAAAAAAGTAACTGTGGAAATGCACGAGGAACAGAAGGTTAATTGCTGGCTGATAAAATGATACTAAAAGACTCCAAGCCCCCCCCCCCCCAAATCTTACAAAATGGATTGGATTATAAAATTGGATTGATTATAAAAAGGTGTTTGCTTATCTTCCACATAAGTGAACCACAGAAATGGTTGGAAATATTGGCACTAGTGCAAATATCCAGAATTTTGTGAAAGATACTAGGATTATTACTTTAAAAAAAAAAAACTTTGTTGGTAAATGACAAAAAAAAAAAAAAAAGGAAATGGAAATGGAAATGGAAATGGAAATG